>NW_027362767.1:450619323-453383203 GCF_046119375.1 Phyllobates terribilis
GGACACAGAACCCATCTCCTTCCAGAGCGGTATGATGGCTGGACATTCCCATCTTGTTTGTACTTGTGTATAATTGTTTGTACTGATGAACGAGGCACCTTCAGGTATCTTGAAATTGTACCCAAGGATGAGCCAGACTTGTGCAAGTCCACAACTCTTTTCCTGATTTCTTTAGACTTTCCCATGAAGCTACACAAAGAAGCAGTGTGTTTCAGGTGTGAATTAAAATAAATCCACAGGTGCGTCTCTAATTAACTCAGATGTTGCCAAAAAAACTATCAGAAGCTTCCAAACACATGACATCATCATATACGCAGTCCAGAATTGTTTAAAGGCATAGTAATAGTAGTGTATGTAAACTTTTGACTTTGCAGTTAGTAATAAAAATGCCTTAAAACATTCTCTCTCTCATTATTCTGGTATTTGGCAAATATTAAAAATGATGGCAATCCTAACTGACCTAAAATGGGAAAGGTTTATTCTGATTTCATTTCAGATATTGAGAAAAGCATACAGATGTGTCTTTTTATATAGTGGATGGAAACTTCTGGTTTCAACTGTATGTACCATATTGTTTTGTTCCCATTTTGTATCATCTTGTATATTTTTTATAAACACTGTCTATCTTTCTTGATTAAATATATTATTTAGTAGCTTTATTTCTCTTGCTGTGTAAACCGCACCTTTCAAACTATACACTACCTGTAACGGGTGTCCAATCCGCCTGTATAAACCAACGATGGTGGCAGATAGTAGTTCTTTTATTATTGTGGAGTTGGCAGTGACCATTCCAGGGTATATACATATATTCCATATGTGGGAATCGGATGTGTATATGCCATATGCTCACTGTGAGTTCCCCAATAACTGGCCTAGTAGTGAAAATAGCCTTGCCCTCGTCCATCACTTATCAGACAATTGCCGAATTGGCTTGCTGAGATGCGTCCCCTGACAACTGGTGGCAGCGATGGGATCTGTGTGATCTCTCCGGTGTCATCTGTGACTAAGTGGTAACAGTTGTGGGATCTGCGTGACCCCCAGCTGTGTTAGCCATGACACCCCCAAAAAAGAATAGAAAGTACAACCTCAGCCAAAGGAAAAAAAATAGAATATGGCTTCATAAATAAAAAAAAATGTTAAAACTATTTTTATATATATTGTATAAAAGCAGGAATCTCTTCACATTTATTCTCCAGTCCGTTGTGTCAGTCTGTGGTCACCTGGAGAAGAAAAACAATAGAAGGTGAAGAAGTTTCCGTCGTCTTTTGATTTTGAAGAGCTCAGCATTAATTTGACAAAATACAAAGCGAGACGTGCACTGTTGTAATTATATCTGAGCACGGTAGATGAGTCCAGCGCGGTAATCTGTCACTTTTATTATCAACTATTTTCTCTTTTATTTTATAAATTCCATGTATTTTTGTACAGAAAACATTTAGGAGGCGAAATGAAAAAATAAATAATGGTGACGGCGCGAGAAAAGCAGAACAAAAGCGCTCGGGAAACATCACCGGATAGAATGTTAATGGCGGCAGAGGAGCTGTTCTGGGTGACAGCAGAATGTTTAGGGAAGGTGTCAATGACTGCAGGAGCCCAGGATCAGCTACTAGTAAACACTGCCGTGTTTTCGCTGGCATTCATGCTCCTACCATTAGTCATGGACATTCTTATGATCAGTCACATACAGCCTTACCATTGGTAATGTACACTCTCACTGTTGGTAATGTACATTCTCACTGTTGGTCATGTACGTTCTTATGATCACTCACATATAGCCTCACTGATGGTCATGTACGTTCTTACCGTTGGTCATGTACGTTCTTATGATCAGTCACATATAGCCTCACTGTTGGTCATGTATGTTTTTACCATTGGTCATTTATATTCTTATCGTTAGCCATGTACGTTCTTATGATCGGTCACATATACAGTGGGGAAAAAAAGTATTTAGTCAGCCGCCAATTGTGCAAGTTCTCCCACTTAAATAGATTAGAGAGTAGTGTTGAGCCACCCCCGTAGTGTTCGAGTTCGGTTCGAGACTGTCCCTGTCACTTGCCGTGACTACCTGTCCTTCTACCCAGAGACTGTCCCTGTCACTTGCCATGAGTACCCGTCCTTCTACTCAGAGACTGTCCCTGTCACTTGCCGTGACTACCTGCCCTTCTACCCAGAGACTGTCCCTGTCACTTGCCGTGACTACCTGCCCTTCTACCCAGAGACTGTCCCTGTCACTTGCCGTGACTACCTGCCCGTCTTCCCTGGGAGTCACCCGCTTCCTTACAAGGACCGCCCCCTTGTACAGTTGCTCAGAGGTTCCGCCTCCCAGACCCGTTACAGTTTGCTCGGGCCATGGAACCCGGTGGCCCCCAGATCTCCGATCTGCACCAGGAAGTCTTACGTCAGAAAACGCAGCAGGAGGTGGTACTGTTCTATCTACGGTCCGTTAACTCTCGTCTAGGCGCATTGTGTGACTTGTCTATGTCTACCTGTGGTCCAGCCGTGCCCATTCCTGCGGTACCGCAATCCAGTCCCTTCATGGTACCCGACTATGGACCTCGGCTTCTGGCACCTCCACGCTTTGCCGGCGAACCTACTTTAGCTCGGGGTTTCATAAGCCAGTGCACCCTGCACTTTGAGCTATTGGCATACCAGTTCATCTCCGACCGGGCCAAGGTGGCCTTCATCATGTCCCATCTTACTGGGGAGGCACTGGCATGGCTAAATCCCCTGTGGGAGAAAGAGGATCCCCTGGTGTCCGACCTGCCGTCTTTCCTCGCTGCTTTCCGGAAAGTCTTCGATGAACCAGGACGGAAAACCTCTTCTGCCTCCTCTCTGCTACGTCTCCGCCAAGGGAGTCTCACCGTGGGCCAATATGCCATACGGTTCCGCACCCTCGCTTCTGAGCTTGCCTGGGAAAATGAGGCTCTGGTGTCCGTCTTCTGAGAGGGTCTTTCCGGTCGGATTAAGGACGAGTTAGCTGGTCGGGACATTCCTACCACTCTGGATGACCTGGTGTCACTAGCTACCCGGATTGGCATCCGGTTCCAAGAACGTGCCAAAGAGACTACCTGGGAGAAAGACTTTTCTTGCTCTGCTCCTACTTCCCTGAGACCTGCCTCTCAATCCATCACTCTGCGGGCGCTCTCGTCTGAACCTATGCAGATCGACCAGACCAAGATGGTCAGAACTCGCCAAGAATCTCGCCGAGCCGAGGGAAGCTGTTTCTATTGTGGCAGTATGGAGCACTTCATCCGTTCCTGCCCGGAGAAGCCGGGAAACGCCAGTGTCTAGGACCGCTCAGAGAGGTCGTCCTAGACAAAAGTAAGCCCTCTCCGTCTCTGACTTTACTGGTCTCTATTGCTTGGGGAGAAAACCGTCACTTTGAACTCGCCCACCTGGATTCTGGAGCTGCTGGAAACCTCATCTCCCAGTCTCTGGTAGAGAGATACCGTATTCCCACCAAGTCCCTGGCTGAACCATTATCAGTCGCCTCCGTGGATGGAAGACTTCTCTCGGAGACCATCCTGCTCGTCACTGAACCCATAACCCTGCAGTTGGGAATGCTGCACTCTGAGGAAATCTCATTCCATGTGTTGTCCGGACTTTCTCACTCCCTGTTGCTAGGTCTACCTTGGCTCCAGACACACGAACCCGTATTGAACTGGCGATCCGGTGAAGTACTCCGATGGGGTCCAGACTGCCATAGGACCTGCCTGGTTCCGGTCCGCCCAGCTCGCCCTCCGCCTACTCCAGCTAATTTACCAGGTCTCCCGGCTCCTTACTGGCCCTATGCGGACGTCTTCGGTAAGAAGGAAGCAGAGACGTTGCCACCCCATAGGCCATATGACTGCCTGATCGACCTGGTACCTGGCACCACTCCTCCCCGTGGGCGTATCTACCCGTTGTCTGCAGCCGAGACCCGGGCCATGTCTGAGTACATTGAAGAGAATCTGGCTAGGGGATTTATCCGGAAATCTACCTCCCCGGCTGGAGCCGGATTCTTCTTTGTCAAAAAGAAAGACGGCTCGCTACGCCCCTGTATTGACTATAGAGGACTCAATCAGATCACGGTTAAAAATAAATACCCCCTTCCGCTCATCTCTGAGTTATTTGATCGTCTTAAAGGCGCCAGGATCTTCTCCAAGCTGGATCTACGTGGAGCGTATAACCTGGTCCGTATCCGTCAGGGAGACGAGTGGAAAACAGCATTTAATACCCGGGACGGACACTATGAGTACCGTGTGATGCCCTTCGGTCTCTGCAATGCTCCCGCCGTCTTCCAAGAACTGGTCAACGACATCTTCTGTGACCTTCTTTACTCCTGCGTGGTGGTATACCTGGACGACATCTTGGTCTTCTCTCCGGAACTTCCCACACACAGGAGGGATGTTCGTCAGGTCCTGCTTAGGCTCAGGCAGAACCACCTCTATGCTAAATACGAGAAGTGCCTTTTTGAGCAGACCTCTCTTCCTTTCCTGGGCTATGTTATCTCCCAGACTGGCTTGCGAATGGATCCCGAGAAGCTCTCTGCTGTCCTAAAGTGGCCCCGTCCGGAGGGCTTGAAGGCGATACAGCGATTCCTGGGCTTCGCTAATTACTATCGTCTCTTCATTCCTCACTTCTCGTCACGGACTGCGCCCATATCTGCGCTCACCCGTAAGGGAGCAAATCCCAAGGTATGGTCATCCGAAGCTGAGGAGGCCTTCCTTTCCCTGAAACAAGCCTTCTCCTCTGCCCCTGTGCTGCACCGTCCGAACTGCAACAAACAGTTCTATCTGGATGCTGATGCCTCCTCCTCTGGAGCCGGAGCGGTGCTCACCCAGAAGTCTTCCTCCGGGACAATGGTAATCTGCAGCTTTTTCTCTAAAATCTTCTCCTACTCTGAGCGCAATTACTCCATAGGAGACCGAGAACTGCTTGCCGTTAAATTGGCGCTGGAGGAGTGGCGTTACCTGCTTGAAGGGGCTCTATACCCGGTGATCATCTATACGGATCACAAGAACCTGGCATATCTCCAAAATGCCCAGAGACTTAATCCACGTCAAGCCCGGTGGTCTTTGTTCTTTGCCCGCTTCGATTTCAAGCTGATGCCTTGTCCCGATCCTTCCTGTCCTCCGACCAAGAGGAGGAGCCTATGCACATTATCGACCCCTCCAAGGTGATGAATGTGGCCCCCTTGGATTTGACTCGTCTTCCACCCGGCCAGACGTTCGTGGCGCCTCCAGACCGTGAGAGGGTTCTTCGCTGGGGTCATTCTTCTAAACTAGCTGGCCATGCCGGCCAAAAGAAGACCTTCCTACTCATTTCCCAGCATTACTGGTGGTCTACCCTGCGTAAGGATGTGGTAGACTTCGTCTCTGCCTGTTCATCTTGTGGCCGCAACAAAATTCCCAGACACTTACCAGCTGGTCATCTCCTGCCGCTTCCCATACCTGTTGCCCCGTGGCAACACATCGCTATGGACTTCATTACCGATCTTCCTGTCTCTGCCGGGTGTACTGTCATTTGGGTGGTCGCGGACCGCTTCTCTAAAATGGCCCACTTCATTCCCCTGCCTGGTCTTCCATCTGCTCCTGAGCTGGCTAAGGACTTTATTCGCCATATCTTCCGTCTCCATGGCCTACCCCTCCACATTTTGTCGGATCGAGGGGTTCAGTTTACCTCACGCTTCTGGAGAGCCACATGTAAACTGCTGGACGTCACCCTGGACTTCTCCTCCGCTTACCACCCTCAGTCCAATGGTCAAGTGGAGCGGATCAATCAGATCCTTAACAGCTATCTCCGGCACTTTGTTAATGCCCACCATTCTGATTGGGTGGACCTCCTTCCTTGTGCCGAGTTCTCTTATAATAACCACGAGAGCGAATCCTCTTCCAAGTCCCCGTTCTTTATTGTCTATGGCCAGCACCTCCGGATTCCTCTTCCTGTCTCCGTTTCTGTGGACAACCCTGCTGCGGAGTCTCTTGTCAGCGAATTTTCTACTATTTGGGAGAGTACCAGGTCCGCTCTTCTTCTGTCCTCTGAGCGGATGAAGAGATATGCTGATAAGAGACGTCTGGATCCGCCTCAATTCCGTCCGGGAGACAAGGTTTGGCTCTCGTCCAAACATGTGCGGCTCAAAGTACCCTCCTTCAAGTTGGGCCCTCGATTCATCGGTCCCTTCGAAGTCCTCAGGCAAATTAACCCTGTGGCCTACAAATTAAAACTCCCGGCCACCCTACGGATTCCCAACTCCTTCCACGTATCTCTCCTCAAACCCGTTGTCTTTAACTCTTTTTCCAATAATCCAGGTGCCCCTTCTGCTCCGGTTTCCGCTGATGACGTCTTTGAGGTAGAGAGTATTCTGGCCTCCAAGAGGGTAAGAGGAAAGACCTTTTTTCTGGTAGATTGGAAGGGGTTTGGTCCTGAGGAGAGAATTTGGGAACCCAGGGAGAACATCAACGCCCCGCTTCTCCTTGAAAAATTTCTTTCTGGCCAAAAAAAGAGGGGGCCTAAAGGGGGGGGTACTGTAGCATCGGCGCATCTGCCCCGTACTAGGCAGAGACGCCGTCCCTCTCACCTCCCCGCTCCTGGCGTGGCGTCCTCCAGCGCTTCTCTCCCCGCTGCTTCCGGCACGCGCTCCTTCCCCAGCAGTGTGCTTAGGGCGCGCGCACGCTCCCCCTCTCTTAAAGGGACCGCGCGCGCCGTCCTAAGGAGTCCCCGGCCAATTGCCGGAGGACCTCCCTTATTTAAGGCACCTCCTCCAAAATGGAGGTGCCCGTGCAATGTTGTTGCAAAGCCTTCACTCTGCTTCAGCCCTCAGGTCCCGTTACCAGTTACCTGTCAGTCACCTGCCAGATTCCTGCCTGTTTCCTGCCAGTCACCTGCCAGATTCCTGCTTGATACCTGCCTGATATCCGTTTACCTGCTTGCAAGCCTGCGGTCCGACGGTCTGCCTTCCGACACCTGTCAGTCTGTCTATGGACCAGCCTGCCCGCTCACCTGGGAGCGCTCATCTGCTACCTGCCTGCTAGCCTACCTGGAGGCTCCGCCGTCACTTGCCGTGACCACCTGCCTGTCCAGAGACTCTTGCCCACTCACCTGGGAGCACTCACCTGCTACCTGCCTGCTAGCCTTCCTGGAGGCTCTGCCGTCACTTGCCGTGACCACCTGCCTGTCCAAAGACTCTCGCCCGCTCACCTGGGAGCGCTCACCAGCCACCTGCCTGCTGTCCTTCTACCCAGAGACTGTCCCTGTCACTTGCCGTGAGTACCCGTCCTTCTACTCAGAGACTGTCCCTGTCACTTGCCGTGACTACCTGTCCTTCTACCCAGAGACTGTCCCTGTCACTTGCCGTGAGTACCCGTCCTTCTACTCAGAGACTGTCCCTGTCACTTGCCGTGACTACCTGCCCTTCTACCCAGAGACTGTCCCTGTCACTTGCCGTGACTACCTGCCCTTCTACCCAGAGACTGTCCCTGTCACTTGCAGTGACTACCTGCCCGTCTTCCCTGGGAGTCACCCGCTTCCTTACAAGGACCGCCCCCTTGTATAGTTGCTCAGAGGTTCCGCCTCCCAGACCCGTTACAAAAACCAATGGCAGGCAAACAAAAACACATAGAAACACATAGAAATCACCTTCAAAGGTGTCCAAAAGCTGACAAACTGCTCAGAAGACACAACTAACACATGGAAAAGTGACAAGTACATATAGTCATGCGAAAAGAAAAGAGGTTGAGGAGTAAAAGGAGGGGGAGACACAGATATAGGCATGTCATGCCCTTCTAAAATCCAAAAAGTGAGAAGCCGACACGGCCAGTCCGCTCCTGCCCGTGCCACCTCCGTGTCGCCGGGTTTGTGCCAGAGTGAACCCTGACGGCCAGCCCCCCTCTCCCAATACTGGTGCCTGTCCGCTGGTGGGTCGAGCGAGCCCCCCTGTGGTGGAGGCAGGTCTAAGCTTTTTAATTTAAATTGTCTCTCTAATTTGAATGAATACACTTTAAATCCATTTACAAGGATCTATTGGAGGGCAAGTCTCATGCCAGCAGCCGCGTAATTCCAGCTCCAGTAGCGTCCACTAAAGCTGCTGCAGTTAAAAAGCTTTTATAAGGATGAAGCTCGGCTGTCCACCGCAAGGCATCCTACTGCCAGTCCCAGCCCCTATGCCTTGGGGTGCCTCCTGATGCTCTTCACTGAGTATCCCGTGGTCCCGAAGCATTTCCTTTGAAAAAGTTAAGTGTCCAAACTACAGGTGGTGTAGCTTGCTTAACAGCCGGGATAATCCGCTGACTAGCAGACACTGCTACTAGGCACAAAGTATTTCCTGTGCTAGATGCAGTTAAAAATTTGTAATTAGATACTCTCGTTGGATGCTGAGAAAGCATTCCATAGAGTCTCCTGGCACGCCATATATGATTCTCTTAAAAAGCTTGGGGTAGGGGTCTAGTGGACCCTTTTATAGCCAAAATCACGGCCCTGTATCGCAATACGTCACCTAGGCTGAAGATTAATGGAACTGTGGCACCCTGAGGGCTCGGTTGCTACAGAGGTATTGCACCTCACCCAGAGGTGTGATATCTCACTCTCAGGTAAGGATTGAGTGTGGATCAGGACCAGACACCTGCATGCATTACACCACATTGCCATGGGGCAGGGCGACCAATATGCCCCTGAGATGGGCACGAGAGTCCCTGTCCCTGGCTGGAGTGGGGGGAGGGAACACTGAGGAAGGGGAACCCTGTAGTGCAGGAGCAGGGAGGAAGCAGTTCCTGGGTGCATTGAGAAGGGAGTATAAAAGGTGGGCACCATCTTAGTTCAGTGCAGAGAAGTCTGAGCAGAAGTGACAGGGAGCAGGGGCTCTGCATGAGCTCTGCTCCGGAGGCGGGCCTAGTAACAGAGGCCCAGGCCTGGAAGAGGGAGAAGGAAGGGAGAGGAGCGGAGAAGGCTCCAGGAACAAGGAACGAAGGGATCCCAGGGGTGCGGACGGGCGAGTCGCCACCGCACGCCCGAATCCACCTGCGTGGAGGGGTCAGGCCAAAGGGGGAGACCGGTCCCCGAAACTAGTGGAGGCAGGAAACGACCCTCAGCTAGAAACCGGAGGCTGTGACATTTTATGTGGCGCAGCCCCTCGCTACACCCGCTAGGAAGGCACCACATAGGGTCAGGGAAACTGGCGCCAAGTTTACCAAGAGGAGGCCCGAGGCAGCCGGACAGAAGGGTTGGTAAGAAAGGCCAGACAAAGGACACACAAAGGGGGTCCTGTGAAGCGCTCCAAAGTTATCTGGGAGTTGTCTGAGCCCCTCACCTGGTGAGCACAGTACGACGTGGGCAGCCGTTACCTGCAGACGTAGTCTGGATAATAACAACTGTCAGTAAAGGCCCTGGACTGCATCACTGACTGTGTCGTTACTGCTGCTGCCCTGCACCATCACCCCCATCCTCCGCATACACTGCCCTGAGGCTATACTCCTCCCGTGGGGAGTTATGCTACGCTCTGCTGCACCCACAACACCAGCCTCAGCGGTCTGCCCTGCAGCGGCGGTTCACTCTGACCGCAATCCACGGGTGGCGTAGTCGGACATTTAAACATCAAAACCACATAAATAGTTCCGCCACTGGTTTGACCGCCCTGAGCCACGGAACCGGGTCCCCGCCACGGAGACTACAACCACCAGCATCCACCAAAAAGGGTCCGGCTCCGGGTGTCCCAAGGCCCAGGGAGTGCATCAGAACATTTTCATCACCTTTCACAATCACCAATGGGACAAGGCAGGGATGTCCTCTGTCCCCTCTCTTATACATCCTAGTGACGGAGCACCTGCTCTCATCAATTCGCCATAACCCCAATATTAGGTGGATTGAGGTGGGAGGCACCGAGTACAAGTGCTCTCTATTTGCTGATGATGTCCTAGTATATATCACTCAATCACATATATCCATCCATGCTGTTATGGCTGAAATAGATCACTTTGTTACATGGTCAGATTTTAAAATCAATGCAGCGAAGTCTGAGGCCCTCGATGTCTCCCTCCCCAAATCCATATAGGATTCCATCCAGTCCAACTTTCCCTTTGCCTGGCCCTCACAGGGTATCAAATACTTAGGGATTCCTATTCACAGAGACCTCTCCCATCTATGTTATCTTAATTTTGGGCCCTTTATTGAACAACTCCATACAGACCACGGTTGGCAAGTTAGAACTGTAAGATTCACGACGTGAACCACTGGTGTTTTGTGGAAAAGCACATGTACACTGTGTTCCAAATTATTATGCAAAAAGTGTTTAGGAGTGATAAGGGAAGAATTTGTTTGTTTGTCAGTTAAACTCATTGATGGTGATGTGTGTCAGGGCTCTTTATATCACTGTAAGCAATTGCAGACACCTGTGCTAATTAGTTTGGCAGGTGTGTCCAATGAAAGGCAAGACTACTTAAGAAGGCTGTCTCACATTATTAAGCAGCCTACATTTTCTGCCAAAATGGGAAAGAAAAAGGATGTGTCGGCTGCTGAGAATCAACAAATTGTGGAGTGTTTAGGTCAAGGCATGACTACAATCAACATTGTGCGATGATCAGGATGAAGTGTCTTGGCAATCAAGGAGTATGTAGCTGATTCACAGTACACACGTGTGCGTGCTGATAAGGGCAAACTGAGGACTCTTTCCTACAGGCAATTACGTCAGGTTAAAAGAGCAGCGGCAAAAAAGCCTTGTCATAGCAGCAGACAAGTTTTTGAAGCTGCTGGTGCCTCCAACGTCCCCCGAACAACAAGATGCAGGGTCCTTCAGAGGTTTGCAGCTGTGCATACGCCATCCTGTCGACCTCCTCTATCCACTTCACACAAGCAGAAACGGCTCCAGTGGGCCAAACATTACATGAAGACTGATTTCAAAACTGTTTTGTTCACGGATGAGTGCCGTGCAACGCTCGATGGTCCAGATGGATGGAGTGGAGGATGGCTGGTTGATGGACACCCCAAGCAAACACGGCTACAGCGCCAACAAGGAGGAGGTGGAGTAATGTTTTGGGCTGGAATCATGGGGAGAGAGATTGTCGGCCCCTTTAGGATCCCTGAAGGGGTAAAGATGAACTCCATAATGTATGTGGAGTTTCTCAAACAGCACTTCCTGCCATGGTTCAAGAAGAAGAACCGTGTATTCCACAGCAAGATCATTTTTATGCATGATAATGCACCATCTCATGCTGCACATAAAACATCTGCATCTCTGGCTGATATGGGCATAAAAGGGGACAAACTTATGGTGTGACCCCCATGCTCCCCTGACCTCTACCCCATTCAGAACCTCTGGAGCATCATCAAAAGGAGTGTCTATGATGGCGGGAGGCAGTTCACATCTAAGCAACAGCTCTGGGAGGGTATTCTGTCCTCATGCAAAACAATTGAAGCAGAAACCATCCAAAACCTGCCAAATTCAATGGACGAGAGAGTTCAGAAGCTCCTTTCGAACAAGGGGTCCTATGTGAAAATGTAACATCACCTAGAATAAAGTTTTGAGTTGAATACTGTTTGATTTCAGTTTCTAATAACCTGCTAATGCTTATAATTTCAAAAATGACCATTTTTTTGGTCTTTATTAAAATGAAAAGGTTGATCGAAAAGTTTGGGGGATCTAAGAGTGTGGCAACCCAGTAGTCAGGATTACTTCGAATTCTGACAATATGAGGGTCATGTTGCAGGTAGTGCAGCAAGAAGGCACTTATGTGTCTTGCGCATCTCGGAGCCCCAAAATTATTTTCCGGGCTAGATGCAGCTAAAAATTATTATTAATTTTAAATCTGGTGGAGCTTATTATAGATGGCCTAATAGGATCAGTGCTGCACACTGCTACAAAGCCCAAATTATTTTCCAGCCAAGGTACAGATAAACATGATTAGTAATTTTAAATCTGGTGGAGCTTAGTATAGATGGCCTAATAGAATCAGTACTGCACACTGCTACAAAGCCCAAATTATTTTCCAGCCAAGATACAGATAAACATGATTAGTAATTTTAAATCTGGTGGAGCTTATTATAGATGGCCTAATAGAATCAGTGCTGCACACTGCTACAAAGCCCAAATTATTTTCCAGCCAAGATACAGATAAACATGATTAGTAATTTGAAAGCTTAAAACGGTTGGTGAGGTGATTTTAACCAATCATCAAGCTTTTACTCTCCCCAGGATGACACAGGGGTAGAAAAGTCGTTTCGGATCCATGATTTGTTCATCTTTATGAACGTGAGTCTGTCTACATTATCAGTGGAGAGCCGCGTGCGCATATCTGTCTGCACACCACCAGCAGCGCTGAACACACGATCAGACAGAACGCTGGCTGCGGGGCATGACAAGATCTCCAAGGCGTAAATGGCGAGCTCCGGCCATTTATCCAGATTGGAAGCCCAAAAAGAGCAAGGGTCCAGTGACACAGTCATGGCTTCAATGTTTACTTGGAGATACTCCTGTACCATCGTCTCTAGGCGTTGACTATGTGTCAGACTTCTTGTCTCCTGTGGCCTTGCAAAGGATGGGCTAAAAAAGTGGTGAAATGATTCCGCAAAATTGATGTTACCAGCAGATACTGTGGTTCTGTTACGGTTTGAGTGCTGAACACTCGACGGTCCCACGGTTGGCAAGTTGGAACTGTGAGATTCACTACGTGCACCACTGGTGTTTTGTGGAAAAGCACATGTAAGATTCTGCAACAGTCTCTGCTGATACTCCTGCATGCGTGCATCCCTTTCTATGGCAGGAATAATTTCTGCAAATTTACTTATGTACCGGGGATCTAACAGTGTGGCAACCCAGTAGTCAGGATTATTTCTAATTCTCACAATTCGAGGGTCATGTTTCAGGTAGTGCAGCAAGAAGGCACTCATGTGTGTTGCGCATCCAGGAGCACCAAGTCCCTGTTGTGTTGGTGGCGAGGTAACAATCATGCTTCCTTCCTCTGTCCTCTCCCCCCAACCTCGCACAACAGAAATGTGATCAAGGTCTCCCTCATCTGATGAGTCTTCCATCAGTTCGTCCTCCACTTCTTCCTGGGCTCCTGCACCTTCCTCACTAGTTTGGCTGCTACCATGCACCCTGGTAAAACCATCTCCCCCACCCTCACATGCCTGCCGCCTTGGTGCTGCCGACCGTCTGGACCTTGCAGATGTTAGCCCTTCCGCATACAACTCCTCCTCCTCTACTTCCTCCACCTCCTCTTGTGCCACCACCTGACTCCGAATTCTGTTTAACATGTGCTCCAGCATGTAAATCACCGGAATAGTCATGCTGATAATGGCATCGTCAGCACTAAACATCTTCGTCGCCATTTCAAAACTGTGCAGAAGGGTGCATAGGTCCCTGATCTGAGACCACTCCTCCAGCGTGATTTGCCCCACCTCTGGATCTCGTTGGCCCAGGCTATACGTCAGAACGTATTGCACCAGGGCTTGTCGGTGCTGCCACAGTCGCTGCAACATGTGCAGAGTTGAATTCCACCGGGTAGGCACATCGCATTTTAGCCGGTGAAGTGGCAGGCCCAACGACTTCTGTAGAGATGTAAGTCGCTGAGCTGCGGGATGCGAACGGCGGAAGTGAGCACACAGCGACCGTGACCTCTGCAGAAGGCCATCTAGTCCGGGATAGTGGGCTAAAAATTGCTGGACAACCAGGTTCAACACGTGAGCCATACAAGGCACGTGTGTGACATTGCCCCGGCGAAGGGCTGCACCCAGGTTTGCAGCATTGTCGCACACGGCCTTCCCTGGTTTCAGGTCCAGTGGAGACAACCATTCATGAAATTGGTTCTCCAGAGCTGACCACAACTCCTCAGCTGTGTGACTCACATTTCCCAGACATTTCAAAGTAAAAACCGCCTGATGACGTTGAGCTCTACTGCCAGCATAGTAAGGAGGTGTGCAGGATCCCTTCTGCGCAGTTAGAAAGCTTGTGGCATGACCAGACAGGCTTTGGGTGCAGGTGGAGGACCGAGAGGAGGTTGAGGAGGCAGAAGCAGTGGAGGAGCTTTGAGATAAAGAGGATTGACGCACAACTCGTGGGGACGGCAATACTTGGACAGCAGCCCCTTGTCCTGCTGTCACCATAGTTACCCAGTGCCCAGTCAGCAACATGTAACGCCCCTGTCCATTCCTACTCGTCCAAGTGTCTGTGGTGAAATGCACCCTGTCACACACAGAGTTTCTCAAAGAAGCGGTGATGTTGTGTGCGACATGCTGGTGGAGCGCAGGCACACCTTTCTTTGAGAAGTAGTGCCGACTGGGCATCTGGTACTGGGGCACTGCGACGGACATAAGGTCTCGAAAATCCTCTGTGTCTACCAGGTGGAAAGGCAGCATTTCTGTAGCCAAGAGCTTGCAGATGGTGAAATTCAACCTCTTAGCTTTCTCATGGCTAGGAGGAAATGGTCTTTTACTTGTCCACATCTGAGGGACCGAGGGCTGGCTATTGTGCTTAGACGGGGTTGATAAGGGTGTCCCCGGCAAACTGCCAGTCTGTGAGGAAGATGCAGGTGGACATGTTAGGTTGCCTTGATCCAAAGGTGGTGCTATCGATGTCGGACAGCGCTCAACACCAGCTGGTGTTACCACCTCCAAAGAAAATGATGACCTGCCAATCACGCTGGCTGTTGCGGGTAAAGAGGTGGCAGGTCTGCGCCCCAAAACAGGTGTGACTGCTGTCCCCCCAGTCACAGAGGATGAAGAGGCCGCGGATGCACAAGATATGGCAGATGGTGGTTGGCCCGGCCGGCTAGGCCGCATTGTAGCACAGTGAGCTTCCCACTGCAACTTATGCTTCATGTCCATGTGCCGGTTCATGCATGAAGTACTCAAACTATGTATTTTTTGGCCTCTACTTAGCTTTTGCTGACAAATGTTACAGATAACACGAGTTGGGTCATCCTTATCGATCTGAAAAAATGCCCAGGCTATGCAAGGCTTAGCACCCATGCGACCTGAAGAGCCACCACGACTTGTGGTGAGAGGCAGAGTTGTGTTTGAGGATGCAGTTGTTGACGTGCTTCCAGTACTACGTCTCTGTCCAGGAAGGCGCAACCTGACCTTGTCGTCACTTTCATCCTCCTCCACCTCCTCTGCTGACCTCATCTCTTGGCTGACTATGGGTTGACAGTAAGTGGGATCTCCAACCTCATCATCATCACCCTGTGCGTTATCACACCCGTCGTCCTCAGAGCCAACCTGTTCCTGCCCTGACAAAAAACTAAAGTTGTCGCTCCAATCAGGTATTTGAGTCTCATCATCGTCTTCCTCATTGTCTCCACCAACAGAAGTTACAGTTTGGGAATGAGGGTCTACATTATGGTCAGAACCTTCTGCGTCTGGTCCTGGATCCGACTCATAAAGATTCTGGGCATCAGTGCAGATCATTTCCTCGTCTGGATTCACAGAAGCGCTGGAGTCGACCTCTGATTCCCAGGCTATAGTATGAGTAAACAGCTCTGCAGACTCAACCATCTGTTCTACCTCATACTCAGACGGGCAGCTGGAGATTTGGGAGCTGTGAGGAAGCAAGTGCGATTGGGGTGACACCTTTGAGGACTGGAGTATTTGTGATGTTGAAGTTGATGTGGAGGAGAGCCCACTTAAAGGAGCACTTGATATCCGTTGAAGCACCTGCTGTTTTTGTGCCTCATCTGGAATTTGTAGCGATTGGCATGGCCGTAAGAAAGGGATCTTATCACATTGTCCGCTAAAAGAAGTAGACATTTTAGTTTGGCTGGAAGATGGTCTTTCTCCTGCAGATGTTGCTATTGCTTTAACACCTACCCCACGGACACAACCTTTTTTCCCCTTCCCAACACGCCTATTCCCCTTTCCACCAGCAGCAGGCCTTTTTCCACTCATTTTGGTGGTTAACTAATTCACAACTCTGGAGTTGTTTGCACAAAAAAACAATGGATGGGAACCGAGCAGAGCTGAGTGGCCAAACTGTGGTATTAGGCCAAAACTATTGGCTGGGTTAGATGCAGATAAAAATTATATTCCGTTTGCAACCTGATGGAGGTCAGTATAGATGGACTAATAGAACAAGTCCCACACACTGCTAGAAGGCCAAATATTTTTTCAGAGGTAGATGCAGAAAAAATATATATTCAGTTTGCAACCTGATGGAGGTCAGTATAGATGGCCTAATAGAACAAGTCCCACACACTGCTAGAAGGCCAAATATTTTTTCAGAGCTAGATGCAGACAAAAAATTATTTTTAATTTGCAACCTGGTGGAGGTCAGTATAGATGGACTAATAGAGAAAGTCCCACACACTGCTAGAAGGCCAAATATTTTTTCAGAGGTAGATGCAGAAAAAAAATATATTCAGTTTGCAACCTGATGGAGGTCAGTATAGATGGCCTAATAGAACAAGTCCCACACACTGCTAGAAGGCCAAATATTTTTTCAGAGCTAGATGCAGACAAAAAATTATTTTTAATTTGCAACCTGGTGGAGGTCAGTATAGATGGACTAATAGAGAAAGTCCCACACACTGCTAGAAGGCCAAATATTTTTTCAGAGGTAGATGCAGAAAAAAAATATATTCAGTTTGCAACCTGATGGAGGTCAGTATAGATGGCCTAATAGAACAAGTCCCACACACTGCTAGAAGGCCAAATATTTTTTCAGAGCTAGATGCAGACAAAAAATTATTTTTAATTTGCAACCTAATGGAGGTCAGTATAGATGGACTAATAGAATGATGCTATGCCCAAAAGGTTTTACTTCACTAGGTGCAGTAAAAAAATTGGTATTCTATACACAGGTGGTATATCTTGCAACACAGATAGGCTACTCCACTGACTAACACACTCTGCAAGAGGACAAAAAGGCTTAGCTTTGCTAGATTCAGCCAAATGCTGTGAAAAAAACTTGCACAGCACTGGCACAGACCTGCCTGGCAAAAACTGATAGGAACTGGTGTAACCTAGTCCTGAAAAGGACTGCAATTACAATTAGTCTTTACTCCCACAACCTATCTATTTAAGAGCACAGACCTGCCTGATAAAAGTCGTAGGAAATGCTGTAACCTAGTCCTTAACCCCTTAAGCCCCAAGGGTGGTTTGCACGTTAATGACCAGGCCAATTTTTACAATTCTGACCACTGTCACTTTATGAGGTAATTACTCTGGAACGCTTCAACGGATCCCCCTGATTCTGAGATTGTTTTTTCGTGACATAATGTACTTCATGATTGTGGAAAAATTTCTTTGATATCACTTGCGTTTATTTGTGAAAAAAACGGAAATTTGGCGAAAATTTTGAAAATTTTGCAATTTTCAAAATTTGAATTTTTAAGCCCTGAAATCAGAGAGATATGTCACACAAAAGAGTTAATAAATAACATTTCCCACATGTCTACTTTACATCAGCACAATTTTGGAACCAAAATTTTTTTTTGTTAGGGAGCTATAAGGGTTAAAAGTTGACCAGCGATTTCTCATTTTTCCAACAAAATTTACAAAACCATTTTTTTAGGGACCACATCACATTTGAAGTCACTTTGAGAGGTCTTTATGACAGAAAATACCCAAAAGTGACACCATTCTAAAAACTGCACCCCTCAAGGTGCTCAAAACCACATTCAAGAACTTTATTAACCCTTCAGGTGCTTCACAGGAATTTTTTGAATGTGGAAGAAAAAAATGAACATTTAACTTTTTTCACAAAAATGTTACTTTAGACCCAATTTTTTTATTTTCACAGGGGTAACAAGAAAAAATGGACCCCAAAATTTGTTGTGCAATTTCCCCTGGGCACGCAGATACCCAATATTTGGGGAAAAAACACTGTTTGGGCGCACGGCAGGGCTCGGAAGGGAAGGAGCGCCATTTGACTTTTTGATTGTAAAATTTGCTTGAATAATTAGCGGACGCCACGTTGCGTTTGGAGAGCCCCTCTGTGCCCAAACTTTGGAGCTCCCCCACAAGCGACCCCATTTTGGAAACTAGACCCCCCAAGGCACCTTTCTAGATGCATAGTGAGCACTTGGAACCCCCAGGTGCTTCACAAATTGATTCGTAAAAATGAAAAAGTGAAAAAAAAAAACACTTTTCATTTTTATGAATCAATTTGTGAAGCACCTGGGGTTCCAAGTGCTCACTATGCATCTAGATAGGTTCCTTGGGGGGTCTAGTTTCCAAAATGGGGTCACTTGTGGGGGAGCTCCAATGTTTGGGCACACAGGGACTCTCCAAATGCAACATGGTATCCGCTAACAAATTGAATGGAAAATCGGCTCAAATTGTTAGCGGACACCACGTTGCGTTTGGAGAGCCCCTCTGTGCCCAAACTTTGGAGCTCCCCCACAAGTGACCCCATTTTGGAAACTAGACCCCCCAAGGCACCTTTCTAGATGCATAGTGAGCACTTGGAACCCCCAGGTGCTTCACAAATTGATTTGTAAAAATGAAAAAGTGAAAAAAAAAACACTTTTTCATTTTTATGAATCAATTTGTGAAGCACCTGGGGTTCCAAGTGCTCACTATGCATCTAGATAGGTGCCTTGGGGGGTCTAGTTTCCAAAATGGGGTCACTTGTGGGGGAGCTCCAATGTTTGGGCACACAGGGACTCTCCAAATGCAACATGGTATCCGCTAACAAATTGAATGGAAAATCGGCTCAAATTGTTAGCGGACACCACGTTGCGTTTGGAGAGCCCCTCTGTGCCCAAACTTTGGAGCTCCCCCACAAGTGACCCCATTTTGGAAACTAGACCCCCCAAGGCACCTTTCTAGATGCATAGTGAGCACTTGGAACCCCCAGGTGCTTCACAAATTGATTTGTAAAAATGAAAAAGTGAAAAAAAAAACACTTTTTCATTTTTATGAATCAATTTGTGAAGCACCTGGGGTTCCAAGTGCTCACTGTGAATCTAGATAGGTGCCTTGGGGGGTCTAGTTTCCAAAATGGGGTCACTTGTGGGGGAGCTCCAATGTTTGGGCACACAGGGACTCTCCAAATGCAACATGATATCCGCTAACAAAATGTCGGCTCAAATTGTTAGCGAACACCATGTTGCGTTTGGAGAGCCCCTGTGTGCCCAAACTTTAGAGCTCCCCCACAAGTGACCCCATTTTGGAAACTAAACCCCCCAAGGCACCTATCTAGATGCATAGTGAGCACTTGGAACCCCCAGGTGCTTCACAAATTGATTCGTAAAAATGAAAAAGTGAAAAAAAAAACACTTTTTCATTTTTATGAATCAATTTGTGAAGCACCTGGGGTTCCAAGTGCTCACTATGAATCTAGATAGGTGCCTTGGGGGGTCTAGTTTCCAAAATGGGGTCACTTGTGGGGGAGCTCCAAAGTTTGGGCACACAGGGGCTCTCCAAACGCAACATGGTGTCCGCTAACAATTTGAGCCGACAATTTGTTAGCGGATATCATGTTGCATTTGGAGAGTCCCTGTGTGCCCAAACATTGGAGCTCCCCCACAAGTGACCCCATTTTGGAAACTAGACCCCCCAAGGCACCTATCTAGATTCATAGTGAGCACTTGGAACCCCAGGTGCTTCACAAATTGATTCATAAAAATGAAAAAGTGTTTTTTTTTTCACTTTTTCATTTTTACGAATCAATTTGTGAAGCACCTGGGGGTTCCAAGTGCTCACTATGCATCTAGATAGGTGCCTTGGGGGGTCTAGTTTCCAAAATGGGGTCACTTGTGGGGGAGCTCCAATGTTTGGGCACACAGGGGCTTTCCAAACGCAACATGGCGTCCGCTAACAATTTGAGCCGATTTTCCATTCAATTCGTTAGCGGACAGCATGTCGCGTTTGGAGAGCCCGTGATGTGCCTAAACAGTGGAGCTCCCCCACAAGTGTCCCCATTTTGGAAACTATACCCCTCGAGGATTTTATTAAGGTGTATAGTGAACATTTTGAACCCAGAGGTACGGCACAGAATTTGTTTACATTAGGTCATCTTATTGAATAAGTTGTCATTATTCTTGAGCGCAAGTGCTCGCTACTTGAGTTTGCATCGGGTACTCAGGTATGCACCATGTACAGCGTGTGCTCGAGTGACATGCTCGAGTCCCTGCTCCGCATGTTTCACGGTTATTAGACACCCAAAAAAAAACATGCGGGGATCGCTCGTGCATGGCAGGCAACCCCCTTAAAGTTTTTTTGGCCGCGAAGCATATGGGGCAGAGACTCGAGCATGACACTCAAATACCCATGATACTCAATGCATACCAGAGCACCCGATGCAAACTCAAGTAGCGAGCACTTGCGCTCAACACTAGTCGCCATATCGTCATCTTTTTTTCTTACTTTTGAAAAAAATCCCAACCCCAGCCCTAACCCTAGCACAACCCTAACCATAGCACAACCCTAGCTCTAGCACAACCCTAGCCCCAGCACAACCCTAGCCCCAGCACAACCCTAGCCCCAAACCCAGCCCTTGACGCCGTTCCTTGTGCGGTATAAGTGATTAGACGACTTTATTCTTCGGGTCGGTGTGATTACAGCAATGCCAGAATCATATGGGGTTTTTATGACTGACAGCTGTCACACACTAAAAGACGCATTTTTTGTAAAATCTAGTTTTTGCATCGCCATATTTTGAGAGCTATAATTTTTCCAGATTTTGGTAGACAGTCATGTGACGGCTCATTTTTTGCGGGATGACTTGACGTTGTTATTGGTGCCATTTTCAGGCACGTGACATTTTTTGATCGCTTTCTATTCCGATTTTTGGGAGGCAGAATAAACAAAAACCAACAATTCAGGAATTGTTTTTTTTTTTTTATTCTGTTCCGCGTGTGGTAAAATTGATGAGGTAGCTTTATTCTTCGGGTCAGTACGTTTACAGCGGTACCACATTTGTATCATTTTTCTATGTTTTGGCGCTTATACACAATAAAAGCTATTTTATAGAAAAAAATATTTTTTAGCATCGCTTTATTCTGAGAGTTATAACTTTTTTACTTTTCGGCTGATGGAGCTGTATGGCGGCTTGTTTTTTGAGGGACGAGATGACGTTTTCAGCGGTACCATTTTTATTTATATGCGTCTTTTTGATCGCGTGTTATTCCACTTTTTGTTTGGCGGTATGGTGATAAAGCATTGTTTTTTGCTTAGTTTTTTTTTTTTTTTTTTTACCGTGTTCACTGAAGGGGTTAACTAGTGGGACAGTTTTATAGGCCAGGTTGTTCCGGACGCGGCGATACCAAATATGTGTACTTTTATTGTTTTTTTTGTTTTTTTTTTATAATAATATTTATTGATGGGTACATTATATTTTTATTTTTGGTGGATTATTATTTTTTTTTTTTTTTTTATATTTTTGCAATTTTTTTTTTTTTTTCCACTTTCAGACAGTTTATACACTTTATTACTTTGTCCCACTCTGGGACTTTCACTTTTGTTTCTCTGATCGCCTGCATGGCACAGGAATGCAGCACCATCCCTATGCCATGCAGGCGATCAGCGGTGCACAGTGTGAAGATTGTTTGGAGATGCACTGCGCATGTCCAAACAATCTTCCTGCTGTCTGGTGACCCGGATGTTGTCATGACGACATCGGGTCATCATGGCAACACCCGGGAAGCCTTTGCAGACTGCGCTGGAAGCCGGAAGAGGAGGTGAGTATCGGCGATCACCTCCCCTTGCCCCCGCAATGCCGCGATCGACTTCGATCGCAGCATCGCAGGGGTTAATGTGCTGGGAGCGGTGCAGGACCGCTCCCTGCACATGGTACCGGGTGTCAGCTGTGACAATCAGCTGACACCGGGCGGCGATCGCGCCCGCACAGCCTGTGTGCGCGCGCGATCGCGATGACGTACTAATACGGGTCTGGCTCTTAAGTCCCAGGGCACAGACGCGTATTAGTACGTCAGATGTTATTAAGGGGTTAAAAGGACTGCAATCACAACTATTCCCTACTCCCAAGCTATCTGTAGATTTGTGCGAAAATTGGCTTGAAATTAACAAGGTATAGCGCACACAGCAACAGCGGTGCCGTCTAACACGCAGCTGCAGCAGTGAGAAAATGGTGGCGACGGGGAAAATGGCTTGGTCTTATAGGGCAAGGACATGTGACATACACTGCCAATCACACATGCCCTTGCTTGTGTGAAAAAAAGCACTTCGCTCCGTGTGTGCGCTGCTGATAGGCTGACAGATTGCACCTCTCCACTGTAAATGCGGGAAAGAGAAAAAAAAATGGAGATCTTCATTGTTCCTGCAGAGATCCATCCCCTGCCCCTCCCCCCGCCCCGCTGTACACTCAAACTGCGTATTAACATTAATTTTCATCATTACTGAGAAAAAATCCAGTTATGATTTTGGTGCACGAACAGTTATCGAACATAACCTCAAACAGCCGAATTTTTCTCAAATCGTTCGTGTTCGCCGAACGACTCGAACACCGCCCAAAACAGCTCGAATTTGAGATTGGCGAACAGTTCGAGTCGAACAACGCTCATCTCTATTAGAGAGGCCTGTAATTGACATCATAGGTCGACCTCAACTATGAGATACAAAATGAGAAAACAAATCCTGAAAATCACATTGTCTGATTTGGAAAGAAATTTTTTTCAAATTTTGGTGGAAAATAAGTATTTGGTCAATTACAAACAAGCAAGATTTCTGTCTCTAACAGACCTGTAACTTCTTCTTTAAGAGGCTCCCCTGTCCTCCACTCATTACCTGTAGTACTGGCTCCTCTGTCCTCCACTCATTACCTGTAGTGCTGGCTCCTCTGTCCTCCACTCATTACCTGTAGCACTGGCTCCTCTGTCCTCCACTCATTACCTGTAGTACTGGCTCCTCTGTCCTCCACTCATTGCCTGTAGTACTGGCTCCTCTGTCCTCCACTCATTACCTGTAGTACTGGCTCCTCTGTCCTCCACTCATTACCTGTAGTACTGGCTCCCCTGTCCTCCACTCATTACCTGTAGTACTGGCACCTGTTTGAACTTGTTATCATTATAAAAGACACCTGTCCGCAACCTCAAACAGTCACACTCCAAACTCCACTATGGTGAAGACCAAAGAGCTGTCGAAGGACACCAGAAACCAGAATTGTATACCTGCACCAGGCTGGGAAGACTGAATCTGCAATAGTCAAGCAGCTTTGTGTGAAGAAATCAACTGTGGGAGCAATAATTAGAAAATGGAAGACATACAAGACCACTGATAATCTCTCTCGATCTGGGGCTCCACACAAGATCTAACCCCGTGGGGTCAAAATGATCTCAAGAACGGTAGGCAAAAATCCAAGAACCGCATGGGGGGACCTAGTGAATGACCTGCAGAGAGCTGGGTCCAACGTTACACAGGCTACCATCAGTAACACACTACGCCACCAGGGACTCAGATCCTGCAGTGCCAGACGTGTCCCCTTGCTTAGGCCATTACATGTCCGGGCCCGTCTGAAGTTTGCTAGAGAGCATTTGGATGATCCAGAAGAGTATGGGAGAATGTCATATGGTCAGATGAAACCAAAGTAGAACTGTTTGATAGAAACACAACTTTGTGTTTGGAGGAGAAAGAATGTTGAGTTGCATCTAAAGAACACCATACCTACTGTGAAGCATGGGGTTGCAACATCATGCTTTTGGGCTGCTTCTCTGCCAAGGGACCAGGACGACTGATCCGTGTACATGAAAGAATGAATGGGGCGATGTATCGTGAGATTTTGAGTGCAAACCTACTTCCATCAGCATGACAATAATCGAAAAGCACACAGCCAGGGCAACGAAGGAGTGGCTTTGTAAGAAGCATTTCAAGGTCCTGAAGTGGCCTAGACAGTCTCCAGATCTAAACCCTATAGAAAACCTTTGGAGGGAGTTGAAAGTCTGACTAAATACTTTTTTCCCCCCACTGTAGCCTCACTGTTGGTCATGTACGTTCTTACCGATGGTCATGTACTTTCTTACCATTGGTCATTTATGTTTTTACCGTTGGTCATGTACGTTCTTACCGTTGGTCATTTACATTCTTACCGTTGGTCGTGTACGTTCTTACCGTTGGTCTTGTACTTTCTTTCCATTGGTCATGTATGCTCTTACCGTTGGTCATGTACGTTCTTACCGTTGGTCATTTATATTTTTACCGATGGTAATTTACGTTCTTACTAGTGTTGAGCGAGCATGCTCGACACTGCTTGGTACTCGCCCGAGCATCTCACTACTCGGGATGTTCGGCGAGCACCGAGCATTTCCGGGTTACTCGGGCGGTAGCTCGGGTCTCCGCCCTGCACGTTTGGAGCTCTTTACAGAGCCAATGAACATGCAGGGATTGCCAGCCAGTCACTGTAATGCCAAAGCCATGTTGTTTGTGGGCATTACAGTGATTGGCTGGCCGCACAGCGTCACCTCGCCATCTTGGACACAGTCGCTCCGGATCAGACAGTGTAGGGTCAGTGCTGCAGAGCTAGGGAGAGATTTATAGTGCAAAATAGTTAGTGTAGGGTCTCTAAAGCCTGCAAAATCAAACAAACTGTCCTTCTCAGGACTAATATCCATCCCAGATATCAGGCAGGCAGGCTGTATAGGAGACGCAGTGGTTATACCATCAAACGCTGCATTACAGTCCTGTGTGCTCCTGTTGGTCAAATTGCTAGACTTATCCCCCGGTCTCAGGGGCCAAGAAAAATTCATTTTTTTTTTCATCTAAATCCTGTATTTATTTATTTTTCCTCAGTCAGACTGTACAAATACGCGTCTTATTAACCTTTTGGTATTCCCCCCCCCCCTCCCCCAAAAAAAAAAATTGAATGTGTCCGTGACTGTTCAGACACCAATATATCTGTTTAAAAGAGTCTGGTGTAGGCCAGAGAAATAGAACTGTGGTTTTGCAGTTCCACGGGTCAAATCTCTGTATTATCCTGCTTTTGGCATTTTTTCCGTAAAAAAAAACAGTAATAGTGTCTCCCTGACTGTTCAGACACCAATATATCTGTTTAAAAGAGTTTGGTGTAGGCCAGATAACTAGAACTGTGGTTTTGCAGTTCCACAGGTCAAATCTCTGTATTATCCTGCTTTTGGCATTTTTTCCGTAAAAAAAACAGTAATAGTGTCTCCCTGACTGTTCAGACACCAATATATCTGTTTAAAAGAGTTTGGTGTAGGCCAGATAACTAGAACTGTGGTTTTGCAGTTCCACAGGTCAAATCTCTGTATTATCCTGCTTTTGGCATTTTTTCCGTAAAAAAAAACAGTAATAGTGTCTCCCTGACTGTTCAGACACCAATATATCTGTTTAAAAGAGTTTGGTGTAGGCCAGATAACTACAACTGTGGTTTTGCAGTTCCACGGTTCAAATCTCTGTATTATCCACCTTTTTGCCTTTTTTTACATAAAAAATAAAAAAATTGATTGTCTCGCTGAGTGTTCAGACACAAATATATCTGTTTAAAAGATTGTGGTGTAGGCCAGAGAAATAGAACTGTGGTTTTCCTCTTCCACGGTTCTAATCTCCTTTTTATTACCCTTTTTCCATTGATAGTGCGAGTGTAAGCTATTTTACTTCATTTACAATGGGCAAGGGACGTGGAACTGGACGTTCTGGTGATGGTGCGTGTAGAGGACGTGGACGTGGCCAAGGTGAAGATGTGCCACAACCAACAGCCACATCTTCTCGCTCCCACTTCTTGACTGAATTACTAGGGAAGCACACTACAACACCAGTATTGCGAACTGATCAGTGTGAACAGGTTATTAATTGGATATCAGATAATATTTCCATTTCCATATTTGTACCCCTCGCCTGCTCCGCTTGAAGTGGTGGAAGAGGAGATCCCATGTAGCGATGCCCAAATATTTGAACAGCCACGGCCACAGGAAGTCGACGCTGGCAATTTGTCACAAGAGGTGGACGATGACGAGACACAATTGCCACGAAATGAGGAGGAGGATCGTGGTGCGCAAGTGGAAGAGGAGGAGGTGGTGGATGATCTAGTAACTGACCCAACGTGGCAGGAGGACACGCAGAGCGAGGCCAGCAGCACACAGGGGGAGGGAGGCAGAGTACCCCAACAGGCAGGAAGAAGCAGTGTGGTTGCCGCACACAGAAGGCGGGCAACAGTTCCCTGTAACACCAACACGAGGGACGTTGCCAGTACAAACGGTAGGTCTTCCAGAGTCTGGAATTTTTTTAAAGACTCTGCTAATAACCCCAAAAAGGCCATTTGTACCACCTGCCATGCCAGCATCAGCAGGGGTGACAAAACTACCAGCCTGACCACCACCAGCATGATCAGGCACATGTCAGCAAAGCACCCGACTTTGTGGGGCGAACCCCAGGGTCCACGACCAGTGTCAGCGGGTGTCACAACTGCTTCTTCCGCTGTTGTGCATGTAATAGAACCCCCTGTTGTGCGTGCAAGGCAATCCCCTGTCCATACTGCATGCAAAGATGCCCCCTCCTCTCAGTCTTCACTTGTTATGGCAGTTTCTCAAGAAACAGCATCAACGTCCACGTCCACGTCCCACCGCAGCGTTCAATTATCCATATTCCAGAGCTTTGAACGAAAGCGCAAATTCGCAGCCAACGCCCCACAGGCCACAGTCCTAAATTCGCACATTTCACGACTGCTTGCGTTGGAAATGCTGCCTTTTAGGCTGGTGGAGACGGAATCCTTCCGCAATCTTATGGCGGTGGCCGTCCCTCGGTACTCGGTCCCCAGCCGACACTATTTTGCCTGGTGTGCCATCCCCGCACTACACAAGCACGTGTCCCAAAACATCTGCCGGCTTGTGGACAAGGACGGTACATCTCCCTGACAGCACACTGGGTAAACATAGAGGACGCCGGGACCCAGTCGGACCTTGGGACGGAACACATCCTCCCCACACCGAGGATTGCGGGCCCTATGTCAGTCAGAGTTGCCCCCACAGTGTACAGCTCCTGCGCATCATCCTCCTCCTGTTCCTCATGTTCAGCCTCCATCTCAGAAATCCCACATAAGTTACAAGCTGGAAGCACTGCAGTACTGCCTCAGCCAAGCGGCAACAGGCTGCTGAAATTCATAAGCTTAGGAGATAAACCTCACACTGCTTGAGAGTTGTGGAGAGCTGTGAAAGAGCAGGCAGATCTGTGGCTAAGACCGCTGAACCTACATCCAGGCATGGTCGTGTGTGACAATGGCTGTAACCTGGTGGTGGCTCTGAGGCGAGGCGAGATCACACACGTACCATGCCTGGCTCATGTGCTTAACCTCATGGTTCAGCAGTTTCTTAAATCGTACCCCGAGTTGCCAGATCGCCTCGTCAAAGTATGCCGCCTGTCAGCTCATTTTCGGAAGTCGGCTACAGCTTCCGCCGCCCTTGCTGTGTTGCAGCAGCGTTTGCAGCTTCCGGCACCCTGACTGGTGTGTGATGTCCCCACACGTTGGAATTCTACCCTCCACATGTTGCAAAGGATTTGTGAGCAGAAGAGAGCACTTGTGGAGTACCAGCTGCAACAAGGCCGTCGATATTCAGGTCAGACTCCACACATAAGGCCTCAGGAGTGGACCTGGATGTCTGACATATGTACCATCCTGACAAACTTTGAGAAGTCCACCAAGATGGTGAGTGGCGATGACGCCATCATTAGCGTCAGCATCCCACTTGTCTGTCTTTTGTAACGCTCTCTGCATAGAATTAAAGAGGAGGCATTGCAGCCAGAGTATGATGAGATGGATCAAGAAGCCGTAATGGGCGATTACACACAGCCCAGCCGCATCTCATCCCAATGTGCATTGGAGGACAATGAGGGAGAGGAGGAGGAGGAAGAACAGGAGCTGGTATCATGCGCTGTAGACGGTAGTACCTGTACAACTGTCATACAGTCGGTTCAGCGTGGGTGGCCTGAGGACAGGGGGGAGGAGGAGGAGGAGGAGAAGGAGAGCATGGTCAGTCATCATCTTGGTGAGGACAAAGAAGTCTTGCCCATTACCACTCGCCTGTCAACTGACAATGCTGACAAGCTGACCTTTATCAAAATGAACAAGGGCTAGATTGGGCCAGACTTCTCATCACCACCAAATGACAGCAGAGTAACATAAATTCAAATCCACTGTTTTATTTCGGTAGGTGTAGTCCCATGCACTGCTTCACACCCACACATGGGTATACGCTTCCTCATTTCTGCTGTTTTTTGCTCTTCTCCTTATTCTCAGCCTCCACCACCACTATACCACCAGGGTGACCGTGGTCTGTGTTGCCAGCATTGCAAGTTCCTTCGTCCTAATTTTTGGCAGCTTTTGCTTAGAAGGCATAGGCAAAGACTATGGGAGACCCACTCCCCAATAATGGGAATAATGTTTTTAATATGCTGTACTGCATGGCTCTTGTAAGGGGCATTAAAATCGTCTTGTTAAGCTACTGTGACCTCCACGTCTCTTCCAAGGGGCATTAAAACCGTCTTGTTACACTACTGCGACCTCCACCACTAGTCCAAGAGGCATTAAAACCGTCTTGTTAAGCTACTGCGACCTCCACGTCTCTTCCAAGGGGCATTAAAACCGTCTTGTTAAGCTACTGCGACCTCCACCACTTTTCCAAGGGGCATTAAAACCGTCTTGTTAAGCTACTGCGACCTCCACGTCTCTTGCAAAGGGCATTAAAACCGTCTTGTTAAGCTACTGCGACCTCCACGTCTCTTGCAAAGGGCATTAAAACCATCTTGTTAAGCTACTGCGACCTCCACGTCTCTTCCCAGGGGCATTAAATCCATCTTATTAAGCTACTGCGACCTCCACCACTCTTCCAAGGGGCATTGATATTGTCTTTTTATTCCACTGCGACCTCCACCATTCTTCCAAGGGGCATTAAAACCATCTTGTTAAGCTACTGTGACCTCCAACACTTCTCCAAGGGGCATTAAAACCGTCTTGTTAAGCTACTGCAACCTCCACAAACTTTTCCAAGGGGCATTAAAACCGTCTTGTTAAGCTACTGCGACCTCCACCACTTTTCCAAGGGGCATTGATATTGTCTTTTTTATTCCACTGCGACCTCCACCATTCTTCCAAGGGGCATTAAAACAGTCTTGTTAAGCTACTGCGACTTCCAACACTTCTTCAAGGGGCATTACAACAGTCTTGTTAAGCTACTGCGACCTCAACCACTTTTCTAAGGGGCATTAAAATCGTCTTATTAAGCTACTGCGACCTCCACCACTTTTCCAAGGTGAATTGATATTGTCTTTTTATTCCACTGCGACCTCCACCATTCTTCCAAGGGGCATTAAAACAGTCTTGTTAAGCTACTGCGACCTCCAACACTTCTCCAAGGGGCATTAAAACCGTCTTGTTAAGCTACTTCGACCTCCACCACTCTTTTAAGGGGCATTAAAACCGTCTTGCTAAGCTACTGCGACCTCCACCACTCTTCCAAGGGGCATTAAAACCGTCTTGTTAAGCTACTGCGACCTCCACCACTTTTCCAAGGGGCATTAAAACTGTCTTGGCAAGCTACTGCGACCTCCACCACTTTTCCCAGGGGCATTGATATTGTCTTTTTATTCCACTGCGACCTCCACCATTCTTCCAAGGGGCATTAAAACCGTCTTGTTAAGCTACTGTGACCTCCACCACTTTTCCAAAGGGCATTAAAACCGTCTTGTTAAGCTACTGCGACCTCCACCACTTTTCCAAGGGGAATTGATATTGTCTTTTTATTCCACTGCGACCTCCACCATTCTTCCAAGGTGCATTAAAACCGTCTTGTTAAGCTACTGCGACCTCCAACACTTCTCCAAGGGGCATTAAAACCATCTTGTTAAGCTACTGCGACCTCCACCACTTTTCCAAGGGGCATTAAAACCGTCTTGTTAAGCTACTGCGACCTCCACCACTTTTCCAAGGGGCATTGATATTGTAATTTTATTCCACTGGGTCCTCCACCATTCTTCCAAGGGGCATTAAAACTGTCTTGTTAAGCTACTGCGGCATCCAACACTTCTCCAAGGCTCATTAAAACCATCCTGTTAAGCTACTGTGACCTCCACCACTTTTCCAAGGGACATTAAAACCATCTTGTTAAGCTACTGCGACCTCCACGTCTCTTCCAAGGGGCATTAAAACCATCTTGTTAAGCTACTGCGACCTCCACCACTTTTCCCAGGGGCATTGATATTGTCTTTTTATTCCACTGCGACCTCCACCATTCTTCCAAGGGGCATTAAAACCGTCTTGTTAAGCTACTGTGACCTCCACCACTTTTCCAAAGGGCATTAAAACCGTCTTGTTAAGCTACTGCGACCTCCACCACTTTTCCAAGGGGAATTGATATTGTCTTTTTATTCCACTGCGACCTCCACCATTCTTCCAAGGTGCATTAAAACCGTCTTGTTAAGCTACTGCGACCTCCAACACTTCTCCAAGGGGCATTAAAACCATCTTGTTAAGCTACTGCGACCTCCACCACTTTTCCAAGGGGCATTAAAACCGTCTTGTTAAGCTACTGCGACCTCCACCACTTTTCCAAGGGGCATTAAAACCGTCTTGTTAAGCTACTGCGACCTCCACATCTCTTCCAAGGGGCATTAAAACCGTCTTGTTAAGCTACTGCGACCTCCACCACTTTTCCAAGGGGCATTGATATTGTCATTTTATTCCACTGGGTCCTCCACCATTCTTCCAAGGGGCATTAAAACTGTCTTGTTAAGCTACTGCGGCGTCCAACACTTCTCCAAGGCTCATTAAAACCATCCTGTTAAGCTACTGTGACCTCCACCACTTTTCCAAGGGGCATTAAAACCGTCTTGTTAAGCTACTGCGACCTCCACGTCTCTTCCAAGGGGCATTAAAACCATCTTGTTAAGCTACTGCGACCTCCACCACTCTTCCAAGGGGCATTGATATTGTCTTTTTATTCCACTGCGACCTCCACCATTCTTTCAAGGAGCATTAAAACTGTCTTGTTAAGCTACTGCGACCTCCATGTCTCTTCCAAAGGGCATTAAAACCGTCTTGTTAAGCTACTGCGACCTTCACGTCTCTTCCAAGGGGCATTAAAACCGTCTTTTTAAGCTAGTGTGACCTCCACGTCTCTTCCAAGGGGCATTAAAACTGTCTTGTTAAGAAACTGCGACCTCCATGTCTCTTCCAAAAGGCATTAAAACCGTCTTGTTAAGCTACTGCGACCTCCACGTCTCTTCCAAGGGGCATTAAAACAGTCTTGTTAAGCTACAGCGACCTCCGCCATTCTTCCAAGGGGCATTAAAATCGTCTTGTTAAGCTTCTGCGACCTCCAACACTTCTCCAAGGGGCATTAAAACTGTCTTGTTAAGCTACTGCAACCTCCACCACTTTTCCAAGGGACATTGAAACCGTCTTATTAAGCTACTGCGACCTCCACCACTCGTCCAAGGGGCATTGATATTGTCTTTTTATTCCACTGCTACCTCCATGTCTCTTCCAAGGGGCATTAAAACCGTCTTGATAAGAAACTGTGACCTCCACGTCTCTTCCAAGAGGCATTAAGATCGTCCTGTTAAGCTACTGCGACCTCCACGTATCTTCCAAGGGGCATTAAAACTGTCTTGTTATGCTACTGCGACCTCCACCACTTTTCCAAGGGGCATTAAAACCATCTTGTTAAGCTACTGCGACCTCCACCACTTTGCCAAGGGGCATTAAAACCGTCTTGTTAAGCTACTGCGGCCTCCACCACTTTTCAAAGGGGCATTGATATTGTCTTTTCATTCCACTGCGACCTCCACCATTCTTTCAAGGGGCATAAAAACCGTCTTGTTAAGCTACTGCGACCTCCATGTCTCTTCCAAAGGGCATTAAAACCGTCTTGTTAAGCTACTGCGACCTCCACGTCTCTTCCAAGGGGCATTTAAACCGTCTTTTTAAGCTACTGTGACCTCCACGTCTCTTCCAAGGGGCATTAAAACAGTCTTGTTAAGCTACTGCGACCTCCACCACTTTTCCAAGGGGCATTAAAACCGTCTTGTTAAACCACTCTGAACTCCACAGCTCTTCCAAGGGGCATTGAAATGTTGTTTATAATTACCTCTAACCTCCACGACTCTTCCAACGGGCATTGCATTTCCTCCTAATTTTAGTCAGCTTTTGCTTTTCAATGCATAGGCGAACACTAAGGGAGACCCACTCCCCAATAATGGGTAGAAGGTTTTTAGTATGCTGTAATCCACGTCTGTTTCAAGGGGCATTGCAGTTCCTCATAATTTTTGGAAAGCGTTCCATTCACTGCTTAGGCCAACAGTGTACAGGAGACCCAGTTGCTATAAATGGAAAAAACGGTTTAGTTAAGGCCCTCTGACCTCCATGTCACTTCCAACGGGCAGTGGAGTGCCTCGAAATTTTTGGTAGGCATTGCACTCACTGTATGCCCTATAACTGTGTAGCCGAACCGCTCCTTTTGGTACAGAAACATATCCTACAAGACATGTGTGGTTGACTGGCCTGATATTGATTTGAATGGTCCCTGTTCCTCCTGCTCTTTCTCCTTTGCCACCACTTCATCCATCATTCATCACCTGAAGCTTTGTTTTAACGGGAGTCATAGAACTGGGATAGTAGCAGGAAAACATCCAGCAATCCTCGGAGGAGGTAGGATATGCGCCAAAACGCTGACCACCTCAGGCCTAGCCGCTACTACATACATGCGCTTGCATTCCAAGGAACAGAAAGCTAAGGAGATGGATGGCCTCATGATCATGAATAATTTACTCGTTGTGTAGGAGGCCGACCACTGCTGCTGTCTACCTTCTGAACTTTGCGTTGAAGCCTGATTGACCCAGGACCCGCAATCCTCTATGTCTGGAGGTCGTGTTGCATCCCAGTGTCCAACTGTGTCCCGGCTTCCACAATATTAACACAGTGTGAAGGTGTCAGTCAGATGGACCATCCCTGGCCACATTCACTTGTCCACGTGTTTGTGATTAGGCTGTCCTTCAAATAGGGGCAGCTGGGGCCGCTTTGCGGCTGGGGATCGAGTATGGAGACCCGGCCGCCCCTTGTCGGCTGGGGACTGAGCGTGGACACCCGGCCGCCGGGCGGCTGGGGACCGAGTATGGACACCCGGCCGCCCTCTGGCGGCTGGGGACCGAGCGTGGACACCCGGCCGCCGGGCGGCTCGGGACTGAGTGTGGATACCAGGCCGCCGACACAGCCATGACATGGTGGCTGGCGTCTGCCTCCATATGCCTAAAAGGCCCAATTTCAAGTGCAAGCAAGCTAGCAGTATGGTATTTCAGCCCGGGGGTGGGTGGGTGGCAGGTTGCACACTTACGCTTGCATTCCAAGAAAACAAAGCCTAAAAGGCCCAATTTGCATCCTGGGGGTGGGTGGGTGGCAGGTTGCATACTTGCATTTCAAGAAAACAAAGCAGATGCTAACTTCTATCATCATCATCATGCTCCTCACCTTGGCACTCTCAACTCCCCTGATGGAGAAGCCAGGGCCCACCGGAGGAGTCTGGTTCTCTGGTGGGCTCGTCCAATGCTGCCCTAAAGCAGGCCGGGCTAAGAAAAGTGTGGGGGAAGTTCCCAGGAGACATAGGGGCGGCTGGGGACCGTGTGTGGGCACCCGGCCGCGGGGCGGCTGGGGACCGAGCATGGACACCCGGCTGCCCCCTGGCGTCTGGGGACCGAGCGTGGACACCAGGCCGCCAGGCGGCTGGGGACTGAGTATGGATACTAGGCCGCCGACCCAGCCATGACGTGGTGGCCAGATTCCTCCTCCACATGCCTAAAAGGCCCAATTTCAAGTGCAAGCAAGCAGTATGGTATTGCAGCCTGGGGGTGGGTGGGTGGCAGGCTGCATACTTGCGCTTGCATTGCAAGGAATTGGGGAGGTACAATTGAACACTGCCCTGGGACAAGGACTTGCACGGGGATAGTTGCAAGTCTGCATCTTCTGATGCGGCAAGGATCACTTCTGATGGACACACTTTTAAGCAGTGACCTGGGTGTCAGAGATACTTCCAGGGGTCTTCCCCATGCTGTTCCCATGTCTTTTCAGCACTGTATGCATGTGTCACACAGCACATGGCCAGATAAGGTTGTAAAATGTTAAAATTACATTTCCCGGTGAATGCATTTGTCACGGTTGAAAGCAATACAAAAGTGCAAAAACGCATAAAAAATGCTACTTGTGAACATAGCCCAAGGTGTGGAGGAGTATTTTTGTTTTTGATTATTTATTTTACCTTATACACAAGTCTTTACCCTGGAATGGATGTTCCTTAACCCTAGAACGCATACCTGGGCCTCGCAGGCCCGCCCTGTTAATTGTTTTCTATTTTCTGCTAGATTTCTTTAGTTAGAATTTTGAAACTCTAGGTATTCCTCAGGTATATAGTTGTTTGTCATTTCCAGTTGGTCATTTATTTATTATTTGCACACGGGCCTAAAAGGCCCCAGGTATGTGAAAGTGTAGATTTTTATGGTCATGCGTTCTAGGGTTAACATATTACACAGGAAAACTGTTTCAGTTTCGTTTTTGAATGTTTTATTGTGAGTCCGTAAAAGTGGCTTAATACCTCTGACCACGTTGTTGACAGTAGTGACCTGGGGGTCAGAAATGCTTCCTGGGCGATCCCCATGCTGTCCCCATGTCATTTGAACACTGTCACTATCGTTTTGGGCACTTTTTAGGCTTTCTACAGACTGCCGGGGGTGCCGCCGCAAAAATTCTCGGGTCTCCCATAGACTAACATTGGGCTCATTGCTCGGGTCGAGCACCCGAGTATCACGGTGAGCTCGGCCCGAGCTTCGAGCACCCGAGCATTTTAGTGCTCGCTCAACACTAGTTCTTACCATTGGTCATGCGTGTTCTTACCGTTGGTCATGTACGTTCTTACAGTTGGCCATGTATGTTCTTACCATTGGTCGTTTACATTCTCACCATTGGTCATGTACGTTCTTACCGTTGGTCATGTATGTTCTTACCATTGGTCATGTGTGTTGTTACCGTTGGTCATTTACATTCTTACTGTTGGTCATTTACGTTCTTACCGTTGGTCATTTACATTCTTACTGTTGGTCATGCACGTTCTTACCGTTGGTCATATACGTTCTTACCGTTGGTCATGTCAGTTCTTACCGTTGGTCATTTACGTTCTTACCGTTGGTCATGTACTTTCTTAGCATTGGTCATGTATGTTCTTACCATTGGTCATGTACGTTCTTACCACTGGTCATGTACGTTGTTACCTTTGGTCATGTATGTTCTTACCGTTAGTCATGTATGTTCTTACCTTTGGTCGTGTATGTTCTTATCGTTGGTCATGTATGTTCTTACCGTTGGTCATGTACGTTCTTACCTTTGGTCATGTATGTTCTTACCGTTAGTCATGTACGTTCTTATGATTGGTCACATATAGCCTCACTGTTGGTCATGTACGTTCTTAGCGTTGGTCATGTATGTTCTTACCATTGGTCAAGTATGTTGTTACCATTGGTCATTTACATTCTTACTGTTGGTCATGTACATTCTTAACGTTGGTCATGTACGTTTTTACTGTTGGTCATGTACGTTCTTACCATTGGTCATGTATGTTCTTACCGTTGGTTATGTACGTTCTTACCGTTGGTCACGTACGTTGTTACCGTTGGTCATGTACGTTCTTACCGTTGGTCATGTATGTTCTTACCATTGGTCATGTATGTTCTTACTGTTGGTCAATTACATTCTTACCCAGTGGCGTATCGCCAATGGCGGCAGACCACGCGACTGCTATGGGGCCCGTGAGCCGGGGGGGCCCCATAGCAGTCCTGGGGTGGACATACCGCCACCGGAGCAGCTGCGCCAGGTCCCCACCATGCAGCAGCACCAAGGGGCCCGCAAGGTGCACCTGCTCCCTGCACGCGGCGGTCAGGGAGCGATCCCTGCAGCTCCGCTGCTGTCAGGAGGAGAATAGCAGCGGAGCTGGAGGGTTCGTCCTCTGCTTCCTCCCTGACCCAGGCGCGCGCAGCTTGATGACGTCATCATGCAGCGCTCGCCTGGGTCAGGAAGAAAGCTGCCGGCAACCAGGAGGATGCTGCTGCAGGGGAGCGAGCTGAGGTAAGTTGTTGTTTTTTTTTGTTTTTTTTTTACTGAAATGCTGGGGAGGGGAGGTGGGGGGAGAGCAATGGTGGGATGGTGGGGCTGGGGAGAGGAATGATGGGGCTGGGAAGAGCAATAATGGGGCTGATGGGACTGGGGAGAGAAATATTGGGGCTGGGGAGAGGGCTGATGGGGCTGGGGAGAGGAATAATGGGGTTGATGGGGCTGGGGAGAGCAATAATGGGGTTGATGGGGCTGGGGAGAGGAATAATGGGGTTGATGGGGCTGGGGAGAGCAATGATGGGGATGGTGGGGAAGGGGAGAGCAATGACGTGTTGCTGGGAGAGAGCAATGATGGGGGTGCTGGGAGCGAGCAATGATCCTGGTGCTGGGACAAAGCAATGGTGGGGGGCTGGGAGAGAGCAATGATGGAGGTGCTGGGACAGAGTAATGATGGGGGTGCTGAGAGAAAATGATGGGGGTGCTGGGAGAGCGCAATGATGGGGGTGCTGGGAGAGAGCAATGATGGGAGGGCTGGGAGAGAGCAATGATGGGAGGGCTGGGAGAGAGCAATGATGGAGGTGCTGGGACAGAGCAATGATGGTGGTGGGACAGAGCAATGATGGGGGCTGGGAGAGAGCAATGATGGGGGTGGTGGGACAGAGCAATGATGCAGATGCTGAGAGAGAGCAATGATGGGGGTGCTGGGAGAGAGCAATGATGGGGGTGCTGGAAGAGAGCAATGATGAGGGTGCTGGGACAGAGCAATGACGGGGGTGCTGGGACAGAGCAATGGCGGGGGTGCTGGGAGAGAGTAATGATGGGGGTGCTGAGAGAGAGCAATGATGGAAGTGGTGGGAGAGAGCAATGACGGGGGTGCTGGGAGAGAGCAATGACGAGGGTGCTGGGAGAGAGCAATGATGGGGGTGCTGGGAGAGAGCAATTATGGGGGGTTTCACTTTGCTTGTACTGTGACGCCTTGTATGTTTTCCGTGTGCACATAGCCTTACAGTTAATTGGGGAGAGTCACAGAGACTGAATAATTTATACTATTGGCCGGTGCAGATTATAGTTAATGAGGGGCACAGTGCTGCTTATCACTTTATATTTTCATTACTAAGTGGCTAATAGTAAATTAATGGGGGGGGGGTTACATATCTGTATTCGAGGACGCAGAGTGGGGGAGACACATGTATGCATACAATATATGTGACCTTGTTATTTTCTAGGCTGGAGATCATCGTGACAAGACGAGTCGTGGCTGGGAGATGTCGACATGAAGGTCTGACCAGATGGAGAAGAAGCAGCAGAAACCGACTCTAATCAGATGAGACGTCAGCGGTAAGTGCCTGGATGTAAATATTATTCTGTATCTGGACTGTGTGACTAGGCGTGATGATGTTTTCTGTAAATCCCTTAGGCCACATTCTCACATTTGTGTGAAATGTCCGTGTGCTGCCAGATCTTTTTATCGGATGGTCCACGGACTCGTACAGTTTTATAGATCCATTCACACATCCATGAAAATCACGTATCTGAGAATGAGATCTAAGTGGCTCAGAGAATGTCCTGTTCTGATCCGATTTTGAGGATCAGAATAGGAGATGCTCAATGCGTCAGTAAAACAGGGCAGCACACAGACACTACACACAGATGCAGGAATGTAGCCTTATTATGTATAGCACAGTCCCTTAGTATATAGTGTACTCACTTATTATGTATAGCATACGCCCTTAGTATATAGTGTACTCACTTATTATGTATAGCATACGCCCTTAGTATATAGTGTACTCACTTATTATGTATAGCGCCGTCCTTAGTTATATAGTTTCCTCTTTGTAATGCACACGCCCGGGCTGAGCGGCGTGTGCGTGTGATTCCACTGGACCGTGCCGGAGAGTGAATGCCTGGAGGGGCGTAACTAGGTATTCACCCGATCCGACCAGGGTCGCACGACGGCATACGACGCCAGTGCACCAAGGAGGAACCGAGCAGAGGGACCAGGTGCTACTCCAGGACAGACCCCGGACACGGCTGTTGACCCACACAGGGGAATACAGGAACAGACTGGTTAGGCTGGCGCACAGACTGGTGGGTATAGGCAGGCACGACGGGTATGCAGGCAGGCGGGTATGCAGGCAGGGGGGTACAGGCAAGCACAGCTAGAGTGCAGACAGGGAGGCACTAGCAGGTAGGAACACAGGCGGGATAGTACCCAGTACACACTGGGACTCAGGAACAATACAGGCAGAGGGGTACAGGCGAGCACAGCTAGAGTACAGAAAGGAAGGCACTAGCAGGTAGGGACACTGGCGGGATAGGACCCAGTACACACTGGGACTCAGGAACAGAACCACAGATGTGGCGGACAAACACAGCAGAGTGAGGCCGCCCAGAGAGATGAGCGAGAACAGGGCAGGACAAGACCCCCTGGAGCGGTGAGCAAGAGCAGAGCAGGACAAGGCCGCCAGGAGCGGTGAGCAAAGGGTCAGAGCTGAGCGAGACTGCCGGAGCAGTGAACAAGAGTAAAGCAGGACGAGGCCGCCTGGAGCGGTGAGCAAGAGTGGAGCAAGACTGCCGGAGCAGTGAGCAAAAGGATAAGAGCGGAGCGAGACTGCCGGAGCAGTGAGCAAAAGGGTCAGAGCGGAGCAAGGCTGCCGGAGCAGCGAGCAAAAGGGTCAGAGCAGGCCAGAACCGCTGGAGCGGTAAGCAAAGGAGTCAGAGCAGGCTAGAACCGCCGGAGCGGTGAGCAAAGGAGTCAGAGCAGGCTAGAACCGCCGGAGCGGTGAGCAAAGGAGTCAGAGCAGGCTAGAACCGCCGGAGCGGTGAGCAAAGGAGTCAGAGCAGGCTAGAACCGCCGGAGCGGTGAGCAAAGGAGTCAGAGCAGGCTAGAACCGCCGGAGCGGTAAGCAAAGGAGTCAGAGCAGGCTAGAACCGCCGGAGCGGTAAGCAAAGGAGTCAGAGCAGGCTAGAACCGCCGGAGCGGTGAGCAAGGCAGAGAAGGGGGGACTGGGCTCTGTTCACACGGAACAGACAGGAAGAGAAAGGCAGAGCCAGATACCCACAGGGTACTTGCAGTGAAGTAACGAGTGGACCACAAACTCACAAATGGGAGTACAGAGACAACAAGCAGGAGTTAGGTACAAGTTCAGACTCTGCAGAAAAAGGAAAGGAACGGACATAGAGGCAAAACAGGTAAAGGATAGGAGAGAGTTCAGACTGGAACTGAGTGTACGGAGGAGACCGACACTGCAGCGGGATACAGGAGCGGGTCTGGGAATACGGCCCCCAGAGAGGCGGGACGAACAGGCAAGTAGCGAGTTCAGACAGGACAGACAAGATACAGGAGCGGGTCTAGGTAATCGGCCCCTAGAAGGCGGGAGGAACAGGCTAGGAGCGTGTTCAGACAGGACAGACAAGATACAGGAGCGGGTCTAGGTAATCAGCCCCTAGAAGGCAGGAGGAACAGGCTAGGAGCGTGTTCAGACAGGCCTGGAAATACAGCCTCCAGGATAGGCAGACAAGAGAACACAGAACGGGACCTGGCACCTTCAGAGTGCGAGCACACACTGAAAGAAACACTATGCTCAGGCAGGGATTGATTGGAGCAGCTGAGCTATATAGCAGGTGACAGACAGCAATAGGCTGAGGACGCACAAGGGGTGTGACCCACAGCAGGTACAAAAAGCAGGAAGTGATCGGGCGCCGCCCTTTAGCAGCAGAAACAGACACAAACAGACAGCATGGAGGGAAGCCAGAGAGACATTCTGGACAGGAGATCAAGTGCGCGCTCTTGCACAGTGGGAGATGGACCACTATGCAAGGACGCCGCCAGGTATGTTACAGTACCCCCCCCCTTACGCCCCCTCTTCTTCAGGCCTGCCAGAATCTTCCGCAGGGAATTCGAGGGCCAATTCTTCACTTCGAAGAGATCACTTCCACTGTCCACCGGAAAAACTGGTCTCCTCTGGGTAGCTAGGATGCTACCTCCCATCCAGCCACCCTTAGCAACAGACGAAACGGGTGGAGTACCAGGAACAGCACACAAGGAAGTCTCTCTCCACATATTTTCAGTTGGCACCCCAGAGGGTACAGGAGACAACTGGAAGTCCTCCACCGGGTTGGAGGGGGACAGAGACTTGGGGGTAATCTCTGCTTCGAGGTACATCTTGTCAAACTCACAGGAAGAAATAGACGGGTTATCAGGTACATAATGAGGAAAAGTCACTGTCTCTTTGTTATCTGGTGGTACCCCGGAGGATTCAGGAAACAACTGGAGGTCCTCCGCCGGGTCAGAAGAGTGCAGAGGCTCAGAGAAAACATCTGCTTCAGAGTACACTAGGTCGGACTCACTGGACAAAGCAGGCGACGTATCGGGTACCGAGTATAGGAAAGTCTCTGTCCATTCACCACCAGGTGGCACCCCGAAGGGTTCTGGAGACAACTGGCGGTCCTCCGCCTGGTCAGAGGGGTGTAGAGACTCACGGGTAACCTCTGCTTCAGAGTACACTAGGTCGGACTCACTTGACGAAGCGAGCGAGATATCAGGTACAGAGTATAGGAGAGTCTCTGTCCTTTCACCACCAGATGGCAGCCCGAAGGGTTCTGGAGACAACTGGCGGTCCTCTGCCTGGTCAGAGGGGTGTAGAGACTCACGGGTAACCTCTGCTTCAGAGTACACTAGGATGGAATCAGTGGACGAAGCGAGCGAGGTATCAGGTACAGAGTATAGGAGAGTCTCTGTCCTTTCGCTTCCAGGTAGCACCCCGAAGGGTTCTGGAGACAACTGGAGGTCCTCCGCCTGGTCGGAGGGGTGTAGAGACTCGGGAGTAACCTCTGCTTCGGAGTACCCATTGTCAGGCTCACAGGACGAAGCGGACAAAGTATCGAGTACCGGGTGTAGAGAAGTCTCTCTCCATTTGTCATCGAGTGGTATCCCGGAGGATTCAGGAGGCAACAGGGGGTCCTCCGCCAGGTAGTAGAGGTGCACAGACTCTGAGGTAACCACAGCTTTGGAGCATCCTTGGACATGCACACCGGTTAAAGTGGGTGAAGCATCTGATGCCGGGTGCAGGAAGTTCCCCTGTGTGGAGTCTGGATGGGCAGAAGTCTCTTCGGGCAGGAGAACTGGTGCATTACCCACGCACATTACCTGTTGGGGCTTCTCCGGGATACAGGGAGATGAAGCTTCAGTAGGGACTTCAAGGTTGGGGTCAGGAGGTCTCAGGGAGGACAGACCCTGGCGTGACGGCTTGCCTCTACGCCTAGCACGTCTGGACTGCCTCTTGAGGTTGGGAGAAGTATTCCGGAAAGCGTAGTCACCCTGAGAGGATTCTGGGTGGGCAGTAGTCTCATTAGGCTGGAGGACTATTGCGCTACCCACACACATTACCCATTGGGGCTGCTCCGGGATATTGGGAAGTGAAGCTTCAGCAGGAGCCTCCGGGTTAGGATCATCGAAGACCATTAGAAAGGCCACCAGGAAGGCCATTAGGTCCAGGAGGATCGGATCCAGTGTTTCATATAGGGGGTTGATCCATTCCAAGGCATCACCCACCAGGTAAGACATAATGAATGCCACCTTAACCCGATCGGTGGGAAAACATAGAGGGTAGAACTTGAAGTGTAGCAAGCATTGCTCCACAAATGCACGACTTTGTCTTGGATCTCCATAATAACGTAGCGGATCCGTAGGAACGAGAGCAGATAGATCCATCTGGACGGGTGCGTAATTCGCCTGGAACTCAGCTAAAGGGAAAAAAAAATTATTTATTTATTTTAATGCATGTATTCGCTGGAAAACTTCTCAGAGAGCGAAGGCCGTGGGGCTCAACGGGAACCATGGCCTGAGCATGCTGTAATGCACACGCCCGGGCTGAGCGGCGTGTGCGTGTGATTCCACTGGACCGTGCCGGAGAGTGAATGCCTGGAGGGGCGTAACTAGGTATTCACCCGATCCGACCAGGGTCGCACGACGGCATACGACGCCAGTGCACCAAGGAGGAACCGAGCAGAGGGACCAGGTGCTACTCCAGGACAGACCCCGGACACGGCTGTTGACCCACACAGGGGAATACAGGAACAGACTGGTTAGGCTGGCGCACAGACTGGTGGGTATAGGCAGGCACGACTGGTATGCAGGCAGGCGGGTATGCAGGCAGGGGGGTACAGGCAAGCACAGCTAGAGTGCAGACAGGGAGGCACTAGCAGGTAGGAACACAGGCGGGATAGGACCCAGTACACACTGGGACTCAGGAACAATACAGGCAGAGGGGTACAGGCGAGCACAGCTAGAGTACAGAAAGGAAGGCACTAGCAGGTAGGGACACTGGCGGGATAGGACCCAGTACACACTGGGACTCAGGAACAGAACCACAGATGTGGCGGACAAACACAGCAGAGTGAGGCCGCCCAGAGAGATGAGCGAGAACAGGGCAGGACAAGACCGCCTGGAGCGGTGAGCAAGAGCAGAGCAGGACAAGGCCGCCAGGAGCGGTGAGCAAAGGGTCAGAGCTGAGCGAGACTGCCGGAGCAGTGAACAAGAGTAAAGCAGGACGAGGCCGCCTGGAGCGGTGTGCAAGAGTGGAGCAAGACTGCCGGAGCAGTGAGCAAAAGGATAAGAGCGGAGCAAGACTGCCGGAGCAGTGAGCAAAAGGGTCAGAGCGGAGCAAGGCTGCCGGAGCAGCGAGCAAAAGGGTCAGAGCAGGCCAGAACCGCTGGAGTGGTAAGCAAAGGAGTCAGAGCAGGCTAGAACCGCCGGAGCGGTGAGCAAAGGAGTCAGAGCAGGCTAGAACCGCCGGAGCGGTGAGCAAAGGAGTCAGAGCAGGCTAGAACCGCCGGAGCGGTGAGCAAAGGAGTCAGAGCAGGCTAGAACCGCCGGAGCGGTAAGCAAAGGAGTCAGAGCAGGCTAGAACCGCCGGAGCGGTAAGCAAAGGAGTCAGAGCAGGCTAGAACCGCCGGAGCGGTTAGCAAGGCAGAGAAGGGGGGACTGGGCTCTGTTCACACGGAACAGACAGGAAGAGAAAGGCAGAGCCAGATACCCACAGGGTACTTGCAGTGAAGTAACGAGTGGACCACAAACTCACAAATGGGAGTACAGAGACAACAAGCAGGAGTTAGGTACAAGTTCAGACTCTGCAGAAAAAGGAAAGGAACGGACATAGAGGCAAAACAGGTAAAGGATAGGAGAGAGTTCAGACTGGAACTGAGTGTACGGAGGAGACCGACACTGCAGCGGGATACAGGAGCGGGTCTGGGAATACGGCCCCCAGAGAGGCGGGACGAACAGGCAAGGAGCGAGTTCAGACAGGACAGACAAGATACAGGAGCGGGTCTAGGTAATCGGCCCCTAGAAGGCGGGAGGAACAGGCTAGGAGCGTGTTCAGACAGGACAGACAAGATACAGGAGCGGGTCTAGGTAATCAGCCCCTAGAAGGCAGGAGGAACAGGCTAGGAGCGTGTTCAGACAGGCCTGGAAATACAGCCTCCAGGATAGGCAGACAAGAGAACACAGAACGGGACCTGGCACCTTCAGAGTGCGAGCACACACTGAAAGAAACACTATGCTCAGGCAGGGATTGATTGGAGCAGCTGAGCTATATAGCAGGTGACAGACAGCAATAGGCTGAGGACGCACAAGGGGTGTGACCCACAGCAGGTACAAAAAGCAGGAAGTGATCGGGCGCCGCCCTTTAGCAGCAGAAACAGACACAAACAGACAGCATGGAGGGAAGCCAGAGAGACATTCTGGACAGGAGATCAAGTGCGCGCTCTTGCACAGTGGGAGATGAACCACTATGCAAGGACGCCGCCAGGTATGTTACACTCTTTTATTATGTACCCGTCCCTTATTATGTACCATCCTCTCTAGCGGCTCACAGTTGGGGGATCATACTGTGTTGGGGTCAGCATACTTTACCCTGGGAGTTGAGGTGGGTCATTATACTGTGCATGTGGAGGAATTCACCATGGGGGTTTCATACTGTGTTTGGGGGGCCCTTTTATTGGCATCACACTTTATGGGGCAATGAAAGAGAGATCTAGGACGTCAGCAGGAGGAAAATTACCATGTAAAGGATGGAAAGTTGTGAGATCTGATCTTTGGTGACCCCGACAATTATTTACATTTTTTTTTTTGGGGGGGGAGGGGGCCCAATTAGAGCTTCTGCTATGGGGCCCCATGATTCCTATGTACGCCCCTGTTCTTACCGCTGGTCAGGTGCATTCTTACCGTAGGTCATGTATGTTCTTACCGTTAGTCATGTACGTTCTTATGATTGGTCACATATAGCCTCACTGTTGGTCATGTATGTTCTTACCATTGGTCATGTATGTTCTTACCGTTAGTCATGTACGTTCTTATGATCGGTCACATATAGCCTCACTGTTGGTGATTTACATTCTTACCGTTGTTCATGTATGTTCTTACCGTTGGTCATGTATGTTCTTACCGTTGGTCATTTACATTCTTACCGTCGGTCATGTACGTTCTTACTGTTGGTCATGTATGTTCTTACCGTTGGTCATTTACATTCTTACCGTTGGTCATGTATGTTCTTACTGTTGGTCATGTATGTTCTTACCGTTGGTCATTTACATTCTTACCGTTGGTCATGTACGTTCATACTGTTGGTCATGTATGTTCTTACCATTGGTCATGTATGTTATTACTGTTGGTCACTTACATTCATACCGTTGGTCATTTACATTCTTACTGTTGGTCATGTACGTTCTTACCGTTGGTCATGTACGTTCTTACCGTTGGTCATGTACATTCTTACCGTTGGTCAGGTGCGCTCTTACCGTTGGTCATGTACGTTCTTACCGTTGGTCATTTACATTCTTACTGTTGGTCATGTACGTTCTTACCGTTGGTCATGTACGTTCTTATGATCGGATATAGCCTCACTGTTGTTCATATACACTTTATGTCTTGGGTTCAAATTCCACCAAGGACGACATCTACAAGGAGTTTGCATGTTCTCCTCTTGTTTGCATGGGTTTCGTCTGGGTTTTTCCAATTTCCCCCCACTCTCCAAAGACATACTGATATGGGATTGTAGATTTTGAGCCCCGATGGGGACAGCGATGAAGATGTATGTAAAGTTCTGCCGCTGCAAAATATGATGGCGCTATATAAGTAAAAGTAAAATAAATTAGTAAATATTGCTGGCCACATTTTCTCTTACTATTGAACCGGTGCAAATAATTGCATAAGCTCCATTAGCCCCATCATTGCTCTCCCCAGCCCCACCAGCCCCATCATTGCTCTCCCCAGCACCACCATCCCCATCATTGCTCTCTCCAGCTCCATTAGCCCCATCATTGGTCTCCCCAGACCCACCATCCCCATCATTGCTCTCCCCATCACCACCATCCCCATCATTGCTCTCCCCAGCCCCACCATCCCCATCATTGCTCTCCCCAGCTCTATCAGCCCCAACATTGCTCTCCCCAGCCCCACATCCCCATCATTGCTCTCCCCAGCCCCATCATCCCCATCATTGCTCCCCCCAGCCCCATCATTGCTCTCCCCAGCACCACATCCCCATCATTGCTCTCCCCAGCCCCATCATCCCCATCATTTATCTCCCCATCCCCCTCATTGCTCTCCCTATCCACCTCATTGCTCTCCCCATCCACCTCATTGCTCTTCCCCACCTCCCCTCATTCTCCTGTTCCTCTCCCCAGCGTTTTAAGTAAAAAAAAAATAAATGACTTCTCAGCACGCTCTCCTGCAGCATCCTCCTAGTTGCTGGCAACTTTCTTCCTGATCCAGGCGAGCGCTGAATGATGATGTCATCAAGCTGCATGCGTCTGTGTCAAGGAGGAAGCCGAGAACGGGTCCCTCCAGCTCCGCTGCCATTTCCCTCCTGTCAGCAGCAAGGCTGCAGGGATCGCTCCATGCCCGCCGCGTGCAGGGAGCAGCTGCACCGGCGGCGGTATGTCCTCCCCTGGACTGCTATGGGGCCCCCTCGCGTCACGGGCCCCATAGCAGTCGCGTGGCCTGCCGCCATTGGCGGTACGCCACTGGCTCCGAGCCATCTATGTTGAAAAGATTCATAGTCAAAGTTGGATATTTTTCTTCCTGCGGTTTGTAGATTGTTATGACTCGTCCCCTGGGCCGTGGGGCACTCGGATCCGGGCAATAGGGAACGATGGGGGTAGTAGTGGCAACCCGGTTCCGTGGCTCAGGGTGGTCAGGCCAGTGGTAGTCCGTTATGTGTTATTGATTATGTCCGACTACGCCACCCGTGGATTGCGGTTATTAGGAACCGCCGCTGCATGCAGACCGCTGGGGCTGATGAGGTGTGCAGCTAGGGTAGTGTGACTCCCCACGGGAAGAGTGCAGCCCCAGGGCAGTATAATGGATGTTGGGAGTGATGGTAGTGAGAGTCCCAGTGATGATATTGCTGGAGGAGCAAGGAGCACACAGACAACAGGTTGCAGTCCAGGGTCTTTACTAAACAGGAAAACTGACCCACAAACAGTCCCAGCTAGGAGGGGACCTGGATGTCTGAGAGCAACGGGGAAATTGGCCCTGGTAAGGGTGAGGGTGTAGGCCTACCGTGCTTTCTGCGCTCCTTCTAGCTATCTCCTGATAGGATAACAGCCCACGTTTCCGAGCTTTCCGTGCTTTCTCGCCTGTATGGCCTGCGACGTGGGTTCCTTTTTGCTCCCAGCCTTGTACGGCTTTACTGGTCCCTTCGGTTGTGGCAGGGCGTCCAGGCTTCTTAGGCCAAGGAATGTACAGTCCCTTGCGGACTGGTTCTCTGCTGGGGGATGTGGAATCCTTCCAGCCTCAGACACCAAAGTCTGGTAAAGTTAAGTCTTTATCTGCCAAGACAGGCTCTCTTCGCCTCTTGTCTCTGGCTTGTGGCTCTCTCCTACTGCCACACTTCCTCTTAGGTGCAATCAACTTTCTGTCCCTGCTCCACTCTGGGACACGTCTCAAAGCTGAGACAGGCAATCCAGTTCTCTCTAACCCTGTCCCCAGTACCAGCTTTTATAGGGGCAGCCTGCTCCCCCTACTGGCCTGAGACAGGAGGCATTGCATGCTAATGTTCCCCTAACCAGAGAACCTCCCCCTTGCTCTCAGACACAGCTTTATTACACTTGTGGCATCCAGGTCAGGGTGACACATTCCCCCCTAGTGAAATTTAGTACTCCGGGACTAAACAATAAACAAGGACAATATGCACAACAATAAAACATTAATAGACAGACGACGCACAAATTGAGTTCTTTAGGTCACAGTGTGGTCTGTGACCGGGTGTCCATATCACCAAAAACAACGAGAGCCTTAACCAGGTGGGGGTCTGTCCTACCCCAAGTCCTTCACAGTCTTAGTTCATTCCTGGGTTAGGCTCCGAACGCAGTCCACACAAGGTCCCGGTTATAAAAAAGTCCATAACCTGTGAGTCCTTACGGTAGCTGCAAGAAACTGAAACACACTATTAATAAACATGCAGGTAACTTGGCAAACAATTCAACATTTGGCAACAAGGTTATTTACAATTTTGTGCATCCTATATTCTCCAGCGAGCGGGTATCTGTTCCTTTGTGCTCCTGGTTGACCTACGTAGCCCACTGTCTGGTGGTGGACCAACCTGGTTTTCCCCACTAGCGTTAGGGGTACAGCTACCAGCTGGGTGTACAGGTAGGGCAGGCAGCTGTCTGCGGGTTCTTTGGCTTACCGCAGGCATGGCAGGCTCACTGTCAGCAGAGGGTTGACTCTCCTGGGCTGCTGGAACAGGCTCTTCTGCCTCTGGAACCGCTTGCTCCTCTTCACCTTCCGGCTCTGGTGTTGGTTGTTGCTGTGCCGGTTGCAGGAAATGCAGGACAGGTACCACTATGGCATCATTTATGCGAGTCCAGGACTGAGGGAACTCTCCGAGAACGGTGCTGATCATTTCTTCCTTGTCCTCTGCGGGTTCAAGGTCACTCTGATCCTCTTCTGCACTGCGGAGTTGCTCGGGGCACCTTTTGAGGTGGTCTCTGGAGACGACACTAGTGGTTTCTCCTCCGTCCTTGGTGATTACGCACACCTTTGGGTTGTCGTAGTCAGACTGCAGTACGGTGTAGGGTTCCCTTTCCCACTGGTCATCCAACTTATGTAGCCTTCTTTTTCGCTTTAGGACTTGCTCACCAGGTTCTAGGGGACTAGCAGGAGCGTGTTGATTGAAGAGTCTTTCTTGCTTCTCTCTCACCTGGGCCAGGCTCTTCTCCACACTCTCCTGTACCTTCTTGTACTGCAGTTGCCTTTCCGTATCCCAGTCCGCATCCGGGGAGATGTCCTCAGGTATTAGGACTCCCATCTCCAGGTCTACGGGCAGCTTACCCGGTCTGGCTCACATCAGGTAAGCCGGGGTGCAGTTTGTAGCGTTCACCGGGATATTGTTGTACATGTCTACCAGGTCCGGCAGTTTTTCTGGCCACAGGCTGCGTTCCTCCAGGGGCAACGTCTTCAGGAGATCAATGACTATATTGTTCATCTTCTCACACATCCCGTTGGTTTGAGGGTGGTAAGGCGTTGTCCGTATTTTCTTACAGCCATACAGGTTGCAGAACTCCTGGAAGATTTCAGCCTCGAACGCTGGACCCTGGTCTGTCAGGACCTGTTCCGGATACCCGTGTGGACGGCAGAAGTATTGCTGGAAGGCTCTGGCCGCTGTTTGGGCTGTCAAGTCCTTTACCGGGACCACCACTAGAAAACGGGAATAGTGGTCCACGATTGTCAGGGCATAGATGTATCCTGACCGGCTGGGAGCCAATTTGACATGGTCCAGAGCTACCAGCTCAAGAGGCTGCGTGGTGACGATGGGCCTCAAGGGTGTCTTCTGGCTGGTACGGTCCTTCCTCCTTAGGTGACAAGGGCCACAATCTCTGCACCATTTTTCCACAGCTCCTCTCATGCCGACCCAAAAGAACCTTCCTCTTAGTAGGAACTCCAGCTTCTTCCAACCGAAGTGTCCCGCTCTGTCATGGTAAGCTCCCAGGACCATAGCTGCATCTCGCCTTGGGACCACGACTTGCCAGGTCAGCTCGTGCGTCCGGTGGTTGACAATCCTTCTGCACAACTTGCCTTCGTAGAGGAACAGCTTGCTCTTCTCTTTCCATAGCTGCTTGGCTTCCTCTGGGGCATCTGGATCTAGGCGGGCGTCTTCCCGGGTCAGCAGATCTTTCACCAGGCGGACAGCAGGGTCACTATCTTGGGTTTCAGCCCAGCTGTGGTGAGGTAGGGGATTCATAATCACAGTTGTTAGATCCTCCTCCTTCACGCGGTGAGAGTGTTGAGCGGCTCCATACCGGTGAAACGCGGGGAGTTCTACCTCTTCCAGCTCTTCTGGGTCTTCGTCACCTTCAGGTAAGTGAGGCATCCTTGATAGGGCGTCCGCGTTGGCGTTGGTTTTGCCTGCCCGGTACTTGATCACGAAGTCATAGTTGGAAAGACGGGCCATCCACCGCTGTTCCAGGGCACCCAGTCTTGCATTGTCCAGGTGTGTCAACGGGTTGTTGTCCGTGTACACGGTGAACTTTGTGGAGGCCAGGTAATGCTTGAAGCGTTCCGTCACGGCCCACACCACCGCCAAGAATTCTAGCTTGAAGGAGCTGTAATTCTCCGGGTTCCTCTCGGTGGGCCTCAGCTTCCGGCTGGCGTATGCGATCACCCGTTCTCTGCCCTGTTGGTTTTGGGACAGTACGGCTCCCAGGCCCACATTACTGGCATCTGTGTGGAGAATGAAAGGCTGGCCGTAATCAGGGTAGGCCAGGATCTCATCCCCTGTGAGGGCCATCTTTAGCTGGCGGAAGGACTCCTCTTCCGGTTTATCCCACTTGAAGGGTGGCTTTTGACTTCTGGACTTGGACTGTCCGATCAGGAGGTCCTGCATAGGAGCTGCCATCTTAGTAAACCCGGGGATGAACCTTCGGTAGTAGCCTACCAACCCGAGAAACTGTCTCACCTCTTTGATGTTCGAGGGGCTTGGCCAGCTCTTGATTGCCGTGACCTTGTCAGGGTCGGGGGCCACTCCTTCCGCGCTTACCACGTGCCCTAGGTACTGGACCTTTGGTTTCAGCAGGTGGCACTTCGATGGTTTCACCTTCAGGCCATAGCCTGCCAGGGCTTCGAACACCTCAGCCAGGTGCTTGAGATGGTCCTCGTAGGTCTTCGAATAGACGATCACGTCGTCCAGGTAAAGGAGGACCGTCTCGAAGTTTCGGTGCCCTAGACAGCATTCCATCAGCCGCTGGAAGGTCCCTGGTGCGCGGCAGAGCCCGAAAGGCATACAGTTGAATTCGCTCAGCCCCATCGGGGTGGTGAAGGCGGTCTTCTCCTTGTCAGCCTCTGCCACAGGAACCTGCCAGTATCCGCTAGTAAGGTCCAAAGTAGAAAAGAAGTTAGCTGATTTTAGTGCGGCTAAAGACTCTTCTATTCTAGGCAGCGGATATGCGTCTTTGTGGGTGATACGGTTGATTTGTCTATAGTCCACGCACATTCTCATGGTGCCGTCTTTCTTTTTCACCAGAACCAAGGGGGCTGCCCAGGGGCTACAGCTATCTCTAATGACCCCAGCTTCCTTCATTTCTCTTAGCATGCCCTTTGCGTTCTGATAATGTGCAGGGGGTACAGGTCGGTGTCTTTCTTTTATTGGTGGGTGGCTCCCTGTGGGGATGTGGTGTTCTATCCCTTTTACTCTGCCGAAGTCTAGCGGGTGCTTACTAAAGACTCTCTCGTACTCCTGTACCACCCGGTAGACTCCTTGTTTTTGGTGCAGGGGAGTGGAGTCAGCACCCACGTGGAGTTTCTGGCACCAGTCCTCCTTTTGTTTCTGGGAGCCATTACCCTCCGCCTGAGGAGATGGAGGCAAGGGTTCCACGGCCCTGATAGCTTGGTGTTCGACAACCAACAGTTTGGCGAGTGTAGCGTACCTGGGTAAGTGTACTTCCCTCTCCCCAATGTTGAGGATGCGGACGGGCACCCTCCCATAATGGACATCAACCACCCCCCGGGCTGTCAAAATGGTGGGCCTGCTGTCTGAGTACACGGGTTCTACCATGGCTTGGTAGTCTCTACCTCTCAACCCGATTGCAGTCCGACACCAGATCATCATTTCACTTTTGGGAGGCATGGAAATGGGGAATGGATCACTGAGTCTTACGCTACCGATCTCACCACCAGACAGTTCTACCTGCTGCCATCTCATCAGGGCTTTTATCTCCTTGTTGAAGACTCTCTGTTGGCTGGAACTAGCATTCACCGCCACCTGTTGTAGAATTACAATTACCTCTGAAAGACAATTTTCAATTATGTTAGTACCCACAGTTATTTTAGGGTGACTTTCATGACGGTCAATGTCCACAATAATCTCTCCCTGTGCCGGCAGTTCAACTTTACCAATTTTAATGGTCATCTCCTTGAACCCCATCTGCGGCACGGGTAAGCCATTACTGGCGATGATGCTCAAGTTACTGTCTGGATACCGTGTGATATCAGCATCAGTCCAATACTGCTTAAAAAGTACATAAGGGATTGTGGTTACTTGCGACCCAGTATCCAGCAAGGCGCTCATGGGGATACCGTCCAGCACCACGGGTAAAACCGGGCGCCCCCCAACGTACTTATCACGCCAATTATAAGGGCCTGGTGATCTTATGCCTGGGGGTCGGCCCTCTGCCCCAGGTTGGACCCGTTTAAATTACAGTACCTGGAAATGTGTCCGGGCTGGTTGCATCGACGGCAAATGGGCTGTCCATCCTCTGCGTAGCGGTCTGTGGGCCTCCCTTGGAACGACTGGATCCTCCTCTGTCGACACCACGGGACATCCTCCGGACTTGAAGCCAGCTTGATGGGTCTTGACGGGTCCACTTGCAACGCCTGGACGGTCCTGGTCAACGCCGCGACGCTCCTGGTCAGCTCCTGGACTTGGTGGTGCAGGCCTTTCGACGGGGCTTGGTTCAGGGCCTGTGCATCAGCCTCCACGGAGTCCATAGAGGAGGGCGCCGCCTCCTGGTGGTAGGTGATAGCAGGGCGCCGGTGGTTTATAGCACCACTGGTTGCAGATTCACGGAGCACCCTTATGGCCCTGTCCTTAAATTGGGCAAAGGTCAGGTCGGGGTTCTGGAAGAACATGAGGCGCAGCTGGGCCCTGTGGGCGCTGGACAGCAGACCCTCTATGAATTGTTCTGTTAGCAGCTTATCGGTTTCCTGCACACTGCCAGGGTCAGTTTGTTGAATAGCCCTCAAGGCTTCCTGCAGATTTAGGGCATAGTCTCTGATGCTGTCCTGTGCCCGCTGCTTACATCCATAGAACCTCATTTTAATTTCAGCGGAGGTACGTGTATCAAAGGTACCCCGCAGCCGGGCCAGAATACCCTTCACAGTCCTTTTCTCCTCAGTGGGCCATGATTTTACCTCCCTTTGGGCTGCGCCAGTTAACTGCCCTGTCAATATGCTGACCTTCTGTTCCTCTGTCAGGGGGTAAACCTGGAACAAACTGTATAGCCTTTCCTTGAAGTCAGTTAGGGCATGGGGCTCCCCTGAGTATTTGGGCAGCCAGGCCGCTCCAGGGATGTAGGGCAGGGAAAAGGGCATCACCGCTGCTGCAGCTGCGTTGGTGGTAGTGGGCGCCTCCGTGTCCGACATCTTCCTCCCCCCTAGTTAAGCGTGGCCTACCTTCCGACGATCCTCTTCTGTAGGCCGCGGCTCCGCTGCTGCTGCTATGGACGAGGACCTGGCGTCGCGTCCTGATGACGTCAGCGTCGCTCTCTCTCCCTTCCAGGACCTTGCACAGCGTCGGTGCGTGGGGCGGAGCTTCGGGTCTCGCGCGCTTTCGGCGTCCACGCCCCTCTTCTTCCCGCGCGGCGTCCTGAAGATGGCGTCCGATGGCGGGAAACAGCTGCGGATGGCGGGAAGACGGCAGAAGACGGCGGGAAACGGTCCAAGATGGCGTCTGATGGCGGGAATCGGCTCCGGACGGCGGGAAACTTCGCCACAGGTAAGTTACAAAAGTCTTTTTCAGGCACGCAGTACCCGGTGGTTGCGGGCACGAAATCCTGCCGACTACACCAAAGCTGACTCGCCCCCTGGGCCGTGGGGCACTCGGATCCGGGCAATAGGGAACGATGGGGGTAGTAGTGGCAACCCGGTTCCGTGGCTCAGGGTGGTCAGGCCAGTGGTAGTCCGTTATGTGTTATTGATTATGTCCGACTACGCCACCCGTGGATTGCGGTTATTAGGAACCGCCGCTGCATGCAGACCGCTGGGGCTGATGAGGTGTGCAGCTAGGGTAGTGTGACTCCCCACGGGAAGAGTGCGGCCCCAGGGCAGTGTAGTGGATGGTGGGAGTGATGGTAGTGAGAGTCCCAGTGATGATATTGCTGGAGGAGCAAGGAGCACACAGACAACAGGTTGCAGTCCAGGGTCTTTACTAAACAGGAAAACTGACCCACAAACAGTCCCAGCTAGGAGGGGACCTGGATGTCTGAGAGCAACGGGGAAATTGGCCCTGGTCAGGGTGAGGGTGTAGGCCTACCGTGCTTTCTGCGCTCCTTCTGGCTATCTCCTCCTGATAGGGTAACAGCCCACGTTTCCGAGCTCTCCGTGTATTCTCGCCTGTATGGCCTGCGACGTGGGTTCCTTTTTGCTCCCAGCCTTGTACGGCTTTACTGGTCCCTTCGGTTGTGGCAGGGCCTCCAGGCTTCTTAGGCCAAGGAATGTACAGTCCCTTGCAGACTGGTTCTCTGCTGGGGGATGTGGAATCCTTCCAGCCTCAGACACCAAAGTCTGGTAAAGTTAAGTCTTTATCTGCCAAGACAGGCTCTCTTCGCCTCTTGTCTCTGGCTTGTGGCTCTCCTACTGCCACTCTTCCTCTTAGGTGCAATCAACTTTCTGTCCCTGCTCCACTCTGGGACACGTCTCAGTGCTGAGACAGGCAATCCAGTTCTCTCTAACCCTGTCCCCAGTACCAGCTTTTATAGGGGCAGCCTGCTCCCCCTACTGGCCTGAGACAGGAGGCATTGCATGCTAATGTTCCCCTAACCAGATAACCTCCCCCTTGCTCTCAGACACAGCTTTATTACACTTGTGGCATCCAGGTAGGGTGACACAGTTCCACTCCGGTCTCTATTCTGTAACAATTTGTGGCGTTCAATCCACCACCAGCAGGAAGACGAGAACTATCAGCAGTTAATAGTGGATTGATGAATCCTGGGACCTTTCTAAGGTATTGTTACATCACTGATAACATTTATGGTGGAAGCATCAAGGTAACATTTTGTAGAGGGTCTTATAGAAGCGATCATAGTGCTGGAGTAAGTTCCCTTCTCACAGTAAAACCACAATGACTTGATGATTTAATAATTATTCGTCTCCACCAGCAACTATAATAAATCTCCGGTGAGCTGCTCACATTTACTTGTCCAGATCTGATCAGCCCCTGACAGACAATATATCTGCAGCATAAGGTGACGGCAGAGACGTTTATTGCCGCGGATTCTGAGAGTAGTGACAGTACAATGGAGGACACAGTAACTCTGTGCAAGAGATTGATGATGGTACATCGACCTCTTCAGTAAACTTTACTCCCAACTACTGGAAATATGTAAATGACATCACAGCAGGACAGAAATGACTAATAAGGGAGAGATCACACTGATATTACCAGGTTTATTAGATGGAAGGGCAACTCCAGTCACAACTGATATTAACCTGAATAAATGAAATGCAAAGGATGAAAATCTGGGAAATGAGAGAAAATAGAGAATATTTACTACGTGAATATATGATGAAGAAGTATAAATCTACGATATATCAGGTCCTTATATTCAGTAATATGAATACTATAATACTACCCCGAAGAATTTAACTACTATAATACAGCCCTTATATACAAGAATATAACTGCTATAATACTGCTCCTATGTACAAGAATGTAACTACTATAATACTGCTCCCTATGTACAATAATATAACTACTATAATACTGCTCCTATGTACAAGAATATAACTGCTATAATACTGCTCCTATGTACAAGAATATAACTACTATAATACTGCCCCCTTTGTACAAGAATATAACTACTATAATACTGCTCCTATGTACAAGAATATAACTACTATAATACTGCCCCCTATGTACAAGAATATAACTACTATAATACTGCTCCCTATGTACAAGAATATAACTACTATAATACTGCCCCCTTTGTATAAGAATATAACTACTATAATACTGCCCCCTATGTATAAGAATATAACTACTATAATACTGCTCCTATGTACAAGAATATAACTACTATAATACTGCTCCCTATGTACAAGAATATAACTACTATAATACTGCCCCCTTTGCATAAGAATATAACTACTATAATACTGCTCCCTATGTACAAGAATATAACTACTATAATACTGCCCCCTATGTATAAGAATATAACTACTATAATACTGCCCCCTATGTACAAGAATATAACTACTATAATACTGCCCCCTATGTACAAAAATATAACTACTATAATACTGCTCCCTATGTGCAAGAATATAACTACTATAATACTGCTCCCTATGTACAAGAATATAACTACTATAATACTGCCCTTATATACAAGAATATAACTGCTATATTACTGCTCCTATGTACAAGAATATAACTACTATAATACAGCCCCCTATGTTCAAGAATATAACTACTATAATACTGCACCTATGTACAAGAATATAACTACTATAATACTGCCCCTATGTACAAGAATATAACTACTATAATACTGCCCCTATGTACAAGAATATAACTACTATAATACTGCCCTTATATACAAGAATATAACTACTATAATACTGCTCCTATGTACAAGAATATAACTACTATAATACTGCTCCTATGTACAAGAATATAACTACTATAATACTGCCCTTATATACAAGAATATAACTACTATAATACTGCCCCTATGTACAAGGATATAACTACTATAATACTGCCCCTATATACAAGAATATAACTACTATAATACTGCTCCTATGTACAAGAATATAACTACTATAATACAGCCCCCTATGTACAAGAATATAACTACTATAATACTGCACCTATGTACTAGAATATAACTACTATAATACTGCCCCTATGTACAAGAATATAACTACTATAATACTGCCCCTATGTACAAGAATATAACTACTATAATACTGCCCTTATATACAAGAATATAACTGCTATAATACTGCTCCTATGTACAAGAATATAACTACTATAATACAGCCCCCTATGTACAAGAATATAACTACTATAATACTGCCCCCTATGTGCAAGAATATAACTACTATAATACTGCCCCTATGTACAAGAATATAACTACTATAATACTGCCCCTATGTATAAGAATATAACTACTATAATATCACCCCTATGTACAAGAATATAACTACTATAATACTGCTCCTATGTACAGGAATATAACTGCTATAATACTGCTCCTATATACAAGAATATAACTACTATAATACTGCCCCTATGTACAAGAATCTAACTACTATAATACTGCCCCTATGTACAAGACTATAACTACTATTATACTGCCCCGAAGAATTTAACTACTATAATACAGCCCTTATATGCAAGAATATAACTGCTATAATACTGCTCCTATGTACAAGAATTTAACTACTATAATACTGCCCACTATGTACAAGAATATAACTACTATAATACTGCTCCTATGTACAAGAATATAACTACTATAATACTGCTCCTATGTACAAGAATATAACTACTATAATACTGCCCACTATGTACAAGAATATAACTACTATAATACTGCCCCTATGTACAAGAATATAACTACTATAATGCTGCTCCCTATGTACAAGAATATAACTACTATAATACTGCTCCTATGTACAAGAACATAACAACTATAATACTGCCCCCTATGTACAAGAATATAACTACTATAATACTGCACCCTATGTACAAGAATATATGTGGCGCCCAGCTGCGCTTGGTACCACAGATCCTAGAGGGGTGCATTAAAGGAATCCTCCACAAGAGGCCCCCATAAGCATTCACACACCTCCACCTACCACCTCAGACCACCAGAGGGAGCCCGTTAGGGACATAAATAGGGAAGGTGGAGCTAGGCAGTTAGTCAGTCTAGAGTCTTTGGAGTCAGAGTCTAAGCAGTCAGTCTGGAGTGCACAGAGAGTGAAGAGCTGTGTATGCGGAGAAGCACGCGGGTAGCTGTGTAGGCAAGCTAGGCCTCCAGCGGTCCTGAAGCCCAATCTAGACTCAGGAGCTCAAGTAAGTGAGCTTAAGGTGTGCCGACGCCTGTAAGAGAGGTGAAGAGCGGCAAGCTGCCGGTAGTGTGAGTAGCCTAGTGAGGGCCCGAGCGCGGCCGAAGGCGAGTGGAAAGTGAGTAGCAGTGGGGGCAGAGGAGCTTACCCAGCTCACCCCAAAAATATACCGGACACCGGGTCCGAGCTTACCGGGACCTCTACGACCCAGTAAGGTATAACCGGAATCCCTGGAGAACTACAGGTCCCAGGATCACCAGAGAGCTGATACGCAACAGAGCCAGGAGACACATAGGCCCCGTAAGCTGGGAGCGTGCACTCCAAGAGAAGGCCCTACCACAACGTCAGCTGGTGCAGGACAGAGATAGAGTTAGGCCTAGCTCCAGGCAGGTCAGAAACTTACTACGCAGAGGCAAGAAACAGGAGGCCCTACACCCGCTCATTGGGGAGGATCCTGATATGCACACTTCACCCTACAGTGCTCCGGGATGTGCCTGAAATACCACCAGTAAAAGGTACCGAAGTGACTATCGTGTCCATCCCTGTTCTTGCCCTTACCCGGCTGGGTCTCGCCTGTCCTGCATCCCCCTCTCCATACACTGCCCTGAGGCCTAGCTCCACCTGTGAGGAGCTATACCATCAAGCTGCCTTATCACCGGCCTCAGTGGACTGCCGCAGAGCTGGTGATTCTCACCAGAAACCACAGGTGGCGTCACGTACTTCCATAAAATTAGTAAACCAAACCACCCTTTTAAAAGCTGACCCCAGGGTACGGGCCCGGGAGCCGACCACCGCGACATCCCCAAGGTCAGGCAAAAGGCCCGGGTACCAAGTCGTCCCCATTCCCCTGGGCTAGTCATTCTTTCCTGGCATCACGAACAGGATTACGTGCCCGCTGCAATGACGGAGTGTTACGCCCGTTGCCACCGGGTTCTGTGCGCCTTTAATAAAAACTGTGTATTAAACTGTGGTGAAGATGGCCGCCATTGTCGCTCAGTAGTGCGGGAAGAAGAAGGGCGTATCCGCGGGAAACCGAGGGGCGCACCTGCAAAAGCGCGCGAAGCCCCAGACACGCCCTACGCCTTGACGTCAAACCAGGAAGCGCCAGGTCCTGGAAGGAGCCGCGGTGAGCGCTCTGACGTAGGACGCAAGCGACGCAAGGTCCTGAAGAAGACCGTCTCCTGCGGAGCTGCGACCTACTGGAAGAAAAAGAAAAGAATGTAGGCCACGGTTCGCTAGGGGGGCGCCAGAATGTCCGAGGTACAGCAACTAGCCGGAGCCCCGGTTAACGTCCCTGACAATGAACACGCACCCGATGCCGCGCAGAGCGGAGCCGCCGCCCCATCAGCAAGCCCTGTCACTCCTGTCATCCCCATAACGCTACCGTTTATTCCTGGAGCAAAGTGGCTCCCCCAGTACAGCGGCAAACCAGACACCCTGTCTGGGTTCAAGCGGAAGATATGCGGTATCCTGGACATGTACTCTATGACAGCCAAGCAGAGGGCCGCTGGTATTAGGACAATTGACTGGTGCTGCGGAGCGAGAAGTGGAAACATGGCCGGCCGCAGACCAGGAGTCAGTGTCCGCAATCTTTAAAAAGCTACAGACTGTTTTTGAGGATCTTACTGAGGCGGACCTCAGGATGAGGTTCTACAACTGTTCTCAACAGCCGGAGGACAATGTTCGGGACTATGCCTGGCGTCTACAGGGGGCCCTGCGAGCTCTGAAGCAGGTTAGTCCAACCAGCATCGACAATGAAAACAAAATGCTGAAGGAACAGTTTGTCCGGGGACTGAAGTCTCCTGAGGAGAGCAGGACTGTGCGTTGGTGGTCCCTGGATCATCCAGATGCCACCTTTGACAATCTTAAGGACATGGCTATAAAAGGACTGCAGCCTCTGGAAACAAATTCCATCCAATGTTACCAGGGTGGAGCCACCCCAGTGCCTGCAACACCCACCTTTTCCCCGGTGGCTGCTGAAGCCAAAGTTCCAGCAACGTCCCCTAGAGAGCTGGACAGCTTGCGCTCTGAAGAGCGTCAGTTGAGCAAAACCCTGACCACTGTGCTGAGTGCCCTGCAGCTGCGGAGGGAACCTGAGGAAAAGGGAAAATCCTGCTAGCCGATAGCCCTGAGGATGTCCCCTGGATGCGAAGGAGGAGGAGGAGAACAACACCACCCTCTATGAGGATCAGTGACCAGCGCCGTCCACAGAGGGACCCTGCCTGCTACCGATGCCGCAAGACGGGTCACACCGCCCAGAATTGTCCTTTAAACGAGAAAACCCTGGGGCCGAGGGCCGACACCCAGGAGTAGACTCACCAGGCCCATCAGACTGGTACAACAGGTTCGTGAGAGGAAGACCTTTCCTGTCCATTGTGCTGGACGGCATCCTGACGCACGCTCTGCTGGACACGGGATCTCAGGTATCCTGACGTCCTCTACAAAAGGTTCTGGTCCATGGACGGACTAAGTCCGCCAGCTCCAAATCTTTCTGTTTATGCCTCAAATGGACTCCCCCTTAACCTAATCGGGGTTAAGAATGTGACAGTAAAAGTGGGGAGAGTGGAGCTGAAGGACCAGGGGCTAATTGTAGTAGAGACTAATCCTGATGACACCAATCCGTACATGTTAATTGGCACTTGGCACTAACATTGTTGGTAACTGTTTGGGAGAAGTTGTGTTCTTGCTCCAACAGATAGCTGACACAGCCAGACCAGGACAGAGAAGGGCGTTGCAGAAGGAGATCCGAGTCCTGATGTACCGACAGCAAGTAAGGTTAACAGATGGTGAAATCGGTAATGTGCGGGTGACAGACCCCATACCCATTGTGATCCCCCCTATGAGTGAAATGCTTATCTGGTGTAGAGCAGCCATAGGTCTTAGAGGACAGAGATACCAGGCGGTAGTAGAACCCCTCTGCTCCAAGCACAGACCCACGCTCTTAACCGCCAGAGGAGTTGTGGATGTACGCGATGGGAGGGTGCCCGTCCATCTTCTCAACTGTGGGGAGGATGAGGTCAGATTGCCACGTTATGCCACTGTTGCCAAACTATATGCTGTAAATAACAACTCCATTCACACGGCGGAGTCCTTAGCCTCACCAGACGAAGTGGAGGATAATGACCCTGCAACTCAGGTGGAGGATTGGTGTCAACAGCTCCATGTTGGGACAGACACCACTCCTGCTCATCAGAAAAAGGGTGTACACCGGGTGGTTCAAGAATACGCTCAGGTGTTCAGTAAGCACCCACTTGACTTTGGGAGGATTAAGGGGTTCAACACCATATCCCCACAGGTGACCATCCACCAATCAAAGAATGGTACAGGCCTATACCACCAGCTCACTACCAGAAGGCAAAGGAGATGCTGCACGACATGAGAAAGGCGGGGGTGGTAAGGGATAGTTGTAGTCCCTGGGCAGCTCCCCTAGTGCTAGTCAGGAAAAAGGACGGGAGCATGAGAATGTGTGTAGATTACTGACAAATAAATCGCATTACACATAAAGATGCATACCCTTTACCACGCATAGAGGAGTCCCTAGCTGCCTTAAAGTCTGCAAATTACTTTTCCACCCTTGACCTCACTAGTGGGTACTGGCAAGTAGCTGTGTCTGAGGAGGATCGGGAGAAGACGGCCTTTACCACCCCAATGGGACTCTGCGAGTTCAACAGTATGCCGTTTGGACTCTGCAATTCCCCCGGTACGTTCCAGAGATTGATGGAGTGCTGGCTGGGACACCGCAACTTCGAGACTGTGTTACTTTACCTGGATGATGTGATAGTGTACTCCAAGAAGTACGAGGACCACTTGAAGCACCTGGCGGAGGTATTTGAGTCACTGTCCCGGTACGGGACGAAGCTGAAGCCCTCAAAGTGCCACCTGCTCAAGAGAAAGGTACAGTACCTGGGGCACATTGTCAGTCCGGAAGGGGTAGCACCAGACCCGGAGAAGATCACTGCCATTCAGAAGTGTCCGGAGCCGAAGAACCTCAAGGAGGTGCTTCAGTTTCTGGGACTAGTAGGATACTGCAGGAGGTTCGTAAAAGACTACATTAAGAAAGCAGCCCCTCTGCAAGACCTCCTGGTAGGACAGTCCCCCAAAGGCAGAAATCCCCCATTCCACTGAGGTAAGGAACAAGCCGAGTCATTTCAGGAGATGAAGGAGATCCTGACAGGCGACGAGATCCTGGCCCACCCTGACTACAGCCAACTGTTCCTGCTGTATACAGATGCCAGCAACGAAGGGCTGGGCGCTGTCCTAAGTCAGAAGCAGAATGGCCAAGAGAAGGTAATCGCATACGCAAGCAGGAAGCTCCGCCCGACCGAGAGGAACCCAGAGAACTACAGCAGCTTTAAGTTGGAGTTCCTGGCCTTGGTCTGGGCCGTCACTGAGAGGTTCAAGCACTACCTAGCCTCCAGCAAGTTCACTGCCTACACTGACAATAACCCCTTGACCCATCTTGAAACAGCCAAGCTAGGAGCAGTGGAACAATGATGGATGGCTCGGCTGTCAAACTATCAATTCACAATTAAATATCGGGTGGGTCGCAAGAACGCCAACGCCGATGCCCTGTCCAGTAAGCCTCACCAGTCAGACACAGAAGAAGAAGTGGATGACCTAGAGGAGATTGAGCTACCTGCCTTTCACCGGAATGGGATGATCCACGAGCAACGAGCTTCCAGGAAGCAGCGTGGGAAGACGTTAAACCCTCTGCCACACCACAGCTGGAAAGAGACCCAGGACAGTGACCCGGTTGTCAGCCGTATTAAAGAACTGATAACCCAAGAAGGTTCCTCCCTGGAGAAGGAAGCGTCTCTCCAAGCAAAGCAGCTGTGGAACGAGAGGAGCCGGCTGTTTATCTACTGTGAGAAGCTGTGCCGGAAGTACGTCAATCCAAAAACCCATGAGATGTTATGGCAGATAGTAGTCCCGAAGACAGACATCCAAATGGTGTTGGAGGCCTACCACGATCAGGCGGGACACTTTGGCTGGAAAAAGCTAGAAACCCTGCTGAAGTGTCGATTCTACTGGGTAGGAAAGCGCAACTCCATTGAGCGGTGGTGCCGAGACTGTTGACCCTGTAGCCTCAGAAGAAAAGACTACAGCAGCCAGAAGGCACCCCTGCAACCCATCAAGATGACTCAACCCCTGAGATCGTGACCCTGGACCATGTCAAATTGTCACCCAGCAGATCAGGGTACTCCTACGCCCTGACCATGGTGGATCACTACTCTAGGTTCCTGGTGGTCGCCCCGTCAAGGACCTGACGGCAGAGACAGCAGCAAAAACCTTCCAGGCGTGTTTCTGTAGACCCCATGGATACCCTGAGCAGGTGCTGACGGACCAAGGCCCGGCCTTTGAGGCTGAGCTGTTCAAGGAGTTCTGCCATTTGTACGGGTGTAAAAATATAAGAACTACACTGTACCACCCACAAACCAACGGTCTCTGTGAAAAAATGAACAACATCATCATCGACCTGCTGAAGACCATACCACTTGAGGAGAGAAATCAGTGGCCAGACCTACTACCTGACCTAGTGGATCTGTACAACCACATACCCGTGAGTTCCACCAATTGTACTCCGGCCTATCTCATGCGTGTGTAGCGCCCCGAGGGCTCGGCCGCTACAGGGGTATTGCACCTCTGCCAGAGGTGTGATATTCCACTCCCAGGTAAGGATGGAGTATGGACCAGGGCTCAGTTAGCTGCATACAGCACACACACCCCATTTCCGAGGGACAGCTCAACGGTGCTCCCACTAGACAAAAGTGCAGGCACGACCGACTATGTCCCTGACTGGAGTGGGGAGGGGGGGGTGGAACACCCAGTGCTGTAGGAGCAGGAGGGGACGGTTCCTGAGCGTAGGTAGGAGCCCATTGGTTGCTGGTCACCTGGGCTCATGGTCAGAGGGAGGTATAAAAGGTGGGCACCATCTTAGTTCTAGGAGAAGGAGTTCTGTCCAGGGAGGAGAAGACAGGGAGTAGAGGCTCTGTAGGAGCTCTACTCCAGAAGGGCCTAGTGAGAGGCCGAGGAGGAGGTGAAGGGGAGCTGAGATTTTGGCTCATCTCAGCTCCAAGAGAAAGGAACAGAAACAGAAAGGAACTGCAAAGAAAGAGAGTAAGAAACAGAAGGGCTCAGGAACAAGAAGGTGGAAGGGACCCTAAGAACCCACGAGAATCCAGGGTGAAGGGTCAGGCAGATTAAGGGTACTGGATCCCAAGTTGGTGGAGGAGAAACTACCCTCAGCCAAAGACCGGTCGTCGTGATCATCTATTGGTGCGACACCTCATCAAACCTGCTAGGAAGGCACCATATAGGACAGCGGAGGAGGGGGCCCACGTTTAACCGCACAAGTCCGCGGCAGCTGGACAAAAGTAGGTCACTGGTGGGGCAGGCCAGAGAAAGGATTAAAGGGGGTCCTGTGCCATGCTCCTGAACTGCCTGGGAGTTGACCGAGCCCCTCACCTGGTGGACGCAGCACGGCTCGGGCAGTCATTCCCTGCAGAAGTGACTTCGATATGAACCGTGAGTAAAGACCCTGGACTGCAGTACGTTGTCGGTGTGCTTTTTCGCTCCTCTGGCACTACCGGTACTGGGACTCTCACCACCATCACTCCCACCATCCACTACACTGCCCTGGGGCCGCACTCTTCCCGTGGGGAGTCACACCATCCCAGCTGCGTACATCATCGGCCCCAGCGGTCTGCCCTGCAGCGGCGGTTCCTAATAACCGCAATCCACAGGTGGCGTAGTCGGACATCTCTTAAAACATCTAAAAGACTGCCACTGGTCTGACCACCCTGAGCCACGGGACCGGGTCGCCACTACTACCCCCATCGTCTCCCTATCGCCCGGTTCCGAGTTCCCCACGGCCCAGGGGGCGAGTCACGTGCAAGACCTGGGAAGTTGCCCATGGACCTGGAGCTTGGTGTAGTAGAACCAGAAGCGGATGTGACCACTGAGGACTGGGGCATGACCAGACAAGAGCAGTACAGAAGGGTACAAGCCTGTGTCGAGGACAGTCTCACTCGGGTGAGGGATAAGCAGGAGGCCCATTACAACAAAAGTGCGCCCGCAGCACCCTTCACACCTGGTGAAATAGTATTGAAAAGGAAGAGAAGGAACCACAAACTTGATGACCAGTGGGAGAAAGAACCCTACACTGTGCTGAAGTCAAGATTTGATAATAAGAAGACCTGCTTGATCAGTAGGGTTGGTGGAAGAACGTCCGCGACAGTATCCAGGGACCATCTAAAGTTGTGTCCAAATTTACTGAAGCCCCAAGAAGGAGTGCCGCTCACAGTACCGGAGGAGCCTAAAGAAGCAGTGATACACACTGACTTATGAGATTTCCCGGCAGATTGGCCCCAACTAGGAGGAGCAGTAATCATCCCTGTACTCATCTTCTACCCACAGCAAGATGAGCCTATAAGTGCTGCAGAAGAGCCTGCTCAAGAAGAGTCCCCGGAAGAAGGATCCCCGGTTGGAGCAGAGCAAGAAGGCCCAGCCAATGGTATGCTTGCTAGTCCAGTAGAGAGGTCAATGCAGTCTTGTAGCCCCTCCACACCTAGTCTTAACACATTGAGAGGTAGTGCACCTATTAGCGCTTCACGCATCCCAGGCCTACGCAGATCAACACGTAGCACGCGAGGTCAACCCACTGTCAGATACACTGAGTAAAATAGGTAAAACTCTGACAGTGTAAATAGTTACCCCTGGGGTATTGTTTATTATTGTACAGTATTTGTCATGCATATGTATATTATTTTGTGCTTTGCTTTATTACTAAACAGTTCAAGTGATATGGACACTTTGCCTAATGACTTCCTTATTTATCTAAGAACTCCGTGGCTGAGGACTGTGTGCAGCCCAAAAACTATTTATTGTATATAAATGCGCTCCCTGGAGTGCCCCTTTAGGTGACCTCAGAAGAAAAACCTGTCGGGAGTGGCTCTACCGGAGGTCCAACGCAGGATCTCCATGCCCTGCAGCCACCCCAGGGCCTACATTGAGGGTTTGGGACAGGTACCTCAAACTACCAAGTACTCTACCCTGTGAGATGGACATCCTGTCTGGGAACTTCACCACAAGAGACTTGAATTCTGAGGACGCTTTGTACCTGTTTATGTTGTTATGCAACATTTAAGAAAAGTGCCTCCCATAAAGGGAAGAGTTATTGCTATTGTTCATGTTTACTATTTTTGTTTTAAAAATGTACTTCAGCCCGGGAGTGCTGAGCTTTGCTAGGGGGGAATGTGGCGCCCAGCTGCGCTTGGTACCACAGATCCTAAAGGGGTGCATTAAAGGAATCCTCCACAAGAGGCCCCCATAAGCATTCATACACCTCCACCTACCACCTCAGACCACCAGAGGGAGCCCGTTAGGGATATAAATAGGGAAGGTGGAGCTAGGCAGTTAGTCAGTCTAGAGTCTAAGGAGTCAGAGTCTAAGCAATCAGTCTGGAGTGCACAGAGAGTGAAGAGTTGTGTGTGCGGAGAAGCACGCGGGTAGCTGTGTAGGCAAGCTAGGCCTCCAGCGGTCCTGAAGCCCAGTCTAGACTCAGGAGCTCAAGTAAGTGAGTTTAAGGTGTGCCGACGCCAGTAAGAGCGGTGAAGAGCAGCAAGCTGCCGTTAGTGTGAGTAGCCTAGTGAGGGCCCAAGCGCGGCCGAAGGCGAGTGGAAAGTGAGTAGCAGTGGGGGCAGAGGAGCTTACCCAGCTCACCCCAAAAAATATACCGAACACCAGGTCCGAGCTTACTGGGATCTCTACAACCCAGTAAGGCATAACCGGAATCCCTGGAGAACTACAGGTCCCAGGATCACCAGAGAGATGATACGTAACAGAGCCAGGAGACACATAGGCCCCGTAAGCTGGGAGCGTGCACTCCAAGAGAAGGCCCTACCATAACGTTAGCCGGTGCAGGACAGAGATAGAGTTAGGCTTAGCTCCAGGCAGGTCAGAAACTTACTACGCAGAGGCAAGAAACAGGAGGCCCTACACCCGCTCATTGGGGAGGATCCTGATATGCACCCTTCACCCTACAGTGCACATTTAAATAGCGGCCGCGACCAATTGGATGTCAGCGCCGCTCCCCGGTCCTCCCTTCACACCCTAGGCGCATGGATGTCAGCGGCGCTGCCTGTGCGGATACTTCCGCTGCGAGAACCCGGGACATGAGCGGGCGCTCGCATCAGAAGTATCCCAACCCGCAGCGCCGCTCCCCGGTCCTCCCTCGACACGCTAGCCGCTGATGTCCCCACAGTATGCGCATGGTGTTACAAACGTCCGGACATTTGTGTTAAAAATCGCTGATTGGTCGCTGGCGCTGCCTGCGACCAATCACCGATTTGGCCGCCACATTTAAATATCGGCCGCGACCAATCACCGATCTTGGCGCCACATTTAAACACCGCTGTGCTGATTGGTCGCGGACGATATTTAAATGTTGCGCCCAAATCGGTGATTGGTCGCAGTCTTTGCCCGCGACCAATCACTGATCTTGCCGCAAAAGTTAAACACTACTGTGCTGATTGGTCGTGGACGCTGCCTGCGACCAATCACCGATTTGGGCGCCAAATTTAATTATCGGCCGCGACCAATCACCGATCTTGGCTTCACATTTAAACACCGCTGTACTGATTGGTCGCGGACGCTATTTAAATGTGGCGCCAAAATCGGTGATTGGTCGCGGACGATATTTAAATTTGGCGCCAAAATCGGTGATTGGTCGCAGGCAGCGTCCACGACCAATCAGCGATTTTTAACACAAATGTCCGGACCTTTGTAACACCATGCGGATACTGTGGGGACATCAGCGGCTAGCGTGTCAAGGGAGGACCGGTCCTCACCAATACGATTCGCTGATTGGTCGCGCTCTCCGCCCGCGACCAATTAGTGATCTTGGCGCTAAAGTTAAACACCGCTCTGCTGATTGGTCGCGGCCGCTGCCTGCGACCAATCACCGATTTGGGCGCCACATTTAAATAGCGGCCGCGACCAATCACCGATCTTGCCACCACATTTAAACACTGCTGTGCTGATTGGTCGCGGATGCCAGCCACGACCAATCAGCGAGATTGGCGCCAAATTTAAACAGCGCTCTGCTGATTGGTCGCAGTTGCCAGCCGCGACCAATCAGCGAGATTGGCGCCAAATTTAAACAACTCTCTGCTGATTGGTTGCGGCCGCCAGCGGACCGCGACCAATCAGTGAGATTGGCGCCTAATTTAAACACCGCTATGATCTCCCGACGGCAAGTGTGAAAGGAGGACCGAGGAGCAGCGCCGCCGGTCGGGATGCTTCTGCTGCGAGCAGCCGCTCATCTCCCAGCTGCTCGCAGCGGAAGTACCCGCACAGGCAGCACCGCTCCCCGGTCCTCACTAATACGACGCTGATTGGTTGCGGCCGCCGTCCCCGACCAATCATCGATATGGGCGGCAAATTTAAACCCCGCTCTGCTGATTGGTCGCAGGGGCCGGCCCCGACCAATCTGCGATTTTGGTGGCAAATTGAAACACCGCTCTGCTGATTGGTCGCTACCGCCAGCCGCGACCAATCAGCGAGATTGGCGCCAAATTTAAACAACGCTCTGCTGATTGGTCGCGGACGGCAGACGCGACCAATCAGCGATTTTGGCGCCAAATGTAAACCCCGCTCTGCTGATTGGTCGCGGTGGCCGGCCGCGACCAATCAGCGATATTGGCGCCATATTTAAACACTGCTCTGCTCATTGGTCGCGGTTACCGGTCACGAATAACCAGCATTATTGGCGACAAATTTAAACACTGCTCTGCTGATTGGTCGCGGCCGTGACCAATCACCATTATTGGCGTCAAATTTAAATACCGCTCTGCTGATTGGTCGCGACCGCCGGCCACAAACAATCAGCATTATTGCCGCCAAATTTAAACCCCGCTCTGCTGATGGGTCGCGTTCGCTGGCCGCGACCAATCAGCATTATTGGCACCAAATTTAAACCCCGCTCTGCTGATTAGTTGCAACCGCCAGCCGTGACCAATCTGCGATATAGGCGCCAAATTTTAACACCGCTTTGCTGATTGGTCGCGGTTGCCGTCCTCGACGAATCAGCGATTTTGGCGGCAAATGTAGAAACCGCTCTGCTGCTTGCGCCCGGTCGGCCGCATACCTATTCTAGAATACCCGATGCATTAGAATCGGGCCACCATCTAGTAACTACTATAATACTGTCCCTATGTACAAGAATATAACTACTATAATACTGTCCCCTATGTACAAGAATATAACTACTATAATACTGCCCCCTATGTACAAGAATATAACTACTATAATACTGCCCCCTATGTACAAGAATATAACTACTATAATACTACCCCCTATGTACAAGAATATAACTACTATAATACTGCTCCTATGTACAAGAATATAACTACTATAATACTGCTCCTATGTACAAGAATATAACTACTATAATACTGCTCCCTGTGTACAAGAATACAACTACTATAATACTGCCTTCTATGTACAAGAATATAACTACTATAATACTGCCCCTATGTACAAGAATATAACTACTATAATACTGCCCCCTATGTACAAGAATATAACTGCTATAGTACTGCCCCTATGTACAAGAATATAACTACTATAATACTGCTCCTATGTACAAGAATATAACTACTATAACACTGCCCCCTATATACAAGAATATAACTACTATAATACTGCTGTGTATATACAAGAATATAACTACTATAATACTGCCCCCTATATACAAGAATATAACTACTATAATACTGCCCCCTATGTACAAGAATATAACTGCTATAATACTGCCCCTATGTACAAGAATATAACTACTATAACACTGCCCCCTATATACAAGAATATAACTACTATAATACTGCTGTGTATATACAAGAATATAACTACTATAATACTGCCCCCTATATACAAGAATATAACTACTATAATACTGCCCCCTATGTACAAGAATATAACTGCTATAATACTGCCCCTATGTACAAGAATATAACTACTATAATACTGCTCCTATGTACAAGAATATAACTACTATAATACTGCCCCCTATATACAAGAATATAACTACTATAATACTGCTGTGTATATACAAGAATATAACTACTATAATACTGCCCCCTATATACAAGAATATAACTACTATAATACTGCCCCCTATGTACAAGAATATAACTGCTATAATACTGCCCCTATGTACCTTTGATTCTAATCCTGGGGTATTTCTCCTTTGAGTTTGCTCATCTGTTGGGAGTTGTAGTAGGCATCTTCAGTTTGGATTTACTTCTATAAAACTTTCTCACTAATAAGATTTTGTCCATTAACCCCGTGTGCTCAGGCCTCCTTTATCTTACAGTGCAGTAATGTCTCCAGAGATCTGGGGGTCATGAGAAGCCATTACTGAGCCCTGTGTAGCCATGATACGTCGATCAGACGAAGCTTTAATAGCTCTGGGAATTTGATGGCCACAAGTCAGAGTGCAGTGTCCATCAGATATGACAGGTGTTTATTACAGCACCTTATAGCGGGGTCTTACTGGCGGCCAGATCACATTCACTGTCGGCCCTGACATTCCCATAACTCGGAGGTTTATTAAGGGCTTTCTTATCTCTGCTTCTACAAGACTCCTGAAATAACAGAAGGGAGAACATTTTATTTCCGATCCCACATATATAAACCACTGAGCAGAAGTACAAGGTATCCACTTACGAGAAAGAAAATTGGAAACAGATTTGTCAAAAAATGAGAAAAAAAAATATATAGATATTAATATTGTGATAGCAAATATATTTAATAATAATCTTACTCCCAGTCCCCCCGAGCCTCCTCCCAGAATCGTCATTAACATCAAGGAGACATATAATAATGGTGAATGTTCTCACCGACCACCTTCAGCTGCATCAGAGACACCAGTGACACAGCCCACCACAGGCCCCTGCCACACCAAGCCCACCGACACACCAAGCCCAACACAGGCGCCTGCCACACTAAGCCCACCGAAACACCAAGCACACTATAGGCCCCTGCCACACTAAGCCGACTGACACACCAAGCCCACCACAGGCCCCTGCCACACCAAGCCCACCGACACACCAAGCCCAACACAGGCGCCTGCCACACTAAGCCCACCGAAACACCAAGCACACTATAGGCCCCTGCCACACTAAGCCGACTGACACACCAAGCCCTCCACAGGCCCCTGCCACACCAAGCCCACCGAAACACCAAGCACACCATAGGCCCCTGCCACATTAAGCCGACCGATACACCAAGCCCACCACAGGCCCCTGCCACAGTAAGCCCACTGACACATGAAGCCCACCACTGGCACCTGCCACACTAAACCGACCGACACACCAAGCCCACCACAGGCCCCTGCCACACTAAGCCGACCGACACACCAAGCCCACCACAGGCCCCTGCCACACTAAGCCAAGTAACACACCAAGCCCACCACAGGCCCCTGCCACACTAAGCCGACCGACACCCCAAGCCCACCACAGGCCCCTGCCACACTAAGCCCACCGACACACCAAGCCCAACACTGGCACCTACAACACTAAGCCCACCAACACACCAAGCCCACTACAGGCCCCTGCCACACCAAGCCCACCGACACACCAAGCCCAACACAGGCGCCTGCCACACTAAGCCCACCGAAACACCAAGCACACTATAGGCCCCTGCCACACTAAGCCGACTGACACACCAAGCCCTCCACAGGCCCCTGCCACACCAAGCCCACCGAAACACCAAGCACACCATAGGCCCCTGCCACATTAAGCCGACCGATACACCAAGCCCACCACAGGCCCCTGCCACAGTAAGCCCACCGACACACGAAACCCACCACTGGCACCTGCCACACTAAGCCGACCGACACACCAAGCCCACCACAGGCCCCTGCCGCACTAAGCCGACCGACACACCAAGCTCACCACAGGCCCCTGCCACACTAAACCGAGTAACACACCAAGCCCACCACAGGCCCCTGCCACACTAAGCCAACCGACACCCCAAGCCCACCACAGGCCGCTGCCACACTAAGCCCACCGACACACCAAGCCCAACACTGGCCCCTACAACACTAAGCCCACCAACACACCAAGCCCACCACTGGCCCCTGCCACACTAAGTTGACTGACACAACAAGCCCACCACAGGACACTGCCACACTAAGCCCACTGACACACAAAGCCCACTACAGGCCCCTGCCACACTAAGCCCACAGACACACCAAGCCCACCACAGGACACTGCCACACTAAGCCCACTGACACACAAAGCCCACTACAGGCCCCTGTCACACTAAGCCCACAGACACACCAAGCCCACCATAGGCCCCTGCCACACTAAGCCGACTGACACACCAAGCCCACCACAGGCCCCTGCCGCACTAAGCCGACCGACACACCAAGCCCACCACAGGCCCCTGCCACACTAAGCCGACCGACACACCAAGCCCACCACAGGCCCCTGACACACTAAGCCCACCGACACACCAAGCCCATCACAGGCCCCTGCCACACTAAGCCCACCGACTCACCAAGCCCACCACTGGCCCCTGCCGCACTAAGCCCACCAACACACCAAGCCCACCACTGGCCCCTGCCACACTAAGCCAACTGACACACCAAGCCCATCACAGGCCCCTGCCACACTAAGCCCACCGACACACCAAGCCCAATACAGGCCGATGCCATACTAAGCCCACCGACACATCAAGAACAACACAGGTCCCAGCCACACTAAGTCCACCGACACACCAAGCCCACCACTGGCCCCTGCCACACTAAGTCGACTGACACACCAAGCCCACCACTGGCCCCTGCCACACTAAGCCGACCGACACACCAAACCCACCACAGGCCCCAGCCACACTAAGCCTACCGACACACCAAGCCGACTACAGGCCCCTGACACACTAAGTCCACCGACAAACCAAGTCCAACACAGGTCCCTGCCACACTAAGCCCACCAACACACCAAGCCCACTACAGGCCCCTGCCACACTAAGCCCATCGACACACCAAGCCCAACACAAGTCCCTGCCACACTAAGCCCACCAACAAACCAAGCCCACCACAGGCCATTGCCACACTAAGCCCACAGACACACTAAGCCCACTACAGGCCCCCGCCACAACAAGCCTACTGACACACCAAGCCGACTACAGGCCCCTGCCACACTAAGTCCACCGACAAACCAAGTCCAACACAGGTCCCTGCCACACTAAGCCCACCAACACACCAAGCCCACTACAGGCCCCTACCATACTAAGCCCACCGACACACCAAACCCGACACAGGTCCCTGCCACACTAAGCCCACCGACACACCAAACTCAACACAGGCCCCTGCCACACTAAGCCCACCACAGGCCCCTGCCACACTAAGCCCTCCAACACACCAAGCTCACCACATGTCCCTGCCACACCAAGCCCACTGACACACACCAAACCCACCACAGGCCCCTGCCACACTATGCCCACTGACACACCAAGCTTACCACAGGCCCCTGCCACACTAAGCCGACTGACACACCAAGCCCAGCACAGGCCCCTGCCACACTAAGTTGACTGACACACCAAGCCCAACAAAGGACCCTGTCACACTAAGGCCACTGACATAACAAGCCCACTACAGGCCCCTGCCACACTAAGCCCACAGACACACCAAGCCCACCATAGGCCCCTGCCACACTAAGCCTACCGACATACCAAGCCCAATACAGGCCCCTGCCACACTAAGCCCACCGACACATCAAGAACAACACAGGTCCCTGCCACACCAAGCCCACCGACACACATGCCACACCAAGCCTACCAACACACCAAGCCCACCACATGTCCCTTCCACACCAAGCCCACCGACACACCAAGCCCACCACAGGCTCCTGCCACACTAAGACCACCAACACACCAAGCCCACCACAGGCCCCTGCCACACCAAGCCCACTGACATCCACCATCTCCTCATTTGAATGGGAATCACTAAAATCAAAACTTGATAAGAACATTGAAGAGCAATGGATTGTACTTCAGGAATGAAAGCGAATCAAATTTCAAAGGGACTCAAGATTACCATGAAGATAAGATCTACAGGTGTAGCGAACAATCAACATGGGGAACAAACCCTGGTACGAGGAATCAAGGCTCTTTCAGCTTCGGCAGCGAAGGTTCTACTGGATAAAGAAACAAAGGCCATCATTTATCCAGACGCCAACTGAGGGGAGGCAGTATACGACCACCAGTAGGAGACCGACACGGAGGGGTTCCCAGAAACACCATAGACCGCATGACCACGAGATCGCAGGTAATAACACAAAGACGGTGATCAATATTTCCTCTTCTACCCTGTGCCCCCCGAATTAACTGTTAGAACCTTGCTGTTAGGTTTTTTTTCCTTTGCTGGTCACATGACCTTGTTGGCCTATTTAATCCTGCTCCGCCCTTCTGGCTTTGCTGGACTTCATTGTATATCTACTTTCTAGCTAGCCTGTGCTCTGTATCTAACTCTGTTAGTTTGCTTGGTCTACGGACCTCTAGGTTCTATCTATTTTGTTTGTTCGTCTGTCTGCTACTATTTCTGTTAGGAGGTGTCCCATATTCCTCCCAGTCCTTAGTACTTGTAGGGATTCCCTCCCCAAATCTATAGGTCTCCGTACAGACTAGATTAGGACTTTAGCAGGTCTGATCGCAGGATCAGGTTCCCTGTTACATCGTAGGGATTCAGCTGAGTCTTATAGTAGGGACAGATCTCCTCTCTTTCCTTAGCTTTGGTAGCAGAACATAACAGTAAGTCCAGCCTGTAAATTCTCTAAGGAAAGATTTTTTTTTGTTCCATCATGGTGTCGGTTCAGGATTTGGCTAAACACCTGCAGGGACTCTCTCTGGAAGTGGCCGAGCTCCGTCAGCACGTGAGTAACTGTCCTGGAGCACATTTCTTGGAGCCTAAGGTATGTTTGCCGGATTTATTTTTTGGTGAACATCGAGAATTTTTTTCATTTAAAAATACTTGCTTATTGTATTTTCGTTTGAGACCCAAGTCCTCTGGGGATGAATCCCAGCGCGTAGGGTTCATAATGTCACTTTTGCGCAAAGAGCCTCAGGAGTGGGCCTTTTCTTTGCAACCTAGTGATACATGCTTCAGATCAGTGGATAGTTTTTTTTCTGCTTTGGGACTATTATATGATGATCCTGACCGTGTGGCATCAGCTGAGACTGAGTTGAGACGTTTAAAACAAGGATCAGGTAATATGGAAAAATATTGTACTCATTTCCGTCGTTGGTCCACTCAAACAGGGTGGAACGATTCTGCTCTGAAAAGTCTATTTCTTGCTGGGCTCAGTGAAAGGGTTAAAGACCTGCTAATTGCTTATCCTACACCTGAGGATTTGCAACAGGCTATGCAATTAGCTATACGGGTGGACAGAAGACTGCGTGCAAGGGTTAATGAGAGCAAATCCTCTGCTATGTCAGTTTCTGGTTATGATAATGTGTGTACTAACAGTGGTGAACCGATGGAGATTGGATCGGTGGCACCTCGCTCTCAAGAAAAACACCGTCGTTTTTCAGAAGGCTTGTGTTTCTATTGCGGGAAATCTGGTCATTTGATTAAAGGCTGTGAGCTTCGTATGAAGAAAGAAAAAAAAATGGTCAGTCACGCCCGTATTGCCTGTTTAAATTCCAAGGGTATATTTTTAGCTGCTTCCACGATTGCTCAGGAAAAGTTAATGGAATTTCGGGTGTTTGTTGATTGCGGGTCTACACTAAATGTAATTGATGGGGGATTCGTGGAAAAACTCAATTTAAAACCTGAACCTTTATCATCCCCCATTGCTGTGGTTTCTGTGGATGGCTCCCCTTTGAAGAATATTACTCTCAAGGTCAGTGAATTTCCTCTCACTATTAATGGTGTTCACCATGAGAAATTGGATTTGGTAGTGTTGAATAACTTGCCTTCTCCAGTAATATTGGGTTTGCCCTGGTTAAAATTTCACAATCCTGTACTGGATTGGTCTACCAGTGAAATTAAATCCTGGAGCCATAAATGTTATGACAAGTGTTGTAACGGCGTATTGCAGCTTTGGATAGGGGAGAATTGCCTGTTCCTATTCAGGATTTTTGGAGAGTTTTTTCTGAGAAGGAATCGCAGGTTTTGCCTCCCCATAGAGACTATGATTGTTCTATTGAATTTGTCCCTGGAGCGACTCTTCCTAAAAGTCGTTTATTTAACCTTACTATTCCTGAGAGGAAGGCTTTGGAGGAATACATACAGACAAGCTTGGCCGCCGGTCACATTAGGCCCTCTAAGTCTCCTGTGGCGGTTGGATTTTTTTTTGTAAAAAAAAAAGGACGGCGGTTTACGTCCTTGTCTGGATTTTCGTGAGATTAACAAAATTACGGTACGCAATCCTTACCCTCTGCCATTGATTCCTGATCTGTTTAACCAGTTATTGGGGGCCAAGTGGTTCTCTAAAATTGACCTTAAGGGGGCATACAATCTGTTGCGCATGAAGGAGGGTGATGAATGGAAGACTGCTTTTAACACTCCTGTGGGTCATTTTGAGAATCTGGTTATGCCTTTTGGTCTTACTAATGCTCCTGCATTTTTTCAGAATCTGATTAATGACATCCTTAGACCTTTGATCGGTAAAAATGTGGTTGTGTATTTGGATGACATTTTGATTTATTCGCCAGATCTGGAGTCTCATTGGCGGAGCGTGCGTGAGGTATTACAGTTATTAATGGACAATTCGCTTTTTGCTAAGCTGGAGAAATGTGAGTTCGCTGTACAGAGAATTAGTTTTTTGGGCTACATTATCTCCAGCGAAGGTTTTGAGATGGATCCGGTTAAGGTTCAGGCTGTGCAGGAATGGCCTAGGCCTATTGGTTTGAAATCAATACAGAGGTTTTTGGGTTTCGCCAATTACTATAGAAAATTCATAAAAAATTTTTCTAGTATTGTCAAACCTCTGACTGATCTCACCAGGAAAGGTGCTGATGCGGTTCAGTGGTCTTCTGAGGCCATTGAAGCTTTTGTGTATCTCAAGGAGAGGTTCACCTCTGCTCCCATCCTTATGCAGCCTGATGTTACTAGGCCGTTTTTGGTTGAGGTTGATGCTTCCTCTGTGGGGGTTGGCGCAGTATTGTCTCAGGATAACGGGGATGGATTACATCCCTGTGCATTTTTTTTCAAAAAAATTTTCGGAGACTGAACTGAATTACGATATTGGTAATCGGAAATTATTGGCTATTAAACTCGCATTTGAACACTGGCGCCACTTCTTGGAAGGTGCGGAATTTCCCGTTCAGGTTCTTACGGATCATAAAAATCTGATATATCTTGACGCTGCCAAGCGCCTGAATGCCCGTCAGGCTAGGTGGGCACTGTTTTTCTCGCGGTTTAATTTCTCCGTTACTTACATCCCTGGTACTAAGAATGTTAAGGCGGATGCCTTGTCTCGCAGTTTTTCTCCCATAGTCGGTGCTGAGAAAGAGGAAAACATTTTACAAGAAGGTGTTGTGATAGCTGCTTTAGACTCCGTTTTGGAAGATGAGATTCTTAAAGCTCAGGAGAATGCCCATCTAACACTCCTCATGGGAGGTTGTTTGTGCCTGGGACCTTTAGGAGAGATTTGTTTGTTGAGTGTCACGAATCTCGGTTGGCAGGTCATCCCGGAATCTCTGAGACCAAGAGACTGGTGGGTCGCAGTTTTTGGTGGCCTGGATGGCAGAAGGAAGTCATTAAGTGGGTGCGCCAATGTACTATATGTGCTAGATCTAAGTCCTCACATACTCCTGCTGCGGGGTTGCTTTGTCCTTTGGAGGTCCCCAGTGCTCCTTGGACACATTTGGCTATGGACTTTATAACTGACCTTCCCCCCTCTGAGGGTTTTACTGTCATCTGGGTGGTCGTGGACCGTTTTAGCAAGATGTGTCACTTGGTTCCCTTCGTCAAGCTGCCCTGCGCTAAAACTCTCGCTAAGGCCTTTGTCAAGGAAATTGTCAGACTTCATGGCGTTCCTACTGACATTGTTTCTGATAGGGGTCCTCAGTTCGTGGCTCGTTTTTGGCGTGCCTTTTGTGACAGGTTGGGAATTCATTTGTCGTTTTCGTCCGGATATCATCCTGAATCTAATGGCCAGACAGAAAGGAAAAACCAGGATGTTGAGCAGTTCTTGCGTTGTTTTGTGGCAGACAATCAAGAGGGGTGGTCTGAGTTTCTGCCACTTGCCGAATTTGCTCTGAACAATCATACATCTTCTTCTGCTGGTTGTTCGCCTTTTTTTTGTTGTTCTGGGAGACATCCGTCGTTTGGGTCGTTCTCCAAGTTGGGATCTGCCGTGCCTGAGGAGGAGAATTTTTCCGGTGATTTGGAAAGAGTTTGGACGGATGTGCGTGGTAATCTTCAGGAGGCCAACAGAAAATCTAAAGACTACTTTGATAGGAAACGACAGGAGGTTTTGTTCGCTGTTGGTGACATGGTTTGGTTGTCCTCTAGGAATCTGCGGTTGAGGATTCCTTCTAAGAAATTGGGTCCCAAGTTTGTAGGGCCCTTTAAGGTGCTTCAGGTTGTCAACCAATCTGCTGTTAGGTTGGAGGTTCCTACCTCCTGGAGAATTAATCCGGTCTTTCATGTCTCTCTGTTAAAAAAAGCTGTTGTGTCGGATGGTGACGCCTCTGCCTCTGTTCCTCCGGTGGTGGAGGACGGGGAATATGAAATTTCTCGCATCCTTGACTCTAGACGGTATAGAGGTAGTTTGCAGTATCTTGTGGCCTGGAAAGGTTTCGGACCCGAGGATAACTCTTGGGTGAGGTCAGATGATGTTTCCGCGTCCAGACTTATCAGAGCGTTTCACAGGAGATTTCCTGATAAGCCTGGTCCTAGGGGATCCGGAGGATCCTCTTAGAAGGGGGGGTACTGTTAGAACCTTGCTGTTAGGTTTTTTTTCCTTTGCTGGTCACATGACCTTGTTGGCCTATTTAATCCTGCTCCGCCCTTCTGGCTTTGCTGGACTTCATTGTATATCTACTTTCTAGCTAGCCTGTGCTCTGTATCTAACTCTGTTAGTTTGCTTGGTCTACGGACCTCTAGGTTCTATCTATTTTGTTTGTTCGTCTGTCTGCTACTATTTCTGTTAGGAGGTGTCCCATATTCCTCCCAGTCCTTAGTACTTGTAGGGATTCCCTCCCCAAATCTATAGGTCTCCGTACAGACTAGATTAGGACTTTAGCAGGTCTGATCGCAGGATCAGGTTCCCTGTTACACCGTAGGGATTCAGCTGAGTCTTATAGTAGGGACAGATCTCCTCTCTTTCCTTAGCTTTGGTAGCAGAACATAACATTAACGCTACTTCAACGTGGACTTTAATTCTGCCCCACTCCACCCTGCGACCATTTTAGACTGGAACAAGATCTCCAGCGTTTCTACCGCAGTTTGAGACTGAAGACCCAATTTGGACTTCAGCCTGATACAACTTGGAACAGAACTCCTCTCTCCGGGGGAGTATCTGTTCCAGTCTTATCAATTACACCTTTAGGACTTCGCAACAGGAGCACATTCAACCCTCCACAAACATACCATGCAACAGAGGCATGCATTGATCTAATACAAAGGGACATCAGCAATTTTTTAACAGTGTATGAGAATGGTCCCTTCCTCTTCTAGTAACAATATAACTAGAATAGAGAAACATGCCATAGATTCACTCAAAAACAATAAGACTATCATTATTAAACCACCCGACAAGGGGGGAGCCATATTTATCATGGACCCGACCGACTATCTAGGGGAGATCACATGCCAACTAGCAGACAGGACAAGATACAGAGAAATCACACAGGACCCCGTTTTTACCATTAAAAGAAAAATCAATAAGAGACCTCTATCACTCAACACTATCGATCAAAAAACTGCAATTTTTCTAACCAATGAACATCCAGTGACCCCAGTCTTTTATATATTACCCAAGATCCACAAATCCCTGACAAACCCACCAGGTCTCCCTATCGTAGCCTCCACAGACTCCATCCTGTCCCCCCCTATCCATACTCCTGGAAAAATTACTTACTCCATTAATCAAGAATATACGCTCCTTTGTCCTGGAAACAGGCAATTTTCTTCAAATTCTTAAAGGATTATCTGACATCACCCTAACGGTATACTGGTAACACTAAATGTAAAAAACCTATATACGTCAATCAAACATGAATTAGGCCTCACAGCAGTAAATGATATGTTAACTACCTCAGACTTGAGGGAAAACTAGAGACAACTCTGTACAGAACTTCTGACACTAGTTCTCTATGAGAACTATTTTCTTTTTGGTGACAAATTTTACGTACAGGTACAGGGGACCACCATGGGGTCAAGTGTAGCACCGTCATACGCCAACTGCTACATGGACGCATTTGAAGAACAGTATGTCTACACCAATGAGCTCTTCATGAGATACTCTAAGTGCTGGATTAGATTCATAGATTCTGTCTTTTGCATCTGGACAGGTCCATCAGAAACACTCAATACTTTTTTTCAATGACCTAAATTCAATCCGACAAGAGTTACAATTTACCCTCAACTACGATCATTGCAGAATCTCCTTTTTTGGATACACTGGTCCAAAAAGATGAAAGAGGTAAACTCACTACAGACTTATATACTAAGCCCACAGATTATAATAATGTATTACATTAGAACAGTTGCCATCAAAAATCCACGAAAAATAGTCTACTCCGCTCACAATTCCAAAGAATCTCTAGAATGGTATCCGATAAAAAACTATTACCAATACGTCTGGGCGACAGGACAAACAAATTCACAGAGAGAAACTATCCCACTCCATTCATTGCACAAGAAAAAGTGAGAACCCTAAAAAATGAACAGACTCCTCCTCCAAACCCAAAAAGTGAACGGGTCCCTTTTGTACACACACATCACCCAACAATGCCCAAGATCCACAATATCATCTCGAAACATTGGCCACTACTGACTAGGACCTACCCACAGGGCCTTTAAAAATCCAGCGCTAATGTGCACGAGAAGACCCCAAAACATAAGGGACTCCCTAGTCAGAGCGGCTATAGGGAGCCTGTCAAAAGAATCAGTACAATCATTCCTTGGATCTAGAAGGAATGGCACATTTCCATGCCTATGATGCGTGGCGTGTTTCAATGTCATTAAATCAAGCGAAGTAATTCACCCACACATAGGGAAAGGTTACCCTATAAAAGGTTTTCATACGTGTGACACGAATTTTGTAATATACGTGAGAAAAATGCCCATACGAACTCCTATATGGGGGTGAAACCACACAACATGTGAGAGACAGGATTGCAAGTCGCAAATAGACTATTAGGCTATGTTCACACACATTGGGTTTTTCAACATATTTTGCTGCAGATTTTTATGCAAATTTTCAGCTGCATTTTGCAGTACCAGCAAAGTCTATGAGAAACCTGAATTCTCTGTTCACACATCTTGTTTTGGTTTTTTCGCTACGTATTTTGTGCCTTGGTTGGGTTTTTGGAAAATAGAGCATATCACTTTTTTCAGCGTTTTTTCACCCATAGGAAGTAATGGGTGGCGAAAAAAACGCTGAAAAAACGTAGGTAAATTTTTGATTCATCAATTCTTCATTTATTTCATTCATTGTTCTATTTATTTCCAAGATTCTATCATATAAATTCTATACAACAACCGTCACTCTAACTAAAGTCAAATCAGACCAATTTAATACATTCCCCCTCCCTATTCAGCATTATTTCCCCTTCTTTCCGTGCTCCATCGCATTACCATCCTATTTAAGTAGGATCCCTTCTGTCCATTAAGCCAGGAGAATATTATGTCCTCCGTGTCCCCTTATCCGCACACATATCGACCCATTGCCCCACACACTCCCATAGACTGTGAGGAACGCCCATGACAATACCATTGCGCCATTATACCAGTGCGCATGTGTAGCACCCTGAGGATTCGGCTGCTACAGGGGTATTGCACCTCAACCCAGAGGTGTGGTATTCCACTCCCGGGTAAGGATGGAGTGTGGAACTGAGCTAGTAGGCTGCATGCACTACATACATCCCATTTCCGGGGGACAGAACAACGGTACTCCCACCAGTATATGTGCAGGTACGACAGCGTCTGTCCCTGGCTGGAGTGGGAGGGGGGTGGAACATCCCAGTAGTGTAGGGGCGGATAGGGGGAGCAGCCTGGGTAAAGCTAGGAGCTCATTGGGTGCTGATCACCTGAGCTCACACATAGAGGGAGTATATAAGGTGGGCACCATCTTAGATCAGGGTCAGTCAGTCAGTCAGCCTGTGAGTCAGTCAGACAGTCTGTCTGAGAGCCTGAGAAGCAGAGCAGAGGAGAAGGAAGAGAGACCCAGAGGCGCAGGACGAGAGGGGACCCCAAGATCCCAGAATAAGGACAAAAGGGTGAAGGGTCGGCAAAAGGGTACCGGATCCCAAGCTGGCGGAGGCTACAGCACACCTTAGCCAGGAACCGGAGGTCGTGGGCAGGATCTGCCACGACCCTCACCAAATCCACTAGAAAGGCATACCAAGCATAGGGTCAGGGAGCCCAGAGGAGGCTTGACCACCAAGAGACCCGAGGGAGCCGGCCAAAAGTGGATCCCTGGTGGGAACGGCCAGAGGAAGGGAGAGTCAGAAAGGAGCTCAGGACCACGCTCCGGAATTGCCCGGGAGTTGACCGAGTCCCGCACCTGGTGGACGCAGCACGGCTTGGGTGGTCACTGCTGTACACAGTGACCCGAGCAACACCAGTAAGTAAAACCCTGGAACTGCATTTTATGCCTCTGAGTCTCCTTGCTGCACCTTCACAACCACCATCCTCCACGTCTGACCCCCTGAGGCTATACCCCTCCCGTTGGGGGTTATACTACCACAGCTGCACACACACCACCAGCCTCAGCGGACCATCCTGCAGCGGCGGCCTTTTGACCGCAAATCAACGGGTGGCGTAGTCGACACAGAAACAACAACTACCAGGACTGCCGCACACTGAGTTTGACACCCTGGGCACGGACCGGGTCACAGCCACTCGGAGACTACAACCCCCATCTGATCCGGCTCCGGGTATCCCTAACAACATGGCCCAGGGGGCGCGTCACATGCGCTTACAATGGGCCGCATCTGAGCCTCCTTCTGAGGCTTGCGTCCCATAATAACCCAAGCCCCACTTTGAAGCATTGCTTCCGATGTGACCGCACCGGAAGTAGTGATTCCTCCGGGCTTAAAAAACACCGCTGACACCAATGACAGCACACAGAGTCCGCGAAAACGAACCCGATCCTCACACCACCGCCCAGTAAGATCAGTAGCCCTGTTGACGCATCCCCTAATACTATTATATATATTAAAAAAGCCCACCCTTGTCAGAAAACCATACTTATGCATCTCTTTCCAGGCTAAACCATTAAAAGGAAGATTTTGCCCTTTATTCTATGTGTAAAAGAAAACCCACTGATGAACCTACATAGGTTAGTACCTATGAACCCACTATTATTCACTAGATGATCCTTTCTTCTATAACACTGGTCCCATCAAATCCACTCTCGCCACTGATATACCATAGGAAACAAGGAAACAGTATTTCACCCGACTGCTCACCAAAATACCAGGGTTTAACACGTTTCCTCCCTTGGATCTACTACCCCAATTTCTCTCTAACCCTATTCTTGCTGAAAAGAAACTTATGATTTATTTCAAGTTCTTGTATATATATGTATATATTTATGGAAACCTTCTCATTATGTATCATGTATTATATTATATAACTTTTCATAGTTTTTTTCTTGTATATTAATGCATGTGCATTTCTTTTATAGCGATGTTTGAAAAAGACCTCTAAGCAGGTTGAACCATCTCGACATATCGCTTTATATCATTATATACTCCATGTGGTGAATATATGTATATATTGAAATAAACTTTTTTCACTTTTGCATACTATCCAAGAGTGCGGATGATTTCCATACTTCTGTGTAAACTGCAGCGGGTGAGCAGAAGCGGATTAGCCCGATCCATCACATGCATCACGTCCAAACAAATCCGTGGCAGAAATCCATGCGTTCTCTGACAAATTAGGGGAGGATTTTTCCAAATTACAAAACCTTTTTTTCTCAGCATCGCTTTTTTTTAATGACTGTTAATATTTTCCACTTGGATTTAGTTTTACGCTGCTTCTGATGCATTAACAGACATTTACATTACCTAGATGATGTTTTAGTATTTTAGCGGACGTTCTCTGGGTTCATGGTGACGTGCTGGCGATGAGGATAATTAGGCACACAAGGGGATCTGCATAAACAACCGCTCCCGATGAGAAGACGACACTTAAGAACTGCATCGAAAATATATTCTGCTTCATGCGGTGATGGAGTCGCGGCCTGAACTCACGGAGATGTAAATACAGATAGGTGTGGACGCGCCTCAATGGTCGCTAACAGCGGCTCAGGTGACAATGGAGGCGAATCCGTGAGATATCCAGGAGGATACAAGAGCGAATCTGATACAAAGTGTAAAGTGCAACAATTTCTCATTCTTCCTTCACTCTTTATCTTTTAATCTTTTTCCTTTTTCCTCCTCTCCTTCTCTCTTCTTTCCTTCTTTTTCTTTCCTTGTTTCTCCTTTTTCTTCTTTCATTTTTTCTCCTTTTCTTTCTCTCTTCTACTTTCTTACTTTATATATTTCTTTTTCCATCTATCTTTCTCTCACTCCCTCTCTTTTCCATCTCACTTGCCCTATTTTACACGCTTTCTCTCTTTCTCTTTTTCTTTCTCTCTCTTTCTTTCTCTCCCTCGGTTTTTTTCTCTCTCTCTTTCTTGCTCAATTTCTTTCTTTATTACTTTTTATTTCTCTCTCACTATTTCTCTTTTTGGCCCTCTCTTTCCTTGTTTCTCTAATTTCTTTCTTTTTTCTTTCTTTTTCTCTCTTTTTTCTTTCTTTTTTTTCTCTCCTCTCTTTCTCCCTTTTTCCTTTTCTCTGTTTCTTTTTTTTCTTTCTCTCTCTCGCTCTGTTTCTCGCTTTCTTGCTCTCTTTTTCTCTCTTTCTCTGTATATTTCTCTCACTCTTTCTCTTTCTATGTCAGTCTGTTTATTTCTCTCTCTTTATTGTTATTTAGTTGTCATTTGCGTGATTTGTGGGATAAATGCTCAGTCTCTGTAGTAGTTTTATGAGTTTTATTGATGATATTGTGTAGAGGGGACAGTATAATAAAAATTAACCACAAACAATAAACATGTTATAAAGCTGATGTAGCACCCTGAGGATTCGGCTGCTACAGGGGTATTGCACCTCAACCCAGAGGTGTGATATTCCACTCCCGGGTAAGGATGGAGTGTGGAACTGAGCTCAGATAGACTGCATGCACTACACACATCCCATTTCCGAGGAACAGACCAACGGTACTCCCACTTAGAAATGTGCAGGTACGACCGAGTCTGTTCCTGGCTGGAGTGGGAGGGGGGTGGTACATCCCAGTAGTGTAGGGGCAGATAGGGGGAGCAGCCTGGGTAAAGATAGGAGCTCATTGGGTGCTGGTCACCTGAGCTCACACATAGAGGGAGTATTTAAGGTGGGCACCATCTAAGATCAGGGTCAGTCTGCCACAGTCGGTCAGTCAGTCAGTCTGTCAGTCTGTGAGAAGTCAGAGGAAGAGAGCAGAGGAGCAGAGCAGCCCCAGAGAGAGTGAGAGTGGAGCAAGAAAGACCCAGAGGGGGAAACAGAAGGAACTCTGAGAACCCACATACAAACACAGGGTGAAGAGTTGGCAAGAGGGTACCGGATCCCAAACTGGTGGGGGCTAAAGCATACCTCAGCCAGAGACCGGAGGCCGTGGGCAGGATCTGCCACGGCCACCCACCACATCCACCCTGAAGGCAAACCACGTGTAGGGTCAGGGAACCCAAGGCCAAGGGTCTCCCAACAGAAGGCCCGAGGGAGCTGGACCTAGGTGGATCCCTGGTGGGGACGGCCAGAAGAAAGGACAAGAAGGAGGGCTCAGGGACACGCTCCGGACTTACTTGGGGGTTGGCTGAATCCAGGACCTGGTGGACGCAGCACGGCTCGGGTGGTCACTCAAGGCCGGAGTGACCGGAATATCTGCAGTAAGTAAACACCCTGAACTGCACAACCCGACTCTGTCTTTACTTATCATCTACGCTGCACCACCACAACCCCCATCCTCTGCACCTGACCCCCTGAGGCCATACCCCTCCCGTTGGGGGTTATACTATCTAAAGCTGCACCAACACCATCAGCCTCAGCGGACCCTGCTGCAGCGGCGGCCGTAGTGACCGCAATTCAACGGGTGGCGTAGTCGACATAACGAACTTTGTAACATCTGTAGGACTGCCACATACTCTGAGCTTGACACCCTGGGCACGGACCGGGTCACAGCCACTCGGAGACTACAACCCGCATCTGATCCGGCTCCGGGTATTCCCCTAAAGAATATGGCCCAGGGGGCGCGTCAACTTTGGCGTAGTCGGCAGGATTACGTGCCCGCAACACCCGGGTACTGCGTGCCTGAAGAGAAGAACAAGTTTACCTCAAAAAGAAGTCTCCTGCCGGTTCCGGAGGGTCCCCGCCATCGGACTCCATCACAGGTCGATTCCCGCCGGTTGTCCGCCATTAACAGCTTTTTCCCGCCATCTGCAGAGTTTCCCGCCACTGGGAGACGATTCCCGCCATTTCCAAAGGTTTCCCGCCTTGTCAGAGCGGACGCCATTATGGGCGTGCCAGAGGATGGCAAGAGGCCGCCTCCCATCGTGGGCCAGGACCGAAAATGGCGCCAAAAGTGGAAACCGCCCCCACCAACAGAGACTGTGATGCTAGAGGTGTCTGTCAGCGTGAAAGAACTGCCCCTGGAGCTGACAATCACCAAGTGGCCCCGGGACCGCCCTCGAAGTGGGAGGACTGAGAAGAAGAGAGCAAAGATGGGTGTCGCCTGGAGCAGTCTGGAGAGAGCGCACCCGGAGACAAGAAGCCTAGAGCTGAGTCCAGAAGAAGCTTACCCGGAGATGGAAGAAGAGCAGAGCAGCACCGGCCCGCTGGCCAGGAGCCTGCTGGAGACAACGGAAGGAGAGCAGAGCAGCACCGACCCGTTGGTCAGGAGCCTGCTAGAAGCAACGACCCCACTAGGCTTAGTGGAGGTCTTGGCACAGCTCCCCCGAGATCGGGAGTGTGCACAGACCGCGCTGGAGGGCCTCGCACGGAGGATGGCCCGGGTGCAGCGAGAGACGTTGGCGGAGTGGAGCCGTGAGATGGCCCAGCAGACAAGAACTCGTCAGCGGAGCACGCCACCCGAGACGAGGAGACAGACCGCCTCTGAGGATGGCGCAGGAGGACTGAAGGCCGGAGACGGCGCCGAGAAGGGAGCCGAACGAAAGGAGGCAGGTAAAGGGGACGTCTCTACCCCAAACCGGGAAACCGCGCACCTGCCCCAGCTCCCCGTCGCAGAGCCCGAAGTATCCCCTGCCGTGCCCGTCGCTGCAACGTCACCGCCGCAGACTAGGCCTCAAACGGGAGCCGCGACCCCTGTGACGTCACACGCCTCGACCCCAAGCGTGACCAAGCAGGAAGTACCATCGGCCTGGTCGCAAGGCCTAGTACCCCCGGGCGCCGCAATACCAACAGCGCCCCCTACCTCCGCGGAGCCACCGGCCTGGTCGCAGGGCCAAGTAGCCCAGGGCGCCGCCGTCCTTACGGTGCCCTTCACTTTCCAGGTGCCCCAGGCCTGGCCGCAAGGCCTGGGCAACCCGGGCGCCACCACCACCGCGCCCATAAAACCAAGAGTGCCGCATCTGGGAGAAGATCTGTTCGCCCAACATACGTGCCCGGATGGGCAGCCCTTTATATGGCCACCGGAGTTTCACCATCCCCGACTCCGGAAAGAGAGACCCCTAGACGAACCCCTGATCCCGGCTCCAAAGCCCATAAAGAGGATCTCGCCCCCGCTAGAAGAGACCCAGTTTGAGTGGGACTCCACCGGAGAAGACCTCATGGGGTTCACTCAGGAGACTCGGGCAGCCGCAGCGGAGCGTGTAGAGTGCTGCCGCCAGCAGCTCGAGGTCTTTGAGAGGGAGCGGAGAGAGAGGCGGGTCCGGGAACAACAAGCCCAAATAAAGAGCGCGGAGCAGAAGAGCCGGGCCAGGAGGAGTCCCCGTGCAGCTCATGGTCCCCCTTCCACCGGGACTGTGATCAAGTTTAATATGCAGCACGGGTGGGGCTTCATCCGAGATCACCGCACCCCAGGCGACGTCTTCGTGACAAGAAGAGACGTTGAGTCCCACCTACCGGAGGGACACAGAGGACGTGACCTGTATATAGGGGACGAGGTCACCTTCACCCGGCACAAGTGTGCCAAAGGACCCTACGCCCTCCATGTGCATCGCCTGACGGAGGAGGAGCTGCGGTGTGAGGAGGAGCAAGAGGACCCGGACGGGTCTGAAGCTAAAGGTAACCACAAAGAAAGAGCAGGAGGACGTCGTCGTTGAGTACAGCGGAGTAGAAGCTGTATATAGTTGCCCGTCGGGGCACAGTGAACTGCTGCTAATATAGTCCCCGTTGGGACCAGAGAATTGAACTGTTACCCGTATTTCCCTTAATCCCTCTGACCGAAGACTGAGAGCGGTCACCCCTTTCCTAATACCTGGCCGAGGACTGAGAGCGGCCATATCCCTTGTATATAGTTGCGCTTCCTAAAGCGCCCCCTACCGGTTTTATAGGAAAACCATTTTTCTAGAGAAACTGTTGCACTTTTCCCGGGCACACGTTGCACAGTGTCCGGAGGAGAAGCTAGAAGCGAGGAAAAGTCTACAAGAATGTTTTATATGAAAAGTTTTATTGATATATATATATATAATGTTTTATATGATGTTTTATATGTTTATGCAAAAATTGTATGTTTGTGGTGTTTATTCTTTTTACAGCCCGAGGACGTGCTGTGATTTACCAGGGGGGAATGTAGCACCCTGAGGATTCGGCTGCTACAGGGGTATTGCACCTCAACCCAGAGGTGTGGTATTCCACTCCCGGGTAAGGATGGAGTGTGGAACTGAGCTCAGATAGCTGCATGCACTACACACATCCCATTTCCGAGGAACAGACCAACGGTACTCCCACTTAGAAATGTGCAGGTACGACCGAGTCTGTTCCTGGCTGGAGTGGGAGGGGGGTGGTATATCCCAGTAGTGTAGGGGCAGATAGGGGGAGCAGCCTGGATAAAGATAGGAGCTCATTGGGTGCTGGTCACCTGAGCTCACACATAGAGGGAGTATTTAAGGTGGGCACCATCTAAGATCAGGGTCAGTCTGCCACAGTCGGTCAGTCAGTCAGTCTGTCAGTCTGTGAGAAGTCAGAGGAAGAGAGCAGAGGAGCAGAGCAGCCCCAGAGAGAGTGAGAGTGGAGCAAGAAAGACCCAGAGGGGGAAACAGAAGGAACTCTGAGAACCCACATACAAACACAGGGTGAAGAGTTGGCAAGAGGGTACCGGATCCCAAACTGGTGGGGGCTAAAGCATACCTCAGCCAGAGACCGGAGGCCGTGGGCAGGATCTGCCACGGCCACCCACCACATCCACCCTGAAGGCAAACCACGTGTAGGGTCAGGGAACCCAAGGCCAAGGGTCTCCCAACAGAAGGCCCGAGGGAGCTGGACCTAGGTGGATCCCTGGTGGGGACGGCCAGAAGAAAGGACAAGAAGGAGGGCTCAGGGACACGCTCCGGACTTACTTGGGGGTTGGCTGAATCCAGGACCTGGTGGACGCAGCACGGCTCGGGTGGTCACTCAAGGCCGGAGTGACCGGAATATCTGCAGTAAGTAAACACCCTGAACTGCACAACCCGACTCTGTCTTTACTTATCATCTACGCTGCACCACCACAACCCCCATCCTCTGCACCTGACCCCCTGAGGCCATACCCCTCCCGTTGGGGGTTATACTATCAAAAGCTGCACCAACACCATCAGCCTCAGCGGACCCTGCTGCAGCGGCGGCCGTAGTGACCGCAATTCAACGGGTGGTGTAGTCGACATAACGAACTTTGTAACATCTGTAGGACTGCCACATACTCTGAGCTTGACACCCTGGGCACGGACCGGGTCACAGCCACTCGGAGACTACAACCCCCATCTGATCCGGCTCCGGGTATTCCCCTAAAGAATATGGCCCAGGGGGCGCGTCACTGATATTTCACAAAGCGATAATAAAATACAATACGTTCCCACACCACAGAAAAAAACACATAATATGAAACTGTAGCTATGGATCCATGCTTAGCAGCTATTGAAATTCTACCGCACATTAGAGAAGATGTAACTTTATTGTCAGATGCAAGAATTCACAAGTTGGTAAAGAAAACATAAATTAAAATATTTTGTTGAACATGTGACTTCATCGATGTGGAGCAGCTCGCTGGGCGTGTAATGATAAGTAATTATCCTTACACCTGCTAAGTAGTGATGAGCGAGCGTGCTCATCACTGCTCAGTACTCGTCCGAGCATCTCACTGCTCGACATGCTTGGCGCTCGCCGAGTATTTCCGGGTTACTCGGGCAGGAGCTCGGGTCTCCTCCCTGCATGTTTGGCGCTCTTTAGAGAGCCAATGAACATGCAGGGATTGCCTGCCATGCACTGTAATGCCGTAGCCATGTTGGTTGTGGCATTATAGTGATTGGCTGGCCGCACAGCGTCATCAGGTGTATATCAGACCTGGCGCCGCCATGCTCGTCACAGTCACTCCGGATCAGACAGTGTAGGGAGAGCTGCTGCTGCTGCGTCAGGGGGAGATTTGTGTATTAACCCCTTTACAACCCAAGGTGGTTTGCACATTAATGACCGGGCCAATTTTTACAATTCTAACCACTGTCACTTTATGAGGTAATTACTCTGGAACGCTTCAATGGATCCCCCTGATTCTGAGACTGTTTTTTCGTGACATAATGTACTTCATGATTGTGGTAAAATTTCTTCGATATCACTTGCGTTTATTTGTGAAAAAAATGGAAATTTGGCGAAAATTTTGAAAATTTAGCAATTTTCAAAATTTGAATTTTTATACCCTTAAATCAGAGAGATATGTCACACAAAATACTTAATAAATAACATTTCCCACATGTCTACTTTACATCAGCACAATTTTGGAACAAAAATTTTTTTATTAGGGAGCTATAAGGGTTAAAAGATGACCAGCGATTTCTCATTTTTCCAACAAAATTTACAAAACCATTTTTTTAGGGACCACATCATATTTAAAGTCACTTTGAGGGGCCTTTATGACAGAAAATACCCAAAAGTGACACCATTCTAAAAACTGCACCCCTCAAGGTGCTCAAAACCACATTCAAGAAGTTTATTAACCCTTCAGGTGCTTCACAGGAATTTTTGGAATGTGGAAGAAAAAAATTAACATTTAACTTTTTTTCACAAAAATGTTACTTTAGACCCAATTTTTTTTATTTTCGCAGGGGTAACAAGAAAAAATGGACCCCAAAATTTGTTGTGCAATTTCTCCTGAGTAAGCAGATACCCCATATGTGGGGGAAAACCACTGTTTAGGCGCACGGCAGGGTTTGGAAGGGAAGGAGCGCCATTTGACTTTTTGAATGTAAAATTTGCTTGAATAATTAGCGGACGCCATGTTGCATTTGGGGAGCCCCTGATGTGCCTAAACAGTGGAAACCCCCCACAAGTGACACCATTTTGGAAACTACACCTCTCAGGGAACTTATCTAGATGTGTGGTGAGCACCTTGAACCTCCAGGTGCTTCACAGAAGTTTATAACATTGAGCCGTAAAAATAAAATTTTCACATTTTTCCCACAAAAATGTTTTTCAGCCCCCACTTTTGCATTTTCATAAGGGTAACAGGAGAAATTGCACCATGCAGATTGTTGTGCAATTGCTCCTGAGTTAGCATATACCCCATATGTGGGGGAAAACTACTGTTTGGGCGCGTGGCAGGGTTCAGAAGGGAAGGAGCACCATTTGACTTTTTGATTGTAAAATTTGCTTGAATAATTAGCGGATGTGCCCCTGATGTGCCTAAACAGTGGAAACCCCCAACAAGTGACATCATTTTGGAAACTAGACCCCTCAGGGAACTTATCTAGATCTGTGTGGTGAGCACCTTGAACCCCCAAGTCCTTTACAGAAGTTTATAACATGGAGCTGTGAAAATAAAAAAATCAAACTTTTTCCGCAAAAATGTTGTTTTAGCCCCAAATTTTTTATTTTCACAAGGGTAAGAGGAGAAAATGGACCCCAAAAACTTTTGCGCAATTTCTCCTGAGTACGCCAATACCCCATATGTGGGGAAAATACAGTGTTTGGGCACTCTGCAGGGTTCAGAAGGGAAGGAGGATGTGTGACTTTTTGAACGCAAAATCGGCTGGAATCGAGAGCGGACGCCATGTCGCGTTTGGAGAGCTCCTGATGTGCCTAAATAGTTGAAACCCCCCACAAGTGACCCCATTTTGGAAACTACACCCCTCAAGGATTTTTTCAAGGGGTATAGTGAACATTTTGAACCCAGAGGTACGACACAGAATTTGATGACATTAGGTCATCATATTGAATAAGTTGTCATTACTCTTGAGCGCAAGTGCTCGCTACTTGAGTTTGCATCGGGTACTCAGGTATGCACCATGTATCGTGCGTGCTCGAGTGACATGCTCGAGTCCCTGCCCTGCATGTTTCACGGTTATCAGACACCCAAAAAAACCATGCGGGGATCGCTCGTGCATGGCAGGCAATCCCCGCGAGGTTTTATTTGCCCTCCAAGCATATGGGGCGGAGACTCGAGCACCCGTGATACTCAGTGCATACCCGAGCACCCGATGCAAACTCAAGTAGCGAGCTCTTGCGTTCAATACTAGTTGCCATATCGTCATCTTTTTTTTTTTTTACTTTTGAAAAAAAAAAACAACCCTAACCCCAACCCTAACCCTACCCTAGCCAAACCCTGACCCCAACCCTAACATTAGCACAACCCCAACCCCAGCCCTAGCGTTTATTTTTTACGCCCTTCCTCGTGCGGTATAAGTGATGAGATTACTTTATTCTTCGGGTCGGTGCGATTACAGCGATACCAGAATCATATGGGGCTTTTATGACTGACAGCTGTCACACACTAAAAGACACATATTTTGTAAAATCTAGTTTTTGCATCGTCATATTTTGAGAGCTATAATTTTTCCATATTTTGGCCTACAGAGTCAAGTGATGGCTTGTTTTTTGCGGGATGAGTTGACGTTTTTATTGGTGCCATTTTCAGGCATGTGACATTTTTTGATCGCTTTCTATTCCAGCTTTTGGGAGGCAAAATAAACAAAAACCAACTATTCAGGAATTATTTTTTTATTTATTTTTTTATTCTACTCCGCGTGTGGTAAAATTGATAAGGCAGCTTTATTCTTCGGGTCAGTACGTTTACAGCGGTACCACATTTATATCATTTTTCTATGTTTTGGCGCTTTTACACAATAAAAGCTATTTTATAGCAAAAAATATTTTTTTGCATCTCTTTATTCTGAAAGCTATAACTTTTTGATTTTTTGGATGATGGAGCTGTATGGCAGCTTTTTTTGTGGGACAAGATGATGTTTTCAGCGGTACTATTTTTATTTATATTCGTCTTTTTGATTGCGTGTTATTCCATTTTTTGTTTGGCGGTATGATGATAAAGCATTGTTTTTTGCTTCGTTTTTTTTTTTTTTTTTTTACCGTGTTCACTGAAGAGGTTAACTAGTGGAACAGTTTTATAGGTCAGGTCGTTACGGACGCGGCGATATCAAATATGTGTACTTTTATTGTTTCTTTTTTTTTCATAATAATATTTATTGATGGGTACATTATATTTTTATTTTTAGTGGATTATTTTTTTTTTTTTTTTATATTTTTACAATTTTTTTTTTATTTATTTTTTCACTTTCTGAGAGAGGTTTTACTTTTTTACTTTGTCCCACTATGGGACTTTCACTTTTTTTATTCTGATCGCCTGCATAGCATAGAGATGGAGCACCATCCCTGTGCTATGAAGGCAGTCAGCGCTGCACAGTGATAAGATTGTTTGGTCATGCACTGCGCATGACCAAACAATCTTCCTGCTGTCTGGTGACCCGGATGTTGTCATGACGACATCGGGTCGTCATGGCAACACCCAGGAAGCCGCGGCAGACAGCGCGGGAGGCCGGAAGAGGAGGTGAGTATACCAATCACCTCCCCTTAGCCACCGCAATGCTGCGATCGACTTCGACCGCAGCATTGCGGGGGTTAATGTGCTGGGAGCGGTGCGGGACCTGTGTGCGCGCGCGATCGCGATGACGTACTAATACGGGTCAGGCTCTTAAAGCCCAGGGCACAGACGCATATTAATATGTCATGGGCTTTAAAGGGGTTAATTAGTATACATATTTAACAACATATACATATTTGCATATATATATATATATATATATATATATATATATATATATACTGTATATATATGCGCATTCTGTCTGCCCCTGCTGCCTGTTACAGATATCCATTGGACTAGATGTCAGGGCTAATTTTTTTTTTGCTCTTAATCCTGATTATTTCTTTAAAAAGTAATACAGTCAAACATTTTACAGCCCCTTTTGCTTGTTGACACTGCAGAATACAGCCAGATCTTTTCCATCATCAGACGTGATCCCATATTACTGTGATACAAATCCAGCAATTTGTAGGGGACGTGCAAGATGTTATACTCCATTTACAATTTAGCAAAAGTGTGTAGGTGAGCCTATTAACATGTGGTGGTTGAGCAATACTAAACTAGAAGGGCAGTGCTTAAAACTGTGGGCGTCCCGTCACATGTATCAGATATTACTGTGGTACAAATCCAGCAATTTGTAGGGGATGTTCAAGATATTATACTCCATTTAAAATGGGCAAGGTGCGTGGCAAGGGACAGGGAAGTGTACATGATGGTGATGGTGCATGCAGAGGCCGAGGCCATGGGCAAGCTGAAATTGTGCCACAACAAGCACCCATATCATGTTGCCCTACCTTCCTGTCCCAATTACTAGGGGACTGCAGCACACCACTATTGAACTCAGAGCAGGGTCAAAAGGTTGTTGGTTGGATAGCAGATAATGCTTCCAGTCACTTTGCCACCACCACCACCACCCTGTCTTCCACACAGTCAAGTCTCAGTAGCCGTGAGTCTGGACAACATATTCCTCACCCTTATCCTCCTTCCTCCCACCATGCCGAAAGCTCGGAGACAACTGATCCCACACTTGGACACTCCGAAGAGCTGTTCACTTTTCCATTTATAGATTAAGGACTCTCACCCGGCATGCTTCAAGCATTCAAGAGAAGATTGAATGTAGCGATACCCAAATATGTGAGCAGCCACGGTCACATGAAGGCAACTGTGGGAAAATGCAATTACTGTCGCAATAGGTGGATGATGATGATGAGACACAATTGCCAGCAAATCAGAAGTAAACCCAGGGTGCATACATTGAAGACGAGGTGGTGAACGATGAAGTCACTGACCCAACCTGGTAAAGTGACATGCAGAGTGAGGACAGCAGCACAGAGGAGGAGGGAGGCGTAGCACCACAACAGGCGGGAACAAGCAGTGGGGGTGGCCACAGACACAAGGCGGGCAACTGTTCCCTGGAACACCAACACAAAGGAAGTTGCCTCTCCAATTGTTAGGTCTTCCCGAGTCTTGTTATTTTTTAAAGACTCTGCAGATAACCCCAAAAAGCCCGTTTGCAACATCTGCCAGGCCAGCATCAGCAGGGGCAGCAAAACTACCAGCCTGACCACCGCCAACATGCTCAGGCACATGACAGCAAAGCACCCGACTAGGTGGGCTGAACGCCAGGGTCCAGAAACAGTGTCTGCGTGTGCCACCACTGCCTGTTCTGCTGTTGTGCGTGCACACCAATACCCTGCCCATGGTGCAGGTAAAGATGCCTCCCACTCTGCACCTGTCGTTGCACACTTGCAACCACCACCATCATCAACCACGTCTATGTCCTTGTCCCAGCGCAGCGTTCAGTTGTCCCTACCCCAGTCCTTTGAACACAAGCGCAAATACGCAGCCAACCACCCACAGGCCACACTACTAAACTCCCACATTTCAAGAATGCTTGCACTTGAAATGTTGCCTTTTAGGCTTGTGGAGACGGAATCTTTCTGCAACCTGAAGGCGGCCGCCGTCCCTTGGTACTTGGTCCCCAGCCGCCACTATTTCTCCCGGTGTGCCGTCCCCGCATTACACAAACGCGTGTCCCAGAACACTAGCCGTGCCCTCAACAACGCAGTTACTGGGAAGGTCCACCTAACCACAGACACGTGGACAAGTGCTTGTGGGCAGGGACGGTACATTTCACTCATGTCATACTGGATTAATATAGTGGAAGCCGAGACCCAGTCGGACCCTGGGACGGAACACGTCCTACCGACGCCGAGGACTGCGGGCCCTGGGTCAATCTGTGTTGCCCCCACAATCTACAGCTCCTCACCTCCCCCTCCTCTTCAGCCTCCATCTCCGAAATGACCACATCAGTCGGAAGGTGGAAGTACTGCAGCACTGCCTCGGCCAAGCAGCAACAGGCTGTGCTGAAGCTAATATGCTTAGGTGACAAACCACACAACGCTTAAGAGTTGTGGAAAGCTCTGAAAGAGCAGGCAGATCTGTTGCTGACACTGCTGAACCTACAGCCAGGCATGGTCGTTTGTGACAATGGCCAGAACCCGATGGCGGCTCTGAAGCGAGGCGAGCTCACACACGTACCATGCCTTGCCCATGTGCTCAACCTAGTGGTCCAGAGGTTTTTCAAAACTTTCCCAGATCTGTTTGGCAAAGTACGCCACCTGTGTGCCCATTTTAAAAAGTCAGCTACAGCTTCCGCCGCCGACTGGTGTGCGATGTCCCCACGCGTTGGAACTCAACCTTGCAGATGTTGGGAAGGATTTGTGAGCAGCACAGGGAAGTTGTTGAGTACCAGCTTCAAAACACCCGTCGGTATTCAGGTCAGCCTCCGCACATAACAAATGAGGAGTGGGCATGGATGTCAGACATCTGTGCCGCCCTCCAAAAGTTTGAGGACTCCACCAAGATGGTGAGCGGCGATGACGCCATAATTAGTGTCACCATCCCGCTTCTCTGTGTACTGAAATGCTAGCTCCTCACAATTAAAGAGGAGGCATTGCAGGTGGAGCACGATGAGATGGAGCAAGGAACCATACAGGGTGATTCCCCACAGCCCAGCCTCATCTCATCCCAATGCGGATTGGGTGACAATGAGGAAGAGGAGGAGGAAGAACAGGAGCTAGCTTCCAGCACTATAGATGGTACTACCCACACAACTATCAAACCGTCTGTTCAGCGTGGATGGCCTGAGGAGAGGGAGAATGAGGAGGAGGAGAATGGGGAGGAGAACATGGTCAGTCGTCCTCTTGGTGAGGACACGGAACTCTTGCCTGTTAGCAGTCTGGCACACATGGTTGAGTTTATGTTACTCTGCCTTTCCTGTGAAGCTCGCGTTGTCCAAATTTTGAGTGATTGGTGACACTTCTAGACCCACGCTACAAGGAGAACTTTATCTCTCCTTCTCCTTTATCTCTCCTTCCCACAGCAGGGAGGTTTAGTAAAATGTTGCAGTACCAGAAGGCCCTTGTTGCGGAATTATTAAAAAAATTCCAATCTGAAAACGCTGGTGGCAGAGGTCACAGTTCCTTGGAGAACCAAGGAGTACAGGCAAGGAGACACAAATACAACGCAGCAGAGGCAGGGGAACACTGTCAAAGGTGTGGGACAGTTTTCTTAGACCCTCTCAGCACCCAGGCCCTGATGCGCGGGGTACTCTCACAAGGAGGTAAAAGTTTTCGAACATGATCTAGGACTACCTTGCTGACTGTACTAACATCCTCCGTTATTCTTTTCTGCCTTATAATTATTGGTTATCCAAGCTGGATACGTAGCATGAACTGGCTGTTTCCTGCTTGGAGGTTCTGGCCTGCCCTGCCGCTAGCGTTTTGTCAAAGCGGATTTTTAGTGCTGCCGGGGGCATTATAACTGATAGGCGCATCCGTCAACTGAAAATGCTGATAGGCTGAAACTTATGAAAATGAGCAAGGGCTGGATTAGGCCAGACTTCTCAACACCACCGGATGATATCAGCGGAACATAAGCTCAAATCCAGTTGCTTTTTTTGGGAGCTCTATTCCCATGCACCTCTTCACACCCAGACATGGGTATACGCTTCCTGATTTTGTCTATTTTTTGTTGTCCTCCTCCTTCTCCTCATCTTCCACCACCATATCACCAGGGTGACCGTGATGCAACACCCACATAATTATTTTTTAGAGGCCTACCTCTAACATTCTGTATGATATACAGTATGTTCATGTATAGCCCCCAGGGGTAAATTTTTGTCCAGCCTATGCACTTAGTGAATGGGCATTGCCAGTATAGGAGAGCCAGTCCTTAACAATGGTAACAATTTTTTGAATGAGGCCCTCCTCTATGACTCTTCAAAGGGGTTTTGGAGTGCGTCCTAATTTTTGGCAGCCCTTGCATTCACTGCATGGGCATTACCACTATAGGAGACCCACTTCTTTATAATGGAAACATTTTTTTTACTGAGGACCTCTTCAATATCTTTTCAAAGAGGTATTGGGATGCGTCCAAATTTTTGGCAGCCCTTGCATTCACTACATATGCAATAACAGTATAGGAGACCCACTTCCCAATAATGGGAACATTTTTTTACAAGGCCCTCCTCTATGACTCTTCAAAGGGGTATTGGAGTGCGTCCTAATTTTTGGCAGCCCTTACAGTCACTACATACGCGATACCAGTATAGGAGACCCGCTCCTTTAAAATGGGAACATTTTGTAACTGAGGCCCTCCTCTATGACTCTTCAAAGGGGTATTGGAGTGCGTCCTAATTTTTGGCAACCGTTGCAGTCACTGCATATGCAATAACAGTATAGGAGACCCACTCCTTTATAATGGGAACAATTTTTTTACTGAGTCACTCCTCTACGTCTTTTAAAAGGGGTATTGGAGTGCGTCTTAATTTTTGGCAGCCCTTGAAGTCACTGAATACGCTATAACAGTATAGGAGACATGCTTCTTAATAATGGAAACAGCAAAGCTTAGCCAGCTGATGGCCCTCTAACAATAGTGAGGGCCGACTGCTGGTCCTATAACAGTACTAAGGGCCGCCTGATGGCCCTATAAAAATAGGCTTTGTGACTTTCAGAGTCCCTCCTTCATAAATGAAACAGGATGTGACTGATGATGTGTCACACACCACATGGCCAGATAAGGTAGTAAAATGTTAAAATAACATTTACTGGTAAATGTATTTTTCACCGTTGAAAGCAATGCAAAAGTGCAAAACGCATCAAAAACGCTACGCGTGAAAATAGACCGGGGTGTGGAGGAGCATTTTTAGTTTTGGTTATTTATTTTGCCTTATATACAAGTCATTACCCTGAAAAAGATGCTCCTTAACATTTTTCCCAGGAAAATCCATTTTGGTTTCGTTTTTGTATGTTTTATTGTGAGACCGTAAAAGTGGCGTAATACTCTGACAACATTATTCACAGCAGTGACCTGGGAGTCAGAGGTGCTTCCAGGGGTCTTCCCTATTCTGTTCCCATGTCATTTGAGCACTGTTCCCATCGATTTGGGCAATTTTTAGGCCCCTGCAGACCACCGGGGGGAGCCACCTGAAAAATGCTAGAGTTTCCTATAGGCTTACATTGGGCTCGTTGCTCGGGTCGAGCACCCGAGTATTCCAATTTGCTCGACCCGAGCAACGAGTAACCGAGCATTTTAGTGCTCGCTCATTGCTACTCCCAAGGGCTGACTTAGGTGCCTAACAATAAAAATGGTGGATTACAATAGTATATTGGACACGTTTGACAAACTGCCTGCAAAAAAGAATGAAATGCACATAATAAATAATTGGTACATAATATATTTGTGACATGCATAAGTAGTGCTGTTGCAGAGTGTGACATGCCGAAGTAGTGCTGTTGCTTTAAAAGCATTCAGCAACTATTAGAAGTAACACAAGCACATGAGACAGGAAGTGTTGTGCTCCAGAAGCATCCAGCAAACTGAGGGGTTAACACAGTCACAGAAGAAGGAGAGTGTTTTAGCAGACCCATAGGGGGATTGTGGGGAAGTTGTTAACTGTCTGGCTGGAGCCGAAGAGAAAGGTGGTGTGTGTGTTCTGTATCTCACAGAAGCGCCCCTGCAAGTGAAAAGGATTCAAGTCAGGAGTGAAGCTAAGCACAGGTCAGGTAGAGTTCCTGAACTAACAGTGCAGAGTATTGTCATCTCACTGTGCTGTAATGAATGCTGTGTTCATTAATGTGCCTTTGCATTAGAACTGTGCTATCCTGTACTACAGGGAAGACTGAGAACTGCTTGCTGCAAAGCAAACTACTGTTTGTCAGTGGAGCCTGTTGCTCATAAGACTTAACTTGCATTGGCTGTGCGGCTTCTTATTAAATGCTACTGTTCTACTGTTTATGAAGTCTCTTGTCAAGTGTGTCTGGTCAGCAAGTGAAACAACCTATGTGTCTGTGCCTGAGGGTCAATTCCCCTGTGTGCCTGAGAGAAGCTGCAGCACATGGTCTATGGTCGCCCTGAATAACGGTTCCCCCAGGATTCCAAAGAATTCATGTAACCTGTCTCGCCCCTATCTGAACCTAGCGGCGTGCGTGTAACATATTCATTATATGTGATTATCAAAGAATTTGTTAATATTGTATATACAGTGAGTACGGAAAGTATTCAGACCCCTTTAAATTTTTCACTCTTTGTTTCATTGTAGCCATTTGGTAAATTCTAAAAAGTTATTTTTTTTCTCATTAAAATACACTCTGCACCCCATCTTGACCGAAAAAAACCAGAAATGTAGAAATTTTTGCAAATTTATTAAAAAAGAAAACCTTAAATATCACATGGTCATAAGTATTTAGACTAGTGATGAGCGAGCATGCTCGCTACTGCTCGGTGCTCGCCCGAGCATCTCACTGCTCGAGATGCTCGGTGCTCGCTGAGTATTTCCGGGTTGCTCGGGCGGGAACTCAGGTCCCCTCCCTGCATGTTTGGCGCTCTTTAGAGAGTCAATGAACATGCAGGGATTGCCTTCCATGCACTGTAATGCGTAGCCATGTTGGTTGTGGGCATTACAGTGATTGGCTGGCCGCACAGCGTCATCAGGTCTATATCAGACCTGGCGCCGCCATGCTCGTCACAGTCACTCCGGATCAGACAGTGTAGGGAGAGCTGCTGCTGCGTCAGGGAGAGATTTGCTTGTGTATTAGGTAGTGTAGGGAGAAAAACCGTACATTACACATATCCATCTTAACAAACAGTCCTTCTGAGGACTAATCCATCTGCAGAGATATCAGGCAGGCAGTGTATATAGGCAGGCAGGGTATATAGCAGACTGCAGTGCATATACCACAAGAGGCTCCATTCCAGTTCTGCTTTCTGCTGCTGTTAGATATTTATATACAAAGGCCCAGGTCTCAGGGGCCAGGAATACTTTTCTTTGGATCTTAATCCTCATTATTTGCTTAAAAAGCAATCCAGAGAACACCGTTTTTCTGCGCCATTTGCTTGTTGGCACTGCAGAATACAGCCAGGTCCTTTCCATATTACAGCGCTAAAAATCCAGCTATTTAAAACTGTGTTTTCTCCATCACACGGATCACATATATGTTTTCAGAAAATACTGCCATTTCTGGCCTCCATTAAAAATTTCCTTTAGTGTGTCAGTGAAGCAATTCACAGCTGTTTGCTGTTCAAACTACTTACCTACAGGCCAGGTATTTAAAACTCTGTTTTCTCCATCACACGGATCACATATAAGTCCGCTCCAATCTCTAAAAGTCATTTGTAGTGAGCGTGGAAGATATTGTCCTGCATTTAAAATGGGCAAGACACGTGGCAAGGGACGGGGAACTGGACGTGATGGTAATGGTGCATGCAGAGGCCGAGGACAAGACCGTGGGCAAGCTGAAATTGTGCCACAACAAACACCCACATCTTCTCGCCTGACCTTCCTGTCCAAATTTCTAGGGGACCGCAGCACACCACTATTGAACCCAGAGCAGTGTCAAAAGGTTGTTGGTTGGATAGCGGATAATGCTTCCGGTCACTTTGCCACCACCACCACCAACACCCTGTCTTCCACACGGTCAAGTCTCAGTAGCAGTGAGTCTGGACCGCATATTCCTCACCCTGATCCTCCTTCCATGCCGAGTACCCAGAGACAACTGATCCCAAACTTAGACACTCTGAAGAGCTGTTCACTTTTCCATTTATAGATTCGGGCCTCTCGCCCGGTCCACTTGAAGCGGGGCAAGAGGAGATCGCGTATAGCGATGTTCAAATATTTGAGCAGCCACGGTCACACGAAGGCAACAGTGGGAAAGTGTCACAAGAGGTGGACGATGATGAGACACAATTGCCAGAAAGTCAGGAGGAGGACCAGGGTGCGGAAGTGGAAGACGAGGTGGTGGATGATATAGTAACTGACCCAATCTGGCAGGAGGACATGGACATGCAGAGCGAGGACAGCAGCACACAGGGGGAGGGAGGCAGAGCACCCCAACAGGCAGGAAGAAGCAGTGTGGTGGTCGCAGACAGATGGCAGGCAACCGTTCCCCGTAACACCAACAAGAAGGAAGTTGCCAGTACAACCGTTAGGTCTTCCTTCTTCCACTGTTGTGCATGCAAGCCAATCCCCTGTCCATGGTGCATGCGAAGATACCTCCTGCCCTGCACCTGTCATTGCTCACTCAAGTAGCAGCATTAGGAAGCACGTCCATGTCCTTGTCCCAGCGCAGCATTCAGTTGTCCATACCCCAGTCCTTGGAACGCAAGCGCAAATATGCAGCCAACGCCCCACAGGCCACACTACTAAATTCTCACATTTCACAACTGCTTACGCTCGAAATGTTGCCTTTTAGGCTCGTGGAGACGGAAGCATTCCGCAACCTGATGGCGGCGGCCGTCCCTCGGTACTCGGTCCCCAGCCGTCACTATTTCTCCCGGTGTGCCGTCCCTGCATTACACAAGCACGTGTTCCAAAACATTAGCCGTGCCCTCAACAATGTAGTTACCAGTAAAGTCCACCTAACCACGGACACGTGGACAAGTGCTTGTGGGCAGGGACGGTACATCTCGCTGATGGCACACTGGGTTAACATAATGGAAGCCGGGACCCAATCGTACCTTGGGACGGAACACGTCCTCCCAACGCCAAGGATTGCAGGTCCTAGGTCAATCAGCGTTGCCCCCACGGTCTACAGCTCCTGCACCTCATCCTCCTCAGCCTCCTCCTCCTCTTCAGCGTCCATCTCCGAAATAACCACATCAGTCACAAGCTGGAAGCACTGCAGCACTGCCTCGGCCAAACGGCAACAGGCTGTGCTGAAGCTAATATGCTTAGGTGACAAACCGCACAATGCTGAAGAGTTGTGGACAGCTCTGAAAGAGCAGGAAGATCTGTGGCTCACACCGCTGAACCTACAGGCAGGCATGGTCATGTGTGACAATGGCCGGAACCTGGTGGTGGCTCTGAGGCGAGGCAAGCTCACACACGTACCATACCTGGCCCATGTGCTTAACCTCGTGGTTCAGCGGTTTCTCAAATCCTACCCGGAGCTGCCGGATCTGCTTGTTAAAGTATGCTGCCTGTGTGCCCAATTTAGAAAGTAAACTACAGCTTCCGCCGCCCTTCCAGTGTTTCAGCAGCGTTTGCAGCTTCCGGCTCACAGACTGGTGTGTGATGTCCCCATGCGTTGGAACTCTACACTGCAGATGTTGGGAAGGATTTGTGAGCAGAAGAGGGCAGTTGTTGAGTACCAGCATCAACAAGGCCGTCGGTATTCAGTTCAGATTCCACACATAAGACCTCAGGAGTGGACATGGATGTCAGACATATGTACCATCCTCCAAAACTTTGAGGACTCCACCAAGATGGTGAGCGGCGATGACGCCATAATTAGCGTCACCATCCCGCTTCTCTGTCTTCTGAAACGATCTCTGCTCACAATCAAAGAGTATACATTGCAGGCGGAGCACGATGAGATGGAGCAAGGAACCATACAGGGTGATTACACACAGCCAAGCCTCATCTCATCCCAACGTGGATTGGGTGACAATGAGGAACAGGAGAAGGAGGAGGAAGGACAGGAGCTAGTTTCATGCACTATAGACGGTACTACCTACACACCTTTCATACCGTCTGTTCAGCGTGGATGGCCAGAGGACAGAAAGGAGGAAGAGGAGGAGGAGAGCATGGTCAGTCATCCTCTTGGTGAGGACACGGAAGTATTGCCTGTTAGTAGTCTGGCACGCATGGCTGAGTTTATGTTACACTGCCTTTCCCATGACCCTCGCATTCTCAAAATTTTGGGTGACAGTCATTACTAGTTGGTGACACTTCTAGACCCACGCTACAAGGAGAACTTTATATCTCTTATTCCTGAGGCGGACAGGTCTACAAAAATGGGGCTGTACCAGAAGGCCCTTGTTGCGGAACTATTAAAAAAATTCCCATCTGAAAACGCTGGCGGCAGAGGACACACTTCGTTGGACAACAAAGGAGTACAGGCGAGAGAGACACAACTTCAATCCAGCAGAGGCAGGGGAACACTGTCAAAGTTCTGGGAGAGTTTTCTCAGACCCTCCCATTGCACAGGCCCTGAGGCGCGGGGTACTCTCACAAGGAGTGCAAAGTTTGGGAAGATGCTGAGGGAGTACCTTGCCGACCGTACCAACGTCCTCCGTGATTCCGCTGTGCCTTATAATTATTGGGTATCCAAGCTGGATACGTGGAATGAACTGGCTCTCTATGCCTTGGAGGTCCTGGCCTGCCCTGCCGCCAGCGTTTTATCAGAGTGGGTTTTTAGTGCCGCTGGTGGAATTATAACTGAAAAGCGCATCCGCCTGTCAACTGAAAATGCTGACAGGTTGACTCTTATAAAAATGAACAAGGGCTGGATTGGGCCAGACTTCTCAACACCACCGAATGATAGCAGCATAACATAAACTCAAATCCAGTGTATTTTCTTGGGAGGTGTATTCCCATGCACCGCTTCACACCCACACATGGGTATACGCTTCCTGATTTTGGCTATTTGCTCTTGTCCTCCTCCTTCTCCTCATCCTCCACCAAAATATCATCAGGGTGACCGTGGTCCGTGATGCAACACCCACGTAATTTTTTTAAAGGGTGTTTATGATGCCCGTAAAAAAAAAAATTTATACAGTATTTTCATGTTTATCCCCCAGGGGTAAATGTTTGTCAGCCCATACACTTAGTCCATGTGCATTACAAGTATAGGAGGCCAGCTCCTTTCTAATGGGAACATTTTTTATGAGGCCCTCCTCCACGTCTCTTCCAAGGGGCATTGAAGTGCCTACAAATTTTTGGCAGCCCTTGCATTCACTGCATAGGCCAACACTATGGGAGACTCTCGCCTTTCTAATGGGAATTTGTCGTTACTGTGACCCTGCTCTATGTGTCTTAAATTCTTAGTGGGGTTTTTCCTAAAATTGGTCAGCCGTTGGACTCACTGCATGCCCTATAACAGTATAGCAGACCCTCTCCTTTCTAATGGGAACATGTCATACTTGTTACTGTGGCCCTGCTCTATGTGTCTTTAAATTTTTAGTGGGGTTTTCCCTAAAATTGGTCAGCTTTTGGACTCACTGCATACCCTATAACTGTATAGCAGACTCTCTCCTTTCTAATGGGAATTTGTCGTTACTGTGGCCCTGCTCTATGTGTCTTTAAATTTTTTTTTTAAAGTTTTTCCCAAATTTTGGCAGCCCTTGCAGTCACAGCATGGGCATTACCACTATAGGAGACCCGCTCCTTTGTAATGGGAACATTTTTTTTACTGAGACCCTCCTCTACGTCTCTTCAAAGGGGTATTGGGTTGCGTCCAAATTTTTGGCAGCCCTTGCAGTCACTGTATACGCAATAACAGTATAGGAGACCCACTTGTTAATAATGGGAACAACAAAGCATAGCCGTAAAAAAAAAAAAACAATAGGATCTTTCATTAGTATAAAAAACAGCGTCACCAATTTAACCTCAATGTAATCACATAGTTCAGGTCATGCACCTCCTCCTCCATCTCCGAAATTACCACATCAGTCACAAGCTGACAGCACTGCAGTACTGCCTTGGCCAAGCGGCAACAGGCTGTGCTGAAGATAACATGCTTAATGCTTAATTGACAAACCGCCCAGCGCTGCAGAGATGTTGAAAGCTGTAACACTGCAGCCTGATCTGTGGCTCTCACCGCTGAACATACAGCCAGGCATGGTCGTGTGTGACAATGGGCGGAACCTGGTGACGGAGAAATGACAGCCGGAGTAGATATGGTTGCCCTCTATGCCAGTACTTTCACCGAGCTAAATACAACTCTCAGCAAAAAAAGTTGTGGACTGGCTCCGTACTGTCCCTGGCCACATTTACCTGTCCACGTGTTTGTAGTTAGGCGGTCCTTCCCAGTAAGTGCTCTGGGGAGGGCACGGGTAATGTTGTGGGACCCGTGCTTGTGGAAGGCGGAGACGACACCGGGAGAAACAGTGGCCGCTGGGGACCGAATATGGACACCCGGCCGCCGCCAGCATGAGGTTGTGAGAAGCTTCCTCTTCCACGAGCCTAAAAGGCCATATTTCAAGTGCAAGCAGCTGCCCAGAAATTTGGCAGTTTAGTGTTGCGGCCTGTGGGTGGGTGGGTGGCTGGCTGCATAATTGCGCTTGCATTCCAAGGAATGGGGTAGGGACAACTGAATGCTGCAGTGGGACAAGGATGTGGACGGTGATTGTTGCAAGTCTGCAACGACAGGTGCATGGTGGGAGGCATCTTTGCATGCGCCAAAGATCACTTATGATGGGCACACTTTTAGGCAGTGACCTGGGAGTCAGAGATGCTTCCAGAGGTCTTCCCCATGCTGTTCCCATGTCTTTTCAGCACTGTATGCATGTGTCTAATGATGTGTCACACACCACATGGCCAGACAAGGTTGTAAAATGTTAAAATGACATTTCCCAGTGAATGCATTTGTCTTGGTTGAAAGCAATTCAAAAACGCTACGTGTGAACATAGCCCAAGGTGTGGAGGAGTATTTTTGCTTTTGGCTATTTATTTTGCTTTATATACATTGTACGTGTCATGGAAAGGATGTTCCTTAACATATTTCCCAGGAAAATCCATTTTGGTTTCGTTTTGGTATGTTTTAGTGTGAGTCTGTAAAAGTGGCGTAATACCTGTGACAATGTTGTTGACAGGAGTGACCTGGGAGTCAGAAATGCTTCCAGGGGTCTTCCCCATGCTGTTCCCATGTCATTTGAGCACTGTTCCCATCGATTTGGGCAATTTTTATGCCCTGTGCAGACAGCCGGGGGGAGCCGCCTGAAAAATGCACGAGTTTCCCATAGACTTACATTGGGCTCGTTGCTCGGGTCGAGCACCCGAGTACTCCAATTTGCTCGACCCGAGCAATGAGCATTTTAGTGCTCGCTCATCACTAATTTAGACCCTTTGCTCAGTATTGAGTAGAAGCACCCTTTTGAGCTAGTACAGCCATGAGTCTTCTTGGGAATGATGCAACAAGTTTTACACACCTGGATTTGGGGATCCTCTGCCATTCTTCCTTGCAGATCCTCTCCAGTTCCGTCAGGTTGGATGGTGAATGTTTGTGGACAGCCATTTTCAGGTCTCTCCAGAGATGCTCAATTGGGTTTAGGTCAGGGCTCTGGCTGGGCCAGTCAAGAATGGTCACAGAGTTGTTCTGAAGCCACTCCTTTGTTATTTTAGCTGCGTGCTTAGGGTCATTGTCTTGTTGGAAGGTGAACCTTCGGCCAATCTGAGGTCCAGAGCACTCTGGAAGAGGTTTTCATCTAGGGTATCTCTGTACTTGGCCGCATTCATGTTTCCTTCAATTGCAACCAGTCTTCCTGTCCCTGCCACAGAAAAACACACCCATAGCATGATGCTGCCACCACCATGTTTCACTGTTGGGATTGTATTGTGCAGGTGATGAGCAGTGCCTGGTTTTCTCCACACATACTGCTTAGAATTATCACCAAAAAGTTATATTTTCGTCTCATCAGACCAGAGAATCTTATTTCTCATAGACTGGGAGTCCTTCATGTGTTTTTGAGCAAACTCTATGCGGGCTTTCATATGTCTTGCACTGAGGAGAGGCTTCTCTCGGGCCACTCTGCCATAAAGGCCCAACTGGTGGAGGGCTGCAGTGATAGTTGACTTTGTGGAGCTTTCTCCCATCTCCCTACTGCATCTCTGGAGCTCAGCCACATTGATCTTGGGGTTCTTCTTTACCTCTCTCACCAAGACTCTTCTCCCACGATTGCTCAGTTTGGCTGGACAGCCAAGTCTAGGAAGACTTCTGGTGGTCCCAAACGTCTTCCATTTAAGGATTATGGAGTCCACTGTGCTCTTAGGAGCCTTGAGTAATGCAGAAATTCTTTTGTAACCTTGGCCAGATCTGTGCCTTGCCACAATTCTGTCTCTGAGCTCCTTGGGCAGTTCCTTTGAGCTCATGATTCTCATTTGGTCTGACATGCACTGTGAGCTGTGAGGTCTTATATAGACCTCACTCAGTGTTATCACCAGACCTCCAAAGTACCTCCACCTGCCTCACTCAGTGTTATCACCAGACCTCCAAAGTACCTCCACCTGCCTCACTCAGTGTTATCACCAGACCTCCAAAGTACCTCCACCTGCCTCACTCAGTGTTATCACCAGACGTTCATGTTACCTGCACATCCTTTACTCAGTGACATCACCAGACATCCACAGTACCTTCACCTAATTCACCTAGTGACATCACCAGACGTCTATGTACCTCCACCTCCCTCACTCCGTGACATCACCAGACATCCACAGTATCGACACCTGCCTCACTCAGTGACATCACCAGACCTCAACAGTACTTCCACCTGCCTCACTCAGTGACATCACCACACTTCCACAGTACCTCCACCTATGTCACGCAGTGACATCTCCGGACCTCTATGTACAGTGGTGGCCAAAAGTATTGGCACCCCTGCAATTCTGTCAAATAATACTCAGTTTCTTCCTGAAAATGATTGTAATCACAAATTCTTTGGTATTATTCTCTTCATTTAATTTGCTTGCAAGGAAAAAACACAAAAGAGAATGAAGCAAAAATCAAATCATTGATCATTTCACACAAAACTCCAAAAATGGGCCAGACAAAAGTATTGGCACCCTCAGCCTAATACTTGGTTGCACAACCTTTAGCCAAAATATCTGCGAACAACCGCTTCCGGTAACCATCAATGAGTTTCTTACAATGCTCTGCGGGAATTGTAGACCATTCTTCTTTGGCAAACTGCTCCAGGTCCCTGATATTTGAAGGGTGCCTTCTCCAAACTGCCATTTTGAGATCTCTTCACAGGTGTTCTATGGGATTCAGGTCTGGACTCATTGCTGGCCACCTTAGAAGTCTCCAGTGCTTTCTCTCAAACCATTTTATGGTACTTTTGGAAGTGTGTTTTGGGTCATTGTCCTGCTGGAAGACCCATGACCTCTGAGGGAGACGCAGCTTTCTCACACTGGGCCCTACATTATGCTGAAAAATTTGTTTGTAGTCTTCAGACTTCATAATGCCATGCACACAGTCAAGCAGTCCAGTGCCAGAGGCAGCAAAGCAACCCCAAAACATCAGGGAACCTCCGCTATGTTTGACTGTAGGGACCGTGTTCTTTTCTTTGAATGCCTCTTTTTTTTCCTGCACACTCTATGTTGATGCTTTTTGCCAAAAAGCTCTACTTTTGTCTCATCTGACCAGAGAACATTCTTCCAAAACGTTTTAGGCTTTCTCAGGTAAGTTTTGGCAAACTCCAGCCTGGCTTTTTTATGTCTCGGGGTAAGAAGTGGGGTCTTCCTGGGTATCCTACCATACAGTCCCTTTTCATTCAGACGCCGATGGATAGTACGGGTTGACACTGTTGTACCCTTGGACTGCAGGGCAGCTTGAACTTGTTTGGATGTTAGTCGAGGTTCTTTATCCACCATCCGCACAATCTTGCGTTGAAATCTCTCGTCAATTTTTCTTTTCCGTCCTCATCGAGGGAGGTTAGCCACAGTGCCATGGGCTTTAAACTTCTTGATGACACTGCGCACGGAAGACACAGGAACATTCAGGTCTTGGGAGATGGACTTGTAGCCTTGAGATTGCTCATGCTTCCTCACAATTTGGTTTCTCAAGTCCTCAGACAGTTCTTTGGTCTTTCTTTTCTCCATGCTCAATGTGGTACACACAAGGACACAGGACAGAGGTTGAGTCAACTTTAATCCATGTTAACTGGCTGCAAGTGTGATTTAGTTATTGCCAACACCTGTTAGGTGCCACAGGTAAGTTACAGGTGCTGTTAATTACACGAATTAGAGAAGCATCACATGATTTTTCAAACAGTGCCAATACTTTTGTCCACCCCTTTTTTTAGGTTTAGTGTGGAATTCTATCCAATTTGGCTTTAGGACAATTCTTTTTGTGTTTTTTCATTGAAGACAAATTAAATGAAGAGAATAAGACCAAAGAATGTGTGATTGCAATCATTTTCAGGAAGAACTGAGTATTATCTGACAGAATTGCAGGGGTGCCAATACTTTTGGCCACCACTGTACCTCCACCTGCCTCACTTAGTGACATCACTAGACCTCCACCTGCCTCACTCAGTGACATCACCAGACATCCACCTGCCTCACTTAGTGACATCACTAGACCTCCAGCTGCCTCGCTCAGTGACATCACCAGACCACCACAGTACCTCCACCTGCCTCACTCAGTGACATCACCAAACCTGTATGTTACCTCCACCTGCCTCACTCAGTGACATCACCAGACATCCACAGTACCTCCACCTAATTCACACAGTGTCATCAACAGACCTCTATGTACAGTACAGACCAAAAGTTTGGACACACCTTCTCATTTAAATATTTTTCTTCATTTTCATGACTATGAAAATTGTACATTAACACTGAAGGCATCAAAACTATGAATTAACACATGTGGAATTATATACTTAACAAAAAAGTGTGAAACAACTGAAAATATGTCTTATAATCTAGGTTCTTCAAAGTAGCCACCTTTTGCTTTGATGACTGCTTTGCACACTCTTGGCATTCTCTTGATGAGCTTCAAGAGGTAGTCACTGGAAATGGTTTTCACTTCACAGGTGTGCCCTGTCAGGTTTAATAAGTGGGATTTCTTGCCTTATAAATGGGGTTGGGACCATCAGTTGTGTTGTGCAGTAGTCTGGTGGATACATAGCTGATAGTCCTACTGAATAGACTGTTAGAATTTGTATTATGGCAAGAAAAAAACGAGTGGCCATCATTACTTTAAGAAATGAAGGTCAGTCAGTCTGAAAAATTGGGAAAACTTTCAAAGTGTCCCCAAGTGCAGTTGCAAAAACCATCAAGCGCTACAAAGAAACTGGCTCACATGAGGACCGCCCCAGGAAAGGAAGACCAAGAGTCACCTCTGCTTCTGAGGATAAGTTTATCTGAGTCACCAGCCTCAGAAATCGCAGGTTAACAGCAGCTCAGATTAGAGACCAGGTCAATGCCACACAGAGTTCTAGCAGCAGACACATCTCTTCAACATCTGTTAAGAGGAGACTTTGTGCAGCAGGCCTTCATGGTAAAATAGCTGCTAGGAAACCACTGCTAAGGACAGGCAACAAGCAGAAGAGACTTGTTTGGGCTAAAGAACACAAGGAATGGACATTAGACCAGTGGAAATCTGTGCTTTGGTCTGATGAGTCCAAATTTGAGATCTTTGGTTCCAACCACCTTGTCTTTGTGCGACTCAGAAAAGGTGAACGGATGGACTCTACATGCCTGGTTCCCACCGTGAAGCATGGAGGAGGAGGTGTGATGGTGTGGGGGTGCTTTGCTGGTGACACTGTTGTGGATTTATTCAAAATTGAAGGCATACTGAACCAGCATGGCTACCACAACATCTTGCAGCGGCATGCTATTCCATCCGGTTTGCGTTTAGTTGGGCCATCATTTATTTTTCAACAGGACAATGACCCCAAACACACCTCCAGGCTGTGTAAGGGCTATTTGACCAAGAAGGAGAGTGATGGGGTGCTACGCCAGATGACCTGGCCTCGACAGTCACCAGACCTGAACCCAATCGAGATGGTTTGGGGTGAGCTGGACTGCAGAGTGAAGGCAAAAGGGCCAACAAGTGCTAAGCATCTCTGGGAACTCCTTCAAGATGGTTGGAAGACCATTTCTGGTGACTACCTCTTGAAGCTCATCAAGAGAATGCCAAGAGTGTGCAAAGCAGTCATCAAAGCAAAAGGTGGCTACTTTGAAGAACCTAGAATATAAGACATATTTTCAGTTGTTTCACACTTTTTTTGCTAAGTATATAATTCCACATGTGTTAATTCATAGTTTTGATGCCTTCAGTGTGAATGTACAATTTTCATAGTCATGAAAATACAGAAAAATCTTTAAATGAGAAGGTGTGTCCAAACTTTTGGTCTGTACTGTAGTTCCACCTCCCTCACTCAGTGACATCACCTGACCTCCACCTGCCTCACTCAGTGACATCACCAATCCTCCACAGTACCTCCACCTGCCTCACTCAGTGACATCACCAGACCTTCATGTTACCTCCACCTCCCTCACTCACTGACATCACCAAACCTCCACAGTACTTCCACTTGCCTCACTCAGTGACATCACCAGACCTCCACAGTACTTCCACCTCCCTCACTCAGTGACATCACCAGACCTCCACAGTACTTCCACCTCCCTCACTCAGTGACATCACCAGACCTCCACAGTACTTCCACCTCCCTCACTCAGTGACATCACCAGACCTCCACCTGCCTCACTCAGTGACATCACCAGACATCCACAGTACCTCCACCTGCCTCACTCAGTGACATCACCAGAAATCCACAGTACCTCCACCTGCCTCACTCAGTGACATCACCAGACCGCCAAAGTATCTCCACCCGTCTCCTCAGTGACATCACCAGACCTCCACAGTACTTCCATCTGACTCACTCAGTGACATCACCAGACTTTCATGTTACCTCCACCACCCTCACTCAGTGACATCACCAAACCTTCATGTTACTGCCACCTGCTTCACTCAGTGACATCACCAGACATCCACAATACCTCCACCTAATTTACACAGTGACATCGCCAGACCTCTATGTACTTCCACCTGCCTCACTCAGTGACATCACCAGACCTCCACCTGCCTCACTCAGTGACATCACCAGATGTCCACAGTACTTCCACCTGCCTCACTCAGTGACATCACCAGACCGCCAAAGTATCTCCACCTGCCTCACTCAGTAACATCACCAGACCGCCAAAGTATCTCCACCTGCCTCACTCAGTGACATCACCAGACCTCCACAGTACTTCCATCTGACTCACTCAGTGACATAACCAGACCGACACAGTATCTCCACCTGCCTCACTCAGTGACATCACCAGACCTTCATGTTACCTCCACCACCCTCACTCAGTGACATCACCAAACCTTCATGTTACCGCCACCTGCCTCACTCAGTGACATCACCAGACATCCACAATACCTCCACCTAATTCACACAGTGACATCACCGGACCTCTATGTCCTTCCACCTGCCTCACTCAGTGACATCACCAGACCTCCACCTGCCTCACTCAGTAACATCACCAGACCTCCACCTGCCTCACTCAGTGACATCACCAGACATCCACAGTACCTCCACCTGCCTCACTCAGTGACATTACCAGAAATCCACCTGCCTCACTCAGTAACATCACTAGACCTCAAGCTGCCTTACTCAATGACATCACCAAACCTTCATGTTACCTCCACCCGCCTCACTCAGTGACATCACCAGACTGCCACCTGCCTCACTCAGTGACATCACCAGACTGCCACAGTATCTCCACTTGCCTCACTCAGTGACATCACCAGACTGCCACAGTATCTCCACTTGCCTCACTCAGTGACATCACCAGACTGCCACAGTGCCTCCACCTGCCTCACTCAGTGACATCACCAGACTGCCACAGTACCTCCACCTGCCTCACTCAGTGACATCACCAGACCTCCACAGTGCTTCCACATGCCTCACTCAGTGACATCACCAGAGTGCCACAGTACCTCCACCTGCCTCACTCAGTGACATCACCAGATTTCCACCTGCCTCACTCAGTGACATCACCAGACTGCCACAGTACCTCCACCTGCCTTACTCAGTGACATCACCAGACTGCCACAGTATCTCCACCTGCCTCACTCAGTGACATTACCAGACTGCCAGAGTACCTCCACCTGCCTCACTCAGTGACATCACCAGACCTCCACAGTGCCTCCACCTGCCTCACTCAGTGACATCACCAGACTTCCACCTGCCTCACTCAGTGACATCACCAGACTGCCACAGTACCTCCACCTGCCTCACTCAGTGACATCACCAGATTTCCACCTGCCTCACTCAGTGACATCACCAGACTGCCACAGTACCTCCACCTGCCTTACTCAGTGACATCACCAGACTGCCACAGTATCTCCCCCTGCCTCACTCAGTGACATTACCAGACTGCCAGAGTACCTCCACCTGCCTCACTCAGTGACATTACCAGACTGCCACAGTACCTCCACCTCAGTGACATCACCAGATCTCCACAGTGCCTCCACCTGCCTCACTCAGTGACATCACCAATCTTTCCCACATAACCCCGCTGCACCACTCTGCTTTCTGTCTCCTGTCTACACCTTTGGGCCATGAAGCGAGATGATTGTATAGAGTTTGCCATGTATTCAGTTTTGTCACGAGATGTCAGTGCATTTTCTCATAAATCTTTTTACATGATTAAAGGGATTGTCCGGGATAAACTCTTTGTTTCCCTAAAGCTTGCAGACATGTACATTTATACTTGTAGCTGTTATTCCCCTTCCCCAGGTCCAGCTCAGCCTCTCTGTCGCTGCTCCTGGTCTTTGCTGACAATTTGCAGCGGTGACATCACAATGATCTGATTTTGATGATCTATCCTATAGATATTCATCACTATCTATATGTAGTGAAAACCCCTTTGAGGCACTGTGAGTTTTCTGCATCTGCACGTCAATCAGATCCTATCAGTCTTTGCAGACGTTGCTGGGATAACGGACGGACGCCCACAGAGACTTCTGGAGAAATCTTCAGTGACAGTGCGGGTGTCAGGATTAATATCTGGTGTCCAGAGCTGCCAGCTTGTCACTGCATTGTCTTTTCTCTCTTCCACTACATCTAGTCCTAAGACAAGAGGAGTAAGTAGATCACAAGGCTGATGCCAGTGTCATAAATGCACAGGGTCCTCTACAATTAGGTCTGCAACCTTTAGGCTGTATTCATACCTCAGTATTTCATCAGTATTTGTTGGCAGCAGATTAATTTCCGTTCTGTCCAATCATTGAATCATAGAATGTTAGTGACGCACCCCCTGGGCCGTGGGGTACCCGGAGCCGGGCCTGTAGATGCTGGGGGTTGTACAGTCATGGCCAAAAGTATTGAGAATGAGACAAATAGTAATTTTTCCAAAGTTTACTGCTTCATTTTTTGTAATGGCAATTTGCATATACTTCTGAATGTCAAAGAGTGATCAGCTTAACAGCAATTACTGTACTTGCAAAGTCAATATTTGCCCAGAAAATGAACTTTAACCCCCAAAACACATTTCAACATCATTGCAGTCCTGCCTTAAAAGGAGCAGCTAACAGTGTTTTAGTGATTGATCCATTAACACAGGTGTGGGTGTTGATGAGGACAGGGCTGGCGATCAATCAGTCATGATTAAGTAAGAATGACATCACTGGACACTTTAAAAGGAGGCTGGTTCTTGGTATCATTGTTTCTCTTCAGTTAACCATGGTTATCTCTAAAGAAACACATGCAGCTATCATTGCACTGCACAAAAATGGCCTAACAGGGAAGAGTATTGCAGCTACAAAGATTGCACCTCAGTCAACAATCTATCGCATCATCAAGAACTTCAAGGAGAGAGCTTCCATTGTTGTCAAAAAGGCTCCAGGGCGCCCAAGAAAGACCAGCAAGCGCCAGGACCGTATCTTAAAACTGTTTCAGCTGCGGGATGGGACTACCAGCAGTGCCGAGCTTGCTCAGGAATGGCAGCAGGCTGGTGTGAGTGCTTCTGCACGCACTGTGAGGCGGAGACTCTTTGAGCAAGGGCTGGTTTCAAGGAGGGCAGCAAAGAAGCCACTTCTCTCCAGAAAAAACATCAGGGACCGACTGATATTCTGCAAAAGGTACAGGGAGTGGACTGCTGAGGACTGGGGCAAAGTCATTTTCTCTGATGAATCCCCTTTTCGATTGTTTGGGACATCTGGAAAACAGCTTATTCGGAGAAGAAGAGGTGAGCGCTACCACCAGTCTTGTCTCATGCCAACTGTAAAGCATCCTGAAACCATTCATGTGTGGGGTTGCTTCTCAGCCAAGGGAATCGGCTCACTCACAGTCTTGCCTAAAAACACAGCCATGAATAAAGAATGGTACCAAAATGTCCTCCAAGAGCAACTTCTCCCAACCGTCTAAGAGCAATTTGGCGCCCAACAATGCCTTTTCCAGCATGATGGAGCACCTTGCCATAAAGCAAAGGTGATAACTAAATGGCTCATGGAACAAAACATAGAGATTTTGGGTCCATGGCCTGGAAACTCCCCAGATCTTAATCCCATTGAGAACTTGTGGTCAATCATCAAGAGACGGATGGACAAACAAAAACCAACAAATTCTGGCAAAATGCAAGCATTGATTATGCAAGAATGGACTGCTATCAGTCAGGATTTGGTCCAAAAGTTGATTGAGAGCATGCCAGGGAAATTAGAGAGGTCTTGAAGAATAAGGGGCAACACTGCAAATATTGACTTGCTGCATAAACTCATTCTAACTGTCAATATAACCTATTGGTACTCATAATATGATTGCAATTATATTTCTGTATGTGATATAAACATCAGACAAACACTAATAAAAACCAGAGGCCAGCAGATCATGTGAAAATATAATTTTGGTGTCATTCTCAAAACTTTTGGCCATGACTGTAGTTACCATGGCGGTGACCCGGTCCGTGACCCAGGTGGTCAATCTAAGGGTAGTTTATGTATTTCTGTTATGTATAGTCCGACTACGCCACCTGTGGAGTGCGGTTATTGGGAACCGCCGCTGCGGAGCAGTTCACTGAAGCTAATGGTGTGTGCAGCAACGTGATGTGACTCCCCACAGGAAGAGTGGAGCTTCAGGGCAGCGTGTATGGATGATGGTGGTAGTAGTGCAGAGTATCGGTAATAACAACACAGAGTCTTTGCAGTGCAGTCCCAGGGTCTTTACTGGTGGCAATTATATAGGCCCCAACGGGAGTACTTGCTAGGGATGAGGGTCCGGTCAGTCTGGGAGCAATCCTAGAATCCTCCTGGCCAGGTGGAGTTGTAGGCCTGCCATTCTGCCTGTACTCTTTAGCTATCCCGCTTATAGTCGTGTTGTAGCCCACGTCCCTGAGTGTAACGTGCGGTGCTCACCCGTATGGCTGGCGACTCGGACCCTATGTATTCCTCGCTCCTCTGTGGCGGTACTGGTCCTTTCATGTGGCTGAGCCTCCGGGCTTCTGATGGGCCAGGAGACCTGCAATCTCCTGCTTTGTGGTATCTGCTGCTGGGTCTGACGGGTCCCACAGCCTCGGACTCCGGTGTCCGGTTCTCTGTGTGAACAATCCAGGACGAGCTATCTTCAGCTCCAGTCCCTGGCTTCTGACTCCTGTATCCTCAACTCGACTACTGGCCCTGTCTGAGCTAACCCCGCCTCCAGATCCAGTTATAAAGGGCAGGATCCTCCCCTTTCTGGCCTGGGGCAGGAGGTGTTGCTTGTAGTGTGTTCCCTGACCAGGAAACCCCCGTTTTGCTCCCAGACATGGTATTACTACCACTGTGACAACCAGACCCTCTGGGGTGCCACATTCCCCCCTAGTAAATTTCAGTACTCCGGGACTGAACATATTTTGCAAAAATACAACAGGTAACAATACTTTAACATATTTACAACCATTAGAGTCTTTAGAGGTCACGGTATCATCCGCAACCAGGTGTCCTTTTCACTGAAACAAGGTGCAATCTGAGGGACCCGTCCCAAACCCTCAAAGTAGGCCCTGGGGTGGCTACAGGGCATTGATGATCCCGAGTTGGACCACGTCTTCAGCCACCACCACGGGTTTTTGTTCAGTGGTCTGCTGAAAAAGGGGCACTTTACAGGTGCAACTATTTACAGCAAAGTTTTTGGTTACTTATCGTCCATAACCTGAAAGTCTTTTTGGACCCTGTCGGGTAACTGGAAAAACATGGTTAATACTCACATAAAACAATTCAACATTACAGTTATAGTTACATTCAAATTTTCCTACGAGCAGGAATTTGACCTCTGGTGATTCTGGTAGACCTACGTAACACACTGTCTGTCTGTGTTCTACCTTGGTCTCCTGCATTTACCCCTGGTGTGGTGGGCTCAATGTTCACCTCACTACAGGTGTTTGGAGGTGTCTCTGGTAGGTTGGGCAGCTTCCTACGGATCCTTTGGCTTACCGTGGGTACGACAGGCTCGCTACTAGCAGAGGGTAGATTCTCCTGGTCTTCTGATGAGGAAACTTCTGTCTCTGGGGCCAATGGTTCTTCCAACTCTACTGGGACTTCTACAGCTTCCTGAGGAGCTGGCTGGAGGAATGTAAGGACCGGTACAACAATGGCGTTATTCACTTGTGTCCATGACCGTGGAAATTCTCCGAGTACTGTGCTGACCATTTCTTCCACTTCCTCTGCGGGTTGAGGGATATCTTGGCCTTCTTCAGCATGCTGTAGCTGCTCAGGACATTTCTTCAGGTGGTCTCTGGAAACTGTTGCTGTTGTCTCACCTCCGTCCTTACATATGAGGCACACCTTGGTGTTATCATGGTTTGATGGTAGAATGGTGTATGGCTCTTTTTCCCACTGATCATCCAGCTTGTGGAGTCGCCTTTTCCTCTTTAGGACTCGCTCTCCAGGTGACAGGTGAACAGGAGGTGCATGTTGATTGTAAGTCTTCTCCTGCCTTTCTCTTGCTTGGGACAGACTTCTTTCAACACTTTCTTGTACCTTACGGTATTGCTGTTGCCGCTCAGTGTCCCAATCCGCATCTGGTGAGGCGTCCTCTGGTGTTAGGACTCCCATATCCAGGTCGATGGGCAGCTTACCAGGTCTGGCTCTCGTCAGGTAAGCAGGTGTGCAGTTGGTGGAATTTACTGGAATATGATTGTAGAAGTCCACCAGGTCGAGCAACTTTTCTGGCCACAGACTGCGTTCCTCCAGGGGCAATGTCTTCAGTAGGTCTATCACCAACTGGTTCATCTTTTCACACATCGTGTTGGTCTGGTGGTGATAAGGCATTGTCCGGATCTTCTTGCTGCCGTACAGGTTGCAGAATTCCTGGAATACCTCCGCTTCGAAGGCCGGACCTTGGTCAGTTAGCACACGTTCTGGGTAACCATGCGGGCGGCAGAAGTGCTGTTGGAAAGCTCTGGCTGCTGTCTGAGCTGTTTGGTCCTTGACTGGCACTACTACCAGAAACCGGGAGTAGTGGTCTACGATGGTGAGAGCGTAGACATAGCCTTACCTGCTTGGGGACAGCTTCACATGGTCCAGGGCTACCAGTTCGAGTGGCTGCTTGGTGATGATGGGCTGCAGGGGAGCCCTCTGGCTGACACGGTCTTTCCTTCTCAGGTTGCACGGTCCGCAGTCTCGACACCACCTCTCGATTGCTCCTCTCATGCCAACCCAATAGAACCGTTCACGCAGCAGGACTTCCAGATTTTTCCATCCGAAGTGTCCTGCTTTATCGTGGTAAGCTTCCAAGACCATAGACGCGTCCCGCCTCGGGACTACCACCTGCCAGACCAGCTCATGCGTCCGGGAGTTGACAGTTCTTCGACACAGCTTCCCTTCATAGATGAACAGCTTACTCTTCTCTTTCCACAGCTGTTTGGTCTCCTCTGGAGCATCTGGGTCAGCGTATGAGTTGGCTCGTGTCAGCAACTCTTTGACTAGGTGGACGGCCGGGTCACTGTCTTGTGTTTCTGCCCAGCCGTGGTGGGGCAAGGGATTGAACGTGGCCTCTTTGGTGGCAGAGTACCTGTCTTTCACACAGTGGGAGCACTGTGTTATCCCATGACGGTGGAAAGCGGGGATTTCTATCTCTTCCAGTTCTTCTGGGTCTTCTCCCCCATCTGGCAAGTTAGGCATCCTGGACAGTGCATCTGCGTTTGCATTCTTGCGCCCAGCCCGGTACTTGATGGTGAACTCATAATTGAAGAGTCGAGCCATCCATCTCTGCTCCAGGGCACCAAGTTTCGCAGTGTCCAGGTGTGTCAGCGGGTTGTTGTCTGTAAATACGGTGAACTTGGAAGAGGCGAGGTAATGTTTAAAGCGCTCTGTCACTGCCCATACCACTGCGAGGAACTCTAGCTTGAAGGAGCTGTAATTTTCAGGGTTCCTTTCTATGGGCCGGAGCTTCCTGCTGGCATAAGCGATTACCCGTTCTCTGCCCTGCTGGATCTGGGACAGCACCGCTCCCAATCCCACGTTGCTCGCGTCCGTGTGGAGGATGAAGGGCTGGCCATAATCAGGGTAAGCCAAGATCTCGTCCCCCATGAGGGCCATTTTCAGCTGGTGGAAGGACTCATCTTCCAGCTTGTCCCATTTGAATGGCGGCTTCTGGTTTTTGGCCTTCCTGGACTGGCCTATCAGGAGGTCCTGCATGGGTGCCGCCATCTTGGTGAAGCCTGGAATAAATCTTCGGTAGTAGCCTACCAAACAGAGGAACTGCCGCACTTCCTTTACGGTGGAGGGTCTTGGCCAGTCCTTGATTACTGTGATTTTATCGGGGTCTGGAGCTACACCGTCAGCGCTCACCACGTGCCCCAGGTACTGTACCTTGGGCTTCAGCAGATGACATTTTGAGGGCTTCACCTTTAGACCAAAGCCAGCCAGGGCGTCAAACACTTCCGCCTGGTGCTTCAGATGGTCCTCATACGTCTGGGAGTATACAATGACGTCATCCAGGTACAGCAGGACTGTCTCGAAATTCTTATGTCCCAGACGGCACTCCATCAACCACTGGAAGGTTCCTGGGGCGTTGCAGAGCCCGAATGGCATGCAGTTGAACTCGCTGAGGCCCATCGGGGTGGTGAATGCGGTCTTTTCCTTATCCGCCTTTGCTACAGGAACCTGCCAATACCCACTAGTAAGATCCAAAGTAGAGAAATAGCTAGCAGACTTTAATGCAGCTAGTGATTCCTCTATTCTGGGTAACGGGTATGCATCTTTGTGTGTTATGCGGTTGATTTTCGTGTAGTCTACACACATTCTCATAGTGCCATCCTTTTTCTTTACAAGAACTAATGGAGCTGCCCAGGGGCTACAACTGTCTCTTATTACCCCAGCCTCCTTTATTTCTCGCAACATCCCTTTGGCATTTTGGTAGTGTGCAGGGGGTACAGGCCGGTACCTTTCTTTAATGGGTGGATGGTCTCCCGTGGGGATATGGTGTTGAACCCCTTTTACCTGCCCGAAGTCAAGTGGATGTTTACTGAAGACCCTTTCGTATTCCTGTACCACCCGGTATACTCCTTGTTTTTGGTGTGGAGGGGTGGAGTCAGTGCCCACATGCAGCTTCTGACACCAGTCCTCCATTTGTCCATTGGAGCTGTTATCCTCCGCCTGTTGGGATTGAGGCAAGGGTTCCACTGTCTTTATAGAATTTTGATTGACGGTGAACAGCTTGGCTAGAGTGGCATACCGGAGCAAATGGACTTCTCTCTCCCCAATGTTTAGGATGCGGACGGGTACCCACCCATGGCGGACATCAACCACCCCCCGGGCTGTCAAAATGGTGGGCCTACTGTCAGAGTAGACGGGCTCTACCAAGGCCTGGTAATCTCTACCCCTTAGACCAATAGCTGCCCGGCACCATATCATCATTTCACTTTTTGGGGGCATGGCGATTGGGAATGGGTCACTCATCCTAACACTACCAATTTCACCACCAGACAGTTCTACCTGCTGTCTTTTCATCAGGGCTCTGATCTCCCTCTGTAGAACCCGCTGCTGGCTGGAACTGGCGGTCTCCACAACCTGCTGTAATAAGACAATTATTTCTGCAAGACAATTTTCAATGACATTAGTGCCTAAAGTTATCATAGGATGACTTTCTCGGTGATCAATGTCGACAATAATCAGTCCTTGTGCTGGCAGTTCGACTTTACCAACCTTTATGGTCACTTCTTTGAACCCCACCTGAGGCACGGGTTGACTATTGCTGGCATAAATGCTCAAATGTTCATCTGGACGGTGGGTGATGTCAGAGTCAGACCAGTACCGTTTGAAAAGAATGTAGGGGATGGTGGTCACCTGGGATCCAGTGTCCAGCAACGCGCTCATTGGAAAGCCGTCCAGCACGACAGGTAGGACCGGTCGTCCTCCCACATATTTGTCTCGCCAGCTTGATGGGCCTGGTGATCTTATGTCTGGGGGTTGGCCCTCTGCCCCAGGTTTTGCTCGTTTAAATGAAAGTACCTTGCATAATGTCCTGGCTGGTTGCAGCGGCGGCAGATGGGTTGTCCGTCCTGGTCGTAGCGGTCGCTGTTCCTCCCTCGGGATGGTGGAATCCTCTTCTGTCGGCGCCATGGGACGTCCTCCGGACTGGAAGCCAGCTGGATCTTTCCTTTGGGGGACACCTGCAAGAACTGCACAGTTTTGGTTAGTGCTGCTACACTTTTAGTCAGCTCTTGGACCTGATGGTGCAGGTCTGTAGACGGGGCATTGTCCAGAGTCTGTTCATCAGCCCCTACAGGCTCTGGGGAAAAGGGTGCCACCTCCTGGTGGTAGGTGATAGCGGGGCGGCGGTGAGCTGTAGCGCCACCTGGTGCCGGTTCTCGCAGCACCCGGATGGCTCTGTCCTTAAACTGTGCAAAGTCCAAGTCAGGGTTTTGCAGAGCCATTATGCGCAGCTGGGTTCGGTGGGCGCTGGACAGTAAACCCTCAATAAAGTGTTCGGTTAACAGTCTGTTTTCATCACGCACACTGTCAGGGTCTACCTGTTTGATGGCCCTCAGCGCCTCCTGCAGGTTTAAATCATAGTCCCGTACACTGTCCTGTGCCCGTTGTTTGCACCCATAAAACTTCATCTTTATCTCTGCTGTAGTACGGGTGTCAAAAGTGTCCTTTAGGCGGGCCAGTATCTCCTTTACAGTCCCTTTCTCTCTGGCTGACCAGGATTTTACCTCTCTCTGGGCTGCGCCAATCAACTGGCCTATAAGGATGCTTACTTTCTGCTCCTCGGACAGGGGACAAACCTTAAACAGGCTGCTTAGTCTCTCTTTGAAGTCACTCAGGGTGTGCGACTCTCCTGAGTACTGGGGCAGCCACGCCGCTCCCGGGATATAGGGCATTGTGAATGGCATCACTGCGGCAGCGGCCGCGCTGGCGGTGGAAGTTCCCTCCATATCTGGCATCTTCTTCCCCCCTAGTGAACCGTGGCCTACCTTCTTTCACTTTTCTTCCGTAGGCCACAGTTCCGCAGGCGATGGTCTCCGTCGAGGACCTGGCGTCGCACGCGTCTGACGTCAGCGTTCGCGGTGGCTCCTTCCAGGACCTGGCGTTGCGTCAGCGCGCGGGGCGGGGCTTCGGACTTCGCGCATTTTCAGCGATCACGCCCCTCTTCTTCCCGCACGGCGACCCAAAATGGCGGACAATGGCGGGAAAACGGCAGCAGATGGCGGGAAATCTTCACCACGGTATGCGACACAGTCTGTGAAAGCGCGCAGTACTCGGTGGTCGCGGGCACGAAATCCTGCCAACTACGCCAAAGTTGATGCGCCCCCTGGGCCGTGGGATACCCGGAGCCGGGCCTGTAGATGCTGGGGGTTGTAGTCACCGTGGCGGTGACCCGGTCCGTGACCCAGGTGGTCAATCTAAGGGTAGTTTATGTATTTCTGTTATGTATAGTCCGACTACGCCACCTGTGGAATGCGGTTATTGGGAACCGCCGCTGCGGAGCAGTTCACTGAAGCTGATGGTGTGTGCAGTAAGGTGATGTGACTCCCCACAGGAAGAGTGGAGCTTCAGGGCAGCGTGTATGGATGATGGTGGTAGTAGTGCAGAGTATCGGTAATAACAACACGGAGTCTTTGCAGTGCAGTCCCAGGGTCTTTACTGGTGGCAATTATATAGGCACCAACGGGAGTACTTGCTAGGGATGAGGGCCCGGTCAGTCTGGGAGCAATCCTAGAATCCTCCTGGCCAGGTAGAGTTGTAGGCCTGCCATTCTGCCTGTACTCTTTAGCTACCCCGCTTATAGTCGTGTTGTAGCCCACGTCCCTGAGTGTAACGTGCGGTGCTCACCCGTATGGCTGGCGACTCGGACCCTATGTATTCCTCGCTCCTCTGTGGCGGTACTGATCCTTTCGTGTGGCTGAGCCTCCGGGCTTCTGATGGGCCAGGAGACCTGCAATCTCCTGCTTTGCGGTATCTGCTGCTGGGTATGCAATCCCCACAGCCTCGGACTCCGGTGTCCGGTTCTCTGTATGAACAATCCAGTACGAGCTATCTGCAGCTCCAGTCCCTGGCTTCTGACTCCTGTGTCCTCAACTCGACTACTGGCCCTGTCTGAGCTAACCCCGCCTCCAGATCCAGGGGCAGGAGGTGTTGCTTGTAGTGTGTTCCCTGATCAGGAAACCCCCGTTTTGCTCCCAGACATGGTATTACTACCACTGTGACAACCAGACCCTCTGGGTTGCCACATTAGCGTTGGAGGGGACCTCTGGGGTCATCGAGTCCAACGCCCTGCTAAATGCAGGAGTCACTAAACCATCTCAGACAGATGTCTGTCCAGCCTCTGTTTCCACTGAAGGTGATCTCACTGACGCGCCCCCTGGGCCGTGGGGTACTCGGTGCCGGGCCGGTTGTTGTTAGGGGAGATGTCACAGTGGCGGTGACCCGGTCCGTGACCCAGGGCGGTCAATCAAAAGGGGAATTATTTACAGGGGCTTTATAGTTTTTATAAAATGTTCGTGCCGCCACCTGTGGTATGCGGCTATGTGCAGAACCTCTGGAACTGATGTTAGTGCAGCAGGGTTGGTTTAGCTCTCCACAGGTAGAACTTAGCTCCAGGGTAGTGTAGATGTTATAGATGTTATAGGTGATGCTGGGCGTTGTAGTGCAGGGGTGATGGCGCAGCAGCATTAACGGACAGAGGCAATGGGATGCAGTCTTCAGGGTTTTTACTCACGGTTGTTGCAGTCCAAGTTAGGGTACCAGTGTAACTTCCCTCCCTCGTCGTGCTGCGCCTACTCAGGGAGGGGTTCAGTCAACCCTCAGATATCTCCGGAGTACTTAGCGGGACCCCCTTCTGTGTGTTCTGTCTCCCTGCACCTCATACCTAGTGTCCCAATCCGGTACCCGCGGGCCTTGTCGGGTGACGTCTGTTCCGTCCCCTGGGTCCTCTATGGCTACCTTCTTGGTGAGACTGATATGGACTGTTGGCTGCAGGACTTGAAATACTGCAGCCTCCGGTTTCTAGTTGAGACATAAAGTGCTCCGCTAGGTGAGGGACCGGTCCCCTTTGTGTGGCCTGACCCCTCCACCTCCTGGTAGATTCAGGCGTACGGTGGCCTCCAGCACTGCCCGTACCCCCTGGGGTTCCTTCTTAGTTCCTGGAGCCCTTCACCTGCTCCTCTCCTTCCTCAGTCCTGGGCCTCTCCTCAGGCACTCCTCCTAAGCAGAGCTCCTGCAGAGCTCCTGCTCCCACACTTCTCCTCCTCAGACTGATCTCTCTGACTGCTCTGACTAAACAAGATGGCTTCTCTATTTATACTTTCCTTCATGTGCTCCCCTAAGCTACTTCCTCCACCCACACCCACTACATAGTTCCACCCCTCAGCTAGGGACCAGGGACTGTGCTCTCCCTTAGGAGCAATCTCGCCCTGCCCCCACTGGTGTGGAATGTGTTGGATGCAGGTGTTAGAGTCCCGAGCTGTACTCCTTCCTTACCTGAGAGTGAGATACCACACCTCTGGGTGAGATGCAGTACCTCCGTGGCGACCGAACCCTCAGGGGCGCCACACACCACCTCTCGTGGCCTCCTGTTTCACTCATTGATCACCTCACTGTCTTCTAATATCTAACCTGTATCTTCTCCCATTCAGTTTCATCCCATTGCTTCTAGTCTTTCTTTGTGCAAATGAGAATAAAGCTGATCCCTCTACACTGTGACAGCCCTTCAGATATCTGTAGACAGCTATTAAGTCTCCTCTCAGTCTTCTCTTTTGCAGCTAAACATTCCCAAATCCTGTAACCGTTCCTCATAGGACATTGTTTGCAGACCGGTCACCATTCTGGTCGCTCTTCACTTAACTTGCACCAGTTTTTCTATGTCTTTTTCAAAATGTGGTGCCCAGAACTGGACACAGTATTCCAGATGAGGTCTGACCAAAGAAGAGTAGAGGGGGTTAATGACTTCACGTGATCTAGACTCTATGCTTCTGTTAATGCAACCCAGAACTGTGTTTGCCTTTTTTGCTGCTGCATCACACTGTTGACTCATGTTCAGTCTGTTCCAGCCATTCAACAGGGAATATATATTTATTCAAGAACAAAGATAACACAGCTTACAACTAGTATTTCTTATAGCTTTGGATCTTAGCATCTTGTCTGTCAGCTTGCAAAGTGAAAGTAAATTGCGCTCCAGATACACCCACAGTGAACAGGAACTTCCCGGTTCTTTTAACAATGTATTATTGGCAATATAACATTATTGCTGGAGACAGAAACTCATGCACTATTAACCCCTTTACCCCCAAAGGTGGTTTGCATGTTAATGACCAGGCCAATTTTTACAATTCTGACCAGTGTCAATTGTTCTAAAATTTTGTTATACATTTGACGCGCCCCCTGGGACATATTCCTTTTTGAGGGGAATACCCGGCACCGGATCAGATGGGGGGTTGTAGTCTCCGAGCGGCTGCGACCCGGCCCGTGCCCAGGGCGTCAAACTCAGTGTTATGTGGCAGTCCTACAGATGTTATTAAGAGTTCTTTTGTGTCGACTACGCCACCCGTTGTGATGCGGTCACTGTGGCCGCCGCTGCAGCAGGGTCCGCTGAGGCTGATGGTGTAGGTGCAGCTTGTGATGGTATAACCCCCAACGGGTGGGGTATAGCCTCAGGGGGGACAGGTGCAGAGGATGGGGGTTGTGGTGGTGCAGTGCAGACGGCAGTGAAGACAGAGTCGGGTTGTGCAGTTAAGGGTGTTTACTTACTGCAGATGTTGTACTGGTCACTCCAGCTTCGAGTGACCACCCGAGCCGTGCTGCGTCCACCCGGTCCTGGATCCAGCCAACCCCCAAACAAGTCCGGAGCGTGGCCCTGAGCTCTCCTTCTGTCCCGTTCTCTGGCCGTCCCCACCAGTGATCCACCTAGGTCCAGCTCCCTCGGGCCTTCTGTTGGGACACCCTTGGCCTTGGGTTCCCTGACCCTTCATGTGGTGTGCCTTCGGGGTGGATGTGGTGGGTGACCGTGGCAAACGCTGCCCACGGTCTCCGGTCTCTGGCTGGGGAATGTTTTTACCCCCACCAGCTTGGGTTCCGGTACCCTGATGCCGACTCTTCACCCGGGGATTTAAGTTGGGATCTTGGAGTCCTTTTCTGCTGTTTCCCCCTCTGGGTCTCTCTCTTCTCCTCTCTCACTCTGGGTCTTTCTTCTCCTCTGCTCCTGACTTTCTCTCTGCATCTGACCCTGTTCTTAGTTGGTGCCCACCTTATATACACCCTCTATGTGTGAGCTCAGGTGACCAGCACCCAATGAGCTCCTAACTTTACCCAGGCTGCTCCCCCTATCTGCCCCTACACTACTTGGGATGTACCACCCCCCTCCCACTCCAGCCAGGAACAGACTCGGTCGTACCTGCACATTTCTAAGTGGGAGTACCGTCGGTCTGCTCCTCGGAAATGGGATGTGTGTAGTGCATGCAGCCTACCGAGCTCAGTTCCACACTCCATCCTTACCCGGGAGTGGAATATCACACCTCTGGGTTGAGGTGCAATACCCCTGTAGCAGCCGAATCCTCAGGGTGCTACACATTATTTGCACAAAGTAAGCCAACCAAAGGTGGAGAACGTCAAAGAAGTGTCTAAAGATGTGTCACAGCATAACATAATCTCCTCTATGTTTTTCTACATCTGCACATCCCCACTACCATCCTCCTGCTCTCACTATGGGACCCCGAGTAATCAGACATTTAACACATACTGTATATACAGTGGTGGCCAAAAGTATTGGCACCCCTGCAATTCTGTCAGATAATACTCAGTTTCTTCCTGACAATGATTGCAATCACAAATTCTTTGGTCTTATTACCTTCATTTAATTTGCTTGCAAGGAAAAAACAGAAAAGAGAATGAAGCAAAAATCAAATCATTGATCATTTCACACAAAACTCCAAAAAAGGGCCGGACAAAAGTATTGGCACCCTCAGCCTAATACTTGGTTGCATAACCTTTAGCCAAAATAACTGGGAACAACCGCTTCCGGTAACCATCAATGAGTTTCTTACAATGCTCTGCTGGAATTGTAGACCATTCTTCTTTGGCAAACTGCTCCAGGTCCCTGATATTTGAAGGGTGCATTCTCCAAACTGCCATTTTGAGATCTCTCCACAGGTTTTCTATGGGATTCAGGTCTGGACTCATTGCTGGCCACCTTAGAAGTCTCCAGTGCTTTCTCTCAAACCATTTTATAGTGCTTTTGGAAGTGTGTTTTGGGTCATTGTCCTGCTGGAAGACCTATGACCTCTGAGGGAGACCCAGTTTTCTCACACTGGGCCCTACATTATGCTGCAAAATTTGTTGGTAGTCTTCAGACTTCATAATGCCATGCACACGGTCAAGCAGTCCAGTGCCAGAGGCAGCAAGGCAACCCCAAAACATCAGGGAACCTCTGCCATGTTTGACTGTAGGGACCGTGTTCTTTTCTTTGAATGCCTCTTTTTTTTCCTGTACACTCTATGTTGATGCTTTTTCCCAAAAAGCTCTACTTTTGTCTCATCTGACCAGAGAACATTCTTCCAAAACGTTTTAGGCTTTCTCAGGTAAGTTTTAGCAAACTCCAGCCTGGCTTTTTTATGTCTCGGGGTAAGAAGTGGGGTCTTCCTGGGTATCCTACCATACAGTCCCTTTTCATTCAGACGCCGACGGATAGTACGGGTTAACACTGTTGTTCCCTCGGACTGCAGGGCAGCTTGAACTTGTCTGGATGTTAGTCGAGGTTCTTTATCCACCATCCGCACAATCTTGCGTTGAAATCTCTCGTCAATTTTTCTTTTCCGTCCACATCTAGGGAGGTTAGCCACAGTGCCATGGGCTTTAAACTTCTTGATGACACTGCGCACGGAAGACACAGGAACATTCAGGTCTTTGGAGATGAACTTGTAGCCTTGAGATTGCTCATGCTTCCTCACAATTTGGTTTCTCAAGTCCTCAGACAGTTCTTTGGTCTTCTTTCTTTTCTCCATGCTCAATGTGGTACACACAAGGACACAGGACAGAGGTTGAGTCAACTTTAATCCATGTTAACTGGCTGCAAGTGTGATTTAGTTATTGCCAACACCTGTTAGGTGCCACAGGTAAGTTATAGGTGCTGTTAATTACACGAATTAGAGAAGCATCACATGATTTTTCAAACGGTGCCAATACTTTTGTCCACCCCCTTTTTTAGGTTTGGTGTGGAATTATATCCAATTTGGCTTTAGGACAATTCTTTTTGTGTTTTTTTATTGAAGACAAATTAAATGAAGAGAATAATACCAAAGAATTTGTGATTGCAATCATTTTCAGGAAGAAACTGAGTATTATCTGACAGAATTGCTGGGGTGCCAATACTTTTGGTCACCATTTTAGGGATAAAAAAACCTTATAATGAATGACTGCAGAGGTGGAGGAGGTCCCCGTCTTTTCTTTCTACTATTCACTGATTGCCATAACAGGTTCTCTTCTCATATTATAGAAAGGAGCAGCTGACATTTGGGGTCACTTTGTTGGATAAATGAAGAAGCAAATAATCCTATATCAGCATAGGATATTATTAGAGGTCACCAGAGACTAGGACCACGAGGAAGGAATGGAGGTGAGTCCAGCTTTACCAAGGAGGATTCGTGAGAGAAAAATTTCATACGAAGAAAAGTCAGCAGGAAAGAGATTGCAAACATATCGTGACCAAAAGAACTACAGGGGAAGGAAGCAGTGGAGGAACGATCATGGTCACAGAGGCCTGGAGGGCAGGCGCCGCTGCTGGTCAGCGCCATTTTCAAAATGTATTATGGTCCCCGGTATGATGATCCAGTTGAAACCAATGATGGAGCACAAAGCCATCAACTCCTTGTCCCACCAACTACTGTAGAAGTAGAAGCCAGGAGCAGCTGAAAACTCCAGAGTCTTATCACAGGCGGCGCAGTGACGTCACTCCGCCGGGGAGGGCCCAGAAGGGGAAAGAGATTTGGGTTGATTTTGTATTGCTATTAGCACAAATGGGGCACTAATTTAATTATTAGTGTGGGAGCGGTAATACTAAAAATATTGTATGGGGGCACTAATACTAATGAAACGTGGATGAGGGAAGGCCACAGGACGAGAGATACAGCAGCAATCAGCAGACACACTCAAAGATTAGATAATAGAACAAAAATATTTACTAACCAGTTTATAAAACAAAGGAAAGAATGGTCGGTAAACAGAAAATACATAACAAACACAATGACAGGAGTAACTCAAAATAACACCGACTAAAAGTACACACAGGTTTACTTAACAGAATTAACGAGCAAAATACACGTGATTAACCCTTTCTATGCATAAATCAATAAAACGACAATGTTGTGCCAGCACGTTAGTAATCTCCTACTCGGAGCAGTTTTTGAAGTGTCTCTTACAGAATAGGCCTTTTCTCCTAACTAGACCTCTATGAGCTTATTTGTATATGCGCTGTAGGGTTTTTTTACTCACTCAGCCGAGTTAAAGGTAGGCACAGGATACTGTCTCTTAAAAATGTCCAAGACAGGTTTATTCAGGCTTCATAAACCGCACTATAAGGTAAACCAAAACACAGCCTGGTCAGGCACAAAATAACAAAACAGGAAAATAAACAGTCCATATAGTACTGTGGGTTCGCCTGCACACAGTCAGTGTCTTTTAGCACAGACACGCTGGAGGTCTCCACACCTCCAGCCACAGACACTGAATGAGACACTCGGTCTCCATTTTATACAAACGACCTGGGGTGGGGATATGTGAGCAGAAAATCCCTCCCGTCTCTTATGACTGCTCATAAAAACCGGCCCTGATAACCTCTAGTAACCCTCTCAGCACTATGTGTGCTGGAGCATGCTTTCCCAGTTTTACATCACTGAAGCTACCAACCTCAGTGATACATATCTCCCCTCAAGGACATGTCCAGAGGCCATCTTACATTCCCCCCCTCTGCCCAAAGCCGGTAGTCTTGGCACCTTCCGCTAACATACAGTGGACCCTTGACAATGCGTCCGCATTGCCATGCAGTTTCCCAGGTATATGCTCTACCTGGAAGATGAACTCCTGAAGAGCTAGGAACCACGTGGTCACTTGAGCATTGTTGCCCTTCTTCTCACTCATCCACCTTAGTGGGGCATGGTCTGACACCAGCCTGAACTTCCTGCCTAAGAGATAGTATCTTAGGGTATCCAGCGCCCACTTAATGGCCAAACATTCCTTCTTTGCTATGAGTAATTTCTCTCACAAGACGTCAGCTTCCGGCTTAAATACATTACGGGTTGCTCTGCGCCGTTCATCTCTTGTGAAAAGGCAGCACCCAGCCCGACATCTGACGCGTCCGTCTGGACCACAAACTCCTTCGAGAAATCCGATGCCACCAACACCGGCTGTTTACACAGGGCTTGCTTGAGTTACTGGAAGGCCGTCTCGGTTTCTGGAGACCACTTAGCCATAGCGGAGTTTGTCCCATTAAGGAGGTCTGTCAAAGGGGCGGCTGTCATGGCAAAGTTAGGGATGAACTGGCTGTAGTAGCCCACAATGCCCAGGAACGCTCTGACCTGCTTTTTTGTGAGAGGTTGTGGCCAACTACGGATCGCGTCAATTTTATTTACTTGGGACTTTATCACACCTCTACCTATGACATAGCCCAAATATCTGGCCTCCTCCATGCCCATGGCACATTTCTTCAGGTTGAGGGAAAACCCCACCTTCCATAGAGCATCGAATATCACCTGGACTTTGCTCAGATGGCTAGCCCAATCCTGGCTGTAAATCACGATATCATCCAGGTAGGCTGCTGCATACTTCTTGTGGTAAGCTAAGATCCGGTCCATGGCTCTCTGGAAGGTAGCTGGTGCTCCTTGCAACCCTAACAGCATCCTGGTGTATTGGAAACACCCATCTGGCATTGAAAAGGCCGTCTTCTCCTTGGCCTCTTGGGACATAGGAATCTGCCAATACCCTTCTGACTACCCTGGGCATTGGGTACGAATCAAATTTAGAGACCTCATTTAGTTTCCTATAGTTATTGCAGAGCCGCCATTCTCCATCTGGTTTCAGCACTAAAACTATGGGACTAGACCAGCCACTCTTGGACTCTCCGATGACCCCCAGATTCAGTATGCGCTTCACCTCCTTCGAGATTACCTCTCAGCGGGCTTCAGAAATCCGATATTGCTTCAGATTCACTCGGACATGAGGCTCCATAAGCACCTCATGCTCTATGATCTGAGTACAGTCCAGTAGATCCGAGAACAGGTCCCTATTCCACTGCAGCAACTCTCGGCATTGTTGCTTCTGGGAACGTGACAGCGACTCCTCTACGTTCGTTTCAGTCTTCTCCACCAAACACAGAACTTCCACAGGCTCCCTGTCTCACAATGGCTTAATGAGGTTGACGTGGTACACCTGGTAGGGCTTCCTTCTTCCTGGTTGGTGGACCCTATAGTTGACGTCATGAACCTTTTCAACCACTTCATAGGGGCCCTGCCACTTGGCCAGGAATTTGCTCTCCACGTAGGTACCAGCACTAGTACCCGATCCCCCGGATTGAAGTGTCTCATCCTCCCTGATCTATTGTACACCCTCGACTGTGCCTCTTGTGCGTTGAGGAGGTGTTCTTTCACAATGGGCATCGCCTCTGCAATCCTCTCTTGTATCTGGGCCACATGTTCGATTACTCTCCTGTAGGGTGTAGACTCCACCTCCCAGGTCTCCTTTGCTACATCCAGGAGTCCGCTGGGGGTGTCAGCCATATAACAGCTCAAATGGGGAGAATCCAGTAGAGGCTTGTGAAACTTCTCTAATGGAGAACAGAAGGTACGGCAGTAGACAGTCCCAGTCCCAGCCGTCTTTCTCTACGACCTTCTTTAACATGGCCTTCAAGGATTTAGTAAACCTCTCCACTAAGCCATCTGTCTGGGGTTGGAAGACTGAGGTCTTGAGTTGTGTGATTTGCAGGGTTTTGCACAACTCCCTCATTACCTTTGACATAAACGGAGCTCCTTGGTCCGTTAAGATCTCTTTAGGCAACCCCGTCCTAGAAAAGATATGGACCAAATCCCGGTCGGTACACTTGGAGGAGGAGTTTCGTAGTGGTACGGCCTCCGAATACCGTGTAGCATAGTCCAGTACCACCAGGATGTACTGATGTCCTCTGGCTGACTTGACCAGGGGTCCCACTAGATCCATAATGATGTGATCGAACAAGACCTCAATGATAGGCAGAGGCACTAAAGGGCTACGGAAGTGGGCTACTGGGAAGGTCAGCTAACAGGTGGGACAGGAGCTACAATAATTCACTATCTCTCGGTGACACCCGGGCCAGTAGATCCTCTGGAGCATCCTTTCTTGGTTTTTTTTTACTCCCAGATGACCATGTGTATGGGCCATTGTCGGGGTCGTAGCGACATTCCACTCGTCCTCCAGTCACTCCAAATTAAGGCTATGAGCATGGGTCAACCATTCAAAGAATGAGTCAGACAACAAGCTGGTTCAAACTCAGAGCATGCTCAGAGGCTACTGGCAAGCCTCGATCTCAGCAATGTTCCTCTTTATTTCCGCATGCACAAACTTAAATACACTACATAATGGGGAGGGGAAAGGGATTGTTCGGGGCGGGGTAAGCCATAAATGTCTAGTATCCGGCCACTCCTGATTGGTCCACGTCTCCTTAACTCAGTCTCTGGGCAGACAACCGTCAGTTGATGATTCGGTTTCATTTCTCTGAAACAGGTGCTTGGCTGATACCGGCGCCATCTTAGCATAAGTTTCGATCTAAGCAACACGTAGCAAGGAAAGCTTATTGTTATAAGACACAAAATGGTGGTTAGTACATAAGCAAAGCGTATAAAAGTATAAAAGTATAAAAGTGGAAAAATATATATTCTTTCTTACCCTGACACCATATCTAACACCCTGCGTCTGTACGGCCCTGGTACTAGTAACTGCTTGATTAACTCCCCTCTGAGCTTGGTGACTCGATATAATAACTCCCCATTTACGGTAAAGTGCGGATATCAGCCTCCGGCTCTTGAACAACACCATTAAGAACAGTTGCATTATCAAACGCCCCTTTTAGAGTTAAGTCCCTGAGCTGGGCGGTTCCAAAGTTTTCCCTGGACACTTCCAGATCAAGGATGTTGGTCTCAGGGGATGCTGCCTCATCCTCATCCCCAACAAGCACACAAAAAGGAAACCCGTTGGCGGCGGCCTGCGATGAGGCGACAACCTGGCGTCCTCCCTTTCTCACCCAAATCCCAAAACAAAGCAAAGTCCCACCCTGCTATAACAGGGTGCAACAGGTCCTTGACTACGCCCATCTCTTGGGACTCGGCACCACAGTTTGTGTCTATGACCACTTGGGCCACAGGGTAGTCCGTAGCGTCCCCATGGATACAACGGACGCCGACCTTTTTCCTCGGAAACAGCCGATGAGGAATTGTGGCCCTCACTAGGGTCAGCAAACTCCCAGAATCTAGCACAGCAGTCACTTGCACTCCATTCACTGACACGAGGCATGTCTGTGGTCCCATGCCTGGTTGAGGAACAGCACTGCAGGCAGGATATGCAAAATATGAGCAGCGCCGTCCTGCGCTGCAGTCCATTGGCTCATTGGTCATGGGGAAACGGGTGGCTATGTGACCTGGGGTGTGACACCTCCAACAAATTACGTTATTGGGCGGGAACTTTGGCAGCAGCTCGGACCCCTCCTGGGCTCTAGGACGCCCCCCAGACGTGGCTCTAGTGCCCCTCTTTTGGGTCTCCACCCCCTTTGGGAAGCTCAGTATGGAGATGCTACAATCCCTTGCTTCCCCAAGGAACTCTCTACCTCCTGGTACCTTTCCACCAACCACACCAGTTCATCGGCATTACGGTGATCTCCCTGGGCAACCCAGGATTGCACCAACCTCGGAAGGGAGTGTATGAACCTGCCCATGACAACTTTCTCGACCATCTGTGCTGGGGAGGAAGACTCAGGTTACAAGCACTTTTGGACCAGGTGTAGGAGGTCGAACATTTGGGATCAGGGAGGTTTGTCACTGCAATAGGCCCACTGGTGCACCCGTTGCGGCCTGACGGTCAGAGTCACTCCCAAGGGCGCCAAGATCTCCGTTTTTCATTTGGCGTATTCTTTTGCATCCTGAAAGACCAGGTCATAATAGGCCTTCAGCGGCTCCCCTGTTAAATATGGTGCCAAAACCTTCGCCCACTGCTCCGGAGGCAATTTCTCCCATTCCGCCACCCTTTTGAATACAGTCAGGAAAACCTTAACGTCATCACCTGGGGTCATCTTTTGTAAGACTCGTCTTACTGCCTTCCTGCCATGTGAGTCATCACCTGGACTTGGGGGAGGAGCTGCCGGCCTCCCATGAATCCTCTCTGTGAGCAACTTAATCTGTTGCTGCTGCTGTCGGTACTGGTCCTGTTGGTGCTGCTGCTGTTGTTGGATCTGTTTCATCAACAATTTACTCATCTCCTGATGTGCCAGTTGTTGATGCTGTTGGGCCATCTGTTGCTGCTGTTGGGCCTTCTCAAGGTGCTTCAGCAGGTCATCCGTGCTGTCTGACTCCATCTCCGGGCTCACTGCCACCTTCACCCAGGACATATACAGTTTCCTGTAGGAGTCACACTGCCCCTTGGGATTCGTGCCTGTGCTTCTAGCACCAATTGTATGGTTTTGTACTCACTCAGCCGAGTTAGAGGTAGGCACGGGATACTGTCTCTTTAAAATGTCCAAGGAAAGTATATTCAGGCTTCATAAACCACACTTTAAAGTAAACCAAAACACAGCCTGGTCCAGCACAAACTAACTGCACACAGTCAGTGTCTTTTAGCATAGACATGCTGGAGGTCTCCACACCTCCAGCTACAGACACTGAATGAGACACTCGGTCTCCATTTTATACACACGCCCTGGGGTGGGGATATGTGAGCAGCCAATCCCTCCCGTCTCTTATAACTGCTCATAAAAATCGGCCCTGATACGCTCTATTAACCCTCTCAGCACTATGTGTTCTAGAGCATGGTTTCCCGGTTTTACATCACTAAAGCTACCAACTTCAGCGATACATATGTCCCCTCAAGGACATGTCCGCCGGCCATCTTACAGCGCATATATATTCAGATGTAAGTTGGTACCGGTACGTCCTCAGACTGAAGTAGAAGGGTCCTTGCTGGGCTGAGTCCCAAATAATCAGAAATGCCATATTGAAGCTCTTAGGGAATAGCGATCTCTCCAACACAGGGCCTCCCTAAGTCCTTGGAGATAGGGCCTCACGTGACCTAGCCCAAGTTGCTGTGTACTTGGTTGTCCTCGCCAAGTCGGCTCATGTCAAGTCAAACAACATGTCCCAGAGTCACCAACAACAGATCCAGAGTTGCACTGCTCTATCCAGACATTCTCCAAGGATCTACAGCTTCACTTACAACTGGACTCTCCTTTGACTCCTCCCAACCTCCCACCAACCACCAAATCCCCGTGCTCCAACTCTGGCCTCTCGCTGCTGCCCCCTACTGGCCTGATGATATTGTGAAAACATGAGGGTCAGTGGGTGCTCTCATCCATTGGCCTGGCTGTCTTTAGAAAGACTGCATGGATCAAGGCTCATCCCACTGAATGCCTGCTCTCTTTTCCAGTGGGCAGAATACTACTCAGACAACACAGTGTGAGGGTATAACAGTGTGGCAATACTTTATTGAACCACCAACAGATAATAACATATAGAAAAGTCCCAGCAAATACCCAAGATGGTGCTAATTACAGAGTCTCACTCTTCTGCTGGCTTGCTAGGATTAGAGCAGCTGCAACTTTGGGGCTTCCAGGGCTGACTACCCCCACCATTGGCACCCCGCTTTGGTGGACACCAAGAAAGAGGAGGTAACAACAAGCTTAGGAAGCGGACAGTCCATTGAGGTACGTGGCCAGGTGACCGTAGGGTCCCAACCTGGCTTCCCCAAACGTCTCCATGGGTTCAGTGATGGTCAATGGAGCAGATCTGTATTCTTCCAGCAAGGGCCGTGGTCACTTAAATTGGCATCCTGTAGAATGTCAAATCTATGTCCATCTTGATGGAGCCATGGAGTCCTGGCTGCTCTTCTGTAGAATCTCCCTTGATGGAGCCATGGTGTCCTGGCTGTTGTTTTGTAGAGTCCCTTTTGATGGAGCCATGATGTCCTGGCTGCTGTTCTGTAGAGTCTCTCTTGATGGAGCCATGGTGTCCTGGCTGTTGTTTTGTAGAGTCCCTCTTGATGAAGCCATGGTGCCCTGGCTGCTGTTCTGTAGAGTCTCTTTGCAGAAGGATAGAGATCTCTTTCTAATGCCACATCTGTGGTTCAGACCATCAGCCACCGGTCAGGGGGAAGGTGGGATGAGATTAGCTCTCATTGTTTGATTATTTAATTAATCTGCATAGTTTGGCCTTTACTGTTTTCAAGGTCAACAAGCTACATGGACTTATACAATGGGTATTTAACATATTAGCAAACATCAATTATTCAATGACCCTGCGTTCCTGTCCTCCAAAGATAGCAACACAATCACCTGTAGGAGCTGATATAATAGGTAAACAGCAGCCATTCAACAATTCACAAACATCAATTCAGGAGTCAACGTTCAGACAATAGTCTATGTTTCTTGACCCCGAAGATATATGTCTGGCATAATTAAGATTAAATGCTGTGCCATCACAGATATATTACATCACAAATCTCCAACAATACAGTAAACTGTGATTAACTCTTACACTAACATTATTGTATAGGGCCACTAATGCTAACAATATTGTATAGGGGCAGTAATACTAACTTTACTGTATAAGGGCAGTAGTACTAACATTACTGCATACGGACACTAATGCTATCATTAAAGTATGGGGCAGTAATATTAATACTACTGAATGGGGACAGTAATAATAACAATACTGTATGGGGCAGAAATACTAACATTATGGTATGGGGCAGTAATAATTACAATACTGTATGGGGGCAGCAATACTAACAATACTGTATAGGGGTACTAATGCTGTCATTACTGTATGGGGTAGTAATACCAACATTACTGTATGGGGGCACTAATACTAACATTACAGTATGGAGGCGATAATACTAAGAATATTGTATGGGGGCACAAATGCAAACATTACTGTATGGGGAGGTAATATCAACATTACTGTATGGAGACAGTAATGCTAATATTATTGCATGGGGGCACTAATGCTAACCTTACTGTATGTGGGCAGTAATATTAACATTACTGTATGGGGGCAGTAATACTAACATTACTGTATGGGGGCAGTAATACTAACCCTACTATATGGGTGCATTAGTGCTAACATTACTGTATGGGGTACAGAGGGGGATGTTTCTATTGTATGGAAGCCATAAAAAAATTACTATTGTTTCTGGGTGCATGGGGGGGCAACACTACTGGATAAGGACACAAAAGGGACATTACTACTATATGGGGGCACAACGTGATACCTTGCCACTGTTTTGGGGAACAGAGAGGAGGACATTACTAAAGTTATGTATTTTAACTTTGGAGCTACTGTTCCTCTGTGAGTTATACCAGGTGGGTACTTATACTGTGTATGGCATTAGTGAGGCACAGTTGTGTATGTAGAAGTGGGGGAAAGTAGGATGCGTGCGCTAAAATAAATCAGCCGATAAATTCTTAAGATCAGAGAGAAGTGGTCAAAGTGGTCTGGGACGGATGGAGAAGAAAATGGAAATTAAATTACTTCAATCAGAGATGTCTCCTGTGAGCACTGGATTTATCTCTATTTTATTACTTATGCGTTCCATGAAGACTCTGGAGAACTGGTTTTCACCTTTATATTTTCACTGGTGGTAATATTGTCTTTAGGACAGTGGGTTTTATTCAGTTCAAGTATGGTGATATTATCCAGTCAAATCTATATCTGCTGGTAATGGCCACTAGATAGGAGCCCTGCAAACCTCCATGGAATACTATAATGTAGACTTGTCACCGTTGAGGAAGAAGCGGTGGATTCCATGTTCACTGATGCAATCATACTTTTTTCCTCTCCAGAACTGGGAGTAATGTTCTTTTGGACGCTGAGTCCTTCTATCTCTTCCCCCTTTTTCACCTGTGCAGTCAGAGTACACTGAAGAAGGTCCTGTTTATGACCAAAACATCTACTTTATTTCTCTCCTTCTGTGACTGTAAATACAATTAAAAAGTCTATTAAGCATATTTATGTGTGCCAAGTTTCTACATTATATATCATTGGTTGTGGACCCTACTTGTGCACCTACTCCAGGAGTGCCGTGATCCCTATACTTTATCCATGGAATACTGACCTGACCGCTGATCTGGATCCTGCGAGTTTTTGAGCGCTCATCTCTACTGGTAACAAATGGTTATGTTATGGTGGTATTATTTTCCCTTGTGTACTGGTGTTATTGGTAATATTGGTCTTGGTTTTGTAGGTTTAATTTAGTTACTGTATGGGGATGATGATTGATTTTGCCGTGTTATTTAGAGGTATTTTACCATACACAAAATATTATAGCTAGCATTTCTGGGAGATTTATATATCACATCTGTTTTATTTCTGAGGGGAAAACATATAAAATTGTGTGTCAGCAACATTGTGGTGATAGTCGGGAACCCAGGTCCAAAATTTGACCTGGGGCCCATAGAAGAATGCAAACTCAACTTTATGAAAGACCAATGGAAGATTAGAGGAACGGACAAGGAAGAACCAGACCTTCACAAGGAAAGGTAGAGACAAGGTATGGCATTAGTGAGGCACAGTTATGTATATAGAACTGGGGGAAAGTAGGATGCGCGCTCTATAATAAATCAGCCGATAAATTCTGCAGAGCAGAGAGAAGTCATCATAGTGGTCTGGGATGGATCCCACCAGCCCCCGCCAAGCAAGGTCTCATTCTGTCAGCCCTTGCCCAGCATTATCTCAACCTCACAGGCCCCAAAGTCTCATCCCGCCAGACCCCACCCAGCATTGTCTCATCCCACTAGCCCCCACCCAGCATTGTCTCATCCTGACAGCCCCCGCTCAGCATTCTCATCCTGCCAGCCCCCATCCAGCACTGTCTCATCCTGCCAGCCCCCCGCCCCGCATTGTCTCATACTGCCAGCCCCCCGCCCAGCATTTTCTCATCCCACCAGCCCCCACCCAGCATTGTCTCATCCGGCCATCCCCCACCCAGTACTGTCACAACCTGAGAGGCCCCACCCAGCACTGTCTCATCCAGCCAGCCTCCGCCTAGCATTGTCTCATCCTGCCAGAATCCACCCAGCATTGTCTCATCCTGCCAGTCCCCACCCAGCATTGTCTCATCCTGCCAGTCCCCACCCAGCATTGACTCATCCTGCCAGACCCCGCCCAGCATTGTTTCATTCTGCCAGCCGCCATCCAGCACTGTCTTATCCTGCCAGCCCCCACTCAGCATTGTCTCATCCTGCCAGCCCCGCCAAACCTTGTCTTATCCCACCAGCCACTGCCCAGCATTGTGTCATCCTGACAGTGCCAGCCCCTGCCCAGCATTGTCTCATCCTTCCAGCCCCCATCCAGCATTGTCTCATCCTGACAGCTCCCTCCCAGCATTGTCTCATCTTGCCAGATCCCACCCAGCATTGTCTCATCCTGCCAGCTCCCGTCCAGCATTGTCTCTTCCTGCCAACCCCGCCCAGAATTGTCTCATCCTTCCAGCTCCCTGCCCAGCATTGTATCATCCCGACAGCCCCCACCCAGCATTGTCTTATCCTGACAGCCCTCAACCAGCATTGTCTCATCCCTCCAGCCTTCGCCCAGCATTGTTTCATTCTAACAGCTCCCGCCCAGAATTATCTCATCCCGCTAGACCCCGCCCAGAATTTTCTTTTGCTGCCAACCCCCGTCCATCATTTTCCCATCCTACCAGCCCCCAGCCAGCATTGTCTCATCCTGCCAGCCCTCATCCAGCATTGACTCATCCCGCCAGCCCCCGCCCAGCATTGTCTCATCCTAACAGCCCGCACCCAGCATTGTCTTATGCTGCCAACCCCCACACATCATTGTCTCATCCTGCCAGCCTTACCCAGCATTTTTTCATCCCAACTACCCCAACCCAGCATTGTCTCATCCTGCCAGACCCCACCCAGCACTGTCTCATCCTGCTAGCCCCCCCCAGCACTGACTCATCATGCCAGCCCCCGCCCAGCATTGTCTCATCCTACCAGCCCCCGGCCAGCATTGTTTCATCTTGCCAGACCCCACCTAGCATTGTCTCATGCTGCCAGCCCCTGCCCAGCATTGTCTCATCCCACCAGCCCCCGCCCAGCATTGTTTCATCTTGCCAGACCCCACCTAGCATTGTCTCATGCTGCCAGCCCCTGCCCAGCATTGTCTCATCCTGCCAGCCCCCGCCAAGCATTGTCTCATCCTGCCAGCCCCCGCCAAGCATTGTCTCATCCTGCCAGCCCCCGCCAAGCATTGTCTCATCCTGCCAGCCCCCGCCAAGCATTGTCTCATCCTGCCAGCCCCCGCCCAGCATTGTCTCATCCTGCCAGCCCCCGCCCAGCATTGTCTCATCCCACCAGCCCCCGCCCAGCATTGTCTCATCCCACCAGCCCCCGCCCAGCATTGTCTCATCCCATCAGCCGCAGCCACACAATAAGGCTGGCAGGGATTCTAAGTAGAGAGTAATATTGTCCTAATATCATGAAATGCATTCTCTGGAGATTAATGTCACAGCGTGAATGTATGGTGTCTGTAATGTCCAGTGGATCAGTGGATTGATGGTGGGACGAGCGCAGACAGAGGGGCTTTTCCGGTAAATGTATGTATTCATTCCAAGAATAGTAATAGATCAAGACAGAGACAAAGGCGAAGCTTGTTAGGTCCGGGCCACACTAAATAATTAAACTGCTGCAGCAAAGAAGAGGGAACGTCATATGTTTTATGGGGCCATTTCTCACATCCACTATGAAGAGAAAAGGATCTGGCAAACACCTTCTCAGCAAAACATTGCAAATTCCTTAAAGGGGAAATACATGTTCAAACCTTCACTGGCCTATAGGAAATATCAGATTGGAATCACTACAATTGTACGAAAGTGAAATCTGACACACACATCCCTAGAGGGTGTGATTGAAGAGCAATGGGCTATCCACTGAGTAGCTGAAAACTGAAAGACTAATACACAAAGTGCGGTATATGAAAAGCTGTGAAAATGTTATAAAACTTACTTTTAAAGTTACAAAGACTCAGAACTCAAAATTTAATGTTAAAGTAGCAATCCTATAACTGGAGTAGGTATGTGGGGTGACGCATGTGTAATGACCCAAAAGGGGCCATTACAAACATTTCTGCATTCATATGAGCATGTGGAATAAGTCATGATTTGATGTATTGCCTGGTGTCATTTTGATAAATTAAATGTAAATTGTTGTTGCTGTGAAATAGCACTGGAGACCAGCAGGTGGTGGTATAAGGGTCGGCAACGGACTGTATTGGAGAATGTCTGATCAGCATCCTCTATAGTCTGGTCACTATGGTGACCAGGGGGCGTTGGCGGTTGACAGTTGGCGGTCAGAGGGAGTCAAGCCCCGACTAGAGGTGAGGCGTAGTGTACAAGGGCTGCCAGGATTAAGTATCTTGCCAGACAGAGCCATCGCAGCAAGGCCGAATATTTTCCCCGTATCAGAGTATCAGTCCCGTTGCCATCCAGCCGACACCTGAATGGAAAACCAGTATTGCAGCTAAATGCTGAAGAAGCTGTGATTCCTTCATCTGTAATGCAGTAAACCATTCTAACTGTTCATACAAGGTCTGGTCGGCCTTCTTCCTACCAACCTCTAAATCCTCTAGATGTACCCTGTGAATGGGTCTGGAATGCCAGGAACCAGGTAGGACCACCGTGACACCCCAAACTGCACAACACCGCAGAAGAGCCATACCACCGCTCGGCACCTACGTCTGGGCCTAATGGTGCCTCCTGGCCCTACTACGATAGTACATTACATCTGAAATTTATGGCATCGCAAACTGGATATTTACCTCTGTGCCTTATGTTCACCTTGTACTGAATTGACCCGATCCTGTTTTAAGAGGACTTTATTTGCCTGAGAATAGGGTAAGATCCTGCTGCCACGGGTGCTTCAGCAGGCACCAAGGTCATCTGCCATTTTGCAGTTTCCTATGCATCGCAGCGATTAATGAATCACTAGAGCTCCGAGTATCGTGCTCCAGAGGTCTGAGTGAGTACTGCTGGGGAAATCAAAGGGGGGAGAGACTGTCTGAATCTTTTTGTCCTCTAGTATAGCCAACTTTACAGGAAAATTTTTTTAAAAAAAAAAACCTGCCACTGCAACTCTTAAATGGGCCACGCTCCCATTTCCCAGCTGTTGCCCACAGCAACGCCACCCAAAATTTTGAGTTTGCTCAAATTGATCCATCTGTTCTGGTGCAGGATATTAAAAGCAATGTCTCACAGTGAAGATAGCTACACCATGGAGCAGGAGGACTCCTCAGCAACCCAAGTGATGCAGCCACGGAGAAGTTTACCTAGTACTCCAGCAAATGCTAGTCCATCCTCAGCAGCGACAGCAGCCAGCGGCATCATGCCTCTGACCATGCCATATTACTTCAGGGCCCCTTGGCTTCCCCGCTATGAAGGAGCGCCTCACACCTACATAGAGTTCAGAGAGAGAATGCAGGCTACCTTCAAACTGTACCCTATTTCTGAAGAGCAGAAAGTGGAGAGCTTAATTGGTCAGCTACAGGGAGCCGCACTTCAGGAGGTCAAGTCCTGGCCTCGGTCTGAGCGCCAAACCGTAGATCAGATCTTGGAGAGACTGAAGGTCACTTTTGATTCAAGGACTGCTTCAGAGCTGAAAAAGCATTTTTACGGAAAGAGGAAGAAACCCCAAGAGTCCCTCAGAGACTTTGCTCTGTCACTGCAGGAAGCCTTGAGGGCCATCATCCATGTGGATCCTCAAGAGGCTGAGGGTCAAGATCAGACTCTTCGAGAACAATTTATAGAAGGTGTGTTGGACAAGACTCTGAAGTGTCAACTAAAAATGCTGTCAGTCCAGCATCAGGGTACCTCTTTCCTGGAATTCAAGTTTCTTGGAAGAGAAGCCTCAGTCTGAGACCCAAGAAGATGGAAAGATTAAGTCTGCCTCAGAGTTTCCCCTTTCAAGTTATATCGCTGAGCAAGGAGCCCGGGTCCCACCTTCAGAAGATGAAGCTACCCTAGTCGGTCAAGTCTCTCATTTCGCTGAAAATCTGGAAAAAGCGATGAAGCGGTTGGAGTGACTGGAGTATCCCTCTATGCGGGAAGGACAAAATTCTCCAAGATTAGAATGGGAATGGCCACCTCCAGGACCAAGAGAGAATAGACGTCGACCCCCAGAGAGGTTTTTAAGATACCTGGTACAAGAGTATCTGAAGACTAGAATGCGGATACTGTCATCGACGTGGGCACCAAGAAGAGGATTGCTGGCAGTTAAATGATTATCCCCTGAGGCAGCGGGACACCCCTCAGGAGAAGAGACCTTAAGTCCCGTAGATCCAGCCTGGATGCCAAAGTTTGTGGGCGCTCGCCCCATGGTTGAAGTCAGCATTAATGGAGTGAGTTTCCCTGCCTTGATTGACATGGAGTCTCAAGTGACCACTATCCAGCATACAGCATTTGAAGAGTGCCGAAAAGGAGTCCAGCAGACACAACCTCCAAAGGCCTGGCTCCACATCATAGCCACCAATGGAAAATCAGTAGCAATAAGTGGCTACTGGGAACCCACGCTTCAAATTGGAGAGACCGAACTCACGTGGTAGTAGTGATCCAAGTTACAGAAAATGACAACTTTCCTGTGATTCTAGGCACTAATGTTCTCCGAAATTGCTACATCGAAGTGCTGGAAGCCCTACAACAGTCCCTGCCAAATGTCCCCAAAGACTTTCAGAAGGCTATCCATGAGACCATGCAGGTGTTGGTGGCTCAACAGACGTTTACCAACAAAAAAGGAGAAATATGCTGCACCCGCATCAAGGATGCCCAACCTGTCCGGTTACAAACTGAAACAGAGACTCTGGTGTGGTGTAGAGCCTGCATTGGAGTGCGGGGACAAGACTACAAGGCCCTTGTAGAGCCTCTCTTGATGAGGGATGAACTACCTGTCCTAGCAGCAAGAAGCCCAGTTACTGTGCCCAGAGGGCGAGTGCCCATTCGTCTGATCAATCTAGGGGACCAACCTGTGGACCTGAAGAAATATTATGCCGTAGCCAGCCTGTATAATGTACATCCAGAAAAGAAAAGAAAATGGTTCTGGACATGTATCATAACCAATATGGTCACTTTGGGATCCAAAAGACAGAGGCCACTATCAGGCGACGGTTCTATTGGATCAACATGAGAGCTGACATCAAGGCTTGGTGTCGAGAGTGCCCCACCTTTGCTGTGGCCAGGGGTGAAAGGCATAATCAGCGTGCTCCTCTTCATCCCATCGTGAGCAAGAGCCCCTTGGAACTGGTAGCCATCGACCATGTCAAACTGGAGCCTAGTTGGTCTGGGTATACGTATGCTTAAACAGTCATTGATCACTACACAAAGTTCGTGGTCGCCGTCCCCGTGAGAGACCTTACCGCCAAGACCTCTGCGGCTGCCTTGTGGAAAAGTTTCATCTTACCCTATGATAGCCCTAGAAAGATTCTCACCGATCAAGGGACGGCCTTCGAGTCTCAGTTGTTTCAGGAGCTGTGTGCACTATATAATTGCTAGAAGCTGAGAACTACAGCCTTTCATCTGCAGGGAAATGGTCTATGCGAGAAGATGAACCAAACCCTAATTAGCATGCTCAAGGCAATTCCCACACACCAGCGAACGGACTGGCCAAGACTTCTGCCGGAACTGGTTTATCTCTACAATAATACCACGCACTGCTCCACCGGATACACCCCTTACTATCTGATGTTCGGGAGACATGGACACTTGCCCGCTGACATTGTTTTGGATATCTGTGGATCAGATTCAGAGTCTCTCCTTCGTCAGTCTGATTGGGTCAAAGAGCACGAGAGACACTTGGAAGATGGCAGAGGAATTGTGGACTTTAGAATTGAAAAGGCTCAATAAAGACAGAAGCAAAACTTTGACCTCCATGCCAGTGCCGAGCCCTTGCAGTCAGGGGATCAAGTGTGGCTAAAGAACAATCACCCGATCAGTAAGCTAGATAGCAGATAGGAGCATGAGCCATATGTAGTTAGGGACAGTCTCTCTCCTGAAGTCTATCTGATTTATCGAGAGGACCGAGGTACCCAAAAAGTTCACCGTAACCGGCTGAAAAAGTGCCTGCAAGAAGCCATTCCTCAGCAACTTTCAAGAGAAAGTGAGCCAACTGGGCCATCGTCTTCTTCAAGGGGGTCTCCCTTTGAGATGTCTTCTTTACCTGACCCGCTTCAATTTTCTTTGTTGCCGCAGATCCTGGTGAGGATACCTACAGTGCATTGTGAAAGTATTTGGCCCCCTTGAACTTTTCTACCTTTTGCCACATTTCTGGTTTCAAACATAAAGATATAAAATTCTAATTTTTTTGGGAAGAATCAACAACAAATGGGACACAATCGTGAAGTGGAACAAAATTTATTGGATATTTTAAACTTTTTTAACAAATTAAAAACTGAAAAGTGGGGTGTGCAATATTATTCGGCCCCTTTACTTTCAGTGCAGCAAACTCACTCCAGAAGATCAGTGAGGATCTCTGAATGATCCCATGTTGTCCTAAATGACTGGTAATGATAAACAGAACCCACCTGTGTGTAATTGACTCGTCCCCTTGGGCCGTGGGGCACTCGGAACAGGGCTTCAGGGCAATGCTGGGAGTAGTAGTGGCGACCCGGTCCCGTGGCTCAGGGTGGTCAGACCAGTGGCAGTCTTTTATATGTTTTAAGTAATATCCGACTACGCCACCCGTGGATTGCGGTCAGGGAGGACCGCCGCTGCAAGGCAGACCGCTGAGGCTGGTGTTGGGGATGCAGCAGGGAATAGTACAACTCCCCACGGGAGGAGTGTAGCCTCAGGGCAGTGTAATAGGATGTTGGGGGTGATGGTGCAGGCACCGCACTAATCACACAGAGTCCAATAATGCAGTCCAGGGTCTTTTAATGCAGAACTTATCACAGACCCATCAGGAGTATAGGGTAGGAATGGACCTGGGTGTCTGAGGGCATTCGGGCGAGCTCCACTGGCCAGGGTGAGTGGGTAGGCCTACCGTTCTCTCTCTGCCCTTGCTGACTATCTCCCCCTTTAGTGGTATGATAGCCCACATCCCTGAGCTTGCCGTGTACTACGCCTGTATGGCTTGCGACTCGGGCCTTAGGTACCTGTAGCTTCTCTGTGCTGTACCGGTCCCTCTGTGTGGCGGAGCCTCCAGGCTTCTTAGGCCAAGGGACCTAAAATCCCTCGCAGGTAGATGATCTGCTGCAGGACTTGCAATCCTGACAGCCTCGGACCCCAGTGTCCGGTATGTAGTTTCCTCTCTGCCAGGACCGGCTCTCGTCGCCTCTGCCCCTGGCTTTCTGTTTCTCCTTTGCCTCCTGGACTCCTCAGCTGCGGCTGACCTGTCCTTCTCTTCTGGGAACCCTTCTGGATGCTTCAGAAGTGGGTCCTGGTCTCTCTAACCCTGTACTCAGTTCCAGCTTTTATAGGGGCAGCCTGCTCCCCCTACTGGCCTGGGACAGGAGGTGCTGCATGCAAATGGTCCCTGGCCAGAGAACCTCCCTCCTGCTCTCAGACACACCCTTACAAGTTTGTGGCATCCAGGCCTGTAGTGACACATTCCCCCCTAGTAAAGCTTAGTACTCCGGGACTAAACAAGAAACACAAATACAGGGTATAAATTATAACATAAACATAACAGAGAAGAAATAACAAACTACACCACATATTGAGTTCTTTAGGTCATAGTGTGGTCTGTGACCGGGTGTCCGTTTCACCCTGTAAGGCGAAGTCTCAACCGGTGCCGGGACCTGTCCAAAGCAAACCCCAAGCGTTGGCCCTGGGCGTGGCTGCAAGGCGAAGCAAACTACTTTGGACCACTCGGGGCCACGCCAGACAGGTTTTCCTTCCGTGGCCGTCTTCGCAAGAGGCACCTAGTGCAACTATATACAATGTAGTTCTAGTTATTCAGCGTCCATAACCTGTTAGTCCATATATCTAGAGAAACTGGAGAAAACACTATTAGTTACAGGTAACAAACATATTAAATATTTACATGGTACATTTAGATTTTGTACCTATATCCTCCAGCGAGCTGGTGTTTGACCCCTAGTGCTCCTGGTTGACCTCCTTAACCCATTGTCTGGTGGTGGACCAACCTGGCTTTCCCCACTATCATTGAGGGTACCGGTGGTAGCTGGGTGTACAGGCAGGGCAGGCAGCTGTCTGCGGGTCCTTTGGCTTACCGCAGGCATGGCAGGCTCACTGTCAGCAGAGGGTTGACTCTCCTGGGCTGCTGGCGTGGGTTCTTCCGCCTCTGGGGCCGCTTGCTCTTCTTGTTCTTCCTGTCCTCCTGTAGGCTCCTGCTGGGTAGGCTGAAGGAAGTGTAGGACGGGTACCACTATTGCGCCATTTATCTGAGTCCAGGTCCGGGGGAACTCTCCGAGAACTGTGCTGATCATCTCTTCCTTGTCCTCTGCGGGTTCAAGGTCATCTTGATCTTCACTTGGACTCTGTAGTTGCTCGGGGCACCGATTTAAGTGGTCTCTGGAGACGGTGCTAGTGGTTTCTCCTCCATCCTTGGTAATCACACATACCTTCGGGTTGTCATGGTCGGACTGCAGTACTGTGTACGGGTCTCTCTCCCACTGGTCGTCCAGCTTGTGAAGCCTTCTCTTCCGCTTCAGGACCTGCTCACCAGGTTCTAGGGGACCAGCAGGGGCGTGTTGGTTGAAGAGCCTCTCTTGCTTTTCTCTCGCTTGAGCCAGACTCCTCTCCACACTCTCCTGTACCTTCTTGTACTGTAGCCGCCATTCGGTATCCCAGTCCGAGGCTGGGGAGGTGTCCTCAGGTGTCAGGACTCCCATTTCCAGGTCGATCGGCAGCTTACCTGGTCTTGCTCGCATCAGGTAAGCCGGGGTGCAATTTGTAGCATTCACTGGGATATGGTTGTACAAGTCAATCAGGTCTGGCAGCTTCTCCGGCCACAGGCTGCGTTCTTCCAGGGGTAACGTCTTGAGGAGATCGATGACAATATTGTTCATTTTCTCACACAGCCCGTTGGTTTGCGGGTGGTAAGGCGTTGTCCGAATCTTCCTACAGCCGTAGAGGTTGCAGAACTCCTGGAATACTTCAGCCTCAAACGCTGGACCTTGATCTGTCAAGACCTGTTCCGGATACCCATGTGGACGGCAGAAGTGTTGCTGGAAGGCTCTGGCTGCTGTTTGGGCTGTCAGGTCTTTAACAGGAACCACTACCAGGAACCGAGAGTAATGGTCCACAATTGTCAGGGCATAGACGTAGCCCGACCGGCTTGGAGCCAACTTCACATGGTCCAGAGCTACCAGCTCAAGAGTCTGCCTGGTGACGATGGGCCTCAAGGGTGTCTGCTGGCTAGTACGGTCCTTCCTTCTGAGGTGACATGGGCCGCAGTCCCTGCTTCACTTCTCGATGGCCCTTCTCATGCCGACCCAGTAGAACCGCTCCCTCAGTAGGAACTCCAGTTTCTTCCACCCGAAGTGTCCCGCTCTGTCATGGTAGGCCTCCAGGACCATTGCTGCATCTCGTCTTGGGACCACTATCTGCCAGGTCAGCTCGTGCGTCCGGTGATTGACAAGCCTTCTGCACAGCTTACCCTCGTAGAGGAATAGCCTGCTTTTCTCCTTCCATATCTGCTTGGCTTCCTCTGGAGCGTCCGGGCCAGGGCTAGCGTCTTCCTGGGTTAACATGTCTTTCACCAGGCGTATTGCAGGGTCGCTATCTTGCGTCTCAGCCCAGCCGTGGTGGGGTAAGGGGTTGAACATGACGGTGGTTAAGTCTTTGTCTCTTACCCGGTGAGAATGCTGAGTGGCCCCATACCGGTGGAACGCAGGGAGCTCTATTTCTTCCAGCTCTTCCGAGTCGTCTTCTCCTTGGGGTAGGTGAGGCATTCTTGATAAGGTGTCTGCGTTGGCATTGGTTCTGCCTGCCCGGTATTTGATTGTGAAGTCGTAATTGGATAGCCGGGCCATCCACCGCTGTTCTAGGGCACCTAGTCTTGCATTGTCCAGATGTGTCAACGGGTTGTTGTCCGTGTACACGGTGAACTTTGTGGAGGCCAGGTGATGCTTAAACCGTTCTGTGACGGCCCACACCACTGCCACTGCTTGAAGGAGCTGTAATTCTCGGGTTTCTTTCAGTGGGCCTCAGCTTCCGGCTGGCATACACGATCACCCTTTCTCTGCCCTGTTGGTTCTGTGACAGTACGGCTCCCAGCCCCACACTACTGGCATCTATGTGGAGGATAAAAGGCTGGCCATAATCGGGGTAGGCCAGGATCTCATCCCCCGTGAGGGCCATCTTCAATTGGCGGAAGGACTCCTCTTCCGGCTTGTCCCACTTGAAGGGTGGCTTGTGACTTCTGGATTTAGATTGCCCTATCAGGAGGTCCTGCATAGGGGCCGCCATCTTAGTGAACCCGGGGATGAACCTTCGGTAGCAGCCTACCAACCCGAGGAACTGCCTCACTTCCTTGATGTTAGAGGGGCTTGGCCAGCTCTTGATGGCTGTAACTTTGTCGGGGTCGGGGGCTACTCCCTCTGCACTCACCACGTGTCCTAGGTACTGGACCTTCGGTTTTAACAGGTGGCACTTTGAAGGCTTCACTTTCAGGCCGTAGCCTGCCAGGGCTTCGGACACCTCGGCCAGGTGCTTTAGATGGTCCTCGTAAGTCTTCGAATAGACGATCACGTCGTGCAGGTAAAGGAGGACCGTCTCGAAGTTTCGGTGCCCTAGACAGCATTCCATTAGCCTCTGGAAGGTCCCTGGTGCATTGCAGAGCCCGAAGGGCATACAATTGAACTCACTCAGTCCCATCGGGGTGGTGAAGGCGGTCTTCTCCTTGTCAGCCTCTGCCACAGGAACCTGCCAGTACCCGCTAGTAAGGTCCAAAGTAGAGAAGAAGTTAGCTGATTTTAGAGCTGCTAAAGACTCCTCTATCCTAGGTAACGGGTACGCATTGTAGCGTCGGCGTCCCTGCCTCCTGCAGGGGAGTGGAGTCAGCACCCACACGGAGTTAATGGCACCAGTCTTCCCTTTGTTTCTGGGAGCCATTACCCTCCGCCTGTGGAGATGGAGGCAACAATTCCACGGCCCTGATAGCATTGTGTTGGACGGCAAACAGTTTGGCAAGTGTAGCGTACCTGGGTAAGTGTACCTCCCTCTCCCCAATGTTGAGAATGCAAACGGGCATCCTCCCGTGACGGACATCAACCACCCCCCGGGCTGTCAAAATGGTGGGCCTGCTGTCTGAGTACACGGGTTCTACCATGGCTTGGTAGTCTCTGCCTCTCAACCCGATTGCAGTCCGACACCAGATCATCATTTCACTTGTGGGAGGCATGGAAAAGGGGAATGGGTCACTCATTCTTATGCTACCGATTTCACCACCAGACAGTTCTACCTGCTGCCGTCTCATCAGGGCTCTTATCTCTTTCCGGAGGACCCTCTGTTGGCTGGAGCTCGCATTCATCGCCCCCTGCTGTAAAATCACAATTACTTCTGAAAGACAGTTTTCAATCACATTAGTACCCAAGGTTATTTTAGGGTGACTTTCTCGACGGTCAATGTCCACAATGATCACTCCCTGTGCCGGCAGTTCCACCTTACCAATCTTGATGGTCATCTCTCTGAACCCCACCTGCGGCACGGGTTGGCCATTGTTGGCAATGATGCTTAAGTCATCGTCTGGGTAGCGGGTTATGTCAGCGTCACTCCAGTACCGCTTGAAAAGTACGTAGGGGATGGTAGTCACTTGAGACCCGGTGTCCAGCAGTGCACTCATGGGGATACCATCCAGCACTACGGGTAAGACCGGGCGTCCCTCCACGTACTTATCACGCCAATTAGACGGGCCTGATGACCTTATGCCTGGGGGTTGGCCCTCTGCCCCAGGTCGGACCCATTTAAAGTACAGTACCTTGCTATGTGTCCTGGCTGACTGCAACAGCGGCAAATCGGCTGTCCATCCTCAGTGTAGCGGTCGGCGGGCCTCCCTCGGAACGGCGGGATCCTCCTCTGTCGACGCCACGGGACATCCTCCGGACTGGAAGCCAGCTCGATTAGTCTTGACGGTTCCACCTGCAACGACTGTACGGTCCTGGTTAATGCAGCCACACTTTTTGTTAGCCTTTGTTGCAGGCTGGGATGGATTTAGGGCCTGTGCATCAGCCCCCACAAGGTCTGCGGGGTAAGGCGCTGCCCCCTGGTGGTAAGTGATGGCAGGGCGCCGGGAAGCTACAGCGCCACCTGCTGCGGGTTCTCTGAGCACCCGGATGGCCCGATCCTTGAACTGCGCAAAAGTCAAATTGGGGTTCTGTAGGGCCATGAGGCGCAGCTGGGTTCTGTGGGCGCTGGACAGCAGACCTTCTATGAACTGGTCAGTCAACAGTTTATCGGTGTCCTGCACGCTACCAGGGTCAGCTAGTTTGATAGCTCTCAGGGCTTCTTGCAGGTTCAAGGCATAGTCTCTATCCTGGGCCTGCTGCTTACAGCCATAGAACCGCATTTTGATTTCTGCTGAGGTACGGGTATCAAAGGTACTCCGCAGCCAGGTCAGAATGTCCCCTACTGTCCTTTTCTCCTCATCTGACCATGATTTCACTTCCCGCTGGGCTGCACCGGTGAGCTGCCCCGTCAGAATGCTCACTTTCTGTTCTTCTGTCAGGGGATAAACTTTGAATAAACTGTACAGCCTTTCCTTAAAGTCAGTTAGGGCATGGGGCTCCCCTGAATACTTAGGCAGCCAGGCTACTCCGGGGATGTAGGGCATAGAGAACGGCATCACCGCTGCTGCAGCCCCGCCGGTTGTAGAGGGCCCCTCAGTGTCCGTCATCTTCCTCCCCCCTAGTTAAGCGTGGCCTACCTTCCGACGATCCTCTTCTGTAGGCCGCGGCTCCGCTGGTGCTGCTCCGTGTGAGGATCTTGCGTCGCGTCCTGGTGACGTCAGCGTCGCTCTCTCTCCCTTCCAGGACCTTGCGCAACATCGGTGTGTAGGGCAGGGCTTCAAGTCTCGCGCGCTTTGCATGTCCACGCCCCTCTTCTTCCCGCGTGGCGTCCTGAAGATGGCGTCCGATGGCGGGAAAACGGCTGAAGATGGCGGGAAAACGGCTGAAGATGGCGGGAAACTGCTGAAGATGGCGGGAGACGGCTGAAAACGGCGGGAAACGGCTCCGGATGGCGGGAAACTTCTTTATAAGGTACGTGTACAGTCTTTTTCAGGCATGCAATACCCGTTTGTGGCGGGTTGGTCACAATCCTGCCGACTACGCCAAAGCTGACTCGTCCCCATGACCGTGGGGCACTCGGAACCGGGATTCAGGGCAATGCTGGGAGTAGTAGTGGCAACCCGGTCCCGTGGCTCAGGGTGGTCAGACCAGTGGCAGTCTTTTATATGTTTTAAGTAATGTCCGACTACGCCACCCCTGGATTGCGGTCAGGGAGGACCGCCGCTGCAAGGCAGACCGCTGAGGCTGGTGTTGGGGATGCAGCAGGGAATAGTACAACTCCCCACGGGAGGAGTGTAGCCTCAGGGCAGTGTAAGAGGATGTTGGGGGTGATGGTGCAGGCGCCGCAGTAATCACACAGAGTCCAATAATGCAGTCCAGGGTCTTTTGCTGCAGAACTTATCACAGACCCATCAGGAGTACAGGGTAGGAATGGACCTGGGTTCTGAGGGCATTCGGGTGAGCTCCATTGGCCAGGGTGAGTGGGTAGGCCTACCGTTCTCTCTCTGCCCTTGCTGACTATCTCCCCCTTTAGTGGTATGATAGCCCACGTCCCTGAGCTTGCCGTGTACTACGCCTGTATGGCTTGCAACTCGGGCCTTAGGTACCTGTAGCTTCTCTATGCTGTACCGGTCCCTCTGTGTGCCGGAGCCTCCAGGCTTCTTAGGCCAAGGGACCTAAAATCCCTCGCAGGTAGATGATCTGCTGCAGGACTTGCAATCCTGACAGCCTCGGACCCCAGTGTTCGGTATGTAGTTTCCTCTCTGCCAGGACCAGCTCTCGTCGCCTCTGTCCCTGGCTTTCTGTTTCTCCTTTGCCTCCTGGACTCCTCAGCTGCGGCTGACCTGTCCCTCTCTTCTTGGAACCCTTCTGGATGCTTCAGAAGTGGGTCCTGGTCTCTCTAACCCTGCCCTCAGTATCAGTTGTTATAGGGGCAGCCTGCTCCCCCTACTGGCCTGGGACAGGAGGTGCTGCATGCAAATGGTCCCTGACCAGGGGACCTCCCTCCTGCTCTCAGACACAGCCTTACAAGTTTGTGGCATCCAGGCCTGGGGTGACACATAATCAAGTCTCCGTATAAATGCACCTGCTCTGTGATTGTCTCAGGGTTCTGTTTCAAGTGCAGAGAGCATCATGAAGACCAAGGAACACACTAGGCAGGTCCGAGATACTGTTGTGGCGAAGTTTAATGCCGGATTTGGACACAAAAAGATTTCCCAAGTTTTAAACATCTCCAGGAGCACTGTGCAAGCGATCATATTGAAATGGAAGGAGTATCAGAACACTGCAAATCTACCAAGACCCGGCCGTCCCTCTAAACTATCATCTCGAACAAGGAGAAGACTGATCAGAGATGCAGCCAAAAGGCCCATGATCACTTTGGATGAACTGCAGAGATCTACAGCTGAGGTGGAAGAGTCTGTCCATAGGACAACAATCAGTCGTACATTGCCCAAATCTGGCCTTTATGGAAGAGTGACAAGAAGAAAGCCATTTCTCAAAGATATCCATAAAAAGTCTTGTTTGAAGTTTGCCACAAGCCACCTGGGAGACACACCAAACATGTGGAATAAGCTGCTCTGGTCAGATGAAACCAAAATCGAACTTTTTGGCCACAATGCAAAATGATATGTTTGGCGTAAAAGCAACACAGCTCATCACCCTCAAAACACCATCCCCACTGTCAAACATGGTGGTGGCAGCATCATGGTTTGGGCCTGCTTTTCTTCAGTAGGGACAGGGAAGATGGTTAAAATTGATGGGAAGATGGACAGAGCCAAATACAGGACCTTTCTGGAAGAAAACTTGTTGGAGTCTGCAAAAGACCTGAGACTGGAACGGAGATTTATCTTCCAACAAGACAATGATCCGAAACATAAAGCAAAATCTACAATGGAATGGTTCAAAAATAAACGTATCCAGGTGTTAGAATGGCCAAGTCAAAGTCCAGACCTGAATCCAATCGAGAATCTGTGGAAAGAGCTGAAAACTGCTACAAGATACATTATCAATTCCTAACCACACGATACAAGTTAGGGAACCCAAATAAAATGTATCATGTGAGGACGGTGCCCGCGGACACAATCATGGGACTTATAAATCCATGAGTGGCCTGGAAAGCTAGCTATTTAGAAGAACCGTATACAAGGTCCCAGGGGAGGCATGTTTAGAGTCAATGGCTTCTGCACAAGAGGAGGATCACGACGAGACCTCTGGTGGTACGATGGGATCACCCCAGGGAAAGTTATGAGTACTTTTCTTAAATGGAGTTAAAAACTGGCATTGGTAAGGGGGGCGGGGCTTAGTAAACTGACATCACCAAGAGTGGGCGTGACAGGACATTAGTATAGCCGACAGTGAGAAACCCCCCTCAGTTTTGACCCAGGAGATGATGTGAACAGCTCCTAACGTCGAGTCCTGGTCTTGGAGTGGGAGGAGCACCTTTGCCATGTGCTACTGAGGCCTGGACGACTGCAACTAAGCTTGGACCTGTGGGACAGCAATTCCTCCCTTGCGCCACATGAACGGTAACTGATTTATCGTTGTTATTCCTGTGTTTTGTATGTCTAATTGTTATATTCCTTATTCTGACCAAAATACCGTTGTAGAGTTAATTGTATAGCCTGTAATCTAGTGTATTCTTATAATCGATTAAATCATAAATTAATCGTGGGCTGTATCCTTTACTCTGCATATACGAATCCATTGGTCCGGAAACGCTTGGCTGAAACGCTACTGGGTTGGTTCCTGACCCGGACAAGTCTATTAACGAACCGGGCTTGTATGAAACGAGAACTGGTGGCAGCATACCATCTGGGGGATTTGGGGAAGGCTGGCAGTGACGGTTGGAGGTGTAGATATATATTACTGGCGCAGCCAGGGAAATATATATACCGCCCTCACTGCAGAGGGCCTCAAATACCCAGAGGGCTACAGGACGGCCTCTCCGGCGACCACTCACTCTAGGTGCAGTACCTTGACTGACCTGAGAGGCGAGGGGGCGCCAGAGAGTTGTGCCTGTATTGTGGCGTCACGGATTGGTGACGTGTAAGGGACAACACATCACCATGTTTTCCCCCGCTGGTAGCAGCTTCCTGGCACTACTTACTCTAGGTGCAGTACCTTGACTCACCTGAGAGGTAAGGGGGCGCCAGAGAGCTGCACCCACCGGCCGGCTTTCATCACAGATATGTTTGGCGTAAAAGCAACACAGCTCATCACCCTCAAAACACCATCCCCACTGTCAAACATGGTAGTGGCAGCATCATGGTTTGGGCCTGCTTTTCTTCAGTAGGGACAGGGAAGATGGTTAAAATTGATGGGAAGATGGACGGAGCCGAATACAGGACCTTTCTGGAAGAAAACTTGTTGGAGTCTGCAAAAGACCTGAGACTGGAACGGAGATTTATCTTCCAACAAGACAATGATCCGAAACATAAAGCAAAATCTACAATGGAATGGTTCAAAAATAAACGTATCCAGGTGTTAGAATGGCCAAGTCAAAGTCCAGACCTGAATCCAATCGAGAATCTGTGGAAAGAGCTGAAAACTGCTGTTCACAAACGTTCTCCATCCAACCTCAATGAGCTCGTGCTGTTTTGTAAGGAAGAATGGGCAAGAATTTCAGCCTCTCGATATGCAAAACTGAGAGACATACCCCAAGCGACTTGCAGCTGTAATCGCAGCAAAAGGTGCCGCTACAAAGTAGTAACCCAAGGGGGCCGAATAATATTGCACGCCCCACTTTTCAGTTTTTAATTTGTTAAAAAAGTTTAAAATATCCAATAAATTTCGTTCCACTTCACGATTGTGTCCCACTTGTTGATTCTTCCCCCAAAAATTAGAATTTTATATCTTTATGTTTGAAGCCAGAAATGTGGCAAAAGGTAGAAAAGTTCAAAGGGGCCAAATACTTTCACAATGCACTGTATATCAACAACCACCCCGTTCAGGTGGGGTCTCCACAGAAACCTCTTGCCCACCTTCAGTTGAGGATATTGTCTCTCCAGAGAAACAGGTTGCTTTGCTTAGAAACTCTGAAACGGCAAGTCCACTTCTGATGGAGAATTCTCAGGATACTCTGCGAAGGTCTCAAAGGAACGACTTCCCTCTTATCTGCACAGTTATGAGTTGTTCCAAGTGCAGAAGAAAGTTCCTCCAAATCCTAGACCGAAAGTCTAGAGTTACCTCTTCAACAATAAGTACCTCATCCTACTGTTGCTGTACGTTTGAAGCCATGTGCCCGGGGAAAGGACTCAGACGAATACTTGAGCTCTCCGTGATGCTGTTTTTCACTGGAAAGCACCCTGTTCATGGTGTTTCTGGTTTTACAAATTAACCCCAGTTATTCTGTTCAAGTACTTGTGCCTATTGTGTGGACTCCTTCTGCCATTTGGGAGCCACAATGTGATGGTTGTTAAAATCTATTCCACTTCACCAAAAGACTCATTGCACTGAAATATGGGACTCATTGTTTTTAAAAATATGGACTCTTTTCTAACTATACGTTTTGTAGAATAGCTAGTCTTTGCAGGTCCTAAATAAGAAGAAACCATGGTTCCAGTGCTGAATGTCTCAAGTGTTCCAAAGAGCTACTCCCACAGAAAAGCCCTGCCTCTGAGGATCGATGTGTAATGGTTTTATTTCATTGTGCTGCTAGAATCCTAGGACATGTACTTAAGTTGCACATACTCTTAACCAGAGGTCTCCTTAAATGAAGCTGGAGCTAGTGGATAAGGTGTCTCAGGTAAATATGTGTTACGCATCAGTGAGACTTACACACTAGGTCACAAGCAGGCACAAATACACACTAGAAGTTATCAAGGTGATGAAGCGTTCAGAGTAATTACAGGCCTTGATGAGCTTGAAGGGATAACTGTATTATGACACCCTTCTAAAGGTAGATTGGTTCAACTGGTTAAGTGGTTGGGATAAGAGCTCAAAGACATGAGGAGTCTGCTAGACTAGTCTTTGCCATAGGACACTAATATTAGTAGGAAGAAAAATATACTTTAGTCAAAGCTTAGTCAACTGGGTATGAGTCTGTGGCATTTAGTATACATGGGAGCTACATGCAGCATGAAGAGTGGCCTCCTGAACTCACGTGAAGTTCTAGAACACTAGTAACCGGAATTTCCAAAAGTTATAGTAGGATAGGACAAAGGCATTCTCTTCAGGCATACATCACCACACATCTGGGTGGTTAGAGGACAACCCCCCATCATCTATCTAGCCCGAGACCTCTTAGGCAAGCCGAGGGTGGCTTGGTTCTTCTTCAAGGGGTTATGTAATGACCCAAAAGGGGCCATTACAAACATTTCTGCATTCATATCAGCATGTGGAATAAGTCATGCTTTGATGTATTGCCTGGTGTCATTAAGTTAAATTAAATGTAAATTGTTGCTCTGTATTAGCACTGGAGACCAGCAGGTGGTGGTGTAAGGGTCAGCAACGGACAGTATTGGAGGATGTCTGATCAACATCGTCTATAGTCTGGTGACTATGGTGACCAGGGGGAGTTGGCAGTTGCGGTTAGAGGGAGTCAAGCCCGTCTAGAGGTGATGCATAGTGTACTAGGGCTGGGCTGCCAGGATTAAGTATCTTGCCAGACAGTCTTTTTAGAGCCATCGTAGCAAGGACGAATATTTTCCCGTATCAGAGTGTCAGTCCCGTTGGCATCCAGTCGACACCTGAATGGAAAACCAGTATTGAGCTTTGATAAAGAACGCAGGACTGCGTTTGAAACGCGTAAGCTATGCCCCCAATCCCCATGGAAATCCTTTTTATCCAATAAAGCTGGAACAAATTTTTAGTTTTTCCATTGCTGCAAGTAGTCCGCTGGGTTCCGTACTTCAGGACGCCAAGGAGTGTGGGTGAGCTGGTTTCTTTTTGTTTGCTATAATTGCAGCTAAATGCTGAAGAAGCTGTGATTCCTTCATCTGTAATGCAGTAAACCATTTGAACTGTTCATATCAAGGTCTGGTCTGCCTTCTTCCTGCCAACCTCTAAATCCTCTAGATACCCTGTGAATGGGTCTGGAGCGCCGTGACACCCCAAACTGCACAGCACCGCAGAAGAGCCATACCACCGCTCCGCACCTACGTCTGGGACTAATAGTGCCTCCTGGCCCTACTACTCTGGTACATTACACTTGACTCTGGATATTTTGTGCTTTTGGTTCACGCCCTGCCTCCTTGTCCAAAGTTTTGTGTCAAGGATTGGATTATCAGACCTTCTGGATGGGCAGATTCTGGAAAAAGGATCATTATAATAAATGCCAAGAGGAATAAATGGAAACTTTTTGTAATTTGCATCCATTGTCTTATATTAGTTTAAATGAGATGCAAAAGTATCTGCACAATCGCTGCCCCATAAGTCACCAGGGTTCAGTCCAAAATGTCAGCCGGGTCCCCTGCGTGTAAGCAACGCGGGTCCTATAAATACTTGGGAAATGAGTGCATTTCTCCAAGAATCCTGCAGCAGCCGCCCCATGTAGGAGCACATTGTAATGATCTGCAGATACGTGGTGCGCAGCGTGACTGATGGGATTAGATGCAGCCGCAGCGCTGGTCATCCCATACTCAGCAATGAAATTCCCTTCCCTGTTACACTGCGATGCTTTGACTGACATCGAGTGAAAATAATGTCCCGGCACAAGCCATGTAAATTCTGCCGGTGAAGACTCGCTTATGCATACAGTCAATCATCCCCGGCATTGATATGCAGCACGCCACGAGGACTGGGCTATTTATCGCTAGTTATAATGGAGTAATCGCTTTCTCGGGGTTACACATTTAAATTGCTAAACTATGTACGAAAGAGGAAAAGTAACTTCAGACATGAAGCGAAATGAATCCGAACAGGAAAATAAAGAGGGAGATTCTGTTCCACAGCGCTGGATGGCGAGATACCGGCATGGGATGGCAAGATACCGGCATGGGATGGCAAGATACCATCGCTGGATGGCAAGATACCAGCACGGGATGTCGAGATACCGGTATGGGATGGCAAGATACCGGCGCTGGATGGCAAGATACCAGCACGGGATGTCGAGATACCGGTATGGGATGGCAAGATACCGGCGCTGGATGGCAAGATACCAGCATGGGATGTCGAGATACCGTTATGGGATGGCAAGATACCGGCGCTGGATGGCAAGATACCAGCACGGGATGTCGAGATACCGGTATGGGATGGCAAGATACCGGCGCAGAATCATTAGCCTCTTTAGCACTGAACTGAAATGTAATAAGCGCACCTACTTGTATGTAATGATTTGTATCATGAACAAGGTTTGCAACTTTCTAATATTCTCTGCTTGCTGAAAGTGAAAGGAAATATTGCTGGTTTGAAATAAACACCGAATTAAGGAAATCTTAGGATGTGTGTATAGAAGTATGGTTTCACTGGCATGGAGATTCCCTGGACTTGAACTTCAGGATAGTCTCCTGAGTGCCACAACAATAGAACCTAAGGTGTAGTTGGGCATGTGGCCGGGAAGCAGAGAGTAGGCAGTTCAGGATTATCAGGTGGGCATGTAGTCAGGATAAGGAAGACATAACCGAATTCAGAAGGTGAAATGGTGGCGGAATCAAGGAAAAGACCAAAGATTAGGCTGGAGCAAGAAATAATCGACAAGCAAGAGATCAGCAGATGAGAAAACCTGGAGTTACTGAAAAACAGATTAGAGAAGAAATCCAAGAGTCCTGACCAGAAGACAATCCTGAGACACGAGACAACTAATAGATGATGGAAAACAGAGCAGAAAACAATCCTAGAGACATAACCGGACATAGAGATGATAATAACCAGAAGACAGAAGAGAGAGCAGGAACCAACCAAAGAGACACAGCCAAGAACCCTAACTAAAAGACTACCCAAAGACAGAGAACACCAGCAGCAGTTACTGGAAAACAGAGAAGGTACCAACCCTAGAGACCTAATCAGAGGTCATAACTAAAAGACAACCCAAAAATAGACAGATACAAAAGGCGAGACTAGAAGACAACTCAAACACAAAAAGACAAACACAAAAGCAGTCCATGGAAAACAGAGAAGGTACCAATCCCAGAGACATAACCAGAGGTCCCTAGAGACATAACCAGAGGTCATAACTAGAAGACAACCCAAACATAGTAGACAAAATCTGCAGTTACTGGAAAACAGATCAGGGAAAAAATCCAAGAGTCCTGACCAGAAGACCATCCTGAGACAAATGAGACAACCAATAAGTAATGGAAAACAGAGAAGAAAACAACCGGAGAGACATAACCCGACATAGAGATGATAATAACCAGAAGACAAAAAAAGAGAAACAGAAGTTATTAATGGAAAAAAAGAGCAAGAACCAACCAAAGAGACACAGCCAAGAACCCTAACCAAAAGACTACCCAAAGACAGAGGTTACCATAAGCAGTCCATGGAAAAGAGAAGGTACCGACCCTAGAGACATAAGCGGTCATAACAAGAAGACAACCCAAACACAAACGACAAAACCAGCAGTTAAGAGAAGACAGACCAAAACAATTCAAGAGACAAGAACAGTAGAAAAGTAAAACAGAGATGATAAAATGTATAGATAATGGCAAAGGTTAGCAGGAACCATGCAAAGAGACATAACCTGAAGCCATAGCCAGAAATAAACCTTAAGACAAATGATACAACTACCATTACGGGTAGTAAAAATGAAGAGCTAGAACCAACACAAGAGACGAGACTAGAGTCCAAACCAGAAGACAATTCAGTGACTGATGAGACAACTAGAAGTTGAAAAAGAATCAGGAACAAGAAGAAAGAAAAATTGTCAATGGTTAATCAGAAAACAGATTGGGAACCAACACAAGAGACCAAGCTAGAATGGAATGTATAGTCATATGGGGGGAATTAAGGATCCAAAAGCGAATCAGGACCAGTGTGACATGCAGAAGTAGTGCTGTTGCTTCAAAAGCATCCAGCAACTGTTACAAATAACGCAAGCACAGGAGACAGGAAGTGTTGTGCTTCAGAAGCATCCAGCAACTAGAGGGGTTAACACAGTCACAGGAGAAGGGGAGTGTTTTAGCAGAGCCCCAGGGGGATTGTGGGGAACTTGCTATTGTAGTCTGGCTGAAACAGAAGAGAAAGGTGGTAGTGTGTTCAGGGCCGACGTCAGCACCCGGCGCACCTGGGCAAGTGCCGGGGCCCTGAACAGGTGGGGGGGCCCACTCGCCATCGGGCACCCCGGCGCTCTATGGGACCTGTGAGGGGAGGAGAGCAGTGGCAGGACCTGCCACCCCCCTCACCCCACCTTGCTCAGGGAACCGGCACAATACTTACCTCTCCCCATGCCACTGCAGCAGCTCAGGTCTCTTCCGCTCTTCCACGTCCTCTGACTGTGACGTCTCAGGTCAGAGGGTACGATGACGTCTTTCCACTACGCCCTCTCCTGAGCCGTCACAGCGCAGAGCGTGCAGATGCCGGCAACGCTGAGGAGTCCGGAGCAGCGGCAGCAGGTGAGGAGTGATGTGAGTATTTGTTTTTGTTTTTTTTAATGTATGGAGGCATGGGGCATTATGGGGGAGGACTGCCTGCATGGGGCATTATAGGGGGGGACAGCCTGCAATGGGGCATTATATGGGGGGGAGAACAGACTGCAATAGGGCATTATATGGGGGGGAGAACAGACTGCATGGTTCATTATATGGGGGGGGACAGCCTGCAATGGGGCATTATAGGGGGGAGAACAGCCTGCATGAGGCATTATGGGGGGAGAACAGCCTACATGGGGCATTATGTGGGGGGGAGAACAGCCTACATGGGGCATTATATGGGGGCACAGCCTGCACGGAGCATTATGTGGGGGGCACAGCCTGCATGGAGCATTATATGGGGGCCAGCATTCTGTATGGAGTGTTATATGGGAGCCAGTATCCTATATGGAGCGTTATATGGGGACCAGTATTCTGTATGGAGCATTTTGTGGGGGCCAGTGTTCTGTATGGAGCATTTTATGGGGGCCAGTATTCTGTATGGAGCATTTTATGGGGGTCAGTATTCTGTATGGAGCGTTTTATGGGGGCCAGTATTCTGTATGGAGCATTATATGGGGACCAGTATCCTGTATGGAGCGTTATATGGGCACCAGTATCCTGTGTGGAGCATTTTATGGGGGTCATTATCCTGTATGGAGCATTTTATGGGGGCCAGTATTCTGTATGGAGAGTTTTATGGGGGCCAGTATTCTGTATGGAGACAGTATTCTGTATGGAGCGTTATATGGGGGCCATTATTCTGTATGGAGCATTATATGGGGGCCAGTATGCTGTATGGAGCATTATATGGGGCCCATAATACTGTATAGAGGACTATGTGGTGTCCATAATATTGTATGGAGAACTATACTGTCCAGTGCGCTGCAAGGATTCGCCGATTTCTGAGCTATTGTAGAATTTACAGTAGATATCACTCATGTAATGTAAGAAGTGAAATCTTTGGCCTTGTACTATATGTTTATCTCTCTGCGGTATCTGTGCTTCATGAATCGTGGTATGTGTTAAAGGGGCCCACTGAGACTCTTTCGCCCAAGGCCCACAAAAACCTGGAGCCGGCCCTGGGTGTGTTATCTGGATCTGACAGAAGGCAACTGAACAGGATTCAGATCAGGAGAAAAACTAAACACAGGTCAGATAAACTCCCTGAACTAACAGTGCAGAGTATTATTGGGCAGAAAGATAAGGACAGGAAGGAATTGTGTCACAGGGATCATCTCCTCATCAAACCCCCCCCCTCCATCTCCATGCAGGATAAAGAATGCTGTGTACTATTGTGTCCTTGTGAAGGCAAAGCTTGTGGTTGTGTATGCATAGAAGTGTGCTGCTAAGAGATCTAATCTATGCTGAATTATGCTACTGAAGAGACTGTAATACTGAGCCTTGTGAAGAAACCACTGTATTGTTACTGGAGCCGTTGCTCAAGAAACTCAGACTGTACTGTAATGAAGATTGTTGCTTTAATATCCCTGAATTGCACTGGCCGTGCTTCAGATTAAATTCCACTGTTAAACTGTTGAAAAAGACTCTTGTCAGATGTGTCAGGTCAGCAATGGAATCTATCCTGTGCCTGAGAGAAGCTGCAGCCTATGGTCGCCCTGAGTAACAATTCCCCCAGGATTTGTTGAAGCCAAGAACTGTCAGTCAATTAGTAACAGCGTTATATTTAAAGGGGTGGTCCACTACTTTATAACAGTTGGTTAATGGTCACAAGGTGGTGAAAAAGTAAAAAAAAACAGCAAACTGGTGCCACTACTCCGTACTGCCTCTGTGTGCCCTGACGGGCACCTGACTCCTTCTTCTTGTGAATGTCATCACATCCCCACTGGAGGCAATCAGAGGCGCTGATCAGCTGCAGTTTTGATGTTTTGTCTGAACAGGAAGAAACAGAAGAGCGGTGGAGTCACCAGTGGAGTCACCAGTGGCAGCACGGGCAGCGGCCGCAGTACGGGTTTTCCTTTTCCCCCACTTCTCTGGACCATTAATCAACTATTATAAAGTAGTGGACAACCGTCCTTCAGATCAAGGAACACTAATCCTCATTGCCACCTTGTGTAACCAACCGCTCCATTCTGGGGCAAGAAGTTAATAACTTCATCACCTTCCGACTTCCTGGTGACTTGGAATTAATCTTCCCATCTTTTCACATGTGGAGATTGTATTTTTATTCAATATATCACAATTCTTGACTTGACTGTAACACTTAATTACTTCCCAAAGTTTGATATATTTCAATTTCTTGGTGTAATTAATATTTTGTTAGCTTTAGGGATTTGGCTAAGTCCCCTGCTATATTAAATTCTATCTCACAGTAAAGAGATAGAAAAAGAGACTTCTCGGCTACAGTGAAATTCTAATATAAAATTCAGAACAAACTTCCAATACTCTGCGAGGATTGTACATGGAATGAAACTCGTCAACTCTGGAAAGTTTGTTACTGTGGACTGGAAAATGTGTAACTTCTACCTCTGGGGACCCTCACAATAATACAGTTATTTATTAATGATGATGGTAACACTCACTGGGCTGCATAATATTTATGGTGACTCCTATTATCTGATCTGATTATATACAATGACTCCTATTCTCCAATAATTGAGAAAATGTGGGAAGATGGATCCTTACTGTGACATTATCTGCATAGTCGGACATATCGGCGTTAGTGTTGACCGAGTATGAATTGTTAACCCCTTCGGCGAGCATGCTGGGGTGCTCGCCGAGTTTTTACGGCGTGCTCTGCATCGATGAAAGTGTCGCCGCGGCTGCAAGTGTCACGTCTGTCATACACATGTGACACATGCAGGGGCAATCCCTGCATACAGGGACACATACAGGTTAACAATTCATACTCGCTCAACACTAATCGGTGTAACTATATGCGACATGCAGAAGTAGTGCTGTTGCTTTTAAAGCATTCAGCAACTATTAGAAGTAACACAAGCACAGGAGACAGGAAGTGTTGTGCTCCAGAAGCATCCAGCAACTAGAGGGGTTAACACAGTCACAGGAGAAGGGGAGCATTTTATAAGGACTGGAAGAAATGGTGTCACAGGGATCATCACCCTCAGCAAACCCTCCCCCTCCTCCATCTCACGGTGCTGTAAAGAATGCTGTGTTCATTAATGCGTCTTTGCACTAGAACTGTGCTGTCCTATACTACTGGGAAGACTGTGAACTGCTGTGCTGCTAAGGAAACTGTACTGTTTGTCACTATAGCCAGTTGCTCATAAGACTTAACTTGCACTGGCTGTGCGGCTTCTTATTAAATGCTACTGTTCTACCGTTTATGAGGACTCTTGTCAAGTGTGTCTGGTCTGCAAGTGAAACAACCTACATGTCTGTGCCTGAGGGTTAATACCCATGTGTGCCTGAGAGAAGCTGCAGCACATGGTCTATGGTCTCCCTGAGTAATGGTTCCCCCAGGATTCCAAAGAATTCATGTAACCTGTCTCGTCCCTATCTGAACCTAGAGGCGTGCATGTAACATTGGTGGCCCGTACGGGGAGTCCTGAGTGGGAATTAGCGTGTAGAGGGAGAAGAGGAAAAGTGTCTGGAAAAACACAGCAGCACAGCACCTCAACTCAACTCTGCTACACCAGTTAAAGGGGACCATCCCTGAAGAAAAACTCACTAGCAGCAATGGATGTGGAAATACAAATGGACAGAATTATTGAGCTGCTTCTTCAGTTAACCTGTGAAGAATTGAGAACAGTAGCAGAACATATAAAGATGTCAGTAGAACAAATTTCCAAAGCACACAACTGCAGGCAACTGTTAGCTGCCATTAATGCAAAAACGGATGAGCTGGGGGAGAAAGAAGCTGAAGACATCATGGCCACATTCCTCAAGGAACTAACACAGTTTCTAACCAGGTTGAAGTTGGAGGATGGAGGGGCGGCACCAATTACCAAAAGTGGAAATCTCTATCCACAGACTGAACTGCAGGAATTGAAAGAACAATTCAAAGTCCTAACAACAGCCCTGTAGGAATCGACCAAAACCTTTGAACGGGTGATAGACTCAGACAGGACCTTTAACCTGCTAGGGTTAGATAAATCAGGGAGACAGTCCTCTCTAACACCACAAATCACCATAAGGAAATAATTCAATATCCTGGGACAGATTGGAGAGTGTGAACAGAAAGAGAGACTGTCTTAGAGGAACTTGTTGCACCAGATCAATGCAGGCAGGCTTACAGAAGGGTTACCAGCCAGATGAGATTGCTGAGGGGTTGGTGAAGGCGATGAGCCTAGGACTGAACCTCCGTAGTATGCTAGAAATGAAGAGTCAACTGACCTTGCAACAGCTGAAGATAATTTTAAAAGGGCACTAAAATGAAGAAAGTACTTCAGAATTGTTCCACCTACTCATTAACCTCTCACAGAAAAATAATGAATCACCCCAAAATTTCTTGTTCAGAGCAATTGAACTGAAGGATAGACTGTTGTTTGCATCCAGAGATGTAGAAGCGGAAGAGAAGTTTGATGCTGGACTAGTCGAGAAGAAGTTCTTGAGATAATTGGGAATGGGATTAATCAGCAAAGATATCAAGTTGCAGCTGAAACAGTACCTAGAAGATCCTGGCATTTTGGACAAATTCCAAATTGAAAAAATGAATGAGGCCGCTAGTTCGGAGTCTGAGAGCGAACAGAAGTTAAAGAAAGGCTCTGCTCCTAAAATCACCAAAATGAGTCAGCTGAAGTTGGAGACCTCCGGGGGCCAGTCCAAAGATCATCATAGAGACCTTCCAGTGCCACCTCCGAGAGGGAACCTCAAATTACCAACAAAAGAGAGGCCTGCCAACGCTGACTGGGAGGAAGTAATAGAAGAACTGCGAACCGAGTTGATTGAGGTGAAAAAGTTGATTCGTTCCAGGCCAGAACCGGTATCCCTCAAACCCAGAAGTGGGTTCCAAAACAGTAGATACCCGGCTTGTGAAGCGTGCCGTTCATCAAATCAGAGTACGGTGTGTGTGTCCACTGTCTGAGATGCGGTGACGAAGGACATTATGCCAAGGAATGCCAATGGTCACGGTTGTTTGGGTTAAAAGACAAGAGGTTACCAGTGCGGGGCGACAGGTAACCGCGACACCGAGGAGGCACCAGAAGCAAATCCAAATCTCACCAAACCCCAGAACGGTGCATGAGGTAAAACGGCTGCGTCAGTACTATCCCCAAGTGTGTTCCCGTCTACAACAGCTGCAAGGGAGACAGGGGCATAAGTTACTTAATGCCCAGTGCAGAGGTCAAATGATGAACTCCTGGGAGGAGGATTCCTCGGTCAGTAAAGATAGCCTCTTCAGCCTAATCGTTGAAAGGTGCTTTATACAGTGCGAGCTAGATGGACTCCTGGTAAAAGCACTGTGGGACACAGGAACCCAAGAGAGCCTTTTAAATGAAGAATGGAGAAGGCGCTACCTGCCACACACTTGCCTTCGGTCACTAAAAGAACTCTTGGGACCAGTGGATCTCCACGGCAAAGCTGTCAGCCAGACCAATATCCCTTTCATAGACTGGGTGGAAGTGACTTTCCAACTCAGGGCCACGAAGAACAGCAACACCATGGAGCTTTTGGTACCTTTTCTAATGACCAGTTATCAGAACGTGGCAGAGGATCCTAAACTGGTTTATAATGTAATCAGTGAGGTCATCACGAAACACAAGGCAGGGGCACTGGTGGTGGATGGAATCACCACATCGCTCACCATACCCAACGCCGTGGCGGAAAATGTGATTCATAGAGTAAAGAAAGCAATGAATAAAATGGACCTAAAATAAGTCAAGGTAGGCTGGCGCCCAATCATAATCCCTGCAAGCCAAATGGTGGGGGTGAGGTGTGGAGTCCGGGTAGCACTGGGAAGAAAAGTCCAGAAAAGACTGTTCGTGCCAAAAGACTCCTCAAAACTTACGGAAGGTCTAGTTCAAGGTGAGGCTGTGCTTACGATTCTTACTGATGGGTTTGCTCGAGTGACAGTACCACTACGAGATATGAAATTAGACTGGATCCAAAGACTGTGTTAGGTCACATCGAAACTGTTAAAACGATATATCCAGCCAGTGTGAGACCAGCCCAGGGGTCTACAGTGAATTCAGTCTCCCCACCAAGGAACAGGAGTTGCCCAGGGGAAGAAATTACACGACCCACCTCGGAGTCCTGGGATCCCCCAGTACCCCTGGAACACTTGTGTGCTGAAGATCCAGCGGTAGCAAAACAGATGCAGAGAAAAGAGTGTCATGCATTCTCCAAAGATGACTCTGATATAGGTTGTATCTCGTCGTTGCATTTGAAAAGCAATTTGAAAGACACGACCCCAGTAACCAGAAGTTACATGTCTGTGCCAAAACCATTACATCGTGAAGTGAAAGAATATTTACAAGATCTCATCAACAGAGGTTGGGTCCAAAAGTCAAAGTCGTCTTATTCCTCTCATATTGTCTGTGATAAGAAGAAGGAAGGTACGTTGAGACTCTGTTGTGATTACCGGGAACTAAACCGAAAGTCAGTACCTGATCGACACCCGATACCAAAGATCCAACATATGCTGGTTAGCCTATCAGGAAGCACCTGGTTCTCTGTCCTCGATCAGGGTAAGGCATACCATCAAGGGTTTGTTGAAGAGTCCAGTAGACCCTTGACAGCATTCATCACACCGTGGGGATTATATGAGTGGATCCACATACCGTTTGGGCCTAGTTCAGCTCCAGTAGAATTCCAGAGGAGCATGGAGACATGTTTAGAAGGATTGAGGGACGATATCTGCCAGCCGTACTTGGATGACAATGTAGTACACAGCAAAACCTTCCGGTAGCATGTTGAACACGTGAGGACCGTACTACAACGGTATCAACAACAAAGAGTTAAGTTGACCCCAAAGAAGTGTGAACTGTTCAAAAGACTAGGAAAAATTGTGTCCAGAGAAGGATTTACCATGGACCCAGCAGAAATCGCTCCGGTACAGGCCTTAAAAGACAAGCGGCCCTCTACCGTCGGGGAGTTGAGGCAGATATTAGGATTCCTCTCTTACTATCGCACTTACATTCGGAACTTCTCCAGGATTGTTGTCCCACTATACCTCCTCTTGGGGGGGACAACATAGACAACAACACCCACGGAGAAAAAGAAGAACGCAGGTAGGACCGGGCTTAATAGAAACAGCGCAGTTTCGTCCCAACAGCCCATTCTCTGGACAGCAGGCCACCAGTAGGAATTGGAAGAACTAGTAGACTACCTGGTAAAACCACCCATCTTGGGATATCCTGATTTCAATTTACCATTTGTTCTTCATTGTGACGCTTCTCAAGTTGGACTGAGAGCTGCCCTGTATCAGCATCAAGATGGAAAATTGAGAGTCATCGGTTACGGTTCTAGAACGTTGACAGACGCCGACAAGAATTACCATCTACATTCCGGAAAATTGGAGTTCCTGACATTGAAATGGGCTATCTGTGAACGATTTAGAGATTATCTCTACTACAGCAAAGAGTTTCAGGTATACACTGACAATAACCCTTTGACCTATGTCCTTACCACAGCCAAACGGAATGCAGCAGGTCAGAGTTGGGTCGCTGAACTAGCTGATTTCAATTTCAGCATCAAGTACAGGCCAGAAAAATGCAATGTGGATGCTGATGGATTATCAAGAATGCCACTAGAGCCTGAGGAATTCTTGCAAAAATGCTCGGCGGAAGTCAGTCTGGATGCAATTGAGAGCACTACCCAAGCAGTACAAGCTTATCTGGAGGAAGACACACCATTGTGGTGTCCGTTGACGGTGGAAACCACCAAAAAAGCGAGAGAACAAGATCACCCCCGGTATATTCAACAACTACGCAAAGGGAAAATCCGTAGAGCACAACAGGAAGATCAGATAATTGGTAGAATACTGCTTTATGTGGACCAAAATCGGTTTCCAAGTAAATGAGAGAGACAATGAGTCACCGGCAGTATCTGTTTTAATTAAAGAATGAACGAAGCTCTACCGCAGTGAAGATGGTATCCTGTATTGTAAAGGAGGACAAAACCGGCAGTTGGTGCTATCCAGAGTATTCCGTAGGTTAGTCTTCAAAGAACTCCATGAAAACATGGGACACCGGGGAGTGGAAAGAACAACCAACTTGATACGTGAACCTTTCTTCTGGCCGTACATGCAGAGAGATATTGAGAGGTATGTGACCATGGAGTGTGGGTGTCTAAAAGATAAAGGTCCCAACACATCAACCCGGGCACCTATGGGCAACAACCAAACTACGTATCCGTTTGAGATGGTCTCAATAGACTTTCTACATCTCAAGACGTGCAAGGGTGGTTACGAATACATATTGGTAGTGATGGACCATTTCACTCGATTTGCTCAAGCATATGCCGCCACCAATAAATCAGGTCGAACAATGGCAGAGAAGATTTTCAATGATTTTGCTTTGAGATTTGGGTTCCCTACGAAGTTACACCACGACCAAGGAAGAGAATTTGAGAACCAGCTCTTTGCCAAACTAGGAAAGTACTGTAGAATTCAGAGATCTCACACAACGCCCTATCACCCAAAGGGTAATGGACAAGTGGAACGCTTTAATCGGACACTTTAACAGCTGATGAGAAGAAAGACGGGAAGAGTTCTCTGTCAAAAGTGGTACATGCCTATAACTGTACAAAGAGCTATGCAACGGGTTACTCATCCTTCTTTCTATTGTATGGACAATCACCAAGACTGCCAATCGACATCATGTTCGATACTCCTGTGTCAGAGACTTACAGAACGTATCCAGAGTACGTTCGGAAATGGAAGGAACGGATGGCAGAGGCATACAACATAGCGTCCAAAGTGGTTACGCAAGGACAGAGCAAGAGTAAAGAGTACTGTGATTGAAAATTTTATGGAGCAGAATTGGCACCGGGAAGCCGGGTGCTAGTCAAGAACGTACGTGAGAAAGGCGATCCAGGAAAACTTTGTTCATACTGGGAAGACAAGGTGTATGTGGTCATAAGGAGGAAAGCTGATGACAGCCCAGTGTATGAAATCCGATTGGAAACGAGAGACAAGAAAACCAGAATTGTTCATCGGAATTTACTACTACCCTGTGATTATCTCCCACCACAACAAGACTTCCCAGAAGTAGGCTCACATCGTCCGAGATCGACTAAGGGACCACCACAGACTGAAGCTCCGGAGGTGGATAGTGACCTTGAAAGTTCCGATGGAGAAGAACACACCGTTGTATTTCTCGGACCGGCAAGGAGAGGGATGTACCATCCTCAGGAGAGTGAACTAAGTCCTGAGGCTCCAGAATTCATACCAACGAGTACAGATGAAGTCTAATTCAGATCTGATGATCGAACACCGACCCTGAAGAGACCGATCGACAGAATTACCATCGACACTCGGGAGGAACAGAATTACCAGACCGTGTGGAAACAAGCGACTCAGGAGAGGTACAGGAACTTATAGAGGCAGCTCCACGAGCATCTGAGGAAGCACGGGAAATGAGTGCGGCGGAAGAAACTTCTGTGACTGAAGAACCCGTGGTCTCTGAGGAACAACCCACCAGGAGGATGTCGACTCGAGAAGTGAAGAGGCTCGTGATGCTGACGTATGAGACACTCGGTGAACCAAGTCAAGTGCCAAGGACTGTCGGAAACAGGTATCTCTGCCTGTGGACCAGGTAAGCTCACTTGAGTGGTATTCACCACTGAGAGGCAGTATGCAAGATGTTGCCTGGTGGAAAGACTTGTTTTCATGCTTTTATTTTCCTTTAAAAGACTTTGTAGAAAAAAAGAACTGTTAAAGCATAGAGAAAGCGAGCTGGTTGAAGACGTACGAAAAGCTCCAGCTGAAGAGATGCTGATTGTTTTAATTGTGTTAATTGTGTATTTCTAACAGGAATCCTACAAGAAAAAGTTTGTAAGATTAGGTTGTTATCAATGTTTATGAACGTTATACCAATTTCACAATGCCAATTTGTATATCAAGTTATCCAACTTTCACCATTGTCTTAGAATTGGTCAGATTGACCAATTAAGACGAATGTCGAGGATGACATTCAAAAAGGAGGGAAGAGTGTGACATGCAGAAGTAGTGCTGTTGCTTTAAAAGCATTTAGCAACTATTAGAAGTAACACAAGCACATGAGACAGGAAGTGTTGTGCTCCAGAAGCATCCAGCAACTAGAGGGGTTAACACAGTCACAGGAGAAGGGGAGTATTTTAGCAGAGCCCCAGAGGGATTGTGGGGAAATTGTTTACTGTCTGGCTGGTGCCAAAGAGAAAGGTGGTGTGTGTGTTCTGTATCTCACAGAAGCGCCCCTGCAAGTGAAAAGGATTCAAGTCAGGAGTGAAGCTAAGCACAGGTCAGGTAGAGTTCCTGAACTAGCAGTGCAGAGTATTGTCAGGGAGAAATGGGATCACAGGGATCATCTCCCTCAGCAAACCCTCCCCCCTCCTCCATCTCACTGTGCTGTAAAGAATGATGTGTTCATTAATGTGCCTTTGCATTAGAACTGTGCTGTCCTGTACTACTGGTAAGACTGTGAACTGCTGTGCTGCTAAGGAAGCTGTACTGTTTGTCACTGGAGCCTGTTGCTCATAAGACTTAACTTGCACTGGCTGTGCGGCTTCTTATTAAAAATGCTTCTGTTCTACCGTCTATGAGGTGAAGACTCTTGACAAGTGTGTCTGGTCTGCAAGTGAAACAACCTATGTGTCTGTGCCTGAGGGTCAATACCTCTGTGTGCCTGAGAGAAGCTGCAGCACATGGTCTATGGTCGCCCTGAGTAACGGTTCCCCCAGGATTCCAAGAATTCATGTAACCTGTCTCACCCCTATCTGAATGTAGCGGCGTGCATGTAACATATAGTCCTATGGGCCCCAATGCAAAATTTGGACCTGGGTCCCTACCAGCATGTTGATCAGATATACCCCTGTAATAATGTGCACTGTCTTGGTCTCTATTTTGTAGTAATGACCCTCAACCTGAAATAAGTGTCACCCACCCAGTAATCCAGGTACCTTTCTGTAATAATGTCCTCCATCCTGGTGCCCATCCTCTAACAATGTCACCTATCCAGTAATAATGTCCTTAGTCCTGGCCCCTATCCTGTAATAATATCCCCATCCAGTAATAATGTCCTTAGTCCTGGCCCCTATCCTGTAATAATATCCCCATCCAGTAACAATGTTCTTAGTCCTGGCCCCTATCCTGTAATAATATCCCCATCCAGTAATAATGTTCCCTGTTCTGGCCCCATAGGAATTAATATCCCCTTTCCTGTAATAATGTCTCCCATTCTCGCTCCCATCTGCAATAATGTCACCTGTCCTGTAATAATGTCTTCCATCCAGTAATAATGTCCTTCACTCTGGGTCCCTTCCTGTAATAACATCGCCTGTCCTTGACCCTATCCTATACTAATGTCCGACAGCCTGGTCTCCATCCTGTAATAATCCTGCAATAATGTCCCCCATTCTGGCACCTTTTAGTACTGCCCCTCTTCCTGTAATAATGTCCCCCATCCTTGACCCCTTGGCCCTATCCTAAAGTAATGTCCAACAGCCTGGTCTCCATCCTGTAATAATGTCCCTTGCTCTGGCCTCTTTTAGTACTGCCCCCTTTCTGCAATAATGTCCCCCATTCTGGCCCTTTTAGTACTGCCCCTCTTCCTGTAATAATGTCCCCCCTCCTTGACCCTATCCTAAAGTAATGTCCAACAGCCTGGTCTCCATCCTGTAATAATGTCCCTTGTTCTGACCCCTTTTAGTACTGCCCCCCCCCTATCCTGTAATAATGTCCCCCATTCTGGCCCTTTTTAGTACTGCCTCTCTTCCTGTAATAATGTCCCCAGTCCTTGACCCTATCCTAAAGTAATGTCCAACAGCCTGGTCTCCATCCTTTAATAATATCCCTCGTTCTGGCTCCTTTTAGTACTGCCCCCCTTCCTGTAATAATGTCCCCCATTCTGGCCTCTTTTAGTACTGTCCCTCTTCCTGTAATAATGTCCCCCGTTCTGGCCCCTTTTAGTACTGCCCCCTTCCTGTGATATTGTCCCCCGTCCTTGACCCTATCCTATAATAATGTCCGACATCCTGGTCTCCACCCTGTAATAATGTCCCCCATTCTGGCCCCTTTTAGTACTGCCACCCTTCCTGTAATAACTTCCCCCTTTCTCAAGGCCGCACATTCAGCTGAATGAGAACAGCCTTGGCGTCGGCGGGCCCCATGACTCCACAGGTCCGGTTACACTTTCTGCAGCCGCAATTATTACGCCCCTGGTAGGACATGGTCTCCGTATGGTCTCCTATCTATATATATAATCATCTTATCCCGTCTGTCTGTCTCTGTCTGTCTTTCTGTCTGTCTGTCTGTCCTGGAAATCCCGCGTCGCTCATTGGTCCGGCAGCGGCCAATCAGCGACCCGGGATTTCTGAAAAAAGATGGTGCCGTTAGCGGCTCATCTGCGGGACGGAGTTCAACGGCGATGCAGCCGGGAGATGACCGGCGCGAGGCGCTCATCTCCTGGCCGGTACCAGCAGAAGGACCACGACCGCCGGACCCATCTGCAGGACGGAGATACAGCCGGGAGATGAGCGGCGCGAGGAGCTCATCTCCCGGCCGGTAGCAGCGCAAGGACCCCGACCGCCGGCGCCGCTGACCTCCATGCGGAAGGGAGGACCGGGGAGCGGCGCTGCAGGTCGGGATACTTCTCTTGCGAGCGCCCGCTCATGTCCCAGGTTCTCGCTGCGGAAGTAGCCGCACAGGCAGCGCCGCTGCCCGGTCCTCACCAAGACGATTCGATGATTGGTCACGGTCTTCGGACCCGACCAATCACTGATCTTACCGCAAAAGTTAAACACCGCTGTGCTGATTGGTCGCGGACGCTGCCCGCGACCAATCACCGATTTGGGCGCCACATTTAAATATCAGCCGCGACCAATCACCGATCTTGGCTCCACATTTAAACACCGCTGTGCTGATTGGTCGCCGACGCTGGCCGCGACCAATCACCGATTTTGGCGCCACATTTAAATAGCGTCCGCGACCAATCAGTACAGCGGTGTTTAAATGTGGAGCCAAGATCGGTGATTGGTTGCGGCTGATATTTAAATTTGGCGCCCAAATCGGTGATTGGTCGCGGGCAGTGTCCGCGACCAATCAGCACAGTAGTGTTTAACTTTTGCGGCAAGATCAGTGATTGGTCGCGGGCCAAGACCGCGACCAATCACCGATTTGTGCGGCACATTTAAATAGCGGCCGCGACCAATTGGATGTCAGCGCCGCTCCCCGGTCCTCCCTTCCGCTGCCTGTGCGGATACTTCCGCTGCGAGAAGCCGGGACATGAGCAGCAGAAGTATCCCGACCCGTAGCGCCGCTCCCCGGTCCTCCCTTGACACGCTAGCCGCTGATGTCCCCGCAGTATCCGCATGGTGTTACAAAGGTCCGGACATTTGTGTTAAAAATCGCTGATTTGTGTTAAAAATCGCTGATTGGTCGCTGGCGCTGCCCGCGACCAATCACCGATTTGGCCGCCACATTTAAATATCGGCCGCGACCAATCACCGATCTTGGCGCCACATTTAAACACTGCTGTGCTGATTGGTCGCGGACGCTATTGAAATGTTGCGCCAAAATCGGTGATTGGTCGCGCCTCAGCACAGCGGTGTTTAAATGTGGTGGCAAGATCGGTGATTGGTCGCGGCCGATAATTAAATGTGGCGCCCAAATCGGTGATTGTTCGCGGGCAGCGCCAGCGACCAATCACCGATTTTGAACACAAATGTCCGGACCTTTGTAATACCATGCGAATACTGTGGGGACATCAGCGGCTAGGGAGTCAAGGGAGGACCGGGGAGCGGCGCTGCGGGTCGGGATACTTCTGCTGCGAGCGCCCGCTCATGTCCTGGGTTCTCGCAGCGGAAGTATCCGCACAGGCAGCGGCGCTGACATCCATGCGGCTAGGGTGTGAAGGGAGGACCGGGGAGCGGCGCTGACATCCAATTGGTCGCGGCCGCTATCTAAATGTGGCGCACAAATCGATGATTGGTCGCGGTCTTGGCCCGCGACCAATCACTGATCTTGCCGCAAAAGTTACTACACTACTGTGCTGATTGGTCGCGGACGCTGCCCGAGACCAATCACCGATTTGGGCGCCACATTTAAATAGCGCCACAGCGGTGTTTAAATGTGGCGCCCAAATCGGTGATTGGTCGCGGCCAGCGCCCGCGACCAGCGATTTTGAACACAAATGTACGGAGCTTAGTAACACCATGCGGCTACTGTCGGGAGATCAGCGGCTAGGGTGTGAAGGGAGGACCGGGGAGCGGCGCTGCGGGTCGGGATACTTCTGCTGTGAGCAGTCGCTCATCTCCCGGCTTATCACAGCAGAAGTAGCCGCACAGGCAGCGGCGCTCCCCGGTCCTCACCAATACGATTCCGCTCCCCGGTCCTCACCAATACGATTCGCTGATTGGTCGCGGTCTCCGCACCCGACCAATCAGTGATCTTGGCGCAAAATTTAAACAACGCTGTGCTGATTGGTCGCGGCCGCTGCCCGCGACCAATCACCGATTTGGCCGCCACATTTAAACACTGCTGTGCTGATTGGTCGCGGAAGCCAGCGACCCGCAGCGCCGCTCCCCGGTCCTCCCTTGACACCCTAGCCGCTGATCTCCCGACAGTAGCCGCATGGTGTTACTAAGCTCCGTACATTTGTGTTCAAAATCGCTGATTAGTCGCGGGCGCTGGCCGCGACCAATCACCGATTTGGGCGCCACATTTAAATAGCGGCCGCGACCAATCACCGATTTGTGCACCACATTTAAACACTGCTGTGCTGATAGGTCGCGGACGCCAGACGCGACCAATCAGCGAGATTATGGCCAAATTTAAACAACGCTATGCTGATTGGTCGCGGTCTCCAGCCGCGACCAATCAGCGAGATTGGCTCCAAATTTAAACAGCGCTCTGCTGATTGGTCGCCGTTGCCAGCCGCGACCAATCAGCGAGATTGGCGCCAAATTTAAACAACGCTATGCTGATTGGTCGCGGATGCTGCCCGCGACCAATCAGCGATTTTGGCGCCACATTTAAACACAGCTGTGCTGATTGGTCGCGTCTGGCGTCCGCAACCAATCAGCGAGATTGGCGCCAAATTTAAACAACGCTCTGCTGATTGTTCGCGGTTCCCAGCCGCAACCAATTAGCGAGATTGGCGCCAAATTTAAACCACGCTCTGCTGATTCGCCGTGTCTGGCGTCCGCGACCAATCAGCCACATTGGCGCCAAATTTAACCAACGCTCTGCTGATTGGTCGCGTTCGCTGGCCGCAACCAATCAGCATTATTGGCGCCAATTTTAAACCACTCTCTGCTGATTAGTTGCGACCGCCGGCCGTGACCAATCTGCAATATAGGCGCCAAATTTTAACACTGCTTTGCTGATTGCGCCCGGTCGGCCGCATACCTATTCTAGAATACCCGATGCATTAGAATCGGGCCACCATCTAGTATACAGTATATATATATATATTTGTATTGCTGCACATTTAGCCTAAGTGACCACTTCAATGCATCTATAGTGTATTACAGCTAAACAATGTGGCCATACTTGAAGTACATGCAGACTGCGCCCCTCACAGGTCCCCGCTGTCAGTGCAGGCAGGCGATGCCAGTAAACTGACCAGGGAGGTCACCGGCCCAGAGGTCACCACTACCATAGCTAGTTCTCCCGGTGCCGGGAAGAGCAGATACAGCCGGTATATCGATATCCTGGAGATGTTGCACTGATGACACTTCCTTTACTGGACTTCTGCATCTTTAATATTGGAAGATATCCAATTTTCAATCTTCATCAAATCTTTCATCTATTGATCATCTCTTGGTAAATGGCTGAGAACCGATTAATTTCCAATAAAAACACTTTAGAGCCGTCGTGTGGACCTGGATTTCCTGTAATAAAGTCTCAGCCCAACAAACAGAAGAAATAAATAGGAGCAAAGATTATGGGAAGTGGCGATAAACAAAGTGAACTCTCCGCAGAGAGTCCGGCAGAAGAGCAGCTCATCCTGCAGCGTTCCCGACATTGCCCCCGACCTGAGAGTATTCCCCAGGCCCCCCGGACCGCTCATCGCTCACCTCAACCCTCCGCCGGACCTGCACGGGCGCAAGAAGCAGTGTGAATAATTAATGAGATCAAAACAGCAACAAAAAAATAAACTTTTCCCATTACAGGACTGACGGGTTTATTCCAAATGTTCAGTGACTGCCGGGAGGTGATTTTATTGAGCACAGTTAAAAATACATATGGTACAAAACATAGGGTGTCAAAGGAGGATCAAGCAAAGGAGAGGATGGACCCCATAAAAAGCATTATCCCCCATAAAAAGCATTATCCAGAGATACAGATGTAGCAACTACAATGGTTTCCCAGATACATCCACAGCATAGTGCTGGTACATGTCAGGGGGCACAGACATGCAAAACAATGCTTTTTATGGGGTCCGTCATTGATTTTTGGCTTGATCCTCTTCTGAAACCCCCTGTTTTGTAATATGTATATAACTGTGTTGTATTTTCTACGTGGGAATCCCTCTCCTGCTCCTACGTAGGCATTAGTGTGCGGTTGGGGCAGCGCTGTATGGCACGGCTATTCTGCACCTGTATAATTCCGTCATGTGTCGTTATTATTGGGTACGGCTTTGGATATTCATTTGAAAAGAAGAATTGTTTTGTTCCACCATGGAAAAGTATCTACAGAGTTTTCCTTCTTTACCTCTTGGCTCAGCATATCCCGAGATGAGTGGCTTTGAGAGATATGATGATTTTGCACCACTCTGTGGGGAGACATTTGTCCATTTTTATCTCTGCTGCCCGAGTATTCCGCTTCTCCCCATGTTACTCCTCCTCTTCTCCCCTCACTGCTCCTCTCCCTTCTGTCGATCTCATCATTTGCTTCCAATTCCCCAGAAATCCTCGTGTGAACTACAAACATTGGACATAGTGACTAGAGATGAGCGTTGTTCTACTCGAACTGTTCGCCAATCTCAAATTCGAGCTGTTTTGGGCGGTGTTCGAGCCGGTCGGCGAACACGAACAATTTGAGAAAAATTCGGCTGTTCGAGGTTATGTTCGATAACTGTTCGTGCACCAAAATCATAACTGGATTTTTTCTCAGTAATGATGAAAATTAATGTTAATCCGCAGTTTGAGTGTACAGCGGGGCGGGGGGAGGGGCAGGGGATGGATCTCTGCAGGAACAATGAAGATCTCCATTTTTTTTTCTCTTTCCCGCATTTGCAGTGGGGAGGTGCAATCTGTCAGCCTATCAGCAGCGCACACACGGAGCGAAGTGCTTTTTTTCACACAAGCAAGGGCATGTGTGATTGGCAGTGTATGTCACATGTCCTTGCCCTATAAGACCAAGCCATTTTCCCCGTCGCCACCATTTTCTCACTGCTGCAGCTGCGTGTTAGACGGCACCGCTGTTGCTGTGTGCGCTATACCTTGTTAATTTCAAGCCAATTTTCGCACAAATATACAGATAGCTTGGGAGTAGGGAATAGTTGTGATTGCAGTCCTTTTAAGGACTAGGTTACAGCATTTCCTACGACTTTTATCAGGCAGGTCTGTGCTCTTAAATAGATAGATTGTGGGAGTAAAGACTAATTGTAATTGGAGTCCTTTTCAGGACTAGGTTACATCAGTTCCTATCAGTTTTTGCCAGGCAGGTCTGTGCCAGTGCTGTGCAAGTTTTTTTCACAGCATTTGGCTGAATCTAGCAAAGCTAATCCTTTTTGGCCTATTGCAGAGTGTGTTAGTCAGTGGAGTAGCCTATCTGTGTTGCAAGATATAACACCTGTGTATAGAATACCAATTTTTTTACTGCACCTAGTGAAGTAAAATCTTTTGGGCATAGCATCATTCTATTAGTCCATCTATACTGACCTCCATCAGGTTGCAAATTAAAAATAATTTTTTTCTGCATCTAGCTCTGAAAAAATAGTTGGGCTTCTAGCAGTGTGTGGGACTTGGTCTATTAGTCCATCTATACTGACCTCCATCAGGTTGCAAATTAAAAATAATTTTTTTCTGCATCTAGCTCTGAAAAAATATTTGGGCTTCTAGCAGTGTGTGGGACTTGGTCTATTAGTCCATCTATACTGACCTCCATCAGGTTGCAAATTAAAAATAATTTTTTTCTGCATCTAGCTCTGAAAAAATAGTTGGGCTTCTAGCAGTGTGTGGGACTTGGTCTATTAGTCCATCTATACTGACCTCCATCAGGTTGCAAATTAAAAATATTTTTTTTCTGCATCTAGCTCTGAAAAAATATTTGGGCTTCTAGCGGTGTGTGGGACTTGGTCTATTAGTCCATCTATACTGACCTCCATCAGGTTGCAAATTAAAAATAATTTTTTTCTTCATTTAGCTCTGAAAAAATATTTGGGCTTCTAGCAGTGTGTGGGACTTGGTCTATTAGTCCATCTATACTGACCTCCATCAGGTTGCAAATTGAATATAATTTTTTTCTGCATCTAGCTCTGAAAAAATAGTTGGGCTTCTAGCAGTGTGTGGGACTTGGTCTATTAGACCATCTATACTGACCTCCATCAGGTTGCAAATTAAAAATAATTTTTATCTGCATCTACAGTACCTCTGAAAAAATATTTGGGCTTCTAGCAGTGTGTGGGACTATTTGTATTAGTCCATCTATACTGACCTCCATCAGGTTGCAAATTCAAAATAATTTTTTTCTGCATCTAACCCAGCCAATAGTTTTGGCCTAATACCACAGTTTGGCCACTCAGCTCTGCTCGGTTACCATCCATTGTTTTTTTGTGCAAACAACTCCAGAGTTGTGAATTAGTTAACCACCAAAATGAGTGGAAAAAGGCCTGCTGCTGGTGGAAAGGGGAATAGGCGTGTTGGGAAGGGGAAAAAAGGTTGTGTCCGTGGGGTAGGTGTTAAAGCAACAGTAACATCTGCAGAAGAAAGACCATCTTCCAGCCAAACTAAAATGTCTACTTCTTTTAGCGGACAATGTGATAAGATCCCTTTCTTACGGCCACGCCAATCGCTACAAATTCCAGATGAGGCACAAAAACAGCAGGTGCTTCAACGGATATCAAGTGCTCCTTTAAGTTGGCTCTCCTCCACATCAACTTCAACATCACAAATACTCCAGTCCTCAGAGGTGTCACCCCAATCACACTTGCTTCCTCACAGCTCCCAAATCTCCAGCTGCCCGTCTGAGTATGAGGTAGAACAGATGGTTGAGTCTGCAGAGCTGTTTACTCATACTATAGCCTGGGAATCAGAGGTCAACTCCAGCGCTTCTGTGAATCCAGACGAGGAAATGATCTGCACTGATGCCCAGAATCTTTATGAGTCGGATCCAGGACCAGACGCAGAAGGTTCTGACCATAATGTAGACCCTCATTCCCAAACTGTAACTCCTGTTGGTGGAGACAATGAGGAAGACGATGATAAGACTCAAATACCTGATTGGAGCGACAACTTTAGTTTTTTGTCAGGTCAGGAACAGGTTGGCTCTGAGGACGACGGGTGTGATAACGCACAGGGTGATGATGATGAGGTCGGAGATCCCACTTACTGTCAACCCACAGTCAGCCAAGAGATGAGGTCAGCAGAGGAGGTGGAGGAAGATGCTAGTGACGACGAGGTCAGGTTGCGCCTTCCTGGACAGAGACGTAGTACTGGAAGCACGTCAACAACTGCATCCTCAAACACAACTCTGCCTCTCACCACAAGTCGTGGTGGCTCTTCAGGTCGCATGGGTGCTAAGCCTTGCATAGCCTGGGCATTTTTTCAGATCGATAAAGATGACCCAACTCGTGTTATCTGTAACATTTGTCAGCAAAAGCTAAGTAGAGGCCAAAAAATACATAGTTTGAGTACTTCATGCATGAACCGGCACATGGACATGAAGCATAAGTTGCAGTGGGAAGCTCAGTGTGCTACAATGCGGCCTAGCCGGCCGGGCCAATCACCGTCTGCCATATCTTGTGCATCCGCGGCCTCTTCATCCTCTGTGACTGGGGGGACAGCAGTCACACCTGTTTTGGGGCGCAGACCTGCCACCTCTTTACCCGCAACAGCCAGCGTGATTGGCAGGTCATCATTTTCTTTGGAGGTGGTAACACCAGCTGGTGTTGAGCGCTGTCCGACATCGATAGCACCACCTTTGGATCAAGGCAACCTAACATGTCCGCCTGCATCTTCCTCACAGACCGGCAGTTTGCCGGGGACACCCTTATCAACCCCGTCTAAGCACAATAGCCAGCCCTCGGTCCCTCAGATGTGGACAAGTAAAAGACCATTTCCTCCTAGCCATGAGAAAGCTAAGAGGTTGAATTTCACCATCTGCAAGCTCTTGGCTACAGAAATGCTGCCTTTCCGCCTGGTGGACACAGAGGATTTTCGAGACCTTATGTCCGTCGCAGTGCCCCAGTACCAGATGCCCAGTCGGCACTACTTCTCAAAGAAAGGTGTGCCTGCGCTCCACCAGCATGTCGCACACAACATCACCGCTTCTTTGAGAAACTCTGTGTGTGACAAGGTGCATTTCACCACAGACACTTGGACGAGTAGGCATAGACAGGGGCGTTACATGTCGCTGACTGGGCACTGGGTAACTATGGTGACAGCAGGACAAGGGGCTGCTGTCCAAGTCTTGCCGTCCCCACGAGTTGTGCGTCAATCCTCTTTATGTCAAAGTTCCTCCACTGCTTCTGCCTCCTCAACCTCCTCTCGGTCTTCCACCTGCACCCAAAGCCTGTCTGGTCATGCCACAAGCTTTCTAACTGCGCAGAAGGGATCCTGCACACCTCCTTACTATGCTGGCAGTAGGGCTCAACGTCATCAGGCGGTTTTTACATTGAAATGTCTGGGAAATGTGAGTCACACAGCTGAGGAGTTGTGGTCAGCTCTGGAGAACCAATTTCATGAATGGTTGTCTCCACTGGACCTGAAACCAGGGAAGGCCGTGTGCGACAATGCTGCAAACCTGGGTGCGGCCCTTCGCCGGGGCAATGTCACACACGTGCCTTGTATGGCTCACGTGTTGAACCTGGTTGTCCAGCAATTTTTAGCCCACTATCCCAGACTAGATGGCCTTCTGCAGAGGGCACGGTCGCTGTGTGCTCACTTCCGCCGTTCGCATCCCGCAGCTCAGCGACTTACATCTCTACAGAAGTCGTTGGGCCTGCCACTTCACCGGCTAAAATGCGATGTGCCTACCCGGTGGAATTCAACTCTGCACATGTTGCAGCGACTGTGGCAGCACCGACAAGCCCTGGTGCAATACGTTCTGACGTATAGCCTGGGCCAACGAGATTCAGAGGTGGGGCAAATCACGCTGGAGGAGTGGTCTCAGATCAGGGACCTATGCACCCTTCTGCACAGTTTTGAAATGGCGACGAAGATGTTTAGTGCTGACGATGCCATTATCAGCATGACTATTCCGGTGATTTACATGCTGGAGCACATGTTAAACAGAATTCGGAGTCAGGTGGTGGCACAAGAGGAGGTGGAGGAAGTAGAGGAGGAGGAGTTGTATGCGGAAGGGCTAACATCTGCAAGGTCCAGACGGTCGGCAGCACCAAGGCGGCAGGCATGTGAGGGTGGGGGAGATGGTTTTACCAGGGCGCATGGTAGCAGCCAAACTAGTGAGGAAGGTGCAGGAGCCCAGGAAGAAGTGGAGGACGAACTGATGGAAGACTCATCAGATGAGGGAGACCTTGATCACATTTCTGTTGTGCGAGGTTGGGGGGAGAGGACAGAGGAAGGAAGCATGATTGTTACCTCGCCACCAACACAACAGGGACTTGGTGCTCCTGGATGCGCAACACACATGAGTGCCTTCTTGCTGCACTACCTGCAACATGACCCTCGAATTGTGAGAATTAGAAATAATCCTGACTACTGGGTTGCCACACTGTTAGATCCCCGGTACAAAAGTAAATTTGCAGAAATTATTCCTGCCATAGAAAGGGATGCACGCATGCAGGAGTATCAGCAGAGACTGTTGCAGAATCTTACATGTGCTTTTCCACAAAATACCAGTGGTGCACGTAGTGAATCTCACAGTTCCAACTTGCCAACCGTGGGACCGTCAAGTGTTCAGCACTCAAGCCGTAACAGAACCACAGTATCTGCTGGTAACATCAATTTTGCGGAATCATTTCACCACTTTTTTAGCCCATTCTTTGCAAGGCCACAGGAGACAAGAAGTCTGACACATAGTCAACGCCTAGAGACGATGGTACAGGAGTATCTCCAAGTAAACATTGAAGCCACGACTGTGTCACTGGACCCTTGCTCTTTTTGGGCTTCCAATCTGGATAAATGGCCGGAGCTAGCCACTTACGCCTTGGAGATCTTGTCATGCCCCGCAGCCAGCGTTCTGTCTGAACGTGTGTTCAGCGCTGCTGGTGGTGTGCTGACAGATAAGCGCATGCGGCTCTCCACTGATAATGTAGACAGACTCACGTTCATAAAGATGAACAAATCATGGATCCGAAACGACTTTTCTACCCCTGTGTCATCCTGGGGAGAGTAAAAGCTTGATGATTGGTTAAAATCACCCTACCAACCGTTTTAAGCTTTCAAATTACTAATCATGTTTATCTGTATCTTGACTGGAAAATAATTTGGGCTTTGTAGCAGTGTGCAGCACTGATCCTATTAGGCCATCTATACTAAAGCTTCACCAGATTTAAAATTAAAAATAATTTTTAGCTGCATCTAGCCCGGAAAATAATTTTGGGGCTCCAAGATGCGCAAGACACATAAGTGCCTTCTTGCTGCACTACCTGCAGCATGACCCTCATATTGTCAGAATTCGAAGTAATCATGATTACTGGGTTGCCACACTCTTAGATCCCCCAAACTTTTCGATCAACCTTTTCATTTTAATAAAGACCAAAAAAATGGTCATTTTTGAAATTATAAGCATTAGCAGGTTGTTAGAAACTGAAATCAAACAGTTTTCAACTCAAAACTTTATTCTAGGTGATGTTACATTTTCACATAGGACCCCTTGTTCGAAAGGAGCTTCTGAACTCTCTCGTCCATTGAATTTGTCAGGTTTTGGATGGTTTCTGCTTCAATTGTTTTGCATGAGGACAGAATACCCTCCCAGAGCTGTTGCTTAGATGTGAACTGCCTCCCGCCATCATAGACACTCCTTTTAATGATGCTCCAAAGGTTCTGAATGGGGTAGAGGTCAGGGGAGCATGGGGGTCACACCATAAGTTTGTCCCCTTTTATGCCCATATCAGCCAGAGATGCAGATGTTTTATGTGCAGCATGAGATGGTGCATTATCATGCAGAAAAATGATCTTGCTGTGAAATACACGGTTCTTCTTCTTGAACCATGGCAGGAAGTGCTGTTTGAGAAAATCCACATACATTATGGAGTTCATCTTTAGCGCCTTCAGGGATCCTAAAGGGGCCGACAATCTCTCTCCCCATGATTCCAGCCCAAAACATTACTCCACCTCCTCCTTGTTGGCGCTGTAGCCGTGTTTGCGTGGGGTGTCCATCAACCAGCTATCCTCCACTCCATCCATCTGGACCATCGAGCGCTGCACGGCACTCATCCGTGAACAAAACAGTTTTGAAATCAGTCTTCATGTAATGTTTGGCCCACTGGAGCCGTTTCTGCTTGTGTGAAGTGGATAGAGGAGGTCGACAGGATGGCGCATGCACAGCTGCAAACCTCTGAAGGACCCTGCATCTTGTTGTTCGGGGGACGTTGGAGGCACAAGCAGCTTCAAAAACTTGTCTGCTGCTATGACAAGGCTTTTTTGCCGCTGCTCTTTCAACCTGACGTAATTGCCTGTAGGAAAGAGTCCTCAATTTGCCCTTATCAGCACGCACACGTGTGTACTGTGAATCAGCTACATACTTCTTGATTGCCAAGACACTTCATCCTGATCATCGCACAATGTTGATTGTAGTCATGCCTTGACCTAAACACTCCACAATTTGTTGCTTCTCAGCAGCCGACACATCCTTTTTCTTTCCCATTTTGGCAGAAAATGTAGGCTGCTTAATAATGTGAGAGAGCCTTCTTAAGTAGTCTTGCCTTTCATTGGACACACCTGCCAAACTAATTAGCACAGGTGTCTGCAATTGCTTACAGTGATATAAAGAGCCCTGACACACATCACCATCAATGAGTTTAACTGACAAACAAACAAATTCTTCCCTTATCACTCCTAAACACTTTTTGCATAATAATTTGGAACGCAGTGTACATGTGCTTTTCCACAAAACACCAGCGGTTCACGTAGTGAATCTTACAGTTCTAACTTGCCAACCGTGGTCTGTATGGAGTTGTTCAATAAAGGGCCCAAAATTAAGATAACATAGATGGGAGAGGTCTCTATGAATAGGAATTCCTAAGTATTTGATACCCTGTGAGGGCCAGGCAAAGGGAAAGTTGGACTGGATGGAATCCTATATGGATTTGGGGAGGGAGACATCGAGGGCCTCAGACTTCGCTGCATTGATTTTAAAATTTTACCATGTAACAAAGTGATCTATTTCAGCCATAACAGCATGGATGGATATATGTGATTGAGTGATATATAAAAGGACATCATCAGCAAATAGATAGCACTTGTACTCGGTGCCTCCCACCTCAATCCACCTAATATTGGGGTTATGGCGAATTGATGAGAGCAGGTGCTCCGTCACTAGGATGTATAAGAGAGGGGACAGAGGACATCACTGCCTTGTCCCATTGGTGATTGTGAAAGGTGATGAAAATGTTCTGACGCACCCCCTGGGCCTTGGGACACCCGGAGCCGGACCCTTTTTGGTGGATGCTGGTGGTTGTAGTCTTCGTGGCGGCGACCCAGTTCCGTGGCTCAGGGCGGTCAAACCAGTGGCGGAACTATTTATGTGGTTTTGATGTTTAAATGTCCGACTACGCCACCCGTGGATTGCGGTCAGAGTGAACCGCCGCTGCAGGGCAGACCGCTGAGGCTGGTGTTGTGGGTGCAGCAGAGCGTAGCATAACTCCCCACGGGAGGAGTATAGCCTCAGGGCAGTGTATGCGGAGGATGGGGGTGATGGTGCAGGGCAGCAGCAGTAATGACACGGAGTCAGTGATGCAGTCCAGGGCCTTTACTCACAGTTCTTATTATCCAGACCACGTCTGCAGGTAACGGCTGCCCACGTCGTACTGTGCTCACCAGGTGAGGGGCTTAGACAACTCCCAGATAACTTTGGAGCACTTCACAGGACCCCCTTTGTGTGTCCTTTGTCTGGCCTTTCTTACCAACACTTCTGTCCGGCTGCCTCGGGCCTCCTCTTGGTAAACTTGGCGCCAGTTTCCCTGACCCTATGTGGTGCCTTCCTAGCGGGTGTAGCGAGGGGCTGCGCCACATAAAATGTCAGAGCCTCCGGTTTCTAGCTGAGGGTCGTTTCCTGCCTCCACTAGTTCGGGGACCGGTCTCCCCCTTTGGCCTGACCCCTCCACGCAGGTGGATTCGGGCATGCGGTGGCGACTCGCCCGTCCGCACCCCTGGGATCCCTTCATTCCTCGTTCCTGGAGCCTTCTCCGCTCCTCTTCCTTCCTTCTCCCTCTTCCAGGCCTGGGCCTCTGTTACTAGGCCCGCCTCCGGAGCAGAGCTCATGCAAAGCCCCTGCTCCCTGCCACTTCTGCTCAGACTTCTCTGCACTGAACTAAGATGGTGCCCACCTTTTATACTCCCTTCTCAATGCACCCAGGAACTGCTTCCTCCCTGCTCCTGCACTACAGGGTTCCCCTTCCTCAGTGTTCCCTCCCCCCACTCCAGCCAGGGACAGGGACTGTCGTGCCCATCTCAGGGGCATATTGGTCGCCCTGCCCCACGGCAATGTGGTGTAATGCATGCAGGTGTCGGGTCCTGATCCACACTCCATCCTTACCTGAGAGTGAGATATCACACCTCTGGGTGAGGTGCAATACGTCTGTAGCAACCGAGCCCTCAGGGTGCTACAGTTCCATTTATCTTCAGCCTAGGTGACGTATTGCGATACAGGGCCGTGATTTTGGCTATAAAAGGGTCCCCTAGACCCCTACCCCAAGCTTTTTAAGAGAATCATATATGGCGTGCCAGGAGACTCTATGGAATGCTTTCTCAGCATCCAACGAGAGTATCTAATTACAAATTTTTAACTGCATCTAGCCCAGGAAATACTTTGTGCCTAGTAGCAGTGTCTGCTAGTGAGCGGATTATCCCGGCTGTTAAGCAAGCTGCACCACCTGTAGTTTAGACACTTAATTTTTTCAAAGGAAATGCTTCGGGACCATGGGATACTTAGTGAAGAGCATCAGGAAGCACCCCAAGGCATAGGGGCTGGGACTGGCAGTAGGATGCCTTGCGGTGGACAGCCGAGCTCGATCCTTATAAAAGCTTTTTAACTGCAGCAGCTTTAGTGGACGCTACTGGAGCTGGAATTACCGCGGCTGCTGGCATGAGACTTGCCCTCCAATAGATCCTTGTAAATGGATTTAAAGTGTATTCATTCAAATTAGAGAGACAATTTAAATTAAAAAGCTTAGAGCTGCCTCCACCACAGGGGGGCTCGCTCGACCCACCAGCGGACAGGCACCAGTATTGGGAGAGGGGGGCTGGCCGTCAGGGTTCACCGCGGCTCTGGCACAAACCCGGCGACACGGAGGTGGCACGGGCAGGAGCGGACTGGCCGTGTCGGCTTCTCACTTTTTGGATTTTAGAAGGGCATGACATGCCTATATCTGTGTCTCCCCCTCCTTTTACTCCTCCACCTCTTTTATTTTCGCATGACTATATGTACTTGTCACTTTTCCATGTGTTAGTTATGTCTTCTGAGCAGTTTGTCAGCTTTTGGACACCTTTGAAGGTGTTTTCTATGTGTTTCTATGTGTTTTTGTTTGCCTGCCATTGGTTTTAACGGTGTTCGAAGGTGTTCGACGAACAGTTCGACGAACAGTTCGGCGAACACACGGGTGTTCGACGAACCGAACCGAACTCGAACACTACGGGGGTGGCTCAACACTAATAGTGACTAAGGTAAAGTTTCTACTTGAGGACAGTGACAAGCAAAGCCTGGCATGTCAGGGTGAGGAGACTTTTAGGCCATACAATGCTCTTCTGGGAAATTAAATATGCATACTGTCTCTTCAGAGAGGAAGAGGACTTGAACTCTAGCGCCACCTGTTGGAAGCAGTGATCCATAGGGGGCGCCAGAGTTCATGTCCTCTTCCTCTCTGAATAGACAATTTGCATATTTAACATTTACTTACAAAGCCATAAATAATCTGTCTACTACATCTACAAACAAATCTCCCGATACCTCCTCACACACCCGCTCCACTCCTCACTAGATCTCCTCCTCTGCTCCGCTCTCCTATGATCCTATCCTCTGAAGTTCAGCTCTGCAGCATGTCGGATTGTCTTCAGCAATACGAGCCTCCAGGCACAACTGGAAAACTCATCTCAACAGAAACATGTACAGCCTGCAAACACCGCGCTGTCACCTCACCACCAGGGGAGCTGCTGCCACCCCCGAGCTCCTGCAAAGATCACGCTGTCACCTCACCACCAGGGAAGCTGCTGCCACCCCCGAGCTCCTGCAAAGATCACGCTGTCACCTCACCACCAGGGAAGCTGCTGCCACCCCCGAGCTCCTGCAAAGACCGCGCTGTCACCTCACCACCAGGGAAGCTGCTGCCACCCTCGAGCTCCTGCAAAGATCACGCTGTCACCTCACCACCAGGGAAGCTGCTGCCACCCCCGAGCTCCTGCAAAGACCGCGCTGTCACCTCACCACCAGGGAAGCTGCTGCCACTCCCGAGCTCCTGCAAAGACCGCGCTGTCACCTCACCACCAGGGAAGCTGCTGCCACCCCCGAGCTCCTGCAAAGATCACGCTGTCACCTCACCACCAGGGGAGCTGCTGCCACCCCCGAGCTCCTGCAAAGATCACGCTGTCACCTCACCATCAGGGAAGCTGCTGCCACCCCCGAGCTCCTGCAAAGATCACGCTGTCACCTCACCACCAGGGAAGCTGCTGCCTCCCCCGAGCTCCTGCAAAGACCGCGCTGTCACCTCACCACCAGGGAAGCTGCTGCCACCCCCGAGCTCCTGCAAAGACCGCGCTGTCACCTCACCACCAGGGAAGCTGCTGCCACCCCCGAGCTCCTGCAAAGATCACGCTGTCACCTCACCACCAGGGAAGCTGCTGCCACCCCCGAGCTCCTGCAAACACCGCGCTGTCACCTCACCACCAGGAAAGCTGCTGCCACCCCCGAGCTCCTGCAAAGACCGCGCTGTCACCTCACCACCAGGAAAGCTGCTGCCACCCCCGAGCTCCTGCAAAGACCGCGCTGTCACCTCACCACCAGGGAAGCTGCTGCCACCCCCGAGCTCCTGCAAAGACCGCGCTGTCACCTCACCACCAGGGAAGCTGCTGCCACCCCCGAGCTCCTGCAAAGATCACGCTGTCACCTCACCACCAGGGAAGCTGCTGCCACCCCCGAGCTCCTGCAAAGACCGCGCTGTCACCTCACCACCAGGGAAGCTGCTGCCACCCCCGAGCTCCTGCAAAGACCGCACTGTCACCTCACCACCAGGGAAGCTGCTGCCACCCTCGAGCTCCTGCAAAGACCGTGCTATCACCTCACTACCAGGGGAGCTGCTGCCACCGCAGAGCTCCTGCAAAGACCGCGCTGTCACCTCACCACCAGGGGAGCTGCTGCCACCGCCGAGCTAACACTAAGACTACGCTGTCACGTCACCACCAGGGGAGCTGCTGCCACCCCAGAGCTCCTGCAAAGACTGTGCTGTCACCTCACCACCAAGGGAGCAGCTGCCACCCCCGAGCTCCTGCAAAGATCATGCAGTCACCTCACCACCAGGGAAGCTGCTGCCACCCCCGAGCTCCTGCAAAGACCGCGCTGTCACCTCACCACCAGGGAAGCTGCTGCCACCCCCGAGCTCCTGCAAAGACCGCGCTGTCACCTCACCACCAGGGGAGCTGCTGCCACCCCCGAGCTCCTGCAAAGACCGCGCTGTCACCTCACCACCAGGGAAGCTGCTGCCACCCCCGAGCTCCTGCAAAGACCGCGCTGTCACCTCACCACCAGGGAAGCTGCTGCCACCCCCGAGCTCCTGCAAAGATCACGCTGTCACCTCACCACCAGGGAAGCTGCTGCCACCCCCGAGCTCCTGCAAACACCGCGCTGTCACCTCACCACCAGGAAAGCTGCTGCCACCCCCGAGCTCCTGCAAAGACCGCGCTGTCACCTCACCACCAGGAAAGCTGCTGCCACCCCCGAGCTCCTGCAAAGACCGCGCTGTCACCTCACCACCAGGGAAGCTGTTGCCACCCCTGAGCTCCTGCAAAGACCGCGCTGTCACCTCACCACCAGGGAAGCTGCTGCCACCCCCGAGCTCCTGCAAAGATCACGCTGTCACCTCACCACCAGGGAAGCTGCTGCCACCCCCGAGCTCCTGCAAAGACCGCGCTGTCACCTCACCACCAGGGAAGCTGCTGCCACCCCCGAGCTCCTGCAAAGACCGCACTGTCACCTCATCACCAGGGAAGCTGCTGCCACCCTCGAGCTCCTGCAAAGACCGTGCTATCACCTCACTACCAGGGGAGCTGCTGCCACCGCAGAGCTCCTGCAAAGACCGCGCTGTCACCTCACCACCAGGGGAGCTGCTGCCACCGCCGAGCTAACACTAAGACTACGCTGTCACGTCACCACCAGGGGAGCTGCTGCCACCCCAGAGCTCCTGCAAAGACTGTGCTGTCACCTCACCACCAAGGGAGCTGCTGCCACCCCCGAGCTCCTGCAAAGATCATGCAGTCACCTCACCACCAGGGAAGCTGCTGCAACCCACAAGCTCCTGCAAAGACCGCGCTGTCACCTCACCACCAGGGGAGCTGCTGCCATCCCCGAGCGTCTGCAAAGACCTCGCTGTCACCTCACCACCAGGGGACATGCTGTCACCCCCGAGCTCCTGAAAAGACCATGCTGTCACCTCACCACCAGGGGAGTTGCTGCCACCCCAGAGCTCCTGCAAAGACCGCGCTGTCACCTCACCACCAGGGGAGCTGCTACCACCCCCAAGTTCCTGCAAAGACCGCGCTGTCACCTCACCACCAGGGGACATGCTGTCACCCCCGAGCTCCTGCAAAGACCGCGCTGTCACCTCATCACCAGGAGACATGCTGTCACCCCCAAGCTCCTGCAAAGGCCGCGCTGTCACCTCACCACCAGGGGTGCTGCTGTCACCCCCGAGCTCCTGCAAAGAACGCGCTGTCACTTCACCACCAGGGGAGCTGCTGCCATCCCCGAGCATCTGCAAAGACCTCGCTGTCACCTCACCACCAGGGGACATGCTGTCACCCCTGAGCTCCTGCAAAGACTGCGCTGTCACCTCACCAACAGGGGACATGCTGTCACCCCCGAGCTCCTGCAAAGACCGCGCTGTCACCTCACCACCAGGGAAGCTGCTGCCACCCCCGAGCTCCTGCAAAGACCTCGCTGTCACCTCACCACCAGGAGAACTGCTGCCACCCTCGAGCTCCTGCAAAGACCGTGCTATCACCTCACTATCAGGGGAGCTGCTGCCACCGCCGAGCTAATACTAAGTCTACGCTGTCACCTCACCACCAGGGGAGCTGCTGCCACCCCCGAGCTCCTGCAAAGACTGTGCTGTCACCTCACCACCAAGGGAGCAGCTGCCACCCCCGAGCTCCTGCAAAGATCATGCAGTCACCTCACCACCAGGGGAGCTGCTGCAACCCACGAGCTCCTGCTAAGACCGCGCTGTCACCTCACCACCAGGGGAGCTGCTGCCACCCCCGAGCTCCTGCAAAGACCGCGCTGTCACCTCACCACCAGGGAAGCTGCTGCCACCCCCGAGCTCCTGCAAAGATCACGCTGTCACCTCACCACCAGGGAAGCTGCTGCCACCCCCGAGCTCCTGCAAACACCGCGCTGTCACCTCACCACCAGGAAAGCTGCTGCCACCCCCGAGCTCCTGCAAAGACCGCGCTGTCACCTCACCACCAGGAAAGCTGCTGCCACCCCCGAGCTCCTGCAAAGACCGCGCTGTCACCTCACCACCAGGGAAGCTGCTGCCACCCCCGAGCTCCTGCAAAGACCGCGCTGTCACCTCACCACCAGGGAAGCTGCTGCCACCCCCGAGCTCCTGCAAAGATCACGCTGTCACCTCACCACCAGGGAAGCTGCTGCCACCCCCGAGCTCCTGCAAAGACCGCGCTGTCACCTCACCACCAGGGAAGCTGCTGCCACCCCCGAGCTCCTGCAAAGACCGCACTGTCACCTCACCACCAGGGAAGCTGCTGCCACCCTCGAGCTCCTGCAAAGACCGTTCTATCACCTCACTACCAGGGGAGCTGCTGCCACCGCAGAGCTCCTGCAAAGACCGCGCTGTCACCTCACCACCAGGGGAGCTGCTGCCACCGCCGAGCTAACACTAAGACTACGCTGTCACGTCACCACCAGGGGAGCTGCTGCCACCCCAGAGCTCCTGCAAAGACTGTGCTGTCACCTCACCACCAAGGGAGCAGCTGCCACCCCCGAGCTCCTGCAAAGATCATGCAGTCACCTCACCACCAGGGAAGCTGCTGCCACCCCCGAGCTCCTGCAAAGACCGCGCTGTCACCTCACCACCAGGGAAGCTGCTGCCACCCCCGAGCTCCTGCAAAGACCGCGCTGTCACCTCACCACCAGGGGAGCTGCTGCCACCCCCGAGCTCCTGCAAAGACCGCGCTGTCACCTCACCACCAGGGAAGCTGCTGCCACCCCCGAGCTCCTGCAAAGACCGCGCTGTCACCTCACCACCAGGGAAGCTGCTGCCACCCCCGAGCTCCTGCAAAGATCACGCTGTCACCTCACCACCAGGGAAGCTGCTGCCACCCCCGAGCTCCTGCAAAGACCGCGCTGTCACCTCACCACCAGGAAAGCTGCTGCCACCCCCGAGCTCCTGCAAAGACCGCGCTGTCACCTCACCACCAGGGAAGCTGCTGCCACCCCTGAGCTCCTGCAAAGACCGCGCTGTCACCTCACCACCAGGGAAGCTGCTGCCACCCCCGAGCTCCTGCAAAGATCACGCTGTCACCTCACCACCAGGGAAGCTGCTGCCACCCCCGAGCTCCTGCAAAGACCGCGCTGTCACCTCACCACCAGGGAAGCTGCTGCCACCCCCGAGCTCCTGCAAAGACCGCACTGTCACCTCATCACCAGGGAAGCTGCTGCCACCCTCGAGCTCCTGCAAAGACCGTGCTATCACCTCACTACCAGGGGAGCTGCTGCCACCGCAGAGCTCCTGCAAAGACCGCGCTGTCACCTCACCACCAAGGGAGCTGCTGCCACCGCCGAGCTAACACTAAGACTACGCTGTCACGTCACCACCAGGGGAGCTGCTGCCACCCCAGAGCTCCTGCAAAGACTGTGCTGTCACCTCACCACCAAGGGAGCTGCTGCCACCCCCGAGCTCCTGCAAAGATCATGCAGTCACCTCACCACCAGGGAAGCTGCTGCAACCCACAAGCTCCTGCAAAGACCGCGCTGTCACCTCACCACCAGGGGACATGCTGTCACCCCCGAGCTCCTGAAAAGACCATGCTGTCACCTCACCACCAGGGGAGTTGCTGCCACCCCAGAGCTCCTGCAAAGACCGCGCTGTCACCTCACCACCAGGGGAGCTGCTACCACCCCCAAGTTCCTGCAAAGACCGCGCTGTCACCTCACCACCAGGGGACATGCTGTCACCCCCGAGCTCCTGCAAAGACCGCGCTGTCACCTCATCACCAGGAGACATGCTGTCACCCCCAAGCTCCTGCAAAGGCCGCGCTGTCACCTCACCACCAGGGGAGCTGCTGTCACCCCCGAGCTCCTGCAAAGAACGCGCTGTCACTTCACCACCAGGGGAGCTGCTGCCATCCCCGAGCATCTGCAAAGACCTCGCTGTCACCTCACCACCAGGGGACATGCTGTCACCCCCGAGCTCCTGAAAAGACCATGCTGTCACCTCACCACCAGGGGAGTTGCTGCCACCCCAGAGCTCCTGCAAAGACCGCGCTGTCACCTCACCACCAGGGGAGCTGCTACCACCCCCAAGTTCCTGCAAAGACCGCGCTGTCACCTCACCACCAGGGGACATGCTGTCACCCCCGAGCTCCTGCAAAGACCGCGCTGTCACCTCATCACCAGGAGACATGCTGTCACCCCCAAGCTCCTGCAAAGGCCGCGCTGTCACCTCACCACCAGGGGAGCTGCTGTCACCCCCGAGCTCCTGCAAAGAACGCGCTGTCACTTCACCACCAGGGGAGCTGCTGCCATCCCCGAGCATCTGCAAAGACCTCGCTGTCACCTCACCACCAGGGGACATGCTGTCACCCCTGAGCTCCTGCAAAGACTGCGCTGTCACCTCACCAACAGGGGACATGCTGTCACCCCCGAGCTCCTGCAAAGACCGCGCTGTCACCTCACCACCAGGGAAGCTGCTGCCACCCCCGAGCTCCTGCAAAGACCTCGCTGTCACCTCACCACCAGGAGAACTGCTGCCACCCTCGAGCTCCTGCAAAGACCGTGCTATCACCTCACTATCAGGGGAGCTGCTGCCACCGCCGAGCTAATACTAAGACTACGCTATCACCTCACCAGCAGGGGAGCTGCTGCCACCCCCGAGCTCCTGCAAAGACTGTGCTGTCACCTCACCACCAAGGGAGCAGCTGCCACCCCCGAGCTCCTGCAAAGATCATGCAGTCACCTCACCACCAGGGGAGCTGCTGCAACCCACGAGCTCCTGCTAAGACCGCGCTGTCACCTCACCACCAGGGGAGCTGCTGCCTTCCCCGAGCGTCTGCAAAGACCTCGCTGTCACCTCACCACCAGGGGAGCTGCTGCCACCCCCGAGCTCCTGCAAAGACCGCGCTGTCACCTCACCACCAGGGAAGCTGCTGCCACCCCCGAGCTCCTGCAAAGACCGCGCTGTCACCTCACCACCAGGGGAGCTGCTGCCTTCCCCGAGCGTCTGCAAAGACCTCGCTGTCACCTCACCACCAGGGGACATGCTGTCACCCCCGAGCTCCTGAAAAGACCGTGCTGTCACCTCACCACCAGGGGAGCTGCTGCCACCCTCGAGCTCCTGCAAAGACCGCGCTGTAACCTCATCACCAGAGGACATGTGTGGCACCCCAGGGGTCTGGTTTCCACAGTAACAGCCATGTTATGTCTGAGAGCAGGTGGGAGGTCTCTTGGTCAGGGATCCTATGCATGCCATGCCTCCTGCCCAGTCCTGGGAGGGGAAGAACTTCCCCTATATAAACCTAGGGCTGAGGCAGGGTTAGTGAGTAGTAGAGAAGAAGCAGAGAAAAGAAGCAAATATAGGAAGAAACAACAGGAGCTCTGTGGGAGCAGTGTTACAAGGAGTCAGGGGCTGGCAGCTGCAGAGCTCGCCCTGACTGAGAAGTTATCACCGGACCCGGAGTCCGAGGCTGTGGGGACTAACTCCTATCCAGCAGCAGAAACCGACCGGCAGGGGATTGCAGGTCCTCTGGCCCAGAAACCCGAAGGCCCCGAGTCACCGGCCATACGGGTAAGCACCACACGGTACACTCAGGGACGTGGGCTACTTATACCCGCCTCTAGCAAGGTAGCCAGAAGAGTATCGTTAGTTTGGGAGGCCTACAACTCCGCCTGGCCAGGGGAGATCCCATCTGCTCAAGGACTGACCAGGCCCCAATCGCTAGCCAGTACTCCGGGAGGGTCTATCTTTGTCACCAGTAAAGACCCTGAACTACACAGTACCGTCTCCGAGTGGTTCCTGCTACCCCCATCATCCACGTCGGCTGCCCTGAGGCCATACCCCTCCCGTTGGGGGTTATACTATCACGCTGCACAATCCTACCACCGGCCTCAGCGGTCTGCCCTGCAGCAGCAGCTCCCTGGCTGCACTCAACGGGTGGCGTAGTCGTCCAACATCTACCGCTAAAACAGCGCCACTTAGTCTGACTCCCTGGGCACGGACCGGATCACCGCCACGAGACTACCACCCTCAACAGATCCGGCTCCGGGTAAGCTCCCGCGTGCGCAACGCAGCGCGACACAGGCCCAGGGGCGCGTCAACTTTTGGCGTAGTCGGCAGGATTTCGTGCCCGCAACCACCGGGTACTGCGTGCCTGAAAAAGAGACTTTTAAAACTTACCTGTGGTGAAGATTCCCGCCATCCGGCGCCATCTTCAGCCTTCTTCCCGCCATCGGTGAAGATTCCCGCCATCCGGCGCCATCTTCAGCCTTCTTCCTGCCATCCGTGGAGTTTTCCCGCCGTTGGACGCCATCTTGGGGACGCCGCGCGGGAAGAAGAGGGGCGTGGACTCCGAAAACGCGCGAGAACTGAAGCCCCGCCTCACGTCCGGACGTTGCGTAAGGTCCTGGAAGGAGCCCAGCAGACGCCGACGTCACAGGAGCGCGACGAAAGGTCCTCAACCCTGACGATCCACTGCGGAGCCGCGGCCTACGGAAGAGGATCATCGCAAGGTAGGCCACGGTCCACTAGAGGGGAGAAGGATGTCGGATACGGAGGAGAGCTTCACCGCTCCAACCCCCGCCAGCGCCACCGCTGTTGCGGTCATGCCTTTCACCATGCCCTATATCCCGGGGGCAGCCTGGCTACCCCAGTACTCAGGGGAGTCACATACCCTGCAGGACTTTAGAGAAAAACTGGATAGCCTCTTCCAGGTGTACCCCCTCACAGAAGAGCAAAAAGTAAGCATCCTGGTGGCCCAATTAACCGGGGCAGCCCAAAGGGAGGTAAAGTCCTGGCCACCTGGGGGGAGGACTGTCGCAGGGATACTAACCCGGCTGAGGGACACCTTTGATACCCGCACCTCAGCCGAGATCAAGCTTAGATTCTACGGGTGCAAACAGCAGGCACATGAGAGTATAAGGGACTATGCCCTGAACCTACAAGAGGCCCTGAGAGCCATTAAGCAGACCGACCCTGACGGCGTGGGAGACGAGGACAGGCTGTTAACTGAACAATTTATAGAGGGTTTATATTGCAATGCCCACCGAACCCAGTTGCGGGCAATGGCCTTACAGGACCCTCATCTGGGATTTGCACAGTTCAAGGACAGAGCCATCCGGGTGCTCCGAGAACCGGCATCAGGTGGCGTTGTGACCCACAGACGCCCCACTACCACCTACCACCAGGAGGCGGCGCCCTTGTCGGCAGGGCCTGTGGGAGCTGATGCGCAGGCTTTGAACAATGACTCGGCTCCAGACCTGCACCATCAGGTCCAAGAGCTAGCTAAAAGCGTTGCTGCGCTAACCCGAACTGTGCAGTCTTTACAGGTTTCCACTCCAGGGAAGATCCAGCTGGCATCCGGACCGGAGGACATCCCGTGGCGTCGACCAAGGAGGACCCCACTGGCCAGAGGAAGACCCAGCGACCGATACAACGAGGACGGACAACCCATCTGCCGCCGCTGTAATCAACCCGGACATATGGCAAGGTACTGTCCTTTAAACTGGCACAACCTAGGGTAGAGGGCCAACCCCTAGGAAAAAGATCATCAGGCCCATCAAACTGGCGCGACAAATATGTGGGAGGACGTCCAGTCTTGCCTGTGGTACTGGATGGCATTCCTATGAGTGCCCTACTGGACACCGGGTCACAGGTCACCACCATCCCGTACGTGCTCTTCAAGCAGTACTGGAATGACTCGGATATTACCCGCTACCCTGACGACGACTTGAGTATCATCGCCAGCAATGGTCAGCTCGTGCCACAGATCGGATTTAAAGAGGTGACCATTAAAATTGGTAGAGTTGAACTGGCAGCACAGGGACTGATCATTGTAGACATTGACAAACACGAGAGTCACCCAAAGATAACTCTAGGAACTAATGTAATTGAAAATTGTCTTGCAGAGGTGATTTTCCTTTTACAGCAGGTTGCCAAGAACGCCAGCTCCGGCGAGCAGCGAGTGCTCCAAAAAGAGATCCGGGCACTGATGCGACGGCAACAGGTGGAACTCTCCGGCGGTGAGATTGGTAGCGTGAGAATGTGTGACCCTTTCCCTATTGCCATGCCCCCAAAAAGTGAAATGATGATTTGGTGCCGGGCAGCTATTGGTCTGAGAGGTAGAGATTACCAGGCAATGGTAGAACCAGTTTACTCAGACAGTAGGCCCACCATCTTGACAGCACGGGGGGTGGTTAATGTACGCCATGGGAGGGTGCCCGTTCGCATAATCAATATCGGGAAGAGGGAAGTGTACCTGCCCCGGTATGCCACGCTAGCCAAATTATATACCATTAACCAAAATGCTATACAATCTGTGGAACCCTTGCCTCCATCTCACCCGGAGGAAGGTAACGGCTCTAAGAAAACAATGGAGGACTGGTGTCAGCAACTACATTTGGGTACTGACTCCACTCGCTCACATCAGAAACAGGGAGTCTATCGGGTGGTTCAAGAGTACGAGAGAGTGTTTAGTAAACACCCGTTAGACTTCGGGCGAGTCAAGGGGGTAGAACACCACATCCCCACGGGAGACCATCCTCCCATAAAAGAGAGGTATCGACCCGTACCCCCTGCACACTACCAACACGCCAAGGGGATGCTTAGAGACATGAAGGAGGCTGGGGTGATCAGGGATAGCTGTAGCCCCTGGGCAGCTCCACTAGTCTTAGTCAAAAAGAAAGACAACACCATGAGGATGTGTGTAGATTACCGGAAAATCAACCGTATGACACACAAGGATGCGTACCCCTTACCAAGGATAGAGGAGTCTTTGGCTGCTTTAAGATCTGCTAACTTCTTCTCTACCTTGGATCTCACTAGTGGGTACTGGCAGGTTCCTGTAGCAGAGGCGGACCGGGAGAAGACCGCATTCACCACCCCGATGGGACTTAGCGAGTTTACCTGCATACCGTTCGGACTCTGCAACGCACCAGGAACCTTCCAACGATTAATGGAGTGCTGTCTGGGCCATAGAAACTTCGAGACGGTCCTGTTGTACCTGGACGATGTCATCGTATATTCTAAGACTTATGAAGACCACCTGAAACACCTGGCGGAAGTGTTCGAAGCTCTGGCAAGCTACGGCCTAAAGGTGAAACCCTCCAAGTTTCACCTCCTGAAACCAAAGGTGCAGTACCTGGGACACGTGGTGAGCGCTGACGGAGTGGCTCCCGACCCTGATAAGATCACCGCAATTAAGGAATGGCCAAGTCCCTCCAGTGTAAAGGAAGTGCGGCAGTTCCTCGGGTTGGTAGGCTACTACCGCAGGTTCATCCCCGGTTTCACCAAAAAGGCAGCTCCTATGCAGGACCTCCTGATAGGCCAGTCCCGGAAGGCCAAGAACCAGAAGCCGCCCTTCAGATGGGAGAAGTTGGAAGAGGAGTCCTTCCGCCAGCTGAAGATGGCCCTCACGGGGGATGAAATCCTGGCGTACCCGGATTACAGCCAGCCCTTTATCCTCTACACCGACGCAAGTAACATCGGGCTAGGAGCCGTGCTGTCCCAGATCCAGCAGGGGAAAGAACGAGTAATCGCTTACGCCAGCCGAAAACTGCGACCCACCGAGAGAAACCCTGAGAATTACAGCTCATTTAAGCTAGAGTTCCTGGCAGTGGTGTGGGCAGTCACCGAACGCTTTAAGCACTACCTCGCTTCTTCCCGGTTAGTCGTGTACACGGATAACAACCCGTTGACACACCTGGACACGGCAAGACTCGGTGCCCTAGAGCAGAGATGGATGGCCCGCCTGTCCAACTACGAGTTCACCATCAAATATCGGGCAGGACGCTCCAATACCAACGCGGACGCCCTGTCCAGGATGCCAAACCTACCGGACGTAGGAGAAGATCCAGAGGGACTGGAAGAAGTCGAACTCCCCGCGTTTCACCGTCATGGGACTATCCAGTATTCCCATCGGGTAAGGAGTGAGCAAGGCGCTACGCTTAACCCCTTACCTCACTACAACTGGGCGGAAACGCAAGACAGTGACCCTGCCGTCCGGCTGGTGAAGGAGATGCTGACTCGGCCAGAGGCTCGCCTTGACCCAGACGCTCCGGAGGAAGCCAAGCAACTGTGGGCTGAGAAGAGTCGACTGTTCCTTTACAAGGGGAAGTTGTGCCGCAGAATGGTTAACTCCCGGACGCATGAACTAATCTGGCAAGTAGTGGTGCCACGAAGAGACGCAGCCATGGTGATGGAGGCATACCACGACGGGGCTGGACACTTCGGATGGAAGAAGCTGGAGTTCCTGCTGCGCGAGCGGTTCCACTGGGTAGGCATGAGGGGAACCATCGAGAGGTGGTGCAGAGACTGTGGCCCGTGCAACCTAAGAAGGAAGGACCGTGCCAGCCAGAAGACTCCCCTGCAGTCCATCGTCACCCGGCAGCCGTTGGAACTGGTAGCCTTGGATCATGTAAAACTGACCCCAAGCAGAAGTGGCTACGTCTACGCACTAACCATCGTGGATCACTACTCCCGGTTCTTGGTTGTCGTCCCCGTCAAGGACCTAACAGCTCGAACAGCAGCGAGAGCCTTCCAGCAGCATTTCTGCCGTCCACACGGGTACCCGGACCAAGTGTTGACAGACCAGGGACCTGCCTTTGAAGCGGAGGTCTTCCAAGAATTCTGCACTCTGTATGGCTGCCGGAAGATAAGGACGACACCCTATCATCCGCAAACTAATGGACTTTGTGAGAAAATGAACCAGGTGGTAATGGATCTTCTGAAAACGTTGCCCCTGGAAGAACGCGGTCTGTGGCCTGAGAAGCTGCCCGATCTGGTGGACCTATACAACCACATCCCGGTAGGTTCCACCAACTGTACCCCGGCTTACCTAATGAGGGCGAGACCTGGTAAGTTACCTGTTGACCTGGAAATGGGAGTCCTGACACCCGAGGACACTTCACCAGAAGCAGACTGGGACACAGAGAGGCAGCAGCAGTACCGGAGAGTACAGGAGAGCGTGGAGCGAAGTCTCTGTCAGGCTAGGGAAAGACAAGAGAAAACTTACAACCAGTATGCTCCCGCTGTTCCCCTGGTACCCGGAGAGCAGGTCTTGAAGAGAAAAAGACGGCTCCACAAGTTGGACGACCAGTGGGAGAAGGACCCGTACACCGTACTGCCCTCAAGCCACGACAACCCAAAGGTCTGTACCATCAGTAAAGACGGAGGGGAAACCACAACCATTGTATCCCGGGATCACCTGAAGAAGTGTCCCGAACAGCTACGGAACCCTGAAGAGGAACAAGAAGACCCTCGACCCGTAGAGGAAAGGGAAGACATGGTTAGTACTGTGCTCGGAGACTTCCCTCGGTCTTGGACTCAAGTCAATGGCGCAGTTGTGGTACCCGTACTCACCTTCCTCCAACCAGCATCCCAAGTACCTACGGAGCAACAGGTAGAGCTGGAAGAACAGCCGGTCCAGGAGGCAGAAGACTCCACACAAGCAGAACAGGAGGATCAACCCACTGCTTATAGTGAGCCTGCCGTACCCCTAGTGAGTCAAAGAGCCGGTAGACAGCTGCCCAGCTTACCCTTGACAGCTCCTACACCCTGTAGTTCAGGGCTAGGCAGTCAGCTCCGTAGGTCCACTAGGGGCCAATTACCCGCACGTTGGAGGATTTGAAGTGTATAAATTGTTTTATTTATGGTTACCTGTTTTTCTTGTTGCTTGTGTATAATTATGTGTTTCTAGTTGTTTATAGGAGTCTTTGGTGGATTTACCGGGAATCCTGTGTACATAGTTGGAGCGTAACCCAGGACGGACTAAAGACTGTTAAGGACTCGGGGCAGGACAGACCCCTACCTGGTTACGTCTCCCTGTTTTGGTGAAATGGACACCTTGCTTTCTTCAAAGACTGCACCCGGTTACGGACATGCCGTGACCACCTTTATGTGTTTCTTTATTGTATTGTTATTGTTATATCTTGTTATGTTTTTCTAAAATATGTTTAGTCCCGGAGTACTAAATTTCACTAGGGGGGAATGTGGCACCCCAGGGGTCTGGTTTCCACAGTAACAGCCATGTTATGTCTGAGAGCAGGTGGGAGGTCTCTTGGTCAGGGATCCTATGCATGCCACGCCTCCTGCCCAGTCCTGGGAGGGGAAGAACTTCCCCTATAGAAACCTAGGGCTGAGGCAGGGTTAGTGAGTAGTAGAGAAGAAGCAGAGAAAAGAAGCAAATATAGGAAGAAACAACAGGAGCTCTGTGGGAGCAGTGTTACAAGGAGTCAGGGGCTGGCAGCTGCAGAGCTCGCCCTGACTGAGAGGTTATCACCGGACCCGGAGTCCGAGGCTGTGGGGACTAACTCCTATCCAGCAGCAGAAACCGACCGGCAGGGGATTGCAGGTCCTCTGGCCCAGAAACCCGAAGGCCCCGAGTCACCGGCCATACGGGTAAGCACCACACGGTACACTCAGGGACGTGGGCTACTTATACCCGCCTCTAGCAAGGTAGCCAGAAGAGTATCGTTAGTTTGGGAGGCCTACAACTCCGCCTGGCCAGGGGAGATCCCATCTGCTCAAGGACTGACCAGGCCCCAATCGCTAGCCAGTACTCCGGGAGGGTCTATCTTTGTCACCAGTAAAGACTAGAGATGAGCGTTGTTCTACTCGAACTGTTCGCCAATCTCAAATTCGAGCTGTTTTGGGCGGTGTTCGAGCCGGTCGGCGAACACGAACAATTTGAGAAAAATTCGGCTGTTCGAGGTTATGTTCGATAACTGTTCGTGCACCAAAATCATAACTGGATTTTTTCTCAGTAATGATGAAAATTAATGTTAATACGCAGTTTGAGTGTACAGCGGGGCGGGGGGAGGGGCAGGGGATGGATCTCTGCAGGAACAATGAAGATCTCCATTTTTTTTTCTCTTTCCCGCATTTGCAGTGGGGAGGTGCAATCTGTCAGCCTATCAGCAGCGCACACACGGAGCGAAGTGCTTTTTTTCACACAAGCAAGGGCATGTGTGATTGGCAGTGTATGTCACATGTCCTTGCCCTATAAGACCAAGCCATTTTCCCCGTCGCCACCATTTTCTCACTGCTGCAGCTGCGTGTTAGACGGCACCGCTGTTGCTGTGTGCGCTATACCTTGTTAATTTCAAGCCAATTTTCGCACAAATCTACAGATAGCTTGGGAGTAGGGAATAGTTGTGATTGCAGTCCTTTTAAGGACTAGGTTACAGCATTTCCTACGACTTTTATCAGGCAGGTCTGTGCTCTTAAATAGATAGATTGTGGGAGTAAAGACTAATTGTAATTGGAGTCCTTTTCAGGACTAGGTTACATCAGTTCCTATCAGTTTTTGCCAGGCAGGTCTGTGCCAGTGCTGTGCAAGTTTTTTTCACAGCATTTGGCTGAATCTAGCAAAGCTAATCCTTTTTGGCCTATTGCAGAGTGTGTTAGTCAGTGGAGTAGCCTATCTGTGTTGCAAGATATACCACCTGTGTATAGAATACCAATTTTTTTACTGCACCTAGTGAAGTAAAATCTTTTGGGCATAGCATCATTCTATTAGTCCATCTATACTGACCTCCATCAGGTTGCAAACTGAATATAATTTTTTTCTGCATCTAGCTCTGAAAAAATATTTGGGCTTCTAGCAGTGTGTGGGACTTGGTCTATTAGTCCATCTATACTGACCTCCATCAGGTTGCAAATTAAAAATAATTTTTTTCTTCATTTAGCTCTGAAAAAATATTTGGGCTTCTAGCAGTGTGTGGGACTTGTTCTATTAGTCCTTCTATACTGACCTCCAGCAGGTTGCAAATTGAATATAATTTTTTTCTGCATCTAGCTCTGAAAAAATATTTGGGCTTCTAGCAGTGTGTGGGACTTGGTCTATTAGTCCATCTATACTGACCTCCATCAGGTTGCAAATTAAAAATAATTTTTTTATGCATCTAGCTCTGAAAAAATATTTGGGCTTCTAGCAGTGTGTGGGACTTGGTCTATTAGTCCATCTATACTGACCTCCATCAGGTTGCAAATTGAATAAAAAAATTTTCTGCATCTAGCTCTGAAAAAATATTTGGGCTTCTAGCGGTGTGTGGGACTTGGTCTATTAGTCCATCTATACTGACCTCCATCAGGTTGCAAATTAAAAATAATTTTTTTCTTCATTTAGCTCTGAAAAAATATTTGGGCTTCTAGCAGTGTGTGGGACTTGTTCTATTAGTCCTTCTATACTGACCTCCAGCAGGTTGCAAATTGAATATAATTTTTTTCTGCATCTAGCTCTGAAAAAATATTTGGGCTTCTAGCGGTGTGTGGGACTTGGTCTATTAGTCCATCTATACTGACCTCCATCAGGTTGCAAATTAAAAATAATTTTTTTCTTCATTTATCTCTGAAAAAATATTTGGGCTTCTAGCTGTGTGTGGGACTTGGTCTATTAGTCCATCTATACTGACCTCCATCAGGTTGCAAATTAAAAATAATTTTTTTCTTCATTTATCTCTGAAAAAATATTTGGGCTTCTAGCTGTGTGTGGGACTTGGTCTATTAGTCCATCTATACTGACCTCCATCAGGTTGCAAATTGAATAAAAAAAATTTCTGCATCTAGCTCTGAAAAAATATTTGGGCTTCTAGCGGTGTGTGGGACTTGGTCTATTAGTCCATCTATACTGACCTCCATCAGGTTGCAAATTAAAAATAATTTTTTTCTGCATCTAGCTCTGAAAAAATATTTGGGCTTCTAGCAGTGTGTGGGACTTGGTCTATTAGTCCATCTATACTGACCTCCATCAGGTTGCAAATTAAAAATAATTTTTTTCTGCATCTAGCTCTGAAAAAATATTTGGGCTTCTAGCGGTGTGTGGGACTTGGTCTATTAGTCCATCTATACTGACCTCCATCAGGTTGCAAATTGAATAAAAAAATTTTCTGCATCTAGCTCTGAAAAAATATTTGGGCTTCTAGCGGTGTGTGGGACTTGGTCTATTAGTCCATCTATACTGACCTCCATCAGGTTGCAAATTAAAAATAATTTTTTTCTGCATCTAACCCAGCCAATAGTTTTGGCCTAATACCACAGTTTGGCCACTCAGCTCTGCTCGGTTACCATCCATTGTTTTTTGTGCAAACAACTCCAGAGTTGTGAATTAGTTAACCACCAAAATGAGTGGAAAAAGGCCTGCTGCTGGTGGAAAAGGGAATAGGCGTGTTGGGAAGGGGAAAAAAGGTTGTGTCCGTGGGGTAGGTGCAGAAGAAAGACCATCTTCCAGCCAAACTAGAATGTCTACTTCTTTTAGCGGACAATGTGATAAGATCCCTTTCTTACGGCCACGCCAATCGCTACAAATTCCAGATGAGGCACAAAAACAGCAGGTGCTTCAACGGATATCAAGTGCTCCTTTAAGTGGGCTCTCCTCCACATCAACTTCAACATCACAAATACTCCAGTCCTCAAAGGTGTCACCCAAATCGCACTTGCTTCCTCACAGCTCCCAAATCTCCAGCTGCCCGTCTGAGTATGAGGTAGAACAGATGGTTGAGTCTGCAGAGCTGTTTACTCATACTATAGCCTGGGAATCAGAGGTCGACTCCAGCGCTTCTGTGAATCCAGACGAGGAAATGATCTGCACTAATGCCCAGAATCTTTATGAGTCGGATCCAGGACCAGACGCAGAAGGTTCTGACCATAATGTAGACCCTCATTCCCAAACTGTAACTCCTGTTGGTGGAGACAATGAGGAAGACGATGATAAGACTCAAATACCTGATTGGAGCGACAACTTTAGTTTTTTGTCAGGGCAGGAACAGGTTGGCTCTGAGGACGACGGGTGTGATAACGCACAGGGTGATGATGATGAGGTCGGAGATCCCACTTACTGTCAACCCACAGTCAGCCAAGAGATGAGGTCAGCAGAGGAGGTGGAGGAAGATGCTAGTGACGACGAGGTCAGGTTGCGCCTTCCTGGACAGAGACGTAGTACTGGAAGCACGTCAACAACTGCATCCTCAAACACAACTCTGCCTCTCACCACAAGTCGTGGTGGCTCTTCAGGTCGCATGGGTGCTAAGCCTTGCATAGCCTGGGCATTTTTTCAGATCGATAAAGATGACCCAACTCGTGTTATCTGTAACATTTGTCAGCAAAAGCTAAGTAGAGGCCAAAAAATACATAGTTTGAGTACTTCATGCATGAACCGGCACATGGACATGAAGCATAAGTTGCAGTGGGAAGCTCAGTGTGCTACAATGCGGTCTAGCCGGCCGGGCCAACCACCGTCTGCCATATCTTGTGCATCCGCGGCCTCTTCATCCTCTGTGACTGGGGGGACAGCAGTCACACCTGTTTTGGGGCGCAGACCTGCCACCTCTTTACCCGCAACAGCCAGCGTGATTGGCAGGTCATCATTTTCTTTGGAGGTGGTAACACCAGCTGGTCTTGAGCGCTGTCCGACATCGATAGCACCACCTTTGGATGAAGGCAACCTAACATGTCCGCCTGCATCTTCCTCACAGACCGGCAGTTTGCCGGGGACACCCTTATCAACCCCGTCTAAGCACAATAGCCAGCCCTCGGTCCCTCAGATGTGGACAAGTAAAAGACCATTTCCTCCTAGCCATGAGAAAGCTAAGAGGTTGAATTTCACCATCTGCAAGCTCTTGGCTACAGAAATGCTGCCTTTCCGCCTGGTGGACACAGAGGATTTTCGAGACCTTATGTCCGTCGCAGTGCCCCAGTACCAGATGCCCAGTCGGCACTACTTCTCAAAGAAAGGTGTGCCTGCGCTCCACCAGCATGTCGCACACAACATCACCGCTTCTTTGAGAAACTCTGTGTGTGACAGGGTGCATTTCACCACAGACACTTGGACGAGTAGGCATGGACAGGGGCGTTACATGTCGCTGACTGGGCACTGGGTAACTATGGTGACAGCAGGACAAGGGGCTGCTGTCCAAGTCTTGCCGTCCCCACGAGTTGTGCGTCAATCCTCTTTATGTCAAAGTTCCACCACTGCTTCTGCCTCCTCAACCTCCTCTCGGTCTTCCACCTGCACCCAAAGCCTGTCTGGTCATGCCACAAGCTTTCTAACTGCGCAGAAGGGATCCTGCACACCTCCTTACTATGCTGGCAGTAGGGCTCAACGTCATCAGGCGGTTTTTACATTGAAATGTCTGGGAAATGTGAGTCACACAGCTGAGGAGTTGTGGTCGGCTCTGGAGAACCAATTTCATGAATGGTTGTCTCCACTGGACCTGAAACCAGGGAAGGCCGTGTGCGACAATGCTGCAAACCTGGGTGCAGCCCTTCGCCGGGGCAATGTCACACACGTGCCTTGTATGGCTCACGTGTTGAACCTGGTTGTCCAGCAATTTTTAGCCCACTATCCCAGACTAGATGGCCTTCTGCAGAGGGCACGGTCGCTGTGTGCTCACTTCCGCCGTTCGCATCCCGCAGCTCAGCGACTTACATCTCTACAGAAGTCGTTGGGCCTGCCACTTCACCGGCTAAAATGCGATGTGCCTACCCGGTGGAATTCAACTCTGCACATGTTGCAGCGACTGTGGCAGCACCGACAAGCCCTGGTGCAATACGTTCTGACGTATAGCCTGGGCCAACGAGATTCAGAGGTGGGGCAAATCACGCTGGAGGAGTGGTCTCAGATCAGGGACCTATGCACCCTTCTGCACAGTTTTGAAATGGCGACGAAGATGTTTAGTGCTGACGATGCCATTATCAGCATGACTATTCCGGTGATTTACATGCTGGAGCACATGTTAAACAGAATTCGGAGTCAGGTGGTGGCACAAGAGGAGGTGGAGGAAGTAGAGGAGGAGGAGTTGTATGCGGAAGGGCTAACATCTACAAGGTCCAGACGGTCGGCAGCACCAAGGCGGCAGGCATGTGAGGGTGGGGGAGATGGTTTTACCAGGGTGCATGGTAGCAGCCAAACTAGTGAGGAAGGTGCAGGAGCCCAGGAAGAAGTGGAGGACGAACTGATGGAAGACTCATCAGATGAGGGAGACCTTGATCACATTTCTGTTGTGCGAGGTTGGGGGGAGAGGACAGAGGAAGGAAGCATGATTGTTACCTCGCCACCAACACAACAGGGACTTGGTGCTCCTGGATGCGCAACACACATGAGTGCCTTCTTGCTGCACTACCTGCAACATGACCCTCGAATTGTGAGAATTAGAAATAATCCTGACTACTGGGTTGCCACACTGTTAGATCCCCGGTACAAAAGTAAATTTGCAGAAATTATTCCTGCCATAGAAAGGGATGCACGCATGCAGGAGTATCAGCAGAGACTGTTGCAGAATCTTACATGTGCTTTTCCACAAAATACCAGTGGTGCACGTAGTGAATCTCACAGTTCCAACTTGCCAACCGTGGGACCGTCAAGTGTTCAGCACTCAAACCGTGACAGAACCACAGTATCTGCTGGTAACATCAATTTTGCGGAATCATTTCACCACTTTTTTAGCCCATCCTTTGCAAGGCCACAGGAGACAATAAGTCTGACACATAGTCAACGCCTAGAGACGATGGTACAGGAGTATCTCCAAGTAAACATTGAAGCCACGACTGTGTCACTGGACCCTTGCTCTTTTTGGGCTTCCAATCTGGATAAATGGCCGGAGCTAGCCACTTACGCCTTGGAGATCTTGTCATGCCCCGCAGCCAGCGTTCTGTCTGAACGTGTGTTCAGCGCTGCTGGTGGTGTGCTGACAGATAAGCGCACGCGGCTCTCCACTGATAATGTAGACAGACTCACGTTCATAAAGATGAACAAATCATGGATCCGAAACGACTTTTCTACCCCTGTGTCATCCTGGGGAGAGTAAAAGCTTGATGATTGGTTAAAATCACCCTACCAACCGTTTTAAGCTTTCAAATTACTAATCATGTTTATCTGTATCTTGACTGGAAAATAATTTGGGCTTTGTAGCAGTGTGCAGCACTGATCCTATTAGGCCATCTATAATAAGCTTCACCAGATTTAAAATTAAAAATAATTTTTAGCTGCATCTAGCCCGGAAAATAATTTTGGGGCTCCGAGATGCGCAAGGCACATAAGTGCCTTCTTGCTGCACTACCTGCAGCATGACCCTCATATTGTCAGAATTCGAAGTAATCATGACTACTGGGTTGCCACACTCTTAGATCCCCCAAACTTTTCGATCAACCTTTTCATTTTAATAAAGACCAAAAAAATGGTCATTTTTGAAATTATAAGCATTAGCAGGTTGTTAGAAACTGAAATCAAACAGTTTTCAACTCAAAACTTTATTCTAGGTGATGTTACATTTTCACATAGGACCCCTTGTTCGAAAGGAGCTTCTGAACTCTCTCGTCCATTGAATTTGTCAGGTTTTGGATGGTTTCTGCTTCAATTGTTTTGCATGAGGACAGAATACCCTCCCAGAGCTGTTGCTTAGATGTGAACTGCCTCCCGCCATCATAGACACTCCTTTTAATGATGCTCCAAAGGTTCTGAATGGGGTAGAGGTCAGGGGAGCATGGGGGTCACACCATAAGTTTGTCCCCTTTTATGCCCATATCAGCCAGAGATGCAGATGTTTTATGTGCAGCATGAGATGGTGCATTATCATGCAGAAAAATGATCTTGCTGTGAAATACACGGTTCTTCTTCTTGAACCATGGCAGGAAGTGCTGTTTGAGAAAATCCACATACATTATGGAGTTCATCTTTAGCGCCTTCAGGGATCCTAAAGGGGCCGACAATCTCTCTCCCCATGATTCCAGCCCAAAACATTACTCCACCTCCTCCTTGTTGGCGCTGTAGCCGTGTTTGCGTGGGGTGTCCATCAACCAGCCATCCTCCACTCCATCCATCTGGACCATCGAGCGCTGCACGGCACTCATCCGTGAACAAAACAGTTTTGAAATCAGTCTTCATGTAATGTTTGGCCCACTGGAGCCGTTTCTGCTTGTGTGAAGTGGATAGAGGAGGTCGACAGGATGGCGCATGCACAGCTGCAAACCTCTGAAGGACCCTGCATCTTGTTGTTCGGGGGACGTTGGAGGCACAAGCAGCTTCAAAAACTTGTCTGCTGCTATGACAAGGCTTTTTTGCCGCTGCTCTTTCAACCTGACGTAATTGCCTGTAGGAAAGAGTCCTCAATTTGCCCTTATCAGCACGCACACGTGTGTACTGTGAATCAGCTACATACTTCTTGATTGCCAAGACACTTCATCCTGATCATCGCACAATGTTGATTGTAGTCATGCCTTGACCTAAACACTCCACAATTTGTTGCTTCTCAACAGCCGACACATCCTTTTTCTTTCCCATTTTGGCAGAAAATGTAGGCTGCTTAATAATGTGAGAGAGCCTTCTTAAGTAGTCTTGCCTTTCATTGGACACACCTGCCAAACTAATTAGCACAGGTGTCTGCAATTGCTTACAGTGATATAAAGAGCCCTGACACACATCACCATCAATGAGTTTAACTGACAAACAAACAAATTCTTCCCTTATCACTCCTAAACACTTTTTGTATAATAATTTGGAACGCGGTGTACATGTGCTTTTCCACAAAACACCAGCGGTTCACGTAGTGAATCTTACAGTTCCAACTTGCCAACCGTGGTCTGTATGGAGATGTTCAATAAAGGGCCCAAAATTAAGATAACATAGATGGGAGAGGTCTCTATGAATAGGAATTCCTAAGTATTTGATACCCTGTGAGGGCCAGGCAAAGGGAAAGTTGGATTGGATGGAATCCTATATGGATTTGGGGAGGGAGACATCGAGGGCCTCAGACTTCGCTGCATTGATTTTAAAATTTTACCATGTAACAAAGTGATCTATTTCAGCCATAACAGCAGGGATGGATATATGTGATTGAGTGATATATACTAGGACATCATCAGCAAATAGAGAGCACTTGTACTCGGTGCCTCCCACCTCAATCCACCTAATATTGGGGTTATGGCGAATTGATGAGAGCAGGTGCTCCGTCACTAGGATGTATAAGAGAGGGGACAGAGGACATCCCTGCCTTGTCCCATTGGTGATTGTGAAAGGTGATGAAAATGTTCTGACGCACTCCCTGGGCCTTGGGACACCCGGAGCCGGACCCTTTTTGGTGGATGCTGGTGGTTGTAGTCTTCGTGGCGGCGACCCAGTTCCGTGGCTCAGGGCGGTCAAACCAGTGGCGGAACTATTTATGTGGTTTTCATGTTTAAATGTCCGACTACGCCACCCGTGGATTGCGGTCAGAGTGAACCGCCGCTACAGGGCAGACCGCTGAGGCTGGTGTTGTGGGTGCAGCAGAGCGTAGCATAACTCCCCACGGGAGGAGTATAGCCTCAGGGCAGTGTATGCGGAGGATGGGGGTGATGGTGCAGGGCAGCAGCAGTAACGACACGGAGTCAGTGATGCAGTTCAGGGCCTTTACTCACAGTTCTTATTATCCAGACCACGTCTGCAGGTAACGGCTGCCCACGTCGTACTGTGCTCACCAGGTGAGGGGCTCAGACAACTCCCAGATAACTTTGGAGCACTTCACAGGACCCCCTTTGTGTGTCCTTTGTCTGGCCTTTCTTACCAACACTTCTGTCCGGCTGCCTCGGGCCTCCTCTTGGTAAACTTGGCGCCAGTTTCCCTGACCCTATGTGGTGCCTTCCTAGCGGGTGTAGCGAGGGGCTGCGCCACATAAAATGTCAGAGCCTCCGGTTTCTAGCTGAGGGTCGTTTCCTGCCTCCACTAGTTCGGGGACCGGTCTCCCCCTTTGGCCTGACCCCTCCACGCAGGTGGATTCGGGCGTGCGGTGGCGACTCGCCCGTCCGCACCCCTGGGATCCCTTCATTCCTCGTTCCTGGAGCCTTCTCCGCTCCTCTTCCTTCCTTCTCCCTCTTCCAGGCCTGGGCCTCTGTTACTAGGCCCGCCTCCGGAGCAGAGCTCATGCAGAGCCCCTGCTCCCTGCCACTTCTGCTCAGACTTCTCTGCACTGAACTAAGATGGTGCCCACCTTTTATACTCCCTTCTCAATGCACCCAGGAACTGCTTCCTCCCTGCTCCTGCACTACAGGGTTCCCCTTCCTCAGTGTTCCCTCCCCCCACTCCAGCCAGGGACAGGGACTGTCGTGCCCATCTCAGGGGCATATTGGTCGCCCTGCCCCACGGCAATGTGGTGTAATGCATGCAGGTGTCGGGTCCTGATCCACACTCCATCCTTACCTGAGAGTGAGATATCACACCTCTGGGTGAGGTGCAATACGTCTGTAGCAACCGAGCCCTCAGGGTGCTACAGTTCCATTTATCTTCAGCCTAGGTGACGTATTGCGATACAGGGCCGTGATTTTGGCTATAAAAGGGTCCCCTAGACCCCTACCCCAAGCTTTTTAAGAGAATCATATATGGCGTGCCAGGAGACTCTATGGAATGCTTTCTCAGCATCCAACGAGAGTATCTAATTACAAATTTTTAACTGCATCTAGCCCAGGAAATACTTTGTGCCTAGTAGCAGTGTCTGCTAGTAAGCGGATTATCCCGGCTGTTAAGCAAGCTGCACCACCTGTAGTTTAGACACTTAATTTTTTCAAAGGAAATGCTTCGGGACCATGGGATACTTAGTGAAGAGCATCAGGAGGCACCCCAAGGCATAGGGGCTGGGACTGGCAGTAGGATGCCTTGCGGTGGACAGCCGAGCTCGATCCTTATAAAAGCTTTTTAACTGCAGCAGCTTTAGTGGACGCTACTGGAGCTGGAATTACCGCGGCTGCTGGCATGAGACTTGCCCTCCAATAGATCCTTGTAAATGGATTTAAAGTGTATTCATTCAAATTAGAGAGACAATTTAAATTAAAAAGCTTAGAGCTGCCTCCACCACAGGGGGGCTCGCTCGACCCACCAGCGGACAGGCACCAGTATTGGGAGAGGGGGGCTGGCCGTCAGGGTTCACCGCGGCTCTGGCACAAACCCGGCGACACGGAGGTGGCACGGGCAGGAGCGGACTGGCCGTGTCGGCTTCTCACTTTTTGGATTTTAGAAGGGCATGACATGCCTATATCTGTGTCTCCCCCTCCTTTTACTCCTCCACCTCTTTTATTTTCGCATGACTATATGTACTTGTCACTTTTCCATGTGTTAGTTATGTCTTCTGAGCAGTTTGTCAGCTTTTGGACACCTTTGAAGGTGTTTTCTATGTGTTTCTATGTGTTTTTGTTTGCCTGCCATTGGTTTTAACGGTGTTCGAAGGTGTTCGACGAACAGTTCGACGAACAGTTCGGCGAACACACGGGTGTTCGACGAACCGAACCGAACTCGAACACTACGGGGGTGGCTCAACACTAGTAAAGACCCTGAACTACACAGTACCGTCTCCGAGTGGTTCCTGCTACCCCCATCATCCACGTCGGCTGCCCTGAGGCCATACCCCTCCCGTTGGGGGTTATACTATCACGCTGCACAATCCTACCACCGGCCTCAGCGGACTGTCCTGCAGCAGCAGCTCCCTGGCTGCACTCAACGGGTGGCGTAGTCGTCCAACATCTACCGCTAAAACAGCGCCACTTAGTCTGACTCCCTGGGCACGGACCGGATCACCGCCACGAGACTACCACCCTCAACAGATCCGGCTCCGGGTAAGCTCCCGCGTGCGCAACGCAGCGCGACACAGGCCCAGGGGCGCGTCACATGCTGTCACCCCCGAGCTCCTGCAAAGACCTCGCTGTCACCTCACCACCAGTGGAGCTGCTGCAAACCCCCGAGCTCCTGCAAAGACCGCGCTGTCACCTCACCACCAGGGGAGCTGCTGCCTTCCCCGAGCGTCTGCAAAGACCTCGCTGTCACCTCACCACCAGGGGACATGCTGTCACCCCCGAGCTCCTGAAAAGACCGCGCTGTCACCTCACCACCAGGGGAGCTGCTGCCACCCTCGAGCTCCTGCAAAGACCGCGCTGTAACCTCATCACCAGAGGACATGCTGTCACCCCCGAGCTCCTGCAAAGACCTCGCTGTCACCTCACCACCAGTGGAGCTGCTGCAAACCCCCGAGCTCCTGCAAAGACCTCGCTGTCACCTCATCACCAGAGGAGCAGCTGTCATCCCCGAGCTCCTGCAAAGACCGCGCTGTCACCTCACCACCAGGGAAGCTGCTGCCACCCCCAAGTGCCTGCAAAGACCGTGATGTCACCACACCACCGGGGGGGCTGCTGTCACCCCCAAGCTCCTGCAAGGACCACGCTGTCACCTCACCACCAGGTGGAGCTGCTGCCGCCCCGGAGCTCCTGGCTCCCTTGCTGTTCCCCTATGGATAATAAAGCAGCGAGGGTAGCTCTCCCCTCTGGTCCAGTCTGACAATATGCATGTAATATGTCGCTAACCCCTCCACATGTCTAACACCATGGAATCAATGCTGCCTTATAATAAATATTAATAATATTATTAATAATAGTAATAATGTGTCAATATCTGGCCATCTAGTGGTTGTGATGTGAATTGCAGTCTTGATAATGATAATGCCTTCAATTTATATCATTAGAAATCGTAAATCCACAGAAAGGTAATGGGAGGAACATCTGTATAACAGCAGTAAAGCTCGTCTCCTGGCTTCCTTATGGCGGCTCAGTCTGACTCCTGCAGAGAGCACTCCTCAGCGAGGGTCATGTCGTCTCCATTATACAATACTAGATGGTGGCCCGATTCTAACGCATCGGGTATTCTAGAATATGTATGCGGCCGACCGGGCGCAAGCAGAGCGGTGTTTACATTTGGCGCCAAAATCGCTGATTGGTCGAGGCCAGCAACCGCGACCAATCAGCAAAGCGGTGTTAAAATTTGGCGCCTATATCGCAGATTGGTCACGGCCGGCCCTCGCGAATAATCAGCAGAGCGGGGTTTAAATTTGGCGGCAATAATGCTGATTGTTTGCGGCCGGCGGTCGCGACCAATCAGCAGAGCGGTATTTAAATTTGTCGCCAATAATGGTGATTGGTCACGGCCGTGACCAATCAGCAGAGCGGTGTTTAAATTTGTCGCCAATAATGCTGGTTATTCGTGACCGGTAACCGCGACCAATGAGCAGAGCGGAGTTTAAATATGGCGCCAATATCGCTGATTGGTCGCGGCCGGCCACCGCGACCAATCAGCAAAGTGGTGTTTAAATTTGGCGCCAATATCGCTGATTGGTCACGGCCGGTGGTTGCGACTAATCAGCAGAGCGGTGTTTAAATTTGGCACCAAAATTGCTGATTGGTCGCGGCCGGCGGTCGCGACCAATCAGCAGAGCGGGATTTAAATTTTGGGCCAATACTGCTGATTGTTCACGGCCGGCGACCGCAACCAATTAGCAGAGCGTTGTTTAAATTTTGCGCCAAAATCGCTGATTGGTCGCGGCTGGCGGTAGCGACCAATCAGCAGAGCGGTGTTTCAATTTGCCGCCCTTATCGATGATTGGTCGGGGCCGGCGGCCGCAACCAATCAGCGTCGTATTAGTGAGGACCGGGGAGCGGCGCTGCCTGTGCGGGTACTTCCGCTGCGAGCAGCTGGGAGATGAGCGGCTGCTCGCAGCAGAAGCATCCCGACCGGCGGCGCCGATCCTCCGCTCACACTTGCCGTCAGGAGATCATAGCACTGTTTAAATTAGGCGCCATTCTCGCTGATTGGTCGCGGTCGGCTGGCGGACAGACAGACAGACAGACAGATGGGATAAGACGATTATATATATAGAAGTCCATAACATTCGTCACAATATTTCAGTCACTGTAGAAAGCAAAATAGAGACACAGACGGGTGACGTCTCAGAAATACTTGTTTTTTAGAATCTATTGGCAAAGATTTTTTTGGCTTAGTTTTTTTTTCTATATCACAATCTTTCTTAAAAATATCAATGAGAAACTCAGCAAGAGTCAGAGTTCCTGTAGTTTCAGGAAATCCATGCGCATTAGCTGCAGTGAGCAAACTATGACCCTATCTGTTGTGTAATCAAAGATCATTGTGAAGGAGGAGGAGGTGAGCTGTGACATCACCTATTGTGAATGGGGGATCCTGTGTTATCTACTGTATATAGAGGTGTTATCAGTCATTGTACAGAAGGAGGAGGAGGAGGAGGTGAGCTGTGACATCACCTATTGTGAATGGGGGATCCTGTGTTATCTACTGTATATAGAGGTGTTATCAGTCATTGTACAGGAGGAGGAGGTGAGCTGTGACATCACTTATTGTGAATGGTGGGTTCTGTTTTATCAGCTATATATAGAGATGTTATCAGTCATTGTACAGGAGGAGGAGGAGGTGAGCTGTGACATCACCTATTGTGAATGGTGGATCCTGTGTTATCAGCTGTACAGTCATGGCCAAAAGTTTTGAGAATGACACCAAAATGATATTTTCACATGATCTGCTGGCCTCTGTTTTTTATTAGTGTTTGTCTGATGTTTCTATCACATACAGAAATATAATTGCAATCATATTATGAGGACCAATAGGTTATATTGACAGTTAGAATGAGTTAATGCAGCAAGTCAATATTTGCAGTGTTGCCCCTTCTTCTTCAAGACCTCTGTAATTCTCCCTGGCATGCTCTCAATCAACTTTTGGACCAAATCCTGACTGATAGCAGTCCATTCTTGCATAATCAATGCTTGCATTTTGCCAGAATTTGTTGGTTTTTGTTTGTCCACCCGTCTCTTGATGATTGACCACAAGTTCTCAATGGTATTAAGATCTGGGGAGTTTCCAGGCCATGGACCCAAAATCTCTATGTTTTGTTCCCTGAGCCATTTAGTTATCACCTTTGCTTTATGGCAAGGTGCTCCATCATGCTGGAAAAGGCATTGTTGGGCGCCAAACTGCTCTTGGACGGTTGGGAGAAGTTGCTCTTGGAGGACATTCTGGTACCATTCTTTATTCACGGCTGTGTTTTTAGGCAAGACTGTGAGTGAGCCGATTCCCTTGGCTGAGAAGCAACCCCACACATGAATGGTTTCAGGATGCTTTACAGTTGGCATGAGACAAGACTGGTGGTAGCGCTCACCTCTTCTTCTCCGAATAAGCTGTTTTCCAGATGTCCCAAACAATCGAAAAGGGGATTCATCAGAGAAAATGACTTTGCCCCAGTCCTCAGCAGTCTACTCCCTGTACCTTTTGCAGAATATCAGTCGGTCCCTGATGTCTTTTCTGGAGAGAAGTGGCTTCTTTGCTGCCCTCCTTGAAACCAGCCCTTGCTCAAAGAGTCTCCTCCTCACAGTGCGTGCAGAAGCACTCACACCAGCCTGCTGCCATTCCTGAGCAAGCTCGGCACTGCTGGTAGTCCCATCCCGCAGCTGAAACAGTTTTAAGATACGGTCCTGACGCTTGCTGGTCTTTCTTGGGCGCCCTGGAGCCTTTTTGACAACAATGGAAGCTCTCTCCTTGAAGTTCTTGATGATGCGATAGATTGTTGACTGAGGTGCAATCTTTGTAGCTGCGATACTCTTCCCTGTTCGGCCACTTTTGTGCAGTGCAATGATGGCTGCACGTGTTTCTTTAGAGATAACCATGGTTAACTGAAGAGAAACAATGATACCAAGAACCAGCCTCCTTTTAAAGTGTCCAGTGATGTCATTCTTACTTAATCATGACTGATTGATCGCCAGCCCTGTCCTCATCAACACCCACACCTGTGTTAATGGATCAATCACTAAAACGATGTTAGCTGCTCCTTTTAAGGCAGGACTGCAATGATGTTGAAATGTGTTTTGGGGGTTAAAGTTCATTTTCTGGGCAAATATTGACTTTGCAAGTACAGTAATTGCTGTTAAGCTGATCACTCTTTGACATTCAGGAGTATATGCAAATTGCCATTACAAAAAATGAAGCAGTAAACTTTGGAAAAATTACTATTTGTCTCATTCTCAATACTTTTGGCCATGACTGTATATAGAGATGTTATCAGTCATTGTTACCTTGCCTGTGATGATAGTGAACCCGCTGAAAACTCCTTCTGAAAGAACAGAAAATATGATTCTAAAATAGCCCCAGTGTTCAATGTGAAAACTGCAAGATTACCATTTCTGTTTTTTTTATATATATATATATATATATATATATATATATATTTTATTATGAAAAAAATACCATTGCCAAAAATGTTCAAAAATCTGCATGTAACACAAGAGGTCATTTTCTGACCACACATTCCCATTAAGTCACATTTTGTGGCACCTCTCACAATCCACCAGGGAACATCAGTGCAATCTCCCACTGCAGTGTATCCACTTGTCTGACGTAATGCGAGTGTCCCCTACAAAATCCCAAGACTTTCACTAGTGGCCAAAAATAAAGCCTTCATGACGACAAAACTTCCAAAAATCTCACCAAGAAGTAATATCATTCCACTGCTCTCATCTGATATTCCCGACACTTTTCGGCTTCTTCCGTGGGGAACAGGTGGAGGAGACCTGTGTTAGCAGATTGTCTTCAATTGCAAAGAATTAGTATTTGATTTATCCGACTGTAGATCATGGGGCTTCCATTCTACCCATACCAGTCCATTCTGGTCATTTTTTATTTTTGTTTAAAAGATTCGATTTTTTTCTAAAAAATCATTTCTGCAGCAGGGTTTGATTAACATTTTGGCGTCATTTGCCCTCTATTGCTTCTCTGCTGCACAGTTTATTGCTGGCTGCAAAATGATTTAACTGAGAAACTGTCAGTGAGCTCATAACTCGTCTCTTCATTCTTCTGAGCTCCTCTCAGCTGATTCATGACCACAAAGTTCAGCTCAAATTTGATGTGGTCATAAATAAGTGCAGAGGAGTTCAGAAGGAGGAAGATTAAATCAGCTTTGTCAAGGATACACAGCAGCAAGGGTCAAGCAGATCCCACCGCTGTCATCAGTTGTCAAGGAAACTCCAATCGTCAAGACAATTACACAATTGACTGATGACTGATGGACGAGGCTGCGGCTGCTTCCACTACTAGGCCGATTATTGGGGAACTCACAGTGAGTGTATGGTATATACACATCCTATTCCAACACATGGAATATATATACCCCGGTACGGTCACTGCCAACTACACAATAACAATAGGAATTAGCTGCCACCACCAATCATTTATACAAGCCGATTAGCCATGTGTTATGACGCGCCCCCTGGGCCGTGTGTGGGGGAATACCCGGAACCGGGTCTCTGTGTAATGCTGGGGGTTGTAGTCTCCGTGGCGGCGACCCGGTCCCGTGGCTCAGGGTGGTCAAACCAGTGGCGGATCTGTTTACTTGGTTTTGAGTGTTGAAATGTCCGACTACGCCACCCGTGGATTGCGGTCACTGAGAACCGCCGCTGCGGGGCAGACCGCTGAGGCTGATGTTGGGTGCGCAGCAGAGGGTAGTATAACTCCCCACGGGAGGAGTGTAGCCTCAGGGCAGTGAGTACAGATGGTGGGGGTGATGGTGCGCGGGAGCAACAGTAATGACTCAGAGTCCAGTGATGCAGTCCAGGGTCTTTACTCACAGTTTTACACTCCAAGCCACTTCTGCAGGTAATGGCTGCCCACGTCGTGCTGTGCTCACCAGGTGAGGGGCTCGGCCAACTCCCAGGTACCTTTGGAATGCTTTTCAGGACCCCCTTCGTGTGTCCTTTCTCTGGCCCGTCGTACCCCACAATTGACCACGTTTCTGTCCAGCTGCCTCGGGCCTTGGCGGGCAAACGTATGTTCCGTTTCCCTGGGCCCTATATGGTGCCTTCCTAACGGGTGTAGTGAGGGGCCGTAACACGTGCAATGCCATGGCCTCCGGTTACTAGCTGAGGGTAGTTGCTCTCCTCCACTGGAGAGGGATCCGGTTCCCTTTCTTGGCCTGACCCCCCTACTCTGGTAGCGGCGGGCGTACTGTGGTGACTGGCCGGTCCGCACCCCTGGGGTCCCTTCACTCCACTCCGGGAGCCTCATCCGTTCCTATCCTTTCTGACTGAACTCAGCAGCTCTTCTCTTCTCTAGGCTCAAGCCTAGAGACTTGGCCTCCCTGCAGAGCAGAGCCCGTACAGAGCCCCTGCTCCCAGCCTCCTTCTCTCTCTGCTCTCTTCATCTCCCTGACTCCAAGATGGTGCCCACCTTATATACTCCCCTTTTCAGTGCACCCTGGATCTACTCACCTCACCCACACACTACCGGGTTCCCCCTTTCTAGGTGTTGCCTCCCCCCACTCCAGCCAGGGACAGGGGCAGTTGTGCTCACTCTTGGCAGCATTGTCGCCCTGCCCCCCGGAAATGTGGTGTAGTGCATGTGGGTGTTCGGGTCCTGAGCCACACTCCATCCTTACCTGGAAGCGAGATATCACACCTCTGGGTGAGATGCAATACCTCTGTAGCGACCGAACCCTTGGGGCGCTACATGTTACACGTAGCGTATGGCTTCAGGGGTTCACAGAGCAAGAGAAACAGAACTATTAAATTTATATATTTAATCCAGAAAGTTAGGCAGTGTTTATAAAAAATATACAAGATGACAGAAGAAAAGTACTAAACCTGGTCACAGAAATGGCTTAGAGCTTAGCGGAGGGAGGTACTCCGATTGGGAAAATGGACAGAACCTCCACAGCAAACTATGTCTTCCAAGACTGACAAGGACTGACAAAGGACCCAAGCCCAACAACTGCTTTTTATTAGATCAGGGTTACGCCCACACACCTCCCCTTGAACTCATGTGGGGAGGATTGTGGGATTTCCTGGGTATGTTAGAATTTTATTAGATCTCCAACTTACAGGATATCTTCACCTTTGAAGGTTCCAGCCATTAGATTTTGACATTATTATTTCTTATCATGATTTTACTGTTACATGGCATGTTTGCATCATCTATCGGACTGTTATTAAGTTGAATGGATTCTAGTGGCCCCACGGCGATGTGTGTCAATGAGTCAAATTCGTTCCTTTGCAACGACGCCAAAATCTATATCTATTAAATATCGGATCGATACAAAACACCAATATTCATATCTGGACAATGGAGACACAACATCTGGGACACTCTCATAAATATCCTTTGAATCCAGGATGCTTTTTTCCTTGGAACAAAGGCCGCCCCTGACCTTCTCTTCCCCTGTGCGAATAAATCTCAATCTGGCTGTATTTTCCCTAGTAGATATCCTGTTTTCATCACCTGTCCACGGCAGGAGATCTCTAATTCAAAGTGGATTAAAGTGTCAGCTCTTTCCCTATTTTCTCTAAGTTAATTGGTTTCTCTGTTCCTAGGTCTAATTAATCCCACTTCAAAAAGGAGATCTTCTCCAGCTGTACATAGTTTTCCCTCTTCAAATATGTTCATTGTGAGGGGGATATGTCTTCTGGATTTTAATTTTCCTCCATGACAAGCTCTCTGACAGATTCTCAATTAACTTGCCAGTCAATTCCAGCTACCCAAACAACAGACAGCATGACTGAGATCCTGGCCACACCATCACAGACGGTATATTACCTTCTGAAAGGATCCAGGGTTCCAGGGGAAACGTAATTTAATGATCATGACATGTTGGTATATAGAGAGAGACCTGACAATCACCTGGAACGGAGCAGGGAGAAGCCGAACGGGGCCGCACCAGACCAGTCTCATCTCTTGCTATGGTCCACATCTGGTTTCTCCTGGCACCGCTCCAGGTGATTGACAGGTCTCCCTATTCCAACAAGGAAGAGACCTGTCAATCACCTGGAATGGAGCAGGGAGAAGCCGGACGGGGTAGCATTGGACTAGTCTCATCTATTCCTATCGGTAGGTCCCCAAATAGACCTACAATCTGTTTTCTCGGAAACGATGCAGCTGTGCCGGCAGGATCTGATTCATGCTGACCACTCTGACAAGTTTCCTTTAGCTCAATCTGCAGCTGCGCAGAGAGACGATCGAAGGAAAATGGTGGAACATTACTAAATGAGATAAAAACGTCAAAATTAGACAAAATTACGTGCATTTAAATGAAAACTCCTCCTGAAAGTGTCCATGTCTTTCAACTGCTGCAGACCACCAGGGACGCAGTTATGAATTCCTTCACCTTCCCAAGACCACCAAAAATGCAGACTGCACCCTTTACTTCACTAGAGGATCAGAATTCTTCATCCCCCGGGCTCAGAAGATTTCACTGAGGAGATTTTTACACCCTGAAGTTCATTACTAGGTGACATAATATATCGTGATGTTCCGCAGTCGGCCATTGCTTTGTAGTAGAGGCAAGAGAGTCTTTAAGAGAATTCTTACAGGATCCTTTAAAGATGGAGAGATATTGCCATCTGCTGGTCAGGCACAGTCAAGCGGAACCAAGATGTACAAGAGAAGTTGAAGGGGGAGCAGATTTAAATGATGGACCCAGTCAGGTGACTTCCAGGAAGGAGTTCCTGGATATAAGAGGCGAGCGTGCCAAGCCTGAGATGGTTTTGGCAACAAGCAGCAGAGAGGAGCAGACATGCTCCTTACGTGCTGAGAAGTCCCGCGTGGCAGGCCTAAGCAAGAAAGCAAGAGGCCTGCGAGGTGCCACAGCCGGATACCGGTGGATGAGCTCTGGATCTCTCACAGATGTGCCCGAGTGCTGTGCCTACTGAGGAGAGTCGGAACCTGCTTGCGGTGCTGAGTGAGTTCGCGGAACCCAACGTCGTCCGCCGACAGACGAGGTCTTGGACCCCCCTATCCACGGCTTGAGAGACTGCCTCCAACGGCCAGGAAGAGAGGAGTTGGGAGACGGCTGCGCCAGGAAAGTCACGCCAGTGAAAGCAGAGGAGCTGCATACGTGAACAGGGCCGTCACTGCTACTGTTCACTCACGGTACCAGGGCCACTTGGATTTAGATACTTAGGTTGGGATGGGAACGGTTGGGGCGGAAGAAGCTAAACGTGATTTAATTGACTTTGTCCGGAAAAGACTTTTGGCCTAGCGGGAATAACCGGTGACCCCCGCTAGAGCCATATACAGAGTTAAAGAACTGACGTGGTGACTCCCATGATTGGGTGCACCACAGTACCTTGAGAGACTTTGCATTTCATTAATATTTCAAATTACCGTTCATTACCCTTGTTGCCATTCCCTTGTTTAGAACACCTGTTATATATATACATATATATATATATATATATATATATATATAAACTGTTTATATTCATCTCTGACTGTTCTCGCCTTGTGTCTCTGTGTGTTGCATTCCGGCACCTGCATTACATTTGGCGTAGTCGGCACCATGCAACATTCAGATGCAGAGATGGCGGATCAGTCTGTGGCTGGGTCCGGCCGGAGCCATATACCCCTGGGGCTAAGCTCAGCCATCTTCCCAAGTTCACTGGGGATGGCATGTCACTGTGGGACTGGGTAGAAAGATTGAGAAGTATGCTACGTATGTATCCCCTTGATCCCCTAGCCCAGGCGGAACTGGCCCTCCAAACCCTTGATGGAGAGGCCCGGCAAACTGTGATGTACCGCCCACCTGGGAACCGTGACACCGTGGACAAAGTGATAAAAATTCTAGAGGACATGCACGGTGACACCACGGATCTGGGACTCTTGCGCCTATGGTTATTTCAGTGGGTCCAAGGGAAAAATGAGACCATAAATCAGTATGTTAATGCATTACAGGAAGCGATGGCCCATATCGTTAAGAAGGCTCGAGATGAGAACCAAGGTCTGGGACCATTGGATAAAGTGTTGCATGACCAACTGATTGCTGGCTTGAAAGACCCTTCCCTGAGGCAGATCTTGAAGGAGCGGCTGCGTTTGAGCCCCGATCTGGGCTTCCTGGAGGTAGGGGCTGAAGCTAGAGTCCTGGAGAAAGAAGTTCCTGTTCTCAAGGCCAGAGTTAGAAGTCATGAGGCAATTGCCCCTAGATTTACCCACAAAGAGCCTGATTGGGTACGGGAGATTCGTCAGGATATTCGGGATGAGCTGAACACTTATAGAAAGACCCCTGCTGCCCCCTTGCCGATGGACCCGTACTACCCCACGTGGACGGAGACCAGAGCGAGAAAAACGTTCCTACCAGGCCCCAGCACGTCATGTACCCGACCTATCGGTAGAACGAGGACCAGAGTGTTGGACCTGCGGCGGTAGGAGGCATATCTCCAAAGACTGTCCAAACCGAGAAAAGAGGAGGCGGGGGCAGCTGTTAAACTAAGATGCCCCACGGTTGTGGAGCATTCCGTGGGGTCTCGAGTTTCAGAGAGTGGAAGAGGGAGCATCATCTGGGCTGAATTTAATGGGCAGCGGATCTGCTGTCTAATGGACACTGGGTTTCAGGTGACTACTATGCCTGAGACGTATTTACAAAGTCACTTTCCTCAAGTTGCTCGTTCCTGGCGGGAACCCACTGTCAAACTGGTGGCGGCTAATCAACTACCTATCCCAGTAGCGGGAGTAGTATGCATGTCTGTCCGGGCATGCGGAAAGGACCTTGGTCGCAAAGGGATAGTACTGACCACAGGGCCCGGAGGCGATGGGCCCATTGTAACCCTAGGCATGAATGTGCTGAAGGAGGTTGGACAGTTCCTGGCTGAGGACTCTAACAAAAACAACTGGACCCGCCCCACTCGTGACCCAGCTAACAAGAGAGTATTCCAGCATCTTGTGCGAGTCAGTTAAATTCAAAAATTGCCCGCTACCTCTCAGTACCTTGGTAAGGTATCGATACCACCCAAAGCCACAATGACACTACCAGTAGGATAGACTGTCTCACTTTACCGGTACTGGCACATGTGTCCTTAGAGGGCATGGACATTCAGATTGAACCAATGGAGGAAGAGGAAGGGCCCTCTGGACTCCTGGTTGCTCGGACCCTGGCCACCGTACGGTAGGGCCGAGTGCATCAATCTAAGTGGCACGAGCTTACAGTTGTTGACCCGACAAGAGGTGGCGCGAGTTTGCATAATGCCAGAGGCCCTTACCTGAGCTGACGCTATAGGGCTGGCACCTGTGGAAGAAGAGCCATGGACCCTGGAGCTGTCCCTCAACAGCCAAGAGAATGGAAGAGAACAGTTGGCTGGGCGCCATCTCTTGGAGAAAATGGAGGCTAATCTTACTGAGTTTTCTGCTGGACAAGTCAGACGGATCGAACAACTTCTACAGCGGCATCAGGGAGTGTTTGCACAACATGAAGACGATTTTGGGTGCACTCGGGAAATTCAGCACGAAATATCCACCGGAAATACTGCTCCCATTCGAGAGAGATATCAGCAGATCCCGCCTCAAATGTACCAGGAGGTGAAAGAACTGTTGGCCCACATGTTGCGGAACGGCGTGATCCGCGAAAGTCAAAGTCCTTGGGCGGCTCCTATCGTGCTGGTCCGGAAGAAGGATGGTTCCCTGAGATTTTGTGTAGACTATCGGAAGCTGAATGCATGTACAGTGCGGGACTCCTATCCACTCCCCTGAATTGAAGAGTCTCTATTTGCACTAGGAAGCCCCAAGTTCTTCTCTTCCCTCGACCTGGCCAGTGGCTATTGGCAGGTCCCAGTAGCTGAGAAGGATCGTCCAAAGACAGCTTTTGTCCTCCCTATGGGCTTGTTTGAGTTCAATCGGATGCCGTTCGGGCTAACAAATGTACTGGGGACCTTTCAAAGACTGATGGAGAGATGCTTGGGGGACCTCAACTTTGAAGCCACTTTAATATATCTGGACAATATAATTATCTATTCCGCTACTTTTGAAGATCATCTCCGCTGACTGGAACAAGTGTTAGAATGGCTTCAGAGGCACGGCCTGAAAATTAAGCCTCGTAAGTGTCGTCTCTTCAAGCGAGAAACTGAATATCTGGGGCACACTGTGTCCAGTGCGGGAGTGCACCCCACTGCGGAGAAAGTAGCTGCCGTGCAGAAGTGGCCCTCACCCGTCAATCTAAGAGAATTGAGGGCTTTCCTGGGGCTCGCTGGATACTACCGCAGATTCATTAAAGACTTCGTTAAGATTGCAGTCCCGCTCAATGAATTGCTGAGAGGAACGGCTGGGGGAGCCAAGCGGCAGCCCATTCAGTGGGGCCCATGACAAGAAGAAGCTCTTTGAGCATTGAAAATGGTGCTAACGGATACCCCAATTATGGCCTATGCTAACTTTTCACAACCTTTCGTGTTGTACACTGACGGAAGCTTGCATGGACTGGGAGCAGTGCTGGCTCAAGTGCAAGGAGGAAAAGAGCCAGTGATTGTGTATGCCAGCAGGTCGTTCCGAGATACGGAGAAGAATCCGGACAACTACAGTTCGTTCAAGCTGGAGCTACTGGCACTGGTGGGCCATGACCGAGAAATTTGCTGAGTACTTGTCGGGGTCAGAAGTGCAAGTGCAGACAGATAACAACCCTTTGGCCCACTTGGAGAACGCCAAGCTGGGCGCGTTAGAGCAGCGGTGGGTCGCAAGGATGTCCAAATACCAGTATAAAATCGCCTATCTGTCCAAGGCCCTGAACACTCATGCAGATGCCCTGTCCCGGGTCACTCAGACGGGGCCGAAAAGGGACAGAGATGAGGAGCTCAAAGGCGATGGGATTCCGGATTTTAGCCCGTTCGCCGCTGCCATGGTCGACGCCCAGGAGACCAGAGAGGAACCGAGGCCCACTTAAATTCTGGACCGCTCAAGAGATGAGTGGATACACATCTGCATCAATCCGACCCAGAGCTGGCAAAGCTGAGAGAATGGGTCGCCCTTGGTCAAAGACCCAACCAGGAAGCCAGGGCCGCTTCACTTCCAACTACCCTACAAATCCTAGGCCAGTGGGAGAGGCTCTTCCTGAAGGATGGCTTGCCATGCCGAAGAATTCAGCTACCTGAAGAGTTTGATGTTACCTGGCAAGTAGTAGTTCCAGAAGCGCTGGTAACGCAGCTAGCCCAGGAAGCTCATAGAAGAGGTGCTCACTTCGGTGTGGAGAAGACCTTTCGGTGGTTACAACGGCTGGTGTATTGGCCTCAACTGCGGCAAGAAGTCGAAGGGGTCTGCCGAATATGTCGCCAGTGTGAGTTGAATAAGCCCCGGAACAAAGAGCTCCCATTCAGACCATCCAAACTTCTGCACCCTTTGAAGTCCTGATGATTGACTACCTGATGATCGGAACTTCATACAATGGTTACGGACACTGTTTGGTAATGACTGATCACTTCATCAAGTTTGCAGTGGTGACGCTTACCCGAGACTAACCAGCAGAAGCCGCACCTAAGGCCATCTGTCAGGATTTCATCCGGATTTATGGGTTCCCGAAGCGAATACATTCTGACCAGGGTGCCAGCTTCCAAGGACGAGTGATGGATGAACTATACCGTATCTATGGGACCGACCGATCCCGAACAACGCCCTACCACCCTCAAGGGAACGGCGCATGCAAGCGCTTTAACCGAGCCCTGTTGCAAATGTTGCGAACGCTGGAGGCGGACAAAAAGATGAAGTGGCCCGAATTCGTGTCCGAGCTTGTGTGGTTGTATAATAATCAAGTTCATGCGACTACTGGCTACACCCCTTACATGTTGCTGTTTGGAAGGAGTGGGCAAGAAATTACTGAACTAGACCTAGACTCAGAAAACTCCGGCCCAGGCAGTAGCCCGAGAACCTGGATTCGAGAACACAAGCGCCGGCTTCATAGAGTGACGAGATTGGTTTCAGGAAGTAGAGCATGCAGATCGGCCCCCGATCTCGGGTGGATCACTCCACCCAGGAGACCGTGTGCTGGTAAGGGTCAAACGATTTGGGAGTAAACTGGACCTTCACTGGGAGGCGATACCATATCAGGTGGTGAAGAAGATTCACCCAGACAACCCAGTCTACAAGGTTAGGCCCAAAGGAGATGACGCCGCGACACCCAGGGTGTTGCACCGCAATTTGGTGCGACCTTGCTCCTTTGAAGCAGAGACCTGTAATGGAGTTGGGCCTTCAAACGAATTGGCTGAAGTGCCACATACAGGAACCTTGGGGGATGAAGAAGGATGGGCCACAATGCAGTTGGGCCCATCAGAACCGTCGATGCCAACTCCAAGTGGGACCCAGGATGAATCGGGAAGTGACTTGCAATCCCCAGTGGTTGATTTATCTGATATCCCGGAGTCATCTCCAGAGGAGGAGCCCCGCAGAACTGAGCGGGCTAATGCCGGAATTCCTCCTAACCGGTATGCTCAAGAAGAGTTTATCTGGTCTCAGATCCAACAGAAAACGGGGGAGTGTGCCCAACTCCTGTCTGAACTTGCACTGCCAGGAAAGAGACATCAATCCCACAAGAAATCCACTCGCCCGAGAACTGGCGAACAAGAAGGAAGGAGGAATGTAGTAGAGGCAAGAGAGCCTTTAAGAGAATTCTTACAGGATGCTTCAAAGATGGAGAGAGATTGCCATCTGCTGGTCAGGCACAGTCAAGCAGAACCAAGATGTGCAAGGGAAGTTGAAGGGGGAGATTTAGATGCTGGACCCAATCAGGTGACTTCCAGGAGTTCTTGGGTATAAGAGGCCAGTGCGCCAAGCCTGAGGTGGTTTTGGCGCCAAGCAGCAGAGAGGAGCAGACGTGCTCCCTGTGTGCTTAGAAACCCCGCGTGGCAGGCCTAAGCCAGAGCCTGCGAGGTGCCACAGCCGGACACCGATGGATGAGCCACAGATCCCTCACAGATGTGCCCCGAGCTGTGCCTACTGCGGAGAGTCGGAACCTGCTTGTGGTGCTGAGTGAGTTTGCGGAACCTGACGTCGCCCCCTATCCACGGCTTGAGAGACTGCCTCCAACGGCCACGAAGAGAGGAGTTGGGAGACGGCTGCGCCAGGAAAGTTACGCCAGTGAAAGCAGAGGAGCATACGTGAACAGGGCCGTCACTGCTACTGTTCACTCACGGTACCAGGGCAAGTTGGGTTTAGGTACTCAGGTTGGGAGGGGAACGGTTGGGGCGGAAGAAGCTAAACGTCATTTAATTGACTTTGTCCGGAAAAGACTTTCGGCCTAGTGGGAATAACCGGTGACCCCCGCTAAGGCCATATACAGAGTTAAAGAACTGACGTGGTGACTCCCATGATTGGGTGCACCACACTACCTTGGGAGACTTTGCATTTTATTAATATTTCAAATTACCGTTCATTACCCCTGTTGCCATTCCCTTGTTCAGAATACCTGTTATATCTATATATAAACTGTTTATATTCATCTCTGACTGTTCTCGCCTTGTGTCTCTATGTGATGCATTCCAGCACCTGCATTACAGCTTATGTACTTAATGGCGGCCGTGACGAGGTCTGCCGATCTCTCCCATCATAAGTGCTTAAAATCAGGTATTAGGAGCCGTCCCCTCCGACCTTTTCTATTCAAAGCCCCAGCTGCAAAGAGAATCCTCATTTCTCGTTATCTGCGCAGTTTTTGCTGCATTTAATTAATCCATCATATCTGTATATGAAGCCATCAGTCTCATGTAAAGTGTGAGGATGAGGCAGATGGAGATGAACCTGGAAGCAGTCGGGGGAGGGGGATCCATCACATCAAGCACAAGTCATATTATGACATCTAATGGCATTTAATGAAGCAGTGATGGACCCGGACTCTCCGCCGCTGCCTCTCTCCAGACTCCGCTGCCATCAATCTCTTACTATTCCTATTCAGTCTTTACACCAGATCATTGAAAGCTTAGTCACAGCCAATATGGCCGTCAGCACTTGTGCACCCAACGCTGCCCTACCAACCGCTTACCACCCATGTACAGAGGGGATTTTTTTCATATTCCTCGAACCTCCACTTTTACACCTTTATTCACTCCATTTAATCATCAGTTTTCATGTAGTTGTAGTACAATCCTGCCTATTGCTATGTGGTCCCTTTAAGGATTTGCAGCACTGATTGTCCTGGGAGGTGACGGTATTGGGTTTGGTGAATACTATAGAGGGGACATGGCTTTTAATGAGGTGATTTGTATTTTGCAGACAATGCACTCCCCACCCTCCACAGTGCACTCCCCACCCTCCACAGTGCACTCTCCACCCACCACATTGCACTCCCCACCCTCTACAGTGCACTCCCCACCCTCCACAGTGCACTCCCCACCCTCCACAGTGCACTCCCTACCCAACACAGCGCACTCCCCACCCTCCACAGTGCACTCCCCACCCACCACAGTACACTCCCCACTCTCCACAGTGCACTCCCCACCCACCACAGTGCACTCTCCACCCACCACAGTGCATTCTTCTGCTCCACAGTCCACTCACCACCCACCACAGTGCACTCTCCACCCACCGCAGAGTACTCCACACCCTCTACAGTGCACTCCCCACCCTCCACAGTGCACACCCCACCAACCACAGTGTACTCCCCACCAACCACAGTGTACTCCCCACCCTCCACAGTGCACTCCCCACCAACCACGGTGTACTCCCCACCAACCACAGTGTACTCCCCACCCTCCACAGTGCACTCCCCACCAACCACAGTGCACTCCCCCGCTCTTATTTTCATTACTGCCATTAGTTCAGTACAATCTTGAGCAGAAATCTTGATGACATCATGGCTGAAAGTATACGAGATAGGGGGGTACACCTTAAGGTAATAGATGCCTACTGCAGGGTGTCACTGGTGGTGGAAAAAGTTTGAGGTGCTGCTCACAGAGCACTGTGTCCTATAAGTTATCTGCAGCAGTTGCTGGTGACGTGGCTGGGTAAGACGGCAACGTGGGATTAGAGCCATAAGTACTTCCTCTCCCCCTTGTCTCATTCCAGAAAGCATAAAATTCCTATTTCTCACCTGAAGTGGTTAGACACGTGCGGATGGAGTAGAAAAAACAGTCACACATTACAGAGAATTGCCTGCACTATAGCTAGCTAGCAAGTGGGGGTGAGCAGGACTCACTTAAAAAGGTGTGCCATCCGAAGTCTTAGGGCTCATACCCATATGTGTGAAAAAAACGTTCCGATACCTGGACCGAAAAATCGAATGAGTGTCATGCAAGTGTCATGCGATTTTCATGAGAGAACAATCCGATTTTTCACACCTAGCATCCGTATGCAATGCGTTTTCTTTCTCTGCAACTATTATTAGTCTGCAATCATTTACAAGACCATTTACAGTGTTCTATGCTACAGAATGGTAATGTATCCGTAAAAGTCAGATGGCATACGGATGGTCCATATGCCGTCTGTTTTTTTTCTCGCACCCATTGACTTAAATTGGCGAGTCTCGTCTGAGATACGCAGCAATACACAGCAAGCTGCGATTTTTTTCTCAGTTCAATTTCAGCTGAGAAAAAAGTCACAGATGAGATGTGCCTCATAGAATAACATTGGTCAGAGTGCAATCCGATTTTTTATCGGATTGCACTCGTCTGTTCTTCTCGCATATGAGTATGAGCCCTTAGAGAGCGTCACAAAAAAGAATGTAAGGAGGCCCAGACTGAGCTTCAGTCTGTGTAGATTATTCCAGGGGTAGGAGACCTGTGATTACTGAGAGAGGACAAGGATTACCACCACAGAAGGCAGCAGATACATGCAGTCAGAGCAGAGGAAGAATGAGCTGTACAGCACAGAGAATCACATGCACAATAGTTACAGAGTGAGTGGGTGTGAGCAGCACTCCCTATAAAGGTGAACCATTCTATGGCTTAGAGGGAGACAGGAGAGTGTAAGGAGTTCTGGCCAGAACTGCAGGTGGTGTATATTGTCTCAGGAATAGAAAAACTGCCATTACTGAGAGACTGTGAGAATTACCACCACAGAGGGGAGCAGAGATGTTTATTCCTGTGGGTGTAGTGTGCAGATTCCAAAAGGTCATGAAATTGCCACCTGATAGGGCAAAGATTAGCTGTCGACAGGGGGATGACATAGCTACACTAGATTAGTCTGTAGGCTGATGCCTGAGTATGAAGAACCAGGGCCGCCATCAGGGCATTACTGCCCTTACTGCTGTATGGGGCCCCGTGAGCAGCAGTACAGAGGGGGGGCCCGGGACCAGTTGGGTCTCCCCCTCTTGTGCTTCTGCTCACGGGGTCCCATGCTGTAGGAAAGCGGGCGGCGCAAATCTGGTGCTGAATGCCTTGCTGGAGCTACGCCAGCAGCTCTCTTATATTTCTCCTGACTTCTGGTCAGCCGACCAGAAGTCAAGAGAACTCAGAACGCGTACCTCTCCTGGTGCAGGGACCCCCGGAGCGCTCACAGTCTTCAACACTGAACGGCTGTGCAGCAGCTCCAAGGGGCTCCCTCCTCCCCTGTGACGCGCTGGTGAAGGCGCATATGCGATGACTTATCGCATACGCGCCTGCAGAGAGTGGGAGCCACGCCAGGATGCCAGCACAACTGCAGGGATCGTATGAGAGGTAAGTATGACAACTTTATTTTTTTAAATTAATTAATGGTCTTGGGCATGAGCACATGGAGGGTGGGAAGAGCACACGGGAAGTTTGGATTGGAGGGTGGGAAGAGCACATGGGGAATTGGGAGTGGAGGCTGGGAAGAGCTCATGGGGAGTTTGGAGTGGAGAGTGGGAAGAGCTCATGGGGAATTTGGATTGGAGGGTGGGAAGAGTGCATGGGGAATTGGGAGTGGAGGATGGGGAGAGCACATGGGGAGCTTGGAGTGGAGGGTGGGAAGAGATCATGGGGAGTTTGGAGTGGAGAGTGGGAAGAGCGCATGGGCAATTGGGAGTGGAGGGTGGGGAGAGACCATGGAGAATTGGGAGTGGAGGCTGGGAAGAGCTCATGGGGAGTTTGGAGTGGAGAGTGGGAAGAGCTCATGGGGAATTTGGATTGGAGGGTGGGAAGAGTGCATGGGGAATTAGGAGTGGAGGGTGGGGAGAGCACATGGGGATCTTGGAGTGGAGGGTGGGAAGAGATCATGGGGAGTTTGGAGTGGAGAGTGGGAAGAGCGCATGGGCAATTGGGAGTGGAGGGTGGGGAGAGCCCATGGGGAATTGGGAGTGGAGGGTGGGGAGAGAACATGGGGAACTGGAAGTGGAGGGTGGGGAGAGCACATGGGAACTGGGAATGGAGGGTGGGGAGAGCACATGGGGAACTGGGAGTGGAGGTTGGGGAGAGCACATGGGGAACTGGGAGTGGAGGGTGGGGAGAGCTCATGGGGAATTGGGAGTGGAGGGTGGGGAGAGCACATGGAGATTTGGGAGTGGAGGTTTGGAAAAGCAAATGATGAATTGGGGGTGGGGAGAGCAAATGATGAATTGGAAGTGGGGAGAGTAAATGATGGTGAATAGATGGTGGGGGTGGGGAGAGAACGGACATGACAATGAATTGGGGCAGAGGATTATGTAAATAAAATGAATCGGGGGAGCAGGAGGTACAGAGTGGGGGGTGTTGAGGATGCAGGCGTGTGACTGGTAATAAATTGGGGGAAAGAGTACAGGTTCTAATTAATTTATATATTTATTAGGTGGGGAAGTGGGTATTTACAGTTATTGGGGGCGCAGTGGTGGGTTACAATTTATATTTGGAATGGTGGATTGCATAATAACTAATTATATATTAATGGTGGGTGCACGTCTGTATTCAGCTGTGCAATGTAGAAGTTGGGGAATGTGCTCTAGATAACTGTGTGTTATTTTATGCAGAGACGAGTCCTGGCTAGAAGAAGTGATGGCCGTCTGTGCCAGATGAAGGAGAAAAGCGAAGATGAAGGACTTCAACTAGTGACGTCACCGGTGAGTCAGTGTATTACATGTACACTTACACTACACACTGTATACTATGTACAGGGCTCCTGTGTATAATGTCACTGGTGATCACTGTATTACCTGTACACTGACACTATATACAGAGCTGTGTATAATGTCACTGGTGATCACTGTATTACCTGTACACTATATACAGAGCTCCTGTGTATAATGGCACCGGTGATCGCTATATTACATAGTAACATAGTAGCATAGTTTTTAAGGTTGAAGGAAGACTAAGTCCATCTAGTTCACCCCATAGCCTAACATGTTGATCCAGAGGAAGGAAAAAAAAAAACACGTGGAAAACACTAAGCTCCACATTGGGGAAAAAAATTCCTTCCCGACTCCATACGACAATCAGACTAGTTCCCTGGATCAACGCCCTATCAAGGAATCTAGTATTTATAACCTGTAATATTATACTTTTCCAGAAAGGCATCCATGCCCTTCTTAAATGTTAGTAGTGAATCCCTCATTACAACATCATGCGGCAGAGAGCTCCATAGTCTCACTGCTCTTGCAGTAAAGAATCCCCGTCTGTGATTATGATTAAACCTTCTTTCCTCCAGACGTAGAAGATGCCCCCTTGTCCCCGTCTCAGGCCTCAGAGTAAAAAGATCAGTAGAAAGGTCTTTGTACTGTCCCCTCATATACTTGTACATAGTAATTAGAACACTCCTAAGCCTTCGTGTTTCCACAGTAAATAACCCCAAGTGTAATAACCTGTCTTGATATTGCAGACCCCCCAGTCCTCTAATAACCTGTCTTGGTATTGCAGACCCCCCAGTCCTCTAATAACCTGTCTTGGTATTGCAGACCCCCCAGTCCTCTAATAACCTGTCTTGGTATTGCAGACCCCCCAGTCCTCTAACAACCTGTCTTGGTATTGCAGACCCCCCAGTCCTCTAATAACCTGTCTTGGTATTGCAGACCCCCCAGTCCTCTAATAACCTTGGTCGCTCTTCTCTGCACCCTCTCTAGTTCAGCTATGTCTTTCTTATAAACCGGAGACCAGAACTGTACACAGTATTCTAAGTGTGGTCGCACTAGTGACTTGTATAGAGGTAAAATTATCTTCTCCTCATCAGCATCTATGCCTCTTTTAATGCATCCCATTATTTTATTTGCCTTTGCAGCAGCTGCCTGACACTGGCCACCAAACGTGAGCTTGTCGTCCACCAATACACCCAGGTCTTTTTCAGTTACAGTTTTGCCCAGTGTTTTACAATTCAGCATATAATTATACATTTTACTTCCTCTGCCCAAGTGCATTACCTTACATTTATCCCCATTAGAGCTCATTTGCCATTTATCAGCCCAAGCTTCTAGTTTACATAGAATCATAGAATCATAGAATGGTAGAGTTGGAAGGGACCTCCTGGGTCATCTGGTCCAACCCCCTGCTCAAAGCAGGATTCACTAGATCATCTCAGACAGATGTCTGTCCAGCCTCTGTTTGAAGACGTCCATTGAAGGGGAACTCACCACCTCTCGTGGCAGCCTGTTCCACTCATTAATCACCCTAACTGTCAAAAAGTTTTTTCTAATATCTAATCTGTGTCTCCTCCCATTTAGTTTCATCCCATTGCTTCTAGTCTTTCCTTGTGCAAATGAGAATAAAGATGATCCTTCTACAATGTGACAGCCCTTGACATATTTGTAGATAGCTATTAAGTCTCCTCTCAGTCTTCTTTTTTGCAAGCTAAACATTCCCAAATCCTGCAACCGTTCCTCATAGGACATGGTTTGCAGACCAGTCACCATTCTGGTCGCTCTTCTCTGAACTTGCTCCAGTTTGTCTATGTCTTTTTTAAAATGTGGTGCCCAAAACTGTACACAGTATTCCAGATGAGGTCTGACCAAAGAGGAGTAAAGACCGATAATGACTTCACGTGATCTAGACTGTATGCTTCTGTTAATACATCCCAGAATTGTATTTGCCTTTTTTGCTGCTGCATCACACTGTTGACTCATGTTCAGTCTATGATCTATTAGTATACCTAAGTCTTTTTCACATGTACTGTTGCTTAGCTCTATTCCTCCCATTCTGTATATGCTTTTTTCATTTTTATTGCCCAGATGTAGTACTTTGCATTTTTCCCTGTTAAAAACCATTCTGTTGGTTGCTGCCCACTGCTCCAGTTTATTTAGGTCTTTTTGAATCCTCTCTCTCTCTTCTCTAGTATTAGCTATCCCTCCTAGCTTTGTGTCATCAGCAAATTTAATCAGTTTACCCTCAATTCCTTCATCTAAATCATTGATAAAGATGTTGAACAATACAGGTCCCAGGACGGAGCCCTGTGGTACCCCACTTGAGACATTCATCCAGCTGGATGTGAAGCCATTTACAACCACCCTTTGAGTCCGATCACTAAGCCAGTTATGAATCCACCTAACAGTTGCCTGGTCCATTGCATACTTGGTCATTTTTTCAATAAGGATGGTGTGAGATACTTTGTCAAATTCTTTGCTGAAGTCAAGATATACTATATCTACAGCATTTCCCTGATCCACCCAGTCAGTGATTCTGTCATAGAAGGAAATTAAGTTAGTCTGACATGACTTGTTAGTTACAAACCCATGCTGACTCTGGTTAATCACTTCATTCTTATTAATATACTTACATACATGTTGTTTAATAATTTGTTCAAAGATCTTTCCTGGTATAGAAGTCAGACTCACCGGCCTATAGTTCCCTGGGTCTACCTTCTTCCCCTTTTTGAAGATAGGAACAACATTTGCTCTTCTCCAGTCTTCTGGGACTTCTCCTGTTCTCCAAGAATTTTCAAACATTATGGAGAGTGGTTCTAAAATTTCTTCAACGATCTCCTTCAGTACTCTGGGGTGTAATTCATCTGGACCTGGAGACTTGAACTCATTTATGTTAGCTAAATGTTCCCTCACAATCTCTCTGTTTACAGATAACTTGGATTCCTCTATTCCTTTAAAAGGACAGTGAAGATCAGTTGATGTTACATTTTCTTTCTGAGAGAAAACAGATGCAAAATAGGAATTAAAAAGTTCGGCCTTCTCAACATCCTCTCTTACCATTTCTCCATTTTCATCCTGTAAAAATCCTATAGCATCTTTGACTTTTCTTTTAATTTTGACATACCCCCAAAATCCTTTTTTATTGCTTTTGACATCTCTTGCAAGCCTTAATTCATTGTCAGCTTTAGCTAACCTGATACGTGCCCTACAGGATCTGCAGACTGCATTATAATCTTCTTTAGATATGCCTCCCTCTTTCCATTTAATAAACATTTCTTTCTTTCTTTTTAGCATGTGTTTAAGTTCTGTGTTCATCCATCCTGGTTTCCTTAAATGCTTCCCATTCTTCCTACTTTTCGGGATTGTTAACGATTGTGCTTTGAGAATCTCATTTTTAAAAATTTCCCATCCTTCCTGGACATTTTTGTCCTTAAGGACATCCAGCCATTGGATCCCTCCTATTCTCTTTCTGAGTCTCTTAAAATCTGCCTTTCTAAAATCTAACCTTGAAGTTTGAGTCTTCACATGTCTTCCTCCTCTAGTTATCCAAAATTCTATAATAGCATGATCGCTGCCTCCTAGGGTCCCAGCCACCTTTACCTCCTCAACCATTTCCTCCCTGTTTATAAGGATTAGATCCAAAGTAGCAGATCCCCTTGTTTTCTCCCCTACCTTTTGGAAGATAAAGTTGTCAGCAAGAGAGGATAAGAATTTGCTTGACCTGTTAGTTTTACTTGAGAGAGATTCCCAACAAATGTCTGGATAGTTGAAATCTCCCATGACCACTACGTCATATTTTTGGGAGAACTTGGTCATTTGATACATAAAGAGTTCATCCATATCTTCAGCTTGCCCAGGTGGCCTGTAGTAAATGCCTACAATGGTGTCCTTTCCGTTGTTCTCTCCTTGTATTCTTACCCAAACAGTTTCCACAGAACTCCCAGTCTCTGAAGCTTCAATCTCTGTGCAGATATACGCTTTTCTAACATACAATGCAACACCTCCTCCTCGTTTATCAAGTCTGTTTCTTGCAAATAAGTTGTATCCTTTTAGCCTTTTATTCCAATCATGTGTATCGTCCCACCAAGTTTCAGTGATTCCAATGACATCATATTCCTTTTCCTGCGTTAGTAGTTCCAATTCTCCTTGTTTGTTGCCCATGCTTTGTGCATTTGTATAAAAACATTTTAGTTTGTGATTGGTTTCTCTTCCTCCCATATTTTTATTATTTAAATTGTTTTGTCTTTGTTCTTCTTTTCCACTTCCAGTAGCAGAGATCTCAATAGTATTTGTCAGCTGTATGGCTTTTTCTGGCCTTTTGCTTCCCTTCCCACATTGTTCTAGTTTAAAGCTCTTCTGATGAGTGTAGCAAGGCGACTTCCAAATACATGTTTTCCAGTCTTCGTAAGGTGCACCCCATCTCTAGCAAGTAGTCCATCGTATAGGTAATTCATTCCGTGATCCAGAAATCCAAATCCTTGTTGACGGCACCATCGACGTAGCCAGTTGTTCACCTGTAGAATCTTATTCCACCTCATTGTTCCATGGCCATCCACTGGGAGGATGGATGAGAAGACCACCTGCGCTCCCAATTCTTTCACTTTCTTGCCTAAGTCTTCAAAGTCACTGCAGATGGTTTCCAGGTCCTTTCTTGCAGTGTCATTTGTTCCCACATGTACTAGCAGGAATGGGTAGTGATCTGTAGGTCTGAAGAGTCTTGATATCCTGTCAGACACATCTTTAATTTTTGCTCCTGGAAGACAGCACATTTCTCTTGAGGTTATGTCTGGTCTGCAGATAGCGGCCTCTGTTCCTCTTAACAGGGAATCCCCCATGACCACCACTCTCCGTTTTTTCTTCACAACATTCTTCTTTCTCCATCCAGGAGGATTCTGAAGGCTTACAAGGTTATTCATTGCTGGCAAAGTCTTATTTTGCTGTATTTCTTCATGGTTCTCCTGCGTGAGAGCCTGGTACTGGTTCCTGAGCAGTATGGGTGCTGACTGCCTCTCGATCCTCCTGCTTCTGTGGGTCACAGGCTTCCATTCCTCTGTTTCCTCAGGTGCAGTTCGAATTTCTTCTCTTTCTGAATCATGAAGAGATAATTCTGCTCTGTCTAAGAACTCTTCACCTTCCTTAATGATTTTCAAGGTAGTTAACCTCTCTTCTAGATTTCGCAACTTTTCCTCCAACAGGGACACAAGCTGCATTTCTGGCATGTGAAGTTTGGCTTTTCCACTGGCAAGTCTGTGAACATGTAGCAGGATATGCAGCTCAGCAAATGGCTCCTGGACTCTTCAATGTTCTTATTGTTAATGTTCTGAAAACAGTGAAAAAAGCTTAAAAAAAAGCTTCAAAATGCCGGCGCGCGGTTTACCGATGTCCTCTTTTCAGCCCCAACAGCCAAAATCCAGTGTTCTTTGAGCTCGCGGAGACTCTTCACTTACCCCAAAATACAGTGGGAATATGCAAATTATCTCCTCAGGACTCCTCCCCTGGTTTACCGATGTCCTCTTTTCAGCTCCAACAGCCAAAATCCAGTGTTCTTTGAGCTCGCGGAGACTCTTCACTTACCCCAAAATGCAGTGGGAATATGCAAATTATCTCCTCAGGACTCCTCCCCTGGTTTACCGATGTCCTCTTTTCAGCTCCAACAGCCAAAATCCAGTGTTCTTTGAGCTCGCGGAGACTCTTCACTTACCCCAAAATGCAGTGGGAATATGCAAATTATCTCCTCAGGACTCCTCCCCTGTAATATAAAATTGTCCTCCTATGTATTGATTACCCTGCAGAGTTTAGTGTCATCTGCAAATATTGAAATATTACTCTGTATGCCCCCTACAAGGTCATCAATAAATATGTTAAAAAGAAGGGGGCCCAATACTGACCCCTGTGGTACCCCACTGTTAACTGAGACCCAGTCTGAGTGTTTTCCATTAATAACCACCCTTTGTTTCCTATCACTGAGCCAATTCTTAACCCACATACATATATTTTCCCCTATCCCCATTGTTCTCATTTTATGTATCAACCTTTTGTGTGGAACCGTATCAAAAGCTTTTGAAAAGTCCATATACACAACATCCACTGCATTTCCTTGGTCCAGTCCGGAACTTGCCTCCTCATAAAAGCTGATCAGATTAGTTTGACAGGAACGGTCCCTCGTAAACCCATGTTGATATTGGGTCATGAGGTTATTCTTCTTCAGATACTCTAGTATAGCATCTCTTAGGAAACCCTCCAGGATTTTACCCACAGTAGAGGTTAAGCTTACCGGCCTATAATTTCCAAGTTCAGTTTTTATCCCCTTTTTGAATATTGGCAGCACATTTTCTATACGCCAGTCCTGTGGTACAGACCCTGTTATTATGGAATCTTTAAAGAATAAAAATAATGGTCTATCTATGACGTTACTTAATTCCTGCAGTACTCGCGGGTGTATCCCATCCGGGCCCGGGGATTTGTCACCTTTAGTGATTTTTAGACGCCGCCGTACTTCCTGCTGGGTTAAGCAAGTGACATTTAATGGAGAATTTTTGTTATCACTGATCATGTTTTCTGTCATGCGATTTACTTGTGTAAATACGGTTGAAAAAAAATCATTTAGCATATTGGCTTTTTCCTCATCCTCATCCACCATTTCACCCAGACTATTTTTAAGGGGGGCAACACTATTCTTTAGTTTTTTACTATTTATGTAGTTAAAGAATATTTTGGGATTATTTTTACTTTCTCTGGCAATGATTCTCTCTGTCTCAATCTTTGCTGCCTTGATTTGGTTTTTACTGAATTTATTTAATTTTCTGTATTTATTTAATGCCTCATCACTACCTACTTGCTTTAGTTCTCTAAATGCTTTCTTTTTGTCACTTATTGCGCCCCTTACAGCTCTATTTAGCCATAGTGGTTTCCTCCTATTTCTAGCATGTTTATTCCCATAGGGTATATATTGTGCACAGCTCCTATTCAGGATGTTAATAAATGTCTCCCATTTGCTTTGTGTAGTTTTATGTCTCAGGATATCGTCCCAGTTTATTGCACTAAGATCATCTCTCAACAGTTGGAAATTTGCCTTCCTGAAGTTTAGTGTCCTTGTAACCCTTCTACTACACATCTTATTAAAGGTTACATGAAAACGTATTATTTTGTGATCACTATTACCCAAGTGACCCCCAACTCATATATTTGATATGCGGTCTGGCCTATTGGTTAATATTAGGTCTAGCAGTGCCCCCCTTCTTGTTGGGTCCTGAACCAGTTGTGAAAGGTAATTGTCTCTCATAGTTGTCAAAAACCTATTACCTTTGCTTGAACTACAGGTTTATGTCCCCCAATGTATTTCAGGGTAGTTGAAGTCCCCCATAATAATGACTTCTCCTTGAGTCGTTGCTTCATCTATTTGCTTTATGAGGATATTCTCCGCTGCTTCCATTATTTTTGGAGACTTATAACAAACCCCTATCAGTAATTTATTATTTTTTCCCCCTCCCCTTATCTCCACCCACAGGGACTCTACATTTCCATTAGATTCACATTTATCCTCCCGCAAGACAGGTTTTAAGGATGATTTTACATATAAACACATACCCCCCCCCCCTTGCTTGTTTGTACGGTCATTTCTGAACAGACTATAGCCCTGTAAATTAACTGCCCAGTCATGGCTCTCGTCCAGCCACGTCTCAGATATCCCCACCATGTCATAATTATTTTCCAACAAAATTAATTCTGATTCCTCCATTTTGTTGGTGAGGCTTCTGGCATTAGTGTACATGCATTTCATGTATCTCTCTGTACCTCTATTCCTTCTTACTTTATTGACTGTTCTAACCCAACCCCCAATTTCTTTATTTGTGCCCAGGTCACTATCTGCACTATCTTCCCCACCTATAAAATGAATACCCTCCCCCCCAATCCCTAGTTTAAACACTCCTCCAACCTTCTAGCCATTTTATCCCCCAGCACAGCTGCACCCTCCCCATTGAGGTGCAGCCTGTCCCTAGCGTAGAGTCTGTAGCCAACTGAGAAGTCGGCCCAGTTCTCTAGGAACCCAAATCCCTCCTTCCTACACCAGTTCTTAAGCCACTTATTTATCTCCCTAATCTCCCGTTGCCTCTCTGGCGTGGCACGTGGTACCGGTAGTATTTCAGAGAATACCACCTTGGAGGTCCTTGCTTTCAGCTTGCAGCCTAATTCCCTGAAATCATCTTTAAGGACCTTCCACCTACCTCTAACTTTGTCATTTGTGCCAATATGCACCATGACCACTGGGTCCTCACCAGCCCCTCCCAGTAATCTGTCAACCCGATCAGCGATGTGCCGAACTCGAGCGCCAGGTAGGCAGCACACTGTTCAACGATCCCTGTCTTTGTGACAGATTGCTCTATCTGTTCCCCTAATAATTGAGTCCCCCACTACCAGCACCTGTCTGGCCTGCCCTGCTCTCCTATTTCCCTCCTTACTGGAGCTGACACTCCTCCGGCTTTCAGGGGACATGCCTTGCTGCAGCAGTGCTACCCCTGTACCGTCACCCCCCTCATCTGCCAACTTTGCAAACTTATTGGGGTGGGCCAGATCAGGACTAGCCTCCCTAGCACTCTTCCCTCTACCCCCCTTCTAACTGTCACCCAGCTAGCTGCCTCCCTGTCCTGTAGCTCCATACTACCACCCTCCCCCACATCTACCCCAGTGAACAGCTGCTCAGTGAGCAGCAGACTCCTTTCCATATGAATCTCAGTGTTGCCAGCTGCTCATTTAGATCCAGTACCTGGGCTTCCAAACGCACAACGTGCACACATCTCGCGCAGCAGTATGCAACCCTGACCAGCTGTTCAAGGATTGCATACATGTGGCAAGATGTACACTGGGTAGCATTGCCAATAATGGAGCTCATTTCCTAATGGGGATTGCAATATACAGAATGTTAAGTAAAAAGAAATGTAAAGAATTAATAAAATACAGACAGAGATTCAGTCCAAATTCCTCCTTTCCAAACTCCCTGAATCCAAAGTCACTGAAAAACAAGTCACACACTTACTTTCGTTTGCACGTACGCTCCGGTCACACTCAGCTCGTTCACACTCGCTAAAGAAGAAGATTTAAAGAGTTTTATTTTTATTTTTTTTTCCCTTTTGCAGCAATGCACCCTACAGCTCAATGCACTTCCAAAGGACTGTACACTGACACTATATACAGAGCTCCTTTGCATAATGTCACTGGTGATCACTATATTACCTGTACACTTACATTATACACTGAATACCATGTACAGAGCTCCCATGTATAATGGCACTTATGGTAATATTAGTATTGTTTTTTTTATTAATGATTAGTATTGTAGAATTCGGTCACTATGTGGTGGTAATATTTGGTCTGGTCATTGTGTGGCAGTTTTTGTCCCTTCTATGTGGTATTATTCGGTCACTATGTGATGGTAATATGTGGTCTGGGGCGGAGTCTGAAGGGGTCCCGAAAATTTTGCCAGTATTGGGCCCTGTGAAGAACACACGAAGAATGGTGCTGCCACAGAGACAACTAGGGGGAGTTGTGAAGCAACAGATGTGGAGAGCAGATTGCAGGAGTGGAATCTGGAAAAAAAGAGCAACAACAATATTGTGGCAAAATCAGAGGAGAAGAGGCTTCCAGGAGGTCTAAATACGTTCCTACCAATTGTCTACCTCTGTTCACGTCAAGCTGGGATCTCATGTGAAACTCTGCAACCATCAAGCGTGATGTCTCCCTTCCTATGTCTGCATCCCGACTCCCTGTGAGGGAAGCAGCTCTACCACCGAGACCACCGTATTCTACAATAGAGGAATCTAGCCAATGATTACCAGGTGGGACAGAAGGACCAGGTCTGAACTTGTGAGGTTGGTGCCAGCAATGGTCGGGAGCAGTGCCGTAAATTACAACATCAATAAGGTCACAGAGAAGGAAAATATTGGTGCTGCCATAAGGAAAAGTGAAATCTTTTAATAACCGGATGATCGTCTCCATCCCGGCAGATTACCATATTGTTCTCAGCAGCGTGCCGCCAGATTAACCTTCCAAATGTCACCGGGGCTGCAGATAATTGGCTGAAAATGAGGACGGCGTCTCTGTAGCATTGAAGTGGTTAGGATAAATCCGCCGTGTGATGTATTGTGCGGCATAAAGCGCGCTCGCTTACACACAATTCAGCCGAAATAATTCCCCCTTTGTCCGTAGAAACTTTCTGACTCATTTTCTTTTAAACATTAAAAGATTTAATTAAAGTCTCAAATTAATTGTACAGTGTGGGGCGCGCGGCATGCTAATTGCTCCATAATAACAATTTGCAATGGTGGATTATTCAGACTCTGTTTATTTTCCTGAAAATATCTCTATTAATACTATAATAATAGAGCTTTTCCAGGCAATGCTTGAACTTGTAGTTCTACATGGAGTGAAATGCAGCCGTAGAAGGTGCCAACAACCTCAAATGAACAAGTCCTCACAGAACATGGCTGTATAATGAACAAGCTATTGAACCCATTCTACGCCCGGGTTGCGAGCATTTTTATTGGTATATGGTCTCCCATGCTGGTATGTGCTGCCCCCCTCCTGGTATTTGTGCTGCCCCCATCCTGTCCACACCATCCTATCCTGGTATGCATGTCAACCCTCATCCCTATCCTGTAATTGTTCTTGTATGTATACTCCTTTTTCACATGTAAAGTGCCATGGAATAAATGGCGCAATAATAATAAATAATAATAATAATCCTGTAATGCATGGCATCCCTCATCCCTTTCCTGTAATGCATGGCACCCCTCATCTCTATCCTGGTATGCATGGCACCCCTCATCCCTGTCCTGGAATGCATGGCACCCCTCACCCCCAATCCTGGTATGCATGGCACCCCTCATCCCCAATCCTGGTATGCATGGCACCCCTCATCCCTATCCTGGAATGCATGGCACCCCTCACCCCCAATCCTGGCATGCATGGCACCCCTCATCCCCAATCCTGGTATGCATGGCACCCCTCACCCCCAATCCTGGTATGCATGGCACCCCTCATCCCCCAATCCTGGAAGGCATGGCACCCCTCATCCCCAATCCTGGTATGCATGCATCCCTCACCCCCAATCCTGGTATGCGTGGAACCCCTCATCCCCAATCCTGGTATGCATGGCACCCCTCATCCCCAATCCTGGTATGCGTGGCACCCCTCATCTCCACTCCTGGTATGTGTGGTACTCCTCATCCCTATCCTGGTTTGCATGGCACCCTTCATCCCCAATCTTGGTATGCATGGCACCCTTCACCCCCAATCCTGGTATGTATCGCACCCCTCATCCCCAATCCTTGTATGTATGGCACCCCTCATCCCCAATCCTGGTATGCATGGCACCCCTCACCCCCAATCCTGGTATGCATGGCACTCCTCACCCCCAATCCTGCTATGTGTGGTACTCCTCATCCCTATCTTGGTATGCATGGTACCCCATCCCTCATAACTGTCCTGGTATGTATGGTATCCCTCATCCTGGTATGCATGGCAACCCTCATCCCCAATCCTGGTATGCATGGCTCCCTCATCCCCAATCCTGGTATGCATGGCACCCCTCATCCCTATCATGGTATGCATGGCACTCCTCATCCCTATCCTGGCATGCATGGCACCTGTCACCCCCAATCCTGGTATGCATGACACCCCTCATCCCCAATCCTGGTATGCATGGCACCCCTCATCCCCAATCCTGGTATGCATGGCACCCTCACCCCCAATCTTGGTATGCATGGCTCCCTCATCTCCAATCCTGGTATGCATGACTCCCTCATCCCCAATCCTGGTATGCATGGCACCCCTCATACCCAACCGAATCCTGGTATGCATGGCTCCCTCATTCCCAATCCTGGTATGCATGGCACCCCTCATCCCCAATCCTGGAATGCATGGCACCCCTCACTCCAATCTTGGTATGCATGGCTCCCTCATCTCCAATCCTGGTATGCATGACTCCCTCATCCCCAATCCTGGTATGCATGGCACCCCTCAAACCCAATCCTGGTATGCATGGCTCCCTCATCCCCAATCCTGGTATGCATGGCTCCTTCATCCCCAATCCTGGTATGCATGGCTCCCTCATCCCCAATCCTGGTATGTATGGCACCCCTCATCCCCAATCCTGGTATGCATGGCACCTTTCATCCCCAATCCTGGTATGCATGGCACCCCTCATCCCCAATCCTGATATGCATGGCACCCCTCATCCCCAATCCTGGTATGTGTGGCACCCCTCATCCCCAATCCTGGTATGCATGGCTCCCTCATCCCCAATCCTGGTATGCATGGCACCCCTCATCCCCAATCCTGGTATGCATGGCTGCGTCATCCCCAATCCTGGTATGCATGGCACTCCTCATCCCTATCCTGGTATGCATGGTACCCGTCATCCCCAATGCTGGTATACATGGTACCCATCATCCCTATCCTGGTATGTATGGTACACCTCATCCTGGTATGCGTGGCACCCCATCCCTCATCCTGGTATGCATGGTACCCCTCATCCCTATTCTGGTATGTATGGTACCCCTCATCCTGGTATGCATGGCACCCCTCATCCCAATCCTGGTATGCATGGCTCCCTCATCCCCAATCCTGATATGCATGGCACCCGTCATCCCCATCCTGGTATGCGTGGCACTCCTCATTCCTATCCTGGTATGCATGGCACCTCTCATCCCCAATCCTGGTATGCATGGCACCCATCATCCCCAATCCTGTTATGCAAGACACCCCTCATCCCCAATCCTGGTATGCATGGCCCCCCTCATCCCAAATCCTGGTATGCATGGCACCCCTCATCCCCAATCCTGGTATGCATGGAACCCATCATCCCCAATCCTGTTATGCATGACACCCCTCATCCCCAATCCTGGTATGCATGGCACCCCTCACCCCCCAATCCTGGTATGCATAGCTCCCTCATCTCCAATCCTGGTATGCATGACTCCCTCATTCCCAATCCTAGTATGCATGGCTCCCTCATTCCCAATCCTGGCATGCATGTCAACCCTCATCCCTATCCTGTAATTGTTCTTGTATGTATACCCCTTTTTCACATGTAAAGTGCCATGGAATAAATGGCGCTATAATAATAAATAATAATAATAATCCTGTAATGCATGGCATCCCTCATCCCTTTCCTGTAATGCATGGCACCCCTCATCTCTTTCCTGGTATGCATGGCACCCCTCATCCCTATCCTGGAATGCATGGCACCCATCACCCCCAATCCTGGTATGCATGGCACCCCTCATCCCCAATCCTGGTATGCATGGCACCCCTCACCCCCAATCCTGGTATGCATGGCACCCCTCATCCCCCAATCCTGGAAGGCATGGCACCCCTCATCCCCAATCCTGGTATGCATGCATCCCTCACCCCCATTCCTGGTATGCGTGGAACCCCTCATCCCCAATCCTGGTATGCGTGGCACCCCTCATCTCCACTCCTGGTATGTGTGGTACTCCTCATCCCTATCCTGGTTTGCATGGCACCCTTCATCCCCAATCTTGGTATGCATGGCACCCTTCACCCCCAATCCTGGTATGTATCGCACCCCTCATCCCCAATCCTTGTATGTATGGCACCCCACATCCCCAATCCTGGTATGCATGGCACCCCTCACCCCCAATCCTGGTATGCATGGCACTCCTCACCCCCAATCCTGGTATGTGTGGTACTCCTCATCCCTATCTTGGTGTGCATGGTACCCCATCCCTCATAACTGTCCTGGTATGTATGGTATCCCTCATCCTGGTATGCATGGCAACCCTCATCCCCAATCCTGGTATGCATGGCTCCCTCATCCCCAATCCTGGTATGCATGGCACCCCTCATCCCTATCATGGTATGCATGGCACTCCTCATCCCTATCCTGGCATGCATGGCACCTGTCACCCCCAATCCTGGTATGCATGACACCCCTCATCCCCAATCCTGGTATGCATGGCACCCCTCATCCCCAATCCTGGTATGCATGGCACCCCTTACCCCCAATCTTGGTATGCATGGCTCCCTCATCTCCAATCCTGGTATGCATGACTCCCTCATCCCCAATCCTGGTATGCATGGCACCCCTCATACCCAACCCAATCCTGGTATGCATGGCTCCCTCATTCCTAATCCTGGTATGCATGGCACTCCTCATCCCCAATCCTGGTATGCATGGCACCCCTCACCCCAATCTTGGTATGCATGGCTCCCTCATCTCCAATCCTGGTATGCATGACTCCCTCATCCCCAATCCTGGTATGCATGGCACCCCTCATACCCAATCCTGGTATGCATGGCTCACTCATCCCCAATCCTGGTATGCATGGCTCCTTCATCCCCAATCCTGGTATGCATGGCTCCCTCATACCCAATCCTGGTATGTATGGCACCCCTCATCCCCAATCCTGGTATGCATGGCACCTTTCATCCCCAATCCTGGTATGCATGGCACCCCTCATCCCCAATCCTGGTATGCATGGCACCCCTCATCCCCAATCCTGGTATGTGTGGTACCCCTCATCCCCCAATCCTAGTATGCATGGCAGCCCTCATCCCCAATCCTGGTATGCATGGCACCCCTCATCCCCAATCCTGGTATGCATGGCAGCCCTCACCCCCAATCCTGGTATGCATGGCACCCCTCATACCCAATCCTGGTATGCATGGCTCCCTCATCCCCAATCCTGGTATGCATGGCACCCCTCATCCCCAATGCTGGTATGCATGGCGGCGTCATCCCCAATCCTGGTATGCATGGCACTCCTCATCCCTATCCTGGTATGCATGGTACCCGTCATCCCCAATGCTGGTATACATGGTACCCATCATCCCTATCCTGGTATGTATGGTACACCTCATCCTGGTATGCGTGGCACCCCAGCCCTCATCCTGGTATGCATGGTACCCCTCATCCCTGTTAGGATCATTCAGCCATGGAGGGTCCTTGTTGGAGTCGGGGTATCCCCGTAACAAGAAATACACAGACACGTAGTGTATAATCAAGTACTGGGAAGCCCCTGAGCGCGTCTGCCTCTATAGGTGCAGTCCCTTTATTTATATTAATAATCATTTCATTCATTTTTTTTTTTTTTTTTTTTGTCAGACATGCGCAGTAAAATGCCTTTGTTTCACAAGCAGTGAAGTGATGATTCATAACAGTGGAATGTTGATAAGAAAGTTTCATAAACAGAAAAGTGATAATTAGTAGAAGGTTGCTGAGACAGCTAAAACAAGTTACAATCTAGTTTCTGGGCGTCAGTCCAAATGTCCAGATAAGGGAAGAATAACTTCATCTGTGTCTTACATCGTAGTCTTGCGTGAAGTACAACTCCCATCATCCTCTCATCCCTATTCTGGTATGTATGGTACTCCTCATCCTGGTATGCATGGCACCCCTCATCCCAATCCTGGTATGCATGGCTCGCTCATCCCCAATCCTGATATGCATGGCACCCGTCATCCCCATCCTGGTATGCGTGGCACGCCTCATTCCTATCCTGGTATGCATGGCACCTCTCATCCCCAATCCTGGTATGCATGGCACCCATCATCCCAAATCCTGTTATGCAAGACACCCCTCATCCCCAATCCTGGTATGCATGGCCCCCCTCATCCCAAATCCTGGAATGCATGGCACCCCTCATCACCAATCCTGGTATGCATGGCACCCATCATCCCCAATCCTGTTATGCATGACACCCCTCATCCCCAATCCTGGTATGCATGGCACCCCTCACCCCCAATCCTGGTATGCATAGCTCCCTCATCTCCAATCCTGGTATGCATGACTCCCTCATTCCCAATCCTAGTATGCATGGCTCCCTCATTCCCAATCCTGGTATGCATGGCACCCCTCATCCCCAATCCTGGTATGTATGGTCCCCTCACCCCCCAATCCTGGTGTGTATGGCACCGCTCACCCCAATCCTTGTATGCATGGCACCCCTCATCCCCCCAATCCTGGTATGCATGGTCCCCTCACCCCCCAATCCTGGTATGCATGGTTCCCTCACACCCCAATCCTGATATGTATGGCACTCCTCATCCCTTTCATGCTGTACACACATAAAAAAAAATAAACCCTTATACTCACCTTTCTTCCCTGTGCTCCAGTGCTGCTGTGTCCTGTTCTGCCGGAGGAAGGAGTGCGGCGCCGGAGTACCCGCGTGCTCATACCGTGCAATCTGGAGCCATTTTGCTGAAGACACACTGCAAATGTGTCTTCAGTAAAATGGCGCCGGATAGCGCTATGCGCATGCACCGATCTGATGCCTCACTCCTGCCCCGGTCTCCGGCGAAGAGAGGCTCCGCGTGAACGCTCCTCCCGGTCAGGTAAGTAGGTAAGTATGTAAGATCGCGGTATACGTTCAGTGTCTACACATACCGTGATCTCCGGCACCATACACTCCTCTTACCTGTAACGGCTCCATGCGTTCTTCTGTCTGGAGCCAGACTGCGCAGGTGTGTCGCGCTTGCGCAGTCTATAAAGGCTTCAGACAGAGACACGCATCCCCGGTTATATTATAGATTCCTTCCTAGAGTAGTCTACAACCGAGAGGTTAAGCAATTACTCACAGCTGTCACCTACTGGCTAGAGTCGGTACTGCAGTGCAGATTCATTTAAAGTACCGGTTCAAGCCAGTAGATGGAAGCTGTGAGTAATGTGTGACATCAGCCTTAAAGGGAATCTCTGTCAGCGGGGGATTATCTCTGCAGGACTAGGGGTCACGTGCACAGCAGTCAGGCTAACTACGCCCCCACCACTGATTGGCAGCTTGCTGACAATGCATAGTGTACACAGGAAGCTGCCAATCAGTGGAGAGGGCAGGTCATACACAGGTCAACATTCAGAGCACTGCTACATCTACAGCACAGAAAACAGGGATTCTATCAAAACTGCAGCAAGCAGCCCAGTGAGTGACAATGCTGGAATTAGGGTCTCTGCCCCTACATCATGCTGCTCCCAGATTACATAGCACAGACCTGGTGACAGATTCCATTTAAAGAGGTTGTTGAAATAAATAAATTCCTTAATAAGTCAGTACACCTCATCAAAGACTCAACTGGGGATCTTTCATCAGCTTCAATGACATAGACTGACATGGGATCGGCAATACACGATGTGCCCATATGTACAAAGAGGGGTACCGAGCAAAATCAATAAGGGGCTGCACAATTTCATCTAAACTGATCACCTTTATCTAATGAGCCCTATAGAAGCTGCGTGGCCCCTCCATGGTGTGACCTCTCCTGGGGTCTGATAATAGTAATGGGGTCTCACATTATCATTCTGCAAGGGTCTTATTACTAGTGATGAGCAAGCATACTCGCAAGTACTTGGTACTCGAGATTCTCGGAGCTCGCCGAGTATTGTGGCGCCCCTGAGGGTTCAGTCGTTACAGGGGTACTGCACCTCAGAACGAGGTGTGGTATCTCCTCTCCCAGGTAAGGATGGAGTACTACACAAGACCCCAACCACACACTCAACACCACTCCAGTTCTGTAGGGGGCCTAAAGCACCATAGTGCTGCCCCGGGCCTGAATGGAGGAGTTGGGGGGAACCAAAGTTAGGGGGAACCACGTAGTGAGTGAGGGTGGAGGAAGCATTTACCTAAGCACTTCTATATAACTGGAGGCCATTTTAATAACAAGGTCTTTGGTCGTGGGTCCTGGGGACGGCAAGTCAGGACAAGGCTGCAGCCGGCTGAGGGCCTACGGTCCCCGGTCTCAGGCCTCGAGACAGGGGGTCGGGGCAGAGTTATAACCGGCTCTGTCCCCGGTCAGGGTCCAAGCAATAAGGCCCAGGAGGGGAGCAGAGGAGATAGGCTCCACAGGCGAAAGGATCTCAGGGGGTGCGGACGGAGCGGAGAGACCCTGCCGCAAGAGGGGGTACCGGTCCCCGATTATCTAACTTTACACTTCACGTCCCAGGGGATATGGACGGAGCGGAGTCGCCACCTGTATGCCCTAATCTGAGTCTATCCAGAGGGACCCGGCCTTACGCCACGTTCTCACCACAAGTCACCAAAAAGGGCACCCAGTCGGTCCGAGAACTACACGTTACCCACAAGGGACATCACAGTACCCATACGGGACTCAGTGGGGGACACAAGGCGGGAGAAGTTGAACAAGAGAGGAACACACTAGAGCGGGGGTCCTGACAAGTGCTCCTGAACTATATGGAGTGTGCTGAACCCCACCCTGGCGGCCGCAGCTCGCCGTGTGACAGCAGAGAGAAGCTCTGAGCTGACTACACACTAAAGTGAGTAAAGACTTGGATGACTTCAACTACTGCCTCTGTCTGTTCTTTCCTCCGCAGCTCTGCACCCGCCAACGCTCTATTCTACACTCTCTTTACGCTGCCCTGAGGCCGCGCTCAACCTGTGGGGAGCCGCACCAACTAATCTGCCTGAACATCGGCCTCAGAGGACTGTCGCAGCGCTGGTGATCCTCACCAGATACCACAGGTGGCGTCACGAACATCCCTATCCCATACATCTTTTCCCCTTCTTTTAAGACTGACCCCAGGGTACGGGCCTGGGAGCCGACCACCGCGACATCCCCCAAGGTCAGGCAACAACAAGGCCCAGGCACGGAGTCGTTCCCCCATCCCCTGGGTGCGTCATCTCTTCCTGGCGTCACAAACAGAATTTCGTGCCCGCAACAATGGCAGAAATCTATACCTATTGCCACCGGGTACTGTGCGCCTTTTCCTAAAGACTGTATTTCCACATTCAATGTGGCGCCCGCCCAAGAAGAACGGGCGCCATTATGTGCAGGGAAGACAACAACAACTTAAGACCTCTCATCGTAGGCCAGGTTCTCCAATGGCGCCAAAAACATAGACCACCCCTTGTAATAGAGACTGTCCGCATAGTTGTGTCCGTCAAGACGGATGGGACGTCCCAAGGAGTGACCGTCTATGAGCAGCCACTGAACTGCCCCCGAAAGAGGAGGAGAAAGAGAGGGAGACAAGGTGTGGTCTGGGCAAGTCTAGACAGACCACACCTGGCAGCCGCGATGGAAGGAGAACAGGATGTGCCCTCCATCGCTGGCCCACCAGCAGCCACCTCCCTCACCCTGGAGGGATACAGCATCCATCTAACAGCAGAAGAAGCCGAGTTCCTCCGCGGCGAGACGCAGGACCTGACCTGTCGAGTTGAGGAGGCCCAGCGGAAAGCGGTCGCGGAATGGAGAGAGGACCTGCTGGGGAAGCTTGCGGCCCGACGCCAAGATACGTCGCGCCCCACCAGCGATGTCCCAGCCCAGGCGGAAAAGGAGGAAAACCAGGAGGCCGCGTGCAGCCCAGGAGCGGGTAAGAGATAAACCCCTGTCCCGGGCGCTGAGTGCGCTGACCTGCTCCTGCACCTCCTACCGTCGCCTCCATCCCCGGGCGCCACCGTTTGGGAGCAGTTACTGGCCCCGGATCCTGAGGCCCAAGCCGCCGCTGCCTCCGGATGCCTGCTACCCCTCTCGCTCCCGGAACAGCCAGCACCTGCCCTCGCCTGGGTGTACTCACACCCGAACCCGGACTGATCCGCGAAGGTGGAGGACCAACAGCGGCCACCGTTAACGCCGTTGCCAACACCCCCGGTTGCCTGCCCAGGAGGGGAGGAATTTAGATGGGACAACCAGGAGGGGGATCTAATGGGGTTTCCCCAGGAAACCCAAGCTGAAGCTCGACAGCGGGAGGAGTTTTGTAAACGTGAGCTCCTCCAGCTAGAGAGGGAACGACGTGCCCAGAGGGTCCGCTGTGAGCAACTGGAGGTGCGGTCAAAAGCCCCCAAGGCCCAAGCCAGACAGGCGGAGGCCTCCCGTCCCAGCCCCCGGGAGGAAGGACTTATCGTCCGGTTTCACCAGGAAGCGGAATGGGGCTTCATCCGCAGCCCCCAGTTCAACCGTGATGTCTTCGTTAATCGGTGGGACGTTGAGCCCCAGTTGGAGCAAGGCCACCTGACCGCAATCTCTACCCTGGAGACTTGGTCTCATACACCCGCCACCACGGAATACGTGGGTGGTACGCCCTAGAGGTGCACCGGGTGTTTAAGGAAGATGCCCCCCTGCGCACTGCCACTGGCGATGGGTCTGGATCTGTGGGCAAGCACGAGCGGTACCCCCTGTGGGGATACCATCCATAGTGCGGCACCGGAGGCTGAACTTCCTTACCTCCCAGTTAGTTGTATGTTTACTAAGACATTGTTCCTGCGGACAGTGAGCAGTCAACAAACTCAATTGTATATAGTTTGCACCTATTAAGGTGCCCCCTATTGGTTTTATATGCACAACACCAGACCTCAGAACAAAAACCTGTCTGGTGTGGCACAAGTGGAGGTCCAACTCAGGATCGCCATGCCCTGTAGCAAACCCAGGGCCTACGTTGAGGGTTTGCTTTGGACAGGTCCCTCATGCTGCTGAACTTGCACTTATACAATATTTTCTACTGTTGTCTATATATACAATGCTTTTATATTTATCACGTGTAATCTGTAACGTTAAGAAAGGTGCCTCCCATAAAGGGAAGATTGTTATTGTTTAAAAACCATTTAAATTTTTGAACGTCTGAAATATACCATGTCTTTGCTCTACTGCAGTGTTTCACCAGGGGGGAATGTGGCGCCCCTGAGGGTTCAGTCGCCTCAGGGGTACTGCACCTCAGAATGAGGTGTGGTATCTCCTCTCCCAGGTAAGGATGGAGTACTACACAGGACCCCAACCACACACTCAACACTACACCACTCCAGTTCTGTAGGGGGCCTAAAGCACCATAGTGCTGCCCCGGGCCTAAATGGAGGCACTAAGTTAGGGGGAACCATGTAGTGAGTGAGGGTGGAGGAAGCATTTACCTAAGCACTTTACTAGAATTCTATATAACTGGAGGCCATTTTAATAACAAGGTCTTTGGTCGTGGGTCCTTGGGACAGTAAGTCGGCACAAGGCTGCAGCCGGCTGAGGGCCTATGGCCCCCGGGCTGAGGGCCTACCGTCCCCGGTCTCAGGCCACGAGACGGGGGGTCGGGACAGAGTTATAACCGGCTCTGTCCCCGGTCAGGGTCCAAGCAAGAAGGCCCAGGAGGGGAGCAGAGGAGATAGGCTCCACAGGCGAAAGGATCTCGGGGTGCGGACAGAGCGGAGTCGCCACCTGCATACCTTATTCTGGCCCAGCCAGAGAAACCCTGCCGCAAGAGGGGGTACCGGTCCCCGATTATCTGACTTTGCACTTCACGTCTCTGTCAGAAAAGTCCGGAGGCTTATGTGGATCCCAGGGGGATACGGACGGAGCGGAGTCGCCACCTGTATGCCCTAATTTGAGTTTATCCAGAGGAACCCGGCCTTACGCCACGTTCTCACCATAAGTCACTAAAAAGGGCACCCAGTCGGTCCGGGAACTACACTTTGCCCACAAGGGACATCGCAGTACCCGTACGGGACTCAGTGGGGGACACAAGGCGGGAGAAGTTGAACAAGAGAGGATCACACTAGAGCGGGGGTCCTGACAAGTGCTCCTGAACTATCTGGAGTGTGCTGAACCCCACCCTGGCGGCCGCAGCTCGCTGTGTGACAGCAGAGAGAAGCTCTGAGCTGACTACGCACCAAAGTGAGTAAAGACTTGGATGACTTCAACTACTGCCTCTGTCTGTTCTTTCCTCCGCAGCTCTATTCTACACTCTCTTTACGCTGCCCTGAGGCCCCGCTCCACCTGTGGGGAGCCGCACCAACTAATCTGCCTGAACACCGGCCTCAGAGGACTGTCGCAGCTCTGGTGATCCACAGGGGGTGTCACGAACATCCCTATCCCATACAACTTTTCCCCTTCTTTTAAGAGTGACCCCAGGGTACGGACCCGGGAGCCGACCACCGCGATATCCCCCAAGGTCAGGCAACAACAAGGCCCAGGTGCCGAGTCGTCCCGATCCCCTGGGCGCGTCAGTATTTCTGGGTTGCTCGGGCGGGAACTCAAGTCCCCTCCCTGCATGTTTGGCGCTCTTTAGAGAGCCAATGAACATGCAGGGATTGCCTGCCATGCACTGTAATGCCGTAGCCATGTTGGTTGTGGCATTACAGTGATTGGCTGGCCGCACAGCGTCATCAGGTGTATATCAGACCTGGTGCCGCCATGCTCGTCACAGTCACTCCGGATCAGACAGTGTAGGGAGAGCTGCTGCAGCGTCAGGGAGAGATTTGCTTGTTTATTAGGAAGTGTAGGGAGAAAAACCGTACATTACACATATCCATCTTAACAAACAGTCCTTCTGAGGACTAATCCGTCTGCAGAGATATCAGGCAGGCAGTGTATATAGGCAGGCAGGGTATATAGCAGACTGCAGTGCATATAGCACAAGAGGCTCCATTCCAGTTCTGCCTTCTGCTGCTGTTAGATATTTCTATACAAAGACCCAGGTCTCAGGGGCCAAGAATGGGGTCTTCCCCATGCTGTTCTCATGTCATTTGAGCACTGTTCCCATCGATTTGGGCAATTTTTAGGCCCTCTGCAGACAACCGGGGGGAGCCGGCTGAAAAATGCTGGAGTTTCCCATAGACTTACATTGAGCTCGTTGCTCGGGTCGAGCACCCGAGTATTCCAATGTGCTCGACCCGAGCATCGAGTACCCGAGGATTTTAGTGCTCGCTCATCACTACTTATTACATGATGTGGGCCTGGTCTGGGGTCTCAACTTCATTTTGGGGCTTAGTCTGTGATCGGATTCTAATATAGGGGGTGTGAATACATTTTGTGGGGTCCAATTTAAAGGGGTTTTCTGGTCCAAACTGGTGAGTCTGCAGTCCCTCCCTTTAAGGTCTGATATTTTTCACAGGGGCTCTGGGGTTTTAAACATATTTAGTTTTCAATTAATTTGTGGATGTTCTAGGGTCTGATATTTGTATAGCAGAATATATAGGGGGTCTCGTCTGGGAGGGTTTGTTCTGGAGTTTGAATTAATATTAATATAGGGGTCTGAAATAATTAGTGACACCCTTGTAAATTAAAAGGTCAGCCCCATTTTCCAGGCCCACCGCAGTCTCACCCTGTGAAGAGCTTTGTTTCCCAGATCTGCGATCGCCGCAGTTTTCACACCTGCAGGTCAAATAGGTGACGGTGCATGGGAAAAGCCGCAAAACTCTAACTCCGTCCTCTTCTGTGTGCTGGACTCAATCAGATGGAAGACCGAGCACTAAGCAGCCACTGATTGATCACTAAGCAGCCACTGATTGATCACTAAGCAGTCACTGATTGATCACTAAGCAGCCACTGATTGATCACTAAGCAGCCACCGATTGATCACTAATCGACCACTGATTGATCACTAAGCAGTCACTGATTGATCACTAATCGACCATCGATTGATCACTAAGCAGCTACTGACTGATCACTAAGCAGTCACTGATTGATCACTAATCGACCATCGATTGATCACTAAGCAGCTACTGACTGATCACTAATCGATCACCGATTGATCACTAAGCAGACACCGATTAATCACTAAGCAGACACTGATTGATCACTAAGCAGCCACTGATTGATCACTAAGCAGCCACTGATTGATCACTAAGCAGCCACTGATTAATCACTAAGCAGCCACTGATTGATCACTAATCAGCCACTGATTAATCACTAAGCAGCCACTGATTGATCACTAATCAGCCACTGATTGATCACTAAGCAGCCACTGATTGATCACTAATGAGCCACTGATTGTTCACTAAGCAGCCACTGATTGATCACTAATGAGCCACTGATTGATCACTAAGCAGCCACTGATTAATCACTAAGCAACCACTGATTTATCACTAAGCAGCCACTGATTGATCACTAATCAGTCACTGATTGATCATTAATTAGCCATTGATTGATCACTAATCGACCACTGATTGATCACTAATCAGACACCAATTGATCACTAATCGACTACTGATTGATCACTAATCAGCCACCGATTGATCACTAATCGGCCACTGATTGATACCTAATCAGCCACCGATTGATCACTAATCGGCCACTGATTGATACCTAATTAGCCGCTGATTGATTACTAACCAGTCATTGATTGATCACTAATCGGCCACTGATTGATCACTAATCAGCCATTGATTGATCACTAATCAACCATTGATTGATCACTAATCAACCAATGATTACTAATCAGCCTCTGATTGATCACTAATCGAAGATTGATCACTAATCGACCATAGATTGATCACTAATCAGCCACTGATTGATCAGTAATCAGTCATTGATTGATCAATAATCGGCAATGGCTGATCACTAATTGGCCACTGATTGATCACTAATTGGCCACCGATTGATCGCTAATTGGCCACCGATTGATTGCTAATCAGCCACTGATTGATCACTAATCGACCATTGATTGATCATCAATTGATCACTAATCAATCAATTGATTACTAATGGGCCATTAAGAGATCACCAATCGAATATTGATTGATCACCAATTGACCACCGATTGATCATTAATCGGGGACTGATTGATCACTAATCAGCCATTGATTGTCATCACCAAACAAAAGAGCTAAGTGTCAGCTAATCCCATTTGCCCAATCTTCATTAGCATTTCCATTCATGTAATTTATACGGCAACTGTGAGCTGCTATTTTTAGCCTAGGAAGGTGCCATTAGGCAAACATGGTCCCTGGCCATTATTAACAGCTCACAGCTGTTTCATTAACCGCTACGTCCCCACGAACAGCAACAAGCAGCTCTTTGGACACAACGTATTTTTGCTGCTTCCAAAACGCGGTGTTCTAATGCCGCACTTTTGTTGTCAGTATATGTGAATCCACCGCATATAATGACACTTCAATTGGTCAAAATCTGCAGCGGAGACTAGCGTGTCCACTACAGAAATTGACATGCTGCGGGTGAGTTTGGGTACGTGGCCACGGTCAGGAGCCGCTGCGGGTTTGATGCTGCGTGCTTATGCAGCATCAAACCTGCAGGGTCCAGATCTTACAGCATAGTGGATGGGATCTCTAGAAATACCATGTCCACTATGAATGCATCTGAAGCTGCGAATCACCCGTGGACACTGACATGCGGTGCGTCTTTCAGTTCGGCAGCATGTCAAATTCTCTTGTGGAATTGCTAGTCTCTACAACAGAAATTTGACCACTAAAATGTATAGAATGCAGTAAATCTGCATGGTTCAGTGAACACATGTGGATTTACCTGCGTTCAATAGAATGCAACTTTTTGGACGCAGGCAAAAATATGCGTCCAAAGCACTGCTGCATCCAGATCGTGGACACAGAGCCTAAAAAATGGCGTGGGCTCCCGCATAATTTTTATAACCAGCAGAGGGAAAGCCGACCACTGGGGGCTGATATTAGTAGCCGGGAAGGGGCCATTAGCCAACAATATTCCCTGGCTATTAATATCAGCCCACAGCTGTTTGTTTAGCCTTTACTGGCTAGATTACAGTGGGACCCCAGAAAAAAATTGACATGGGGTCCCCCTAAAAAATCTAACCAGAAAAGGCTAAACAGTCAGCTGCCAGCTGATATTATTAGCCAGGGAAGGGGCCATGAATACTAGCCCCCTGCATGGCTATTTATATCACCCCTCAGCAGTCCCAGAAATGGCGCATCCATAAGATGCACCAAATCTGGTGCTTAGCCTTCACTCTTCCCACTGCACTGTAGCTGTGGCGAGTGGGGTAATGGGGTTGGGGTTCACGTCAGCCTTGTATTGGCAGCTGACATGAAGCCCAGGTTAGTAATGGAGGGCGTCCCCATTACTACCCGCGTAGTAAAGTTATCGCCACCTTTTCAATAAATACACAGCCAGAGTAAAGTATTTTAGTGAAATAAAAAACACATGGTTTTAAAAAAAATGTTATTGGGCTGTCAGTCCCCGAAGCCTTTGATCTTCTGAAAAAAAAGTAAAAAAACAAACAACCATATCCTTCACCTGTCTGCCGTCACGATGCAGTCCACGATTCCATCACGATTGTCCCTCGGCCATCCGGGTCACTTCTACACCAGTGACATCAGCAATCACTGATGTCACTGCTGTAGAAGACAGCAATGTATACTGACAAGAATGTAAAATCACCCCTGTCAGTGTACATGCTGCTGGAGTGAGGTCACTGGGGTTCATCAGCTGAAGATCAGCTGATCAGCCCCGGTGACATTCTTCAGAATGTTCCCACGGTGAGGTCACATGAGCGATTAGCTGATTGCTCACGTGACCGCAGGTCCTGGCAGCGAAGTACACTGCTTTGAGCGAGCGCGCTCCCAGCAGTGTACCACCAGCCGCCGGGCTGAAGACATCGCCGGGGACCAGAATGACACCGGGGAGCGCTGGACAGGTGAGTATAGTGGATTTTTTTTAACCACGGGTACGCCGGCTCGGCTGAGAAGACTACTGGTCCTCACTGTTATCAGCAGGAGCGGCGGTCGGATGAGAGGAGTTGTAGGCCTCCTCTGCCGACTTGGGTACCACTCGCAGCGCCTTTCATGCTGTGGCTTTTTCCGCAATGGTAATCCGGAGCGGAAATTTCCATATCATGTGCAAAGCACATCTGGATTACCATTGCAATAACTGGCAGGTGGATTAAATAGCATTTACGCATCAAAAACGCTACTTGTGCACATAGCCTTAAAAGGAATCTGTCCCCACATGTGACCTATTAATATGGGCATACAGGTTATAGACTGCTGAGGACAGTAACTCTGGTAACCATCACACATCACACTGGTAACACTGGAAACCATCAAACATCACTCTGGTAACACTGGAAACCATCACACATCACACTGGTAACTCCTCCTTCATGTATAATAAGCTCTGGAGGCAGAATTATCTTGAAGGCAGCATCCTCCCCAGAGCCTGGATAGGTAATTTACATAAAGTGATAAGCGATGATTTATCAACAACAAGGCATCTGGTATGAGGCATAAAGAGATCACTGTCCTCAGCCGTCTATAACCTGTATGCCCATATTAATAGGTCACATGTGGGGACAGATTCCCTTTAAGACAAGTGTGACGCCTCTACTCAGAGAAGCTCGTGTTTTACCCTGGGTGTTGGGGGACTCGGTGTTGGGCCCTGTGATGGAGAGGTGGGATGCAGCCGTGGCCCGGGCCCAACCCGTGCTCAGGGCCGTCACATTAGAAAGAGATGGTGTGGGCTTGTCCGGGTTGAGTGGCTGATTAACGACTTCGCCACCTGTGGTGCCTGGTGAAGGGTCCCCAGCGCCGCTGCAGTCCGCTGAGGCCTGGTGTTATGGCAGCCAAGGTTATTATCGCTCCCCACAGGTGGAGCAAGACCTCAGGGCAGAGGGACAGGATGGAGGGGGTAGTAGTAGAGGAGAACGGGCACCGCGTCGTGCAGTGTAGCGCAGAATAAACAGTCCGGAGGCCATAGGGGTGAACTTCCAAGGCTTTACTCACTTTAGAGATGGCAGAAGGAAGGTGACTCCCTGCTCCCCGCGGAGTCCTGCGGTCACCAGGGATGGGGGTCCGACAACCTCCGAGTAAGTCCAGCATTCAGTCGGGACCCTACACCAGAGTGTTCCTGAACTACAGACCGAATCCTTTCCTGTCCGTGTGTGCGAATAGGCCGGGTCTCCCTCTGAGCTCCTTTCAGAACAAGGGTACGGGTGGCAGCTCCGCTCCGTCCGATACCCGATGGGATCCTCAGGGCTTAACCGGGCTTTCCCGTCCAGGACGTAGAGTAGCAAGGTCGGGTGTCGGGGGCTGGTACCCCTCTTGCAGCCGGAGTCCCTCTGAATATATCAGGTGGGCAAGGACAGGTGGCGTATACCTCTCCGTCTGCATCCTGCCTGGGATCCATTTGCTGTGGAGCCACACTCTTAAGCTCCGGGCCTTCTTGATCTTGGTCCTTGGCCGGGTTGAGACATTCCGTGTCTACAACCTACCTCTCGTCCCCTGACCAGGGTACGAGGGCTGTGTCCCATGCCGGTGCAGGCCCACACAGGATCTGCGCTCCCGGAGGGAAGTCACATTACACACAGTATTTTTGACAGCACAGCACGAACAGGGCCGACTAGTCAGGTTTCACCAAAACGAAGAAGAACTCTGGACCAAGATCAAAGATGGCTTTCTATTAAATATGAAATCTAAAGTGTAACTAACTTGTAAGTCCTCCACCCTCACCAACTAACTGGTTCCTACCACTTTGTGTTCCCCAGTCTCCCTGTAACCAGGGAAGCAGCACCTAGTGCATAATAGCTCCCTCTGGTGGAGAAATGTGGTGTTGGATGTAAAAGGTTGGGTCACGACTATCACACTGGCCTTACCTCAGAGGAGGAACACTACACTCCATTAGAGAAGTGCAGCATTCCTGTGCCGATCGAACCCTCAGGGGCGCCACATTCCCCCCTGGCAAAACACAGCACGTCCGCGGGCTGCAAAAGAAGTAACACCCAGGAAATTTTATTTTTAATAATAACAAAACTATCTTCCCTTTATGGGAGGCACATATTCTTAAACGTTGCATAACAAGGTATACAGTATAAAAATATAAAAGTATAAAATAATAAAAGTGCTAGCATTTGCCAGAGACATTAATGCAAACAGACAGATAAAGTGCAAGGACGCCGAGTCAGTTCAGAAGTGCGAGGGACCTGTCCTAAACCCTCCACGTAGGCCCTGGAGTGGCTGCAGGGCTTGAAGATCCCGAGTTGGACCTCCCGGAGAGCCACCCTGACAGGTTTTTCTTCTGCGGTCTTGAGGTAGAAAATATCCGTGGTTTTGTATAAAACCAATATGGAGCACCTAAAGAGATGCAAACTATATACAATTTAAAGAGTCTGTCTGCTGCCAGTCCGCAGGGACACGTGTCTCTAGAAAAACCGGGTAGGAATTAAACAATAATAGAAGAAAGTCAACACACACTAAAACTTGTAAACGAATTGCAACAGCCGGGGGCTGCTTTAAACTTCAGGCTCTCTTCTTGGAAAGGGCTCATTCCTCCCGACGGAGGCTAGCCAGTCCCTTGAGGCTGAGCACGGGGTGTACGTCCAGGGCATACAACCCACGCTCCCCCTGGTGGCGAGAGAAAGTCACTGTGTCGCCCGGGAAGAGGTTCCGACCAGGGTGTCCCCTCCTTAAACGTGGCTCGACGTCCCGCCGGCTGACGAAGACATCGTTCTGGAATTGGCGACACCGAATGAATCCCCACCCTGCCTCATGGTGAAAACGGACGACTTGGCCTTCGTATCGGGGACTGGGACGGGTGGCCTCCTCCTGACGCGCCCGAGATTTAGCAGCTTTAGCCCGCACCTCGAGGCGCTCGCAGCGCTGCTCCCGCTGACGCTGCTCCCGTGCGAGCTGAAAGATCTGATCACTGCACCACTGGCTCCTCCTCCGCGCTTCAGCCCGGGTCTCCCGGGGGAAGCCCATAAGGTTGCCCCCCTGGTTTTGCCAGGCCCATTCCTCAGCCTCAGGCCAGGTCACTGCTGGTGCGGGTAGCGGGGTAAGAACGGGTTGCTGCGAGTCCTCTGTAGGCGCGGACCAGTCCGGGTTGGAGCCGGTAGTTTCCTCCGCAGCTTCAGGCACCTCCGAATTAGGGTTTGGGCGGCATCGCAGGTCCCCACCCATAGCTGCCGATTGCAGCTCTGGAGCCAACGCTTGCTCCCAGGTGACCGCGTGGGGAATTAGGTACTCCGACATGAGGTCCAGAATATTCACGGTAGGCTCTGCAGCCGGGACAGGGGTCGCGCACTCACCCGCCGCTGGGCCGCTCTCGACCTCTGTCACCGAGTTGACTTGTCCTGGGATCTCTACTCCTTGGCGGCGGTCCTGGATACGCAGCAGCATCTCCTCCCGCAACGCAGCCGTCGCCGCCTCCTGGGCCTCTCTCGTCTTCTAAAGAGTCCCGGAGCTTCTTGCTGGAGAAACTCGAAATCTCCCGAGGTTAGTACGCTGCCGCCTTGCTCTCTGCTGGGTGAAGGGCCTGAACCGGGTTCAGTAGATGCGTGGTCTTGCTCCCCAGAGGCATCCATGTCTGCCTCTGTTGACCGCCAAGCTCCGACTGCAATGGCCGCACCTTGTTGCTTTTCTTCTTTCTCCTCTTTCGGGGCGGTTCCTGGGCGGAATGCTGACAGGCCCGCCTTCGTTCAGCCCATCCGGTTTGACGGGCATTACCCCGCGGACAGTCTCTGATGGAAGGGGCAGTCCACATTTTTGGCGCCAAGCGGGAGCCCAGCCCACGATGGGAGGCGTTCAAAGACAGTCTTTTTACAGTGTTATGGCGCCTGTTCTTCTTGGCCGGGCGCCATTTTAAGTGTAAAACAACAGTTCAAGGTGTAAGGCACCCAGTACCCGGTAGCAATGGGCACTTCTTCCTTTGCTGCGGGCACGCGATCCTGCTGACTACGCCAGGTTGTGACGCCTCTACTCAGAGAAGCCCGTGTTTTACCCTGGGTGTTGGGGGACTCGGTGTCGGGCCCTGTGATGGAGAGGTGGGATGCAGCCGTGGCTCGGGCCCAACCCGTGCTCAGGGCCGTCACATTAGAAAGAGATGGTGTGGGCTTGTCCGGGTTGAATGGCTGATTAACGACTACGCCACTTGTGGTGCCTGGTGAAGGGTCACCAGCGCCTCTACAGTCCGCTGAGGCCCGGTGTTATGGCAGCCAAGGTTATTATCGCTCCCCACAGGTGGAGCAAGACCTCAGGGCAGAGGGACAGGATGGAGGGGGTAGTAGTAGAGGAGAACGGGCACCGCGTCGTGCGGTGTAGCACAGAATAAACAGTCCGGAGGCCATAGGGGTGAACTTCCAAGGCTTTACTCACTTTAGAGATGGCAGAAGGAAGGTGACTCCCTGCTCCCCGCGGAGTCCTGCGGTCACCAGGGACGGGGGTCTGACAACCTCCGAGTAAGTCCAGCATTCAGTCGGGACCCTACACCAGAGTGTTCCTGAACTACAGACCGAAATCTTTCCTGTCCGTGTGTGTGCGAATAGGCCGGGTCTCCCTCTGAGCTCCTCTCAGAACAAGGGTACGGGTGGCAGCTCCGCTCCGTCCGATACCCGATGGGATCCTCAGGGCCTAACCGGGCTTTCCTGTCCAGGACGTAGAGTAGCAAGGTCGGGTGTCGGGGGCTGGTACCCCTCTTGCAGCCGGAGTCCCTCTTAATATATCAGGTGGGCAAGGACAGGTGGCGTATACCTCTCCGTCTGCATCCTGCCTGGGATCCATTTGCTGTGGAGCCACACTCTTAAGCTCCGGGCCTTCTTGATCTTGGTCCTTGGCCGGGTTGAGACATTCCGTGTCTACAACCTACCTCTCGTCCCCTGACCAGGGTACGAGGGCTGTGTCCCTTGCCGGTGCAGGCCCACACAGGATCTGCGCTCCCGGAGGGAAGTCACATTACACACAGTATTTTTGACAGCACAGCACGACCACGGCCGACTAGCCAGGTTTCACCAAAACAAAGAAGAACTCTGGACCAAGATCAAAGATGGCTTTCTATTAAATATGAAATCTAAAGTGTAACTAACTTGTAAGTCCTCCACCCTCACCCACTAACTGGTTCCTACCACTTTGTGTTCCCCAGTCTCCCTGTAACCAGGGGAGCAGCACCTAGTGCATACTAGCTCCCTCTGGTGGAGAAATGTGGTGTTGGATGTAAAAGGTTGGGTCACGACTATCACACTGGCCTTACCTCAGAGGAGGAACACCACACTCCATTAGAGAAGTGCAGCATTCCTGTGGCGATCGAACCCTCAGGGGCGCCACACAAGACATATCTCAAATGCATAATTTTCAGTTAAGCGTCCCCCTGGAAATCAAGAAATTCTATGAATGCAGCTTTAGCTGGGACTGGAGTACAGTAATAGACATGATGTACCTCTGGGTTAAAGTTCACCTGTCAGCAGGATTGTGCTCAGTAAACTACATACACTGTCAGGTGGGCGACATTACACTGATTAATATGACACCTGGGCTGATGAAATCCATCTTGTGGTTGTTGTTTAATCAGTGATTGCAGTTTGCAGATAATGTGCTTGTGCTCCAGGGCGTGTCTGTGGGCGGGTCTGGGGGGCTGACTGTGGGTGGGTCTGTAAGTGGGCGAGGCTGTGGGTGGGGCTTTTTCAGTGCTCTGTTCTCATATTCATCCTTATGGGCTTCAATGACAGGTCAGTGATCCTTCAGTCGCCTGCCTCCTAGTTTAAATACTGCTCTTGCGCAGTTCATATTGTGGTCTTTAAAAAAAAAATTAACTCCAGAAAAATGGCGTCGGCACCCGCGCATGCGCAGTAGCATCTATTGGCAAGCAATAGATGCTGCTGCGCATGCACTGCCAATCAGTGGGTGTGGCTTGCACAGAATAAGATCATTGCTTGCCGATAGATGCTACTGCGCATGCGCGGGTGCTGGCGCCATTTTTCTGGAGTTAATTTTTTTTTTTTAAAGACCACAATATGAACTGCGCAAGAGCAGTATTTATACTAGGAGGCAGGCGACTGAAGGATCACTGACCTGTCATTGAAGCCCATAAGGATGAATATCAGAACAGAGCATCAACGAAAGCCCCGCCCACAGACCCACCCACAGGCCATCCACAGCCCCGCCCACAGGCCATCCACAGCCCCACCCACAGGCCGCGCCGGGGCACAAGCACATTATCTCCAAACTGCAAATAAAAATTAAACCACAAAAAAAGAACCACAGGACGGATTTCATCAGCCCAGGTATCATTTCAATCAGTGTAACAGCGCCCACCTGACAGTGTATGTAGTTTACTGAGCAAAATCCTGCTGACAGGTTCACTTCAATCTGAGCTCCCACTGGAAACCTGCAAAGTGGTGAATGCAGCTCTGGAGGTAATTGGAGTACCGCACAGTAAAAGATACAGTATGTAAGTCAGCTCATGCTGGGAACCAGCAGCATTGTGAATGCAGCTCTGGATGTGATTGGAGTACCTCACAGTAAAGGACATGATGTAAGTCAGCTCATGCTGGGAACCAGCATCATTGTGAATGCAGCTCTGGATGTGATTGGAGTACCTCACAGTAAAGGACATGATGTAAGTCAGCGCATGCTGGAAACTAGCAGCATTGTGAATGCAGCTCTGGATGTGATTGGAGTACCTCACAGTAAAGGACATCATGTAAGTCAGCGCATGCTGGAAACCAGCAGCATTGTGAATGCAGCTCTGGATGTGATTGGAGTACCTCACAGTAAAAGACATTATGTAAGTCAGCTCATGCTGGAAACCTGCAAAGTGGTCAATGCAGCTCTGGAGGTGATTGGAGTACCTCACAGTATAAGACATGATGTAAGTCAGCTCATGCTGGGAACCAGTAGCATTGTGAATGCAGCTCTGGAGGTGATTGGAGTACCTCACAGTAAAAGACTTGATGTAAGTCAGCTCATGCTGAGAACCAGCAGCATTGTGAATGCAGCTCTGGAGGTGATTGGAGTGGAACATGACATGAATAAAACTCTTTACAGCACAGAATTTGCACAATTACCATAATCTGTAGATTTATAATGTGAAATAATTTACGGGGCCATTTTCATACATAATTCCCGGCGCCTTGATGAAATAACCTGAGCAGCGCTCCCGTGTGAAGTCTCCGTCATGTGAAGAATCACTCATTGCATATAATCACTCCGGGGCCCTAAATTCCTCCCTCTCCACTGCTCTTATCCCATTATCGCCTCATCAGCCCCTCGCTCCGGATTTAAATAATTTGTATTCTTCGACATCAAAGTGCTGTGTACCTGGCGCCCGCCCGAAAACACCAAATAATGAGAGCGGGATGGGAAACGGGTAAATGTAAGTGCACCCTTGTCTGCAGTCAGCCCGAGATCCTTAGTTACTAAATGACATGATATTCATTTATCCGGCTCTGAACCGAACAAGATGAACCAGAAATGGCCGGAGCCGCCATCAGCGCCGCTCACCACCATCTCTGCCCGGCAGAGAATATTTCCAGAGATGTTAGAAAGCTCGATCCCCAGAGAAAGAGCAGAACGGCCACTAATGTATCACAGGACGAGACAGTTATTACATGTGAGCAGGGTGATGGAAAGTAATACTGACATCCTAGTGCCCAAATAATACTGTTATACTGCACTCCTATAGTACTACACACAGGTGACTGCAATATACAGGGTCCACCAGAGGAAATGATCTAATACAGGCTATAACGACCACCTGCATTAGCTTCACATCGGTGCCATACATAACAGTAACACATAGTACTCATATAATGTCTATGTCCTACCTAATACTTCCATATATTCTTGTTACAGAACAGGACCATACAATATCACAAAATACTGCCATACACTATCTGCATAATGTAATGAGGTCATGAGTACTGTAATGCAGCGGCTTGCGGCATTACTGTAATGGTCCAGGGTGTGTTCTGGCTGACCATGTACCTCTCCCTCAGGTGACTGATCACATGACTGTGACATCAGCACAGGTCCTGTGCACACAGAAGGACTGATCACATGACTGTGACATCAGCACAGGGCCTGTATGCACGGAGGGATATATAAATCTTGGTGCTTTTTGAGACAGTGAAAGGCGTGAGGCCTGTTCCCCGTGTGTGGGACACTGTTAGAGTGTGAGGCCTGGTGAAGCCTGAAAGGCAGAGGCTGGATCCCCCTGTGTTTAGGATGCCAGTAGCCTTGGTGGGCGAAAGGCCGGGTCCCCGTGTGGGACTCCACTAGCCTGGAAGGCAGAGACTGGATCTTCCCTGTGTTTTGAGATACCAGTAGCCTTTGAAGGTACGAGGCCCGGAGGCCCCATCTGGGAAGCCGTGAAGCCACAGCGGTGGCAGAACCGGGCTGAGAGAAGCAGCTAAAACCCGGCACAGGTAAAAAAGCTGCTTGATGTGGACATTTATATTGTTACCTTGCTGAAGGCTGTATCGGGAGCCAAGTGGACATATCTGTCACTGGAAAAGCTCTTGGACATTATATGTGTAACTAGATGGTGGCCCGATTCTAACGCATCGGGTATTCTAGAATAGGTATGCGGCCGACTGGGCGCAAGCAGCAGAGCGGTGTTTACATTTGGCGCCAAAATCGCTGATTGGTCGAGGCCGGCAACCACGACCAATCAGCAAAGCGGTGTTTAAATTTGGCGCCTATATCGCAGATCGGTCACGGCCGGCGGTCGCGACTAATCAGCAGAGCGGGGTTTAAATTTGGCGCCTATATCGCAGATCGGTCACGGCCGGCGGTCGCGACTAATCAGCAGAGCGGTGTTTAAATTTGGCGCCTATATCGCAGATCGGTCACGGCCGGCGGTCGCGACCAATCAGCAGAGCGGTGTTTAAATTTGGCGCCTATATCGCAGATCGGTCACGGCCGGCGGTCGCGACTAATCAGCAGAGCGGGGTTTAAATTTGGCGCCAATAATGCTGATTGTTTGCGGCCGCGACCAATCAGCAGAGCGGTATTTAAATTTGGCGCCAATAATGGTGATTGGTCACGGCCGCGACCAATCAGCAGAGCGGTGTTTAAATTTGTCGGCAATAATGCTGGTTATTCGTGACCGGTAACCGTGACCAATGAGCAGAGCGGTGTTTAAATATGGCGCCAATATCGCTGATTGGTCGCGGCCGGCCACCGCGACCAATCAGCAAAGCGGTGTTTAAATTTGGCGCCAATATCGCTGATTGGTCACGGCCGGTGGTTGCGACTAAACAGCAGAGCGAGGTTTAAATTTGGCGCTAATACTGCTGATTGGTCGCGGCCGGCCACCGCGACCAATCAGCAGAGAGGGGTTTACATTTGGCGCCAAAATCGCTGATTGGTCACGCCCGGCGGTCGCGATCAATCAGCAGAGCGGGGTTTAAATTTTGCGCCAATACTGCTGATTGTTCGCGGCCGGCGACCGCGACCAATCAGCAGAGCGTTGTTTAAATTTGGCGCCAATGTCGCTGATTGGTCGCGGCTGGCGTCCGCGACCAATCAGCAGAGCGTTGTTTACATTTGGCGCCAAAATCGCTGATTGGTCGCGGCTGGCGGTAGCAACCAATCAGCAGAGCGGTGTTTCAATTTGCCACCAAAATCGCTGATTGGTCGGGGCCGGCCACCGCGACCAATCAGCAGAGCGGGGTTTAAATTTGCCGCCCATATTGATGATTGGTCGGGGCCGGCGGCCGTAACCAATCAGCGTCGTATTAGTGAGGACCGGGGAGCGGCACTGCCTGTGCGGGTACTTCCGCTGCGAGCAGCTGGGAGATGAGCGGCTGCTCGCAGCAGAAGCATCCCGACCGGCAGCGCCGCTCCTCGGTCCTCCGTTCACACTTGCCGTCGGGAGATCATAGCACTGTTTAAATTAGGCACCAATCTCGCTGATTGGTCGCGGTCGGCTGGCGGCCGCAACCAATCAGCAGAGTGTTGTTTAAATTTGGCGCCAATCTCGCTGATTGGTCACGTCTGGCGTCCGCGACCAACCAGCAGAGCGTTGTTTAAATTTGGCGCCAATCTCACTGATTGGTCGCGGACGGCAGCCGCGACCAATCAGCAGAGCGTTGTTTAAATTTTGCGTCAATCTCGCTGATTGGTCGCGGCTGGAGTCCGCGACCAATCCGCAGAGCGTTGTTTAAATTTGGCGCCAATCTCGCTGATTGGTCGCGTCTGGCGTCCGCGACCAATCAGTAGAGCGTTGTTTAAATTTGGCGCCAAGCTCGCTGATTGGTCGCGGCTGGCGTCCGCGACCAATCAGTAGAGCGTTGTTTATATTTGGCGCCAAGCTTGCTGATTGGTCGCGGCTGGCGTCCGCGACCAATCAGCACAGCAGTGTTTAAATGTGGCGGCAAGATCGGTGATTGGTCGCGGCCGCTATTTAAATGTGGCGCCCAAATCGGTGATTGGTCGCGGATGCTGCCCGCGACCAATCAGCACAGTAGTGTTTAACTTTTGCGGCAAGATCAGTGATTGGTCGCGGGCCAAGACCGCGACCAATCACCGATTTGGGCGCAACATTTAAATAGCGTCCGCGACCAATCAGCACAGCGGTGTTTAACTTTAGCGCCAAGATCACTGATTGGTCGCGGGCAGAGAGCGCGACCAATCAGCGAATCATATTGGTGAGCACCGGGGAGCGGAATCGTATTGATGAGGACCTGGGAGCGCCGCTGCCTGTGCGGATACTTCCGCTGCGAGAAGCCGCAAAAGTTAAACACTACTGTGCTGATTGGTCGCGGACGCTGCCCGCGACCAATCACCGATTTGGGCGCCAAATTTAAATATCGTCTGTGACCAATCACCGATTTTGGCGCCACATTTAAATAGCGTCCGCGACCAATCAGTACAGCGGTGTTTAAATGTGGAGCCAAGATCGGTGATTGGTCGCGGCCGATATTTAAATTTGGCGCCCAAATCGGTGATTGGTCGCGGGCAGCGTCCGCGACCAATCAGCACAGTAGTGTTTAACTTTTGCGGCAAGATCAGTGATTGGTCGCGGGCCAAGACCGCGACCAATCACCGATTTGGGCGCAACATTTAAATAGCGTCCGCGACCAATCAGCACAGCGGTGTTTAAATGTGGCGCCAAGATCGGTGATTGGTCGCGGTCGATATTTAAATGTGGTGGCCAAATCGGTGATTGGTCGCGGGCAGCGCCAGCGACCAATCAGCGATTTTTAACACAAATGTCCGGACCTTTGTAACACCATGCGGATACTGTGGGGACATCAGCGGCTAGGGTGTCGAGGGAGGACCGGGGAGCGGCGCTGCGGGTCGGGATACTTCTGCCGCTCATGTCCCGGGTTCTCGCAGCGAAAGTATCCGCACAGGCAGCGCCGCTGACATCCATGCGGCTAGGGTGTGAAGGGAGAACCGGGGAGCGGCACTGACATCCAATTGGTCGCGGCCGCTATTTAAATGTGCCGCACAAAGCGGAAGTAGCCACACAGGCAGCGCCGCTCCCCGGTCCTCACCAAGACGATTCGATGATTGGTCGCGGTCTTCGGACCCGACCAATCACTGATCTTACCGCAAAAGTTAAACACCGCTGTGCTGATTGGTTCCGAACGCTGCCCGCGACCAATCACCGATTTGGGCGCCACATTTAAATATCGGCCTCGACCAATCACCGATCTTGGCTCCACATTTAAACACCGCTGTGCTGATTTTTCGCCGACGCCGGGCGCGACCAATCACTGATTTTGGCGCCACATTTAAATAGCGTCTGCGACCAATCAGCACAGAGGTGTTTAAATGTGGAGCCAAGATCGGTGATTGGTCGCGGCCGATATTTAAATTTGGCGCCCAAATCGGTGAATGGTCGCGGGCAGCGTCCGCGACCAATCAGCACAGCAGTGTTTAACTTTTGTTAAACCAATCACTGATCTTGCCACAAAAGTTAAACACTGCTGTGCTGATTGGTCGCGGACGCTGCCCGCGACCATTCACCGATTTGGGCGCCAAATTTAAATATCGTCCGCGACCAATCACCGATCTTGGCTCCACATTTAAACACCTCTGTGCTGATTGGTCGCAGACGCTATTTAAATGTGGCGCCAAAATCAGTGATTGGTCGCGCCCGGCGTCGGCGAAATATCAGCACAGCGGTGTTTAAATGTGGAGCCAAGATCGGTGATTGGTCGAGGCCGATATTTAAATGTGGCGCCCAAATCGGTGATTGGTCGCGGGCAGCGTTTGGAACCAATCAGCACAGCGGTGTTTAACTTTTGCGGTAAGATCAGTGATTGGTCGGGTCCGAAGACCGCGACCAATCATCGAATCGTCTTGGTGAGGACCAGGGAGCGGCGCTGCCTGTGCGGCTACTTCCGCTGCGAGAACCCGGGACATGAGCGGGCGCTCGCAGCAGAAGTATCCCGACCGGCCGCGCCGCTCCCCGGTCCTCCCTTCCGCATGAAGGTCAGCGACGCCGGCGGTCCTTCCGCTGCTACCGGCCAGGAGATGAGCGCCTCGCGCCGCTCATCTCCCGGCTGCATCTCCGTCCTGCAGATGGGTCCGGCGGTCGAGGTCCTTCTGCTGGTACCGGCCGGGAGATGAGCGCCTCGCGCCGGTCATCTCCCGGCTGCATCGCTGCTCAGCTCCGTCCCGCAGATGAGCCGCTAACGGCCGCCATCTTTTTTCAGAAATCCCGCGGCGCTGATTGGCCGCTGCCGGACCAATGAGCGACGCGGGATTTCCAGGATAGACAGACAGACAGACAGACGGGATAAGACAATTATATATATAGATATGCCGGCGAGCCAATGAGATGGACTATGTTCTGAGCTGTTTATGATAAATAATAAACTGCTGGATTGTGAAATACCGGAAAGACGTTGCATGTGTGCTTTAATTGACCCGGTGAAGCGAGTATCCCCCAGTATGATGACTAGCGCTGCCTTACAGTACATAATAGTGTCATATAGATCCGCATATAGTTCCCATATAATACCCCATTCATTCTCTTCATTAGGCTATGTGCCCACGTAGCAGATTTGATGCAGAGCGTTTTTGCCTCTCTCTGGCAGATTTACATGCGTTTTTTCAAGCAGTTTTCCAAGCGATTTTGAGCATCATTTGCAAAAGTGCTTGACAAGTTGGTCATACAATATAAATCCATGCAACCGGCATGAATTTATAATGTGTGAACAACTGATGCTTTAAATGCAGCATCTATAGGAAAAAAAAAGAGAATTAAAACGTTAAAAATAAAAAAAAACCTGTATATTCACCTCTCCGGCGGCCCCCGGTCTGCTCTCCGGTCTCCTCCGGTCTGCTCCCGGTCGCGTCTTCTCTCTTCAGCGTCCCGCAGTGTACGGTCAGGACCTGCGGTGACGTCATTTAGTCAGCTGATGGTCACGCGACCATCACCTGACCGCCGACGTCAGCGGTCGCGTGACCATCAGCTGACTAAATGACGTCACCGCAGGTCCTGACAGTACACTACGGGATGGCAAGGAGAGAGGACGTGGCCGGGAGCAGACCGGGGGCCGCCGGAGAGGTGAGTATACAGGTTTTGTTTGTTTTTAACTTTATTTCTTTTTTTCACCGCGTGGTAGCTGGGATGAGAGGAGTTGTAGTCTCCTCTTCATCCTGGGTACCACACGCACCGTGATTACGCTGCAAATCCACGGCCATTGAATTTAATTGAAACGCAGAAAATCCACATATACCTGCGGGTTTGCTGCGTTTTAATGTTCCTCAATGGCCGCGAATTTGCAGCGTAATTGCAGTAGAAATGGTCATGCTGCGTTTTGCAACGCAATGCGAATTCGGCGTGCAAATTAGCGCATCATGTGCACAGCACATCCGAATTCACACTGCTTTGCACGGCAGACGGTTTTACAAGCGTTTTCGTGGCGTTTTCGCAGCCGCAAAAACGCTACAAAAACGCTACGTGGGCACATGGCCTTAAAGTGACTAACAGCTGAGCTGCAGCAGAGATGTCTGAAGAGGTGAGTGGAGCGCATAAAGAGTGTGGAGTCACTATTAGCTGTTTGACCACATCTGTGTTGTCTGATATCAGCTGGAGAAGCCGAAAGAGGCAGACAGAAGCAAGAAGCCAGGAGAGTATGCTAGCAATTAAAGGGATGACTTCCCAAATTGTGTATCACCCCAGAAAGCTAGCTAAGGCTACAGAGAAGCAGGTAGAAAGCCTTGAGGTCTGCCCCAGGAGGAAGAGATAAGCCCTTATGCATGAGAGAGCTACAATTAGCAACAAAGAGGGAAGCAAAAAGTCTCCTTCCTATGCTTGAAAAGTGTATGCGCCAACAGGGGGAAGTAGGCGCCATAAGTGAGAGGACGCAGGAGGGGGAACATAAAGGCATATTCCCAACCAACCAGGGGTTTTACTACACAAGAATTATCTAAAGCATCAGTGTGAAGAAAATTATCACATCAAAGACAGCCAGAGAAAACTGCCTGTGTGTGAGGAATTGTGATGCCGCAACTGAGTCATTGGGCTGCAAGTGGGCAAGATGACAGATGAGCTGCTGCAGGGTACCATTGTTCAGAGAGATGACCATGAGAAAAGGCTATAACCATCAATGTGGATGTGTGCAGGAAGTGCTGCTGAAGTATTTCCCAGCAAACTGCTACAAGCAAAGTATCACAATCTCTGCATTTACTGCCTTTATTTGTCTTCATAATAGTGCTATGTAGTTGTCGGATAGCAGTACCACCAATACCTATGCAATATTATCATTTGCTTTCTGCTTAAAACTTCCCTATTGGCAGATTTAACCATGATTATGGTGTGGTTTCATTTTCACGTAGTGGAACCATACCGTAAATATGACGCCTGAGGAAACCACCTCCTGTGGCGATACGCAGGAGTCCTCATTCCCATATGATTCTTTCTCTATGAGCTAATTGCTATTGCTTATTTTCTCTTATGTCTCCTTTTGATACTATACTGCATTATTTACTGTCTGTACATCTGCACTGCTCCTTTAATCTTTGCTGAATACTACTTGATATCACGTTGGGGGTACTGTCCATTCACACTTATCAAGGATATCCACCATGTTTACACGGCTCTGCTGGTGATCATGCTGGTCATATGGGTTGTATTTAGTGATGAGCGAGTGACGCGCCCCTGGGCCTGTGTCGCGCTGCGTTGCGCACGCGGGAGCTTACCCGGAGCCGGATCTCTTGAGGGTTGTAGTCTCGTGGCGGTGATCCGGTCCGTGCCCAGGGAGTCAGACTAAGTGGCGCTGTATTAGCGGTAGATGTTGGACGACTACGCCACCCGTTGAGTACAGCTAAGGAGCTGCTGCTGCAGGGCAGACCGCTGAGGCCGGTGGTAGGATTGTGCAGCGTGATAGTATAACCCCCAATGGGAGGGGTATGGCCTCAGGGCAGCCGACGTGGATGATGGGGGTAGCAGGAACCACTCAGAGACGGTACGGTGTAGTTCAGGGTCTTTACTGGTGACAACGATAGACCCTCCCGGAGTACTGGCTAGCGATTGGGGCCTGGTCAGTCCTTGAGCAGATGGGATCTCCCCTGGCCAGGCGGAGTTGTAGGCCTCCCAAACTAACGATACTCTTCTAGCTACCTTGCTAGAAGCGGGTATAAGTAGCCCACGTCCCTGAGTGTACCGTGTGGTGCTCACCCGTATGGCCGGTGACTCGGGGCCTTCTAGTAGCTTCCGCTCCACGACGGCGGTGCTGGTCCCACGCGTGTGACCGTGCCTTCGGGTTTCTGGGCCAGAGGACCTGCAATCCCCTGCCGGTCGGTTTCTGCTGCTGGATAGGAGTTAGTCCCCACAGCCTCGGACTCCGGGTCCGGTGATAACTTCTCAGTCAGGGCGAGCTCTGCAGCTGCCAGCCCCTGACTCCTTGTAGCACTGCTCCCACAGAGCTCCTGATGTTCTTTCCTATATCTGCTTCTCTTCCCTGTCTCTACTTCTTCTCTACTCCCTAACCCTGCCTCAGCCCTAGGTTTATATAGGGGAAGTTCTTCCCCTCCCAGGACTGGGCAGGAGGTGTGGCATGCACAGGATCCCTGACCAAGAGACCTCCCACCTGCTCTCAGACATAACATTGCCGTTACTGTGGAAACCAGACCCCTGGGGTGCCACATTCCCCCCTAGTGAAATTTAGTACTCCGGGACTAAACATATTTTTAGAAAAACATAACAAGGTATAAACAATAATAATACAATAAGAAAAACACATAAAGATGGTTACGGCGTGTCCGCAACCGGGTGCAGTCTTTGAAGAAAAGCAAGGTGTCCATTTCACCAAAACAGGGAGACGTAACCAGGTAGGGGTCTGTCCTGCCCCGAGTCCTTAACAGTCTTTAGTCCGTCCTGGGTTACGCTCCAACTATACACAAAGGATTCCCGGTAAATCCACCAAGGACTCCTATAAATAACTAGAAACACATAATTATACACAAGCAACAAGAAAAACAGGTAACCACAAATAAAACAATTTATACACTTCAAATCCTCCAACGTGCGGGTAACTGGCCTCTAGTGGCCCTAGTGGACCTACGGAGCTGACTGTCTAGCCCTGAACTACAGGGTGTAGGAGCTGTCAAGGGTAAACTGGGCAGCTGTCTACCGGCTCTTTGACTCACTAGGGGTACGGCAGGCTCACTATAAGCAGAGGGTTGATCCCCCTGTTCTGCTTGTGTGGAGTCTTCTGCCTCCTGGACCGGCTGCTCTTCCAGCTCTACCTGTTGCTCCATAGGCACTTGGGTTTGGCATCCTGGACAGGGCGTCCGCGTTGGTATTGGAGCGTCCTGCCCGGTATTTGATTGTGAACTCGTAGTTGGACAGACGGGCCATCCATCTCTGCTCTAGGGCACCGAGTCTTGCAGTGTCCAGGTGTGTCAACGGGTTGTTATCCGTGTACACGGTGAACCGGGAAGAAGCGAGGTAGTGCTTAAAGCGTTCGGTGACTGCCCACACCACTGCCAGGAACTCTAGCTTAAATGAGCTATAATTCTCAGGGTTTCTTTCGGTGGGTCGCAGTTTTCGGCTGGCGTAAGCGATTACTCGTTCTTTCCCCTGCTGGATCTGGGACAGCACGGCTCCTAGCCCGATGTTACTTGCATCGGTGTAGAGGATAAAGGGCTGGCTGTAATCAGGGTACGCCAGGATTTCATCCCCCGTGAGGGCCATCTTCAGCTGGCGGAAGGATTCTTCTTCTAACTTCTCCCATCTGAAGGGTGGCTTCTGGTTCTTGGCCTTCCGGGACTGGCCTATCAGGAGGTCCTGCATAGGAGCTGCCTTTTTGGTGAAACCGGGGATGAATCTGCGGTAATAGCCTACCAACCCGAGGAACTGCCGCACTTCCTTTACACTGGAGGGACTTGGCCATTCCTTAATTGCGGTGATCTTATCAGGGTCGGGAGCCACTCCATCAGCGCTCACCACGTGTCCCAGGTACTGCACCTTTGGTTTCAGGAGGTGACACTTGGAGGGTTTCACCTTTAGGCCGTAGCTTGCCAGAGCTTCGAACACTTCCGCCAGGTGTTTCAGGTGGTCCTCATACGTCTTGGAATATACGATGACATCGTCCAGGTACAACAGGACCGTCTCAAAGTTTCTGTGGCCCAGACAACACTCCATTAATCGTTGGAAGGTTCCTGGTGCATTGCAGAGTCCGAACGGCATGCAGGTAAACTCGCTAAGTCCCATCGGGGTGGTGAATGCGGTCTTCTCCCGGTCCGCCTCTGCTACAGGAACCTGCCAGTACCCACTAGTGAGATCCAAGGTAGAGAAGAAGTTAGCAGATCTTAAAGCAGCCAAAGACTCCTCTATCCTTGGTAAGGGGTACGCATCCTTGTGTGTGATACGGTTGATTTTCCGGTAATCTACACACATCCTCATGGTGTTGTTTTTCTTTTTGACTAAGACTAGTGGAGCTGCCCAGGGGCTACAGCTATCCCTGATCACCCCAGCCTCCTTCATGTCTCTAAGCATCCCCTTGGCGTGTTGGTAGTGTGCAGGGGGTACGGGTCGATACCTCTCTTTTATGGGAGGATGGTCTCCCGTGGGGATGTGGTGTTCTACCCCCTTGACTCGCCCGAAGTCTAACGGGTGTTTACTAAACACTCTCTCGTACTCTTGCACCACCCGATAGACTCCCTGTTTCTGGTGTGAGGGAGTGGAGTCAGTACCCAAATGTAGTTGCTGACACCAGTCCTCCATTGTTTTCTGAGAGCCGTTACCTTCCTCCGGGGAAGATGGAGGCAAGGGTTCTACGGACTGTATGGAATCTTGATTGATGGTATACAATTTGGCTAGCGTGGCATACCGGGGCAGGTACACTTCCCTCTTCCCGATATTTATTATGCGAACGGGCACCCTCCCATGGCGTACATTGACCACCCCCCGTGCTGTCAAAATGGTGGGCCTACTGTCTGAGTAAACTGGTTCTACCATTGCCTGGTAATCTCTACCTCTCAGACCAATAGCTGCCCGGCACCAAATCATCATTTCACTTTTCGGGGGCATGGCAATAGGGAAAGGGTCACACATTCGCACGCTACCAATCTCACCACCGGAGAGTTCTAGCTGTTGCCGTCGCATCAGTGCCCGGATCTCTTTCTGGAACACTCGCTGCTGGCCGGAGCTGGCGTTCTTGGCAACCTGCTGTAAAAGGAAAATCACCTCTGCAAGACAATTTTCAATTACATTAGTTCCTAGAGTTATCTTTGGGTGACTCTCGTGTTTGTCAATGTCTACAATGATCAGTCCCTGTGCTGCCAGTTCGACTCTACCGATTTTAATGGTCACCTCTTTAAATCCAATCTGTGGCACGGGCTGACCATTGCTGGCGATGATACTCAAGTCGTCGTCAGGGTAGCGGGTGATATCCGAGTCATTCCAGTACTGCTTTAAGAGCACGTACGGGATGGTGGTGACCTGTGACCCGGTGTCCAGTAGGGCACTCATAGGAATGCCATCCAGTACCACGGGTAGGACTGGACGTCCTCCCACATATTTGTCGCGCCAGTTCGATGGGCCTGGTGATCTTTTTCCTGGGGGTTGGCCCTCTACCCCAGGTTGTGCCAGTTTAAAGGACAGTACCTTGCCATATGTCCGGGTTGATTGCAGCGGCGGCAGATGGGTCGTCCGTCCTCGTTGTATCGGTCGCTGGGTCTTCCTCTGGCCGGTGGGGTCCTCCTTGGTCGACGCCACGGGATGTCCTCCGGTCCGGATGCCAGCTGGATCTTCCCTGGAGTGGAAACCTGTAAAGACTGCACAGTTCGGGTTAGCGCAGCAACGCTTTTAGCTAGCTCTTGGACCTGATGGTGCAGGTCTGGAGCCGGGTCATTGTTCAAAGCCTGCGCGTCAGCTCCCACAGGCCCTGCCGACAAGGGCGCCGCCTCCTGGTGGTAAGCGGTAGTAGGGCGCCTGTGGGTCACAACGCCACCCGGTGCCGGTTCTCGGAGCACCCGGATGGCTCTGTCCTTGAACTGTGCAAAGTCCAGATGAGGATCCTGTAAGGCCATTGCCCGCAACTGGGTTCGGTGGGCATTGCAATATAGTCCCTCTATAAATTGTTCGGTCAACAGCCTGTCCTCGTTTCCCACGCCGTCAGGGTCGGTCTGCTTAATGGCTCTCAGGGCCTCTTGTAGGTTTAGTGCATAGTCCCTTATACTCTCATGTGCTCGCTGCTTGCACCCATAGAATCTAAGCTTAATCTCGGCTGAGGTGCGGGTATCAAAGGTGTCCTTCAGCCGGGTTAGTATCCCCGCGACAGTCCTCCCCCCAGGTGGCCAGGACTTTACCTCCCTTTGGGCTGCTCCGGTTAATTGGGCCACCAGGATGCTCACTTTTTGCTCCTCTGTGAGGGGGTACACCTGGAAGAGGCTATCCAGCTTTTCTCTAAAGTCATGCAGGGTATGTGACTCCCCTGAGTACTGGGGTAGCCAGGCTGCCCCCGGGATATAGGGCATGGTGAAAGGCATGACCGCAACAGCGGTGGCGCTGGCGGGGGTTGAAGCGGTGAAGCTCTCCTCCGTTTCCGACATCCTTCTCCCCCCTAGGGGACCGTGGCCTACCTTGCGATGATCCTCTTCCGTAGGCCGCGGCTCCGCAGTGGATCGTCAGGGTTGAGGACCTTCCGTCGCGCTCCTGTGACGTCGGCGTCTGCTGGGCTCCTTCCAGGACCTTACGCAACGTCCGGACGTGAGGCGGGGCTTCAGTTCTCGCGCGCTTTCGGAGTCCACGCCCCTCTTCTTCCCGCGCGGCGTCTTCAAGATGGCGTCCAACGGCGGGAAAACTCCACGGAAGGTGGGAAGAAGGCTGAAAATGGCGCCGGATGGCGGGAATCTTCACCGATGGCGGGAAGAAGGCTGAAGATGGCGCCGGATGGCGGGAATCTTCACCACTGGTAAGTTTGAACAGTCTTTTTCAGGCACGCAGTACCCGGTGGTTGCGGGCACGAAATCCTGCCGACTACGCCAAAAGTTGACGCGCCCCTGGGCCTGTGTCGCGCTGCGTTGCGCACGCGGGAGCTTACCCGGAGCCGGATCTCTTGAGGGTTGTAGTCTCGCGGCGGTGATCCGGTCCGTGCCCAGGGAGTCAGACTAAGTGGCGCTGTATTAGCGGTAGATGTTGGACGACTACGCCACCCGTTGAGTACAGCTAAGGAGCTGCTGCTGCAGGGCAGACCGCTGAGGCCGGTGGTAGGATTGTGCAGCGTGATAGTATAACCCCCAACGGGAGGGGTATGGCCTCAGGGCAGCCGACGTGGATGATGGGGGTAGCAGGAACCACTCAGAGACGGTACGGTGTAGTTCAGGGTCTTTACTGGTGACAACGATAGACCCTCCCGGAGTACTGGCTAGCGATTGGGGCCTGGTCAGTCCTTGAGCAGATGGGATCTCCCCTGGCCAGGCGGAGTTGTAGGCCTCCCAAACTAACGATACTCTTCTGGCTACCTTGCTAGAAGCGGGTATAAGTAGCCCACGTCCCTGAGTGTACCGTGTGGTGCTCACCCGTATGGCCGGTGACTCGGGGCCTTCTAGTAGCTTCCGCTCCACGACGGCGGTGCTGGTCCCACGCGTGTGACCGTGCCTTCGGGTTTCTGGGCCAGAGGACCTGCAATCCCCTGCCGGTCGGTTTCTGCTGCTGGATAGGAGTTAGTCCCCACAGCCTCGGACTCCGGGTCCGGTGATAACTTCTCAGTCAGGGCGAGCTCTGCAGCTGCCAGCCCCTGACTCCTTGTAGCACTGCTCCCACAGAGCTCCTGATGTTCTTTCCTATATCTGCTTCTCTTCCCTGTCTCTACTTCTTCTCTACTCCCTAACCCTGCCTCAGCCCTAGGTTTATATAGGGGAAGTTCTTCCCCTCCCAGGACTGGGCAGGAGGTGTGGCATGCACAGGATCCCTGACCAAGAGACCTCCCACCTGCTCTCAGACATAACATTGCCGTTACTGTGGAAACCAGACCCCTGGGGTGCCACATTCCCCCCTAGTGAAATTTAGTACTCCGGGACTAAACATATTTTTAGAAAAACATAACAAGGTATAAACAATAATAATACAATAAGAAAAACACATAAAGATGGTTACGGCGTGTCCGCAACCGGGTGCAGTCTTTGAAGAAAAGCAAGGTGTCCATTTCACCAAAACAGGGAGACGTAACCAGGTAGGGGTCTGTCCTGCCCCGAGTCCTTAACAGTCTTTAGTCCGTCCTGGGTTACGCTCCAACTATACACAAAGGATTCCCGGTAAATCCACCAAGGACTCCTATAAATAACTAGAAACACATAATTATACACAAGCAACAAGAAAAACAGGTAACCACAAATAAAACAATTTATACACTTCAAATCCTCCAACGTGCGGGTAACTGGCCTCTAGTGGCCCTAGTGGACCTACGGAGCTGACTGTCTAGCCCTGAACTACAGGGTGTAGGAGCTGTCAAGGGTAAACTGGGCAGCTGTCTACCGGCTCTTTGACTCACTAGGGGTACGGCAGGCTCACTATAAGCAGAGGGTTGATCCCCCTGTTCTGCTTGTGTGGAGTCTTCTGCCTCCTGGACCGGCTGCTCTTCCAGCTCTACCTGTTGCTCCGTAGGCACTTGGGATGCTGGTTGGAGGAACGTGAGGACGGGTACCACAACTGCACCATTGACTTGAGTCCAGGACCGAGGGAAGTCTCCGAGCACAGTACTAACCATATCTTCCCTTTCCTCTACGGGTCGATGGTCTTCTTGTTCCTCTTCAGGGTTCCGTAGCTGTTCAGGACACTTCTTCAGGTGATCCCGGGATACAATGGCTATGGTCTCCCCTCCGTCTTTACTGATGGTACAGACTTTTGGGTTCTCGTGGCTTGAGGGCAGTACGGTGTACGGGTCCTTCTCCCACTGGTCGTCCAACTTGTGGAGCCGTCTTTTCCTCTTCAAGACCTGCTCTCCGGGTACCAGGGGAACAGCGGGAGCATACTGGTTGTAAGTTTTCTCTTGTCTTTCCCTAGCCTGACAGAGACTTCGCTCCACGCTCTCCTGTACTTTCCGGTACTGCTGCTGCCTCTCTGTGTCCCAGTCTGCTTCTGGTGAAGTGTCCTCGGGTGTCAGGACTCCCATTTCCAGGTCAACAGGTAACTTACCAGGTCTCGCCCTCATTAGGTAAGCCGGGGTACAGTTGGTGGAACCTACCGGGATGTGGTTGTATAGGTCCACTAGATCGGGCAGCTTCTCAGGCCACAGACTGCGTTCTTCCAGGGGCAACGTTTTCAGGAGATCCATTACCACCTGGTTCATTTTCTCACAAAGTCCATTAGTTTGCGGATGATAGGGTGTCGTCCTTATCTTCCGGCAGCCATACAGATTGCAGAATTCCTGGAAGACCTCCGCTTCAAAGGCAGGTCCCTGGTCCGTCAGCACTTGGTCAGGGTACCCGTGTGGACGGCAGAAGTGCTGCTGGAAGGCTCTAGCTGCTGTTTGAGCCGTTAAGTCCTTAACGGGGACGACAACCAAGAACCGGGAGTAATGATCCACAATGGTTAACGCGTAGACGTAGCCACTTCTGCTTGGGGTCAGTTTTACATGATCCAAGGCTACCAGTTCCAACGGCTGCCGGGTGACGATGGACTGCAGGGGAGTCTTCTGGCTGGCACGGTCCTTCCTTCTTAGGTTGCACGGGCCACAGTCTCTGCACCACCTCTCGATGGTTCCCCTCATGCCTACCCAGTGGAACCGCCCACGCAGCAGGAACTCCAGCTTCTTCCATCCGAAGTGTCCAGCCCCGTCGTGGTATGCTTCCATCACCATGGCTGCGTCTCTCCGTGGCACCACTACTTGCCAGATTAGTTCATGCGTCCGGGAGTTAACCATTCTGCGGCACAACTTCCCCTTGTAAAGGAACAGTCGACTCTTCTCAGCCCACAGTTGCTTGGCTTCCTCCGGAGCGTCTGGGTCAAGGCGAGCCTCTGGCCGAGTCAGCATCTCCTTCACCAGCCGGACGGCAGGGTCACTGTCTTGCGTTTCCTCCCAGTTGTAGTGAGGCAAGGGGTTAAACGTAGCGGCTTGCTTACTCCTTACCCGATGGGAATACTGGATAGTCCCATGACGGTGGAACGCGGGGAGTTCGACTTCTTCCAGTCCCTCTGGATCTTCTCCTACGTCCGGTAGGTTTGGCATCCTGGACAGGGCGTCCGCGTTGGTATTGGAGCGTCCTGCCCGGTATTTGATTGTGAACTCGTAGTTGGACAGACGGGCCATCCATCTCTGCTCTAGGGCACCGAGTCTTGCAGTGTCCAGGTGTGTCAACGGGTTGTTATCCGTGTACACGGTGAACCGGGAAGAAGCGAGGTAGTGCTTAAAGCGTTCGGTGACTGCCCACACCACTGCCAGGAACTCTAGCTTAAATGAGCTATAATTCTCAGGGTTTCTTTCGGTGGGTCGCAGTTTTCGGCTGGCGTAAGCGATTACTCGTTCTTTCCCCTGCTGGATCTGGGACAGCACGGCTCCTAGCCCGATGTTACTTGCATCGGTGTAGAGGATAAAGGGCTGGCTGTAATCAGGGTACGCCAGGATTTCATCCCCCGTGAGGGCCATCTTCAGCTGGCGGAAGGATTCTTCTTCTAACTTCTCCCATCTGAAGGGTGGCTTCTGGTTCTTGGCCTTCCGGGACTGGCCTATCAGGAGGTCCTGCATAGGAGCTGCCTTTTTGGTGAAACCGGGGATGAATCTGCAGTAATAGCCTACCAACCCGAGGAACTGCCGCACTTCCTTTACACTGGAGGGACTTGGCCATTCCTTAATTGCGGTGATCTTATCAGGGTCGGGAGCCACTCCATCAGCGCTCACCACGTGTCCCAGGTACTGCACCTTTGGTTTCAGGAGGTGACACTTGGAGGGTTTCACCTTTAGGCCGTAGCTTGCCAGAGCTTCGAACACTTCCGCCAGGTGTTTCAGGTGGTCCTCATACGTCTTGGAATATACGATGACATCGTCCAGGTACAACAGGACCGTCTCAAAGTTTCTGTGGCCCAGACAACACTCCATTAATCGTTGGAAGGTTCCTGGTGCATTGCAGAGTCCGAACGGCATGCAGGTAAACTCGCTAAGTCCCATCGGGGTGGTGAATGCGGTCTTCTCCCGGTCCGCCTCTGCTACAGGAACCTGCCAGTACCCACTAGTGAGATCCAAGGTAGAGAAGAAGTTAGCAGATCTTAAAGCAGCCAAAGACTCCTCTATCCTTGGTAAGGGGTACGCATCCTTGTGTGTGATACGGTTGATTTTCCGGTAATCTACACACATCCTCATGGTGTTGTCTTTCTTTTTGACTAAGACTAGTGGAGCTGCCCAGGGGCTACAGCTATCCCTGATCACCCCAGCCTCCTTCATGTCTCTAAGCATCCCCTTGGCGTGTTGGTAGTGTGCAGGGGGTACGGGTCGATACCTCTCTTTTATGGGAGGATGGTCTCCCGTGGGGATGTGGTGTTCTACCCCCTTGACTCGCCCGAAGTCTAACGGGTGTTTACTAAACACTCTCTCGTACTCTTGCACCACCCGATAGACTCCCTGTTTCTGGTGTGAGGGAGTGGAGTCAGTACCCAAATGTAGTTGCTGACACCAGTCCTCCATTGTTTTCTGAGAGCCGTTACCTTCCTCCGGGGAAGATGGAGGCAAGGGTTCTACGGACTGTATGGAATCTTGATTGATGGTATACAATTTGGCTAGCGTGGCATACCGGGGCAGGTACACTTCCCTCTTCCCGATATTTATTATGCGAACGGGCACCCTCCCATGGCGTACATTGACCACCCCCCGTGCTGTCAAAATGGTGGGCCTACTGTCTGAGTAAACTGGTTCTACCATTGCCTGGTAATCTCTACCTCTCAGACCAATAGCTGCCCGGCACCAAATCATCATTTCACTTTTCGGGGGCATGGCAATAGGGAAAGGGTCACACATTCGCACGCTACCAATCTCACCACCGGAGAGTTCTAGCTGTTGCCGTCGCATCAGTGCCCGGATCTCTTTCTGGAACACTCGCTGCTGGCCGGAGCTGGCGTTCTTGGCAACCTGCTGTAAAAGGAAAATCACCTCTGCAAGACAATTTTCAATTACATTAGTTCCTAGAGTTATCTTTGGGTGACTCTCGTGTTTGTCAATGTCTACAATGATCAGTCCCTGTGCTGCCAGTTCGACTCTACCGATTTTAATGGTCACCTCTTTAAATCCAATCTGTGGCACGGGCTGACCATTGCTGGCGATGATACTCAAGTCGTCGTCAGGGTAGCGGGTGATATCCGAGTCATTCCAGTACTGCTTTAAGAGCACGTACGGGATGGTGGTGACCTGTGACCCGGTGTCCAGTAGGGCACTCATAGGAATGCCATCCAGTACCACGGGTAGGACTGGACGTCCTCCCACATATTTGTCGCGCCAGTTCGATGGGCCTGGTGATCTTTTTCCTGGGGGTTGGCCCTCTACCCCAGGTTGTGCCAGTTTAAAGGACAGTACCTTGCCATATGTCCGGGTTGATTGCAGCGGCGGCAGATGGGTCGTCCGTCCTCGTTGTATCGGTCGCTGGGTCTTCCTCTGGCCGGTGGGGTCCTCCTTGGTCGACGCCACGGGATGTCCTCCGGTCCGGATGCCAGCTGGATCTTCCCTGGAGTGGAAACCTGTAAAGACTGCACAGTTCGGGTTAGCGCAGCAACGCTTTTAGCTAGCTCTTGGACCTGATGGTGCAGGTCTGGAGCCGAGTCATTGTTCAAAGCCTGCGCGTCAGCTCCCACAGGCCCTGCCGACAAGGGCGCCGCCTCCTGGTGGTAAGCGGTAGTAGGGCGCCTGTGGGTCACAACGCCACCCGGTGCCGGTTCTCGGAGCACCCGGATGGCTCTGTCCTTGAACTGTGCAAAGTCCAGATGAGGATCCTGTAAGGCCATTGCCCGCAACTGGGTTCGGTGGGCATTGCAATATAGTCCCTCTATAAATTGTTCGGTCAACAGCCTGTCCTCGTTTCCCACGCCGTCAGGGTCGGTCTGCTTAATGGCTCTCAGGGCCTCTTGTAGGTTTAGTGCATAGTCCCTTATACTCTCATGTGCTCGCTGCTTGCACCCATAGAATCTAAGCTTAATCTCGGCTGAGGTGCGGGTATCAAAGGTGTCCTTCAGCCGGGTTAGTATCCCCGCGACAGTCCTCCCCCCAGGTGGCCAGGACTTTACCTCCCTTTGGGCTGCTCCGGTTAATTGGGCCACCAGGATGCTCACTTTTTGCTCCTCTGTGAGGGGGTACACCTGGAAGAGGCTATCCAGCTTTTCTCTAAAGTCATGCAGGGTATGTGACTCCCCTGAGTACTGGGGTAGCCAGGCTGCCCCCGGGATATAGGGCATGGTGAAAGGCATGACCGCAACAGCGGTGGCGCTGGCGGGGGTTGAAGCGGTGAAGCTCTCCTCCGTATCCGACATCCTTCTCCCCCCTAGTGGACCGTGGCCTACCTTGCGATGATCCTCTTCCGTAGGCCGCGGCTCCGCAGTGGATCGTCAGGGTTGAGGACCTTCCGTCGCGCTCCTGTGACGTCGGCGTCTGCTGGGCTCCTTCCAGGACCTTACGCAACGTCCGGACGTGAGGCGGGGCTTCAGTTCTCGCGCGCTTTCGGAGTCCACGCCCCTCTTCTTCCCGCGCGGCGTCTTCAAGATGGCGTCCAACGGCGGGAAAACTCCACGGAAGGCGGGAAGAAGGCTGAAAATGGCGCCGGATGGCGGGAATCTTCACCGATGGCGGGAAGAAGGCTGAAGATGGCGCCGGATGGCGGGAATCTTCACCACTGGTAAGTTTGAACAGTCTTTTTCAGGCACGCAGTACCCGGTGGTTGCGGGCACGAAATCCTGCCGACTACGCCAAAAGTTGACGCGCCCCTGGGCCTGTGTCGCGCTGCGTTGCGCACGCGGGAGCTTACCCGGAGCCGGATCTCTTGAGGGTTGTAGTCTCGCGGCGGTGATCCGGTCCGTGCCCAGGGAGTCAGACTAAGTGGCGCTGTATTAGCGGTAGATGTTGGACGACTACGCCACCCGTTGAGTACAGCTAAGGAGCTGCTGCTGCAGGGCAGACCGCTGAGGCCGGTGGTAGGATTGTGCAGCGTGATAGTATAACCCCCAACGGGAGGGGTATGGCCTCAGGGCAGCCGACGTGGATGATGGGGGTAGCAGGAACCACTCAGAGACGGTACGGTGTAGTTCAGGGTCTTTACTGGTGACAACGATAGACCCTCCCGGAGTACTGGCTAGCGATTGGGGCCTGGTCAGTCCTTGAGCAGATGGTATCTCCCCTGGCCAGGCGGAGTTGTAGGCCTCCCAAACTAACGATACTCTTCTGGCTACCTTGCTAGAAGCGGGTATAAGTAGCCCACGTCCCTGAGTGTACCGTGTGGTGCTCACCCGTATGGCCGGTGACTCGGGGCCTTCTAGTAGCTTCCGCTCCACGACGGCGGTGCTGGTCCCACGCGTGTGACCGTGCCTTCGGGTTTCTGGGCCAGAGGACCTGCAATCCCCTGCCGGTCGGTTTCTGCTGCTGGATAGGAGTTAGTCCCCACAGCCTCGGACTCCGGGTCCGGTGATAACTTCTCAGTCAGGGCGAGCTCTGCAGCTGCCAGCCCCTGACTCCTTGTAGCACTGCTCCCACAGAGCTCCTGATGTTCTTTCCTATATCTGCTTCTCTTCTGTCTCTACTTCTTCTCTACTCCCTAACCCTGCCTCAGCCCTAGGTTTATATAGGGGAAGTTCTTCCCCTCCCAGGACTGGGCAGGAGGTGTGGCATGCACAGGATCCCTGACCAAGAGACCTCCCACCTGCTCTCAGACATAACATTGCCGTTACTGTGGAAACCAGACCCCTGGGGTGCCACACGAGCATGCTCGCTACTTCTCGGTGCTCACCCGAGTATCTCACTGCTCAAGATGCTCGGCACTCGCCGAGTATTTCCGGATTGCTCGGGTTGGAGCTCAGGTCCCCTCCCTGCATGTTTGGCGCTCTTTACAGAGGCAATGAACATGCAGGAATTGCCTGCCATGCACTGTAATGCCGTAGCCATTTTGGTTGTGGGCATTACAGTGATTGGCTGGCCGCACAGTGTCATCAGGTCTATATCAGACCTGGCGCCGTCGTGATCATCACAGTCACTCCAGATCAGACAGTGTAGGGAGAGGTGCTGCTGAGCTAGGGAGAGATTCGCTTGTTTCTAGCTAGTGTAGGTGTACCAGACTATATTAGAGACACATATCCATCTCAACAAACAGTCCTTCTGAGGACTAATCCATCTGCAGAGATATCAGGCAGGCAGTGTATATAGGCAGGCAGGGTATATAGCAGACTGCAGTGCATATAGCACAATAGGCTCCATTCCAGTTCAGTCTGCTGCTGTTAGATATTTCTAGACAAAGGCCCAGGTCTCAGGGGCCAGGAATATTTTTTTTTGGATCTTAATCCTCATTATTTGCTTAAAAAGCAATCCAGAGAACACAGTTTTTCTGCGCCATTTGCTTGTTGGCACTGCAGAATACAGCCAGGTTCTTTCCATATTACAGCACTAAAAATCTAGCTATTTAAAACTATGGTTTGTCCGTCTCACAGATCACATATAATTGCGCTGAAAATACTGCCATTTTTGGCCTCCATTACAAATTTGTTTCAGTGTGTCGGTGAAGCAACTGACACCAGTTTGCTGTTCAAAATAGTTACCTACAGGCCAGCGATTTAAAACTGTGGTTTGTCCGTCACATGGATCACATATAAGTTCGGTCCAAACTCAGTCATTTCTTGTGAGCGTGGAAGATACTGACCTCCATTTAAAATGGGCAAGGCGCGTGGCAAGGGACGGGGAACTGGACATGATGGTGATGGTGCATGCAGAGGCCGAGGCTGTGGGCAAGCTGAAATTGTGCCACAACAAACACCCACATCTTCTCGCCCGACCTTCCTGTCCCAATTAATAGGGGACCGCAGCATACCACTATTGAACCCAGAGCAGTGTGAAAAGGTTATTGGTTGGATAGCAGATAATGCTTCCAGTCACTTAGCCACCACCACCACCTTGTCTTCCCAGGGTCAAGTCTCAGTAGCCGTGAGTCTGGACCGCATATTCCTCACCCTGATCCTCCTTCCTCCCACTATGGCGATTGCACGGAGATTGCTGATCCCACATTTGGACACTCTGAAGAGCTGTTCACTTTTCCATTTATAGATTCAGGTCTCTCGCTCGGTCCACTTGAAGGGGGGCAAGAAGAGATCGCATGTAGCAATGCCCAAATATTTGAGCATCCACGGTCACACGAAGGTGACGGTGGGAAAGTGTCCCAAGAGGTGGACGATGATGAGACACAATTGTCAAAAAGTCAGGAGGAGGACCAGGGTGCGGAAGTGGAAGACGAGGTGGTGGATGATATAGTAACTGACCCAACCTGGCAGGAGCACATGCAGAGCGAGGAGACCAGCACACAGGGGGAGGGAGGCAGAGCACAGGCAGGAAGAAGCAGTGTGGTGGCCGCAGACAGCGAAGGAAGTTGCCAATACAACTCTTAGGTATTCCCGAGTCTGGTTGTTTTTAAAGACTCTGCCGATAACCCCAAAAAGGCCATTTGCACCACCTGCCGGCCCTTATCAGCAGGGGTGGCAAAACTACCGGCCTTACCACCCCCAGCATGATCAGGCACATGGCAGCAAAGCACCCGACTTTTTGGGCTGAATCCCAGGATCCAGGAAGAGTGACTGCGGGTGGCACCACTGCTTCTTCCGCTGCTGTGCATGCAAGCCAATCCCCTGTCCATGGTGCATGCGAAGATGCCTCCTGCCCTGCACATGTCATTGCACACTCTCAACTAGCAGCATCAGGAAGCACGTCCACGTCCTTGTCCCAGCGCAGCGTTCAGTTGTCCATACCCCAGTCCTTGGAATGCAAGCGCAAATACGCAGCCAAAGTCCCACATGCCACATAATAAATTCCAACATTTTGCGACTGCTTGCACTCGAAATAATGCCTTTTACGTTCGTGGAGACCGAAGCATTCCGCAACCTGATGGCGGATGCCATTCCTCTGTACTCAGTCCCCAGCCGCCACTATTTCTCCCGGTGTGCCGTCCCCGCATTACACAAGCACGTGTCCCAAAACATTAGCCGTGCCCTCAACAATGCAGTTACAGGGAAAGTCCACCTAACCATGGACACGTGGACAAGTGCTTGTAGGCAGGGACGGTACATCTCGCTGACGGCACACTGGGTTAACATAGTAGAAGCCGGGACCCAGCCGGACCTTGGGATGGAGCACATCCTCCCGACGCCATGGATTGCAGGCCCTAGGTCAATTACAGTTGCCCTTACAGTCTACAGCTCCTGCACCTCATCCTCCTCCTCCTCTTCAGCCTCCATCTCCGAAATGACCACATCAGTCACAAGCTGGAAGCACTGCAGCACTGCCTTGGCCAAGCGGCAACAGGCTATGCTGAAGCTAATATGCGTAGGTGGCAAACCGCACAATGCTGAAGAGTTGTGGACAGCTCTGAAAGAGGAGTCAGATCTGTGGCTGACACCGCTGAACCTACAGCCAGGCATGGTCGTGTGTGACAATGGCCGGAAACTGGTGGTGGCTTTTAGGCGAGGGGAGCTCACACACGTACCATGCCTGGCCCATGTGCTTAACCTCGTGGTTCAATGGTTTCTCAAATCCTACCTGGAGCCACCAGATCTGCTTGTTAAAGTACGCCGCCTGTGTGCCCATTTTAGAAAGTCACCTACAGCTTCCGCCGCCCTTGCCATGTTTCAGCAGCGTTTGCAGCTTCCGGCTCACAGACTGTTGAGTGATGTCCCCACTTGTTCGAACTCTACACAGCAGATGTTGGGAAGGATTTGTCAGCAGAAGAGGGCAATTGTTGAGTACCAGCATCAACAAGGCCGTCGGTATTCAGTTCAGACTCCATACATAAGACCTCAGGAGTGGACATGGATGTCAGACATATGTACCATCCTCCAAAACTTTGAGGACTCCACCAAGATAGTGAGCAGCAATGACGCCATAATTAGCGTCACCATCCCGCTTCTCTGTCTTCTGAAACGCTCTCTGCTCACAATCAAAGAGGATGCATTGCAGGCGGAGCACGATGAGATGGAGCACGGAACCATACAGGGTGATTACACATTATCTCATCCCAACGTGGATTGGGTGACAATGAGGAAGAGGAGGAGGAAGAGGAAGAGCAGGAACTAGTTTCATGCTATAGATGGTACTATCTGCACAGATGTCATACCATCTGTTCAGCGTGGATGGCCTGAGGACAGAGAGGAGGAGGAGGAGGAGAGCATGGTCATTCGTCCTCTTGGTGAGGAGTCGGACACGGAAGTCTTGCCTGTTAGCAGTCTGGCACACATGGCTGAGTTTATGTTACACTGCCTTTCCCATGACCCTCGCGTTCTCAAAATTTTGGGTGACAGTCATTACTGGTTGGTGACACTTCAAGCCCCACGCTACAAGGAGAACTTTAAATCTCTTATTCCTGAGCCGGACAGGTCTACAAAAATGGGGCTGTACGAGAAGGCCCTTGTTGCGGAACTATTAAAAAAATTCCCAGCTGAAAACGCTGGCGGCAGAGGGCACAGTTTGTTGGACAACCAAGGACTACAGGCGAGAGAGACACAACTCCAATCCAGCAGAGGCAGGGGAACACTGTCAAAGTTCTGGGAGAGTTTTCTCAGACCCTCCCATCGCACAAGGCTTGAGGCGCGGGGTACTCTCACAAGGAGTGCAAAGTTTGGGAAGATGCTGAGGGAGTACCTTGCCGACCTTACCAATGTCTCCCGTGATTCCTTTGTGCCTTATAATTATTGGATATCCAAGCTGGATACGTGGAATGAACTGGCTCTCTACGCCTTGGAGGTCCTGGGCTGCCCTGCTAGCTAGCGGTGGAATTATAACTGATAAGCGCATCCGCCTGTCAACTGAAAATGCTGACAGGCTGACTCTTATAAAAATGAACAAGGGCTGGATTGGGCCAGACTTCTCAACACCACCGAATGATAGCAGCGTAATATAAACTCAAATCCAGTGTCTTTTTTTGGGAGGTGAATTCTCATGCACCTTTTCACACCCACACATGAGTATACGCTTCCTGATTTTGGCTATTTGCTCTTGTCCTCCTCCTTCTCTTCATACTCATCCTTCACCACCATATCACCAGGGTGACCGTGGTTTGTGATTCAACACCCACATAATTTTTTTAAAGGGTGTTTATGATGCCCATAAAAAAAAAAAAAATTATACAGTATGTTCATGTATACCCCCCAGGGGTAAATGTTTGTCAGGCCATACACTTAGTGCATGGGCATTACAAGTATAGGAGACACGCTCCTTTCAATTGGCAACATTTTTATATGAGGTCCTTCTCCACGTCTTTTCCAATGTGCATTGGAGATTCTCCCAATTTTTGGCAGCCCTTGCATTCACTGCATGGGCCAACACTATGGGAGACCCACTTCCTAATAATGAGAACATTTTTGCCTGAGGCCCTCTTCGTCTCTTCCAAGGGGCATAGGAGTGCCTCCAAATTTTTGACAACCCTTGCATTCACTGCATAGGCAAACACAATGGGAGACCCACTTCCTAATAATGGGAACATTTTTTTCAGGAGGCCCTCCTCTACGTCTCTTCCAAGGGGCATTGGAGTAGGTCCAAATTTTTGCCAGCCTTTGCATTCACTGTATAGGCAAACAGTGTGGGAGACCCACTTTCTAATAATGGGAACATTGCTTTCAGGAGGCCCTCCTCTAAGTCTCTTCAAAGGGGCATTGGGTTGCGTCCAAATTTTGGGCAGCCCTGCCACTCACTGCATACGCAATAACAGTATAGGAGACCCACTCTTTAGTAATGGGAACAACAAAGCATAGGCGGCTGATGGTGACTCGCCCCCTGGGCCGTGGGGCACTCGGAACCGGGCTTCAGTGCAATGTTGGGGGTAGTAGTGGCAACCCAATCCCGTGGCTCAGGGTGGTCAGACCAAATGCTGTGGCAGTGTATTTGTAGGTTTTGAATGTCCAACTGGATTGCGGTCAGGGAGGACCGCCGCTGCAAGGCAGACCGCTGAGGCTGATGTAGATATGCAGCACAGGGATAGGATAACTCCCCACGGGAAGAGTGTAGCCTCAGGGCAGTGTAATAGGATGCTGGAGGTGATGGTGCAGGCGCAGTATAAATCACACAGAGTCAGTGATGCAGTCCAGGGTCTTTTACTCACAGTTGTTATCCGAGTCACTTCTGCAGGGAATGACTGCCCGAGCCGAGCTGCGTCCACCAGGTGAGGAGCTCGGTCAACCCCCAGGCAATTCAGGAGTATGGCACAGGACCCCCTTCTGTCCTTTCTCTGGCCTCTCGTGCCCCACCAGTGACCACACTTCTGTCCAGCTGCCTCGAGCCTTCTCTTGGTGAAACCTGTCGCCGGTTTCCCTGACCCTATGCGGTGCCTTCCTAGTGGGTGTAGCAGGGGGTCGCACCAATAGATGATCACGACCTCTGGTCTTTGGCTGAGGGATGATTTACCTCCCCCAACTTGGGAATCCGGTACCCTTATTCTGCCCGACCCTTCACCCGTTATCTCGTGGGTTCTTAGGGTCCCTTCTGCCTTCTTGTTTCTGGAGCCTTTCTACTCCTCTTTCTCTCCACCTTTCTTCCTTCCTTCTCCTTCTCCTCTTCTCCCTTCTGGCTCCGGCCTTCACCCTAGGCCTGCCTCGTGGAGCTGAGCTCAGACTGAGCCTCAGCTCCCTGTCAGCCCTGCTCTGACTGAACTAACTGAACCCCCTCCTAAGATGGCCCCCACCTTTTATCTGCTTCTCTGTGTCTGAGCTCAGGTGACCTGCACCCAATGAGCTCCTTCCTATGCTCCAGAAACCGTCCCCTTCTGCTCCTACATCACTGGGTTCTCTCCCCCCTCCCCTCTCCAGCCAGGGACATGGTCAGTTGTGCCTGCATATATATAAATGGGAGCACCGTCGAGCTGTCCCCCAGAAATGGGGTGAGTGTGTGTATGCAGCTAACTGAGCCCTGGTCCACACTCCATCCTTACCTGAGAGTGGAATATCACACCTCTGGTTAAGGTGCAATACCCCTGTGGCAACCGAACCCTCGGGGCACCACATTCCCCCCTGGTAAACCACAGCACGTCCTCGGGCTGGAACAAAGCAAAAGACCATTCAAAAACATGCAAAATTTTTAGAATGCATTCGCATATAAGACTATAACCAGTTAACCCATCCCTTTATGGGAGGCACTTTTCTTTTTTTCTTTTTTTAACGTTACTAGCTCACTTTTCTCTTTTAACAAGTATTACAAGACTTTCTTCACACATATAAAACACCATAAAACTCTTACAGCAGCATATAAACTTTTCAGGTAAAACATTCTTTTAGTAGATTCTCTTCTTCACTGGCCACTGTGCAACTTGCGACCAGGTGTCCATTTTCCTATTAAGTGCAAAACTTCAGCAAACTTTCAAACATGAGGGACACCTTGTCCCGAGGTAGACGTTGCAGTTCTTTTATAAAACCAGTAGGGGGCGCTTTAAGAAGCGCAACTATTTACAGGGATTGGCCGCTCTTCGTCCTCGGCCAGTTGGAAAGGGGAATGGCTGCTCTCAGTCCTCAGCCAGGTAGGGAAGAGGGATGGCTGCTCTCAGTCCTCAGCCAGGTGACTTGGGGGTTAATTTTGAACTGGCAACAGTACCAACAGGGCAACAAAAACAGTTCCTTGTACACACTTGCTCATTAGTAACGGTATCCTCCTGATGCTCCTCCTTCCTCCTTTTACTGATCTTCAGACCCGTCCGGGTCCTCTTGGTACTCGGGTTCTGGTTCGGGGTACTGCTCCTCTCTTACCCTCCGGACATGAGGGGCATACTGGTCCGCACCAAGGGGTGATGGTTTTGAGACCGGGAGCGCATGCGGTTGGGGGGGCGCCTGGGGTGGTCAGGCCTTGCGACCGGGCCGCTTCCTACCACGTCCGGGGTCAGAAGGCACGACGGGGAGCGTGGTTCAGCGGCGGTCTTCGCGGCTTGCGGCCCAGGTGTTTGCGGCGGGAGCGTGGAAGCTGCAGCGGCTCCCGGGACTTCCGGCTCCTCGGCGGGATCCTGGGGTAAGGTTACGGTGTCAGGACCCGGGGCAGGGGCGTCCGCCTTACTTGCCTCTTCTGCAGCGTCGTCCTCGACCTCCGGTCTCCTCTCTCCATCTCCGGGTGTGGTCTGGTGAGACTGATCCAAACCACACCCTGCCCCACAGTTTTCTTCTCTTTCCGCCCCCATTGGGGGTGGTCTTGGGGCAATCTGCTGACAATCACTCTCAGGGGCAGCCCCCCCCACCTTGATGGACATCTCTACAGCCGCACTCATGGCTGTTGGGGTTGGGCTCCTTCTTTGGCGCCATTCTGGGACCTGGCCCACGATGGGAGGTGGCTTCCTGTTGTCTTTTGGCGCGCACATTATGGCGTCCGTTCTTCTGGGGCGGGCGCCATTTTTAATACAGTGAAACAGTCTCTTTTCAGGCACGCAATACCCGTTTGTGGCGGGTTGGTCACAATCCTGCCGACTACGCCAAAACTGACTCGCCCCCTGGGCCGTGGGGCACTCGGAACCGGGCTTCAGTACAATGTTGGGGGTAGTAGTGGCAACCCAATCCCGTTGCTCAGGGTGGTCAGACCAAATGCTGTGGCAGTGTATTTGTAGGTTTTGAATGTCCGACTACGCCACCCATGGATTGTGGTCAGGGAGGACCGCCGCTGCAAGGCAGACCGCTGAGGCTGATGTAGATATGCAGCACAGGGATAGGATAACTCCCCACGGGAAGAGTGTAGCCTCAGGGCAGTGTAATAGGATGCTGGGGGTGATGGTGCAGGCGCAGCATAAATCACACAGAGTCAGTGATGCAGTCCAGGGTCTTTTACTCACAGTTGTTATCCGAGTCACTTCTGCAGGGAAGGACTGCCCGAGCCGAGCTGCGTCCACCAGGTGAGGAGCTCGGTCAACCCCCAGGCAATTCAGGAGTATGGCACAGGACCCCCTTCTGTCCTTTCTCTGGCCTCTCGTGCCCCACCAGTGACCACACTTCTGTCCAGCTGCCTCGGGCCTTCTCTTGGTGAAACCTGTCGCCGGTTTCCCTGACCCTATGTGGTGCCTTCCTAGTGGGTGTAGCAGGGGGTCGCACCAATAGATGATCACGACCTCCGGTCTTTGGCTGAGGGATGATTTACCTCCACCAACTTGGGAATCCGGTACCCTTATTCTGCCCGACCCTTCACCCATTATCTCGTGGGTTCTTAGGGTCCCTTCTGCCTTCTTGTTTCTGGAGCCTTTCTACTCCTCTTTCTCTCCACCTTTCTTCCTTCCTTCTCCTTCTCCTCTTCTCCCTTCTGACTCCGGCCTTCACCCTAGGCCTGCCTCGTGGAGCTGAGCTCAGACTGAGCCTCAGCTCCCTGTCAGCCCTCTCTCCTGCTCTGACTGAACTAACTGAACCCCCTCCTAAGATGGCCCCCACCTTTTATCTGCTTCTCTGTGTCTGAGCTCAGGTGACCTGCACCCAATGAGCTCCTTCCTATGCTCCAGAAACCGTCCCCTTCTGCTCCTACATCACTGGGTTCTCTCCCCCCTCCCCACTCCAGCCAGGGACATGGTCAGTTGTGCCTGCATATATATAAATGGGAGCACCGTCGAGCTGTCCCCCGGAAATGGGGTGATTGTGTGTATGCAGCTAACTGAGCCCTGGTCCACAGTCCATCCTTACCTGAGAGTGGAATATCACACCTCTGGTTAAGGTGCAATACCCCTGTGGCAACCGAACCCTCGGGGCGCCACAATGGCTCTCTAAGAATAGTGAGGGCCGACTGCTGGCCCTTTAAGAATAGTAAAGGCCGCCTGATGGCCCTATAAAAATAGGCTTTGTGACTTTCAGAGTCCTTCCTTTATAAATGAAACAGGATGTGTCTGATCATGTCTCACACACCACATGGCCAGATAAGGTAGTAAAATGTTAAAATGACATTTCCCAGTGAATGCATTTGTCACGGTTGAAAGCAATGCAAAAGTGCAAAAATGCATCAAAAATGCTACGTGTGAACATAGTGACGCGCCCAGGGGATGGGGATGGCTCGGTACCCGGGCCTTTACTTGGTTTGGGCATGTCGCAGTGGTCGGCTCCCGGGCCCGTACCCTGGGGTCACTCTTGAAAAAGGAGATTGGAACTTGGATAGAAAATAAAAATATAGTAAATAGTTTGTGACGCCACCTGTGGTACCTGGTAAGGATTACCAGCGCTGCTGCAGACCTCCGGGGGGTTGATGGGAAGGCAGCTGGGATGTTTCTGCTCCCCACAGCTGGAGCGGGCCCCCAGGGCAGTGTAGGTGCAGATGGTGGTGGTGCTGGGACTTGTGGTGCAGAGGGAGAGATGGCGCAGCTGAAATAATTGACGGAGGCAGTGCGGTCATCCGAGATTTTACTCACAGTTCTTATGTAAGTTCCACAGGTACACTGTACGGGTGTCAGCCTCCCACGTCGCGCTGCGTTCACTAGACCGGGGGGTTCAGCTCTTCCTCAGATATGTCAGGAGCACTTGACGGAACCCCGCTTTCCTCATGTTCCTTGCTAGACCGACTTCTCACGCTGGGTCTTCTCCCCTCTGCCCTGCGCTTCCCCACTCACAGTCCCATTCGGGTGCTCTGAAGTCCCTCTGGGCAACCTGGAGTTCCCGGACCTACTTGACCCTCACGGTGACTAAGATGAGGCTGTGGCGACTGCACCATGGAAGTCAGAAGCCTCTGGTTTTTCCAGCCGAGACCTGGAGTAACACGGCAGGTCCAGGGGCCGGTCCCCTTCTTGCGGCCTGATCCCTCTGTCTTCTGACAGATTCGGGGTGTACGGGTGCCGTCCTGCACTCACCGCACCCCCTGGGATTCCTTCTATAGAACGGAGCCTTTCTCCTCTGCTCCCCTCCTGGGCCTCTATTACTAGGTAGGCCCCACTTGTGGAGCAGAGCTCCTAAAGAGACTCTGCTCCTCAGACTGCTCACTGACTGTTCTCCACTGACTGACCTGCCACCCTAAGATGGCCTCCCTTTATATACCTCCTACTATGGTGCTCCCCTACTCTACTTCCTCCACCCACACCCACTACTGGTTCCCCCTACCTTTGGTTCCCCCCACTCCATCCAGGGACAGGGCTCAGCAGGAACACAGTGCATCTTGCCCTTTCAGCCGGCCTCGAGCAGTGTAGTGTTGGATGCGGGTGTTGGGGTTCCGGGCAGCACTCCCTCCTTACCTGAGAGAAGGAGACACCACACCTCTGGTTGAGGTGCAGTACCTCTGTGGCGACTGAACCCTCAGGGGCGCCACACTAGCCCAAGGTGTGGAGGAGCATTTTTGTTTTTGGCGATTTATTTTGCCTTATATACAAGTCATTACCCTGGAAAGGATGTTCCTTAACATTTTTCCCAGGAAATCCATTTTGGTTTCGTTTTTGTATGTTTTATTGTGAGTCCATAAAAGTGGCGCAATACTCTGACCACGATGTTGTTGACAGCAGTGACCTGGGGGTCAGAAATGCTTCCAGGGGTCTTCCCCATGCTGTTCCCATGTCATTTGAGCACTGTTCCCATCGATTTGGGCAATTTTTAGGCCCTCTGCAGACCGCCGGGGGGAGCCGCCTGAAAAATGCTCCGAGTTTCCGATAGACTTACATTGAGCTCGTTGCTCGGGTCGAGCTCCCGAGTATTCCAATGTGCTCGACCCGAGAAACGAGTACCCGAGTATTTTAGTGCTCGCTCATCACTAGTTGTATCCAGTGCAATATAAAATGTCTTATTCATCTTGTCTCAATTTCTGAGTTTGTTACTTAGTGAAGATTTACATTGTTTAAATTTAGGACGTGCAACCGATCTTTTCTACGTGTCATTCCTCTTTTTTGAACCTCACCATATACAGGTCATTCAGTTCTTACATCAGGGGTGGACACACCATTGGTGCAACTTGTGTAGCTGCACAGGGGTCTTACAGGTCAGGGGCCACATTCACCTCCAAATCAGCAATCAGCTTCTGCCACGGACACATTATTGGGCTGCACACAGCCATGAACTGTTATTGCCCCGGGGCCTGATCTCTCTATGTCTGCCTCTGTCTTACATAATACTGCACTAGCACACAGTAGCACCTTACAGAGCCATGTAACACAGACACACAATGCCTACATGATACATGATACGTCCATCCAATACCAATATATTAACAGTATCCATGTAATACAGACACACATCATCATGTATTACATCAAGTATCTGCGTAATACTGGCATATAGTTTTATATTTATTTATTTATCTATTTTACTCACTGTAATGCAGCGGCTTGCTTGGCATTACTGTATGGTCCAGGATGTGTTTTGGGCTGACCATGTACCTTCCCCCTCAGGTGACTGGTCACATGACTGTGACATCACACAGGTCCTTTGCACACAGAAGGTCTGATCACATGACTGTGACATCAGCTCAGGTCCTGTAGGTGTGTACTACAGGATATATAAACCCTGGTAGTCTTGAATGGGGTGTGTGTTGGAAAAGGCATGAGGCCTGTACCCATGTGGGACACCGTTATGGGGGAAGCCTGGTGAAGTCTGGCAGCCTGAAAGGTCGAGGCTGGATCCTGTGTGTAGATGGCAGTGGCCTTGGAAGGGAAAGCCGGCTTGAAAGACAAGAGCCTGAAAGGCAGATGCTGGATGTGTGTGTGAAACATTCCAGTAGCCTTTTGAGGGAACGAGGGCTAGAGGGAAGCCACAAAGCCACAGTGGTGGCAAACCAAATGGACTGAAGCAGCTGTAGCCCGGCAAAGGTAAAAACACGGCTTAATGTGGACATTTATGCTATTACCTTGGTGAAGGCTGTAACTGGAGCCAAGTGGGCCTGTCTGCCACTTGAGGCTCGTGGATATTATATGTGCATGCCGGCGAGTCACTGAGTTGGACTATGTGATAAGCGGTTTATGATAAATAATAAACTGTTGCATTGTGAAAAACCGGAAAGACATTGCATGTGTGCTTTACTTGACCTGGTGCAGCGAGTATCCCCCAGTATGATGACTAGCGCTGCCTTACATCACTTACAGTGCCTTGTGAAAGTATTTGGCCCCCTTGAACTTTTCCACCTTTTGCCACATTTCTGGCTTCAAACATAAAGATATAAAATTCAAATTTTTTTGGGAAGAATCAACAACAAGTGGGACACAATCGTGAAGTGGAACGAAATTTATTGGATATTTTAAACTTTTTTAACAAATTAAAAACTGAAAAGTGGGGCGTGCAATACTATTCGGCCCCTTTGAGTTAATACTTTGTAGCGGCACCTTTTGCTGGGATTACAGCTGCAAGTCGCTTGGGGTATGTCTCTATCAGTTTTGCACATCGAGAGGCTGAAATTCTTGCCCATTCTTCCTTACAAAACAGCTCGAGCTCATTGAGGTTGGATGGAGAACGTTTGTGAACAGCAGTTTTCAGCTCTTTCCACAGATTCTCGATTGGATTCAGGTCTGGACTTTGACTTGGCCATTCTAACACCTGGATACGTTTATTTTTGAACCATTCCATTGTAGATTTTGCTTTATGTTTTGGATCATTGTCTTGTTGGAAGATAAATCTTCGTCCCAGTCTCAGGTCTTTTGCAGACTCCAACAGGTTTTCTTCCAGAATGGTCCTGTCTTTGGCTCTGTCCATCTTCCCATCAATGTTAACCCCTTTACCCCCGAGGGTGGTTTGCACGTTAATGACCAGGCCAATTTTTACAATTCAGACCACTGTCACTTTATGAGGTAATTACTCTGGAACGCTTCAACGGATCCCCCTGATTCTGAGACTGTTTTTTCGTGACATATTGTACTTCATGATTGTGGTAAAATTTCTTTGATATCACTTGCGTTTATTTGTGAAAAAAACGGAAATTTGGCAAAAATTTTGACAAATTTTGCACTTTTCAAACTTTGAATTTTTATGCCCTTAAATCAGAGAGATATGTCACACAAAATACTTAATAAATAACATTTCCCACATGTCTACTTTACATCAGCACAATTTTGGAACCAAATTTTTTTTTTGTTAGGTTAAAAGTTGACCAGCGATTTCTCATTTTTCCAACAAAATTTGCAAAACCATTTTTTTAGGGACCACATCACATTTGAAGTCACTTTGAGGGGTCTTTATGACAGAAAATACCCAGAAGTGACACCATTCTAAAAACTGCACCCCTCAAGATGCTCAAAACCACATTCAAGAACTTTATTAACCCTTCAGGTGCTTCACAGGAATTTTTGGAATGTGGAAGAAAAAAATGAACATTTAACTTTTTTCACAAAAATGTTACTTTAGACCCAATTTTTTTTATTTTCACAGGGGTAACAAGAAAAAATGGACCCCAAAATTTGTTGTGCAATTTCCCCTGGGCACGCAGACACCCCATATGTGGGGAAAAAACACTGTTTGGGCGCACGGCAGGGCTCGGAAGGGAAGAAGGATTGTAAAATTTGCTTCAATAATTAGCGGACGCCATGTTGCTTTTGGAGAGCCCCTGATGTGCCTAAACATTGGAGCTCCCCTACAAGTGACCCCATTTTGGAAACTAGACCCCCCAAGGCACCTATCTAGATGTATAGTGAGCACTTGAAACCCCTAATTTGTGAAGCACCTGGGGGCTCCAAGTGCTCACTATGCATCTAGATAGGTGCCTTGGGGGATCTAGTTTCCAAAATGGGGTCACTTGTGGGGGAGCTCCAATGTTTGAGCACACAGGGACTCTCCAAATGCAACATGGTGTCCGCTAACAAATTGAACCCCCAGGTGTTTCACAAATTGATTCATAAAAATGAAAAAGTGTTGTTTTTTTTCACTTTTTCATTTTTACGAATCAATTTGTGAAGCACCTGGGGGTTCCAAGTGCTCACTATGCAACTAGATAGGTGCCTTGGGGGGTCTAGTTTCCAAAATGGGGTCACTTGTGGGGGAGCTCCAATGTTTGGGCACACAGTGGCTCTCCAAACGCAACATGGTGTCCGCTAACAATTTGAGCCGATTTTCCATTCAACAATGCCCTGCAGTGACCATGTAGTACACACACATGCAGTATCTGCGTAATACTGCCATATAGCTCATGAATAGTGTTGAGCATTCCGATACTGTAATATCGGGTATCGGCCGATATTCGCGGTATCGGAGTTCCGATACTGAGTTCCGATATTTTTACAATGCCCATAATGCCTGCGCTCTGCAGTGTCTCTGAAGGATGACAAGCTGGATGGCAGCGCTCAGCTGCGATCCAGCCTGTCATCTCAATGCCATCCCAGCGTGGGAGAATTCTCCTGATTGTTTAAAAGCCGGCGGCTTTTTACCGCCCGCCGGCTTTTAAACAATTACTCAGCCCCATACTCGCTTCCCCGCAGCCTCCCACCCCGATCCTCCGCTCCCCCCGCCACCTCCCATCCCGATCGTAAGTTAGGACCGGGCGGGGAGCACAGCACCAAGGAGCGGGGAGCGAAGGACCCGGGCGGGGAAGCCGGCAATGAAAAGACTTCACCGCCGGCTTTCCCGTTCTGTGCTGCGCTCTCCCGCCGGTTATTTCAAATGAACAGCTGAGGTATCAGGTGATGCCGATCAGCTGTTCATTTGAAGTCGCCGCGGTGCCCTCAGAGGGTTCATGTGAGTTCATGCTTGACTGCATTGCATGAACTCACATGAACTTTCCCACGGCCGCACAGGTCAGCCTCACCTCCCAGACCATCAGCCCGTCATGATCGGTGTGTGCGTGCAGGCAGACATAGGCCGATGTGACACTACTACTCCCATCGGCCTATGTCTGTCCCCCGTCCACTCGTGCCAGCAGGATCAGCTCGATGGGAGCAGTAGTTCCCATCAGCCTGATCCTGCTATTTAAATTGCCCTACTGTGTCCCCAATAAATTTTAAATACATTTCATTGGTGGCCAATGGTTACCTAAAATAAATTAGTTTATACATTACCTGTCCCCGCCGATCGCCACCTAAAATAAAGTAAAAAATAAAAAAATACACCTATACTCACCTAGACACCTAATTCCCCGAAGCCATCGATCTCCTGTAATAAAATATAAAATAATAAACCACAACCTTATCCTTACCCCTCCGTAGTAGTCCACGAGTGTCCCACGATGATCTCCAGTTTAGAGCTGCCACATAGAATGTGACCGCTCTGAACCGCTGCCGCCGCTAGAATGACGGGGCCGTAAAGCAGCCCTGTCATTGCATAAGTGGGTTCCCCGGAGTTCAGGCAGCGCTGCTCCGGTCAGCTCCTTTACGGCCCTGCTGTACCGTGAGAAATTCCCACGGTACAGCAGTGCCGTAAAGGAGGTCTCCGGAGCTGCGCTGACTGAATGCACTCCGGTGACCTCAGTCAGTGGCTCCCGCTGCCGGGAGCGGACGTGTTCCCGGCAGTGTGAGCTTACAGAAGCCATGACAGCTGTCACATCTCCAGATGTGACAGCTGTGCATGAGAGATCAGCGCAGGAACGTGGACAGGGAACTATTTTTTTTTTAGTAAACTAAGAATTAAATAAAATGGTGTTTTTTATTTCAAAGAAATTATTTTTTTCTGGGTGTAGTGTGTTTTTTCTTTTTAACACTTTGTAGGTTAGTAATGGGGGTGTCTTATAGACGCCCATCATTACTAACCTGGGCTTCATGGCAGCTGGCGCTGACATGAACCCCAACCCTATTACCCCCTGCCACCGCACCAGGGCAGCGTGGAAGAGCGAGGCTAAGTGCCAGAATTGGCGCATCCTATGGATGCGCCATTTCTGGGGCAGCTGACGGCTGGTGTTTCTAGCCTGGGAGGGGGCCAATATTCATGGCACCCTTCCTGGGCTATTAATATCAGCCCCCAGCTGTCTGCCTAGCCTTTGCTAGCTATTAAAATAGGGGGGACCCCACGTCATTTTTTTGGGGGGGTCCCCCATTTTAATAGCTAGTAAAGGCTAGGTATTCAGCTGGGGGCTGATATTAGTAGCCTGGGAAGGTCCGTGGGTATTACCCCTTTCCCAGGCTTCAAACATCTGCCCCAGCCGTCTGCTTAACCTCCGCTAGAGACTAAAATTACGGGGATCCCACGCCAATTTTTTTTTTAATAAATCCTTTATTTTAACACTAAATGACACTTGAGGGGTTAATAAAGATGCAGTCCCTAAATTATTATTTATTTTTTAATTAATTTTACCCAAAAATTTTGACGTGGGCTTTGCCATATTTTTGTATGCCAGCCAGGTACAGCATCCAGGAACGGGCTGCCCCCAACTCCCAGCTGCCTATTTGTACCTGGCCGGACACAACAATATAGGGAAGCCCTTTTTTTTTATTATTTCATGAATTTCATGAAATAAGTTTAAAAAAAAAAAATACGTGGGGCTTCGCCCTATTTTTGTGTCCAGCCAGGTACAACTAAGCAGCTGGGGGCTGGAATCCACAGCACAGGGAGGCCCAAGCTTTGTGGGCCCCCCCTGCTGCGAACTGCAGTCCGCAGCCACCCCAGAAAATGTTGCGTTCATAGAAGCGCCATCTTCTGGCGCTGTATCCAGCTCATCCAGGGCCCTGGTGCGGTGGCTCACTGGGTAATAAAGGGGTTAGGGCCAGCTTGGTATTATCAGCTGGCCCTAAGCCCGAAATTCATGGGGTCATGCCAATATTAGACATGACCGCCATGAATTTCTAGTAAAGTATTTTAAAAAAACACAACACCCAGAATAAAGTCCTTTAATTGAAATAAGCACACAATTCTTTATTGTTCTAAATTAAACCATACTTACCGTCACGCCCATTCCAGCTGAAGCCAACAATCTCCTGCAATAAAAGAAAAATAATAAAGTAACCTCATCCTTACCTTTCCATGGTTGCCAGGACGGCTCCAGCTCTGCTACATCGAGATGACAGGCTGGACCGCAGCAGAACGCTGCCATCCAGCCTGTCATCCCGCAGACACTGAGAAGCGCAGGCATGCTTGCCCTCCTCAGTGTCTGGCTGTGACGGCATCCAGATGAGCCGAGTCTCTCACGCTCACCGCATGCGCAGGAGAATTCTCCCACGCTGTCAGTGACGTGCATGAGGTGAGCCGAGTTCATTGTCGGCTCATCTGGATGCCGTCACAGCGAGACACTGAGGAGCGCAAGCATGCCTGCGCTTCTCAGTGTCCGCGGGATGACAGGCTGGATGGCAGCGTTCTGCTGCGATCCAGCCTGTTATGTGAATGTAGCAGAGCTGAAGCCGTCCTGGGAACCATGGAAAGGTAAGGATGAGGTTGCTTTATTATTTTTCTTTTATTGCAGGAGATCGTTGGCTTCAGCTGGAATGGGCGTGATGGTAAGTATGGTTTAATTTAGAACAATAAAGAATTGTGTCTTTATTTCAATTAAAGGACTTTATTCTGGGTGTTTGTGGTTTTTTTAACTTTGACTATGGGGTTAGTAATGGGGGTGTCTTATAGACGCCTCGCCATTACTAACCTGGGCTTGATGTCAGCTGGCATTATAAGCTGACATCAACCCCAGCCCTACTACCCCACTGCCACCGCTACAGGGCAGTGGGAAGAGCGAGGCTAAGTGCCAGAATTGGCACATCCTATGGATGCGCCATTTCTGGGGCGGCTGACGGCTGGTGTTTCTAGCCTGGGAGGGGGCCAATATTCATGGCACCGTTCCTGGGCTATTAATATCAGCCCCCAGCTGTCTGCCTAGCCTTTGCTAGCTATTAAAATAGGGGGGACCCCATGTCATTTTTTTTGGCAGGGTCCCCCATTTTAATAGCTAGTAAAGGCTAGGTATTCAGATGGGGGCTGATATTAGTAGCCTGGGAAGGTCCGTGGGTATTACCCCATTCCCAGGCTTCAAACATCTGCCCCAGCCGTCTGCTTAACCTCCGCTAGAGACTAAAATTACGGGGAACCCCACGCCAATTTTTTTTTTAATAAATCCTTTATTTTAACACTAAATGACAAGCACAGTAAGCAACACAATCACTGTACTTCTTATATATGTGACTGACATGTTTCTATCTATCTAATCTATGTGTGATGCTCTATTCCTTCTATTCTAAATTGTCAGTACCGGTGTATGCCGCTGCTGAATTGCCGGCTTTTCATGTTTCACTGTGAGCACTGTTCCCATCGATTTGGGCAACCACCTCCCCCAATACATTCTACATTATTCTTAGTTGTTTTCCTTCATGTAGAATTAACCTACAAGGAAATAAAGGGTTTATTTTCATTCCGATATTTGTGTCCCATTGACTTGCATTGGTTTCCGGTATCGGAATCGGCGATATCCGATACTTTTTGGGTATCGGCCCGATCCAATCCGATCCGATATTTCCTGATATCGGAAGGTATCGCTCAACACTACTCATGAACCATACTCATCTCCAGTGCATGAATAATCCCACAGATGATGACAAGGCAGCGGGTGCACGGCTGTTATCGGGGGACGTGTTGTGCACATGCTGGAGGTAACTGTCTGGGTACAGAACCTTATTCTTGCACCTGTAGCTGCCTTATCCGTCGGTTCTGTGCGCAGTATACAGATACAATCTCGGGCTTGGAGCGCAGAGTATCCGGTGCCGATCACCGCAGGGTAATGGCCACAATCACAACACAAAGTATTAAACACAAACTCAACCTAAAAGCATCGGAATCAAACACGATGAAATTGTTTCCAGGCTTCTTTTATTTTCAAGACAATTACGAAGCTTCTTCTTCCTCACAGAGAAGTTATCCATCTGCAGCCGTCACTAATTAATCCCAAACATTTCAATTTTAAGACAATTACATCCACAGATCAATAGGAGTCTGCGCCAGACTTCATAGATCATAGAGGATTCTGCTGCTGCCACCGGATGCCGGTCACGGAGAGTCTGAAAACCGCAGGACGCAGGGGATAGGGGGCCGATACATCTCTGATTACCAGAACTGGAATCTTCTTCCCGTCTTTGGGTGTTTGATGATTTCTGAACTGTAATAAAAGGTTAAAAGAAATTCAAAAAGCTTAAAAATGGCTGAGATTATAAAACATGGCAGCTTTCCTCACTAAAAAGTGGATCTCCATCACCATGTACGGTACTGGACCTCAGCCCCATCCTTCTCAGTGACAGTGCCGGACATAGAAAACGGACAAGAATGGAGCTGTTTGTTTAGAAGTAGCAATGATATTATACTATCAGAGTGCAGCTCTGGAGAATAATACAGGATGTAACTCAGGATCAGTAATGTAATGTATGTACACAGTGACTGCACCAGCAGAATAGTGAGTGCAGCTCTGGAGAATAATACAGGATGTAACTCAGGATCAGTAATGTAATGTATGTACACAGTGACTGCACCAGCAGAATAGCGAGTGCAGCTCTGGAGTATAATACAGGATGTAACTCAGGATCAGTAATGTAATGTATGTACACAGTGACTGCACCAGCAGAATAGTGAGTGCAGCTCTGGAGGATAATACAGGATGTAACTCAGGGTCAGTAATGTAATGTATGTGTAGCACCCTGAGGATAATGTAGCACCCTGAGGATTCGGCTGCTACAGGGGTATTGCACCTCAACCCAGAGGTGTGATATTCCACTCCCGGGTAAGGATGGAGTGTGGAACTGAGCTCAGTTAGCTGCATGCACTACACACATCCCATTTCCGAGGAACAGACCGATGGTACTCCCACTAGAGAAATGTGCAGGTACAACAGTGTCTGTTCCTGGCTGGAGTGGGAGGGGGGTGGAACATCCCAGTAGTGTAGGGGCAGATAGGGGGAGCAGTCTGGGTAGTGCTAGGAGCTCATTGGGTGCTGGTCACCTGAGCTCACACATAGAGGGAGTATATAAGGTGGGCACCATCTTAGGACAGGGTCTTTGTAGAGGAAGAGAGAGCAGAGGAGAAGAGCAGCTCCAAGGCCAAGAGAGAGAGAGAGGAGAAAGAAAGATCCAGAGGGGGAGAAAGAAGGAACTCCAAGAGCCCAAATTAGACCAGAGGGTGAAGAGTTGGCAACAGGGTACCGGATCCCAAGCTGGCAGAGGCTACAGCACACCTTAGCCAGGAACCGGAGGTCGTGGGCTAAGGTGTGGGCTAAAGAACACAAGTAATGGACATTAGACCAGTGGAAATCTGTGCTTTGGTCTGATGAGTCCAAATTTGAGATCTTTGGTTCCAACCACCGTGTCTTTGTGCGACGCAGAAAAGGTGAACGGATGGACTCTACATGCCTGGTTCCCACCGTGAAGCATGGAGGAGGAGGTGTGATGGTGTGGGGGGGCTTTGCTGGTGACACTGTTGGGGATTTATTCAAAATTAAAGGCATACTGAACCAGCATGGCTATCACTGCATCTTGCAGTGGCATGCTATTCCATCCGGTTTGCGTTTAGTTGGACCATCATTTATTTTTCAACAGGACAATGACCCCAATCACACCTCCAGGCTGTGTAAGGGCTATTTGACCAAGAAGGAGAGTGATGGGGGGCTACGCCAGATGACCTGGCCTCCACAGTCACCAGACCTGAACCCAATCGATATGGTTTGGGGTGAGCTGGACAGCAGAGTGAAGGCAAAAGGGCCAACAAGTGCTAAGCATCTCTGGGAACTCCTTCTAGATCGTTGGAAGACCATTTCTGGTGACTACCTCTTGAAGCTCATCAAGAGAATGCCAAGAGTGTGCAAAGCAGTCATCAAAGCAAAAGGTGGCTACTTTGAAGAGCCTAGAATATAAGATATATTTTCAGTTGTTTCATATTTTTTTGTTAAGTATATAATTCCACATGTGTTAATTCATAGTTTTGATGCCTTCAGTGTGAATGTACAATTTTCATAGTCATGAAAATACAGAAAAATCTTTAAATGAGAAGGTGTGTCCAAACTTTTGGTCTGTACTGTATGTACACAGTGACTGCACCAGCAGAATAGTGAGTGCAGCTCTGGAGAATAATACAGGATGTAACTCAGGATCAGTAATGTAATGTATGTACACAGTGACTGCACCAGCAGAATAGTGAGTGCAGCTCTGGGGTATAATACAGGATGTAACTCAGGATCAGTAATGTAATGTATGTACAGTGACTGCACCAGCAGAATAGTGAGTGTAGCTCTGGAGTATAATACAGTGTGTAACTCAGGATCAGTAATGTAATGTATGTACACAGTGACTGCACCAGCAGAATAGTGAGTGCAGCTCTGGAGGATAATACAGGATGTAACTCAGGATCACTGCAGGATCAGTAATGTAATGTATGTGTAGCACCCTGAGGATTCGGCTGCTACAGGGGTATTGCACCTCGAACCAGAGGTGTGATATTCCACTCCCGGGTAAGGATGGAGTGTGGACCGGGGCTCAGTAGGCTGCATGCACCACACACACCCCATTTCCGAGGAACAGACCAACGGTGCTCCCACTAGACAGAGTGCAGGCACGACAGCTTCTGTTCCTGGCTGGAGTGGGGAGGGGGAGGAAAACCCAGTGCTGTAGGAGCAGATAGGGGTGGGTCTCTGGGCATAGGTAGGAGCCCATTGGTTGCTAGTCACCTGGGCTCACACATAGAAGGAGGTATATAAGGTGGGCACCATCTTAGATCAGTGTTCAGTCCGGTTCAGTTCAGAGAGGAGAAGAAGAAGAGAGGAGCTCAGCCAGAGAGGGCTGACAGGGAGCTGTGGCTCAGTCTGGGCCCAGCTCCAGAGGCAGGCCTGGAGTGGAGGCCTGAGACAGCAGAAAGAGAGAGGAGAAGGAACGGAAAGGAAAGTAAGAAAGAAACTGGAACAGAGGAGAAAGGAAGCAAGGAACACAGAGAAAGGCCCAGAGACACGAAGGCAGAAGGAACCCCATATGCCCAGAGGAGATACTGGGTGAAGGGTTGGCAGAATAGGGTACCGGAACCCAAATTGGTGGAGGCGACTAATCCTCAGCCAAAACCGGAGGTTGTGACCACATCTTGGTGCGACCCCTCACTACATCCACCAGAAAGGCATACCGCATAGGGTCAGGGAAACCGGGAGAGGTTTCGCCAACAGAAGGCCCGAGGAAGCTGGACGAAGGTGGGTCACTGGTGGGGACGGCCAGAGAAAGGAAAGGAAGGGAGGGGAGCTCTGAACCGCACTCTGGAATTGCCTGGGAGTTGACCGAGTCCCTCACCTGGTGGACGCAGCACGGCTCGGGCGGTCACTGCTGGCCGAAGTGATCTGAACAACAACAGTGAGTAAAGCTTTGGAAACTGCACCACAAGTCTCTGTGTTTCATCGCCGCACCAGCACCATCAGCACTGGGACACTCGCACCATCACTCCCATCATTATCCACACTAGCTGCCCTGAGGCAATACTCCTCCCGTGGGGAGTCATCCCATACTCAGCTGCACAAACAACATCAGCCTCAGCGGTCTGCAGTGCAGCGGCGGTCCCCACTGACCGCAATCCACGGGTGGCGTAGTCGGACACTTATTACAATACAAATAGACTGCCACTGGTTTGACCACCCTGGGCACGGACCGGGTCACCGCCACGGAGAACTACAACCCCCAGCGATCCGGCTCCGGGTATTCCCCCTGCACAGCAGCAGCAGCACAGGCCCAGGGGGCGCGTCAACTTTGGCGTAGTCGGCAGGATCATTACCAACCCGCCACAAGCGGGTATTGCGTGCCTGAAGAAAACTGCACATGTACCTTAAAAAGAAGTCTCCCGCCATTTCCAGTCGTTTCCCGCCATCCGGAGCCGATTCCCGCCATCAGACGCCATCTTGGACCGTTTCCCGCCATCTTCATCAGTTTTTCCCGCCCTGGCAGAGCGGACGCCATTATGTGCGCACCAAAGGACAGCAGGAAGCCACCTCCCATCGTGGGCCAGGTCCCAGAGTGGCGCCAAAGAAGGAGCCCGCCCCCACCAGCCATGAATGCAGCAGTGGAGATGTCCATCAGCGTGGGAGGGCTGCCCTTGAAACTGACTGTCACCAAGTTGCCCCAGGACCACCCCCAATGGGGGCGGGAAGTGAAGAAAACTGTGGGGCAGGGCGCGCTCTGGATCAGTCTGGACAGACCGCACCCGGGAATGGAGGAAGCGTCCAGCAGTGCCAACACCTTGGTCCGGAGCCTGCTGCAGGCCGCACCGCCAGACAGCCTAGTGGAGATCCTGGCACAGATCCCCAGAGATCCGGAGCGTGCACAGGCTGCGCTGGAGGACTTGGACCGGAGGATGGCCCGGGCACAGCAGGATGCGCTGGCCGAGTGGAGAAGGGAGATGGCCCGGCAGGCTGAAATCCGCCGGCAGGAGGCGCCACCCGCAACAGGGAGCACGTTTGCCTCTGAGGATGGTGCAGGAGGGACAAAGGCCGGAGACGACGCCGCGGAGGAAGCTGCAAGGATTGAGGCAGGTAATGGGGACGTCATCACCCCGAGCCCAGCAGCCGTAAGCCTGCCCCAGCCTCCCGTCGCAGAGCCCGAAGCCCTACTCACCACACCCGTTGCCGCGCCGCCACTGCTCCCAACTAGGCCTCAGGCAGCAAGCACCGTCGTAACGCCCCGCCCCGTGCTGTGCCCTCTGAACCCTGGCGCCGTACAGCGTGAGACGTCACAGGCCAGGACGCAAGGCCCAGCACACCCGGGCGCCGCTGCCTCACCAGCGCCCACTACCTTGGCGGTGCCACCCCCGGGCGCGACCAACAAGCGACCACCGGCCTGGTCGCAAGGCCGAGTGCCCCCGGGCGCTGCCACCCGTCTGAAGCCCACAGTGCCACCCTTGGGCGCGGACCTGTATGCCCAATATACCAGCCCGGACGGGCTACCCTTTGAATAGCCGCCGGAGTTCGCCAACCCCCGTCTCCGGAAAGAGCGACCCCTGAGTGAGCCTTTGATCCCGGCCCCGGAGACCGCCAACATCGCTCCACCCCTGCCGGAGGATGCCCAGTTGGCATGGGACCCCACTGGCGAGAACCTCATGGGCTTCACCCAGGAGACCCGGGCGGAAGAAGCCCAGCGCCTGGAGTGTTGCCGTCAGCAGCTAGCCACCTATGAAAGAGAGCGGCGGCAGAGGCGCATCAGGGAGCAGCGACTCCAGGCCAGGAGCGCGGAGCAAAAGAGGAGGGCCCGACAAGACACCCACGCCATCCGCGGACCCAGAGCCACCGGGACCGTAGTCAAGTTCCAGCTGGAGCATGGCTGGGGCTTCATCAGAGACCCGGAGGCTGACACCGACGTCTTCGTCACGAGAAGGGACGTCGAAAGCCACCTGCCAGAGGGACATCACGGACGTGACCTGTACCCCGGCGACGTGGTCACCTACACCCGGCACAAGGGCGCAAAGGGACTGTATGCTCTCCATGTCCACCGTCTAACTGAGGAGGAGCTGCGGTACCGCCCAGACATGGACTACCCTGAGGATCCGGACGGGTCTGAAGAGTACAAGGAAGAAGCATCAGGAGGACACCGTTACCAGTAAGCGGTAAAATGGAACTGTACATAGTTACCCGTCAGGGTACAAGAACTGTTACTTGTGTGCCCCTTCCTAAATTACCAGGCTGAGGACTGTGAGCAGCCATTCCCTATTCCCACTGGCCGAGGACTGAGAGCGGCCATACCCTTGTAAATAGTTGCGCTTCTTAAAGCGCCCCCTACTGGTTTTATAAAAAAACCGCAACGTCTACCTCAGGATTAAATGGACTGTTGCACCTTTTCCTGGTCGCAAGTTGCACAGCGGCCAGAACTCAAGAATCGGTCTTGGAAATGTTTTACTTGAAAATGTTTTTGCTTAAGAATGTCTTATACTGAAAAAGTTTAATATGCTGCTAAAATAGTAATGCCAAAAGTTTTATATGGTGTTTTGCAAAAAGAGTCCCAGTGGCTTTAGTAGAATGTTTTATAAAAAAAAAAAAAAAAATGTTTTATACCAGTAACGTTAAGAAGAAAAGAGTACCTCCCATAAAGGGATGAGTGAAAAGTTAATGTCTTATATATGAGTGCACTTTAAAAATTTGTATGTTTTAAATTGTCTTTGCTCTTTTCCAGCCCGAGGACGTGCTGTGATTTACCAGGGGGGAATGTAGCACCCCGAGGACTCGGCTGCTACAGGGGTATTGCACCTCGAACCAGAGGTGTGATATTCCACTCCCGGGTAAGGATGGAGTGTGGACCAGGGCTCAGTAGGCTGTATGCACCACACACACCCCATTTCCGAGGAACAGACCAACGGTGCTCCCACTAGACAGAGTGCAGGCACGACAGCTTCTGTTCCTGGCTGGAGTGGGGAGGGGGAGGAAAACCCAGTGGTGTAGGAGCAGATAGGGGTGGGTTTCTGGGCATAGGTAGGAGCCCATTGGTTGCTAGTCACCTGGGCTCACACATAGAAGGAGGTATATAAGGTGGGCACCATCTTAGATCAGTGTTCAGTCCGGTTCAGTTCAGAGAGGAGAAGAAGAAGAGAGGAGCTCAGCCAGAGAGGGCTGACAGGGAGCTGTGGCTCAGTCTGGGCCCAGCTCCAGAGGCAGGCCTGGAGTGGAGGCCTGAGACAGCAGAAAGAGAGAGAGGAGAAGGAACGGAAAGGAAAGTAAGAAAGAAACTGGAACAGAGGAGAAAGGAAGCAAGGAACACAGAGAAAGGCCCAGAGACACGAAGGCAGAAGGAACCCCATATGCCCAGAGGAGATACTGGGTGAAGGGTTGGCAGAATAGGGTACCGGAACCCAAATTGGTGGAGGCGACTAATCCTCAGCCAAAACCGGAGGTTGTGACCACATCTTGGTGCGACCCCTCACTACATCCACCAGAAAGGCATACCGCATAGGGTCAGGGAAACCGGGAGAGGTTTCGCCAACAGAAGGCCCGAGGAAGCTGGACAAAGGTGGGTCACTGGTGGGGACGGCCAGTAGAAAGGAAGAGAGGGGAGCTCTGAACCGCACTCTGGAATTGCCTGGGAGTTGACCGAGTCCCTCACCTGGAGGACGCAGCACGGCTCGGGCGGTCACTGCTGGCCGAAGTGATCTGAACAACAACAGTGAGTAAAGCTTTGGAAACTGCACCACAAGTCTCTGTGTTTCATCGCCGCACCAGCACCATCAGTACTGGGACACTCGCACCATCACTCCCATCATTATCCACACTAGCTGCCCTGAGGCAATACTCCTCCCGTGGGGAGTCATCCCATACTCAGCTGCACAAACAACATCAGCCTCAGCGGTCTGCAGTGCAGCGGCGGTCCCCACTGACCGCAATCCACGGGTGGCGTAGTCGGACACTTATTACAATACAAATAGACTGCCACTGGTTTGACCACCCTGGGCACGGACCGGGTCACCGCCACGGAGAACTACAACCCCCAGCGATCCGGCTCCGGGTATTCCCCCTGCACAGCAGCAGCAGCACAGGCCCAGGGGGCGCGTCATATGTACACAGTGACTGCACCAGCAGAATAGTGAGTGCAGCTCTGGAGAATAATACAGGATGTAACTCAGGATCAGTAATGTAATGTATGTACACAGTGACTGCACCAGCAGAATAGTGAGTGCAGCTCTGGAGGATAATACAGGATGTAACTCAGGATCACTGCAGGATCAGTAATGTAATGTATGTACACAGTGACTGCACCAGCAGAATAGTGAGTGCAGCTCTGGAGGATAATACAGGATGTAACTCAGGATCAGTAATGTAATGTATGTACACAGTGACTGCACCAGCAGAATAGGGAGTGCAGCTCTGGAGTATAATACAGGATGTAACTCAGGATCAGTAATGTAATGTATGTACACAGTGACTGCACCAGCAGAATAGTGAGTGCAGCTCTGGAGGATAATACAGGATGTAACTCAGGATCACTGCAGGATCAGTAATGTAATGTATGTACACAGTGACTGCACCAGCAGAATAGGGAGTGCAGCTCTGGAGTATAATACAGGAGGTAACTCAGGATCAGTAATGTAATGTATGTACACAGTGACTGCTCCAGCAGAATAGTGAGTGCAGCTCTGGAGTATAATACAGGAAGTAACTCAGGATCAGTAATGTAATGTATGTACAGTGACTGCTCCAGCAGAATAGTGAGTGCAGCTCTGGAGTATAATACAGGAAGTAACTCAGGATCAGTAATGTAATGTATGTACAGTGACTGCACCAGCAGAATAGTGAGTGCAGCTCTGGAGTATAATACAGGAGGTAACTCAGGATCAGTAATGTAATGTATGTACACAGTGACTGCACCAGCAGAATAGTGAGTGCAGCTCTGGGGTATAATACAGGATGTAACTCAGGATCAGTAATGTAATGTATGTACACAGTGATTGCACCAGCAGAATAGTGAGTGCAGCTCTGGAGTATAATACAGGAAGTAACTCAGGATCAGTAATGTAATGTATGTACACAGTGACTGCTCCAGCAGAATAGTGAGTGCAGCTCTGGAGTATAATACAGGATGTAACTCAGGATCAGTAATGTAATGTATGTACACAGTGACTGCACCAGCAGAATAGTGAGTGCAGCTCTGGAGTGTAATACAGGATGTAACTCAGGATCAGTAATGTAATGTGTGTACACAGTGACTGCACCAGCAGAATAGTGAGTGCAGCTCTGGAGTGTAATACAGGATGTAACTCAGGATCAGTAATGTAATGTATGTACACAGTGACTGCACCAGCAGAATAGTGAATGCAGCTCTGGAGTATAATACAGGAGGTAACTCAGGATCAGTAATGTAATGTATGTACACAGTGACTGCACCAGCAGAATAGTGAGTACAGCTCTGGAGGATAATACAGGATGTAACTCAGGATCAGTAATGTAATGTATGTACACAGTGACTGTACCAGCAGAATAGTGAGTGCAGCTCTGGAGTATAATACAGGATGTAACTCAGGATCAGTAATGTAATGTATGTACACAGTGACTGCACCAACAGAATAGTGAGTGCAGCTCTGGAGTATAATACAGGATGTAACTCAGGATCAGTAATGTAATGTATGTACACCGTGACTGCACCAGCAGAATAGTGAGTGCAGCTCTGGAGTATAATACAGGATGTAACTCAGGATCAGTACAGGATCAGTAATGTAATGTATGTACACAGTGACTGCACCAGCAGAATAGTGAGTGCAGCTCTGGAGTATAATACAGGATGTAACTCAGGATCAGTAATGTAATGTATGTACACAGTGACTGCACCAACAGAATAGTGAGTGCAGCTCTGGAGTATAATACAGGATGTAACTCAGGATCAGTAATGTAATGTATGTACACCGTGACTGCACCAGCAGAATAGTGAGTGCAGCTCTGGAGTATAATACAGGATGTAACTCAGGATCAGTAATGTAATGTATGTACACCGTGACTGCACCAGCAGAATAGTGAGTGCAGCTCTGGAGTATAATACAGGAGGTAACTCAGGATCAGTAATGTAATGTATGTACACAGTGACTGCACCAGCAGAATAGTGACTGCAGCTCTGGAGTATAATACAGGATGTAACTCAGGATCAGTAATGTAATGTAGGTACACAGTGACTCCACCAGCAGAATAGTGAGTGCAGCTCTGGAGTATAATACAGGATGTAACTCAGGATCAGTAATGTAATGTAGGTACACAGTGACTGCACCAGCAGAATAGTGAGTGCAGCTCTGGAGTATAATACAGGATGTAACTCAGGATCAGTACAGGATCAGTAATGTAATGTATGTACACAGTGACTGCACCAGCAGAATAGTGAGTGCAGCTCTGGAGTATAATACAGGATGTAACTCAGGATCAGTAATGTAATGTATGTACACAGTGACTGCACCAGCAGAATAGCGAGTGCAGCTCTGGAGTATAATACAGGATGTAACTCAGGATCAGTAATGTAATGTATGTACACAGTGACTGCACCAGCAGAATAGTGAGTGCAGCTCTGGAGTATAATACAGGATGTAACTCAGGATCAGTACAGGATCAGTAATGTAATGTATGTACACAGTGACTGCACCAGCAGAATAGTGAGTGCAGCTCTGGAGTATAATACAGGATGTAACTCAGGATCAGTAATGTAATGTATGTACACAGTGACTGCACCAGCAGAATAGCGAGTGCAGCTCTGGAGTATAATACAGGATGTAACTCAGGATCAGTAATGTAATGTATGTACACAGTGACTGCACCAGCAGAATAGCGAGTGCAGCTCTGGAGTATAATACAGGATGTTACTCAGGATCAGTAATATAATTTGTCCACTCTGTTTATGTAGTTACATTCTTCATGTAATCATTAAACTTTCTCTTATTCTTATGATTTTAGTGCTTTTTTTTGCTGTAAAATTATATAATGAGCTAGTAAGGCTGCTGAAGGTGAATACCAACATCATTTTTCAGTATTTCAGGCCTGAGTGTCATCCAGAATCTGAGCTGCTTTCCTCGCTATAGATCCCTCAGATCAGCCATTAGGAAACTTTTGTCTTAAAATAATTTATTTGATCTAAACTTTAATTTTTGGGTTAATGATCCTGTAAATGAGAGGAGATCTGATAATTGCTACATTTGTTGTCAAACTACATTTTGAAATGAAACAAAGTTACCAGTAATAAAAAAAAAACTGTAGTAATTTGATATTTGTAGTAAAACCAAATCTTTAGAAGAGGGATGTAAATCACATTGCACCAATCCCCTGCACGAGCGGCTCCATGACGGATCCGGAGCATAATACACATCATTTACCATGACCTAACATGCCTGGCTCCATGTAATTACCCGGAGGGTTACGATTCACTGCGCCGCCCTCTTCCACCTAACAAGACACTTTAACAGCAACATATAGACGTGACTCTTCTGCACCGGTGATTCCCCGCAACACCGAGGAGCAGAGACTGCAGGAATTAGCCATAGAAAAAGACCTTCTTAAAGGGAAAGGCGTCTTTCTCAAGAACCATTTACTTATTTGTTTTACTTGCTCATGAAGCGCCATTAATTCCTCAGCACTTTACAGACATCATCACCGTCCCCATCGGGGCTCACAAGTTTCCTATTATGAGTATGAGCAGAAACCCACGAGAACATAGAAACTCCGTGCAGATGTTACATAGAAAAAGACCGAGTTCCATCAAGTTCAACCTTCCTCCAACATTTATACATTCTGTTACTAAATGATCAATAACCCTCAATGTTATGTACTGAGGAAATCATCCAGCCTGTTACGGGTCCAGGGGGTGGAACCTCTGTGCCGAGGTGCAAGGAGGGACCCAGAGGGGCGTAACTAAGTATCAACCGGGACCGACCCTGGTCGTACAGCGGCTAACGACTCCGTGACTAGGGAGGGACCGAGCAGAGAGACCAGGTGCTACTCTGGGGATGACCTTGTAAGAGAGCAGGTGGCTCCCACGGTACAGATGGCAGGGACTGACCGGAATAGCAGGTAGGCACAGCAGGCAGGCTGGCGAGCAGAAGCCTCCAGGTAGGCTATCAGGTAAACACGGCAAGTGACGGCAGGAGTATCTAGGTGGTCACGGCAAGTGAGGGCAGGAGCCTCCGGGAGGCACGGCAGGTAACAAGCAGGTAACAGACAGATCACAGGCAAGTGCTCCCAGGTGAGCGGGCTGGCAGACACAGCAGGTAACAGGCAGATCACAGGCAAGTGCTCCCAGGTGAGCGGGCTGGCAGACACAGCAGGTAACAGGCAGATCACAGGCAAGTGCTCCCAGGTGAGCGGGATGGCAGACACAGCAGGTAACAGGCAGGCAACAGGCAAGTGCTCCCAGGTGAGCGGGCTGGCAGGCACGGCAGGTAACAGGCAGGCAACAGGCAAGTGCTCCCAGGTGAGCGGGCTGGCAGGCACGGCAGGTAACAGGCAGGCAACAGGCAAGTGCTCCCAGGTGAGCGGGCTGGCAGGCACGGCAGGTAACAGGCAGGCAACAGGCAAGTGCTCCCAGGTGAGCGGGCTGGCAGGCACGGCAGGTAACAGGCAGGCAACAAGCAAGTGCTCCCAGGTGAGCGGACTGGCAGGCACAGCAGGTAACAGGCAGATCACAGGCAAGTGCTCCCAGATGAGCGGGCTGGCAGACACAGCAGGTAACAGGCAGATCACAGGCAAGTGCTCCCAGATGAGCGGGCTGGCAGATACAGCAGGTAACAGGCAGGCAACAGGCAAGTGCTCCCAGGTGTGCGGGCTGGCAGGCTCGGCAGGTAACAGGCAGACAACAGGCAAGTGCTCCCAGGTGAGCGGGCTGGCAGGCACGGCAGGTAACAGGCAGGCAACAGGCAAGTGCTCCCAGGTGAGCGGGCTGGCAGGCACGGCAGGTAACAGGCAGGCAACAGGCAAGTGCTCCCAGGTGAGCGGGCTGGCAGACACAGCAGGTAACAGGCAGATCACAGGCAAGTGCTCCCAGATGAGCGGGCTGGCAGATACAGCAGGCAACAGGCAAGTGCTCCCAGGTGTGCGGGCTGGCAGGCACGGCAGGTAACAGGCAGGCAACAGGCAAGTGCTCCCAGGTGAGCGGGCTGGCAGGCACGGCAGGTAACAGGCACGCAACAGGCAAGTGCTCCCAGGTGAGCTGGCTGGCAGGCACGGCAGGTAACAGGCAGGTAACAGGCAGATAACAGGCTGGCGGGCAAGACTGGTAGTCAGGCTAGCCGCGGGACCTGAGGGCTGAAGCAGAGGTCAGAAACACTGTGCAACAACTTTTGCTCGGACACCTCCATTTAGGAGGAGGTGCCTTATATATGGGAGGACCCTCGGGTATTGGCCGGGGACTCCTTAGGACGGTGCGCGCGGCCCCTTTGAGAGGGATGGAGCGCGCGCCCTAAGCACAGTGCCCGGGAAGCTGCGCGCGCCGGCAGCAGGAAGAGGAGCGCTGGTGAACGCAGAGCGGGGAGCGAGGAGGTGAGTGGGACGGCGTCTCTGCCTGGCAGGGGGCAGAGACGCCAATGCTACACAGCCCTTGTATAAAGCTGTTATAGTGTTGGCCTCTGTATAAAGCTGTTATAGTGTCGGCCTCTGTATAAAGCTGTTATAGTGTCAGCCCTTGTATAAAGCTGTTATAGTGTCGGCCTCTGTATAAAGCTGTTATAGTGTCGGCCCCTGTATAAAGCTGTTATAGTGTCGGCCCCTGTATAAAGCCGTTATAGTGTCGCCCCTGTATAAAGCCGTTATAGTGTCGGCTCCTGTATAAAGCTGTTATAGTGTCGGCCCCTGTATACAGCTGTTATAGTGTCGGCCCCTGTATAAAGCCGTTATAGTGTCGCCCCTGTATAAAGCCGATATAGTGTCGGCCCCTGTATAAAGCTGTTATAGTGTCGGCCTCTGTATAAAGCTGTTATAGTGTCGGCCCCTGTATAAAGCTGTTATAGTGTCGGCCTCTGTATAAAGCTGTTATAATGTCGGCCCCTGTATAAAGCTGTTATAGTGTCGGCCTCTGTATAAAGCTGTTATAGTGTCGGCCCCTGTATAAAGCTGTTATAGTGTCGGCCCCTGTATAAAGCCGATATAGTGTCGGCCCCTGTATAAAGCTGTTATAGTGTCGGCCCCTGTATAAAGCTGTTATAGTGTCGGACCCTGTATAAAGCTGTTATAGTGTCGGCTCCTGTATAAAGCTGTTATAGTGTCGGCCCCTGTATAAAGCTGTTATAGTGTCGGCCCCTGTATAAAGCCGTTATAGTGTCGGCTCCTGTATAAAGCTGTTATAGTGTCGGCCCCTGTATAAAGCTGTTATAGTGTCGGCCCCTGTATAAAGCCGTTATAGTGTCGGCCCCTGTATAAAGCCGTTATAGTGTCGCCCCTGTATAAAGCCGATATAGTGTCGGCCCCTGTATAAAGCTGTTATAGTGTCGGCCTCTGTATAAAGCTGTTATAGTGTCGGCCCCTGTATAAAGCTGTTATAGTGTCGGCCTCTGTATAAAGCTGTTATAATGTCGGCCCCTGTATAAAGCTGTTATAGTGTCGGCCCCTGTATAAAGCTGTTATAGTGTCGGCCCCTGTATAAAGCCGATATAGTGTCGGCCCCTGTATAAAGCTGTTATAGTGTCGGCCCCTGTATAAAGCTGTTATAGTGTCGGACCCTGTATAAAGCTGTTATAGTGTCGGCCTCTGTATAAAGCTGTTATAGTGTCGGCTCCTGTATAAAGCTGTTATAGTGTCAGCCCCTGTATAAAGCCGTTATAGTGTCGGCCCCTGTATAAAGCTGTTATAGTGTCGGCTCCTGTATAAAGCTGTTATAGTGTCGGCCCCTGTATAAAGCTGTTATAGTGTCGGCCCCTGTATAAAGCTGTTATAGTGTCGGCCTCTGTATAAAGCTGTTATAGTGTCGGCCTCTGTATAAAGCTGTTATAGTGTCGGCCCCTGTATAAAGCTGTTATAGTGTCGGCCTCTGTATAAAGCTGTTATAGTGTCGCCCCTGTATAAAGCTGTTATAGTGTCGGCCCCTGTATAAAGCTGTTATAGTGTCGGCCCCTGTATAAAGCTGTTATAGTGTCGGCCCCTGTATAAAGCTGTTATAGTGTCGCCCCTGTATAAAGCTGTTATAGTGTCGGCCCCTGTATAAAGCTGTTATAGTGTCGGCCCCTGTATAAAGCTGTTATAGTGTCGGCCCCTGTATAAAGCTGTTATAGTGTCGGCCCCTGTATAAAGCTGTTATAGTGTCGGCCCCTGTATAAAGCTGTTATAGTGTCGGCCCCTTGTATAAAGCTGTTATAGTGTCGGCCCCTGTATAAAGCTGTTATAGTGTCGGCCCCTGTATAAAGCTGTTATAGTGTCGGCCCCTTGTATAAAGCTGTTATAGTGTCGGCCCCTGTATAAAGCTGTTATAGTGTCGGCCCCTGTATAAAGCTGTTATAGTGTCGGCCCCTGTATAAAGCTGTTATAGTGTCGGCCCCTGTATAAAGCTGTTATAGTGTCGGCCCCTGTATAAAGCTGTTATAGTGTCGGCCCCTGTATAAAACTGTTATAGTGTCGGCCCCTGTATAAAGCTGTTATAGTGTCGGCCCCTGTATAAAGCTGTTATAGTGTCGGCCCCTGTATAAAGCTGTTATAGTGTCGGCCCCTGTATAAAGCTGTTATAGTGTCGGCCCCTGTATAAAGCTGTTATAGTGTCGGCTCCTGTATAAAGCTGTTATAGTGTCGGCCCCTGTATAAAGCTGTTATAGTGTCGGCCCCTGTATAAAGCTGTTATAGTGTCGGCCCCTGTATAAAACTGTTATAGTGTCGGCCCCTGTATAAAGCTGTTATAGTGTCGGCCCCTGTATAAAACTGTTATAGTGTCGGCCCCTGTATAAAGCTGTTATAGTGTCGGCCCCTGTATAAAGCTGTTATAGTGTCGGCCCCTGTATAAAGCCGTTATAGTGTCGGCCCCTGTATAAAGCCGTTATAGTGTCGGCCCTGTATAAAGCCGTTATAGTGTCGGCCCTGTATAAAGCTGTTATAGTGTCGGCCCCTGTATAAAGCTGTTATAGTGTCGGCCCCTGTATAAAGCCGTTATAGTGTCGGCCCTGTATAAAGCTGTTATAGTGTCGGCCCCTGTATACAGCTGTTATAGTGTCGGCCCCTGTATAAAGCTGTTATAGTGTCGGCCCCTGTATAAAGCTGTTATAGTGTCGGCCCCTGTATAAAGCTGTTATAGTGTCGGCCCTTGTATAAAGCTATTATAGTGTCGGCCCTTGTATAAAGCTGTTATAGTGTCGGCCCCTGTATAAAGCTGTTATAGTGTCGGCCCCTGTATAAAGCTGTTATAGTGTCGGCCCCTGTATAAAGCTGTTATAGTGTCGGCCCCTGTATAAAACTGTTATAGTGTCGGCCCCTGTATAAAGCTGTTATAGTGTCGGCCCCTGTATAAAGCTGTTATAGTGTCGGCCCCTGTATAAAACTGTTATAGTGTCGGCCCTTGTATAAAGCTATTATAGTGTCGGCCCTTGTATAAAGCTGTTATAGTGTCGGCCCCTGTATAAAGCTGTTATAGTGTCGGCCCCTGTATAAAGCTGTTATAGTGTCGGCCCCTGTATAAAGCTGTTATAGTGTCGGCCCCTGTATAAAGCCGTTATAGTGTCGGCCCCTGTATAAAGCTGTTATAGTGTCGGCCCCTGTATAAAGCCGTTATAGTGTCGGCCCCTGTATAAAGCCGTTATAGTGTCGGCCCTGTATAAAGCTGTTATAGTGTCGGCCCCTGTATACAGCTGTTATAGTGTCGGCCCCTGTATAAAGCTGTTATAGTGTCGGCCCTTGTATAAAGCTGTTATAGTGTCGGCCCCTGTATAAAGCTGTTATAGTGTCGGCCCCTGTATAAAGCTGTTATAGTGTCGGCCCCTGTATAAAGCTGTTATAGTGTCGGCCCCTGTATAAAGCTGTTATAGTGTCGGCCCCTGTATAAAGCTGTTATAGTGTCGGCCCCTGTATAAAGCTGTTATAGTGTCGGCTCCTGTATAAACCTGTTATAGTGTCGGCCCCTGTATACAGCTGTTATAGTGTCGGCCCCTGTATACAGCTGTTATAGTGTCGGCCCCTGTATAAAGCTGTTACAGTGTCGGCCCCTGTATAAAGCTGTTATAGTGTCGGCCTCTGTATAAAGCTGTTATAGTGTCGGCCCCTGTATAAAGCTGTTACAGTGTCGGCTCCTGTATAAAGCTGTTATAGTGTCGGCCATCACTACCTCTTGTGGTCGGTATTCCGCAGTCTCTGCTCTGACTGTAGAGAATCCTTTCCTGGTTAGGTGCTGGAATCGCCTTTCTTCCACCTGTAATGAGCCCCCTGGTCCTTAGTGTGGTCTATGGAAGGAGTAAGTCCTGTGCCGTCCTTTGTACTGACCTCACATATATTATACATGTAAATGAGATCCCCTCTGAGGCGTCGTTATTCTTAGCTAAACAAGCTCAACTTTATCAACCTCTCATATTATATATATAATCGTCTTATCCCGTCTGTTTGTCCTGGAAATCCCGCGTCGCTCATTGGTCTGGCAGCGGCCAATCAGCACAGCGGTGTTTAAATGTGGAGCCAAGATCGGTGATTGGTCGCGGACGATATTTAAATTTGGCGCCCAAATCGGTGATTGGTCGCGGGCAGCGTCCGCGACCAATCAGCACAGTAGTGTTTAACTTTTGCGGCAAGATCAGTGATTGGTCGCGGGCCAAGACCGCGAACAATCACCGATTTGTGCGGCACATTTAAATAGCGGCCGCGACCAATTGGATGTCAGCGCCGCTCCCCGGTCCTCCCTTCACACCCTAGGCGCATGGATGTCAGCGGCGCTGCCTGTGCGGATACTTCCGCTGCGAGAACCCGGGACATGAGCGACTGCTCGCAGCAGAAGTATCCCGACCCGCAGCGCCGCTCCCCGGTCCTCCCTTCACACCCTAGCCGCTGATGTCCCCACAGTATCCGCATGGTGTTACAAAGGTCCGGACATTTGTGTTAAAAATCACTGATTGGTCGCTGGCGCTGCCCGCGACCAATCACTTATTTGGCCGCCACATTTAAATATCGGCCGCGACCAATCACCGATCTTGGCGCCACGTTTAAACACCGCTGTGCTATTTAAATGTTGCGCCCAAATCGGTCATTGGTCGCGGTCTTGGCCCGCGACCAATCACTGATCTTGCCGCAAAAGTTAAACACTACTGTGCTGATTGGTCGCGGACGTTATTTAAATGTGGCGCCAAAATCGGTGATTGGTCGCAGCCGATATTTAAATTTGGCGCCAAAATCGGTGATTGGTCGCGGGCAGCGCTTGCGACCAATCAGCGATTTTTAACACAAATGTCCGGACCTTTGTAACACCATTCGGATACTGTGGGGACATCAGCGGCTAGCGTGTCAAGGGAGAATCGGGGAGCGGCGCTGCGGGTCGGGATACTTCTGCTGCGAGCAGTCGCTCTTGTCCCGGCTTCTCGCAGCGGAAGTAGCCGCACAGGCAGCGGCGCTCCCCGGTCCTCACCAAGACGATTCCGCTCCCCGGTCCTCACCAATACGATTCGCTGATTGGTCGCGCTCTCCGCCCGCGACCAATCAGTGATCTTAGCGCTAAAGTTAAACACCCCTCTGCTGATTTGTCGCGGCCGCTGCCCGCGACCAATCACCGATTTGGGCGCCACATTTAAATAGCGGCCGCGACCAATCACCGATCTTGCCGCCACATTTAAACACTGCTGTGCTGATTGGTCGCGGACGCCAGCCGCGACCAATCAGCAAGCTTGGCGCCAAATTCAAACAACGCTCTGCTGATTGGTCGCGGACGCCAGCCGCGACCAATCAGCAAGCTTGGCGCCAAATTTAAACAACGCTCTGCTGATTGGTCGCGGATGACAGCCGACCGCGACCAATCAGCGAGATTAGCGCAAAATTTAAACAACGCTCTATTGATTGGTCGCAGCCGCCAGCCGCGACCAATCAGCGAGATTGGCGCCTAATTTAAACAGCGCTATGATCTCCCGACGGCAAGTGTGAACGGAGGACCGAGGAGCAGCGCCGCCGGTCGGGATGCTTCTGCTGCGAGCAGCCGCCCATCTCCCAGCTGCTCGCAGCGGAAGTACCCGCACAGGCAGCGCCGCTCCCCGGTCCTCACTAATACGACGTTGATTGGTTGCGGCCGCCGACCCCGACCAATCATCGATATGGGCCGCAAATTTAAACCCCGCTCTGCTGATTGGTCACGCCCGGCGGTTGCGACCAATCAGCAGAGCGGGGTTTAAATTTTGCGCCAATACTGCTGATTGGTCGTGGCCGGCGACCGCGACCAATGAGCAGAGCGGTGTTTAAATATGGCGCCAATATCGCTGATTGGTCACGGCCGGTGGTTGCGACTAATCAGCAGATCGTTGTTTAAATTTGGCACCAAAATTGCTGATTGGTCACGCCCGGCGGTTGCGACCAGTTAGCGATTTTGGCGCCAAATGTAAACCCCGCTCTGCTGATTGGTCGCGGTGGCCGGCCGCAACCAATCAGCAGTATTGGCGCCAAATTTAAACACCGCTCTGCTGATTAGTCGCAACCACCGGCCGTGACCAATCAGCGATATTGGCGCCATATTTAAACACCGCTCTGCTCATTGGTCGCGGTTACCGGTCACGAATAACCAGCATTATTGGCGACAAATTTAAACACCGCTCTGCTGATTGGTCGTGGCCGTGACCAATCACCATTATTGGCGCCAAATTTAAATACCGCTCTGCTGATGGGTCGCGTTCGCTGGCCGCGACCAATTAGCATTATTGGCGCCAAATTTAAACCCCGCTCTGCTGATTAGTCGCGACCGCCGGCCGTGACCAATCTGCGATATAGGCGCCAAATTTTAACACCGCTTTGCTGATTGGTCGTGGTTGCCGGCCTCGACCAATCAGCGATTTTGGCGCCAAATGTAAGCACCGCTCTGCTGCTTGCGCCCGGTCGGCCGCATACCTATTCTAGAATACCCGATGCTTTAGAATCGGGCCACCATCTAGTTATATGAGAAGCCTTCATCCTGTGTTATATAGGAGAGGCCTTCATCCTGTGTTATATAGGAGAGGCCTCCATCCCGTGTAATATAGGAGAGGCCTCCATCCCGTGTAATATAGAAGAGGCCTCCATCCCGTGTAATATAGAAGAGGCCTCCATCCCGTGTAATATAGAAGAGGCCTCCATCCCTTGTAATATAGGAGAGGTCTCCATCCTGTGTAATATAGGAGAGGCCCTCATCCTCTGTAATATAGGAGAGGCCTCCATCCCATGTAATATAGGAGAGGCCTCCATCCTGTGTAATAGAGGAGAGGCTTCCATCCCGTGTAATATAGGAGAGGCCTCCATCCCGTGTAATGTAGGAGAGACCTCCATCCTGTGTTATATAGGAGAGGCCTCCATCCCGTGTAATATAGAAGAGGCCTCCATCCCATGTAATATAGGAGAGGCCTCTATCCTGTGTAATATAGGAGAGGCCTCCATCCTGTGTAATATAGGAGAGGCCTCCATCCTGTGTAATATAGGAGAGGCCCTCATCCTCTGTAATATAGGAGAGGCCTCCATCCCATGTAATATAGGAGAGGCCTCCATCCCGTGTAATGTAGGAGAGACCTCCATCCTGTGTTATATAGGAGAGGCCTCCATCCCGTGTAATATAGAAGAGGCCTCCATCCCGTGTAATATAGGAGAGGTCTCCATCCCGTGTAATATAGTAGAGGCCTCCATCCCATGTAATGTAGGAGATGCCTCCATCCCGTGTAATATAGGAGAGACCTCCATCCTGTGTAATATAGGAGAGACCTCCATCCCGTGTAATATAGGAGAGACCTCCATCCCGTGTAATATAAGAGAGGCCTCCATCCCATGTAATATAGGAGAGGCCTCCATCCCGTGTAATATAGGAAGGGCCTTTATCCCGTCTAATATAGGAGAGGCCTCCATCCCGTGTAATATAGAAGAGGCCTCCATCCAGTGTAATATAGGAAGGGCCTTTATCCCGTGTAATATAGGAGAGGCTTCCATCCCGTTTAATATAGGAGAGGCCTCCATCCCGTGTAATATAGGAGGGGCCTCCATCCCATCTAATGTAGGAGAGGCCTCCATCCCGTGTAATATAGGAGAAGCCTCCATCCCATGTAATATAGGAGAGGCCTCCATCCCGTGTAATATAGGAGAGGCCTCCATCCTGTGTAATATGGGAGAGGCCTCCATCCCGTGTAATATAGGAGAGGCCTCCATCCCGTGTAATATAGGAGAAGCCTCCATCCTGTGAAATATAGGAGAGGCCTCCATCCCATGTAATATAGGAGAGGCCTCCATCCTGTGTAATATAGGAGAGGCCTCAATCCCGTGTAATATAGGAGAAGCCTCCATCCCGTGTAATATAGGAGAGGCCTCCATCCCGTGTAATATAGGAGAGGCCTCCATCCCGTGTAATATAGGAGAGGCCTCCATCCCGTGTAATATAGGAGAGGCCTCCATCCTGTGTAATATAGGAGAGGCCTCCATCCTGTGTAATATAGGAGAGGCCTCCATCTTGTGTAATAGAGGAGGGACCTCCATCCCATGTAATTGTGGCACCCTGCTATTACAGGTACCTCAAGACCCAAAAGGGTGCATGGACAGACTTCTCCACAAGAGGCCCTCATTACATAACAGACACCTCCACCCTTCAACCTCATACCACCAGAGGGAGCCCTGTTAGGGATATATATACGGAGGGTGGAGTTAGGCAGTCAGTCTGAGAGAGAGTGTGCTGGCACTGAGACCAGTGAAGAAGCAGCACGTCTGCTGCTGTGCTGAGGGCCCCGAGTGTGGCCGGAGGCGAGGAGAGAGGAGTTAAGGGGGCAGAGGAGCATCTGAAGCTCACCCCAGGACACAAGCCGGACACCGGGTCCGCGCCTACAGGGTCCTCTACACCCAGTAGGCACAACCGGCATACCAGGAGGATTCCAGACCTCTGGTTAACCTGAAGCAACCATCATTTACAGAACTAGGAACCACGAAGGCCCCAGCGTCCAGGGATAGTGGTAGCCAGAGAAAACTTCTACTACCAAGCTGACAGGTGAGAGAGTGAAACAGTACAGAAGATAGGCCTAGTTCCAGGCTGGCCAGAAGCTCTAGGGAGAGGAAGAGACGGATCAGGAGACCTTATACCCACTCACTGGGGAGAGTCCAGAAGTGCACCCTTCCTACTAGGTACCCTGGACCATACCTGCCGTTACACCAGTAAAGGTACTGAAGCGAATTCCCTGTGTGCGTGTCCGTCATTCCCCCTGACCCGACAGGGCCACCTCTCACCTGCATCCCCTCCATCAACCCTGCCCCGGGGGCTCGCTCCACCTGTGGGGAGCAGAAACATCTCAGCTGCCATCCCATCACCCCCCGGAGGTCTGCAGCAGTGCTGGTACCCATTACCAGGAGCCACAGGTGGCATCACGAGACAAAACTGTTAACAAACCCTTTTAAAGAGTGACCCCAGGGTACGGGCCCGGGAGCCGACTGCCGTGACATCCCACAGAAGGTCGAGGCCCGGGTACCGAGTCCCTCATATCCCCCCGGGCGAGTCATCTCTTCCTGGCGTCACGAACAGGATCTCGTGCCCGTTGCCACCGGGTACTGTGTGCCGTATTTGAACTGTGTTTGAACTGTGGTGAACATCTCCGCCATTACCGCGTCGCCGCGCAGGAAAAAGAGGGGCGTAACCGCGGGAACCAGAGAGGCGTGATCGTTGGTAGCGTGCGAAGCTCAAGCCCCGCCTTGCGCTCTGACGCCGCAACAGGAAGCGTCAGGTCCTGGAAGGAGACCGTGATCTGCGGGGCTGCGGCCTACCTGTTAAAAGTAAAGAAGGTAGGCTACGGTTTACTAGGGGGGCGCAACCATGGCCAACAACCAGCAAGATGCCGGAGCACCGGTTAACGCTCCTGTGACGCCCAGCTGCGCTTGGTATCACAGATCCTAGAAGAGTGCATTGATGGATTCCTCCACAAGAGGCCCCCATAAACATTCACACATCTCCACCTTCCACCTCAGACCAGCAGAGGGAGCCCGTTAGGGATATAAATAGGGAAGGTGGAGCCAGGCAGTTAGGAGTTCCTCTGGAGAGTTCAGCAAGTACAGGTCTGAATGCAGAGTTGAGCTCAGTTCAGTTGTAGCTCAGAATAGTGAGCTTTAGGTGTGCCGGCGCCATAAGATCCAGTGAAGAGCAGCAAGCTGCCGTTAGTGTGAGTTGCCTAGTGAGGGCCCGAGTAGGCCGAAGGCTAGTGGAGCGTTAGTACCTAGGGGGCAGAGGAGCTTAACTAGCTCACCCAGAAGCATTACCGGACACCGAGTCCGCGCTTACCGGGCTCTCTATGACTCAGTAAGGCATAATCGGAATCCCTGGAGAACTACAAGTCCCAGGATCGCTAAAGTGCTGATACGTAACACAGCCGGGAGACACATAGGCCCCGCAAGCTGGGGAGCGTGTATTCCAAGAGAAGGTCCTACCACAAAGTCACCCAGCGCAGGACAGAGACAAAGTTAGGCCTAGCTCCAGGCAGGTCAGAAACTTACTACGCAGAGGCAAGAAACAGGAGGCCCTACACCCGCTCATTGGGGAGGATCCTGATATGCACCCTTCACCCTACAGTGCTCCGGGATGTGCCTGAATTTCCATCAGTAAAAGGTACTGAAGTGACTATCGTGTCTGTCCCAGTTCTTGCTCTGACCCGGCTGGGTCTCACCTGTCCTGCATCCCCCTTTCCGTACGTTGCACTGAGGCCTAGCTCCACCTGTGGGGAGCTATACCATCGAGCTGCCTTATCATCGGCCTCAGTGGACTGCGCAGCGCTGGTGATTCTCACCAGAAGCCACAGGTGGCGTCACAAACTTTCATAAAACTAAGAAACCTAATATCCCCTTTTTAAAGAGCGACCCCAGGGTACGGGCCCAGGAGCCGACCACCGCGACATCCCTAAGGCCAGGCTAAAGGTCCGGGTATCGGAGTCATCCCCATGCCCTGGGCTAGTCACTCCCGATGCTCAACTCGCGCCTGGCGCTGCTCAGGTCGGAGCGGCTTCCCCCCCAGCCGGGGTCGTGACTCCAGTGAAACCCATGGCCCTGCTGTATGTCCCAGGAGTGAAATGGCTTCCCCAGTATGACGGCAAACCAGACGCCCTGTCTGGATTCAAAAGAAAAATATGCGGTGTACTGAACATGTACTCAATGACTGGTAAACAGAGAGGCGCTGTTGTGCTGGGACAACTGGCTGGTGCCGCAGAGCGGGAAATTGAAACCTGTCCAGCCGCAGACCAGGAATTAGTATCTATTATATTTAAGAGACTGCAAACTGTCTTTGAAAACTGCACTGAGACAGTCCTTCGGATGAGGTTCTGCCACTGTACCCAGAAACCAGAGGATAGTATCCAGGACTATGCCTGGCGTTTACAAGAGGCCCTGCGGGCCCTGAAACAGGTTAGTCCAGCCAGCATACATGATGACGACAAAATTCTTATAGAACAATTCGTCCGGGGGTTAAGGTCCCAGGAGGAGCGCAGAACTGTACGGTTGTGGGCCTTAGATCATCCAAATGCCACCTTTGACACCCTTAAGGACATGGCTATTAAGGGCCTTCAGCCCCTGGAAACATCAGATACTGCTATCCAGCGTTACCAGGGTGGGGCCACCCCAATGCCCACAGCACTCACTGCCCCTTCATTAGCGGCTGAGGCGAAAGTGCAATCAGCGCCCCCTAGCGAGCTGGACAGCCTGCGCTCTGAAGTGCGTCAGCTAGGTAAAACCCTGACCACTGTCCTGAGCGCCCTGCAGCTACAGACGGAGTCTGAGCCGGATGGAAGGATCCTACTCGCCGACAGTCCTGAGGATGTCCCCTGGATGAGGAGAAGAGGGAGGACAACGCCACCCCGTGGGAGGACCAACGACCGGCCTCGCCCTCCAAGTGAACTCGTTTTCTACCGTTGCCACAAAGTAGGCCACACCATATGGATCTGTCCTTTAAACGGGCAAACCCTGGGGCCAAGGGCCGACACCCAGGAGTAGATCAACCAGGCCCATCGAGCTGGTATGACCGGTTTGTAGGAGGAAGGCCTTTCCTGTCCATTGTGCTGGACGGCATAGCAACACCTGCATTACTGGACACCGGCTCACAGGTAACCATCATACCTGATGTCCTCTACAAAAGGTAATGGTCCATAGATGAACTCCACCCGCCAGCCCCAAACCTCTCTGTGTATGCCTCTAATGGCCTTCCTCTTAACCTAGTCGGGGTTAAGAACGTGACAGTGAAGGTGGGAAGAGTGGAACTAAAGGACCAAGGACTGATTGTAATAGAGTCTAACCCTGGTGATACAAACCCATATATGACACTTGGCACAAATGTTGTTGGTAACTGTTTGGGAGAAGTGTTGTTTTTACTCCAACAGATAGCTGACACTGCCAAACCAGGACAGACGAAGGTGCTCCAGAGAGAGATTCGAGCCCTTATGTACCAGCAACAGGTAAAGCTAACAGGCGGTGAGATTGGTAATGTACGGGTGACAGACCCGATACCCATTTTGATTCCCCCAATGAGTGAGATGCTGATTTGGTGTAGGGCAGCAATAGGTCTCAAGGAACAGGACTACCAGGCGGTAGTGGAGCCCATCAGTTCAGAACACAGACCTACACTCCTAACTGCTAGAGGGGTAGTTGATGTGCGCAATGGAAGGGTACCTGTACGTCTCCTAAATTGTGGGGAGGAGGAAGTAAAATTGCCAAGATACGCCACTGTTTGCAGATTGTATACTGTGAATAATGATGCCATACACACCGTGGAATCTTTGACCTCACCAGATACAGTGGAGGACAATGACTCCAAAACCCAGCTGGAAGAATGGTTTCAACAGCTCCATGTTGGAACTGACGCCACTCCTGTCCATCAGAAATACGGTGTTTACAGAGTGGTTCAGGAATATGAATAGGTGTTTAGTAAACACTCACTTGCTTTTGGAAGGATCAAAGGGGTACAACACCGCATACCCACAGGTAACCATCCACCCATTAAGGAGCGTTACAGACCCATACCACCAGCACATTACCAAAAAGCCAAGGAAATGTTACATGACATGAAAAAGGCAGGGGTAGTAAGGGATAACTGTAGCCCCTGGGCAGCTCCCCTGGTCCTGGTCAGAAAGAAGGACGGTAGCATGAGGATGTCTGTAGATTATAGGCAAAGTAATCGAATAACACATAAAGATGCATACCCTTTGCCCCGTATAGAGGAATCCCTGGCTGCACTAAAATCTGCCAATTATTCTCTACATTGGATCTTACTAGCGGGTACTGGCAAGTCTCTGTTGCTGAGGAAGACCGGAAGAAGACAGCCTTCACCATCCCGATGGGACTGTGCAAGTTCAACAGTATGCCATTTGGACTCTGCAATGCACCTGGAACGTTCCAGAGGTTGATGGAATGCTGCCTGGGACACCGCAACTTTGAGATAGTGCTGCTGTACCTGGATGACGTTATCGTGTACTCGAGGACGTATGAAGACCATCTAAAGCACCTGGCGGAGGTATTTGAGGCATTGTCCCGGTATGGAATGAAACTAAAACCTTCCAAGTGCCACCTGCTCAAACGGAAGATCCATTACCTGGGACACGTAGTCAGCTCAGAGGGGGTAGCACCAGACCCGGATAATGTCACTGCCATCCAGAAGTGGCCTGAACCAAGGAACATCAAAGAAGTACATCAATTTCTGGGACTGGTCGGGTACTACAGGAGGTTCATTAAGGACTACACCAAAAAGGCAGCACCTTTACAAGATCTCCTAGTAGGACAGTCCAAAAGAGGTAAAAGTCCCCCATTCCAGTGGGGTAAGGAACAGGCTGAATCCTTTGCAGTAATGAAGGAAGCCCTAACCGGTGAGGAAATCCTGGCTTACCCTGACTACGGCCAACCTTTCCTGTTATACACAGATGCCAGCAATGAGGGACTGGGAGCTGTGTTGATCCAGAAGCAAAACGGCAGAGAAAAGGTAATTGCCTATGCCAGTAGGAAGTTTCGCCCTACTGAGAGGAACCCGGAGAATTACAGTTCCTTCAAGCTGGAGTTCCTGGCCTTGGTCTGGGCTATCACTGAAAGATTCAAGCATTACCTAGCCTCAACTAAATTCACGGCCTTTACCGACAATGACCCCTTGACACACCTGGAGATAGCCAAGTTGGGAGCCATGGAACAGCGTTGGGTGGCCAGATTGTCGAATTATCAGTTCACAATCAAGTACCGGGCATGTCACAAGAACACCAATGCTGATGCCCTGTCAAGAATGCCCCACCAGTTGGACACCGAGGATGAAGTGGATGACCTAGAAGAAATTGAATTACCTGCCTTCCACAGAAGCGGAGTGGTCCACGAGCAACACACCTCCAGAAGACATCATGGTAAGACACTAAACCCTTTACCTCATCACAGCTGGAAGGAGACAGTGACCCGGTTGTCAGCCTTATCAAAGGACTGATAACCCAAGAAGGTTCTCACCTGGAGAAGGATGCTCCTCCACAAGCCAAACACCTGTGGAATGAGAGAAGCTGGCTGTTCATCTACAGAGAAAAGCTGTGCAGAAGGTATGTCAACCCTAAAACCCATGAAATGGTGTGGCAGATTGTAGTTCCCAGGACGGATATCCAGATGGTGCTAGAGGCCTACCATGACCAAGCAGGTCATATTGGCTGGAAGAAGCTGGAAACCCTGCTGAAGGACCGGTTCTATTGGGTTGGAATGCGGAGTTCCATAGAAAGGTGGTGCCGGAATTGTGGGCCCTGTAGCCTCAGAAGGAAAGACTACGGAAGTCAGAAAGCACCCTTGCAGTCCATCAAGACAACCCAACCTCTGGAGATTGTCGCTCTGGATCACGTCAAACTGTCGCCCAGCAGATCAGGCTATTCCTATGCCCTGACCATGGTGGACCACTATTCCCGGTTCCTGGTGGTAGCCCCTGTCAAGGATCCGACAGCAGAAACTGCAGCAAGAACATTCCAAACCTACTTCTGCAGGCCCCATGGATACCCGGACAAGGTGCTAACAGATCAAGGCCCTGCCTTTGAAGCTGAGCTGTTTAAAGAATTCTGTCACCTGTATGGATGCAAGAAGATCCGGACTACGCCATATCATCCTCAGACCAACGGTATGTGCGAAAAAATGAATAACATCGTTATTGACCTGTTAAAAACCCTACCTTTGGATGAGAGGAACCAGTGGCCAGACAAACTACCTGACCTGGTGGACCTGTATAACCACATACCTGTGAGTTCTACTAATTGTACCCCAGCGTACCTCATGAGAGCAAGACCTGGAAAATTGCCCATGGACCTGGAACTCGGAGTGGTAAAACCTGCTGCAGATATGTCCACTGAAGACTGGGACACAAATCGGCAAGAGCAGTAGAGGAAAGTGCAGGCCTGTGTTGAAGCCAGCCTAAACAAAGTCAGGGAAAGACAAGAAGACCAGTATAACAAGCATGCACCAGCAGAACCCTTGGCACCCGGAGAAATAGTGCTAAAGCGGAAACAAAGGGGTCACAAGCTCGATGATCAGTGGGAAAGAGAGCCCTACACTGTGTTAAATTCCAGATTTAACAACACCAAAACCTGCCTGATCAGCAAGGATGGAGGTAGGACCACCACAACAGTCTCAAGAGACCACTTGAAATTGTGCCCAGGTCTACTGAAGACGCAGGAGGAAGAAGTACCTCTTATAATACCGGAAAAACCCAAGGAAGATGTAGTTCATACAGTCCTAGGAGATTTCTCCGAGGACTGGCCTCAACTCGATGGAGTAGTTATCATACCAGTGATACACTTCTGTCAGCCAGCAGAAGAACCTCCACCACAAGAAGAGCCTGTGAGCACCCTAGAAGAACCGGCTGTGGAACAGGAAGAGTCCCCAATAAGAGGAGGATCACCAGTTGAAGCAGAACCTGAGGGTCCAGTAAACAGTGCACTTGCCAGTCCCATAGAGATGTTGAGGCAGTTCTATAACTTACCGCACGTAGACCTGATAGGTTAGCAGATAGTGCATGCACAGACACCAGTGGCACCCTGCTATTACAGGTACCACAGGACCCAAAAGGGTGCATGGATGGACTTCTCCACAAGAGGCCCTCATTACATAACAGACACCTCCACCCTTCAACCTCATACCACCAGAGGGAGCCCTGTTAGGGATATATATACTGGAGGGTGGAGTTAGGCAGTCAGTCTGAGAGAGAGTGTGCTGGCACTGAGACCAGTGAAGAAGCAGCACGTCTGCTGCTGTGCTGAGGGCCCCGAGTGTGGCCGGAGGCGAGGAGAGAGGAGTTAAGGGGGCAGAGGAGCATCTGAAGCTCACCCCAGGACACAAGCCGGACACCGGGTCCGCGCCTACAGGGTCCTCTACACCCAGTAGGGACAACTGGAATACCAGGAGGATTCCAGACCTCTGGTTAACCTGAAGCTACCATCATTTACAGAACTAGGAACCACGAAGGCCCTAGCGTCCAGGGATAGTGGTAGCCAGAGAAAAGTTCTACCAAGCTGACAAGTGAGAGAGTGAAACAGTACAGAAGCTAGGCCTAGTTCCAGGCTGGCCAGAAGCCCTAGGAAGAGGAAAAGATGGATTAGGAGGCCTTATACCCACTCACTGGGGAGAGTCCAGAAGTGCACCCTTCCTACTAGGTAGCCTGGACCATACCTGCCGTTACACCAGTAAAGGTACTGAAGCGAATCCCCTGTGTGCGTGTCCGTCATTCCCCCTGACCCGACTGGGCCGCCTCTCACCTACATCCCCTCCATCAACCCTGCCCTGGGGGCCCGCTCCACCTGTGGGGAGCAGAAACATCTCAGCTGCCATCCCATCACCCCCGGAGGTCTGCAGCAGTGCTGGTACCCATTACCAGAAACCACAGGTGGCGTCACGAGACAAAACTGTTAACAAACCCCTTTTAAAGAGTGACCCCAGGGTACGGGCCTGGGAGCCGACTGCCGTGACATCCCACAGAAGGTCAAGGCCCAGGTACCGAGTCTTCTATATTCCCCTGGGCGAGTCATAATAATCTACATACAGATCCCTCCGGTCCCCACTGATCGCAGTACAGATTCCTGCGGTCCCCGCTGCTCCCAGTTCAGATCCTTGCGGTCCCCACTGCTCCCAATACAGATCCCTGCAGTCTCCACCGCTCCCGGTACAGATCCCTGCGGACCTCACTGCTCCCAGTACAGATCCCTGCGGACCTCACTGCTCCCAGTACAGATCCCTGCGGTCCCCACTGCTCCCGGTACAGATCCCTGCGGTCCCCACTGCTCCCGGTACAGATCCCTGCGGTCCCCACTGCTCCCAGTACAGATCCCTGCAGTCACCACTGCTCCCAGTACAGATCCCTCCGGTCCCCACTGCTCCCAGTACTGATCCCTGCGGTCCCCACTGCTCCCAGTACAGATCCCTGCGGTCTCCACTGCTTCCAGTACAGATCCCTGCGGTCCCCACTGCTTCCGGTTCAGATCCCTGCGGTCCCCACTGCTCCCGGTACAGATCCCTGCGGTCCCCACCGCTCCCGGTACAGATCCCTGCGGTCCCCACTGCTCCCGGTACAGATCCCTGCGGTCCTCACTGCTCCCGGTACAGATCCCTGCGGTCCCCACTGCTCCCAGTACTGATCCCTGCGGTCCCCACTGCTCCCAGTACTGATCCCTGCGGTCCCCACAGCTCCCAGTACAGATCCCTGCGGTCCCCACTGCTCCCAGTACAGATCTCTGCGGTCCCCACTGCTTCCAGTACAGATCCCTGCGGTTCCCACTGCTCCCAGTACAGATCCCTGCGGTCCCCTCTGCTCCCAGTACAGATCCCTGCGGCCCCCACTGCTCCCAGTGCAGATCCCTGCGGTCCCCTCTGCTCCCAGTACAGATCCCTGCGGCCCCCACTGCTCCCAGTACAAATCCCTGCGGTCCCCACTGCTCCCAGTACAGATCCCTGCGGTCCCCACTGCTCCTAGTATGGATCCCTGCGGTCCCCACTGCTCCCAGTACAGATCCCTGCGGTCCCCTTTGCTCCCAGTACAGATCCCTGCGGCCCCCACTGCTCCCAGTGCAGATCCCTGCGGTCCCCTCTGCTCCCAGTACAGATCCCTGCGGTCCCCACTGCTCCCAGTACAGATCCCTGCGGTCCCCACTGCTCCCAGTACAGATCCCTGCAGTCCCCACTGCTCCCAGTACAGATCCCTCCGGTCCCCACTGCTCCCAGTACTGATCCCTGCGGTCCCCACTGCTCCCAGTACAGATCCCTGCGGTCTCCACTGCTTCCAGTACAGATCCCTGCGGTCCCCACTGCTTCCGGTTCAGATCCCTGCGATCCCCACTGCTCCCGGTACAGATCCCTGCGGTCCCCACCGCTCCTGGTACAGATCCCTGCGGTCCCCACTGCTCCCGGTACAGATCCCTGCGGTCCTCACTGCTCCCGGTACAGATCCCTGCGGTCCCCACTGCTCCCAGTACAGATCCCTGCGGTCCCCACTGCTCCCAGTACTGATCCCTGCGGTCCTCACAGCTCCCAGTACAGATCCCTGCGGTCCCCACTGCTCCCAGTACAGATCTCTGCGGTCCCCACTGCTTCCAGTACAGATCCCTGCGGTCCCCACTGCTCCCAGTACAGATCCCTGCGGTCCCCTCTGCTCCCAGTACAGATCCCTGCGGCCCCCACTGCTCCCAGTGCAGATCCCTGCGGTCCCCTCTGCTCCCAGTACAGATCCCTGCGGCCCCCACTGCTCCCAGTACAAATCCCTGCGGTCCCCACTGCTCCCAGTACAGATCCCTGCGGTCCCCACTGCTCCTAGTATGGATCCCTGCGGTCCCCACTGCTCCCAGTACAGATCCCTGCGGTCCCCTCTGCTCCCAGTACAGATCCCTGCGGCCCCCACTGCTCCCAGTGCAGATCCCTGCGGTCCCCTCTGCTCCCAGTACAGATCCCTGCGGCCCCCACTGCTCCCAGTGCAGATCCCTGCGGTTCCCACTGCTCCTAGTATGGATCCCTGCGGCCCCCACTGCTCCCGGTACAGATCCCTGCGGCCCCCACTGCTCCCAGTACAGATCCCTGCGGTCCCCACTGCTCCCGGCACAGATCCCTGCGGTCCCCACTGCTCCTAGTATGGATCCCTGCGGCCCCCACTGCTCCCGGTACAGATCCCTGCGGTCCCCACTGCTCCTAGTACAGATCTCTGCGGTCCCCACTGCTTCCAGTACAGATCCTTGCGGTCCCCACTGCTCCCAGTACAGATCTCTGCAGTCCCCACTGCTTCCAGTACAGATCCCTGCGGTCCCCACTGCTCCCAGTACAGATCCCTGCGGTCCCCTCTGCTCCCAGTACAGATCCCTGCGGTCCTCACTGCTCCCAGTGCAGATCCCTGCGGTCCCCTCTGCTCCCAGTACAGATCCCTGCGGCCCCCACTGCTCCCAGTACAAATCCCTGCGGTCCCCACTGCTCCCAGTACAGATCCCTGCGGTCCCCACTGCTCCTAGTATGGATCCCTGCGGTCCCCACTGCTCCCAGTACAGATCCCTGCGGTCCCCTCTGCTGCCAGTACAGATCCCTGCGGCCCCCACTGCTCCCAGTGCAGATCCCTGCGGTCCCCTCTGCTCCCAGTACAGATCCCTGCGGCCCCCACTGCTCCCAGTGCAGATCCCTGCGGTCCCCACTGCTCCTAGTATGGATCCCTGCGGCCCCCACTGCTCCCGGTACAGATCCCTGCGGCCCCCACTGCTCCCAGTACAGATCCCTGCGGTCCCCACTGCTCCCAGTACAGATCCCTGCGGTCCCCACTGCTCCCAGTGCAGATCCCTGCGGCCCCCACTGCTCCCGGTACAGATCCCTGCGGTCCCCACTGCTCCCAGTACAGATCCCTGCGGTCCCCACTGCGCCCAGTACAGATCCCTGCGGTCCCCACTGCTCCCAGTACAGATCCCTGCGGCCCCCACTGCTTCCAGTACAGATCCCTGCGGCCCCCACTGCTTCCAGTACAGATCTCTGCGGTCCCCACTGCTCCCAGTACAGATCCCTGCGGTCCCCTCTGCTGACTATATCCCATTTAGAGAACGTACCATTTATGACGACTTTGTTTCCTATCATTTAGCCAATTCCTTACCCATCAGCATATCGTCCTCCCGGTTCTGGCTTCTGGAGCTTCAGTATAAGGCTGTTATGTGGTGCAGGATCAAAGTCCAGATAAATCACATCAGCCGCATCCAACATCCAGATCTGCACTCACCTCCTCATAGACCCGACATGTTGGTCAGACACGACTTATCCTTCATGAATCCGTGCTGATTATCATTTATTATATTATTCTCTGCGATATAATTCTGCAGGTCATCTCTTATGATGTAGAAAAACACAATGAAGCAAACATCAGCTCACCTGGTTGAGAAATGCCTGAAATAAGGGTTCGGAGGCTTCAGGCTGGTTTCCTGAGCAAGTGAATCGTGAACAAAAAAAAGTGGAAAATCCAGCAACCGCAAAATTCATAAAACATCACATTTATTTGCATATTAAAACATGAAAAAGTATAATGTAAAAAACATGTAAGCACAACGGTCGATGCGTTTCGAGCTATACTACCTCTTAATCATGATTATTTTATTTTATGAATTTTGCGGTTGCTGGATTTTCAACTTTTTTTTTTTCACATCGCTTATAATGCCCTCATATATGTCACACACTACTGATGTCAGACTTACCGGACGGTAGTTACCTGGATCCACCTTCTTACCTTTCTTAAATATCGGTACCACATCAGCCTCCTCCAATCCTGTGGCACTACCCCTGAACTAGAGAGTCTAAGAATATGAGATACAGCGCTTTGTCAATTGCTGAACTCAGCTCCCTCAGTATCCATGGATGAATGCCATCTGGGCCGGGGGATTTGTCAATATTTAGTTTGCTCAGATGCAGGTGTACTTCATTTTGTGTTAAACTAGATATATCAGGTGGTGAACTTTTATTTTTGCCTTGTTGAAAGATCCCTGAAACTGACAGTTCGTTGGTGAACACGGATGAAAAATGCCTGTTTAATATCTCAGCCTTTTCTTTGTCCTCTATAATTATCTTGTTATTATCATCTTTAAGGGGCCGATACCATCTGTTTTTTTCTTTTTGGAATTATTGTATTTACAAAAAGTTTCGGGATATAGATTAATGTCGCTGGCGATTTGCTTCTCTGTAGATAAATTTGCTACCTTGATTTCTTTTTTACATTTCTTTAGATCTTTATACTCCTATACAGCCTGCTGTAGTGATCCTAGTCCTGGGCCTGTTGTAGTGATTAGTGATCCTAGTCCTAGGCCTGCTGGGTTGATGACAGATGTGATTTGTCAAAAATAACAGCTGGCATCAAGCCCTGGTGATAGTTATGGAGAGGTGTATATCAGACACCCCCATTATTAACCCAGTAATGAAAAGAAAAAAACATGCACACATAAATACTTTATCTGAAAAAACACTCCCCGACACTTTCCCTGGTTCACCGATTTATTTGTGAAAAAAAACAAAACAAAAAACACCCAGGCATGTTCAACGTAATCCATGGAATCCAACGCGGTCCACAAGTGGAAACCTAAAAGGGGTTTTCCCACAAACAAAAGTTCATTTTAATCAATAGATCTTGGAATAATAATAAGTTCCATAATTGGATGTGATTAAACAAAATGTTCCTGTGCTGACTGTGTATGGAACGTGGTCTGATCATACCACAGCTCCTGGGAAGGGGAGGATACAAAAGAGAGTATACAGACAGGACAGCAGGGGATCGCAGCTGATTCTTTTTGTGAGGTTAAACATTTCACTGCCTGTTTATAAACAATGTTTTAATTCAAAGAAAGAATCAGCTGTGATTCCCTGCTGTAATGTCTGTATACTCTTTTGCGTCCTTCCCTGCCCGCAAGCAGCAGGGGCACATTTATAAGATTATCTCAGCACAGGAACAATTTATTCAAATACATTCAATTGTGGAAATTATTATCATTCCAAGATCTATTGATTAGAAGTAACTTTTACTCGTGGGAAAACCCCTTTAAAGACATAAAAAAAAAGAGAAAGAAAAACAAGACACTGTCCCTCGTTCACCAATTTATTAGAAAGCATAGTTCCCACGCAGGTCCACCGTAGTCCAGAGATTCTCACGATGTTCCCCAAATCCATCGTCCAAAGCCTAAGGAGCCTCGTTCTGAGGCCTCGTTCTGAGGCTCCCTAGGCTTTGAGCAGCAGCCACTCCTGGCTCACACTGCGCTCCGTGAGACCCGGCGACTGTGAAGAGCAGTAACGTTACTGATGTCACCGCTACGTCGGACCTGCGTGGAAACTTTGCTTTCTAATAAATTGGTGAACGAGAGACAGTGCCTTGCTTTTATTTCTCTCTTTCTATGTTTTCCAGTTTCTTATTTGTGGACTACGTCAAATTCCCTGGACTATATCGGACCTGCTTGGGTGTTTTTCTTTTTTACAAATAAATTGGTGAATCAGGGAAAGTGTCGGGGGGGGTGTTTTTTTTAAAAAAAAAAAATAGACCCCTCTCCATTACTAACACCAGGGCTTGATGTCAGCTGTGTTTTTGAACAAATCACAGCTGACATCAACCCCAAGCCCCATTACCCCGATTGCCAACACATCAGGGCAATTGGGGAGAGTGAAGGCTTAGCGCCAGATTTGGAGCATCTCATGTGATGCTCCATTTCCGGGGCGGCTATGGGCTGGCATTTTTAGGCTGGGAAGGGACCAATAATCATGGACCTTCCCAGCCTGATAATATTGTAACGTGGCGCGGGGCGGTAGCCAAGGACAAGGTAGTCATCTCTTTTTTACACCCCAGTACGTTACATGAAGTTGGGGGTCTTGGCTCGGTGTGTGGACTTGTGCTGAGGGGGCGCTAAGCACTTGCAGGCCGCATGCAACCAGTGATTTTAATTGGCAATGACAATGAACAGTTCAATGAGGGAGACCACTAGTCAAAAATAAACCTTTAACTCAACGATAACTTGGGAGGATTGTTCACAGTACATAGTGGGCACACAACTTGATGGCCATTTCCTTTACAATATGGAGCATTTTCCACACACAGTTTCAATTCCTTCCTCTTTACTTGTTTGTCCTGTACCTTGAACTTTCCTTTCTACTCACCGCAGTGCAGCTCAGTACTACAGTCCAGTTACTAAGAGTCCTCTTCTCCCAACCACAGTTCTGCGTCTTCTTTCCCCTTTAGGGAACTATGTTGCCAGTATGGCCGGTACTTATCTTCTCTGTCTCTGACACTTTGGAACTCCAGTCAGGGGCACTAGCTCTCTCTTCGTCTTACGTACTATGTCCCGTCTAGGCCCATTATTTCTGTGAGTTATAAACTCTGGGCCTGTACTGCTAAGCGTCCTGTCCCAGGACCCATCTCTGATCAATCACTCTGCACTTCTCTCTCTTGCTCTCCGCTAGGATCTCGCAATCTTATATCTCTGTCTCCTCTCTTGTTAGGGACACCCATGTCATGAGGCACTACTCACATTAGACCTTAGGGCTTCTTTCTACACACTCTGGGCCCTTTCTAACTTCCTGACAGTAAACTACCTTTGTCCCTCCAGCTTATCCCCTCCCACTACGGGCTAGTCCCAACCATTAACTCTTAAGTTCCCTATTGTCAAACTACAGACATCATTAACACCATTAAGTCCCCTGAGTCTGGAATCTCCCTCCTGATGGAGTTAGTGCTGGTCAGGCCGTGACAGACCTGGATACATAGAAACCATTAATCTCATGTATATAAGGGGTCATTCTCCACATGAGAATATTACTCCATTCACAGTCGTTCAGCTCAATGTCTGACATCCGGTGCGATCCCTCCCGCTGATTCCGCCCGGTCTCCTGCTGCATTAACCTGAACTTAATTAAGTCATTAATGTTAATAGAGTATTTAACACATTTTATTTAGTTCTTGAGAAATTACTGAAAATAAGTGAGAAAGTTTCAAATAGAATAATATCTGACTGTGAAAAGACTAAAATGTAATATCCAGCCGGCAAAAGAGATGAGAAATGTGGCTTTGAGGAAAGAGGGCAGGTGACTGGATGGATAATAGATAATAGATAGATAATAGATAGATAATAGATAGATGATAGATAATAGATAGATAGATAATAGATAGATAGATAGATAATAGATGATAGATAATAGATAGATAATAGATAGATGATAGATAATAGATAGATAGATAATAGATAGATGATAGATAATAGATAGATAATAGATAGATAATAGATGGATGATAGATAATAGATAGATAGATAATAGATAGATAGATAGATAGATAATAGATGATAGATAGATAATAGATAGATGATAGATAATAGATAGATAGATAATAGATAGATGATAGATAATAGATAGATGATAGATAGATAATAGATAGATAGATAATAGATAGATAGATAGATAGATAATAGATAGATGATAGATAATAGATAGATAGATAATAGATACATAATAGATGATAGATAATAGATGATAGATAGATAATAGATGATAGATAGATAGATAATAGATAGATAATAGATGGATGATAGATAATAGATAGATAGATAGATAATAGATAGATAGATGATAGATAATAGATAGATGACAGACAGATAGATAGATAGATAGATAGATAGATAGATAGATAGATGATAGATAGATAGATAGATAGATGCAGCAGTGGTGGAGGTGATAGTCTGCCCCTGACACCAAAGAGGGTTAAAAGTACATTCATAAAGTTAGAACTCTCTGGGGCTGCAGTTTGACCTAGGTAGGGTTAACTGTAACAGTCGGCCCAGTAGAGGGAGGGGGAACTGAGTGCTAGAGTCAAGTGCAGGAAATGAGCACAGTTAGTAGTTGTACAGTACTGCAGAAACAAGCAGGCTCTATAGGGGCTGCTAGGGTAGACGTGGGCCTAGTATCCCGGCCAGTGGATCGCCAGAGAATCCCTCCGCAAGAGTCCCCTCAGCTGGCCTGGGTACCCCAAGATAGTCGTCGGGGCCTGGGGACACATTCTATCTGCGAGGCTGCAGAAGAAGTCAGGACTCAAATACTCAGAGACAGAGAGAAATGGGATCCAGATATACTGTTATTGGTGAGGAATAGTGATGAGCAAGCATACTCGCAAGTACTCAGTACTCGCCCAAGCATCTCAGTATCCGAGATACTCGGAGCTCGCTGAGTATTTCCGGGTTGCTCGGGCAGATGCTCGGGGCCCCTCCCTGCATGTTTGGTGCTCTTTAGAGAGCCAATCAACATGCAGGGATTGCCTGCCACACACTGTAATGCCGCAGCCATGTTGGTTGTGGCATTACAGTGATTGGCTGGCCGCACAGCGTCATCAGGTGTATATAAGACCAGGCGCCGCCATGCTCGTCACAGTCTACTCCGCAATTAAGCAGTGTAGGGAGAGGTGCTGCTTAGCTAAGGAGAGATTTGGTTGTTTATTAGTTAGTGCAGGTATTCCACAAGATTCTCTACATATCCATCTCAACTAACAGTCCTTCTGAGGACTAATCCAGTTGCAGAGATATCAATGCTAGGCAGGCAGGCAGGGTATATATGGCAAACTGTAGTGCATATAGCAAGAGGGTCCATTCCAGTTCTGTCTGCTGCAGCTCCAGCCAGGGCTGTCCTCTGAGCCCACTGTTATACGTGCTCGCGACCCCCTTTTAAGGAAGGTGGAGCGTGGACCGTTGGTGGGAGTCAGGATGGACCAGGCAGAGCAAGAGGCCACCTTGAGGGTAGTGGCATACGCCGATGACGTTTCCCTTTTTGTATCCTCGAGAGAGGAGACAGATTGAGTTATGTTTGAGGTCAAGCGCTACTCGGTGGCATCCGGGTCCATTATCAACCGGGACAAGTGTGAGAGTCTCTGGCTGGGAGGGGGAGATTCAAGTTTTGATCTCCCGGACACCCTCCCAGGGCCTCAGGCCACAGCAAAAATTTTAGGCATCAATTTTCGACCCAGTGGACTATCCCCAGCAAAACTGGGAGGGCAGACTTAAGATCGCCGCCCAGAAGGTGGATCAGTGGAAGGGTTGGTCCTTAACCCGGAGGGAAAGGGTTAGCCTGGCCAAAGGATATTTCCTCCCTTTGTTAATATACTTGGGCAGCGTCTGCATCTTGCCAAAACCTCTTTGGACATGGGTCTACAGCCTGTTTTTCCAACTATTGTGGGGGAATAGGCTGAACCTAATCAAGAGGGAGGTCACATTCCGCGCAAGGAGACTTGGAGGGTTGGGTATGGTCAACCTGGTGCTGTTTTTAGTAAACACCTTTCTTAAAGCAAACATCGCCAACCTCTGGTAAGAGGGGGCTCCTCCGTGGGTATTCTCCTGTAGGGGGTGGTTTCGGCCTTTCTTCCAGGAATGGGAGACAGGAGGGCGGGTGAAGGACCTTCGCACGCCTCATGGGCATCTTCCGGCTTATGCTACCCTGGTTGTGAAGGTGATCCGCCGGTGGGGTCTGGGAGTGTGGGAGATCAGGACCTTGTCAAGGAGGTTACTTGACAATAGGGTTCTGTTGACCCACTTCCAGAAGCCCCTGGCCCTCAAGGATTGCCCAAGCCGGGATCTGGAGGTGGGGCTCGGGTTATTAAACTCTAAGCGGATCCCCTTGAAGTTTTGGGACTTGACTTGGCGCTGCTTCCATGGGAGACTGTATGTGAGGGGCAACCTGAAGTACAGGAACTCTGATGACCGGGATTGTCCCCGCGAGGAGTGTGGCGGCATGCTTGAAAGCATGGAGCACTTCCTGCTTCAATGTCCCTTTAATACAGAGGTCTACAGTAGGGTGGGTGCTTCCATTGGCTGGCCTAGGCTGGCAGGCCTTTCCTATGCGGAGTGGGCCTATGGGGCATTCAGGTCCCTTGGTGGCCGAGATCAGGGCACTGTCTTCTTAGTTAGCTTAGTGACTAGGTTTTACACGTGGAATGCACGGTGTTTAGTGTCCACCCAGCATAAAGTCCTCCCCCGGGAAGAGGTGATTAGGAACATCCTGGGTGACCTGGCAAAAGTGCGCTCACTGGAGTATGAGAGGCTGGGTGCAGGGAGGGCTTCCCTTCTATGGAGGGGGTTCTCATTTAATGTGCCCTAGGGAGAGTTAGGGTATGTGTGTCTGTGATAGGGTTAGTTTAGTCCTTTCTATATTTTATATTTATTTGTAGGGTCAGGTGGATGTGTAGGGTCAGGGAGGGACAGGTAGGGACAGTCTTTAGGGATAGGTAGTTAGCATTAGGTTGGTAGTGAGGGTCAGAGAGGGACAGGTAGGGACAGGTAGGGATAGATTGGTAGGGCGGTAGGGACAGGTTTTTCTTTTTCTTTAATAGGGAGGGACAGGGTGTTTGTGTGCTAGATTAGGGTGAGAACCTCGGTAGTCTCCAGTTTCCTGGTGGTGGGCTGCTCCCCTCACATTATAGTTTTTTGTTTTACGGTATTGGAAACCCGAATATAGGGCTTGCAAGTACTGAACTTGGGTCTGACTTTTGTTCATGGTTATGGTCATTTGTTTATATTGTGCTATTGTTATGTTGTGTTTGCTTTGGTTATGTTGAGTACTGTATATACATGTATAGTTTTGTGTATTGTATCTATGTGTAATTTTCGCACGGGGGGGTTTAGTGTAGGTTGGGTGGGGGGTTTCAGGGGGGGAGGGGGAGGGGTTTTTGGGAGAATGGACGTCCTACGGGATGCGGGAAAAAGGACCCGTTATTTGTGGGCCACAAACTTTCGTGGGACCTAAAAAGAGATGCTGTGATAAGGCCACAGACTTTCGTGGGACCTTGGGTGTTTTAAAAAATGGTGGTGGGGAAAAAAAATAAAAATAAAAAATAAAATAATAATATAAAAAACTACAAAAAAAAGGTTTGCTGTGTATTAAGTTTTGTTTCGGCCAGGTGGCCTATTTCTTTGTTTTTGGCAGTGGGCCAGTTTGTTGTTTTGTTTTGGGGGTTTAGGTATGAATGTGGAGTGAATGTTGGAAGGGGATATTTTTGGAAAAAAAGGTTTAAGGTCTTCCCTTGCTGGGGGGATTTTGGGAAATGGACTTTATGTTATGAACATTGTAGGACATTTTTGCTTTGCTTTATAATTTATACTGGACATTATAATTTTGGATTTGTTTGTGTTTCGTTGGGGTTTGTGTCATGGTTCTTTGTGTAGTGTGTTTTTATGGTTTGTTTTATATTTTTATAATAAAAGAGCTCCAGTTCTGTCTGCTGCAGCTCCAGCCAGGGCTGTCCTCTGAGCCCACTGTTATACGTGCTCGCGACCCCCTTTTAAGGAAGGTGGAGCGTGGACCGTTGGTGGGAGTCAGGATGGACCAGGCAGAGCAAGAGGCCACCTTGAGGGTAGTGGCATACGCCGATGACGTTTCCCTTTTTGTATCCTCGAGAGAGGAGACAGATTGAGTTATGTTTGAGGTCAAGCGCTACTCGGTGGCATCCGGGTCCATTATCAACCGGGACAAGTGTGAGAGTCTCTGGCTGGGAGGGGGAGATTCAAGTTTTGATCTCCCGGACACCCTCCCAGGGCCTCAGGCCACAGCAAAAATTTTAGGCATCAATTTTCGACCCAGTGGACTATCCCCAGCAAAACTGGGAGGGCAGACTTAAGATCGCCGCCCAGAAGGTGGATCAGTGGAAGGGTTGGTCCTTAACCCGGAGGGAAAGGGTTAGCCTGGCCAAAGGATATTTGCTCCCTTTGTTAATATACTTGGGCAGCGTCTGCATCTTGCCAAAACCTCTTTGGACATGGGTCTACAGCCTGTTTTTCCAACTATTGTGGGGGAATAGGCTGAACCTAATCAAGAGGGAGGTCACATTCCGCGCAAGGAGACTTGGAGGGTTGGGTATGGTCAACCTGGTGCTGTTTTTAGTAAACACCTTTCTTAAAGCAAACATCGCCAACCTCTGGTAAGAGGGGGCTCCTCCGTGGGTATTCTCCTGTAGGGGGTGGTTTCGGCCTTTCTTCCAGGAATGGGAGACAAGAGGGCAGGTGAAGGACCTTCGAATGCCTAATGGGCATCTTCCGGGTTATGCTACCCCGGTTCTGAAGGTGATCCGCCGGTGGGGTCTGGGAGTGTGGGAGATCAGGACTATGTCAATGAGGTTTCTTGACAATAGGGTCCTGTTGACCCACTTTCAGAAGCCCCTGGTGCTCAAGGATTGCCCAAGGATCTGGAGGTTGGGCTCGGGTTATTAAACTCTAAATGGATCCCCTTGAAGTTTTAGGACTTGGCTTGGCGCTGCTTCCATGGGAGACTGTATGTGAGGGACAACCTGAAGTACAGGAACTCTGATGACCGGGATTGTCCCCTCGAGGAGTGTGGCGGCATGCTCGAAAGCATGGAGCACTTCCTGCTTCAATGTCCCTTTAATACTGAGGTCTACAGCAGGGTGGGTACTTCAATTGGCTGGCTCAGGCTGGCAGGCCTTTCCTATGCGGAGTGGGCCTATGGGGCATTCAGGTCCCTTGGTGGCCGAGATCGGGGCACTGTTTTCTTAGTTAGTTTAGTGACTAGTTTCTACACATGGAATGCATGGTGTTTAGTGTCCACCCAGCAGAAAGCCCTCCCCCGGGAAAAGTTGATTAGGAACATCCTGGGTGACCTGGCAAAAATGCACTCGCTGGAGTTTGAGAGGCTGGGTGCAGGGAGGCCCCCCTTCTATGGAGGGGGTTCTCCTTTGATGGGCCCTAGGGAGAGTTAAGTTCCGTCCGCTTGTGATAATGTGAGTTTAGTCTTTTTATCTTTATTTGGTAGGGTCAGATAGATGTGTAGGGACAGGGAGGGACAGATAGGGAGTGTCAGGCAAAAGGTATTTTTGCCCGAGTTTTAAAAAATGAGAGATGTTTTTAAAAAAGAAAACCCCCCCACCCCCTATCCGTTTGTAAGAAGACATAGAGAACTGCAGTGCTGACCCCCACCCTAAGAATTTTTATTAGCGTCGTAAACTCTCAGTGTAGCACAGCTTCTAGCTCAAACTAGATTATTCCCTCCAAAATTGCCATTGTTTAAAAGCTTGTACAGTTAATGTAGAATTTAAAAAACGCACATGACGGTTACTAATCCAGGGAACACATTTTTGGAATGTTCACATCTGCCTGGTTACAATGATATAATTTTCATAACTGAGATACCCCCAGAAATCGAGGAATTGGTTTCTTAGCTTCTGAGCATCATAGAGAGGTCCTGTTTAATATCCATCTGCATGAAAATTAGTGACGGCCAACATGATGTCTCCATCTTGGATGTGGGACCCCCCCACACCAAGATATGAAATCTGAAGGTTTCTATGTTCTATGCAGCTGGGCGGTTTCACAAAACCGTGCCCCCGTGTGAGGTAGACAAAATGGGCGGTTCCTAATAATTTGGCCCTGTTACTAAAAAGCAAATCGGCCATTTTCAGGTCATTCTTCTTAGGGACGTCGAACGCACGCACATCACGCGGCGTAAGAAGAATCACCTCTAATTTCCGGGGAGCCGTCCCCCCCACAGAATCTGAGACCATCACCTTGTGAAGCAGGTTTTGCTATTACTTATCCCTTTTATTTTAATAACTGTTGATGCATACATGTAAATTGTCTCCTTTATAATATCTTGTATATATTTTGTAAACACTGCCCCCCTTTTGGGAGTAAATCATTAATTATTTACCAGTTTCTTTCTTCTTGTCCTATGTCGAGCAAACACGTTCCTCACTCGCTAATTCACGTTACCTACCAGGTACCCGATCCACCTGTTAAGCGATCGGTGGTGGCAGTATACCAGTATTTATGTGATATTGTGGTTTGAGGGTGGCTGGTCGGAGGTATATATACGTTCCTGGAAGGAACTGGTGGTATATATACGTCCTGTCACATCACGTGCCGCAATAGTCGACATAAATTAGAGCAGCGGCACCCGTGCTTATCCTCTGTCAATACCGTGTTTGACCAGCAGGATAAGGGGGCGCCAGAGAGCTGCAAGGTCTGACCCAAGAGTGGGTGTTGTTTTCATGACAAATTGGTGGCAAGCGGTGGGATCATAGGACATTAGTGATCTGGTTTGAGCAATCATTCCTCTCACTAAAAACTTGCACAAAAGTTTTGAAGATCGAACTCAGTGTTTATTAGATCTGAGACAATACTGTATGTGTAGCAGTTACCCCTACCCTTCTTCGATTTTTCTTTTCTATTTTTATTTTGGTGATCATGGTCGTAGTTGGGGAGTCCTGGTATCACCAGCAGAAAAAAGACACTCTTACTGGAATATGTATAATCAAAGGCATTGACCCCCATGGCAAAAGCAAAGAACAAATGATTTCTGAACTGTTACAAGATGCTGCAGAGCCCGTCCGACAGCAGAGCCCTGATGAGGGGGCGGCCAGCCAAGGCCCGGATGGCGCTGCTGCCGGGGTCCAACCGGTGATTGCCAGCCATACCCGCAACCAGGGTAGTGTGGACCCCCACCTGCAGATGGCCTTGGAGGAGCTCGCCACAGACGATCATGATGGACGACTGGAGCTGATCCTGAAATTCCAGGAGCGGGCTGAGCGACAAGCCCAAGCTGACCGAGAGGCTGCTGAGCGACAAGCTGACCGACAACACCAGCTGGAGCTAGCCCGGATTCAGAAGGAGTCGCCCTCTACGCAGACCCGTGAGTCCAACAGTGCCAGCTGCTTTAAACCTCGTCCTGAGCACTTCCCTGTGATGGAAAAGGATGGGGACTTGGACACATTTCTGCGAGGCTTTGAAAAGGCCTGCAGGCAGTATCAGCTGCCCATCGACCAATGGGCAAGATATTTGACTCCAGGGCTCCGAGGAAAAGCTTTGGAGGTGTTTGCTTCCCTCCCTCGAGAGCAGGATGGAGACTATGAGGCCGTCAAGCAGGCCCTGATAAAAAAGTACCAGCTGACTCCGGAGGTTTACCGGAAAAAATTCAGAACCAACTTTGAGCAGTGGATCCAAGGACTGTCAGCGGCCACCTTTGAGCAGTTAAAGGACCTGATGGTGAAAGACCAGTTCCTGCATCTGTGTCCGACTGAGGTACGGCAGTTCGTGATGGATCGGGAGCCACCTGATGCCAATAAAGCAGCGCAGATCGCAGACACCTACGAGGCCAACCGGAGACCAGAGGTGCGGAAGCCGGTCGTCGCCAGCTGGAAAGGGGGTAAGCCATCAACCACCATCCCTGCCCCTGCCAGCCGACCTTCCGGAGGTCTTTTTCCCGTTGCCAAGGCCCTGCCTGCATCCGATGCCCGCAGGTGTTATTCCTGCAACCAGACTGGTCATCTCAGCGCCACTTGCCCAGAGAAGCAGAGGAAGAACCCCCCATCCAAGGCCCCAGGGCCTAATGCCTCAGTTCTTTTGGTGGGTGGGCCGGTTGGGAGGGCCTGTGAAAACTTTCAGTCTGTCAGGGTGGGGGACACTCTCACTGTAGGCCTCAAGGACACTGGGGCCGAACGAACCCTCATCCGACCCGAACTGGTGTCCCCTGAAGCGCTTATTCCAGGAAAGACCCTGACTGTCACTGGGATTGGGGGCGTCCGATGCCCCTTGCCCATGGCCCGGGTTTTTATTGATTGGGGTACGGGGAGTGGGGTGAAGGAAGTGGGAGTATCCAAAAACCTACCTGCAAATGTTTTGTTGGGAACTGATTTGGGGAGGATGTTTGCTTATTATGTCCCTGACACCCCTCCCTGATCTGATACGGTTGGTAAGGTTAATGCTGATAATGTGAATGTCAATGCTTTACCTGATGATGATGATGATGATGATGTTGTATTGGAAGGTGCAGGAGAACTCAGCCATGTCACTCTGCGGGGTGATGTTGCTGAGGATCCCCTAGCAGGAGCAAAGGTCAGTGCCAAGGGTAATGGGGAGAGGCACGAGGACCATGGCGCAAGTGGTGCTGTGCCAGTGACCAGTGTCACAACAGATGGTGACCTGGCTGATAGTCGCTGCCCCATACGTAGCACTGTGCCTGAGGTAATGGAGGATGATGGAGAAGTAGTTCTCATGGCCTCGCAGGCTAATGAGACGGGGTTATTCCCCGGGGAGACGGCCTATATAGCCGCTGTTACCCGCAGTCAGAGTGCCCAGAACGCAAGTAACGCCCTGCCTTCTGGACCCTCCTCGAACAGAGGAATAACTGAATCAGGTATGGACCCAGAGCCGGTCCCAGAGGGTCCCAGTGAGGACGTGGCCTTAACCTCACTTCTGGCTTCCTCCAGCCAGGAGTTTCAGGCAGCTCTGCACTCAGATGCTAGCCTGGAGACGTTAAGGAGCCTCGCGGAGAAACCCACCTCCGAGTCGGATAAGGAGAGGGTATTCTGGGACCAAGGGAGGTTGTACCGGGAGACAGTTCCCTGTACACCCCAACAGGAGTGGCTGAGGGAAAGACAGCTGGTCGTCCCCTACCAATTCAGGGATGAGTTGTTGCGGATCGCCCATGAAATTCCACTCGCTGGACACTTGGGGGTCAGCAAAACCAAGGCCCGGCTGTCTCATCACTTTTATTGGCCCAAAATGAGGACAGATGTGGTGAACTACTGTCGATCCTGTACCACGTGTCAAAGAGTGGGAAAGTCAGGGCCGGCCCCCAAAGCCCCCCTGATCTCTTTGCCAGTGATAGAGGAGCCTTTCCAGAGGATTGCTGTGGACATTGTGGGACCACTGGCCATACCCAGCAGCTCTGGAAAACGATTCATCCTTACCGTGGTAGGCTATGCTACCCGGTATCCGGAGGCAGTAGCCCTGTCCTCAATTAGGGCGGATAAGGTGGCGGACGCCCTCTTGGCCATCTTTTCGCGAGTAGGATTTCCCAGGGAGATGCTTACCGACCAGGGGACTCAGTTCATGTCACGCTTAATGGAGGCCCTATGTAAGAAAATGCAGGTGCAGCATCTGGTATCGAGTGCGTATCACCCACAGACCAATGGTTTGTGTGAGCGATTCAACGGTACCCTCAAACAGATGTTAAAAATGCTGGTTGAGACCCAGGGTCGCGACTGGGAGCGTTACCTCCCACACCTGCTATTTGCTTACAGAGAGGTTCCACAGGCCTCGACGGGGTTCTCCCCCTTTGAGCTCCTGTATGGCAGGCGTGTCCGAGGACCCCTTGGGTTGATAAGGGAATTCTGGGAAGAAGAGCCGAGCTCCCCAGGAGTGTCCATCGTGGAGTATGTCATGCGCTTCCGTGACAAGATGCAGACCTTGACGCAGTTGGTGCATGACAACTTGGCGCAAGCCCAGGCTGACCAGAAGCATTGGTACGACCAGAACGCCCGAGAACGGACCTACCAGGTGGGTCAGAAGGTGTGGGTGCTGGTCCCCGTACCAAAGGACAAGCTTCAGGCGGCCTGGGAAGGCCCGTACGTCATTCACCAACAGCTCAACCCGGTCACCTACGTGATCACACTTGACCACGAGCGGGGTAGGCGGAAGGCGTTTCACGTTAATATGATGAAGGCTCATCAAGAACGTGGAACCTGCGTCCTACCGGTCTGCAACCTGCCCGAGGATGGGGAGGATGACCCCCTCTTGGACATGCTCGCCCAAGCGAAGGCCAGCGGGTCCCTAGAGGATGTAGAGCTAAGCGACTTGCTATCCGCAGACCAGAGGTCTCAGATGCAAGCAGTGCTGAAACCCTTCCAAGCAGTGTTCACCAACCTGCCTGGCAGGACTGAAGTGGCGGTCCATGAAGTGGACACCGGGAATCATGCCCCACTCCGGCGGACAGCCTATCGAATCTCCGACGAGGTGCAGCATGTCATGCGCCAGGAGGTCGAGGAGATGCTGCAGTTGGGGGTGATTAAGCGGTCCAAGAGCGCGTGGGCCTCACCTGTAGTCCTGGTGCCTAAGAAGGACCGGACCACCCGGTTCTGTGTGGACTACAGGGGGCTCAACGCTATCACCGCCTCTGACGCACAACCAATGCCATGCATTGAGGAGCTGCTGGAGCGGTTAGCCAGTGCGAGCTATCTCTCCATTATGGATTTGAGTCGGGGATATTGGCAGATTCCCTTGAGCCCCGGGGCCCAGGAGAAGTCCGCCTTTATCACCCCCTTCGGATTGTATGAATCCACGGTCATGCCCTTCGGCATGAAAAATGCCCCTGCCACGTTCCAGCGAATGGTCAACCACCTGCTCCAGGGACTGGAGAGGTACGCAGTGGCGTACCTGGATGACATTGCCATCTTCAGTCCCACCTGGGAGGATCACCTCGAGCATCTGCAGCAGGTGCTCGGGCGCATTCACCAGGCGGGCTTGACCATCAAGCCGGGAAAGTGCCAGATGGGCATGAACGAGGTCCACTACCTGGGGCACCGGGTAGGTGGGGGTACTCTGAAGCCAGAGCCTGGGAAGGTGGACGCTATCGTGTCCTGGCCCAGCCCCAGGACCAAGAAGCAGGTGCAGTCCTTCTTGGGCACCGCAGGGTACTATAGACGCTTTGTGCAGGACTATAGTAGCCTTGCGAAGCCCTTGACAGACCTCACCAGGAAGAGCCTACCCCATTCCGTCAAATGGACGGATGAATGCGAGGTGGCCTTTAGGGCTTTGAAGACTGCCCTGAGCAGCTCTCCTGTACTAAAGGCGATCGACGGCACACGGCCACTCTTAGTACAGACCGACGCCAGTGAGTTTGGCCTCGGTGCTGTACTCAGCCAGGTCGACTCGGGGAACCAAGAACACCCCGTGTTGTACCTAAGCCGGAAACTGCTGCCGAGGGAAGTGGCCTATTCCACCATAGAGAAGGAGTGCCTGGCCATTGTATGGGCCCTCAACCGCTTACAGCCTTACTTGTACGGGCGCCCCTTCACTGTCGTGACTGACCACAACCCCCTGAGTTGGCTGCACACCATGTCAGGTGCCAACGGAAGGTTGTTACGCTGGAGCCTCACCCTCCAGCAGTACGACTTTACCGTTCAACACCGCAAGGGCAGCGAGAATGGCAATGCCGATGGGTTGTCCCGGCGAGGGGAGCCTCCAGACATACGCTTGGAGGAGTACCAGAAGGTCCTACCTCCATAGCGCAGTCTAAAAGGGGGAGGTGTCAGGCAAAAGGTATTTTTGCCCGAGTTTTAAAAAATGAGAGATGTTTTTAAAAAAGAAAACCCCCCCACCCCCTATCCGTTTGTAAGAAGACATAGAGAACTGCAGTGCTGACCCCCACCCTAAGAATTTTTATTAGCGTCGTAAACTCTCAGTGTAGCACAGCTTCTAGCTCAAACTAGATTATTCCCTCCAAAATTGCCATTGTTTAAAAGCTTGTACAGTTAATGTAGAATTTAAAAAACGCACATGACGGTTACTAATCCAGGGAACACATTTTTGGAATGTTCACATCTGCCTGGTTACAATGATATAATTTTCATAACTGAGATACCCCCAGAAATCGAGGAATTGGTTTCTTAGCTTCTGAGCATCATAGAGAGGTCCTGTTTAATATCCATCTGCATGAAAATTAGTGACGGCCAACATGATGTCTCCATCTTGGATGTGGGACCCCCCCACACCAAGATATGAAATCTGAAGGTTTCTATGTTCTATGCAGCTGGGCGGTTTCACAAAACCGTGCCCCCGTGTGAGGTAGACAAAATGGGCGGTTCCTAATAATTTGGCCCTGTTACTAAAAAGCAAATCGGCCATTTTCAGGTCATTCTTCTTAGGGACGTCGAACGCACGCACATCACGCGGCGTAAGAAGAATCACCTCTAATTTCCGGGGAGCTGTCCCCCCCACAGAATCTGAGACCATCACCTTGTGAAGCAGGTTTTGCTATTACTTATCCCTTTTATTTTAATAACTGTTGATGCATACATGTAAATTGTCTCCTTTATAATATCTTGTATATATTTTGTAAACACTGCCCCCCTTTTGGGAGTAAATCATTAATTATTTACCAGTTTTTTTCTTCTTGTCCTATGTCGAGCAAACACGTTCCTCACTCGCTAATTCACGTTACCTACCAGGTACCCGATCCACCTGTTAAGCGATCGGTGGTGGCAGTATACCAGTATTTATGTGATATTGTGGTTTGAGGGTGGCTGGTCGGAGGTATATATACGTTCCTGGAAGGAACTGGTGGTATATATACGTCCTGTCACATCACGTGCCGCAATAGTCGACATAAATTAGAGCAGCGGCACCCGTGCTTATCCTCTGTCAATACCGTGTTTGACCAGCAGGATAAGGGGGCGCCAGAGAGCTGCAAGGTCTGACCCAAGAGTGGGTGTTGTTTTCATGACAGGGAGAGTCTCTAGGGACAGGTAGTTAGTATTAGGTTGGCAGTGAGGGACAGGTAGTGAAAGATTGGTAGGGCTGTAGGGACAGTTTTCCTTTTTCTTTGTTAGAGAGGGACAGGGTGATATGCAGTAGATTAGGGTGAGAGCCTCTGTAGTCTCCAGTTCCTGGTGGTGGGCTGTTACCCTCACTTATAGCTTTTTGTTTTGTAATATCGGAAACCTGAGTATGGGGCCTGCAAGGACCGAACTTGAGTCTGATTTTGGTTTATGGTTAGGTTGGTAGTTTATGGAAAGTCATATTATTATTAGGATTGTTATTGTAAAGTTTGTGTATATTGTTTTCTTTATGTGTACATATATATGTATATATATATATATATATATATATATATATATATATATATATATATATATATATATATATGTGTGTAATGTTAAGTTTTGGCCAAGTGGCCTAATTTTTTCCTTTTGGGCAATGTGCCAGAGTTTAGTTTTCCTTTATCAGGGGGTTTAGGTGTGAATGTGTGGGCATGAATGTGTGCGGATGTTGGAAAAAGTTTTTTGGCATATTGAAAATACAATACAATATGGTGGTAAGTTAAGGTTTCTTCCCTTGCTGGGGGGTTTAGGGTTTTTTTCATTATGCATAGTCTTGCTGGACGTTGGACTTTTGGGGTTTTGTGGATTGGTGTTTTTGCTGGGGTTCAGTTTGTTTTCTCTGTATGATGTTTGTGTTTATGTTGTGTCTTGTACTTTTATAATAAAAAGAGTTCCAGTTCTGTCTGCTGCTTTTACAGATATAATTAGAAATAGACCCAGGTATCAGGGGCCATGAATAATTTTTTTTTATCTTAATCCTGATTATTTGCTTGAACAGCAATCTACAGAACACCATTTTTCTTCGCCATTTGCTTGTTGGCACTGCAGAATACAGCCAGGTCCTTTCCATATTAGAGAGCTAGAAATCCAGCTATTTAAAACTGTGGTCTGTCCGTCACACAGATCACATATAAGTTCGCTGCAAATTCTGCCATTTCTCGTCTCTATTACTCCATTAAAATTGTACTTCAGTGTGTCAGCAAAGTTATTGACACCAGTTTACACTCCCTGACAAAAGTTGTCACTTATCCATGTTATGTAAATAAAAGCTTATAACCTGACGTTAAATTCATCCATTGGTTTTATAAATTACTCTTTTGAAAGCTGAAACCCTCCCAAATTTGGTTTAGGTAAAGAAAATAAATTGGCATCAATGCTGAAATATTGTTCATTTAATGAACACAGAATGGTCAGATTTGGGCAAGACAATAGTTTTGTTGCCTGGTCATATAATGCACCCAATCCTAGTTTACATCCTCACCAGTGCTCAGTAAATGATCGGTTAATTAGTGGGTGTGTATAAAAAGAAACCCAGCACCCCAGACCTTCACTTGAACTGCAACTTGAGCTCTGAAAACATGCCAAAAATCCACCCTGCGACCAAAGCCTTGATTATCAAGAGGCTGAAGACCAGATCCACTGCAGAGGTGGCTGGCACCTTTAATGTGTCTCAGCGTCAAGGACAAAGAATTAAAAAAGATTTGAAGAGACTGGAGATGTGTTTGACAAGCCCAGGTCCGGCAGACCCCGCAAGACAACTGCTCAGGAGGAATGTTTGTTGGTTAGAAAATCCAAAGCAAGCCCCTCTTCCACTGCAGCAGAGCTCCAACAGGCCTGGTCACCTCAAGTCCCTGTGTCAACTAGAACAGTTTGCAGGATTCTGTCTCGAAATGGCCTCCATGGTCGAATCAGTGCCCAGAAGCCAGCACTAAACAAAAGGCAAATAAAAAGCCGTGTGGCATTTGCAAAGTCCCACAGCCTGCTAAGTTACCTACAGGCCAGCTATTTAAAACTGTGGTTTGTCCGTCACACGGATCACATATAAGTTCGCTCAAAATTCTGCCATTTCTGGCCTCCATTAAAAGTTTTCTTCAGTGTGTCAGCGGAGTTATTGACACCAGTTTACTGTTAAAAATAGTTACCTACAGGCCAGCTATTTAACACTGTGGTTTGTCCATCATACGGATCACATAAGAGTTCGCTGAAAATTCTGCCATCGCTGGCCCACATTAAAATTTTGCGTCAGTGTATCAGTGAAGTTATTGACACCAGTTTGCTGTTAAAAATAGTTACCTACAGGCCAGCTATTTAAAACTGTTGTTTGTCCGTCACACGGACCACATATAAGTTTGCTCCAAATTCAGTCATTTGTAGTGAGCGTCGAAGAGTGGAAGATACTGTCCTCCATTTAAAATGGGCAAGGCGCGTGGCAAGGGACGGGGAACTGGACATGATGGTGATGGTGCATGCAGAGACCGAGGCCGTGGGCAAGCTGAAATTGTGCCACAACAAACACCCACATCTTCTCACCCAACCTTCCTGTCCCAATTACTAGGGGACCGCAGCACACCACTATTAAACCCAGAGCAGTGTCAAAAGGTTGTTGGTTGGATAGCGGATAATGCTTCCAGTCAATTAGCCACCACCACCACCCTGTCTTCTACACGGTCAAGTCTCAGTAGCCGTGAGTCTGGACTTCATATTCCTCACCCAGATCCTCCTTCATCCCACCATGCCGAGTGCCCGGAGACGACTGATCCCACACTTGGACACTCCGAAGATCTGTTCATTTTTCCATTTATAGATTCAGGTCTCTCGCCCGGTCCACTTGAAGCGAGGCAAGAGAAGATTGCAAGTAGCGATGCACAAATATTTGAGCAGCCATGGTCATACAAAGGTGACGGTGGGAAAGTGTCACAAGAGGTGGACGATGATGAGACACAATTGCCAGAAAGTCAGGAGGAGGACCAGGGTGCGGAAGTGGGAGACGAGGTGGTGGATGATATAGTAACTGAGCCAACCTGGCAGGAGGACTTGTAGAGCGAGGACAGCACACAGGGGAGGGAGGCAGAGCACCCCAACAGGCAGGAAGAAGCAGTGTTGTGGCCGCAGACAGAAGGCGGGCAACCATTCCCTGTAACACCAACACGACGGAAGTTGCCAGTACAACTGTTAGGTCTTCCACTATGGTTGTTTTTTAAAGACTCTGCCGATAACCCCTAAAAGGCCATTTGCACCACCAGCCAGGCCAGCATCAGCAGGGGTAGAAAAACTACCAGCCTGACCACCGCCAGCATGATCAGGCACATGGCAGCAAAGCACTCGACTTTGTGGGCCGAACCCCAGAGTGCAGGATTAGTGTCTGCGGGTGACACCACTGCTTCTTCCACTGTTGTGCGTGCAAGTCAATCCCCTGTCCATGGTGCATGCGAAGATGCCTCCTGCCCTACACCTGTCATTGCACACTCTCAAGTAGCACCATCACAAGCACGTCCTTGTCCCAGCGCTGCGTTCAGTTGTCCATACCCCAGTCCTTGGAACGCAAGCGCGAATATGCAGCCAACGCCCCACAGGCCACACTACTAAATTCCCACATTTCGAGACTGCTTGCGCTCAAAATGTTGTCTTTTAGGCTCATGGAGACGGAAGCATTCCGCAACCTGATCGCGGCGGCCGTCCCTCGGTACTCGATCCCCAGCCACCACTATTTCTCCTGGTGTGCTGTCCCCGCATTACACAAGCACGTGTCCCACAACATTAGCCGTGCCCTCAATAATGCAGTTACTGAGAAAGTCCACCTAATCACGGACACGTGGACAAGTGCTTGTGGGCAGGGACGGTACATCTCGCTGACGGCACACACTGGGTTAACATAGTGGAAGCCAGGACCCAGTTGGACCTTGGGACGGAACACATCCTCCCGACGCCGAGGATTGCGGGTCCTAGGTCAATCAGGGTTGCCCACACAGTCTACAGCTCCAGCACCTCAGCCTCCTCCTCCTCTTCAGCCTCCATCTCCGAAATGACCACATCAGTTACAAGCTGGAAGCACTGCAGCACTGCCTCAGCCAAGCGGCAACAGGCTGTGCTGAAGCTAATATGCTTAGGTAACAAACCGCACAATGCTGAAGAGTTGTGGACAGCTCTGAAAGAGCAGGCAGATCTGTGGCTCACACCGCTGAACCTACAGCCAGGCATGGTCGTGTGTGACAATGGCCGGAACCAGATGGCAGCTCTGAGGCAAGGCGAGATCACACACGTACCATGCCTGGCCCATGTGCTTAACCTTGTGGTTCAGCGGTTTCTCAAAACCTACCCGGAGCTGCTGGATCTGCTTGTCAAAGTACGCCGCCTGTGTGCCCATTTTAGAAAGTCAGCTACAGCTTCCACCGCCCTTGCCGTGCTTCAGCAGCGTTTGCAGCTTCCAGCTCACAGACTGGTGTGTGATGTCCCCACGTGTTGGAACTTCACACTTCAGATGTTGGGAAGGATTTGTGAGCAGAAGAGGGCAGTTGTTGACTACCAGCATCAACAAGGCCGTCGGTATTCAGTTCAGACTCCACACATAAGACCTCAGTAGTGGACATGGATGTCAGACATATGTACCATCCTCCAAAACTTTAAGGACTCCACCAAGATGTTGAGCGGCGATGACGCCATAATTAGTTTCACCATTCCGCTTCTCTGTCTTCTGAAACGCTCTCTGCTCACAATCTAAGATGATGCATTGCAGGTGGAGCACGATGAAATGGAGCAAGGAACCATACAGGGTGTTTACACACAGCCTCATCTCATCCCAACGTGGATTGGGTGACAATGAGGAAGAGGAGGAGGCAGAACAGGGGCTAGTTTCATGCGCTATAGATGGTACTACCTGCACAACTGTCACACCGCCTGATCAATGTGGATGGCCTGAGGAGGAGGAGAGCATGAGAGGAGGAGAGCATGGTCAGTCATCCTTTTGTTGAGGACATGGAAGTCTTGCCTGTTAGCAGTCTGGCACGCATGGCTGAGTTTATGTTACGCTGCCTTTCCCGTGACCCTTGCGTTCTCAAAATTTTGGGTGACAGTCATTACTGGTTGGTGACACTTCTAGACCCCCGCTACAAGGAGAACTTTCACTCTCTTATCCCTGAGGAGGACAGGTCTACAAAAATGGGGCAGTACAAGAAGGCCCTTGTTGCAGAACTATTAAAAGAATTTTCATCTGAAAACGCTGGAGGCAGAGGTCACAGTTCGTTGGACAACCAAGGAGTACAGGCGAGAGAGACACAACTTCAATCCAGCAGAGGCAGGGGAACACTGTCAAAGTTCTGGGAGAGTATTCTCAACCCCTCCCATCGCACAGGCCCTGAGGCGCGGGGTACTTTCACAAGGAGTGCAAAGTTTGGGAAGATGCTGAGGGAGTACCTTGCCAACTGTACCAACGTCCTCCGTGATTCCTCTGTGCCTTATAATTATTGGGTATCCAAGCTGGATACATGGAATGAACTGGCTCTGTACGTCTTGGAGGTGCTGGCCTGCCCTGCAGCCAGCGTTTTATCAGAGCGGGTTTTTAGTGCCGCTGGTGGAATTCTAACTGATAGGCGCATCCGCCTGTCAACTGAAAATGCTGACAGGCTGACTCTTATAAAAATGAACAAGGGCTGGATTGGGCCAGACTTCTCATCACCACCAAATGACAGCAGCGGAATATAAACTCCAATCCAGTGTCTTTTCTTGGGAGGTGTATTTCCATGCACCTCTTCACACTCACACATGGGTATACGCTTCCTGATTTTGTCTATTTCCTCTTGTCCTCCTCCTTCTTTTCATCCTCCACCACCATATCACCAGGGTGACCGTGGTCCGTGATGCAACACCCACATAATATTTTTAAAGGGTGTTTATGATGCCCGTAAAAAAAATCTTTTATACAGTATGTTCATGTATACCCCCCAGGGGTAAATGTTTGTCAGCCCATACACTTAGTGCATGGGCATTACAAGTATAGGAGACCCGCTCCTTTCTAATGGGAACATTTTTTTATGAGGCCCTTCTCTACGTCTTTTCCAAGGGGCATAGGAGTGCCTCCCAATTTTTGGCAGCCCTTGCATTCACTGCATAGGTCAACACTATGGGAGACCCACTTCCTAATAATGGGAACATTGTTTTCAGGAGGCCCTCCTCTACGTCTCTTCCAAGGGGCATTGGAGTAGGTCCAAATTTTTGGCAGCCCTTGCATTCACTGCATAGGCAAACAGTATGGGAGACCCACTTCCTAATAATGGGAACATTGTTTTCAGGAGGCCCTGGGTATTGGGGTGCGTCCAAATTTTGGGCAGCCCTGCCACTAACTGCATACGCAATAACAGTATAGGAGACCCACTCTTTAGTAATGGGATCAACAAAGCATAGCCGGCTGATGGCGCTCTAAGAATAGTGAGGGCCGACTGATAGCCCTTTAAGGATAGTAAAGGCGGCCTGATGGCCCTATAAAAATAGGCTTTGTAACTTTCAGAGTCCCTCCTTCATAAATGAAACAGGATGTGTCTGATGATGTCTCACATACCACATGGCCAGATAAGGTTGTAAAATGTTAAAATGACATTTCCCAGTACATGCATTTGTCATGGTTGAAAGCAATACAAAAGTGCAAAAACACATCAAAAACGCTAAGTGTGAACATAGCCCAAGGTGTGGAGGAGCATTTTTGTTTTTGCTTATTTATTTTGCCTTATATACAAGTCATTACCCTGGAAAGGATGTTCCTTAACATATTTCCCAGGAAAATCCATTTTGTTTTTGTTTTTGTATGTTTTATTGTGAGTCAGTAAAAGTGGCGTAATACTCTGACAACGTTGTTGACAGCAGTGACCTGGGAGTCAGAGATGCTTCCAGGGGTCTTCCCCATGCTGTTCCCATGTCATTTGAGCACTGTTCCCATCGATTTCTGTAATTTCCAGTGCCTCTGCAGACCGCCGGGGGGCTTCGGACAAATGCCCGAGTTTCCCATAGACTTACATTGGGCTCGTTGCTTGGGTCGAGCAACGAGCACCCGAGCATTTTAGTGCTCGCTCATCACTAGTGAGGAAGAATCTGTAGGGCTAGCAAAGAAAGCAACAGAGATGTTTCACCTAGATCGGCAATCAGGGCTGAGGTTCTATCCGGTACCTGTGGGAAAGATGACAACCTGTTGTGCCTTATCCTTTACTAGATGGTGGCCCGATTCTAACAGATCGGGTATTCTAGAATATGTATGCGGCCGACAGGGCGCAATCAGCAGAGCGGTGTTTAAATTTGGCGCCAAAATCGCTGATTGGTCGAGGCCGGCAACCGTGACCAATCAGCAAAGCGGTGTTAAAATTTGGCGCCTATATCGCAGATTGGTCACGGCCGGCGGTCACGACTAATCAGCAGAGCGGTATTTAAATTTGGCGCCAATAATGGTGATTGGTCACGGCCGCGAGCAATCAGCAGAGCAGTGTTTAAATGTAGCGCCAATATTGCTGATTGGTCGCGGCCGGCCACCGCGACAAATCAGCACAGCAGTGTTTAAATGTGGCGCCAAGATCGGTGATTGGTCGCGGCCGCTATTTAAATGTGGCGCCCAAATCGGTGATTGGTCGCGGGCAGCGGCCGCAACCAATCAGCACAGCGGTGTTTAACTTTTGCCCCAAGATCACTGATTGGTCGCGGCCGGAGACCGCGACCAATCAGCGAATCGTATTAGTGAGGACCGGGGAGCCCCGCTGCCTGTGCGGCTACTTCCGCTGCGAGAAGCCGGGAGATGAGCGACTGCTCGCAGCAGAAGTATCCCGCCCCGCAGCGCCGCTCCCCGGTCCTCCCTTGACACCCTAGCCGCATGGAGGTCAGCGGCGCCGGCAGTCGGGGTCCTTCTGCTGCTAGCGGCCGGCAGATGAGCGCCTCGCGCCGGTCATCTCCCAGCTGCATCGCCGCTGAACTCCGCTAACGGCCGCCATCTTTTTTCTGAAATCCCGCGTCGCTGATTGGCTGCTGCCGGACCAATCAGCGACGCGGGATTTCCTGGACAGACAGACAGACGGGATAAGACGATTATATATATAGATACCTGCCTGTAAATACTGTAAATAATGCCAGTTACCAAATAAAGTTCTGGTTGTTTTTATGAACTCTGTGTCCTCTCTATTGATTGCTGACCTGGTTCCAGAAGAGGGAATCCTGGAGTCAGAAGAGGCCGGCTGGCCAGAAGTAAGTGGGGAACACCCCATACACCGCAGCACACCGGGACGGGAACACACTGTCTGTAAGGTGCCAAAGCGAGCAGGGGCATAGATAGATAGATAGATAGATAGATAGATAGATAGATAGATAGATAGATAGATAGATAGATAGATAGATAGATAGATAGATAGATAGATAGATAGATGATAGATAATAGATGATAGATAGATAGACTAATAGATAGATAGATAGACTAATAGATAGATAATAGATAGATAGATAGACAGACAGACTAATAGATAGATGATAGATAAATAATAGATAGATAATAGATAAATAATAGATAGATAATAGATGATAGATAGATAGATAGATAATAGATAGATAGATAATAGATAGATGATAGATAGATAATAGATGATAGATAATAGATGATAGATAATAGATAGATGATAGATAAATAATAGATAGATAATAGATAGATAGATAGATAGATAGATAGATAGATAGATAGATAGATAGATAGATAGATAGATAGATAGATAGATAGTGGTTACAGAGAGGCTTTGGTCTCAGGTTAAGAAGTGAACAGCAGCCGCGGCACCATAATGGGGGCCACTATTTCTGGTTTTATAAATCTCGGCTTTCAAGTGAGCGGAGATGAGAGGAACATTGTATCGACAGTGATGGCCCACAAACATGAAGGGAAGACATACATCAAAGTCCTTGAACTGCTTAATGGAAAACAAAGAATACTTGAGATGTCTCTCAGAAGTTTAAGACTCAAAGTCATTTTGAGAAAACTGAAAGTAGTTTATAGAAATCGACCATCCAACCATTGCCAATCAACGAAAGAAAAAAAAACAGAAGGATCCGCTGTATTAACTCATTACATCCTCCATTCAACAATCCAGCTGAGCATCAATAGCAAATGCAAAGTGGAGCCATTATATGTAATAAAAAGGTAGATAACAGAAAAGATACATTCCAAAACTATGTATTTAATTTCAAAATTATGCCTCATCTGTACTAATCCTCCAATGTACATATAACTACTATAATACTGCCCCTATGTACAAGAATATAACTACTATAATACTGCCCCTATGTACAAGAATATAACTACTATAATACTGCCCCCTATGTACAAGAATATAACTACTATAATACTGCTCCTATGTACAAGAATATAACTATTATAATACTGCCCCTATGTACAAGAATATAACTACTATAATACTGCTCCTATGTACAAGAATATAACTACTATAATACTGCTCCTATGTACAAGAATATAACTACTATAATACTGCTCCTATGTACAAGAATATAACTACTATAATACTGCTCCTATGTACAAGAATATAACTACTATAATACTGCTCCTATGTACAAGAATATAACTACTATAATACTGCTCCTATGTACAAGAATATAACTACTATAATACTGCTCCTATGTACAAGAATATAACTACTATAATACTGCTCCTATGTACAAGAATATAACTACTATAATACTGCTCCTATGTACAAGAATATAACTACTATAATACTGCTCCTATGTACAAGAATATAACTACTATAATACTGCTCCTATGTACAAGAATATAACTACTATAATACTGCTCCTATGTACAAGAATATAACTACTATAATACTGCTCCTATGTACAAGAATATAACTACTATAATACTGCCCCATATGTACAAGAATATAACTACTATAATACTGCTCCTATGTACAAGAATATAACTACTATAATACTGCTCCTATGTACAAGAATATAACTACTATAATACTGCTCCTATGTACAAGAATATAACTACTATAATACTGCTCCTATGTACAAGAATATAACTACTATAATACTGCCCTTATGTACAAGAATATAACTACTATAATACTGCCTCTATGTACCAGAATATAACTACTATAATACTGCCTCCTATGTACAAGAATATAACTACTATAATACTGCTCCTATGTACAAGAATATAACTACTATAATACTGCTCCTATGTACAGGAATATAACTACTATAATACTGCCCCATATGTACAAGAATATAACTGCTATAATACTGCCCCCTATGTACAAGAATATAACTACTATAATACTGCTCCTATGTACAAGAATATAACTACTATAATACTGCTCCTATGTACAAGAATATAACTACTATAATACTGCTCCTATGTACAAGAATATAACTACTATAATACTGCTCCTATGTACAAGAATATAACTACTATAATACTGCCCCTATGTACAAGAATATAACTACTATAATACTGCTCCTATGTACAAGAATATAACTACTATAATACTGCTCCTATGTACAAGAATATAACTACTATAATACTGCTCCTATGTACAAGAATATAACTACTATAATACTGCTCCTATGTACAAGAATATAACTACTATAATACTGCTCCTATGTACAAGAATATAACTACTATAATACTGCTCCTATGTACAAGAATATAACTACTATAATACTGCTCCTATGTACAAGAATATAACTACTATAATACTGCTCCTATGTACAAGAATATAACTACTATAATACTGCTCCTATGTACAAGAATATAACTACTATAATACTGCTCCAATGTACAAGAATATAACTACTATAATACTGCTCCTATGTACAAGAATATAACTACTATAATACTGCTCCTATGTACAAGAATATAACTACTATAATACTGCCCCATATGTACAAGAATATAACTACTATAATACTGCTCCTATGTACAAGAATATAACTACTATAATACTGCTCCTATGTACAAGAATATAACTACTATAATACTGCTCCTATGTACAAGAATATAACTACTATAATACTGCTCCTATGTACAAGAATATAACTACTATAATACTGCCCTTATGTACAAGAATATAACTACTATAATACTGCCTCTATGTACCAGAATATAACTACTATAATACTGCCTCCTATGTACAAGAATATAACTACTATAATACTGCTCCTATGTACAAGAATATAACTACTATAATACTGCTCCTATGTACAGGAATATAACTACTATAATACTGCCCCCTATGTACAAGAATATAACTGCTATAATACTGCCCCCTATGTACAAGAATATAACTACTATAATACTGCTCCTATGTACAAGAATATAACTACTATAATACTGCTCCTATGTACAAGAATATAACTACTATAATACTGCTCCTATGTACAAGAATATAACTACTATAATACTGCTCCTATGTACAAGAATATAACTACTATAATACTGCCCCTATGTACAAGAATATAACTACTATAATACTGCTCCTATGTACAAGAATATAACTACTATAATACTGCTCCTATGTACAAGAATATAACAACTATAATACTGCTCCTATGTACAAGAATATAACTACTATAATACTGCCCCATATGTACAAGAATATAACTACTATAATATTGCTCCTATGTACAAGAATATAACTACTATAATACTGCTCCTATGTACAAGAATATAGCTACTATAATACTGCCCCTATGTACAAGAATATAGCTACTATAATACTGCCCCTTATGTATAAGAATATAACTACTATAATACTGCCCTTATGTACAAGAATATAACTACTATAATACTGCCCCTATGTACAAGAATATAACTACTATAATACTGCTCCTATGTACAAGAATATAACTACTATAATACTGCTCCTATGTACAAGAATATAACTACTATAATACTGCCCCATATGTACAAGAATATAACTACTATAATACTGCCCCATATGTACAAGAATATAACTACTATAATACTGCTCCTATGTACAAGAATATAGCTGCTATAATACTGCCCCTTATGTATAAGAATATAACTACTATAATACTGCTCCCTATGTACAAGAATATAACTACTATAATACTGCCCTTATGTACAAGAATATAACTACTATAATACTGCCTCTATGTACCAGAATATAACTACTATAATACTGCCTCCTATGTACAAGAATATAACTACTATAATACTGCTCCTATGTACAAGAATATAACTGCTATAATACTGCTCCTATGTACAGGAATATAACTACTATAATACTGCCCCTTATGTATAAGAATATAACTTCTATAATACTGTCCCCTATGTACAAGAACATTACTATAATACTGCCCCTATGTGCAGGAATATAACTACTATAATACTACCCCTATGTACAAGAATATAACTGCTATAATACTGCCCCCTATGTACAAGAATATAACTACTATAATACTACTCCTATGTACAAGAATATAACTACTATAATACTGCTTCTATGTACAAGAATATAACTACTATAATACTGCCCCCTATGTACAAGAACATAACTACTATAATACTGTCCCCTATGTACAAGAACATAACTACTATAATACTGCCCCTATGTACAGGAATATAACTACTATAATACTACCCCTATGTACAAGAATATAACTGCTATAATACTGCCCCCTATGTACAAGAATATAACTACTATAATACTGCTCCCTATGTACAAGAATATAACTACTATAATACTGCTCCTATATACAAGAATATAACTACTATAATACTGCTCCTATGTACAAGAATATAACTACTATAATACTGCTCCTATGTACAAGAATATAACTACTATAATACTGCCCCTATATACAAGAATATAACTACTATAATACTGCCCCCTATGTGCAAGAATGTATCTACTATAATACTGCCCCTATGTACAAGAATATAACTACTATAATACTGCTCCTATGTACAAGAATATAACTACTATAATACTGCCCCCTATGTACAAGAATATAACTACTATAATACTGCCCCTATGTACAACAATGTAACTACTATAATACTGCCCCATATGTACAAGAATATAACTGCTGTAATACTGCCCCTATGTACAAGAATATAACTACTATAATACTGCTCCTATGTACAAGAATATATGTACTATAATACTGCTCCTATGTACAAGAATATAACTACTATAATACTGCCCTCTATGTACAAGAATATAACTACTATAATACTGCTCCCTATGTACAGGAATATAACTACTATAATACTGCTCCTATGTACAAAAATATATCTACTATAATACTGCTCCTATGTACAAAAATATAACTAATATAATACTGCCCCAATGTAAAAGAATATAACTACTATAATACTGCTCCTATATACAAGAATATAACTGCTATAATACTGCCCTCTATGTACAAGAATATAACTAGTATAATACTGCTCCCTATGTACAGGAATATAACTACTATAATACTGCTCCTATGTACAAGAATATAACTACTATAATACTGCTCCTGTGTACAAGAATATAACTACTATAATACTGCTCCCTATGTACAAGAATATAACTACTATAATACTGCTCCTATATACAAGAATATAACTACTATAATACTGCTCCTATGTACAAGAATATAACTACTATAATACTGCTCCTATGTACAAGAATATAACTACTATAATACTGCCCCTATATACAAGAATATAACTACTATAATACTGCCCCCTATGTACAAGAATGTATCTACTATAATACTGCCCCTATGTACAAGAATATAACTACTATAATACTGCTCCTATGTACAAGAATATAACTACTATAATACTGCCCCCTATGTACAAGAATATAACTACTATAATACTGCCCCTATGTACAACAATGTAACTACTATAATACTGCCCCATATGTACAAGAATATAACTGCTGTAATACTGCCCCTATGTACAAGAATATAACTACTATAATACTGCTCCTATGTACAAGAATATAACTGCTATAATACTGCTCCTATATACAAGAATATAACTACTATAATACTGCTCCTATGTACAAGAATATAACTACTATAATACTGCCTCCTATGTGCAAGAATATAACTACTATAATAGTGCCCCCTATGTACAAGAATATAACTACTATAATACTGCTCCTATGTACAAGAATATAACTACTATAATACTGCCCCCTATGTACAAGAATATAACTACTATAATACTGCTATGTACAAGAATATAACTACTATAATACTACCCCCTATGTACAAGAATATAACTACTATAATACTGCCCCTATGTGCAAGAATATAACTACTATAATACTGCCCCTATGTACAAGAATATAACTACTATAATACTGCTCCCTATGTACAGGAATATAACTACTATAATACTGCTCCTATGTACAAGAATATATCTACTATAATACTGCTCCTATGTACAAGAATATAACTACTATAATACTGCGCTCTATGTACAAGAATATAACTACTATAATACTGCTCCCTATGTACAGGAATATAACTACTATAATACTGCTCCTATGTACAAAAATATATCTACTATAATACTGCTCCTATGTACAAAAATATAACTAATATAATACTGCCCCTATGTAAAAGAATATAACTACTATAATACTGCTCCTATATACAAGAATATAACTGCTCTAATACTGCCCTCTATGTACAAGAATATAACTAGTATAATACTGCTCCCTATGTACAGGAATATAACTACTATAATACTGCTCCTATGTACAAGAATATAACTACTATAATACTGCTCCTGTGTACAAGAATATAACTACTATAATACTGCTCCCTATGTACAAGAATATAACTACTATAATACTGCTCCTATATACAAGAATAAAACTACTATAATACTGCTCCTATGTACAAGAATATAACTACTATAATACTGCCCTCTATGTACAAGAATATAACTAGTATAATACTGCTCCCTATGTACAGGAATATAACTACTATAATACTGCTCCTATGTACAAGAATATAACTACTATAATACTGCTCCTATGTACAAGAATATAACTACTATAATACTGCCCTCTATGTAAAAGCATATAACTACTATAATACTGCTCCCTATGTACAGGAATATAACTACTATAATACTGCTCCCTATGTACAAGAATATAACTACTATAATACTGCTCCTATATACAAGAATAAAACTACTATAATACTGCTCCTATGTACAAGAATATAACTACTATAATACTGCCCTCTATGTACAAGAATATAACTACTATAATACTGCTCCCTATGTACAGGAATATAACTACTATAATACTGCTCCTATGTACAAGAATATAACTACTATAATACTGCTCCTATGTACAAGAATATAACTGCTATAATACTGCCCCCTATGTACAAGAATATAACTACTATAATACTGCTCCTATGTACAAGAATATAACTACTATAATACTGCTCCTATGTATAAGAATATAACTACTATAATACTGCTCCTATGTACAAGAATATAACTACTATAATACTGCTCCTATGTATAAGAATATAACTACTATAATACTGCCCCGATGTACAAGAATATAACTACTATAATACTGCTGCTATGTACAAGAATATAACTACTATAATACTGCTCCTATGTACAAGAATATAACTACTATAATACTGCTCCTATGTACAAGAATATAACTACTATAATACTGCCCCATATGTACAAGAATATAACTACTATAATACTGCTCCTATGTACAAGAATATAACTACTATAATACTGCTCCTATGTACAAGAATATAGCTACTATAATACTGCCCCTATGTACAAGAATATAGCTACTATAATACTGCCCCTTATGTATAAGAATATAACTACTATAATACTGCCCTTATGTACAAGAATATAACTACTATAATACTGCAGCTATGTACAAGAATATAACTACTATAAAACTGCTCCTATGTACAAGAATATAACTACTATAATACTGCTCCTATGTACAAGAATATAGCTACTATAATACTGCCCCTATGTACAAGAATATAGCTGCTATAATACTGCCCCTTATGTATAAGAATATAACTACTATAATACTGCTCCCTATGTACAATAATATAACTACTATAATACTGCCCTTATGTACAAGAATATAACTACTATAATACTGCCTCTATGTACCAGAATATAACTACTATAATACTGCCTCCTATGTACAAGAATATAACTAATATAATACTGCTCTTATGTACAAGAGTATAACTACTATAATACTGCTCCTATGTACAGGAATATAACTACTATAATACTGCCCCTTATGTATAAGAATATAACTTCTATAATACTGTCCCCTATGTACAAGAACATAACTACTATAATACTGCCCCTATGTACAGGAATATAACTACTATAATACTACCCCTATGTACAAGAATATAACTGCTATAATACTGCCCCCTATGTACAAGAATATAACTACTATAATACTACTCCTATGTACAAGAATATAACTACTATAATACTGCTTCTATGTACAAGAATATAACTACTATAATACTGCCCCCTATGTACAAGAATATAACTACTATAATACTGTCCCCTATGTACAAGAACATAACTTCTATAATACTGCCCCTATGTACAGGAATATAACTACTATGATACTACCCCTATGTACAAGAATATAACTGCTATAATACTGCCCCCTATGTACAAGAATATAACTACTATAATACTGCCCCTATGTACAAGAATATAACTACTATAATACTGCTCCCTATGTACAAGAATATAACTACTATAATACTGCTCCTATATACAAGAATATAATTACTATAATACTGCTCCTATGTACAAGAATATAACTACTATAATACTGCTCCTATGTACAAGAATATAACTACTATAATACTGCCCCTATATACAAGAATATAACTACTATAATACTGCCCCCTATGTACAAGAATGTAACTACTATAATACTGCCCCTATGTACAAGAATATAACTACTATAATACTGCTCCTATGTACAAGAATATAACTACTATAATACTGCCCCCTATGTACAAGAATATAATTACTATAATACTGCCCCTATGTACAACAATGTAACTACTATAATACTGCCCCATATGTATAAGAATATAACTGCTGTAATACTGTCCCTATGTACAACAATGTAACTACAATAATACTGCTCCTATATACAAGAATATAACTACTATAATACTGCTCCTATGTACAAGAATATAACTACTATAATACTGCCTCCTATGTACAAGAATATAACTACTATAATAGTGCCCCCTATGTACAAGAATATAACTACTATAATACTGCTCCTATGTACAAGAATATAACTAATATAATACTGCCCCCTATGTACAAGAATATAACTACTATAATACTGCTCCTATGTACAAGAATATAACTACTATAATACTACCCCCTATGTACAAGAATATAACTACTATAATACTGCCCCTATGTGCAAGAATATAACTACTATAATACTGCCCCTATGTACAAGAATATAACTACTATAATACTGCTCCCTATGTACAGGAATATAACTACTATAATACTGCTCCTATGTACAAAAATATATCTACTATAATACTGCTCCTATGTACAAGAATATAACTAATATAATACTGCCCCTATGTACAAGAGTATAACTACTATAATACTGCTCCTATATACAAGAATATAACTACTATAATACTGCCCTCTATGTACAAGAATATAACTAGTATAATACTGCTCCCTATGCACAGGAATATAACTACTATAATACTGCTCCTATGTGCAAGAATATAATTACTATAATACTGCTCCTATGTACAAGAATATAACTACTATAATACTGCTCCTATGTACAAGAATATAACTACTATAATACTGCTCCTATGTACAAGAATATAACTACTATAATACTGCTCCTATATACAAGAATAAAACTACTATAATACTGCTCCTATGTACAAGAATATAACTACTATAATACTGCCCTCTATGTACAAGAATATAACTAGTATAATACTGCTCCCTATGTACAGGAATATAACTACTATAATACTGCTCCTATGTACAAGAATATAACTACTATAATACTGCTCCTATGTACAAGAATATAACTACTATAATACTGCCCTCTATGTACAAGAATATAACTACTCTAATACTGCTCCCTATGTACAGGAATATAACTACTATAATACTGCTCCTATGTACAAGAATATAACTACTATAATACTGCTCCTATGTACAAGAATATAATTGCTATAATACTGCCCCCTATGTACAAGAATATAACTACTATAATACTGCTCCTATGTACAAGAATATAACTACTATAATACTGCTCCTATGTACAAGAATATAACTACTATAATACTGCTCCTATGTACAAGAATATAACTACTATAATACTGCTCCTATGTACAAGAATATAACTACAATAATACTGCCCCTATGTACAAGAATATAACTACTATAATACTGCTCCTATGTACAAGAATATAACTACTATAATACTGCCCCATATGTACAAGAATATAACTACTATAATACTGCTCCTATGTACAAGAATATAACTACTATAATACTGCTCCTATGTACAAGAATATAGCTACTATAATACTGCCCCTATGTACAAGAATATAGCTACTATAATACTGCCCCTTATGTATAAGAATATAACTACTATAATACTGCCCTTATGTACAAGAATATAACTACTATAATACTGCCCCTATGTACAAGAATATAACTACTATAATACTGCTCCTATGTACAAGAATATAACTACTATAATACTGCTCCTATGTAGAAGAATATAACTACTTTAATACTGCCCCATATGTAAAAGAATATAACTGCTATAATACTGCTCCTATGTACAAGAATATAGCTACTATAATACTGCCCCTATGTACAAGAATATAGCTGCTATAATGCTGCCCCTTATGTATAAGAATATAACTACTATTATACTGCTCCCTATGTACAAGAATATAACTACTATAATACTGCCCTTATGTACAAGAATATAACTACTATAATACTGCCTCTATGTACCAGAATATAACTACTATAACACTGCCTCCTATGTACAAGAATATAACTACTATAATACTGCTCCTATGTACAAGAATATAACTACTATAATACTGCTCCTATGTACAGGAATATAACTACTATAATACTGCCCCTTATGTATAAGAATATAACTTCTATAATACTGTCCCCTATGTACAAGAACATAACTACTATAATACTGCCCCTATGTACAGGAATATAACTACTATAATACTACCCCTATGTACAAGAATATAACTGCTATAATACTGCCCCCTATGTACAAGAATATAACTACTATAATACTACTCCTATGTACAAGAATATAACTACTATAATACTGCTTCTATGTACAAGAATATAACTACTATAATACTGCCCCCTATGTACAAGAATATAACTACTATAATACTGTCCCCTATGTACAAGAACATAACTACTATAATACTGCCCCTATGTACAGGAATATAACTACTATAATACTACCCCTATGTACAAGAATATAACTGCTATAATACTGCCCCCTATGTACAAGAATATAACTACTATAATACTACCCCTATGTACAAGAATATAACTGCTATAATACTGCCCCCTATGTACAAGAATATAACTACTATAATACTGCCCCTATGTACAAGAATATAACTACTATAATACTGCTCCTATGTACAGGAATATAACTACTATAATACTGCCCCTTATGTATAAGAATATAACTTCTATAATACTGTCCCCTATGTACAAGAACATAACTACTATAATACTGCCCCTATGTACAGGAATATAACTACTATAATACTACCCCTATGTACAAGAATATAACTGCTATAATACTGCCCCCTATGTACAAGAATATAACTACTATAATACTACTCCTATGTACAAGAATATAACTACTATAATACTGCTTCTATGTACAAGAATATAACTACTATAATACTGCCCCCTATGTACAAGAATATAACTACTATAATACTGTCCCCTATGTACAAGAACATAACTACTATAATACTGCCCCTATGTACAGGAATATAACTACTATAATACTACCCCTATGTACAAGAATATAACTGCTATAATACTGCCCCCTATGTACAAGAATATAACTACTATAATACTACCCCTATGTACAAGAATATAACTGCTATAATACTGCCCCCTATGTACAAGAATATAACTACTATAATACTGCCCCTATGTACAAGAATATAACTACTATAATACTGCTCCCTATGTACAAGAATATAACTACTATAATACTGCTCCTATATACAAGAATATAACTACTATAATACTGCTCCTATGTACAAGAATATAACTACTATAATACTGCTCCTATGTACAAGAATATAACTACTATAATACTGCCCCTATATACAAGAATATAACTACTATAATACTGCCCCCTATGTACAAGAATGTAACTACTATAATACTGCCCCTATGTACAAGAATACAACTACTATAATACTGCTCCTATGTACAAGAATATAACTACTATAATACTGCCCCTATGTACAGGAATATAACTACTATAATACTGCTCCCTATGTACAAGAATATAACTACTATAATACTGCTCCTATATACAAGAATAAAACTACTATAATACTGCTCCTATGTACAAGAATATAACTACTATAATACTGCCCTCTATGTACAAGAATATAACTACTATAATACTGCTCCCTATGTACAAGAATATAACTACTATAATACTGCTCCCTATGTACAGGAATATAACTACTATAATACTGCTCCTATGTACAAGAATATATCTACTATAATACTGCTCCTATGTCCAAGAATATAACTACTATAATACTGCGCTCTATGTACAAGAATATAACTACTATAATACTGCTCCCTATGTACAGGAATATAACTACTATAATACTGCTCCTATGTACAAAAATATATCTACTATAATACTGCTCCTATGTACAAAAATATAACTAATATAATACTGCCCCTATGTAAAAGAATATAACTACTATAATACTGCTCCTATATACAAGAATATAACTGCTATAATACTGCCCTCTATGTACAAGAATATAACTAGTATAATACTGCTCCCTATGTACAGGAATATAACTACTATAATACTGCTCCTATGTACAAGAATATAACTACTATAATACTGCTCCTGTGTACAAGAATATAACTACTATAATACTGCTCCCTATGTACAAGAATATAACTACTATAATACTGCTCCTATATACAAGAATAAAACTACTATAATACTGCTCCTATGTACAAGAATATAACTACTATAATACTGCCCTCTATGTACAAGAATATAACTAGTATAATACTGCTCCCTATGTACAGGAATATAACTACTATAATACTGCTCCTATGTACAAGAATATAACTACTATAATACTGCTCCTATGTACAAGAATATAACTACTATAATACTGCCCTCTATGTAAAAGCATATAACTACTATAATACTGCTCCCTATGTACAGGAATATAACTACTATAATACTGCTCCCTATGTACAAGAATATAACTACTATAATACTGCTCCTATATACAAGAATAAAACTACTATAATACTGCTCCTATGTACAAGAATATAACTACTATAATACTGCCCTCTATGTACAAGAATATAACTACTATAATACTGCTCCCTATGTACAGGAATATAACTACTATAATACTGCTCCTATGTACAAGAATATAACTACTATAATACTGCTCCTATGTACAAGAATATAACTGCTATAATACTGCCCCCTATGTACAAGAATATAACTACTATAATACTGCTCCTATGTACAAGAATATAACTACTATAATACTGCTCCTATGTATAAGAATATAACTACTATAATACTGCTCCTATGTACAAGAATATAACTACTATAATACTGCTCCTATGTACAAGAATATAACTACTATAATACTGCCCCGATGTACAAGAATATAACTACTATAATACTGCTGCTATGTACAAGAATATAACTACTATAATACTGCTCCTATGTACAAGAATATAACTACTATAATACTGCTCCTATGTAAAAGAATATAACTACTATAATACTGCCCCATATGTACAAGAATATAACTACTATAATACTGCTCCTATGTACAAGAATATAACTACTATAATACTGCTCCTATGTACAAGAATATAGCTACTATAATACTGCCCCTATGTACAAGAATATAGCTACTATAATACTGCCCCTTATGTATAAGAATATAACTACTATAATACTGCCCTTATGTACAAGAATATAACTACTATAATACTGCAGCTATGTACAAGAATATAACTACTATAAAACTGCTCCTATGTACAAGAATATAACTACTATAATACTGCTCCTATGTACAAGAATATAACTACTATAATACTGCCCCATATGTACAAGAATATAACTACTATAATACTGCTCCTATGTACAAGAATATAGCTACTATAATACTGCCCCTATGTACAAGAATATAGCTGCTATAATACTGCCCCTTATGTATAAGAATATAACTACTATAATACTGCTCCCTATGTACAATAATATAACTACTATAATACTGCCCTTATGTACAAGAATATAACTACTATAATACTGCCTCTATGTACCAGAATATAACTACTATAATACTGCCTCCTATGTACAAGAATATAACTAATATAATACTGCTCTTATGTACAAGAGTATAACTACTATAATACTGCTCCTATGTAAAGGAATATAACTACTATAATACTGCCCCTTATGTATAAGAATATAACTTCTATAATACTGTCCCCTATGTACAAGAACATAACTACTATAATACTGCCCCTATGTACAGGAATATAACTACTATAATACTACCCCTATGTACAAGAATATAACTGCTATAATACTGCCCCCTATGTACAAGAATATAACTACTATAATACTACTCCTATGTACAAGAATATAACTACTATAATACTGCTTCTATGTACAAGAATATAACTACTATAATACTGCCCCCTATGTACAAGAATGTAACTACTATAATACTGCCCCTATGTACAAGAATACAACTACTATAATACTGCTCCTATGTACAAGAATATAACTACTATAATACTGCCCCTATGTACAGGAATATAACTACTATAATACTGCTCCCTATGTACAAGAATATAACTACTATAATACTGCTCCTATATACAAGAATAAAACTACTATAATACTGCTCCTATGTACAAGAATATAACTACTATAATACTGCCCTCTATGTACAAGAATATAACTACTATAATACTGCTCCCTATGTACAAGAATATAACTACTATAATACTGCTCCCTATGTACAGGAATATAACTACTATAATACTGCTCCTATGTACAAGAATATATCTACTATAATACTGCTCCTATGTCCAAGAATATAACTACTATAATACTGCGCTCTATGTACAAGAATATAACTACTATAATACTGCTCCCTATGTACAGGAATATAACTACTATAATACTGCTCCTATGTACAAAAATATATCTACTATAATACTGCTCCTATGTACAAAAATATAACTAATATAATACTGCCCCTATGTAAAAGAATATAACTACTATAATACTGCTCCTATATACAAGAATATAACTGCTATAATACTGCCCTCTATGTACAAGAATATAACTAGTATAATACTGCTCCCTATGTACAGGAATATAACTACTATAATACTGCTCCTATGTACAAGAATATAACTACTATAATACTGCTCCTGTGTACAAGAATATAACTACTATAATACTGCTCCCTATGTACAAGAATATAACTACTATAATACTGCTCCTATATACAAGAATAAAACTACTATAATACTGCTCCTATGTACAAGAATATAACTACTATAATACTGCCCTCTATGTACAAGAATATAACTAGTATAATACTGCTCCCTATGTACAGGAATATAACTACTATAATACTGCTCCTATGTACAAGAATATAACTACTATAATACTGCTCCTATGTACAAGAATATAACTACTATAATACTGCCCTCTATGTAAAAGCATATAACTACTATAATACTGCTCCCTATGTACAGGAATATAACTACTATAATACTGCTCCCTATGTACAAGAATATAACTACTATAATACTGCTCCTATATACAAGAATAAAACTACTATAATACTGCTCCTATGTACAAGAATATAACTACTATAATACTGCCCTCTATGTACAAGAATATAACTACTATAATACTGCTCCCTATGTACAGGAATATAACTACTATAATACTGCTCCTATGTACAAGAATATAACTACTATAATACTGCTCCTATGTACAAGAATATAACTGCTATAATACTGCCCCCTATGTACAAGAATATAACTACTATAATACTGCTCCTATGTACAAGAATATAACTACTATAATACTGCTCCTATGTATAAGAATATAACTACTATAATACTGCTCCTATGTACAAGAATATAACTACTATAATACTGCTCCTATGTACAAGAATATAACTACTATAATACTGCCCCGATGTACAAGAATATAACTACTATAATACTGCTGCTATGTACAAGAATATAACTACTATAATACTGCTCCTATGTACAAGAATATAACTACTATAATACTGCTCCTATGTAAAAGAATATAACTACTATAATACTGCCCCATATGTACAAGAATATAACTACTATAATACTGCTCCTATGTACAAGAATATAACTACTATAATACTGCTCCTATGTACAAGAATATAGCTACTATAATACTGCCCCTATGTACAAGAATATAGCTACTATAATACTGCCCCTTATGTATAAGAATATAACTACTATAATACTGCCCTTATGTACAAGAATATAACTACTATAATACTGCAGCTATGTACAAGAATATAACTACTATAAAACTGCTCCTATGTACAAGAATATAACTACTATAATACTGCTCCTATGTACAAGAATATAACTACTATAATACTGCCCCATATGTACAAGAATATAACTACTATAATACTGCTCCTATGTACAAGAATATAGCTACTATAATACTGCCCCTATGTACAAGAATATAGCTGCTATAATACTGCCCCTTATGTATAAGAATATAACTACTATAATACTGCTCCCTATGTACAATAATATAACTACTATAATACTGCCCTTATGTACAAGAATATAACTACTATAATACTGCCTCTATGTACCAGAATATAACTACTATAATACTGCCTCCTATGTACAAGAATATAACTAATATAATACTGCTCTTATGTACAAGAGTATAACTACTATAATACTGCTCCTATGTAAAGGAATATAACTACTATAATACTGCCCCTTATGTATAAGAATATAACTTCTATAATACTGTCCCCTATGTACAAGAACATAACTACTATAATACTGCCCCTATGTACAGGAATATAACTACTATAATACTACCCCTATGTACAAGAATATAACTGCTATAATACTGCCCCCTATGTACAAGAATATAACTACTATAATACTACTCCTATGTACAAGAATATAACTACTATAATACTGCTTCTATGTACAAGAATATAACTACTATAATACTGCCCCCTATGTACAAGAATATAACTACTATAATACTGTCCCCTATGTACAAGAACATAACTTCTATAATACTGCCCCTATGTACAGGAATATAACTACTATGATACTACCCCTATGTACAAGAATATAACTGCTATAATACTGCCCCCTATGTACAAGAATATAACTACTATAATACTGCCCCTATGTACAAGAATATAACTACTATAATACTGCTCCCTATGTACAAGAATATAACTACTATAATACTGCTCCTATATACAAGAATATAATTACTATAATACTGCTCCTATGTACAAGAATATAACTACTATAATACTGCTCCTATGTACAAGAATATAACTACTATAATACTGCCCCTATATACAAGAATATAACTACTATAATACTGCCCCCTATGTACAAGAATGTAACTACTATAATACTGCCCCTATGTACAAGAATATAACTACTATAATACTGCTCCTATGTACAAGAATATAACTACTATAATACTGCCCCCTATGTACAAGAATATAATTACTATAATACTGCCCCTATGTACAACAATGTAACTACTATAATACTGCCCCATATGTACAAGAATATAACTGCTGTAATACTGTCCCTATGTACAACAATGTAACTACTATAATACTGCTCCTATATACAAGAATATAACTACTATAATACTGCTCCTATGTACAAGAATATAGCTACTATAATACTGCCTCCTATGTACAAGAATATAACTACTATAATAGTGCCCCCTATGTACAAGAATATAACTACTATAATACTGCTCCTATGTACAAGAATATAACTAATATAATACTGCCCCCTATGTACAAGAATATAACTACTATAATACTGCTCCTATGTACAAGAATATAACTACTATAATACTACCCCCTATGTACAAGAATATAACTACTATAATACTGCCCCTATGTGCAAGAATATAACTACTATAATACTGCCCCTATGTACAAGAATATAACTACTATAATACTGCTCCCTATGTACAGGAATATAACTACTATAATACTGCTCCTATGTACAAAAATATATCTACTATAATACTGCTCCTATGTACAAGAATATAACTAATATAATACTGCCCCTATGTACAAGAATATAACTACTATAATACTGCTCCTATATACAAGAATATAACTACTATAATACTGCCCTCTATGTACAAGAATATAACTAGTATAATACTGCTCCCTATGCACAGGAATATAACTACTATAATACTGCTCCTATGTACAAGAATATAATTACTATAATACTGCTCCTATGTACAAGAATATAACTACTATAATACTGCTCCTATGTACAAGAATATAACTACTATAATACTGCTCCTATGTACAAGAATATAACTACTATAATACTGCTCCTATATACAAGAATAAAACTACTATAATACTGCTCCTATGTACAAGAATATAACTACTATAATACTGCCCTCTATGTACAAGAATATAACTAGTATAATACTGCTCCCTATGTACAGGAATATAACTACTATAATACTGCTCCTATGTACAAGAATATAACTACTATAATACTGCTCCTATGTACAAGAATATAACTACTATAATACTGCCCTCTATGTACAAGAATATAACTACTCTAATACTGCTCCCTATGTACAGGAATATAACTACTATAATACTGCTCCTATGTACAAGAATATAACTACTATAATACTGCTCCTATGTACAAGAATATAATTGCTATAATACTGCCCCCTATGTACAAGAATATAACTACTATAATACTGCTCCTATGTACAAGAATATAACTACTATAATACTGCTCCTATGTACAAGAATATAACTACTATAATACTGCTCCTATGTACAAGAATATAACTACTATAATACTGCTCCTATGTACAAGAATATAACTACAATAATACTGCCCCTATGTACAAGAATATAACTACTATAATACTGCTCCTATGTACAAGAATATAACTACTATAATACTGCCCCATATGTACAAGAATATAACTACTATAATACTGCTCCTATGTACAAGAATATAACTACTATAATACTGCTCCTATGTACAAGAATATAGCTACTATAATACTGCCCCTATGTACAAGAATATAGCTACTATAATACTGCCCCTTATGTATAAGAATATAACTACTATAATACTGCCCTTATGTACAAGAATATAACTACTATAATACTGCCCCTATGTACAAGAATATAACTACTATAATACTGCTCCTATGTACAAGAATATAACTACTATAATACTGCTCCTATGTAGAAGAATATAACTACTTTAATACTGCCCCATATGTACAAGAATATAACTACTATAATACTGCTCCTATGTACAAGAATATAGCTACTATAATACTGCCCCTATGTACAAGAATATAGCTGCTATAATGCTGCCCCTTATGTATAAGAATATAACTACTATTATACTGCTCCCTATGTACAAGAATATAACTACTATAATACTGCCCTTATGTACAAGAATATAACTACTATAATACTGCCTCTATGTACCAGAATATAACTACTATAATACTGCCTCCTATGTACAAGAATATAACTACTATAATACTGCTCCTATGTACAAGAATATAACTACTATAATACTGCTCCTATGTACAGGAATATAACTACTATAATACTGCCCCTTATGTATAAGAATATAACTTCTATAATACTGTCCCCTATGTACAAGAACATAACTACTATAATACTGCCCCTATGTACAGGAATATAACTACTATAATACTACCCCTATGTACAAGAATATAACTGCTATAATACTGCCCCCTATGTACAAGAATATAACTACTATAATACTACTCCTATGTACAAGAATATAACTACTATAATACTGCTTCTATGTACAAGAATATAACTACTATAATACTGCCCCCTATGTACAAGAATATAACTACTATAATACTGTCCCCTATGTACAAGAACATAACTACTATAATACTGCCCCTATGTACAGGAATATAACTACTATAATACTACCCCTATGTACAAGAATATAACTGCTATAATACTGCCCCCTATGTACAAGAATATAACTACTATAATACTACCCCTATGTTCAAGAATATAACTGCTATAATACTGCCCCCTATGTACAAGAATATAACTACTATAATACTGCCCCTATGTACAAGAATATAACTACTATAATACTGCTCCTATGTACAGGAATATAACTACTATAATACTGCCCCTTATGTATAAGAATATAACTTCTATAATACTGTCCCCTATGTACAAGAACATAACTACTATAATACTGCCCCTATGTACAGGAATATAACTACTATAATACTACCCCTATGTACAAGAATATAACTGCTATAATACTGCCCCCTATGTACAAGAATATAACTACTATAATACTACTCCTATGTACCAGAATATAACTACTATAATACTGCTTCTATGTACAAGAATATAACTACTATAATACTGCCCCCTATGTACAAGAATATAACTACTATAATACTGTCCCCTATGTACAAGAACATAACTACTATAATACTGCCCCTATGTACAGGAATATAACTACTATAATACTACCCCTATGTACAAGAATATAACTGCTATAATACTGCCCCCTATGTACAAGAATATAACTACTATAATACTACCCCTATGTACAAGAATATAACTGCTATAATACTGCCCCCTATGTACAAGAATATAACTACTATAATACTGCCCCTATGTACAAGAATATAACTACTATAATACTGCTCCCTATGTACAAGAATATAACTACTATAATACTGCTCCTATATACAAGAATATAACTACTATAATACTGCTCCTATGTACAAGAATATAACTACTATAATACTGCTCCTATGTACAAGAATATAACTACTATAATACTGCCCCTATGTACAAGAATATAACTACTATAATACTGTCCCCTATGTACAAGAATGTAACTACTATAATACTGCCCCTATGTACAAGAATACAACTACTATAATACTGCTCCTATGTACAAGAATATAACTACTATAATACTGCCCCTATGTACAGGAATATAACTACTATAATACTGCTCCCTATGTACAAGAATATAACTACTATAATACTGCTCCTATATACAAGAATAAAACTACTATAATACTGCTCCTATGTACAAGAATATAACTACTATAATACTGCCCTCTATGTACAAGAATATAACTACTATAATACTGCTCCCTATGTACAGGAATATAACTACTATAATACTGCTCCCTATGTACAGGAATATAACTACTATAATACTGCTCCTACGTACAAGAATATAACTACTATAATACTGCTCCTATGTACAAGAATATAACTGCTATAATACTGCCCCCTATGTACAAGAATATAACTACTATAATACTGCTCCTATGTACAAGAATATAACTACTATAATACTGCTCCTATGTATAAGAATATAACTACTATAATACTGCTCCTATGTACAAGAATATAACTACTATAATACTGCTCCTATGTACAAGAATATAACTACTATAATACTGCGCCGATGTACAAGAATATAACTACTATAATACTGCTCCTATGTACAAGAATATAACTACTATAATACTGCTCCTATGTACAAGAATATAACTACTATAATACTGCTCCTATGTACAAGAATATAACTACTATAATACTACCCCATATGTACAAGAATATAACTACTATAATACTGCTCCTATGTACAAGAATATAACTACTATAATACTGCTCCTATGTACAAGAATATAGCTACTATAATACTGCCCCTATGTACAAGAATAGAGCTACTATAATACTGCCCCTTATGTATAAGAATATAACTACTATAATACTGCCCTTATGTACAAGAATATAACTACTATAATACTGCAGCTATGTACAAGAATATAACTACTATAATACTGCTCCTATGTACAAGAATATAACTACTATAATACTTCTCCTATGTACAAGAATATAACTACTATAATACTGCCCCATATGTACAAGAATATAACTACTATAATACTGCTCCTATGTACAAGAATATAGCTACTATAATACTGCCCCTATGTACAAGAATATAGCTGCTATAATACTGCCCCTTATGTATAAGAATATAACTACTATAATACTGCTCCCTATGTACAAGAATATAACTACTATAATACTGCCCTTATGTACAAGAATATAACTACTATAATACTGCCTCTATGTACCAGAATATAACTACTATAATACTGACTCCTATGTACAAGAATATAACTAATATAATACTGCTCCTATGTACAAGAATATAACTACTATAATACTGCTCCTATGTACAGGAATATAACTACTATAATACTGCCCCTTATGTATAAGAATATAACTTCTATAATACTGTCCCCTATGTACAAGAACATAACTACTATAATACTGCCCCTATGTACAGGAATATAACTACTATAATACTACCCCTATGTACAAGAATATAACTGCTATAATACTGCCCCCTATGTACAAGAATATAACTACTATAATACTACTCCTATGTACAAGAATATAACTACTATAATACTGCTTCTATGTACAAGAATATAACTACTATAATACTGCCCCCTATGTACAAGAATATAACTACTATAATACTGTCCCCTATGTACAAGAACATAACTTCTATAATACTGCCCCTATGTACAGGAATATAACTACTATGATACTACCCCTATGTACAAGAATATAACTGCTATAATACTGCCCCCTATGTACAAGAATATAACTACTATAATATTGCCACTATGTACAAGAATATAACTACTATAATACTGCTCCCTATGTACAAGAATATAACTACTATAATACTGCTCCTATATACAAGAATATAATTACTATAATACTGCTCCTATGTACAAGAATATAACTACTATAATACTGCTCCTATGTACAAGAATATAACTACTATAATACTGCCCCTATATACAAGAATATAACTACTATAATACTGCCCCCTATGTACAAGAATGTAACTACTATAATACTGCCCCTATGTACAAGAATATAACTACTATAATACTGCTCCTATGTACAAGAATATAACTACTATAATACTGCCCCCTATGTACAAGAATATAATTACTATAATACTGCCCCTATGTACAACACTGTAGCTACTATAATACTGCCCCATATGTACAAGAATATAACTGCTGTAATACTGTCCCTATGTACAAGAATATAACTACTATAATACTGCTCCTATGTACAAGAATATAACTGCTATAATACTGCTCCTATATACAAGAATATAACTACTATAATACTGCTCCTATGTACAAGAATATAACTACTATAATACTGCCTCCTATGTACAAGAATATAACTACTATAATAGTGCCCCTATGTACAAGAATATAACTACTATAATACTGCTCCTATGTACAAGAATATAACTAATATAATACTGCCCCCTATGTACAAGAATATAACTACTATAATACTGCTCCTATGTACAAGAATATAACTACTATAATACTACCCCCTATGTACAAGAATATAACTACTATAATACTGCCCCTATGTGCAAGAATATAACTACTATAATACTGCCCCTATGTACAAGAATATAACTACTATAATACTGCTCCCTATGTACAGGAATATAACTACTATAATACTGCTTTTATGTACAAAAATATATCTACTATAATACTGCTCCTATGTACAAGAATATAACTAATATAATACTGCCCCTATGTACAAGAATATAACTACTATAATACTGCTCCTATATACAAGAATATAACTACTATAATACTGCCCTCTATGTACAAGAATATAACTAGTATAATACTGCTCCCTATGCACAGGAATATAACTACTATAATACTGCTCCTATGTACAAGAATATAACTACTATAATACTGCTCCTATGTACAAGAATATAACTACTATAATACTGCCCTCTATGTACAAGAATATAACTACTCTAATACTGCTCCCTATGTACAGGAATATAACTACTATAATACTGCTCCTATGTACAAGAATATAACTACTATAATACTGCTCCTATGTACAAGAATATAACTGCTATAATACTGCCCCCTATGTACAAGAATATAACTACTATAATACTGCTCCTATGTACAAGAATATAACTACTATAATACTGCTCCTATGTACAAGAATATAACTACTATAATACTGCTCCTATGTACAAGAATATAACTACTATAATACTGCTCCTATGTACAAGAATATAACTACTATAATACTGCCCCTATGTACAAGAATATAACTACTATAATACTGCTCCTATGTACAAGAATATAACTACTATAATACTGCCCCATATGTACAAGAATATAACTACTATAATACTGCTCCTATGTACAAGAATATAACTACTATAATACTGCTCCTATGTACAAGAATATAGCTACTATAATACTGCCCCTATGTACAAGAATATAGCTACTATAATACTGCCCCTTATGTATAAGAATATAACTACTATAATACTGCCCCTATGTACAAGAATATAACTACTATAATACTGCCCCTATATACAAGAATATAACTACTATAATACTGCTCCTATGTACAAGAATATAACTACTATAATACTGCTCCTATGTACAAGAATATAACTACTATAATACTGCTCCTATGTACAAGAATATAGCTACTATAATACTGCCCCTATGTACAAGAATATAGCTGCTATAATGCTGCCCCTTATGTATAAGAATATAAATACTATAATACTGCTCCCTATGTACAAGAATATAACTACTATAATACTGCCCTTATGTACAAGAATATAACTACTATAATACTGCCTCTATGTACCAGAATATAACTACTATAATACTGCCTCCTATGTACAAGAATATAACTACTATAATACTGCTCCTATGTACAAGAATATATCTACTATAATACTGCTCCTATGTACAGGAATATAACTACTATAATACTGCCCCTTATGTATAAGAATATAACTTCTATAATACTGTCCCCTATGTACAAGAACATAACTACTATAATACTGCCCCTATGTACAGGAATATAACTACTATAATACTACCCCTATGTACAAGAATATAACTGCTATAATACTGCCCCCTATGTACAAGAATATAACTACTATAATACTACTCCTATGTACAAGAATATAACTACTATAATACTGCTTCTATGTACAAGAATATAACTACTATAATACTGCCCCCTATGTACAAGAATATAACTACTATAATACTGTCCCCTATGTACAAGAACATAACTACTATAATACTGCCCCTATGTACAGGAATATAACTACTATAATACTACCCCTATGTACAAGAATATAACTGCTATAATACTGCCCCTATGTACAAGAATATAACTACTATAATACTACCCCTATGTACAAGAATATAACTGCTATAATACTGCCCCCTATGTACAAGAATATAACTACTATAATACTGCCCCTATGTACAAGAATATAACTACTATAATACTGCTCCCTATGTACAAGAATATAACTACTATAATACTGCTCCTATATACAAGAATATAACTACTATAATACTGCTCCTGTGTACAAGAATATAACTACTATAATACTGCTCCTATGTACAAGAATATAACTACTATAATACTGCCCCTATATACAAGAATATAACTACTATAATACTGCCCCCTATGTACAAGAATGTAACTACTATAATACTGCCCCTATGTACAAGAATATAACTACTATAATACTGCTCCTATGTACAAGAATATAACTACTATAATACTGCCCCCTATGTACAAGAATATAACTACTATAATACTGCCCCTATGTACAACAATGTAACTACTATAATACTGCCCCATATGTACAAGAATATAACTGCTGTAATACTGTCCCTATGTACAAGAATATAACTACTATAATACTGCTCCTATGTACAAGAATATAACTGCTATAATACTGCTCCTATGTACAAGAATATAACTGCTATAATACTGCTCCTATATACAAGAATATAACTACTATAATACTGCTCCTATGTACAAGAATATAACTACTATAATACTGCCTCCTATGTACAAGAATATAACTACTATAATAGTGCCCCCTATGTACAAGAATATAACTACTATAATACTGCTCAAATGTACAAGAATATAACTAATATAATACTGCCCCCTATGTGCAAGAATATAACTACTATAATACTGCCCCTATGTACAAGAATATAACTACTATAATACTGCTCCCTATGTACAGGAATATAACTACTATAATACTGTTTTTATGTACAAAAATATATCTACTATAATACTGCTCCTATGTACAAGAATATAACTAATATAATACTGCCCCTATGTACAAGAATATAACTACTATAATACTGCTCCTATATACAAGAATATAACTACTATAATACTGCCCTCTATGTACAAGAATATAACTAGTATAATACTGCTCCCTATGCACAGGAATATAACTACTATAATACTGCTCCTATGTACAAGAATATAACTACTATAATACTGCTCCTATGTACAAGAATATAACTACTATAATACTGCCCTCTATGTACAAGAATATAACTACTCTAATACTGCTCCCTATGTACAGGAATATAACTACTATAATACTGCTCCTATGTACAAGAATATAACTACTATAATACTGCTCCTATGTACAAGAATATAACTGCTATAATACTGCCCCCTATGTACAAGAATATAACTACTATAATACTGCTCCTATGTACAAGAATATAACTACTATAATACTGCTCCTATGTACAAGAATATAACTACTATAATACTGCTCCTATGTACAAGAATATAACTACTATAATACTGCTCCTATGTACAAGAATATAACTACTATAATACTGCCCCTATGTACAAGAATATAACTACTATAATACTGCTCCTATGTACAAGAATATAACTACTATAATACTGCCCCATATGTACAAGAATATAACTACTATAATACTGCTCCTATGTACAAGAATATAACTATTATAATACTGCTCCTATGTACAAGAATATAGCTACTATAATACTGCCCCTATGTACAGGAATATAGCTACTATAATACTGCCCCTTATGTATAAGAATATAACTACTATAATACTGCCCTTATGTACAAGAATATAACTACTATAATACTGCCCCTATGTACAAGAATATAACTACTATAATACTGCTCCTATGTACAAGAATATAACTACTATAATACTGCTCCTATGTACAAGAATATAACTACTTTAATACTGCCCCATATGTACAAGAATATAACTACTATAATACTGCTCCTATGTACAAGAATATAGCTACTATAATACTGCCCCTATGTACAAGAATATAGCTGCTATAATGCTGCCCCTTATGTATAAGAATATAAATACTATAATACTGCTCCCTATGTACAAGAATATAACTACTATAATACTGCCCTTATGTACAAGAATATAACTACTATAATACTGCCTCTATGTACCAGAATATAACTACTATAATACTGCCTCCTATGTACAAGAATATAACTACTATAATACTGCTCCTATGTACAAGAATATAACTACTATAATACTGCTCCTATGTACAGGAATATAACTACTATAATACTGCCCCTTATGTATAAGAATATAACTTCTATAATACTGTCCCCTATGTACAAGAACATAACTACTATAATACTGCCCCTATGTACAGGAATATAACTACTATAATACTACCCCTATGTACAAGAATATAACTGCTATAATACTGCCCCCTATGTACAAGAATATAACTACTATAATACTACTCCTATGTACAAGAATATAACTACTATAATACTGCTTCTATGTACAAGAATATAACTACTATAATACTGCCCCCTATGTACAAGAATATAACTACTATAATACTGTCCCCTATGTACAAGAACATAACTACTATAATACTGCCCCTATGTACAGGAATATAACTACTATAATACTACCCCTATGTACAAGAATATAACTGCTATAATACTGCCCCCTATGTACAAGAATATAACTACTATAATACTACCCCTATGTACAAGAATATAACTGCTATAATACTGCCCCCTATGTACAAGAATATAACTACTATAATACTGCCCCTATGTACAAGAATATAACTACTATAATACTGCTCCCTATGTACAAGAATATAACTACTATAATACTGCTCCTATATACAAGAATATAACTACTATAATACTGCTCCTATGTACAAGAATATAACTACTATAATACTGCTCCTATGTACAAGAATATAACTACTATAATACTGCCCCTATATACAAGAATATAACTACTATAATACTGCCCCCTATGTACAAGAATGTAACTACTATAATACTGTCCCTATGTACAAGAATATAACTACTATAATACTGCTCCTATGTACAAGAATATAACTACTATAATACTGCCCCCTATGTACAAGAATATAACTACTATAATACTGCCCCTATGTACAACAATGTAACTACTATAATACTGCCCCATATGTACAAGAATATAACTGCTGTAATACTGTCCCTATGTACAAGAATATAACTACTATAATACTGCTCCTATGTACAAGAATATAACTGCTATAATACTGCTCCTATATACAAGAATATAACTACTATAATACTGCTCCTATGTACAAGAATATAACTACTATAATACTGCCTCCTATGTACAAGAATATAACTACTATAATAGTGCCCCCTATGTACAAGAATATAACTACTATAATACTGCTCCTATGTACAAGAATATAACTAATATAATACTGCCCCCTATGTACAAGAATATAACTACTATAATACTGCTCCTATGTACAAGAATATAACTACTATAATACTACCCCCTATGTACAAGAATATAACTACTATAATACTGCCCCTATGTGCAAGACTATAACTACTATAATACTGCCCCTATGTACAAGAATATAACTACTATAATACTGCTCCCTATATACAGGAATATAACTACTATAATACTGCTCCTATGTACAAGAATATATCTACTATAATACTGCTCCTATGTACAAGAATATAACTACTATAATACTGCCCTCTATGTACAAGAATATAACTACTATAATACTGCTCCCTATGTACAGGAATATAACTACTATAATACTGCTCCTATGTACAAAAATATATCTACTATAATACTGCTCCTATGTACAAGAATATAACTAATATAATACTGCCCCTATGTACAAGAATATAACTACTATAATACTGCTCCTATATACAAGAATATAACTACTATAATACTGCCCTCTATGTACAAGAATATAACTAGTATAATACTGCTCCCTATGCACAGGAATATAGCTACTATAATACTGCTCCTATGTACAAGAATATAATTACTATAATACTGCTCCTATGTACAAGAATATAACTACTATAATACTGCTCCTATGTACAAGAATATAACTACTATAATACTGCCTCCTATGTACAAGAATATAACTACTATAATAGTGCCCCCTATGTACAAGAATATAACTACTATAATACTGCTCCTATGTACAAGAATATAACTAATATAATACTGCCCCCTATGTACAAGAATATAACTACTATAATACTGCTCCTATGTACAAGAATATAACTACTATAATACTACCCCCTATGTACAAGAATATAACTACTATAATACTGCCCCTATGTGCAAGAATATAACTACTATAATACTGCCCCTATGTACAAGAATATAACTACTATAATACTGCTCCCTATATACAGGAATATAACTACTATAATACTGCTCCTATGTACAAGAATATATCTACTATAATACTGCTCCTATGTACAAGAATATAACTACTATAATACTGCCCTCTATGTACAAGAATATAACTACTATAATACTGCTCCCTATGTACAGGAATATAACTACTATAATACTGCTCCTATGTACAAAAATATATCTACTATAATACTGCTCCTATGTACAAGAATATAACTTATATAATACTTCCCCTATGTACAAGAATATAACTACTATAATACTGCTCCTATATACAAGAATATAACTACTATAATACTGCCCTCTATGTACAAGAATATAACTAGTATAATACTGCTCCCTATGCACAGGAATATAGCTACTATAATACTGCTCCTATGTACAAGAATATAATTACTATAATACTGCTCCTATGTACAAGAATATAACTACTATAATACTGCTCCTATGTACAAGAATATAACTACTATAATACTGCCTCCTATGTACAAGAATATAACTACTATAATAGTGCCCCCTATGTACAAGAATATAACTACTATAATACTGCTCCTATGTACAAGAATATAACTACTATAATACTGCCCCCTATGTACAAGAATATAACTACTATAATACTGCTATGTACAAGAATATAACTACTATAATACTACCCCCTATGTACAAGAATATAACTACTATAATACTGCCCCTATGTGCAAGAATATAACTACTATAATACTGCCCCTATGTACAAGAATATAACTACTATAATACTGCCCCCTATGTACAAGAATGTAACTACTATAATACTGCCCCCTATGTACAAGAATATAACTACTATAATACTGCCCCTATGTACAACAATGTAACTACTATAATACTGCCCCATATGTACAAGAATATAACTGCTGTAATACTGTCCCTATGTACAAGAATATAACTACTATAATACTGCTCCTATGTACAAGAATATAACTGCTATAATACTGCTCCTATATACAAGAATATAACTACTATAATACTGCTCCTATGTACAAGAATATAACTACTATAATACTGCCTCCTATGTACAAGAATATAACTACTATAATAGTGCCCCCTATGTACAAGAATATAACTACTATAATACTGCTCCTATGTACAAGAATATAACTAATATAATACTGCCCCCTATGTACAAGAATATAACTACTATAATACTGCTCCTATGTACAAGAATATAACTACTATAATACTACCCCCTATGTACAAGAATATAACTACTATAATACTGCCCCTATGTGCAAGAATATAACTACTATAATACTGCCCCTATGTACAAGAATATAACTACTATAATACTGCTCCCTATATACAGGAATATAACTACTATAATACTGCTCCTATGTACAAGAATATATCTACTATAATACTGCTCCTATGTACAAGAATATAACTACTATAATACTGCCCTCTATGTACAAGAATATAACTACTATAATACTGCTCCCTATGTACAGGAATATAACTACTATAATACTGCTCCTATGTACAAAAATATATCTACTATAATACTGCTCCTATGTACAAGAATATAACTAATATAATACTGCCCCTATGTACAAGAATATAACTACTATAATACTGCTCCTATATACAAGAATATAACTACTATAATACTGCCCTCTATGTACAAGAATATAACTAGTATAATACTGCTCCCTATGCACAGGAATATAGCTACTATAATACTGCTCCTATGTACAAGAATATAATTACTATAATACTGCTCCTATGTACAAGAATATAACTACTATAATACTGCCCCTATGTACAAGAATATAACTACTATAATACTGCTCCCTATATACAGGAATATAACTACTATAATACTGCTCCTATGTACAAGAATATATCTACTATAATACTGCTCCTATGTACAAGAATATAACTACTATAATACTGCCCTCTATGTACAAGAATATAACTACTATAATACTGCTCCCTATGTACAGGAATATAACTACTATAATACTGCTCCTATGTACAAAAATATATCTACTATAATACTGCTCCTATGTACAAGAATATAACTAATATAATACTGCCCCTATGTACAAGAATATAACTACTATAATACTGCTCCTATATACAAGAATATAACTACTATAATACTGCCCTCTATGTACAAGAATATAACTAGTATAATACTGCTCCCTATGCACAGGAATATAGCTACTATAATACTGCTCCTATGTACAAGAATATAATTACTATAATACTGCTCCTATGTACAAGAATATAACTACTATAATACTGCTCCTATGTACAAGAATATAACTACTATAATACTGCCTCCTATGTACAAGAATATAACTACTATAATAGTGCCCCCTATGTACAAGAATATAACTACTATAATACTGCTCCTATGTACAAGAATATAACTAATATAATACTGCCCCCTATGTACAAGAATATAACTACTATAATACTGCTCCTATGTACAAGAATATAACTACTATAATACTACCCCCTATGTACAAGAATATAACTACTATAATACTGCCCCTATGTGCAAGAATATAACTACTATAATACTGCCCCTATGTACAAGAATATAACTACTATAATACTGCTCCCTATATACAGGAATATAACTACTATAATACTGCTCCTATGTACAAGAATATATCTACTATAATACTGCTCCTATGTACAAGAATATAACTACTATAATACTGCCCTCTATGTACAAGAATATAACTACTATAATACTGCTCCCTATGTACAGGAATATAACTACTATAATACTGCTCCTATGTACAAAAATATATCTACTATAATACTGCTCCTATGTACAAGAATATAACTTATATAATACTTCCCCTATGTACAAGAATATAACTACTATAATACTGCTCCTATATACAAGAATATAACTACTATAATACTGCCCTCTATGTACAAGAATATAACTAGTATAATACTGCTCCCTATGCACAGGAATATAGCTACTATAATACTGCTCCTATGTACAAGAATATAATTACTATAATACTGCTCCTATGTACAAGAATATAACTACTATAATACTGCTCCTATGTACAAGAATATAACTACTATAATACTGCCTCCTATGTACAAGAATATAACTACTATAATAGTGCCCCCTATGTACAAGAATATAACTACTATAATACTGCTCCTATGTACAAGAATATAACTACTATAATACTGCCCCCTATGTACAAGAATATAACTACTATAATACTGCTATGTACAAGAATATAACTACTATAATACTACCCCCTATGTACAAGAATATAACTACTATAATACTGCCCCTATGTGCAAGAATATAACTACTATAATACTGCCCCTATGTACAAGAATATAACTACTATAATACTGCCCCCTATGTACAAGAATGTAACTACTATAATACTGCCCCCTATGTACAAGAATATAACTACTATAATACTGCCCCTATGTACAACAATGTAACTACTATAATACTGCCCCATATGTACAAGAATATAACTGCTGTAATACTGTCCCTATGTACAAGAATATAACTACTATAATACTGCTCCTATGTACAAGAATATAACTGCTATAATACTGCTCCTATATACAAGAATATAACTACTATAATACTGCTCCTATGTACAAGAATATAACTACTATAATACTGCCTCCTATGTACAAGAATATAACTACTATAATAGTGCCCCCTATGTACAAGAATATAACTACTATAATACTGCTCCTATGTACAAGAATATAACTAATATAATACTGCCCCCTATGTACAAGAATATAACTACTATAATACTGCTCCTATGTACAAGAATATAACTACTATAATACTACCCCCTATGTACAAGAATATAACTACTATAATACTGCCCCTATGTGCAAGAATATAACTACTATAATACTGCCCCTATGTACAAGAATATAACTACTATAATACTGCTCCCTATATACAGGAATATAACTACTATAATACTGCTCCTATGTACAAGAATATATCTACTATAATACTGCTCCTATGTACAAGAATATAACTACTATAATACTGCCCTCTATGTACAAGAATATAACTACTATAATACTGCTCCCTATGTACAGGAATATAACTACTATAATACTGCTCCTATGTACAAAAATATATCTACTATAATACTGCTCCTATGTACAAGAATATAACTAATATAATACTGCCCCTATGTACAAGAATATAACTACTATAATACTGCTCCTATATACAAGAATATAACTACTATAATACTGCCCTCTATGTACAAGAATATAACTAGTATAATACTGCTCCCTATGCACAGGAATATAGCTACTATAATACTGCTCCTATGTACAAGAATATAATTACTATAATACTGCTCCTATGTACAAGAATATAACTACTATAATACTGCTCCTATGTACAAGAATATAACTACTATAATACTGCCTCCTATGTACAAGAATATAACTACTATAATAGTGCCCCCTATGTACAAGAATATAACTACTATAATACTGCTCCTATGTACAAGAATATAACTACTATAATACTGCCCCCTATGTACAAGAATATAACTACTATAATACTGCTATGTACAAGAATATAACTACTATAATACTACCCCCTATGTACAAGAATATAACTACTATAATACTGCCCCTATGTGCAAGAATATAACTACTATAATACTGCCCCTATGTACAAGAATATAACTACTATAATACTGCTCCCTATGTACAGGAATATAACTACTATAATACTGCTCCTATGTACAAGAATATATCTACTATAATACTGCTCCTATGTACAAGAATATAACTACTATAATACTGCCCTCTATGTACAAGAATATAACTACTATAATACTGCTCCCTATGTACAGGAATATAACTACTATAATACTGCTCCTATGTACAAAAATATATCTACTATAATACTGCTCCTATGTACAAAAATATAACTAATATAATACTGCCCCTATGTAAAAGAATATAACTACTATAATACTGCTCCTATATATAAGAATATAACTGCTATAATACTGCCCTCTATGTACAAGAATATAACTAGTATAATACTGCTCCCTATGTACAGGAATATAACTACTATAATACTGCTCCTATGTACAAGAATATAACTATTATAATACTGCTCCTATGTACAAGAATATATCTACTATAATACTGCTCCTATGTACAAGAATATAACTACTATAATACTGCCCTCTATGTACAAGAATATAACTACTATAATACTGCTCCCTATGTACAGGAATATAACTACTATAATACTGCTCCTATGTACAAAAATATATCTACTATAATACTGCTCCTATGTACAAGAATATAACTAATATAATACTGCCCCTATGTACAAGAATATAACTACTATAATACTGCTCCTATATACAAGAATATAACTACTATAATACTGCCCTCTATGTACAAGAATATAACTAGTATAATACTGCTCCCTATGCACAGGAATATAGCTACTATAATACTGCTCCTATGTACAAGAATATAATTACTATAATACTGCTCCTATGTACAAGAATATAACTACTATAATACTGCTCCTATGTACAAGAATATAACTACTATAATACTGCCTCCTATGTACAAGAATATAACTACTATAATAGTGCCCCCTATGTACAAGAATATAACTACTATAATACTGCTCCTATGTACAAGAATATAACTACTATAATACTGCCCCCTATGTACAAGAATATAACTACTATAATACTGCTATGTACAAGAATATAACTACTATAATACCACCCCCTATGTACAAGAATATAACTACTATAATACTGCCCCTATGTGCAAGAATATAACTACTATAATACTGCCCCTATGTACAAGAATATAACTACTATAATACTGCTCCCTATGTACAGGAATATAACTACTATAATACTGCTCCTATGTACAAGAATATATCTACTATAATACTGCTCCTATGTACAAGAATATAACTACTATAATACTGCCCTCTATGTACAAGAATATAACTACTATAATACTGCTCCCTATGTACAGGAATATAACTACTATAATACTGCTCCTATGTACAAAAATATATCTACTATAATACTGCTCCTATGTACAAAAATATAACTAATATAATACTGCCCCTATGTAAAAGAATATAACTACTATAATACTGCTCCTATATACAAGAATATAACTGCTATAATACTGCCCTCTATGTACAAGAATATAACTAGTATAATACTGCTCCCTATGTACAGGAATATAACTACTATAATACTGCTCCTATGTACAAGAATATAACTACTATAATACTGCTCCTATGTACAAGAATATAACTACTATAATACTGCTCCCTATGTACAAGAATATAACTACTATAATACTGCTCCTATATACAAGAATAAAACTACTATAATACTGCTCCTATGTACAAGAATATAACTACTATAATACTGCCCTCTATGTACAAGAATATAACTAGTATAATACTGCTCCCTATGTACAGGAATATAACTACTATAATACTGCTCCTATGTACAAGAATATAACTACTATAATACTGCTCCTATGTACAAGAATATAACTACTATAATACTGCCCTCTATGTAAAAGCATATAACTACTATAATACTGCTCCTTATGTACAGGAATATAACTACTATAATACTGCTCCCTATGTACAAGAATATAACTACTATAATACTGCTCCTATATACAAGAATAAAACTACTATAATACTGCTCCTATGTACAAGAATATAACAACTATAATACTGCCCTCTATGTACAAGAATATAACTACTATAATACTGCTCCCTATGTACAGGAATATAACTACTATAATACTGCTCCTATGTACAAGAATATAACTACTATAATACTGCTCCTATGTACAAGAATATAACTGCTATAATACTGCCCCCTATGTACAAGAATATAACTACTATAATACTGCTCCTATGTACAAGAATATAACTACTATAATACTGCTCCTATGTATAAGAATATAACTACTATAATACTGCTCCTATGTACAAGAATATAACTACTATAATACTGCTCCTATGTACAAGAATATAACTACTATAATACTGCCCCGATGTACAAGAATATAACTACTATAATACTGCTCCTATGTACAAGAATATAACTACTATAATACTGCTCCTATGTACAAGAATATAACTACTATAATACTGCTCCTATGTACAAGAATATAACTACTATAATACTGCCCCATATGTACAAGAATATAACTACTATAATACTGCTCCTATGTACAAGAATATAACTACTATAATACTGCTCCTATGTACAAGAATATAGCTACTATAATACTGCCCCTATGTACAAGAATATAGCTACTATAATACTGCCCCTTATGTATAAGAATATAACTACTATAATACTGCCCTTATGTACAAGAATATAACTACTATAATACTGCCCATATGTACAAGAATATAACTACTATAATACTGCTCCTATGTACAAGAATATAACTACTATAATACTGCTCCTATGTACAAGAATATAACTACTATAATACTGCCCCATATGTACAAGAATATAACTACTATAATACTGCTCCTATGTACAAGAATATAGCTACTATAATACTGCCCCTATGTACAAGAATATAGCTGCTATAATACTGCCCCTTATGTATAAGAATATAACTACTATAACACTGCTCCCTATGTCCAAGAATATAACTACTATAATACTGCCCTTATGTACAAGAATATAACTACTATAATACTGCCTCTATGTACCAGAATATAACTACTATAATACTGCCTCCTATGTACAAGAATATAACTACTATAATACTGCTCCTATGTACAAGAATATAACTACTATAATACTGCTCCTATGTACAGGAATATAACTACTATAATACTGCCCCTTATGTATAAGAATATAACTTCTATAATACTGTCCCCTATGTACAAGAACATAACTACTATAATACTGCCCCTATGTACAGGAATATAACTACTATAAAACTACCCCTATGTACAAGAATATAACTGCTATAATACTGCCCCCTATGTACAAGAATATAACTACTATAATACTACTCCTATGTACAAGAATATAACTACTATAATACTGCTTCTATGTACAAGAATATAACTACTATAATACTGCCCCCTATGTACAGGAATATAACTACTATAATACTGTCCCCTATGTACAAGAACATAACTTCTATAATACTGCCCCTATGTACAGGAATATAACTACTATGATACTACCCCTATGTACAAGAATATAACTGCTATAATACTGCCCCCTATGTACAAGAATATAACTACTATAATACTGCCCCTATGTACAAGAATATAACTAATATAATACTGCTCCCTATGTACAAGAATATAACTACTATAATACTGCTCCTATATACAAGAATATAACTACTATAATACTGCTCCTATGTACAAGAATATAACTACTATAATACTGCTCCTATGTACAAGAATATAACTACTATAATACTGCCCCTATATACAAGAATATAACTACTATAATACTGCCCCCTATGTACAAGAATGTAACTACTATAATACTGCCCCTATGTACAAGAATATAACTACTATAATACTGCTCCTATGTACAAGAATATAACTACTATAATACTGCCCCCTATGTACAAGAATATAACTACTATAATACTGCCCCTATGTACAACAATGTAACTACTATAATACTGCCCCATATGTACAAGAATATAACTGCTGTAATACTGTCCCTATGTACAAGAATATAACTGCTATAATACTGCTCCTATATGCAAGAATATAACTACTATAATACTGCTCCTATGTACAAGAATATAACTACTATAATACTGCCTCCTATGTACAAGAATATAACTACTATAATAGTGCCCCCTATGTACAAGAATATAACTACTATAATACTGCTCCTATGTACAAGAATATAACTAATATAATACTGCCCCCTATGTACAAGAATATAACTACTATAATACTGCTCCTATGTACAAGAATATAACTACTATAATACTACCCCCTATGTACAAGAATATAACTACTATAATACTGCCCCTATGTGCAAGAATATAACTACTATAATACTGCCCCTATGTACAAGAATATAACTACTATAATACTGCTCCCTATGTACAGGAATATAACTACTATAATACTGCTCCTATGTACAAGAATATATCTACTATAACACTGCTCCTATGTACAAGAATATAACTACTATAATACTGCCCTCTATGTACAAGAATATAACTACTATAATACTGCTCCCTATGTACAGGAATATAACTACTATAATACTGCTCCTATGTACAAAAATATATCTACTATAATACTGCTCCTATATACAAGAATATAACTAATATAATACTGCCCCTATGTACAAGAATATAACTACTATAATACTGCTCCTATATACAAGAATATAACTACTATAATACTGCCCTCCATGTACAAGAATATAACTAGTATAATACTGCTCCCTATGCACAGGAATATAACTACTATAATACTGCTCCTATGTACAAGAATATAATTACTATAATACTGCTCCTATGTACAAGAATATAACTACTATAATACTGCTCCTATGTACAAGAATATAACTACTATAATACTGCTCCTATATACAAGAATAAAACTACTATAATACTGCTCCTATGTACAAGAATATAACTACTATAATACTGCCCTCTATGTACAAGAATATAACTAGTATAATACTGCTCCCTATGTACAGGAATATAACTACTATAATACTGCTCCTATGTACAAGAATATAACTACTATAATACTGCTCCTATGTACAAGAATATAACTACTATAATACTGCCCTCTATGTACAAGAATATAACTACTATAATACTGCTCCCTATGTACAGGAATATAACTACTATAATACTGCTCCTATGTACAAGAATATAACTACTATAATACTGCTCCTATGTACAAGAATATAACTGCTATAATACTGCCCCCTATGTACAAGAATATAACTACTATAATACTGCTCCTATGTACAAGAATATAACTACTATAATACTGCTCCTATGTACAAGAATATAACTACTATAATACTGCTCCTATGTACAAGAATATAACTACTATAATACTGCTCCTATGTACAAGAATATAACTACTATAATACTGCCCCTATGTACAAGAATATAACTACTATAATACTGCTCCTATGTACAAGAATATAACTACTATAATACTGCCCCATATGTACAAGAATATAACTACTATAATACTGCTCCTATGTACAAGAATATAACTACTATAATACTGCTCCTATGTACAAGAATATAGCTACTATAATACTGCCCCTATGTACAAGAATATAGCTACTATAATACTGCCCCTTATGTATAAGAATATAACTACTATAATACTGCCCTTATGTACAAGAATATAACTACTATAATACTGCCCCTATGTACAAGAATATAACTACTATAATACTGCTCCTATGTACAAGAATATAACTACTATAATACTGCTCCTATGTACAAGAATATAACTACTTTAATACTGCCCCATATGTACAAGAATATAACTACTATAATACTGCTCCTATGTACAAGAATATAGCTACTATAATACTGCCCCTATGTACAAGAATATAGCTGCTATAATGCTGCCCCTTATGTATAAGAATATAACTACTATAATACTGCTCCCTATGTACAAGAATATAACTACTATAATACTGCCCTTATGTACAAGAATATAACTACTATAATACTGCCTCTATGTACCAGAATATAACTACTATAATACTGCCTCCTATGTACTAAAATATAACTACTATAATACTGCTCCTATGTACAAGAATATAACTACTATAATACTGCTCCTATGTACAGGAATATAACTACTATAATACTGCCCCTTATGTATAAGAATATAACTTCTATAATACTGTCCCCTATGTACAAGAACATAACTACTATAATACTGCCCCTATGTACAGGAATATAACTACTATAATACTTCCCCTATGTACAAGAATATAACTGCTATAATACTGCCCCCTATGTATAAAAATATAACTACTATAATACTACTCCTATGTACAAGAATATAACTACTATAATACTGCTTCTATGTACAAGAATATAACTACTATAATACTGCCCCCTATGTACAAGAATATAACTACTATAATACTGTCCCCTATGTACAAGAACATAACTACTATAATACTGCCCCTATGTACAGGAATATAACTACTATAATACTACCCCTATGTACAAGAATATAACTGCTATAATACTGCCCCCTATGTACAAGAATATAACTACTATAATACTACCCCTATGTACAAGAATATAACTGCTATAATACTGCCCCCTATGTACAAGAATATAACTACTATAATACTGCCCCTATGTACAAGAATATAACTACTATAATACTTCTCCCTATGTACAAGAATATAACTACTATAATACTGCTCCTATATACAAGAATATAACTACTATAATACTGCTCCTATGTACAAGAATATAACTACTATAATACTGCTCCTATGTACAAGAATATAACTACTATAATACTGCCCCTATATACAAGAATATAACTACTATAATACTGCCCCCTATGTACAAGAATGTAACTACTATAATACTGCCCCTATGTACAAGAATATAACTACTATAATACTGCTCCTATGTACAAGAATATAACTACTATAATACTGCCCCCTATGTACAAGAATATAACTACTATAATACTGCCCCTATGTACAACAATGTAACTACTATAATACTGCCCCATATGTACAAGAATATAACTGCTGTAATACTGTCCCTATGTACAAGAATATAACTACTATAATATTGCTCCTATGTACAAGAATATAACTGCTATAATACTGCTCCTATATACAAGAATATAACTACTATAACACAGCTCCTATGTACAAGAATATAACTACTATAATACTGCCTCCTATGTACAAGAATATAACTACTATAATAGTGCCCCCTATGTACAAGAATATAACTACTATAATACTGCTCCTATGTACAAGAATATAACTAATATAATACTGCCCCCTATGTACAAGAATATAACTACTATAATACTGCTCCTATGTACAAGAATATAACTACTATAATACTGCCCCATATGTACAAGAATATAACTACTATAATACTGCTCCTATGTACAAGAATATAACTACTATAATACTGCTCCTATGTACAAGAATATAGCTACTATAATACTGCCCCTATGTACAAGAATATAGCTACTATAATACTGCCCCTTATGTATAAGAATATAACTACTATAATACTGCCCTTATGTACAAGAATATAACTACTATAATACTGCCCCTATGTACAAGAATATAACTACTATAATACTGCTCCTATGTACAAGAATATAACTACTATAATACTGCTCCTATGTACAAGAATATAACTACTTTAATACTGCCCCATATGTACAAGAATATAACTACTATAATACTGCTCCTATGTACAAGAATATAGCTACTATAATACTGCCCCTATGTACAAGAATATAGCTGCTATAATGCTGCCCCTTATGTATAAGAATATAACTACTATAATACTGCTCCCTATGTACAAGAATATAACTACTATAATACTGCCCTTATGTACAAGAATATAACTACTATAATACTGCCTTTATGTACCAGAATATAACTACTATAATACTGCCTCCTATGTACTAGAATATAACTACTATAATACTGCTCCTATGTACAAGAATATAACTACTATAATACTGCTCCTATGTACAGGAATATAACTACTATAATACTGCCCCTTATGTATAAGAATATAACTTCTATAATACTGTCCCCTATGTACAAGAACATAACTACTATAATACTGCCCCTATGTACAGGAATATAACTACTATAATACTTCCCCTATGTACAAGAATATAACTGCTATAATACTGCCCCCTATGTATAAAAATATAACTACTATAATACTACTCCTATGTACAAGAATATAACTACTATAATACTGCTTCTATGTACAAGAATATAACTACTATAATACTGCCCCCTATGTACAAGAATATAACTACTATAATACTGTCCCCTATGTACAAGAACATAACTACTATAATACTGCCCCTATGTACAGGAATATAACTACTATAATACTACCCCTATGTACAAGAATATAACTGCTATAATACTGCCCCCTATGTACAAGAATATAACTACTATAATACTACCCCTATGTACAAGAATATAACTGCTATAATACTGCCCCCTATGTACAAGAATATAACTACTATAATACTGCTCCCTATGTACAGGAATATAACTACTATAATACTGCTCCTATGTACAAGAATATAACTACTATAATACTGCTCCTATGTACAAGAATATAACTGCTATAATACTGCCCCCTATGTACAAGAATATAACTACTATAATACTGCTCCTATGTACAAGAATATAACTACTATAATACTGCTCCTATGTACAAGAATATAACTACTATAATACTGCTCCTATGTACAAGAATATAACTACTATAATACTGCTCCTATGTACAAGAATATAACTACTATAATACTGCCCCTATGTACAAGAATATAACTACTATAATACTGCTCCTATGTACAAGAATATAACTACTATAATACTGCCCCATATGTACAAGAATATAACTACTATAATACTGCTCCTAAGTACAAGAATATAACTACTATAATACTGCTCCTATGTACAAGAATATAGCTACTATAATACTGCCCCTATGTACAAGAATATAGCTACTATAATACTGCCCCTTATGTATAAGAATATAACTACTATAATACTGCCCTTATGTACAAGAATATAACTACTATAATACTGCCCCTATGTACAAGAATATAACTACTATAATACTGCTCCTATGTACAAGAATATAACTACTATAATACTGCTCCTATGTACAAGAATATAACTACTTTAATACTGCCCCATATGTACAAGAATATAACTACTATAATACTGCTCCTATGTACAAGAATATAGCTACTATAATACTGCCCCTATGTACAAGAATATAGCTGCTATAATGCTGCCCCTTATGTATAAGAATATAACTACTATAATACTGCTCCCTATGTACAAGAATATAACTACTATAATACTGCCCTTATGTACAAGAATATAACTACTATAATACTGCCTCTATGTACCAGAATATAACTACTATAATACTGCCTCCTATGTACTAGAATATAACTACTATAATACTGCTCCTATGTACAAGAATATAACTACTATAATACTGCTCCTATGTACAGGAATATAACTACTATAATACTGCCCCTTATGTATAAGAATATAACTTCTATAATACTGTCCCCTATGTACAAGAACATAACTACTATAATACTGCCCCTATGTACAGGAATATAACTACTATAATACTTCCCCTATGTACAAGAATATAACTGCTATAATACTGCCCCCTATGTATAAAAATATAACTACTATAATACTACTCCTATGTACAAGAATATAACTACTATAATACTGCTTCTATGTACAAGAATATAACTACTATAATACTGCCCCCTATGTACAAGAATATAACTACTATAATACTGTCCCCTATGTACAAGAACATAACTACTATAATACTGCCCCTATGTACAGGAATATAACTACTATAATACTACCCCTATGTACAAGAATATAACTGCTATAATACTGCCCCCTATGTACAAGAATATAACTACTATAATACTACCCCTATGTACAAGAATATAACTGCTATAATACTGCCCCCTATGTACAAGAATATAACTACTATAATACTGCCCCTATGTACAAGAATATAACTACTATAATACTTCTCCCTATGTACAAGAATATAACTACTATAATACTGCTCCTATATACAAGAATATAACTACTATAATACTGCTCCTATGTACAAGAATATAACTACTATAATACTGCTCCTATGTACAAGAATATAACTACTATAATACTGCCCCTATATACAAGAATATAACTACTATAATACTGCCCCCTATGTACAAGAATGTAACTACTATAATACTGCCCCTATGTACAAGAATATAACTACTATAATACTGCTCCTATGTACAAGAATATAACTACTATAATACTGCCCCCTATGTACAAGAATATAACTACTATAATACTGCCCCTATGTACAACAATGTAACTACTATAATACTGCCCCATATGTACAAGAATATAACTGCTGTAATACTGTCCCTATGTACAAGAATATAACTACTATAATATTGCTCCTATGTACAAGAATATAACTGCTATAATACTGCTCCTATATACAAGAATATAACTACTATAACACAGCTCCTATGTACAAGAATATAACTACTATAATAGTGCCCCCTATGTACAAGAATATAACTACTATAATACTGCTCCTATGTACAAGAATATAACTAATATAATACTGCCCCCTATGTACAAGAATATAACTACTATAATACTGCTCCTATGTACAAGAATATAACTGCTATAATACTGCCCCATATGTACAAGAATATAACTACTATAATACTGCTCCTATGTACAAGAATATAACTACTATAATACTGCTCCTATGTACAAGAATATAGCTACTATAATACTGCCCCTATGTACAAGAATATAGCTACTATAATACTGCCCCTTATGTATAAGAATATAACTACTATAATACTGCCCTTATGTACAAGAATATAACTACTATAATACTGCCCCTATGTACAAGAATATAACTACTATAATACTGCTCCTATGTACAAGAATATAACTACTATAATACTGCTCCTATGTACAAGAATATAACTACTTTAATACTGCCCCATATGTACAAGAATATAACTACTATAATACTGCTCCTATGTACAAGAATATAGCTACTATAATACTGCCCCTATGTACAAGAATATAGCTGCTATAATGCTGCCCCTTATGTATAAGAATATAACTACTATAATACTGCTCCCTATGTACAAGAATATAACTACTATAATACTGCCCTTATGTACAAGAATATAACTACTATAATACTGCCTTTATGTACCAGAATATAACTACTATAATACTGCCTCCTATGTACTAGAATATAACTACTATAATACTGCTCCTATGTACAAGAATATAACTACTATAATACTGCTCCTATGTACAGGAATATAACTACTATAATACTGCCCCTTATGTATAAGAATATAACTTCTATAATACTGTCCCCTATGTACAAGAACATAACTACTATAATACTGCCCCTATGTACAGGAATATAACTACTATAATACTTCCCCTATGTACAAGAATATAACTGCTATAATACTGCCCCCTATGTATAAAAATATAACTACTATAATACTACTCCTATGTACAAGAATATAACTACTATAATACTGCTTCTATGTACAAGAATATAACTACTATAATACTGCCCCCTATGTACAAGAATATAACTACTATAATACTGTCCCCTATGTACAAGAACATAACTACTATAATACTGCCCCTATGTACAGGAATATAACTACTATAATACTACCCCTATGTACAAGAATATAACTGCTATAATACTGCCCCCTATGTACAAGAATATAACTACTATAATACTACCCCTATGTACAAGAATATAACTGCTATAATACTGCCCCCTATGTACAAGAATATAACTACTATAATACTGCCCCTATGTACAAGAATATAACTACTATAATACTTCTCCCTATGTACAAGAATATAACTACTATAATACTGCTCCTATATACAAGAATATAACTACTATAATACTGCTCCTATGTACAAGAATATAACTACTATAATACTGCTCCTATGTACAAGAATATAACTACTATAATACTGCCCCTATATACAAGAATATAACTACTATAATACTGCCCCCTATGTACAAGAATGTAACTACTATAATACTGCCCCTATGTACAAGAATATAACTACTATAATACTGCTCCTATGTACAAGAATATAACTACTATAATACTGCCCCCTATGTACAAGAATATAACTACTATAATACTGCCCCTATGTACAACAATGTAACTACTATAATACTGCCCCATATGTACAAGAATATAACTGCTGTAATACTGTCCCTATGTACAAGAATATAACTACTATAATATTGCTCCTATGTACAAGAATATAACTGCTATAATACTGCTCCTATATACAAGAATATAACTACTATAATACTGCTCCTATGTACAAGAATATAACTACTATAATACTGCCTCCTATGTACAAGAATATAACTACTATAATAGTGCCCCCTATGTACAAGAATATAACTACTATAATACTGCCCCCTATGTACAAGAATATAACTACTATAATACTGCTCCTATGTACAAGAATATAACTACTATAATACTACCCCCTATGTACAAGAATATATCTACTATAATACTGCCCCTATGTGCAAGAATATAACTACTATAATACTGCCCCTATGTACAAGAATATAACTACTATAATACTGCTCCCTATGTACAGGAATATAACTACTATAATACTGCTCCTATGTACAAGAATATATCTACTATAATACTGCTCCTATGTACAAGAATATAACTACTATAATACTGCCCTCTATGTACAAGAATATAACTACTATAATACTGCTCCCTATGTACAGGAATATAACTACTATAATACTGCTCCTATGTACAAAAATATATCTACTATAATACTGCTCCTATGTACAAGAATATAACTAATATAATACTGCCCCTATGTACAAGAATATAACTACTATAATACTGCTCCTATGTACAAGAATATAACTACTATAATACTGCTCCTATGTACAAGAATATAACTACTTTAATACTGCCCCATATGTACAAGAATATAACTACTATAATACTGCTCCTATGTACAAGAATATAGCTACTATAATACTGCCCCTATGTACAAGAATATAGCTGCTATAATGCTGCCCCTTATGTATAAGAATATAACTACTATAATACTGCTCCCTATGTACAAGAATATAACTACTATAATACTGCCCTTATGTACAAGAATATAACTACTATAATACTGCCTTTATGTACCAGAATATAACTACTATAATACTGCCTCCTATGTACTAGAATATAACTACTATAATACTGCTCCTATGTACAAGAATATAACTACTATAATACTGCTCCTATGTACAGGAATATAACTACTATAATACTGCCCCTTATGTATAAGAATATAACTTCTATAATACTGTCCCCTATGTACAAGAACATAACTACTATAATACTGCCCCTATGTACAGGAATATAACTACTATAATACTTCCCCTATGTACAAGAATATAACTGCTATAATACTGCCCCCTATGTATAAAAATATAACTACTATAATACTACTCCTATGTACAAGAATATAACTACTATAATACTGCTTCTATGTACAAGAATATAACTACTATAATACTGCCCCCTATGTACAAGAATATAACTACTATAATACTGTCCCCTATGTACAAGAACATAACTACTATAATACTGCCCCTATGTACAGGAATATAACTACTATAATACTACCCCTATGTACAAGAATATAACTGCTATAATACTGCCCCCTATGTACAAGAATATAACTACTATAATACTACCCCTATGTACAAGAATATAACTGCTATAATACTGCCCCCTATGTACAAGAATATAACTACTATAATACTGCCCCTATGTACAAGAATATAACTACTATAATACTTCTCCCTATGTACAAGAATATAACTACTATAATACTGCTCCTATATACAAGAATATAACTACTATAATACTGCTCCTATGTACAAGAATATAACTACTATAATACTGCTCCTATGTACAAGAATATAACTACTATAATACTGCCCCTATATACAAGAATATAACTACTATAATACTGCCCCCTATGTACAAGAATGTAACTACTATAATACTGCCCCTATGTACAAGAATATAACTACTATAATACTGCTCCTATGTACAAGAATATAACTACTATAATACTGCCCCCTATGTACAAGAATATAACTACTATAATACTGCCCCTATGTACAACAATGTAACTACTATAATACTGCCCCATATGTACAAGAATATAACTGCTGTAATACTGTCCCTATGTACAAGAATATAACTACTATAATATTGCTCCTATGTACAAGAATATAACTGCTATAATACTGCTCCTATATACAAGAATATAACTACTATAATACTGCTCCTATGTACAAGAATATAACTACTATAATACTGCCTCCTATGTACAAGAATATAACTACTATAATAGTGCCCCCTATGTACAAGAATATAACTACTATAATACTGCCCCCTATGTACAAGAATATAACTACTATAATACTGCTCCTATGTACAAGAATATAACTACTATAATACTACCCCCTATGTACAAGAATATATCTACTATAATACTGCCCCTATGTGCAAGAATATAACTACTATAATACTGCCCCTATGTACAAGAATATAACTACTATAATACTGCTCCCTATGTACAGGAATATAACTACTATAATACTGCTCCTATGTACAAGAATATATCTACTATAATACTGCTCCTATGTACAAGAATATAACTACTATAATACTGCCCTCTATGTACAAGAATATAACTACTATAATACTGCTCCCTATGTACAGGAATATAACTACTATAATACTGCTCCTATGTACAAAAATATATCTACTATAATACTGCTCCTATGTACAAGAATATAACTAATATAATACTGCCCCTATGTACAAGAATATAACTACTATAATACTGCTCCTATATACAAGAATATAACTACTATAATACTGCCCTCTATGTACAAGAATATAACTAGTATAATACTGCTCCCTATGCACAGGAATATAGCTACTATAATACTGCTCCTATGTACAAGAATATAATTACTATAATACTGCTCCTATGTACAAGAATATAACTACTATAATACTGCTCATATGTACAAGAATATAACTACTATAATACTGCTCCTATATACAAGAATAAAACTACTATAATACTGCTCCTATGTACAAGAATATAACTACTATAATACTGCCCTCTATGTACAAGAATATAACTAGTATAATACTGCTCCCTATGTACAGGAATATAACTACTATAATACTGCTCCTATGTACAAGAATATAACTACTATAATACTGCTCCTATGTACAAGAATATAACTACTATAATACTGCCCTCTATGTACAAGAATATAACTACTATAATACTGCTCCCTATGTACAGGAATATAACTACTATAATACTGCTCCTATGTACAAGAATATAACTACTATAATACTGCTCCTATGTACAAGAATATAACTGCTATAATACTGCCCCCTATGTACAAGAATATAACTACTATAATACTGCTCCTATGTACAAGAATATAACTACTATAATACTGCTCCTATGTACAAGAATATAACTACTATAATACTGCTCCTATGTACAAGAATATAACTACTATAATACTGCCCCTATGTACAAGAATATAACTACTATAATACTGCTCCTATGTACAAGAATATAACTACTATAATACTGCCCCATATGTACAAGAATATATCTACTATAATACTGCTCCTATGTACAAGAATATAACTACTATAATACTGCTCCTATGTGCAAGAATATAACTACTATAATACTGCTCCTATGTACAAGAATATAGCTACTATAATACTGTCCCTTATGTATAAGAATATAACTACTATAATACTGCTCCTATGTACAAGAATATAGCTACTATAATACTGCTCCTATGTACAAGAATATAGCTACTATAATACTGCCCCTATGTACAAGAATATAGCTACTATAATACTGTCCCTTATGTATAAGAATATAACTACTATAATACTGCTCCTATGTACAAGAATATAACTACTATAATACTGCTCCTATGTACAAGAATATAGCTACTATAATACTGCCCCTATGTACAAGAATATAGCTACTATAATACTGTCCCTTATGTATAAGAATATAACTACTATAATACTGCCCTTATGTACAAGAATATAACTACTATAATACTGCCCCTATGTACAAGAATATAACTACTATAATACTGCTCCTATGTACAAGAATATAACTACTATAATACTGCTCCTATGTACAAGAATATAACTACTTTAATACTGCCCCATATGTACAAGAATATAACTACTATAATACTGCTCCTATGTACAAGAATATAGCTACTATAATACTGCCCCTATGTACAAGAATATAGCTGCTATAATGCTGCCCCTTATGTATAAGAATATAACTACTATAATACTGCTCCCTATGTACAAGAATATAACTACTATAATACTGCCCTTATGTACAAGAATATAACTACTATAATACTGCCTCTATGTACCAGAATATAACTACTATAATACTGCCTCCTATGTACAAGAATATAGCTACTATAATACTGCCCCTATGTACAAGAATATAGCTGCTATAATGCTGCCCCTTATGTATAAGAATATAACTACTATAATACTGCTCCCTATGTACAAGAATATAACTACTATAATACTGCCCTTATGTACAAGAATATAACTACTATAATACTGCCCCTATGTACAAGAATATAACTACTATAATACTGCCTCCTATGTACAAGAATATAACTACTATAATACTGCCCCCTATGTACAAGAATATAACTACTATAATACTGCCTCTATGTACCAGAATATAACTACTATAATACTGCCTCCTATGTACAAGAATATATCTACTATAATACTGCTCCTATGTACAAGAATATAACTACTATAATACTGCTCCTATGTACAAGAATATAACTACTATAATACTGCCCCTTATGTATAAGAATATAACTTCTATAATACTGTCCAGGGGAGGAGTCCTGAGGAGATAATTTGCATATTCCCACTGCATTTTTTGGTAAGTGAAGAGTCTCCGCGAGCTCAAAGAACACTGGATTTTGGCTGTTGGAGCTGAAAAGAGGACATCGGTAAACCAGGGGAGGAGTCCTGAGGAGATAATTTGCATATTCCCACTGCATTTTGGGGTAAGTGAAGAGTCTCCGCGAGCACAAAGAACACTGGATTTTGGCTGTTGGAGCTGAAAAGAGGACATCGGTAAACCAGGGGAGGAGTCCTGAGGAGATAATTTGCATATTCCCACTGCATTTTGGGGTAAGTGAAGAGTCTCCGTGAGCTCAAAGAACACTGGATTTTGGCTGTTGGAGCTGAAAAGAGGACATCGGTAAACCAGGGGAGGAGTCCTGAGGAGATAATTTGCATATTCCCACTGCATTTTGGGGTAAGTGAAGAGTCTCCGTGAGCTCAAAGAACACTGGATTTTGGCTGTTGGAGCTGAAAAGAGGACATCGGTAAAACATTTTGAAGCTTTTTTTTTTAAGCTTTTTTCACTGTTTTCAGAACATTAACAATAAGAACATGGAAGAGTCCAGGAGCCATTTGCTGAGCTGCATATCCTGCTACATGTTCACAGACTTGCCAGTGGAAAAGCCAAACTTCACATGCCAGAAATGCAAGCTTGTGTCCCTGTTGGAGGAAAAGTTGCGAAATCTAGAAGAGAGGTTAACTACCTTGAAAATCATTAAGGAAGGTGAAGAGTTCTTAGACAGAGCAGAATTATCTCTTCATGATTCAGAAAGAGAAGAAATTCTCGCTGCACCTGAGGAAACAGAGGAATGGAAGCCTGTGACCCACAGAAGCCGGAGGATCGAGAGGCAGTCAGCACCCATACTGCTCAGGAACCAGTACCAGGCTCTCACACAGGAGAACCATGAAGAAATACAGCAAAATAAGACTTTGCCAGCAATGAATAACCTTGTAAGCCCTCAGAATCCTCCTGGATGGAGAAAGAAGAATGTTGTGAAGAAAAAACGGAGAGTGGTGGTCATGGGGGATTCCCTGTTAAGAGGAACAGAGGCCGCTATCTGCAGACCAGACATAACCTCAAGAGAAATGTGCTGTCTTCCAGGAGCAAAAATTAAAGATGTGTCTGACAGGATATCAAGACTCTTCAGACCTACAGATCACTACCCATTCCTGCTAATACATGTGGGGACAAATGACACCGCAAGAAAGGACCTGGAAACCATCTGCAGTGACTTTGAAGACTTAGGCAAGAAAGTGAAAGAATTGGGAGCGCAGGTGGTCTTCTCATCCATCCTCCCAGTGGATGGCCATGGAACAATGAGGTGGAATAAGATTCTACAGGTGAACAACTGGCTACGTCGATGGTGCCGTCAACAAGGATTTGGATTTCTGGATCACGGAATGAATTACCTATACGATGGACTACTTGCTAGAGATGGGGTGCACCTTACGAAGACTGGAAAACATGTATTTGGAAGTCGCCTTGCTACACTCATCAGAAGAGCTTTAAACTAGAACAATGTGGGAAGGGAAGCAAAAGGCCAGAAAAAGTCATACAGCTGACAAATACTATTGAGATCTCTGCTACTGGAAGTGGAAAGGAAGAACAAAGACAAAACAATTTAAATAATAAAAATATGGGAGGAAGAGAAACCAATCACAAACTAAAATGTTTTTATACAAATGCACAAAGCATGGGCAACAAACAAGGAGAATTGGAACTACTAATGCAGCAAAAGGAATATGATGTCATTGGAATCACTGAAACTTGGTGGGACGATACACATGATTGGAATAAAAGGCTAAAAGGATACAACTTATTTGCAAGAAGCAGACTTGATAAACGAGGAGGAGGTGTCGCATTGTATGTTAGAAAAGCGTATATCTGCACAGAGATTGAAGCTTCAGAGACTGGGAGTTCTGTGGAAACTGTTTGGGTAAGAATACAAGGAGAGAACAACGGAAAGGACACCATTGTAGGCATTTACTACAGGCCACCTGGGCAAGCTGAAGATATGGATGAACTCTTTATGTATCAAATGACCAAGTTCTCCAAAAAATATGACGTAGTGGTCATGGGAGATTTCAACTATCCAGACATTTGTTGGGAATCTCTCTCAAGTAAAACTAACAGGTCAAGCAAATTCTTATCCTCTCTTGCTGACAACTTTATCTTCCAAAAGGTAGGGGAGAAAACAAGGGGATCTGCTACTTTGGATCTAATCCTTATAAACAGGGAGGAAATGGTTGAGGAGGTAAAGGTGGCTGGGACCCTAGGAGGCAGCGATCATGCTATTATAGAATTTTGGATAACTAGAGGAGGAAGACATGTGAAGACTCAAACTTCAAGGTTAGATTTTAGAAAGGCAGATTTTAAGAGACTCAGAAAGAGAATAGGAGGGATCCAATGGCTGGATGTCCTTAAGGACAAAAATGTCCAGGAAGGATGGGAAATTTTTAAAAATGAGATTCTCAAAGCACAATCGTTAACAATCCCGAAAAGTAGGAAGAATGGGAAGCATTTAAGGAAACCAGGATGGATGAACACAGAACTTAAACACATGCTAAAAAGAAAGAAAGAAATGTTTATTAAATGGAAAGAGGGAGGCATATCTAAAGAAGATTATAATGCAGTCTGCAGATCCTGTAGGGCACGTATCAGGTTAGCTAAAGCTGACAATGAATTAAGGCTTGCAAGAGATGTCAAAAGCAATAAAAAAGGATTTTGGGGGTATGTCAAAAGTAAAAGAAAAGTCAAAGATGCTATAGGATTTTTACAGGATGAAAATGGAGAAATGGTAAGAGAGGATGTTGAGAAGGCCGAACTTTTTAATTCCTATTTTGCATCTGTTTTCTCTCAGAAAGAAAATGTAACATCAACTGATCTTCACTGTCCTTTTAACGGAATAGAGGAATCCAAGTTATCTGTAAACCGAAAGATTGTGAGGGAATATTTAGCTAACATAAATGAGTTCAAGTCTCCAGGTCCAGATGAATTACACCCCAGAGTACTGAAGGAGATCGTAGAAGAAATTTTAGAACCACTCTCCATAATCTTTGAAAATTCTTGGAGAACAGGAGAAGTCCCAGAAGACTGGAGAAGAGCAAATGTTGTTCCTATCTTCAAAAAGGGGAAGAAGGTGGACCCAGGGAACTATAGGCCGGTGAGTCTGACTTCTATACCAGGAAAGATCTTTGAACAAATTATTAAACAACATGTATGTAAGTACATGGATAAGAATGAAGTGATTAACCAGAGTCAGCATGGGTTTGTAACTAACAAGTCATGTCAGACTAACTTAATTTCCTTCTATGACAGAATCACTGACTGGGTGGATCAGGGAAATGCTGTAGATATAGTATATCTTGACTTCAGCAAAGCATTTGACAAAGTATCTCACACCATCCTTATTGAAAAAATGACCAAGTATGCAATGGACCAGACAACTGTTAGGTGGATTCATAACTGGCTTAGTGATCGGACTCAAAGGGTGGTTGTAAATGGCTTCACATCCAGCTGGATGAATGTCTCAAGTGGGGTACCACAGGGCTCCGTCCTGGGACCTGTATTGTTCAACATCTTTATCAATGATTTAGATGAAGGAATTGAGGGTAAGCTGATTAAATTTGCTGATGACACAAAGCTAGGAGGGATAGCTAATACTAGAGAAGAGAGAGAGAGGATTCAAAAAGACCTAAATAAACTGGAGCAGTGGGCAGCAACCAACAGAATGGTTTTTAACAGGGAAAAATGCAAAGTACTGCATCTGGGCAATAAAAATGAAAAAAGCATATACAGAATGGGAGGAATAGAGCTAAGCAACAGTACATGTGAAAAAGACTTAGGTATACTAATAGATCATAGACTGAACATGAGTCAACAGTGTGATGCAGCAGCAAAAAAGGCAAATACAATTCTGGGATGTATTAACAGAAGCATACAGTCTAGATCACGTGAAGTCATTATCGGTCTTTACTCCTCTTTGGTCAGACCTCATCTGGAATACTGTGTACAGTTTTGGGCACCACATTTTAAAAAAGACATAGACAAACTGGAGCAAGTTCAGAGAAGAGCGACCAGAATGGTGACTGGTCTGCAAACCATGTCCTATGAGGAACGGTTGCAGGATTTGGGAATGTTTAGCTTGCAAAAAAGAAGACTGAGAGGAGACTTAATAGCTGTCTACAAATATGTCAAGGGCTGTCACATTGTAGAAGGATCATCTTTATTCTCATTTGCACAAGGAAAGACTAGAAGCAATGGGATGAAACTAAATGGGAAGAGACACAGATTAGATATTAGAAAAAACTTTTTGACAGTTAGGGTGATTAATGAGTGGAACAGGCTGCCACGAGAGGTGGTGAGTTCCCCTTCAATGGACGTCTTCAAACAGAGGCTGGACAGACATCTGTCTGAGATGATTTAGTGAATCCTGCTTTGAGCAGGGGGTTGGACCAGATGACCCAGGAGGTCCCTTCCAACTCTACCATTCTATGATTCTATGTCCCCTATGTACAAGAACATAACTACTATAATACTGCCCCTATGTACAGGAATATAACTACTATAATACTACCCCTATGTACAAGAATATAACTGCTATAATACTGCCCCCTATGTACAAGAATATAACTACTATAATACTACTCCTATGTACAAGAATATAACTACTATAATACTGCTTCTATGTACAAGAATATAACTACTATAATACTGCCCCCTATGTACAAGAATATAACTACTATAATACTGTCCCCTATGTACAAGAACATAACTACTATAATACTGCCCCTATGTACAGGAATATAACTACTATAATACTACCCCTATGTACAAGAATATAACTGCTATAATACTGCCCCCTATGTACAAGAATATAACTACTATAATACTGCCCCTATGTACAAGAATATAACTACTATAATGCTGCTCCCTATGTACAAGAATATAACTTCTATAATACTGCTCCTATATACAAGAATATAACTACTATAATACTGCTACTATGTACAAGAATATAACTACTATAATACTGCCCCTATATACAAGAATATAACTACTATAATACTGCCCCCTATGTACAAGAATGTAACTACTATAATACTGCCCCTATGTACAAGAATGTAACTACTATAATACTGCCCCTATGTACAAGAATATAACTACTATAATACTGCTCCTATGTACAAGAATATAACTACTATAATACTGCCCCCTATGTACAAGAATATAACTACTATAATACTGCCCCTATGTACAACAATGTAACTACTATAATACTGCCCCATATGTACAAGAATATAACTGCTGTAATAATGCCCCTATGTACAAGAATATAACTACTATAATACTGCTCCTATGTACAAGAATATAACTGCTATAATACTGCTCATATATGCAAGAATGTAACTACTATAATACTGCTCCTATGTACAAGAATATAACTACTATAATACTGCCTCCTATGTACAAGAATATAACTACTATAATAGTGCCCCCTATGTACAAGAATATAACTACTATAATACTGCTCCTATGTACAACAATATAACTACTATAATACTGCCCCCTATGTACAAGAATATAACTACTATAATACTGCTCCTATGTACAAGAATATAACTACTATAATACTACCCCCTATGTACAAGAATATAACTACTATAATACTGCCCCTATGTGCAAGAATATAACTACTATAATACTGCCCCTATGTACAAGAATATAACTACTATAATACTGCTCCCTATGTACAGGAATATAACTACTATAATACTGCTCCTATGTACAAGAATATATCTACTATAATACTGCTCCTATGTACAAGAATATAACTACTATAATACTGCCCTCTATGTACAAGAATATAACTACTATAATACTGCTCCCTATGTACAGGAATATAACTACTATAATACTGCTCCTATGTACAAAAATATATCTACTATAATACTGCTCCTATGTACAAGAATATAACTAATATAATACTGCCCCTATGTACAAGAATATAACTACTATAATACTGCTTCTATATACAAGAATATAACTACTATAATACTGCCCTCTATGTACAAGAATATAACTAGTATAATACTGCTCCCTATGTACAGGAATATAACTACTATAATACTGCTCCTATGTAAAAGAATATAACTACTATAATACTGCTCCTATGTACAAGAATATAACTACTATAATACTGCTCCTATATACAAGAATAAAACTACTATAATACTGCTCCTATGTACAAGAATATAACTACTATAATACTGCCCTCTATGTACAAGAATATAACTAGTATAATACTGCTCCCTATGTACAGGAATATAACTACTATAATACTGCTCCTATGTACCAGAATATAACTACTATAATACTGCTCCTATGTACAAGAATATAACTACTATAATACTGCCCTCTATGTAAAAGCATATAACTACTATAATACTGCTCCCTATGTACAGGAATATAACTACTATAATACTGCTCCCTATGTACAAGAATATAACTACTATAATACTGCTCCTATATACAAGAATAAAACTACTATAATACTGCTCCTATGTACAAGAATATAACTACTATAATACTGCCCTCTATGTACAAGAATATAACTACTATAATACTGCTCCCTATGTACAGGAATATAACTACTATAATACTGCTCCTATGTACAAGAATATAACTACTATAATACTGCTCCTATGTACAAGAATATAACTGCTATAATACTGCCCCCTATGTACAAGAATATAACTACTATAATACTGCTCCTATGTACAAGAATATAACTACTATAATACTGCTCCTATGTACAAGAATATAACTACTATAATACTGCTCCTATGTACAAGAATATAACTACTATAATACTGCTCCTATGTACAAGAATATAACTACTATAATACTGCCCCTATGTACAAGAATATAACTACTATAATACTGCTCCTATGTACAAGAATATAACTATAATACTGCTCCTATGTACAAGAATATAACTACTATAATACTGCTCCTATGTACACGAATATAACTACTATAATACTGCCCCATATGTACAAGAATATAACTACTATAATACTGCTCCTATGTACAAGAATATAACTACTATAATACTGCTCCTATGTACAAGAATAAAGCTACTATAATACTGCCCCTATGTACAAGAATATAGCTACTATAATACTGCCCCTTATGTATAAGAATATAACTACTATAATACTGCCCTTATGTCCAAGAATATAACTACTATAATACTGCCCTTATGTACAAGAATATAACTACTATAATACTGCCCCTATGTACAAGAATATAACTACTATAATACTGCTCCTATGTACAAGAATATAACTACTATAATACTGCTCCTATGTACAAGAATATAACTACTTTAATACTGCCCCATATGTACAAGAATATAACTACTATAATACTGCTCCTATGTACAAGAATATAGCTACTATAATACTGCCCCTATGTACAAGAATATAGCTGCTATAATGCTGCCCCTTATGTATAAGAATATAACTACTATAATACTGCTCCCTATGTAAAAGAATATAACTACTATAATACTGCTCCTATGTACAAGAATATAACTACTATAATACTGCTCCTATATACAAGAATAAAACTACTATAATACTGCTCCTATGTACAAGAATATAACTACTATAATACTGCCCTCTATGTACAAGAATATAACTAGTATAATACTGCTCCCTATGTACAGGAATATAACTACTATAATACTGCTCCTATGTACAAGAATATAACTACTATAATACTGCTCCTATAAACAAGAATATAACCACTATAATACTGCCCTCTATGTAAAAGCATATAACTACTATAATACTGCTCCCTATGTACAGGAATATAACTACTATAATACTGCTCCCTATGTACAAGAATATAACTACTATAATACTGCTCCTATATACAAGAATAAAACTACTATAATACTGCTCCTATGTACAAGAATATAACTACTATAATACTGCCCTCTATGTACAAGAATATAACTACTATAATACTGCTCCCTATGTACAGGAATATAACTACTATAATACTGCTCCTATGTACAAGAATATAACTACTATAATACTGCTCCTATGTACAAGAATATAACTGCTATAATACTGCCCCCTATGTACAAGAATATAACTACTATAATACTGCTCCTATGTACAAGAATATAACTACTATAATACTGCTCCTATGTACAAGAATATAACTACTATAATACTGCTCCTATGTACAAGAATATAACTACTATAATACTGCTCCTATGTACAAGAATATAACTACTATAATACTGCCCCTATGTACAAGAATATAACTACTATAATACTGCTCCTATGTACAAGAATATAACTACTATAATACTGCTCCTATGTACAAGAATATAACTACTATAATACTGCTCCTATGTACAAGAATATAACTACTATAATACTGCCCCATATGTACAAGAATATAACTACTATAATACTGCTCCTATGTACAAGAATATAACTACTATAATACTGCTCCTATGTACAAGAATAAAGCTACTATAATACTGCCCCTATGTACAAGAATATAGCTACTATAATACTGCCCCTTATGTATAAGAATATAACTACTATAATACTGCCCTTATGTCCAAGAATATAACTACTATAATACTGCCCTTATGTACAAGAATATAACTACTATAATACTGCCCCTATGTACAAGAATATAACTACTATAATACTGCTCCTATGTACAAGAATATAACTACTATAATACTGCTCCTATGTACAAGAATATAACTACTTTAATACTGCCCCATATGTACAAGAATATAACTACTATAATACTGCTCCTATGTACAAGAATATAGCTACTATAATACTGCCCCTATGTACAAGAATATAGCTGCTATAATGCTGCCCCTTATGTATAAGAATATAACTACTATAATACTGCTCCCTATGTACAAGAATATAACTACTATAATACTGCCCTTATGTACAAGAATATAACTACTATAATACTGCCTCTATGTACCAGAATATAACTACTATAATACTGCCTCCTATGTACTAGAATATAACTACTATAATACTGCTCCTATGTACAAGAATATAACTACTATAATACTGCTCCTATGTACAGGAATATAACTACTATAATACTGCCCCTTATGTATAAGAATATAACTTCTATAATACTGTCCCCTATGTACAAGAACATAACTACTATAATACTGCCCCTATGTACAGGAATATAACTACTATAATACTTCCCCTATGTACAAGAATATAACTGCTATAATACTGCCCCCTATGTATAAAAATATAACTACTATAATACTACTCCTATGTACAAGAATATAACTACTATAATACTGCTTCTATGTACAAGAATATAACTACTATAATACTGCCCCCTATGTACAAGAATATAACTACTATAATACTGTCCTCTATGTACAAGAACATAACTACTATAATACTGCCCCTATGTACAGGAATATAACTACTATAATACTACCCCTATGTACAAGAATATAACTGCTATAATACTGCCCCCTATGTACAAGAATATAACTACTATAATACTACCCCTATGTACAAGAATATAACTGCTATAATACTGCCCCCTATGTACAAGAATATAACTACTATAATACTGCCCCTATGTACAAGAATATAACTACTATAATACTGCGCCCTATGTACAAGAATATAACTACTATAATACTGCTCCTATATACAAGAATATAACTACTATAATACTGCTCCTATGTACAAGAATATAACTACTATAATACTGCTCCTATGTACAAGAATATAACTACTATAATACTGCCCCTATATACAAGAATATAACTACTATAATACTGCCCCCTATGTACAAGAATGTAACTACTATAATACTGCCCCTATGTACAAGAATATAACTACTATAATACTGCTCCTATGTACAAGAATATAACTACTATAATACTGCCCCCTATGTACAAGAATATAACTACTATAATACTGCCCCTATGTACAACAATGTAACTACTATAATACTGCCCCATATGTACAAGAATATAACTGCTGTAATACTGTCCCTATGTACAAGAATATAACTACTATAATATTGCTCCTATGTACAAGAATATAACTGCTATAATACTGCTCCTATATACAAGAATATAACTACTATAATACTGCTCCTATGTACAAGAATATAACTACTATAATACTGCCTCCTATGTACAAGAATATAACTACTATAATAGTGCCCCCTATGTACAAGAATATAACTACTATAATACTGCTCCTATGTACAAGAATATAACTAATATAATACTGCCCCCTATGTACAAGAATATAACTACTATAATACTGCTCCTATGTACAAGAATATAACTACTATAATACTACCCCCTATGTACAAGAATATAACTACTATAATACTGCCCCTATGTGCAAGAATATAACTACTATAATACTGCCCCTATGTACAAGAATATAACTACTATAATACTGCTCCCTATGTACAGGAATATAACTACTATAATACTGCTCCTATGTACAAGAATATATCTACTATAATACTGCTCCTATGTACAAGAATATAACTACTATAATACTGCCCGCTATGTACAAGAATATAACTACTATAATACTGCTCCCTATGTACAGGAATATAACTACTATAATACTGCTCCTATGTACAAAAATATATCTACTATAATACTGCTCCTAGGTACAAGAATATAACTAATATAATACTGCCCCTATGTACAAGAATATAACTACTATAATACTGCTCCTATATACAAGAATATAACTACTATAATACTGCCCTCTATGTACAAGAATATAACTAGTATAATACTGCTCCCTATGCACAGGAATATAGCTACTATAATACTGCTCCTATGTACAAGAATATAATTACTATAATACTGCTCCTATGTACAAGAATATAACTACTATAATACTGCTCATATGTACAAGAATATAACTACTATAATACTGCTCCCTATGTGCAAGAATATATCTACTATAATACAGCCCCCTATGTACAAGAATATAACTACTATAATACTGCGCCCTATGTACAAGAATATAACTACTATAATACTGCTCCTATATACAAGAATATAACTACTATAATACTGCTCCTATGTACAAGAATATAACTACTATAATACTGCTCCTATGTACAAGAATATAACTACTATAATACTGCCCCTATATACAAGAATATAACTACTATAATACTGCCCCCTATGTACAAGAATGTAACTACTATAATACTGCCCCTATGTACAAGAATATAACTACTATAATACTGCTCCTATGTACAAGAATATAACTACTATAATACTGCCCCCTATGTACAAGAATATAACTACTATAATACTGCCCCTATGTACAACAATGTAACTACTATAATACTGCCCCATATGTACAAGAATATAACTGCTGTAATACTGTCCCTATGTACAAGAATATAACTACTATAATATTGCTCCTATGTACAAGAATATAACTGCTATAATACTGCTCCTATATACAAGAATATAACTACTATAATACTGCTCCTATGTACAAGAATATAACTACTATAATACTGCCTCCTATGTACAAGAATATAACTACTATAATAGTGCCCCCTATGTACAAGAATATAACTACTATAATACTGCTCCTATGTACAAGAATATAACTAATATAATACTGCCCCCTATGTACAAGAATATAACTACTATAATACTGCTCCTATGTACAAGAATATAACTACTATAATACTACCCCCTATGTACAAGAATATAACTACTATAATACTGCCCCTATGTGCAAGAATATAACTACTATAATACTGCCCCTATGTACAAGAATATAACTACTATAATACTGCTCCCTATGTACAGGAATATAACTACTATAATACTGCTCCTATGTACAAGAATATATCTACTATAATACTGCTCCTATGTACAAGAATATAACTACTATAATACTGCCCGCTATGTACAAGAATATAACTACTATAATACTGCTCCCTATGTACAGGAATATAACTACTATAATACTGCTCCTATGTACAAAAATATATCTACTATAATACTGCTCCTAGGTACAAGAATATAACTAATATAATACTGCCCCTATGTACAAGAATATAACTACTATAATACTGCTCCTATATACAAGAATATAACTACTATAATACTGCCCTCTATGTACAAGAATATAACTAGTATAATACTGCTCCCTATGCACAGGAATATAGCTACTATAATACTGCTCCTATGTACAAGAATATAATTACTATAATACTGCTCCTATGTACAAGAATATAACTACTATAATACTGCTCATATGTACAAGAATATAACTACTATAATACTGCTCCCTATGTGCAAGAATATATCTACTATAATACAGCCCCCTATGTACAAGAATATAACTACTATAATACTGCTCCTATGTACAAGAATATAACTACTATAATACTGCCCCCTATGTACAAGAATATAACTACTATAATACTGCCCCTATGTACAACAATGTAACTACTATAATACTGCCCCATATGTACAAGAATATAACTGCTGTAATAATGCCCCTATGTACAAGAATATAACTACTATAATACTGCTCCTATGTACAAGAATATAACTGCTATAATACTGCTCATATATGCAAGAATGTAACTACTATAATACTGCTCCTATGTACAAGAATATAACTACTATAAAACTGCCTCCTATGTACAAGAATATAACTACTATAATAGTGCCCCCTATGTACAAGAATATAACTACTATAATACTGCTCCTATGTACAAGAATATAACTACTATAATACTGCTCCTATGTACAAGAATATAACTACTATAATACTGCTCCTATGTACAAGAATATAACTACTATAATACTGCTCCCTATGTGCAAGAATATATCTACTATAATACAGCCCCCTATGTACAAGAATATAACTACTATAATACTGCTCCTATGTACAAGAATATAACTACTATAATACTGCCCCCTATGTACAAGAATATAACTACTATAATACTGCCCCTATGTACAACAATGTAACTACTATAATACTGCCCCATATGTACAAGAATATAACTGCTGTAATAATGCCCCTATGTACAAGAATATAACTACTATAATACTGCTCCTATGTACAAGAATATAACTGCTATAATACTGCTCATATATGCAAGAATGTAACTACTATAATACTGCTCCTATGTACAAGAATATAACTACTATAAAACTGCCTCCTATGTACAAGAATATAACTACTATAATAGTGCCCCCTATGTACAAGAATATAACTACTATAATACTGCTCCTATGTACAAGAATATAACTACTATAATACTGCTCCTATGTACAAGAATATAACTACTATAATACTGCTCCTATGTACAAGAATATAACTACTATAATACTGCCCCTATGTACAAGAATATAACTACTATAATACTGCTCCTATGTACAAGAATATAACTACTATAATACTGCTCCTATGTACAAGAATATAACTACTATAATACTGCTCCTATGTACAAGAATATAACTACTATAATACTGCCCCATATGTACAAGAATATAACTACTATAATACTGCTCCTATGTACAAGAATATAACTACTATAATACTGCTCCTATGTACAAGAATAAAGCTACTATAATACTGCCCCTATGTACAAGAATATAGCTACTATAATACTGCCCCTTATGTATAAGAATATAACTACTATAATACTGCCCTTATGTCCAAGAATATAACTACTATAATACTGCCCCTATGTACAAGAATATAACTACTATAATACTGCTCCTATGTACAAGAATATAACTACTATAATACTGCTCCTATGTACAAGAATATAACTACTATAATACTGCCCCATATGTACAAGAATATAACTACTATAATACTGCTCCTATGTACAAGAATATAGCTACTATAATACTGCCCCTATGTACAAGAATATAGCTGCTATAATACTGCCCCTTATGTATAATAATATAACTGCTATAATACTGCTCCCTATGTACAAGAATATAACTACTATAATACTGCCCTTATGTACAAGAATATAACTACTATAATACTGCCTCTATGTACCAGAATATAACTACTATAATACTGCTCCTATGTACAAGAACATAACTACTATAATACTGCCCCTATGTACAGGAATATAACTACTATAATACTACCCCTATGTACAAGAATATAACTGCTATAATACTGCCCCCTATGTACAAGAATATAACTACTATAATACTGCCCCTATGTACAAGAATATAACTACTATAATACTGCTCCCTATGTACAAGAATATAACTACTATAATACTGCTCCTATATACAAGAATATAACTACTATAATACTGTTGCTATGTACAAGAATATAACTACTATAATACTGCCCCTATATACAAGAATATAACTACTATAATACTGCCCCCTATGTACAAGAATGTAACTACTATAATACTGCCCCTATGTACAAGAATGTAACTAATATAATACTGCCCCTATGTACAAGAATATAACTACTATAATACTGCTCCTATGTACAAGAATATAACTACTATAATACTGCCCCCTATGTACAAGAATATAACTACTATAATACTGCCCCTATGTACAACAATGTAACTACTATAATACTGCCCCATATGTACAAGAATATAACTGCTGTAATAATGCCCCTATGTACAAGAATATAACTACTATTATACTGCTCCTATGTACAAGAATATAACTGCTATAATACTGCTCATATATGCAAGAATGTAACTACTATAATACTGCTCCTATGTACAAGAATATAACTACTATAATACTGCCTCCTATGTACAAGAATATAACTACTATAATAGTGCCCCCTATGTACAAGAATATAACTACTATAATACTGCTCCTATGTACAAGAATATAACTACTATAATACTGCCCCCTATGTACAAGAATATAACTACTATAATACTGCTCCTATGTACAAGAATATAACTACTATAATACTACCCCCTATGTACAAGAATATAACTACTATAATACTGCCCCTATGTGCAAGAATATAACTACTATAATACTGCCCCTATGTACAAGAATATAACTACTATAATACTGCTCCCTATGTACAGGAATATAACTACTATAATACTGCTCCTATGTACAAGAATATATCTACTATAATACTGCTCCTATGTACAAGATTATAACTACTATAATACTGCCCTCTATGTACAAGAATATAACTACTATAATACTGCTCCCTATGTACAGGAATATAACTACTATAATACTGCTCCTATGTACAAAAATATATCTACTATAATACTGCTCCTATGTACAAGAATATAACTAATATAATACTGCCCCTATGTACAAGAATATAACTACTATAATACTGCTCCTATATACAAGAATATAACTACTATAATACTGCCCTCTATGTACAAGAATATAACTAGTATAATACTGCTCCCTATGTACAGGAATATAACTACTATAATACTGCTCCTATGTACAAGAATATAACTACTATAATACTGCTCCTATGTACAAGAATATAACTACTATAATACTGCTCCTATATACAAGAAAAAAACTACTATAATACTGCTCCTATGTACAAGAATATAACTACTATAATACTGCCCTCTATGTACAAGAATATAACTAGTATAATACTGCTCCCTATGTACAGGAATATAACTACTATAATACTGCTCCTATGTACAAGAATATAACTACTATAATACTGCTCCTATGTACAAGAATATAACTACTATAATACTGCCCTCTATGTAAAACCATATAACTACTATAATACTGCTCCCTATGTACAGGAATATAACTACTATAATACTGCTCCCTATGTACAAGAATATAACTACTATAATACTGCTCCTATTTACAAGAATAAAACTACTATAATACTGCTCCTATGTACAAGAATATAACTACTATAATACTGCCCTCTATGTACAAGAATATAACTACTATAATACTGCTCCCTATGTACAGGAATATAACTACTATAATACTGCTCCTATGTACAAGAATATAACTACTATAATACTGCTCCTATGTACAAGAATATAACTGCTATAATACTGCCCCCTATGTACAAGAATATAACTACTATAATACTGCTCCTATGTACAAGAATATAACTACTATAATACTGCTCCTATGTACAAGAATATAACTACTATAATACTGCCCTCTATGTACAAGAATATAACTAGTATAATACTGCTCCCTATGCACAGGAATATAGCTACTATAATACTGCTCCTATGTACAAGAATATAATTACTATAATACTGCTCCTATGTACAAGAATATAACTACTATAATACTGCTCATATGTACAAGAATATAACTACTATAATACTGCTCCCTATGTGCAAGAATATATCTACTATAATACAGCCCCCTATGTACAAGAATATAACTACTATAATACTGCTCCTATGTACAAGAATATAACTACTATAATACTGCCCCCTATGTACAAGAATATAACTACTATAATACTGCCCCTATGTACAACAATGTAACTACTATAATACTGCCCCATATGTACAAGAATATAACTGCTGTAATAATGCCCCTATGTACAAGAATATAACTACTATAATACTGCTCCTATGTACAAGAATATAACTGCTATAATACTGCTCATATATGCAAGAATGTAACTACTATAATACTGCTCCTATGTACAAGAATATAACTACTATAAAACTGCCTCCTATGTACAAGAATATAACTACTATAATAGTACCCCTATGTACAAGAATATAACTACTATAATACTGCTCCTATGTACAAGAATATAACTACTATAATACTGCTCCTATGTACAAGAATATAACTACTATAATACTGCTCCTATGTACAACAATATAACTACTATAATACTGCTCCTATGTACAAGAATATAACTACTATAATACTGCCCCTATGTACAAGAATATAACTACTATAATACTGCTCCTATGTACAAGAATATAACTACTATAATACTGCTCCTATGTACAAGAATATAACTACTATAATACTGCTCCTATGTACAAGAATATAACTACTATAATACTGCCCCATATGTACAAGAATATAACTACTATAATACTGCTCCTATGTACAAGAATATAACTACTATAATACTGCTCCTATGTACAAGAATAAAGCTACTATAATACTGCCCCTATGTACAAGAATATAGCTACTATAATACTGCCCCTTATGTATAAGAATATAACTACTATAATACTGCCCTTATGTCCAAGAATATAACTACTATAATACTGCCCCTATGTACAAGAATATAACTACTATAATACTGCTCCTATGTACAAGAATATAACTACTATAATACTGCTCCTATGTACAAGAATATAACTACTATAATACTGCCCCATATGTACAAGAATATAACTACTATAATACTGCTCCTATGTACAAGAATATAGCTACTATAATACTGCCCCTATGTACAAGAATATAGCTGCTATAATACTGCCCCTTATGTATAATAATATAACTGCTATAATACTGCTCCCTATGTACAAGAATATAACTACTATAATACTGCCCTTATGTACAAGAATATAACTACTATAATACGGCCTCTATGTACCAGAATATAACTACTATAATACTGCTCCTATGTACAAGAACATAACTACTATAATACTGCCCCTATGTACAGGAATATAACTACTATAATACTACCCCTATGTACAAGAATATAACTGCTATAATACTGCCCCCTATGTACAAGAATATAACTACTATAATACTGCTCCTATATACAAGAATATAACTACTATAATACTGCTGCTATGTACAAGAATATAACTACTATAATACTGCCCCTATATACAAGAATATAACTACTATAATACTGCCCCCTATGTACAAGAATGTAACTACTATAATACTGCCCCTATGTACAAGAATGTAACTAATATAATACTGCCCCTATGTACAAGAATATAACTACTATAATACTGCTCCTATGTACAAGAATATAACTACTATAATACTGCCCCCTATGTACAAGAGTATAACTACTATAATACTGCCCCTATGTACAACAATGTAACTACTATAATACTGCCCCATATGTACAAGAATATAACTGCTGTAATAATGCCCCTATGTACAAGAATATAACTACTATAATACTGCTCCTATGTACAACAATATAACTGCTATAATACTGCTCATATATGCAAGAATGTAACTACTATAATACTGCTCCTATGTACAAGAATATAACTACTATAATACTGCCTCCTATGTACAAGAATATAACTACTATAATAGTGCCCCCTATGTACAAGAATATAACTACTATAATACTGCTCCTATGTACAAGAATATAACTACTATAATACTGCCCCCTATGTACAAGAATATAACTACTATAATACTGCTCCTATGTACAAGAATATAACTACTATAATACTACCCCCTATGTACAAGAATATAACTACTATAATACTGCCCCTATGTGCAAGAATATAACTACTATAATACTGCCCCTATGTACAAGAATATAACTACTATAATACTGCTCCCTATGTACAGGAATATAACTACTATAATACTGCTCCTATGTACAAGAATATATCTACTATAATACTGCTCCTATGTACAAGATTATAACTACTATAATACTGCCCTCTATGTACAAGAATATAACTACTATAATACTGCTCCCTATGTACAGGAATATAACTACTATAATACTGCTCCTATGTACAAAAATATATCTACTATAATACTGCTCCTATGTACAAGAATATAACTAATATAATACTGCCCCTATGTACAAGAATATAACTACTATAATACTGCTCCTATATACAAGAATATAACTACTATAATACTGCCCTCTATGTACAAGAATATAACTAGTATAATACTGCTCCCTATGTACAGGAATATAACTACTATAATACTGCTCCTATGTACAAGAATATAACTACTATAATACTGGTCCTATGTACAAGAATATAACTACTATAATACTGCTCCTATATACAAGAAAAAAACTACTATAATACTGCTCCTATGTACAAGAATATAACTACTATAATACTGCCCTCTATGTACAAGAATATAACTAGTATAATACTGCTCCCTATGTACAGGAATATAACTACTATAATACTGCTCCTATGTACAAGAATATAACTACTATAATACTGCTCCTATGTACAAGAATATAACTACTATAATACTGCCCTCTATGTAAAACCATATAACTACTATAATACTGCTCCCTATGTACAGGAATATAACTACTATAATACTGCTCCCTATGTACAAGAATATAACTACTATAATACTGCTCCTATATACAAGAATAAAACTACTATAATACTGCTCCTATGTACAAGAATATAACTACTATAATACTGCCCTCTATGTACAAGAATATAACTACTATAATACTGCTCCCTATGTACAGGAATATAACTACTATAATACTGCTCCTATGTACAAGAATATAACTACTATAATACTGCTCCTATGTACAAGAATATAACTGCTATAATACTGCCCCCTATGTACAAGAATATAACTACTATAATACTGCTCCTATGTACAAGAATATAACTACTATAATACTGCTCCTATGTACAAGAATATAACTACTATAATACTGCTCCTATGTACAAGAATATAACTACTATAATACTGCTCCTATGTACAAGAATATAACTACTATAATACTGCCCCTATGTACAAGAATATAACTACTATAATACTGCTCCTATGTACAAGAATATAACTACTATAATACTGCTCCTATGTACAAGAATATAACTACTATAATACTGCTCCTATGTACAAGAATATAACTACTATAATACTGCCCCATATGTACAAGAATATAACTACTATAATACTGCTCCTATGTACAAGAATATAACTACTATAATACTGCTCCTATGTACAAGAATAAAGCTACTATAATACTGCCCCTATGTACAAGAATATAGCTACTATAATACTGCCCCTTATGTATAAGAATATAACTACTATAATACTGCCCTTATGTCCAAGAATATAACTACTATAATACTGCCCCTATGTACAAGAATATAACTACTATAATACTGCTCCTATGTACAAGAATATAACTACTATAATACTGCTCCTATGTACAAGAATATAACTACTATAATACTGCCCCATATGTACAAGAATATAACTACTATAATACTGCTCCTATGTACAAGAATATAGCTACTATAATACTGCCCCTATGTACAAGAATATAGCTGCTATAATACTGCCCCTTATGTATAAGAATATAACTGCTATAATACTGCTCCCTATGTACAAGAATATAACTACTATAATACTGCCCTTATGTACAAGAATATAACTACTATAATACTGCCTCTATGTACCAGAATATAACTACTATAATACTGCCTCCTATGTACAAGAATATAACTACTATAATACTGCTCCTATGTACAAGAATATAACTACTATAATACTGCTCCTATGTACAGGAATATAACTACTATAATACTGCCCCTTATGTATAAGAATATAACTTCTATAATACTGTCCCCTATGTACAAGAACATAAATACTATAATACTGCCCCTATGTACAGGAATATAACTACTATAATACTACCCCTATGTACAAGAATATAACTGCTATAATACTGCCCCCTATGTACAAGAATATAACTACTATAATACTACTCCTATGTACAAGAATATAACTACTATAATACTGCTTCTATGTACAAGAATATAACTACTATAATACTGCCCCCTATGTACAAGAATATAACTACTATAATACTGTCCCCTATGTACAAGAACATAACTACTATAATACTGCCCCTATGTACAGGAATATAACTACTATGATACTACCCCTATGTACAAGAATATAACTGCTATAATACTGCCCCCTATGTACAAGAATATAACTACTATAATACTGCCCCTATGTACAAGAATATAACTACTATAATACTGCTCCCTATGTACAAGAATATAACTACTATAATACTGCTCCTATATACAAGAATATAACTACTATAATACTGCTCCTATGTACAAGAATATAACTACTATAATACTGCTCCTATGTACAAGAATATAACTATTATAATACTGCCCCTATATACAAGAATATAACTACTATAATACTGCCCCCTATGTACAAGAATGTAACTACTATAATACTGCCCCTATGTACAAGAATATAACTACTATAATACTGCCCCTATGTACAACAATGTAACTACTATAATACTGCCCCCTATGTACAAGAATATAACTACTATAATACTGCCCCTATGTGCAAGAATATAACTACTATAATACTGCCCCTATGTACAAGAATATAACTACTATAATACTGCTCCCTATGTACAGGAATATAACTACTATAATACTGCTCCTATATACAAGAATATAACTACTATAATACTACCCTCTATGTACAAGAATATAACTAGTATAATACTGCTCCCTATGTACAGGAATATAACTACTATAATACTGCTCCTATGTACAAGAATATAACTACTATAATACTGCTCCTATGTACAAGAATATAACTACTATAATACTGCTCCTATATACAAGAAAAAAACTACTATAATACTGCTCCTATGTACAAGAATATAACTACTATAATACTGCCCTCTATGTACAAGAATATAACTAGTATAATACTGCTCCCTATGTACAGGAATATAACTACTATAATACTGCTCCTATGTACAAGAATATAACTACTATAATACTGCTCCTATGTACAAGAATATAACTACTATAATACTGCCCTCTATGTAAAACCATATAACTACTATAATACTGCTCCCTATGTACAGGAATATAACTACTATAATACTGCTCCCTATGTACAAGAATATAACTACTATAATACTGCTCCTATATACAAGAATAAAACTACTATAATACTGCTCCTATGTACAAGAATATAACTACTATAATACTGCCCTCTATGTACAAGAATATAACTACTATAATACTGCTCCCTATGTACAGGAATATAACTACTATAATACTGCTCCTATGTACAAGAATATAACTACTATAATACTGCTCCTATGTACAAGAATATAACTGCTATAATACTGCCCCCTATGTACAAGAATATAACTACTATAATACTGCTCCTATGTACAAGAATATAACTACTATAATACTGCTCCTATGTACAAGAATATAACTACTATAATACTGCTCCTATGTACAAGAATATAACTACTATAATACTGCTCCTATGTACAAGAATATAACTACTATAATACTGCCCCTATGTACAAGAATATAACTACTATAATACTGCTCCTATGTACAAGAATATAACTACTATAATACTGCTCCTATGTACAAGAATATAACTACTATAATACTGCTCCTATGTACAAGAATATAACTACTACAATACTGCCCCATATGTACAAGAATATAACTACTATAATACTGCTCCTATGTACAAGAATGTAACTACTATAATACTTCTCCTATGTACAAGAATAAAGCTACTATAATACTGCCCCTATGTACAAGAATATAGCTACTATAATACTGCCCCTTATGTATAAGAATATAACTACTATAATACTGCCCTTATGTCCAAGAATATAACTACTATAATACTGCCCCTATGTACAAGAATATAACTACTATAATACTGCTCCTATGTACAAGAATATAACTACTATAATACTGCTCCTATGTACAAGAATATAACTACTATAATACTGCCCCATATGTACAAGAATATAACTACTATAATACTGCTCCTATGTACAAGAATATAGCTACTATAATACTGCCCCTATGTACAAGAATATAGCTGCTATAATACTGCCCCTTATGTATAAGAATATAACTGCTATAATACTGCTCCCTATGTACAAGAATATAACTACTATAATACTGCCCTTATGTACAAGAATATAACTACTATAATACTGCCTCTATGTACCAGAATATAACTACTATAATACTGCCTCCTATGTACAAGAATATAACTACTATAATACTGCTCCTATGTACAAGAATATAACTACTATAATACTGCTCCTATGTACAGGAATATAACTACTATAATACTGCCCCTTATGTATAAGAATATAACTTCTATAATACTGTCCCCTATGTACAAGAACATAAATACTATAATACTGCCCCTATGTACAGGAATATAACTACTATAATACTACCCCTATGTACAAGAATATAACTGCTATAATACTGCCCCCTATGTACAAGAATATAACTACTATAATACTACTCCTATGTACAAGAATATAACTACTATAATACTGCTTCTATGTACAAGAATATAACTACTATAATACTGCCCCCTATGTACAAGAATATAACTACTATAATACTGTCCCCTATGTACAAGAACATAACTACTATAATACTGCCCCTATGTACAGGAATATAACTACTATGATACTACCCCTATGTACAAGAATATAACTGCTATAATACTGCCCCCTATGTACAAGAATATAACTACTATAATACTGCCCCTATGTACAAGAATATAACTACTATAATACTGCTCCCTATGTACAAGAATATAACTACTATAATACTGCTCCTATATACAAGAATATAACTACTATAATACTGCTCCTATGTACAAGAATATAACTACTATAATACTGCTCCTATGTACAAGAATATAACTACTATAATACTGCCCCTATATACAAGAATATAACTACTATAATACTGCCCCCTATGTACAAGAATGTAACTACTATAATACTGCCCCTATGTACAAGAATATAACTACTATAATACTGCCCCTATGTACAACAATGTAACTACTATAATACTGCCCCCTATGTACAAGAATATAACTACTATAATACTGCCCCTATGTGCAAGAATATAACTACAATAATACTGCCCCTATGTACAAGAATATAACTACTATAATACTGCTCCCTATGTACAGGAATATAACTACTATAATACTGCTCCTATGTACAAGAATATATCTACTATAATACTGCTCCTATGTACAAGAATATAACTACTATAATACTGCCCTCTATGTACAAGAATATAACTACTATAATACTGCTCCCTATGTACAGGAATATAACTACTATAATACTGCTCCTATGTACAAAAATATATCTACTATAATACTGCTCCTATGTACAAGAATATAACTAATATAATACTGCCCCTATGTACAAGAATATAACTACTATAATACTGCTCCTATATACAAGAATATAACTACTATAATACTGCGCTCTATGTACAAGAATATAACTAGTATAATACTGCTCCCTATGCACAGGAATATAGCTAGTATAATACTGCTCCTATGTACAAGAATATAACTACTATAATACTGCTCCTATGTACAAGAATATAACTACTATAATACTGCTCCTATGTACAAGAATATAACTACTATAATACTGCTCCTATATACAAGAATAAAACTACTATAATACTGCTCCTATGTACAAGAATATAACTACTATAATACTGCTCCTATGTACAAAAATATATCTACTATAATACTGCTCCTATGTACAAGAATATAACTAATATAATACTGCCCCTATGTACAAGAATATAACTACTATAATACTGCTCCTATATACAAGAATATAACTACTATAATACTGCGCTCTATGTACAAGAATATAACTAGTATAATACTGCTCCCTATGCACAGGAATATAACTAGTATAATACTGCTCCTATGTACAAGAATATAACTACTATAATACTGCTCCTATGTACAAGAATATAACTACTATAATACTGCTCCTATGTACAAGAATATAACTACTATAATACTGCTCCTATATACAAGAATAAAACTACTATAATACTGCTCCTATGTACAAGAATATAACTACTATAATACTGCCCTCTATGTACAAGAATATAAATAGTATAATACTGCTCCCTATGTACAGGAATATAACTACTATAATACTGCTCCTATGTACAAGAATATAACTACTATAATACTGCTCCTATGTACAAGAATATAACTACTATAATACTGCCCTCTATGTAAAAGCATATAACTACTATAATACTGCTCCCTATGTACAGGAATATAACTACTATAATACTGCTCCCTATGTACAAGAATATAACTACTATAATACTGCTCTAATATACAAGAATAAAACTACTATAATACTGCTCCTATGTACAAGAATATAACTACTATAATACTGCCCTCTATGTACAAGAATATAACTACTATAATACTGCTCCTATGTACAAGAATATAACTGCTATAATACTGCACCCTATGTACAAGAATATAACTACTATAATACTGCTCCTATGTACAAGAATATAACTACTATAATACTGCTCCTATGTACAAGAATATAACTACTATAATACTGCTCCTATGTACAAGAATATAACTACTATACTACTGCTCCTATGTACAAGAATATAACTACTATAATACTGCCCCTATGTACAAGAATATAACTACTATAATACTGCTCCTATGTACAAGAATATAACTACTATAATACTGCTCCTATGTACAAGAATATAACTACTATAATACTGCTCCTATGTACAAGAATATAACTACTATAATACTGCCCCATATGTACAAGAATATAACTACTATAATACTGCTCCTATGTACAAGAATATAACTACTATAATACTGCTCCTATGTACAAGAATATAGCTACTATAATACTGCCCCTATGTACAAGAATATAGCTACTATAATACTGCCCCTTATGTATAAGAATATAACTACTATAATACTGCCCTTATGTACAAGAATATAACTACTATAATACTGCCCCTATGTACAAGAATATAACTACTATAATACTGCTCCTATGTACAAGAATATAACTACTATAATACTGCTCCTATGTACAAGAATATAACTACTTTAATACTGCCCCATATGTACAAGAATATGACTACTATAATACTGCTCCTATGTACAAGAATATAGCTACTATAATACTGCCCCTATGTACTAGACTATAGCTGCTATAATGCTGCCCCTTATGTATAAGAATATAACTACTATAATACTGCTCCCTATGTACAAGAATATAACTACTATAATACTGTCCTTATGTACAAGAATATAACTACTATAATACTGCCTCTATGTACCAGAATATAACTACTATAATACTGCCTCCTATGTACAAGAATATAACTACTATAATACTGCTCCTATGTACAAGAATATAACTACTATAATACTGCTCCTATGTACAAGAATATAACTACTATAATACTGCTCCTATGTACAAGAATATAACTACTATACTACTGCTCCTATGTACAAGAATATAACTACTATAATACTGCCCCTATGTACAAGAATATAACTACTATAATACTGCTCCTATGTACAAGAATATAACTACTATAATACTGCTCCTATGTACAAGAATATAACTACTATAATACTGCTCCTATGTACAAGAATATAACTACTATAATACTGCCCCATATGTACAAGAATATAACTACTATAATACTGCTCCTATGTACAAGAATATAACTACTATAATACTGCTCCTATGTACAAGAATATAGCTACTATAATACTGCCCCTATGTACAAGAATATAGCTACTATAATACTGCCCCTTATGTATAAGAATATAACTACTATAATACTGCCCTTATGTACAAGAATATAACTACTATAATACTGCCCCTATGTACAAGAATATAACTACTATAATACTGCTCCTATGTACAAGAATATAACTACTATAATACTGCTCCTATGTACAAGAATATAACTACTTTAATACTGCCCCATATGTACAAGAATATGACTACTATAATACTGCTCCTATGTACAAGAATATAGCTACTATAATACTGCCCCTATGTACTAGACTATAGCTGCTATAATGCTGCCCCTTATGTATAAGAATATAACTACTATAATACTGCTCCCTATGTACAAGAATATAACTACTATAATACTGTCCTTATGTACAAGAATATAACTACTATAATACTGCCTCTATGTACCAGAATATAACTACTATAATACTGCCTCCTATGTACAAGAATATAACTACTACAATACTGCTCCTATGTACAAGAATATAACTACTATAATACTGCTCCTATGTACAACAATGTAACTACTATAATACTGCCCCATATGTACAAGAATATAACTGCTGTAATACTGTCCCTATGTACAAGAATATAACTACTATAATACTGCTCCTATGTACAAGAATATAACTGCTATAATACTGCTCCTATATACAAGAATATAACTACTATAATACTGCTCCTATGTGCAAGAATATAACTACTATAATACTGCCTCCTATGTACAAGAATATAACTACTATAATAGTGCCCCCTATGTACAAGAATATAACTACTATAATACTGCTCCTATGTACAAGAATATAACTAATATAATACTGCCCCCTATGTACAAGAATATACAGTGCCTACAAGTAGTATTCAACCCCCTGCAGATTTAGCTGGTTTGATAAGATGCAAATAAGTTAGAGCCTTCAAACTGCAAACGAGAGTAGGTTTTATGAACAGAAGCATAAATCTTACAAACCAAAAAGTTATGTTGCTCAGTTGAATTTTATTAAATTTTAAACATAAAAGTGTGGGTCAATTATTATTCAACCCCTATGTTTAATATTTTGTGGAATAACCCTTGTTTGCAATTACAGCTAATAATCGTCTTTTATAAGACCTGATCAGGCCGGCACAGGTCTGTGGAGTTATCTTGGCCCACTCCTCCATGCAGATCTTCTCCAAGTTATCTAGGTTCTTTGGGTGTCTCATGTGGACTTTATTCTTGAGCTCCTTCCACAAGTTTTCAATTGGGTTAAGGTCAGGAGACTGACTAGGCCACTCCAACACCTTGACTTTTTCCCTCTTGAACCAGGCCTTGGTTTTCTTGGCTGTGTGCTTTGGGTCGTTGTCTTGTTGGAAGATGAAATTACGACCCATCTTAAGATCCTTGATGGAGGAGCGGAGGTTCTTGGCCAAAATCTCCAGGTAGGCCGTGCTATCCATCTTCCCATGGATGCGGACCAGATGGCCAGGCCCCTTGGCTGAGAAACAGCCCCACAGCATGATGCTGCCACCACCATGCTTGACTGTAGGGATGGTATTCTTGGGGTCGTATGCAGTGCCATCCAGTCTCCAAACGTCACGTGTGTGGTTGGCACCAAAGATCTCGATCTTGGTCTCATCAGACCGTAGAACCTTGAACCAGTCTGTCTCAGAGTCCTCCAAGTGATCATGAGCAAACTGTAGACGAGCCTTGACATGACGCTTTGAAAGTAAAGGTACCTTACGGGCTCGTCTGGAACGGAGACCATTGCGGTGGAGTACGTTACTTATGGTATTGACTGAAACCAATGTCCCCACTGCCATGAGATCTTCCCGGAGCTCCTTCCTTGTAGTCCTTGGGTTAGCCTTGACTCTTCGGACAAGCCTGGCCTCGGCACGGGAGGACACTTTCAAAGGCTGTCCAGGCCGTGGAAGGCTAACAGTAGTTCCATAAGCCTTCCACTTACGGATGATGCTCCCAACAGTGGAGACAGGTAGGCCCAACTCCTTGGAAAGGGTTTTGTACCCCTTGCCAGCCTTGTGACCCTCCACGATCTTGTCTCTGATGGCCTTGGAATGCACCTTTGTCTTTCCCATGTTGACCATGTCTGAGTGCTGTTCACAAGTTTGGGGAGGGTCTTAAATAGTCAGAAAAGGCTGGCAAAAGAGATCTTTAATCCACACATGTGAAGCTCATTATTCTTGGTGCCTGAACTGCTTCTTAATACTTTAGGGGGACCAAACAGAATTCTTGTGGTATGAGGGGTTGAATAATAAATGACACTCTGAATTAACTTTTAACGTTTTTTAAAAAAAAAAAAAAAAAAAAAAAAAAAAAACAATATTTGCTGCAGTGCATTTCCCACTTCCAGGCTGATCTACAGTACAAATGTCACAATGCCAAGTTAATTCCGCATGTGTCAACCAGCTAAATCTGCAGGGGGTTGAATACTACTTGTAGGCACTGTAACTACTATAATACTGCTCCTATGTACAAGAATATAACTACTATAATACTACCCCCTATGTACAAGAATATAACTACTATAATACTGCCCCTATGTGCAAGAATATAACTACTATAATACTGCCCCTATGTACAAGAATATAACTACTATAATACTGCTCCCTATGTACAGGAATATAACTACTATAATACTGCTCCTATGTACAAGAATATATCTACTATAATACTGCTCCTATGTACAAGAATATAACTACTATAATACTGCCCTCTATGTACAAGAATATAACTACTATAATACTGCTCCCTATGTACATGAATATAACTACTATAATACTGCTCCTATGTACAAAAATATATCTACTATAATACTGCTCCTATGTACAAGAATATAAGTAATATAATACTGCCCCTATGTACAAGAATATAACTACTATAATACTGCTCCTATATACAAGAATATAACTACTATAATACTGCCCCCTATGCACAGGAATATAACTAGTATAATACTGCTCCTATGTACAAGAATATAACTAATATAATACTGCCCCTATGTACAAGAATATAACTACTATAATACTGCTCCTATGTACAAGAATATAACTAGTATAATACTGCTCCCTATGCACAGGAATATAACTAGTATAATACTGCTCCTATGTACAAGAATATAACTACTATAATACTGCTCCTATGTACAAGAATATAACTACTATAATACTGCTCCTATGTACAAGAATATAACTACTATAATACTGCTCCTATATACAAGAATAAAACTACTATAATACTGCTCCTATGTACAAGAATATAACTACTATAATACTGCCCTCTATGTTCAAGAATATAACTAGTATAATACTGCTCCCAATGTACAGGAATATAACTACTATAATACTGCTCCTATGTACAAGAATATAACTACTATAATACTGCTCCTATGTACAAGAATATAACTACTATAATATTGCCCTCTATGTAAAAGCATATAACTACTATAATACTGCTCCCTATGTACAGGAATATAACTACTATAATACTGCTCCCTATGTACAAGAATATAACTACTATAATACTGCTCCTATATACAAGAATAAAACTACTATAATACTGCTCCTATGTACAAGAATATAACTACTATAATACTGCCCTCTATGTACAAGAATATAACTACTATAATACTGCTCCCTATGTACAGGAATATAACTACTATAATACTGCTCCTATGTACAAGAATATAACTACTATAATACTGCTCCTATGTACAAGAATATAACTGCTATAATACTGCCCCCTATGTACAAGAATATAACTACTATAATACTGCTCCTATGTACAAGAATATAACTACTATAATACTGCTCCTATGTACAAGAATATAACTACTATAATACTGCTCCTATGTACAAGAATATAACTACTATACTACTGCTCCTATGTACAAGAATATAACTACTATAATACTGCCCCTATGTACAAGAATATAACTACTATAATACTGCTCCTATGTACAAGAATATAACTACTATAATACTGCTCCTATGTACAAGAATATAACTACTATAATACTGCTCCTATGTACAAGAATATAACTACTATAATACTGCCCCATATGTACAAGAATATAACTACTATAATACTGCTCCTATGTACAAGAATATAACTACTATAATACTGCTCCTATGTACAAGAATATAGCTACTATAATACTGCCCCTATGTACAAGAATATAGCTACTATAATACTGCCCCTTATGTATAAGAATATAACTACTATAATACTGCCCTTATGTACAAGAATATAACTACTATAACACTGCCCCTATGTACAAGAATATAACTACTATAATACTGCTCCTATGTACAAGAATATAACTACTATAATACTGCTCCTATGTACAAGAATATAACTACTTTAATACTGCCCCATATGTCCAAGAATATAACTACTATAATACTGCTCCTATGTACAAGAATATAGCTACTATAATACTGCCCCTATGTACTAGAATATAGCTGCTATAATGCTGCCCCTTATGTATAATAATATAACTACTATAATACTGCTCCCTATGTACAAGAATATAACTACTATAATACTGTCCTTATGTACAAGAATATAACTACTATAATACTGCCTCTATGTACCAGAATATAACTACTATAATACTGCCTCCTATGTACAAGAATATAACTACTACAATACTGCTCCTATGTACAAGAATATAACTACTATAATACTGCTCCTATGTACAGGAATGTAACTACTATAATACTGCCCCTTATGTATAAGAATATAACTTCTATAATACTGTCCCCTATGTACAAGAACATAACTACTATAATACTGCCCCTATGTACAGGAATATAACTACTATAATACTACCCCTATGTACAAGAATATAACTGCTATAATACTTCCCCCTATGTACAAGAATATAACTACTATAACACTACTCCTATGTACAAGAATATAACTACTATAATACTGCTTCTATGTACAAGAATATAACTACTATAATACTGCCCCCTATGTACAAGAATATAACTACTATAATACTGTCCCCTATGTACAAGAACATAACTACTATAATACTGCCCCTATGTACAGGAATATAACTACTATAATACTACCCCTATGTACAAGAATATAACTGCTATAATACTGCCCCCTATGTACAAGAAAATAACTACTATAATACTGCCCCTATGTACAAGAATATAACTACTATAATACTGCTCCCTATGTACAAGAATATAACTACTATAATACTGCTCCCTATGTACAAGAATATAACTACTATAATACTGCTCCTATATACAAGAATATAACTACTGTAATACTGCTCCTATGTACAAGAATATAACTAATATAATACTGCCCATATATACAAGAATATAACTAATATAATACTGCCCCCTATGTACAAGAATGTAACTACTATAATACTGCCCCTATGTACAAGAATATAACTACTATAATACTGCTCCTATGTACAAGAATATAACTACTATAATACTGCCCCTATGTACAAGAATATAACTACTATAATACTGCTCCTATGTACAAGAATATAACTGCTATAATACTGCTCCTATATACAAGAATATAACTACTATAATACTGCTCCTATGTACAAGAATATAACTACTATAATACTGCCTCCTATGTACAAGAATATAACTACTATAATAGTGCCCCCTATGTACAAGAATATAACTACTATAATGCTGCTCCTATGTACAAGAATATAACTACTATAATACTGCCCCCTATGTACAAGAATATAACTACTATAATACTGCTCCTATGTACAAGAATATAACTACTATAATACTACCCCCTATGTACAAGAATATAACTACTATAATACTGCCCCTATGTGCAAGAATATAACTACTATAATACTGCCCCTATGTACAAGAATATAACTACTATAATACTGCTCCCTATGTACAGGAATATAACTACTATAATACTGCTCCTATGTACAAGAATATATCTACTATAATACTGCTCCTATGTACAAGAATATAACTACTATAATACTGCCCTCTATGTACAAGAATATAACTACTATAATACTGCTCCCTATGTACAGGAATATAACTACTATAATACTGCTCCTATGTACAAAAATATATCTACTATAATACTGCTCCTATGTACAAGAATATAACTAATATAATACTGCCCCTATGTACAAGAATATAACTACTATAATACTGCTCCTATGTACAAGAATATAACTACTATAATACTGCTCCCTATGTACAAGAATATAACTACTATAATACTGCTCCTATATACAAGAATAAAACTACTATAATACTGCTCCTATGTACAAGAATATAACTACTATAATACTGCCCTCTATGTACAAGAATATAACTAGTATAATACTGCTCCCTATGTACAGGAATATAACTACTATAATACTGCTCCTATGTACAAGAATATAACTACTATAATACTGCTCCTATGTACAAGAATATAACTACTATAATACTGCTCCCTATGTACAAGAATATAACTACTATAATACTGCTCCTATATACAAGAATAAAACTACTATAATACTGCTCCTATGTACAAGAATATAACTACTATAATACTGCCCTCTATGTACAAGAATATAACTAGTATAATACTGCTCCCTATGTACAGGAATATAACTACTATAATACTGCTCCTATGTACAAGAATATAACTACTATAATACTGCTCCTATGTACAAGAATATAACTACTATAATACTGCCCTCTATGTAAAAGCATATAACTACTATAATACTGCTCCCTATGTACAGGAATATAACTACTATAATACTGCTCCCTATGTACAAGAATATAACTACTATAATACTGCTCCTATATACAAGAATAAAACTACTATAATACTGCTCCTATGTACAAGAATATAACTACTATAATACTGCCCTCTATGTACAAGAATATAACTAGTATAATACTGCTCCCTATGTACAGGAATATAACTACTATAATACTGCCCTCTATGTACAAGAATATAACTAGTATAATACTGCTCCCTATGTACAGGAATATAACTACTATAATACTGCTCCTATGTACAAGAATATAACTACTATAATACTGCTCCTATGTACAAGAATATAACTACTATAATACTGCTCCCTATGTACAAGAATATAACTACTATAATACTGCTCCTATATACAAGAATAAAACTACTATAATACTGCTCCTATGTACAAGAATATAACTACTATAATACTGCCCTCTATGTACAAGAATATAACTAGTATAATACTGCTCCCTATGTACAGGAATATAACTACTATAATACTGCTCCTATGTACAAGAATATAACTACTATAATACTGCTCCTATGTACAAGAATATAACTACTATAATACTGCCCTCTATGTAAAAGCATATAACTACTATAATACTGCTCCCTATGTACAGGAATATAACTACTATAATACTGCTCCCTATGTACAAGAATATAACTACTATAATACTGCTCCTATATACAAGAATATAACTACTATAATACTGCCCCCTATGTACAAGAATATAACTACTATAATACTGCCCCTATGTACAACAATGTAACTACTATAATACTGCCCCATATGTACAAGAATATAACTGCTGTAATACTGCTCCTATGTACAAGAATATAACTACTATAATACTGCCCCCTATGTACAAGAATATACAGTGCCTACAAGTAGTATTCAACCCCCTGCAGATTTAGCTGGTTTGATAAGATGCAAATAAGTTAGAGCCTTCAAACTGCAAACGAGAGTAGGTTTTATGAACAGAAGCATAAATTTTACAAACCAAAAAGTTATGTTGCTCAGTTGAATTTTATTAAATTTTAAACATAAAAGTGTGGGTCAATTATTATACAACCCCTATGTTTAATATTTTGTGGAATAACCCTTGTTTGCAATTACAGCTAATAATCGTCTTTTATAAGACCTGATCAGGCCGGCACAGGTCTATGGAGTTATCTTGGCCCACTCCTCCATGCAGATCTTCTCCAAGTTATCTAGGTTCTTTGGGTGTCTCATGTGGACTTTATTCTTGAGCTCCTTCCACAAGTTTTTAATTGGGTTAAGGTCAGGAGACTGACTAGGCCACTCCAACACCTTGACTTTTTCCCTCTTGAACCAGGCCTTGGTTTTCTTGGCTGTGTGCTTTGGGTCGTTGTCTTGTTGGAAGATGAAATTACGACCCATCTTAAGATCCTTGATGGAGGAGCGGAGGTTCTTGGCCAAAATCTCCAGGTAGGCCGTGCTATCCATCTTCCCATGGATGCGGACCAGATGGCCAGGCCCCTTGGCAGAGAAACAGCCCCACAGCATGATGCTGCCACCACCATGCTTGACTATAGGGATGGTATTCTTGGGGTCGTATGCAGTGCCATCCAGTCTCCAAACGTCACATGTGTGGTTGGCACCAAAGATCTCGATCTTGGTCTCATCAGACCATAGAACCTTGAACCAGTCTGTCTCAGAGTCCTCCAAGTGATCATGAGCAAACTGTAGACGAGCCTTGACATGACGCTTTGAAAGTAAAGGTACCTTACGGGCTCGTCTGGAACGGAGACCATTGCGGTGGAGTACGTTACTTATGGTATTGACTGAAACCAATGTCCCCACTGCCATGAGATCTTCCCGGAGCTCCTTCCTTGTTGTCCTTGGGTTAGCCTTGACTCTTCGGACAAGCCTGGCCTCGGCACGGGAGGATACTTTCAAAGGCTGTCCTGGCCGTGGAAGGCTAACAATAGTTCCATAAGCCTTCCACTTACGGATGATGCTTCCAACAGTGGAGACAGGTAGGCCCATCTCATTGGAAAGGGTTTTGTACCCCTTGCCAGCCTTGTGACCCTCCATGATCTTGTCTCTGATGGCCTTGGAATGCTCCTTTGTCTTTCCCATGTTGACCATGTCTGAGTGCTGTTCACAAGTTTGGGGAGGGTCTTAAATAGTCAGAAAAGGCTGGCAAAAGAGATCTTTAATCCACACATGTGAAGCTCATTATTCTTGGTGCCTGAACTACTTCTTAATACTTTAGGGGGACCAAACAGAATTCTTGTGGTTTGAGGGGTTGAATAATAAATGACACTCTGAATTAACTTTTTACGTTTTAAAAAAAACAAACAAAAAAAAACAAAAACAAAATTTGCTGCAGTGCATTTCCCACTTCCAGGCTGATCTACAGTACAAATGTCACAATGCCAAGTTAATTCCGCATGTGTCAACCAGCTAAATCTGCAGGGGGTTGAATACTACTTGTAGGCACTGTAACTACTATAATACTGCTCCTATGTACAAGAATATAACTGCTATAATACTGCTCCTATATACAAGAATATAACTACTATAATACTGCTCCTATGTACAAGAATATAACTACTATAATACTGCCTCCTATGTACAAGAATATAACTACTATAATAGTGCCCCCTATGTACAAGAATATAACTACTATAATGCTGCTCCTATGTACAAGAATATAACTACTATAATACTGCCCAATATGTACAAGAATATAACTACTATAATACTGCTCCTATGTACAAGAATATAACTACTATAATACTACCCCCTATGTACAAGAATATAACTACTATAATACTGCCCCTATGTGCAAGAATATAACTACTATAATACTGCCCCTATGTACAAGAATATAACTACTATAATACTGCTCCCTATGTACAGGAATATAACTACTATAATACTGCTCCTATGTACAAGAATATATCTACTATAATACTGCTCCTATGTACAAGAATATAACTACTATAATACTGCCCTCTATGTACAAGAATATAACTACTATAATACTGCTCCCTATGTACAGGAATATAACTACTATAATACTGCTCCTATGTACAAAAATATATCTACTATAATACTGCTCCTATGTACAAGAATATAACTAATATAATACTGCCCCTATGTACAAGAATATAACTACTATAATACTGCTCCTATATACAAGAATATAACTACTATAATACTGCTCTCTATGTACAAGAATATAACTAGTATAATACTGCTCCCTATGTACAGGAATATAACTACTATAATACTGCTCCTATGTACAAGAATATAACTACTATAATACTGCTCCTATGTACAAGAATATAACTACTATAATACTGCTCCCTATGTACAAGAATATAACTACTATAATACTGCTCCTATATACAAGAATAAAACTACTATAATACTGCTCCTATGTACAAGAATATAACTACTATAATACTGCCCCTATGTACAAGAATATAACTACTATAATACTGCTCCTATGTACAAGAATATAACTACTATAATACTGCTCCTATGTACAAGAATATAACTACTATAATACTGCTCCTATGTACAAGAATATAACTACTATAATACTGCCCCATATGTACAAGAATATAACTACTATAATACTGCTCCTATGTACAAGAATATAACTACTATAATACTGCTCCTATGTACAAGAATAAAGCTACTATAATACTGCCCCTATGTACAAGAATATAGCTACTATAATACTGCCCCTTATGTATAAGAATATAACTACTATAATACTGCCCTTATGTCCAAGAATATAACTACTATAATACTGCCCCTATGTACAAGAATATAACTACTATAATACTGCTCCTATGTACAAGAATATAACTACTATAATACTGCTCCTATGTACAAGAATATAACTACTATAATACTGCCGCATATGTACAAGAATATAACTACTATAATACTGCTCCTATGTACAAGAATATAGCTACTATAATACTGCCCCTATGTACAAGAATATAGCTGCTATAATACTGCCCCTTATGTATAATAATATAACTGCTATAATACTGCTCCCTATGTACAAGAATATAACTACTATAATACTGCCCTTATGTACAAGAATATAACTACTATAATACTGCCTCTATGTACCAGAATATAACTACTATAATACTGCTCCTATGTACAAGAACATAACTACTATAATACTGCCCTTATGTACAGGAATATAACTACTATAATACTACCCCTATGTACAAGAATATAACTGCTATAATACTGCCCCCTATGTACAAGAATATAACTACTATAATACTGCCCCTATGTACAAGAATATAACTACTATAATACTGCTCCCTATGTACAAGAATATAACTACTATAATACTGCTCCTATATACAAGAATATAACTACTATAATACTGCTGCTATGTACAAGAATATAACTACTATAATACTGCCCCTATATACAAGAATATAACTACTATAATACTGCCCCCTATGTACAAGAATGTAACTACTATAATACTGCCCCTATGTACAAGAATGTAACTAATATAATACTGCCCCTATGTACAAGAATATAACTACTATAATACTGCTCCTATGTACAAGAATATAACTACTATAATACTGCCCCCTATGTACAAGAATATAACTACTATAATACTGCCCCTATGTACAACAATGTAACTACTATAATACTGCCCCATATGTACAAGAATATAACTGCTGTAATAATGCCCCTATGTACAAGAATATAACTACTATAATACTGCTCCTATGTACAAGAATATAACTGCTATAATACTGCTCATATATGCAAGAATGTAACTACTATAATACTGCTCCTATGTACAAGAATATAACTACTATAATACTGCCTCCTATGTACAAGAATATAACTACTATAATAGTGCCCCCTATGTACAAGAATATAACTACTATAATACTGCTCCTATGTACAAGAATATAACTACTATAATACTGCCCCCTATGTACAAGAATATAACTACTATAATACTGCTCCTATGTACAAGAATATAACTACTATAATACTACCCCCTATGTACAAGAATATAACTACTATAATACTGCCCCTATGTGCAAGAATATAACTACTATAATACTGCCCCTATGTACAAGAATATAACTACTATAATACTGCTCCCTATGTACAGGAATATTACTACTATAATACTGCTCCTATGTACAAGAATATATCTACTATAATACTGCTCCTATGTAAAAGATTATAACTACTATAATACTGCCCTCTATGTACAAGAATATAACTACTATAATACTGCTCCCTATGTACAGGAATATAACTACTATAATACTGCTCCTATGTACAAAAATATATCTACTATAATACTGCTCCTATGTACAAGAATATAACTAATATAATACTGCCCCTATGTACAAGAATATAACTACTATAATACTGCTCCTATATACAAGAATATAACTACTATAATACTGCCCTCTATGTACAAGAATATAACTACTATAATACTGCTCCTATGTACAAGAATATAACTACTATAATACTGCTACTATGTACAAGAATATAACTACTATAATACTGCTCCTATATACAAGAAAAAAACTACTATAATACTGCTCCTATGTACAAGAATATAACTACTATAATACTGCCCTCTATGTACAAGAATATAACTAGTATAATACTGCTCCCTATGTACAGGAATATAACTACTATAATACTGCTCCTATGTACAAGAATATAACTACTATAATACTGCTCCTATGTACAAGAATATAACTACTATAATACTGCCCTCTATGTAAAAGCATATAACTACTATAATACTGCTCCCTATGTACAGGAATATAACTACTATAATACTGCTCCCTATGTACAAGAATATAACTACTATAATACTGCTCCTATATACAAGAATAAAACTACTATAATACTGCTCCTATGTACAAGAATATAACTACTATAATACTGCCCTCTATGTACAAGAATATAACTACTATAATACTGCTCCCTATGTACAGGAATATAACTACTATAATACTGCTCCTATGTACAAGAATATAACTACTATAATACTGCTCCTATGTACAAGAATATAACTGCTATAATACTGCCCCCTATGTACAAGAATATAACTACTATAATACTGCTCCTATGTACAAGAATATAACTACTATAATACTGCTCCTATGTACAAGAATATAACTACTATAATACTGCTCCTATGTACAAGAATATAACTACTATAATACTGCCCCCTATGTACAAGAATATAACTACTATAATACTGCCCCTATGTACAACAATGTAACTACTATAATACTGCCCCATATGTACAAGAATATAACTGCTGTAATAATGCCCCTATGTACAAGAATATAACTACTATAATACTGCTCCTATGTACAAGAATATAACTGCTATAATACTGCTCATATATGCAAGAATGTAACTACTATAATACTGCTCCTATGTACAAGAATATAACTACTATAATACTGCCTCCTATGTACAAGAATATAACTACTATAATAGTGCCCCCTATGTACAAGAATATAACTACTATAATACTGCTCCTATGTACAAGAATATAACTACTATAATACTGCCCCCTATGTACAAGAATATAACTACTATAATACTGCTCCTATGTACAAGAATATAACTACTATAATACTACCCCCTATGTACAAGAATATAACTACTATAATACTGCCCCTATGTGCAAGAATATAACTACTATAATACTGCCCCTATGTACAAGAATATAACTACTATAATACTGCTCCCTATGTACAGGAATATTACTACTATAATACTGCTCCTATGTACAAGAATATATCTACTATAATACTGCTCCTATGTAAAAGATTATAACTACTATAATACTGCCCTCTATGTACAAGAATATAACTACTATAATACTGCTCCCTATGTACAGGAATATAACTACTATAATACTGCTCCTATGTACAAAAATATATCTACTATAATACTGCTCCTATGTACAAGAATATAACTAATATAATACTGCCCCTATGTACAAGAATATAACTACTATAATACTGCTCCTATATACAAGAATATAACTACTATAATACTGCCCTCTATGTACAAGAATATAACTACTATAATACTGCTCCTATGTACAAGAATATAACTACTATAATACTGCTACTATGTACAAGAATATAACTACTATAATACTGCTCCTATATACAAGAAAAAAACTACTATAATACTGCTCCTATGTACAAGAATATAACTACTATAATACTGCCCTCTATGTACAAGAATATAACTAGTATAATACTGCTCCCTATGTACAGGAATATAACTACTATAATACTGCTCCTATGTACAAGAATATAACTACTATAATACTGCTCCTATGTACAAGAATATAACTACTATAATACTGCCCTCTATGTAAAAGCATATAACTACTATAATACTGCTCCCTATGTACAGGAATATAACTACTATAATACTGCTCCCTATGTACAAGAATATAACTACTATAATACTGCTCCTATATACAAGAATAAAACTACTATAATACTGCTCCTATGTACAAGAATATAACTACTATAATACTGCCCTCTATGTACAAGAATATAACTACTATAATACTGCTCCCTATGTACAGGAATATAACTACTATAATACTGCTCCTATGTACAAGAATATAACTACTATAATACTGCTCCTATGTACAAGAATATAACTGCTATAATACTGCCCCCTATGTACAAGAATATAACTACTATAATACTGCTCCTATGTACAAGAATATAACTACTATAATACTGCTCCTATGTACAAGAATATAACTACTATAATACTGCTCCTATGTACAAGAATATAACTACTATAATACTGCTCCTATGTACAAGAATATAACTACTATAATACTGCCCCTATGTACAAGAATATAACTACTATAATACTGCTCCTATGTACAAAAATATAACTACTATAATACTGCTCCTATGTACAAGAATATAACTACTATAATACTGCTCCTATGTACAAGAATATAACTACTATAATACTGCCCCATATGTACAAGAATATAACTGCTGTAATAATGCCCCTATGTACAAGAATATAACTACTATAATACTGCTCCTATGTACAAGAATATAACTGCTATAATACTGCTCCTATGTACAAGAATATAACTGCTATAATACTGCTCATATATGCAAGAATGTAACTACTATAATACTGCTCCTATGTACAAGAATATAACTACTATAATACTGCCTCCTATGTACAAGAATATAACTACTATAATAGTGCCCCCTATGTACAAGAATATAACTACTATAATACTGCTCCTATGTACAAGAATATAACTACTATAATACTGCCCCCTATGTACAAGAATATAACTACTATAATACTGCTCCTATGTACAAGAATATAACTACTATAATACTACCCCCTATGTACAAGAATATAACTACTATAATACTGCCCCTATGTGCAAGAATATAACTACTATAATACTGCCCCTATGTACAAGAATATAACTACTATAATACTGCTCCCTATGTACAGGAATATAACTACTATAATACTGCTCCTATGTACAAGAATATATCTACTATAATACTGCTCCTATGTACAAGATTATAAGTACTATAATACTGCCCTCTATGTACAAGAATATAACTACTATAATACTGCTCCCTATGTACAGGAATATAACTATTATAATACCGCTCCTATGTACAAAAATATATCTACTATAATACTGCTCCTATGTACAAGAATATAACTAATATAATACTGCCCCTATGTACAAGAATATAACTACTATAATACTGCTCCTATATACAAGAATATAACTACTATAATACTGCCCTCTATGTACAAGAATATAACTACTATAATACTGCTCCTATGTACAAGAATATAACTACTATAATACTGCTCCTATGTACAAGAATATAACTACTATAATACTGCTCCTATATACAAGAAAAAAACTACTATAATACTGCTCCTATGTACAAGAATATAACTAATATAATACTGCCCTCTATGTACAAGAATATAACTAGTATAATACTGCTCCCTATGTACAGGAATATAACTACTATAATACTGCTCCTATGTACAAGAATATAACTACTATAATACTGCTCCTATGTACAAGAATATAACTACTATAATACTGCCCTCTATGTAAAAGCATATAACTACTATAATACTGCTCCCTATGTACAGGAATATAACTACTATAATACTGCTCCCTATGTACAAGAATATAACTACTATAATACTGCTCCTATATACAAGAATAAAACTACTATAATACTGCTCCTATGTACAAGAATATAACTACTATAATACTGCCCTCTATGTACAAGAATATAACTACTATAATACTGCTCCCTATGTACAGGAATATAACTACTATAATACTGCTCCTATGTACAAGAATATAACTACTATAATACTGCTCCTATGTACAAGAATATAACTGCTATAATACTGCCCCCTATGTACAAGAATATAACTACTATAATACTGCTCCTATGTACAAGAATATAACTACTATAATACTGCTCCTATGTACAAGAATATAACTACTATAATACTGCTCCTATGTACAAGAATATAACTACTATAATACTGCTCCTATGTACAAGAATATAACTACTATAATACTGCCCCTATGTACAAGAATATAACTACTATAATACTGCTCCTATGTACAAAAATATAACTACTATAATACTGCTCCTATGTACAAGAATATAACTACTATAATACTCCTCCTATGTACAAGAATATAACTACTATAATACTGCCCCATATGTACAAGAATATAACTACTATAATACTGCTCCTATGTACAAGAATATAACTACTATAATACTGCTCCTATGTACAAGAATAAAGCTACTATAATACTGCCCCTATGTACAAGAATATAGCTACTATAATACTGCCCCTTATGTATAAGAATATAACTACTATAATACTGCCCTTATGTCCAAGAATATAACTACTATAATACTGCCCCTATGTACAAGAATATAACTACTATAATACTGCTCCTATGTACAAGAATATAACTACTATAATACTGCTCCTATGTACAAGAATATAACTACTATAATACTGCCCCATATGTACAAGAATATAACTACTATAATACTGCTCCTATGTACAAGAATATAGCTACTATAATACTGCCCCTATGTACAAGAATATAGCTGCTATAATACTGCCCCTTATGTATAAGAATATAACTGCTATAATACTGCTCCCTATGTACAAGAATATAACTACTATAATACTGCCCTTATGTACAAGAATATAACTACTATAATACTGCCTCTATGTACCAGAATATAACTACTATAATACTGCCTCCTATGTACAAGAATATAACTACTATAATACTGCTCCTATGTACAAGAATATAACTACTATAATACTGCTCCTATGTACAGGAATATAACTACTATAATACTGCCCCTTATGTATAAGAATATAACTTCTATAATACTGTCCCCTATGTACAAGAACATAAATACTATAATACTGCCCCTATGTACAGGAATATAACTACTATAATACTACCCCTATGTACAAGAATATAACTGCTATAATACTGCCCCCTATGTACAAGAATATAACTACTATAATACTACTCCTATGTACAAGAATATAACTACTATAATACTGCTTCTATGTACAAGAATATAACTACTATAATACTGCCCCCTATGTACAAGAATATAACTACTATAATACTGTCCCCTATGTACAAGAACATAACTACTATAATACTGCCCCTATGTACAGGAATATAACTACTATGATACTACCCCTATGTACAAGAATATAACTGCTATAATACTGCCCCCTATGTACAAGAATATAACTACTATAATACTGCCCCTATGTACAAGAATATAACTACTATAATACTGCTCCCTATGTACAAGAATATAACTACTATAATACTGCTCCTATATACAAGAATATAACTACTATAATACTGCTCCTATGTACAAGAATATAACTGCTATAATACTGCTCCTATGTACAAGAATATAACTACTATAATACTGCCCCTATATACAAGAATATAACTACTATAATACTGCCCCCTATGTACAGGAATGTAACTACTATAATACTGCCCCTATGTACAAGAATATAACTACTATAATACTGCCCCTATGTACAACAATGTAACTACTATAATACTGCCCCCTATGTACAAGAATATAACTACTATAATACTGCCCCTATGTGCAAGAATATAACTACTATAATACTGCCCCTATGTACAAGAATATAACTACTATAATACTGCTCCCTATGTACAGGAATATAACTACTATAATACTGCTCCTATGTACAAGAATATATCTACTATAATACTGCTCCTATGTACAAGAATATAACTACTATAATACTGCCCTCTATGTACAAGAATATAACTACTATAATACTGCTCCCTATGTACAGGAATATAACTACTATAATACTGCTCCTATGTACAAAAATATATCTACTATAATACTGCTCCTATGTACAAGAATATAACTAATATAATACTGCCCCTATGTACAAGAATATAACTACTATAATACTGCTCCTATATACAAGAATATAACTACTATAATACTGCGCTCTATGTACAAGAATATAACTAGTATAATACTGCTCCCTATGCACAGGAATATAACTAGTATAATACTGCTCCTATGTACAAGAATATAACTACTATAATACTGCTCCTATGTACAAGAATATAACTACTATAATACTGCTCCTATGAACAAGAATATAACTACTATAATACTGCTCCTATATACAAGAATAAAACTACTATAATACTGCTCCTATGTACAAGAATATAACTACTATAATACTGCTCCTATGTACAAAAATATATCTACTATAATACTGCTCCTATATACAAGAATATAACTAATATAATACTGCCCCTATGTACAAGAATATAACTACTATAATACTGCTCCTATATACAAGAATATAACTACTATAATACTGCGCTCTATGTACAAGAATATAACTAGTATAATACTGCTCCCTATGCACAGGAATATAACTAGTATAATACTGCTCCTATGTACAAGAATATAACTACTATAATACTGCTCCTATGTACAAGAATATAACTACTATAATACTGCTCCTATGTACAAGAATATAACTACTATAATACTGCTCCTATGTACAAGAATATAACTACTATAATACTGCCCCATATGTACAAGAATATAACTACTATAATACTGCTCCTATGTACAAGAATATAACTACTATAATACTGCTCCTATGTACAAGAATAAAGCTACTATAATACTGCCCCTATGTACAAGAATATAGCTACTATAATACTGCCCCTTATGTATAAGAATATAACTACTATAATACTGCCCTTATGTCCAAGAATATAACTACTATAATACTGCCCCTATGTACAAGAATATAACTACTATAATACTGCTCCTATGTACAAGAATATAACTACTATAATACTGCTCCTATGTACAAGAATATAACTACTATAATACTGCCCCATATGTACAAGAATATAACTACTATAATACTGCTCCTATGTACAAGAATATAGCTACTATAATACTGCCCCTATGTACAAGAATATAGCTGCTATAATACTGCCCCTTATGTATAAGAATATAACTGCTATAATACTGCTCCCTATGTACAAGAATATAACTACTATAATACTGCCCTTATGTACAAGAATATAACTACTATAATACTGCCTCTATGTACCAGAATATAACTACTATAATACTGCCTCCTATGTACAAGAATATAACTACTATAATACTGCTCCTATGTACAAGAATATAACTACTATAATACTGCTCCTATGTACAGGAATATAACTACTATAATACTGCCCCTTATGTATAAGAATATAACTTCTATAATACTGTCCCCTATGTACAAGAACATAAATACTATAATACTGCCCCTATATACAGGAATATAACTACTATAATACTACCCCTATGTACAAGAATATAACTGCTATAATACTGCCCCCTATGTACAAGAATATAACTACTATAATACTACTCCTATGTACAAGAATATAACTACTATAATACTGCTTCTATGTACAAGAATATAACTACTATAATACTGCCCCCTATGTACAAGAATATAACTACTATAATACTGTCCCCTATGTACAAGAACATAACTACTATAATACTGCCCCTACGTACAGGAATATAACTACTATGATACTACCCCTATGTACAAGAATATAACTGCTATAATACTGCCCCCTATGTACAAGAATATAACTACTATAATACTGCCCCTATGTACAAGAATATAACTACTATAATACTGCTCCCTATGTACAAGAATATAACTACTATAATACTGCTCCTATATACAAGAATATAACTACTATAATACTGCTCCTATGTACAAGAATATAACTACTATAATACTGCTCCTATGTACAAGAATATAACTACTATAATACTGCCCCTATATACAAGAATATAACTACTATAATACTGCCCCCTATGTACAGGAATGTAACTACTATAATACTGCCCCTATGTACAAGAATATAACTACTATAATACTGCCCCTATGTACAACAATGTAACTACTATAATACTGCCCCCTATGTACAAGAATATAACTGCTGTAATAATGCCCCTATGTACAAGAATATAACTACTATAATACTGCTCCTATGTACAAGAATATAACTACTATAATACTGCCCCATATGTACAAGAATATAACTGCTGTAATAATGCCCCTATGTACAAGAATATAACTACTATAATACTGCTCCTATGTACAAGAATATAACTGCTATAATACTGCTCCTATGTACAAGAATATAACTGCTATAATACTGCTCATATATGCAAGAATGTAACTACTATAATACTGCTCCTATGTACAAGAATATAACTACTATAATACTGCCTCCTATGTACAAGAATATAACTACTATAATAGTGCCCCCTATGTACAAGAATATAACTACTATAATACTGCTCCTATGTACAAGAATATAACTACTATAATACTGCCCCCTATGTACAAGAATATAACTACTATAATACTGCTCCTATGTACAAGAATATAACTACTAAAATACTACCCCCTATGTACAAGAATATAACTACTATAATACTGCCCCTATGTGCAAGAATATAACTACTATAATACTGCCCCTATGTACAAGAATATAACTACTATAATACTGCTCCCTATGTACAGGAATATAACTACTATAATACTGCTCCTATGTACAAGAATATATCTACTATAATACTGCTCCTATGTACAAGATTATAACTACTATAATACTGCCCTCTATGTACAAGAATATAACTACTATAATACTGCTCCCTATGTACAGGAATATAACTATTATAATACTGCTCCTATGTACAAAAATATATCTACTATAATACTGCTCCTATGTACAAGAATATAACTAATATAATACTGCCCCTATGTACAAGAATATAACTACTATAATACTGCTCCTATATACAAGAATATAACTACTATAATACTGCCCTCTATGTACAAGAATATAACTACTATAATACTGCTCCTATGTACAAGAATATAACTACTATAATACTGCTCCTATGTACAAGAATATAACTACTATAATACTGCTCCTATATACAAGAAAAAAACTACTATAATACTGCTCCTATGTACAAGAATATAACTAATATAATACTGCCCTCTATGTACAAGAATATAACTAGTATAATACTGCTCCCTATGTACAGGAATATAACTACTATAATACTGCTCCTATGTACAAGAATATAACTACTATAATACTGCTCCTATGTACAAGAATATAACTACTATAATACTGCCCTCTATGTAAAAGCATATAACTACTATAATACTGCTCCCTATGTACAGGAATATAACTACTATAATACTGCTCCCTATGTACAAGAATATAACTACTATAATACTGCTCCTATATACAAGAATAAAACTACTATAATACTGCTCCTATGTACAAGAATATAACTACTATAATACTGCCCTCTATGTACAAGAATATAACTACTATAATACTGCTCCCTATGTACAGGAATATAACTACTATAATACTGCTCCTATGTACAAGAATATAACTACTATAATACTGCTCCTATGTACAAGAATATAACTGCTATAATACTGCCCCCTATGTACAAGAATATAACTACTATAATACTGCTCCTATGTACAAGAATATAACTACTATAATACTGCTCCTATGTACAAGAATATAACTACTATAATACTGCTCCTATGTACAAGAATATAACTACTATAATACTGCCCCTATGTACAAGAATATAACTACTATAATACTGCTCCTATGTACAAAAATATAACTACTATAATACTGCTCCTATGTACAAGAATATAACTACTATAATACTCCTCCTATGTACAAGAATATAACTACTATAATACTGCCCCATATGTACAAGAATATAACTACTATAATACTGCTCCTATGTACAAGAATATAACTACTATAATACTGCTCCTATGTACAAGAATAAAGCTACTATAATACTGCCCCTATGTACAAGAATATAGCTACTATAATACTGCCCCTTATGTATAAGAATATAACTACTATAATACTGCCCTTATGTCCAAGAATATAACTACTATAATACTGCCCCTATGTACAAGAATATAACTACTATAATACTGCTCCTATGTACAAGAATATAACTACTATAATACTGCTCCTATGTACAAGAATATAACTACTATAATACTGCCCCATATGTACAAGAATATAACTACTATAATACTGCTCCTATGTACAAGAATATAGCTACTATAATACTGCCCCTATGTACAAGAATATAGCTGCTATAATACTGCCCCTTATGTATAAGAATATAACTGCTATAATACTGCTCCCTATGTACAAGAATATAACTACTATAATACTGCCCTTATGTACAAGAATATAACTACTATAATACTGCCTCTATGTACCAGAATATAACTACTATAATACTGCCTCCTATGTACAAGAATATAACTACTATAATACTGCTCCTATGTACAAGAATATAACTACTATAATACTGCTCCTATGTACAGGAATATAACTACTATAATACTGCCCCTTATGTATAAGAATATAACTTCCATAATACTGTCCCCTATGTACAAGAACATAAATACTATAATACTGCCCCTATGTACAGGAATATAACTACTATAATACTACCCCTATGTACAAGAATATAACTGCTATAATACTGCCCCCTATGTACAAGAATATAACTACTATAATACTACTCCTATGTACAAGAATATAACTACTATAATACTGCTTCTATGTACAAGAATATAACTACTATAATACTGCCCCCTATGTACAAGAATATAACTACTATAATACTGTCCCCTATGTACAAGAACATAACTACTATAATACTGCCCCTATGTACAGGAATATAACTACTATGATACTACCCCTATGTACAAGAATATAACTGCTATAATACTGCCCCCTATGTACAAGAATATAACTACTATAATACTGCCCCTATGTACAAGAATATAACTACTATAATACTGCTCCCTATGTACAAGAATATAACTACTATAATACTGCTCCTATATACAAGAATATAACTACTATAATACTGCTCCTATGTACAAGAATATAACTACTATAATACTGCTCCTATGTACAAGAATATAACTACTATAATACTGCCCCTATATACAAGAATATAACTACTATAATACTGCCCCCTATGTACAGGAATGTAACTACTATAATACTGCCCCTATGTACAAGAATATAACTACTATAATACTGCCCCTATGTACAACAATGTAACTACTATAATACTGCCCCCTATGTACAAGAATATAACTACTATAATACTGCCCCTATGTGCAAGAATATAACTACTATAATACTGCCCCTATGTACAAGAATATAACTACTATAATACTGCTCCCTATGTACAGGAATATAACTACTATAATACTGCTCCTATGTACAAGAATATATCTACTATAATACTGCTCCTATGTACAAGAATATAACTACTATAATACTGCCCTCTATGTACAAGAATATAACTACTATAATACTGCTCCCTATGTACAGGAATATAACTACTATAATACTGCTCCTATGTACAAAAATATATCTACTATAATACTGCTCCTATGTACAAGAATATAACTAATATAATACTGCCCCTATGTACAAGAATATAACTACTATAATACTGCTCCTATATACAAGAATACAACTACTATAATACTGCGCTCTATGTACAAGAATATAACTAGTATAATACTGCTCCCTATGCACAGGAATATAACTAGTATAATACTGCTCCTATGTACAAGAATATAACTACTATAATACTGCTCCTATGTACAAGAATATAACTACTATAATACTGCTCCTATGAACAAGAATATAACTACTATAATACTGCTCCTATATACAAGAATAAAACTACTATAATACTGCTCCTATGTACAAGAATATAACTACTATAATACTGCTCCTATGTACAAAAATATATCTACTATAATACTGCTCCTATGTACAAGAATATAACTAATATAATACTGCCCCTATGTACAAGAATATAACTACTATAATACTGCTCCTATATACAAGAATATAACTACTATAATACTGCGCTCTATGTACAAGAATATAACTAGTATAATACTGCTCCCTATGCACAGGAATATAACTAGTATAATACTGCTCCTATGTACAAGAATATAACTACTATAATACTGCTCCTATGTACAAGAATATAACTACTATAATACTGCTCCTATGTACAAGAATATAACTACTATAATACTGCTCCTATGTACAAGAATATAACTACTATAATACTGCCCCATATGTACAAGAATATAACTACTATAATACTGCTCCTATGTACAAGAATATAACTACTATAATACTGCTCCTATGTACAAGAATAAAGCTACTATAATACTGCCGCTATGTACAAGAATATAGCTACTATAATACTGCCCCTTATGTATAAGAATATAACTACTATAATACTGCCCTTATGTCCAAGAATATAACTACTATAATACTGCCCCTATGTACAAGAATATAACTACTATAATACTGCTCCTATGTACAAGAATATAACTACTATAATACTGCTCCTATGTACAAGAATATAACTACTATAATACTGCCCCATATGTACAAGAATATAACTACTATAATACTGCTCCTATGTACAAGAATATAGCTACTATAATACTGCCCCTATGTACAAGAATATAGCTGCTATAATACTGCCCCTTATGTATAAGAATATAACTGCTATAATACTGCTCCCTATGTACAAGAATATAACTACTATAATACTGCCCTTATGTACAAGAATATAACTACTATAATACTGCCTCTATGTACCAGAATATAACTACTATAATACTGCCTCCTATGTACAAGAATATAACTACTATAATACTGCTCCTATGTACAAGAATATAACTACTATAATACTGCTCCTATGTACAGGAATATAACTACTATAATACTGCCCCTTATGTATAAGAATATAACTTCTATAATACTGTCCCCTATGTACAAGAACATAAATACTATAATACTGCCCCTATATACAGGAGTATAACTACTATAATACTACCCCTATGTACAAGAATATAACTGCTATAATACTGCCCCCTATGTACAAGAATATAACTACTATAATACTACTCCTATGTACAAGAATATAACTACTATAATACTGCTTCTATGTACAAGAATATAACTACTATAATACTGCCCCCTATGTACAAGAATATAACTACTATAACACTGTCCCCTATGTACAAGAACATAACTACTATAATACTGCCCCTACGTACAGGAATATAACTACTATGATACTACCCCCATGTACAAGAATATAACTGCTATAATACTGCCCCCTATGTACAAGAATATAACTACTATAATACTGCCCCTATGTACAAGAATATAACTACTATAATACTGCTCCCTATGTACAAGAATATAACTACTATAATACTGCTCCTATATACAAGAATATAACTACTATAATACTGCTCCTATGTACAAGAATATAACTACTATAATACTGCTCCTATGTACAAGAATATAACTACTATAATACTGCCCCTATATACAAGAATATAACTACTATAATACTGCCCCCTATGTACAGGAATGTAACTACTATAATACTGCCCCTATGTACAAGAATATAACTACTATAATACTGCCCCTATGTACAACAATGTAACTACTATAATACTGCCCCCTATGTACAAGAATATAACTACTATAATACTGCCCCTATGTGCAAGAATATAACTACTATAATACTGCCCCTATGTACAAGAATATAACTACTATAATACTGCTCCCTATGTACAGGAATATAACTACTATAATACTGCTCCTATGTACAAGAATATATCTACTATAATACTGCTCCTATGTACAAGAATATAACTACTATAATACTGCCCTCTATGTACAAGAATATAACTACTATAATACTGCTCCCTATGTACAGGAATATAACTACTATAATACTGCTCCTATGTACAAAAATATATCTACTATAATACTGCTCCTATGTACAAGAATATAACTAATATAATACTGCCCCTATGTACAAGAATATAACTACTATAATACTGCTCCTATATACAAGAATATAACTACTATAATACTGCGCTCTATGTACAAGAATATAACTAGTATAATACTGCTCCCTATGCACAGGAATATAACTAGTATAATACTGCTCCTATGTACAAGAATATAACTACTATAATACTGCTCCTATGTACAAGAATATAACTAGTATAATACTGCTCCTATGTACAAGAATATAACTACTATAATACTGCTCCTATATACAAGAATAAAACTACTATAATACTGCTCCTATGTACAAGAATATAACTACTATAATACTGCTCCTATGTACAAAAATATATCTACTATAATACTGCTCCTATGTACAAGAATATAACTAATATAATACTGCCCCTACGTACAAGAATATAACTACTATAATACTGCTCCTATATACAAGAATATAACTACTATAATACTGCGCTCTATGTACAAGAATATAACTAGTATAATACTGCTCCCTATGCACAGGAATATAACTAGTATAATACTGCTCCTATGTACAAGAATATAACTACTATAATACTGCTCCTATGTACAAGAATATAACTACTATAATACTGCTCCTATGTACAAGAATATAACTACTATAATACTGCTCCTATATACAAGAATAAAACTACTATAATACTGCTCCCTATGTACAGGAATATAACTACTATAATACTGCTCCTATGTACAAGAATATATCTACTATAATACTGCTCCTATGTACAAGAATATAACTACTATAATACTGCCCTCTATGTACAAGAATATAACTACTATAATACTGCCCCTATGTGCAAGAATATAACTACTATAATACTGCTCCCTATGTACAGGAATATAACTACTATAATACTGCTCCTATGTACAAAAATATATCTACTATAATACTGCTCCTATGTACAAGAATATAACTACTATAATACTGCTCCTATATACAAGAATAAAACTACTATAATACTGCTCCTATGTACAAGAATATAACTACTATAATACTGCTCCTATGTACAAAAATATATCTACTATAATACTGCTCCTATGTACAAGAATATAACTAATATAATACTGCCCCTATGTACAAGAATATAACTACTATAATACTGCTCCTATATACAAGAATATAACTACTATAATACTGCCCTCTATGTACAAGAATATAACTAGTATAATACTGCTCCCTATGTACAGGAATATAACTACTATAATACTGCTCCTATGTACAAGAATATAACTACTATAATACTGCTCCTATGTACAAGAATATAACTACTATAATACTGCTCCCTATGTACAAGAATATAACTACTATAATACTGCTCCTATATACAAGAATAAAACTACTATAATACTGCTCCTATGTACAAGAATATAACTACTATAATACTGCCCTCTATGTACAAGAATATAACTAGTATAATACTGCTCCCTATGTACAGGAATATAACTACTATAATACTGCTCCTATGTACAAGAATATAACTACTATAATACTGCTCCTATGTACAAGAATATAACTACTATAACACTGCCCTCTATGTAAAAGCATATAACTACTATAATACTGCTCCCTATGTACAGGAATATAACTACTATAATACTGCTCCTATGTACAAGAATATAACTACTATAATACTGCTCCTATGTACAAGAATATAACTGCTATAATACTGCCCCCTATGTACAAGAATATAACTACTATAATACTGCTCCTATGTACAAGAATATAACTACTATAATACTGCTCCTATGTACAAGAATATAACTACTATAATACTGCTCCTATGTACAAGAATATAACTACTATACTACTGCTCCTATGTACAAGAATATAACTACTATAATACTGCCCCTATGTACAAGAATATAACTACTATAATACTGCTCCTATGTACAAGAATATAACTACTATAATACTGCTCCTATGTACAAGAATATAACTACTATAATACTGCCCCATATGTACAAGAATATAACTACTATAATACTGCTCCTATGTACAAGAATATAACTACTATAATACTGCTCCTATGTACAAGAATATAGCTACTATAATACTGCCCCTATGTACAAGAATATAGCTACTATAATACTGCCCCTTATGTATAAGAATATAACTACTATAATACTGCCCTTATGTACAAGAATATAACTACTATAATACTGCCCCTATGTACAAGAATATAACTACTATAATACTGCTCCTATGTACAAGAATATAACTACTATAATACTGCTCCTATGTACAAGAATATAACTACTTTACTACTGCCCCATATGTACAAGAATATAACTACTATAATACTGCTCCTATGTACAAGAATATAGCTACTATAATACTGCCCCTATGTACTAGAATATAGCTGCTATAATGCTGCCCCTTATGTATAAGAATATAACTACTATAATACTGCTCCCTATGTACAAGAATATAACTACTATAATACTGTCCTTATGTACAAGAATATAACTACTATAATACTGCCTCTATGTACCAGAATATAACTACTATAATACTGCCTCCTATGTACAAGAATATAACTACTACAATACTGCTCCTATGTACAAGAATATAACTACTATAATACTGCTCCTATGTACAACAATGTAACTACTATAATACTGCCCCATATGTACAAGAATATAACTGCTGTAATACTGTCCCTATGTACAAGAATATAACTACTATAATACTGCTCCTATGTACAAGAATATAACTGCTATAATACTGCTCCTATATACAAGAATATAACTACTATAATACTGCTCCTATGTGCAAGAATATAACTACTATAATACTGCCTCCTATGTACAAGAATATAACTACTATAATAGTGCCCCCTATGTACAAGAATATAACTACTATAATACTGCTCCTATGTACAAGAATATAACTAATATAATACTGCCCCCTATGTACAAGAATATACAGTGCCTACAAGTAGTATTCAACCCCCTGCAGATTTAGCTGGTTTGATAAGATGCAAATAAGTTAGAGCCTTCAAACTGCAAACGAGAGTAGGTTTTATGAACAGAAGCATAAATCTTACAAACCAAAAAGTTATGTTGCTCAGTTGAATTTTATTAAATTTTAAACATAAAAGTGTGGGTCAATTATTATTCAACCCCTATGTTTAATATTTTGTGGAATAACCCTTGTTTGCAATTACAGCTAATAATCGTCTTTTATAAGACCTGATCAGGCCGGCACAGGTCTGTGGAGTTATCTTGGCCCACTCCTCCATGCAGATCTTCTCCAAGTTATCTAGGTTCTTTGGGTGTCTCATGTGGACTTTATTCTTGAGCTCCTTCCACAAGTTTTCAATTGGGTTAAGGTCAGGAGACTGACTAGGCCACTCCAACACCTTGACTTTTTCCCTCTTGAACCAGGCCTTGGTTTTCTTGGCTGTGTGCTTTGGGTCGTTGTCTTGTTGGAAGATGAAATTACGACCCATCTTAAGATCCTTGATGGAGGAGCGGAGGTTCTTGGCCAAAATCTCCAGGTAGGCCGTGCTATCCATCTTCCCATGGATGCGGACCAGATGGCCAGGCCCCTTGGCTGAGAAACAGCCCCACAGCATGATGCTGCCACCACCATGCTTGACTGTAGGGATGGTATTCTTGGGGTCGTATGCAGTGCCATCCAGTCTCCAAACGTCACGTGTGTGGTTGGCACCAAAGATCTCGATCTTGGTCTCATCAGACCGTAGAACCTTGAACCAGTCTGTCTCAGAGTCCTCCAAGTGATCATGAGCAAACTGTAGACGAGCCTTGACATGACGCTTTGAAAGTAAAGGTACCTTACGGGCTCGTCTGGAACGGAGACCATTGCGGTGGAGTACGTTACTTATGGTATTGACTGAAACCAATGTCCCCACTGCCATGAGATCTTCCCGGAGCTCCTTCCTTGTAGTCCTTGGGTTAGCCTTGACTCTTCGGACAAGCCTGGCCTCGGCACGGGAGGACACTTTCAAAGGCTGTCCAGGCCGTGGAAGGCTAACAGTAGTTCCATAAGCCTTCCACTTACGGATGATGCTCCCAACAGTGGAGACAGGTAGGCCCAACTCCTTGGAAAGGGTTTTGTACCCCTTGCCAGCCTTGTGACCCTCCACGATCTTGTCTCTGATGGCCTTGGAATGCACCTTTGTCTTTCCCATGTTGACCATGTCTGAGTGCTGTTCACAAGTTTGGGGAGGGTCTTAAATAGTCAGAAAAGGCTGGCAAAAGAGATCGTTAATCCACACATGTGAAGCTCATTATTCTTGGTGCCTGAACTGCTTCTTAATACTTTAGGGGGACCAAACAGAATTCTTGTGGTTTGAGGGGTTGAATAATAAATGACACTCTGAATTAACTTTTAACGTTTTTAAAAAAAAAAAAAAAAAAAAAAAACAATATTTGCTGCAGTGCATTTCCCACTTCCAGGCTGATCTACAGTACAAATGTCACAATGCCAAGTTAATTCCGCATGTGTCAACCAGCTAAATCTGCAGGGGGTTGAATACTACTTGTAGGCACTGTAACTACTATAATACTGCTCCTATGTACAAGAATATAACTACTATAATACTACCCCCTATGTACAAGAATATAACTACTATAATACTGCCCCTATGTGCAAGAATATAACTACTATAATACTGCCCCTATGTACAAGAATATATCTACTATAATACTGCTCCCTATGTACAGGAATATAACTACTATAATACTGCTCCTATGTACAAGAATATATCTACTATAATACTGCTCCTATGTACAAGAATATAACTACTATAATACTGCCCTCTATGTACAAGAATATAACTACTATAATACTGCTCCCTATGTACAGGAATATAACTACTATAATACTGCTACTATGTACAAAAATATATCTACTATAATACTGCTCCTATGTACAAGAATATAACTAATATAATACTGCCCCTATGTACAAGATTATAACTACTATAATACTGCTCCTATATACAAGAATATAACTACTATAATACTGCCCCCTATGCACAGGAATATAACTAGTATAATACTGCTCCTATGTACAAGAATATAACTAATATAATACTGCCCCTATGTACAAGAATATAACTACTATAATACTGCTCCTATGTACAAGAATATAACTAGTATAATACTGCTCCCTATGCACAGGAATATAACTAGTATAATACTGCTCCTATGTACAAGAATATAACTACTATAATACTGCTCCTATGTACAAGAATATAACTACTATAATACTGCTCCTATGTACAAGAATATAACTACTATAATACTGCTCCTATATACAAGAATAAAACTACTATAATACTGCTCCTATGTACAAGAATATAACTACTATAATACTGCCCTCTATGTACAAGAATATAACTAGTATAATACTGCTCCCTATGTACAGGAATATAACTACTATAATACTGCTCCTATGTACAAGAATATAACTACTATAATACTGCTCCTATGTACAAGAATATAACTACTATAATACTGCCCTCTATGTAAAAGCATATAACTACTATAATACTGCTCCCTATGTACAGGAATATAACTACTATAATACTGCTCCCTATGTACAAGAATATAACTACTATAATACTGCTCCTATATACAAGAATAAAACTACTATAATACTGCTCCTATGTACAAGAATATAACTACTATAATACTGCCCTCTATGTACAAGAATATAACTACTATAATACTGCTCCCTATGTACAGGAATATAACTACTATAATACTGCTCCTATGTACAAGAATATAACTACTATAATACTGCTCCTATGTACAAGAATATAACTGCTATAATACTGCCCCCTATGTACAAGAATATAACTACTATAATACTGCTCCTATGTACAAGAATATAACTACTATAATACTGCTCCTATGTACAAGAATATAACTACTATAATACTGCTCCTATGTACAAGAATATAACTACTATACTACTGCTCCTATGTACAAGAATATAACTACTATAATACTGCCCCTATGTACAAGAATATAACTACTATAATACTGCTCCTATGTACAAGAATATAACTACTATAATACTGCTCCTATGTACAAGAATATAACTACTATAATACTGCTCCTATGTACAAGAATATAACTACTATAATACTGCCCCATATGTACAAGAATATAACTACTATAATACTGCTCCTATGTACAAGAATATAACTACTATAATACTGCTCCTATGTACAAGAATATAGCTACTATAATACTGCCCCTATGTACAAGAATATAGCTACTATAATACTGCCCCTTATGTATAAGAATATAACTACTATAATACTGCCCTTATGTACAAGAATATAACTACTATAATACTGCACCCTATGTACAAGAATATAACTACTATAATACTGCTCCTATGTACAAGAATATAACTACTATAATACTGCTCCTATGTACAAGAATATAACTACTTTAATACTGCCCCATATGTACAAGAATATAACTACTATAATACTGCTCCTATGTACAAGAATATAGCTACTATAATACTGCCCCTATGTACTAGAATATAGCTGCTATAATGCTGCCCCTTATGTATAAGAATATAACTACTATAATACTGCTCCCTATGTACAAGAATATAACTACTATAATACTGTCCTTATGTACCAGAATATAACTACTATAATACTGCCTCTATGTACCAGAATATAACTACTATAATGCTGCCTCCTATGTACAAGAATATAACTACTACAATACTGCTCCTATGTACAAGAATATAACTACTATAATACTGCTCCTATGTACAGGAATATAACTACTATAATACTGCCCCTTATGTATAAGAATATAACTTCTAAAATACTGTCCCCTATGTACAAGAACATAACTACTATAATACTGCCCCTATGTACAGGAATATAACTACTATAATACTACCCCTATGTACAAGAATATAACTGCTATAATACTTCCCCCTATGTACAAGAATATAACTACTATAATACTGCTCCTATGTACAAGAATATAACTACTATAATACTGCCCCATATGTACAAGAATATAACTACTATAATACTGCTCCTATGTACAAGAATATAACTACTATAATACTGCTCCTATGTACAAGAATATAGCTACTATAATACTGCCCCTATGTACAAGAATATAGCTACTATAATACTGCCCCTTATGTATAAGAATATAACTACTATAATACTGCCCTTATGTACAAGAATATAACTACTATAATACTGCCCCTATGTACAAGAATATAACTACTATAATACTGCTCCTATGTACAAGAATATAACTACTATAATACTGCTCCTATGTACAAGAATATAACTACTTTAATACTGCCCCATATGTACAAGAATATAACTACTATAATACTGCTCCTATGTACAAGAATATAGCTACTATAATACTGCCCCTATGTACTAGAATATAGCTGCTATAATGCTGCCCCTTATGTATAAGAATATAACTACTATAATACTGCTCCCTATGTACAAGAATATAACTACTATAATACTGTCCTTATGTACAAGAATATAACTACTATAATACTGCCTCTATGTACCAGAATATAACTACTATAATACTGCCTCCTATGTACAAGAATATAACTACTACAATACTGCTCCTATGTACAAGAATATAACTACTATAATACTGCTCCTATGTACAGGAATATAACTACTATAATACTGCCCCTTATGTATAAGAATATAACTTCTATAATACTGTCCCCTATGTACAAGAACATAACTACTATAATACTGCCCCTATGTACAGGAATATAACTACTATAATACTACCCCTATGTACAAGAATATAACTGCTATAATACTTCCCCCTATGTACAAGAATATAACTACTATAACACTACTCCTATGCAAAAGAATATAACTACTATAATACTGCTTCTATGTACAAGAATATAATTACTATAATACTGCCCCCTATGTACAAGAATATAACTAGTATAATAATGTCCCCTATGTACAAGAACATAACTACTATAATACTGCCCCTATGTACAGGAATATAACTACTATAATACTACCCCTATGTACAAGAATATAACTGATATAATACTGCCCCCTATGTACAAGAATATAACTACTATAATACTGCCCCTATGTACAAGAATATAACTACTACAATACTGCTCCCTATGTACAAGAATATAACTACTATAATACTGCTCCTATATACAAGAATATAACTACTATAATACTGCTCCTATGTACAAGAATATAACTAATATAATACTGCCCATATATACAAGAATATAACTACTATAATACTGCCCCCTATGTACAAGAATGTAACTACTATAATACTGCCCCTATGTACAAGAATATAACTACTATAATACTGCTCCTATGTACAAGAATATAACTACTATAATACTGCCCCCTATGTACAAGAATATAACTACTATAATACTGCCCCTATGTACAACAATGTAACTACTATAATACTGCCCCATATGTACAAGAATATAACTGCTGTAATACTGCCCCTATGTACAAGAATATAACTACTATAATACTGCTCCTATGTACAAGAATATAACTGCTATAATACTGCTCCTATATACAAGAATATAACTACTATAATACTGCTCCTATGTACAAGAATATAACTACTATAATACTGCCTCCTATGTACAAGAATATAACTACTATAATAGTGCCCCCTATGTACAAGAATATAACTACTATAATGCTGCTCCTATGTACAAGAATATAACTACTATAATACTGCCCCCTATGTACAAGAATATAACTACTATAATACTGCTCCTATGTACAAGAATATAACTACTATAATACTACCCCCTATGTACAAGAATATAACTACTATAATACTGCCCCTATGTGCAAGAATATAACTACTATAATACTGCCCCTATATACAAGAATATAACTACTATAATACTGCTCCCTATGTACAGGAATATAACTACTATAATACTGCTCCTATGTACAAGAATATATCTACTATAATACTGCTCCTATGTACAAGAATATAACTACTATAATACTGCCCTCTATGTACAAGAATATAACTACTATAATACTGCTCCCTATGTACAGGAATATAACTACTATAATACTGCTCCTATGTACAAAAATATATCTACTATAATACTGCTCCTATGTACAAGAATATAAATAATATAATACTGCCCCTATGTACAAGAATATAACTACTATAATACTGCTCCTATATACAAGAATATAACTACTATAATACTGCCCTCTATGTACAAGAATATAACTAGTATAATACTGCTCCCTATGTACAGGAATATAACTACTATAATACTGCTCCTATGTACAAGAATATAACTACTATAATACTGCTCCTATGTACAAGAATATAACTACTATAATACTGCTCCCTATGTACAAGAATATAACTACTATAATACTGCTCCTATATACAAGAATAAAACTACTATAATACTGCTCCTATGTACAAGAATATAACTACTATAATACTGCCCTCTATGTACAAGAATATAACTAGTATAATACTGCTCCCTATGTACAGGAATATAACTACTATAATACTGCTCCTATGTACAAGAATACAACTACTATAATACTGCTCCTATGTACAAGAATATAACTACTATAACACTGCCCTCTATGTAAAAGAATATAACTACTATAATACTGCTCCCTATGTACAGGAATATAACTACTATAATACTGCTCCCTATGTACAAGAATATAACTACTATAATACTGCTCCTATATACAAGAATATAACTACTATAATACTGCCCCCTATGTACAAGAATATAACTACTATAATACTGCCCCTATGTACAACAATGTAACTACTATAATACTGCCCCATATGTACAAGAATATAACTGCTGTAATACTGCCCCTATGTACAAGAATATAACTACTATAATACTGCTCCTATGTACAAGAATATAACTGCTATAATACTGCTCCTATATACAAGAATATAACTACTATAATACTGCTCCTATGTACAAGAATATAACTACTATAATACTGCCTCCTATGTACAAGAATATAACTACTATAATAGTGCCACCTATGTACAAGAATATAACTACTATAATGCTGCTCCTATGTACAAGAATATAACTACTATAATACTGCCCCTATGTACAAGAATATAACTACTATAATACTGCTCCTATGTACAAGAATATAACTACTATAATACTACCCCCTATGTACAAGAATATAACTACTATAATACTGCCCCTATGTGCAAGAATATAACTACTATAATACTGCCCCTATGTACAAGAATATAACTACTATAATACTGCTCCCTATGTACAGGAATATAACTACTATAATACTGCTCCTATGTACAAGAATATATCTACTAAAATACTGCTCCTATGTACAAGAATATAACTACTATAATACTGCCCTCTATGTACAAGAATATAACTACTATAATACTGCTCCCTATGTACAGGAATATAACTACTATAATACTGCTCCTATGTACAAAAATATATCTAATATAATACTGCTCCTATGTACAAGAATATAACTAATATAATACTGCCCCTATGTACAAGAATATAACTACTATAATACTGCTCCTATATACAAGAATATAACTACTATAATACTGCTCTCTATGTACAAGAATATAACTAGTATAATACTGCTCCCTATGTACAGGAATATAACTACTATAATACTGCTCCTATGTACAAGAATATAACTACTATAATACTGCTCCTATGTACAAGAATATAACTACTATAATACTGCTCCCTATGTACAAGAATATAACTACTATAATACTGCTCCTATATACAAGAATAAAACTACTATAATACTGCTCCTATGTACAAGAATATAACTACTATAATACTGCCCTCTATGTACAAGAATATAACTAGTATAATACTGCTCCCTATGTACAGGAATATAACTACTATAATACTGCTCCTATGTACAAGAATATAACTACTATAATACTGCTCCTATGTACAAGAATATAAATACTATAATACTGCCCTCTATGTAAAAGCATATAACTACTATAATACTGCTCCCTATGTACAGGAATATAACTACTATAATACTGCTCCCTATGTACAAGAATATAACTACTATAATACTGCTCCTATATACAAGAATATAACTACTATAATACTGCTCCTATGTACAAGAATATAACTACTATAAAACTGCTCCCTATGTACAGGATCATAACTACTATAATACTGCTCCTATGTACAAGAATATATCTACTATAATACTGCTCCTATGTACAGGAATATAACTGCTATAATACTGGTCCTATGTACAAGAATATATCTACTATAATACTGCCCCTATGTACAATAATATAACTACTATAATACTGCTCCTATGTACAAGAATATAACAACTATAATACTGCCCTCTATGTACAAGAATATAACTACTATAATACTGCTCCCTATGTACAGGAACATAACTACTATAATACTGCTCCTATGTACAAGAATATAACTACTATAATACTGCCCCTATGTACAAGAATATAACTACTATAATACTGCCCCCTATGTACAAGAATATAACTACTATAATACTGCCCCTATGTACAAGAATATAACTACTATAATACTGCTCCCTATGTACAAGAATAAAGCTACTATAATACTGCTCCTATGTACAAGAATGTAACTACTATAATACTGCTCCCTATGTACAAGAATATAACTACTATAATACTGCTCCTATGTACAAGAATATAACTACTATGATACTACCCCTATGTACAAGAATATAACTACTATGATACTGCCCCTATATACAAGAATATAACTACTATAATACTGCCCCCTATGTACAAGAATATAACTACTATAATACTGCTCCTATTTACAAGAATATAACTACTATGATACTGCCCCTATGTACAAGAATATAACTACTATAATACTGCCTCCTATGTACAAGAATATAACTACTATAATACTGCCTCCTATGTACAAGAATATAACTACTATAATACTGCTCCTATGTACAAGAATATAACTACTATAATACTGCTCCTATGTACAAGAATATAACTACTATAATACTGCCCCTATGTACAAGAATATAGCTACTATAATACTGCCCCTATGTACAAGAATATAACTACTATAATACTGCCCCTATGTACAAGAATATACTTACTGTAATACTGCTCCTATGTACAAGAATATAACTACTATAATACTGCCCCCTATGTACAACAATATAACTACTATAATACTGCCCCCTATGTACAAGAATATAACTACTATAATACTGCCCCCTATGTACAAGAATATAACTACTATAATACTACCCCCTATGTACAAGAATGTAACTACTATAATACTGCCCCTATGTACAAGAATATAACTACTATGATACTGCCCCTATGTACAAGAATATAACTACTATAATACTGCTCCTATGTACAAGAATATAACTACTATTATACTGCCCCTATGTACAAGAACATAACTACTATAATACTGCCCCTATGTACAAGAATATAACTACTATAATACTGCCTCCTATGCACAAGAATATAACTACTATAATACTGCCTCCTATGTACAAGAATATAACTACTATAATACTGCTCCTATGTACAAGAATATAACTACTATAATACTGCCCCTATGTACAAGAATATAACTACTATAATACTGCCCCTATGTACAAGAATATAACTACTATAATACTGCCCCTATGTACAAGAATATAACTACTATAATACTGCCCTTATGTACAAGAATATACTTACTGTAATACTGCTCCTATGTACAAGAATATAACTACTATAATACTGCCCCCTATGTACAATAATATAACTACTATAATACTGCCCCCTATGTACAAGAATGTAACTACTATAATACTGCCCCTATGTACAAGAATATAACTACCATAATACCGCTTCTATGTACAAGAATATAACTACTATAATACCGCTCCTATGTACAAGAGTATAACTACTATAATACCGCTCCTATGTACAAGAATATAGCTACTATAATACTGCCCCCTATGTACAAGAATATAACTGCTATAATACTGCCCCCTATGTACAAGAATATAACTACTATAATACTGCCCCCTATGTACAAGAATATAACTACTATAATACTGCCCCCTATGTACAAGAATATAACTGCTATAATACTGCCCCTATGTACAAGAATATAACTACTATAATACTGCCCCCTATGTACAAGAATATAACTACTATAATACTGCCCCTATGTACAAGAATATAACTACTATAATACTGCTCCTATGTACAAGAATATAACTACTATAATACTGCTCCTATGTACAAGAATATAACTACTATAATACTGCCCCCTATGTTCAAGAATATAACTACTATAATACTGCCCCCTATGTACAAGAATATAACTACTATAATACTGCTCCTATGTACAAGAATATAACTACTATAATACTGCCTCCTATGTACAAGAATATAACTACTATAATACTGCCTCCTATGTACAAGAATATAACTACTATAATACTGCTCCTATGTACAAGAATATAACTACTATAATACTGCCCCTATGTACAAGAATATAACTACTATAATACTGCCCCTATGTACAAGAATATAACTACTATAATACTGCCCCTATGTACAAGAATATAACTACTATAATACTGCCCCTATGTACAAGAATATACTTACTGTAATACTGCTCCTATGTACAAGAATATAACTACTATAATACTGCCCCCTATGTACAACAATATAACTACTATAATACTGCCCCCTATGTACAAGAATATAACTACTATAATACTGCCCCCTATGTACAAGAATATAACTACTATAATACTGCCCCCTATGTACAAGAATGTAACTACTATAATACTGCCCCTATGTACAAGAATATAACTACCATAATACCGCTTCTATGTACAAGAATATAACTACTATAATACCGCTCCTATGTACAAGAGTATAACTACTATAATACCGCTCCTATGTACAAGAATATAGCTACTATAATACTGCCCCCTATGTACAAGAATATAACTGCTATAATACTGCCCCCTATGTACAAGAATATAACTACTATAATACTGCCCCCTATGTACAAGAATATAACTACTATAATACTGCCCCCTATGTACAAGAATATAACTGCTATAATACTGCCCCTATGTACAAGAATATAACTACTATAATACTGCCCCCTATGTACAAGAATATAACTACTATAATACTGCCCCTATGTACAAGAATATAACTACTATAATACTGCTCCTATGTACAAGAATATAACTACTATAATACTGCTCCTATGTACAAGAATATAACTACTATAATACTGCCCCCTATGTACAAGAATATAACTACTATAATACTGCCCCCTATGTACAAGAATATAACTACTATAATACTGCTCCTATGTACAAGAATATAACTACTATAATACTGCTCCTATGTACAAGAATATAACTACTATAATACTGCCCCCTATGTACAAGAATATAACTAATATAATACTGCCTCCTATGTACAAGAATATAACTATAATACTGCCCCCTATGTACAAGAATATGACTACCATAATACTGCCCCCTATGTACAAGAATATAACTGCTATAATACTGCCCACTATGTACAAGAATATAACTACTATAATACTGCTCCTATGTACAAGAATATAACTACTATAATACTGCTCCTATGTACAAGAATATAACTACTATAATACTGCTCCTATGTACAAGAATATAACTACTATAATACTGCCCCTATGTACAAGAATATAACTACTATAATACTACCCCTATGTACAAGAATATACTTACTATAATACTGCTCCTATGTACAAGAATATAACTACTATAGTACTGCCCCCTATGTACAAGAATATAACTACTCTAATACTGCCCCTATGTACAAGAATATAACTAATATAATACTGCCCCTATGTACAAGAATATAACTACTATAATACTGCCCCTATGTACAAGAATATAACTACTATAATACTGCCCCTATGTACAAGAATATAACTACTATAATACTGCCTACTATGTACAAGAATATAACTACTATAATACTGCCCCCTATGTACAAGAATATAGCTACTATAATACTGCCCCTATGTGCAAGAATATATAGCTACTATAATACTGCCCTCTATGTACAAGAATATAACTACTATAATACTGCCCTCTATGTACAAGAATATAACTACTATAATACTGCCCTCTATGTACAAGAATATAACTACTATAATACTGCTCCAATGTACAAGAATATAACTACTATAATACTGCTCCTATGTACAAGAATATAACTACTATAATACTGCTCCTATGTACAAGAATATAACTACTATAATACTGCCCCTATGTACAAGAATATAGCTACTATAATACTGCCCCTATGTACAAGAATATAACTACTATAATACTGCCCCCTATGTACAAGAATATAACTACTATAATACTGCCCTCTATGTACAAGAATATAGCTACTATAATACTGCCCCTATGTACAAGAATATAACTACTATAATACTGCCCTCTATGTACAAGAATATAACTACTATAATACTGCCCTCTATGTACAAGAATATAACTACTATAATACTGCCCTCTATGTACAAGAATATAACTACTATAATACTGCTCCAATGTACAAGAATATAACTACTATAATACTGCTCCTATGTACAAGAATATAACTACTATAATACTGCCCCATATGTACAAGAATATAACTACTATAATACTGCCCTCTATGTACAAGAATATAACTACTATAATACTGCCCTCTATGTACAAGAATATAACTACTATAATACTGCCCTCTATGTACAAGAATATAACTACTATAATACTGCTCCAATGTACAAGAATATAACTACTATAATACTGCTCCTATGTACAAGAATATAACTACTATAATACTGCCCTCTATGTACAAGAATATAACTACTATAATACTGCTCCAATGTACAAGAATATAACTACTATAATACTGCTCCTATGTACAAGAATATAACTACTATAATACTGCTCCTATGTACAAGAATATAACTACTATAATACTGCCCCTATGTACAAGAATATAGCTACTATAATACTGCCCCTATGTGCAAGAATATATAGCTACTATAATACTGCCCTCTATGTACAAGAATATAACTACTATAATACTGCCCTCTATGTACAAGAATATAACTACTATAATACTGCCCTCTATGTACAAGAATATAACTACTATAATACTGCTCCAATGTACAAGAATATAACTACTATAATACTGCTCCTATGTACAAGAATATAACTACTATAATACTGCTCCTATGTACAAGAATATAACTACTATAATACTGCCCCTATGTACAAGAATATAGCTACTATAATACTGCCCCTATGTACAAGAATATAACTACTATAATACTGCCCCCTATGTACAAGAATATAACTACTATAATACTGCCCTCTATGTACAAGAATATAGCTACTATAATACTGCCCCTATGTACAAGAATATAACTACTATAATACTGCCCTCTATGTACAAGAATATAACTACTATAATACTGCCCTCTATGTACAAGAATATAACTACTATAATACTGCCCTCTATGTACAAGAATATAACTACTATAATACTGCTCCAATGTACAAGAATATAACTACTATAATACTGCTCCTATGTACAAGAATATAACTACTATAATACTGCTCCTATGTACAAGAATATAACTACTATAATACTGCCCCTATGTACAAGAATATAGCTACTAGAATACTGCCCCTATTTACAAGAATATAACTACTATAATACTGCCCTCTATGTACAAGAATATAACTACTATAATACTGCCCTCTATGTACAAGAATATAACTACTATAATACTGCTCCAATGTACAAGAATATAACTACTATAATACTGCTCCTATGTACAAGAATATAACTACTATAATACTGCTCCTATGTACAAGAATATAACTACTATAATACTGCCCCTATGTACAAGAATATAGCTACTATAATACTGCCCCTATGTGCAAGAATATATAGCTACTATAATACTGCCCTCTATGTACAAGAATATAACTACTATAATACTGCCCCCTATGTACAAGAATGTAACTACTATAATACTGCCCCTATGTAAAAGAATATAACTACCATAATACCGCTTCTATGTACAAGAGTATAACTACTATAATACCGCTCCTATGTACAAGAGTATAGCTACTATAATACTGCCCCCTATGTACAAGAATATAACTACTATAATACTGCGCCCTATGTACAAGAATATAACTACTATAATACTGCCCCCTATGTACAAGAATATAACTACTATAATACTGCCCCTATGTACAAGAATATGACTACCATAATACTGCCCCCTATGTACAAGAATATAACTGCTATAATACTGCCCACTATGTACAAGAATATAACTACTATAATACTGCTCCTATGTACAAGAATATAACTACTATAATACTGCTCCTATGTACAAGAATATAACTACTATAATACTGCCCCTATGTACAAGAATATAACTACTATTAATACTACCCCTATGTACAAGAATATACTTACTATAATACTGCTCCTATGTACAAGAATATAACTACTATAGTACTGCCCCCTATGTACAAGAATATAACTACTCTAATACTGCCCCTATGTACAAGAATATAACTAATATAATACTGCCCCTATGTACAAGAATATAACTACTATAATACTGCCCCTATGTACAAGAATATAACTACTATAATACTGCCCCTATGTACAAGAATATAACTACTATAATACTGCCTCCTATGTACAAGAATATAACTACTATAATACTGCCCCCTATGTACAAGAATATAACTACTATAATACTGCCCCCTATATACAAGAATATAACTACTATAATACTGCCCCTATGTACAAGAATATAACTACTATAATACTGCCCTCTATGTACAAGAATATAACTACTATAATACTGCCCTCTATGTACAAGAATATAACTACTATAATACTGCTCCTATGTACAAGAATATACCTACTATAATACTGCTCCTATGTACAAGAATATAACTACTATAATACTGCCCCTATGTACAAGAATATAACTACTATAATACTGCCCTCTATGTACAAGAATATAACTACTATAATACTGCCCTCTATGTACAAGAATATAACTACTATAATACTGCTCCTATGTACAAGAATATAACTACTATAATATTGCTCCTATGTACAAGAATATAACTACTATAATACTGCTCCTATGTACAAGAATATAACTACTATAATACTGCCCCTATGTACAAGAATATAGCTACTATAATACTGCCCCTATGTACAAGAATATAACTACTATAATACTGCCCTCTATGTACAAGAATATAACTACTATAATACTGCCCCCTATGTACAAGAATGTAACTACTATAATACTGCCCCTATGTACAAGAATATAACTACCATAATACCGCTTCTATGTACAAGAGTATAAATACTATAATACCGCTCCTATGTACAAGAGTATAGCTACTATAATACTGCCCCCTATGTACAAGAATATAACTACTATAATACTGCGCCCTATGTACAAGAATATAACTACTATAATACTGCCCCCTATGTACAAGAATATAACTACTATAATACTGCCCCCTATGTACAAGAATATAACTACTATAATACTGCCCCTATGTACAAGAATATAACTACTATAATACTGCCCCCTATGTACAAGAATATAACTACTATAATACTGCCCCTATGTAAAAGAATATAACTACTATAATACTGCTCCTATGTACAAGAATATAACTACTATAATACTGCCCCTATGTACAAGAATATAACTACTATAATACTGCCCCCTATGTACAAGAATATAACTAATATAATACTGCCTCCTATGTAGAAGAATATAACTATAATACTGCCCCCTATGTACAAGAATATGACTACCATAATACTGCCCCCTATGTACAATAATATAACTGCTATAATACTGCCCCCTATGTACAAGAATATAACTACTATAATACTGCTCCTATGTACAAGAATATAACTACTATAATACTGCTCCTATGTACAAGAATATAACTACTATAATACTGCTCCTATGTACAAGAATATAACTACTATAATACTGCCCCTATGTACAAGAATATAACTAATATAATACTGCCCCTATGTACAAGAATATAACTACTATAATACTGCCCCCTATGTACAAGAATATAACTACTATAATACTGCCCCTATGTACAAGAATATACTTACTATAATACTTCTCCTATGTACAAGAATATAACTACTATAATACTGCCCCCTATGTACAAGAATATAACTACTCTAATACTGCCCCTATGTACAAGAATATAACTAATATAATACTGCCTCCTATGTACAAGAATATAACTACTATAACACTGCCCCCTATGTACAAGAATATAACTACTATAATACTGCCCCCTATGTACAAGAATATAACTACTATAATACTGCCCCTATGTACAAGAATATAACTACTATAATACTGCCCTCTATGTACAAGAATATAACTACTATAATACTGCCCCTATGTACAAGAATATAACTACTATAATACTGCCCTCTATGTACAAGAATATAACTACTATAATACTGCCCCTATGTACAAGAATATGACTACCATAATACTGCCCCCTATGTACAAGAATATAACTGCTATAATACTGCCCACTATGTACAAGAATATAACTACTATAATACTGCTCCTATGTACAAGAATATAACTACTATAATACTGCTCCTATGTAAAAGAATATAACTACTATAATACTGCTCCTATGTACAAGAATATTACTACTATAATACTGCCCCTATGTACAAGAATATAACTACTATTAATACTACCCCTATGTACAAGAATATACTTACTATAATACTGCTCCTATGTACAAGAATATAACTACTATAGTACTGCCCCCTATGTACAAGAATATAACTACTCTAATACTGCCCCTATGTACAAGAATATAACTAATATAATACTGCCCCTATGTACAAGAATATAACTACTATAATACTGCCCCTATGTACAAGAATATAACTACTATAATACTGCCCCTATGTACAAGAATATAACTACTATAATACTGCCTCCTATGTACAAGAATATAACTACTATAATACTGCCCCCTATGTACAAGAATATAACTACTATAATACTGCCCCCTATATACAAGAATATAACTACTATAATACTGCCCCTATGTACAAGAATATAACTACTATAATACTGCCCTCTATGTACAAGAATATAACTACTATAATACTGCCCTCTATGTACAAGAATATAACTACTATAATACTGCTCCTATGTACAAGAATATAACTACTATAATACTGCTCCTATGTACAAGAATATACCTACTATAATACTGCTCCTATGTACAAGAATATAACTACTATAATACTGCCCCTATGTACAAGAATATAACTACTATAATACTGCCCTCTATGTACAAGAATATAACTACTATAATACTGCCCTCTATGTACAAGAATATAACTACTATAATACTGCTCCTATGTACAAGAATATAACTACTATAATATTGCTCCTATGTACAAGAATATAACTACTATAATACTGCTCCTATGTACAAGAATATAACTACTATAATACTGCCCCTATGTACAAGAATATAGCTACTATAATACTGCCCCTATGTACAAGAATATAACTACTATAATACTGCCCTCTATGTACAAGAATATAACTACTATAATACTGCCCCCTATGTACAAGAATGTAACTACTATAATACTGCCCCTATGTACAAGAATATAACTACCATAATACCGCTTCTATGTACAAGAGTATAAATACTATAATACCGCTCCTATGTACAAGAGTATAGCTACTATAATACTGCCCCCTATGTACAAGAATATAACTACTATAATACTGCGCCCTATGTACAAGAATATAACTACTATAATACTGCCCCCTATGTACAAGAATATAACTACTATAATACTGCCCCCTATGTACAAGAATATAACTACTATAATACTGCCCCTATGTACAAGAATATAACTACTATAATACTGCCCCCTATGTACAAGAATATAACTACTATAATACTGCCCCTATGTAAAAGAATATAACTACTATAATAGTGCTCCTATGTACAAGAATATAACTACTATAATACTGCCCCTATGTACAAGAATATAACTACTATAATACTGCCCCCTATGTACAAGAATATAACTAATATAATACTGCCTCCTATGTAGAAGAATATAACTATAATACTGCCCCTATGTACAAGAATATGACTACCATAATACTGCCCCCTATGTACAATAATATAACTGCTATAATACTGCCCCCTATGTACAAGAATATAACTACTATAATACTGCTCCTATGTACAAGAATATAACTACTATAATACTGCTCCTATGTACAAGAATATAACTACTATAATACTGCTCCTATGTACAAGAATATAACTACTATAATACTGCCCCTATGTACAAGAATATAACTAATATAATACTGCCCCTATGTACAAGAATATAACTACTATAATACTGCCCCCTATGTACAAGAATATAACTACTATAATACTGCCCCTATGTACAAGAATATACTTACTATAATACTTCTCCTATGTACAAGAATATAACTACTATAATACTGCCCCCTATGTACAAGAATATAACTACTCTAATACTGCCCCTATGTACAAGAATATAACTAATATAATACTGCCTCCTATGTACAAGAATATAACTACTATAACACTGCCCCCTATGTACAAGAATATAACTACTATAATACTGCCCCCTATGTACAAGAATATAACTACTATAATACTGCCCCTATGTACAAGAATATAACTACTATAATACTGCCCTCTATGTACAAGAATATAACTACTATAATACTGCCCCTATGTACAAGAATATAACTACTATAATACTGCCCTCTATGTACAAGAATATAACTACTATAATACTGCTCCTATGTACAAGAATATAACTACTATAATACTGCTCCTATGTACAAGAATATAACTACTATATTACTGCTCCTATGTACAAGAATATAACTACTATAATACTGCCCCTATGTACAAGAATATAACTTCTATAATACTGCCCTCTATGTACAAGAATATAACTACTATAATACTGCCCTCTTTGTACAAGAATATAACTAGTATAATACTGCTCCTATGTACAAGAATATAACTACTATAATACTGCTCCTATGTACAAGAATATAACTACTTTAATACTGCCCCTATGTACAAGAATATAACTACTATAATACTGCCCCTATGTACAAGAATATAACTACTATAATACTGCCCTCTATGTACAAGAATATAACTACTATAATACTGCTCCTATGTACAAGAATATAACTACTATAATACTGCTCCTATGTACAAGAATATAACCACTATCATACTGCCCCTATGTACAAGAATATAACTACTATAATACTGCCCCTATGTACAAGAATATAACTACTATAATACTGCCCCTATGTACAAGAATATACAGTTATATGAAAAAGTTTGGGCACCCCTATTAATCTTAAGCTTAATGTTTTATAAAAATTGGTGTTTTTGCAACAGCTATTTCAGTTTGATATATGTAATAACTGTTGGACACAGTAATGTTTCTTCCTTGAAATGAGGTTTATTGTACTAACAGAAAATGTGCAATCTGCATTCAAGCAAAATTAGACAGGTGCATAAGTATGGGCACCCTTATCATTTTCTTGTTTTAAATACTCCTACCTACTTTTTACTGACTTACTAAAGCCCTTTTTTTGGTTTTGTAACCTCATTGAGCTTTGAACTTCAGAGCCAGGTGTATGCAATCATGAGAAAAGCTACTTAAAGTGGCCACTTGCAAGTTGTTCTCCTGTTTGAATCTCCTCTGAAGAGGGCATCAAGGGCTCCTCAAAACAACTGTCAAATGATCTGAAAACAAAGATTATTCAACATAGTTTTTCAGGGGAAGGATACAAAAAGCTGTCTCAGAGATTTAACCTGTCAGTTTCCACTGTGAGGAACATAGTAAGGAAATGGAAGAACACAGGGACAGTTCTTGTTAAGGCCAGAAGTGGCAGGCCAAGAAAAATATCAGAAAGGCAGAGAAGAAGAATGGTGAGATCAGTCAAGGACAATCCTCAGACCACCTCCAGAGAGCTGCAGCATCAGCTTGCTGCAGATGGTGTCACTGTGCATCGGTCAACTATACAACGCACTTTGCACAAGGAGAAGCTGTATGGGAGAGTGATTTGAAAGAAGCCGTTTCTGCAAGCACGCCACAAACAGAGTCGGCTGAGGTATGCAAAAGCACATTTGGAGAAGCCAATTTCTTTTTGGAAGAAGGCCCTGTGGACTGATGAAACCAAGATTGAGTTGTTTGGTCATACAAAAAGGCGTTATGCATGGCGGCAAAAAAACACAGCATTCCAATAAAAACACTTGCTACCCACAGTAAAATTTGGTGGAGGTTCCATCATGCTTTGGGGCTGTGTGGCCAATGCCGGCACCGGGAATCTTTCTAAAGTTGAGGGACACATGGATTCCACTCAGTATCAGCAGATTCTTGACAATAATGTTCAAGAATCAGTGATAAAGTTGAAGTTACGCAGGGGATGGATCTTTCAGCAAGACAATGATCCAAAACATCGCTCCAAATCTACTCAGGCATTCATGCAGAGGAACAATTACAATGTTCTGGAATGGCCATCCCAGTCCCCAGACCTGAATATCATTGAACATCTGTGGGATCATTTGAAGACGGCTGTCCATGCTCGGCGACCTTCAAACTTAACTGAACTGGAATTGTTTTGTAAAGAGGAATGGTCAAAAATACCTTCATCCAGGATCCAGGAACTCATTAAAAGCTACAGGAAGCGACTAGAGGCAAAAAGAGGATCTACTAAATATTAATGTCACTTTTCTGGTGGGGTGCCCATACTTATGCACCTGTCAAATTTTGTTTGAATGCAGATTGCACATTTTCTGTTAGTACAATAAACCTCATTTCAAGGCAGAAACATTACTGTGTCCAACAGTTATTACATATATCAAACTGAAAGAGCTGCTGCAAAAACACCAATTTTTATAAAACATTAAGCTTAAGATTAATAGGGGTGCCCAAACTTTTTCATATAACTGTAACTAATATAATACTGCTTCCTATGTACAAGAATATAACTATTATAATACTGCCCCCTATGTACAAGAATATAACTACTATAATACTGCCCCCTATGTACAAGAATATAACTACTATAATACTGCCCCTATGTACAAGAATATAACTACTATAATACTGCCCTCTATGTACAAGAATATAACTACTATAATACTGCCCCTATGTACAAGAATATAACTACTATAATACTGCCCCCATGTACAAGAATATAACTACTATAATACTGCCCCCTATGTACAAGAATATAACTACTATAATACTGCCCCCTATGTACAAGAATATAACTACTATAATACTGCCCCCTATGTACAGGAATATAACTACTATAATACTGACCCTATGTACAAGAATATAACTACTATAATACTGCCCCCTATGTACAAGAATATAACTACTATAATACTGCCCCTATGTACAAGAATATAACTACTATAATACTGCCCTCTATGTACAGGAATATAACTACTATAATACTGCCCCTATGTACAAGAATATAACTACTATAATACTGCTCCTATGTACAAGAATATAACTACTATAATACTGCTCCTATGTACAAGAATATAACTACTATAATACTGCTCCTATGTACAAGAATATAACTACTATAATACTGCCCCTATGTACAAGAATATAACTACTATAATACTGCCCCTATGTACAAGAATATAACTACTATAATACTGCCCCCTATGTACAAGAATATAACTACTATAATACTGCTCCTATGTACAAGAATATAAGTACTATAATACTGCTCCTATGTACAAGAATATAACTACTATAATACTGCCCCTATGTACAAGAATATAACTACTATAATACTGCCCCTATGTACAAGAATATAACTACTATAATACTGCCCCTATGTACAAGAATATAACTACTATAATACTGCCCCTATGTACAAGAATATACTTACTATAATACTGCCCCCTATGTACAAGAATATAACTACTATAATACTGCCCCCTATGTACAAGAATATAACTACTATAATACTGCCCCTATGTACAAGAATATAACTACTATAATACTGCCCCCTATGTACCAGAATATAACTACTATAATACTGCCCCCTATGTACAAGAATATAACCACTATAATACTACTCCTATGTACAAGAATATAACTACTATAATACTGCTCCTATATACAAGAATATAACTACTATAATACTGCACCCTATGTCCAAGAATATAACTACTATAATACTGCCCCCTATGTACCAGAATATAACTACTATAATACTGCCCCTATGTACAAGAATATAACTACTATAATACTGCCCCTATGTACAAGAATATAACTACTATAATACTGCACCCTATGTACAAGAATATAACTACTATAATACTGCCCCCTATGTACCAGAATATAACTACTATAATCCTGCCCCTATGTACAAGAATATAACTACTATAATACTGCCCTTATGTACAAGAATATAACTACTATAATTCTGCCCCTATGTACAAGAATATAACTACTATAATATGTACAAGAATATAACTACTATAATACTGCCCCTATGTACAAGAATATAACTACTATAATACTGCCCCCTATGTACAAGAATATAACTACTATAATACTGCTCCTATGTACAAGAATATAAGTACTATAATACTGCTCCTATGTACAAGAATATAACTACTATAATACTGCCCCTATGTACAAGAATATAACTACTATAATACTGCCCCTATGTACAAGAATATAACTACTATAATACTGCTCCTATGTACAAGAATATAACTACTATAATACTGCTCCTATGTACAAGAATATTACTACTATAATACTGCCCCTATGTACAAGAATATAACTACTATAATACTGCTCCCTATGTACAAGAATATAACTACTATAATACTGCCCCCTATGTACAAGAATATAGCTACTATAATACTGCCCCTATGTGCAAGAATATAACTACTATAATACTGCCCCTATGTACAAGAATATAACTACTATAATACTGCCCCTATGTACAAGGATATAACTACTATAATACTGCTCCTATGTACAAGAATATAACTACTATAATACTGCCCCTATGTACAAGAATATAACTTCTATAATACTGCCCCTATGTACAAGGATATAACTACTATAATACTGCCCCCTATGTACAAGAATATAACTACTATAATACTGCTCCTATGTACAAGGATATAACTACTATAATACTGCTCCTATGTACAAGAATATAACTACTATAATACTGCCCCTATGTACAAGAATATAACTACTATAATACTGCCCCTATGTACAAGAATATAACTACTATAATACTGCCCCTATGTACAAGGATATAACTACTATAATACTGCCCCCTATGTACAAGAATATAACTATAATACTGCCCCTATGTACAAGAATATAACTACTATAATACTGCCCCTATGTACAAGAATATAACTACTATAATACTGCCCCTATGTACAAGGATATAACTACTATAATACTGCTCCTATGTACAAGGATATAACTACTATAATACTGCCCCTATGTACAAGAATATAACTACTATAATACTGCCCCTATGTACAAGGATATAACTACTATAATACTGCCCCCTATGTACAAGAATATAACTACTATAATACTGCCCCTATGTACAAGAATATAACTACTATAATACTGCCCCTATGTACAAGAATATAACTACTATAATACTGCCCCTATGTACAAGAATATAACTACTATAATACTGCCCCTATGTACAAGGATATAACTACTATAATACTGCCCCTATGTACAAGGATATAACTACTATAATACTGCCCCCTATGTACAAGAATATAACTACTATAATACTGCCCCTATGTACAAGAATATAACTACTATAATACTGCCCAAATGTACAAGAATATAACTACTATAATACTGCCCCTATGTACAAGGATATAACTACTATAATACTGCTCCTATGTACAAGAATATAACTACTATAATACTGCCCCTATGTACAAGAATATAACTACTATAATACTGCCCCTATGTACAAGAATATAACTACTATAATACTGCCCCTATGTACAAGAATATAGCTACTATAATACTGCCCCTATGTACAAGAATATAATTACTATAATACTGCCCCTATGTACAAGAATATAACTACTATAATACTGTCCCTATGTACAAGAATATAACTACTATAATACTGCCCCTATGTACAAGAATATAACTGCTATAATACTGTCCCCTATGTACAAGAATATAACTACTATAATACTGTCCCTATGTACAAGAATATAACTGCTATAATACTGTCCCCTATGTACAAGAGTATAACTACTATAATACTGTCCCTATGTACAAGAATATAACTGCTATAATACTGTCCCCTATGTACAAGAATATAACTACTATAATACTGCCCCTATGTACAAGAATATAACTGCTATAATACTGTCCCCTATGTACAAGAATATAACTACTATAATACTGCCCCTATGTACAAGAATATAACTACTATAATACTGCCCCTATGTACAAGAATATAACTACTATAATACTGTCCCTAGCTTCTAGCTGTACTGAGCAGTGTTGCTGTAAATTCATTATTTGCGTGCAATAAAACACTTACTAGAAAGGATTTGTTTGGAGGTCATCATAGACAGTGGCTATTTAACCCCATCACCACCTTGGGTTTTTCAGTTTTCTCTTTTTGTTCCCCTTCTTCCCGGAGCCATAACTTTTTTATTTTTCCATCAATATGACCGTATGGGGCTTGTTTTTTGCGGGACGAGTTGTACTTTTGAATGACACCATTGGTTTTACCATATCATGTACTGAAAAACGGGAAAAAAATTCCAAGTGCGGTGAAATTGCAAAAAAAAGTGCAATTCCACAATAGTTTTTTTTTTTTACTATGTTCGCTAAACGCTAAAACTAACCGTCACTCATAGCAGATCGGCAAAGACAACCACAGGCGTCTCCTGCGGACCCGCGATCATGTGATGGGTGCGCCAATGACGGGTCTTATGACGTGCTTCCAGCGCAGCCATATTAAATGCGGCTGTCGGAGATTGACAGCGGCATTTAACATGTTAACAGCAGCGGGTGGATCACGATTCTACCCCCGGCTCTTAGGGGCATATGACAGCTGATCAGATCAGCTTTGATGTGCCGTAAAAAATGCGGGCTCATCACTGGAGCCTGCATCAAACAGGGGGCTGCGACCTTGGAGGTACCTATAACTCCAAGGTCGTAAAAGGGTTAAGTTCTCATGATACTAATTCAAAGCATTAACCCAACATGATGGCAAAACCCCTCTGATGGGCTGCAATCTAATTTACAACCACTGGGTGACCACATATTGACACATATGACAAAAGCGTCTTTCGAAAAATTATGGCCGAATATTTATTTTTTTTAAATTGTTGGTCGTCTCGTTCCACTCGACTCCGGATCCAGAGCATCAAGCAAAAGGAAAGAATGAAGGACATAAACAGCCTATTGTAGAAGGGACAATAGTCTATACATATTCTACTTAGTTGCTGCAAAATCTCCAGCTCTGACTGCGGAGCGCATGTTGTACGGCAGGGTGGGAACCTTTTTTCTGCCAAGGGCCATTTGGATATTTATACCGTCCTTTGCGTGCCGTACAAATCGTGCGCTAACTCCGCCCACAAAGTGTGTCCTGACTCCGCCCACAAGGTGCGTCCTGACTCCATCCACAAAGTGCGTCCTGACCCCGCCTACAAAGTGCGTCCTGACCCACCTACAAAATGTGTCCTGACTCCGCCCACAAAGTGCATCCTGACCCCACCCACAAAGTGTGTCCTGACTCCGCCCACAAAGTGATCTTTCATTGCACGCACCTCAGCGCTCAGTAGTGAACGTTGCGTGCGCTGCTCAGAGACCCCAAGCACTGCGGTCCCCGGGAATCTGCCCAGGGGCCGGATAAAAGGTCATTGCGGTACGGCCCCCGGGCCGCAGCTTCCCCACCTCTGCTGTAAAGGGGTGGGAATAGGTGAAATGTGAATCTGCCTAATATAAAGAGGGCGGTTAGCAAAAAGGGATTAGGTGTAAGCGGCTGAAGTTTGTGCAAAAAATGTTGATTTAAAGGAAGATAACAAGAGAATGGAGTATTGTTAGGCGAAGACGAAATGTATCATCCATCATGAGACATTAGTGACACATTTGGGGACTTCAGTCCGATTTGTAAATTTAATGTAGCATTAGTAAATCTGCCGTTATGCGGCGAAGGATGAAAATGTGTCGTTTGCCTGTTATTAATCTCTCCTGAATCCAGCGCCCGGCACTGTGTATCCATTCTGCCAGTGTGTATCCCTTCTGCCTCTGTCTCTCGTCGTTTCGGGTTGCCACAGCAACATGGTGCTCACAAGTGATATTGTGCCCCCTGGTCTTATAGGCTAACTGTAACTGATGTGGACTGTAGAACTGCTTGATGAGCTCTGGACTCTTTGATTACTTGATAAACCCAACATTGCTCTATTCGTGGATAGTCTGCTATACTGATCCAGCTTCTGTTATACTAGACTCTGTGACAAACCCAGCTCTACTATATTGCTAAATCGATGCTGCTGTACTCCTGCAGTTTCATAACTGGACTCTGGGACAAATTTAGCTCTGCGATATTACTGAATCAATTCTTCTATAATGTTGCAATATCTACATTACAGTCTCTGACAAACCAACTCTGCTATATTGCTGAATCATCGCTTCTGTACTGCTGCGGTTTTGCATTGGACTCTCTGAAAAACTCAGCTTTGCAATATTGCTGAGTTAGCTCTGCCATACTACTCTATCTCTGCATTGGACTCTATGATAAACTTATCTATGTTTTATTGCTGAGTCATCTCTGCTATACTCCTGTGGTTTTTAATTGTATTCTATGACAAACTAAGCTCTGCTATATTACTGAGTCTACACTGCCTTATTACTGCTAGCTCTGCATTGGACTTCATGACAAACTCAGCTCTGCTTTATCACTGACCTGACTTGCTATACTGCTGGTCTAGTCTAGCCTGTGTAACTGAGCTTTGCTAGACCAGCTCTTCATTGAGGCTCCTCTGATTTCTTGTACCTTTTTCCTGTTGCCATTTTCCCTCAAACCTTCCGTTATTCCATCTGGATCTCTGTGCTACACCAACACCATCAGTCTTTGCTGCACCAACACCATCAGTCTCTGCTGCACCAACACCATCAGTCTCTGCTGCACCAACACCATCAGTCTTTGCTGCACCAACACCATCAGTCTCTGCTGCACCAACACCATCAGTCTCTGCTGCACCATCGCTATCAGTCTCTGCTGCACCAGTGCCATCAGTCTCTGCTGTACCAACACCATCAGTCTTTGCTGTACCAACACCATCAGTCTTTGCTGCACCAACACCATCAGTCTCTGCTGCACCAACACCATCAGTCTCTGCTGCACCAACACCATCAGTCTTTGCTGCACCAACACCATCAGTCTCTGCTGCACCAACACCATCAGTCTTTGCTGCACCAACACCATCAGTCTCTGCTGCACCAACACCATCAGTCTCTGCTGCACCAACGCTATCAGTCTCTGCTGCACCAGTGCCATCAGTCTCTGCTGCACCAACGCTATCAGTCTCTGCTGCACCAGTGCCATCAGTCTCTGCTGCACCAGCACCATCAGTCTCTGCTGCACCAACGCTATCAGTCTCTGCTGCACCAGTGCCATCAGTCTCTGCTGCACCAGCACCATCAGTCTCTGCTGCACCAGCGCCATCAGTCTCTGCTGCACCAACGCTATCAGTATCTGCTGCACCAGTGCCATCAGTCTCTGCTGCACCAGCGCTATCAGTTTCTGCTGCACAAGCGCCATCAGTCTCTGCTGCACCAACTCCATCAGTCTCTACTGCACCAGCACCATCAGTCTCTGCTGCACCAAACCCATCAGTCTCTGCTGCACCAGCGCCATCAGTCTCTGCTGCACCAGCGCCATCAGTCTCTGCTGCACCAACGCCATCAGTCTCTGCTGCACCAGCACCACCAGTCTCTGCTGCACCAAAGCCATCAGTCTCTGCTGCACCAACGCCATCAGTCTCTGCTGCACCAACGCCATCAGTCTCTGCTGCACCAACGCCATCAGTCTCTGCTGCACCAGCGCCATCAGTTTCTGCTGCACCAACACCATCAGTCTCTGCTGCACCAACACCATCAGTCTCTGCTGCACCATCGCTATCAGTCTCTGCTGCACCAGTGCCATCAGTCTCTGCTGTACCAACACCATCAGTCTTTGCTGTACCAACACCATCAGTCTTTGCTGCACCAACACCATCAGTCTCTGCTGCACCAACACCATCAGTCTCTGCTGCACCAACACCATCAGTCTTTGCTGCACCAACACCATCAGTCTCTGCTGCACCAACACCATCAGTCTTTGCTGCACCAACACCATCAGTCTCTGCTGCACCAACACCATCAGTCTCTGCTGCACCAACGCTATCAGTCTCTGCTGCACCAGTGCCATCAGTCTCTGCTGCACCAACGCTATCAGTCTCTGCTGCACCAGTGCCATCAGTCTCTGCTGCACCAGCACCATCAGTCTCTGCTGCACCAACGCTATCAGTCTCTGCTGCACCAGTGCCATCAGTCTCTGCTGCACCAGCACCATCAGTCTCTGCTGCACCAGCGCCATCAGTCTCTGCTGCACCAACGCTATCAGTATCTGCTGCACCAGTGCCATCAGTCTCTGCTGCACCAGCGCTATCAGTTTCTGCTGCACAAGCGCCATCAGTCTCTGCTGCACCAACTCCATCAGTCTCTACTGCACCAGCACCATCAGTCTCTGCTGCACCAAACCCATCAGTCTCTGCTGCAACAGCGCCATCAGTCTCTGCTGCACCAGCGCCATCAGTCTCTGCTGCACCAACGCCATCAGTCTCTGCTGCACCAGCACCACCAGTCTCTGCTGCACCAAAGCCATCAGTCTCTGCTGCACCAACGCCATCAGTCTCTGCTGCACCAACGCCATCAGTCTCTGCTGCACCAACGCCATCAGTCTCTGCTGCACCAGCGCCATCAGTTTCTGCTGCACCAACGCCATCAGTCTCTGCTGTACCAGTGCCATCAGTCTCTGCTGCACCAACCCCATCAGTCTCTGCTGTACTAGTCCTATCAGTCTCTGCTGCACCAGCACCATCAGTCTCTGCTGCACCAACGCCACCAGTCTCTGCTGCACCAAAGCCATCAGTCTCTGCTGCACCAACGCCATCAGTCTCTGCTGCACCAATGCCATCAGTCTCTGCTGTACTAGTCCTATCAGTCTCTGCTGCACCAGCACCATCAGTCTCTGCTGCACCAACGCCACCAGTCTCTGCTGCACCAAAGCCATCAGTCTCTGCTGCACCAACGCCATCAGTCTCTGCTGCACCAACGCCACCAGTCTCTGCTGCACCAACGCCATCAGTCTCTGCTGCACCAACGCCATCAGTCTCTACTGCACCAACGCCATCAGTCTCTGCTGCACCAGCACCATCAGTCTATGCTGCACCAACACCATCAGTCTCTACTGCACCAGCACCATCAGTCTCTACTGCACCAACTCCATCAGTCTTTGCTGCACCAGCACCATCAGTCTCTGCTGCACCAGCACCATCTGTCTCTGCTGCACCAACACCATCTGTCTGTGCTGCACCATCAGTCTCTACTGCACCAACTCCATCAGTCTCTGCTGCACCAACACCATCAGTCTCTGCTGCACCAACACCATCAGTCTCTGCTGCACCAACGCCATCAGTCTCTGCTGCACCAGTGCCATCAGTCTCTGCTGCACCAGCGCCATCAGTTTCTGCTGCACAGGCGCCATCAGTCTCTGCTGCACCAATGCCATCAGTCTCTGCTGTACCAGTGCCATCAGTCTCTGCTGCACCAACCCCATCAGTCTCTGCTGTACTAGTCCTATCAGTCTCTGCTGCACCAGCACCATCAGTCTCTGCTGCACCAACGCCACCAGTCTCTGCTGCACCAAAGCCATCAGTCTCTGCTGCACCAACACCATCAGTCTCTGCTGCACCAACACCATCAGTCTCTGCTGCACCAACGCCATCAGTCTCCGCTGCACCAGCGCCATCAGTTTCTGCTGCACCAACGCCATCAGTCTCTGCTGTACCAGTGCCATCAGTCTCTGCTGCACCAACCCCATCAGTCTCTGCTGTACTAGTCCTATCAGTCTCTGCTGCACCAGCACCATCAGTCTCTGCTGCACCAACGCCACCAGTCTCTGCTGCACCAAAGCCATCAGTCTCTGCTGCACCAACGCCATCAGTCTCTGCTGCACCAACGCCATCAGTCTCTGCTGTACTAGTCCTATCAGTCTCTGCTGCACCAGCACCATCAGTCTCTGCTGCACCAACGCCTCCAGTCTCTGCTGCACCAAAGCCATCAGTCTCTGCTGCACCAACGCCATCAGTCTCTGCTGCACCAACGCCACCAGTCTCTGCTGCACCAAAGCCATCAGTCTCTGCTGCACCAACGCCATCAGTCTCTGCTGCACCAGTGCCATCAGTCTCTGCTGCACTAGCGCCATCAGTCTCTGCTGCACCAACGCTATCAGTATCTGCTGCACCAGTGCCATCAGTCTCTACTGCACCAGCGCCATCAGTCTCTGCACCAGCGCCATCAGTCTCTACTGCACCAGCGCCATCAGTCTCTACTGCACCAACGCCATCAGTCTCTGCTGTACCAACGCCATCAGTCTCTGCTGTACCAGTGCTATCAGTCTCTGCTGCACCAGCGCCATCAGTTTCTGCTGCACCAATGCCATCAGTCTCTGCTGTACCAGTGCCATCAGTCTCTTCTGCACCAACCCCATCAGTCTCTGCTGTACTAGTCCTATCAGTCTCTGCTGCACCAGCACCATCAGTCTCTGCTGCACCAACGCCACCAGTCTCTGCTGCACCAAAGCCATCAGTCTCTGCTGCACCAACGCCATCAGTCTCTGCTGCACCAACGCCATCAGTCTCTGCTGTACTAGTCCTATCAGTCTCTGCTGCACCAGCACCATCAGTCTCTGCTGCACTAACGCCACCAGTCTCTGCTGCACCAAAGCCATCAGTCTCTGCTGCACCAACGCCATCAGTCTCTGCTGCACCAACGCCATCAGTCTCTGCTGCACCAACGCCACCAGTCTCTGCTGCACCAACGCCATCAGTCTCTGCTGCACCAACGCCATCAGTCTCTACTGCACCAACGCCATCAGTCTCTGCTGCACCAGCACCATCAGTCTATGCTGCACCAACACCATCAGTCTCTACTGCACCAGCACCATCAGTCTCTACTGCACCAACTCCATCAGTCTCTGCTGCACCAGCACCATCAGTCTCTGCTGCACCAGCGCCATCAGTCTCTACTGCACCAACACCATCAGTCTCTGCTGCACCAGCACCATCTGTCTCTGCTGCACCAACACCATCAGTCTCTGCTGCACCAGCACCATCTGTCTCTGCTGCACCAACGCCATCAGTCTCTCCTGCACCAACACCATCTGTCTGTGCTGCACCATCAGTCTCTACTGCACCAACTCCATCAGTCTCTGCTGCACCAACACCATCAGTCTCTGCTGCACCAACACCATCAGTCTCTGCTGCACCAACGCCATCAGTCTCTGCTGCACCAGTGCCATCAGTCTCTGCTGCACCAGCGCCATCAGTTTCTGCTGCACAGGCGCCATCAGTCTCTGCTGCACCAACCCCATCAGTCTCTGCTGTACTAGTCCTATCAGTCTCTGCTGCACCAGCACCATCAGTCTCTGCTGCACCAACGCCACCAGTCTCTGCTGCACCAAAGCCATCAGTCTCTGCTGCACCAACGCCATCAGTCTCTGCTGCACCAACACCATCAGTCTCTGCTGCACCATGCCATCAGTCTCTGCTGCACCAGCGCCATCAGTTTCTGCTGCACCAACGCCATCAGTCTCTGCTGTACCAGTGCCATCAGTCTCTGCTGCACCAACCCCATCAGTCTCTGCTGTACTAGTCCTATCAGTCTCTGCTGCACCAGCACCATCAGTCTCTGCTGCACCAACGCCACCAGTCTCTGCTGCACCAACGCCATCAGTCTCTGCTGCACCAACGCCATCAGTCTCTGCTGTAATAGTCCTATCAGTCTCTGCTGCACCAGCACCATCAGTCTCTGCTGCACCAACGCCTCCAGTCTCTGCTGCACCAAAGCCATCAGTCTCTGCTGCACCAACGCCATCAGTCTCTGCTGCACCAACGCCACCAGTCTCTGCTGCACCAAAGCCATCAGTCTCTGCTGCACCAACGCCATCAGTCTCTGCTGCACCAGTGCCATCAGTCTCTGCTGCACCAGCGCCATCAGTCTCTGCTGCACCAACGCTATCAGTATCTGCTGCACCAGTGCCATCAGTCTCTGCTGCACCAGCGCTATCAGTTTCTGCTGCACAAGCGCCATCAGTCTCTGCTGCACCAACTCCATCAGTCTCTACTGCACCAGCACCATCAGTCTCTGCACCAGCGCCATCAGTCTCTACTGCACCAGCGCCATCAGTCTCTACTGCACCAACGCCATCAGTCTCTGCTGTACCAACGCCATCAGTCTCTGCTGTACCAGTGCCATCAGTCTCTACTGCACCAACGCCATCAGTCTCTGCTGTACCAACGCCATCAGTCTCTGCTGCACCAGCACCATCAGTCTCTGCTGCACCAATGCCACCAGTCTCTGCTGCACCAGCACCATCAGTCTCTGCTGCACCGACACCATCAGTCTCTGCTGCACCAACTCCATCAGTCTCTGCTGCACCAGCACATCAGTCTCTGCTGCTCCAGCACCATCATTCTCTGCTGCACCAGCACCATCAGTCTCTACTGCACCAACTCCATCAGTCTCTGCTGCACCAGCGCCATCAGTCTCTGCTGCACCAGCGCCATCAGTCTCTGCTGCACCAGCGCCATCAGTCTCTGCTGCACCAGCGCCATCAGTCTCTACTGCACCAGCGCCATCAGTCTCTACTGCACCAACGCCATCAGTCTCTACTGCACCAGCGCCATCAGTCTCTGCTGCACCAACGCCATCAGTCTCTGCTGCACCAACTCCATCAGTCTCTGCTGCACCAGCACCATCAGTCTCTACTGCACCAACTCCATCAGTCTCTGCTGCACCAGCACCATCAGCCTCTGCTGTACTAGTCCTATCAGTCTCTGCTGTCTCTGCGGCGAAGATGCTGCTGTTCATCCAGGCCAAGAGCTCTGAGGATCCTCCTCACCAGTTGAGACATAATAATGGCAGGGAACGCAGAATTGGCCCTTCATACCCCAGTCTCACGTAGAAATACTCCATCCATTATGGGGGTTGATGCAGCGCCCTCACAAGGCCACAGTCCTTCCTTACACCTGAAGCGTGGCTGGATAGCGAGGATACTTGGAAAGCGCAGGTACAGATTGTAGCAGCAGATCCCACTGACTTATATGCGTTACATTGTGTCTTGTCCCTCTATGATTAGGATGTTCTCAGTTTATAATATATTGCACATGTGGACGAGGATGTAATATATCTGCCCGGGGAGGCCGGGGGTCGAATTATTGGACAACGTGATGCTACTTGTAGTCTCACAATAGCAATATATTCTTCTGTGTTTGGAGAAATGAAGATGGTGTTTTCAGGCAGGATGCAGAATTATGGACACTTGTATAACCACAGATTTCTGTCTTTATTCCAATCACTTATGTTTGCAGCATTTTCACATTTGCCTCTTGCAGGGCTTCACCACAAGAAGAGCAACAGTGCCATCCACAGGCCGTCTCCTGCTACTGCAGTCAAGCATGAGCGTTGCAATCGAAGACTTCCAGCAATGGGCAGCAATACCTTCAAGGAGCTTGCAATCACCTCTGCACCTTCCCCCTCGCTCCGCGGTCATGGCCCTCGCCCCGCGGTCATGGCCCTCACCGTACAGCGACCCCCTGCTCCTCTCCGGGGTGTATGGATTACGCATTGGCTTTCAGCGCTTGTTTGTGTGAGAACTCATCGCGATGCAGAAACCGATACAGAAGGATAAAGCCGAGAAACCCAACTGTGAGCGAAAGACATGAAAGGAAAGCGAAAAAGAAAAGGGAAAAAAAATCAGAATAAAAGCCTTAATTGAGTCTGCGGCAAATCTTCTCTCTAATGAAAGGACCTTTCACCCTGCGCTGTGCCGAATGGAAAGATGAAGTCCAAACCAGACAGCGATCAATATCACACAAGGAAGAATCCGTCTTCTCGGGGTCTTGTGTGTGCGACTTTGTAATTACCGCAGCCAGACATCGCCGGACGCCTCGCGCCTCGGAGAAAGGATCATCCCACCAAACCGGAGAATTTGTGGCATCAATGACAACAGCCACAATCTAGTATTTATCACAAACCCGATCCTACGCCAAGATATCACCCGCTAATAGACAGCGTGAAGGGAAGCTCCGGATCCGTCAACAGGAGTCTAAAGTCCGGAATCAGCTTACAAGGGGTCGAAAATGTAGCAGGAAAAGTTCTGTAACTTTCTGATACGCTTTGTTTTCAAAATCTCTGCTTGATGTCAGTGAATGGAAGTTCTCTACATCAAGAGGCTGAAAATGTGTCCTTGCCTAGTATCGCAGCTGAGGGTTTGTTACAATTGTTTTCAGTCTGGACAATACACTTTGTAAATAGAGTAGATTGAGCTCCAGACTGATACATTTTACCTTCACTGATACATTGTAACAAACAGTCAGGAAAGAAGTGAAATTTGTGCAGATTAGTTGACCTAGTTCCAGCAGCCACATTGGTGGTCCGTGGCCACCGGACCACCATACCCTCCTATCTGCCAGCATCCCCAATGCTTCTTCTAGTAGGACCGGAAGCGTGACATCACAAGGGCCGACTGATCAGTACTGGAGCCGGGGGGAGCTCCTCAGGGCTTTGGTCCGGCAGCTACAGACCACCGAAGTGAGGTCTAGTACTGATGTGTCTATCTTACACATCAAGAATGGATGTAATTGCAGCAAACCTCAGCTGTGAGAAGTATTAGGGCTTTATTACATTTAAAGCTCCGGACGCCCATAAGATTGCACCAAGCAGCTTTTCATACATCCAAATGTTCCCAATATTTCCTCAAATCCAACATCGCAGACCACTAAATTCTAATACTAACAAGCAAGTAATCAGGTGACAGAAGAGATCACCGGGGGTCCTTCATCAGTGCCGCAGCATTGACAACTGCTGCAATAGGAGGGGCGCTACACCGCGCCGGTAATTTTCTCAAAATGCAGCACAAGGTTCTGGGCTGTTACCGTCACTTTAAGTGGTAGAGGCATAATGGAACGAAACTGTAGCTTAGGGACTGCTCTCCCCCTTGGGGTCACGCTCTCACACTTGTGGTCACGCTCTCCCTCTTGTGGTCACGCTCTCACCCTTGTGGTCACGCTCTCCCCCTTGTGGTCACGCTCTCCCCCATGTGATCACGCTCTCATCCTTGTGGTCACGCTCTCCCCCTTGTGGTCACGCTCTCATCCTTGTGGTCACGCTCTCATCCTTGTGGTCACGCTCTCATCCTTGTGGTCACGCTCTCCCCCTTGTGGTCCCGCTCTCCCTCTTGTGGTCACGCTCTCATCCTTGTGGTCACGCTCTCATCCTTGTGGTCATGCTCTCCCCTTGTGGTCACGCTCTCACCCTTGTGGTCTCTCTCCCCCTTGTGGTCATGCTCTCCCCCTTGTGGTCACGCTCTCCTACTTATGGTCGCGCTCACCCCCCTGTGGTCTCTCTCTCCCCCTTGTTGTCCCGCTCTCCCCCTTGTGGTCACGCTCTCACCCTTGTGGTCACGCTCTCACCCTTGTGGTCACGCTCTCCCCTTGTGGTCACGCTCTCCCCCTTGGGGTCACGCTCTCCCCCTTGGGGTCACGCTATCACCCTTGTGGTCACGCTCTGCCCTTGTGGTCACGCTCTCCCACTTGGGGTCACGCTATCACCCTTGTGGTCACGCTCTCACCCTTGAGGTCACGCTCTCCCCCTTGCGGTCACGCTCTCCCCCTTGTGGTCACGCTCTCACCCTTGTGGTCACGCTCTCCCCTTGTGGCCACGCTCTCCCCCTTGGGGTCACGCTATCACCCTTGTGGTCACGCTCTCCCCCTTGCGGTCACGCTCTCCCCCTTGTGATCAGGCTCTCCCCCATGTGGTCACGCTCTCATCCTTCTGGTCACACTCTACCCCTTGTGATCACGCTCTCCCCTTGTGATCACGATCTCCTCCTTGTGGTCACGCTCTCCCCCTTGTGGTCACTCTCTCCCACATGTGGTCACGCTCTCATCCTTGTGGTCACTCTCTCCCCCTTGTGGTCACGCTCTCCCCCTTGTGGTCACGCTCTACCCCTTGTGGTCACGCTCTCCCCCTTGTGGTCACGCTCTCACCCTTGTGGTCACGCTCTCCCCCTTGTGGTCACGCTCTCCCCCTTGTGGTCCCGCTCTCCCCCTTGGGGTCACACTCTCATCCTTGTGGTCACGCTCTCCCACTTGTGGTCACGCTCTCACCCTTGTGAGCACGCTCTCCCCCTTGTGGTCACGCTCTCACCCTTGTGGTCACGCTCTTCCCCTTGTGGTCCCGCTCTCACCCTTGTGATCACGCTCTCCCCTTGTGATCACGATCTTCTCCTTGTGGTCACACTCTACCCCTTGTGGTCACACTCTCCCCCTTGTGGTCATGCTGTCATCCTTGTGGTCACTCTCTCCCACATGTGGTCACGCTCTCCCCCTTGTGATCACACTCTCACCCTTGTGGTCACGCTCTCCCCCTTGTGATCACACTCTCAACCTTGTGGTCCCGCTCTCACCCTTGTGGTCCCGCTCTCCCCCTTGGGGTCACGCTCTCCCCCTTGTGGTCACTCTCTCCCCCTTGTGGTCACGCTCTCACCCTTGTGGTCACGCTCTCCCCCTTGTGGTCCCGCTCTCACCCTTGTGATCACGCTTTCCCCTTGTGATCACGATCTTCTCCTTGTGGTCACACTTTCCCACATGTGGTCATGCTCTCATCCTTGTGGTCACTCTCTCCCACATGTGGTCACGCTCTCCCCCTTGTGATCACACTCTCACCCTTGTGGTCCCGCTCTCACCCTTGTGGTCACGCTCTCCCCCTTGTGATCACACTCTCCCCCTTGTGGTCCCGCTCTCACCCTTGTGGTCCCGCTCTCACCCTTGTGGTCCCGCTCTCTCCCTTGGGGTCATGCTCTCCCCCTTGGGGTCACACTCTCATCCTTGTGGTCATGCTCTTCGCCTTGTGGTCACGCTCTCAGCCTTGTGGTCACGCTGTCACCCATGTGATCACGCTCTCCCTCTTGTGGTCACGCTCTCCCCCTTGTGAGCATTCTCTCCCCATTGTGAGCACGCTCTCATCCTTGTGGTCACGCTCTCCCCCTTGTGGTCACGCTCTCCCCCTTGTGGTCACGCTCTCCCCCATGTGGTCACGCTCTCATCCTTGTGGTCACGCTCTCCCCCATGTGGTCACGCTCTCACCCTTGGGGTCACACTCTCATCCTTTTGGTCCCGCTCTCACCCTTGTGGTCACGCTCTCATCCTTGTGGTCCCGCTCTCACCCTTGTGGTCACGCTCTCCCCCTTGTGGTCACGCTCTCCCCCTTGTGGTCACGCTCTCCACCTTGTGGTCACGCTCTCATCCTTGTGGTCACGCTCTCACCCTTGTGGTCACACTCTCCCCTTGTGATCACGATCTCCTCCTTGTGGTCACGCTCTTCCCCTTGTGGTCACGCTCTCACCCTTGTGGTCCCGCTCTCACCCTTGTGGTCCCGCTCTCCCCCTTGTGGTCCCGCTCTCCCCCTTGTGGTCCCGCTCTCCCCCTTGTGGTCCCGCTCTCCCCCTTTGGGTCTCGCTCTCCCCCTTTGGGTCTCGCACTCTCATCCTTGTGGTCACGCTCTCCCCCTTGTGGTCACGCTCTCCCCCTTGTGAGCACGCTCTCCCCCTTGTGGTCCCGCTCTCCCCCTTGTGGTCCCGCTCTCCCCCTTGTGGTCCCGCTCTCCCTCTTGTGGTCCCACTCTCCCCCTTGTGGTCACGCTCTCCCCCTTGTGGTCACGCTCTCCCTCTTGTGGTCATGGTCTCCCCCTTGTGGTCACGTTCTCATCCTTGTGGTCACGCTCTCCCCCTTGTGGTCACGCTCTCCCCCTTGTGGTCGCGCTCTCCTACTTGTGTTCGCGCTCACCCCCTTGTGGTCTCTCTCTCTCCCCCTTGTGGTCACGCTCTCCCCTGGTGGTCACGCTCTCCCCCTTGTGGTCACGCTCTCCCCCTTGTGGTCACGCTCTCACCCTTGTGGTCCCGCTCTCACCCTTGTGGTCCCGCTCTCTCCCTTGGGGTCATGCTCTCCCCCTTGGGGTCACACTCTCACTCTTGTGTTCTTGCTCTCCCCCTTGCGGTTACGCTCTCCCCATTGTGGTCTCTCTCTCTCCCCCTTGTGGTCACGCTCTCACCCTTGTGTTCTTGCTCTCACCCTTGTGTTCTTGCTCTCCCCCTTGTGGTCACGCTCTCCCCCTTGTGGTCACGCTCTCCCCTTGTGTTCCCGTTCTCACCCTTGTGGTCACGCTCTCCTACTTGTGGTCACGCTCTCCTACTTGTGATCACGCTCTCCCCCTTGTGGTCTCTCACTCCCCCTTGTGGTCACGCTCTCCCCTGGTGGTCATGCTCTCCCCTTGTGGTCCCGCTCTCCTACTTGTCGTCATGCTCTCACCCTTGTGGTCTCTCTCTCCCCCTTGTGGTCCAGCTCTCACCCTTGTGTTCTTGCTCTCCCCCTTGTGGTCATTCTCTCCCCCTTGTGGTCACGCTCTCCCCCTTGTGGTCACGCTCTCCCCCTTGTGGTCACGCTCTCCCCCTTGTGGTCACGCTCTCCCCCTTGTGGTCACGCTCTCCCCCTTGTGTTCTTGCTCTCACTCTTGTGTTCTTGCTCTCCCCCTTGTGGTTACGCTCTCCCCATTGTGGTCTCTCTCTCTCCCCCTTGTGTTCTTGCTCTCACCCTTGTGTTCTTGCTCTCCCCCTTGTGGTCACGCTCTCCCCCTTGTGGTCACGCTCTCCCCTTGTGTTCCCGTTCTCACCCTTGTGGTCACGCTCTCCTACTTGTGATCACGCTCTCCCAGGGAACTATAGGCCGGTGAGTCTGACTTCTATACCAGGAAAGATCTTTGAACAAATTATTAAACAACATGTATGTAAGTACCTGGATAAGAATGAAGTGATTAACCAGAGTCAGCATGGGTTTGTAACTAACAAGTCATGTCAGACTAACTTAATTTCCTTCTATGACAGAATCACTGACTGGGTGGATCAGGGAAATGCTGTAGATATAGTATATCTTGACTTCAGCAAAGCATTTGACAAAGTATCTCACACCATCCTTATTGAAAAAATGACCAAGTATGCAATGGACCAGGCAACTGTTAGGTGGATTCATAACTGGCTTAGTGATCGGACTCAAAGGGTGATTGTAAATGGCTTCACATCCAGCTGGATGAATGTCTCAAGTGGGGTACCACAGGGCTCCGTCCTGGGACCTGTATTGTTCAACATCTTTATCAATGATTTAGATGAAGGAATTGAGGGTAAACTGATTAAATTTGCTGATGACACAAAGCTAGGAGGGATAGCTAATACTAGAGAAGAGAGAGAGAGGATTCAAAAAGACCTAAATAAACTGGAGCAGTGGGCAGCAACCAACAGAATGGTTTTTAACAGGGAAAAATGCAAAGTACTACATCTGGGCAATAAAAATGAAAAAAGCATATACAGAATGAGAGGAATAGAGCTAAGCAACAGTACATGTGAAAAAGACTTAGGTATACTAATAGATCATAGACTGAACATGAGTCAACAGTGTGATGCAGCAGCAAAAAAGGCAAATACAATTCTGGGATGTATTAACAGAAGCATACAGTCTAGATCACGTGAAGTCATTATCGGTCTTTACTCCTCTTTGGTCAGACCTCATCTGGAATACTGTGTACAGTTTTGGGCACCACATTTTAAAAAAGACATAGACAAACTGGAGCAAGTTCAGAGAAGAGCGACCAGAATGGTGACTGGTCTGCAAACCATGTCCTATGAGGAACGGTTGCAGGATTTGGGAATGTTTAGCTTGCAAAAAAGAAGACTGAGAGGAGACTTAATAGCTGTCTACAAATATGTCAAGGGCTGTCACATTGTAGAAGGATCATCTTTATTCTCATTTGCACAAGGAAAGACTAGAAGCAATGGGATGAAACTAAATGGGAGGAGACACAGATTAGATATTAGAAAAAACTTTTTGACAGTTAGGGTGATTAATGAGTGGAACAGGCTGCCACGAGAGGTGGTGAGTTCCCCTTCAATGGACGTCTTCAAACAGAGGCTGGACAGACATCTGTCTGAGATGATCTAGTGAATCCTGCTTTGAGCAGGGGGTTGGACCAGATGACCCAGGAGGTCCCTTCCAACTCTACCATTCTATGATTCTCCCCCTTGTGGTCTCTCACTCCCCCTTGTGGTCCCGCTCTCCCCCTTGTGGTCCCGCTCTCCCCCTTGTGGTCCCGCTCTCCCCCTTGTAACATAACATAGTAACATAGTTTGTAAAGCCGAATAAAGACTTGCGTCCATCAAGTTCGACCTGTTAGTTCTGTAATTGCTAAAGTTGATCCAGAGGAGGGCGTGTACATGCATTACATTACTGATCCTGAGTTACATCCTGTATTATACTCCAGAGCTGCACTCACTATTCTGCTGGTGCAGTCACTGTGTACATACATTACATTACTGATCCTGAGTTACATCCTGTATTATACTCCAGAGCTGCACTCACTATTCTGCTGGTGCAGTCACTGTGTACATACATTACATTACTGATCCTGAGTTACATCCTGTATTATACTCCAAAGCTGCACTCACTATTCTGCTGGTGCAGTCACTGTGTACATACATTACATTACTGATCCTGAGTTACATCCTGTATTATACTCCAGAGCTGCACTCACTATTCTGCTGGTGCAGTCACTGTGTACATGCATTACATTACAGATCCTGAGTTACATCCTGTATTATACTCCAGAGCTGCACTCACTATTCTGCTAGTGCAGTCACTGTGTACATACATTACATTACTGATCCTGAGTTACCTCCTGTATTATACTCCAGAGCTGCACTCACTATTCTGCTGGTGCAGTCACTGTGTACATACATTACATTACTGGTCCTGAGTTACATCCTGTATTATACTCCAGAGCTGCACTCACTATTCTGCTGGTGGAGTCACTGGTACATACATTACATTACTGATCCTGAGTTACATCCTGTATTATACTCCAGAGCTGCACTCACTATTCTGCTAATGGAGTCATTGTGTACATACATTACATTACTGATCCTGAGTTACATCCTGTATTATACTCCAGAGCTGCACTCACTATTCTGCTAGTGGAGTCACTGGTACATACATTACATTACTGATCCTGAGTTACATCCTGTATTATACTCCAGAGCTGCACTCACTATTCTGCTAATGGAGTCACTGTGTACATACATTACATTACTGATCCTGAGTTACATCCTGTATTATACTCCAGAGCTGCACTCACTATTCTGCTAGTGGAGTCACTGTGTACATACATTACATTACTGATCCTGAGTTACATCCTGTATTATACTCCAGAGCTGCACTCACTATTCTGCTGGTGCAGTCACTGTGTACATACATTACATTACTGATCCTGAGTTACATCCTGTATTATACTCCAGAGCTGCACTCACTATTCTGCTAATGGAGTCACTGTGTACATACATTACATTACTGATCCTGAGTTACATCCTGTATTATACTCCAGAGCTGCACTCACTATTCTGCTAATGGAGTCACTGTGTACATACATTACATTACTGATCCTGAGTTACATCCTGTATTATACTCCAGAGCTGCACTCACTATTCTGCTGGTGCAGTCACTGTGTACATACATTACATTACTGATCCTGAGTTACATCCTGTATTATACTCCAGAGCTGCACTCACTATTCTGCTAGTGGAGTCACTGTGTACATACATTACATTACTGATCCTGAGTTACATCCTGTATTATACTCCAGAGCTGCACTCACTATTCTGCTAATGGAGTCACTGTGTACATACATTACATTACTGATCCTGAGTTACCTCCTGTATTATACTCCAGAGCTGCACTCACTATTCTGCTGGTGCAGTCACTGTGTACATACATTACATTACTGATCCTGAGTTACATCCTGTATTATACTCCAGAGCTGCACTCACTATTCTGCTGGTGCAGTCACTGTACATACATTACATTACTGATCCTGAGTTACATCCTGTATTATACCCCAGAGCTGCACTCACTATTCTGCTGGTGCAGTCACTGTGTACATACATTACATTACTGATCCTGAGTTACCTCCTGTATTATACTCCAGAGCTGCACTCACTATTCTGCTGGTGCAGTCACTGTGTACATACATTACATTACTGATCCTGAGTTACCTCCTGTATTATACTCCAGAGCTGCACTCACTATTCTGCTGGTGCAGTCACTGTACATACATTACATTACTGATCCTGAGTTACATCCTGTATTATACTCCAGAGCTGCACTCACTATTCTGCTGGTGCAGTCACTGTGTACATACATTACATTACTGATCCTGAGTTACATCCTGTATTATACTCCAGAGCTGCACTCACTATTCTGCTGGTGCAGTCACTGTGTACATACATTACATTACTGATACTGAGTTACCTCCTGTATTATACTCCAGAGCTGCACTCACTATTCTGCTGGTGCAGTCACTGTGTACATACATTACATTACTGATCCTGTACTGATCCTGAGTTACATCCTGTATTATACTCCAGAGCTGCACTCACTACTCTGCTGGTGGAGGACCTTACACGCTCATGCATTATCCGGTTTCAGTGTGATCTGTAGTACCTCCCATTTCCTGTGGTAGCGCTGCAGGGAATGGATCACTTGTTTCCAGGTGTTCTCACAGAGGTGATCACTGGAGATCTAAGCAGCAGAAGCCCCTGAGATCGTGCGATTATTCAGGATCCTTCTAATGACCAGAGAGCAGAATCCGCTCCGGTATCGGCTCCAGTGACTGCAGAAAACAATCGTCACACGAGGGGATTTATTATTTTATTATAATTTTATAGAAGAAATATTTTACACTCCCCCCAATCACTTAAACAACGTCTCCCCACTCCTAAAGCTGGAGTATCCCGGGGCCCCGGTGCTGCATCCTGGGGGCCCTGCTGCGTGGTTGCTCTGCCGGCGCCATCTGTGTGTACAGCCGCCTCTCACTCCTGCACAGGACCATTACACAAGGCAATTGCTACTTCAGCTCTTTCCCGCACATTCTGGGGCAGCGCGCTCGGATCAGTTGCGTTCACAGTCTCTGACCCTTATTGCTGGGGGCGCGCGTCAGGGGGTCGGGGTCTTATTTGTTTTTTTTTGTTTCTTTTTCTGTTCTTTGTTTTGTTCGGTTTCTCCTTCGGCGTCTCCGTTTCTCTGGCGACTTTCTTGGTGGCGCTGTGCTTCTGAAAGACGTCTTCGGTGATGGGTTGGATGATGTGTCCTCGCTTGGTGATCACCCGCGGGGCAGTCAGCTTCTGGACGGCCGTCTCAGTGTTCCACGTGTTGCCCACCGGGGCCCGGATGCTGCTCTCAAAGTGCTGCTGACTGTTAAAGGGGAAGGGGAGCTCGTTCACCTGGAAAAAGAAGTGGTAGAATGTATCAGAAACTGACAGATACGTGGAGTCTTCTGCATTCCCATCCAGAGCTGCATTCATAGTTCTTCCTTAGGCTGTAGGAACTGGTTTCTCAGTGCAGCCCCCTGCTGGATCAGCTGTTATACAGAGGGTCCTCTGCTGTGATTAGCTGATCCCGTACCAGTGAATTTTCTTCGCTGACTAGCTAAACGAACCTCAGACGGTTATTGCTTTTGTCATTTCTACTCCAGTGATAACCGGAGCTGCGAGCACAATTCTGCAGCTGCTTATTTGCTACCAATTTTTATTACCATAACAGAATAAAATGGTTACAGCTGCTCAATAGGTGCCGCAGCCCCACGGGTAGCCCCACGGGTAGCCCCAGGGGTAGCCGCGGCCGCTCTGGTCGCTTGTCAGCCCTTAGGGAATCCTATAGTTCTGTAGGGAGAGACGACGCTGAGCGCGGCGCCATATTGTGTCCATCTGTGGGGTGCGGATCTCTGCGGTCAGCGGGTGACACATACAGGGACACCGGGGATTGTGTTAGCGCATTACCTACACCCCGCGGGTTTCCGACGCATTAGTCCACCCTATTTATTCCTGACTGCTACATGTTTCTCTTTGTATCCACTGGGGATATTAAAGTGTTACTAATACACAGATGATGGGGGGGGGGGGGGGGGATCATTTTTCAGTTGTGCCATCGATCCTCTGCACATACTTCAAGCTTGTCAGCAAGTACAATGAATGTCAGGAAGAGATGGGAGGGAAGTTCCAGCTCCAATAGTGCTGGTAGAAAGCTTTCAAAAGACGCAACTCAAAATGTCACAGGGCATGAGAATAGAGACGGTTCCTGGACGGATATCTGCACCATAAACAATATTAACTTGTAGTGAGGGAAGACGGCAGCAAGACCACCGCCGAGGTTATCTAAGGGGTCTGCATGATGGGACAGGTGCACCTTGGGAATGGATGAAGGCATTGTATTAAAAAAATGTAAATTGGTTACTGCAGCTTTGGAGGTGACTGGAGTAAAACATGAAATAAGGAGGTAACATGTAAATTATCATGTAAATGTAAGTATAACAGGTGAGTCCCTCCAGCGAACCACAGTACTTGTCCACACCCACCAGACGTCCCTCCCCAGTGGACTACGTCGCAGGTCCACACCCAGCGGACGTCTCTCCCCAGTGGACTACGTCGCAGGTCCACACCCAGCGGACGTCCCTCCCCAGTGGACTACGTCGCAAGTCCACACCCAGCGGACGTCCCTCCCCAGTGGACTACGTCGCAAGTCCACACCCAGCAGACGTCCCTCCCCAGTGGACTACGTCGCAGGTCCACACCCAGCGGACGTCCCTCCCCAGTGGACTACGTCGCAGGTCCACACCCAGCGGACGTCCCTCCCCAGTGGACTACGTCGCAGGTCCACACCCAGCGGACGTCCCTCCCCAGTGGACTACGTCGCAGGTCCACACCCAGCGGACGTCCCTCCCCAGTGGACTACGTCGCAGGTCCACACCCAGCGGACTTCCCTCCCCAGTGGACTACGTCGCAGGTCCACACCCAGCGGACTTCCCTCCCCAGTGGACTACGTCGCAGGTCCACACCCAGCGGACTTCCCTCCCCAGTGGACTACGTCGCAGGTCCACACCCAGCGGACTTCCCTCCCCAGTGGACTACGTCGCAGGTCCACACCCAGCGGACTTCCCTCCCCAGTGGACTACGTCGCAGGTCCACACCCAGCGGACTTCCCTCCCCAGTGGACTACGTCGCAGGTCCACACCCAGCGGACTTCCCTCCCCAGTGGACTATGTCGCAGGTCCACACCCAGCGGACTTCCCTCCCCAGTGGACTACATCACAGGTCCACACCCACCGGACCCTCCCCAGTGGACCACATTGCCCGTCCCCACCCACCTGATGGGCCGCAGCCTTTATGTTCCTCTTCTCATTGATGATGACGTTGGGGAGGTGCTGGTCCTTACGTGGAGGCGCCGGAGCTGCTTTTATAGTAAACCTAGAAAGATAAACAGGATTAAAAAAAAGTCTTTAACCGGTGGAGAGAAGCGCGACGTCCCGTCAAAACCAAGTCTGGAGTGTGAGCAGCCGGATCTACCGATCTGCCGAGAGATCCGGCCAACAAGATCCAGCGAGCGACTGAAGGATGTGATAACGATCCGCAGCGCAGGCGACGGCTTCAGCTTTACGTTTTTATTCCTCGTTATCATGAATTCACCTCTATTTAATTAATTACAAAATAATATTGCTGTGGGTCCCAGGAGGAGGCAGCGCGAGCAATCCCCGAGCGAGCGAGCGGCTGCTGCATGCTAACTGGAGCGCGGAGACGCCGGCCTGACACCGGGGAGCGCTCTAATTTACACTCTGCAAGTTATTTCCGAAGCAAAACACAACCGTTAGCAGCTTTCCCCGTCCCCAAAGTGCTTCAGAGAACAAGCAGCGCTCGTATTAATGTGCGCCCCCGGCCGCCCCCCGCCCGCAGACAAGCACGCACTTTTAAATGCACATTAAGAAAAATAAATGTAGATTTTAAAAAAATAATAATAATAATAAAAAAAATAAAAAATGTTTACAATTAATAATCAAGATTGGCTTTATGGTAGAAAAATTTACTCCATGGTATGAGAAAAGGAAATGAGGCAGAGGACGGCGACGTCTGGCCCCCGGGGTATCGGACAGGGGGTGGGGGGCATGTTATCGCAGGGTTAGGAAGGACACAAGGGGCTCTACTAACAGTTACTTCTCTGTTAATCGAGCCGACATACTCCCGGGAAAAAGAGTCTGGACACTTATTTATTTGCTTTATTACTTATTACCAGGGGGTGGTCCGTGCAGGGTGGGCACTCACCTGCGTCGTTTATGGGGGTTGACCTGGATGCTGGTGCCGCCCCACTCCCCCCAGCCCGGCAGCACCAGGTTGACGTCTTTGGGCTTCGAGGCATCTTCCGCTTTCTGCTTCTCCTTCAGGAAATCATTGACGACGTCGTCACCGGCGAACGCCTCCTCGATCATCATTTTCTGCTTCGTTTCGCTGTCGTCGACCTAAAACATTAAAAAGGGAACAAAAAGTCACAACCTGAACCGGCTGCGCGGGGTTAATCTGCTACTACATTCTGGTGCCGGTCACCGGTGCTGCAGGGCATTCTGGGACATGTAGTGTTTTCTGCATTGTCCAGTTTAAAGGCCGATGCAACAGTCACATCCCCACAATGCACCACAGCAGAGCAGCAAATACAGGCCGGGGGCCGGCAGCGAGGGGCACCAGCAGATTGCAAATAATTGCCCTCGGCGGGGTCAATGTACAAGTTTTAGTTTCGAGTGACCATAAAGTACTGAATAACGGGGGGGGGGAGGCTAGGTGCGGTGAGATGGAGAAAAATAAAGAAATGATCCCACCATTGCTTTTTGGGTTTATTTTTGCAGCATTAATAATGACCTGGGCCCCCCCCATTCTCCAGGTTGGTGCGATGGGACTGACAGCAGTGCTGTGCTGCAGCCGCTGCCGCCTCTCACTCGGCTCCAGAGCCGCTCCATACGTGCGGACAATACACAGGACGCACTCAGATTCTATGTCGGGAAATATTGCAGCAGACTTGTGAGTGCAGCTCTGGCTGTGAATGGAGGAGATACTAAGTGTACACAGTCATTGGTCACCCTGTAACGTCCGATCACTCACCTCCTCCTCCTCCTCCTCGTCGTCCTCCACCGTGGTGGGAATCAGCGGCGCCTGCACCGGTCGTGCCTTTGCCGGTAGGACGTCCTGGGAGTTGATGAGTTTTGATTTCTTGGTTGGATTTTTGCCACTCGGTTGCGAGATCTTCTCCGTCGTCTTCTGCAGCATCTCCGACTCCCCGAGATCCTCCAGGTCTTCCAGGGTTCTGGTCCGCTCCAGACTCTCTATTAGTAACGGACCTTCTTCTTCTTCAGTTCTGTTTTGCTCCATCTCCTCTGTGTCTGCAGCTCCCGGCTGCTCCTCTTCCTCCAGAGCAGCGATCTTTGCTTGCAGGGTTTCTTCTTTCTTGTTCTGCTCCAACATCCTCTGGAATAATGTATTGAACTGCGACACCTCCCGGGCGTTCTCCTCCGCCGCGCTGCCCGCAGCCGAGCCTGCACAAGAGATCAGAGGTTATGAGGAGCAGAGTCAGAGGAGGCTGAGACCGCGCGTGCGGCGGCTGAGACCGCGCGTCCGATCCGGACACCGGACCGTTCTGCAGCATCTTTTCTGAGACTCATGTTATTCCTCCTGGAAACATACAGATAACAGGGCATTACCTATATAGACCCCCCTCGTTCTCGGGCAGGGGTCCAAACCCCTCCAGCCAGGCCCCGCACATGTCCTCAGTGGTCCGGTAGGGCCAGTACTCACCAGGCTCTGGGTCGGCAGACTCTTGCTCTGCCAGTTCTTGGCGCACAAGTCTTCTGTCTGCGAACTCTTGCAGTAATGTCTCCTCTTCCTCCTCTTCGTCATCCTCTTGCTCCTCGGTCTTTGTGTTCTCCTCTTCCTCCATCCGCGTCTCCTCCGGACCCCCAGCCTGATTTGCGTCACTTCGCAGCTTCCCTGCCATCCAGGGGTTCGCTCCCTCCAGACTCATTTGAGCCTCATTGACGAAGTCTGGGACGGTCTCCTCGGCCTCGTCCTCCTCCTCCTCGGACACCACCTCGATCCTCCGGGTCAGCTCCCGGTGTTTGTGCAGCTGTTCCTGCATCGCTTTACGGGCCTAAAGGACGGTAAAAGAGGAGAGTGTGACTGACCAGATACAGGCAGAGGGGTGCGCTGCAGAGCACTAGAGCAAACATTGCATCAAATACTCTGTGCTGCTGTAACTGATGACTCCTCGCACCATCTGTACGGTACTAAATCTATGAACCCCCACAAGATCAGTGCAATGCTCTCCTGACATACTCTGTGCTGCTGGGGTTCCTGCTCTTTCCACTATATAACTCCGTCAGACTGTTGGGCCTATAAGATCAGCAAAAGCATCATCTGAAATACTCTGCACAGCTGGGAAAGTCAACCCTAACATTCACCACAAAAAGCTACTAAGACAAACACTCTGTGCTGCTGTGGTCGCTCCTCAGCCGTCCTGACCACAGAACTGATGCCCGAGATCTGCTGGATTCCCGAGATCTGCTGGATTCCCGAGAGTCGATGGATCAAGATCCAGAAGTTGCAACGGCTGCAGAGAAAGCAGAAGACGAGGCGCTCACCCCCTCGTCATACTTGGCCATGATGGCCTTGGACTTCGCCCACTTCCCGCTGTTCTGGTGCTTCAGAGACATCCGCTCCTGGAGAGAGAATAGAGCGTCAAGAAGAAGAGAGCGTCAGGAAGACTAGACAGCAGACAGGGAGACCCGACCCCGGCCAGCAGCCCCCCTCCACCCCGACCCCAGCCGGCTGCCCCCATCCACCTCGACCCCGGCCAGCAGCCCCCCTCCACCCCGACCCCAGCCGGCTGCCCCCATCCACCTCGACCCCGGCCAGCAGCCCCCCTCCACCCCGACCCCAGCCGGCTGCCCCCATCCACTTGGACACCGGCCAGCAGCCCCCCTCCACCCCGACCCCAGCCGGCTGCCCCCATCCACCTCGACCCCGGCCAGCAGCCCCCCTCCACGCCGACCCCAGCCGGCTGCCCCCATCCACCTCAACCCCAGCCAGCAGCCCCCCTCCACGCCGACCCCAGCCGGCTGCCCCCATCCACCTCGACCCCGGCCAGCAGCCCCCCTCCACGCCGACCCCAGCCGGCTGCCCCCATCCACCTCGACCCCGGCCAGCAGCCCCCCTCCACCCCGACCCCAGCCGGCTACCCCCATCCACCTCGACCCCGGCCAGCAGCCCCCCTCCACCCCGACCCCGGCCGGCTGCCCCCATCCACCTCGACCCCGGCCAGCAGCCCCCCTCCACCCCGACCCCAGCCGGCTGCCCCCATCCACCTCGACCCCGGCCAGCAGCCCCCCTCCACGCCGACCCCAGCCGGCTGCCCCCATCCACCTCAACCCCGGCCAGCAGCCCCCCTCCACGCCGACCCCAGCCGGCTGCCCCCATCCACCTCAACCCCGGCCAGCAGCCCCCCTCCACGCCGACCCCAGCCGGCTGCCCCCATCCACCTCGACCCCGGCCAGTAGCCCCCCTCCACGCCGACCCCAGCCGGCTGCCCCCATCCACCTCGACCCCGGCCAGCAGCCCCCCTCCACGCCGACCCCAGCCGCATGCCCCCATCCACCTCGACCCCGGCCAGCAGCCCCCCTCCACGCCGACCCCAGCCGGCTGCCCCCATCCACCTCGACCCCGGCCAGCAGCCCCCCTCCACCCCGACCCCAGCCGGCTGCCCCCATCCACCTCGACCCCGGCCAGCAGCCCCCCTCCACCCCGACCCCAGCCGGCTGCCCCCCCTCCACCTCGACCGGCTGCCCCAAAACATTGCGCCCCACAATCACCATCATCCGGGCCCTCTCCAGCTTCTCCAACTCTTCAAGGGCTGCATCAGGATTAATCCTCCGCAGCTCCTCAAACTTCTTCAACGTTTCCTTCTTCTTGACTCTTCTTAGCAGACGGTGATACCTGAAAGAGTCAGAGCAGAGGTAAGAGCAGAAATCACTGCACCGGCGATGTGTAAGGGAAGGGGCATCAAGGCAGAGTGCAGAAAAGACTGCTCCAGCAGAATAGTGAGCGCAGCTCTGGAGTATAATACAGGATGTAATTCAGGATCAGTAATGTAATGTATGTACACAGTGACTGCACCAGCAGAATAGTGAGTGCAGCTCTGGAGTATAATACAGGATGTAACTCAGGATCAGTACAGGATCAGTAATGTAATGTATGTACACAGTGACTGCACCAGCAGAATAGTGAGTGCAGCTGTGGAGTATAATACAGGATGTAACTGAGGATCAGTAATGTAATGTATGTACACAGTGACTGCACCAGCAGAATAGTGAGTGCAGCTCTGGAGTATAATACAGGATGTAACTCAGGATCAGTAATGTAATGTATGTACACAGTGACTGCACCAGCAGAATAGTGAGTGCAGCTCTGGAGTATAATACAGGATTTAACTCAGGATCAGTAATGTAATGTATGTACACAGTGACTGCACCAGCAGAATAGTGAGTGCAGCTCTGGGGTATAATACAGGATGTAACTCAGGATCAGTAATGTATGTACACAGTGACTGCACCAACAGAATAGTGAGTGCAGCTCTGGAGTATAATACAGGAGGTAACTCAGGATCAGTAATGTAATGTATGTTTACACACATTGACTGCACCAGCAGAATAGTGAGTGCAGCTCTGGAGTATAATACAGGAGGTAACTCAGGATCAGTAATGTATTGTAAGTACACAGTGACTGCACCAGCAGAATAGTGAGTGCAGCTCTGGAGTATAATACAGGATGTAACTCAGGATCAGTAATGTAATGTATGTACACAGTGACTGCACCAGCAGAATAGTGAGTGCAGCTCTGGAGTATAATACAGGAGGTAACTCAGGATCAGTAATGTATGTTTACACACATTGACTGCACCAGCAGAATAGTGAGTGCAGCTCTGGAGTATAATACAGGAGGTAACTCAGGATCAGTAATGTAATGTATGTACACAGTGACTGCACCAGCAGAATAGTGAGCGCAGCTCTGGAGTATAATACAGGATGTAACTCAGGATCAGTAATGTAATGTATGTACACAGTGACTGCACCAGCAGAATAGTGAGTGCAGCTCTGGAGTATAATACAGGATTTAACTCAGGATCAGTAATGTAATGTATGTACACAGTGACTGCACCAGCAGAATAGTGAGTGCAGCTCTGGGGTATAATACAGGATGTAACTCAGGATCAGTAATGTATGTACACAGTGACTGCACCAACAGAATAGTGAGTGCAGCTCTGGAGTATAATACAGGAGGTAACTCAGGATCAGTAATGTAATGTATGTACACAGTGACTGCACCAGCAGAAGAGTGAGTGCAGCTCTGGAGGATAATACAGGATGTAACTCAGGATCAGTAATGTAATGTATGTACACAGTGACTGCACCAGCAGAATAGTGAGCGCAGCTCTGGAGTATAATACAGGATGTAACTCAGGATCAGTAATGTAATGTAAGTACACAGTGACTGCACCAGCAGAATAGTGAGTGCAGCTCTGGAGTATAATACAGGATGTAAGTCAGGATCAGTAATGTAATGTATGTACACAGTGACTGCACCAGCAGAATAGTGAGTGCAGCTCTGCAGTATAATACAGGAGGTAACTCAGGATCAGTAATGTAATGTATGTACACAGTGACTGCACCAGCAGAATAGTGAGTGCAGCTCTGGAGGATAATACAGGATGTAACTCGGGATCAGTAATGTAATGTATGTACACAGTGACTCCACCAGCAGAATAGTGAGTGCAGCTCTGCAGTATAATACAGGAGGTAACTCAGGATCAGTAATGTAAAGTACGTACACAGTGACTCCACCAGCAGAATAGTGAGTGCAGCTCTGGAGTATAATACAGGATGTAACTCAGGATCAGTAATGTATGTACACAGTGACTGCACCAGCAGAATAGTGAGTGCAGCTCTGGAGTATAATACAGGATGTAACTCGGGATCAGTAATGTAATGTATGTACACAGTGACTCCACCAGCAGAATAGTGAGTGCAGCTCTGCAGTATAATACAGGAGGTAACTCAGGATCAGTAATGTAAAGTACGTACACAGTGACTCCACCAGCAGAATAGTGAGTGCAGCTCTGGAGTATAATACAGGATGTAACTCAGGATCAGTAATGTATGTACACAGTGACTGCACCAGCAGAATAGTGAGTGCAGCTCTGGAGTATAATACAGGAGGTAACTCAGGATCAGTAATGTAATATATGTATACAGTGACTGCACCAGCAGAATAGTGAGTGCAGCTCTGGAGTATAATACAGGATGTAAGTCAGGATCAGTAATGTAATGTATGTACACAGTGACTGCACCAGCAGAATAGTGAGTGCAGCTCTGGAGTATAATACAGGATGTAACTCAGGATCAGTAATGTAATGTATGTACACAGTGACTGCACCAGCAGAATAGTGAGTGTAGCTCTGGAGTATAATACAGGATGTAAGTGAGGATCAGTAATGTAATGTATGTACACAGTGACTGCACCAACAGAATAGTGAGTGCAGCTCTGGAGTATAATACAGGATGTAACTCCGGATCAGTAATGTAATATATATACACAGTGACTGCACCAGCAGAATAGTGAGTGCAGCTCTGGGGTATAATACAGGATGTAACTCCGGATCAGTAATGTAATGTATGTACACAGTGACTGCACCAGCAGAATAGTGAGTGCAGCTCTGGAGTATAATACAGGATGTAACTCAGGATCAGTAATGTAATGTATGTACACAGTGACTGCACCAGCAGAATAGTGAGTGCAGCTCTGGAGTATAATACAGGATGTAAGTCAGGATCAGTAATGTAATGTATGTACACAGTGACTGCACCAGCAGAATAGTGAGTGCAGCTCTGGGGTATAATATAGGATGTAACTCAGGATCAGTAATGTAATCTATGTACACAGTGACTGCACCAGCAGAATAGTGAGTGCAGCTCTGGAGTATAATACAGGATGTAACTCAAGATCAGTAATGTAATGTATGTACACAGTGACTGCACCAGCAGAATAGTGAGTGCAGCTCTGGAGGATAATACAGGATGTAACTCAAGATCAGTCATGTAATGTATGTACACAGTGACTGCATCAGCAGAATAGTGAGTGCAGCTCTGGAGTATAATACAGGATGTAAGTCAGGATCAGTAATGTAATGTATGTACACAGTGACTGCACCAGCAGAATAGTGAGTGCAGCTCTGGAGGATAATACAGGATGTAACTCAGGATCAGTTATGTAATGTATGTACACAGTGACTCCACCAGCAGAATAGTGAGTGCAGCTCTGGAGTATAATACATGATGTAACTCAGGATCAGTAATGTAATGTATGTACACAGTGACTGCACCAGCAGAATAGTGAGTGCAGCTCTGGAGTATAATACAGGATGTAACTCAGGATCAGTACAGGATCAGTAATGTAATGTATGTACACAGTGACTGCACCAGCAGAATAGTGAGTGCAGCTCTGGAGTATAATACAGGATGTAAGTCAGGATCAGTAATGTAATGTATGTACACAGTGACTGCACCAGCAGAATAGTGAGTGCAGCTCTGGAGTATAATACAGGAGGTAACTCAGGATCAGTAATGTATGTACACAGTGACTGCACCAGCAGAATAGTGAGTGCAGCTCTGGAGTATAATACAGGATGTAAGTCAGGATCAGTAATGTAATGTATGTACACAGTGACTGCACCAGCAGAATAGTGAGTGCAGCTCCGGAGTATAATACAGGAGGTAACTCAGGATCAGTAATGTAATGTACGTATACAGTGACTGCACCAGCAGAATAGTGAGTGCAGCTCTGGAGTATAATTCAGGAGGTAAGTCAGGCTCAGTAATGTAATGTATGTACACAGTGACTGCACCAGTGGAATAGTGAGTGCAGCTCTAGAGTATAATACAGGAGGTAACTCAGGATCCGTAATGTAATGTATGTACACAGTGACTGCACCAGCAGAATAGTGAGTGCAGCTCTGGAGTATAATACAGGATGTAAGTCAGGATCAGTAATGTAATGTACGTATACAGTGACTGCACCAGCAGAATAGTGAGTGCAGCTCTGGAGTATAATGCAGGAGGTAACTCAGGATCAGTAATGTAATGTACGTATACAGTGACTGCACCAGCAGAATAGTGAGTGCAGCTCTGGAGTATAATACATTACTGATCCTGAGTTACATCCTGTATTATACTCCAGAGCTGCACTCACTATTCTGCTGGTGCAGTCACTGTGTACATACATTACTGATCCTGAGTTACATCCTGTATGTACACAGTGACTGCACCAGCAGAATAGTGAGTGCAGCTCTGGGGTATAATACAGGATGTAACTCAGGATCAGTAATGTAATGCATGTACACAGTGACTGCACAAGCAGAATAGTGAGTGCAGCTCTGGAGTATAATACAGGATGTAACTCAGGATCAGTAATGTATGTACACAGTGACTGCACCAGCAGAATAGTGAGTGCAGCTCTGGGGTATAATACAGGATGTAACTCAGGATCAGTAATGTAATGCATGTACACAGTGACTGCACCAGCAGAATAGTGAGTGCAGCTCTGGGGTATAATACAGGATGTAACTCAGGATCAGTAATGTAATGCATGTACACAGTGACTGCACCGGCAGAATAGTGAGTGCAGCTCTGGAGTATAATATAGGATCAGTAATGTAATGTATGTACATAGTGACTGCACCAGCAGAATAGTGAACTGTAAACCAGTGATGGAAATACTAGAAAAGTTTTTTTACATTTTACTTTTGATCTTCTTTTGTCTTCGTGCTTTCGCCTCATAGTAGGACTGCAGCGCTCTTGCTTTTTGCAGCTCTGCCCGGCGCTCCTTTGCCTAGATGAAGACACAGATGACTCCTCAGCACCGTTCTCGGCAGCCTCCTCCCGGCTGTCAGCCCCTCGTCCCTCTTACCTCCTCCAGGCTCATGGCTTTCAGCGATGCCTCCTCCACCGGTGTCAGCAGTGGATCAGTGATCGGCTGCTTATTCTTATGCAGGATCCCGAATATCTCCATCTCCAGTGGCGTCTTCGCCTAAAGTGGCAAAAAAAAACAGAAAAAATAATTTTTTAATAATGTGTAGTGTAAATCACAAGGTGGGAAAATATCTTATAAGATTGGTAGTTTTCATAAAATTCAGTAAAGGTGTTCACAACCAAGAAGATTTCTGCACCATAAATATGTCACAGCGAGCCGCCGCCAGCCGAGGCGCCGCAGAGAGAGGCGCCGCCGGCCGAGGGGCCGCAGAGAGAGGCGCCGCCGGCCGAGGGGCCGCAGAGAGAGGCGCCGCCGGCCGAGGGGCCGCAGAGAGAGGCGCCGCCGGCCGAGGGGCCGCAGAGAGGGGCCGCAGAGAGAGGCGCCGCCAGCCGAGGGGCCGCAGAGAGAGGCGCCGCCAGCCGAGGGGCCGCAGAGAGAGGCGCCGCCAGCCGAGGGGCCGCAGAGAGAACCGCCGCCAGCCGAGGGGCCGCAGAGAGAGGCGCCGCCAGCCGAGGGGCCGCAGAGAGAACCGTCAGCTGTGCTCACAGCTGTGCACTGAGCAGCGACTTTAGCGGGGGGCATCTCTATGATTGAAAGGGGTAGCTAGTGGGATGAAGCATTTTCCTTTTCCCCGGCGGACGCTCGCTCAGCCCTGCGGCCGGACACCCACCTAACACTGTGCATATGCAGATTAACCCCGTTTCTGCAGGATAACAGCATTTGGGGACATGACGGCTCCCTCTAAACTCCTGGAGCCGCAGCACGGTTTGGTGACGCAGCAGGTTGTTTGTTTTACATTTACAGAATAAAAACACATTTTGTCGTCATTTTTGGAGCTTTTTGTCTGATGTTTTTTTTGTTTTTCTTTCGTTTGCGGAGTAAATTACTGATGTTTGGTAAGATTTGGGGGGGGGGATTTAAGACATTAAGAGGACAGAATTTAAATACATTTTATTCACGTTTTAGCTTAATATATATAGTATGATAAGTTTACAATCAACCTTAAAAACTAAGTCCATTGAATTCAACATGTTGACCCATATGGAGCAAAAGCCCCCAACCCCCCCTCCCCCCAATACAAATAGCTGCAAATTAGGAGAAAAATTCCTTCCTGGCTCCACATACAGCGATCAGACGAGTCCCCGGGATCAAGGTCCATCACAGAATCTGGCGCCCATAACCTGGAATCTTATATTTTTTAAAGATAGGGGTCTGGACCGTTCTTGAATTTTAGAAGTGAATCAACCATTACCACATCATGTGGCAGAGAGATCAGAGAGTCACTGCGCTTACTGTAAGGAATCCATAGTCTCGCTGCTCTTACTGTAAGGAATCCATAGTCTCGCTGCTCTTACTGTAAGGAATCCATAGTCTCGCTGCTCTTACTGTAAGGAATCCATAGTCTCGCTGCTCTTACTGTAAGGAATCCATAGTCTCGCTGCTCTTACTGTAAGGAATCCATAGTCTCGCTGCTCTTACTGTAAGGAATCCATAGTCTCGCTGCTCTTACTGTAAGGAATCCATAGTCTCGCTGCTCTTACTGTAAGGAATCCATAGTCTCTCTGCTCTTACTGTAAGGAATCCATAGTCTCGCTGCTCTTACTGTAAGGAATCCATAGTCTCGCTGCTCTTACTGTAAGGAATCCATAGTCTCACTGCTGTTCCAGTAAATAATATGCATCTGATTACGGTTGAACCCTCTTTCCTCTAGATGTAGAGGATGTCCCCCGTCTATCTGGGGGGGGGGGGGGGCTCAAGTTTAGTGCTGGCCCGGACCGTGTCCTCTTCCTTGCTGTAAGCGGAGGCAACTTTTCCTCTGCAGCATTGGAGGAGCTTGGATTCATCAGTCTTGTCGGCTTCAGAGCAGCGCTCACAGGCTGAACAGTTAATATCTTGCCGGCGCTCACTCCTTGTGTATTAGAGCAGCCACCTCTGATAAGACTGCTACCAAATGCAATATTCCCAAAGGAACCAAAAGGACGTGCAGAGCGTCGCAGCCGATCACTCGTCAGCTGGAGAAGGGGGGGAGGGGAAGAAGGGGGGGAAGGGAGAAGGGGGAAGGGGGAAGGGGGAAGGGAGAAGGGAGAAGGGAGAAGGGAGAAGGGAGAAGGGAGAAGGGGGAAAGGAGAAGAAGTCCTTCATGATGCGTTTCGGAGCGATCTGATCCTATCTGACTGGATCACAGTTTCGCCTTTTGGGAGATCGCTGTGAAACACGACATGGTTGCACCATCTTGCGCGTCCCTTTTGATCCTATTGTAATCGGGGCGAGTGGTCTGCAGCCCCGGGGGAGCGTCGCAGCCGTCCACTAACACCGGATAGGGGCGATCGCCCGCACACCGAGCTTATAAGTGTCGTGTCTATGGGGGCACGACGGAGGATAAGCCTTCTGCAGCGAGCGCTCGCTCTCCCCCCTTTATGGTCCGTTCTCTCCGTTCCCGACGATTTCCCAGTTTATTATTGAGAAACGATATTAGAAATGCTATCACGTCATGGTGATTGAGTTTACATAAACTTTAGCAGTTTTTCCCCCCTTTATGATGGAGACGGCAAGTGCAGCAGCGCCCCTCACCTGCCATCCCACCATGGTCTCCTCTATAGGGGCCGGCTTCAGCGGGGGGTCGTTCAGGGGGAAGACCAGCTGCTCGGCCCTCCGATTCTCCTTCACTACGCTCTCCCATTTGGACACCTCCTCGGAGGCTTTCTTGTAGGACAGGATCCTCTGGATCTGTGAAAAAAACAAAATACAGAAACGTGTGAGGACGATCCCCCGACCGACCGCAAGAAAGGAGACTGGGAAACTGCCGAACGTGCAATGCCAGACATTAACCCTCTCACTGATTAACCCATTCCTCATCATTTTCAAGATCCCCGCTTCCTGTCATTCGTGTTTGCTGACAGCCTGTCCTAACCCCCCCCCATACACCTCACAGCTGAGGGTCTGTTACAGTTGTATCCGGCCCAGAATATATGAGAGAGGTCGCAGGACTCAGCTTTGCCAAGTAACAAGGAGAATTCATTCACTGAAAGCAAAAGAGAAGCTGAACATTTCCAGGGTACAGAAAGGTTAAAGGTCAGCGCAGAGGTCCGGCCGCTCGGGGCTTCATGGCGGCCAATCACTGCCCGCAGCCCCTCTATCTCCACCCTCCCATCTTCTTTGATTGACAGCTCTGGCGTCACAGAATCAGAAGGGAGGAGACCGATGGAAACAAGCAGTCGGGAAGGTGCCGCCGTGCTGCTCCGAGAGCCTGTGCTTGGTTTGCACAGTCATTCTGTGCTGACAGGAGCCTTTTAAACTCCTGGTGGTGGAAACTTTCCATTCTGTACATAGTGGTGCACGGTAATAAACACCACGATGAGCGTTTCCCCCCTATGATGCCAGCCCTGGAGATCACTGACACAGCAGGCGTCCTCCCGGTACAGCCGTGGTCCCCGCAGCGTGGTATCAGCACCGTGCACCCACCAGTGGCGTCGCCCACTTACTCTGACACTACGTCAAGGTGCCCAATCACCCAAGGCCCGTTCCATGCGACACATCAGGGCGCTGCAGCGCCTCTTGTTTCGGCATCATGGGTCATCGCCGCTTCACGCAGGACGGGACTATTTCCTTGGTAGCTTGTATCAGAGTAGGACGTGCGCAGAATACTTGGCGGGTAAACGGCATTCGCCATGGCAGGAGCCCCGCCCAGCGTGAAGCAGCCCCTGCAGGCGGGGGAGATCTATGGCTCCCTCTGGTGTCAGGATGATATATGGCAGGTGGGCATCATGCGGTGAGATGCTCTGCAGACCCTGCACGCACCTTCTGCGTCTCCTCCTTGCTCAGCGGCAGCTCCACGCTCTTCGTTTCCTTGAGTTTGTTCAGCTGCTTCTTCACGTTGGACAGAGGAGTCACCTTCTTGATGGGGTTGATGAGGTCCGTGAGGCTGATCTTCTCACCCGCACCTGAGAACAACCACAGGAGCGATCAAGCAGAGGCAGAGTGCAGGAAGGCATGGAGAGAGACGGGCACCCAGCTTTCCCAGAGCATTACACGGCAGGGGGAATCTCTGCAGATTTATGCCTCAAGACTCCAGGAAAGCAGAGTACTGTCAATATGGCCGCGGTCACCGCTGCCCCGACATCAGTCATTCTAGAAGTCACTCTGCTTTCCCAGGCTCCTGAATGGCATCCTTATGTGGTGACAGATCCCTGCTCCAAAAAAAAAAAACAAAGCACATTTACCATTCAGCACCTTAAGAAAGGAGAGTGACAACTGCCAATGCCACAATCACCGCTGTCACTGACACGGCCACCCAGCTTTCCCACACTCCTGCAAAGTGATTACACAGATCAGCATAACTCAGGAAGAATGCTACTAGAAAAGCTGAGTGACAACCAATATGGCTGCGGCCAGGGAGGCGGCCACCCAGCTCTGCGGGGGTCCTGAGCAGCACAGCTAGTCATTTACAGTGGTGGTCTGTCTTGTTGACTGGTCACTGGCCTCCTCAAAGCCCTGGTGGGAGCAGCAATGCCGGCCCTGTGTAGTGGTCACCCAGCTTTCCGCGGAGCAGATAGAACAATGAAATCGGTCAGAAGTGTTATTATGTTTCGAATATTTTAAAAGCAAAATATCAAATAGCGAAAAATAAATGAAGATGGAAAATAAGTCGCACCTTCAGCGCTGATGCCGAACTCCGACACCTGGAGGCCGGCCTCCGTCCGCTCCGACAACTTCTTCCTGCAAAAGGGAGAGAAAACGCTGAGCACACGTCCCGTCAATCCCGCGGAGGCACTCCGACCGCCCACCCCGCGGAGGCACTCCGACCGCCCACCCCGCGGAGGCACTCCGACCGCCCACCCCGCGGAGGCACTCCGACCGCCCACCCCGCGGAGGCTATCAGATGTAACGTCCTGTCCCGTACACGTTCAGCGCTTTACACTGCACTTATTCTAGGGCAGCGAGCTTTGCCGCGTTTCTGACGCTGCTCGTGTGCTGCACTGTATACGCGGCAGTTTTGTGAGATTGCAGCATTTTTCATTCAGTTAATCTCAATGCAGAGTAGATTGTGCCGGTGACGCATCGACCCGACTTGAGACTTCTGTGCCCCCCCCCCTCACAGCCGCATGGGAAGTCACGTGACAACGAGCTTCGTCCCTGCCCAGTGATCTGGCACATCTGCTAATCCAGCACAGGACTGCGCTGTCTCCTGCGGGCGCACAGACCTTTTGTTGCCGCCCAGAGCAGTGATGGCCTCCAGGAGCTTCCGATGTTTCCGCTCCGCATCCTCCTCATCCTGTGGAAAGAAAGGTGATGATGGATTATTGGAATTTTACTGTAACATCATGTAACGTAACAAGGCAGCATCGCTGTGATGGATTGACGGGCCGGCGGTTGGGGCGACAAGCCGCAATACAGGCCGGAGGCGGCGCGGTCGGGGCGACAAGCCGCAATACAGGCCGGAGGCGGCGCGGTCGGGGCGACGTCCGCTAAGCGGGAATACAGGCCGGAGGCGGCGCAGTCGGCGCGACGTCCGCTAAGCGGGAATACAGGCCGGAGGCGGCGCGACGTCCGCTAAGCGGGAATACAGGCCGGAGGCGGCGCGACGTCCGCTAAGCGGGAATACAGGCCGGAGGCGGCGCGACGTCCGCTAAGCGGGAATACAGGCCGCAGGCGGCGCGACGTCCGCTAAGCGGGAATACAGGCCGCAGGCGGCGCGACGTCCGCTAAGCGGGAATACAGGCCGCAGGCGGCGCGACGTCCGCTAAGCGGGAATACAGGCCGCAGGCGGCGCGACGTCCGCTAAGCGGGAATACAGGCCGCAGGCGGCGCGACGTCCGCTAAGCGGGAATACAGGCCGCAGGCGGCGCGACGTCCGCTAAGCGGGAATACAGGCCGCAGGCGGCGCGACGTCCGCTAAGCGGGAATACAGGCCGCAGGCGGCGCGACGTCCGCTAAGCGGGAATACAGGCCGCAGGCGGCGCGACGTCCGCTAAGCGGGAATACAGGCCGCAGGCGGCGCGACGTCCGCTAAGCGGGAATACAGGCCGCAGGCGGCGCGACGTCCGCTAAGCGGGAATACAGGCCGCAGGCGGCGCGACGTCCGCTAAGCGGGAATACAGGCCGCAGGCGGCGCGACGTCCGCTAAGCGGGAATACAGGCCGCAGGCGGCGCGACGTCCGCTAAGCGGGAATACAGGCCGCAGGCGGCGCGACGTCCGCTAAGCGGGAATACAGGCCGGAGGCGGCGTCCGCTAAGCGGGAATACAGGCCGCAGGCGGCGTCCGCTAAGCGGGAATACAGGCCGGAGGCGGTGCGGTGTCCGGTAACCCGGAATACAGGCTGGAGGCGGCGCGGTCGGGCAGCATTTCTTGGCCTTGGTTGAGTTGTAGAGAGCGGGGCGGCCTCATACGTGACTGCAGGATATGGGGGTGTTGGTGGAGCGCCCCCCGCACACACAGTGGGGTCTGTACCTCGTCCTCGCTGGCGCTCACAGGCGGCTCCTTCACAAACAGATCCTCCTCCTCCTCAGCTGGGGTCAGGACGCTGCAAAACACCAAAGAACAATAAGAGAGCGGGGTCCGGGGTGAGACCCCCCAATACACACACACACGGTCCGGACCCTCCTCTCCTCTGAGTTCTCGCCCCCCAGATTCAGTGTGTGGCGTCTCCCCCATATTCACAGCCATCACCCTGCCCCCTCCTACACCACACGTCCCAGCACCCCCACACCTGCGCCGTTTCTGCGTTTCTGTCGCAGCCGCTCGCTTTTTCTTCCTGGTCGGTTTCATGTCTCGTGAGCTACAAACACGTGCGCCTCACACCGTAAAGCGCTTCCACTTCCTGATCTGCCAGGACTGTCGCAAAACCTCCGGCATGACTGCCCTCACTGTGACGCGCACCACGTGACCACGAGTCGCGCGTGCGCGCACACCAGAGAGCGCGAGGATTCAATATGACCGCGCGGGGGCGCCAAGAGGCAGAACGAAAACAGCGCTCGTCATTCCATCAGTGGCCGGTAGAGGGCGCTGACGTCACGCGGAGGAGAAGCCAATAGAGGACGGGTACAGAGTATACACACTGCTCAAAAAAATAAAGGGAACACAAACAACAGAATATAACTCCAAGTAAAGGTTGGGCAGCGGCGCAGAGCACAGGTCGGGCAGCAGCGGCACAGAGCACGGGTCGGGCAGCAGCGGCGCAGAGCACGGGTCGGGCAGCAGTGGCGCAGAGCACGGGTCGGGCAGCAGAGCACAGGTCGGGCAGCAGCGGCACAGAGCACAGGTCGGGCAGCAGCGGCGCAGAGCACGGGTCGGGCAGCAGCGGCGCAGAGCACGGGTCGGGCAGCAGTGGCGCAGAGCACAGGTCGGGCAGCAGCGGCGCAGAGCACAGGTCGGGCAGCAGCGGCGCAGAGCACAGGTCGGGCAGCAGCGGCGCAGAGCACAGGTCGGGCAGCAGCGGCGCAGAGCACAGGTCGGGCAGCAGCGGCGCAGAGCACAGGTCGGGCAGCAGCGGCGCAGAGCACGGGTCGGGCAGCAGTGGCACAGAGCACAGGTCGGGCAGTGGCACAGAGCACAGGTCGGGCAGCAGCGGCGCAGAGCACAGGTCGGGCAGTGGCACAGAGCACAGGTCGGGCAGCAGCGGCGCAGAGCACAGGTCGGGCAGTGGCACAGAGCACAGGTCGGGCAGCAGCGGCGCAGAGCATAGGTCGGGCAGTGGCACAGAGCACAGGTCGGGCAGCAGCGGCGCAGAGCATAGGTCGGGCAGTGGCGCAGAGCATAGGTCGGGCAGCAGCGGCGCAGAGCACAGGTCGGGCAGCAGCGGCGCAGAGCACAGGTCGGGCAGCAGCGGCGCAGAGCATAGGTCGGGCAGTGGCACAGAGCATAGGTCGGGCAGCAGCGGCGCAGAGCATAGGTCGGGCAGCAGCGGCACAGAGCATAGGTCGGGCAGTGGCACAGGTCGGGCAGCAGCGGCGCAGAGCACAGGTCGGGCAGTGGCACAGAGCACAGGTCGGGCAGTGGCACAGAGCATAGGTCGGGCTGCAGCGTCTCAGAGCATAGGTCGGGCAGCGGCACAGCACAGGTCGGGCAGCAGCGGCGCAGAGCACAGGTCGGGCAGCAGCGGCACAGAGCACAGGTCGGGCAGCAGCGGCGTAGAGCACAGGTCGGGCAGTGGCACAGAGCATAGGTCGGGCAGCAGCGGCGCAGAGCACAGGTCGGGCAGTGGCACAGAGCACAGGTCGGGCAGCAGCGGCGCAGAGCACAGGTCGGGCAGTGGCACAGAGCACAGGTCGGGCAGCAGCGGCGCAGAGCACAGGTCGGGCAGTGGCACAGAGCACAGGTCGGGCAGTGGCACAGAGCATAGGTCGGGCAGCAGCGGCGCAGAGCACAGGTCGGGCAGTGGCACAGAGCACAGGTCGGGCAGCAGCGGCACAGAGCACAGGTCGGGCAGTGGCACAGAGCATAGGTCGGGCAGCAGCGGCGCAGAGCATAGGTCGGGCAGTGGCACAGAGCATAGGTCGGGCAGCAGCGGCGCAGAGCATAGGTCGGGCAGCAGCGGCGCAGAGCATAGGTCGGGCAGTGGCACAGGTCGGGCAGCAGCGGCGCAGAGCACAGGTCGGGCAGTGGCACAGAGCATAGGTCGGGCAGTGGCACAGAGCACAGGTCGGGCAGCGGCACAGAGCACAGGTCGGGCAGCAGCGTCTCAGAGCATAGGTCGGGCAGCGGCACAGAGCACAGGTCGGGCAGTGGCACAGAGCACAGGTCGGGCAGCAGCGGCGCAGAGCACAGGTCGGGCAGTGGCACAGAGCACAGGTCGGGCAGCAGCGGCGCAGAGCACAGGTCGGGCAGTGGCACAGAGCACAGGTCGGGCAGCAGCGGCGCAGAGCACAGGTTGGGCAGTGGCACAGAGCACAGGTCGGGCAGCAGCGGCGCAGAGCATAGGTCGGGCAGTGGCACAGAGCATAGGTCGGGCAGCAGCGGCACAGAGCATAGGTCGGGCAGTGGCACAGGTCGGGCAGCAGCGGCGCAGAGCACAGGTCGGGCAGTGGCACAGAGCATAGGTCGGGCAGTGGCACAGAGCATAGGTCGGGCAGTGGCACAGAGCATAGGTCGGGCAGTGGCACAGAGCATAGGTCGGGCAGTGGCACAGGTCGGGCAGCAGCGTCTCAGAGCATAGGTCGGGCTGCAGCGTCTCAGAGCATAGGTCGGGCAGCGGCACAGAGCACAGGTCGGGCAGCAGCGGCGCAGAGCACAGGTCGGGCAGCAGCGGCACAGAGCACAGGTCGGGCAGCAGCGGCGTAGAGCACAGGTCGGGCAGTGGCACAGAGCATAGGTCGGGCAGCAGCGGCGCAGAGCACAGGTCGGGCAGTGGCACAGAGCACAGGTCGGGCAGCAGCGGCGCAGAGCACAGGTCGGGCAGTGGCACAGAGCACAGGTCGGGCAGCAGCGGCGCAGAGCACAGGTCGGGCAGTGGCACAGAGCACAGGTCGGGCAGTGGCACAGAGCATAGGTCGGGCAGCAGCGGCGCAGAGCACAGGTCGGGCAGTGGCACAGAGCACAGGTCGGGCAGCAGCGGCACAGAGCACAGGTCGGGCAGTGGCACAGAGCATAGGTCGGGCAGCAGCGGCGCAGAGCATAGGTCGGGCAGTGGCACAGAGCATAGGTCGGGCAGCAGCGGCGCAGAGCATAGGTCGGGCAGCAGCGGCGCAGAGCATAGGTCGGGCAGTGGCACAGGTCGGGCAGCAGCGGCACAGAGCATAGGTCGGGCAGTGGCACAGAGCACAGGTCGGGCAGCGGCACAGAGCACAGGTCGGGCAGCAGCGTCTCAGAGCATAGGTCGGGCAGTGGCACAGAGCACAGGTCGGGCAGTGGCACAGAGCACAGGTCGGGCAGCGGCACAGAGCACAGGTCGGGCAGCAGCGTCTCAGAGCATAGGTCGGGCAGCGGCACAGAGCACAGGTCGGGCAGCATAACATTGTATTACTAATACTAGGCTGCCCAGACCTCCAGGCATCTGTCACGGGAGTGCTGTAAAACAGAGTGGTCTCCTCTGTTTCGGAGTTAGAAGATCACAGCGATTGGCTACACACATGTGACGTGCCCCCTGGGCTGTGGGGCACCCGGAGCCGGCCCAGTAGATGCTGGGAGGGGGGGTGTTATAGTCACCGTGGCGGTGACCCGGTCCGTGACCCAGGGCGGTCAAACCAGTGGCAGTCTATTTGTGTGAGGTTAATGTCCGACTACGCCACCTGTGGAGTGCGGTTATTGGGAACCGCCGCTGCGGAGCAGTCTACTGAAGCTGGTGGTGTGTGCAGCAAGGTGATGTGACTCCCCACAGGAAGAGTGGAGCTTCAGGGCAGCGTGTATGGATGATGGTGGTGGTAGTGCCAGGATCAGTAATGACAACACAGAGTCTTTGCAGTGCAGTCCCAGGGTCTTTACTCACGGTTATCAACTTTCAAGTTACAGACGTCCAGGCAATTTTCCCCCGTCGTGCTGTGCGTACTCAGTGAGGGGCTCATTCCACCCTCAGATATCTCCAGAGCACTTCTCAGGACCCCGTTCAATGTACCTTCCTCTGGCCTCTTCCTGCACCTCACACCCAGCGCCACTTCTATCCAGTATCCTCGGGCCTTAGCGGACGACGTATGTTCCGTCCCCTGGTCCTATGTGGACACCTTCTTAGGGCCACTGGTGTGAATTATCGTTACAGCACGTTAGACACTGTAACCGCCGGTTTCTAGCTGAGCCTTCAATGTTTCTCTGCTAGTTGAGGGATCCGGTTCCCTATTCTGGCCTCGACCCCCTCTACCTCCTGGTAGCGGCGGGCGTACGGGTGGCCTTCTGCACGGCCCGTACCCCTAGGGTCCTTTCTTGACTCCTGGAGCCTTCCTGCTCCCTCTCCTCCTCAGGCTCAGGCCTCCTGGATAGGCCCACCTTTGGAGCAGAGTTCATACAGAGCCTCTGCCCCCTGTCTTCACCTCAGTCTGTCTGACTGGAACTGAACACTGATCTAAGATGGCTACTCTCTTTTATATCTCTCACTATGTGCTCCCCTTAACTACTTCCTCCATCCATCCACTACATGGTTCCCCCTCTCTAGGTGGTTCCCCCCACTCCAGCCAGGGATCAGGGACAGTTGTGCTCTCCCTTAGGAGCAATCTCGCCCTGTCCCCCGGAAATGTGGTGTAGTGAATGCAGGTGTTAGGGTCCCGGGCAGTACTCCATCCGTACCTGAGAGTGAGATACCACACCTCTGGGTGAGATGCAGTACCTCTGTGGCGACCGAACCCTCAGGGGCGCCACACATGCCTGTACTGATTGGATCTACTTTGCTTTCCAGTTAGCTGTGCAGATTTCCCTTGTTCGTTGGTTGCAAAGTCTAAACTCTCCTGCTTGTCTCCAAAATCTCTCCGTCCTGGGTTATCTCAGCTGTTCTGATTTCTCCACCCGCCTCTGGTATAAGTACTCACCTCTTAGCTAGGGTAGTTGCCAGTGATAGCTTGCAATATCTTGGTTTGGGCTTGGAGGTGTGAGCTGTGGAAAGAAGTCATCTAGGAGTCGTCTCCGGAGATTGCTGTTTGTAAGTTTGTCTGGTGTTTTCCTTTTCTTTCTCTCCCTTTTGGTTTGCCTCACCCTTCCTTTTCCTTTATATCTTCCTGTAGTCTGGGTGCACATTGAGTGATTACTGTTTCTTTTACCCTTGTCTGTTTCCCTTTGTGTCTGCATTATAGAGCAGGATTAGTGTTCCTGCTGCCCCGCACACTAGCCAGCGCCGTGCCCAGGGAAGGACAGGGATAGGAATGCGATCTCTGCACGGGGCGAAAAAACCCCTCTAGGGATGTCAGGGAGCTCATGGTTACGCAGGGCAAGATTCAGGGGTGCCCCTCTTATCTTTCCATAGCAGCAGTGCTCCCCTTCCATCTGTCTCGTAGTGCACCGTCTGGCTTCTGGGTGGAGCGTGGCCTTCGGAGACTGTCCCAAAGTGGTGTTTGGCGTCTGCCGGCAGCCAAGTCCAACCTCTCTATCAGAGGGCTGGTGAATACCTGGTAGCCACTAAGCCCCGCCTCTCTGGGGTAAGTCTGGTCCGTCTTGCAGAGGGTCTATACCCGCCTTCGTGATATTGTGAAGCCCAGCTGTGCTTGGTATCACAGATCCTAGAAGGGTGTATTGAAGGATTCCTCCACAAGAGGCCCCCATAACCATTCACACACCTCCACCTTCCACCTCAGACCACCAGAGGGAGCCCGTTAGGGAGATATATAAGGGAAGGTGGAGCCAGGCAGCAGTTAGTCTAAGTTGGAGTCTATTCTGGTTTAGCGGTGAGTCCAGTGCAGTCTGAGACGAGTTACCTCAGAGGACAAAAGCCTGTTCCAGCTCCTGCATTCTACCCTGCAGTGGAGCTTATCCAGATCAAGACTCGGTGTAGCTCAGTGAGGTGAGCTGTAGGTGTGCCGGCGCCATAAGATCGGTGAAGTGCGGCACGCTGCCGTTAGTGTGAGTAGCCTATTGAGGGTCCGAGTAGGCCAAAGGCAAAAGGAGTAGAGAGTTAGTTCATAGGGGGCAGAGGAGCTTAACTAGCTCACCCCGAAGAAGAAGTAGTTACCGGACACCGGGTCCGAAGCTTGCCGGGATCTCCACGACCCAGTAAGATAAACCCGAATCCCTGGAGAACTACAGGTCCCAGGATTGCTAAAGTGCTGATACGTACCAGAGCCAGGAGACACATAGGCCCCGTAGGTCGGGAGCGTGCACTCCAAGAGAAGGCCCTACCACAAGGTCAGCCAGCGCAGGACAGAGACAAAGTTAGGCCTAGCTCCAGGCAGGTCAGAAACTTATTACGCAGAGTCAAGAAACAGGAGGCCCAAAACCTGCTCATTGGGGAGGATCCGGACATACACCCTTCACCCTACAGTGCTCCGGGGAGTGCCTGAAATTCCACCAGTAAAAGGTACTGAAGTGACTATCGTGTCCGTCCCTGTTCTTGCTCTTGCCCGGCGTAGTCTCTTTGCCCTGCATCCCCGTTCTTATACTGCCCTGAGGCCTAGCTCCACCTGTGGGGAGCCATACCATCTAGCTGCCCTATCATCAGCCTCAGTGGACTGCGCAGCGCTGGTGAATATCATCAGAAGCCACAGGTGGCGTCACAAACTCTTTTATAAACTTAACAAATCACCAACCCTCCCTTTTAAAGAGAGGCCCAGTGTACGGGCCCGGGAGCCGACCAACGCGACATCCCTGAAGGCGAGGCTAAAGGCCCGGGTTCCGAGTCATCCCCATCCTCCTGGGCTAGTCATCTCTCTTTCCTGGCGTCACGAACAGGATAGCGTGCCCGCTGCAACGACGCCGTGTTTTGCCCGTTGCCACCGGGTACTGTGCGCCTTTATTTTGAACTGTGTACGTAAAGTTGTGGTGAAGATAGCCGCCGTTGTTGGGCCGTTGAGCGAGAAGAAGGGCGTAACCGCGGGAAAATAAGGGGCGTACCTGCAAAAGAGCGCGAAGTCCCGGACACGCTCAACGTCAAATCAGGGAGCGCCAGGTCCTGAATGCTCTGACGTAGGACGCAAGCGACGCAAGGTCCTGAAGACAACCGTCGCCTGCGGAGCTGCGGCCTACCGGAAGAAAAACCAGAAGGTAGGCCACGGTTAACTAGGGGGGCGCTAACATGTCCGTCGAGCAGCAGAACGCCGACCTACTGGTCAACGTCCCTAAAGTTCAGCCCGCGCCCGATAATGGGCAGGCCGAAGCCGCCGCTCCATCAGCAGTGCCTGTAACACCTGTCATTCCTTTGACTTTACCGTACATTCCTGGAGCAAAGTGGCTCCCCCAGTACAACAGCAAACCAGATACCCTGTCTGGATTCAAACGGAAGATATGTGGTATCTTGGACATGCACTCTATGACCGGCCAACAAAGAGCAGCCGTTGTATTAGGACAACTGACCGGTGCTGCGGAGCGGGAAGTGGAAACATGGTCGGCCGCAGACCGGGAGACAGTGTCTGCAATATTCCAAAAACTACAGACTGTCTTTGAGGACCTTACTGAGGCGGACCTCCGGATGAGGTTCTACAGCTGTTCCCAACAACCAGAGGACAATGTTCGGGATTACGCCTGGCGTTTACAGGGGGCCCTGCGGGCTCTGAACCAGGTTAGTTCAACCAGCGTTGAGAATGAGAACAGAATGCTGAAGGAACAGATTGTCCGGGGACTGAGGTCTCCAGAGGAGAGCAGGACTGTACGTTGGTGGTCCCTGGATCATCCAGATGCCACCTTTGACAATCTCAAGGACATGGCTATAAAAGGACTGCAGCCCCTGGAAAGAAATGCCATCCAACGTTACCAGGGTGGGGCCACCCCAGTGCCTGCAGCACCCACCTTTTCCCCAGTGGCTGCTGAAGCTAAGGTTCCAGCAACGTCCCCTAAAGAATTGGACAGTCTGCGCTCTGAGGTGCGTCAGTTGAGCAAAACCCTGACCACCGTGCTGAGTGCCCTGCAGCTGCGGACGGAGCCCGAGGAAGGAGGGAAGATCCTGCTAGCCAATAGCCCTGAGGATGTCCCCTGGAGGAGGAGGAGGCCAACACCGCCCTCGCCGAGGATCAGTGACCAACGCCGTCCACCGAGGGAACCAACCTGCTACCGATGCCGTTGGACCGGACACATCGCCCAGAAGTGTCCTTTAAACGAAAAAACCCTGGGTCCGAGGGCCGACACCCAGGAGTAGACTCACCAGGCCCATCAGACTGGTACAACAGGTTCGTCGGAGGAAGACCATTCCTGTCCATTGTGCTGGACGGGATCCCGATGCATGCCCTGCTGGACACAGGATCTCAGGTAACCATCATGCCTGACGTCCTCTACAAGAGGTTCTGGTCCATGGACGATCTACGTCCGCCAGCTCCAAATTTGTCTGTATATGCTTCAAATGGACTCCCCCTTAACCTACTCGGGGTTAAGAATGTGACTGTAAAGGTGGGGAGAGTGGAGCTGAAGGACCAGGGACTAATTGTAGTGGAGACTGATGACAGCAACCCATATATGGTACTAGGCACTAATGTTGTTGGTAACTGTTTGGGAGAGGTTGTGTTCTTGCTCCAACAGATCGCTGACACTGCCAGACCGAGACAGAGGAGGGCGCTGCAGAAGGAGATCTGAGTCCTGATGTATCAACAGCAAGTAAAGTTAACAGATGGTGAAATCGGTAACGTGCGGGTAACAGACCCCATACCCTTTGTCATTCCCCCAATGAGTGAAATGCTCATCTGGTGTAGAGCTGCCATAGGTCTTAGAGGACAGAGCTACCAGGCGGTAGTAGAACCCCTTTGTTCCGAGCACAGACCCACGCTCTTAACTGCCAGGGGGGTGGTAGATGTACGTAATGGGAGGGTGCCTGCCCGTCTTCTCAACATAGGGGAAGATGAGGTCAGACTGCCACGTTATGCCACTGTAGCTAAATTACATGCTGTCCATAACAACTGCATCCATGAGGCGGAGTCCTTAACTTCACCAGAAGAAGTGGAGGATAATGACCCTGCAACCCAGGTGGAGGATTGGTGTCAACAGCTCCATGTTGGGTCGGACACCACTCCTACCCATCAAAAACAGGGTGTACACCGGGTGGTTCAGGAATACGAGCAGGTATTCAGTAAACATCCACTAGATTTCTGGAGGGTTAAGGGGGTTCAACATCATATCCCCACAGGCGACCATCCCCCAATCAAAGAACGTTACAGGCCTATACCACCAGCTCACTACCAGAAGGCTAAGGAAATGCTGCACGACATGAGAAAGGAGGGGGTAATAAGGGATAGTTGTAGTCCCTGGGCAGCTCCCCTAGTGCTAGTTAGGAAAAAGGATGGAAGCATGAGAATGTGTGTAGATTACCGTCAAGTAAATCGCATTACACATAAAGATGCATACCCCTTACCACGCATAGAGGAGTCCCTAGCTGCCTTAAAGTCTGCAAATTACTTTTCTACTCTTGACCTCACTAGTGGGTACTGGCAAGTAGCTGTGGCTGAGGAGGATCGGGAGAAGACGGCCTTCACTACCCCGATGGGACTCTGCGAGTTCAACAGTATGCCGTTTGGACTCTGCAATGCCCCCGGAACGTTCCAGAGATTGATGGAGTGCTGCCTGGGACACGGCAACTTCGAGACTGTGTTACTTTACCTGGACGATGTGATAGTGTACTCCAGAACATACGAGGACCACCTGAAACACCTGGCAGAGGTATTTGAGTCACTGTCCTGGTACGGGATGAAGTTGAAGCCCTCAAAGTGCCACCTGCTCAAGAAGAAGGTACAGTACCTGGGACACATTGTCAGTCTGGAAGGCGTAGCACCAGACCCGGAGAAAGTCACAGCCATCCAGAAGTGGTCGGAGCCGAAGAACCTCAAGGAGGTGCGTCAGTTCTTGGGACTAGTCGGATACTACCGGAGGTTCGTAAAGGACTACACTAAGAAGGCAGCTCCTCTGCAAGACCTCCTGGTAGGGCAGTCCCCCAAAGGCAAAACCCCCCCATTCCATTGGGGTAAAGAACAGGCTGAATCATTTCAGGAAATGAAGGAGATCCTGACAGGTGATGAGATTCTAGCCTACCCTGACTACAGCCAACCGTTCCTGCTGTATACAGATGCCAGCAATGAAGGCCTGGGTGCTGACTTAAATCAGAAGCAGAATGGGCAAGAGAAAGTGATAGCATACGCAAGCAGGAAACTCCGCCCGACTGAGAGGAACCCAGAGAACTATAGCAGCTTCAAGTTGGAGTTCCTGGCCTTGGTCTGGGCCATCACTGAAAGATTCAAGCACTATCTGGCTTCCAGCAAGTTCACTGCCTTTACTGATAACAACCCCTTGACCCATCTTGAAACAGCTAAGTTGGGGGCTCTGGAACAACGATGGATGGCTCGGCTGTCAAATTACCAATTCACCATAAAGTACCGGCGGGCCGCAAGAACGCCAACGCCGATGCCTTATCCAGGATGCCTCACCAGTCAGACACGGAGGAAGAAGTGGATGACTTGGAAGAGATTGAGCTACCTGCCTTTCATCGGAATGGGATGATCCACGAGCAGCGAGCCTCCAGGAAGCAGCGTGGAAAGACGTTAAACCCCCTGCCTCACCACAGCTGGAAAGAGACCCAGGACAGTGACCCGGTTGTCAGCCGCATCAAACAGCTGATAACCCAAGAAGGTGCCTCCCTGGAGAAAGATGCGTCTCTGCAAGCAAAGCAGCTGTGGAACGAGAGAAGCCGGCTGTTTATCTACCGTGAGAAGCTGTGCCGGAGGTACGTTAATCCAAGAACCCATGAGATGGTATGGCAGATAGTGGTCCCGAAGACAGACATCCAGATGGTATTAGAGGCTTACCACGATCAAGCGGGGCACTTTGGCTGGAAAAAGCTAGAGACCCTGCTGAAGTGTCTATTCTACTGAGTAGGAATGCGCAGCTCCATTGAGAGGTGGTGCCGGGACTGTGGACCCTGTGGCCTAAGAAGAAAAGACTTCAGCAGCCAGAAGGCACCCCTGCAACCCATCAAGACGACTCGACCTCTGGAGATCGTGGCCCTTGACCATGTCAGGCTGTCCCCCAGCAGGTCAGGGTACTCCTATGCTCTGACTATGGTGGATCACTACTCACGTTTTTTGGTGGTCGCCCCTGTCAAAGACCTGACAGCAGAGACAGCAGAAAAGACGTTCCAAGCGTACTTCTGCAGACCCCATGGATATCCTGAGCAAGTATTGACTGACCAAGGCCCGGCCTTTGAGGCTGAATTGTTCAATGAGTTCTGCCATCTCTACAGGTGTAAAAAGATAAGAACTACACCGTACCACCCACAAACAAACGGTCTCTGTGAAAAGATGAATAACATCATCATCGACCTGCTAAAGACCTTACCACTTGAGAGAAACCAGTGGCCAGACCTACTACCTAATTTAGTGGATCTGCATAATCATATACCAGTCAGTTCCACCAACTGCACTCCGGCATATCTCATGCGGGCAAGGCCAGGAAAGCTGCCCATGGATTTGGAGCTTGGTGTAGTTGAACCTGAAGCTGATATGACCACTGAGGACTGGGATAAGACCAGATAAGAGCAGTACAGAAGGGTACAAGCTTGTGTCAAGGACAGTCTTACTCGGGTGAGAGAAAAATAGGAAATACAATACAACAAAAACGCGCCAGCAGAACCTTTCACACCTGGTGAAACAGTACTAAAAAGGAAAAGACGCAACCACAAACTTGATGACCAGTGGGAAAAAGACCCTTACACTGTGTTATCGTCAAGGTTTGACAACAAAAAGACATGCATAATCAGTCGTGATGGAGGAAGAACATCTGCTACAGTGTCCAGGGACCACCTAAAGTTGTGTCCACATCTACTAAAAACTCAAGAAGAAGTGTCTCTCACAACCCAGGAAGAACCTGAAGAAACAGTGATCCACACTGACCTAGGAGACTTCCCAGCGGATTGGCCTCAGATCGGAGGTGCAGTAATTATTCCAGTACTCCAATTCTATGAACAGCCAGAAAACCCTCCACAGCAAGTTGAACCTGTAAGTGCTGCAGAAGAGCCAGCTCGAGAAGTATCCCCGGATGAAGGATCCCCGGCAGGAGCGGAGCAAGAGGGCCCAGCCAATGGTAGACTTGCCAGTCCAAGAGAGAGGTTAAGGCAGTTTTACAACATGGTCACGCGTAGAACTGGTAGAGTAACTGAGGATATAGACACTGACACCCCACTAACCACAGCACTACGCAGATCAGTATGCAGTACAAGAGGTAAACCTCCTGCTAGGTACACTGAGTAAAGTAGCCAAATTTCAGAGAGTGTAGATAGTTACCCCTGGGGTATTGTATATTAAATTGTAATGTACTGCATAATTGTTTATTTTCATGCATGCTTATTAATTTGTGCTCTTTCCTATTAATTCTTTATTTGCATAATGAACTGCGTGACTGAGAACTGTGTGCAGCCCAAAAACTCTTATTGTATATAATTGCGCTCCCTGGAGTGCCCTTTAAGCGACCTCAGAAGGAAAACCTGTCTGGAGTTGCTCGTTTGGAGGTCCAACTCGGGATTTTCATGCCCTGCAGCCACCCCAGAGCCTACGTAGAGGGTTTAGGACAGGTCCCTCAAAACCAACAAAGTACTCTACCTTGTGAGATGGACATCCTGTATGGGAACCTCACCATAGGAGACTTAAATTCTGAGGGCACTCTGTATTTGTTTTTGTTATGCAATGTTTAAGATTCGTGCCTCCCATAAAGGGAAGAATGTTCTAGTATTGCTTATGTTTCATATTGTTACTGTTTTTATAAAATGTACTTCAGCCCGGGAGTGCTGACTTTAACTAGGGGGGAATGTGAAGCCCAGCTGTGCTTGGTATCACAGATCCTAGAAGGGTGTATTGAAGGATTCCTCCATAAGAGGCCCCCATAACCATTCACACACCTCCACCTTCCACCTCAGACCACCAGAGGGAGCCCGTTAGGGAGATATATAAGGGAAGGTGGAGCCAGGCAGCAGGTAGTCTAAGTTGGAGTCTATTCTGGTTTAGCAGTGAGTCCAGTGCAGTCTGAGAAGAGTTACCTCAGAGGACAAAAGCCTGTTCCAGCTCCTGCAAGTGCTATCCTGCAGTGGAGCTTATCCAGATCAAGACTCGGTGTAGCTCAGAGAGGTGAGCTTCAGGTGTGCCGGCGCCATAAGATCGGTGAAGTGCGGCACGCTGCCGTTAGTGTGAGCAGCTTATTGAGGGTCCGAGTAGGCCGAAGGCAAAAGGAGTAGAGAGTTAGTTCATAGGGGGCAGAGGAGCTTAACTAGCTCACCCCGAAGAAGAAGTAGTTACCGGACACCGGGTCCGAAGCTTGCCGGGATCTCCACGACCCAGTAAGATAAACCGGAATCCCTGGAGAACTACAGGTCCCAGGATCGCTCAAGTGCTGATGCGTACCAGAGCCAGGAGACACATAGGCCCCGTAGGTCGGGAGCGTGCACTCCAAGAGAAGGCCCTACCACAAGGTCAGCCAGCGCAGGACAGAGACAAAGTTAGGTCTAGCTCCAGGCAGGTCAGAAACTTACTACGCAGCATCAAGAACCTGGAGGCCCAAAACCTGCTCATTGGGGAGGATCCGGACATACATCCTTCACCCTACAGTGCTCCGGGGAGTGCCTGAAATTCCACCAGTAAAAGGTACTCAAGTGACTATCGTGTCCGTCCCTGTTCTTGCTCCGACTCGGCTGAGTCTCCGTCCTGCATCCCCGTGCTTATACTGCCCTGAGGCCCAGCTCTACCTGTGGGGAGCGATACCATCAAGCTGCCTCATCATCAGCCTCAGTGGACTGCGCAGTGCTGGTGATCCTCACCAGAAGCCACAGGTGGCGTCACAAACTCTTTTATAAACTTAACAAATCACCAACCCCCCTTTTTAAAGAGAGGCCCAGGGTACGGGCCCGGGAGTCGACCACCGCGACATCCCTGAAGGCCAGGCTAAAGGCTCGGGTACCGAGTCATCCCCATCCCACTGGGCTAGTCAGTATTATCACTGGCCTCACCTTATTCGAGTCAATGATGGACCATGTTGCTGCTCTGGCGGAGCAGCTGTAAAATCTGTCACTCGAGGTAGCAGGCTGCATTCTGTGATATTGAACCCAGGTTAAGTGCCTGCTGCTCCCGGGCAATTCCCTTCTGAGCCTAAATTGTCTTTGCCAGGTTCTCTGGCCAAGTTTGTAATGTTTAGGGAGGCCTGCAAACTGTACTTCAGACTTCGACCGCACTCCTCGGGTACCGAGGAGCAGCTAATGGGGATAGTTATCTCCCTTCTTCAGGGAACTCCAAACTTGGGCTTTTTTCCTCCCACCCGGTTCTCAATCGATCCATATGGTTGAAGAATTTTTTTAAGTGCTTTTTTTTTAGTGATCTGGGACTCATTTATGATGATCCCGACCGTGTCTCCCAGGCTGAATCCAAACTACGTTACCTTCAGCAGTGAGACCGGCCTGCAGAGGAGTTCTGCTCTGAGTTCCGCAGATTGTCCATGGACACCACGTGGAATGTTCCCGCTCTCCGGAGTCATTTTTGTAACAATCTTTCTGAGAGAGTAAAAGACGCCTTCGTCCTGTATGAGACACCTGTGGACATGAGGCCGCCATGTCTCTAGCTATCCGTGTGGATCGTCGTCTCCGAAAAAGACCAATGGAGACACCAATATCTACTGGGAGTCTTATGCTTAATGAACCTACGTCTGAGTCCACTGAGAAACCCAAACTGGAACTGTAGGCAGCAACTAACAGAATGGTTTTTAACAGAGAGAAATGCAAAGTCCTACATCTGGGCAAGGAAAATGAAAAAAGCATATACAAAATGGGAGAAATAGGGCTAAGCAACAGCACGTGTGAAAAAGACTTAGGTATACTAATAGATCACAGTCTAAACATGAGTCAACAGTGTGATGCAGCAACAAAAAAGGCAAACACAGTTCTGGGATGTATTAAGAGAAGCATACAGTCTAGATCACGTGAAGTCATTATCCCCCTCTACTCCTCTTTGGTCAGACCTCATCTGGAATACTGTGTCCAGTTTTGGGCACCACATCTTAAAAAAGACATGAAGAAACTGGAGCAAGTTCAGAGCGACCAGAATGGTGACCGATCTGCAAACAATGTCCTATGAGGAACGGTTACAGGATTTGGGAATGTTTAGCTTGCAAAAAAGAAGACTGAGAGGAGACTTAATAGCTGTCTACAAATATGTCAAGGGCTGTCACACTGTAGAGGGATCAGCTTTATTCTCATTTGCACAAGGAAAGACTAGAAGCAATGGGATGAAACTAAATGGGAGGAGACACAGATTAGATATTAGAAGACACTTGTTGACAGTGAGGAGATCAATGACTGGAACAGGCTGCCACGAGATGAGGTGAGATCCCCTTCAATGGATACAGAGGCTGGACAGACAACTGCCTGAGATGGTTTAGTGACTCCTGCATTGAGCCGGGGGATGGACACTAGGACCCCGGAGGTCCCCTCCAACTCTACCATTCTATGATTCTATGCAGAATCAGCCCCTACATAGGGGGCAGTATTATAGTAGTTATATTCTTGTACATAGGAGGCAGTATTATAGTAGTTACATTCTTGTACATAGGGGCAGTATTATAGTAGTTATATTCTTGTACATAGGAGGCAGTATTATAGTAGTTATATTCTTGTACATAGGAGCAGTATTATAGTAGTTATATTCTTGTACATAGGAGGCAGTATTATAGTAGTTATATTCTTGTACATAGAGGGCAGTATTATAGTAGTTATATTCTTGTACATAGGGGGCAGTATTATAGTAGTTATATTCTGATACATAGAGGGCAGTACTATAGTAGTTATATTCTTGTAAATAGGAGCAGTATTATAGTAGTTATATTCTTGTACATAGAGGGCAGTATTATAGTAGTTATATTCTTGTACATAGGGTGCAGTATTATAGAAGTTATATTCTTGTACATAGGCGCAGTATTATAGTAGTTATATTATTGTACATAGGGGGCAGTATTATAGTAGTTATATTCTTGTACATAGGGGCAGTATTATAGTAGTTATATTCTTGTACATAGGGGCCAGTATTATAGTAGTTATATTCTTGTACATAGGGGCAGTATTATAGTAGTTATATTCTTGTACATAGTGGAGCAGTATTATAGTAGTTATATTCTTGTACATGGGGGCAGTATTATAGTAGTTATATTCTTGTACATAGGAGCAGTATTATAGTAGTTATATTCTTGTACATAGGCGCAGTATTATAATAGTTATATTCTTGTACATAGCGGCAGTATTATAGTAGTTATATTCTTGTACATAGGAGCAGTATTATAGTAGTTATAGTCTTGTACATAGAGGGCAGTATTATAGTAGTTATATTATTGTACATAGAGGGCAGTATTATAATAGTTATATTCTTGTACATAGGGGGCAGTATTATAGTAGTTATATTCTTGTACATAGGAGCAGTATTATAGTAGTTATATTCTTGTACATAGGAGCAGTATTATAGTAGTTATATTCTTGTACATAGGGTGCAGTATTATAGTAGTTATATTCTTGTACATAGGGGGCAGTATTATAGTAGTTATATTCTGGTACATAGAGGGCAGTATTATAGTAATATTCTTGTACATAGGGGCAGTATTATAATAGTTATATTCTTGTATATAGGGGGCTGTATTATAGTAGTTATATTCTTGTAAATAGGAGCAGTATTATAGTAGTTATATTCTTGTACATAGGGGCAGTATTATAGTAGTCATATTCTTGTATATAGGGGGCAGTATTATAGTAGTTATATTCTTGTAAATAGGAGCAGTATTATAGTAGTTATATTCTTGTACATAGGGGCAATATTATATTAGTTATATTCTTGTATATAGGGGGCAGTATTATAGTAGTTATATTCTTGTAAATAGGAGCAGTATTATAGTAGTTATATTTTTGTAAATAGGAGCAGTATTATAGTAGTTATATTCTTGTACATAGGGGCAGTATTATAGTAGTTATATTCTTGTACATTGTGGGCAGTATTATAGTAGTTATATTCTTGTACATAGGGGCAGTATTATAGTAGTTATATTCTTGTACATAGGGGGCAGTATTATAGTAGTTATATTCTTGTACATAGGGGGCAGTATTATAGTAGTTATATTCTGGTACATAGAGGGCAGTATTATAGTAGTTATATTCTTGTACATAGGGGCAGTATTATATTAGTTATATTCTTGTATATAGGGGCAGTATTATATTAGTTATATTCTTGTATATAGGGGGTAGTATTATAGTAGTTATATTCTTGTAAGTAGGAGCAGTATTATAGTAGTTATATTCTTGTACATAGAGGGCAGTATTATAGTAGTTATATTCTTGTACATAGGCGCAGTATTATAGTAGTTATATTCTTGTACATAGCGGCAGTATTATAGTAGTTATATTCTTGTACATAGGAGCAGTAATATAGTAGTTATATTCTTGTACATAGTGGTAGTATTATAGTAGTTATATTCTTGTACATAGGGGCAGTATTATAGTAGTTATATTCTTGTACATAGTGAGCAGTATTATAGTAGTTATATTCTTGTACATAGGGGGCAGTATTATAGTAGTTATATTCTTGTACATAAGAGCAGTATTATAGTAGTTATATTCTTGTACATAGGGGCAGTATTATAGTAGTTATGTTCTTGTACATAGGAGCAGTATTATAGTAGTTATATTCTTGTACATAGGAGCACTGTTATAGTAGTTATATTCTTGTACATAGGGAGCAGTATTATGGTAGTTATATTCTTGTACATAGGGGCAGTATTATAGTAGTTATATTCTTGTACATAGGGGCAGTATTATAGTAGTTATTTTCTTGTACATAGGGGCAGTATTATAGTGGTTATATTCTTGTACATAGGGGCAGTATTATAGTAGTTATTTTCTTGTACATAAGAGCAGTATTATAGTAGTTATATTCTTGTACATAGGGGCAGTATTATAGTAGTTATATTCTCGTACATAAGAGCTGTATTATAGTAGTTATATTCTTGTACATAGTGAGCAGTATTATAGTAGTTATATTCTTGTACATAGGGGGCAGTATTATAGTAGTTATATTCTTGTACATAGGGGGCAGTATTATAGTAGTTATATTCTTATACATAGGGGGCAGTATTATAGTAGTTATATTCTTGTACATAGGGGGCAGTATTATAGTAGTTATATTCTGGTACATAGAGGGCAGTATTATAGTAGTTATATTCTTGTACATAGGGGCAGTATTATAATAGTTATATTCTTGTATATAGGGGGCAGTATTATAGTAGTTATATTCTTGTAAATAGGAGCAGTATTATAGTAGTTATATTCTTGTACATAGGGGAAGTATTATAGTAGTTATATTCTTGTACATAGGGGGCAGTATTATAGTAGTTATATTCTTGTACATAGGGGGCAGTATTATAGTAGTTATATTCTGGTACATAGAGGGCAGTATTATAGTAGTTATATTCTTGTACATAAGGGCAGTATTATATTAGTTATATTCTTGTATATAGGAGGCAGTATTATATTAGTTATATTCTTGTATATAGGGGGCAGTATTATAGTAGTTATATTCTTGTAAGTAGGAGCAGTATTATAGTAGTTATATTCTTGTACATAGAGGGCAGTATTATAGTAGTTATATTCTTGTACATAGGCGCAGTATTATAGTAGTTATATTCTTGTACATAGCGGCAGTATTATAGTAGTGATATTCTTGTACATAGGAGCAGTATTATAGTACTTATATTCTTGTACATAGGGGGGCAGTATTATAGTAGTTATATTCTTGTACATAGGGGGCATTATTATATTAGTTATATTCTTGTACATAGGGGCAGTATTATATTAGTTATATTCTTGTACATAGGGGCAGTATTATAGTAGTTATATTCTTGTACATAGGGGCAGTATTATAGTAGTTATATTCTTGTATATAAGAGCTGTATTATAGTAGTTATATTCTTGTACATAGGGGCAGTAGTATAGTGGTTATATTCTTGTACATAGGAGCAGTATTATAGTAGTTATATTCTTGTACATGGGGGCAGTATTATAGTAGTTATATTCTTGTACATAAGAGCAGTATTATAGTACTTATATTCTTGTACATAGGGGCAGTATTATAGTAGTTATATTCTCGTACATAAGAGCTGTATTATAGTAGTTATATTCTTGTACATAGTGAGCAGTATTATAGTAGTTATATTCTTATACATAGCGGCAGTATTATAGTAGTTATATTCTTGTACATGGGGCAGTATTATAGTAGTTATATTCTTGTACATAGGGGGCAGTATTATAGTAGTTATATTCTTGTACATAGGGGGCAGTATTATAGTAGTTATATTCTTGTACATAAGAGTAGTATTATAGTAGTTATATTCTTGTACATAGGGGGCAGTATTATAGTATTTATAGTCTTGTACATAGAGGGCAGTATTATAGTTGTTATATTCTTGTACATAGGGGGCAGTATTATAGTAGTTATATTCTTGTACATAGGGGCAGTATTATAGTAGTTATATTCTTGTACATAGGGACAGTATTATAATAGTTATATTCTGGTACATAGGGGCAGTATTATAGTAGTTATATTCTTGTACATAGGGGCAGTATTATAGTAGTTATATTCTGGTACATAGAGGACAGTATTATAGTAGTTATATTCTGGTTCATAGGGGCAGTATTATAGTAGTTATATTCTTGTACATAGGAGCAGTATTATAGTAGTTATATTCTGGTACATAGAGGACAGTATTATAGTAGTTATATTCTTGTACATAAGAGCAGTATTATAGTAGTTATATTCTTGTACATAAGAGCAGTATTATAGTAGTTATATTCTTGTACATAGGGGCAGTATTATAGTAGTTATATTCTCGTACATATGAGCAGTATTATAGTAGTTATATTCTTGTACATAAGAGCAATATTATAGTAGTTATATTCTTGTACATAGTGAGCAGTATTATAGTAGTTATATTCTTGTACATAGGGGCAGTATTATAGTAGTTATATTCTTGTACATAGGGGCAGTATTATAGTAGTTATATTCTGGTACATAGGGGCAGTATTATAGTAGTTATATTCTGGTACATAGGAGCAGTATTATAGTAGTTATATTCTGGTTCATAGGGGCAGTATTATAGTAGTTATATTCTCGTACATAGGAGCAGTATTATAGTAGTTATATTCTGGTACATAGAGGACAGTATTATAGTAGTTATATTCTTGTACATAAGAGCAGTTTTATAGTAGTTATATTCTTGTACATAAGAGCAGTATTTAAGTAGTTATATTCTTGTACATAGGGGCAGTATTATAGTAGTTATATTCTCGTACATATGAGCAGTATTATAGTAGTTATATTCTTGTACATAAGAGCAATATTATAGTAGTTATATTCTTGTACATAGTGAGCAGTATTATAGTAGTTATATTCTTGTACATAGGGGGCAGTATTATAGTAGTTATATTCTTGTACCTAAGAGCAGTATTATAGTAGTTATATTCTTGTACATAGGGGGCAGTATTATAGTAGTTATATTCTTGTACATAGGGGCCAGTATTATAGTAGTTATATTCTTGTACATAGGGGCAGTATTATAGTAGTTATATTCTTGTACATAGGAGTAGTATTATAGTAGTTATATTCTTGTACATAGTGAGCAGCATTATAGTAGTTATATTCTTGTACATAGGGGCAGTTTTATAGTAGTTATATTCTTGTACATAGGGGCAGTATTATAGTAGTTATATTCTTGTACATAGGGGGCAGTATTATAGTATTTATATTCTTGTGCATAGGGGCAGTATTATAGTAGTTATATTCTGGTACATAGAGGACAGTATTATAGTAGTTATATTCTTGTACATAAGAGCAGTATTATAGTAGTTATATTCTTGTACATAAGAGCAGTATTATAGTAGTTATATTCTTGTACATAGGGAGCAGTATTATAGTAGTTATATTCTTGTACATAGGGGCAGTATTATAGTAGTTATATTCTCGTACATATGAGCAGTATTATAGTAGTTATATTCTTGTACATAAGAGCAATATTATAGTAGTTATATTCTTGTACATAGTGAGCAGTATTATAATAGTTATATTCTTGTACATAGGGGGCAGTATTATAGTAGTTATATTCTTGTACATAGGAGCAGTATTATAGTAGTTATATTCATGTACATAGGGGGCAGTATTATAGTAGTTATATTCTTGTACATAGGGACAGTATTATAGTAGTTATATTCTTGTACATAGGAGCAGTATTATAGTAGTTATATTCTTGTACATAAGAGCGTATTATAGTAGTTATATTCTTGTACGTAGCGGCAGTATTATAGTAGTTATATTCTTGTACATAAGAGCAGTATTATAGTAGTTATATTCTTGTACATAGGGGCCAGTATTATAGTAGTTATATACTTATACATAGGAGCAGTATTATAGTAGTTATATTCTTGTACATAGGAGCAGTATTATAGTAGTTATATTCTTGTACATAGAGGGCAGTATTATAGTAATGTTCTTGTACATAGGAGCAGTATTATAGTAGTTATATTCTTGTACATAGGAGCAGTATTATAGTAGTTATATTCTTGTACATAGGGGGCAGTATTATAGTAGTTATATTCTTGTACATAGGGAGCAGTATTATAGTAGTTATATTCTTGTACGTACATAGGGGCAGTATTATAGTAGTTATATTCTTGTACATAGGGAGCAGTATTATAGTAGTTATATTATTGTACATAGGGGCAGTATTATAGTAGTTATATTCTTGTACATAAGGGGCAGTATTATAGTAGTTATATTCTTGCACATAGGGGCAGTATTATAGTAGTTATATTCTTGTATATAGGAGCAGTATTATAGTAGTTATATTCTTGTACATAGGGGGCAGTATTATAGTAGTTATATTCTGGTACATAGAGGGCAGTATTATAGTAGTTATATTCTTGTACATAGGGGGCAGTATTATAGTAGTTATATTCTTGTACATAGGGGACAGTATTATAGTAGTTATATTCTTGTACATAGGGGGCAGTATTATAGTAGTTATATTCTTGTACATAGGGGAAGTATTATAGTAGTTATATTCTTGTACATAGGAGCAGTATTATAGTAGTTATATTCTTGTACATAGGGAGCAGTATTATAGTAGTTATATTCTTGTACATAGGGGCAGTATTATAGTAGTTATATTCTTGTACATAGGGAGCAGTATTATAGTAGTTATATTCTTGTACATAGGGGCAGTATTATAGTAGTTATATTCTTGTACATAGGGACAGTATTATAGTAGTTATATTCTTGTATATAGGAGCAGTATTATAGTAGTTATATTCTTGTACATAGGGGGCAGTATTATAGTAGTTATATTCTGGTACATAGAGGGCAGTATTATAGTAGTTATATTCTTGTACATAGGGGGCAGTATTATAGTAGTTATATTCTTGTACATAGGGGACAGTATTATAGTAGTTATATTCTTGTACATAGGGGCAGTATTATATTAGTTATATTCTTGTACATAGGAGCAGTATTATAGTAGTTATAGTCTTGTACATAGGAGCAGTATTATAGTAGTTATATTCTTGTACATAGGAGCAGTATTATAGTAGTTATATTCTTGTACATAGGGGAAGTATTATAGTAGTTATATTCTTGTACATAGGAGCAGTATTATAGTAGTTATATTCTGTTACATAGGGACAGTATTATAGTAGTTATATTCTGGTACATAGAGGGCAGTATTATAGTAGTTATATTCTTGTACATAGGAGCAGTATTATAGTAGTTATATTCTGTTACATAGGGACAGTATTATAGTAGTTATATTCTGGTACATAGAGGGCAGTATTTTTTCATGTATGTATGAAATGTGGATTTTTATCTTATTTGGTCAGGATAACGTTGTGCTGCTGCTCTATGTTCTGCCTCTTCTTCCTTCCTGTCTGTCCGGTGTGTGATTTTCCACCTCTTCAGCTCATCCTCGGTGTCCTCCAGGATATAAGGCAGAATGTATGTGACAGATCTGTGTAATAGGAGTGACCCCCCGCGATGCTGAAATTCTCCGGTTTTCTCCCAATCTTCATTCTGCATTTAGAAATGTAGGAATATTGTTGTAATTTCTGCAGTTAGATATGGATGGGGCACAGCTTTGCAGACCTGACACCATGGTAAATACACTGTGTTCCAAATTATTATGCAAATAATATTTTCTCAGATTTTCCCAAATTACCTCTATGAATTGGAGTCATTGTAATTTTCCAGTCAAATAACTATTCGAGTACAATTGGAAGGTTTTTGTACAAACTGCCTATGATAACAGGATATTTTTAAAAAAAATCAAAAACTCAAACTGCCCTCAAAATGCATGTTCCAAATTATTATGCACAGCAGAGTTTTCAACCTTTTCATTTTAATAAAGAACAAAAAAATGGTCATTTGTGAAATTATAAGCATTAGCAGGTTATTACACCCTGAAATCAAACAGTTTTCAACTCAAAGCTTTATTCTAGGTGATGTTACATTTGCACATAGGACCCCTTGTTGGAAAGGAGCTTCTGAACTCTCTCGTCCATTGAATTTGTCAGGTTTTGGATGGTTTCTGCTTCAATTGTTTTGCATGAGGACAGAATACCCTCCCAGAGCTGTTGCTTAGATGTGAACTGCCTCCCGCCATCATAGACACTCCTTTTAATGATGCTCCAAAGGTTCTGAATGGGGTAGAGGTCAGGGGAGCATGGGGGTCACACCATAAGTTTGTCCCCTTTTATGCCCATATCAGCCAGAGATGCAGATGTTTTATGTGCAGCATGAGACGGGGCATTATCATGCATGAAATGATCTTGCTGCAGAATACACGGTTCTTCTTCTTGAACCATGGAAGGAAGTGCTGTTTGAGAAACTCAACATACATTATAGAGTTCATCTTTACCCCTTCAGGGATCCTAAAAGGGCCGACAATCTCTCTCCCCATGATTCCAGCCCAAAACATTACTCCACCTCCTCCTTGTTGGCGCTGTAGCCGTGTTTGCGTGGGGTGTCCATCAACCAGCCATCCTCCACTCCATCCATCTGGACCATCAAGATCATTTCATGCATGATAATGCCCCGTCTCATGCTGCACATAACACATCTGCATCTCTGGCTGCTATGGGCATAAAAGGGGACAAACTTATGGTGTGACCCCCATGCTCCCCTGACCTCTACCCCATTCAGAACCTCTGGAGCATCATCAAAAGGAGTGTCTATGATGGCGGGAGGCAGTTCACATCTAAGCAACAGCTCTGGGAGGGTATTCTGTCCTCATGCAAAACAATTGAAGCAGAAACCATCCAAAACCTGACAAATTCAATGGACGAGAGAGTTCAGAAGCTCCTTTCGAACAAGGGGTCCTATGTGCAAATGTAACATCACCTAGAATAAAGTTTTGAGTTGAAAACTGTTTGATTTCAGTGTGTAATAACCTGCTAATGCTTATAATTTCACAAATGACCATTTTTTTGTTCTTTATTAAAATGAAAAGGTTGAAAACTCTGCTGGGCATAATAATTTGGAACATGCATTTTGAGGGCAGTTTGAGTTTTTTATTTTTTTAATAATATCCTGTTATCATAGACAGTTTGTACAAAAACCTTTCAATTGTACTCGAATAGTTATTTGACTGGAAAATTACAATGACTGCAATTCATATAGGTAATTTGGGAAAATCTGAGAAAATATTATTTGCATAATAATTTGTAACACACTGTAGATACATTAAGTAACAAGGATCTGTGTCGGCCCTGTGCATCACTATAGATCGTGATACATTGTTGTGTATAGTTGATAATTACATTTTATACATTGTTTTCACCTTAATGTTCAGCTTCTTGATTCTTTGCAATTCTTTGTACTGTAGGAGTCTAGATAAATGTTTTTTTTTGTTCATCCTGAACTTTTTTGATACACGAATAGAATGCAAGAATTATAGTAAAGACTGACACACAAATAAATAATGAACAGGAGGAGATGGAGTATAACCTTACAAACTAAATACATTCTTGATCCCGGGTGCCTGTAGAAAGCTGGGTGACTTTCTTTGGGGTCACTGATTAGAAGTCGGTTACTACAGGATGCACAGAATATGGATTTCACATAACTGGATGATTCCTTTTACATGTATTTTTTTCATATATTTTTGGCAGTTTTAGGAAAGGATATCCTATGTCGCTCGTATGTCGTATAAGTGATTTCTCCCGCACGGCGTGACGTCTGCCGGATACGATAACCTTATGTGTTCTTTAACCCCCTGACAATGTAACCGCGTCAATAAAAGACGGCGCGAGCGTGTAATAATCGCCAGACTTCCCAGCCTTTATAGTAAATCACAAGACGCAGGGACTGAAGTTTCAATTAAGTTTTTTTTTTCAATAAGATTTTATCCTCGATGAAACGTTCATTTCATTCTCGATTCCTTCATGTGGCGGCCGGACACCGGTCACAACAAAGCTGTAATTAACTGCGGGGAAGAATTTCAATCAATCAAATCCAGATCTTTTCCCTGGTGCTGGATGAGGATTTCATCTGCGGATAAGGAGGTCGATGTGACTGGACGACACCGAGGACGGAAACGGGTTCTAGGATGGCTTCAATGGGACATGTCGGCTCAGGGAGCGCGGCGGCCACGGCGGTTTATCTACACGATTGTAAGGCTTTGAAATTAATGGGAAAAAAAAAACAAAGATACCACAAATATTGTAAACCGATATAATATTCGCTCAAGGCGCTATTTCATATTTGCAATTACTCTAGCGACCTCATTTTCCATAGAAAACGATGTGCATCACCTCATTCTGCTATACTGCTATATAGCTTCACCATAAAATACCGCCAAACCCTTCCCAAACATTGTGCATGACCTCATCCTGCTATACAGCTTCATCATAAAATACCTCCAAACCCTTCCCAAACATTGTGCATGTCCTCATCCTGCTATACAACTTCACCATAAAATACCGCCAAACCCTTCCAAATACTGTGCGTGACCTCATCCTGCTATACAGCTTCACCATAAAATACCACCAAACCCTTCCCAAACATTGTGCATGACCTCATCCTGCTATACAGCTTCATCATAAAATACCTCCAAACCCTTCTCAAACATTGTGCATGACCTCATCCTGCTATACAGCTTCACCATAAAATACCGCCAAACCCTTCCAAATACTGTGCGTGACCTCATCCTGCTATACAGCTTCACCATAAAATAACGCCAAACCCTTCTCAAACATTGTGCATGACCTCATCCTGCTATACAGCTTCATCATAAAATACCTCCAAACCCTTCTCAAACATTGTGCATGACCTCATCCTGCTATACAGCTTCACCATAAAATACCGCCAAACCCATCCCAAACATTGTGCATGTCCTCATCCTGCTATACAGCTTCACCATAAAATACCGCCAAACCCTTCCAAATACTGTGCGTGACCTCATCCTGCTATACAGCTTCACCATAAACGCCAAACCCTTCTCAAACATTGTGCATGTCCTCATCCTGCTATACAGCTTCACCATAAAATACCACCAAACCCTTCCCAAACATTGTGCGTGACCTCATCCTGCTATACAGCTTCACCATAAAATACCACCAAACCCTTCCCAAACATTGTGCATGACCTCATCCTGCTATACAGCTTCATCATAAAATACCTCCAAACCCTTCTCAAACATTGTGCATGACCTCATCCTGCTATACAGCTTCACCATAAAATACCGCCAAACCCTTCCCAAACATTGTGCGTGACCTCATCCTGCTATACAGCTTCACCATAAAATACCACCAAACCCTTCCCAAACATTGTGCATGACCTCATCCTGCTATACAGCTTCACCATAAAATACCGCCAAACCCTTCTCAAACACTGTGCATGTCCTCATCCTGCTATACAGCTTCACCATAAAATACCGCCAAACCCTTCTCAAACACTGTGCATGTCCTCATCCTGCTATACAGCTTCACCATAAAATACCACCAAACCCTTCCCAAACATTGTGCATGACCTCATCCTGCTATACAGCTTCACCATAAAATACCGCCAAACCCTTCCCAAACACTGTGCATGACCTCATCCTGCTATACAGCTTCACCATAAAATACCACCAAACCCTTCCCAAACATTGTGCATGTCCTCATCCTGCTATACAGCTTCATCATAAAATACCACCAAACCCTTCCCAAACACTGTGCATGTCCTCATCCTGCTATACAGCTTCACCATAAAATACCACCAAACCCTTCCCAAACATTGTGCATGTCCTCATCCTGCTATACAGCTTCACCATAAAATACCACCAAACCCTTCCCAAACACTGTGCATGTCCTCATCCTGCTATACAGCTTCACCATAAAATACCTCCAAACCCTTCCCAAACATTGTACATGTCCTCATCCTGCTATACAGCTTCACCATAAAATACCTCCAAACCCTTCCCAAACATTGTGCATGTCCTCATCCTGCTATACAGCTTCACCATAAAATACCACCAAACCCTTCCCAAACACTGTGCATGTCCTCATCCTGCTATACAGCTTCACCATAAAATACCACCAAACCCTTCCCAAACATTGTGCATGTCCTCATCCTGCTATACAGCTTCACCATAAAATACCACCAAACCCTTCCCAAACATTGTACATGTCCTCATCCTGCTATACAGCTTCACCATAAAATACCACCAAACCCTTCCCAAACATTGTACATGTCCTCATCCTGCTATACAGCTTCACCATAAAATACCACCAAACCCTTCCCAAACATTGTGCATGTCCTCATCCTGCTATACAGCTTCACCATAAAATACCGCCAAACCCTTCCCAAACATTGTGCATGTCCTCATCCTGCTATACAGCTTCACCATAAAATACCTCCAAACCCTTCCCAAACATTGTGCATGACCTCATCCTGCTATACAGCTTCACCATAAAATACCGCCAAACCCTTCCCAAACATTGTGCATGACCTCATCCTGCTATACAGCTTCACCATAAAATACCGCCAAACCCTTCCCAAACATTGTGCATGTCCTCATCCTGCTATACAGCTTCACCATAAAATACCGCCAAACCCTTCCCAAACATTGTGCATGTCCTCATCCTGCTATACAGCTTCACCATAAAATACCTCCAAATCCTTCCCAAACATTGTGCATGTCCTCATCCTGCTATACAGCTTCATCATAAAATACCTCCAAACCCTTCCCAAACATTGTGCATGTCCTCATCCTGCTATACAGCTTCATCATAAAATACCTCCAAACCCTTCCCAAACATTGTGCATGTCCTCATCCTGCTATACAGCTTCACCATAAAATACCTCCAAACCCTTCCCAAACATTGTGCATGTCCTCATCCTGCTATACAGCTTCATCATAAAATACCACCAAACCCTTCCCAAACATTGTGCATGTCCTCATCCTGCTATACAGCTTCATCATAAAATACCTCCAAACCCTTCCCAAACATTGTGCATGTCCTCATCCTGCTATACAGCTCCACCATAAAATACCACCAAACCCTTCCCAAACATTGTGCATGACCTCATCCTGCTATACAGCTTCACCATAAAATACCACCAAACCTTTCCCAAACATTGTGCATGTCCTCATCCTGCTATACAGCTTCACCATAAAATACCGCCAAACCCTTCCCAAACATTGTGCATGACCTCATCCTGCTATACAGCTTCACCATAAAATACCACCAAACCCTTCCCAAACATTGTGCATGTCCTCATCCTGCTATACAGCTTCACCATAAAATACCTCCATACCCTTCCCAAACATTGTGCATGTCCTCATCCTGCTATACAGCTCCACCATAAAATACCACCAAACCCTTCCCAAACATTGTGCATGACCTCATCCTGCTATACAGCTTCACCATAAAATACCACCAAACCCTTCCCAAACATTGTGCATGACCTCATCCTGCTATACAGCTTCACCATAAAATACCACCAAACCCTTCTCAAACATTGTGCATGACCTCATCCTGCTATACAGCTTCACCATAAAATACCACCAAACCTTTCCCAAACATTGTGCATGTCCTCATCCTGCTATACAGCTCCACCATAAAATACCACCAAACCCTTCCCAAACAATGTGCATGTCCTCATCCTGCTATACAGCTTCACCATAAAATACCGCCAAACCCGTCCCAAACATTGTGCATGACCTCATCCTGCTATACAGCTTCACCATAAAATACCTCGAAACCCTTCCCAAGCATTGTGCATGACCTCATCCTGCTATACAGCTTCACCATAAAATGCCGCCAAACCCTTCCCAAACATTGTGCATGTCCTCATCCTGCTATACAGCTTCACCATAAAATACCACCAAACCCTTCCCAAACATTGTGCATGACCTCATCCTGCTATACAGCTTCAACATAAAATACCACCAAACCCTTCTCAAACATTGTGCATGACCTCATCCTGCTATACAGCTTCACCATAAAATACCTCCAAACCCTTCCCAAACATTGTGCATGTCCTCATCCTGCTATACAGCTTCACCATAAAATACCACCAAACCCTTCTCAAACATTGTGCATGTCCTCATCCTGCTATACAGCTTCACCATAAAATACCGCCAAACCCTTCCCAAACATTGTGCATGACCTCATCCTGCTATACAGCTTCACCATAAAATACCGCCAAACCCTTCCCAAACATTGTGCATGACCTCATCCTGCTATACAGCTTCACCATAAAATACCACCAAACCCTTCCCAAACATTGTGCATGTCCTCATCCTGCTATACAGCTTCACCATAAAATACCTCCAAACCCTTCCCAAACATTGTGCATGTCCTCATCCTGCTATACAGCTTCACCATAAAATACCGCCAAACCCTTCCCAAACATTGTGCATGACCTCATCCTGCTATACAGCTTCACCATAAAATACCGCCAAACCCTTCCCAAACATTGTGCATGACCTCATCCTGCTATACAGCTTCATCATAAAATACCTCCAAACCCTTCCCAAACATTGTGCATGACCTCATCCTGCTATACAGCTTCACCATAAAATACCGCCAAACCCTTCCCAAACATTGTGCATGACCTCATCCTGCTATACAGCTTCATCATGAAATACCGCCAAATCCTTCCCAAACATTGTGCATGTCCTCATCCTGCTATACAGCTCCACCATAAAATACCGCCAAACCCTTCCCAAACATTGTGCATGACCTCATCCTGCTATACAGCTTCATCATGAAATACCGCCAAACCCTTCCCAAACATTGTGCATGTCCTCATCCTGCTATACAGCTTCACCATAAAATACCGCCAAACCCTTCCCAAACATTGTGCATGACCTCATCCTGCTATACAGCTTCACCATAAAATACCGCCAAACCCTTCCCAAACATTGTGCATGACCTCATCCTGCTATACAGCTTCATCATGAAATACCGCCAAATCCTTCCCAAACATTGTGCATGTCCTCATCCTGCTATACAGCTTCACCATAAAATACCTCCAAACCCTTCCCAAACATTGTGCATGTCCTCATCCTGCTATACAGCTTCACCATAAAATACCGCCAAATCCTTCCCAAACATTGTGCATGACCTCATCCTGCTATACAGCTTCACCATAAAATACCTCCAAACCCTTCCCAAACATTGTGCATGTCCTCATCCTGCTATACAGCTTCATCATGAAATACCTCCAAATCCTTCCCAAACATTGTGCATGTCCTCATCCTGCTATACAGCTCCACCATAAAATACCTCCAAACCCTTCCCAAACATTGTGCATGTCCTCATCCTGCTATACAGCTTCACCATAAAATACCTCCAAACCCTTCCCAAACATTGTGCATGACCTCATCCTGCTATACAGCTTCACCATAAAATACCTCCAAACCCTTCCCAAACATTGTGCATGACCTCATCCTGCTATACAGCTCCACCATAAAATACCACCAAACCCTTCCCAAACATTGTGCATGACCTCATCCTGCTATACAGCTCCACCATAAAATACCACCAAACCCTTCCCAAACATTGTGCATGTCCTCATCCTGCTATACAGCTTCACCATAAAATACCTCCAAACCCTTCCCAAACCTTGTGCATGTCCTCATCCTGCTATACAGCTTCATCATGAAATACCGCCAAATCCTTCCCAAACATTGTGCATGTCCTCATCCTGCTATACAGCTCCACCATAAAATACCTCCAAACCCTTCCCAAACATTGTGCATGACCTCATCCTGCTATACAGCTCCACCATAAAATACCACCAAACCCTTCCCAAACATTGTGCATGTCCTCATCCTGCTATACAGCTTCACCATAAAATACCTCCAAACCCTTCCCAAACATTGTGCATGTCCTCATCCTGCTATACAGCTTCACCATAAAATACCTCCAAACCCTTCCCAAACATTGTGCATGTCCTCATCCTGCTATACAGCTTCATCATGAAATACCGCCAAATCCTTCCCAAACATTGTGCATGTCCTCATCCTGCTATACAGCTTCACCATAAAATACCTCCAAACCCTTCCCAAACATTGTACATGACCTCATCCTGCTATACAGCTTCACCATAAAATACCTCCAAACCCTTCCCAAACATTGTGCATGTCCTCATCCTGCTATACAGCTTCACCATAAAATACCTCCAAACCCTTCCCAAACATTGTGCATGTCCTCATCCTGCTATACAGCTTCACCATAAAATACCTCCAAACCCGTCCCAAACATTGTGCATGTCCTCATCCTGCTATACAGCTTCACCATAAAATACCTCCAAACCCTTCCCAAACATTGTGCATGACCTCATCCTGCTATACAGCTTCACCATAAAATACCACCAAACCCTTCCCAAACATTGTGCATGTCCTCATCCTGCTATACAGCTCCACCATAAAATACCACCAAACCCTTCCCAAACATTGTGCATGTCCTCATCCTGCTATACAGCTTCACCATAAAATACCACCAAACCCTTCCCAAACATTGTGCATGTCCTCATCCTGCTATACAGCTCCACCATAAAATACCACCAAACCCTTCTCAAACATTGTGCATGTCCTCATCCTGCTATACAGCTTCACCATAAAATACCACCAAACCCTTCTCAAACATTGTGCATGTCCTCATCCTGCTATACAGCTTCATAATAAAATACAGCCAAACCCTTTCCAAACATTGTGCATGTCCTCATCCTGCTATACAGCTTCACCATAAAATACCACCAAACCCTTCTCAAACATTGTGCATGTCCTCATCCTGCTATACAGCTTCATAATAAAATACAGCCAAACCCTTTCCAAACATTGTGCATGAGCTCATCCTGCTATACAGCTTCACCATAAATACCACCAAACCCTTCCCAAACATTGTGCATGTCCTCATCCTGCTATACAGCTTCACCATAAAATACCTCCAAACCCTTCCCAAACATTGTGCATGACCTCATCCTGCTATACAGCTTCACCATAAAATACCGCCAAACCCTTCTCAAACATTGTACATGTCCTCATCCTGCTATACAGCCTCACCATAAAATACCACCAAACCCTTCCCAAACATTGTGCATGACCTCATACTGCTATACAGCTTCACCATAAAATAGCGCCAAACCCTTCCCAAACATTGTGCATGTCCTCATCCTGCTATACAGCTTCACCATAAAATACCACCAAACCCTTCTCAAACATTGTGCATGACCTCATCCTGCTATACAGCTTCACCATAAAACACCGCCAAACCCTTCTCAAACATTGTGCATGACCTCATCCTGCTATACAGCTTCACCATAAAATACCACCAAACCCTTCCCAAACATTGTGCATGTCCTCATCCTGCTATACAGCTTCACCATAAAATACCTCCAAACCCTTCTCAAACATTGTGCATGACCTCATCCTGCTATACAGCTTCACCATAAAATACCTCCAAACCCTTCCCAAACATTGTGCATGTCCTCATCCTGCTATACAGCTTCACCATAAAATACCTCCAAACCCTTCCCAAACATTGTGCATGACCTCATCCTGCTATACAGCTCCACTATAAAATACCACCAAACCCTTCCCAAACATTGTGCATGACCTCATCCTGCTATACAGCTTCACCATAAAATACCTCCAAACCCTTCCCAAACATTGTGCATGACCTCATCCTGCTATACAGCTTCACCATAAAATAGCGCCAAACCCTTCCCAAACATTGTGCATGTCCTCATCCTGCTATACAGCTTCACCATAAAATACCACCAAACCCTTCTCAAACATTGTGCATGACCTCATCCTGCTATACAGCTTCACCATAAAACACCGCCAAACCCTTCTCAAACATTGTGCATGACCTCATCCTGCTATACAGCTTCACCATAAAATACCACCAAACCCTTCCCAAACATTGTGCATGACCTCATCCTGCTATACAGCTTCACCATAAAATACCTCCAAACCCTTCCCAAACATTGTGCATGACCTCATCCTGCTATACAGCTTCACCATAAAACACCGCCAAACCCTTCTCAAACATTGTGCATGACCTCATCCTGCTATACAGCTTCACCATAAAATACCACCAAACCCTTCCCAAACATTGTGCATGACCTCATCCTGCTATACAGCTTCACCATAAAATACCGCCAAACCCTTCCCAAACATTGTGCATGACCTCATCCTGCTATACAGCTTCACCATAAAATACCGCCAAACCCTTCTCAAACATTGTACATGTCCTCATCCTGCTATACAGCCTCACCATAAAATACCACCAAACCCTTCTCAAACATTGTGCATGACCTCATCCTGCTATACAGCTTCACCATAAAACACCGCCAAACCCTTCTCAAACATTGTGCATGACCTCATCCTGCTATACAGCTTCACCATAAAATACCACCAAACCCTTCCCAAACATTGTGCATGACCTCATCCTGCTATACAGCTTCACCATAAAACACCGCCAAACCCTTCTCAAACATTGTGCATGACCTCATCCTGCTATACAGCTTCACCATAAAATACCACCAAACCCTTCCCAAACATTGTGCATGACCTCATCCTGCTATACAGCCTCACCATAAAATACCGCCAAACCCTTCCCAAACATTGTGCATGACCTCATCCTGCTATACAGCTCCACTATAAAATACCTCCAAACCCTTCCCAAACATTGTGCATGACCTCATCCTGCTATACAGCTTCACCATAAAATACCACCAAACCCTTCTCAAACATTGTGCATGACCTCATCCTGCTATACAGCTTCACCATAAAATACCGCCAAACCCTTCTCAAACATTGTGCATGACCTCATCCTGCTATACAGCTTCACCATAAAATACCTCCAAACCCTTCTCAAACACTGTGCATGACCTCATCCTGCTATACAGCTTCACCATAAAATACCGCCAAACCCTTCTCAAACATTGTGCATGTCCTCATCCTGCTATACAGCCTCACCATAAAATACCGCCAAACTCTTCCCAAACATTGTGCATGACCTCATCCTGCTATACAGCTCCACCATAAAATACCGCCAAACCCTTCCCAAACATTGTTCATGTCCTCATCCTGCTATACAGCTTCACCATAAAATACCACCAAACCCTTCCCAAACATTGTGCATGACCTCATCCTGCTATACAGCTTCATCATAAAATACCACCAAACCCTTCCCAAACATTGTGCATGACCTCATCCTGCTATACAGCTTCATCATAAAATACCACCAAACCCTTCCCAAACATTGTGCATGACCTCATCCTGCTATACAGCTTCATCATAAAATACCACCAAACCCTTCCCAAACATTGTGCATGTCCTCATCCTGCTATACAGCTTCACCATAAAATACCGCCAAACCCTTCCCAAACATTGTGCATGACCTCATCCTGCTATACAGCTTCATCATAAAATACCGCCAAACCCTTCCCAAACATTGTGCATGTCCTCATCCTGCTATACAGCCTCACCATAAAATACCGCCAAACCCTTCCCAAACATTGTGCATGACCTCATCCTGCTATACAGCTTCATCATAAAATACCACCAAACCCTTCCCAAACATTGTGCATGTCCTCATCCTGCTATACAGCTTCACCATAAAATACCGCCAAACCCTTCCCAAACATTGTGCATGACCTCATCCTGCTATACAGCTTCATCATAAAATACCGCCAAACTCTTCCCAAACATTGTGCATGTCCTCATCCTGCTATACAGCTTCACCATAAAATACCGCCAAACCCTTCCCAAACATTGTGCATGACCTCATCCTGCTATACAGCTTCACAATAAAATACCACCAAACCCTTCTCAAACATTGTGCATGTCCTCATCCTGCTATACAGCTTCACTATAAAATACCTCCAAACCCTTCTCAAACATTGTGCATGACCTCATCCTGCTATACAGCTTCACCATAAAATACCTCCAAACCCTTCCCAAACATTGTGCATGTCCTCATCCTGCTATACAGCTTCACCATAAAATACCACCAAACCCTTCCCAAACATTGTGCATGACCTCATCCTGCTATACAGCTTCACCATAAAATACCACCAAACCCTTCCCAAACATTGTGCATGTCCTCATCCTGCTATACAGCTTCATCATAAAATACCGCCAAACCCTTCCCAAACATTGTGCATGACCTCATCCTGCTATACAGCTTCACCATAAAATACCACCAAACCCTTCCCAAACATTGTGCATGTCCTCATCCTGCTATACAGCTTCACCATAAAATACCGCCAAACCCTTCCCAAACATTGTGCATGTCCTCATCCTGCTATACAGCTCCACCATAAAATACCACCAAACCCTTCTCAAACATTGTGCATGTCCTCATCCTGCTATACAGCTTCACCATAAAATACCACCAAACCCTTCTCAAACATTGTGCATGTCCTCATCCTGCTATACAGCTTCACCATAAAATACCACCAAACCCTTCCCAAACATTGTGCATGTCCTCATCCTGCTATACAGCTTCATCATAAAATACCACCAAACCCTTCCCAAACATTGTGCATGTCCTCATCCTGCTATACAGCTTCACCATAAAATACCTCCAAACCCTTCCCAAATATTGTGCATGACCTCATCCTGCTATACAGCTTCACCATAAAATACCTCCAAACCCTTCCCAAACATTGTGCATGTCCTCATCCTGCTATACAGCTTCACCATAAAATACCTCCAAACCCTTCTCAAACATTATGCATGTCCTCATCCTGCTATACAGCTTCACCATAAAATACCGCCAAACCCTTCCCAAATATTGTGCATGACCTCATCCTGCTATACAGCTTCATCATAAAATACCTCCAAACCCTTCTCAAACATTGTGCATGTCCTCATCCTGCTATACAGCTTCACCATAAAATACCACCAAACCCTTCTCAAACATTGTGCATGTCCTCATCCTGCTATACAGCTCCACCATAAAATACCTCCAAACCCTTCCCAAACATTGTGCATGACCTCATCCTGCTATACAGCTTCACCATAAAATACCACCAAACCCTTCTCAAACATTGTGCATGACCTCATCCTGCTATACAGCTTCACCATAAAATACCACCAAACCCTTCTCAAACATTGTGCATGACCTCATCCTGCTATACAGCTTCACCATAAAATACCACCAAACCCTTCTCAAACATTGTGCATGACCTCATCCTGCTATACAGCTTCATCATAAAATACCACCAAACCCTTCCCAAACATTGTGCATGTCCTCATCCTGCTATACAACTTCACCATAAAATACCACCAAACCCTTCCCAAACATTGTGCATGACCTCATCCTGCTATACAGTTTCACCATAAAATACCACCAAACCCTTCTCAAACATTGTGCATGACCTCATCCTGCTATACAGCTTCACCATAAAATACCGCCAAACCCTTCTCAAACATTGTGCATGACCTCATCCTGCTATACAACTTCATCATAAAATACCACCAAACCCTTCCCAAACATTGTGCATGACCTCATCCTGCTATACAGCTTCATCATAAAATACCACCAAACCCTTCCCAAACATTGTGCATGTCCTCATCCTGCTATACAGCTTCACCATAAAATACCGCCAAACCCTTCTCAAACATTCTGCATGACCTCATCCTGCTATACAACTTCATCATAAAATACAACCAAACCCTTCCCAAACATTGTGCATGTCCTCATCCTGCTATACAGCTTCACCATAAAATACCACCAAACCCTTCCCAAACATTGTGCATGACCTCATCCTGCTATACAGCTTCACCATAAAATACCACCAAACCCTTCCCAAACATTGTGCATGTCCTCATCCTGCTATACAGCTTCACCATAAAATACCACCAAACCCTTCCCAAACATTGTGCATGTCCTCATCCTGCTATACAGCTTCACCATAAAATACCACCAAACCCTTCTCAAACATTGTGCATGACCTCATCCTGCTATACAGCTTCACCATAAAATACCACCAAACCCTTCCCAAACATTGTGCATGACCTCATCCTGCTATACAGCTTCACCATAAAATACCTCCAAACCCTTCCCAAACATTGTGCATGTCCTCATCCTGCTGTACAGCTTCACCATAAAATACCACCAAACCCTTCTCAAACATTGTGCATGACCTCATCCTGCTATACAGCTTCACCATAAAATACCGCCAAACCCTTCCCAAACATTGTGCATGACCTCATCCTGCTATACAGCTTCACCATAAAATACCGCCAAACCCTTCCCAAACATTGTGCATGTCCTCATCCTGCTATACAGCTTCACCATAAAATACCGCCAAACCCTTCCCAAACATTGTGCATGTCCTCATCCTGCTATACAACTTCATCATAAAATACCGCCAAACCCTTCCCAAACATTGTGCATGTCCTCATCCTGCTATACAGCTTCACCATAAAATACCGCCAAACCCTTCCCAAACATTGTGCATGTCCTCATCCTGCTATACAACTTCATCATAAAATACCACCAAACCCTTCCCAAACATTGTGCATGTCCTCATCCTGCTATACAACTTCATCATAAAATACCACCAAACCCTTCCCAAACATTGTGCATGACCTCATCCTGCTATACAGCTTCATCATAAAATACCACCAAACCCTTCCCAAACATTGTGCATGTCCTCATCCTGCTATACAGCTTCACCATAAAATACCGCCAAACCCTTCTCAAACATTCTGCATGACCTCATCCTGCTATACAACTTCATCATAAAATACAACCAAACCCTTCCCAAACATTGTGCATGTCCTCATCCTGCTATACAGCTTCACCATAAAATACCACCAAACCCTTCTCAAACACTGTGCATGACCTCATCCTGCTATACAGCTTCATCATAAAATACCACCAAACCCTTCTCAAACATTGTGCATGACCTCATCCTGCTATACAGCTTCACCATAAAATACCACCAAACCCTTCCCAAACATTGTGCATGACCTCATCCTGCTATACAGCTTCACCATAAAATACCACCAAACCCTTCCCAAACATTGTGCATGACCTCATCCTGCTATACAGCTTCACCATAAAATACCACCAAACCCTTCCCAAACATTGTGCATGTCCTCATCCTGCTATACAGCTTCACCATAAAATACCACCAAACCCTTCCCAAACATTGTGCATGTCCTCATCCTGCTATACAGCTTCACCATAAAATACCACCAAACCCTTCTCAAACATTGTGCATGACCTCATCCTGCTATACAGCTTCACCATAAAATACCACCAAACCCTTCCCAAACATTGTGCATGACCTCATCCTGCTATACAGCTTCACCATAAAATACCTCCAAACCCTTCCCAAACATTGTGCATGTCCTCATCCTGCTATACAGCTTCACCATAAAATACCACCAAACCCTTCTCAAACATTGTGCATGACCTCATCCTGCTATACAGCTTCACCATAAAATACCACCAAACCCTTCTCAAACATTGTGCATGACCTCATCCTGCTATACAGCTTCACCATAAAATACCACCAAACCCTTCTCAAACATTGTGCATGTCCTCATCCTGCTATACAGCTTCACCATAATATACCACCAAACCCTTCCCAAACATTGTGCATGACCTCATCCTGCTATACAGCTTCACCATAAAATACCACCAAACCCTTCCCAAACATTGTGCATGACCTCATCCTGCTATACAGCTTCATCATAAAATACCGCCAAATCCTTCCCAAACCTTGTGCATGTCCTCATCCTGCTATACAGCTTCACCATAAAATACCGCCAAACCCTTCCCAAACATTGTGCGTGACCTCATCCTGCTATACAGCTTCACCATAAAATACCGCCAAAACCTTCTCAAACATTGTGCATGTCCTCATCCTGCTATACAGCTTCACCATAAAATACCTCCAAACCCTTCTCAAACATTGTGCATGACCTCATCCTGCTATACAGCTTCACCATAAAATACCACCAAACCCTTCCCAAACATTGTGCATGTCCTCATCCTGCTATACAGCTTCACCATAAAATACCTCCAAACCCTTCCCAAACATTGTGCATGACCTCATCCTGCTATACAGCTTCACCATAAAATACCACCAAACCCTTCCCAAACATTGTGCATGTCCTCATCCTGCTATACAGCTTCACCATAAAATACCGCCAAACCCTTCTCAAACATTGTGCATGACCTCATCCTGCTATAGAACTTCATCATAAAATACCACCAAACCCTTCTCAAACATTGTGCATGTCCTCATCCTGCTATACAGCTTCACCATAAAATACCTCCAAACCCTTCCCAAACATTGTGCATGACCTCATCCTGCTATACAGCTTCACCATAAAATACCACCAAACCCTTCCCAAACATTGTGCATGTCCTCATCCTGCTATAAAGCTTCACCATAAAATACCGCCAAACCCTTCCCAAACATTGTGCATGACCTCATCCTGCTATACAGCTTCATCATAAAATAGCACCAAACCATTCTCAAACATTGTGCATGTCCTCATCCTGCTATACAACTTCATCATAAAATACCACCAAACCCTTCCCAAACATTGTGCATGACCTCATCCTGCTATACAGCTTCACCATAAAATACCACCAAACCCTTCTCAAACATTGTGCATGTCCTCATCCTGCTATACAGCTTCACCATAAAATACCACCAAACCCTTCTCAAACATTGTGCATGACCTCATCCTGCTATACAGCTTCATCATAAAATACCACCAAACCCTTCCCAAACATTGTGCATGACCTCATCCTGCTATACAGCTTCACCATAAAATACCACCAAACCCTTCTCAAACATTGTGCATGACCTCATCCTGCTATACAGCTTCACCATAAAATACCACCAAACCCTTCTCAAACATTGTGCATGTCCTCATCCTGCTATACAACTTCATCATAAAATACCACCAAACCCTTCCCAAACATTGTGCATGACCTCATCCTGCTATACAGCTTCATCATAAAATAGCACCAAACCCTTCCCAAACATTGTGCATGTCCTCATCCTGCTATACAGCTTCACCATAAAATAGCACCAAACCCTTCCCAAACATTGTGCATGTCCTCATCCTGCTATACAGCTCCACCATAAAATACCACCAAACCCTTCCCAAACATTGTGCATGTCCTCATCCTGCTATACAGCTTCACCATAAAATACCACCAAACCCTTCTCAAACATTGTGCATGACCTCATCCTGCTATACAGCTTCATCATAAAATACCACCAAACCCTTCCCAAACATTGTGCATGACCTCATCCTGCTATACAGCTTCACCACAAAATACCACCAAACCCTTCTCAAACATTGTGCATGTCCTCATCCTGCTATACAGCTTCACCATAAAATACCGCCAAACCCTTCTCAAACATTGTGCATGACCTCATCCTGCTATACAATTTCATCATAAAATACCACCAAACCCTTCTCAAACATTGTGCATGTCCTCATCCTGCTATACAGCTTCACCATAAAATACCTCCAAACCCTTCCCAAACATTGTGCATGACCTCATCCTGCTATACAGCTTCACCATAAAATACCTCCAAACCCTTCCCAAACATTGTGCATGACCTCATCCTGCTATACAGCTTCACCATAAAATACCACCAAACCCTTCCGAAACATTGTGCATGTCCTCATCCTGCTATACAGCTTCACCATAAAATACCTCCAAACCCTTCCCAAACATTGTGCATGTCCTCATCCTGCTATACAGCTTCACCATAAAATACCTCCAAACCCTTCCCAAACATTGTGCATGACCTCATCCTGCTATACAGCTTCACCATAAAATACCACCAAACCCTTCCGAAACATTGTGCATGACCTCATCCTGCTATACAACTTCATCATAAAATACCACCAAACCCTTCCCAAACATTGTGCATGTCCTCATCCTGCTATACAGCTTCATCATAAAATACCGCCAAACCCTTCTCAAACATTGTGCATGACCTCATCCTGCTATTCAGCTTCATCATAAAATACCTCCAAACCCTTCCCAAACATTGTGCATGTCCTCATCCTGCTATACAGCTTCACCATAAAATACCGTCAAACCCTTCCCAAACATTGTGCATGTCCTCATCCTGCTATACAGCTTCACCATAAAATACCTCCAAACCCTTCCCAAACATTGTGCATGTCCTCATCCTGCTATACAGCTTCACCATAAAATACCACCAAACCCTTCCCAAACATTGTGCATGTCCTCATCCTGCTAAACAGCTTCACCATAAAATACCTCCAAACCCTTCCCAAACATTGTGCATGTCCTCATCCTGCTATACAGCTTCACCATAAAATACCGCCAAACCCTTCTCAAACATTGTGCATGTCCTCATCCTGCTATACAGCTACACCATAAAATACCACCAAACCCTTCCCAAACATTGTGCATGTCCTCATCCTGCTATACAGCTTCACCATAAAATACCTCCAAACCCTTCCCAAACATTGTGCATGTCCTCATCCTGCTATACAGCTACACCATAAAATACCTCCAAACCCTTCCCAAACATTGTGCATGTCCTCATCCTGCTATACAGCTTCACCATAAAATACCACCAAACCCTTCTCAAACATTGTGCATGTCCTCATCCTGCTATACAGCTTCACCATAAAATACCACCAAACCCTTCCCAAACATTGTGCATGTCCTCATCCTGCTATACAGCTTCACCATAAAATACCGCCAAACCCTTCCCAAACATTGTGCATGTCCTCATCCTGCTATACAGCTTCACCATAAAATACCACCAAACCCTTCTCAAACATTGTGCATGTCCTCATCCTGCTATACAGCTTCACCATAAAATACCTCCAAACCCTTCCCAAACATTGTGCATGTCCTCATCCTGCTATACAGCTTCACCATAAAATACCACCAAACCCTTCCCAAACATTGTGCATGACCTCATCCTGCTATACAGCTTCACCATAAAATACCGCCAAACCCTTCCCAAACATTGTGCATGTCCTCATCCTGCTATACAGCTTCACCATAAAATACCACCAAACCCTTCTCAAACATTGTGCATGTCCTCATCCTGCTATACAGCTTCACCATAAAATACCACCAAACCCTTCCCAAACATTGTGCATGACCTCATCCTGCTATACAGCTTCACCATAAAATACCACCAAACCCTTCCCAAACATTGTGCATGACCTCATCCTGCTATACAGCTCCACCATAAAATACCTCCAAACCCTTCTCAAACATTGTGCATGACCTCATCCTGCTATACAGCTTCACCATAAAATACGACCAAACCCTTCTCAAACATTGTGCATGACCTCATCCTGCTATACAGCTTCACCATAAAATACCTCCAAACCCTTCCCAAACATTGTGCATGACCTCATCCTGCTATACAGCTTCACCATAAAATACCACCAAACCCTTCTCAAACACTGTGCATGTCCTCATCCTGCTATACAGCTTCACCATAAAATACAACCAAACCCTTCCCAAACATTGTGCATGACCTCATCCTGCTATACAGCTTCACCATAAAATACCTCCAAACCCTTCCCAAACATTGTGCATGTCCTCATCCTGCTATACAGCTTCACCATAAAATACCACCAAACCCTTCTCAAACATTGTGCATGTCCTCATCCTGCTATACAGCTTCATCATAAAATACCACCAAACCCTTCCCAAACATTGTGCATGTCCTCATCCTGCGATACAGCTTCACCATAAAATACCAACAAACCCTTCCCAAACATTGTGCATGTCCTCATCCTGCTATACAGCTTCACCATAAAATACCACCAAACCCTTCTCAAACACTGTGCATGTCCTCATCCTGCTATACAGCTTCATCATAAAATACCACCAAACCCTTCTCAAACACTGTGCATGTCCTCATCCTGCTATACAGCTTCACCATAAAATACCGCCAAACCCTTCCCAAACATTGTGCATGTCCTCATCCTGCTATACAGCTTCACCATAAAATACCTCCAAACCCTTCCCAAACACTGTGCATGTCCTCATCCTGCTATACAGCTTCATCATAAAATACCACCAAACCCTTCTCAAACATTGTGCATGTCCTCATCCTGCTATACAGCTTCACCATAAAATACCGCCAAACCCTTCTCAAACATTGTGCATGTCCTCATCCTGCTATACAGCTTCACCATAAAATACCACCAAACCCTTCCCAAACATTGTGCATGTCCTCATCCTGCTATACAGCTACACCATAAAATACCTCCAAACCCTTCCCAAACATTGTGCATGACCTCATCCTACTATACAGCTTCATCATAAAATACCGCCAAACCCTTCCCAAACATTGTGCATGACCTCATCCTGCTATACAGCTTCACCATAAAATACCGCCAAACCCTTCCCAAACATTGTGCATGTCCTCATCCTGCTATACAGCTTCACCATAAAATACCACCAAACCCTTCCCAAACATTGTGCATGTCCTCATCCTGCTATACAGCTTCACCATAAAATACCGCCAAACCCTTCTCAAACATTGTGCATGACCTCATCCTGCCATACAGCTTCACCATAAAATACCTCCAAACCCTTCTCAAACATTGTGCATGTCCTCATCCTGCTATACAGCTTCACCATAAAATACCGCCAAACCCTTCCCAAACATTGTGCGTGTCCTCATCCTGCTATACAGCTTCACCATAAAATACCACCAAACCCTTCTCAAACATTGTGCATGACCTCATCCTGCTATACAGCTTCACCATAAAATACCGCCAAACCCTTCCCAAACATTGTGCGTGTCCTCATCCTGCTATACAGCTTCACCATAAAATACCGCCAAACCCTTCCCAAACATTGTGCGTGTCCTCATCCTGCTATACAGCTTCACCATAAAATACCACCAAACCCTTCTCAAACATTGTGCATGACCTCATCCTGCTATACAGCTTCACCATAAAATACCACCAAACCCTTCTCAAACATTGTGCATGACCTCATCCTGCTATACAGCTTCACCATAAAATACCTGCAAACCCTTCCCAAACATTGTGCATGACCTCATCCTGCTATACAGTTTCACCATAAAATACCGCCAAACCCTTCCCAAACATTGTGCATGACCTCATCCTGCTATACAGCTTCACCATAAAATACCTCCAAACCCTTCTCAAACATTGTGCATGTCCTCATCCTGCTATACAGCTTCACCATAAAATACCGCCAAACCCTTCCCAAACATTGTGCATGTCCTCATCCTGCTATACAGTTTCACCATAAAATACCGCCAAACCCTTCCCAAACATTGTGCATGACCTCATCCTGCTATACAGCTTCACCATAAAATACCTCCAAACCCTTCTCAAACATTGTGCATGTCCTCATCCTGCTATACAGCTTCACCATAAAATACCGCCAAACCCTTCCCAAACATTGTGCATGTCCTCATCCTGCTATACAGCTTCACCATAAAATACCGCCAAACCCTTCCCAAACATTGTGCATGTCCTCATCCTGCTATACAGCTTCATCATAAAATACCACCAAACCCTTCCCAAACATTGTGCATGTCCTCATCCTGCTATACAGCTTCACCATAAAATACCTCCAAACCCTTCCCAAACATTGTGCATGACCTCATCCTGCTATACAGCTTCACCATAAAATACCTCCAAACCCTTCCCAAACATTGTGCATGACCTCATCCTGCTATACAGCTTCACCATAAAATACCTCCAAACCCTTCCCAAACATTGTGCATGACCTCATCCTGCTATACAGCTTCATCATAAAATACCACCAAACCCTTCCCAAACATTGTGCATGACCTCATCCTGCTATACAGCTTCACCATAAAATACCACCAAACCCTTCCCAAACATTGTGCATGACCTCATCCTGCTATACAGCTTCATCATAAAATACCGCCAAACCCTTCCCAAACATTGTGCATGTCCTCATCCTGCTATACAGCTTCACCATAAAATACCGCCAAACACTTCCCAAACATTGTGCATGTCCTCATCCTGCTATACAGCTCCACCATAAAATACCTCCAAACCCTTCCCAAACATTGTGCATGTCCTCATCCTGCTATACAGCTTCACCATAAAATACCACCAAACCCATCCCAAACATTGTGCATGTCCTCATCCTGCTATACAGCTTCACCATAAAATACCACCAAACCCATCCCAAACATTGTGCATGTCCTCATCCTGCTATACAGCTTCACCATAAAATACCTCCAAACCCTTCCCAAACATTGTGCATGACCTCATCCTGCTATACAGCTCCACCATAAAATACCGCCAAACCCTTCCCAAACATTGTGCATGTCCTCATCCTGCTGTACAGCTTCACCATAAAATACCTCCAAACCCTTCCCAAACATTGTGCATGTCCTCATCCTGCTATACAGCTTCACCATAAAATACCGCCAAACCCTTCCCAAACATTGTGCATGTCCTCATCCTGCTATACAGCTTCACTATAAAATACCACCAAACCCTTCCCAAACATTGTGCATGTCCTCATCCTGCTATACAGCTTCACCATAAAGTACCTCCAAACCCTTCCCAAACATTGTGCATGTCCTCATCCTGCTATACAGCTTCACCATAAAATACCGCCAAACCCTTCTCAAACATTGTGCATGCCCTCATCCTGCTATACAGCTTCACTATAAAATACCACCAAACCCTTCCCAAACATTGTGCATGACCTCATCCTGCTATACAGCTTCACCATAAAATACCACCAAACCCTTCCCAAACATTGTGCATGACCTCATCCTGCTATACAGCTTCACCATAAAATACCGCCAAACCCTTCTCAAACATTGTGCATCTCCTCATCCTGCTATACAGCTTCACCATAAAATACCACCAAACCCTTCCCAAACATTGTGCATGTCCTCATCCTGCTATACAGCTTCACCATAAAATACCGCCAAACCCTTCCCAAACATTGTGCATGCCCTCATCCTGCTATACAGCTTCACTATAAAATACCACCAAACCCTTCCCAAACATTGTGCATGTCCTCATCCTGCTATACAGCTTCACCATAAAATACCGCCAAACCCTTCCCAAACATTGTGCATGTCCTCATCCTGCTATACAGCTTCACCATAAAATACCACCAAACCCTTCCCAAACATTGTGCATGACCTCATCCTGCTATACAGCTTCACCATAAAATACCGCCAAACCCTTCCCAAACATTGTGCATGCCCTCATCCTGCTATACAGCTTCACTATAAAATACCACCAAACCCTTCCCAAACATTGTGCATGTCCTCATCCTGCTATACAGCTTCACCATAAAATACCGCCAAACCCTTCCCAAACATTGTGCATGTCCTCATCCTGCTATACAGCTTCACCATAAAATACCACCAAACCCTTCCCGAACATTGTGCATGACCTCATCCTGCTATACAGCTTCACCATAAAATACCGCCAAACCCTTCCCAAACATTGTACATGTCCTCATCCTGCTATACAGCTTCACCATAAAATACCACCAAACCCTTCCCGAACATTGTGCATGACCTCATCCTGCTATACAGCTTCACCATAAAATACCGCCAAACCCTTCCCAAACATTGTGCATGTCCTCATCCTGCTATACAGCTCCACCATAAAATACCTCCAAACCCTTCCCAAACATTGTGCATGTCCTCATCCTGCTATACAGCTTCACCATAAAATACCTCCAAACCCTTCCCAAACATTGTGCATGACCTCATCCTGCTATACAGCTCCACCATAATATACCGCCAAACCCTTCCCAAACATTGTGCATGTCCTCATCCTGCTATACAGCTTCACCATAAAATACCTCCAAACCCTTCCCAAACATTGTGCATGACCTCATCCTGCTATACAGCTCCACCATAATATACCGCCAAACCCTTCCCAAACATTGTGCATGTCCTCATCCTGCTATACAGCTTCACCATAAAATACCTCCAAACCCTTCCCAAACATTGTGCATGTCCTCATCCTGCTATACAGCTTCACCATAAAATACCGCCAAACCCTCCCCAAACATTGTGCATGTCCTCATACTGCTATACAGCTTCACCATAAAATACCGCCAAACCCTTCTCAAACATTGTGCATGCCCTCATCCTGCTATACAGCTTCACCATAAAATAACGCCAAACCCTTCTCAAACATTGTACATGTCCTCATCCTGCTATACAGCTTCATCATAAAATACCGCCAAACCCTTCCCAAACATTGTGCATGTCCTCATCCTGCTATACAGCTTCACCATAAAATACCGCCAAACCCTTCCCAAACATTGTGCATGTCCTCATCCTGCTATACAGCTTCACCATAAAATACCGCCAAACCCTTCCCAAACATTGTGCATGTCCTCATCCTGCTATACAGCTTCACTATAAAATACCACCAAACCCTTCCCAAACATTGTGCATGCCCTCATCCTGCTATACAGCTTCACCATAAAATACCACCAAACCCTTCCCAAACATTGTGCATGTCCTCATCCTGCTATACAGCTTCACCATAAAATACCGCCAAACCCTTCCCAAACATTGTGCATGCCCTCATCCTGCTATACAGCTTCACTATAAAATACCACCAAACCCTTCCCAAACATTGTGCATGTCCTCATCCTGCTATACAGCTTCACCATAAAATACCGCCAAACCCTTCCCAAACATTGTGCATGTCCTCATCCTGCTATACAGCTTCACCATAAAATACCACCAAACCCTTCCCAAACATTGTGCATGACCTCATCCTGCTATACAGCTTCACCATAAAATACCGCCAAACCCTTCCCAAACATTGTGCATGCCCTCATCCTGCTATACAGCTTCACTATAAAATACCACCAAACCCTTCCCAAACATTGTGCATGTCCTCATCCTGCTATACAGCTTCACCATAAAATACCGCCAAACCCTTCCCAAACATTGTGCATGTCCTCATCCTGCTATACAGCTTCACCATAAAATACCACCAAACCCTTCCCGAACATTGTGCATGACCTCATCCTGCTATACAGCTTCACCATAAAATACCGCCAAACCCTTCCCAAACATTGTACATGTCCTCATCCTGCTATACAGCTTCACCATAAAATACCACCAAACCCTTCCCGAACATTGTGCATGACCTCATCCTGCTATACAGCTTCACCATAAAATACCGCCAAACCCTTCCCAAACATTGTGCATGTCCTCATCCTGCTATACAGCTCCACCATAAAATACCTCCAAACCCTTCCCAAACATTGTGCATGTCCTCATCCTGCTATACAGCTTCACCATAAAATACCTCCAAACCCTTCCCAAACATTGTGCATGACCTCATCCTGCTATACAGCTCCACCATAATATACCGCCAAACCCTTCCCAAACATTGTGCATGTCCTCATCCTGCTATACAGCTTCACCATAAAATACCTCCAAACCCTTCCCAAACATTGTGCATGACCTCATCCTGCTATACAGCTCCACCATAATATACCGCCAAACCCTTCCCAAACATTGTGCATGTCCTCATCCTGCTATACAGCTTCACCATAAAATACCTCCAAACCCTTCCCAAACATTGTGCATGTCCTCATCCTGCTATACAGCTTCACCATAAAATACCGCCAAACCCTCCCCAAACATTGTGCATGTCCTCATACTGCTATACAGCTTCACCATAAAATACCGCCAAACCCTTCTCAAACATTGTGCATGCCCTCATCCTGCTATACAGCTTCACCATAAAATAACGCCAAACCCTTCTCAAACATTGTACATGTCCTCATCCTGCTATACAGCTTCATCATAAAATACCGCCAAACCCTTCCCAAACATTGTGCATGTCCTCATCCTGCTATACAGCTTCACCATAAAATACCGCCAAACCCTTCCCAAACATTGTGCATGTCCTCATCCTGCTATACAGCTTCACCATAAAATACCGCCAAACCCTTCCCAAACATTGTGCATGTCCTCATCCTGCTATACAGCTTCACTATAAAATACCACCAAACCCTTCCCAAACATTGTGCATGCCCTCATCCTGCTATACAGCTTCACCATAAAATACCACCAAACCCTTCCCAAACATTGTGCATGTCCTCATCCTGCTATACAGCTTCACCATAAAATACCGCCAAACCCTTCCCAAACATTGTGCATGCCCTCATCCTGCTATACAGCTTCACTATAAAATACCACCAAACCCTTCCCAAACATTGTGCATGTCCTCATCCTGCTATACAGCTTCACTATAAAATACCGCCAAACCCTTCCCAAACATTGTGCATGCCCTCATCCTGCTATACAGCTTCACTATAAAATACCGCCAAACCCTTCCCAAACATTGTGCATGCCCTCATCCTGCTATACAGCTTCACTATAAAATACCACCAAACCCTTCCCAAACATTGTGCATGCCCTCATCCTGCTATACAGCTTCACTATAAAATACCACCAAACCCTTCCCAAACATTGTGCATGACCTCATCCTGCTATACAGCTTCACCATAAAATACCTTCAAACCCTTCCCAAACATTGTGCATGTCCTCATCCTGCTATACAGCTTCACCATAAAATACCGCCAAACCCTTCCCAAACATTGTGCATGTCCTCATCCTGCTATACAGCTTCACCATAAAATACCGCCAAACCCTTCTCAAACATTGTGCATGCCCTCATCCTGCTATACAGCTTCACTATAAAATACCACCAAACCCTTCCCAAACATTGTGCATGTCCTCATCCTGCTATACAGCTTCACCATAAAATACCGCCAAACCCTTCCCAAACATTGTGCATGACCTCATCCTGCTATACAGCTTCATCATAAAATACCACCAAACCCTTCCCAAACATTGTGCATGTCCTCATCCTGCTATACAGCTTCACCATAAAATACCACCAAACCCTTCCCAAACATTGTGCATGTCCTCATCCTGCTATACAGCTTCACCATAAAATACCTCCAAACCCTTCCCAAACATTGTGCATGACCTCATCCTGCTATACAGCTTCATCATAAAATACCACCAAACCCTTCCCAAACATTGTGCATGACCTCATCCTGCTATACAGCTTCACCATAAAATACCTCCAAACCCTTCCCAAACATTGTGCATGACCTCATCCTGCTATACAGCTTCACCATAAAATACCTCCAAACCCTTCTCAAACATTGTGCATGTCCTCATCCTGCTATACAGCTCCACCATAAAATACCACCAAACCCTTCCCAAACATTGTGCATGTCCTCATCCTGCTATACAGCTTCACCATAAAATACCTCCAAACTCTTCCCAAACATTGTGCATGTCCTCATCCTGCTATACAGCTTCACCATAAAATACCTCCAAACCCTTCCCAAACATTGTGCATGACCTCATCCTGCTATACAGCTTCATCATAAAATACCACCAAACCATTCCCAAACATTGTGCATGTCCTCATCCTGCTATACAGCTTCACCATAAAATACCACCAAACCCTTCCCAAACATTGTGCATGACCTCATCCTGCTATACAACTTCACCATAAAATACGACCAAACCCTTCCCAAACATTGTGCATGACCTCATCCTGCTATACAGCTTCATCATAAAATACCTCCAAACCCTTCCCAAACATTGTGCATGTCCTCATCCTGCTATACAGCTCCACCATAAAATACCACCAAACCCTTCCCAAACATTGTGCATGTCCTCATCCTGCTATACAGCTTCACCATAAAATACCTCCAAACTCTTCCCAAACATTGTGCATGTCCTCATCCTGCTATACAGCTTCACCATAAAATACCTCCAAACCCTTCCCAAACATTGTGCATGACCTCATCCTGCTATACAGCTTCATCATAAAATACCACCAAACCATTCCCAAACATTGTGCATGTCCTCATCCTGCTATACAGCTTCACCATAAAATATCTCCAAACCCTTCCCAAACATTGTGCATGTCCTCATCCTGCTATACAGCTTCACCATAAAATATCTCCAAACCCTTCCCAAACATTGTGCATGTCCTCATCCTGCTATACAGCTTCACCATAAAATACCTCCAAACCCTTCCCAAACATTGTGCATGTCCTCATCCTGCTATACAGCTTCACCATAAAATACCACCAAACCCTTCCCAAACATTGTGCATGTCCTCATCCTGCTATACAGCTTCACCATAAAATACCACCAAACCCTTCCCAAACATTGTGCATGTCCTCATCCTGCTATACAGCTTCACCATAAAATACCTCCAAACCCTTCCCAAACATTGTGCATGTCCTCATCCTGCTATACAGCTTCACCATAAAATACCTCCAAACCCTTCCCAAACATTGTGCATGACCTCATCCTGCTATACAGCTTCACCATAAAATACCACCAAACCCTTCCCAAACATTGTGCATGTCCTCATCCTGCTATACAGCTTCACCATAAAATACTTCCAAACCCTTCCCAAACATTGTGCATGACCTCATCCTGCTATACAGCTTCATCATAAAATACCGCCAAACCCTTCCCAAACATTGTGCATGACCTCATCCTGCTATACAGCTCCACCATAAAATACCTCTAAACCCTTCCCAAACACTGTGCATGTCCTCATCCTGCTATACAGCTTCACCATAAAATACCACCAAACCCTTCCCAAACATTGTGCATGTCCTCATCCTGCTATACAGCTTCATTATAAAATACCACCAAACCCTTCCCAAACATTGTGCATGTCCTCATCCTGCTATACAGCTTCACCATAAAATACCTCCAAACCCTTCCCAAACACTGTGCATGTCCTCATCCTGCTATACAGCTCCACCATAAAATACCTCCAAACCCTTCCCAAACATTGTGCATGTCCTCATCCTGCTATACAGCTCCACCATAAAATACCGCCAAACCCTTCCCAAACATTGTGCATGTCCTCATCCTGCTATACAGCTTCACCATAAAATACCACCAAACCCTTCCCAAACATTGTGCATGTCCTCATCCTGCTATACAGCTTCACCATAAAATACCGCCAAACCCTTCTCAAACATTGTGCATGTCCTCATCCTGCTATACAGCTTCACCATAAAATACCGCCAAACCCTTCTCAAACATTGTGCATGACCTCATCCTGCTATACAGCTTCACCATAAAATACCACCAAACCCTTCTCAAACATTGTGCATGTCCTCATCCTGCTATACAGCTTCACCATAAAATACCACCAAACCCTTCTCAAACATTGTGCATGACCTCATCCTGCTATACAGCTTCACCATAAAATACCTCCAAACCCTTCCCAAACATTGTGCATGTCCTCATCCTGCTATACAGCTTCACCATAAAATACCACCAAACCCTTCCCAAACATTGTGCATGACCTCATCCTGCTATACAGCTTCACCATAAAATACCGCCAAACCCTTCTCAAACATTGTGCATGTCCTCATCCTGCTATACAGCTTCATTATAAAATACCACCAAACCCTTCCCAAACATTGTGCATGACCTCATCCTGCTATACAGCTTCACCATAAAATACCACCAAGCCCTTCTCAAACATTGTGCATGTCCTCATCCTGCTATACAGCTTCACCATAAAATACCACCAAACCCTTCCCAAACATTGTGCATGTCCTCATCCTGCTATACAGCTTCACCATAGAATACCACCAAACCCTTCCCAAACATTGTGCATGACCTCATCCTGCTATACAGCTTCACCATAAAATAACGCCAAACCCTTCCCAAACATTGTGCATGTCCTCATCCTGCTATACAGCTTCACCATAAAATACTTCCAAACCCTTCCCAAACATTGTGCATGACCTCATCCTGCTATACAGCTTCATCATAAAATACCGCCAAACCCTTCCCAAACATTGTGTATGACCTCATCCTGCTATACAGCTTCATCATAAAATACCGCCAAACCCTTCCCAAACATTGTGCATGTCCTCATCCTGCTATACAGCTTCACCATAAAATACCACCAAACCCTTCCCAAACATTGTGCATGTCCTCATCCTGCTATACAGCTTCATTATAAAATACCACCAAACCCTTCCCAAACATTGTGCATGTCCTCATCCTGCTATACAGCTTCACCATAAAATACCACCAAACCCTTCCCAAACATTGTGCATGACCTCATACTGCTATACAGCTTCACCATAAAATACCACCAAACCCTTCCCAAACATTGTGCATGACCTCATCCTGCTATACAGCTTCACCATAAAATAACGCCAAACCCTTCCCAAACATTGTGCATGACCTCATCCTGCTATACAGCTTCATCATAAAATACCACCAAACCCTTCCCAAACATTGTGCATGTCCTCATCCTGCTATACAGCTTCATCATAAAACACCGCCAAACCCTTCCCAAACATTGTGCATGTCCTCATCCTGCTATAGAGCTTCACCATAAAATACCACCAAACCCTTCCCAAACATTGTGCATGTCCTCATCCTGCTATACAGCTTCATCATAAAACACCGCCAAACCCTTCCCAAACATTGTGCATGTCCTCATCCTGCTATACAGCTTCACCATAAAATACCACCAAACCCTTCCCAAACATTGTGCATGACCTCATCCTGCTATACAGCTTCACTATAAAATACCGCCAAACCCTTCCCAAACATTGTGCATGTCCTCATCCTGCTATACAGCTTCACCATAAAATACCGCCAAACCCTTACCAAACATTGTGCATGTCCTCATCCTGCTATACAGCTTCACCATAAAATACCGCCAAACCCTTCCCAAACATTGTGCATGTCCTCATCCTGCTATACAGCTTCACCATAAAATACCGCCAAACCCTTCCCAAACATTGTGCATGTCCTCATCCTGCTATACAGCTTCATCATAAAATACCACCAAACCCTTCCCAAACATTGTGCATGTCCTCATCCTGCTATACAGCTTCACCATAAAATACCTCCAAACCCTTCCCAAACATTGTGCATGACCTCATCCTGCTATACAGCTTCACCATAAAATACCGCCAAACCCTTCCCAAACATTGTGCATGACCTCATCCTGCTATACAGCTTCACCATAAAATACCGTCAAACCCTTCCCAAACATTGTGCATGTCCTCATCCTGCTATACAGCTTCACCATAAAATACCGCCAAACCCTTCCCAAACATTGTGCATGAACTCATCCTGCTATACAGCTTCACCATAAAATACCACCAAACCCTTCCCAAACATTGTGCATGACCTCATCCTGCTATACAGCTTCATCATAAAATACCGCCAAACCCTTCCCAAACATTGTGCATGTCCTCATCCTGCTATACAGCTTCACCATAAAATACCGCCAAACCCTTCCCAAACATTGTGCATGACCTCATCCTGCTATACAGCTTCACCATAAAATACCACCAAACCCTTCCCAAACATTGTGCATGACCTCATCCTGCTATACAGCTTCACCATAAAATACCGCCAAACCCTTCCCAAACATTGTGCATGTCCTCATCCTGCTATACAGCTTCACCATAAAATACCGCCAAACCCTTCCCAAACATTGTGCATGACATCATCCTGCTATACAGCTTCACCATAAAATACCACCAAACCCTTCCCAAACATTGTGCATGACCTCATCCTGCTATACAGCTTCATCATAAAATACCGCCAAACCCTTCCCAAACATTGTGCATGTCCTCATCCTGCTATACAGCTTCACCATAAAATACCGCCAAACCCTTCCCAAACATTGTGCATGACCTCATCCTGCTATACAGCTTCATCATAAAATACCGCCAAACCCTTCCCAAACATTGTGCATGACCTCATCCTGCTATACAGCTTCACCATAAAATACCGCCAAACCCTTCCCAAACATTGTGCATGTCCTCATCCTGCTATACAGCTTCATCATAAAATACCGCCAAACCCTTCCCAAACATTGTGCATGTCCTCATCCTGCTATACAGCCTCACCATAAAATACCGCCAAACCCTTCCCAAACATTGTGCATGACCTCATCCTGCTATACAGCTTCATCATAAAATACCGCCAAACCCTTCCCAAACATTGTGCATGTCCTCATCCTGCTATACAGCCTCACCATAAAATACCGCCAAACCCTTCCCAAACATTGTGCATGACCTCATCCTGCTATACAGCTTCATCATAAAATACCGCCAAACCCTTCCCAAACACTGTGCATGACCTCATCCTGCTATACAGCTTCACCATAAAATACCACCAAACCCTTCCCAAACATTGTGCATGACCTCATCCTGCTATACAGCTTCATCATAAAATACCGCCAAACCCTTCCCAAACATTGTGCATGTCCTCATCCTGCTATACAGCTTCACCATAAAATACCGCCAAACCCTTCCCAAACATTGTGCATGACCTCATCCTGCTCTACAGCTTCACCATAAAATACCACCAAACCCTTCCCAAACATTGTGCATGACCTCATCTTGCTATACAGCTTCATCATAAAATACCGCCAAACCCTTCCCAAACATTGTGCATGTCCTCATCCTGCTATACAGCTTCACCATAAAATACCACCAAACCCTTCCCAAACATTGTGCATGTCCTCATCCTGCTATACAGCTTCACCATAAAATACCGCCAAACCCTTCTCAAACATTGTGCATGTCCTCATCCTGCTATACATCTTCACCATAAAATACCACCAAACCCTTCTCAAACATTGTGCATGACCTCATCCTGCTATACAGCTTCACCATAAAATACCGCCAAACCCTTCTCAAACATTGTGCATGTCCTCATCCTGCTATACATCTTCACCATAAAATACCTCCAAACCCTTCTCAAACATTGTGCATGACCTCATCCTGCTATACAGCTTCACCATAAAATACCGCCAAACCCTTCTCAAACATTGTGCATGACCTCATCCTGCTATACAGCTTCACCATAAAATACCGCCAAACCCTTCTCAAACATTGTGCATGACCTCATCCTGCTATACAGCTTCATCATAAAATACCGCCAAACCCTTCCCAAACATTGTGCATGTCCTCATCCTGCTATACAGCTTCACCATAAAATACCACCAAACCCTTCCCAAACATTGTGCATGTCCTCATCCTGCTATACAGCTTCACCATAAAATACCGCCAAACCCTTCTCAAACATTGTGCATGACCTCATCCTGCTATACAGCTTCACCATAAAATACCAACAAACCCTTCCCAAACATTGTGCATGACCTCATCCTGCTATACAGCTTCACCATAAAATACCACCAAACCCTTCCCAAACATTGTGCATGTCCTCATCCTGCTATACAGCTTCACCATAAAATACCAACAAACCCTTCCCAAACATTGTGCATGACCTCATCCTGCTATACAGCTTCACCATAAAATACCACCAAACCCTTCCCAAACATTGTGCATGTCCTCATCCTGCTATACAGCTTCACCATAAAATACCAACAAACCCTTCCCAAACATTGTGCATGTCCTCATCCTGCTATACAGCTTCACCATAAAACACCACCAAACCCTTCTCAAACACTGTGCATGTCCTCATCCTGCTATACAGCTTCACCATAAAATACCACCAAACCCTTCCCAAACATTGTGCATGACCTCATCCTGCTATACAGCTTCACCATAAAATACCGCCAAACCCTTCCCAAACACTGTGCATGTCCTCATCCTGCTATACAGCTTCACCATAAAATACCACCAAACCCTTCCCAAACATTGTGCATGACCTCATCCTGCTATACAGCTTCACCATAAAATACCACCAAACCCTTCCCAAACATTGTGCATGTCCTCATCCTGCTATACAGCTTCACCATAAAATACTGCCAAACCCTTCCCAAACATTGTGCATGACCTCATCCTGCTATACAGCTTCACCATAAAATACCACCGAACCCTTCCCAAACATTGTGCATGTCCTCATCCTGCTATACAGCTTCACCATAAAATACTGCCAAACCCTTCCCAAACATTGTGCATGTCCTCATCCTGCTATACAGCTTCACCATAAAATACCACCAAACCCTTCCCAAACATTGTGCATGTCCTCATCCTGCTATACAGCTTCACCATAAAATACAGCCAAACCCTTCTCAAACATTGTGCATGACCTCATCCTGGTATACAGCTTCACCATAAAATACCTCCAAACCCTTCCCAAACATTGTGCATGTCCTCATCCTGCTATACAGCTTCACCATAAAATACAGCCAAACCCTTCCCAAACATTGTGCATGTCCTCATCCTGCTATACAGCTTCACCATAAAATACTGCCAAACCCTTCCCAAACATTGTGCATGACCTCATCCTACTATACAGCTTCACCATAAAATACCACCAAACCCTTCCCAAACATTGTGCATGTCCTCATCCTGCTATACAGCTTCACCATAAAATACAGCCAAACCCTTCCCAAACATTGTGCATGTCCTCATCCTGCTATACAGCTTCACCATAAAATACAGCCAAACCCTTCTCAAACATTGTGCATGACCTCATCCTGCTATACAGCTTCACCATAAAATACCTCCAAACCCTTCCCAAACATTGTGCATGTCCTCATCCTGCTATACAGCTTCACCATAAAATACAGCCAAACCCTTCCCAAACATTGTGCATGACCTCATCCTGCTATACAGCTTCACCATAAAATACTGCCAAACATTGTGCATGACCTCATCCTGCTATACAGCTTCACCATAAAATACTGCCAAACCCTTCCCAAACATTGTGCATGACCTCATCCTACTATACAGCTTCACCATAAAATACCTCCAAACCCTTCTCAAACATTGTGCATGACCTCATCCTGCTATACAGCTTCACCATAAAATACCTCCAAACCCTTCTCAAACATTGTGCATGACCTCATCCTGCTATACAGCTTCACCATAAAATACCTCCAAACCCTTCTCAAACATTGTGCATGACCTCATCCTGCTATACAGCCTCACCATAAAATACCGCCAAACCCTTCCCAAACATTGTGCATGTCCTCATCCTGCTATACAGCTTCACTATAAAATACCACCAAACCCTTCCCAAACATTGTGCATGTCCTCATCCTGCTATACAGCCTCACCATAAAATACCACCAAACCCTTCCCAAACATTGTGCATGACCTCATCCTGCTATACAGCTTCACCATAAAATACCTCCAAATCCTTCCCAAACATTGTGCATGACCTCATCCTGCTATACAGCTTCACCATAAAATACCACCAAACCCTTCCCAAACATTGTGCATGACCTCATCCTGCTATACAGCTTCACCATAAAATACCTCCAAACCCTTCCCAAACATTGTGCATGACCTCATCCTGCTATACAGCTTCATCATAAAATACCACCAAACCCTTCTCAAACACTGTGCATGTCCTCATCCTGCTATACAGCTTCACCATAAAATACAACCAAACCCTTCCCAAACATTGTGCATGACCTCATCCTGCTATACAGCTTCATCATAAAATACCACCAAACCCTTACCAAACATTGTGCATGACCTCATCCTGCTATACAGCTTCACCATAAAATACCACCAAACCCTTCCCAAACATTGTGCATGACCTCATCCTGCTATACAGCTTCACCATAAAATACCACCAAACCCTTCCCAAACATTGTGCATGACCTCATCCTGCTATACAGCTTCACCATAAAATACCTCCAAACCCTTCCCAAACATTGTGCATGACCTCATCCTGCTATACAGCTTCATCATAAAATACCACCAAACCCTTCTCAAACACTGTGCATGTCCTCATCCTGCTATACAGCTTCACCATAAAATACAACCAAACCCTTCCCAAACATTGTGCATGACCTCATCCTGCTATACAGCTTCATCATAAAATACCTCCAAACCCTTCTCATACATTGTGCATGTCCTCATCCTGCTATACAGCCTCACCATAAAATACCTCCAAACCCTTCCCAAACATTGTGCATGACCTCATCCTGCTATACAGCTTCACCATAAAATACCACCAAACCCTTCCCAAACATTGTGCATGTCCTCATCCTGCTATACAGCTTCACCATAAAATACCACCAAACCCTTCCCAAACATTGTGCATGACCTCATCCTGCTATACAGCTTCATCATGAAATACCACCAAACCCTTCCCAAACATTGTGCATGTCCTCATCCTGCTATACAGCTTCACCATAAAATACCACCAAACCCTTCCCAAACATTGTGCATGACCTCATCCTGCTATACAGCTTCACCATAAAATACCGCCAAACCCTTCCCAAACATTGTGCATGTCCTCATCCTGCTATACAGCTTCACCATAAAATACCGCCAAACCCTTCCCAAACATTGTGCATGACCTCATCCTGCTATACAGCTTCACCATAAAATACCGCCAAACCCTTCCCAAACATTGTGCATGTCCTCATCCTGCTATACAGCTTCATCATAAAATACCACCAAACCCTTCCCAAACATTGTGCATGACCTCATCCTGCTATACAGCTTCACCATAAAATACCACCAAACCCTTCCCAAACATTGTGCATGACCTCATCCTGCTATACAGCTTCACCATAAAATACCACCAAACCCTTCCCAAACATTGTGCATGTCCTCATCCTGCTATACAGCTTCACCATAAAATACCACCAAACCCTTCCCAAACACTGTGCATGACCTCATCCTGCTATACAGCTTCACCATAAAATACCACCAAACCCTTCCCAAACATTGTGCATGACCTCATCCTGCTATACAGCTTCACCATAAAATACCACCAAACCCTTCTCAAACATTGTGCATGTCCTCATCCTGCTATACAGCTTCATCATAAAATACCGGCAAACCCTTCCCAAACATTGTGCATGACCTCATCCTGCTATACAGCTTCACCATAAAATACCACCAAACCCTTCCCAAACATTGTGCATGACCTCATCCTGCTATACAGCTTCACCATAAAATACCGCCAAACCCTTCCCAAACATTGTGCATGACCTCATCCTGCTATACAGCTTCATCATAAAATACCGCCAAACCCTTCCCAAACATTGTGCATGACCTCATCCTGCTATACAGCTTCACCATAAAATACCGCCAAACCCTTCCCAAACATTGTGCATGTCCTCATCCTGCTATACAGCCTCACCATAAAATACCGCCAAACCCTTCCCAAACATTGTGCATGACCTCATCCTGCTATACAGCTTCATCATAAAATACCGCCAAACCCTTCCCAAACATTGTGCATGTCCTCATCCTGCTATACAGCCTCACCATAAAATACCGCCAAACCCTTCCCAAACATTGTGCATGACCTCATCCTGCTATACAGCTTCATCATAAAATACCCCCAAACCCTTCCCAAACACTGTGCATGACCTCATCCTGCTATACAGCTTCACCATAAAATACCGCCAAACCCTTCCCAAACATTGTGCATGTCCTCATCCTGCTATACAGCTTCACCATAAAATACCACCAAACCCTTCCCAAACATTGTGCATGACCTCATCCTGCTATACAGCTTCATCATAAAATACCGCCAAACCCTTCCCAAACATTGTGCATGTCCTCATCCTGCTATACAGCTTCACCATAAAATACCGCCAAACCCTTCCCAAACATTGTGCATGACCTCATCCTGCTATACAGCTTCACCATAAAATACCACCAAACCCTTCCCAAACATTGTGCATGACCTCATCCTGCTATACAGCTTCATCATAAAATACCGCCAAACCCTTGCCAAACATTGTGCATGACCTCATCCTGCTATACAGCTTCACCATAAAATACCGCCAAACCCTTCCCAAACATTGTGCATGTCCTCATCCTGCTATACAGCCTCACCATAAAATACCGCCAAACCCTTCCCAAACATTGTGCATGACCTCATCCTGCTATACAGCTTCACCATAAAATACCACCAAACCCTTCCCAAACATTGTGCATGACCTCATCCTGCTATACAGCTTCATCATAAAATACCGCCAAACCCTTCCCAAACATTGTGCATGTCCTCATCCTGCTACACAGCTTCATCATAAAATACCTCCAAACCCTTCCCAAACATTGTGCATGACCTCATCCTGCTATACAGCTTCACCATAAAATACCACCAAACCCTTCCCAAACATTGTGCATGTCCTCATCCTGCTACACAGCTTCATCATAAAATACCTCCAAACCCTTCCCAAACATTGTGCATGTCCTCATCCTGCTATACAGCTTCACCATAAAATACCACCAAACCCTTCCCAAACATTGTGCATGTCCTCATCCTGCTACACAGCTTCATCATAAAATACCTCCAAACCCTTCCCAAACATTGTGCATGTCCTCATCCTGCTATACAGCTTCACCATAAAATACCTCCAAACCCTTCTCAAACATTGTGCATGACCTCATCCTGCTATACAGCTTCACCATAAAATACCGCCAAACCCTTCTCAAACATTGTGCATGACCTCATCCTGCTATACAGCTTCATCATAAAATACCACCAAACCCTTCCCAAACATTGTGCATGACCTCATCCTGCTATACAGCTTCATCATAAAATACCACCAAACCCTTCCCAAACACTGTGCATGACCTCATCCTGCTATACAGCTTCATCATAAAATACCACCAAACCCTTCCCAAACATTGTGCATGACCTCATCCTGCTATACAGCTTCACCATAAAATACCGCCAAACCCTTCTCAAACATTGTGCATGACCTCATCCTGCTATACAGCTTCATCATAAAATACCACCAAACCCTTCCCAAACATTGTGCATGTCCTCATCCTGCTATACAGCTTCATCATAAAATACCACCAAACCCTTCCCAAACATTGTGCATGACCTCATCCTGCTATACAGCTTCACCATAAAATACCGCCAAACCCTTCCCAAACATTGTGCATGTCCTCAACCTGCTATACAGCTTCACCATAAAATACCGCCAAACCCTTCTCAAACATTGTGCATGTCCTCATCCTGCTATACAGCTTCACCATAAAATACCTCCAAACCCTTCTCAAACATTGTGCATGACCTCATCCTGCTATACAGCTTCACCATAAAATACCGCCAAACCCTTCTCAAACATTGTGCATGACCTCATCCTGCTATACAGCTTCACCATAAAATACCGCCAAACCCTTCCCAAACATTGTGCATGTCCTCATCCTGCTATACAGCTTCACCATAAAATACGACCAAACCCTTCTCAAACATTGTGCATGACCTCATCCTGCTATACAGCTTCACCATAAAATACCAACAAACCCTTCCCAAACATTGTGCATGACCTCATCCTGCTATACAGCTTCACCATAAAATACCACCAAACCCTTCCCAAACATTGTGCATGTCCTCATCCTGCTATACAGCTTCACCATAAAATACCACCAAACCCTTCCCAAACATTGTGCATGACCTCATCCTGCTATACAGCTTCACCATAAAATACCACCAAACCCTTCCCAAACATTGTGCATGTCCTCATCCTGCTATACAGCTTCACCATAAAATACCACCAAACCCTTCCCAAACATTGTGCATGTCCTCATCCTGCTATACAGCTTCACCATAAAATACCACCAAACCCTTCCCAAACATTGTGCATGACCTCATCCTGCTATACAGCTTCACCAAAAAACACCACCAAACCCTTCTCAAACACTGTGCATGTCCTCATCCTGCTATACAGCTTCACCATAAAATACCACCAAACCCTTCCCAAACATTGTGCATGACCTCATCCTGCTATACAGCTTCACCATAAAATACCACCAAACCCTTCCCAAACATTGTGCATGTCCTCATCCTGCTATACAGCTTCACCATAAAATACCACCAAACCCTTCCCAAACATTGTGCATGTCCTCATCCTGCTATACAGCTTCACCAAAAAACACCACCAAACCCTTCTCAAACACTGTGCATGTCCTCATCCTGCTATACAGCTTCACCATAAAATACCAACAAACCCTTCCCAAACATTGTGCATGTCCTTATCCTGCTATACAGCTTCACCATAAAATACCTCCAAACCCTTCCCAAACATTGTGCATGACCTCATCCTGCTATACAGCTTCACCATAAAATACCGCCAAACCCTTCCCAAACATTGTGCATGTCCTCATCCTGCTATACAGCTTCACCATAAAATACCACCAAACCCTTCCCAAACATTGTGCATGTCCTCATCCTGCTATACAGCTTCACCAAAAAACACCACCAAACCCTTCTCAAACACTGTGCATGTCCTCATCCTGCTATACAGCTTCACCATAAAATACCACCAAACCCTTCCCAAACATTGTGCATGTCCTTATCCTGCTATACAGCTTCACCATAAAATACCTCCAAACCCTTCCCAAACATTGTGCATGACCTCATCCTGCTATACAGCTTCACCATAAAATACCGCCAAACCCTTCCCAAACATTGTGCATGACCTCATCCTGCTATACAGCTTCACCATAAAATACCACCAAACCCTTCCCAAACATTGTGCATGTCCTCATCCTGCTATACAGCTTCACCATAAAATACCGCCAAACCCTTCCCAAACATTGTGCATGACCTCATCCTGCTATACAGCTTCACCATAAAATACCACCGAACCCTTCCCAAACATTGTGCATGACCTCATCCTACTATACAGCTTCACCATAAAATACCTCCAAACCCTTCTCAAACATTGTGCATGACCTCATCCTGCTATACAGCCTCACCATAAAATACCTCCAAACCCTTCCCAAACATTGTGCATGTCCTCATCCTGCTATACGGCTTCACCATAAAATACCTCCAAACCCTTCTCAAACATTGTGCATGACCTCATCCTGCTATACAGCTTCACCATAAAATACCTCCAAACCCTTCTCAAACATTGTGCATGACCTCATCCTGCTATACAGCTTCACCATAAAATACCTCCAAACCCTTCTCAAACATTGTGCATGACCTCATCCTGCTATACAGCCTCACCATAAAATACCTCCAAACCCTTCTCAAACATTGTGCATGACCTCATCCTGCTATACAGCTTCACCATAAAATACCTCCAAACTCTTCCCAAACATTGTGCATGACCTCATCCTGCTATACAGCTTCACCATAAAATACCACAAAACCCTTCCCAAACATTGTGCATGTCCTCATCCTGCTATACAGCTTCACCATAAAATACCTCCAAACCCTTCTCAAACATTGTGCATCTCCTCATCCTGCTATACAGCTTCACTATAAAATACCACCAAACCCTTCCCAAACATTGTGCATGTCCTCATCCTGCTATACAGCCTCACCATAAAATACCGCCAAACCCTTCCCAAACATTGTGCATGTCCTCATCCTGCTATACAGCTTCACTATAAAATACCACCAAACCCTTCCCAAACATTGTGCATGTCCTCATCCTGCTATACAGCTTCACTATAAAATACCACCAAACCCTTCCCAAACATTGTGCATGTCCTCATCCTGCTATACAGCCTCACCATAAAATACCACCAAACCCTTCCCAAACATTGTGCATGACCTCATCCTGCTATACAGCTTCACCATAAAATACCTCCAAATCCTTCCCAAACATTGTGCATGTCCTCATCCTGCTATACAGCTTCACTATAAAATACCACCAAACCCTTCCCAAACATTGTGCATGACCTCATCCTGCTATACAGCTTCACCATAAAATACCACCAAACCCTTCCCAAACATTGTGCATGACCTCATCCTGCTATACAGCTTCACCATAAAATACAACCAAACCCTTCCCAAACATTGTGCATGTCCTCATCCTGCTATACAGCTTCACCATAAAATACAACCAAACCCTTCCCAAACATTGTGCATGACCTCATCCTGCTATACAGCTTCACCATAAAATACCACCAAACCCTTCCCAAACATTGTGCATGACCTCATCCTGCTATACAGCTTCATCATAAAATACCTCCAAACCCTTCTCAAACATTGTGCATGACCTCATCCTGCTATACAGCTTCACCATAAAATACAACCAAACCCTTCCCAAACATTGTGCATGTCCTCATCCTGCTATACAGCTTCACCATAAAATACCACCAAACCCTTCCCAAACATTGTGCATGTCCTCATCCTGCTACACAGCTTCATCATAAAATACCTACAAACCCTTCCCAAACATTGTGCATGTCCTCATCCTGCTATACAGCTTCACCATAAAATACCACCAAACCCTTCCCAAACATTGTGCATGTCCTCATCCTGCTATTCAGCTTCACCATAAAATACCGCCAAACCCTTCCCAAACATTGTGCATGACCTCATCCTGCTATACAGCTTCATCATAAAATACCACCAAACCCTTCCCAAACATTGTGCATGACCTCATCCTGCTATACAGCTTCACCATAAAATACCGCCAAACCCTTCTCAAACATTGTGCATGACCTCATCCTGCTATACAGCTTCACCATAAAATACGACCAAACCCTTCCCAAACATTGTGCATGTCCTCATCCTGCTATACAGCTTCACCATAAAATACCGCCAAACCCTTCTCAAACATTGTGCATGTCCTCATCCTGCTATACAGCTTCACCATAAAATACCTCCAAACCCTTCTCAAACATTGTGCATGACCTCATCCTGCTATACAGCTTCACCATAAAATACCACCAAACCCTTCCCAAACATTGTACATGTCCTCATCCTGCTATACAGCTTCACCATAAAATACGACCAAACCCTTCCCAAACATTGTGCATGTCCTCATCCTGCTATACAGCTTCACCATAAAATACCGCCAAACCCTTCTCAAACATTGTGCATGACCTCATCCTGCTATACAGCTTCACCATAAAATACCTCCAAACCCTTCTCAAACATTGTGCATGACCTCATCCTGCTATACAGCTTCACCATAAAATACCGCCAAACCCTTCTCAAACATTGTGCATGACCTCATCCTGCAATACAGCTTCACCATAAAATACAGCCAAACCCTTCCCAAACATTGTGCATGTCCTCATCCTGCTATACAGCTTCACCATAAAATACGACCAAACCCTTCCCAAACATTGTGCATGTCCTCATCCTGCTATACAGCTTCACCATAAAATACCACCAAACCCTTCTCAAACATTGTGCATGACCTCATCCTGCTATACAGCTTCACCATAAAATACAGCCAAACCCTTCCCAAACATTGTGCATGTCCTCATCCTGCTATACAGCTTCACCATAAAATACGACCAAACCCTTCCCAAACATTGTGCATGTCCTCATCCTGCTATACAGCTTCACCATAAAATACCTCCAAACCCTTCCAAACATTGTGCATGACCTCATCCTGCTATACAGCTTCATCATAAAATACCGCCAAACCCTTCTCAAACATTGTGCATGACCTCATCCTGCTATACAGCTTCACCATAAAATACGACCAAACCCTTCCCAAACATTGTGCATGACCTCATCCTGCTATACAGCTTCACCATAAAATACCAACAAACCCTTCCCAAACATTGTGCATGTCCTCATCCTGCTATACAGCTTCACCATAAAATACCTCCAAACCCTTCCAAACATTGTGCATGACCTCATCCTGCTATACAGCTTCATCATAAAATACCGCCAAACCCTTCTCAAACATTGTGCATGACCTCATCCTGCTATACAGCTTCACCATAAAATACCAACAAACCCTTCCCAAACATTGTGCATGACCTCATCCTGCTATACAGCTTCACCATAAAATACCAACAAACCCTTCCCAAACATTGTGCATGTCCTCATCCTGCTATACAGCTTCACCATAAAATACCACCAAACCCTTCCCAAACATTGTGCATGTCCTCATCCTGCTATACAGCTTCACCATAAAATACCACCAAACCCTTCCCAAACATTGTGCATGACCTCATCCTGCTATACAGCTTCACCATAAAATACCAACAAACCCTTCCCAAACATTGTGCATGTCCTCATCCTGCTATACAGCTTCACCATAAAATACCACCAAACCCTTCCCAAACATTGTGCATGACCTCATCCTGCTATACAGCTTCATCATAAAACACCACCAAACCGTTCTCAAACATTGTGCATGTCCTCATCCTGCTATACAGCTTCACCATAAAACACCACCAAACCGTTCTCAAACATTGTGCATGTCCTCATCCTGCTATACAGCTTCACCATAAAATACCACCAAACCCTTCCCAAACATTGTGCATGTCCTCATCCTGCTATACAGCTTCACCATAAAATACCAACAAACCCTTCCCAAACATTGTGCATGTCCTCATCCTGCTATACAGCTTCACCATAAAATACCACCAAACCCTTCCCAAACATTGTGCATGTCCTCATCCTGCTATACAGCTTCATCATAAAATACCACCAAACCCTTCCCAAACATTGTGCATGACCTCATCCTGCTATACAGCTTCACCATAAAATACCGCCAAACCCTTCCCAAACATTGTGCATGACCTCATCCTGCTATACAGCTTCACCATAAAATACCGCCAAACCCTTCCCAAACATTGTGCATGACCTCATCCTGCTATACAGCTTCACCATAAAATACCACCAAACCCTTCCCAAACATTGTGCATGTCCTCATCCTGCTATACAGCTTCACCATAAAATACTGCCAAACCCTTCCCAAACATTGTGCATGACCTCATCCTGCTATACAGCTTCACCATAAAATACCACCGAACCCTTCCCAAACATTGTGCATGACCTCATCCTACTATACAGCATCACCATAAAATACCTCCAAACCCTTCCCAAACATTGTGCATGACCTCATCCTGCTATACAGCTTCACCATAAAATACCGCCAAACCCTTCCCAAACATTGTGCATGACCTCATCCTGCTATACAGCTTCACCATAAAATACCACCAAACCCTTCCCAAACATTGTGCATGTCCTCATCCTGCTATACAGCCTCACCATAAAATACCACCAAACCCTTCCCAAACATTGTGCATGACCTCATCCTGCTATACAGCTTCACCATAAAATACCTCCAAACCCTTCCCAAACATTGTGCATGTCCTCATCCTGCTATACAGCCTCACCATAAAATACCACCAAACCCTTCCCAAACATTGTGCATGTCCTCATCCTGCTATACAGCTTCACTATAAAATACCACCAAACCCTTCCGAAACATTGTGCATGTCCTCATCCTGCTATACAGCCTCACCATAAAATACCACCAAACCCTTCCCAAACATTGTGCATGACCTCATCCTGCTATACAGCTTCACTATAAAATACTGCCAAACCCTTCCCAAACATTGTGCATGTCCTCATCCTACTATACAGGTTCACCATAAAATACCTCCAAACCCTTCTCAAACATTGTGCATGACCTCATCCTGCTATACAGCTTCACCATAAAATACCTCCAAACCCTTCCCAAACATTGTGCATGTCCTCATCCTGCTATACAGCCTCACCATAAAATACCGCCAAACCCTTCCCAAACATTGTGCATGTCCTCATCCTGCTATACAGCTTCACTATAAAATACCACCAAACCCTTCCCAAACATTGTGCATGTCCTCATCCTGCTATACAGCTTCACTATAAAATACCACCAAACCCTTCCGAAACATTGTGCATGTCCTCATCCTGCTATACAGCTTCACTATAAAATACCTCCAAATCCTTCCCAAACATTGTGCATGTCCTCATCCTGCTATACAGCCTCACCATAAAATACCACCAAACCCTTCCCAAACATTGTGCATGACCTCATCCTGCTATACAGCTTCACCATAAAATACCACCAAACCCTTCCCAAACATTGTGCATGACCTCATCCTGCTATACAGCTTCATCATAAAATACCACCAAACCCTTCCCAAACATTGTGCATGTCCTCATCCTGCTATACAGCTTCACCATAAAATACCACCAAACCCTTCCCAAACATTGTGCATGACCTCATCCTGCTATACAGCTTCACCATAAAATACCACCAAACCCTTCCCAAACACTGTGCATGACCTCATCCTGCTATACAGCTTCACCATAAAATACCACCAAACCCTTCTCAAACACTGTGCATGTCCTCATCCTGCTATACAGCTTCACCATAAAATACAACCAAACCCTTCCCAAACATTGTGCATGACCTCATCCTGCTATACAGCTTCACCATAAAATACCACCAAACCCTTCCCAAACACTGTGCATGTCCTCATCCTGCTATACAGCTTCACCATAAAATACCACCAAACCCTTCTCAAACACTGTGCATGTCCTCATCCTGCTATACAGCTTCACCATAAAATACCAACAAACCCTTCCCAAACATTGTGCATGTCCTCATCCTGCTATACAGCTTCACCATAAAATACCACCAAACCCTTCCCAAACATTGTGCATGTCCTCATCCTGCTATACAGCTTCACCATAAAATACCACCAAACCCTTCCCAAACATTGTGCATGTCCTCATCCTGCTATACAGCTTCACCATAAAATACCTCCAAACCCTTCCCAAACATTGTGCATGTCCTCATCCTGCTATACAGCTTCACCATAAAATACCGCCAAACCCTTCCCAAACATTGTGCATGACCTCATCCTGCTATACAGCTTCACCATAAAATACCACCAAACCCTTCCCAAACATTGTGGATGACCTCATCCTACTATACAGCTTCACCATAAAATACCTCCAAACCCTTCTCAAACATTGTGCATGACCTCATCCTGCTATACAGCTCCACCATAAAATACCGCCAAACCCTTCCCAAACATTGTGCATGACCTCATCCTGCTATACAGCTTCACCATAAAATACCACCAAACCCTACTCAAACACTGTGCATGTCCTCATCCTGCTATACAGCTTCACCATAAAATACCACCAAACCCTTCCCAAACATTGTGCATGACCTCATCCTGCTATACAGCCTCACCATAAAATACCACCAAACCCTTCCCAAACATTGTGCATGACCTCATCCTGCTATACAGCTTCACCATAAAATACCACCAAACCCTTCCCAAACATTGTGCATGACCTCATCCTGCTATACAGCTTCATCATAAAATACCACCAAACCCTTCCCAAACATTGTGCATGTCCTCATCCTGCTATACAGCTTCACCATAAAATACCACCAAACCCTTCCCAAACATTGTGCATGACCTCATCCTGCTATACAGCTTCACCATAAAATACCACCAAACCCTTCTCAAACACTGTGCATGTCCTCATCCTGCTATACAGCTTCACCATAAAATACAACCAAACCCTTCCCAAACATTGTGCATGACCTCATCCTGCTATACAGCTTCACCATAAAATACCTCCAAACCCTTCCCAAACATTGTGCATGTCCTCATCCTGCTATACAGCTTCACCATAAAATACCACCAAACCCTTCTCAAACATTGTGCATGTCCTCATCCTGCTATACAGCTTCATCATAAAATACCACCAAACCCTTCCCAAACATTGTGCATGTCCTCATCCTGCGATACAGCTTCACCATAAAATACCAACAAACCCTTCCCAAACATTGTGCATGTCCTCATCCTGCTATACAGCTTCACCATAAAATACCACCAAACCCTTCTCAAACACTGTGCATGTCCTCATCCTGCTATACAGCTTCATCATAAAATACCACCAAACCCTTCTCAAACACTGTGCATGTCCTCATCCTGCTATACAGCTTCACCATAAAATACCGCCAAACCCTTCCCAAACATTGTGCATGTCCTCATCCTGCTATACAGCTTCACCATAAAATACCACCAAACCCTTCTCAAACACTGTGCATGTCCTCATCCTGCTATACAGCTTCATCATAAAATACCACCAAACCCTTCTCAAACATTGTGCATGTCCTCATCCTGCTATACAGCTTCACCATAAAATACCGCCAAACCCTTCTCAAACATTGTGCATGTCCTCATCCTGCTATACAGCTTCACCATAAAATACCACCAAACCCTTCCCAAACATTGTGCATGTCCTCATCCTGCTATACAGCTTCACCATAAAATACCAACAAACCCTTCCCAAACATTGTGCATGTCCTCATCCTGCTATACAGCTTCACCATAAAATACCACCAAACCCTTCTCAAACACTGTGCATGTCCTCATCCTGCTATACAGCTTCATCATAAAATACCACCAAACCCTTCCCAAACATTGTGCATGTCCTCATCCTGCGATACAGCTTCATCATAAAATACCACCAAACCCTTCCCAAACATTGTGCATGTCCTCATCCTGCTATACAGCTTCACCATAAAATACCAACAAACCCTTCCCAAACATTGTGCATGTCCTCATCCTGCTATACAGCTTCACCATAAAATACCTCCAAACCCTTCTCAAACATTGTGCATGACCTCATCCTGCTATACAGCTTCACCATAAAATACCTCCAAACCCTTCTCAAACATTGTGCATGTCCTCATCCTGCGATACAGCTTCATCATAAAATACCACCAAACCCTTCCCAAACATTGTGCATGTCCTCATCCTGCTATACAGCTTCACCATAAAATACCAACAAACCCTTCCCAAACATTGTGCATGTCCTCATCCTGCTATACAGCTTCACCATAAAATACCACCAAACCCTTCTCAAACATTGTGCATGACCTCATCCTGCTATACAGCTTCATCATAAAATACCACCAAACCCTTCCCAAACATTGTGCATGTCCTCATCCTGCTATACAGCTTCACCATAAAATACCTCCAAACCCTTCCCAAACATTGTGCATGACCTCATCCTGCTATACAGCTTCACCATAAAATACCTCCAAACCCTTCCCAAACATTGTGCATGACCTCATCCTGCTATACAGCTTCATCATAAAATACCACCAAACCCTTCCCAAACACTGTGCATGTCCTCATCCTGCTATACAGCTTCACCATAAAATACCACCAAACCCTTCCCAAACATTGTGCATGTCCTCATCCTGCTATACAGCTTCACCATAAAATACCACCAAACCCTTCTCAAACATTGTGCATGACCTCATCCTGCTATACAGCCTCACCATAAAATACCACCAAACCCTTCTCAAACATTGTGCATGACCTCATCCTGCTATACAGCTCCACCATAAAATACCGCCAAACCCTTCCCAAACATTGGGCATGACCTCATCCTGCTATACAGCTTCACCATAAAATACCTCCAAACCCTTCCCAAACATTGTGCATGTCTTCATCCTGCTATACAGCTTCACCATAAAATACCTCCAAACCCTTCCCAAACATTGTGCATGTCCTCATCCTGCTATACAGCTTCATCATAAAATACCTCCAAACCCTTCCCAAACATTGTGCATGACCTCATCCTGCTATACAGCCTCACCATAAAATACCACCAAACCCTTCTCAAACATTGTGCATGACCTCATCCTGCTATACAGCCTCACCATAAAATACCACCAAACCCTTCTCAAACATTGTGCATGACCTCATCCTGCTATACAGCCTCACCATAAAATACCACCAAACCCTTCTCAAACATTGTGCATGACCTCATCCTGCTATACAGCTCCACCATAAAATACCGCCAAACCCTTCTCAAACATTGTGCATGACCTCACCCTGCTATACAGCTTCACCATAAAATACCTCCAAACCCTTCCCAAACATTGTGCATGTCTTCATCCTGCTATACAGCTTCACCATAAAATACCTCCAAACCCTTCCCAAACATTGTGCATGTCCTCATCCTGCTATACAGCTTCATCATAAAATACCTCCAAACCCTTCCCAAACATTGTGCATGTCCTCATCCTGCTATACAGCTCCACCATAAAATACCTCCAAACCCTTCACAAACATTGTGCATGACCTCATCCTGCTATACAGCTTCACCATAAAATACCTCCAAACCCTTCCCAAACATTGTGCATGTCCTCATCCTGCTATACAGCTTCACCATAAAATACCACCAAACCCTTCCCAAACATTGTGCATGTCCTCATCCTGCTATACAGCTCCACCATAAAATACCTCCAAACCCTTCCCAAACATTGTGCATGACCTCATCCTGCTATACAGCTTCACCATAAAATACCTCCAAACCCTTCTCAAACATTGTGCATGACCTCATCCTGCTATACAGCTTCACCATAAAATACGACCAAACCCTTCTCAAACATTGTGCATGACCTCATCCTGCTATACAGCTTCACCATAAAATACCTCCAAACCCTTCCCAAACATTGTGCATGACCTCATCCTGCTATACAGCTTCACCATAAAATACCACCAAACCCTTCTCAAACACTGTGCATGTCCTCATCCTGCTATACAGCTTCACCATAAAATACAACCAAACCCTTCCCAAACATTGTGCATGACCTCATCCTGCTATACAGCTTCACCATAAAATACCTCCAAACCCTTCCCAAACATTGTGCATGTCCTCATCCTGCTATACAGCTTCACCATAAAATACCACCAAACCCTTCTCAAACATTGTGCATGTCCTCATCCTGCTATACAGCTTCATCATAAAATACCACCAAACCCTTCCCAAACATTGTGCATGTCCTCATCCTGCGATACAGCTTCACCATAAAATACCAACAAACCCTTCCCAAACATTGTGCATGTCCTCATCCTGCTATACAGCTTCACCATAAAATACCACCAAACCCTTCTCAAACACTGTGCATGTCCTCATCCTGCTATACAGCTTCATCATAAAATACCACCAAACCCTTCTCAAACACTGTGCATGTCCTCATCCTGCTATACAGCTTCACCATAAAATACCGCCAAACCCTTCCCAAACATTGTGCATGTCCTCATCCTGCTATACAGCTTCACCATAAAATACCTCCAAACCCTTCCCAAACACTGTGCATGTCCTCATCCTGCTATACAGCTTCATCATAAAATACCACCAAACCCTTCTCAAACATTGTGCATGTCCTCATCCTGCTATACAGCTTCACCATAAAATACCGCCAAACCCTTCTCAAACATTGTGCATGTCCTCATCCTGCTATACAGCTTCACCATAAAATACCACCAAACCCTTCCCAAACATTGTGCATGTCCTCATCCTGCTATACAGCTTCACCATAAAATACCAACAAACCCTTCCCAAACATTGTGCATGTCCTCATCCTGCTATACAGCTTCACCATAAAATACCACCAAACCCTTCTCAAACACTGTGCATGTCCTCATCCTGCTATACAGCTTCATCATAAAATACCACCAAACCCTTCCCAAACATTGTGCATGTCCTCATCCTGCGATACAGCTTCATCATAAAATACCACCAAACCCTTCCCAAACATTGTGCATGTCCTCATCCTGCTATACAGCTTCACCATAAAATACCAACAAACCCTTCCCAAACATTGTGCATGTCCTCATCCTGCTATACAGCTTCACCATAAAATACCTCCAAACCCTTCTCAAACATTGTGCATGACCTCATCCTGCTATACAGCTTCACCATAAAATACCGCCAAACCCTTCCCAAACATTGTGCATGTCCTCATCCTGCTATACAGCTTCACCATAAAATACCTCCAAACCCTTCTCAAACATTGTGCATGACCTCATCCTGCTATACAGCTTCACCATAAAATACCGCCAAACCCTTCCCAAACATTGTGCATGTCCTCATCCTGCTATACAGCTTCACCATAAAATACCTCCAAACCCTTCTCAAACATTGTGCATGACCTCATCCTGCTATACAGCTTCACCATAAAATACCTCCAAACCCTTCTCAAACATTGTGCATGTCCTCATCCTGCGATACAGCTTCATCATAAAATACCACCAAACCCTTCCCAAACATTGTGCATGTCCTCATCCTGCTATACAGCTTCACCATAAAATACCAACAAACCCTTCCCAAACATTGTGCATGTCCTCATCCTGCTATACAGCTTCACCATAAAATACCACCAAACCCTTCTCAAACATTGTGCATGACCTCATCCTGCTATACAGCTTCATCATAAAATACCACCAAACCCTTCCCAAACATTGTGCATGTCCTCATCCTGCTATACAGCTTCACCATAAAATACCTCCAAACCCTTCCCAAACATTGTGCATGACCTCATCCTGCTATACAGCTTCACCATAAAATACCTCCAAACCCTTCCCAAACATTGTGCATGACCTCATCCTGCTATACAGCTTCATCATAAAATACCACCAAACCCTTCCCAAACACTGTGCATGTCCTCATCCTGCTATACAGCTTCACCATAAAATACCACCAAACCCTTCCCAAACATTGTGCATGTCCTCATCCTGCTATACAGCTTCACCATAAAATACCACCAAACCCTTCTCAAACATTGTGCATGACCTCATCCTGCTATACAGCCTCACCATAAAATACCACCAAACCCTTCTCAAACATTGTGCATGACCTCATCCTGCTATACAGCTCCACCATAAAATACCGCCAAACCCTTCCCAAACATTGGGCATGACCTCATCCTGCTATACAGCTTCACCATAAAATACCACCAAACCCTTCTCAAACATTGTGCATGACCTCATCCTGCTATACAGCTTCACCATAAAATACCTCCAAACCCTTCCCAAACATTGTGCATGTCTTCATCCTGCTATACAGCTTCACCATAAAATACCTCCAAACCCTTCCCAAACATTGTGCATGTCCTCATCCTGCTATACAGCTTCATCATAAAATACCTCCAAACCCTTCCCAAACATTGTGCATGTCCTCATCCTGCTATACAGCTCCACCATAAAATACCTCCAAACCCTTCACAAACATTGTGCATGACCTCATCCTGCTATACAGCTTCACCATAAAATACCTCCAAACCCTTCCCAAACATTGTGCATGACCTCATCCTGCTATACAGCTTCATCATAAAATACCTCCAAACCCTTCCCAAACATTGTGCATGTCCTCATCCTGCTATACAGCTTCATCATAAAATACCTCCAAACCCTTCCCAAACATTGTGCATGTCCTCATCCTGCTATACAGCTCCACCATAAAATACCTCCAAACCCTTCCCAAACATTGTGCATGACCTCATCCTGCTATACAGCTTCACCATAAAATACCTCCAAACCCTTCTCAAACATTGTGCATGACCTCATCCTGCTATACAGCTTCACCATAAAATACGACCAAACCCTTCTCAAACATTGTGCATGACCTCATCCTGCTATACAGCTTCACCATAAAATACCTCCAAACCCTTCCCAAACATTGTGCATGACCTCATCCTGCTATACAGCTTCACCATAAAATACGACCAAACCCTTCTCAAACATTGTGCATGACCTCATCCTGCTATACAGCTTCACCATAAAATACCTCCAAACCCTTCCCAAACATTGTGCATGTCCTCATCCTGCTATACAGCTTCACCATAAAATACGACCAAACCCTTCCCAAACATTGTGCATGTCCTCATCCTGCTATACAGCTTCACCATAAAATACCGCCAAACCCTTCTCAAACATTGTGCATGACCTCATCCTGCTATACAGCTTCACCATAAAATACGACCAAACCCTTCCCAAACATTGTGCATGTCCTCATCCTGCTATACAGCTTCACCATAAAATACCGCCAAACCCTTCTCAAACATTGTGCATGACCTCATCCTGCTATACAGCTTCACTATACAATACCACCAAACCATTCTCAAACATTGTGCATGACCTCATCCTGCTATACAGCTTCACCATAAAATACCACCAAACCCTTCCCAAACATTGTGCATGACCTCATCCTGCTATACAGCTTCACCATAAAATACCACCAAACCCTTCCCAAACACTGTGCATGACCTCATCCTGCTATACAGCTTCACCATAAAATACCACCAAACCCTTCTCAAACACTGTGCATGTCCTCATCCTGCTATACAGCTTCACCATAAAATACAACCAAACCCTTCCCAAACATTGTGCATGACCTCATCCTGCTATACAGCTTCACCATAAAATACCACCAAACCCTTCCCAAACACTGTGCATGTCCTCATCCTGCTATACAGCTTCACCATAAAATACCACCAAACCCTTCTCAAACACTGTGCATGTCCTCATCCTGCTATACAGCTTCACCATAAAATACCAACAAACCCTTCCCAAACATTGTGCATGTCCTCATCCTGCTATACAGCTTCACCATAAAATACCACCAAACCCTTCCCAAACATTGTGCATGTCCTCATCCTGCTATACAGCTTCACCATAAAATACCACCAAACCCTTCCCAAACATTGTGCATGTCCTCATCCTGCTATACAGCTTCACCATAAAATACCTCCAAACCCTTCCCAAACATTGTGCATGTCCTCATCCTGCTATACAGCTTCACCATAAAATACCGCCAAACCCTTCCCAAACATTGTGCATGACCTCATCCTGCTATACAGCTTCACCATAAAATACCACCAAACCCTTCCCAAACATTGTGGATGACCTCATCCTACTATACAGCTTCACCATAAAATACCTCCAAACCCTTCTCAAACATTGTGCATGACCTCATCCTGCTATACAGCTCCACCATAAAATACCGCCAAACCCTTCCCAAACATTGTGCATGACCTCATCCTGCTATACAGCTTCACCATAAAATACCACCAAACCCTACTCAAACACTGTGCATGTCCTCATCCTGCTATACAGCTTCACCATAAAATACCACCAAACCCTTCCCAAACATTGTGCATGACCTCATCCTGCTATACAGCCTCACCATAAAATACCACCAAACCCTTCCCAAACATTGTGCATGACCTCATCCTGCTATACAGCTTCACCATAAAATACCACCAAACCCTTCCCAAACATTGTGCATGACCTCATCCTGCTATACAGCTTCATCATAAAATACCACCAAACCCTTCCCAAACATTGTGCATGTCCTCATCCTGCTATACAGCTTCACCATAAAATACCACCAAACCCTTCCCAAACATTGTGCATGACCTCATCCTGCTATACAGCTTCACCATAAAATACCACCAAACCCTTCTCAAACACTGTGCATGTCCTCATCCTGCTATACAGCTTCACCATAAAATACAACCAAACCCTTCCCAAACATTGTGCATGACCTCATCCTGCTATACAGCTTCACCATAAAATACCTCCAAACCCTTCCCAAACATTGTGCATGTCCTCATCCTGCTATACAGCTTCACCATAAAATACCACCAAACCCTTCTCAAACATTGTGCATGTCCTCATCCTGCTATACAGCTTCATCATAAAATACCACCAAACCCTTCCCAAACATTGTGCATGTCCTCATCCTGCGATACAGCTTCACCATAAAATACCAACAAACCCTTCCCAAACATTGTGCATGTCCTCATCCTGCTATACAGCTTCACCATAAAATACCACCAAACCCTTCTCAAACACTGTGCATGTCCTCATCCTGCTATACAGCTTCATCATAAAATACCACCAAACCCTTCTCAAACACTGTGCATGTCCTCATCCTGCTATACAGCTTCACCATAAAATACCGCCAAACCCTTCCCAAACATTGTGCATGTCCTCATCCTGCTATACAGCTTCACCATAAAATACCACCAAACCCTTCTCAAACACTGTGCATGTCCTCATCCTGCTATACAGCTTCATCATAAAATACCACCAAACCCTTCTCAAACATTGTGCATGTCCTCATCCTGCTATACAGCTTCACCATAAAATACCGCCAAACCCTTCTCAAACATTGTGCATGTCCTCATCCTGCTATACAGCTTCACCATAAAATACCACCAAACCCTTCCCAAACATTGTGCATGTCCTCATCCTGCTATACAGCTTCACCATAAAATACCAACAAACCCTTCCCAAACATTGTGCATGTCCTCATCCTGCTATACAGCTTCACCATAAAATACCACCAAACCCTTCTCAAACACTGTGCATGTCCTCATCCTGCTATACAGCTTCATCATAAAATACCACCAAACCCTTCCCAAACATTGTGCATGTCCTCATCCTGCGATACAGCTTCATCATAAAATACCACCAAACCCTTCTCAAACACTGTGCATGTCCTCATCCTGCTATACAGCTTCACCATAAAATACCTCCAAACCCTTCCCAAACATTGTGCATGACCTCATCCTGCTATACAGCTTCACCATAAAATACCTCCAAACCCTTCCCAAACATTGTGCATGACCTCATCCTGCTATACAGCTTCATCATAAAATACCACCAAACCCTTCCCAAACACTGTGCATGTCCTCATCCTGCTATACAGCTTCACCATAAAATACCACCAAACCCTTCCCAAACATTGTGCATGTCCTCATCCTGCTATACAGCTTCACCATAAAATACCACCAAACCCTTCTCAAACATTGTGCATGACCTCATCCTGCTATACAGCCTCACCATAAAATACCACCAAACCCTTCTCAAACATTGTGCATGACCTCATCCTGCTATACAGCTCCACCATAAAATACCGCCAAACCCTTCCCAAACATTGGGCATGACCTCATCCTGCTATACAGCTTCACCATAAAATACCTCCAAACCCTTCCCAAACATTGTGCATGTCTTCATCCTGCTATACAGCTTCACCATAAAATACCTCCAAACCCTTCCCAAACATTGTGCATGTCCTCATCCTGCTATACAGCTTCATCATAAAATACCTCCAAACCCTTCCCAAACATTGTGCATGACCTCATCCTGCTATACAGCCTCACCATAAAATACCACCAAACCCTTCTCAAACATTGTGCATGACCTCATCCTGCTATACAGCCTCACCATAAAATACCACCAAACCCTTCTCAAACATTGTGCATGACCTCATCCTGCTATACAGCCTCACCATAAAATACCACCAAACCCTTCTCAAACATTGTGCATGACCTCATCCTGCTATACAGCTCCACCATAAAATACCGCCAAACCCTTCTCAAACATTGTGCATGACCTCACCCTGCTATACAGCTTCACCATAAAATACCTCCAAACCCTTCCCAAACATTGTGCATGTCTTCATCCTGCTATACAGCTTCACCATAAAATACCTCCAAACCCTTCCCAAACATTGTGCATGTCCTCATCCTGCTATACAGCTTCATCATAAAATACCTCCAAACCCTTCCCAAACATTGTGCATGTCCTCATCCTGCTATACAGCTCCACCATAAAATACCTCCAAACCCTTCACAAACATTGTGCATGACCTCATCCTGCTATACAGCTTCACCATAAAATACCTCCAAACCCTTCCCAAACATTGTGCATGTCCTCATCCTGCTATACAGCTTCACCATAAAATACCACCAAACCCTTCCCAAACATTGTGCATGTCCTCATCCTGCTATACAGCTCCACCATAAAATACCTCCAAACCCTTCCCAAACATTGTGCATGACCTCATCCTGCTATACAGCTTCACCATAAAATACCTCCAAACCCTTCTCAAACATTGTGCATGACCTCATCCTGCTATACAGCTTCACCATAAAATACGACCAAACCCTTCTCAAACATTGTGCATGACCTCATCCTGCTATACAGCTTCACCATAAAATACCTCCAAACCCTTCCCAAACATTGTGCATGACCTCATCCTGCTATACAGCTTCACCATAAAATACCACCAAACCCTTCTCAAACACTGTGCATGTCCTCATCCTGCTATACAGCTTCACCATAAAATACAACCAAACCCTTCCCAAACATTGTGCATGACCTCATCCTGCTATACAGCTTCACCATAAAATACCTCCAAACCCTTCCCAAACATTGTGCATGTCCTCATCCTGCTATACAGCTTCACCATAAAATACCACCAAACCCTTCTCAAACATTGTGCATGTCCTCATCCTGCTATACAGCTTCATCATAAAATACCACCAAACCCTTCCCAAACATTGTGCATGTCCTCATCCTGCGATACAGCTTCACCATAAAATACCAACAAACCCTTCCCAAACATTGTGCATGTCCTCATCCTGCTATACAGCTTCACCATAAAATACCACCAAACCCTTCTCAAACACTGTGCATGTCCTCATCCTGCTATACAGCTTCATCATAAAATACCACCAAACCCTTCTCAAACACTGTGCATGTCCTCATCCTGCTATACAGCTTCACCATAAAATACCGCCAAACCCTTCCCAAACATTGTGCATGTCCTCATCCTGCTATACAGCTTCACCATAAAATACCTCCAAACCCTTCCCAAACACTGTGCATGTCCTCATCCTGCTATACAGCTTCATCATAAAATACCACCAAACCCTTCTCAAACATTGTGCATGTCCTCATCCTGCTATACAGCTTCACCATAAAATACCGCCAAACCCTTCTCAAACATTGTGCATGTCCTCATCCTGCTATACAGCTTCACCATAAAATACCACCAAACCCTTCCCAAACATTGTGCATGTCCTCATCCTGCTATACAGCTTCACCATAAAATACCAACAAACCCTTCCCAAACATTGTGCATGTCCTCATCCTGCTATACAGCTTCACCATAAAATACCACCAAACCCTTCTCAAACACTGTGCATGTCCTCATCCTGCTATACAGCTTCATCATAAAATACCACCAAACCCTTCCCAAACATTGTGCATGTCCTCATCCTGCGATACAGCTTCATCATAAAATACCACCAAACCCTTCCCAAACATTGTGCATGTCCTCATCCTGCTATACAGCTTCACCATAAAATACCAACAAACCCTTCCCAAACATTGTGCATGTCCTCATCCTGCTATACAGCTTCACCATAAAATACCTCCAAACCCTTCTCAAACATTGTGCATGACCTCATCCTGCTATACAGCTTCACCATAAAATACCTCCAAACCCTTCTCAAACATTGTGCATGTCCTCATCCTGCGATACAGCTTCATCATAAAATACCACCAAACCCTTCCCAAACATTGTGCATGTCCTCATCCTGCTATACAGCTTCACCATAAAATACCAACAAACCCTTCCCAAACATTGTGCATGTCCTCATCCTGCTATACAGCTTCACCATAAAATACCACCAAACCCTTCTCAAACATTGTGCATGACCTCATCCTGCTATACAGCTTCATCATAAAATACCACCAAACCCTTCCCAAACATTGTGCATGTCCTCATCCTGCTATACAGCTTCACCATAAAATACCTCCAAACCCTTCCCAAACATTGTGCATGACCTCATCCTGCTATACAGCTTCACCATAAAATACCTCCAAACCCTTCCCAAACATTGTGCATGACCTCATCCTGCTATACAGCTTCATCATAAAATACCACCAAACCCTTCCCAAACACTGTGCATGTCCTCATCCTGCTATACAGCTTCACCATAAAATACCACCAAACCCTTCCCAAACATTGTGCATGTCCTCATCCTGCTATACAGCTTCACCATAAAATACCACCAAACCCTTCTCAAACATTGTGCATGACCTCATCCTGCTATACAGCCTCACCATAAAATACCACCAAACCCTTCTCAAACATTGTGCATGACCTCATCCTGCTATACAGCTCCACCATAAAATACCGCCAAACCCTTCCCAAACATTGGGCATGACCTCATCCTGCTATACAGCTTCACCATAAAATACCACCAAACCCTTCTCAAACATTGTGCATGACCTCATCCTGCTATACAGCTTCACCATAAAATACCTCCAAACCCTTCCCAAACATTGTGCATGTCTTCATCCTGCTATACAGCTTCACCATAAAATACCTCCAAACCCTTCCCAAACATTGTGCATGTCCTCATCCTGCTATACAGCTTCATCATAAAATACCTCCAAACCCTTCCCAAACATTGTGCATGTCCTCATCCTGCTATACAGCTCCACCATAAAATACCTCCAAACCCTTCACAAACATTGTGCATGACCTCATCCTGCTATACAGCTTCACCATAAAATACCTCCAAACCCTTCCCAAACATTGTGCATGACCTCATCCTGCTATACAGCTTCATCATAAAATACCTCCAAACCCTTCCCAAACATTGTGCATGTCCTCATCCTGCTATACAGCTTCATCATAAAATACCTCCAAACCCTTCCCAAACATTGTGCATGTCCTCATCCTGCTATACAGCTCCACCATAAAATACCTCCAAACCCTTCCCAAACATTGTGCATGACCTCATCCTGCTATACAGCTTCACCATAAAATACCTCCAAACCCTTCTCAAACATTGTGCATGACCTCATCCTGCTATACAGCTTCACCATAAAATACGACCAAACCCTTCTCAAACATTGTGCATGACCTCATCCTGCTATACAGCTTCACCATAAAATACCTCCAAACCCTTCCCAAACATTGTGCATGACCTCATCCTGCTATACAGCTTCACCATAAAATACGACCAAACCCTTCTCAAACATTGTGCATGACCTCATCCTGCTATACAGCTTCACCATAAAATACCTCCAAACCCTTCCCAAACATTGTGCATGTCCTCATCCTGCTATACAGCTTCACCATAAAATACGACCAAACCCTTCCCAAACATTGTGCATGTCCTCATCCTGCTATACAGCTTCACCATAAAATACCGCCAAACCCTTCTCAAACATTGTGCATGACCTCATCCTGCTATACAGCTTCACCATAAAATACGACCAAACCCTTCCCAAACATTGTGCATGTCCTCATCCTGCTATACAGCTTCACCATAAAATACCGCCAAACCCTTCTCAAACATTGTGCATGACCTCATCCTGCTATACAGCTTCACTATACAATACCACCAAACCATTCTCAAACATTGTGCATGACCTCATCCTGCTATACAGCTTCACCATAAAATACCTCCAAACCCTTCCCAAACATTGTGCATGTCCTCATCCTGCTATACAGCTTCACCATAAAATACCACCAAACCCTTCTCAAACATTGTGCATGACCTCATCCTGCTATACAGCTTCACCATAAAATACCACCAAACCCTTCCCAAACATTGTGCATGTCCTCATCCTGCTATACAGCTTCACCATAAAATACCACCAAACCCTTCCCAAACATTGTGCATGACCTCATCCTGCTATACAGCTTCACCATAAAATACCTCCAAACCCTTCCCAAACATTGTGCATGTCCTCATCCTGCTATACAGCTTCACCATAAAATACCACCAAACCCTTCCCAAACATCTTGCATGACCTCATCCTGCTATACAGCCTCACCATAAAATACCACCAAACCCTTCCCAAACATTGTGCATGTCCTCATCCTGCTATACAGCTTCACCATAAAATACCACCAAACCCTTCCCAAACATTGTGCATGTCCTCATCCTGCAATACAGCTTCACCATAAAATACCTCCAAACCCTTCCAAACATTGTGCATGTCCTCATCCTGCTATACAGCTTCACCATAAAATACCACCAAACCCTTCCCAAACATTGTGCATGTCCTCATCCTGCTATACAGCTTCACCATAAAATACCTCCAAACCCTTCCCAAACATTGTGCATGTCCTCATCCTGCTATACAGCTTCACCATAAAATACCACCAAACCCTTCCCAAACATTGTGCATGTCCTCATCCTGCTATACAGCTTCACCATAAAATACCTCCAAACCCTTCCCAAACATTGTGCATGTCCTCATCCTGCTATACAGCCTCACCATAAAATACCGCCAAACCCTTCCCAAACATTGTGCATGTCCTCATCCTGCTATACAGCTTCACCATAAAATACCTCCAAACCCTTCCCAAACATTGTGCATGACCTCATCCTGCTATACAGCTTCACTATAAAATACCACCAAACCCTTCCCAAACATTGTGCATGTCCTCATCCTGCTATACAGCCTCACCATAAAATACCACCAAACCCTTCCCAAACATTGTGCATGACCTCATCCTGCTATACAGCTTCACCATAAAATACCTCCAAACCCTTCCCAAACATTGTGCATGACCTCATCCTGCTATACAGCTTCACCATAAAATACCTCCAAACCCTTCCCAAACATTGTGCATGACCTCATCCTGCTATACAGCTTCATCATAAAATACCACCAAACCCTTCCCAAACATTGTGCATGTTATCATCCTGCTATACAGCTTCACCATAAAATACCACCAAACCCTTCCCAAACATTGTGCATGTCCTCATCCTGCTATACAGCTTCATCATAAAATACCTCCAAATCCTTCCCAAACATTGTGCATGACCTCATCCTGCTATACAGCTTCATCATAAAATACCACCAAACCCTTCCCAAACATTGTGCATGTTATCATCCTGCTATACAGCTTCACCATAAAATACCACCAAACCCTTCCCAAACATTGTGCATGTCCTCATCCTGCTATACAGCCTCACCATAAAATACCACCAAACCCTTCCCAAACATTGTGCATGACCTCATCCTGCTATACAGCTTCACCATAAAATACCTCCAAATCCTTCCCAAACATTGTGCATGTCCTCATCCTGCTATACAGCTTCACTATAAAATACCACCAAACCCTTCCCAAACATTGTGCATGTCCTCATCCTGCTATACAGCTTCACTATAAAATACCACCAAACCCTTCCCAAACATTGTGCATGTCCTCATCCTGCTATACAGCCTCACCATAAAATACCACCAAACCCTTCCCAAACATTGTGCATGACCTCATCCTGCTATACAGCTTCACCATAAAATACCTCCAAATCCTTCCCAAACATTGTGCATGTCCTCATCCTGCTATACAGCTTCACTATAAAATACCACCAAACCCTTCCCAAACATTGTGCATGTCCTCATCCTGCTGTACAGCTTCACCATAAAATACCACCAAACCCTTCCCAAACATTGTGCATGTCCTCATCCTGCTATACAGCTTCACCATAAAATACCACCAAACCCTTCCCAAACATTGTGCATGTCCTCATCCTGCTATACAGCTTCACCATAAAATACCTCCAAACCCTTCCCAAACATTGTGCATGTCCTCATCCTGCTATACAGCTTCACCATAAAATACCTCCAAACCCTTCCCAAACATTGTGCATGACCTCATCCTGCTATACAGCTTCACCATAAAATACCGCCAAACCCTTCCCAAACATTGTGCATGACCTCGTCCTGCTATACAGCTTCACCATAAAATACCACCAAACCCTTCCCAAACATTGTGCATGTCCTCATCCTGCTATACAACTTCACCATAAAATACCTCCAAACCCTTCCCAAACATTGTGCATGACCTCATCCTGCTATACAGCTTCACCATAAAATACCACCAAACCCTTCCCAAACATTGTGCATGTCCTCATCCTGCTATACAGCCTCACCATAAAATACCGCCAAACCCTTCCCAAACATTGTGCATGTCCTCATCCTGCTATACAGCTATACCATAAAATACCTCCAAACCCTTCCCAAACATTGTGCATGACCTCATCCTGCTATACAGCTTCATCATAAAATACCACCAAACCCTTCCCAAACATTGTGCATGTCCTCATCCTGCTATACAGCTTCACCATAAAATACCACCAAACCCTTCCCAAACATTGTGCATGTCCTCATCCTGCTATACAGCTTCACCATAAAATACCACCAAACCCTTCCCAAACATTGTGCATGTCCTCATCCTGCTATACAGCTTCACCATAAAATACCACCAAACCCTTCCCAAAAATTGTGCATGTTCTCTTCCTGCTATACAGCTTCACCATAAAATACCACCAAACCCTTCCCAAACATTGTGCATGTCCTCATCCTGCTATACAGCTTCACCATAAAATACCACCAAACCCTTCCCAAACATTGTGCATGTCCTCATCCTGCTATACAGCTTCACCATAAAATACCACCAAACCCTTCCCAAACATTGTGCATGTCCTCATCCTGCTATACAGCTTCACCATAAAATACCACCAAACCCTTCCCAAACATTGTGCATGTCCTCATCCTGCTATACAGCTTCACCATAAAATACCTCCAAACCCTTCCCAAACATTGTGCATGTCCTCATCCTGCTATACAGCTTCACCATAAAATACCTCCAAACCCTTCCCAAACATTGTGCATGACCTCATCCTGCTATACAGCTTCACCATAAAATACCGCCAAACCCTTCCCAAACATTGTGCATGACCTCGTCCTGCTATACAGCTTCACCATAAAATACCACCAAACCCTTCCCAAACATTGTGCATGACCTCATCCTGCTATACAGCTTCACCATAAAATACCACCAAACCCTTCCCAAACATTGTGCATGTCCTCATCCTGCTATACAGCTTCACCATAAAATACCACCAAACCCTTCTCAAACATTGTGCATGACCTCATCCTGCTATACAGCCTCACCATAAAATACCACCAAACCCTTCTCAAACATTGTGCATGACCTCATCCTGCTATACAGCTCCACCATAAAATACCGCCAAACCCTTCCCAAACATTGGGCATGACCTCATCCTGCTATACAGCTTCACCATAAAATACCACCAAACCCTTCTCAAACATTGTGCATGACCTCATCCTGCTATACAGCTTCACCATAAAATACCTCCAAACCCTTCCCAAACATTGTGCATGTCTTCATCCTGCTATACAGCTTCACCATAAAATACCTCCAAACCCTTCCCAAACATTGTGCATGTCCTCATCCTGCTATACAGCTTCATCATAAAATACCTCCAAACCCTTCCCAAACATTGTGCATGTCCTCATCCTGCTATACAGCTCCACCATAAAATACCTCCAAACCCTTCACAAACATTGTGCATGACCTCATCCTGCTATACAGCTTCACCATAAAATACCTCCAAACCCTTCCCAAACATTGTGCATGACCTCATCCTGCTATACAGCTTCACCATAAAATACCTCCAAACCCTTCCCAAACATTGTGCATGACCTCATCCTGCTATACAGCTTCATCATAAAATACCTCCAAACCCTTCCCAAACATTGTGCATGTCCTCATCCTGCTATACAGCTTCATCATAAAATACCTCCAAACCCTTCCCAAACATTGTGCATGTCCTCATCCTGCTATACAGCTCCACCATAAAATACCTCCAAACCCTTCCCAAACATTGTGCATGACCTCATCCTGCTATACAGCTTCACCATAAAATACCTCCAAACCCTTCTCAAACATTGTGCATGACCTCATCCTGCTATACAGCTTCACCATAAAATACGACCAAACCCTTCTCAAACATTGTGCATGACCTCATCCTGCTATACAGCTTCACCATAAAATACCTCCAAACCCTTCCCAAACATTGTGCATGACCTCATCCTGCTATACAGCTTCACCATAAAATACGACCAAACCCTTCTCAAACATTGTGCATGACCTCATCCTGCTATACAGCTTCACCATAAAATACCTCCAAACCCTTCCCAAACATTGTGCATGTCCTCATCCTGCTATACAGCTTCACCATAAAATACGACCAAACCCTTCCCAAACATTGTGCATGTCCTCATCCTGCTATACAGCTTCACCATAAAATACCGCCAAACCCTTCTCAAACATTGTGCATGACCTCATCCTGCTATACAGCTTCACCATAAAATACGACCAAACCCTTCCCAAACATTGTGCATGTCCTCATCCTGCTATACAGCTTCACCATAAAATACCGCCAAACCCTTCTCAAACATTGTGCATGACCTCATCCTGCTATACAGCTTCACTATACAATACCACCAAACCATTCTCAAACATTGTGCATGACCTCATCCTGCTATACAGCTTCACCATAAAATACCTCCAAACCCTTCCCAAACATTGTGCATGTCCTCATCCTGCTATACAGCTTCACCATAAAATACCACCAAACCCTTCTCAAACATTGTGCATGACCTCATCCTGCTATACAGCTTCACCATAAAATACCACCAAACCCTTCCCAAACATTGTGCATGACCTCATCCTGCTATACAGCTTCACCATAAAATACCTCCAAACCCTTCCCAAACATTGTGCATGTCCTCATCCTGCTATACAGCTTCACCATAAAATACCACCAAACCCTTCCCAAACATCTTGCATGACCTCATCCTGCTATACAGCCTCACCATAAAATACCACCAAACCCTTCCCAAACATTGTGCATGTCCTCATCCTGCTATACAGCTTCACCATAAAATACCACCAAACCCTTCCCAAACATTGTGCATGTCCTCATCCTGCAATACAGCTTCACCATAAAATACCTATAAAACCCTTCCAAACATTGTGCATGTCCTCATCCTGCTATACAGCTTCACCATAAAATACCACCAAACCCTTCCCAAACATTGTGCATGTCCTCATCCTGCTATACAGCTTCACCATAAAATACCTCCAAACCCTTCTCAAACATTGTGCATGTCCTCATCCTGCTATACAGCTTCACCATAAAATACCTCCAAACCCTTCCCAAACATTGTGCATGTCCTCATCCTGCTATACAGCTTCACCATAAAATACCACCAAACCCTTCCCAAACATTGTGCATGTCCTCATCCTGCTATACAGCTTCACCATAAAATACCTCCAAACCCTTCCCAAACATTGTGCATGTCCTCATCCTGCTATACAGCCTCACCATAAAATACCGCCAAACCCTTCCCAAACATTGTGCATGTCCTCATCCTGCTATACAGCTTCACCATAAAATACCTCCAAACCCTTCCCAAACATTGTGCATGACCTCATCCTGCTATACAGCTTCACTATAAAATACCACCAAACCCTTCCCAAACATTGTGCATGTCCTCATCCTGCTATACAGCCTCACCATAAAATACCACCAAACCCTTCCCAAACATTGTGCATGACCTCATCCTGCTATACAGCTTCACCATAAAATACCTCCAAACCCTTCCCAAACATTGTGCATGTCCTCATCCTGCTATACAGCTTCACCATAAAATACCTCCAAACCCTTCCCAAACATTGTGCATGACCTCATCCTGCTATACAGCTTCACCATAAAATACCTCCAAACCCTTCCCAAACATTGTGCATGACCTCATCCTGCTATACAGCTTCATCATAAAATACCACCAAACCCTTCCCAAACATTGTGCATGTTATCATCCTGCTATACAGCTTCACCATAAAATACCACCAAACCCTTCCCAAACATTGTGCATGTCCTCATCCTGCTATACAGCTTCATCATAAAATACCTCCAAATCCTTCCCAAACATTGTGCATGACCTCATCCTGCTATACAGCTTCATCATAAAATACCACCAAACCCTTCCCAAACATTGTGCATGTTATCATCCTGCTATACAGCTTCACCATAAAATACCACCAAACCCTTCCCAAACATTGTGCATGTCCTCATCCTGCTATACAGCCTCACCATAAAATACCACCAAACCCTTCCCAAACATTGTGCATGACCTCATCCTGCTATACAGCTTCACCATAAAATACCTCCAAATCCTTCCCAAACATTGTGCATGTCCTCATCCTGCTATACAGCTTCACTATAAAATACCACCAAACCCTTCCCAAACATTGTGCATGTCCTCATCCTGCTATACAGCTTCACTATAAAATACCACCAAACCCTTCCCAAACATTGTGCATGTCCTCATCCTGCTATACAGCCTCACCATAAAATACCACCAAACCCTTCCCAAACATTGTGCATGACCTCATCCTGCTATACAGCTTCACCATAAAATACCTCCAAATCCTTCCCAAACATTGTGCATGTCCTCATCCTGCTATACAGCTTCACTATAAAATACCACCAAACCCTTCCCAAACATTGTGCATGTCCTCATCCTGCTGTACAGCTTCACCATAAAATACCACCAAACCCTTCCCAAACATTGTGCATGTCCTCATCCTGCTATACAGCTTCACCATAAAATACCACCAAACCCTTCCCAAACATTGTGCATGTCCTCATCCTGCTATACAGCTTCACCATAAAATACCTCCAAACCCTTCCCAAACATTGTGCATGTCCTCATCCTGCTATACAGCTTCACCATAAAATACCTCCAAACCCTTCCCAAACATTGTGCATGACCTCATCCTGCTATACAGCTTCACCATAAAATACCGCCAAACCCTTCCCAAACATTGTGCATGACCTCGTCCTGCTATACAGCTTCACCATAAAATACCACCAAACCCTTCCCAAACATTGTGCATGTCCTCATCCTGCTATACAGCTTCACCATAAAATACCTCCAAACCCTTCCCAAACATTGTGCATGACCTCATCCTGCTATACAGCTTCACCATAAAATACCGCCAAACCCTTCCCAAACATTGTGCATGACCTCGTCCTGCTATACAGCTTCACCATAAAATACCACCAAACCCTTCCCAAACATTGTGCATGACCTCATCCTGCTATACAACTTCACCATAAAATACCTCCAAACCCTTCCCAAACATTGTGCATGACCTCATCCTGCTATACAGCTTCACCATAAAATACCTCCAAACCCTACCCAAACATTGTGCATGTCCTCATCCTGCTATACAGCTTCACCATAAAATACCAACAAACCCTTCCCAAACATTGTGCATGTCCTCATCCTGCTATACAGCTTCACCATAAAATACCACCAAACCCTTCCCAAACATTGTGCATGTCCTCATCCTGCTATACAGCCTCACCATAAAATACCGCCAAACCCTTCCCAAACATTGTGCATGTCCTCATCCTGCTATACAGCTTCACCATAAAATACCACCAAACCCTTCCCAAACATTGTGCATGTCCTCATCCTGCTATACAGCTTCACCATAAAATACCACCAAACCCTTCCCAAACATTGTGCATGTCCTCATCCTGCTATACAGCTTCACCATAAAATACCACCAAACCCTTCCCAAAAATTGTGCATGTTCTCTTCCTGCTATACAGCTTCACCATAAAATACCACCAAACCCTTCCCAAACATTGTGCATGTCCTCATCCTGCTATACAGCTTCACCATAAAATACCACCAAACTCTTCCCAAACATTGTGCATGACCTCATCCTGCTATACAGCTTCATCATAAAATACCACCAAACCCTTCCCAAACATTGTGCATGTCCTCATCCTGCTATACAGCTTCACCATAAAATACCACCAAACCCTTCCCAAACATTGTGCATGTCCTCATCCTGCTATACAGCTTCACCATAAAATACCTCCAAACCCTTCCCAAACATTGTGCATGTCCTCATCCTGCTATACAGCTTCACCATAAAATACCTCCAAACCCTTCCCAAACATTGTGCATGACCTCATCCTGCTATACAGCTTCACCATAAAATACCTCCAAATCCTTCCCAAACATTGTGCATGTCCTCATCCTGCTATACAGCTTCACTATAAAATACCACCAAACCCTTCCCAAACATTGTGCATGTCCTCATCCTGCTGTACAGCTTCACCATAAAATACCACCAAACCCTTCCCAAACATTGTGCATGTCCTCATCCTGCTATACAGCTTCACCATAAAATACCACCAAACCCTTCCCAAACATTGTGCATGTCCTCATCCTGCTATACAGCTTCACCATAAAATACCTCCAAACCCTTCCCAAACATTGTGCATGTCCTCATCCTGCTATACAGCTTCACCATAAAATACCTCCAAACCCTTCCCAAACATTGTGCATGACCTCATCCTGCTATACAGCTTCACCATAAAATACCGCCAAACCCTTCCCAAACATTGTGCATGACCTCGTCCTGCTATACAGCTTCACCATAAAATACCACCAAACCCTTCCCAAACATTGTGCATGTCCTCATCCTGCTATACAGCTTCACCATAAAATACCTCCAAACCCTTCCCAAACATTGTGCATGACCTCATCCTGCTATACAGCTTCACCATAAAATACCGCCAAACCCTTCCCAAACATTGTGCATGACCTCGTCCTGCTATACAGCTTCACCATAAAATACCACCAAACCCTTCCCAAACATTGTGCATGACCTCATCCTGCTATACAACTTCACCATAAAATACCTCCAAACCCTTCCCAAACATTGTGCATGACCTCATCCTGCTATACAGCTTCACCATAAAATACCTCCAAACCCTACCCAAACATTGTGCATGTCCTCATCCTGCTATACAGCTTCACCATAAAATACCAACAAACCCTTCCCAAACATTGTGCATGTCCTCATCCTGCTATACAGCTTCACCATAAAATACCACCAAACCCTTCCCAAACATTGTGCATGTCCTCATCCTGCTATACAGCCTCACCATAAAATACCGCCAAACCCTTCCCAAACATTGTGCATGTCCTCATCCTGCTATACAGCTATACCATAAAATACCTCCAAACCCTTCCCAAACATTGTGCATGACCTCATCCTGCTATACAGCTTCATCATAAAATACCACCAAACCCTTCCCAAACATTGTGCATGTCCTCATCCTGCTATACAGCTTCACCATAAAATACCACCAAACCCTTCCCAAACATTGTGCATGTCCTCATCCTGCTATACAGCTTCACCATAAAATACCACCAAACCCTTCCCAAACATTGTGCATGTCCTCATCCTGCTATACAGCTTCACCATAAAATACCACCAAACCCTTCCCAAAAATTGTGCATGTTCTCTTCCTGCTATACAGCTTCACCATAAAATACCACCAAACCCTTCCCAAACATTGTGCATGTCCTCATCCTGCTATACAGCTTCACCATAAAATACCACCAAACTCTTCCCAAACATTGTGCATGACCTCATCCTGCTATACAGCTTCATCATAAAATACCACCAAACCCTTCCCAAACATTGTGCATGTCCTCATCCTGCTATACAGCTTCACCATAAAATACCACCAAACCCTTCCCAAACATTGTGCATGTCCTCATCCTGCTATACAGCTTCACCATAAAATACCTCCAAACCCTTCCCAAACATTGTGCATGTCCTCATCCTGCTATACAGCTTCACCATAAAATACCTCCAAACCCTTCCCAAACATTGTGCATGACCTCATCCTGCTATACAGCTTCACCATAAAATACCGCCAAACCCTTCCCAAACATTGTGCATGACCTCGTCCTGCTATACAGCTTCACCATAAAATACCACCAAACCCTTCCCAAACATTGTGCATGACCTCATCCTGCTATACAGCTTCACCATAAAATACCACCAAACCCTTCCCAAACATTGTGCATGTCCTCATCCTGCTATACAGCTTCACCATAAAATACCTCCAAACCCTTCCCAAACATTGTGCATGACCTCATCCTGCTATACAGCTTCACCATAAAATACCTCCAAACCCTTCCCAAACATTGTGCATGACCTCGTCCTGCTATACAGCTCCACCATAAAATACCGCCAAACCCTTCCCAAACATTGTGCATGACCTCATCCTGCTATACAGCTTCACCATAAAATACCACCAAACCCTTCTCAAACATTGTGCATGTCCTCATCCTGCTATACAGCTTCACCATAAAATACCACCAAACCCTTCCCAAACATTGTGCATGACCTCATCCTGCTATACAGCTCCACCATAAAATACTGCCAAACCCTTCCCAAACATTGTGCATGTCCTCATCCTGCTATACAGCTCCACCATAAAATACCGCCAAACCCTTCCCAAACATTGTGCATGACCTCATCCTGCTATACAGCTCTACCATAAAATACCACCAAACCCTTCCCAAACATTGTGCATGACCTCATCCTGCTATACAGCTCCACCATAAAATACCGCCAAACCCTTCCCAAACATTGTGCATGACCTCATCCTGCTATACAGCTCCACCATAAAATACCACCAAACCCTTCCCAAACATTGTGCATGTCCTCATCCTGCTATACAGCTTCACCATAAAATACCACCAAACCCTTCCCAAACATTGTGCATGACCTCATCCTGCTATACAGCTTCATCATAAAATACCTCCAAACCATTCCCAAACATTGTGCATGACCTCATCCTGCTATACAGCTCCACCATAAAATACCGCCAAACCCTTCACAAACATTGTGCATGACCTCATCCTGCTATACAGCTTCACCATAAAATACCTCCAAACCCTTCCCAAACATTGTGCATGTCCTCATCCTGCTATACAGCTTCACCATAAAATACCTCCAAACCCATCCCAAACATTGTGCATGTCCTCATCCTGCTATACAGCTCCACCATAAAATACCTCCAAACCCTTCCCAAACATTGTGCATGTCCTCATCCTGCTATACAGCTTCACCATAAAATACCGCCAAACCCTTCTCAAACATTGTGTATGTCCTCATCCTGCTATACAGCTCCACCATAAAATACCGCCAAACCCTTCCCAAACATTGTGCATGTCCTCATCCTGCTATACAGCTTCACCATAAAATACCACCAAACCCTTCCCAAACATTGTGCATGACCTCATCCTGCTATACAGCTTCACCATAAAATACCGCCAAACCCTTCTCAAACATTGTGCATGTCCTCATCCTGCTATACAGCTTCACCATAAAATACCACCAAACCCTTCCCAAACATTGTGCATGTCCTCATCCTGCTATAGAGCTTCACCATAAAATACCACCAAACCCTTCCCAAACATTGTGCATGACCTCATCCTGCTATACAGCTTCACCATAAAATACCACCAAACCCTTCCCAAACATTGTGCATGACCTCATCCTGCTATACAGCTTCACCATAAAATACCACCAAACCCTTCCCAAACATTGTGCATGACCTCATCCTGCTATACAGCTTCACCATAAAATACCGCCAAACCCTTCTCAAACATTGTGCATGTCCTCATCCTGCTATACAGCTTCACCATAAAATACCACCAAACCCTTCCCAAACATTGTGCATGTCCTCATCCTGCTATAGAGCTTCACCATAAAATACCACCAAACCCTTCCCAAACATTGTGCATGTCCTCATCCTGCTATACAGCTTCACCATAAAATACCACCAAACCCTTCCCAAACATTTTGCATGTCCTCATCCTGCTATAGAGCTTCACCATAAAATACCGCCAAACCCTTCTCAAACATTGTGCATGTCCTCATCCTGCTATACAGCTTCACCATAAAATACCACCAAACCCTTTCCAAACATTGTGCATGACCTCATCCTGCTATACAGCTTCACCATAAAATGCCACCAAACCCTTCCCAAACATTGTGCATGTCCTCATCCTGCTATACAGCTTAACCATAAAATACCACCAAACCCTTCCCAAACATTGTGCATGTCCTCATCCTGCTATACAGCTTCACCATAAAATACCACCAAACCCTTCCCAAACATTGTGCATGTCCTCATCCTGCTATACAGCTTCACCATAAAATACCACCAAACCCTTCCCAAACATTGTGCATGACCTCATCCTGCTATACAGCTTCACCATAAAATACCACCAAACCCTTCCCAAACATTGTGCATGTCCTCATCCTGCTATACAGCTTCACCATAAAATGCCACCAAACCCTTCCCAAACATTGTGCATGTCCTCATCCTGCTATACAGCTTCATCATAAAATACCTCCAAACCCTTCTCAAACATTGTGCATGTCCTCATCCTGCTATACAGCTTCACCATAAAATACCTCCAAACCCTTCCCAAACATTGTGCATGTCCTCATCCTGCTATACAGCTTCACCATAAAATGCCACCAAACCCTTCTCAAACATTGTGCATGTCCTCATCCTGCTATACAGCTTCATCATAAAATACCACCAAACCCTTCCCAAACATTGTGCATGTCCTCATCCTGCTATACAGCTTCACCATAAAATACCACCAAACCCTTCCCAAACATTGTGCATGTCCTCATCCTGCTATACAGCTTCATCATAAAATACCTCCAAACCCTTCCCAAACATTGTGCATGTCCTCATCCTGCTATACAGCTTCATCATAAAATACCTCCAAACCCTTCCCAAACATTGTGCATGTCCTCATCCTGCTATACAGCTTCATCATAAAATACCTCCAAACCCTTCCCAAACATTGTGCATGTCCTCATCCTGCTATACAGCTTCACCATAAAATACCACCAAACCCTTCCCAAACATTGTGCATGACCTCATCCTGCTATACAGCTTCACCATAAAATACCGCCAAACCCTTCCCAAACATTGTGCATGTCCTCATCCTGCTATACAGCTTCACCATAAAATGCCACCAAACCCTTCCCAAACATTGTGCATGTCCTCATCCTGCTATACAGCTTCACCATAAAATACCACCAAACCCTTCCCAAACATTGTACATGTCCTCATCCTGCTATACAGCTTCACCATAAAATACCTCCAAACCCTTCCCAAACATTGTGCATGTCCTCATCCTGCTATACAGCTTCACCATAAAATACCACCGAAACCTTCCCAAACATTGTGCATGTCCTCATCCTGCTATACAGCTTCACCATAAAATGCCACCAAACCCTTCCCAAACATTGTGCATGTCCTCATCCTGCTATACAGCTTCACCATAAAATACCTCCAAACCCTTCCCAAACATTGTGCATGACCTCATCCTGCTATACAGCTTCACCATAAAATACCACCAAACCCTTCCCAAACATTGTGCATGTCCTCATCCTGCTATACAGCTTCACCATAAAATACCACCGAAACCTTCCCAAACATTGTGCATGACCTCATCCTGCTATACAGCTTCACCATAAAATACCTCCAAACCCTTCTCAAACATTGTACATGTCCTCATCCTGCTATACAGCTTCACCATAAAATACCACCAAACCCTTCCCAAACATTGTACATGTCCTCATCCTGCTATACAGCTTCACCATAAAATACCACCAAACCCTTCCCAAACATTGTGCATGACCTCATCCTGCTATACAGCTTCACCATAAAATACCTCCAAACCCTTCCCAAACATTGTGCATGACCTCATCCTGCTATACAGCATCACCATAAAATACCTCCAAACCCTTCCCAAACATTGTGCATGTCCTCATCCTGCTATACAGCTTCATCATAAAATACAGCCAAACCCTTCTCAAACATTGTACATGTCCTCGTCCTGCTATACAGCTTCACCATAAAATACCACCAAACCCTTCCCAAACATTGTGCATGACCTCATCCTGCTATACAGCTTCACCATAAAATACCACCAAACCCTTCCCAAACATTGTGCATGTCCTCATCCTGCTATACAGCTTCACTATAAAATACCACCAAACCCTTCCCAAACATTGTGCATGACCTCATCCTGCTATACAGCTTCACTATAAAATACCACCAAACCCTTCCCAAACATTGTGCATGACCTCATCCTGCTATACAGCTTCACTATAAAATACCACCAAACCCTTCCCAAACATTGTGCATGTCCTCATCCTGCTATACAGCTTCACCATAAAATACCACCAAACCCTTCCCAATCATTGTGCATGTCCTCATCCTGCTATACAGCTTCACCATAAAATACCTCCAAACCCTTCCCAAACATTGTGCATGACCTCATCCTGCTATACAGCCTCACCATAAAATACCTCCATACCCTTCCCAAACATTGTGCATGACCTCATCCTGCTATACAGCTTCATCATAAAATACCTCCAAACCCTTCCCAAACATTGTGCATGACCTCATCCTGCTATACAGCCTCACCATAAAATACCTCCATACCCTTCCCAAACATTGTGCATGTCCTCATCCTGCTATACAGCTTCATCATAAAATACAGCCAAACCCTTCCCAAACATTGTGCATGACCTCATCCTGCTATACAGCTTCACCATAAAATACCTCCAAACCCTTCCCAAACATTGTGCATGACCTCATCCTGCTGTACAGCCTCACCATAAAATACCTCCATACCCTTCCCAAACATTGTGCATGTCCTCATCCTGCTATACAGCCTCACCATAAAATACCGCCAAACCCTTCCCAAACATTGTGCATGTCCTCATCCTGCTATACAGCTTCATCATAAAATACAGCCAAACCCTTCCCAAACATTGTGCATGACCTCATCCTGCTATACAGCTTCACCATAAAATACCACCAAACCCTTCCCAAACATTGTGCATGACCTCATCCTGCTATACAGCTTCATCATAAAATACCTCCAAACCCTTCCCAAACATTGTACATGTCCTCATCCTGCTATACAGCTTCACCATAAAATACCACCAAACCCTTCCCAAACATTGTGCATGACCTCATCCTGCTATACAGCTTCATCATAAAATACCTCCAAACCCTTCCCAAACATTGTACATGTCCTCATCCTGCTATACAGCTTCATCATAAAATACCTCCAAACCCTTCCCAAACATTGTGCATGTCCTCATCCTGCTATACAGCTTCATCATAAAATACCTCCAAACTCTTCCCAAACATTGTGCATGTCCTCATCCTGCTATACAGCTTCACCATAAAATACCACCAAACCCTTCCCAAACATTGTGCATGTCCTCATCCTGCTATACAGCTTCACCATAAAATACCTCCAAACCCTTCCCAAACATTGTGCATGACCTCATCCTGCTATACAGCCTCACCATAAAATACCACCAAACCCTTCCCAAACATTGTGCATGTCCTCATCCTGCTATACAGCTTCATCATAAAATACCTCCAAACCCTTCCCAAACATTGTACATGTCCTCATCCTGCTATACAGCTTCATCATAAAATACCTCCAAACCCTTCCCAAACATTGTGCATGTCCTCATCCTGCTATACAGCTTCATCATAAAATACCTCCAAACTCTTCCCAAACATTGTACATGTCCTCATCCTGCTATACAGCTTCATCATAAAATACCTCCAAACCCTTCCCAAACATTGTGCATGACCTCATCCTGCTATACAGCTTCACCATAAAATACCAACAAACCCTTCCCAAACATTGTGCATGTCCTCATCCTGCTATACAGCTTCACCATAAAATACCACCAAACCCTTCCCAAACATTGTGCATGTCCTCATCCTGCTATACAGCTTCACCATAAAATACCACCAAACCCTTCCCAAACACTGTGCATGTGACGCGCCCCCTGGGCCATATTCTTTAGTGGGAATATCCGGAGCCGGATCAGATGGGGGTTGTAGTCTTCCGAGTGGCTGTGACCCGGTCCGTGCCCAGGGTGTCAAACTCAGTTGTATGTGGCAGTCCTACAGATGTTATAAGTTCTTTATTGTCGACTACGCCACCCGTTGTGTTGCGGTCACTATGGCCGCCGCTGCAGCAGGGTCCGCTGAGGCTGATGGTGTAGGTGCAGCTTGTGATGGTATAACCCCCAACGGGTGGGGTATAGCCTCAGGGGGTCAGGTGCAGAGGATGGGGGTTGTGGTGGTGCAGCGTAGATGTAAAATGAAGACAGAGTCGGGTTGTGCAGTTTAGGGTATTTACTCACTGCTGATGTTCCCGGTCACTCCAGCTTCAAGTGACCTCCCGAGCCGTGCTGCGTCCACCAGGTCCTGGATCCAGCCAACCCCCAAGCGAGTCCGGAGCGTGACCCTGAGCTCTCCTTCTGTCCTTTCTCTGGCCGTCCCCACTATTGATCCACCCAGGTCCAGCTCCCTCGGGCCTTCTGTTGGGTGACCCTTGGCCTTGGGTTCCCTGACCCTCCACGTGGTATGCCTTCGTGGTGGATATGGTGGGTGGCCGTGGCAGACGCTGCCCACGGCCTCCGGTCTCTGGCTGGGGTGTGTTTTTGCCCCCACCAGCTTGGGTTCCGGTACCCTGATGCCGACTCTTCACCCGTGGATTGGATTTGGGGTCTTAGAGTCCTCTCTTCTGCTTCCCCCTCTGGGTCTCTCTTGCTTTCTCCTCTCTCTCTCTCTGGGGCTTCTCTGCTCCTCTGCTTCTTACTCTGACAGACTGACCCTGTTCTCTGATGGTGCCCACCTTATATACACCCTCTATGTGTGAGCTCAGGTGACCAGCACCCAATGAGCTCCTATCTTTACCCAGGCTGCTCCCCCTATCTGCCCCTACACTACTTGGGATGTTCCACCCCCCTCCCACTCCAGCCAGGAACAGACTCGGTCGTACCTGCACATTTCTAAGTGGGAGTACCGTCGGCCTGTTCCTCGGAAATGGGATGTATGTAGTGCATGCAGCCTACCGAGCTCAGTTCCACACTCCATCCTTACCCGGGAGTGGAATATCACACCTCTGGATTGAGGTGCAATACCCCTGTAGCAGCCGAATCCTCAGGGTGCTACACATGTCCTCATCCTGCTATACAGCTTCACCATAAAATACCACCAAACCCTTCCCAAACATTGTGCATGTCCTCATCCTGCTATACAGCTTCACCATAAAATACCACCAAACCCTTCCCAAACATTGTGCATGTCCTCATCCTGCTATACAGCTTCATCATAAAATACCTCCAAACCCTTCCCAAACATTGTGCATGACCTCATCCTGCTATACAGCTTCACCATAAAATACCTCCAAACCCTTCCCAAACACTGTGCATGACCTCATCCTGCTATACAGCTTCACCATAAAATACCTCCAAACCCTTCCCAAACATTGTGCATGACCTCATCCTGCTATACAGCTTCACCATAAAATACCTCCAAACCCTTCCCAAACATTGTGCATGACCTCATCCTGCTATACAGCTTCACCATAAAATACCTCCAAACCCTTCCCAAACATTGTGCATGACCTCATCCTGCTATACAGCTTCACCATAAAATACCAACAAACCCTTCCCAAACATTGTGCATGACCTCATCCTGCTATACAGCTTCACCATAAAATACCTCCAAACCCTTCCCAAACATTGTGCATGACCTCATCCTGCTATACAGCTTCACCATAAAATACCTCCAAACCCTTCCCAAACACTGTGCATGACCTCATCCTGCTATACAGCTTCACCATAAAATACCACCAAACCCTTCCCAAACATTGTGCATGACCTCATCCTGCTATACAGCCTCACCATAAAATACCGCCAAACCCTTCCCAAACATTGTGCATGTCCTCATCCTGCTATACAGCTTCACCATAAAATACCTCCAAACCCTTCCCAAACATTGTGCATGTCCTCATCCTGCTATACAGCTTCACCATAAAATACCACCAAACCCTTCCCAAACATTGTGCATGACCTCATCCTGCTATACAGCTTCACCATAAAATACCTCCAAACCCTTCCCAAACATTGTGCATGACCTCATCCTGCTATACAGCTTCACCATAAAATACCGCCAAACCCTTCGCAAACATTGTGCATGACCTCATCCTGCTATACAGCTCCACCATAAAATACCGCCAAACCCTTCTCAAACACTGTGCATGTCCTCATCCTGCTATACAGCTTCACCATAAAATACCGCCAAACCCTTCCCAAACATTGTGCATGACCTCATCCTGCTATACAGCTTCACCATAAAATACCGCCAAACCCTTCTCAAACATTGTGCATGACCTCATCCTGCTATACAGCTTCACCATAAAATACCGCCAAACCCTTCTCAAACACTGTGCATGTCCTCATCCTGCTATACAGCTTCACCATAAAATACCGCCAAACCCTTCTCAAACACTGTGCATGTCCTCATCCTGCTATACAGCTTCACCATAAAATACCAACAAACCCTTCCCAAACATTGTGCATGTCCTCATCCTGCTATACAGCTTCACCATAAAATACCGCCAAACCCTTCTCAAACACTGTGCATGACCTCATCCTGCTATACAGCTTCACCATAAAATACCTCCAAATCCTTCCCAAACATTGTGCATGACCTCATCCTGCTATACAGCTTCACCATAAAATACCTCCAAACCCTTCCCAAACACTGTGCATGTCCTCATCCTGCTATACAGCTTCACCATTAAATACCTCCAAACCCTTCCCAAACATTGTGCATGTCCTCATCCTGCTATACAGCTTCACCATAAAATACCGCCAAACCCTTCTCAAACATTGTGCATGACCTCATCCTGCTATACAGCTTCACCATAAAATACCGCCAAAACCTTCTCAAACACTGTGCATGTCCTCATCCTGCTATACAGCTTCACCATAAAATACCTCCAAATCCTTCCCAAACATTGTGCATGACCTCATCCTGCTATACAACTTCACCATTAAATACCTCCAAATCCTTCCCAAACATTGTGCATGACCTCATCCTGCTATACAGCTTCACTATAAAATACCACCAAACCCTTCCCAAACATTGTGCATGACCTCATCCTGCTATACAGCTTCACCATAAAATACCACCAAACCCTTCCCAAACATTGTGCATGACCTCATCCTGCTATACAGCTCCACCATAAAATACCGCCAAACCCTTCTCAAACACTGTGCATGACCTCATCCTGCTATACAGCTTCACCATAAAATACCGCCAAACCCTTCTCAAACATTGTGCATGACCTCATCCTGCTATACAGCTTCACCATAAAATACCGCCAAAACCTTCTCAAACACTGTGCATGTCCTCATCCTGCTATACAGCTTCACCATAAAATACCAACAAACCCTTCCCAAACATTGTGCATGACCTCATCCTGCTATACAGCTTCACCATAAAATACCAACAAACCCTTCTCAAACACTGTGCATGACCTCATCCTGCTATACAGCTTCACCATAAAATACCGCCAAACCCTTCTCAAACATTGTGCATGACCTCATCCTGCTATACAGCTTCACCATAAAATACCGCCAAAACCTTCTCAAACATTGTGCATGACCTCATCCTGCTATACAGCTTCACCATAAAATACCGCCAAAACCTTCTCAAACACTGTGCATGTCCTCATCCTGCTATACAGCTTCACCATAAAATACCAACAAACCCTTCCCAAACATTGTGCATGACCTCATCCTGCTATACAGCTTCACCATAAAATACCAACAAACCCTTCTCAAACACTGTGCATGTCCTAATCCTGCTATACAGCTTCACCATAAAATACCACCAAACCCTTCCCAAACATTGTGCATGTCCTCATCCTGCTATACAGCTTCACCATAAAATACCGCCAAACCCTTCTCAAACATTGTGCATGTCCTCATCCTGCTATACAGCTTCACCATAAAATACCACCAAACCCTTCCCAAACATTGTGCATGTCCTCATCCTGCTATACAGCTTCACCATAAAATACCGCCAAACCCTTCTCAAACATTGTGCATGTCCTCATCCTGCTATACAGCTTCACCATAAAATACCACCAAACCCTTCCCAAACATTGTGCATGACCTCATCCTGCTATACAGCTTCACCATAAAATACCACCAAACCCTTCCCAAACATTGTGCATGACCTCATCCTGTTATACAGCTTCACCATAAAATACCACCAAACCCTTCCCAAACATTGTGCATGTCCTCATCCTGCTATACAGCTTCACCATAAAATACCTCCAAACCCTTCCCAAACATTGTGCATGTCCTCATCCTGCTATACAGCTCCACCATAAAATACCACCAAACCCTTCTCAAACATTGTGCATGTCCTCATCCTGCTATACAGCTTCACCATAAAATACCACCAAACCCTTCCCAAACATTGTGCATGTCCTCATCCTGCTATACAGCTTCACCATAAAATACCGCCAAACCCTTCTCAAACACTGTGCATGTCCTCATCCTGCTATACAGCTTCACCATAAAATACCACCAAACCCTTCCCAAACATTGTGCATGTCCTCATCCTGCTATACAGCTTCACCATAAAATACCACCAAACCCTTCTCAAACACTGTGCATGTCCTCATCCTGCTATACAGCTCCACCATAAAATACCACCAAACCCTTCTCAAACTTTGTGCATGACCTCATCCTGCTATACAGCTTCACCATAAAATACCGCCAAACCCTTCTCAAACTTTGTGCATGACCTCATCCTGCTATACAGCTTCACCATAAAATACCGCCAAAACCTTCTCAAACACTGTGCATGTCCTAATCCTGCTATACAGCTTCACCATAAAATACCGCCAAAACCTTCTCAAACACTGTGCATGTCCTAATCCTGCTATACAGCTTCATCATAAAATACCTCCAAACCCTTCCCAAACATTGTGCATGTCCTCATCCTGCTATACAGCTTCACCATAAAATACCACCAAACCCTTCCCAAACATTGTGCATGTCCTCATCCTGCTATACAGCTTCACCATAAAATACCACCAAACCCTTCCCAAACATTGTGCATGACCTCATCCTGCTATACAGCTTCACCATAAAATACCGCCAAACCCTTCTCTAACACTGTGCATGTCCTCATCCTGCTATACAGCTTCACCATAAAATACCACCAAACCCTTCCCAAACATTGTGCATGTCCTCATCCTGCTATACAGCTTCACCATAAAATACCGCCAAACCCTTCTCAAACACTGTGCATGTCCTCATCCTGCTATACAGTTTCACCATAAAATACCACCAAACCCTTCTCAAACATTGTGCATGACCTCATCCTGCTATACAGCTTCACCATAAAATACCGCCATACCCTTCTCAAACATTGTGCATGACCTCATCCTGCTATACAGCTTCACCATAAAATACCGCCAAACCCTTCTCAAACATTGTGCATGACCTCATCCTGCTATACAGCTTCACCATAAAATACCGCCAAACCCTTCTCAAACATTGTGCATGACCTCATCCTGCTATACACCTTCACCATAAAATACCGCCAAACCCTTCCCAAACATTGTGCACGACCTCATCCTGCTATACAGCTTCACCATAAAATACCGCCAAACCCTTCTCAAACATTGTGCATGACCTCATCCTGCTATACAGCTTCACCATAAAATACCGCCAAAACCTTCTCAAACACTGTGCATGTCCTAATCCTGCTATACAGCTTCACCATAAAATACCGCCAAAACCTTCTCAAACACTGTGCATGTCCTAATCCTGCTATACAGCTTCACCATAAAATACCACCAAACCCTTCCCAAACATTGTGCATGTCCTCATCCTGCTATACAGCTTCACCATAAAATACCGCCAAACCCTTCTCAAACATTGTGCATGTCCTCATCGTGCTATACAGCTTCACTATAAAATACCTCCAAACCCTTCCCAAACATTGTGCATGTCCTCATCCTGCTATACAGCTTCACCATAAAATACCACCAAACCCTTCCCAAACATTGTGCATGTCCTCATCGTGCTATACAGCTTCACTATAAAATACCTCCAAACCCTTCCCAAACATTGTGCATGTCCTCATCCTGCTATACAGCTCCACCATAAATACCACCAAACCCTTCTCAAACACTGTGCATGTCCTAATCCTGCTATACAGCTTCACCATAAAATACCACCAAACCCTTCCCAAACATTGTGCATGTCCTCATCGTGCTATACAGCTTCACTATAAAATACCTCCAAACCCTTCCCAAACATTGTGCATGTCCTCATCCTGCTATACAGCTTCACCATAAAATACCTCCAAACCCTTCCCAAACACTGTGCATGACCTCATCCTGCTATACAGCTTCACCATAAAATACCTCCAAACCCTTCCCAAACATTGTGCATGACCTCATCCTGCTATACAGCTTCACCATAAAATACCTCCAAACCCTTCCCAAACACTGTGCATGACCTCATCCTGCTATACAGCTTCATCATAAAATACCTCCAAACCCTTCCCAAACATTGTGCATGTCCTCATCCTGCTATACAGCTTCACCATAAAATACCACCAAACCCTTCCCAAACACTGTGCATGACCTCATCCTGCTATACAGCTTCACCATAAAATACCACCAAACCCTTCCCAAACATTGTGCATGTCCTCGTCCTGCTATACAGCTTCACCATAAAATACCTCCAAACCCTTCCCAAACATTGTGCATGACCTCATCCTGCTATACAGCTTCACCATAAAATACCACCAAACCCTTCCAAAACATTGTGCATGTCCTCATCCTGCTATACAGCTTCATCACAAAATACCACCAAACCCTTCCCAAACATTGTGCATGTCCTCATCCTGCTATACAGCTTCACCATAAAATACCTCCAAACCCTTCCCAAACATTGTGCATGTCCTCGTCCTGCTATACAGCTTCACCATAAAATACCTCCAAACCCTTCCCAAACATTGTGCATGTCCTCGTCCTGCTATACAGCTTCACCATAAAATACCTCCAAACCCTTCCCAAACATTGTGCATGTCCTCGTCCTGCTATACAGCTTCACCATAAAATACCTCCAAACCCTTCCCAAACATTGTGCATGTCCTCGTCCTGCTATACAGCTTCACCATAAAATACCGCCAAAACCTTCTCAAACACTGTGCATGTCCTAATCCTGCTATACAGCTTCACCATAAAATACCGCCAAAACCTTCTCAAACACTGTGCATGTCCTAATCCTGCTATACAGCTTCACCATAAAATACCACCAAACATTTCCCAAACATTGTGCATGTCCTCATCCTGCTATACAGCTTCACCATAAAATACCACCAAACCCTTCCCAAACATTGTGCATGTCCTCATCCTGCTATACAGCCTCACCATAAAATACCTCCAAACCCTTCCCAAACATTGTGCATGTCCTCATCCTGCTATACAGCTTCACCATAAAATACCTCCAAACCCTTCCCAAACATTGTGCATGACCTCATCCTGCTATACAGCTCCACCATAAAATACCTCCAAACCCTTCCCAAACATTGTGCATGACCTCATCCTGCTATACAGCTCCACCATAAAATACCTCCAAACCCTTCCCAAACATTGTGCATGACCTCATCCTGCTATACAGCTTCACCATAAAATACCTCCAAACCCTTCCCAAACATTGTGCATGTCCTCATCCTGCTATACAGCTTCACCATAAAATACCTCCAAACCCTTCCCAAACATTGTGCATGACCTCATCCTGCTATACAGCTCCACCATAAAATACCTCCAAACCCTTCCCAAACATTGTGCATGTCCTCATCCTGCTATACAGCTTCACCATAAAATACCGCCAAACCCTTCCCAAACATTGTGCATGTCCTCATCCTGCTATACAGCTCCACCATAAAATACCTCCAAACCCTTCCCAAACATTGTGCATGTCCTCATCCTGCTATACAGCTTCACCATAAAATACCACCAAACCCTTCCCAAACATTGTGCATGTCCTCATCCTGCTATACAGCTCCACCATAAAATACCTCCAAACCCTTCCCAAACATTGTGCATGTCCTCATCCTGCTATACAGCTTCACCATAAAATACCACCAAACCCTTCCCAAACACTGTGCATGACCACATCCTGCTATACAGCTTCACCATAAAATACCACCAAACCCTTCCCAAACACTGTGCATGACCTCATCCTGCTATACAGCTTCACTATAAAATACCTCCAAACCCTTCCCAAACATTGTGCATGTCCTCATCCTGCTATACAGCTTCACCATAAAATACCTCCAAACCCTTCCCAAACATTGTGCATGACCTCATCCTGCTATACAGCTTCACTATAAAATACCTCCAAACCCTTCCCAAACATTGTGCATGTCCTCATCCTGCTATACAGCTTCATCATAAAATACCACCAAACCCTTCCCAAACACTGTGCATGACCTCATCCTGCTATACAGCTTCACTATAAAATACCACCAAACCCTTCCCAAACACTGTGCATGACCTCATCCTGCTATACAGCTTCACTATAAAATACCTCCAAACCCTTCCCAAACATTGTGCATGTCCTCATCCTGCTATACAGCTTCACCATAAAATACCTCCAAACCCTTCCCAAACACTGTGCATGACCTCATCCTGCTATACAGCTTCACTATAAAATACCTCCAAACCCTTCCCAAACATTGTGCATGACCACATCCTGCTATACAGCTTCACTATAAAATACCTCCAAACCCTTCCCAAACATTGTGCATGTCCTCATCCTGCTATACAGCTTCACTATAAAATACCTCCAAACCCTTCCCAAACATTGTGCATGACCACATCCTGCTATACAGCTTCACCATAAAATACCACCAAACCCTTCCCAAACACTGTGCATGACCTCATCCTGCTATACAGCTTCACTATAAAATACCTCCAAACCCTTCCCAAACATTGTGCATGTCCTCATCCTGCTATACAGCTTCACCATAAAATACCACCAAACCCTTCCCAAACATTGTGCATGTCCTCATCCTGCTATACAGCTTCACTATAAAATACCTCCAAACCCTTCCCAAACATTGTGCATGTCCTCATCCTGCTATACAGCTTCACCATAAAATACCACCAAACCCTTCCCAAACACTGTGCATGACCTCATCCTGCTATACAGCTTCACTATAAAATACCTCCAAACCCTTCCCAAACACTGTGCATGACCACATCCTGCTATACAGCTTCACCATAAAATACCACCAAACCCTTCCCAAACACTGTGCATGACCTCATCCTGCTATACAGCTTCACTATAAAATACCTCCAAACCCTTCCCAAACATTGTGCATGTCCTCATCCTGCTATACAGCTTCATCATAAAATACCGCCAAACCCTTCCCAAACATTGTGCATGACCTCATCCTGCTATACAGCTTCACTATAAAATACCTCCAAACCCTTCCCAAACATTGTGCATGACCTCATCCTGCTATACAGCTTCACTATAAAATACCTCCAAACCCTTCCCAAACATTGTGCATGTCCTCATCCTGCTATACAGCTTCACCATAAAATACCACCAAACCCTTCCCAAACATTGTGCATGTCCTCATCCTGCTATACAGCTTCACCATAAAATACCACCAAAACCCTTCCCAAACATTGTGCATGACCTCATCCTGCTATACAGCTTCACCATAAAATACCACCAAACCCTTCCCAAACATTGTGCATGACCTCATCCTGCTATACAGCTTCACCATAAAATACCACCAAACCCTTCCCAAACACTGTGCATGACCTCATCCTGCTATACAGCTTCACTATAAAATACCACCAAACCCTTCCCAAACACTGTGCATGACCTCATCCTGCTATACAGCTTCACTATAAAATACCTCCAAACCCTTCCCAAACATTGTGCATGACCTCATCCTGCTATACAGCTCCACCATAAAATACCTCCAAACCCTTCCCAAACATTGTGCATGACCTCATCCTGCTATACAGCTCCACCATAAAATACCACCAAACCCTTCCCAAACACTGTGCATGACCTCATCCTGCTATACAGCTCCACCACAAAATACCACCAAACCCTTCCCAAACATTGTGCATGACCTCATCCTGCTATACAGCTCCACCATAAAATACCTCCAAACCCTTCCCAAACATTGTGCATGACCTCATCCTGCTATACAGCTCCACCATAAAATACCTCCAAACCCTTCCCAAACATTGTGCATGACCTCATCCTGCTATACAGCTTCACCATAAAATACCTCCAAACCCTTCCCAAACATTGTGCATGACCTCATCCTGCTATACAGCTTCACCATAAAATACCTCCAAACCCTTCCCAAACATTGTGCATGACCTCATCCTGCTATACAGCTTCACCATAAAATACCTCCAAACCCTTCCCAAACACTGTGCATGACCTCATCCTGCTATACAGCTTCACCATAAAATACCTCCAAACCCTTCCCAAACATTGTGCATGACCTCATCCTGCTATACAGCTCCACCATAAAATACCACCAAACCCTTCCCAAACACTGTGCATGACCTCATCCTGCTATACAGCTTCACCATAAAATACCACCAAACCCTTCCCAAACATTGTGCATGTCCTCATCCTGCTATACAGCTTCACCATAAAATACCTCCAAACCCTTCCCAAACATTGTGCATGACCTCATCCTGCTATACAGCTCCACCATAAAATACCACCAAACCCTTCCCAAACACTGTGCATGACCTCATCCTGCTATACAGCTTCACCATAAAATACCTCCAAACCCTTCCCAAACATTGTGCATGTCCTCATCCTGCTATACAGCTTCACTATAAAATACCACCAAACCCTTCCCAAACACTGTGCATGACCTCATCCTGCTATACAGCTTCACTATAAAATACCTCCAAACCCTTCCCAAACATTGTGCATGTCCTCATCCTGCTATACAGCTTCACCATAAAATACCGCCAAACCCTTCTCAAACATTGTGCATGTCCTCATCCTGCTATACAGCTTCACCACAAAATACCACCAAACCCTTCTCAAACATTGTGCATGTCCTCATCCTGCTATACAGCTTCACCATAAAATACCACCAAACCCTTCCCAAACACTGTGCATGACCTCATCCTGCTATACAGCTTCACTATAAAATACCACCAAACCCTTCCCAAACATTGTGCATGTCCTCATCCTGCTATACAGCTTCACCATAAAATACCGCCAAACCCTTCCCAAACATTGTGCATGTCCTCATCCTGCTATACAGCTTCACCATAAAATACCACCAAACCCTTCCCAAACACTGTGCATGACCTCATCCTGCTATACAGCTCCACCATAAAATACCGCCAAACCCTTCCCAAACATTGTGCATGTCCTCATCCTGCTATACAGCTTCACCATAAAATACCGCCAAACCCTTCTCAAACATTGTGCATGTCCTCATCCTGCTATACAGCCTCACCATAAAATACCACCAAACCCTTCTCAAACATTGTGCATGTCCTCATCCTGCTATACAGCTTCACCATAAAATACCACCAAACCCTTCCCAAACATTGTGCATGTCCTCATCCTGCTATACAGCTTCACCATAAAATACCGCCAAACCCTTCTCAAACATTGTGCATGTCCTCATCCTGCTATACAGCCTCACCATAAAATACCACCAAACCCTTCTCAAACATTGTGCATGTCCTCATCCTGCTATACAGCTTCACCACAAAATACCACCAAACCCTTCTCAAACATTGTGCATGTCCTCATCCTGCTATACAGCTTCACCACAAAATACCACCAAACCCTTCTCAAACATTGTGCATGTCCTCATTCTGCTATACAGCTTCACCACAAAATACCACCAAACCCTTCTCAAACATTGTGCATGTCCTCATCCTGCTATACAGCTTCACCACAAAATACCACCAAACCCTTCTCAAACACTGTGCATGTCCTCATCCTGCTATACAGCTTCACCATAAAATACCACCAAACCCTTCTCAAACATTGTGCATGTCCTCATCCTGCTATACAGCTTCACCATAAAATACCTCCAAACCCTTCTCAAACATTGTGCATGACCTCATCCTGCTATACAGCTTCACCATAAAATACCTCCAAACCCTTCCCAAACATTGTGCATGTCCTCATCCTGCTATACAGCTTCACCATAAAATACCTCCAAACCCTTCTCAAACATTGTGCATGACCTCATCCTGCTATACAGCTTCACCATAAAATACCTCCAAACCCTTCTCAAACATTGTGCATGACCTCATCCTGCTATACAGCTTCACTATAAAATACCTCCAAACCCTTCTCAAACATTGTGCATGACCTCATCCTGCTATACAGCTTCACCATAAAATACCTCCAAACCCTTCTCAAACATTGTGCATGACCTCATCCTGCTATACAGCTTCACCATAAAATACCTCCAAACCCTTCTCAAACATTGTGCATGACCTCATCCTGCTATACAGCTTCACCATAAAATACCACCAAACCCTTCTCAAACATTGTGCATGACCTCATCCTGCTATACAGCTTCACCATAAAATACCTCCAAACCCTTCTCAAACATTGTGCATGACCTCATCCTGCTATACAGCTTCACCATAAAATACCGCCAAACCCTTCCCAAACATTGTGCATGACCTCATCCTGCTATACAGCTTCACCATAAAATACCACCAAACCCTTCCCAAACACTGTGCATGACCTCATCCTGCTATACAGCTTCACTATAAAATACCACCAAACCCTTCCCAAACATTGTGCATGTCCTCATCCTGCTATACAGCTTCACCATAAAATACCTCCAAACCCTTCTCAAACATTGTGCATGACCTCATCCTGCTATACAGCTTCACCATAAAATACCGCCAAACCCTTCCCAAACATTGTGCATGTCCTCATCCTGCTATACAGCTTCATCATAAAATACCGCCAAACCCTTCCCAAACATTGTGCATGACCTCATCCTGCTATACAGCTTCACCATAAAATACCACCAAACCCTTCCCAAACATTGTGCATGACCTCATCCTGCTATACAGCTCCACCATAAAATACCTCCAAACCCTTCCCAAACATTGTGCATGTCGTCATCCTGCTATACAGCTTCACCATAAAATACCGCCAAACCCTTCCCAAACATTGTGCATGTCCTCATCCTGCTATACAGCTTCACCATAAAATACCGCCAAACCCTTCCCAAACATTGTGCATGACCTCATCCTGCTATACAGCTTCACCATAAAATACCACCAAACCCTTCCCAAACATTGTGCATGACCTCATCCTGCTATACAGCTCCACCATAAAATACCTCCAAACCCTTCCCAAACATTGTGCATGTCGTCATCCTGCTATACAGCTTCACCATAAAATACCGCCAAACCCTTCCCAAACATTGTGCATGTCCTCATCCTGCTATACAGCTTCACCATAAAATACCGCCAAACCCTTCCCAAACATTGTGCATGTCCTCATCCTGCTATACAGCTTCACCATAAAATACCGCCAAACCCTTCCCAAACATTGTGCATGTCCTCATCCTGCTATACAGCTTCACCATAAAATACCACCAAACCCTTCCCAAACATTGTGCATGACCTCATCCTGCTATACAGCTTCACTATAAAATACCTCCAAACCCTTCTCAAACATTGTGCATGACCTCATCCTGCTATACAGCTTCATCATAAAATACCGCCAAACCCTTCTCAAACATTGTGCATGTCCTCATCCTGCTATACAGCTTCACCATAAAATACCTCCAAACCCTTCCCAAACATTGTGCATGTCCTCATCCTGCTATACAGCTTCACCATAAAATACCACCAAACCCTTCCCAAACATTGTGCATGTCCTCATCCTGCTATACAGCTTCATCATAAAATACCACCAACCCTTCCCAAACATTGTGCATGTCCTCATCCTGCTATACAGCTTCACCATAAAATACCACCAAACCCTTCCCAAACATTGTGCATGTCCTCATCCTGCTATACAGCTTCACCATAAAATACCACCAAACCCTTCTCAAACATTGTGCATGACCTCATCCTGCTATACAGCTTCATCATAAAATACCGCCAAACCCTTCCCAAACATTCTGCATCACCTCATCCTGCTATACAGCTTCACCATAAAATACCACCAAACCCTTCTCAAACATTGTGCATGACCTCATCCTGCTATACAGCTTCATCATAAAATACCGCCAAACCCTTCTCAAACATTGTGCATGACCTCATCCTGCTATACAGCTTCACCATAAAATACCTCCAAACCCTTCTCAAACATTGTGCATGACCTCATCCTGCTATACAGCTTCATCATAAAATACCGCCAAACCCTTCTCAAACATTGTGCATGACCTCATCCTGCTATACAGCTTCACCATAAAAAACCTCCAAACCCTTCTCAAACATTGTGCATGTCCTCATCCTGCTATACAGCTTCACCATAAAATACCACCAAACCCTTCCCAAACATTGTGCATGTCCTCATCCTGCTATACAGCTTCACAATAAAATACCACCAAACCCTTCTCAAACACTGTGCATGACCTCATCCTGCTATACAGCTTCACCATAAAATACCACCAAACCCTTCTCAAACATTGTGCATGACCTCATCCTGCTATACAGCTTCACCATAAAATACCACCAAACCCTTCTCAAACATTGTGCATGACCTCATCCTGCTATACAGCTTCACCATAAAATACCACCAAACCCTTCCCAAACATTGTGCATGTCCTCATCCTGCTATACAGCTTCACCATAAAATACCACCAAACCCTTCTCAAACATTGTGCATGACCTCATCTTGCTATACAGCTTCATCATAAAATACCGCCAAACCCTTCTCAAACATTGTGCATGACCTCATCTTGCTATACAGCTTCATCATAAAATACCGCCAAACCCTTCTCAAACATTGTGCATGACCTCATCCTGCTATACAGCTTCACCATAAAATACCACCAAACCCTTCTCAAACATTGTGCATGACCTCATCCTGCTATACAGCTTCACCATAAAATACCACCAAACCCTTCCCAAACATTGTGCATGTCCTCATCCTGCTATACAGCTTCATCATAAAATACCGCCAAACCCTTCTCAAACATTGTGCATGACCTCATCCTGCTATACAGCTTCACCATAAAATACCACCAAACCCTTCTCAAACATTGTGCATGACCTCATCCTGCTATACAGCTCCACCATAAAATACCACCAAACCCTTCTCAAACATTGTGCATGACCTCATCCTGCTATACAGCTTCACAATAAAATACCTCCAAACCCTTCTCAAACATTGTGCATGTCCTCATCCTGCTATACAGCTTCACCATAAAATACCTCCAAACCCTTCCCAAACATTGTGCATGTCCTCATCCTGCTATACAGCTTCACCATAAAATACCTCCAAACCCTTCCCAAACATTGTGCATGACCTCATCCTGCTATACAGCTTCACCATAAAATACCACCAAACCCTTCCCAAACATTGTGCATGTCCTCATCCTGCTATACAGCTTCACCATAAAATACCTCCAAACCCTTCTCAAACATTGTGCATGACCTCATCCTGCTATACAGCTTCATCATAAAATACCGCCAAACCCTTCTCAAACATTGTGCATGACCTCATCCTGCTATACAGCTTCACCATAAAAAACCTCCAAACCCTTCCCAAACATTGTGCATGTCCTCATCCTGCTATACAGCTTCACCATAAAATACCACCAAACCCTTCCCAAACATTGTGCATGACCTCATCCTGCTATACAGCTTCACAATAAAATACCTCCAAACCCTTCTCAAACATTGTGCATGACCTCATCTTGCTATACAGCTTCATCATAAAATACCGCCAAACCCTTCTCAAACATTGTGCATGACCTCATCCTGCTATACAGCTTCACCATAAAATACCACCAAACCCTTCTCAAACATTGTGCATGACCTCATCCTGCTATACAGCTTCACCATAAAATACCACCAAACCCTTCCCAAACATTGTGGATGTCCTCATCCTGCTATACAGCTTCACCATAAAATACCACCAAACCCTTCCCAAACATTGTGCATGTCCTCATCCTGCTATACAGCTTCACCATAAAATACCACCAAACCCTTCCCAAACATTGTGCATGTCCTCATCCTGCTATACAGCTTCACCATAAAATACCTCCAAACCCTTCTCAAACATTGTGCATGACCTCATCCTGCTATACAGCTTCACCATAAAATACCACCAAACCCTTCCCAAACATTGTGCATGTCCTCATCCTGCTATACAGCTTCACCATAAAATACCTCCAAACCCTTCTCAAACATTGTGCATGACCTCATCCTGCTATACAGCTTCACCATAAAATACCACCAAACCCTTCCCAAACATTGTGGATGTCCTCATCCTGCTATACAGCTTCACCATAAAATACCACCAAACCCTTCCCAAACATTGTGCATGTCCTCATCCTGCTATACAGCTTCACCATAAAATACCTCCAAACCCTTCCCAAACATTGTGCATGTCCTCATCCTGCTATACAGCTTCACCATAAAATACCTCCAAACCCTTCCCAAACATTGTGCATGACCTCATCCTGCTATACAGCTTCACCATAAAATACCACCAAACCCTTCCCAAACATTGTGCATGTCCTCATCCTGCTATACAGCTTCACCATAAAATACCTCCAAACCCTTCTCAAACATTGTGCATGTCCTCATCCTGCTATACAGCTTCACCATAAAATACCTCCAAACCCTTCCCAAACATTGTGCATGACCTCATCCTGCTATACAGCTTCATCATAAAATACCGCCAAACCCTTCTCAAACATTGTGCATGACCTCATCCTGCTATACAGCTTCACCATAAAAAACCTCCAAACCCTTCCCAAACATTGTGCATGTCCTCATCCTGCTATACAGCTTCACCATAAAATACCACCAAACCCTTCCCAAACATTGTGCATGACCTCATCCTGCTATACAGCTTCACCATAAAATACGACCAAACCCTTCCCAAACATTGTGCATGACCTCATCCTGCTATACAGCTTCACCATAAAATACCTCCAAACCCTTCCCAAACATTGTGCATGTCCTCATCCTGCTATACAGCTTCATCATAAAATACCTCCAAACCCTTCTCAAACATTGTGCATGACCTCATCCTGCTATACAGCTTCACCATAAAATACCTCCAAACCCTTCCCAAACATTGTGCATGTCCTCATCCTGCTATACAGCTTCACCATAAAATACCTCCAAACCCTTCCCAAACATTGTGCATGACCTCATCCTGCTATACAGCTTCACCATAAAATACCTCCAAACCCTTCCCAAACATTGTGCATGACCTCATCCTGCTATACAGCTTCACCATAAAATACCACCAAACCCTTCCCAAACATTGTGCATGTCCTCATCCTGCTATACAGCTTCACCATAAAATACCACCAAACCCTTCCCAAACATTGTGCATGACCTCATCCTGCTATACAGCTTCACCATAAAATACGACCAAACCCTTCCCAAACATTGTGCATGACCTCATCCTGCTATACAGCTTCACCATAAAATACCTCCAAACCCTTCCCAAACATTGTGCATGTCCTCATCCTGCTATACAGCTTCATCATAAAATACCTCCAAACCCTTCTCAAACATTGTGCATGACCTCATCCTGCTATACAGCTTCACCATAAAATACCTCCAAACCCTTCCCAAACATTGTGCATGACCTCATCCTGCTATACAGCTTCACCATAAAATACCTCCAAACCCTTCCCAAACATTGTGCATGACCTCATCCTGCTATACAGCTTCACCATAAAATACCACCAAACCCTTCCCAAACATTGTGCATGTCCTCATCCTGCTATACAGCTTCACCATAAAATACCTCCAAACCCTTCCCAAACATTGTGCATGTCCTCATCCTGCTATACAGCTTCACCATAAAATACCTCCAAACCCTTCCCAAACATTGTGCATGACCTCATCCTGCTATACAGCTTCATCATAAAATACCGCCAAACCCTTCTCAAACATTGTGCATGACCTCATCCTGCTATACAGCTTCACCATAAAATACCTCCAAACCCTTCTCAAACATTGTGCATGACCTCATCCTGCTATACAGCTTCATCATAAAATACCGCCAAACCCTTCTCAAACATTGTGCATGACCTCATCCTGCTATACAGCTTCACCATAAAATACCACCAAACCCTTCCCAAACATTGTGCATGACCTCATCCTGCTATACAGCTTTACCATAAAATACCGCCAAACCCTTCCCAAACATTGTGCATGTCCTCATCCTGCTATACAGCTTCACAATAAAATACCTCCAAACCCTTCTCAAACATTGTGCATGACCTCATCTTGCTATACAGCTTCATCATAAAATACCGCCAAACCCTTCTCAAACATTGTGCATGACCTCATCCTGCTATACAGCTTCACCATAAAAAACCTCCAAACCCTTCCCAAACATTGTGCATGTCCTCATCCTGCTATACAGCTTCACCATAAAATACCACCAAACCCTTCCCAAACATTGTGCATGACCTCATCCTGCTATACAGCTTCACCATAAAATACCTCCAAACCCTTCCCAAACATTGTGCATGACCTCATCCTGCTATACAGCTTCATCATAAAATACCGCCAAACCCTTCCCAAACATTGTGCATGACCTCATCTTGCTATACAGCTTCATCATAAAATACCGCCAAACCCTTCTCAAACATTGTGCATGACCTCATCCTGCTATACAGCTTCACCATAAAATACCGCCAAACCCTTCCCGAACATTGTGCATGTCCTCATCCTGCTATACAGCTTCACCATAAAATACCTCCAAACCCTTCCCAAACATTGTGCATGACCTCATCCTGCTATACAGCTTCATCATAAAATACCGCCAAACCCTTCCCAAACATTGTGCATGACCTCATCCTGCTATACAGCTTCACCATAAAATACCACCAAACCCTTCCCAAACATTGTGCATGACCTCATCCTGCTATACAGCTTCATCATAAAATACCGCCAAACCCTTCCCAAACATTGTGCATGACCTCATCCTGCTATACAGCTTCACCATAAAATACCACCAAACCCTTCTCAAACATTGTGCATGACCTCATCCTGCTATACAGCTTCATCATAAAATACCGCCAAACCCTTCTCAAACATTGTGCATGACCTCATCCTGCTATACAGCTTCATCATAAAATACCGCCAAACCCTTCTCAAACATTGTGCATGACCTCATCCTGCTATACAGCTTCATCATAAAATACCGCCAAACCCTTCTCAAACATTGTGCATGACCTCATCCTGCTATACAGCTTCACCATAAAATACCTCCAAACCCTTCTCAAACATTGTGCATGACCTCATCCTGCTATACAGCTTCACCATAAAATACCGCCAAACCCTTCTCAAACATTGTGCATGACCTCATCCTGCTATACAGCTTCACCATAAAATACCACCAAACCCTTCTCAAACATTGTGCATGACCACATCCTGCTATACAGCTTCATCATAAAATACCGCCAAACCCTTCTCAAACATTGTGCATGACCTCATCCTGCTATACAGCTTCACCATAAAATACCTCCAAACCCTTCCCAAACATTGTGCATGTCCTCATCCTGCTATACAGCTTCATCATAAAATACCATCAAACCCTTCCCAAACATTGTGCATGTCCTCATCCTGCTATACAGCTTCATCATAAAATACCACCAAACCCTTCCCAAACATTGTGCATGTCCTCATCCTGCTATACAGCTTCACCATAAAATACCTCCAAACCCTTCCCAAACATTGTGCATGTCCTCATCCTGCTATACAGCTTCACCATAAAATACCATCAAACCCTTCCCAAACATTGTGCATGTCCTCATCCTGCTATACAGCTTCATCATAAAATACCACCAAACCCTTCTCAAACATTGTGCATGACCTCATCCTGCTATACAGCTTCACCATAAAATACCTCCAAACCCTTCCCAAACATTGTGCATGTCCTCATCCTGCTATACAGCTTCACCATAAAATACCTCCAAACCCTTCCCAAGCATTGTGCATGTCCTCATCCTGCTATACAGCTTCATCATAAAATACCGCCAAACCCTTCCCAAACATTGTGCATGTCCTCATCCTGCTATACAGCTCCACCATAAAATACCGCCAAACCCTTCTCAAACACTGTGCATGTCCTCATCCTGCTATACAGCTTCACCATAAAATACCAACAAACCCTTCCCAAACACTGTGCATGTCCTCATCCTGCTATACAGCTTCACCATAAAATACCAACAAACCCTTCCCAAACATTGTGCATGACCTCATCCTGCTATACAGCTTCACCATAAAATACCGCCAAACCCTTCTCAAACACTGGGCATGACCTCATCCTGCTATACAGCTTCACTATAAAATACCACCAAACCCTTCCCAAACATTGTGCATGACCTCATCCTGCTATACAGCTTCACCATAAAATACCGCCAAACCCTTCCCAAACATTGTGCATGTCCTCATCCTGCTATACAGCTTCACCATGAAATACCGCCAAACCCTTTTCAAACATTGTGCATGTCCTCATCCTGCTATACAGCTTCACCATAAAATACCACCAAACCCTTCCCAAACATTGTGCATGTCCTCATCCTGCTATACAGCTTCACCATAAAATACCACCAAACCCTTCCCAAACATTGTGCATGTCCTCATCCTGCTATACAGCTTCATCATAAAATACCACCAAACCCTTCCCAAACATTGTGCATGACCTCATCCTGCTATACAGCTTCACAATAAAATACCTCCAAACCCTTCTCAAACATTGTGCATGACCTCATCTTGCTATACAGCTTCATCATAAAATACCGCCAAACCCTTCTCAAACATTGTGCATGACCTCATCCTGCTATACAGCTTCACCATAAAATACCACCAAACCCTTCTCAAACATTGTGCATGACCTCATCCTGCTATACAGCTTCACCATAAAATACCACCAAACCCTTCCCAAACATTGTGGATGTCCTCATCCTGCTATACAGCTTCACCATAAAATACCACCAAACCCTTCCCAAACATTGTGCATGTCCTCATCCTGCTATACAGCTTCACCATAAAATACCACCAAACCCTTCCCAAACATTGTGCATGTCCTCATCCTGCTATACAGCTTCACCATAAAATACCTCCAAACCCTTCTCAAACATTGTGCATGACCTCATCCTGCTATACAGCTTCACCATAAAATACCACCAAACCCTTCCCAAACATTGTGCATGTCCTCATCCTGCTATACAGCTTCACCATAAAATACCTCCAAACCCTTCTCAAACATTGTGCATGACCTCATCCTGCTATACAGCTTCACCATAAAATACCACCAAACCCTTCCCAAACATTGTGGATGTCCTCATCCTGCTATACAGCTTCACCATAAAATACCACCAAACCCTTCCCAAACATTGTGCATGTCCTCATCCTGCTATACAGCTTCACCATAAAATACCTCCAAACCCTTCCCAAACATTGTGCATGTCCTCATCCTGCTATACAGCTTCACCATAAAATACCTCCAAACCCTTCCCAAACATTGTGCATGACCTCATCCTGCTATACAGCTTCACCATAAAATACCACCAAACCCTTCCCAAACATTGTGCATGTCCTCATCCTGCTATACAGCTTCACCATAAAATACCTCCAAACCCTTCTCAAACATTGTGCATGTCCTCATCCTGCTATACAGCTTCACCATAAAATACCTCCAAACCCTTCCCAAACATTGTGCATGACCTCATCCTGCTATACAGCTTCATCATAAAATACCGCCAAACCCTTCTCAAACATTGTGCATGACCTCATCCTGCTATACAGCTTCACCATAAAATACCTCCAAACCCTTCTCAAACATTGTGCATGACCTCATCCTGCTATACAGCTTCATCATAAAATACCGCCAAACCCTTCTCAAACATTGTGCATGACCTCATCCTGCTATACAGCTTCACCATAAAATACCACCAAACCCTTCTCAAACATTGTGCATGACCTCATCCTGCTATACAGCTTCATCATAAAATACCGCCAAACCCTTCTCAAACATTGTGCATGACCTCATCCTGCTATACAGCTTCACCATAAAAAACCTCCAAACCCTTCCCAAACATTGTGCATGTCCTCATCCTGCTATACAGCTTCACCATAAAATACCACCAAACCCTTCCCAAACATTGTGCATGACCTCATCCTGCTATACAGCTTCACCATAAAATACGACCAAACCCTTCCCAAACATTGTGCATGACCTCATCCTGCTATACAGCTTCATCATAAAATACCACCAAACCCTTCCCAAACATTGTGCATGTCCTCATCCTGCTATACAGCTTCACCATAAAATACCTCCAAACCCTTCCCAAACATTGTGCATGACCTCATCCTGCTATACAGCTTCACCATAAAATACCTCCAAACCCTTCCCAAACATTGTGCATGACCTCATCCTGCTATACAGCTTCACCATAAAATACCACCAAACCCTTCCCAAACATTGTGCATGTCCTCATCCTGCTATACAGCTTCACCATAAAATACCTCCAAACCCTTCCCAAACATTGTGCATGTCCTCATCCTGCTATACAGCTTCACCATAAAATACCTCCAAACCCTTCCCAAACATTGTGCATGACCTCATCCTGCTATACAGCTTCATCATAAAATACCGCCAAACCCTTCTCAAACATTGTGCATGACCTCATCCTGCTATACAGCTTCACCATAAAATACCTCCAAACCCTTCTCAAACATTGTGCATGACCTCATCCTGCTATACAGCTTCATCATAAAATACCGCCAAACCCTTCTCAAACATTGTGCATGACCTCATCCTGCTATACAGCTTCACCATAAAATACCACCAAACCCTTCCCAAACATTGTGCATGACCTCATCCTGCTATACAGCTTTACCATAAAATACCGCCAAACCCTTCCCAAACATTGTGCATGTCCTCATCCTGCTATACAGCTTCACAATAAAATACCTCCAAACCCTTCTCAAACATTGTGCATGACCTCATCTTGCTATACAGCTTCATCATAAAATACCGCTAAACCCTTCTCAAACATTGTGCATGACCTCATCCTGCTATACAGCTTCACCATAAAAAACCTCCAAACCCTTCCCAAACATTGTGCATGTCCTCATCCTGCTATACAGCTTCACCATAAAATACCACCAAACCCTTCCCAAACATTGTGCATGACCTCATCCTGCTATACAGCTTCACCATAAAATACCTCCAAACCCTTCCCAAACATTGTGCATGTCCTCATCCTGCTATACAGCTTCACCATAAAATACCTCCAAACCCTTCCCAAACATTGTGCATGACCTCATCTTGCTATACAGCTTCATCATAAAATACCGCCAAACCCTTCTCAAACATTGTGCATGACCTCATCCTGCTATACAGCTTCACCATAAAATACCGCCAAACCCTTCCCGAACATTGTGCATGTCCTCATCCTGCTATACAGCTTCACCATAAAATACCTCCAAACCCTTCCCAAACATTGTGCATGACCTCATCCTGCTATACAGCTTCATCATAAAATACCGCCAAACCCTTCCCAAACATTGTGCATGACCTCATCCTGCTATACAGCTTCACCATAAAATACCACCAAACCCTTCCCAAACATTGTGCATGACCTCATCCTGCTATACAGCTTCATCATAAAATACCGCCAAACCCTTCCCAAACATTGTGCATGACCTCATCCTGCTATACAGCTTCACCATAAAATACCACCAAACCCTTCTCAAACATTGTGCATGACCTCATCCTGCTATACAGCTTCATCATAAAATACCGCCAAACCCTTCTCAAACATTGTGCATGACCTCATCCTGCTATACAGCTTCATCATAAAATACCGCCAAACCCTTCTCAAACATTGTGCATGACCTCATCCTGCTATACAGCTTCATCATAAAATACCGCCAAACCCTTCTCAAACATTGTGCATGACCTCATCCTGCTATACAGCTTCACCATAAAATACCTCCAAACCCTTCTCAAACATTGTGCATGACCTCATCCTGCTATACAGCTTCACCATAAAATACCGCCAAACCCTTCTCAAACATTGTGCATGACCTCATCCTGCTATACAGCTTCACCATAAAATACCACCAAACCCTTCTCAAACATTGTGCATGACCTCATCCTGCTATACAGCTTCATCATAAAATACCGCCAAACCCTTCTCAAACATTGTGCATGACCTCATCCTGCTATACAGCTTCACCATAAAATACCTCCAAACCCTTCCCAAACATTGTGCATGTCCTCATCCTGCTATACAGCTTCATCATAAAATACCATCAAACCCTTCCCAAACATTGTGCATGTCCTCATCCTGCTATACAGCTTCATCATAAAATACCACCAAACCCTTCCCAAACATTGTGCATGTTATCATCCTGCTATACAGCTTCATCATAAAATACCACCAAACCCTTCCCAAACATTGTACATGTCCTCATCCTGCTATACAGCTTCACCATAAAATACCATCAAACCCTTCCCAAACATTGTGCATGTCCTCATCCTGCTATACAGCTTCATCATAAAATACCACCAAACCCTTCTCAAACATTGTGCATGACCTCATCCTGCTATACAGCTTCACCATAAAATACCTCCAAACCCTTCCCAAACATTGTGCATGTCCTCATCCTGCTATACAGCTTCACCATAAAATACCTCCAAACCCTTCCCAAGCATTGTGCATGTCCTCATCCTGCTATACAGCTTCATCATAAAATACCGCCAAACCCTTCCCAAACATTGTGCATGTCCTCATCCTGCTATACAGCTCCACCATAAAATACCGCCAAACCCTTCTCAAACACTGTGCATGTCCTCATCCTGCTATACAGCTTCACCATAAAATACCAACAAACCCTTCCCAAACATTGTGCATGATCTCATCCTGCTATACAGCTTCACCATAAAATACCGCCAAACCCTTCTCAAACACTGTGCATGTCCTCATCCTGCTATACAGCTTCACCATAAAATACCAACAAACCCTTCCCAAACATTGTGCATGACCTCATCCTGCTATACAGCTTCACCATAAAATACCGCCAAACCCTTCTCAAACACTGGGCATGACCTCATCCTGCTATACAGCTTCACTATAAAATACCACCAAACCCTTCCCAAACATTGTGCATGACCTCATCCTGCTATACAGCTTCACCATAAAATACCGCCAAACCCTTCCCAAACATTGTGCATGTCCTCATCCTGCTATACAGCTTCACCATGAAATACCGCCAAACCCTTTTCAAACATTGTGCATGTCCTCATCCTGCTATACAGCTTCACCATAAAATACCACCAAACCCTTCCCAAACATTGTACATGTCCTCATCCTGCTATACAGCTTCACCATAAAATACCACCAAACCCTTCCCAAACATTGTGCATGTCCTCATCCTGCTATACAGCTTCATCATAAAATACCACCAAACCCTTCCCAAACATTGTGCATGTCCTCATCCTGCTATACAGCTCCACCATAAAATACCACCAAACCCTTCTCAAACATTGTGCATGTCCTCATCCTGCTATACAGCTTCATCATAAAATACCACCAAACCCTTCCCAAACATTGTGCATGTCCTCATCCTGTTATACAGCTTCATTATAAAATACCACCAAACCCTTCCCAAACATTGTGCATGTCCTCATCCTGCTATACAGCTCCACCATAAAATACCACCAAACCCTTCTCAAACATTGTGCATGACCTCATCCTGCTATACAGCTTCACCATAAAATACCTCCAAACCCTTCTCAAACATTGTGCATGTCCTCATCCTGCTATACAGCTTCATCATAAAATACCACCAAACCCTTCCCAAACATTGTGCATGTCCTCATCCTGCTATACAGCTTCATCATAAAATACCGAAAAACCCTTCCCAAACATTGTGCATGTCCTCATCCTGCTATACAGCTTCATTATAAAATACCGCCAAACCCTTCTCAAACATTGTGCATGACCTCATCCTGCTATACAGCTTCACCATAAAATACCACCAAACCCTTCCCAAACATTGTGCATGTCCTCATCCTGCTATACAGCTTCACCATAAAATACCACCAAACCCTTCCCAAACATTGTGCATGTCCTCATCCTGCTATACAGCTTCACCATAAAATACCACCAAACCCTTCCCAAACATTGTGCATGTCCTCATCCTGCTATACAGCTTCACCATAAAATACCGCCAAACCCTTCCCAAACATTGTGCATGTCCTCATCCTACTATACAGCTTCACCATAAAATACCGAAAAACCCTTCCCAAACATTGTGCATGTCCTCATCCTGCTAGACAGCTCCACCATAAAATACCACCAAACCCTTGCCAAACAATGTGCATGTCCTCATCCTGCTATACAGCTTCATTATAAAATACCACCAAACCCTTCCCAAACATTGTACATGTCCTCATCCTGCTATACAGCTTCATTATAAAATACCGCCAAACCCTTCTCAAACATTGTGCATGACCTCATCCTGCTATACAGCTTCATCATAAAATACCTCCAATCCCTTCCCAAACATTGTGCATGTCCTCATCCTGCTATACAGCTTCACCATAAAATACCGAAAAACCCTTCCCAAACATTGTGCATGTCCTCATCCTGCTATACAGCTTCACCATAAAATACCGCCAAACCCTTCTCAAACATTGTGCATGTCCTCATCCTGCTATACAGCTTCACCATAAAATACCTCCAAACCCTTCTCAAACATTGTGCATGTCCTCATCCTGCTATACAGCTTCACCATAAAATACCACCAAACCCTTCCCAAACATTGTGCATGTCCTCATCCTGCTATACAGCTTCACCATAAAATACCACCAAACCCTTCCCAAACTTTGTGCATGACCTCATCCTGCTATACAGCTTCACCATAAAATACCACCAAACCCTTCCCAAACATTGTGCATGACCTCATCCTGCTATACAGCTTCACCATAAAATACCTCCAAACCCTTCCCAAACATTGTGCATGACCTCATCCTGCTATACAGCTTCATCATAAAATACCACCAAACCCTTCCCAAACATTGTGCATGACCTCATCCTCCTATACAGCTTCACCATAAAATACCACCAAACCCTTCCCAAACATTGTGCATGTCCTCATCCTGCTATACAGCTTCATCATAAAATACCTCCAAACCCTTCCCAAACATTGTGCATGTCCTCATCCTGCTATACAGCTTCATCATAAAATACCGCCAAACCCTTCCCAAACATTGTGCATGACCTCATCCTGCTATACAGCTTCATCATAAAATACCGCCAAACCCTTCCCAAACATTGTGCATGACCTCATCCTGCTATACAGCTTCATCATAAAATACCGCCAAACCCTTCCCAAACATTGTGCATGACCTCATCCTGCTATACAGCTTCACCATAAAATACCACCAAACCCTTCTCAAACATTGTGCATGACCTCATCCTGCTATACAGCTCCACCATAAAATACCGCCAAACCCTTCTCAAACATTGTGCATGACCTCATCCTGCTATACAGCTTCACCATAAAATACCGCCAAACCCTTCCCAAACATTGTGCATGTCCTCATCCTGCTATACAGCTTCACCATAAAATACCACCAAACCCTTCCCAAACATTGTGCATGACCTCATCCTGCTATACAGCTCCACCATAAAATACCGCCAAACCCTTCTCAAACATTGTGCATGTGCTCATCCTGCTATATAGCTTCACCATAAAATACCGCCAAACCCTTCCCAAACATTGTGCATGTCCTCATCCTGCTATACAGCTTCACCATAAAATACCGCCAAACCCTTCTCAAACATTGTGCATGTCCTCATCCTGCTATACAGCTTCACCATAAAATACCGCCAAACCCTTCCCAAACATTGTGCATGTCCTCATCCTGCTATACAGCTTCACCATAAAATACCGCCAAACCCTTCTCAAACATTGTGCATGTCCTCAACCTGCTATACAGCTTCACCATAAAATACCTCCCAACCCTTCCCAAACATTGTGCATGACCTCATCCTGCTATACAGCTTCACCATAAAATACCACCAAACCCTTCCCAAACATTGTGCATGTCCTCATCCTGCTATACAGCTTCACCATAAAATACCGCCAAACCCTTCTCAAACATTGTGCATGTCCTCAACCTGCTATACAGCTTCACCATAAAATACCTCCCAACCCTTCCCAAACATTGTGCATGTCCTCATCCTGCTATACAGCTTCAACATAAAATACCACCAAACCCTTCCCAAACATTGTGCATGACCTCATCCTGCTATACAGCTTCACCATAAAATACCACCAAACCCTTCCCAAACATTGTGCATGTCCTCATCCTGCTATACAGCTTCACCATAAAATACCTCCCAACCCTTCCCAAACATTGTGCATGTCCTCATCCTGCTATACAGCTTCACCATAAAATACCACCAAACCCTTCCCAAACATTGTGCATGTCCTCATCCTGCTATACAGCTTCATCATAAAATACCTCCAAACCCTTCTCAAACATTGTGCATGTCCTCATCCTGCTATACAGCTTCATCATAAAATACCACCAAACCCTTCCCAAACATTGTGCATGTCCTCATCCTGCTATACAGCTTCATCATAAAATACCTCCAAACCCTTCTCAAACATTGTGCATGACCTCATCCTGCTATACAGCTTCACCATAAAATACCACCAAACCCTTCCCAAACATTGTGCATGTCCTCATCCTGCTATACAGCTTCATCATAAAATACCTCCAAACCCTTCCCAAACATTGTGCATGACCTCATCCTGCTATACAGCTTCATCATAAAATACCTCCAAACCCTTCCCAAACATTGTGCATGTCCTCATCCTGCTATACAGCTCCACCATAAAATACCTCCAAACCCTTCTCAAACATTGTGCATGACCTCATCCTGCTATACAGCTTCATCATAAAATACCTCCAAACCCTTCTCAAACATTGTGCATGTCCTCATCCTGCTATACAGCTCCACCATAAAATACCTCCAAACCCTTCCCAAACATTGTGCATGACCTCATCCTGCTATACAGCTTCATCATAAAATACCTCCAAACCCTTCTCAAACATTGTGCATGTCCTCATCCTGCTATACAGCTTCACCATAAAATACCTCCAAACCCTTCTCAAACATTGTGCATGTCCTCATCCTGCTATACAGATTCATCATAAAATACCTCCAAACCCTTCTCAAACATTGTGCATGTCCTCATCCTGCTATACAGCTTCACCATAAAATACCGCCAAACCCTTCCCAAACATTGTGCATGACCTCATCCTGCTATACAGCTTCACCATAAAATACCACCAAACCCTTCCCAAACATTGTGCATGACCTCATCCTGCTATACAGCTTCACCAAAAAATACCTCCAAACCCTTCTCAAACATTGTGCATGTCCTCATCCTGCTATACAGCTTCACCATAAAATACCGCCAAACCCTTCCCAAACATTGTGCATGTCCTCATCCTGCTATACAGCTTCACCATAAAATACCGCCAAACCCTTCCCAAACATTGTGCATGACCTCATCCTGCTATACAGCTTCACCATAAAATACCTCCAAACCCTTCCCAAACATTGTGCATGTCCTCATCCTGCTATACAGCTTCACCATAAAATACCGCCAAACCCTTCTCAAACATTGTGCATGACCTCATCCTGCTATACAGCTCCACCATAAAATACCGCCAAACCCTTCTCAAACATTCTGCATGTCCTCATCCTGCTATACAGCTCCACCATAAAATACCACCAAACCCTTCCCAAACATTGTGCATGTCCTCATCCTGCTATACAGCTTCACCATAAAATACCGCCAAACCCTTCCCAAACATTGTGCGTGTCCTCATCCTGCTATACAGCTTCACCATAAAATACCGCCAAACCCTTCCCAAACATTGTGCGTGTCCTCATCCTGCTATACAGCTTCACCATAAAATACCGCCAAACCCTTCTCAAACATTGTGCATGACCTCATCCTGCTATACAGCTTCACCATAAAATACCTCCAAACCCTTCCCAAACATTGTGCATGTCCTCATCCTGCTATACAGCTTCACCATAAAATACCGCCAAACCCTTCCCAAACATTGTGCGTGTCCTCATCCTGCTATACAGCTTCACCATAAAATACCGCCAAACCCTTCTCAAACATTGTGCATGACCTCATCCTGCTATACAGCTTCACCATAAAATACCTCCAAACCCTTCCCAAACATTGTGCATGTCCTCATCCTGCTATACAGCTTCACCATAAAATACCGCCAAACCCTTCCCAAACATTGTGCGTGTCCTCATCCTGCTATACAGCTTCACCATAAAATACCGCCAAACCCTTCCCAAACATTGTGCATGTCCTCATCCTGCTATACAGCTTCACCATAAAATACCGCCAAACCCTTCCCAAACATTGTGCATGTCCTCATCCTGCTATACAGCTTCACCATAAAATACCTCCAAACCCTTCCCAAACATTGTGCATGTCCTCATCCTGCTATACAGCTTCACCATAAAATACCTCCAAACCCTTCCCAAACATTGTGCATGTCCTCATCCTGCTATACAGCTTCACCATAAAATACCTCCAAACCCTTCCCAAACATTGTGCATGACCTCATCCTGCTATACAGCTTCACCATAAAATACCACCAAACCCTTCTCAAACATTGTGCATGACCTCATCCTGCTATACAGCTTCACCATAAAATACCTCCAAACCCTTCTCAAACATTGTGCATGACCTCATCCTGCTATACAGCTTCACCATAAAATACCTCCAAACCCTTCCCAAACATTGTGCATGTCCTCATCCTGCTATACAGCCTCACCATAAAATACCTCCAAACCCTTCCCAAACATTGTGCATGTCCTCATCCTGCTATACAGCTTCACCATAAAATACCACCAAACCCTTCCCAAACATTGTGCATGACCTCATCCTGCTATACAGCTTCACCATAAAATACCACCAAACCCTTCTCAAACATTGTGCATGACCTCATCCTGCTATACAGCTTCACCATAAAATACCTCCAAACCCTTCTCAAACATTGTGCATGACCTCATCCTGCTATACAGCTTCACCATAAAATACCTCCAAACCCTTCCCAAACATTGTGCATGACCTCATCCTGCTATACAGCTTCACCATAAAATACCACCAAACCCTTCTCAAACATTGTGCATGTCCTCATCCTGCTATACAGCTTCACCATAAAATACCTCCAAACCCTTCTCAAACATTGTGCATGACCTCATCCTGCTATACAGCTTCACCATAAAATACCACCAAACCCTTCCCAAACATTGTGCATGACCTCATCCTGCTATACAGCTTCACCATAAAATACCACCAAACCCTTCTCAAACATTGTGCATGTCCTCATCCTGCTATACAGCTTCACCATAAAATACCTCCAAACCCTTCCCAAACATTGTGCATGTCCTCATCCTGCTATACAGCTTCACCATAAAATACCTCCAAACCCATCCCAAACATTGTGCATGTCCTCATCCTGCTATACAGCTTCACCATAAAATACCACCAAACCCTTCCCAAACATTGTGCATGACCTCATCCTGCTATACAGCTTCACCATAAAATACCACCAAACCCTTCTCAAACATTGTGCATGACCTCATCCTGCTATACAGCTTCACCATAAAATACCTCCAAACCCTTCTCAAACATTGTGCATGACCTCATCCTGCTATACAGCTTCACCATAAAATACCTCCAAACCCTTCCCAAACATTGTGCATGACCTCATCCTGCTATACAGCTTCACCATAAAATACCACCAAACCCTTCTCAAACATTGTGCATGTCCTCATCCTGCTATACAGCTTCACCATAAAATACCTCCAAACCCTTCTCAAACATTGTGCATGACCTCATCCTGCTATACAGCTTCACCATAAAATACCACCAAACCCTTCCCAAACATTGTGCATGACCTCATCCTGCTATACAGCTTCACCATAAAATACCACCAAACCCTTCTCAAACATTGTGCATGTCCTCATCCTGCTATACAGCTTCACCATAAAATACCTCCAAACCCTTCCCAAACATTGTGCATGTCCTCATCCTGCTATACAGCTTCACCATAAAATACCTCCAAACCCTTCCCAAACATTGTGCATGTCCTCATCCTGCTATACAGCTTCATCATAAAATACCACCAAACCCTTCCCAAACATTGTGCATGACCTCATCCTGCTATACAGCTTCACCATAAAATACCTCCAAACCCTTCCCAAACATTGTGCATGTCCTCATCCTGCTATACAGCTTCACCATAAAATACCTCCAAACCCTTCCCAAACATTGTGCATGTCCTCATCCTGCTATACAGCTTCACCATAAAATACCTCCAAACCCTTCTCAAACATTGTGCATGTCCTCATCCTGCTATACAGCTTCACCATAAAATACCACCAAACCCTTCCCAAACATTGTGCATGTCCTCATCCTGCTATACAGCTTCACCATAAAATACCTCCAAACCCTTCTCAAACATTGTGCATGTCCTCATCCTGCTATACAGCTTCACCATAAAATACCTCCAAACCCTTCTCAAACATTGTGCATGACCTCATCCTGCTATACAGCTTCACCATAAAATACCACCAAACCCTTCCCAAACATTGTGCATGTCCTCATCCTGCTATACAGCTTCACCATAAAATACCACCAAACCCTTCTCAAACATTGTGCATGTCCTCATCCTGCTATACAGCTTCACCATAAAATACCACCAAACCCTTCCCAAACATTGTGCATGACCTCATCTGCTATACAGCCTCACCATAAAATACCACCAAACCCTTCCCAAACATTGTGCATGTCCTCATCCTGCTATACAGCTTCATCATAAAATACCGCCAAACCCTTCCCAAACATTGTGCATGACCTCATCCTGCTATACAGCTTCACCATAAAATACCGCCAAACCCTTCCCAAACATTGTGCGTGTCCTCATCCTGCTATACAGCTTCACCATAAAATACCTCCAAACCCTTCCCAAACATTGTGCATGTCCTCATCCTGCTATACAGCTTCATCATAAAATACCACCAAACCCTTCCCAAACATTGTGCATGTCCTCATCCTGCTATACAGCTTCACCATAAAATACGACCAAACCCTTCCCAAACATTGTGCATGTCCTCATCCTGCTATACAGCTTCATCATAAAATACCACCAAACCCTTCCCAAACATTGTGCATGTCCTCATCCTGCTATACAGCTTCACCATAAAATACCTCCAAACCCTTCCCAAACATTGTGCATGTCCTCATCCTGCTATACAGCTTCATCATAAAATACCACCAAACCCTTCCCAAACATTGTGCATGTCCTCATCCTGCTATACAGCTTCACCATAAAATACCACCAAAACCCTTCCCAAACATTGTGCATGTCCTCATCCTGCTATACAGCTTCACCATAAAATACCGCCAAACCCTTCCCAAACATTGTGCATGTCCTCATCCTGCTATACAGCTTCATCATAAAATACCACCAAACCATTCCCAATCATTGTGCATGACCTCATCCTGCTATACAGCTTCACCATAAAATACCGCAAAACCCTTCCCAAACATTGTGCATGTCCTCATCCTGCTATACAGCTTCACCATAAAATACCACCAAACCCTTCCCAAACATTGTGCATGTCCTCATCCTGCTATACAGCTTCACCATAAAATACCACCAAACCCTTCCCAAACATTGTGCATGTCCTCATCCTGCTATACAGCCTCACCATAAAATACCGCCAAACCCTTCCCAAACATTGTGCATGTCCTCATCCTGCTATACAGCCTCACCATAAAATACCACCAAACCCTTCTCAAACATTGTGCATGTCCTCATCCTGCTATACAGCTTCACCATAAAATACAGCCAAACCCTTCCCAAACATTGTGCATGTCCTCATCCTGCTATACAGCTTCACGATAAAATTCCGCCAAACCCCTCCAAACACTGTGCATGTCCTCATCCTGCTATACAGCTTCACCATAAAATACCACCAAACCCTTCCCAAACATTGTGCATGTCCTCATCCTGCTATACAGCTTCACCATAAAATACCGCCAAACCCTTCCCAAACATTGTGCATGTCCTCATCCTGCTATACAGCTTCACCATAAAATACCACCAAACCCTTCCCAAACATTGTGCATGACCTCATCCTGCTATACAGCTTCACCATAAAATACCACCAAACCCTTCCCAAACATTGTGCATGTCCTCATCCTGCAATACAGCTTCACCATAAAATACCGCCAAACCCTTCGCAAACATTGTGCATGACCTCATCCTGCTATACAGCTTCATCATAAAATACCACCAAACCCTTCCCAAACATTGTGCATGCCCTCATCCTGCTATACAGCTTCACCATAAAATACCACCAAACCCTTCCTAAACATTGTGCATGACCTCATCCTGCTATACAGCCTCACCATAAAATACCGCCAAACCCTTCCCAAACATTGTGCATGACCTCATCCTGCTATACAGCTTCACTATAAAATACCTCCAAACCCTTCCCAAACATTGTGCATGTCCTCATCCTGCTATACAGCTTCACCATAAAATACCACCAAACCCTTCCTAAACATTGTGCATGACCTCATCCTGCTATACAGCCTCACCATAAAATACCGCCAAACCCTTCCCAAACATTGTGCATGACCTCATCCTGCTATACAGCTTCACTATAAAATACCTCCAAACCCTTCCCAAACATTGTGCATGTCCTCATCCTGCTATACAGCTTCACCATAAAATACCGCCAAACCCTTCCCAAACATTGTGCATGTCCTCATCCTGCTATACAGCTTCACCATAAAATACCGCCAAACCCTTCTCAAACATTGTGCATGTCCTCATCCTGCTATACAGCTTCACCATAAAATACAGCCAAACCCTTCCCAAACATTGTGCATGTCCTCATCCTGCTATACAGCTTCACCATAAAATACAGCCAAACCCTTCCCAAACATTGTGCATGTCCTCATCCTGCTATACAGCTTCACCATAAAATACAGCCAAACCCTTCCCAAACATTGTGCATGTCCTCATCCTGCTATACAGCTTCACCATAAAATACCACCAAACCCTTCCCAAACATTGTGCATGACCTCATCCTGCTATACAGCTTCACCATAAAATACAGCCAAACCCTTCCCAAACATTGTGCATGTCCTCATCCTGCTATACAGCTTCACCATAAAATACAGCCAAACCCTTCCCAAACATTGTGCATGTCCTCATCCTGCTATACAGCTTCACCATAAAATACCGCCAAACCCTTCTCAAACATTGTGCATGTCCTCATCCTGCTATACAGCTTCACCATAAAATACAGCCAAACCCTTCCCAAACATTGTGCATGTCCTCATCCTGCTATACAGCTTCACCATAAAATACAGCCAAACCCTTCCCAAACATTGTGCATGTCCTCATCCTGCTATACAGCTTCACCATAAAATACCACCAAACCCTTCCCAAACATTGTGCATGACCTCATCCTGCTATACAGCTTCACCATAAAATACCACCAAACCCTTACCAAACATTGTGCATGACCTCATCCTGCTATACAGCTTCACCATAAAATACCACCAAACCCTTCCCAAACATTGTGCATGTCCTCATCCTGCTATACAGCTTCATCATAAAATACCACCAAACCCTTCCCAAACATTGGGCATGTCCTCATCCTGCTATACAGCTTCACCATAAAATACCACCAAACCCTTACCAAACATTGTGCATGACCTCATCCTGCTATACAGCTTCACCATAAAATACCGCCAAACCCTTCCCAAACATTGTGCATGTCCTCATCCTGCTATACAGCTTCACCATAAAATACCGCCAAACCCTTCCCAAACATTGTGCATGTCCTCATCCTGCTATACAGCTTCACCATAAAATACCACCAAACCCTTCTCAAACATTGTGCATGACCTCATCCTGCTATACAGCTTCACCATAAAATACCTCCAAACCCTTCCCAAACATTGTGCGTGTCCTCATCCTGCTATACAGCCTCACCATAAAATACCGCCAAACCCTTCCCAAACATTGTGCATGTCCTCATCCTGCTATACAGCCTCACCAAAAAATACCGCCAAACCCTTCCCAAACATTGTGCATGTCCTCATCCTGCTATACAGCCTCACCATAAAATACCACCAAACCCTTCCCAAACATTGTGCATGTCCTCATCCTACTATACAGCTTCACCATAAAATAGCGCCAAACCCTTCCCAAACATTGTGCATGTCCTCATCCTGCTATACAGCTTCACCATAAAATACCACCAAACCCTTCCCAAACATTGTGCATGTCCTCATCCTGCTATACGGCTTCATCATAAAATACCTCCAAACCCTTCCCAAACATTGTGCATGACCTCATCCTGCTATACAGCTTCATCATAAAATACCTCCAAACCCTTCCCAAACATTGTGCATGTCCTCATCCTGCTATACGGCTTCATCATAAAATACCTCCAAACCCTTCCCAAACATTGTGCATGTCCTCATCCTGCTATACAGCTTCACCATAAAATACCTCCAAACCCTTCCCAAACATTGTGCATGTCCTCATCCTGCTATACAGCTTCATCATAAAATACCTCCAAACCCTTCCCAAACATTGTGCATGTCCTCATCCTGCTATACGGCTTCATCATAAAATACCTCCAAACCCTTCCCAAACATTGTGCATGACCTCATCCTGCTATACAGCTTCATCATAAAATACCTCCAAACCCTTCCCAAACATTGTGCATGTCCTCATCCTGCTATACGGCTTCATCATAAAATACCTCCAAACCCTTCCCAAACATTGTGCATGTCCTCATCCTGCTATACAGCTTCACCATAAAATACCTCCAAACCCTTCCCAAACATTGTGCATGTCCTCATCCTGCTATACAGCTTCATCATAAAATACCTCCAAACCCTTCCCAAACATTGTGCATGTCCTCATCCTGCTATACAGCTTCATCATAAAATACCACCAAACCCTTCCCAAACATTGTGCATGTCCTCATCCTGCTATACAGCTTCACCATAAAATACCACCAAACCCTTCCCAAACATTGTGCATGTCCTCATCCTGCTATACAGCTTCATCATAAAATACCACCAAACCCTTCCCAAACATTGTGCATGACCTCATTTTGCTATACAGCTTCATCATAAAATACCACCAAACCCTTCCCAAACATTGTGCATGACCTCATCCTGCTATACAGCTTCATCATAAAATACCTCCAAACCCTTCCCAAACATTGTGCATGTCCTCATCCTGCTATACAGCTTCACCATAAAATACCTCCAAACCCTTCCCAAACATTGTGCATGTCCTCATCCTGCTATACAGCTTCACCATAAAATACCTCCAAACCCTTCCCAAACATTGTGCATGTCCTCATCCTGCTATACAGCTTCACCATAAAATACCTCCAAACCCTTCCCAAACATTGTGCATGACCTCATCCTGCTATACAGCTTCACCATAAAATACCTCCAAACCCTTCCCAAACATTCTGCATGTCCTCATCCTGCTATACAGCTTCACCATAAAATACCTCCAAACCCTTCCCAAACATTGTGCATGTCCTCATCCTGCTATACAGCTTCACCATAAAATACCTCCAAACCCTTCCCAAACATTGTGCATGTCCTCATCCTGCTATACAGCTCCACCATAAAATACCACCAAACCCTTCCCAAACATTGTGCATGACCTCATCCTGCTATACAGCTTCACCATAAAATACCTCCAAACCCTTCTCAAACATTGTGCATGTCCTCATCCTGCTATACAGCTTCACCATAAAATACCTCCAAACTCTTCCCAAACATTGTGCATGACCTCATCCTGCTATACAGCTTCATCATAAAATACCTCCAAACCCTTCCCAAACATTGTGCATGCCCTCATCCTGCTATACAGCTTCACCATAAAATACCACCAAACCCTTCCTAAACATTGTGCATGACCTCATCCTGCTATACAGCCTCACCATAAAATACCGCCAAACCCTTCCCAAACATTGTGCATGACCTCATCCTGCTATACAGCTTCACTATAAAATACCTCCAAACCCTTCCCAAACATTGTGCATGTCCTCATCCTGCTATACAGCTTCACCATAAAATACCACCAAACCCTTCCTAAACATTGTGCATGACCTCATCCTGCTATACAGCCTCACCATAAAATACCGCCAAACCCTTCCCAAACATTGTGCATGACCTCATCCTGCTATACAGCTTCACTATAAAATACCTCCAAACCCTTCCCAAACATTGTGCATGTCCTCATCCTGCTATACAGCTTCACCATAAAATACCGCCAAACCCTTCCCAAACATTGTGCATGTCCTCATCCTGCTATACAGCTTCACCATAAAATACCGCCAAACCCTTCTCAAACATTGTGCATGTCCTCATCCTGCTATACAGCTTCACCATAAAATACAGCCAAACCCTTCCCAAACATTGTGCATGTCCTCATCCTGCTATACAGCTTCACCATAAAATACAGCCAAACCCTTCCCAAACATTGTGCATGTCCTCATCCTGCTATACAGCTTCACCATAAAATACAGCCAAACCCTTCCCAAACATTGTGCATGTCCTCATCCTGCTATACAGCTTCACCATAAAATACCACCAAACCCTTCCCAAACATTGTGCATGACCTCATCCTGCTATACAGCTTCACCATAAAATACAGCCAAACCCTTCCCAAACATTGTGCATGTCCTCATCCTGCTATACAGCTTCACCATAAAATACAGCCAAACCCTTCCCAAACATTGTGCATGTCCTCATCCTGCTATACAGCTTCACCATAAAATACCGCCAAACCCTTCTCAAACATTGTGCATGTCCTCATCCTGCTATACAGCTTCACCATAAAATACAGCCAAACCCTTCCCAAACATTGTGCATGTCCTCATCCTGCTATACAGCTTCACCATAAAATACAGCCAAACCCTTCCCAAACATTGTGCATGTCCTCATCCTGCTATACAGCTTCACCATAAAATACCACCAAACCCTTCCCAAACATTGTGCATGACCTCATCCTGCTATACAGCTTCACCATAAAATACCACCAAACCCTTACCAAACATTGTGCATGACCTCATCCTGCTATACAGCTTCACCATAAAATACCACCAAACCCTTCCCAAACATTGTGCATGTCCTCATCCTGCTATACAGCTTCATCATAAAATACCACCAAACCCTTCCCAAACATTGGGCATGTCCTCATCCTGCTATACAGCTTCACCATAAAATACCACCAAACCCTTACCAAACATTGTGCATGACCTCATCCTGCTATACAGCTTCACCATAAAATACCGCCAAACCCTTCCCAAACATTGTGCATGTCCTCATCCTGCTATACAGCTTCACCATAAAATACCGCCAAACCCTTCCCAAACATTGTGCATGTCCTCATCCTGCTATACAGCTTCACCATAAAATACCACCAAACCCTTCTCAAACATTGTGCATGACCTCATCCTGCTATACAGCTTCACCATAAAATACCTCCAAACCCTTCCCAAACATTGTGCGTGTCCTCATCCTGCTATACAGCCTCACCATAAAATACCGCCAAACCCTTCCCAAACATTGTGCATGTCCTCATCCTGCTATACAGCCTCACCAAAAAATACCGCCAAACCCTTCCCAAACATTGTGCATGTCCTCATCCTGCTATACAGCCTCACCATAAAATACCACCAAACCCTTCCCAAACATTGTGCATGTCCTCATCCTGCTATACAGCTTCACCATAAAATACCACCAAACCCTTCCCAAACATTGTGCATGTCCTCATCCTACTATACAGCTTCACCATAAAATAGCGCCAAACCCTTCCCAAACATTGTGCATGTCCTCATCCTGCTATACAGCTTCACCATAAAATACCACCAAACCCTTCCCAAACATTGTGCATGTCCTCATCCTGCTATACGGCTTCATCATAAAATACCTCCAAACCCTTCCCAAACATTGTGCATGACCTCATCCTGCTATACAGCTTCATCATAAAATACCTCCAAACCCTTCCCAAACATTGTGCATGTCCTCATCCTGCTATACGGCTTCATCATAAAATACCTCCAAACCCTTCCCAAACATTGTGCATGTCCTCATCCTGCTATACAGCTTCACCATAAAATACCTCCAAACCCTTCCCAAACATTGTGCATGTCCTCATCCTGCTATACAGCTTCATCATAAAATACCTCCAAACCCTTCCCAAACATTGTGCATGTCCTCATCCTGCTATACAGCTTCATCATTAAATACCACCAAACCCTTCCCAAACATTGTGCATGACCTCATCCTGCTATACAGCTTCACCATAAAATACCTCCAAACCCTTCCCAAACATTGTGCATGTCCTCATCCTGCTATACAGCTTCACCATAAAATACCACCAAACCCTTCCCAAACATTGTGCATGTCCTCATCCTGCTATACAGCTTCATCATAAAATACCACCAAACCCTTCCCAAACATTGTGCATGATCTCATTTTGCTATACAGCTTCATCATAAAATACCACCAAACCCTTCCCAAACATTGTGCATGTCCTCATCCTGCTATACAGCTTCACCATAAAATACCTCCAAACCCTTCCCAAACATTGTGCATGTCCTCATCCTGCTATACAGCTTCACCATAAAATACCTCCAAACCCTTCCCAAACATTGTGCATGTCCTCATCCTGCTATACAGCTTCACCATAAAATACCTCCAAACCCTTCCCAAACATTGTGCATGACCTCATCCTGCTATACAGCTTCACCATAAAATACCTCCAAACCCTTCCCAAACATTGTGCATGTCCTCATCCTGCTATACAGCTTCACCATAAAATACCTCCAAACCCTTCCCAAACATTGTGCATGTCCTCATCCTGCTATACAGCTTCACCATAAAATACCTCCAAACCCTTCCCAAACATTGTGCATGTCCTCATCCTGCTATACAGCTCCACCATAAAATACCACCAAACCCTTCCCAAACATTGTGCATGACCTCATCCTGCTATACAGCTTCACCATAAAATACCTCCAAACCCTTCTCAAACATTGTGCATGTCCTCATCCTGCTATACAGCTTCACCATAAAATACCTCCAAACTCTTCCCAAACATTGTGCATGACCTCATCCTCCTATACAGCTTCATCATAAAATACCTCCAAACCCTTCCCAAACATTGTGCATGTCCTCATCCTGCTATACAGCTTCACCATAAAATACCTCCAAACCCTTCCCAAACATTGTGCATGTCCTCATCCTGCTATACAGCTTCACCATAAAATACCTCCAAACCCTTCCCAAACATTGTGCATGTCCTCATCCTGCTATACAGCTTCACCATAAAATACCTCCAAACCCTTCCCAAACATTGTGCATGTCCTCATCCTGCTATACGGCTTCATCATAAAATACCTCCAAACCCTTCCCAAACATTGTGCATGTCCTCATCCTGCTATACAGCTTCATCATAAAATACCTCCAAACCCTTCCCAAACATTGTGCATGTCCTCATCCTGCTATACGGCTTCATCATAAAATACCTCCAAACCCTTCCCAAACATTGTGCATGTCCTCATCCTGCTATACAGCTTCACCATAAAATACCTCCAAACCCTTCCCAAACATTGTGCATGACCTCATCCTGCTATACAGCTTCATCATAAAATACCACCAAACCCTTCCCAAACATTGTGCATGACCTCATCCTGCTATACAGCTTCACCATAAAATACCTCCAAACCCTTCCCAAACATTGTGCATGTCCTCATCCTGCTATACAGCTTCACCATAAAATACCTCCAAACCCTTCCCAAACATTGTGCATGTCCTCATCCTGCTATACAGCTTCATCATAAAATACCTCCAAACCCTTCCCAAACATTGTGCATGACCTCATCCTGCTATACAGCTTCACCATAAAATACCTCCAAACCCTTCTCAAACATTGTGCATGTCCTCATCCTGCTATACAGCTTCATCATAAAATACCTCCAAACCCTTCCCAAACATTGTGCATGTCCTCATCCTGCTATACAGCTTCACCATAAAATACCTCCAAACCCTTCCCAAACATTGTGCATGTCCTCATCCTGCTATACAGCTTCATCATAAAATACCTCCAAACCCTTCCCAAACATTGTGCATGTCCTCATCCTGCTATACAGCTTCATCATAAAATACCTCCAAACCCTTCCCAAACATTGTGCATGTCCTCATCCTGCTATACAGCTTCATCATAAAATACCTCCAAACCCTTCCCAAACATTGTGCATGACCTCATCCTGCTATACAGCTTCATCATAAAATACCTCCAAACCCTTCCCAAACATTGTGCATGACCTCATCCTGCTATACAGCTTCATCATAAAATACCTCCAAACCCTTCCCAAACATTGTGCATGACCTCATCCTGCTATACAGCTTCACCATAAAATACCTCCAAACCCTTCCCAAACATTGTGCATGTCCTCATCCTGCTATACAGCTTCATCATAAAATACCTCCAAACCCTTCCCAAACATTGTGCATGTCCTCATCCTGCTATACAGCTTCACCATAAAATACCTCCAAACCCTTCCCAAACATTGTGCATGTCCTCATCCTGCTATACAGCTTCATCATAAAATACCTCCAAACCCTTCCCAAACATTGTGCATGTCCTCATCCTGCTATACAGCTTCACCATAAAATACCTCCAAACCCTTCCCAAACATTGTGCATGTCCTCATCCTGCTATACAGCTTCACCATAAAATACCTCCAAACCCTTCCCAAACATTGTGCATGTCCTCATCCTGCTATACGGCTTCATCATAAAATACCTCCAAACCCTTCCCAAACATTGTGCATGTCCTCATCCTGCTATACAGCTTCACCATAAAATACCACCAAACCCATCCCAAACACTGTGCATGTCCTCATCCTGCTATACAACTTCATCATAAAATACCACCAAACCCTTCCCAAACATTGTGCATGTCCTCATCCTGCTATACAGCTTCATCATAAAATACCACCAAACCCTTCCCAAACATTGTGCATGTCCTCATCCTGCTATACAGCTTCATCATAAAATACCTCCAAACCCTTCCCAAACATTGTGCATGACCTCATCCTGCTATACAGCTTCATCATAAAATACCTCCAAACCCTTCCCAAACATTGTGCATGTCCTCATCCTGCTATACAGCTTCACCATAAAATACCTCCAAACCCTTCCCAAACATTGTGCATGTCCTCATCCTGCTATACAGCTTCACCATAAAATACCTCCAAACTCTTCCCAAACATTGTGCATGACCTCATCCTGCTATACAACTTCACCATAAAATACCACCAAAACCCTTCCCAAACATTGTGCATGTCCTCATCCTGCTATACAGCTTCATCATAAAAAACCAACAAACCCTTCCCAAACATTGTGCATGACCTCATCCTGCTATACAGCTTCACCATAAAATACCGCCAAACCCTTCCCAAACATTGTGCATGTCCTCATCCTGCTATACAGCTTCATCATAAAATACCACCAAACCCTTCCCAAACATTGTGCATGACCTCATCCTGCTATACAGCTTCACCATAAAATACCGCCAAACCCTTCCCAAACATTGTGCATGTCCTCATCCTGCTATACAGCTTCACCATAAAATACCGCCAAACCCTTCTCAAACATTGTGCATGTCCTCATCCTGCTATACAGCTTCACCATAAAATACCACCAAACCCTTCCCAAACATTGTGCATGTCCTCATCCTGCTATACAGCTCCACCATAAAATACCTCCAAACCCTTCCCAAACATTGTGCATGTCCTCATCCTGCTATACAGCTTCACCATAAAATACCTCCAAACCCTTCCCAAACATTGTGCATGTCCTCATCCTGCTATACAGCTTCACCATAAAATACCTCCAAACCCTTCCCAAACATTGTGCATGACCTCATCCTGCTATACAGCTTCACCATAAAATACCTCCAAACCCTTCCCAAACATTGTGCATGTCCTCATCCTGCTATACAGCTTCACCATAAAATACCTCCAAACCCTTCCCAAACATTGTGCATGACCTCATCCTGCTATACAGCTTCACCATAAAATACCTCCAAACCCTTCCCAAACATTGTGCATGACCTCATCCTGCTATACAGCTTCACCATAAAATACCTCCAAACCCTTCCCAAACATTGTGCATGACCTCATCCTGCTATACAGCTTCACCATAAAATACCACCAAAACCCTTCCCAAACATTGTGCATGTCCTCATCCTGCTATACAGCTTCAACATAAAATACCGCCAAACCCTTCCCAAACATTGTGCATGTCCTCATCCTGCTATACAGCTTCATTATAAAATACCAACAAACCCTTCCCAAACATTGTGCATCTCCTCATCCTGCTATACAGCTTCACCATAAAATACCGCCAAACCCTTCTCAAACATTGTGCATGTCCTCATCCTGCTATACAGCTTCACCATAAAATACCACCAAAACCCTTCCCAAACATTGTGCATGTCCTCATCCTGCTATACAGCTTCACCATAAAATACCGCCAAACCCTTCCCAAACATTGTGCATGTCCTCATCCTGCTATACAGCTTCACCATAAAATACCGCCAAACCCTTCCCAAACATTGTGCATGTCCTCATCCTGCTATACAGCTTCACCATAAAATACCGCCAAACCCTTCCCAAACATTGTGCATGACCTCATCCTGCTATACAGCTTCACCATAAAATACCACCAAACCCTTCCCAAACATTGTGCATGTCCTCATCCTGCTATACAGCTTCATCATAAAATACGACCAAACCCTTCTCAAACATTGTGCATGTCCTCATCCTGCTATACAGCTTCACCATAAAATACCACCAATCCCTTCCCAAACATTGTGCATGTCCTCATCCTGCTATACAGCTTCACCATAAAATACCACCAAACCCTTCCCAAACATTGTGCATGACCTCATCCTGCTATACAGCTTCACCATAAAATACCACCAAACCCTTCCCAAACATTGTGCATGACCTCATCCTGCTATACAGCTTCACCATAAAATACCACCAAACCCTTCCCAAACATTGTGCATGACCTCATCCTGCTATACAGCTTCACCATAAAATACCACCAAACCCTTCCCAAACACTGTGCAAGACCTCATCCTGCTATACAGCTTCATCATAAAATACGACCAAACCCTTCTCAAACATTGTGCATGTCCTCATCCTGCTATACAGCTTCACCATAAAATACCACCAAACCCTTCCCAAACATTGTGCATGACCTCATCCTGCTATACAGCTTCACCATAAAATACCACCAAACCCTTCCCAAACATTGTGCATGTCCTCATCCTGCTATACAGCTTCACCATAAAATACCACCAAACCCTTCCCAAACACTGTGCAAGACCTCATCCTGCTATACAGCTTCATCATAAAATACGACCAAACCCTTCTCAAACATTGTGCATGTCCTCATCCTGCTATACAGCTTCACCATAAAATACCACCAAACCCTTCTCAAACATTGTGCATGTCCTCATCCTGCTATACAGCTTCACCATAAAATACCACCAAACCCTTCCCAAACATTGTGCATGTCCTCATCCTGCTATACAGCTTCATCATAAAATACCACCAAACCCTTCCCAAACATTGTGCATGACCTCATCCTGCTATACAGCTTCACCATAAAATACAGCCAAACCCTTCCCAAACATTGTGCATGTCCTCATCCTGCTATACAGCTTCACCATAAAATACCACCAAACCCTTCCCAAACATTGTGCATGTCCTCATCCTGCTATACAGCTTCACCATAAAATACAGCCAAACCCTTCCCAAACATTGTGCATGTCCTCATCCTGCTATACAGCTTCACCATAAAATACCACCAAACCCTTCCCAAACATTGTGCATGTCCTCATCCTGCTATACAGCTTCACCATAAAATACCGCCAAACCCTTCCCAAACATTGTGCATGTCCTCATCCTGCTATACAGCTTCATCATAAAATACCACCAAACCCTTCCCAAACATTGTGCATGACCTCATCCTGCTATACAGCTTCACCATAAAATACCTCCAAACCCTTCCCAAACATTGTGCATGTCCTCATCCTGCTATACAGCTTCACCATAAAATACCTGCAAACCCTTCCCAAACATTGTGCATGTCCTCATCCTGCTATACAGCTTCACCATAAAATACCACCAAACCCTTCTCAAACATTGTGCATGTCCTCATCCTGCTATACAGCTTCACCATAAAATACCACCAAACCCTTCCCAAACATTGTGCATGACCTCATCCTGCTATACAGCTTCACCATAAAATACCACCAAACCCTTCCCAAACATTGTGCATGACCTCATCCTGCTATACAGCTTCACCATAAAATACCACCAAACCCTTCCCAAACATTGTGCATGTCCTCATACTGCTATACAGCTTCACCATAAAATACCTCCAAACCCTTCCCAAACATTGTGCATGACCTCATCCTGCTATACAGCTTCACCATAAAATACCACCAAACCCTTCCCAAACATTGTGCATGTCCTCATCCTGCTATACAGCTTCACCATAAAATACAGCCAAACCCTTCCCAAACATTGTGCATGTCCTCATACTGCTATACAGCTTCATCATAAAATACCACCAAACCCTTCCCAAACATTGTGCATGTCCTCATCCTGCTATACAGCTTCACCATAAAATACCGCCAAACCCTTCCCAAACATTGTGCATGTCCTCATCCTGCTATACAGCTTCACCATAAAATACCACCAAACCCTTCCCAAACATTGTGCATGTCCTCATCCTGCTATACAGCTTCACCATAAAATACCACCAAACCCTTCCCAAACATTGTGCATGTCCTCATCCTGCTATACAGCTTCACCATAAAATACCGCCAAACCCTTCCCAAACATTGTGCATGTCCTCATCCTGCTATACAGCTTCATCATAAAATACCACCAAACCCTTCCCAAACATTGGGCATGTCCTCATCCTGCTATACAGCTTCACCATAAAATACCACCAAACCCTTCCCAAACATTGTGCATGTCCTCATCCTGCTATACAGCTTCACCATAAAATACCGCCAAACCCTTCCCAAACATTGTGCATGTCCTCATCCTGCTATACAGCTTCACCATAAAATACCGCCAAACCCTTCCCAAACATTGTGCATGACCTCACCCTGCTATACAGCTTCATCATAAAATACCACCAAACCCTTCCCAAACATTGGGCATGTCCTCATCCTGCTATACAGCTTCACCATAAAATACCACCAAACCCTTACCAAACATTGTGCATGACCTCATCCTGCTATACAGCTTCACCATAAAATACCGCCAAACCCTTCCCAAACATTGTGCATGTCCTCATCCTGCTATACAGCTTCATCATAAAATACCACCAAACCCTTCCCAAACATTGGGCATGTCCTCATCCTGCTATACAGCTTCACCATAAAATACCACCAAACCCTTACCAAACATTGTGCATGACCTCATCCTGCTATACAGCTTCACCATAAAATACCGCCAAACCCTTCCCAAACATTGTGCATGTCCTCATCCTGCTATACAGCTTCACCATAAAATACCGCCAAACCCTTCCCAAACATTGTGCATGTCCTCATCCTGCTATACAGCTTCACCATAAAATACCGCCAAACCCTTACCAAACATTGTGCATGTCCTCATCCTGCTATACAGCTCCACCATAAAATACCACCAAACCCTTCTCAAACATTGTGCATGACCTCATCCTGCTATACAGCTTCACCATAAAATACCGCCAAACCCTTCCCAAACATTGTGCATGTCCTCATCCTGCTATACAGCCTCACCATAAAATACCGCCAAACCCTTCCCAAACATTGTGCATGTCCTCATCCTGCTATACAGCTCCACCATAAAATACCGCCAAACCCTTCCCAAACATTGTGCATGACCTCATCCTGCTATACAGCTTCACCATAAAATACCACCAAACCCTTCGCAAACATTGTGCATGACCACATACTGCTATACAGCTTCACCATAAAATACCTCCAAACCCTTCCCAAACATTGTGCATGTCCTCATCCTGCTATACAGCCTCACCATAAAATACCGCCAAACCCTTCCCAAACATTGTGCATGTCCTCATCCTGCTGTACAGCTCCACCATAAAATACCACCAAACCCTTCCCAAACATTGTGCATGTCCTCATCCTGCTATACAGCCTCACCATAAAATACCGCCAAACCCTTCCCAAACATTGTGCATGTCCTCATCCTGCTATACAGCTTCACCATAAAATACCACCAAACCCTTCCCAAACATTGTGCATGACCTCATCCTGCTATACAGCTTCACCATAAAATAGCGCCAAACCCTTCCCAAACATTGTGCATGTCCTCATCCTGCTATACAGCTTCACCATAAAATACCGCCAATCCCTTCCCAAACATTGTGCATGTCCTCATCCTGCTATACAGCTTCACCATAAAATACCACCAAACCCTTCTCAAACATTGTGCATGTCCTCATCCTGCTATACAGCTTCATCAGAAAATACCGCCAAACCCTTCTCAGACATTGTGCATGTCCTCATCCTGCTATACAGCTTCACCATAAAATACCACCAAACCCTTCCCAAACATTGTGCATGTCCTCATCCTGCTATACAGCTTCACCATAAAATACCGCCAAACCCTTCCCAAACATTGTGCATGTCCTCATCCTGCTATACAACCTCACCATAAAATACCACCAAACCCTTCTCAAACATTGTGCATGACCTCATCCTGCTATACAGCTTCACCATAAAATACAGCCAAACCCTTCCCAAACATTGTGCATGTCCTCATCCTGCTATACAGCTTCACCATAAAATACAGACAAACCCTTCCCAAACATTGTGCATGTCCTCATCCTGCTATACAGCTTCACCATAAAATACCGCCAAACCCCTCCAAACACTGTGCATGTCCTCATCCTGCTATACAGCTTCACCATAAAATACCACCAAACCCTTCTCAAACATTGTGCATGACCTCATCCTACTATACAGCTTCACCATAAAATACCGCCAAACCCTTCTCAAACATTGTGCATGTCCTCATCCTGCTATACAGCTTCACCATAAAATACCACCAAACCCTTCTCAAACATTGTGCATGACCTCATCCTACTATACAGCTTCACCATAAAATACCGCCAAACCCTTCTCAAACATTGTGCATGTCCTCATCCTGCTATACAGCTTCACCATAAAATACCTCCAAACCCTTCTCAAACATTGTGCATGACCTCATCCTGCTATACAGCTTCACCATAAAATACCGCCAAACCCCTCCAAATACTGTGCATGTCCTCATCCTGCAATACAGCTTCACCATAAAATACCACCAAACCCTTCTCAAACATTGTGCATGTCCTCATCCTGCTATACAGCCTCACCATAAAATACCTCCAAACCCTTCCCAAACATTGTGCATGTCCTCATCCTGCTATACAGCTTCACCATAAAATACAGCCAAACCCTTCCCAAACATTGTGCATGTCCTCATCCTGCTATACAGCTTCACCATAAAATACCGCCAAACCCTTCCCAAACATTGTGCATGTCCTCATCCTGCTATACAGCTTCACCATAAAATACCTCAAAACCCTTCCCAAACATTGTGCATGTCCTCATCCTGCAATACAGCTTCACCATAAAATACCGCCAAACCCTTCCCAAACATTGTGCATGTCCTCATCCTGCTATACAGCCTCACCATAAAATACCTCCAAACCCTTCCCAAACATTGTGCATGTCCTCATCGTGCTATACAGCTCCACCATAAAATACCACCAAACCCTTCTCAAACATTGTGCATGACCTCATCCTACTATACAGCTTCACCATAAAATACCGCCAAACCCTTCCCAAACATTGTGCATGTCCTCATCGTGCTATACAGCTCCACCATAAAATACCACCAAACCCTTCTCAAACATTGTGCATGACCTCATCCTACTATACAGCTTCATCATAAAATACCTCCAAACCCTTCCCAAACATTGTGCATGTCCTCATCCTGCAATACAGCTTCACCATAAAATACCACCAAACCCTTCCCAAACATTGTGCATGACCTCATCCTGCTATACAGCTTCACCATAAAATACCTCCAAACCCTTCCCAAACATTGTGCATGTCCTCATCCTGCTATACAGCCTCACCATAAAATACCTCCAAACCCTTCCCAAACATTGTGCATGTCCTCATCCTGCTATACAGCTTCACCATAAAATACCTCCAAACCCTTCCCAAACATTGTGCATGTCCTCATCCTGCTATACAGTTTCACCATAAAATACAGCCAAACCCTTCCCAAACATTGTGCATGTCCTCATCCTGCTATACAGCTTCACCAAAAAATACCTCCAAACCCTTCCCAAACATTGTGCATGTCCTCATCCTGCAATACAGCTTCACCATAAAATACCGCCAAACCCTTCCCAAACATTGTGCATGACCTCATCCTGCTATACAGCTTCACCATAAAATACCTCCAAACCCTTCCCAAACATTGTGCATGACCTCATCCTGCTATACAGCTTCACCATAAAATACCTCCAAACCCTTCCCAAACATTGTGCATGTCCTCATCCTGCAATACAGCTTCACCATAAAATACCACCAAACCCTTCTCAAACATTGTGCATGTCCTCATCCTACTATACAGCTTCACCATAAAATACCTCCAAACCCTTCCCAAACATTGTGCATGTCCTCATCCTGCAATACAGCTTCACCATAAAATACCTCCAAACCCTTCCCAAACATTGTGCATGTCCTCATCGTGCTATACAGCTTCATCATAAAATACCACCAAACCCTTCGCAAACATTGTGCATGACCTCATCCTGCTATTCAGCTTCACTATAAAATACCACCAAACCCTTCCCAAACATTGTGCATGTCCTCATCCTGCTATACAGCTTCACCATAAAATACCACCAAACCCTTCGCAAACATTGTGCATGACCTCATCCTGCTATACAGCTTCACCATAAAATACCACCAAACCCTTCGCAAACATTGTGCATGTCCTCATCCTGCTATACAGCTTCATCATAAAATACCACCAAACCCTTCGCAAACATTGTGCATGACCTCATCCTGCTATACAGCTTCATCATAAAATACCACCAAACCCTTCTCAAACATTGTGCATGACCTCATCCTGCTATACAACTTCATCATAAAATACCAGCAAACCCTTCCCAAACATTGTGCATGTCCTCATCCTGCTATACAGCTTCACCATAAAATACCACCAAACCCTTCTCAAACATTGTGCATGACCTCATCCTGCTATACAGCTTCACCATAAAATACCACCAAACCCTTCTCAAACATTGTGCATGTCCTCATCGTGCTATACAGCTCCACCATAAAATACCACCAAACCCTTCTCAAACATTGTGCATGTCCTCATCCTGCTATACAGCTTCACCATAAAATACCACCAAACCCTTCTCAAACATTGTGCATGACCTCATCCTACTATACAGCTTCACCATAAAATACCTCCAAACCCTTCGCAAACATTGTGCATGACCTCATCCTGCTATACAGCTTCACCATAAAATACCGCCAAACCCTTCCTAAACATTGTGCATGTCCTCATCCTGCTATACAGCTTCATCATAAAATACCACCAAACCCTTCGCAAACATTGTGCATGACCTCATCTTGCTATACAGCCTCACCATAAAATACCGCCAAACCCTTCCCAAACATTGTGCATGACCTCATCCTGCTATACAGCTTCACCATAAAATACCTCCAAACCCTTCCCAAACATTGTGCATGTCCTCATCCTGCTATACAGCTTCACCATAAAATACCACCAAACCCTTCCTAAACATTGTGCATGACCTCATCCTGCTATACAGCTTCACCATAAAATACCACCAAACCCTTCCCAAACATTGTGCATGACCTCATCTTGCTATACAGCCTCACCATAAAATACCACCAAACCCTTCCTAAACATTGTGCATGTCCTCATCCTGCTATACAGCTTCACCATAAAATACCGCCAAACCCTTCCTAAACATTGTGCATGTCCTCATCCTGCTATACAGCTTCACCATAAAATACAGCCAAACCCTTCCTAAACATTGTGCATGTCCTCATCCTGCTATACAGCTTCACCATAAAATACCTCCAAACCCTTCCCAAACATTGTGCATGAACTCATCCTGCTATACAGCTTCACCATAAAATACCGCCAAACCCTTCCTAAACATTGTGCATGTCCTCATCCTGCTATACAGCTTCACCATAAAATACCGCCAAACCCTTCCTAAACATTGTGCATGTCCTCATCCTGCTATACAGCTTCACCATAAAATACAGCCAAACCCTTCCTAAACATTGTGCATGTCCTCATCCTGCTATACAGCTTCACCATAAAATACAGCCAAACCCTTCCTAAACATTGTACATGACCTCATCCTGCTATACAGCTTCACCATAAAATACCGCCAAACCCTTCCTAAACATTGTGCATGTCCTCATCCTGCTATACAGCTTCACCATAAAATACAGCCAAACCCTTCCTAAACATTGTGCATGTCCTCATCCTGCTATACAGCTTCACCATAAAATACAGCCAAACCCTTCCCAAACATTGTACATGTCCTCATCCTGCTATACAGCATCACCATAAAATACCGCCAAACCCTTCCTAAACATTGTGCATGTCCTCATCCTGCTATACAGCTTCACCATAAAATACCTCCAAACCCTTCCCAAACATTGTGCATGTCCTCATCCTGCTATACAGCTTCACCATAAAATACCGCCAAACCCATCCCAAACATTGTGCATGACCTCATCCTGCTATACAGCTTCACCATAAAATACCGCCAAACCCTTCCCAAACATTGTGCATGACCTCATCCTGCTATACAGCTTCACCATAAAATACCACCAAACCCTTCCCAAACATTGTGCATGACCTCATCCTGCTATACAGCTTCATCATAAAATACCGCCAAACCCTTCCCAAACATTGTGCATGTCCTCATCCTGCTATACAGCTTCACCATAAAATACCACCAAACCCTTCCTAAACATTGTGCATGTCCTCATCCTGCTATACAGCTTCACCATAAAATACCACCAAACCCTTCACAAACATTGTGCATGACCTCATCCTGCTATACAGCCTCACCATAAAATACCGCCAAACCCTTCCCAAACATTGTGCATGTCCTCATCCTGCTATACAGCTCCACCATAAAATACCACCAAACCCTTCCCAAACATTGTGCATGTCCTCATCCTGCTATACAGCCTCACTATAAAATACCGCCAAACCCTTCCCAAACATTGTGCATGTCCTCATCCTGCTATACAGCTTCATCATAAAATACCGCCAAACCCTTCCAAACACTGTGCGTGACCTCATCCTGCTATACAGCTTCATCATAAAATACCGCCAAACCCTTCCCAAACATTGTGCATGACCTCATCCTGCTATACAGCTTCACCATAAAATACCACCAAACCCTTCCCAAACATTGTGCATGTCCTCATCCTGCTATACAGCTCCACCATAAAATACCACCAAACCCTTCCCAAACATTGTGCATGTCCTCATCCTGCTATACAGCTTCACCATAAAATACCTCCAAACCCTTCCCAAACATTGTGCATGTCCTCATCCTGCTATACAGCTTCACCATAAAATACCACCAAACCCTTCCCAAACATTGTGCATGTCCTCATCCTGCTATACAGCTTCACCATAAAATACCTCCAAACCCTTCCCAAACATTGTGCATGTCCTCATCCTGCTATACAGCTTCATCATAAAATACCGCCAAACCCTTCCCAAACATTGTGCATGTCCTCATCCTGCTATACAGCTTCACCATAAAATACCGCCAATCCCTTCTCAAACATTGTGCATGACCTCATCCTGCTATACAGCTTCACCATAAAATACCACCAAACCCTTCCCAAACATTGTGCATGACCTCATCCTGCTATACAGCTTCATCATAAAATACCGCCAAACCCTTCTCAAACATTGTGCATGACCTCATCCTGCTATACAGCTTCATCATAAAATACCACCAAACCCTTCCCAAACATTGTGCATGTCCTCATCCTGCTATACAGCTTCACCATAAAATACCTCCAAACCCTTCCCAAACATTGTGCATGTCCTCATCCTGCTATACAGCTTCACCATAAAATACCACCAAACCCTTCCCAAACATTGTGCATGACCTCATCCTGCTATACAGCTTCACCATAAAATACCACCAAACCCTTCCCAAGCATTGTGCATGTCCTCACCCTGCTATACAGCTTCATCATAAAATACCACCAAACCCTTCCCAAACATTGTGCATGTCCTCATCCTGCTATACAGCTTCACCATAAAATACCTCCAAACCCTTCCCAAACATTGTGCATGTCCTCATCCTGCTATACAGCTCCACCATAAAATACCACCAAACCCTTCCCAAACATTGTGCATGACCTCATCCTGCTATACAGCTTCACCATAAAATACCACCAAACCCTTCCCAAACATTGTGCATGACCTCATCCTGCTATACAGCTTCACCATAAAATACCTCCAAACCCTTCCCAAACATTGTGCATGTCCTCATCCTGCTATACAGCTCCACCATAAAATACCACCAAACCCTTCCCAAACATTGTGCATGTCCTCATCCTGCTATACAGCTCCACCATAATATACCTCCAAACCCTTCCCAAACATTGTGCATGACCTCATCCTGCTATACAGCTCCACCATAATATACCTCCAAACCCTTCCCAAACATTGTGCATGTCCTCATCCTGCTATACAGCTTCACCATAAAATACCTCCAAACCCTTCCCAAACATTGTGCATGACCTCATCCTGCTATACAGCTTCACCATAAAATACCTCCAAACCCTTCCCAAACATTGTGCATGACCTCATCCTGCTATACAGCTTCACCATAAAATACCTCCAAACCCTTCCCAAACATTGTGCATGACCTCATCCTGCTATACAGCTCCACCATAATATACCGCCAAACCCTTCCCAAACATTGTGCATGTCCTCATCCTGCTATACAGCTCCACCATAATATACCTCCAAACCCTTCCCAAACATTGTGCATGACCTCATCCTGCTATACAGCTCCACCATAATATACCTCCAAACCCTTCCCAAACATTGTGCATGACCTCATCCTGCTATACAGCTTCACCATAAAATACCACCAAACCCTTCCCAAACATTGTGCATGACCTCATCCTGCTATACAGCTTCACCATAAAATACCTCCAAACCCTTCCCAAACATTGTGCATGACCTCATCCTGCTATACAGCTCCACCATAATATACCTCCAAACCCTTCCCAAACATTGTGCATGACCTCATCCTGCTATACAGCTTCACCATAAAATACCACCAAACCCTTCCCAAACATTGTGCATGTCCTCATCCTGCTATACAGCCTCACCATAAAATACCACCAAACCCTTCCCAAACATTGTGCATGTCCTCATCCTGCTATACAGCTTCACCATAAAATACCTCCAAACCCTTCCCAAACATTGTGCATGACCTCATCCTGCTATACAGCTTCACCATAAAATACCTCCAAACCCTTCCCAAACATTGTGCATGTCCTCATCCTGCTATACAGCTCCACCATAATATACCTCCAAACCCTTCCCAAACATTGTGCATGACCTCATCCTGCTATACAGCTTCACCATAAAATACCTCCAAACCCTTCCCAAACATTGTGCATGTCCTCATCCTGCTATACAGCTTCACCATAATATACCTCCAAACCCTTCCCAAACATTGTGCATGACCTCATCCTGCTATACAGCTCCACCATAATATACCTCCAAACCCTTCCCAAACATTGTGCATGACCTCATCCTGCTATACAGCTTCACCATAAAATACCACCAAACCCTTCCCAAACATTGTGCATGTCCTCATCCTGCTATACAGCCTCACCATAAAATACCACCAAACCCTTCCCAAACATTGTGCATGTCCTCATCCTGCTATACAGCTTCACCATAAAATACCTCCAAACCCTTCCCAAACATTGTGCATGACCTCATCCTGCTATACAGCTTCACCATAAAATACCTCCAAACCCTTCCCAAACATTGTGCATGTCCTCATCCTGCTATACAGCTTCACCATAAAATACCTCCAAACCCTTCCCAAACATTGTGCATGTCCTCATCCTGCTATACAGCTTCACCATAAAATACCACCAAACCCTTCCCAAACATTGTGCATGTCCTCATCCTGCTATACAGCTCCACCATAAAATACCTCCAAACCCTTCCCAAACATTGTGCGTGACCTCATCCTGCTATACAGCTTCACCATAAAATACCTCCAAACCCTTCCCAAACATTGTGCATGTCCTCATACTGCTATACAGCTTCATCATAAAATACCACCAAACCCTTCCCAAACATTGTGCATGTCCTCATCCTGCTATACAGCTTCACCATAAAATACCTCCAAACCCTTCCCAAACATTGTGCATGTCCTCATCCTGCTATACAGCTTCATCATAAAATACCACCAAACCCTTCCCAAACATTGTGCATGACCTCATCCTGCTATACAGCTTCACCATAAAATACCGCCAAACCCTTCCCAAACATTGTGCATGTCCTCATCCTGCTATACAGCTTCATCATAAAATACCTCCAAACCCTTCTCAAACATTGTGCATGACCTCATCCTGCTATACAGCTTCATCATAAAATACCGCCAAACCCTTCCCAAACATTGTGCATGTCCTCATCCTGCTATACAGCTTCACCATAAAATACCACCAAACCCTTCTCAAACATTGTGCATGTCCTCATCCTGCTATAGAGCTCCACCATAAAATACCACCAAACCCATCCCAAACTTTGTGCATGACCTCATCCTGCTATACAGCTTCACCATAAAATACCGCCAAACCCTTCCCAAACATTGCGCATGTCCTCATCCTGCTATACAGCTTCACCATAAAATACCACCAAACCCTTCTCAAACATTGTGCATGTCCTCATCCTGCTATAGAGCTCCACCATAAAATACCACCAAACCCATCCCAAACTTTGTGCATGACCTCATCCTGCTATACAGCTCCACCATAAAATACCTCCAAACCCTTCCCAAACATTGTGCATGACCTCATCCTGCTATACAGCTTCACCATAAAATACCGCCAAACCCTTCCCAAACATTGTGCATGTCCTCATCCTGCTATACAGCTTCATCATAAAATACCTCCAAACCCTTCTCAAACATTGTGCATGTCCTCATCCTGCTATACAGCTTCACCATAAAATACCACCAAACCCTTCCCAAACATTGTGCATGACCTCATCCTGCTATACAGCTTCACCATAAAATACCGCCAAACCCTTCCCAAACATTGTGCATGTCCTCATCCTGCTATACAGCTTCATCATAAAATACCTCCAAACCCTTCTCAAACATTGTGCATGTCCTCATCCTGCTATACAGCTTCACTATAAAATACCACCAAACCCTTCCCAAACATTGTGCATCTCCTCATCCTGCTATACAGCTTCACCATAAAATACCACCAAACCCTTCTCAAACATTGTGTATGTCCTCAACCTGCTATACAGCTTCACCATAAAATACCGCCAAACCCTTCCCAAACATTGTGCATGTCCTCATCCTGCTATACAGCTTCACTATAAAATACCACCAAACCCTTCCCAAACATTGTGCATGTCCTCATCCTGCTATACAGCTTCACTATAAAATACCTCCAAACCCTTCTCAAACATTGTGCATGTCCTCATCCTGCTATACAGCTTCACCATAAAATACCTCCAAACCCTTCTCAAACATTGTGCATGTCCTCATCCTGCTATACAGCTTCACCATAAAATACCACCAAACCCTTCTCAAACATTGTGCATGTCCTCATCCTGCTATACAGCTTCACCATAAAATACCGCCAAACCCTTCCCAAACATTGTGCATGTCCTCATCCTGCTATACAGCTTCACCATAAAATACCTCCAAACCCTTCTCAAACATTGTGCATGTCCTCATCCTGCTATACAGCTTCACCATAAAATACCGCCAAACCCTTCCCAAACATTGTGCATGTCCTCATCCTGCTATACAGCTTCACCATAAAATACCTCCAAACCCTTCTCAAACATTGTGCATGTCCTCATCCTGCTATACAGCTTCATCATAAAATACCTCCAAACCCTTCCCAAACATTGTGCATGTCCTCATCCTGCTATACAGCTTCACTATAAAATACCACCAAACCCTTCCCAAACATTGTGCATGTCCTCATCCTGCTATACAGCTTCACCATAAAATACCACCAAACCCTTCTCAAACATTGTGCATGTCCTCATCCTGCTATACAGCTTCACCATAAAATACCTCCAAACCCTTCTCAAACATTGTGCATGTCCTCATCCTGCTATACAGCTTCACCATAAAATACCGCCAAACCCTTCCCAAACATTGTGCATGTCCTCATCCTGCTATACAGCTTCATCATAAAATACCTCCAAACCCTTCTCAAACATTGTGCATGTCCTCATCCTGCTATACAGCTCCACCATAAAATACCTCCAAACCCTTCTCAAACATTGTGCATGTCCTCATCCTGCTATACAGCTTCACCATAAAATACCGCCAAACCCTTCCCAAACATTGTGCATGACCTCATCCTGCTATACAGCTTCATCATAAAATACCTCCAAACCCTTCTCAAACATTGTGCATGTCCTCATCCTGCTATACAGCTTCACCATAAAATACCGCCAAACCCTTCCCAAACAGTGTGCATGACCTCATCCTGCTATACAGCTTCACCATAAAATACCTCCAAACCCTTCTCAAACATTGTGCATGTCCTCATCCTGCTATACAGCTTCACCATAAAATACCGCCAAACCCTTCCCAAACATTGTGCATGACCTCATCCTGCTATACAGCTCCACCATAAAATACCTCCAAACCCTTCTCAAACATTGTGCATGTCCTCATCCTGCTATACAGCTCCACCATAAAATACCACCAAACCCTTCCCAAACATTGTGCATGTCCTCATCCTGCTATACAGCTTCATCATAAAATACCTCCAAACCCTTCTCAAACATTGTGCATGTCCTCATCCTGCTATACAGCTTCACCATAAAATACCACCAAACCCTTCTCAAACATTGTGCATGTCCTCATCCTGCTATACAGCTTCACTATACAATACCACCAAACCATTCTCAAACATTGTGCATGTCCTCATCCTGCTATACAGCTTCACCATAAAATACCACCAAACCCTTCTCAAACATTGTGCATGTCCTCATCCTGCTATACAGCTTCACTATACAATACCACCAAACCCTTCCCAAACATTGTGCATGACCTCATCCTGCTATACAGCTTCACCATAAAATACCTCCAAACCCTTCCCAAACATTGTGCATGACCTCATCCTGCTATACAGCTTCATCATAAAATACCGCCAAACCCTTCCCAAACATTGTGTATGACCTCATCCTGCTATACAGCTTCACCATAAAATACCGCCAAACCCTTCCCAAACATTGTGCATGACCTCATCCTGCTATACAGCTTCACCATAAAATACCGCCAAACCCTTCCCAAACATTGTGCATGTCCTCATCCTGCTATACAGCTTCACCATAAAATACCGCCAAACCCTTCCCAAACATTGTGTATGACCTCATCCTGCTATACAGCTTCACCATAAAATACCGCCAAACCCTTCCCAAACATTGTGTATGACCTCATCCTACTATACAGCTTCACCATAAAATACCGCCAAACCCTTCCCAAACATTGTGCATGACCTCATCCTGCTATACAGCTTCACCATAAAATACCTCCAAACCCTTCCCAAACATTGTGCATGTCCTCATCCTGCTATACAGCTTCACCATAAAATACCGCCAAACCGTTCCCAAACATTGTGTATGACCTCATCCTGCTATACAGCTTCACCATAAAATACCGCCAAACCCTTCCCAAACATTGTGCATGACCTCATCCTGCTATACAGCTTCACCATAAAATACCGCCAAACCCTTCCCAAACATTGTGCATGTCCTCATCCTGCTATACAGCTTCACCATAAAATACCTCCAAACCCTTCTCAAACATTGTGCATGACCTCATCCTGCTATACAGCTTCACCATAAAATACCGCCAAACCCTTCCCAAACATTGTGCATGTCCTCATCCTGCTATACAGCTTCACCATAAAATACCGCCAAACCCTTCCCAAACATTGTGCATGACCTCATCCTGCTATACAGCTTCACCATAAAATACCACCAAACCCTTCCCAAACATTGTGCATGTCCTCATCCTGCTATACAGCTTCATCATAAAATACCTCCAAACCCTTCCCAAACATTGTGCATGTCCTCATCCTGCTATACAGCTTCACCATAAAATACCGCCAAACCCTTCCCAAACATTGTGCATGACCTCATCCTGCTATACAGCTTCACCATAAAATACCACCAAACCCTTCCCAAACATTGTGCATGTCCTCATCCTGCTATACAGCTCCACCATAAAATACCACCAAACCCTTCCCAAACATTGTGCATGTCCTCATCCTGCTATACAGCTTCACCATAAAATACCTCCAAACCCTTCCCAAACATTGTGCATGACCTCATCCTGCTATACAGCTTCACCATAAAATACCACCAAACCCTTCCCAAACACTGTACATGACCTCATCCTGCTATACAGCTTCACCATAAAATACCACCAAACCCTTCCCAAACATTGTGCATGTCCTCATCCTGCTATACAGCTCCACCATAAAATACCACCAAACCCTTCCCAAACATTGTGCATGTCCTCATCCTGCTATACAGCTTCACCATAAAATACCACCAAACCCTTCCCAAACATTGTGCATGTCCTCATCCTGCTATACAGCTTCACCATAAAATACCGCCAAACCCTTCCCAAACATTGTGCATGTCCTCATCCTGCTATACAGCTTCACCATAAAATACCGCCAAACCCTTCCCAAACATTGTGCATGACCTCATCCTGCTATACAACTTCACCATAAAATACCACCAAACCCTTCCCAAACATTGTGCATGTCCTCATCCTGCTATACAGCTTCACCATAAAATACCACCAAACCCTTCCCAAACATTGTGCATGTCCTCATCCTGCTATACAGCTTCACCATAAAATACCACCAAACCCTTCCCAAACATTGTGCATGTCCTCATCCTGCTATACAGCTTCACCATAAAATACCACCAAACCCTTCCCAAACATTGTGCATGTCCTCATCCTGCTATACAACTTCACCATAAAATACCTCCAAACCCTTCCCAAACATTGTGCATGTCCTCATCCTGCTATACAGCTTCACCATAAAATACCGCCAAACCCTTCCCAAACATTGTGCATGACCTCATCCTGCTATACAGCTTCACCATAAAATACCGCCAAACTCTTCCCAAACATTGTGCATGTCCTCATCCTGCTATACAGCTTCACCATAAAATACCGCCAAACCCTTCCCAAACATTGTGTATGACCTCATCCTGCTATACAGCTTCACCATAAAATACCTCCAAACCCTTCCCAAACATTGTGCATGTCCTCATCCTGCTATACAGCTTCACCATAAAATACCACCAAACCCTTCCCAAACATTGTGCATGAACTCATCCTGCTATACAACTTCACCATAAAATACCACCAAACCCTTCCCAAACATTGTGCATGACCTCATCCTGCTATACAGCTTCACCATAAAATACCTCCAAACCCTTCCCAAACATTGTGCATGTCCTCATCCTGCTATACAGCTTCACCATAAAATACCACCAAACCCTTCCCAAACATTGTGCATGTCCTCATCCTGCTATACAGCTTCACCATAAAATACCACCAAACCCTTCCCAAACATTGTGCATGACCTCATCCTGCTATACAGCTTCACCATAAAATACCTCCAAACCCTTCCCAAACATTGTGCATGTCCTCATCCTGCTATACAGCTTCATCATAAAATACCACCAAATCCTTCCCAAACATTGTGCATGACCTCATCCTGCTATACAGCTTCATCATGAAATACCACCAAACCCTTCCCAAACATTGTGCATGACCTCATCCTGCTATACAGCTTCATCATGAAATACCGCCAAATCCTTCCCAAACATTGTGCATGACCTCATCCTGCTATACAGCTTCATCATAAAATACCACCAAACCCTTCCCAAACATTGTGCATGTCCTCATCCTGCTATACAGCTTCATCATGAAATACCACCAAACCCTTCCCAAACATTGTGCATGACCTCATCCTGCTATACAGCTTCATCATAAAATACCACCAAACCCTTCCCAAACATTGTGCATGTCCTCATCCTGCTATACAGCTTCACCATAAAATACCGCCAAACCCCTCCAAACACTGTGCATGTCCTCATCCTGCTATACAACTTCATCATAAAATACCGCCAAACCCTTCCCAAACATTGTGCATGACCTCATCCTGCTATACAGCTTCATCATAAAATACCACCAAACCCTTCTCAAACATTGTGCATGTCCTCATCCTGCTATACGGCTTCATCATAAAATACCACCAAACCCTTCTCAAACATTGTGCATGTCCTCATCCTGCTATACAGCTTCACCATAAAATACCGCCAAACCCCTCCAAACACTGTGCATGTCGTCATCCTGCTATACAACTTCATCATAAAATACCGCCAAACCCTTCCCAAACATTGTGCATGACCTCATCCTGCTATACAGCTTCACCATAAAATACCGCCAAACCCCTCCAAACACTGTGCATGTCGTCATCCTGCTATACAACTTCATCATAAAATACCGCCAAACCCTTCCCAAACATTGTGCATGACCTCATCCTGCTATACAGCTTCATCATAAAATACCACCAAACCCTTCCCAAACATTGTGCATGTCCTCATCCTGCTATACAGCTTCACCATAAAATACCACCAAACCCTTCCCAAACATTGTGCATGTCCTCATCCTGCTATACAGCTTCACCATAAAATACCACCAAACTCTTCCCAAACATTGTGCATGTCCTCATCCTGCTATACAGCTTCACCATAAAATACCGCCAAACCCCTCCAAACACTGTGCATGTCGTCATCCTGCTATACAACTTCATCATAAAATACCGCCAAACCCTTCCCAAACATTGTGCATGACCTCATCCTGCTATACAGCTTCACCATAAAATACCGCCAAACCCTTCCCAAACATTGTGCATGACCTCATCCTGCTATACAGCTTCATCATAAAATACCACCAAACCCTTCCCAAACATTGTGCATGACCTCATCCTGCTATACAACTTCACCATAAAATACCTCCAAACCCTTCCCAAACATTGTGCATGTCCTCATCCTGCTATACAACTTCACCATAAAATACCACCAAACCCTTCCCAAACATTGTGCATGACCTCATCCTGCTATACAGCTTCACCATAAAATACCGCCAAACCCTTCCCAAACATTGTGCATGACCTCATCCTGCTATACAGCTTCATCATAAAATACCGCCAAACCCCTCCAAACACTGTGCATGTCCTCATCCTGCTATACAACTTCATCATAAAATACCGCCAAACCCTTCCCAAACATTGTGCATGTCCTCATCCTGCTATACAGCTTCACCATAAAATACCGCCAAACCCCTCCAAACACTGTGCATGTCGTCATCCTGCTATACAACTTCATCATAAAATACCGCCAAACCCTTCCCAAACATTGTGCATGACCTCATCCTGCTATACAGCTTCACCATAAAATACCGCCAAACCCTTCCCAAACATTGTGCATGACCTCATCCTGCTATACAGCTTCATCATAAAATACCACCAAACCCTTCCCAAACATTGTGCATGACCTCATCCTGCTATACAACTTCACCATAAAATACCTCCAAACCCTTCCCAAACATTGTGCATGTCCTCATCCTGCTATACAACTTCACCATAAAATACCACCAAACCCTTCCCAAACATTGTGCATGACCTCATCCTGCTATACAGCTTCACCATAAAATACCGCCAAACCCTTCCCAAACATTGTGCATGACCTCATCCTGCTATACAGCTTCATCATAAAATACCGCCAAACCCCTCCAAACACTGTGCATGTCCTCATCCTGCTATACAACTTCATCATAAAATACCGCCAAACCCTTCCCAAACATTGTGCATGACCTCATCCTGCTATACAGCTTCACCATAAAATACCGCCAAACCCTTCCCAAACATTGTGCATGACCTCATCCTGCTATACAGCTTCATCATAAAATACCACCAAACCCTTCCCAAACATTGTGCATGACCTCATCCTGCTATACAACTTCACCATAAAATACCTCCAAACCCTTCCCAAACATTGTGCATGTCCTCATCCTGCTATACAACTTCACCATAAAATACCACCAAACCCTTCCCAAACATTGTGCATGACCTCATCCTGCTATACAGCTTCACCATAAAATACCGCCAAACCCTTCCCAAACATTGTGCATGACCTCATCCTGCTATACAGCTTCACCATAAAATACCGCCAAACCCTTCCCAAACATTGTGCATGACCTCATCCTGCTATACAGCTTCATCATAAAATACCGCCAAACCCTTCCCAAACATTGTGCATGACCTCATCCTGCTATACAGCTTCATCATAAAATACCGCCAAACCCCTCCAAACACTGTGCATGTCCTCATCCTGCTATACAACTTCATCATAAAATACCGCCAAACCCTTCCCAAACATTGTGCATGACCTCATCCTGCTATACAGCTTCACCATAAAATACCGCCAAACCCTTCCCAAACATTGTGCATGACCTCATCCTGCTATACAGCTTCATCATAAAATACCTCCAAACCCTTCCCAAACATTGTGCATGACCTCATCCTGCTATACAGCTTCACCATAAAATACCGCCAAACCCTTCCCAAACATTGTGCATGACCTCATCCTGCTATACAGCTTCATCATAAAATACCGCCAAACCCCTCCAAACACTGTGCATGTCCTCATCCTGCTATACAACTTCATCATAAAATACCGCCAAACCCTTCCCAAACATTGTGCATGACCTCATCCTGCTATACAGCTTCATCATAAAATACCGCCAAACCCGTCCAAACACTGTGCATGTCCTCATCCTGCTATACAACTTCATCATAAAATACCACCAAACCCTTCCCAAACATTGTGCATGTCCTCATCCTGCTATACAACTTCACCATAAAATACCTCCAAACCCTTCCCAAACATTGTGCATGACCTCATCCTGCTATACAGCTTCACCATAAAATACCGCCAAACCCTTCCCAAACATTGTGCATGACCTCATCCTGCTATACAGCTTCATCATAAATACCGCCAAACCCTTCCCAAACATTGTGCATGACCTCATCCTGCTATACAGCTTCATCATAAAATACCGCCAAACCCCTCCAAACACTGTGCATGTCCTCATCCTGCTATACAGCTTCACCATAAAATACCGCCAAACCCTTCCCAAACATTGTGCATGACCTCATCCTGCTATACAGCTTCATCATAAAATACCGCCAAACCCCTCCAAACACTGTGCATGTCCTCATCCTGCTATACAACTTCATCATAAAATACCGCCAAACCCTTCCCAAACATTGTGCATGTCCTCATCCTGCTATACAGCTTCACCATAAAATACCGCCAAACCCTTCCCAAACATTGTGCATGACCTCATCCTGCTATACAGCTTCATCATAAAATACCGCCAAACCCCTCCAAACACTGTGCATGTCCTCATCCTGCTATACAACTTCATCATAAAATACCGCCAAACCCTTCCCAAACATTGTGCATGTCCTCATCCTGCTATACAGCTTCACCATAAAATACCACCAAACCCTTCTCAAACATTGTGCATGACCTCATCCTGCTATACAGCTTCACCATAAAATACCACCAAACCCTTCCCAAACATTGTGCATGACCTCATCCTGCTATACAGCTCCACCATAAAATACCGCCAAACCCTTCTCAAACATTGTGCATGTGCTCATCCTGCTATACAGCTTCACCATAAAATACCGCCAAACCCTTCCCAAACATTGTGCATGTCCTCATCCTGCTATACAGCTTCACCATAAAATACCGCCAAACCCTTCTCAAACATTGTGCATGTCCTCATCCTGCTATACAGCTTCACCATAAAATACCGCCAAACCCTTCCCAAACATTGTGCATGTCCTCATTCTGCTATACAGCTTCACCATAAAATACCGCCAAACCCTTCCCAAACATTGTGCATGTCCTCATTCTGCTATACAGCTTCACCAGAAAATACCGCCAAACCCTTCTCAAACATTGTGCATGTCCTCATCCTGCTATACAGCTTCATCATAAAATACCTCCAAACCCTTCTCAAACATTGTGCATGACCTCATCCTGCTATACAGCTTCATCATAAAATACCTCCAAACCCTTCCCAAACATTGTGCATGTCCTCATCCTGCTATACAGCTCCACCATAAAATACCGCCAAACCCTTCTCAAACATTGTGCATGTCCTCATCCTGCTATACAGCTTCACCATAAAATACCTCCAAACCCTTCCCAAACATTGTGCATGTCCTCATCCTGCTATACAGCTTCACCATAAAATACCTCCAAACCCTTCCCAAACATTGTGCATGTCCTCATCCTGCTATACAGCTTCACCATAAAATACCACCAAACCCTTCCCAAACATTGTGCATGTCCTCATCCTGCTATACAGCTTCACCATAAAATACCACCAAACCCTTCCCAAACATTGTGCATGTCCTCATCCTGCTATACAGCTTCATCATAAAATACCTCCAAACCCTTCTCAAACATTGTGCATGTCCTCATCCTGCTATACAGCTTCACCATAAAATACCTCCAAACCCTTCCCAAACATTGTGCATGTCCTCATCCTGCTATACAGCTTCACCATAAAATACCTCCAAACCCTTCCCAAACATTGTGCATGTCCTCATCCTGCTATACAGCTTCACCATAAAATACCGCCAAACCCTTCCCAAACATTGTGCATGTCCTCATCCTGCTATACAGCTTCACCATAAAATACCGCCAAACCCTTCCCAAACATTGTGCATGACCTCATCCTGCTATACAGCTTCACCATAAAATACCTTCAAACCCTTCCCAAACATTGTGCATGTCCTCATCCTGCTATACAGCTTCACCATAAAATACCTCCAAACCCTTCCCAAACATTGTGCATGTCCTCATCCTGCTATACAGCTTCACCATAAAATACCGCCAAACCCTTCTCAAACATTGTGCATGACCTCATCCTGCTATACAGCTCCACCATAAAATACCGCCAAACCCTTCTCAAACATTCTGCATGTCCTCATCCTGCTATACAGCTCCACCATAAAATACCACCAAACCCTTCCCAAACATTGTGCATGTCCTCATCCTGCTATACAGCTCCACCATAAAATACCGCCAAACCCTTCTCAAACATTGTGCATGTCCTCATCCTGCTATACAGCTCCACCATAAAATACCACCAAACCCTTCCCAAACATTGTGCATGACCTCATCCTGCTATACAGCTCCACGATAAAATACCGCCAAACCCTTCTCAAACATTGTGCATGACCTCATCCTGCTATACAGCTTCACCATAAAATACCACCAAACCATTCTCAAACATTGTGCATGACCTCATCCTGCTATACAGCTTCACCATAAAATACCGCCAAACCCTTCTCAAACATTGTGCATGTCCTCATCCTGCTATACAGCTTCACCATAAAATACCACCAAACCCTTCCCAAACATTGTGCATGACCTCATCCTGCTATACAGCTTCACCATAAAATACCGCCAAACCATTCTCAAACATTGTGCATGTCCTCATCCTGCTATACAGCTTCACCATAAAATACCGCCAAACCCTTCTCAAACATTGTGCATGTCCTCATCCTGCTATACAGCTTCACCATAAAATACCACCAAACCCTTCTCAAACATTGTGCATGACCTCATCCTGCTATACAGCTTCACCATAAAATACCACCAAACCATTCTCAAACATTGTGCATGTCCTCATCCTGCTATACAGCTTCACCATAAAATACCGCCAAACCCTTCTCAAACATTGTGCATGTCCTCATCCTGCTATACAGCTCCACCATAAAATACCGCCAAACCCTTCTCAAACATTGTGCATGACCTCATCCTGCTATACAGCTTCACCATAAAATACCACCAAACCCTTCCCAAACATTGTGCATGACCTCATCCTGCTATACAGCTTCACCATAAAATACCACCAAACCCTTCCCAAACATTGTGCATGTCCTCATCCTGCTATACAGCTTCACCATAAAATACCACCAAACCCTTCCCAAACATTGTGCATGACCTCATCCTGCTATACAGCTTCACCATAAAATACCGCCAAACCCTTCTCAAACATTGTGCATGACGTCATCCTGCTATACAGCTCCACCATAAAATACCGCCAAACCCTTCTCAAACATTGTGCATGACCTCATCCTGCTTTACAGCTTCACCATAAAATACCACCAAACCATTCTCAAACATTGTGCATGACCTCATCCTGCTATACAGCTCCACCATAAAATACCGCCAAACCCTTCTCAAACATTGTGCATGTCCTCATCCTGCTATACAGCTCCACCATAAAATACCGCCAAACCCTTCTCAAACATTGTGCATGTCATCATACTGCTATACAGCTCCACCATAAAATACCGCCAAACCCTTCTCAAACATTGTGCATGTCCTCATCCTGCTATATAGCTCCACCATAAAATACCTCCAAACCCTTCTCAAACATTGTGCATGACCTCATCCTGCTATACAGCTTCACCATAAAATACCGCCAAACCCTTCCCAAACATTGTGCATGTCCTCATCCTGCTATACAGCTTCACCATAAAATACCACCAAACCCTTCCCAAACATTGTGCATGTCCTCATCCTGCTATACAGCTTCACCATAAAATACCACCAAACCCTTCCCAAACATTGTGCATGTCCTCATCCTGCTATACAGCTTCACCATAAAATACCTCCAAACCCTTCTCAAACATTGTGCATGACCTCATCCTGCTATACAGCTTCACCATAAAATACCTCCAAACCCTTCCCAAACATTGTATATGTCCTCATCCTGCTATACAGCTTCACCATAAAATACCACCAAACCCTTCCCAAACATTGTGCATGTCCTCATCCTGCTATACAGCTTCACCATAAAATACCTCCAAACCCTTCTCAAACATTGTGCATGTCCTCATCCTGCTATATAGCTCCACCATAAAATACCTCCAAACCCTTCTCAAACATTGTGCATGACCTCATCCTGCTATACAGCTTCACCATAAAATACCTCCAAACCCTTCCCAAACATTGTGCATGTCCTCATCCTGCTATACAGCTTCACCATAAAATACCTCCAAACCCTTCTCAAACATTGTGCATGACCTCATCCTGCTATACAGCTTCACCATAAAATACCTCCAAACCCTTCCCAAACATTGTGCATGTCCTCATCCTGCTATACAGCTTCACCATAAAATACCTCCAAACCCTTCTCAAACATTGTGCATGACCTCATCCTGCTATACAGCTTCACCATAAAATACCTCCAAACCCTTCCCAAACATTGTATATGTCCTCATCCTGCTATACAGCTTCACCATAAAATACCTCCAAACCCTTCCCAAACATTGTATATGTCCTCATCCTGCTATACAGCTTCACCATAAAATACCACCAAACCCTTCCCAAACATTGTGCATGTCCTCATCCTGCTATACAATTTCATCATAAAATACCACCAAACCCTTCCCAAACATTGTGCATGACCTCATCCTGCTATACAGCTTCATCATAAAATACCACCAAACCCTTCCCAAACATTGTGCATGTCCTCATCCTGCTATACAGCTTCACCATAAAATACCACCAAACCCTTCCCAAACATTGTGCATGTCCTCATCCTGCTATACAGCTTCATCATAAAATACCACCAAACCCTTCCCAAACATTGTGCATGACCTCATCCTGCTATACAGCTTCATCATAAAATACCACCAAACCCTTCCCAAACATTGTGCATGTCCTCATCCTGCTATACAGCTTCATCATAAAATACCGCCAAACCCTTCCCAAACATTGTGCATGACCTCATCCTGCTATACAGCTTCACCATAAAATACCACCAAACCCTTCCCAAACATTGTGCATGTGCTCATCCTGCTATACAGCTTCATCATAAAATACCGCCAAACCCTTCCCAAACATTGTGCATGACCTCATCCTGCTATACAGCTTCACCATAAAATACCACCAAACCCTTCCCAAACATTGTGCATGACCTCATCCTGCTATACAGCTTCACCATAAAATACCACCAAACCCTTCCCAAACATTGTGCATGTCCTCATCCTGCTATACAGCTTCACCATAAAATACCTCCAAACCCTTCCCAAACATTGTGCATGACCTCATCCTGCTATACAGCTTCATCATAAAATACCGCCAAACCCTTCCCAAACATTGTGCATGTCCTCATCCTGCTATACAGCTTCATCATAAAATACCGCCAAACCCTTCCCAAACATTGTGCATGACCTCATCCTGCTATACAGCTTCACCATAAAATACCACCAAACCCTTCCCAAACATTGTGCATGTGCTCATCCTGCTATACAGCTTCATCATAAAATACCGCCAAACCCTTCCCAAACATTGTGCATGACCTCATCCTGCTATACAGCTTCACCATAAAATACCACCAAACCCTTCCCAAACATTGTGCATGACCTCATCCTGCTATACAGCTTCACCATAAAATACCGCCAAACCCTTCCCAAACATTGTGCATGTCCTCATCCTGCTATACAGCTTCACCATAAAATACCGCCAAACCCTTCCCAAACATTGTGCATGACCTCATCCTGCTATACAGCTTCACCATAAAATACCACCAAACCCTTCCCAAACATTGTGCATGTCCTCATCCTGCTATACAGCCTCACCATAAAATACCGCCAAACCCTTCCCAAACATTGTGCATGTCCTCATCCTGCTATACAGCTTCACCATAAAATACCACCAAACCCTTCCCAAACATTGTGCATGACCTCATCCTGCTATACAGCTTCACCATAAAATACCACCAAACCCTTCCCAAACATTGTGCATGTCCTCATCCTGCTATACAGCTTCACCATAAAATACCGCCAAACCCTTCCCAAACATTGTGCATGTCCTCATCCTGCTATACAGCTTCACCATAAAATACCGCCAAACCCTTCCCAAACATTGTGCATGTCCTCATCCTGCTATACAGCTTCACCATAAAATACCGCCAAACCCTTCCCAAACATTGTGCATGTCCTCATCCTGCTATACAGCTTCACCATAAAATACCACCAAACCCTTCCCAAACATTGTGCATGTCCTCATCCTGCTATACAGCTTCACCATAAAATACCTCCAAACCCTTCCCAAACATTGTGCATGACCTCATCCTGCTATACAGCTTCACCATAAAATACCACCAAACCCTTCCCAAACATTGTGCATGACCTCATCCTGCTATACAGCTTCACCATAAAATACCACCAAACCCTTCCCAAACATTGTGCATGTCCTCATCCTGCTATACAGCTTCACCATAAAATACCGCCAAACCCTTCCCAAACATTGTGCATGTCCTCATCCTGCTATACAGCTTCACCATAAAATACCGCCAAACCCTTCCCAAACATTGTGCATGTCCTCATCCTGCTATACAGCTTCACCATAAAATACCGCCAAACCCTTCCCAAACATTGTGCATGTCCTCATCCTGCTATACAGCTTCACCATAAAATACCACCAAACCCTTCCCAAACATTGTGCATGTCCTCATCCTGCTATACAGCTTCACCATAAAATACCTCCAAACCCTTCCCAAACATTGTGCATGTCCTCATCCTGCTATACAGCTTCACCATAAAATACCACCAAACCCTTCTCAAACATTGTGCATGACCTCATCCTGCTATACAGCTTCACCATAAAATACCGCCAAACCCTTCTCAAACATTGTGCATGACCTCATCCTGCTATACAGCTTCACCATAAAATACCTCCAAACCCTTCCCAAACATTGTGCATGACCTCATCCTGCTATACAGCTTCACTATAAAATACCACCAAACCCTTCCCAAACATTGTGCATGACCTCATCCAGCTTCACCATAAAATACCAGCAAACCCTTCTCAAACATTGTGCATGACCTCATCCTGCTATACAGCTTCATCATAAAATACCACCAAACCCTTCCCAAACATTGTGCATGACCTCATCCTGCTATACAGCTTCACCATAAAATACCGCCAAACCCTTCTCAAACATTGTGCATGACCTCATCCTGCTATACAGCTTCACCATAAAATACCTCCAAACCCTTCCCAAACATTGTGCATGTCCTCATCCTGCTATACAGCTTCACCATAAAATACCACCAAACCCTTCTCAAACATTGTGCATGTCCTCATCCTGCTATACAGCTTCACCATAAAATACCTCCAAACCCTTCTCAAACATTGTGCATGACCTCATCCTGCTATACAGCTTCACCATAAAATACCTCCAAACCCTTCCCAAACATTGTGCATGTCCTCATCCTGCTATACAGCTTCACCATAAAATACCTCCAAACCCTTCCCAAACATTGTGCATGTCCTCATCCTGCTATACAGCTTCACCTTAAAATACCTCCAAACCCTTCTCAAACATTGTGCATGACCTCATCCTGCTATACAGCTTCACCATAAAATACCTCCAAACCCTTCCCAAACATTGTGCATGACCTCATCCTGCTATACAGCTTCACCATAAAATACCACCAAACCCTTCTCAAACATTGTGCATGTCCTCATCCTGCTATACAGCTTCACCATAAAATACCACCAAACCCTTCCCAAACATTGTGCATGACCTCATCCTGCTATACAGCTTCACCATAAAATACCTCCAAACCCTTCCCAAACATTGTGCATGTCCTCATCCTGCTATACAGCTTCACCTTAAAATACCTCCAAACCCTTCTCAAACATTGTGCATGACCTCATCCTGCTATACAGCTTCACCATAAAATACCGCCAAACCCTTCCCAAACATTGTGCATGACCTCATCCTGCTATACAGCTTCACCATAAAATACCACCAAACCCTTCTCAAACATTGTGCATGTCCTCATCCTGCTATACAGCTTCACCATAAAATACCTCCAAACCCTTCTCAAACATTGTGCATGTCCTCATCCTGCTATACAGCTTCACCATAAAATACCACCAAACCCTTCTCAAACATTGTGCATGTCCTCATCCTGCTATACAGCTTCACCATAAAATACCACCAAACCCTTCCCAAACATTGTGCATGACCTCATCCTGCTATACAGCTTCACCATAAAATACCGCCAAACCCTTCTCAAACATTGTGCATGTCCTCATCCTGCTATACAGCTTCACCATAAAATACCTCCAAACCCTTCCCAAACATTGTGCATGACCTCATCCTGCTATACAGCTTCACCATAAAATACCTCCAAACCCTTCTCAAACATTGTGCATGACCTCATCCTGCTATACAGCTTCACTATAAAATACCTCCAAACCCTTCCCAAACATTGTGCATGACCTCATCCTGCTATACAGCTTCACCATAAAATACCACCAAACCCTTCCCAAACATTGTGCATGACCTCATCCTGCTATACAGCTTCATCATAAAATACCACCAAACCCTTCCCAAACATTGTGCATGACCTCATCCTGCTATACAGCTTCACCATAAAATACCTCCAAACCCTTCTCAAACATTGTGCATGACCTCATCCTGCTATACAGCCTCACCATAAAATACCTCCAAACCCTTCCCAAACATTGTGCATGACCTCATCCTGCTATACAGCTTCACCATAAAATACCACCAAACCCTTCTCAAACATTGTGCATGACCTCATCCTGCTATACAGCTTCACCTTAAAATACCTCCAAACCCTTCTCAAACATTGTGCATGACCTCATCCTGCTATACAGCTTCACCATAAAATACCTCCAAACCCTTCTCAAACATTGTGCATGTCCTCATCCTGCTATACAGCTTCACCATAAAATACCTCCAAACCCTTCTCAAACATTGTGCATGACCTCATCCTGCTATACAGCTTCACCATAAAATACCTCCAAACCCTTCTCAAACATTGTGCATGACCTCATCCTGCTATACAGCTTCACCATAAAATACCTCCAAACCCTTCTCAAACATTGTGCATGACCTCATCCTGCTATACAGCTTCACTATAAAATACCTCCAAACCCTTCCCAAACATTGTGCATGACCTCATCCTGCTATACAGCTTCACCATAAAATACCTCCAAACCCTTCTCAAACATTGTGCATGACCTCATCCTGCTATACAGCTTCACTATAAAATACCACCAAACCCTTCCCAAACATTGTGCATGACCTCATCCTGCTATACAGCTTCATCATAAAATACCACCAAACCCTTCCCAAACATTGTGCATGACCTCATCCTGCTATACAGCTTCACTATAAAATACCTCCAAACCCTTCCCAAACATTGTGCATGACCTCATCCTGCTATACAGCTTCACCATAAAATACCACCAAACCCTTCCCAAACATTGTGCATGACCTCATCCTGCTATACAGCTTCACCATAAAATACCTCCAAACCCTTCTCAAACATTGTGCATGACCTCATCCTGCTATACAGCTTCACTATAAAATACCTCCAAACCCTTCCCAAACATTGTGCATGACCTCATCCTGCTATATAGCTTCACCATAAAATACCACCAAACCCTTCCCAAACATTGTGCATGACCTCATCCTGCTATACAGCTTCACCATAAAATACCACCAAACCCTTCTCAAACATTGTGCATGTCCTCATCCTGCTATACAGCTTCACCATAAAATACCGCCAAACCCTTCCCAAACATTGTGCATGTCCTCATCCTGCTATACAGCTTCACCATAAAATACCTCCAAACCCTTCTCAAACATTGTGCATGTCCTCATCCTGCTATACAGCTTCACCATAAAATACCACCAAACCCTTCCCAAACATTGTGCATGACCTCATCCTGCTATACAACTTCACCATAAAATACCGCCAAACCCTTCTCAAACATTGTGCATGTCCTCATCCTGCTATACAGCTTCACCATAAAATACCACCAAACCCTTCCCAAACATTGTGCATGACCTCATCCTGCTATAGAACTTCACCATAAAATACCGCCAAACCCTTCTCAAACATTGTGCATGTTCTCATCCTGCTATACAGCTTCACCATAAAATACCACCAAACCCTTCATAAACATTGTGCATGACCTCATCCTGCTATACAACTTCACCATAAAATACCACCAAACCCTTCTCATACATTGTGCATGACCTCATCCTGCTATACAACTTCACCATAAAATACCTCCAAACCCTTCTCATACATTGTGCATGTCCTCATCCTGCTATACAGCTTCACCATAAAATACCTCCAAACCCTTCCCAAACATTGTGCATGACCTCATCCTGCTATACAACTTCACCATAAAATACCACCAAACCCTTCCCAAACATTGTGCATGACCTCATCCTGCTATACAACTTCACCATAAAATACCTCCAAACCCTTCTCATACATTGTGCATGTCCTCATCCTGCTATACAGCTTCACCATAAAATACCTCCAAACCCTTCTCAAACATTGTGCATGTCCTCATCCTGCTATACAGCTTCATCATAAAATACCTCCAAACCCTTCTCAAACATTGTGCATGTCCTCATCCTGCTATACAGCTTCACCATAAAATACCGCCAAACCCTTCCCAAACATTGTGCATGTCCTCATCCTGCTATACAGCTTCACCATAAAATACCTCCAAACCCTTCCCAAACATTGTGCATGTCCTCATCCTGCTATACAGCTTCACCATAACATACCTCCATACCCCTCCCAAACATTGTGCATGTCCTCATCCTGCTATACAGCTTCACCATAAAATACCGCCAAACCCTTCCCAAACATTGTGCGTGTCCTCATCCTGCTATACAGCTTCACCATAAAATAACTCCATACCCTTCCCAAACATTGTGCATGTCCTCATCCTGCTATACAGCTTCACCATAAAATACCGCCAAACCCTTCCCAAACATTGTGCGTGTCCTCATCCTGCTATACAGCTTCACCATAAAATACCACCAAACCCTTCTCAAACATTGTGCATGTCCTCATCCTGCTATACAGCTTCACCATAAAATACTGCCAAACCCTTCTCAAACATTGTGCATGACCTCATCCTGCTATACAGCTTCACCATAAAATACCTCCAAACCCTTCCCAAACATTGTGCATGTCCTCATCCTGCTATCCAGCTTCACCATAAAATACCTCCAAACCCTTCCCAAACATTGTGCATGACCTCATCCTGCTATACAACTTCACCATAAAATACCTCCAAACCCTTCCCAAACATTGTGCATGACCTCATCCTGCTATACAGCTTCACCATAAAATACCTCCAAACCCTTCTCAAACATTGTGCATGTCCTCATCCTGCTATACAGCTTCACCATAAAATACTGCCAAACCCTTCTCAAACATTGTGCATGACCTCATCCTGCTATACAGCTTCACCATAAAATACCTCCAAACCCTTCCCAAACATTGTGCATGACCTCATCCTGCTATCCAGCTTCACCATAAAATACCTCCAAACCCTTCCCAAACATTGTGCATGACCTCATCCTGCTATACAGCTTCATCATAAAATACCGCCAAACCCTTCCCAAACATTGTGCATGTCCTCATCCTGCTATACAACTTCACCATAAAATACCGCCAAACCCTTCTCAAACATTGTGCATGTCCTCATCCTGCTATACAGTTTCATCATGAAATACCACCAAACCCTTCTCAAACATTGTGCATGTCCTCATCCTGCTATACAGCTTCACCGTAAAATACCACCAAACCCTTCCCAAACATTGTGCATGTCCTCATCCTGCTATACAACTTCACCATAAAATACCTCCAAACCCTTCTCAAACATTGTGCATGTCCTCATCCTGCTATACAGCTTCACCATAAAATACCACCAAACCCTTCCCAAACATTGTGCATGACCTCATCCTGCTATACAACTTCACAATAAAATACCGCCAAACCCTTCTCAAACATTGTGCATGTCCTCATCCTGCTATACAGCTTCATCATGAAATACCACCAAACCCTTCTCAAACATTGTGCATGACCTCATCCTGCTATACAACTTCACCATAAAATACCACCAAACCCTTCCCAAACATTGTGCATGTCCTCATCCTGCTATACAGCTTCACCATAAAATACCACCAAACCCTTCCCAAACATTGTGCATGACCTCATCCTGCTATACAACTTCACAATAAAATACCGCCAAACCCTTCTCAAACATTGTGCATGTCCTCATCCTGCTATACAGCTTCATCATGAAATACCACCAAACCCTTCTCAAACATTGTGCATGACCTCATCCTGCTATACAACTTCACCATAAAATACCACCAAACCCTTCCCAAACATTGTGCATGACCTCATCCTGCTATACAACTTCACCATAAAATACCTCCAAACCCTTCTCATACATTGTGCATGACCTCATCCTGCTATACAGCTTCACCATAAAATACCACAAAACCCTTCCCAAACATTGTGCATGTCCTCATCCTGCTATACAGCTTCACCATAAAATACCTCCAAACCCTTCTCAAACATTGTGCATGTCCTCATCCTGCTATACAGCTTCACCATAAAATACCACCAAACCCTTCCCAAACATTGTGCATGTCCTCATCCTACTATACAGCTTCATCATAAAATACCTCCAAACCCTTCTCAAACATTGTGCATGACCTCATCCTGCTATACAGCTTCACCATAAAATACCTCCAAACCCTTCTCAAACATTGTGCATGTCCTCATCCTGCTATACAGCTTCACAATAAAATACCTCCAAACCCTTCTCAAACATTGTGCATGACCTCATCCTGCTATACAGCTTCACCATAAAATACCACCAAACCCTTCTCAAACATTGTGCATGTCCTCATCCTGCTATACAGCTTCACCATAAAATACCGCCAAACCCTTCCCAAACATTGTGCATGACCTCATCCTGCTATACAGCTTCACCATAAAATACCGCCAAACCCTTCCCAAACATTGTGCATGACCTCATCCTGCTATACAGCTTCACCATAAAATACCTCCAAACCCTTCCCAAACATTGTGCATGTCCTCATCCTGCTATACAGCTCCACCATAAAATACCACCAAACCCTTCTCAAACATTGTGCATGTCCTCATCCTGCTATACAGCTTCACCATAAAATACCACCAAACCCTTCCCAAACATTGTGCATGACCTCATCCTGCTATACAGCTTCACCATAAAATACCGCCAAACCCTTCCCAAACATTGTGCATGACCTCATCCTGCTATACAGCTTCACCATAAAATACCTCCAAACCCTTCCCAAACATTGTGCATGTCCTCATCCTGCTATACAGCTCCACCATAAAATACCACCAAACCCTTCCCAAACATTGTGCATGACCTCATCCTGCTATACAGCTTCACCATAAAATACCGCCAAACCCTTCCCAAACATTGTGCGTGTCCTCATCCTGCTATACAGCTTCACCATAAAATACCTCCAAACCCTTCCCAAACATTGTGCATGTCCTCATCCTGCTATACAGCTTCATCATAAAATACCACCAAACCCTTCCCAAACATTGTGCATGACCTCATCCTGCTATACAGCTTCACCATAAAATACCACCAAACCCTTCCCAAACATTGTGCATGACCTCATCCTGCTATACAGCTTCACCATAAAATACCTCCAAACCCTTCTCAAACATTGTGCATGTCCTCATCCTGCTATACAGCTTCACCATAAAATACCACCAAACCCTTCCCAAACATTGTGCATGTCCTCATCCTGCTATATAGCCTCACCATAAAATACCGCCAAACCCTTCCCAAACATTGTGCATGACCTCATCCTGCTATACAGCTTCACCATAAAATACCACCAAACCCTTCCTAAACATTGTGCATGACCTCATCCTGCTATACAGCCTCACCATAAAATACCGCCAAACCCTTCCCAAACATTGTGCATGACCTCATCCTGCTATACAGCCTCACCATAAAATACCTCCAAACCCTTCCCAAACATTGTGCATGTCCTCATCCTGCTATACAGCTTCACCATAAAATACCACCAAACCCTTCTCAAACATTGTGCATGTCCTCATCCTGCTATACAGCTTTACCATAAAATACCTCCAAACCCTTCCCAAACATTGTGCATGACCTCATCCTGCTATACAGCCTCACCATAAAATACCTCCAAACCCTTCTCAAACATTGTGCATGTCCTCATCCTGCTATACAACTTCACCATAAAATACCTCCAAACCCTTCCCAAACATTGTGCATGTCCTCATCCTGCTATACAACTTCACCATAAAATACCTCCAAACCCTTCTCAAACATTGTGCATGTCCTCATCCTGCTATACAGCTTCACCATAAAATACCTCCATACCCCTCCCAAACATTGTGCATGTCCTCATCCTGCTATACAGCTTCACCATAAAATACCGCCAAACCCTTCCCAAACATTGTGCGTGTCCTCATCCTGCTATACAGCTTCACCATAAAATACCGCCAAACCCTTCCCAAACATTGTGCATGTCCTCATCCTGCTATACAGCTTCACCATAAAATACCTCCAAACCCTTCCCAAACATTGTGCATGTCCTCATCCTGCTATACAGCTTCACCATAAAATACCTCCACACCCTTCCCAAACATTGTGCATGTCCTCATCCTGCTATACAGCTTCACCATAAAATACCGCCAAACCCTTCCCAAACATTGTGCGTGTCCTCATCCTGCTATACAGCTTCACCATAAAATACCACCAAACCCTTCTCAAACATTGTGCATGTCCTCATCCTGCTATACAGCTTCACCATAAAATACTGCCAAACCCTTCTCAAACATTGTGCATGACCTCATCCTGCTATACAGCTTCACCATAAAATACCTCCAAACCCTTCCCAAACATTGTGCATGTCCTCATCCTGCTATACAGCTTCACCATAAAATACCTCCAAACCCTTCTCAAACATTGTGCATGTCCTCATCCTGCTATACAACTTCACCATAAAATACCTCCAAACCCTTCCCAAACATTGTGCATGACCTCATCCTGCTATACAACTTCACCATAAAATACCGCCAAACCCTTCTCAAACATTGTGCATGTAATCATCCTGCTATACAGCTTCATCATGAAATACCACCAAACCCTTCTCAAACATTGTGCATGTCCTCATCCTGCTATACAGCTTCACCATAAAATACCACCAAACCCTTCCCAAACATTGTGCATGTCCTCATCCTGCTATACAGCTTCACCATAAAATACCTCCAAACCCTTCTCAAACATTGTGCATGTCCTCATCCTGCTATACAGCTTCACCATAAAATACCACCAAACCCTTCCCAAACATTGTGCATGTCCTCATCCTGCTATACAGCTTCACCATAAAATACCACCAAACCCTTCCCAAACATTGTGCATGTCCTCATCCTGCTATACAGCTTCACCATAAAATACCTCCAAACCCTTCTCAAACATTGTGCATGACCTCATCCTGCTATACAGCTTCACCATAAAATACCACCAAACCCTTCCCAAACATTGTGCATGTCCTCATCCTGCTATACAGCTTCACCATAAAATACCACCAAACCCTTCCCAAACATTGTGCATGACCTCATCCTGCTATACAACTTCACCATAAAATACCGCCAAACCCTTCTCAAACATTGTGCATGTCCTCATCCTGCTATACAGCTTCATCATGAAATACCACCAAACCCTTCTCAAACATTGTGCATGTCCTCATCCTGCTATACAGCTTCATCATGAAATACCACCAAACCCTTCTCAAACATTGTGCATGTCCTCATCCTGCTATACAGCTTCACCATAAAATACCACCAAACCCTTCCCAAACATTGTGCATGTCCTCATCCTGCTATACAGCTTCACCATAAAATACCTCCAAACCCTTCTCAAACATTGTGCATGTCCTCATCCTGCTATACAGCTTCACCATAAAATACCACCAAACCCTTCCCAAACATTGTGCATGTCCTCATCCTGCTATACAGCTTCACCATAAAATACCACCAAACCCTTCCCAAACATTGTGCATGACCTCATCCTGCTATACAACTTCACCATAAAATACCGCCAAACCCTTCTCAAACATTGTGCATGTCCTCATCCTGCTATACAGCTTCATCATGAAATACCACCAAACCCTTCTCAAACATTGTGCATGACCTCATCCTGCTATACAACTTCACCATAAAATACCACCAAACCCTTCCCAAACATTGTGCATGACCTCATCCTGCTATACAACTTCACCATAAAATACCTCCAAACCCTTCTCATACATTGTGCATGACCTCATCCTGCTATACAGCTTCATCATGAAATACCACCAAACCCTTCTCAAACATTGTGCATGACCTCATCCTGCTATACAGCTTCACCATAAAATACCACCAAACCCTTCCCAAACATTGTGCATGACCTCATCCTGCTATACAACTTCACCATAAAATACCTCCAAACCCTTCTCATACATTGTGCATGTCCTCATCCTGCTATACAGCTTCATCATAAAATACCTCCAAACCCTTCCCAAACATTGTGCATGACCTCATCCTGCTATACAGCTTCACCATAAAATACCACAAAACCCTTCCCAAACATTGTGCATGTCCTCATCCTACTATACAGCTTCATCATAAAATACCTCCAAACCCTTCTCAAACATTGTGCATGTCCTCATCCTGCTATACAGCTTCACCATAAAATACCGCCAAACCCTTCCCAAACATTGTGCATGACCTCATCCTGCTATACAGCTTCACCATAAAATACCTCCAAACCCTTCCCAAACATTGTGCATGTCCTCATCCTGCTATACAGCTTCACCATAAAATACCACCAAACCCTTCCCAAACATTGTGCATGACCTCATCCTGCTATACAGCTTCACCATAAAATACCGCCAAACCCTTCCCAAACATTGTGCATGACCTCATCCTGCTATACAGCTTCACCATAAAATACCTCCAAACCCTTCCCAAACATTGTGCATGTCCTCATCCTGCTATACAGCTTCACCATAAAATACCACCAAACCCTTCTCAAACATTGTGCATGTCCTCATCCTGCTATACAGCTTCACCATAAAATACCACCAAACCCTTCTCAAACATTGTGCATGTCCTCATCCTGCTATACAGCTTCACCATAAAATACCACCAAACCCTTCTCAAACATTGTGCATGACCTCATCCTGCTATACAGCTTCACCATAAAATACCACCAAACCCTTCCCAAACATTGTGCATGACCTCATCCTGCTATACAGCCTCACCATAAAATACCGCCAAACCCTTCCCAAACATTGTGCATGACCTCATCCTGCTATACAGCCTCACCATAAAATACCACCAAACCCTTCTCAAACATTGTGCATGACCTCATCCTGCTATACAGCCTCACCATAAAATACCGCCAAACCCTTCCCAAACATTGTGCATGACCTCATCCTGCTATACAGCCTCACCATAAAATACCACCAAACCCTTCCCAAACATTGTGCATGACCTCATCCTGCTATACAGCCTCACCATAAAATACCACCAAACCCTTCCCAAACATTGTGCATGACCTCATCCTGCTATACAGCTTCATCATAAAATACCACCAAACCCTTCCCAAACATTGTGCATGTCCTCATCCTGCTATACAGCTTCACCATAAAATACCACCAAACCCTTCCCAAACATTGTGCATGTCCTCATCCTGCTCTACAGCCTCACCATAAAATACCGCCAAACCCTTCTCAAACATTGTGCATGTCCTCATCCTGCTATACAGCCTCACCATAAAATACCGCCAAACCCTTCCCAAACATTGTGCATGTCCTCATCCTGCTATACAGCTTCACCATAAAATACCACCAAACCCTTCCCAAACATTGTGCATGTCCTCATCCTGCTATACAGCTTCACCATAAAATACCACCAAACCCTTCTCAAACATTGTGCATGTCCTCATCCTGCTATACAGCCTCACCATAAAATACCGCCAAACCCTTCCCAAACATTGTGCATGTCCTCATCCTGCTATACAGCTTCATCATAAAATACCACCAAACCCTTCCCAAACATTGTGCATGACCTCATCCTGCTATACAGCTTCACCATAAAATACCTCCAAACCCTTCCCAAACATTGTGCATGTCCTCATCCTGCTATACAGCTTCACCATAAAATACCGCCAAACCCTTCTCAAACATTGTGCATGTCCTCATCCTGCTATACAGCCTCACCATAAAATACCGCCAAACCCTTCCCAAACATTGTGCATGTCCTCATCCTGCTATACAGCTTCATCATAAAATACCGCCAAACCCTTCCCAAACATTGTGCATGACCTCATCCTGCTATACAGCTTCACCATAAAATACCTCCAAACCCTTCCCAAACATTGTGCATGTCCTCATCCTGCTATACAGCTTCACCATAAAATACCTCCAAACCCTTCCCAAACATTGTGCATGTCCTCATCCTGCTATACAGCTTCACCATAAAATACCGCCAAACCCTTCCCAAACATTGTGCATGACCTCATCCTGCTATACAGCTTCATCATAAAATACCACCAAACCCTTCCCAAACATTGTGCATGACCTCATCCTGCTATACAGCTCCACCATAAAATACCGCCAAACCCTTCCCAAACATTGTGCATGACCTCATCCTGCTATACAGCTTCATCATAAAATACCACCAAACCCTTCTCAAACATTGTGCATGTCCTCATCCTGCTATACAGCTTCACCATAAAATACCTCCAAACCCTTCCCAAACATTGTGCATGACCTCATCCTGCTATACAGCTTCACCATAAAATACCACCAAACCCTTCTCAAACATTGTGCATGTCCTCATCCTGCTATACAGCTTCACCATAAAATACCACCAAACCCTTCCCAAACATTGTGCATGACCTCATCCTGCTATACAGCTTCACCATAAAACACCGCCAAACCCTTCCCAAACATTGTGCATGACCTCATCCTGCTATACAGCTTCACCATAAAACACCGCCAAACCCTTCCCAAACATTGTGCATGTCCTCATCCTGCTATACAGCTTCACCATAAAACACCGCCAAACCCTTCCCAAACATTGTGCATGACCTCATCCTGCTATACAGCCTCACCATAAAATACCACCAAACCCTTCTCAAACATTGTGCATGTCCTCATCCTGCTATACAGCTTCATCATAAAATACCACCAACCCCTTCCCAAACATTGTGCATGACCTCATCCTGCTATACAGCTTCACCATAAAATACCACCAAACCCTTCCCAAACATTGTGCATGACCTCATCCTGCTATACAGCTTCACCATAAAATACCGCCAAACCCTTCCCAAACATTGTGCATGACCTCATCCTGCTATACAGCTTCACCATAAAATACCACCAAAACCCTTCCCAAACATTGTGCATGACCTCATCCTGCTATACAGCTTCACCATAAAATACCGCCAAACCCTTCCCAAACATTGTGCATGTCCTCATCCTGCTATACAGCTTCACCATAAAATACCTCCAAACCCTTCCCAAACATTGTGCATGTCCTCATCCTGCTATACAGCTTCACCATAAAATACCGCCAAACCCTTCCCAAACATTGTGCATGACCTCATCCTGCTATACAGCTTCACCATAAAATACCTCCAAACCCTTCCCAAACATTGTGCATGTCCTCATCCTGCTATACAGCTTCACCATAAAATACCACCAAACCCTTCCCAAACATTGTGCATGACCTCATCCTGCTATACAGCTTCACCATAAAATACCACCAAACCCTTCTCAAACATTGTGCATGACCTCATCCTGCTATACAGCTTCACCATAAAATACCACCAAACCCTTCCCAAACATTGTGCATGTCCTCATCCTGCTATACAGCTTCACCATAAAATACCTCCAAACCCTTCCCAAAGATTGTGCATGACCTCATCCTGCTATACAGCTTCATCATAAAATACCACCAAACCCTTCCCAAACATTGTGCATGACCTCATCCTGCTATACAGCTTCACCATAAAATACCGCCAAACCCTTCCCAAACATTGTGCATGACCTCATCCTGCTATACAGCTTCACCATAAAATACCGCCAAACCCTTCCCAAACATTGTGCATGACCTCATCCTGCTATACAGCTTCACCATAAAATACCACCAAAACCCTTCCCAAACATTGTGCATGACCTCATCCTGCTATACAGCTTCACCATAAAATACCGCCAAACCCTTCCCAAACATTGTGCATGTCCTCATCCTGCTATACAGCTTCACCATAAAATACCTCCAAACCCTTCCCAAACATTGTGCATGACCTCATCCTGCTATACAGCTTCACCATAAAATACCACCAAACCCTTCCCAAACATTGTGCATGACCTCATCCTGCTATACAGCTTCATCATAAAATACCTCCAAACCCTTCCCAAACATTGTGCATGACCTCATCCTGCTATACAGCTTCACCATAAAATACCACCAAACCCTTCCCAAACATTGTGCATGTCCTCATCCTGCTATACAGCTTCATCATAAAATACCACCAAACCCTTCCCAAACATTGTGCATGACCTCATCCTGCTATACAGCTTCACCATAAAATACCGCCAAACCCTTCCCAAACATTGTGCATGACCTCATCCTGCTATACAGCTTCACCATAAAATACCTCCAAACCCTTCCTAAACATTGTGCATGTCCTCATCCTGCTATACAGCTTCACCATAAAATACCGCCAAACCCTTCCCAAACATTGTGCATGTCCTCATCCTGCTATACAGCTTCACCATAAAATACCTCCAAACCCTTCCCAAACATTGTGCATGTCCTCATCCTGCTATACAGCTTCACCATAAAATACCGCCAAACCCTTCCCAAACATTGTGCATGACCTCATCCTGCTATACAGCTTCACCATAAAATACCTCCAAACCCTTCCCAAACATTGTGCATGTCCTCATCCTGCTATACAGCTTCACCATAAAATACCACCAAACCCTTCCCAAACATTGTGCATGACCTCATCCTGCTATACAGCTTCACCATAAAATACCACCAAACCCTTCTCAAACATTGTGCATGACCTCATCCTGCTATACAGCTTCACCATAAAATACCACCAAACCCTTCCCAAACATTGTGCATGTCCTCATCCTGCTATACAGCTTCACCATAAAATACCTCCAAACCCTTCCCAAAGATTGTGCATGACCTCATCCTGCTATACAGCTTCATCATAAAATACCACCAAACCCTTCCCAAACATTGTGCATGACCTCATCCTGCTATACAGCTTCACCATAAAATACCGCCAAACCCTTCCCAAACATTGTGCATGACCTCATCCTGCTATACAGCTTCACCATAAAATACCTCCAAACCCTTCCTAAACATTGTGCATGACTTCATCCTGCTATACAGCTTCACCATAAAATACCTCCAAACCCTTCCCAAACATTGTGCATGTCCTCATCCTGCTATACAGCTTCACCATAAAATACCGCCAAACCCTTCCCAAACATTGTGCATGTCCTCATCCTGCTATACAGCTTCACCATAAAATACCTCCAAACCCTTCCCAAACATTGTGCATGTCCTCATCCTGCTATACAGCTTCACCATAAAATACCGCCAAACCCTTCCCAAACATTGTGCATGACCTCATCCTGCTATACAGCTTCACCAAAAAATACCTCCAAACCCTTCCCAAACATTGTGCATGTCCTCATCCTGCTATACAGCTTCACCATAAAATACCACCAAACCCTTCCCAAACATTGTGCATGACCTCATCCTGCTATACAGCTTCATCATAAAATACCGCCAAACCCTTCCCAAACATTGTGCATGACCTCATCCTGCTATACAGCTTCACCATAAAATACCTCCAAACCCTTCTCAAACATTGTGCATGACCTCATCCTGCTATACAGCTTCACCATAAAATACCGCCAAACCCTTCCCAAACATTGTGCATGTCCTCATCCTGCTATACAGCTTCACCATAAAATACGACCAAACCCTTCCCAAACATTGTGCATGACCTCATCCTGCTATACAGCTTCACCATAAAATACCACCAAACCCTTCTCAAACATTGTGCATGACCTCATCCTGCTATACAGCTTCACCATAAAATACCGCCAAACCCTTCCCAAACATTGTGCATGTCCTCATCCTGCTATACAGCTTCACCATAAAATACCACCAAACCCTTCTCAAACATTGTGCATGACCTCATCCTGCTATACAGCTCCACCATAAAATACCTCCAAACCCTTCTCAAACATTGTGCATGTCCTCATCCTGCTATACAGCTTCACCATAAAATACCACCAAACCCTTCTCAAACATTGTGCATGTCCTCATCCTGCTATACAGCTTCACCATAAAATACCACCAAACCCTTCCCAAACATTGTGCATGTCCTCATCCTGCTATACAGTCATGGCCAAAAGTATTGAGAATGAGACAAATTGTAATTTTTCCAAAGTTTACTGCTTCATTTTTTGTAATGGCAATTTGCATATACTCCTGAATGTCAAAGAGTGATCAGCTTAACAGCAATTACTGTACTTGCAAAGTCAATATTTGCCCAGAAAATGAACTTTAACCCCCAAAACACATTTCAACATCATTGCAGTCCTGCCTTAAAAGGAGCAGCTAACATCGTTTTAGTGATTGATCCATTAACACAGGTGTGGGTGTTGATGAGGACAGGGCTGGCGATCAATCAGTCATGATTAAGTAAGAATGACATCACTGGACACTTTAAAAGGAGGCTGGTTCTTGGTATCATTGTTTCTCTTCAGTTAACCATGGTTATCTCTAAAGAAACACGTGCAGCCATCATTGCACTGCACAAAAATGGCCTAACAGGGAAGAGTATCGCAGCTACAAAGATTGCACCTCAGTCAACAATCTATCGCATCATCAAGAACTTCAAGGAGAGAGCTTCCATTGTTGTCAAAAAGGCTCCAGGGCGCCCAAGAAAGACCAGCAAGCGCCAGGACCGTATCTTAAAACTGTTTCAGCTGCGGGATCGGACTACCAGCAGTGCCGAGCTTGCTCAGGAATGGCAGCAGGCTGGTGTGAGTGCTTCTGCACGCACTGTGAGGCGGAGACTCTTTGAGCAAGGGCTGGTTTCAAGGAGGGCAGCAAAGAAGCCACTTCTCTCCAGAACAAACATCAGGGACCGACTGATATTCTGCAAAAGGTACAGGGAGTGGACTGCTGAGGACTGGGGCAAAGTCATTTTCTCTGATGAATCCCCTTTTCGATTGTTTGGGACATCTGGAAAACAGCTTATTCGGAGAAGAAGAGGTGAGCGCTACCAGCAGTCTTGTCTCATGCCAACTGTAAAGCATCCTGAAACCATTCATGTGTGGGGTTGCTTCTCAGCCAAGGGAATCGGCTCACTCACAGTCTTGCCTAAAAACACAGCCATGAATAAAGAATGGTACCAGAATGTCCTCCAAGAGCAACTTCTCCCAACCGTCCAAGAGCAGTTTGGCGCCCAACAATGCCTTTTCCAGCATGATGGAGCACCTTGCCATAAAGCAAAGGTGATAACTAAATGGCTCATGGAACAAAACATAGAGATTTTGGGTCCATGGCCTGGAAACTCCCCAGATCTTAATCCCATTGAGAACTTGTGGTCAATCATCAAGAGACGGGTGGATAAACAAAAACCAACAAATTCTGGCAAAATGGAAGCATTGGTTATGCAAGAATGGACTGCTATCAGTCAGGATTTGGTCCAAAAGTTGATTGAGAGCATGCCAGGGAGAATTACAGAGGTCTTGAAGAAGAAGGGACAACACTGCAAATATTAACTTGCTGCATTAACTCATTCTAACTGTCAATAGAACCTATTGGTAGTCATAATATGATTGCAATTATATTTATGTATGTGATATAAACATCAGACAAACACTAATAAAAACCAGAGGCCAGCAGATCATGTGAAAATATAATTTTGGTGTCATTCTCAAAACTTTTGGCCATGACTGTACAGCTTCACCATAAAATACCACCAAACCCTTCTCAAACATTGTGCATGTCCTCATCCTGCTATACAGCTTCACCATAAAATACCGCCAAACCCTTCCCAAACATTGTGCATGACCTCATCCTGCTATACAGCTTCACCATAAAATACCACCAAACCCTTCCCAAACATTGTGCATGACCTCATCCTGCTATACAGCTTCACCATAAAATACCACCAAACCCTTCCCAAACATTGTGCATGTCCTCATCCTGCTATACAGCTTCACCATAAAATACCACCAAACCCTTCCCAAACACTGTGCAAGACCTCATCCTGCTATACATCTTCACCATAAAATACCACCAAACCCTTCCCAAACATTATGCATGACCTCATCCTGCTATATAGCTTCATCATAAAATACCACCAAACCCTTCCCAAACACTGTGCATGACCTCATCCTGCTATACAGCTTCACCATAAAATACCACCAAACCCTTCCCAAACATTGTGCATGACCTCATCCTGCTATACAGCTTCACCATAAAATACCACCAAACCCTTCCCAAACATTGTGCATGTCCTCATCCTGCTATATAGCTTCATCATAAAATACCACCAAACCCTTCCCAAACACTGTGCATGTCCTCATCCTGCTATACAGCTTCACCATAAAATACCACCAAACCCTTCTCAAACACTGTGCATGTCCTCATCCTGCTATACAGCTTCACCATAAAATACCACCAAACCCTTCCCAAACATTATGCATGACCTCATCCTGCTATACAGCTTCACCATAAAATACCACCAAACCCTTCCCAAACACTGTGCATGTCCTCATCCTGCTATATAGCTTCATCATAAAATACCACCAAACCCTTCCCAAACATTATGCATGACCTCATCCTGCTATACAGCTTCACCATAAAATACCACCAAACCCTTCCCAAACATTATGCATGACCTCATCCTGCTATACAGCTTCACCATAAAATACCACCAAACCCTTCCCAAACACTGTGCATGTCCTCATCCTGCTATACAGCTTCACCATAAAATACCACCAAACCCTTCCCAAACATTGTGCATGTCCTCATCCTGCTATACAGCTTCACCATAAAATACCACCAAACCCTTCCCAAACATTGTGCATGACCTCATCCTGCTATACAGCTTCACCATAAAATACCGCCAAACCCTTCCCAAACATTGTGCATGTCCTCATCCTGCTATACAGCTTCACCATAAAATACCACCAAACCCTTCCCAAACATTGTGCATGACCTCATCCTGCTATACAGCTTCACCATAAAATACCGCCAAACCCTTCCCAAACATTGTGCATGTCCTCATCCTGCTATACAGCTTCACCATAAAATACCACCAAACCCTTCTCAAACATTGTGCATGACCTCATCCTGCTATACAGCTTCACCATAAAATACCACCAAACCCTTCCCAAACATTGTGCATGACCTCATCCTGCTATACAGCTTCACCATAAAATACCACCAAACCCTTCCCAAACATTGTGCATGACCTCATCCTGCTATACAGCTTCACCATAAAATACCACCAAACCCTTCTCAAACATTGTGCATGACCTCATCCTGCTATACAGCTTCACCATAAAATACCTCCAAACCCTTCTCAAACATTGTGCATGACCTCATCCTGCTATACAGCTCCACCATAAAATACCTCCAAACCCTTCCCAAACATTGTGCATGACCTCATCCTGCTATACAGCTTCATCATAAAATACCTCCAAACCCTTCCCAAACATTGTGCATGTCCTCATCCTGCTATACAGCTTCACCATAAAATACCACCAAACCCTTCCCAAACATTGTGCATGTCCTCATCCTGCTATACAACTTCACCATAAAATACCTCCAAACCCTTCCCAAACATTGTGCATGACCTCATCCTGCTATACAGCTTCATCATAAAATACCTCCAAACCCTTCCCAAACATTGTGCATGTCCTCATCCTGCTATACAGCTTCACCATAAAATACCACCAAACCCTTCCCAAACATTGTGCATGTCCTCATCCTGCTATACAACTTCATCATAAAATACCTCCAAACCCTTCCCAAACATTGTGCATGACCTCATCCTGCTATACAGCTTCACCATAAAATACCACCAAACCCTTCCCAAACATTGTGCATGACCTCATCCTGCTATACAGCTCCACCATAAAATACCTCCAAACCCTTCCCAAACATTGTGCATGTCCTCATCCTGCTATACAGCTTCACCATAAAATACCTCCAAACCCTTCCCAAACATTGTGCATGACCTCATCCTGCTATACAGCTTCACCATAAAATACCACCAAACCCTTCCCAAACATTGTGCATGACCTCATCCTGTTATACAGCTTCACCATAAAATACCACCAAACCCTTCCCAAACATTGTGCATGTCCTCATCCTGCTATACAGCTTCACCATAAAATACCTCCAAACCCTTCCCAAACATTGTGCATGTCCTCATCCTGCTATACAGCTTCACCATAAAATACCGCCAAACCCTTCCCAAACATTGTGCATGTCCTCATCCTGCTATACAGCTTCACCATAAAATACCACCAAACCCTTCTCAAACATTGTGCATGACCTCATCCTGCTATACAGCTTCACCATAAAATACCGCCAAACCCTTCCCAAACATTGTGCATGTCCTCATCCTGCTATACAGCTTCACCATAAAATACCACCAAACCCTTCTCAAACATTGTGCATGTCCTCATCCTGCTATACAGCTTCACCATAAAATACCTCCAAACCCTTCCCAAACATTGTGCATGTCCTCATCCTGCTATACAGCTTCACCATAAAATACCTCCAAACCCTTCCCAAACATTGTGCATGTCCTCATCCTGCTATACAGCTTCACCATAAAATACCGCCAAACCCTTCCCAAACATTGTGCATGTCCTCATCCTGCTATACAGCTTCACCATAAAATACCGCCAAACCCTTCCCAAACATTGTGCATGACCTCATCCTGCTATACAGCTTCACCATAAAATACCACCAAACCCTTCTCAAACATTGTGCATGTCCTCATCCTGCTATACAGCTTCACTATAAAATACGACCAAACCCTTCTCAAACATTGTGCATGTCCTCATCCTGCTATACAGCTTCACCATAAAATACCGCCAAACCCTTCTCAAACATTGTGCATGACCTCATCCTGCTATACAGCTTCACCATAAAATACCGCCAAACCCTTCTCAAACATTGTGCATGACCTCATCCTGCTATACAGCTTCACCATAAAATACCGCCAAACCCTTCTCAAACATTGTGCATGACCTCATCCTGCTATACAGCTTCACCATAAAATACCGCCAAACCCTTCTCAAACATTGTGCATGACCTCATCCTGCTATACAGCTTCACCATAAAATACCGCCAAACCCTTCCCAAACATTGTGCATGACCTCATCCTGCTATACAGCTTCACCATAAAATACCGCCAAACCCTTCACAAACATTGTGCATGACCTCATCCTGCTATGCAGCTTCACCATAAAATACCGCCAAACCCTTCCCAAACATTGTGCATGACCTCATCCTGCTATACAGCTTCACCATAAAATACCGCCAAACCCTTCCCAAACATTGTGCATGACCTCATCCTGCTATGCAGCTTCACCATAAAATACCGCCAAACCCTTCCCAAACATTGTGCATGACCTCATCCTGCTATACAGCTTCACCATAAAATACCACCAAACCCTTCCCAAACATTGTGCATATCCTCATCCTGCTATACAGCTTCATCATAAAATACCGCCAAACCCTTCCCAAACATTGTGCATGACCTCATCCTGCTATACAGCTTCACCATAAAATACCGCCAAACCCTTCTCAAACATTGTGCATGACCTCATCCTGCTATACAGCTTCACCATAAAATACCGCCAAACCCTTCCCAAACATTGTGCATGACCTCATCCTGCTATACAGCTTCATCATAAAATACCTCCAAACCCTTCCCAAACATTGTGCATGTCCTCATCCTACTATACAGATTCACCATAAAATACCACCAAACCCTTCCCAAACATTGTGCATGTCCTCATCCTGCTATACAGCTTCACCATAAAATACCGCCAAACCCTTCCCAAACATTGTGCATGTCCTCATCCTGCTATACAGGTTCACCATAAAATACCGCCAAACCCTTCTCAAACATTGTGCATGTCCTCATCCTGCTATACAGGTTCACCATAAAATACCGCCAAACCCTTCCCAAACATTGTGCATGTCCTCATCCTGCTATACAGCTTCACCATAAAATACCGCCAAACCCTTCTCAAACATTGTGCATGACCTCATCCTGCTATACAGCTTCACCATAAAATACCGCCAAACCCTTCCCAAACATTGTGCATGTCCTCATCCTGCTATACAGCTTCACCATAAAATACCGCCAAACCCTTCTCAAACATTGTGCATGACCTGATCCTGCTATACAGCTTCACCATAAAATACCGCCAAACCCTTCCCAAACATTGTGCATGACCTCATCCTGCTATAAAGCTTCACCATAAAATACCACCAAACCCTTCCCAAACATTGTGCATGACCTCATCCTGCTATACAGCTTCACCATAAAATACCACCAAACCCTTCTCAAACATTGTGCATGACCTCATCCTGCTATACAGCTTCACCATAAAATACCGCCAAACCCTTCCCAAACATTGTGCATGTCCTCATCCTGCTATACAGCTTCATCATAAAATACCGCCAAACCCTTCCCAAACATTGTGCATGACCTCATCCTGCTATACAGCTTCATCATAAAATACCACCAAACCCTTCCCAAACATTGTGCATGACCTCATCCTGCTATACAGCTTCACCATAAAATACCACCAAACCCTTCTTAAACATTGTGCATGACCTCATCCTGCTATACAGCTTCACCATAAAATACCGCCAAACCCTTCCCAAACATTGTGCATGACCTCATCCTGCTATACAGCTTCACCATAAAATACCGCCAAACCCTTCCCAAACATTGTGCATGTCCTCATCCTGCTATACAGCTTCACCATAAAATACCTCCAAACCCTTCCCAAACATTGTGCATGTCCTCATCCTGCTATACAGCTTCACCATAAAATACCTCCAAACCCTTCCCAAACATTGTGCATGACCTCATCCTGCTATACAGCTTCACCATAAAATACCTCCAAACCCTTCCCAAACATTGTGCATGACCTCATCCTGCTATACAGCTTCACCATAAAATACCGCCAAACCCTTCCCAAACATTGTGCATGTCCTCATCCTGCTATACAGCTTCACCATAAAATACCACCAAACCCTTCCCAAACATTGTGCATGTCCTCATCCTGCTATACAGCTTCACCATAAAATACCGCCAAACCCTTCCCAAACATTGTGCATGTCCTCATCCTGCTATACAGCTTCACCATAAAATACCTCCAAACCCTTCCCAAACATTGTGCATGACCTCATCCTGCTATACAGCTTCACCATAAAATACCACCAAACCCTTCCCAAACATTGTGCATGACCTCATCCTGCTATACAGCTTCATCATAAAATACCACCAAACCCTTCCCAAACATTGTGCATGTCCTCATCCTGCTATACAGCTTCACCATAAAATACCGCCAAACCCTTCCCAAACATTGTGCATGTCCTCATCCTGCTATACAGCTTCACCATAAAATACCTCCAAACCCTTCCCAAACATTGTGCATGTCCTCATCCTGCTATACAACTTCATCATAAAATACCACCAAACCCTTCCCAAACATTGTGCATGACCTCATCCTGCTATACAGCTTCACCATAAAATACCACCAAACCCTTCTCAAACATTGTGCATGTCCTCATCCTGCTATACAGCTTCACCATAAAATACCACCAAACCCTTCCCAAACATTGTGCATGTCCTCATCCTGCTATACAACTTCATCATAAAATACCTCCAAACCCTTCCCAAACATTGTGCATGACCTCATCCTGCTATACAGCTTCACCATAAAATACCGCCAAACCCTTCCCAAACATTGTGCATGTCCTCATCCTGCTATACAGCTTCACCATAAAATACCTCCAAACCCTTCCCAAACATTGTGCATGTCCTCATCCTGCTATACAGCTTCACCATAAAATACCTCCAAACCCTTCCCAAACATTGTGCATGTCCTCATCCTGCTATACAGCTTCACCATAAAATACCACCAAACCCTTCCCAAACATTGTGCATGACCTCATCCTGCTATACAGCTTCACCATAAAATACCTCCAAACCCTTCCCAAACATTGTGCATGTCCTCATCCTGCTATACAGCTTCATCATAAAATACCTCCAAACCCTTCCCAAACATTGTGCATGTCCTCATCCTGCTATACAGCTTCACCATAAAATACCTCCAAACCCTTCCCAAACATTGTGCATGTCCTCATCCTGCTATACAGCTTCATCATAAAATACCTCCAAACCCTTCCCAAACATTGTGCATGACCTCATCCTGCTATACAGCTTCACCATAAAATACCGCCAAACCCTTCCCAAACATTGTGCATGTCCTCATCCTGCTATACAGCTTCACCATAAAATACCTCCAAACCCTTCCCAAACATTGTGCATGTCCTCATCCTGCTATACAGCTTCACCATAAAATACCACCAAACCCTTCCTAAACATTGTGCATGACCTCATCCTGCTATACAGCTTCACCATAAAATACCGCCAAACCCTTCCCAAACATTGTGCATGTCCTCATCCTGCTATACAGCTTCACCATAAAATACCGCCAAACCCTTCCCAAACATTGTGCATGTCCTCATCCTGCTATACAGCTTCACCATAAAATACCTCCAAACCCTTCTCAAACACTGTGCATGACCTCATCCTGCTATACAGCTTCACCATAAAATACCGCCAAACCCTTCCCAAACATTGTGCATGACCTCATCCTGCTATACAGCTTCATCATAAAATACCGCCAAACCCTTCCCAAACATTGTGCATGACCTCATCCTGCTATACAGCTTCATCATAAAATACCTCCAAACCCTTCCCAAACATTGTGCATGTCCTCATCCTGCTATACAGCTTCACCATAAAATACCTCCAAACCCTTCTCAAACATTGTGCATGTCCTCATCCTGCTATACAGCTTCACCATAAAATACCTCCAAACCCTTCTCAAACATTGTGCATGTCTTCATCCTGCTATACAGCTTCACCATAAAATACCGCCAAACCCTTCCCAAACATTGTGCATGTCCTCATCCTGCTATACAGCTTCACCATAAAATACCTCCAAACCCTTCTCAAACATTGTGCATGACCTCATCCTGCTATACAGCTTCACCATAAAATACCACCAAACCCTTCCCAAACATTGTGCATGTCCTCATCCTGCTATACAGCTTCACCATAAAATACCGCCAAACCCTTCCCAAACATTGTGCATGTCCTCATCCTGCTATACAGCTTCACCATAAAATACCGCCAAACCCTTCCCAAACATTGTGCATGTCCTCATCCTGCTATACAGCTTCAACATAAAATACCACCAAACCCTTCCCAAACATTGTGCATGACCTCATCCTGCTATACAGCTTCACCATAAAATACCGCCAAACCCTTCCCAAACATTGTGCATGTCCTCATCCTGCTATACAGCTTCACCATAAAATACCACCAAACCCTTCCCAAACATTGTGCATGTCCTCATCCTGCTATACAGCTTCATCATAAAATACCGCCAAACCCTTCCCAAACATTGTGCATGTCCTCATCCTGCTATACAGCTTCACCATAAAATACCGCCAAACCCTTCCCAAACATTGTGCATGTCCTCATCCTGCTATACAGCTTCATCATAAAATACCGCCAAACCCTTCCCAAACATTGTGCATGTCCTCATCCTGCTATACAGCTTCACCATAAAATACCACCAAACCCTTCCCAAACATTGTGCATGACCTCATCCTGCTATACAGCTTCATCATAAAATACCACCAAACCCTTCCCAAACATTGTGCATGTCCTCATCCTGCTATACAGCTTCACCATAAAATACCGCCAAACCCTTCCCAAACATTGTGCATGTCCTCATCCTGCTATACAGCTTCATCATAAAATACCGCCAAACCCTTCCCAAACATTGTGCATATCCTCATCCTGCTATACAGCTTCACCATAAAATACCGCCAAACCCTTCCCAAACATTGTGCATGTCCTCATCCTGCTATACAGCTTCACCATAAAATACCACCAAACCCTTCCCAAACATTGTGCATGACCTCATCCTACTATACAGCTTCACCATAAAATACCACCAAACCCTTCCCAAACATTGTGCATGACCTCATCCTGCTATACAGCCTCACCATAAAATACCTCCAAACCCTTCCCAAACATTGTGCATGTCCTCATCCTGCTATACAGCTTCACCATAAAATACCTCCAAACCCTTCCCAAACATTGTGCATGACCTCATCCTCCTATACAGCTTCATCATAAAATACCGCCAAACCCTTCCCAAACATTGTGCATGTCCTCATCCTGCTATACAGCTTCACCATAAAATACCGCCAAACCCTTCCCAAACATTGTGCATGTCCTCATCCTGCTATACAGCTTCATCATAAAATACCGCCAAACCCTTCCCAAACATTGTGCATGTCCTCATCCTGCTATACAGCTTCACCATAAAATACCGCCAAACCCTTCCCAAACATTGTGCATGTCCTCATCCTGCTATACAGCCTCACCATAAAATACCGCCAAACCCTTCCCAAACATTGTGCATGACCTCATCCTGCTATACAGCTTCATCATAAAATACTGCCAAACCCTTCCCAAACATTGTGCATGTCCTCATCCTGCTATACAGCTTCACCATAAAATACCGCCAAACCCTTCCCAAACATTGTGCATGTCCTCATCCTGCTATTCAGCTTCATCATAAAATACCGCCAAACCCTTCCCAAACATTGTGCATGTCCTCATCCTGCTATACAGCTTCACCATAAAATACCGCCAAACCCTTCCCAAACATTGTGCATGTCCTCATCCTGCTATACAGCTTCACCATAAAATACCGCCAAACCCTTCCCAAACATTGTGCATGACCTCATCCTGCTATACAGCCTCACCATAAAATACCACCAAACCCTTCCCAAACATTGTGCATGTCCTCATCCTGCTATACAACTTCATCATAAAATACCGCCAAATCCTTCCCAAACATTGTGCATGTCCTCATCCTGCTATACAGCTCCACCATAAAATACCTCCAAACCCTTCCCAAACATTGTGCATGTCCTCATCCTGCTATACAGCTCCACCATAAAATACCACCAAACCCTTCCCAAACATTGTGCATGTCCTCATCCTGCTATACAGCTTCACCATAAAATACCACCAAACCCTTCCCAAACATTGTGCATGTCCTCATCCTGCTATACAGCTTCACCATAAAATACCACCAAACCCTTCCCAAACATTGTGCATGACCTCATCCTGCTATACAGCTTCATCATAAAATACCTCCAAACCCTTCCCAAACATTGTGCATGACCTCATCCTGCTATACAGCTTCATCATAAAATACCTCCAAACCCTTCCCAAACATTGTGCATGTCCTCATCCTGCTATACAGCTTCACCATAAAATACCACCAAACCCTTCCCAAACATTGTGCATGACCTCATCCTGCTATACAACTTCACCATAAAATACCACCAAACCCTTCCCAAACATTGTGCATGACCTCATCCTGCTATACAGCTTCACCATAAAATACCGCCAAACCATTCCCAAACATTGTGCATGTCCTCATCCTGCTATACAGCTTCACCATAAAATACCGCCAAACCCTTCCCAAACATTGTGCATGACCTCATCCTGCTATACAGCCTCACCATAAAATACCACCAAACCCTTCCCAAACATTGTGCATGTCCTCATCCTGCTATACAACTTCATCATAAAATACCGCCAAACCCTTCCCAAACACTGTGCATGACCTCATCCTGCTATAGAGCTTCACCATAAAATACCTCCAAACCCTTCCCAAACATTGTGCATGTCCTCATCCTGCTATACAGCTTCACCATAAAATACCACCAAACCCTTCCCAAACACTGTGCATGTCCTCATCCTGCTATACAGCTTCATCATAAAATACCGCCAAACCCATCCCAAACATTGTGCATGTCCTCATCCTGCTATACAGCTTCACCATAAAATACCTCCAAACCCTTCCCAAACATTGTGCATGTCCACATCCTGCTATACAGCTTCATCATAAAATACCTAGAAACCCTTCCCAAACATTGTGCATGACCTCATCCTGCTATACAGCTTCACCATAAAATACCACCAAACCCTTCCCAAACATTGTGCATGTCCTCATCCTGCTATACAGCTTCACCATAAAATACCACCAAACCCTTCTCAAACATTGTGCATGTCCTCATCCTGCTATACAGCTTCACCATAAAATACCGCCAAACCCATCCCAAACATTGTGCATGTCCTCATCCTGCTATACAGCTTCACCATAAAATACCTCCAAACCCTTCCCAAACATTGTGCATGTCCACATCCTGCTATACAGCTTCATCATAAAATACCTCCAAACCCTTCCCAAACATTGTGCATGACCTCATCCTGCTATACAGCTTCACCATAAAATACCACCAAACCCTTCCCAAACATTGTGCATGTCCTCATCCTGCTATACAGCTTCACCATAAAATACCACCAAACCCATCCCAAACATTGTGCATGTCCTCATCCTGCTATACATCTTCACCATAAAATACCTCCAAACCCTTCCCAAACATTGTGCATGTCCTCATCCTGCTATACATCTTCACCATAAAATACCGCCAAACCCATCCCAAACATTGTGCATGTCCTCATCCTGCTATACAGCTTCACCATAAAATACCACCAAACCCTTCCCAAACATTGTGCATGTCCTCATCCTGCTATACAGCTTCACCATAAAATACCACCAAACCCATCCCAAACATTGTGCATGTCCTCATCCTGCTATACATCTTCACCATAAAATACCGCCAAACCCATCCCAAACATTGTGCATGTCCTCATCCTGCTATACAGCTTCACCATAAAATACCACCAAACCCTTCCCAAACATTGTGCATGTCCTCATCCTGCTATACAGCTTCACCATAAAATACCTCCAAACCCTTCCCAAACATTGTGCATGTCCTCATCCTGCTATACATCTTCACCATAAAATACCGCCAAACCCATCCCAAACATTGTGCATGTCCTCATCCTGCTATACAGCTTCACCATAAAATACCGCCAAACCCTTCCCAAACATTGTACATGTCCTCATCCTGCTATACAGCTTCACCATAAAATACCTCCAAACCCTTCCCAAACATTGTGCATGTCCTCATCCTGCTATACATCTTCACCATAAAATACCGCCAAACCCATCCCAAACATTGTGCATGTCCTCATCCTGCTATACAGCTTCACCATAAAATACCGCCAAACCCTTCCCAAACATTGTACATGTCCTCATCCTGCTATACAGCTTCACCATAAAATACCTCCAAACCCTTCCCAAACATTGTGCATGTCCTCATCCTGCTATACATCTTCACCATAAAATACCGCCAAACCCTTCCCAAACATTGTACATGTCCTCATCCTGCTATACAGCTTCACCATAAAATACCTCCAAACCCTTCCCAAACATTGTGCATGTCCTCATCCTGCTATACAGCTTCACCATAAAATACCGCCAAACCCTTCCCAAACATTGTGCATGTCCTCATCCTGCTATACAGCTTCACCATAAAATACCTCCAAACCCTTCCCAAACATTGTGCATGTCCTCATCCTGCTATACATCTTCACCATAAAATACCGCCAAACCCATCCCAAACATTGTGCATGTCCTCATCCTGCTATACAGCTTCACCATAAAATACCTCCAAACCCTTCCCAAACATTGTGCATGACCTCATCCTGCTATACAGCTTCACCATAAAATACCTCCAAACCCTTCCCAAACATTGTGCATGACCTCATCCTGCTATACAGCTTCATCATAAAATACCGCCAAACCCTTCCCAAACATTGTGCATGTCCTCATCCTGCTATACAGCTTCACCATAAAATACCTCCAAACCCTTCCCAAACATTGTGCATGACCTCATCCTGCTATACAGCTTCATCATAAAATACCGCCAAACCCTTCCCAAACATTGTGCATGTCCTCATCCTGCTATACAGCTTCACCATAAAATACCGCCAAACCCTTCCCAAACATTGTGCATGTCCTCATCCTGCTATACAGCTTCATCATAAAATACCGCCAAACCCTTCCCAAACATTGTGCATGTCCTCATCCTGCTATACAGCTTCACCATAAAATACCGCCAAACCCTTCCCAAACATTGTGCATGTCCTCATCCTGCTATACAGCCTCACCATAAAATACCGCCAAACCCTTCCCAAACATTGTGCATGACCTCATCCTGCTATACAGCTTCATCATAAAATACCGCCAAACCCTTCCCAAACATTGTGCATGTCCTCATCCTGCTATACAGCTTCACCATAAAATACCGCCAAACCCTTCCCAAACATTGTGCATGTCCTCATCCTGCTATTCAGCTTCATCATAAAATACCGCCAAACCCTTCCCAAACATTGTGCATGTCCTCATCCTGCTATACAGCTTCACGATAAAATACCGCCAAACCCTTCCCAAACATTGTGCATGTCCTCATCCTGCTATACAGCTTCACCATAAAATACCGCCAAACCCTTCCCAAACATTGTGCATGACCTCATCCTGCTATACAGCCTCACCATAAAATACCACCAAACCCTTCCCAAACATTGTGCATGTCCTCATCCTGCTATACAACTTCATCATAAAATACCGCCAAATCCTTCCCAAACATTGTGCATGTCCTCATCCTGCTATACAGCTCCACCATAAAATACCTCCAAACCCTTCCCAAACATTGTGCATGTCCTCATCCTGCTATACAGCTTCACCATAAAATACCACCAAACCCTTCCCAAACATTGTGCATGTCCTCATCCTGCTATACAGCTTCACCATAAAATACCACCAAACCCTTCCCAAACATTGTGCATGTCCTCATCCTGCTATACAGCTTCATCATAAAATACCTCCAAACCCTTCCCAAACATTGTGCATGTCCTCATCCTGCTATACAGCTTCATCATAAAATACCACCAAACCCTTCCCAAACATTGTGCATGACCTCATCCTGCTATACAGCTTCATCATAAAATACCTCCAAACCCTTCCCAAACATTGTGCATGTCCTCATCCTGCTATACAGCTTCACCATAAAATACCACCAAACCCTTCCCAAACATTGTGCATGACCTCATCCTGCTATACAACTTCACCATAAAATACCACCAAACCCTTCCCAAACATTGTGCATGACCTCATCCTGCTATACAACTTCACCATAAAATACCACCAAACCCTTCCCAAACATTGTGCATGACCTCATCCTGCTATACAACTTCACCATAAAATACCACCAAACCCTTCCCAAACATTGTGCATGACCTCATCCTGCTATACAACTTCACCATAAAATACCACCAAACCCTTCCCAAACATTGTGCATGACCTCATCCTGCTATACAACTTCACCATAAAATACCACCAAACCCTTCCCAAACATTGTGCATGACCTCATCCTGCTATACAGCCTCACCATAAAATACCGCCAAACCATTCCCAAACATTGTGCATGTCCTCATCCTGCTATACAGCTTCACCATAAAATACCGCCAAACCCTTCCCAAACATTGTGCATGACCTCATCCTGCTATACAGCCTCACCATAAAATACCACCAAACCCTTCCCAAACATTGTGCATGTCCTCATCCTGCTATACAACTTCATCATAAAATACCGCCAAACCCTTCCCAAACACTGTGCATGACCTCATCCTGCTATAGAGCTTCACCATAAAATACCTCCAAACCCTTCCCAAACATTGTGCATGTCCTCATCCTGCTATACAGCTTCACCATAAAATACCTCCAAACCCTTCCCAAACATTGTGCATGTCCTCATCCTGCTATACAGCTTCACCATAAAATACCACCAAACCCTTCCCAAACACTGTGCATGACCTCATCCTGCTATACAGCTTCACCATAAAATACCACCAAACCCTTCTCAAACATTGTGCATGACCTCATCCTGCTATACAGCTCCACCATAAAATACCGCCAAACCCATCCCAAACATTGTGCATGTCCTCATCCTGCTATACAGCTTCATCATAAAATACCTCCAAACCCTTCCCAAACATTGTGCATGACCTCATCCTGCTATACAGCTTCACCATAAAATACCACCAAACCCTTCCCAAACATTGTGCATGACCTCATCCTGCTATACAGCTTCACCATAAAATACCACCAAACCCTTCCAAAACATTGTACATGTCCTCATCCTGCTATACAGCTTCACCATAAAATACCGCCAAACCCTTCCCAAACATTGTACATGTCCTCATCCTGCTATACAGCTTCACCATAAAATACCTCCAAACCCTTCCCAAACATTGTGCATGTCCTCATCCTGCTATACATCTTCACCATAAAATACCGCCAAACCCTTCCCAAACATTGTACATGTCCTCATCCTGCTATACAGCTTCACCATAAAATACCTCCAAACCCTTCCCAAACATTGTGCATGTCCTCATCCTGCTATACATCTTCACCATAAAATACCGCCAAACCCTTCCCAAACATTGTACATGTCCTCATCCTGCTATACAGCTTCACCATAAAATACCGCCAAACCCTTCCCAAACATTGTACATGTCCTCATCCTGCTATACAGCTTCACCATAAAATACCTCCAAACCCTTCCCAAACATTGTGCATGACCTCATCCTGCTATACAGCTTCACCATAAAATACCACCAAACCCTTCCCAAACATTGTGCATGACCTCATCCTGCTATACAGCTTCACCATAAAATACCACCAAACCCTTCCCAAACATTGTGCATGACCTCATCCTGCTATACAGCTTCACCATAAAATACCTCCAAACCCTTCCCAAACATTGTGCATGTCCTCATCCTGCTATACAGCTTCACCATAAAATACCTCCAAACCCTTCCCAAACATTGTGCATGTCCACATCCTGCTATACAGCTTCATCATAAAATACCTCCAAACCCTTCCCAAACATTGTGCATGACCTCATCCTGCTATACAGCTTCACCATAAAATACCACCAAACCCTTCCCAAACATTGTGCATGTCCTCATCCTGCTATACAGCTTCACCATAAAATACCACCAAACCCATCCCAAACATTGTGCATGTCCTCATCCTGCTATACATCTTCACCATAAAATACCGCCAAACCCATCCCAAACATTGTGCATGTCCTCATCCTGCTATACAGCTTCACCATAAAATACCGCCAAACCCTTCCCAAACATTGTACATGTCCTCATCCTGCTATACAGCTTCACCATAAAATACCTCCAAACCCTTCCCAAACATTGTGCATGTCCTCATCCTGCTATACATCTTCACCATAAAATACCGCCAAACCCATCCCAAACATTGTGCATGTCCTCATCCTGCTATACAGCTTCACCATAAAATACCTCCAAATCCTTCCCAAACATTGTGCATGTCCTCATGCTGCTATACAGCTTCACCATAAAATACCTCCAAACCCTTCCCAAACATTGTGCATGTCCTCATCCTGCTATACAGCTTCACCATAAAATACCACCAAACCCTTTCCAAACATTGTACATGTCCTCATCCTGCTATACAGCTTCACCATAAAATACCGCCAAACCCTTCCCAAACATTGTACATGTCCTCATCCTGCTATACAGCTTCACCATAAAATACCGCCAAACCCTTCCCAAACATTGTGCATGTCCTCATCCTGCTATACATCTTCACCATAAAATACCGCCAAACCCATCCCAAACATTGTGCATGTCCTCATCCTGCTATACAGCTTCACCATAAAATACCACCAAACCCATCCCAAACATTGTGCATGTCCTCATCCTGCTATACAGCTTCACCATAAAATACCTCCAAACCCTTCCCAAACATTGTACATGTCCTCATCCTGCTATACAGCTTCACCATAAAATACCACCAAACCCATCCCAAACATTGTGCATGTCCTCATCCTGCTATACAGCTTCACCATAAAATACCACCAAACCCATCCCAAACATTGTGCATGACCTCATCCTGCTATACAGCTCCACCATAAAATACCACCAAACCCTTCCCAAACATTGTGCATGTCCTCATCCTGCTATACAGCTTCACCATAAAATACCTCCAAACCCTTCCCAAACATTGTGCATGACCTCATCCTGCTATACAGCTTCACCATAAAATACCACCAAACCCTTCCCAAACATTGTGCATGTCCTCATCCTGCTATACAGCTTCACCATAAAATACCACCAAACCCTTCCCAAACATTGTGCATGTCCTCATCCTGCTATACAGCTTCACCATAAAATACCTCCAAACCCTTCTCAAACATTGTGCATGACCTCATCCTGCTATACAGCTTCACCATAAAATACCTCCAAACCCTTCCCAAACATTGTGCATGACCTCATCCTGCTATACAGCTTCACCATAAAATACCTCCAAACCCTTCTCAAACATTGTGCATGTCCTCATCCTGCTATACAGCTTCACCATAAAATACCTCCAAACCCTTCCCAAACATTGTGCATGACCTCATCCTGCTATACAGCTTCACCATAAAATACCTCCAAACCCTTCCCAAACATTGTGCATGTCCTCATCCTGCTATACAGCTTCACCATAAAATACCGCCAAACCCTTCCCAAACATTGTGCATGTCCTCATCCTGCTATACAGCTTCATCATAAAATACCGCCAAACCCTTCCCAAACATTGTGCATGACCTCATCCTGCTATACAGCTTCACCATAAAATACCGCCAAACCCTTCCCAAACATTGTGCATGACCTCATCCTGCTATACAGCTTCACCATAAAATACCACCAAACCCTTCCCAAACATTGTGCATGACCTCATCCTGCTATACAGCTTCATCATAAAATACCACCAAACCCTTCTCAAACATTGTGCATGACCTCATCCTGCTATACAGCTTCACCATAAAATACCGCCAAACCCTTCCCAAACATTGTGCATGACCTCATCCTGCTATACAACTTCACCATAAAATACCGCCAAACCCTTCCCAAACATTGTGCATGACCTCATCCTGCTATACAACTTCATCATAAAATACCACCAAACCCTTCTCAAACATTGTGCATGTCCTCATCCTGCTATACAGCTTCACCATAAAATACCGCCAAACCCTTCCCAAACATTGTGCATGACCTCATCCTGCTATACAACTTCATCATAAAATACCACCAAACCCTTCTCAAACATTGTGCATGACCTCATCCTGCTATACAGCTTCACCATAAAATACCTCCAAACCCTTCCCAAACATTGTGCATGACCTCATCCTGCTATACAGCTTCACCATAAAATACCTCCAAACCCTTCCCAAACATTGCGCATGTCCTCATCCTGCTATACAGCTTCACCATAAAATACCACCACACCCTTCCCAAACATTGTGCATGACCTCATCCTGCTATACAGCTTCACCATAAAATACCGCCAAACCCTTCCCAAACATTGTGCATGTCCTCATCCTGCTATACAGCTTCACCATAAAATACCTCCAAACCCTTCCCAAACATTGTGCATGACCTCATCCTGCTATACAGCTTCACCATAAAATACCTCCAAACCCTTCCCAAACATTGTGCATGCCCTCATCCTGCTATACAGCTTCACCATAAAATACCACCAAACCCTTCCCAAACATTGTGCATGCCCTCATCCTGCTATATAGCTTCATCATAAAATACCACCAAACCCTTCTCAAACATTGTGCATGTCCTCATCCTGCTATACAGCTTCACCATAAAATACCGCCAAACCCTTCCCAAACATTGTGCATGACCTCATCCTGCTATACAGCTTCACCATAAAATACCACCAAACCCTTCTCAAACATTGTGCATGACCTCATCCTGCTATACAGCTTCACCATAAAATACAACCAAACCCTTCCCAAACATTGTGCATGTCCTCATCCTGCTATACAGCTTCACCATAAAATACCGCCAAACCCTTCCCAAACATTGTGCATGACCTCATCCTGCTATACAGCTTCACCATAAAATACCACCAAACCCTTCTCAAACATTGTGCATGTCCTCATCCTGCTATACAGCTTCACCATAAAATACTGCCAAACCCTTCCCAAACATTGTGCATGTCCTCATCCTGCTATACAGCTTCACCATAAAATACCACCAAACCCCTCCAAACATTGTGCATGTCCTCATCCTGCTATACAACTTCATCATAAAATACCACCAAACCCTTCCCAAACATTGTGCATGACCTCATCCTGCTATACAGCTTCACCATAAAATACCTCCAAACCCTTCCCAAACATTGTGCATGACCTCATCCTGCTATACAGCTTCACTATAAAATACCACCAAACCCTTACCCCTTATGAGCCCAATAAACATAATAAAAAATTCCACATTCAAAAACAATGGAGCACACGCCGTCAGTCTGCTGGAGCCGATTTCCATCCAGTTTTGGTTTGTGTCGTCCCTTTTTGTAATGTTTTAAAAAACTGATGCAAGATTCCCAAACTTGTAGCAAACTGTCAGTGAACAACAGACAAGGGTGGGATTCAGCACAGATCCCTCCATGTGCCCCCCTTCCCCTGATTACCCATTCACTTGAATTCATTGATTCATAAATCACCGTGCTGCAATAAAGTTTTATTTTATCTCCCGATAATCAGAAACATAAATTAGTAAAAGTGGCCGGGAGTGGTGACAATTATCACTGCGGGGGCCGATCCATCCAGAAGAGCATCCTGCACGCCGCTCTGGATGACGGCCGCACTCATCTGACCCATTAGGAGGCGCCGTCTCTGATAGAATTGTGCCAGATCCTGTGCAGGACCACAAGAACCGTGCGGCTGCCGGGGACTGGAGTATAGCGGCGCAATTCACGTCAGCTTTATGGCATCAACTATGATGAATTTTTCGGGCCGCCCTCCTGATAAGATCTGTGTCATTTTCAAAAATTTGACAAACTGGCGCAAAAATGTCATAAATATAAAGTACAGATTTGTGGCGCAAACCTTTTCATCAATCGGCCACTAAAAGTCGTCCCATAAAACAATAAGTCGCCATAGTTCCACTAATGGGGCAAAGGAAAATGTTCTGTCTTGAAATGCAAAAAATAAAAATGATTGAACATTCGACCAGTTTTATATTAACTTTCCATTGTGCTTTGTCTTTTTTTTTTTTCCTATCAAGATCCCTACACGTGCTGTCAGTGAAGGGAACCATAACTCCAAAGACATACTGATAGGGAATCTAGATTGTGAGCCCCGATGGGGACAGCGACGATAATGTATGTAAAGCGCTGCGGAACATGTTAGCGCTATATAAAAATAAAGATTATTATTATATCTTACTTAGATAAAGATGCTAAAAACGCCTCTGAAATGTCTTAGAAAACCATTAGCGTTCAGGGGACATTGTGAAACGGGGCCAGAAAGGTGGCGCCAAATGATTGCAAATCATACAATGTGCAGCAACTCAGAGTTCAGCTCTGCAGCATTGCGCCCTCTAGTGACTGCAACAATGAATTTGAAATATTATTTTAAAAAAAGTGTCATTTTTCTCCATTGGATACAGCTCCTTCTCTTTCTTTAAGGAATGAAGGACCTTTAGTAAAAAAAAAAATAGTAATAATAATAATTTGAGGGGTACCTCTGCAGTCGGCTCTTTCTTCCTAGCAGTCTACTATTTTACATGATATATTGGCCACTAGGTGTCAGTATTTTTGTACTGTAACACAGCAGCGTTATTGGTTGTTGCATATATATATATATATATTCCTGCAATGTTGCAATTCATAATTTTAGATGATTATTCTCCAGTTTTCTCCTATTTTGTCTGATACAGAATATTGGCCGCTAGGTTGTGCTCTACTTTTCCCTTTATCCGGCCAGACAGAAGTGTGATTTCAGCTCCTGCTCAGCTCATTATTCTGCGGTGTATGTAATATTGTGAGCAGTAAGAATAATTCACCCATTTTTGTCAGGTCCGTTAGTTTTATAAGAACTTCCCACATTATTACACGTGACATAACATACAATGTATCAGCGGGTAGCTGGAGGCTGATTCATACAGGTGTTCGATTCAGTGTTTTCAGCTTAAAAATATCTAAACTATTGGCTTCGCCCCACGTGGAGACATGACTGCGAAGAGGACAAACAATGGAAAAATGTGTCAAACTGGTTTTACAAAGCACGAAAATGTCACAGAACGGACAGGAAGAACTCCGCCGTCCTCCAGGTTCAATCCCGCCTGTGATGACGGCGGTAACTTCATGGCAATCACTGTCGTTTATTCCTGCAGCGTTGCTGACATCGCGATTATGGGAAATGAAGTCATTGGTGTCAGTCTATTAATACTTCAGGTAAATGTCATTTAATTATCATAATCAAATGGTTTGGAGATTGCATCAGTAGAATTGCTGGATCTGTGCCGGATTATTAAATATTCTAGATTATCAGATCAGGAACACCTGGGTCCTACATTAAAATGTAACCACAAAGTTGAGCTGTCAAGCTTTCATCAAGCTGCATAAAATGGAAAAGTGCCGGATTATTGGAGTTTCGGGATTATCAGAATTCAATGCAGTTTCCCGGGGGTGTACTAAAATCTAGATGTGGGTGCAGATTGGTAGCCCTTGATGAACCGAATTGTGTCTGTCCTGCCTGGCTCCTATTAGGGGCCTTGTCCTTTTTATGATGGACTTGGCTCCTCTGGAGTAGACCCCGTACCTCTGGGGTTGGGTAAAGTGACCGAGACTGGTAGTCATGGCCGAGCTGCTGTCCGGTTACACTCCGTCACTTTACGGGAATATCGTGACCCAGTCCCAATGTGCTGTCAGGTGTGGGGTGCATCACACTCACTTGTAGGACGCGGGCCTCCGCTGTTTCCAGGCCTCCGCTGTCTCCAGGCCTCCATCTTCAGGAGTCGCCGCACATAACTCAGGGGACACGAAGTTCGTATAAACCAACAACAGTTTTCTTGACAGTTCAAGTTCATCAGGTTGTAAGATGTGGGATAGGGCACTTCTTGTTCCTTACTTCTTTAGCATGACACATCTTCGGCTCTACCGTTTGTTCCTCCTGGACTATCCCTGCGCTCACTGGCTCTGTCAGCCCCAGGGATTTCCTGTCCAGTTCTGCAGTGCACCCGAGATCCATCACCTTCCCTTCACACCATTCCACGTCCCTCTTCCTCTGTGCGCCAGAGGACAAGAGGCGCCCTTTAGCCTCCATGCCGGGCTTTGAGCTTCTGATGTTACCGGAATGTCCGCACAGGATTCTGGTACATCCTCTCACTGCCTCAAACGTTAGGTACATGCTGGCCCTAGCAGCCCACTGTACTTGAACTTGGCCTTGTAACTGTACTTTCCTATCTGAGTCACTACTAGGAAGTTCCTGCTTTTCAGTAGCACCAACCCCCTCCCACTGTGGGCTTGCCCGCAAACATTAACTGTATCTTATCTTGTACCTTCAGCTAACTATAGTTACTTTCCTATAACAGCATGTAGTAAGCCTATTGTCCTTATCCTCATACTATATACACACTATGCATATGCATACTTTACATTGCTATATTGACAGTACTTATACTAACCCATATCGCATTACATGCTAGATAAACAGAAACGCATGACACTATTCACATTGCACAATATTGATGCGATTGGTGTCTTCAGGGACAGGAACACGACAGTCACTGTCCATACCCTTACAGTACATCTGGCTCTCTGTATTTGACAAGGCTCAGTGATGATTGGACCGGCTCTTCAGTGGTGTAACTGGACCTTCTGTGCTGGATTTTGAGTCCTCTGTGGTAGGTCTGGTTCTTTTCTGGTTGCCCTTGCTTCTTTGTGCTTGAACTGAGTCCTCTCTGGTAGACACGACTCACTGAATGTTACACGCACCCCACTAGGTTCAGATAGGGTGAGACGGGTTTCATGAATTTTTTAGAATCCTGCGGGAACCGTTACTCAGGGCGACCATAGGCTGCAGCTTCTCTAGGTCACACAGGGGGTATTGACCCTCAGGCACAGACAGGTGGGTGGATTCACTTGCTGACCAGACACATCTGACAAGAGTCTTCATAAACAGTTGAACAGTCGCATTTATTATCACAGCATGGCCAAGCTCCAATAATAAACAGTCTTTACTTCAAGGCACAGTAAGGAGAGTCTTTCTCTTATTAGCACAAATCTATTATCTTTAGCAACACATTTCCATGTTCCCATGTTTCATCTCTCTTGATCCCACTAAATAGGGCTCCCACCAGCAGTCCCCGGTCCACAGCGTCCCAGGCTTTACCTTTAGTGCAGTGAGGTATGAGGGGGGGGGGGGTATAACAGAAGGATGAGTCCAGTCCTCAGACGTGGTGTTCTCTCCTTGCTCCTGCTAAATAACAGTTCACTCCTTTCTTCACTACTTCCTCCTGTAGTTACCACTAACAACCCAACGGCAGTGGCAGTGAGTGTGTCCCAGGGCCCTCATCAGCCGGGTGAAGAGGCCTGCATCTTTTAAGCTCGCTCTCCAGCTCAGAAATGACTCTCCTCAGTCTCTCTGAGGCAGGCCTGGCCACTCCCCCTAGCTGCACCCTGTTAAACCCCCCACCCCGGTTGCTGGATGCTAAACAACATCATGCGTGATATCTACCTGTCACACTCTTCCCTCCTTTTTGAATGTCGTCCTCGACATTTACCTTCTACCTGGTTACCTTAACCAGCCCCTTGGAGTTGTGGTAGTTCTCCCCTAACTATTCTCGTATAGTGTTCCCCCAATACTGCCCCTTTACTTAAAGGTGAGGTGGTGGTTTGACACTGTGGACCCCTTTTTAGCACTTTACCAAAGCAACCCATTTACCCTATCTGACTCTTTTGTTGGTCGTCCACCTGCAAGGAAAAAGCATTTATCACCACGTTTTAAATTAATTGTCACTTCTTCAGCTGGAGCTTTTCACACCTCTTCAACCGGCTCTCCCTAACTTCTACTAAACAATTTTATCAAATTCAAGTGCAACATATTTAAATACTGCAACAGTCTTTGGTAAAATACTAGACAACAACTAAAACACATTTTCAATACATTCAATGTTCCTGAGAAGGTTTATGCCATTTAAGAACACAGTCCTTTGTTTCCTAAGGTACAGGGTCCTCGGTCCTTTTAGGTAAGGACCCTTGAACAGGAAAAGGGGACAGTCCTTTAAAACAGGGGCAGAAACAATGTCCGTTTCTTGGAAACTATTAAGGCACAGTCCACAAAGTGCAAATTCAATTAGGAGTACCTGGAAAGGGTACGGCACAGTCCATAAGTTGAGAGTGAGGACTCCCCAACTCGCTTGAGGTGCCCGCATATCCAGCAGAAAAGGACACAACAGGTACAAATAAAAAAAAATAAGGCAAACAAAAATAAATTGCAGCTTGTCCAGCTTTTTCAACTAGAGACCTGTCCAGCCTTAACAGGGAAACAAACAGCAACACAGTCCTGTTACTGTAATAGTCCTTGACGGCTTGCCAGCCTTTGAAGAAAACTCACACACATAGTCTGGGACCTGGTCACTATCCGGGACGGGGAACGGTCCCTTAAACATGGCGTGCAACCTGCACAACTTTGTGACTTACCGGTGGGGTCCCACTATCTCAGTCCGTTTTCTCCTTTTCTGGGGTTGGTGCAACCCCACAATAGATGGACACTGGGCTGCAGGTGGCATGTATAGTGGGGAGCTGTACTGAAGCTGAAGGAGATTCCTCTTTTCCCGCCCTGGCAGAGACGGCAGCCCCGAGATGTTGCCTGTGGGGCCGACTCACTCTCCCGAGTAGGTCGGGTCCCGAACCGGGGTCCAGTAGGGGTTGGGAAGAGCCCCCTTACCTGGCCCATGGTTCTTAGGTCCTCAGCGTCCGATCAGTCCTTGGGTTGGTATTCCTCCATCTCTACAATGCGGGACACTGATACGGCATACCAACCCTGAGGTCCCCAAATTTTTAAAAATTGCACCCGGTCTGCTGGCCAGAGACTTTGCGTTTGTCCCAGGGAATAATCTGATCGGCGGTTCATGAAGATGTCCAGGCAATTCCCTGGCTCCTGGATGAACCCGAATCCCTTATCATGGTCGAAATTGATGACCCTTCCCTGGATCATCCGGTCCTCCAAGCGTTCCCTTCCTGGATCTACTCTCCAATCCCTCGCACATGCCTCTACCTGCCTTTTCTCCTTAATTATGTTTTCCTTCCACGCGGCCAGGCGTTGTTGGAAATCTCGCTCCCTCTCTTCCAGAGATGAGGGGGAATCAGGGGTAGCTTCAGGTGTATCTTCATCCTGGCCAGGCTGAATGGCAACTGCAGCAGGTGGGGCAGGTGGTGCGACAGGCGCTGCAGATGGGGTAAGTTGTAGGGCAGGCATTAGTCTTCTGATGTTAAGGCCCAGGCGAAACTCATTGGGGTCCTGCTGTCTTAAGGCCTCCATTCTCTCACCTGCTCGGGCTACGATCATCAGGAGAGTGTAGACTGGGCTCGGAGCTTCCCCTGCCCCTCTCGCTTGGGATGCAGTGGTCCCCGAGCGGAGCATCATGGTAGATATTGGTAGGAACTTGGGGACTAGCGATTCGCGCTCCGGGAAGCTGGGCGCCACCATCTTGTTTCCGGGCTCGGACGGAAGACCCACCCCTTTCACGAGAGCCGAGGCCGGGACGGACGTCACGGCAGTGGTAGTGACTTCTGGTGATGCAGGCGGGCCGCGGTCGAGATACCTGTAGGCTGCGGCTCTTAAGGTGCGTCCGGCGCTGGTACAGGCTGGGTGACGCTGTGCGGGGTGTGGTGACCGTCGGGGCTCCGGAAGTCGCCTCCTGATCTGGGGGTGATGGGGAGATGGGCACGGTGTTCGGCCTCATATCTGGACGTCCCGCCTTTGGTGCTGGGGAGACAGCTGGATCCCGGGGAGGCTGGGCGGCCACGTCCGGGCCCAGCTGGAGATATCACGGTCTGTCATATCTGCAAGTGAAAGGACGCAAGGCTGCATCCTCCGCTGTCTCTCCTCCGGTCGCAGCTTGCTGGATCACTGTGCGGGCTTCTGGCTCCATCTTTCTGGCAGACGCTGTGGTATTCGCTCCTTACTCTTTACCACTCCTGACCAGAATGGCGTTCTTCTGGCTAGAGAAGCTCTAGCTTACTTTTACTCCTTCCCCTCTGGGAGAGTACCTCACTGGCCATTGGTCCAGCATCTTGGTGGGTGGGGTGTCTTTCCTCTGAGAGCTACCTTCTCCAGTTTGTTCCACTGCAGGGGGCTTGGCCCTATTTGGCGCTCTTTTATCCGACACTCCTACAAGATGGGATGTCCTTCTTCCCCCCCCCCCATGTTGTCGGCTGCCATTTTAGCAAAGACAGCCGCCATTTTAACTGTGCAACATGTGCCATGCCTTGCATTTTGCCGATGCCTGATTTTCTGCACTTTATCTCCTTATCTCTTCCTAGCCAACACTGGCTGTCTTCCCTTTTCACTGGTATAGCAGGGTTGGATTGAGGTGCTGTGCAGCTGTGTTTTACCAGACACTTTTCCTCTTTTCCCTCTACATGCTAGTTCCCGCTCAGGATTCCCAGTACTGGCCACCAATGTTACGTGCACGCCGCTAGGTTTAGATATTGGCGAGATGGGTTTCATGAATTCTTTGGAATCCTGGGGGAACCGTTACTCAGGGTGACCATATACTGCAGCTCTCTCAGGCACAAAGGGGGGTATTAACTCCCAGACACAAGATGGATTTACTTGCTGACCAGACACACTTGACAGAGTCCTCATAACAGTTGAGCAGTAGAGTTTAATGCAATAGCACAGCCAGTCCAAAACATTATTCTCTTAAAGCAACAGGCTTCAATTACTTTAACAGCTTCTTCTTGCAGTGGAACATTAATTAACAGTCTCTTTGCAGCACAGTTCAGCACAGATCAAGTATCTTAAGTCCCACTACTCAGTGCACCCACCAGCAGTCCCTGTCCACAGTGTCACATGCTTTTACCTTGGAATGCAGTGAAGTAAGGGGTGGGACGGGGGTTAGAACAGAAGGATGAGTCCAGTTCTCAGACGTGGTTTTCAATCCTTTCTTCTGCTAAACAACACTTAACTCCTGCTTCACTTCTTCCTGTTGTAGAAACTCCTAGCAACTAGCAGGCGGTTGCAGTAAGAGAGTCCCAGGACCCTCATCAGCCTGGTGAAGAGGTCTGCATCCTTTAAGCTCACTCCCCAGCTCAGAACTGACACAACCCAATCTCTCTCAGAGGCAGGCCTGGCCATTCTCCTTAGCTGTACCCTGTTAACCCCTCTAGTTGCTGGATGCTTAACAACGTCATGTGTAGTCTCCACCCATCACATGAATCCTCTGTGATCTACAGAGTTCCTCTATGCTAGACCTGGCTCCTTTGTGATGAATCTGGGTCTTCTCTGGTAGACTTGGATCCTCTGTGGTGGACCTAGTTTTTTGGGGGTGGTAGATCTGTTTCTTTTGTGGTGGATCTGGTAATTCTCTGGTAGACCTAACTCCTCTGTGGTACACCTTGTTGTCCTGTGATGAACTTGGCTTCTTTGTGGGGCATCTGTTTCTTTTATGGTAGACCCAGTTCTCTTGTGGTTGACTGGCTCCTTTGTGGTGAACCTAGATCCTGGTTTGGTAGACTTGGTTCCTCTGTGATGAACCTGTTTCTTCTACGGTAAACCTAGCTCCTTTGTGATGGACCTGGATAATCTCTGGTAGACCTGGTTCTCTTTTGGCAGACTTGGCTCTTCTGTGATGGACCTTTTTTTTGTATGGTAGACCTGGTTCTTCTGTGGTGGACCTGGCTTCTTTGTGGCGGACCAAAGTTCTCTCTGTTAGACTTTTCTCCTCTGTGGTGTACCTGTTTTTTATATGATAGACCTGGTTGTCCTGTGGTGGACCTGGCTCTTTTCTGGTGGACCTAGGTCCTCTGTTAGACTTGGCTCTTCTGTGGTAGAGTTTGTTTTTCTATGGTAAACCTGGTGCTTCTGTGGTGTGCCTGGTTCCTTCGTGGTGGACCTAAGTTTTCTCTGTTAGACCAGGTGGACCTACTTGGTGGACCTATTTTTGTATGGTAGACCAGGTTGTCCTGTGGTGGACCTGGCTCCTTTATGGTGGACCTAGATTCTCTCTTGTAGTCTTGGCTTTTCTGTGATATACCAGGTTTGTCTATGGAGCCCTGGCTCTTTAGTATTGATATTTTTTCTTTTGTAGCGGACTTTTATCTTCTGTGGTGGATTGGATTCTTCTCTAGGGAACTGTTTGATGGTGGACCATGATATCTATAGGACAGTGGTCTTGGTTTTTCTATATATTACTTGGTATGTTCATTAATATGTGCAGTTACCATAAGTTCCTGCCATTATCCCATTGCAGTGCTCTCATAAAGGGGTTATCCCAGAATTTATAATTTTTTTCAAATTTCTACTAGTTTAATACCCCTCAGCCATACTGCTTGGCAAACCCCAACTGTACTGCAACTGCATCAAAACCGTGCCCCAGCCAGAAGAAGCACAGGGTTGTGGGAAATGTAGTCTCCAGCGGTCACATGGGCCGCACTTAAGCATCGGCCACTTCACACCGAGCAGAGAGACACAAGTATGGAAAGGCCCGAGCCAGAAAAGATGTAAGAAACCGGCCAGTGAGGATCTGCAGTACGGCCATTGAGGATATACAGTTCGGCCATCGAGGATCTGCAGTACGGCCAGCGAAGATCTGCAGTAAGGCCAGCGAGGATCTGCAGTACGGCCAGCGAAGATCTGCAGTAGGGCTAGCGAGTGTTAGAACCTTGCTCTTAGTTTTTTTTTCCTTTGCTGGTCACATGACCTTGTTGGCCTATTTAATCCTGCTCCGCCCTTCTGGCTTTGCTGGACTTCATTGTATATCTACTTTCTAGCTAGCCTGTGCTCTGTGTCTTGCTCTGTTAGTTTGCTTGGTCTACTGACCTCTATGTTCTATATATTTTGTTTGTTCGTCTGTCTGCTACTATTTCTGTTAGGAGGTGTCCCTTATTCCTCCCAGTCCTTAGTACTTGTAGGGATTCCTTCCCCACATCTATAGGTCTCCGTACAGACTAGCTTAGGACTTTAGCAGGTCTGATCGCAGGATCAGGTCCCCTGTTACATCGTAGGGATTAAGCTGAGTTCTATCGTAGGGACAGATCTCCTCTCTTTCCTTAGCTCTGGTAGCAGAACATAACAGTAAGTCCAGCCAGCAAATTCTCTAAGGAAAGATTTTTCTGTTCCATCATGGTGTCGGTTCAGGATTTGGTTCATCGCCTGCAGGGACTCTCTCTGGAGGTGGCCGAGCTCCGTCAGCACGTGAGTAACTGTCCTGGAGCACATTTCTTGGAGCCTAAGGTATGTTTGCCGGATTTATTTTTTGGTGAACACCGAGAATTTTTTTCATTCAAAAATGCTTGCTTATTGTATTTTCGTTTGAGACCTAAGTCCTCTGGGGATGAATCCCAGCGCGTAGGGTTCATAATGTCACTTTTGCGCAAAGAGCCTCAGGAGTGGGCCTTTTCTTTGCAACCTAGTGATACATGCTTCAGATCAGTGGATAGTTTTTTTTCTGCTTTGGGACTTTTATATGATGATCCTGACCGTGTCGCATCAGCTGAGACTGAGTTGAGACGTTTAAAACAAGAATCAGGTAATGTGGAAAAATATTGTACTCATTTCCGTCGTTGGTCTACTCAAACAGGGTGGAACGATTCTGCTCTGAAAAGTCTATTTCTTGCTGGGCTCAGTGAAAGGGTTAAAGACCTGCTAATTGCTTATCCTACACCTGAAGATTTGCAACAGGCTATGCAATTAGCTATACGGGTGGATAGGAGACTGCGTGCAAGGGTTAATGAGAGCAAATCCTCTGCTATGTCAGTTTCTGGTTATGAGAATGTATGTACTAACAGTGGTGAACCGATGGAGATTGGATCGGTGGCACCTCGCTCTCAAGAAAAAGACCGTAGACTTTTTGAAGGCTTGTGTTTCTATTGCGGAAAATCTGGTCATTTGATTAAAGGCTGTGAGCTTCGTATGAAGAAAGAAAAAAAAATGGTCAGTCATGCCCGTATTGCCTGTTTAAATTCCAAGGGTGTATTTTTAGCTGCTTCCACGATTGCTCAGGAAAAATTAATGGAATTTCGGGTGTTTGTTGATTGTGGGTCTACTCTGAATGTAATTGATGGGGGATTCGTGGAAAGACTCAATTTAAAACCTGAACCTTTATCATCCCCCATTGCTGTGGTTTCTGTGGATGGCTCCCCTTTGAAGAATATTACTCTCAAGGTCTGTGAATTTCCTCTCACTATTAATGGTGTTCACCATGAGAAATTGGATTTGGTAGTGTTGAATAACTTGCCTTCTCCGGTGGTGTTGGGATTGCCCTGGTTAAAATGTCACAATCCTGTACTGGATTGGTCTACCAGTGAAATTAAATCCTGGAGCCATAAATGTTATGACAAGTGTTGTAACGGGCGTATTGCAGCTTTGGATAGGGGAGAATTGCCTGTTCCTATTCAGGATTTTTGGAGAGTTTTTTCTGAGAAGGAATCGCAGGTTTTGCCTCCCCATAGAGACTATGATTGTTCTATTGAATTTGTCCCTGGAGCGACTCTTCCTAAAAGTCGTTTATTTAACCTTACTATTCCTGAGAGGAAGGCTTTGGAGGAATACATACAGACAAGTTTGGCCGCCGGTCACATTAGGCCCTCTAAGTCTCCTGTGGCGGTTGGATTTTTTTTTGTAAAAAAAAAGGACGGCGGTTTACGTCCTTGTCTGGATTTTCGTGAGATTAACAAAATTACTGTACGCAATCCTTACCCACTGCCATTGATTCCTGATCTGTTTAACCAGTTATTGGGGGCCAAGTGGTTCTCTAAAATTGACCTTAAGGGGGCATACAATCTGTTGCGCATGAAGGAGGGTGATGAATGGAAGACTGCTTTTAACACTCCTGTGGGTCATTTTGAGAATCTGGTTATGCCTTTTGGTCTTACTAATGCTCCTGCATTTTTTCAGAATCTGATTAATGACATCCTTAGACCTTTGATCGGTAAAAATGTGGTTGTGTATTTGGATGACATTTTGATTTATTCGCCGGATCTGGAGTCTCATTGGCGGAGCGTACGTGAGGTATTACAGTTATTAATGGACAATTCGCTTTTTGCTAAGCTGGAGAAATGTGAGTTCGCTGTACAGAGAATTAGTTTTTTGGGCTACATTATCTCCAGCAAAGGTTTTGAGATGGATCCGGTTAAGGTTCAAGCTGTGCAGGAATGGCCTAGGCCTATTGGTTTGAAATCGATACAGAGGTTTTTGGGTTTCGCCAATTACTATAGAAAATTCATAAAAAAAATTTCTAGTATTGTCAAACCTCTGACCGATCTCACCAGGAAAGGTGCTGATGCGGTTCAGTGGTCTTCTGAGGCCATTGAAGCTTTTGTGTATCTCAAGGAGAGGTTCACCTCTGCTCCCATCCTTATGCAGCCTGATGTGACTAGGCCGTTTTTGGTTGAGGTTGATGCTTCCTCTGTGGGAGTTGGCGCAGTATTGTCTCAGGATAACGGGGATGGATTACATCCCTGTGCCTTTTTTTCAAAAAAATTTTCGGAGACTGAACTGAATTACGATATTGGTAATCGGGAATTATTGGCTATTAAACTCGCATTTGAACACTGGCGCCACTTCTTGGAAGGTGCGGAATTTCCCGTTCAGGTTCTTACGGATCATAAAAATCTGATATATCTTGATGCTGCCAAGCGCCTGAATGCCCGTCAGGCTAGGTGGGCACTGTTTTTCTCGCGGTTTAATTTCTCCGTTACTTACATCCCTGGTACTAAGAATGTTAAGGCGGATGCCTTGTCTCGCAGTTTTTCTCCCATAGTCGGTGCTGAGAAAGAGGAGAACATTTTACAAGAAGGTGTTGTGATAGCTGCTTTGGACTCCGTTTTGGAAAATGAGATTCTTAAAGCACAGGAGGATGCCCCTTCTAACACTCCTCATGGGAGGTTGTTTGTGCCTGGGACCTTTAGGAGAGATTTGTTTGTTGAGTGTCACGAATCTCGGTTGGCAGGTCATCCCGGAATCTCTGAGACCAAGAGACTTGTGGGTCGCAGTTTTTGGTGGCCTGGATGGCAGAAGGAAGTCATTAAGTGGGTGCGTCAATGTACTATATGTGCTAGATCTAAGTCCTCACATACTCCTGCTGCGGGGTTGCTTTGTCCTTTGGAGGTTCCCAGTGCTCCTTGGACACATTTGGCTATGGACTTTATAACTGACCTTCCCCCCTCTGAGGGTTTTTCTGTCATCTGGGTGGTCGTGGACCGTTTTAGCAAGATGTGTCACTTGGTTCCTTTCGTCAAACTGCCCTGCGCTAAAACTCTCGCTAAGGCCTTTGTCAAGGAAATTGTCAGACTTCATGGCGTTCCTACTGACATTGTTTCTGATAGGGGTCCTCAGTTCGTGGCTCGTTTTTGGCGTGCCCTTTGTGATAGGTTGGGAGTTCATTTGTCGTTCTCGTCCGGATATCATCCTGAATCTAATGGCCAGACAGAAAGGAAAAACCAGGATGTTGAGCAGTTCTTGCGTTGTTTTGTGGCAGACAATCAAGAGGGGTGGTCTGAGTTTCTGCCACTTGCTGAATTTGCTCTGAACAATCATACATCTTCTTCTGCTGGTTGTTCGCCTTTTTTTTGTTGTTCTGGGAGACATCCGTCGTTTGGGTCGTTCTCCAAGTTGGGATCTGCCGTGCCTGAGGAGGAGAATTTTTCCGGTGATTTGGAGAGAGTTTGGACGGATGTGCGTGGTAATCTTCAGGAGGCCAACAGAAAATCTAAAGACTACTTTGATAGGAAACGACAGGAGGTTTTGTTCGCTGTTGGTGACATGGTTTGGTTGTCCTCTAGGAATCTGCGGTTGAGGATTCCTTCAAAGAAATTGGGTCCCAAGTTTGTAGGGCCCTTTAAGGTGCTTCAGGTTGTCAACCAATCTGCTGTTAGGTTGGAGGTTCCTACCTCCTGGAGAATTAATCCGGTATTTCATGTCTCTCTGTTGAAAAAAGCTGTTGTATCGGATTGTGACGCCTCTGCCTCTGTTCCTCAGGTGGTGGAGGACGGGGAATATGAAATTTCTCGCATCCTTAACTCTAGACGGTATAGAGGTAGTTTGCAGTATCTTGTGGCCTGGAAAGGTTTCGGTCCCGAGGATAACTCTTGGGTGAGGTCGGATGATGTTTCTGTAGCACCCTGAGGATTCGGCTGCTACAGGGGTATTACACCTCAAGCCAGAGGTGTGGTATTCCACTCCCGGGTAAGGATGGAGTGTGGGACTGAGCTCAGTAGGCTGCATGCACTACATACATCCCATTTCCGGGGGACAGAACTACGGTACTCCCACCAGTATATGTGCAGGTACGACAGCGTCTGTCCCTGGCTGGAGTGGGAGGGGGGTGGAACATCCCAGTAGTGTAGGGGCAGATAGGGGGAGTAGTCTGGGTAAAGCTAGGAGCTCATTGGGTGCTAGTCACCTGGGCTCACACATAGAGGAAGGTATATAAGGTGGGCACCATCTTAGGACAGGGTCTTTTTAGCCTGAGGAGCAGAGCAGAGGAGTTCAGCCAGGAGGGCTGACAGGGAGCTGTGGCTCCGGCTGGGCCCAGCTCCAGAGCCAAGCCTGCAGAGGAGAGAGAGGAGAAAGAAGGACCCAGAGAGAAAGACAGAGGGAACCCCAAGAACCCAGAAACAGACCAGAAAGGGTGAAGGGTTGGCGGACTCGGGTACCGGAACCCGAACTGGTGGAGGCCACTTATCCTCAGCCAGGAACCGGAGGTCGTGGTCAAGATTTGCCACGACCCTCACCAAATCCACCAGAATGGCACACCAAGCATAGGGTCAGGGAACCCAGAGGAGGTTTGACCACTAAGAGACCCGAGGGAGCCGGCCAAAGGTGGATCCCTGGTGGGAACGGCCAGAGACAGAGAGAGAGAAGGGAGCTCAGGACCACGCTTCAGAACTGCCTGGGGGTTAGCCGAGTCCAGGACCTGGTGGACGCAGCACGGCTCGGGTGGTCACTCAAGGCCAGAGTGACTGAGAGAACACCCGTGAATAAAAACCCCGAAACTGCATCTCCTGACTCTGACTCTTCTTACTGCACCGTCACAACCCCCATCATCTTCACCTGCTGCCCTGAGGCCATACCCCTCCCGTTGGGGGTTATAACATCATCGCTGCACCCATACCACCGGCCTCAGCGGACTGTTCTGCAGCGGCGGCTGCAAAGCCGCACTCAACGGGTGGCGTAGTCGACATCCAAGTTAACATCTTCTGCCATAGACTGCCACTTAGTTTGACACCCTGGGCACGGACCGGGTCACCGCCACAAGGACTACTACCCCCATCCAGATCCGGCTCCGGGTATCCCTTGAACATGGCCCAGGGGGTGCGTCAACTTTTGGCGTAGTCGGCAGGATCACGTGCCCGCAACCATCGGGTACTGCGTGCCTGAAGGAAAGTTCGCATTTACCTCAAAAAGAAGTCTCCCGCCGGTTCCGGAGGGTCCCCGCCATCGGACGCCATCTCGGATCGGTTCCCGCCATTTGCCCGTCATCTGCAGTCTTTTCCCGCCATCTGCAATGTTTCCCGCCACTGGGAAGCGATTCCCGCCATCTGAGAAGATTTCCCGCCCTGGCAGAGCGGACGCCATTATGGGCGTGCCAGAGGGTGGTAAGAGACGACCTCCCATCGTGGGCCAGGACCAAGAATGGCGCCAAAAACGAAGACTGCCCCCACCAGCAGAGACTGCAATGATTGAGATGTCCATCAGCGTGGGGGGTCTGCCCCTGGAACTGACAATCACCAAGTTGCCCGAGGACCGCCCTCAATGGGGGCGGAGACAGAACAAAAGAGAGAAGATGGGAGCAGCTTGGAGAAGTCTGGAGGAGCCGTACCCGGAGATGGAGGGAGAGGCAGGCGGCACCGACCCTGTGGTCAGGAGCCTGATGCAAGCTACCACTCCACAAGACCTGGTGGAGATCCTGGCACAGCTCCCCCGAGACCGGGAGCGTGCACAGACCGCGCTGGAGGGCCTCGCACGGAGGATGGCCCAGGTGCAGCGAGAAACGCTGACGGAATGGAGCAGAGAGATGGCCCAGCAGGCTGGAACCCGCCAGCGAAGCACGCCACCCACAACAAGGAGCATGTCCGCCTCTGAGGACGGTGCAGGAGGGACGACGGCCGGAGACGACGCCGCGGAGGGAGTTGAAGAAAAGGGAGCAGGTAATGGGGACGACAACATCCCGTGCCCGATGGTCGCAAGCCTGCCCCAACTCCCCGTCGCAGAGCCCGAGACCCCACTCACCCCTCACGTTGCTGCATCGTCACCGCTCCAAGCTAGGCCTCAAGCGGCAGGAGCCGCGACCACGCCCCCTGTGACGTCACGCGCCTCAACCCTGAGCGCGGCCAAGCAGGAGACGCCACCGGCCTGGTCGCAAGGCCGAGTACCCCCGGGCGCCGCAGTACCAACAGCGCCCTCTACCTCCACTGAGCCACCGGCCTGGTCGCTGGGCCAAGTAACCCCGGGCGCCGCCGTCTTCACGGTGCCCTTTACATTCAGGGTGCCCCAAGCCTGGTCGCAAGGCCTGGTGAACCCGGGCGCCGCCACCACAACAGCGCCCTCAACGTCCACAGCGCCACACCTGGGTGAAGACTTGTTTGCCCAGCACACTTGCCCGGATGGGCAGCCCTTTGTGTGGCCGCCGGAGTACCACCATCCCCGACTCCGGAAAGAAAGACCCCTGGATGAGCCCCTAATCCCGGTTCCGGCGCCCGTCAAGATGACCCCGCTCTCGTTAGAGGAGGCGCAGGTTGAGTGGGACCCCGCAGGAGGACGTCGCCACTGATGTACAGTAGGAGCACTGTAAATAGTTACCCGTGAAGGTACAATAACTGTTACCATTATAGTCCCCGTTGGGACCAGTGAACTGTTCCAGTGTGTCCCATCTCCCCACAGGCTGAGGACTGTGAGCAGCCATCCCTTTTCCCCACTGGCCGAGGACTGAGAGCGGCCATACCTCCCCTTGTATATAGTTGCGCTTTCTAAGGCGCCCCCTACTGGTTTTAAAGGAAAGCTGTGTTTTTCTTGAAGAGACTGTGGCACTTCCCTGGTCGCAATTTGCACAAGTGGCCAGAGGTCAAAAATGTTTTATAGGAAAAGTTTTATTATGCTGAAAGAGTTAATATTATTATATGATGTGTCCGTAACATTTGATGCTGGTAACATTATAAGTAAGAAGTACCTCCCATAAAGGGATGATTGAAGGATAATGTTTATAATGTTTGATATGTTTATGATGTTTTGAAAAAAGCTTGTATGTTTTATGTTTTTGCTCTTTTACAGCCCGAGGACGTGCTGTGATTTACCAGGGGGGAATGTAGCACCCTGAGGATTCGGCTGCTACAGGGGTATTACACCTCAAGCCAGAGGTGTGGTATTCCACTCCCGGGTAAGGATGGAGTGTGGGACTGAGCTCAGTAGGCTGCATGCACTACATACATCCCATTTCCGGGGGACAGAACTACGGTACTCCCACCAGTATATGTGCAGGTACGACAGCGTCTGTCCCTGGCTGGAGTGGGAGGGGGGTGGAACATCCCAGTAGTGTAGGGGCAGATAGGGGGAGTAGTCTGGGTAAAGCTAGGAGCTCATTGGGTGCTAGTCACCTGGGCTCACACATAGAGGGAGGTATATAAGGTGGGCACCATCTTAGGACAGGGTCTTTTTAGCCTGAGGAGCAGAGCAGAGGAGTTCAGCCAGGAGGGCTGACAGGGAGCTGTGGCTCCGGCTGGGCCCAGCTCCAGAGCCAAGCCTGCAGAGGAGAGAGAGGAGAAAGAAGGACCCAGAGAGAAAGACAGAGGGAACCCCAAGAACCCAGAAACAGACCAGAAAGGGTGAAGGGTTGGCGGACACGGGTACCGGAACCCGAACTGGTGGAGGCCACTTATCCTCAGCCAGGAACCGGAGGTCGTGGTCAAGATTTGCCACGACCCTCACCAAATCCACCAGAATGGCACACCAAGCATAGGGTCAGGGAACCCAGAGGAGGTTTGACCACTAAGAGACCCGAGGGAGCCGGCCAAAGGTGGATCCCTGGTGGGAACGGACAGAGAGAGAGAAGGGAGCTCAGGACCACGCTTCAGAACTGCCTGGGGGTTAGCCGAGTCCAGGACCTGGTGGACGCAGCACGGCTCGGGTGGTCACTCAAGGCCAGAGTGACTGAGAGAACACCCGTGAATAAAAACCCCGAAACTGCATCTCCTGACTCTGACTCTTCTTACTGCACCGTCACAACCCCCATCATCTTCACCTGCTGCCCTGAGGCCATACTCCTCCCGTTGGGGGTTATAACATCATCGCTGCACCCATACCACCGGCCTCAGCGGACTGTTCTGCAGCGGCGGCTGCAAAGCCGCACTCAACGGGTGGCGTAGTCGACATCCAAGTTAACATCTTCTGCCATAGACTGCCACTTAGTTTGACACCCTGGGCACGGACCGGGTCACCGCCACAAGGACTACTACCCCCATCCAGATCCGGCTCCGGGTATCCCTTGAACATGGCCCAGGGGGTGCGTCATTTCCGCGTCCAGACTTATCAGAGCGTTTCACAGGAGATTTCCTGATAAGCCTGGTCCTAGGGGATCCGGAGGATCCTCTTAGAAGGGGGGGTACTGTTAGAACCTTGCTCTTAGTTTTTTTTTCCTTTGCTGGTCACATTACCTTGTTGGCCTATTTAATCCTGCTCCGCCCTTCTGGCTTTGCTGGACTTCATTGTATATCTACTTTCTAGCTAGCCTGTGCTCTGTGTCTTGCTCTGTTAGTTTGCTTGGTCTACTGACCTCTATGTTCTATATATTTTGTTTGTTCGTCTGTCTGCTACTATTTCTGTTAGGAGGTGTCCCATATTCCTCCCAGTCCTTAGTACTTGTAGGGATTCCTTCCCCACATCTATAGGTCTCCGTACAGACTAGCTTAGGACTTTAGCAGGTCTGATCGCAGGATCAGGTTCCCTGTTACATCGTAGGGATTAAGCTGAGTTCTATCGTAGGGACAGATCTCCTCTCTTTCCTTAGCTCTGGTAGCAGAACATAACAGCGAGAATCTGCAGTAGAGCCAGCGATGATCTGCAGTAGGGCTAGCAAGGATCCGCAGTACCACCCGCGAGGATCTGCAGTACGGCCAGCGAGGATCTGCAGTACGGCCAGCGAGAATCTGCGGTACGGTCAGCGAGGATCTGCGGTACGGTCAGCGAGGATCTGCTGTACGACCCGCGAGGATCCGCGATTCGGCCAGCGAGGATCTGCGGTACGGTCAGCGAGGCTCTGCGGTACGGTCAGCGAGGATCTGCGGTACGGTCAGCGAGGATCTGCGGTACGGTCAGCGAGGATCCGCAGTACGACCCGCGAGGATCCGCGATACGGCCAGCGAGGATCCGCGATACGGCCAGCGAGGATCTGCAGTACGGTCAGCGAGGATCTGCGGTACGGTCAGCGAGGATCTGCGGTACGGTCAGCGAGGATCTGCGGTATGGTCAGCGAGGATCTGCGGTACGACTCGCGAGGATCTGCAGTTCGGCCAGCGAGGATCTGCAGTATGGTCAGCGAGAATCTGTGTGGTACGGCCAGCGAGGATGTGCGATGCGGCCAGCGGGGATCCGCAGTTCGGCCAGCAAGGATCTTCGGTACTGCCAGCGAGGATCTGCAGTACGGCCAGCGAGGATCTGCAGTACGGCCAGCGAGGATCTGCAGTACGATCAGCGAGAATCTGCAGTACGGCCAGCGAGGTTCTGCAGTACGGTCAGTGAGGATCCGCAGTTCGGCCAGCAAGGATCTTCGGTACTGCCAGCGAGGATCTTCGGTACTGCCAGCGAGGATCTGCAGTATGGCCAGCGAGGATCTGCGGTACGATCAGCGAGAATCTGCAGTACGGCCAGCGAGGTTCTGCAGTACGGCCAGCGAGGTTCTGCAGTACGGCCAGCGAGGATCCGCAGTATGGTCAGCGAGGATCCGCAGTACGGCCAGCGAGGATCTGCGGTCCGGCCAGCGAGGATCTTCAGTATGGCCAGCGAGGATCCGCAGTACGGTCAGCAAGGATCTGTGGTACAACCCGCGAGGATCTGCGGTGCGCCCAGCGAGGATCCACAGTACGATCAGCAAGGATCTGCGGTACAACCAGCGAGGATCTGCGGTCCGCCCAGTGAGGATCTGCAGTACGGCCTAGTGGCGGGATAGTTGAGATATGGCAGCGGTGTGGTAAGATACATCGGCAGTACTCTCCAGGCTCCTGCTCTTCCCTATGCACAGATATCATTAGCATCTCCTGCTCAGTTATCTGCTAGTGGCCCCGGGGCCGAGCTAACAGGAGCAGACGCGGTGCTGGGCATAGCCGCTAACATCAGGGGTGGATAAGAGTAGCAAGGGCCCCGGGCAGTTTAGAAGACGCGGGCCCCCCCCACACACACACACCTGATGTATCACATGTCACATGATCCCCTGTGATAGATCATGTGATAGTTCACGTGAAATTGATTTGGCACAATAGTAATATATTAATTATAATATTTTTTTTGGGCTGTGTGCCCACTATGCGTTTTTTAAGCGTTTCCGCAGCAGCAATTCCGCCGCAGAAACGCTTAAAAAACGCTTGGTAGAAGGTCTGCCATGTTCCCCAATGATAATCCGCATGTGCTGTGTACATGCTGCAGAAATTTCCGCTGCGGATTATCATTGCGGAAAAATTTGCAGCATTACCAATTATTTTGCGGAAGCGCGGCGTTTTCGCCGGCATTGACTTGCATTGGAACATATGGAATCCGCATCACTGCATCTGTACATGCAGAATCCAAGCGTTTCAATGTGCGGATGGTACCCGGGTGTGGAGGACAGGAGACTCTCCTCCGGACCCGGGTACCATAGAACCTGTAAAAAAGAATAAAATAAAAAATAAATATTATACTTACCTTCTGATGGTCCCCGGTGTCTTCATCCGATGCGTCCTGGCTTGCCGGCAGCTCGCGGTAGACTAAAGGACCTGCCGTGACGTAATTTAGTCATGTGACGGGTCACGCGACCGCTGACGTCGGCAGGCCATCAGAAGGTAATTATATATTTATTTTTTATTTTTTACCATTTTTTTTTTTCATTTTTTTCCAAGTGTTGCTAAAATCGCTTGGAAAGCGCTTGACAACTCGCATATGGAAATGCATGTGAAGAACGCTTCACATCCGCATGTCCCTGGCAGGAAAAACGCATGTACAATCCGCATGTACAATCCACATGTACAATCCGCATGCGTTTTTTCTGCCAGGGAGATGCAGAAACGCTCAAAAAAAATCCGGCGCATTTTTGCATCGTGGGCACATAGATTGTATGGCTTAATATTGAGTACACGTAGCCATCTATACACAGCAGGAGGCCGCACGTAGCCATCTATACACAGCAGGAGGCCGCACGTAGCCATCTATACACAGCAGGAGGCCGCACGTAGCCATCTATACACAACAGGAGGCCGCACGTAGCCATCTATACACAGCAGGAGGCTGCACGTAGCCATCTATACACAGCAGGAGGCCACACGGTGCCATCTATACACAGCGGGAGGCCGCACGTAGCCATCTATACACAGCGGGAGGCTGCACATAGCCATCTATACACAGCGGGAGGCCGCATGTAGCCATCTATACACAGCAGGAGGCTGCACGTAGCCACCTATACACAGCAGGAGGCTGCACGTAGCCACCTATGCACAGCAGGAGGCTGCACGTAGCCACCTATACACAGCAGGAGGCTGCACGTAGCCACCTATACACAGCAAGAGGCTGCACGTAGCCACCTATACACAGCAGGGGGCCACACGTAGCCATCTATACACAGCAGGAGGCCGCACGTAGCCATCTATACACAGCAGGAGGCTGCACGTAGCCACCTATACACAGCAGGGGGCCGCATGTAGCCATCTATACACAGCGGGAGGCCGCACGTAGCCATCTATACACAGCAGGAGGTCGCACGTAGCCATCTATACACAGCGGGAGGCCGCACGTAGCCATCTATACACAGCGGGAGGCTGCACGTAGCCATCTATACACACCAGAAGGCTGCACGTAGCCATCTATACACAGCAGGAGGCCGCATGGTGCCATCTATACACAGCAGGAGACCGCACGGCGCCATCTATACACAGTGGGAGGCCACACGCAGTCACGCACGCACACAAACATATACAGACATATACATACACGCATAAACACATTTAAAACACAAAAATACATAAAAACAGACATCACACAATGATATCTGCACACTCACACTCACTCAATCACTCACACAGACATTCACACACACACACACACACACACACTCTCACTCTCTCACACACACACTCTCCATCCCCCGGCTCCAGTCCTCCAGCTCCTCTTCGGTGGTAAGTAGCAGTGCAGGGCGCGCACTGCGTGACGTCACAGTAGCAGACATGGCCGCGCACAGGGCCGTGTCTCCTAGCAGTGACGCGGCTGGGCCACCACACAGGGAAGTTAACAGGTGCAGTGCTGGCCCGGCCGAAGAAGAAGCTGCGGCTGTGCGCCGCTGCTGGGGGTGCGGTCCGGGGGTCCCCCCGCTCTGACTGCCCGTATGTGCCGCGGCGCCGCACATATTATAATGAGGGCAATCTGGCCATGGAACCCCCGGAGCCCCAGGCCCCCTGAAGCCCCGGGGCCCCGGGCGGTAGCCCAGATTGCCCTCACTGTAATCTGCCTATGGCTAACATCACATCAAAAATGTCATTCTCGTCTGTCCCCACCTCCCCGTGTGATGGTTTTATTCACCTCATCCTCCACTTGTGTGTTTCAGGTTTATCTCCCCTATGTGTGCTCATAGCAACCAATCACAGCACAGATTTCAATTTACCAGAGATGTATACAAAATGAAAGCTGTGCCCTGATTGGTCGCTGGAGTAACATGAAAGCTGTACTCTGATTGGTCGCTGGAGTAAAATGAAAACTGTGCTTTGATTGGACGCTGGACAAAAATGAAAGCTGTGCTCGTATTGGTCGCTGGGGTAAAATGTAAGCTGTGCTCTGATTGAACGCTGTGTCGCTGCACAGTCAGAGAAATCCCCGCTATAGAAGAGCAGCTGGGACCCACTGAGCATGTGCAACCAGTCATGGAAGAACTACAGGACGTAGTCAGTTCCATTTTCTGGACTGAAAACACGACCGAGTGTCATGCAAGTGCTATGCGATTTTCACACACCGTCTCTGTAAAAGCTGGCCATTTATCAGCCGCATACAAATACAACACAGCAGTACCCGACATTATAGAATAGAGAGAATAGATCTACACACACAGAATAGATAGAAAGATGTCAGTCACATATAGCATGAGTATAGTGACCATGCTGGTTACTGTACTTGTCATTTTTTGTTAAATTAAAGATTTTATTAAAAAAAAATTGGCGTGGGGTTCCCCTTTAATTTTACACACCAGCGGAGGTTCAGCAGACGGCTGGGGCAGATGTTTGAAGCCTGGGAAGGGGGTAATACCCACGGAGCTTCCCAGGTTACTAATATCAGCCCCCAGCTGAATACTTAGCCTTTACTAGCTATTAAAATGGGGGACCCCCAAAAGAATGACGTGGGGTCCCCCTATTTTAGCACCCAGCAAAGGCTATGCAGACAGCTGGGGGCTGATATTAATAGCCCAGGAAGGGTGCCATGAATATTGGCCCCCTCCCAGGCTAGAAACACCAGCCGTCAGCCACCCCAGAAATGGCGCATCCATAGGATGCGCCAATTCTGGCACTTAGCTTCGCTCTTCCCACTGCCCTGTAGCGGTGGCAGTGGGGTAATAGGGCTGGGGTTGATGTCAGCTTATAATGCCAGCTGACATCAAGCCCAGGTTAGTAATGGAGAGGCGTCTATAAGACACCCCCATTACTAACCCCATAGTGGAAGTCAAATGTAAAATAAAAACACCCACACCGTGAATAAAATATTTTATTTGAAATAAACACAGACACCTTTTAATTTTCTAATTTAAACCAAACTTACCGTGACGCCTATTCCCTCTGAATCCATTGTCACCTGTAATAAAAGTAAAATAATAAATCAACCTCATCCTCACCTTTCCGACGTGAAGAACAGAATCCATGTGTCCCGCGAGGGCTTCAGCTCTGCTACATCTAGATGGCAGGCTGGATCGTAGCTGGACGCGACCATCCAGCCTGCCATGCTGCAGAGACATTGAGGAGCCCATGCGTGCTTTCGCTTCTCAGTGACTCGCTGTGACGGCATCCAGATGAGCAGGATTCATGTCAAATGAACTCAGTTCACCTCATTGACGTCAGCGCAAGCGTGGGAAAATACTCACCGCGCATACGTTGACGTCATCTGCCGACACGGCGAGCGTCATTTTTTTGGAGGGGGGTCCCTCATTTTAATAGCCAGTGAAGGCTAGGTATTCAGCTGGGGGCTGATATTAGTAGCCTGGGAAGCTCCGTGGGTATTAACCCCTTCCCAGATTTCAAACATCTGCCCCAGCTGTCTGCTTACCCTCTGCTGGTGGGTAAAATTAAAGGGGAACCCCACAGCAATTTTTTTTTTGAATAAAATCTTTAATCTATATATATAATCGTCTTATCCCGTCTGTCTGTCTGTCTGTCTCTGTCTGCCCTGGAAATCCCGCGTCGCTCATTGGTCCGGCAGTGGCCAATCAGCGCCGCGGGATTTCTGAAAAAATATGGCGGCCGTTAGTGGCTCATCTGCGGGACGGAGCTCAGCAGCGATGCAGCCGGGAGATGACCGGCGCGAGGCGCTCATCTCACGGCCGGTACCAGCAGAAGGAACCCGACCGCCGGACCCATCTGCGGGACGGAGATGCAGCCGTGAGATGAGCGGCAGTGACCAATCACCGATTTGGGCGCACATTTAAATAGCGACCAATCACCAATCTTGGCGCCACATTTAAACACCGCTGTGCTGATTGGTCGCGGACGCTATTTAAATGTGGCGCCAAAATCGGTGATTGGTCGAGGTCTTGGCCCGCGACCAATCACTGATCTTGTCGCAAAAGTTAAACACTTCTGTGCTGATTGGTCGCGGACTCTGCCCGCGACCAATCACCGATTTGGGTGCCAATTTTAAATATCGGCCGCGACCAATCACCGATCTTGGCTCCAACATTTAAACACCGCTGTACTAATTGGTCGCTGACGCTATTTAAATGTGGCGCCAAAATCGGTGATTGGTCGCGGCAGATATTTAAATGTGGCGGCCAATTCGGTGATTGGTCGCGGGCAGTGCCAGCGACCAATCAGCGATTTTTAACACAAATGTCCAGACCTTTGTAACACCATGCGGATACTGTGGAGACATCAGCGGCTAGGGTGTGAAGGGAGGACCGGGGAGCGGCGCTGCGGGTCGGGATACTTCTGCTGCGAGCAGTCGCTCATGTCCCGGCTTCTCGCAGCGGAAGTATCCGCACAGGCAGCGGCGCTCCCCGGTCCTCACCAATACGATTCCGCTCCCCGGTCCTCACCAATACAATTCGCTGATTGGTCGCGCTCTCCGCCCGCGACCAATCAGTGATCTTGGCGCTAAAGTTAAACACCGCTCTGCTGATTGGTCGCGGCCGCTGCCCGCGACCAATCACCGATTTGGGCGCCACATTTAAATAGCGGCCGCGACCAATCACCGATCTTGCCACCACATTTAAACACTGCTGTGCTGATTGGTCGCGGACGCCAGCCGCGACCAATCAGCGAGATTGGCGCCAAATTTAAACAATGCTCTGCTGATTGGTCGCGGTTGCCAGCCGTGACCAATCAGCGAGATTGGCGCCAAATTTGAACAACGCTCTGCTGATTGGTCGCGGATGACAGTTGACCGCGACCAATCAGCGAGATTGGCGCCAAATTTAAACAGCGCTCTGCTAATTGGTCGCGGTCGCTGGCCGCGAACAATCAGCAGTATTGTCGCAAAATTTAAACCCCGCTCTGCTGATTGGTTGCGACCGCCGGGCGTGACCAATGAGCGATTTTGGCGCCAAATGTAAACCCCGCTCTGCTGATTGGTCGCGGTCGCCGGCCGTGACCAATCAGCAGTATTGGCGCCAAATTTAATCCCCGCTCTGCTGATTGGTCGCGGTTGCCGGCCTCGACCAATCAGCGATTTTGGCGCCAAATTTAAACACCACTCTGTTGATTGCGCCCGGTCAGCCGCATACCTATTCTAGAATACCTGATGCGTTAGAATCGGGCCACCATCTAGTTTAACAATAAATGACAGGTACAGTACCCAGCAGGGTCACTATACTAATGATAGATGTGACTGACATCTTTCTATCTATTCTGTGCATATAGATCTATTCTCTCTGTTCTATAATGTCGGGTACTGCTGTGTTGTAACTGTACGCGGCTGATGAATTGCCGGTTTTTAAAGAGACGGTGTGTGAAAATTGGACGGCACACGCATGGTCCGAGTGCCGGCCGATTTTTTTCATGCATCCATTGACTTGCATTGGCGAGTCTCGTCTGAGATACGCAGCATGCTGAGATTTTTTTTCTCAGCCCGATTTGACCCGATTGGCCCGAGTGAAATCCGATTTTTTTATTGGATTGCACTCATCCGTGTCTCTCACAGATGAGTATGAGCCCTTAGGCCACGGCCCCACTATCAGTATTCGGTCAGTATTCGGTCAGTATTTTTTCTCAGGAGTGGGAGATAAAACCAGGTGAGGAACAATCAGAGAAAAGGTCTAATAGAAGCAAGTCACCAATTCTGCATTTATCACCCACTCCTGAGAACAAATACTGACCGAATACTGACCAAATACTGATAGTGAGGCCGTGGCCTTACTCACCATAAACGATGAAACCTGTAACCGAGCACAATGTGAAAGGAACTATGAGATATTACCCCAGAAGTCAGCATCTCTGGTCCTGGGACAGACTGTGGTCTACAACCATGTGCTGGAGCAGCAGGACCAGATTATCTGTCTAGTCTGTTTACCAGGACTTAAAGGGGTTTTCCAGGACTTTGACATTGATCACCTAAGGACTAGTCATCAGTATCAGACCGGTGGGGCGAACACCTACACCTGGCACCCAACACCCGGCACCCAACACCCGGCACCCAACACCCGGCACCCAACACCCGGCACCCCGCCGATCAGCTGTTTGTAGATCTGGTGGTGACTAGATGTAAATTCTGAACAAAGCAGGGACAGCAGAGCGCCGCACACTGTGTAGTGTCCGGTCTGGGTACTGCAGCTCAGCTCCCACTGAAGCAAATAGCAGCTGAGCTGCAGCACTGACAACAGCCGCTACACAGCGTGCGGCGCTCTGCTATTCTGGCTCCAGAGCTGCAATCTGCTGACTGAGGATGTCAGCTGTAGGATCCCCACCGATCTGATATGACGAAGTAGGGGACAGGGGGTATTCCCGTATTATAAAGTGATGGCATATTGCCGGGACATTCAATCATTTTATAATTCTGGCCGTCCCCCACTGATATGGAGAATAAAGGGGACGTAGCACTAAATTAAAACTACTGCCTCTTCATTCTCAGGATCTGTGAGGGTCTAACAGGTCTGACCCCCACCAGCCTAAAAGCGATAACAATTCAGAGCAATACACCATCATTTTATTAGATGGGAATACTCCTTTAATAAGGGTAAAATTAATCCAGGTGCCAGGAGCAGACTGTAAGCTCTTGGGCCCAGGACAGGGGCCTGCAGAAGACTGTCAGCTCTTGGGCCCAGGACAGGTGCCTTCAGAAGACTGTCAGCTCTTGGGCACAGGACAGGTGTATGCAGCAGACTGTCAGCTCTTGGGCCCAGGACAGGTGTATGCAGCAGACTGTCAGCTCTTGGGCACAGGATAGGTGTATGCAGCAGACTGTCAGCTCTTAGGCCCAGGACAGGTGTATGCAGCAGACTGTCAGCTCTTGGGCCCAGGACAGGTGTATTCAGCAGACTGTCAGCTCTTGGGCCCAGGACAGGTGTATGCAGCAGACTGTTAGCTCTTGGGCCCAGGACAGGTGTATTCAGCAGACTGTCAGCTCTTGGGCACAGGACAGGTGTATGCAGCAGACTGTCAGCTCTTGGGCCCAGGACAGGTGTATTCAGCAGACTGTCAGCTCTTGGGCACAGGACAGGTGTATGCAGCAGACTGTTAGCTCTTGGGCCCTGGACAGGTGTATTCAGCAGACTGTCAGCTCTTGAGCCCAGGACAGGTGTATGCAGCAGACTGTTAGTTCTTTGAGCCAGGACAGGTGTATTCAGCAGACTGTCAGCTCTTGGGCACAGGACAGGTGTATGCAGCAGACTGTCAGCTCTTGGGCCCAGGACAGGTGTATGCAGCAGACTGTCAGCTCTTGGGCCCAGGACAGGTGTATGCAGCAGACTGTCAGCTCTTGGGCCCAGGACAGGTGTATTCAGCAGACTGTCAGCTCTTGGGCACAGGATAGGTGTATGCAGCAGACTGTCAGCTCTTAGGCCCAGGACAGGTGTATGCAGCAGACTGTTAGTTCTTTGGGCCAGGACAGGTGTATTCAGCAGACTGTCAGCTCTTGGGCCCAGGACAGGTGTATGCAGCAGACTGTCAGCTCTTGGGCCCAGGACAGGTGTATGCAGCAGACTGTCAGCTCTTGGGCCCAGGACAGGTGTATGCAGCAGACTGTCAGCTCTTGGGCCCAGGACAGGTGTATGCAGCAGACTGTCAGCTCTTGGGCCCAGGACAGGTGCCTGCAGCAGACTGTCAGCTCTTGGGCCCAGGACAGGTGTATGCAGCAGACTGTCAGCTCTTGGGCCCAGGACAGGTGTATGCAGCAGACTGTCAGCTCTTGGGCCTAGGACAGGTGCCTGCAGCAGACTGTCAGCTCTTGGGCCTAGGACAGGTGCCTGCAGCAGACTGTCAGCTCTTGAGCCCAGGACAGGTGCCTGCAGCAGACTGTCAGCTCTTGGGCCCAGGAGAGGTGTATGCAGCAGACTGTCAGCTCTTGGGCCCAGGACAGGTGCCTGCAGCAGACTGTTAGCTCTTGGGCCCTGGACAGGTGTATGCAGCAGACTGTCAGCTCTTGAGCCCAGGACAGGTGTATGCAGCAGACTGTCAGCTCTTGGGCCCTGGACAGGTGTATTCAGCAGACTGTCAGCTCTTGAGCCCAGGACAGGTGTATGCAGCAGACTGTCAGCTCTTGATCCCAGGACAGGTGTATGCAGCAGACTGTCAGCTCTTGGGCACAGGACAGGTGTATGCAGCAGACTGTCAGCTCTTGGGCCCAGGACAGGTGTATGCAGCAGACTGTCAGCTCTTGGGCCCAGGACAGGTGTATGCAGCAGACTGTCAGCTCTTGGGCCCAGGACAAGTGCCTGCAGCAGACTGTCAGCTCTTGGGGCCAGGACAGGTGTATGCAGCAGACTGTCAGCTCTTGGGCCCTGGACAGGTGTATTCAGCAGACTGTCAGCTCTTGAGCCCAGGACAGGTGTATGCAGCAGACTGTCAGCTCTTGAGCCCAGGACAGGTGTATGCAGCAGACTGTCAGCTCTTGAGCCCAGGACAGGTGTATGCAGCAGACTGTCAGCTCTTGAGCCCAGGACAGGTGTATGCAGCAGACTGTCAGCTCTTGGGCCCAGGACAGGTGTATGCAATCTGCTCCTCTTTTCTCTGCACTGATTACATTCTTCTTATCATTTCTTGACTAGACTTTGACTAGCAGATACCATTAAACACCTACGGCTCTAGGACCCAGCAGCCTGATTTGGCTGAGCGACTGGCACAAAACTCAGTCAATCAGGATGCAGAACCTGGATAAGGGGCGGGTATTACACACAAGGCCGACCAATAGACTGAGCGTCATTCGCCAAATCGTGACGTCAGAGGTGGCGAAATTAAAGAAGCCGAGATTGCCGGCGTGAGGACAAGACCGATGAGCGGAATGGCCTTTATCGTAGAATAGTGGCCCCGGAAGGACTGCGGGCGGGGGCCCCGGCGCTGAGCAATCCGCCCTGGATGCGGAGGAGCCCTGGGAGGAGCGGGAGCTGCAGGTGAGGGATGGGATACATTGTAGCCTCACATCAGATGATACATTGTCACAGGGCAGAGTGATACATTGTATCAGGACTGAGGCGCAGGGTGTGTGCGGAGTCTGAGGCCCAGAGAGCGAAGGAGATCTGACAAGCAGAGCAGGAGAGCGACTGGATCCTGAGCAGAGGTCAGAGGGAAGGAGGTGCGGCAGTGTATAGCATGGGGGTGATCACTGTACAACATGGGGGAGATCTATGGGGGGTGATCACTATACAACATGGGGGAGATCTATGGGGGGTCAGCAGTGTATAGCATGGGGGTGATCACTGTACAACATGGGGGAGATCTATGGGGGTCGATCACTGTACAACATGGGGGAGATCTATGGGGGGTGATCACTGTACAACATGGGGGAGATCTATGGGGGGTGATCACTGTACAACATGGGGGAGATCTATGGGGGGTGATCACTGTACAACATGGGGGAGATCTATGGGGGGTGATCACTGTACAACATGGGGGAGATCTATGGGGGGTCAGCAGTGTATAGCATGGGGGTGATCACTATACAACATGGGGGAGATCTATGGGGGGTCAGCAGTGTATAGCATGGGGGTGATCACTGTACAACATGGGGGAGATCTATGGGGGGTCAGCAGTGTATAGCATGGGGGTGATCACTGTACAACATGGGGGAGATCTATGGGGGGTCAGCAGTGTATAGCATGGGGGTGATCACTGTACAACATGGGGGAGATCTATGGGGGGTGATCACTGTACAACATGGGGGAGATCTATGGGGGGTGATCACTGTACAACATGGGGGAGATCTATGGGGGTTGATCACTGTACAACATGGGGGAGATCTATGGGGGTTGATCACTGTACAACATGGGGGAGATCTATGGGGGGTCAGCAGTGTATAGCATGGGGGTGATCACTGTACAACATGGGGGAGATCTATGGGGGGTCAGCAGTGTATAGCATGGGGGTGATCACTGTACAACATGGGATCATGGGGGCAAGATCTAAGGGGGTGAGCAGTGCACTACATTAGGGAGATCTAAAGGGGTCAGCAATGTACAAGATCAGGGAGATATATAAGGGGGTCAGCAGTGTTCAGCATGTGGAGATTATGTGGATCTGAATTTGCAAGATCTGGGAGAGGACACTGTACAACATGAGGTGATCACTGTACCTCATGGGGGAGATCTATGGGGAGGTCACCAGTATATAGCATGGGGGTGATCTATACGGGGGTGATCTATAGGGGGGGGGGTCAGCAGTGTATAGCATGGGGGTGATCTATAGGGGGGTGATCACTGTAGAACATGGGGGAGATCTATGGGGGGGTCAGCAGTGTATAGCATGGGGGAGATCTATAGGGGGTGATCACTGTACAACATGGGGGTGATCTATAGGGGGGGGGGTCAGCAGTGTATAGCATGGGGGTGATCTATAGGGGGGTGATCACTGTAGAACATGGAGGGGTCAGCAGTGTATAGCATGGGGGAGATCTATAGGGGGTGATCACTGTACACCATGGGGGTGATCTATAGGGGGGGGTCAGCAGTGTTCAGCATGGGGGAGATCTATAGGGGGTGATCACTGTACACCATGGGGGTGATCTATAGGGGGGGTCAGCAGTGTTCAGCATGGGGGAGATCTATAGGGGGTGATCACTGTACACCATGGGGGTGATCTATAGGGGGGGTCAGCAGTGTTCAGCATGGGATCATGGGTGAGAGGTCTAAGATCTAAGGGGGTGAGCAGTGTACAACATTAGGGAGATCTAAGGGGGTCAGCAATGTACAAGATCAGGGAGATATATAGGGGGTCAGCAGCGTTCAGCATGTGGAGATCTATGGGGACAGCTGTTCACAGCATGGGGGTGATCTATGGGGGGCTGATCACTGTACAAAATTGGGGGGGGTCAGCATTGTTTAGCATGGGGGTGGTCTATGAGGGGGAGGGTTTGGGATCAGTGGTGTCTGACATGGTTTATCCTCTATGGGGGGTGGTCATATATAGGAACTGGGGATCAGCACTTATAGAATGGGGTAACCTGTTGGGATATGCTCTGTTATGGGGTTGTGGGCACATATACAAGGGCTGACTATAAGCAGTAATACTCCAAAGTACTATGCTCTATTTTTGGGGGGTCATATCCAGGGGCTGGTGATCAGCATTACACAGCACAGATATATTCCTTATGGGGGATCATATACAAGGCCTGGCAGTAAGCAGTATACGGCATTTCTACAGATGGTATATAGATCACGCACAATGTATTATCATGAGGGGGCATTCTTCCTCTGTTGTGGGTGGCAGTAGGTCGCATCCAGTGTGTGTGTTGTGTATATTCAGCCATGCTTTATTTCGGCTGGGGGGTAGCGGATCACACAGAGGATGCCAGCACAGGGGGAGCCATGCTCTGTCTCCGCATATTGAGCTGTGACAAAGGGATGGGGTGGGACATCTCTGCTGGTGGAGGATTCCTCCCCCACCCCGAGAACACATTATCTCTGCCTTGGTGTTCATGCATTGCTGGGTTTGCTCCAGACTTGAGGGCTTTGAGGCGTCTGGATGGGATCGGTGCTGGACGTGGTGCTGGTCCAGGCCCAGGCTGTGCGTCTATGCACCAGATTGTAGACCTCGCTGCGCAGTAGTGAGGGGAGTGGTGGTCTCGCATGCATTTATAGGAGAGCGGTGGACGTGTGATGGATAGTGGAGAATGGTGGTCATTGTGTCTGCTCCTCTGTGTGATGAGGGGCCTGACACTTCATGTATGAAGGCTGTAAGTGAGCAAGGGGTGTAACATGTGTTTAGCACAGGGACTAATCTTTCCTATGCAGGTAAATGCAAATCCCCCTAATAAATGAATAAATAATTATTTCCTGCAGGAGACCCCGAGCCCCAATGACACGTTCAGGGTCGCCCCTGGATGCCTCTTCCTTTGCAGATTGTGCCGTGCAGATTGTGCCGTGCAGATTGTGCCCGGCCGCCCGTGTTTGTTGTTAGCAGTGATGGGCAACCAGCTGAATATACACAAAGAGCAGCATGCAGTATACAGCAGCCTGGCGTGCTGACGAGGACAATGCAGCCGTGAAGGGCATGCGCTGGGCACAGATTGGATGGCACGCCTGCCTCGTCCTGGGAGTCACTATGACTGCTACACTGTGCATTCAATCCCAGCCTCTTCTCGTAATTAATGAGCTGTCATGGAGAACTGAGCGAGAGACTCCTAGATCTGACGGCGAGAGACTCCTAGATCTGACGGCGAGAGACTCCTAGATCTGACGGCGAGAGACTCCTAGATCTGACGGCGAGAGACTCCTAGATCTGACGGCGAGAGACTCCTAGATCTGACGGCGAGAGACTCCTAGATCTGACGGCGAGAGACTCCTAGATCTGACGGCGAGAGACTCCTAGATCTGACGGCGAGAGACTCCTAGATCTGACGGCGAGAGACTCCTAGATCTGACGGCGAGAGACTCCTAGTTCTGACGGCGAGAGACTCCTAGTTCTGACGGCGAGAGACTCCTAGTTCTGACGGCGAGAGACTCCTAGTTCTGACGGCGAGAGACTCCTAGTTCTGACGGCGAGAGACTCCTAGTTCTAATGGCGAGAGACTCCTAGTTCTGACGGCGAGAGACTCCTAGTTCTGACGGCGAGAGACTCCTAGTTCTGACGGCGAGAGACTCCTAGATCTGACGGCGAGAGACTCCTAGATCTGACGGCGAGAGACTCCTAGATCTGACGGCGAGAGACTCCTAGATCTGACGGCGAGAGACTCCTAGATCTGACGGCGATAGCAGACCGTCGTGTGTCTTTACATTTACTTGTCATCTCTCCATGTGTATGTTCTAGAGGAGGGTATATGGGGTGTCGCTTTCCTGGGGGTCTCTGAGGACAAGGAGGGTCCGCACGTCCAGTGCAGGTCTCTGAGTATTGGGAGTCACATGAACTGCGTCACGATATTCCATTGATCACAGGGATCACATTAAGGTCATGGTCCCACTATCAGTATTCGGTCAGTATTTTTTCTCAGGAGTGGGAGCCAAAACCAGGTGAGGAACAATCAGAGAAAAGGTAGAATAGAAACAAGTCACCAATTCTGCATTTATCACCCACTGCTGGTTTTACCTCCCACTCCTGAGAAAAAATACTGACCGAATACTGACCAAATACTGATAGTGGGGCCGTGGCCTTACGGGGATTTCCATGACCTATAAATACTATACGCTCCTCTTTATCCTCTGCCGCACTGGTGAGGTCCACGCCGGTCTCTGCTTACTCCCTGCAGAGATCACATACTGTACATCATTCATAGAACTGCTGCTGCCAATCACTCATCTCAGTGGCATCAATGGCATATGACTACACAGGACAGTGATTGGCTGCAGTGGTCACAAGAATGATGTACAGCATGTGATCGCTGCAGGGAATAAGCAGAGACCCCAGCAGACCCCTGGAGCAGCCCCACCACAGCAGATCGGGTAGGAAGAGATAATTATCACTTATTTTCCTATTTGTCTCATTCCATTTTCAATCCCAGAAACTCCTTAAAATGATTGTGATCTGCCTAAAGTGCTGGGTACCATGGATGAGCCAGGGGGGGGACAATAAGGATTTGAGCATAAAATGGCCGAGATAAAGATACAAAACACTGGATATGATGGCGCAGAGGTGAGGAGCAAATCCCCAGGGGCCACAAACCGCTCCTGCACCGGGGCCCTTCCATGCTGCCCTGTAGGATGTAGAGCACATGGTCTGCTCTGTGTGCCCACCCTTCTGTGGATGCAGTGTCGGTGTCTTGGAGGGGCTTCTCTTAGGACCGGGCCCCATCTGCATTTGTCTCTGGACTGGCAGCTTTGCCATGAAGGTCGTGCATGGGAACAGTGGCACAGCTCTGTGCAGAGAGGAGCATGAGGGGCACTTTGATTTCTTTGGGGGCTCCCCGAACCCCTCATGTACAACAAATCCTTCCAATAATCGGTGTTTTTTCAGCTACAAAAGCCTGGACTCTGGATTTGAAGTGCAGATAGATGTCGGACAGTGGGCAGTGGGGTACGCCCTGCTCTAGGTGGGCACAGCCTTCTATATGAGGAATGTTGGATCAGGGTCCTGGCACTTTGATTCCATCGGATCACTATCCCCCCCCCCCCCCCCATACTCAGCCCAGTTATCACCCAGTTGTCAGATCACGCAATCTAATTGGGTCATGTATGGCCTTAAGGTGATCATACACATAATATATGGCTCAAGCAATGTAATCCTGCTGATGGTGATAACACACAGCGCCCAATGTCCAAACCAAGCCCTATCTGCAGCTTTGATATCCATTATCAGTCTATGATCTATTAGTATACCTAAGTCTTTTCCACACTTGCTGTTGCTTAGCTCTATTCCTCCCATTCTGTATATGCTTTTTTCATTTTTGTTGCCCAGATGTAGTACTTTGCATTTCTCCCTGTTATAAACCATTCTGTTGGTTGCTGCCCACTGCTCCAGTTTGTTTAGATCTTTTTGAATCCTCTCTCTCTCTTCTCTAGTATTAGCTATCCCTCCTAGCTTTGGGTCATTAGCAAATTTAATCAGTTTTCCTTCATCTAAATCATTGGTAAAGATGTTGATCAGCAAAGGGCCGAGGACAGAGCCTTGTGGTGCCCCACTTGATACTTGATACATTCTTCCAACTGGATGTGAAGCCATTTATGACCACTCTTTGGGTCCCATCACTAAGCCAGTTATGAATCCACCTAACAGTTGCCTTGTCCATTCCATAGTTGGTCATTTTTTCAATAACAATCGTATGAGATACTTTGTCAAATGCTTTGCTGAAGTCAAGATATACTATATCTACAGCATTTCCCTGATCTGGTATAGAAGTAAGGCTCACCGGCCTATAGTTCCCTGGGTCCACCTTCTTCCCCTTTTTGAAGATAGGAACAACATTCGCTCTTCTCCAGTCTTCTGGGACTTCTGTTCTCCAAAAATTTTCAAAGATTATGGAGAGTGGTTCAATAATTTCCTCTATCTCCTTCAGTACCCTAGGATGTAATTCATCTGGACCTGGAGACTTGAATTCATTTATATTAGCTAAGTATTCCATCACCATCTCTCTGTTTATAGATAACGTGGATTCTTCTATTCCTTCAATAGTACAGTGAGGATCAGTTGATGTTACATTTATTTTCTTCAAGAAAACAGAAGCAAAGTAGGAATTTGAAAGTTCGGTCTTCTCAACATCATTATTTCCACTTTACCATTTTCATCCTGTGAAAATCCTATAGCATCTTTGACTTTTCTGTTACTTTTGACCCCAAAATCCTTTCTTATTTCTTTTGACATCTCTGGCAAGCCTTAATTCATTATCAGCTTTAGCTAACCTGATTTGTGCCCTACAGCTTCTGCAGACAGCAGTATATTCTTCTTTAGATATGCCTCTTTCTTTACATTTGATAAACACTTGCTAAAAGGGAAGAAAGAAATGTTTAAGTTCTGTGTTCATCCATCCTGGTTTCTTTAAATGCTTCCTATTCTTCCCTCTTTTAGGTATTGTTAATTATTGTGCTTTGAGAATCTAATTTTTCATAAATTTCCCATCCTTTCTGGTCATTTCTGTCCTTAAGGACATCCAGCCATTGGATCCCTCCTATCCTCTTTCTGAGTCAATTAAAATCTGCTTTTCTGAAATCCAATGTTGCCTAAGTGTGAACACCCTCTTATAATTGGTGCTTTGGTTGTGCTCAGAATCAGCCAATCACATTTCCCCCTCATGTTTCCTAGTAGTCAGTGCTCGGCCGCAATTCTCATTTACAGCGATACTGATTAACTCCAAAGAAAGTGTCGCTGCTCTAGGAGTATTTTTCTGATATTTTCTGGTCCATAAACAACTGACAACACAGCAAAGGATCTGATTTGTGGAAAGTTTGAGTCCTGAAAAGTTACAAAAACATTTCTCAGTCATCTGATCTATAAAGTAGTACTGTAAAGACGTCATCAAGAAGGGGCGGAAATCTGGCACAACAATGACTTTATCTAGAACTGAACGTCCCTCAAAATTGGTTCAGGAGGCTGCCAAGAGATTGACAGCAACATTAAAGGAGCTGCAGGAATTTCTGGTTGTATACAGTATGTGAAGATAATCTCCCTTATTCTTCATACAGCCCGGCCTGTGGGCAAGAAGGAACAAAGGAAGCACGTAAGCCCGGCTTCTCCAAAGGTGGATGGAAGTTCTGGAATGGCCCAGACCTGAACCCAAGGGACAATCTGTGGTGACATGAAGAGGGGGCTCTACACAAGAGATGCCCCCCGCAATCTGACAGATGTGGAGGAGCCGGCAAAGATCATCAATCCTCGATGTACCGCTCTGATAGACCCCGACCCAAAAACACTAAACGCTGCAAGAAATTCACAGGGGACTGCAACAAAGGATTAGTGTTTTCAATTGAATTGTACAGATTATGGGCAACATTAAAGGGGGTGCCTGGCCTTAGGTTACAAGTCTGCAGTCACTGTATGTGGCTTGTGAATCCACACGGCGTGCTGTGCGGATTCTCCAGGAGCCGGCGGTCATGTGACTGTACCTATGTGATTTCCATACTTCCGGACACATTCCGGCTAGACGTTTCCAGCTTTGCTCAACACACTTGTTGTGAACGAGACGACGCATACGCCGGCACCGGAGAATCCTCACAGAACATAGGGCCAGGATTCACAAGTCTGCGGTCACATAGAGAAACTGCAGACTTGAAGCCTAATGCCAGACAAACCCTTTAAGTTAGAAAAAGTCCTGAAATGATTCTTCTTTGTAGGATTTGTTTTCCATTGACAAAAGCTTAGCATTTTAAAAGGGATGTGTAGACTTTTCTTTATCAACTGAATATAAATTCTACATAAAAAGATTGGTCTACTGTATAAATGCAGGATGTAATTCTGAATCAGTCTTGTATTATCCTCCAGAGCTGCACTCGCTATTCTGCTGGTGCAGTCACTGTGTACATACATTACATTACTGATCCTGAGTTACATCCTGTATTATACCCCAGAGCTGTACTCACTATTCTGCTGGTGCAGTCACTGTGTACATACATTGCTGATCCTGAGTTACATCCTGTATTATACTCCAGAGCTGCACTCACTATTCTGTTGGTGCAGTCACTGTGTACATACATTGCTGATCCTGAGTTACATCCTGTATTATACTCCAGAGCTGCACTCGCTATTCTGCTGGTGCAGTCACTGTGTACATACATTACATTACTGATCCTGAGTTACATCCTGTATTATACTCCAGAGCTGCACTCACTATTCTGCTGGTGCAGTCACTGTGTACATACATTACATTACTGATCCTGAGTTACATCCTGTATTATACTCCAGAGCTGCACTCGCTATTCTGCTGGTGCAGTCACTGTGTACATACATTACATTACTGATCCTGAGTTACATCCTGTATTATACTCCAGAGCTGCACTCGCTATTCTGCTGGTGCAGTCACTGTGTACATACATTACATTACTGATCCTGAGTTACATCCTGTATTATACCCCAGAGCTGCACTCACTATTCTGCTGGTGCAGTCACTGTGTACATACATTACATTACTGATCCGGAGTTACATCCTGTATTATACTCCAGAGCTGCACTCACTATTCTGCTGGTGCAGTCACTGTGTACATACATTACATTACTGATCCTGAGTTACATCCTGTATTATACCCCAGAGCTGCACTCACTATTCTGCTGGTGCAGTCACTGTGTACATACATTACTGATCTAGGCTGTAGTGGATGTGCTGTCGCTGGTGGGGCTTGAATAGACAGTCCATGTATTCCTAGTTTTCTCAGAGTGCACTTTGCACTGTAGACCGGATTCAGCGCGTTTCGGCAGGACATATACTACAGCCTGACTCGGTGCTGTAATGGTGCAGCTCTCCCTGCTGGTTCAGTGTCTGCACAGATCTTATGGATGCAGTGGAGTTTCCCATCTTCTTCTCCATGGTCGAGGTGTCTTGGTCTGTACATGTAGCTGTCTCGCCCCAGGGGGATATATGGGGGGTTACTCGGTACCCGGGCCTTTACCTCCTTGGGATGTCACGGCGGTCGGCTCCCGGGCCCGTCCTCTGGGTCACTCTTTAAAAGGGGTTTTAGTGTTTTTTGATAAGTTTGTCTTGTGACGCCACCTGTGGTTTCCGGTAATGGTTACCGGTGCTGCTGCAGACCTCCGGGGGGGTGATGGGATGGCAGCTGGGATGTTTCTGCTCCCCACAGGCGGAGCGAGCCCCCGGGGCAGGGTTGATAGATGGGATGCAGGGCGTTGTGGCGTAGAAGGGATGATGGCGCGGCGGCAATAACCGACAGAGACAGTGAGTGCAGTCGTCCGACTTTACTCAGTTCTTTTTAGATTCCTCAGGTACACCGTACAGGTTACCGCTTCCCGCGTCGCGCTGCGTTCACAAAGCAGGGGTTCAGAAGTCCCTCCGGCAATTCGAGAGTGCTTATTGGGACCCCCTTTTCATATGTTCCTTTCCTCAGCCGACTTTCCGCGCTGGGTCTCTCCCTCCTGCCATGCGCCTCACAAACTGAGTCCCAAGATGGCGTCCTCGGATCCCTCAGGGTCACCTGGAGTTCCCTGGTCCTACTCGGCTACCTTTCTTGGCTGCTAGAATGCGAGCACGGCAACTGCACCATAAAAGTCCGAAGCCTCCGGTTTCCTAGCCGAGGCTTGAAGCGACACACTAGCCCAGGGACTGGTTCCCCTTTTGCAGCCTGGTCCCTCTGACACCTGGCAGATTAGAGCGTACGGGTGGCTTCCTGCTCCTTCCTTACCCCTGGGACCCCTTCAGTTACCGGAGCCTTCCTCCTCTGCTCCCCTCCTCCGGGCCTCATTTACTAGGCCCACTCTGGAGCAGAGCTCCAGAAGAGCACCTGCTCCTGTTACTAGACACAGACCTCCACTTACTACTCCTCTACTCTATCTAAGATGGATCCCCTATTTATACTCCCAACCAATGCTCCCCTAAACTCCTTCCTCCACCCACACCCACTACTTGGTTCCCCCCACTCCAGCCAGGGTCAGGGCTCAGCAGAAACATACATTGCATCTTGCCCTTCCAGCTGGCCTGGAGCAGGGTAGTGTTGGATGCAGGTGTTGGGGTCCCGGGCTCTACTCCTTTCCTTACCAGAGAGTGAGGCACCACGGATGCAGTACCTCTGTGGCGACTGAACCCGCAGGGGCGCCACATAGCAGATGGTGGTTGACAACCAATGTCGCCAGAAATCCTCTAGGAGTTGTCACACGTTGTGTTGTGGAGCCACATTGTAATGCCGCCTGCAGCTTCTCAGCCATCACTGCTTCCTTTCCTTCTGCTCTATGGTCTTCACTGTAGATCATTGATTAATCAGCAGGCTCAGGATGAGCAGAGCAGCTCTGTCTCTCATTGGCAAGCTGAATATACATGGTTATTTATGTGATTGCTGTGAGTTCGGGATACTATGGTCTCCTGGAATTTCTCAGTGTAATCTGCCTCGGTCCGACCTCGGGCTCCGCTCCTCGTATTCTGATTTTTTTTTTATCATTAATCTTGAAGCCTGGAGTCCAGCTCTGGAGCGTTAATGAGCCTCCGCCTGAGATGCTTCTGTCTCCTGCTTCATGCATGGGAACTTCTCATGTGTTACTGCCGGATACAATGTACAATGTAGCCCAATGGAGGCTGCAAATCCTGCCCCAACCCAGCAGCACCACAAAGCCAAAACGCCCCATCATTGTCCACATCCTCAACAACCCGGGCTCTAAGATTAGGATGTAGATGTGGATACACACGTCAGAGCCCCGGAGAGCTGGGACTTTAAGGGTTTGTCCAGAATTACAGAAACATGACTGGTTTCCTCTGAAAACGGCGCCCTCTCCATCTGCAGGCTGCGTCTGTTACTGCAGCTCAGCTCCATTGAAGGGCATTAAGTAAATGCTACTTGGGGAACACACGAATCACAGGACACCACCCTGTATGGCCGGGATATTTCAGCTTTTGATTGTGGTATATCTGTAGTGCACGGCGGTTATATTGCTGCACTTATGGTGGCATTTATTTTTGTTCTACATGGCTGTAATCTTTTATCCGTGTATGCTGGTGTCTCTGTTGCGTATGGCGGTATCTCTGTTGTAGCGTATGGCGGCTTCTCTGTTGTAGCGTATGGCGGCATCTCTGTTGTTGCATATGGGGGTAGCGTATGGGGGTATCTCTGTTGTAGCGTATGGGGGTATCTCTGTTGTAGCGTATGGCGGCGTCTCTGTTGTAGCGTATGGCGGCGTCTCTGTTGTAGCGTATGGCGGCGTCTCTGTTGTTGCATATGGGGGTAGCGTATGGGGGTATCTCTGTTGTAGCGTATGGGGGTATCTCTGTTGTAGCGTATGGGGGCATCTCTGTTGTAGCGTATGGGGGCATCTCTGTTGTAGCGTATGGCGGCATCTCTGTTGTAGCGTATGGCGGCGTCTCTGTTGTAGCGTATGGCGGCGTCTCTGTTGTAGCGTATGGCGGCGTCTCTGTTGCATATGGGGGTAGCGTATTGCGGCATCTCTGTTGTAGCGTATGGCGGCATCTCTGTTGTAGCGTATGGCGGCATCTCTGTTGTAGCGTATGGCGGCATCTCTGTTGTAGCGTATGGCGGCGTCTCTGTTGTAGCGTATGGCGGCGTCTCTGTTGTAGCGTATGGCGGCGTCTCTGTTGTTGCATATGGGGGTAGCGTATGGCGGCATCTCTGTTGTAGCGTATGGCGGCGTCTCTGTTGTAGCGTATGGCGGCGTCTCTGTTGTAGCGTATGGCGGCGTCTCTGTTGTAGCGTATGGCGGCGTCTCTGTTGTAGCGTATGGCGGCGTCTCTGTTGTAGCGTATGGGGGTATCTCTGTTGTAGCGTATGGCGGCGTCTCTGTTGTAGCGTATGGCGGCGTCTCTGTTGTAGCGTATGGCGGCGTCTCTGTTGTAGCGTATGGCGGCGTCTCTGTTGTAGCGTATGGCGGCGTCTCTGTTGTAGCGTATGGCGGCGTCTCTGTTGTAGCGTATGGCGGCGTCTCTGTTGTAGCGTATGGCGGCGTCTCTGTTGTAGCGTATGGCGGCATCTCTGTTGTAGCGTATGGCGGCGTCTCTGTTGTAGCGTATGGCGGCGTCTCTGTTGTAGCGTATGGCGGCGTCTCTGTTGTAGCGTATGGCGGCGTCTCTGTTGTAGCGTATGGGGGTATCTCTGTTGTAGCGTATGGGGGTATCTCTGTTGTAGCGTATGGGGGTATCTCTGTTGTAGCGTATGGCGGCGTCTCTGTTGTAGCGTATGGGGGCGTCTCTGTTGTAGCGTATGGCGGCATCTCTGTTGTAGCGTATGGCGGCATCTCTGTTGTAGCGTATGGGGGTATCTCTGTAGTTGCGTATGCTGGGAGGCTGCCTCCACCGGCACCAGCACCTCCACCTTCCATAAGCCACAGTATAAATAGCCATTATCTCCTGGTTATGACACTTTTTCTTGGCTGAACTCCAAAGAACCGGAACTGATCTATTTGCATGAGCCGAGGAAATGGTAATCAGCGAGCTGCGTTTATTTGTACTTTGCTTTTATGATCCATTGTATAGGAAATGTGGGCACCATGTTTATGGAAATACCAGGGCGCCACGTTACCCGCTGCGCTGTGGGATCCTCTAGATTCCTTAAGGTTTATAGTATCCAGAGTCCGGAGTTCGCTCTATTTTTTTACTGTGGTCTGTAGTAGAATCTGAAATGGCTCCGAGAAGAAAAAAGAGGTAACGCGGGTGCCGGGCAGAGATGACGTTTAGTATTTTCACACTGCGGCAATTGACCGGAAGTGCGTTTTATCAATAATTATTATTCAGATGTTTCATCTTTTGAACTTTTTTTTTCTGCTCCAGAAATGTCTAGTGGGAGAAAGGAAAGTGCGTGGTCCTTCTGTGGAGCGCCTCCTGATGGAAAAACGCTCCAAACGCGGCGCCGTCCAATCAGAAGGCTGCAAAAAAAAAACTCCTCCAAAATCTCCCCACAGAAGGAACGTTTCCGGAAGCGGCTTGTTATTTATTTGATTGTAACACTGAGAGCTCGACTACGTGTCAGACGCTCGTCTGAGCCCTCGGGCCGCCTCGTGGACTAGGACTTGGTTGACCTCATCCTTGATGCCAATCGAGCATCAGGAGAGACCCTCAGCAGATACAAGTGTAACTACTCGTGTAAGTCCTCGCTGTCCTTCTATGATCTTCTTGGTGAACATCAATGTAACCTGGACACGATCTTCACATTATTATTATTATTATTATTATTATTATTTATTATTATAGCGGCATTAATTCCATGGCGGTATACATAGCAAACAACAAGCACAATAATTTGAACAAAAACGAGTCACTGACTGGTCCAGGAGGAGCGAGGACCGGATCCTTAATTGCAAAAACTATCCTTGAAGCCCCCGCAGAACCACGAGATGTGCACGGATACAAGAGAATGGCCTCCAGGCCCCCGATACGACAGGTCTGTCCTCAGATCGGACGTCTGCTGGAGGTGCCAGAGGGGAAGGGGCTTGATTTTTTTTTCCAGGGGCCGGTGGGATTAAATCACTTTATGGTGGACAGAAATCTTTCAGTAACACTATCTGATTTGTAACGCTGCCTGGTGGTCTGCTCTGAGATGCCGCTCTCCATTTTTTTTTTTCCCTTCTGGCGCCTTCATGTACCTAGCTCTTGTTTGTGAAGGATAAGGACACATTCGGGGACAGGTTTTTTTTTTGTTGTTTTTTTTATTATTATTTATTTTATTTTTTTTATCCGACTTAATTACATGTATCTGGAGGCGCTAAAAATGTGTGATCATAAATGAGCCGACGGGAGCTCAGAAGAAGACAGATAAGAGTTACAAACTCCGTTTTAACATTTTTAATGGCACCAAATTCCTAAAGTTAATTTTACCCTCCAATACGGAGATGAAACCTAAATATACAGTTATATAAAAGTTTGGGCACCCCTATTAATCTTAAGCTTAATGTTTTATAAAAATTGGTGTTTTTGCAGCAGCTATTTCAGTTTGATATATGTAATAACTGTTGGACACAGTAATGTTTCTGCCTTGAAATGAGGTTTATTGTACTAACAGAAAATGTGCAATCTGCAGTCAAACAAAATTTGACAGGTGCATAAGTATGGGCACCCCACCAGAAAAGTGACATTAATATTTAGTAGATCCTCCTATTGCAAAAATAACAGCCTCTAGTCGCTTCCTGTAGCTTTTAATGATTTCCTGGATCCTGGATGAAGGCATTTTTGACCATTCCTCTTTACAAAACAATTCCAGTTCAGTTAAGTTTGATGGTCGCCGAGCATGGACAGCCCTCTTCAAATGATCCCACAGATGTTCAATGATATTCAGGTCTGGGGACTGGGATGGCCATTCCAGAACATTGTAATTGTTCCTCTGCATGAATGCCTGAGTAGATTTGGAGCGGTGTTTTGGATCATTGTCTTACTGAAAGATCCATCCCCTGCGTAACTTCAACTTTGTCACTGATTCTTGAACATTATTGTCAAGAATCTGCTGATACTGAGTGGAATCCATGCGTCCCTCAACTTTAACAAGATTCCCAGTGCCGGCATTGGCCACACAGCCCCAAAGCATGATGGAACCTCCACCAAATTTTACTGTGGGTAGCAAGTGTTTTTCTTGGAATGCTGTGTTTTTTTGCCGCCATGCATAACGCCTTTTTGTATGACCAAACAACTCAATCTTGGTTTCATCAGTCCACAGGACCTTCTTCCAAAAAGAAATTGGCTTCTCCAAATGTGCTTTTGCATACCTCAGCCGACTCTGTTTGTGACGTGCTTGCAGAAACGGCTTCTTTCGCATCACTCTCCCATACAGCTTCTCCTTGTGCAAAGTGCATTGTATAGTTGACCGATGCACAGTGACACCATCTGCAGCAAGTTGATGCTGCAGCTCTCTGGAGGTGGTCTGAGGATTGTCCTTGACTGATCTCACCATTCTTCTTCTCTGCCTTTCTGATGTTTTTCTTGGCCTGCCACTTCTGGCCTTAACAAGAACTGTCCCTGTGTTCTTGCATTCCCTTACTATGTTCCTCACAGTGGAAACTGACAGGTTAAATCTCTGAGACAGCTTTTTGTATCCTTCCCCTGATCAACTATGTTGAATAATCTTTGTTTTCAGATCATTTGACAGTTGTTTTGAGGAGCTCATGATGCCACTTTTCAGAGGAGATTCAAACAGGAGAACAACTTGCAAGTGGCCACTTTAAGTAGCTTTTCTCATGATTGCATACACCTGGCTATGAAGTTCAAAGCTCAATGAGGTTACAAAACCAAAAAAGTGCTTTAGTAAGTCAGTAAAAAGTAGGTAGGAGTATTTAAAACAAGAAAATGATAAGGGTGCCCATACTTATGCACCTGTCAAATTTTGTTTGAATGCAGATTGCACATTTTCTGTTAGTACAATAAACCTCATTTCAAGGCAGAAACATTACTGTGTCCAACAGTTATTACATATATCAAACTGAAATAGCTGTTGCAAAAACACCAATTTTTATAAAACATTAAGCTTAAGATTAATAGGGGTGCCCAAACTTTTTCATATAACTGTATATAAATCTGCCCCAGAATGTGACGATATCGGTAAGAACGGCTACGTGACGCTTGCTGGTGACCGGAGGAGGATAGAGAGAAGACCTGAGTGTGAAGCAAAAACAAAAAAGGGATAAAGCGCAATAATCAGGAGAGATTGTAGAATTATGGTGCGGACGCCGGCAGAAAAAAAAACTCCGCATTTCTGCATGTGGCAACATAATAAGAGTGACTATTATCAATTTTGGGCTTTGCTGGGTCTCATTGGAGCGGGAGCCTCCTGCATGGTGGACGGCGTCAGACCTGAGGGGCCCATTGACATTAGGAAGCCGTTGATAATCGGAGTTTAGTAGCAGCAGAGATGTGCGATGTCTCGTGATCTTTCTCGGATCTGGAGAGACGTCTCTTCCATGTGATCTCACTATGACTTTGCCGTTTTCAAGTTTCTCCCATACAGAGCAACGAATCCATAGGGTGGGGGATAGAAGTGGGGGGGGCGGACATCGGCTAAAGCGAATCTCATGAAGAAAGAGTGAGCATGCTGTGAAAAGTTCTGAAACTTTCTAAAATACTTCTTTCAGTTCTTTACCATATCCATATGCTGAAACCTGTGCATGCCTAAAAAAAAAAAAAAAAAAAAAAAAAAAAAAAAAAGTGCCAACACCCTGTCAATAACCAATAATTCTCACAGCTGAGGGTTTGTTACAGTTGTATCCAGTCCAGACAATCCTCTGCGAGCTAAACACATCCGCTGCTGGAACATCTCTACTTCTCAGATTGGAGCAAGTTGTCAATCAGTCTGGAGTCCGCAGAGGATCGTCTGAACTGGATTCAAATGAAACAAACCCTCAGCTGTGAGAATTATTGGTTATTGACAGGGTGTTGGCACTTTTAGTGTATTTAAAAAAAAAAAAAAAAAAAAAAAAAAAAAGTTTCTACATTTTATGGTATGTGCCCACGATCCGGAATAGCAGCTCGCCTGTGCTGCGTCCATAACGCAGTACAAGCACAGTGGATGGATTTCTAGTAATCCCACTCCCACTGTGCTTGTTTTTCACGCTGCGTAAACTCACCCTTGGGTGCGGGTTTATGAGCCGCAGCATGTTCATTTCTGTAGCGGAGGTGCCACTCTCCACTGCAGATTTTGCCTGATTGTCATTACATGCGGTGGATCCGCATGTGCTGACAAAACAAGTGCGGCATTAGAACGCGCCATTTTGGACGCAGAGAAAATACACATTACTGACCACAAGCATAGATCTTGAAAAATGGCGGCATAACCTGTTATTGATTGATTCCACCTTATTGGCACGAGAACGGCTACTGGTCTCATGAGTCCGCAGACACTCTATAAGTCTGGGGGAAACCCTTATGGCACCCTGACCCATACGCGGAACATAAAGTGCCCCCCAGACTGATATATGTTACAATGTGAATACTTTGCTACCAGGCAGTTCTTGCATCGCTGATTTCCAGCTGTGAGCGCTTCTCTGGAGTTAATTCTGCTTTTATAACTGGTCGCTCATTTCCCTCCTGTCTGTGATGATGCAGCCGGTTATGTTTTTTTCCATTTATGAATCCATTACTCGCCCTGAAACCTGAGTCCAGATCCTGCGTATGATTTCCACAGCGTACATAAATATTTAGTCAGCGCCGGCCGAGGCTCGCTGCATCGTGTGTCAATAAAGCACAGTCTGTACTGGGCCAATAACGAGCCCCCCGGGCCAAACATGTAGGGGATACAGCCCTGATAATCAACTACTGAGCGAAGGGGGATTCAGCAGAGAACATGCAAAGATTTCCAGCAACCGGCGGCTGTGACTCTGTGTGCATCAGTTGGGCCTTACTGACCACTACAAGGGCTGGAAAGTTTTGTTACTAAAATGTTTCAAGTTATCAATTTGGTCTGTAAGAAAAATGTTCCAAAATGCAGAAGTTGTGCGGTTCCTGTAACCCCAATCTCTATAAATCTACCATGTCTGCACCATCGGGACCTGGACATCGAGAGCTATGGTCCTCCTAGACTCGGACCCTCCTAGACTCGGACTCTCCTACACTCAGACTTGTGTCACTCCGCTTTCTACGCTTCCTGATTACAACATTTATCTTATCGATTAGGCAGCAGTATGATATCCGATATCTATCCTTGTCTAATTGGGAAGTTTTACCATTTAGGGCTTTGGAAAAGCTGAGTGACTTTCCCTATGACTATGACTGTGTCAATGGAAAGCACTTTGAAGTTCTGTTCTTGACTTGCATCTCAAGTTGAATCTTGTATTATACTCCAGAGCGGCACTCACTATTCTGCAGTCACTGTGTTCATACATTACATTACTGATCCTGTACTGATGACTCCACCAGCAGAATAGTGAGTGCAGCTCTGGGGTATAATACAGGATGTAACTCAGGATCAGTAATGTAATGTATGTACACAGTGACTCCACCAGCAGAATAGTGAGTGCAGCTCTGGAGTATAATACAGGAGGTAACTCAGGATCAGTAATGTAATGTATGTACACAGTGACTGCACTAGCAGAATAGTGAGTGCAGCTCTGGGGTATAATACAGGATGTAACTCAGGATCAGTAATGTAATGTATGTACACAGTGACTGCACCAGCAGAATAGTGAGTGCAGCTCTGGGGTATAATACAGGATGTAACTCAGGATCAGTACAGGATAAATAATGTAATGTTTGGTAGAAAACATAAATACAACGTGCAATCTCAGGCAATAATGTAATGAGTATCTTTTTTGAAAGCTGTAACCTGAGGGCCACGAGAAAATGACTTAAGTGGATGATTCCAGCTCTGCGCTGGGTGACATTATAATACTGTGGTTCACAGGTGAGTTGGTTGGTTCGGGTTTTGGCTGTTGTAATCTAATAGGCCTCACATTACACAAATACTGAGTAATGTTCATCTATTTTTGCTTTTTGCTGCTTTCACATTGCAGCCTTATGTTATGCTCCAGTCATCTTCAGAGCTGAACTCACTCTTGCTATCTAATGTGTGTAGGTGGCCTGGGATGTAATGGGGGCAATTCTGGGGCTTTTCCCGGATGCTGGCACCTGTCTCGTTTGCTGACTGTAATGAAGTGACCTCCCGATTCCTGGTCCTCTCGATCACCGAGCACGGATCTAAGTTTGTCCCGTTGAGCGCCACCATATTATCTCTGTTGATTGGTGCAGAGCGTCGCCGCAGTCCTTTCCCGTCGTGGTGGCATGCTGACGCTTCTGCTGCAGGTCCCTTCTCTTATCGCTCGTTCTTGGAGTTTAATCAGATCTGTTCAGTGAGCAGCCACATTGCACGGGGTGAAGGGCGGCGGCGCCCATGTCGTACATGCACGGTATGGCAGCAGGCTCGACTCGTCCACCCACATCTCATCAGATGTCAGATCGCTTTTCTAAAGATAGAAACATCCCGGAGTTTACTGACCTACTTCAGGCAACTCCAAAAAGCTGCTGTTACCAACCGGGGCAGGTTTAAAGGGCCGGAGGCGCTCTAGACTCTGCAGGTCTCCCAATTATTAATGGTAGATATGGCAGTCAGTGCAAAGACCTGGTGGTCCATGACGGCAAAGTCATGTGTGACCTGTGACCGGTGCACTTATTGGCTACAGTCGCGTTACTTTGTGTGCGGTCGAGCGACTAAATGCAATGTTACAATGTATCACAGCGATCTGACTGCGGTGTGAGGGGGCGGCCGGCGTGTAGTTGTGGAGGGCAGGTGGCGGCCAGCCTGTAGTTGTGGAGGGCGGGGGGGCGGCCGGCCTGTAGTTGTGGAGGGCAGGTGGCGGCCAGCCTGTAGTTGTGGAGGGCGGGGGGGCGGCCGGCCTGTAGTTGTGGAGGGCAGGGGGCGGCCGGCCTGTAGTTGTGGAGGGCAGGGGGCGGCCGGCCTGTAGTTGTGGAGGGCAGGGGGCGGCCGGCCTGTAGTTGTGGAGGGCAGGGGGCGGCCGGCCTGTAGTTGTGGAGGGCAGGGGGCGGCCGGCCTGTAGTTGTGGAGGGCGGGGGGCGGCCGGCCTGTAGTTGTGGAGGGCGGGGGGCGGCCGGCCTGTAGTTGTGGAGGGCGGGGGGCGGCCGGCCTGTAGTTGTGGAGGGCGGGGGGCGGCCGGCCTGTAGTTGTGAAGGGCGGGGGGCGGCCGGCCTGTAGTTGTGGAGGGCGGGGGGCGGCCGGCCTGTAGTTGCGGGGGGCGGCCGGCGTGTAGTTGTGGAGGGCGGGGGGCGGCCGGCCTGTAGTTGTGGAGGGCGGGGGGCGGCCGGCGTGTAGTTGTGGAGGGCGGGGGGCGGCCGGCCTGTAGTTGTGAGGACATTTGCACTTAACTACAGTGATTATATCGCAGTCCAGTGCTGATGATAGATTTAACACTGCTGTCCCCTGTGGCCGGGGCTTGTCTCTGCCGGCCCCCGCTGTGGCCGGGGCTTGTCTCTGCCGGCCCCCGCTGTGGCCGGGGCTTGTCTCTGCCGGCCCCCGCTGTGGCCGGGGCTTGTCTCTGCCGGCCCCCGCTGTGGCCGGGGCTTGTCTCTGCCGGCCCCCGCTGTGGCCGGGGCTTGTCTCTGCCGGCCCCCGCTGTGGCCGGGGCTTCTCTGCCGGAGAGCTGAGCTGTAGTGTAAAGCATTGGTAAGTGCTGGTGCACTACCCCTGCCACTGAAGAGATTAGAGTTGGATTTCCGTTCTATGTCGCTGATCTGCATCTTCTGACCATTGCTGTAATGGAGCAGCGGGTGAGTGCGACCCAGAGCTGGGGATCTTGTGGGGCTGCAGCAGAAAACCTTCATAATTGTATATAACTGCCCCTCTGTGCAGAGGTCCCACACAGGAGCTTTCATCCTCTGCAGATCACGCAGGATATTTTATTACTATCTGTAATTAATCCTACAGTGACATTATGGGGAATAGACGCAGCGCACAGAGCTCATTACTGACATGATATAACCCCCGGGGGACGAAGCGCACATCCCCTCCTGCCTGGAGTGTGACAGCAGCCATCCTGACGTGAAAAAAAAAAAATGTATGTATGTGTTTGTGTATATGTGTATTACAGTGGTGTGAAAAAGTGTTCGCCCCCCTCCTGATTTCTTATTCTTTTGGACGTTTGTCACTTAAATGTTTCAGAACACAAAACAAATGTAAATAATAGACAAAGATAACACAAGAAAACACAAAATGCAGTTTTCCAATGAAGGTCTTTATTATTAAGGGAAAAAGAAATCCAAACCTACAGGGCCCTGTGTGAAAAGTAATTGCCCCCTCAGCCTAATAACTGGTTGGGCCTTTAGCAGCAACAACTGTAATCAAGCATTTGTGATAACTGGCTATGAGTCTTTACAACGCTCTGGAGGAATTTTGGCCGCTTATCTTTGCAGAATTGTTGTAATTCAGCCACATTGGAGGGTTTCCGAGCATGAACCGCCTTTTCAAAGTCCGGCCACAACATCTCAATCGGATTAAGGTCAGGACTTTGACTAGGCCACTCCAAAGTCTTACTTTTGTTTTTCTTAAGCCATTCAGAGATGGACTTGCTGGTGTGTTTTGGATCATTGTCCTGCTGCATAACCCAAGTGCGCTTCAACCTGAGGTCATGAACAGATGGCCGGACATTCTCCTTCAGGATATTTTGGTAGACAACAGAATTCATGGTTCCATTTACCACAGCAAGTCTTCCTGGTCCTAAAGCAGCAAAACTGCCCCAGACCATCACACTGCCACCATCATATTTTACTGTTAGTATGATGTTCCTTTTTTGAAATGCTGTTACTTTTACGCCAAATGTAATGGGACATACACCTTCCAAAAAGTTCAACTTTTTGTCTCGTCAGTCCAGAGTATTCTCTCAAAAGTCTAGGCGATCATCAAGATGTTTTCTGGCAACACTGACATGAGCCTTTATGTTCTTTTTGCTCAGCAGTGGTTTTCGTCTTGGAATTCAGCCATGCTGCCATTTTTGCCCATTTTCTTTCTTATGGTGGAGTCATGAACACTGACCTTAACTGATGCAAGTGAGACCTGCAGTTCTTTGGATGTTGTTGTGGGGTCTTTTGTGACCTCTTGGATGAGTCGTCGCTGCGCTCTTGGGGTAATTTTGGTCGGCCTGCCACTCCTGAGAAGGGTCACCACTGTTCCATATTTTCTCCATTTTTGGGTAATGGCTCTCACTGTGGTTCGCTGGAGTCCCAAAGCTTTAGAAATGTCTTTATAACTTTTCCAGACTGATAGATCTCAATTACTTTGTTTCTCATTTGTTCCTGAGTGTCTTTGGATCGCAGCATGATGTCTAGGCTTTTAAGGATCTTTTGGTCTACTTCACTTTGTCAGGGAGGTCCTATTTATGAGATTTCTTGATTGAGAACAGGTGTGGCAGTAATCCGGCCTGTGAGTGGCTAGGGAAAGTGAACTCCGCTTCCCAAAGATGTGATAAACCAGAGTTCATTTATGGTTTAAGCGAGGAGAGGGGCAATCACTTTTTCACACAGGGCCCTGTAGGTTTGGATTTCTTTTTGCCTTAATAATAAAGACCTTCATTTAAAAACAGCATTTTGTGGTTACTTGTGTTCTTTGTCTATTATTTACATTTGTTTTGTGATCTGAGACATTTAAGTGACAAACATGCAAAAGAATAAGAAGTCAGGAAGGGGGCGAACACTTTTTCACACCACTGTATTATGTATAATGGCCTGAAGTGGAGGCGGGTTTCTGGAGATATCCATTATATACAGTGTATCTTGGACAGACTGCAGGGAGATGAGAATGGGCGGACATTGCCCATATCTGTGATCAGTCTCATTGTAGGTTTTAGATTCACAATTATGCCATAACTCTTCTGTTACCCTACGGGGAAAGGTTGTAAAAAGAATCACTCCTTGAAAAATAGTTATGTTATGGTGCCTTTTAATGTGAATGGAGCCCAACCAATAAAACTTTAGGGTTTTTTATTGGTTATTTGCTGATTTATAATTTTAATTTATTTTTTTTAATACATTTTTATAAGGATCAGAACTCCGTTTTTCTGACACCGAGCTCCAAATCCCCTGTATAGAGTTAAATCTTAATTCCTAGCTGCCGGCAGCCACCACTAGGGGAAGCATTGTGCATACTAATTCTTTGTTCTCCGTTATAAGTGCATGTGCCTTGAGCTCCCTCTTGTGGTGGCTGCGAGAAGCAGGATTTTGTTATGAAAGTTTATGCTTTCTTGAAGCGCTGAATGCAGAGACTTGAGGGAGTCCTGTAGCAGTAACGCCGAGCTCTGAAAGCTGTACAGATATAGTATAAAATGACTAGAAGAAAATGTAGCTTTTCATTTCTTTATTTTATAGGATGAGTGAAAAGGCATTCACTTACATTATATGCCATTGTTGGTTCTCATTCAATTTCAAGTTACTAGTGAGATTTCATAAATAATAACCATCATCACACATTGTGCACGCAGCGACACTCTGTACAAATACCGAGTATATATCCATGGGAGCTCAGTGTCATGGACGTTTTACATACATATCATAGAAACATAAAAATTGCAACTTAAAAGCACAGAAATATGTGTATGTATCACCTACAAAAGAAATGGGCAGTAAGTAATTTAGAGTGACTGCACCAGCAGAATAGTGAGTGCAGCTCTGGAGTATAATACAGGAGGTAACTCAGGATCAGTAATGTAATGTATGTACACAGTGACTGCACCAGCAGAATAGTGAGTGCAGCTCTGGAGTATAATACAGGAGGTAACTCAGGATCAGTAATGTATGTACACAGTGACTGCACCAGCAGAATAGTGAGTGCAGCTCTGGAGTATAATACAGGAGGTAACTCAGGATCAGTAATGTAATGTATGTACACAGTGACTGCACCAGCAGAATAGGGAGTGCAGCTCTGGAGTATAATACAGGATGTAACTCCGGATCAGTAATGTAATGTATGTACACAGTGACTGCACCAGCAGAATAGTGAGTGCAGCTCTGGGGTATAATACAGGATGTAACTGAGGATCAGTAATGTAATGTATGTACACAGTGACTCCACCAGCAGAATAGTGAGTGCAGCTCTGGAGAATAATACAGGATGTAACTCAGGATCAGTAATGTAATGTATGTACACAGTGACTGCACCAGCAGAATAGTGAGTGCAGCTCTGGAGTATAATACAGGATGTAACTCAGGATCAGTAATGTAATGTATGTACACAGTGACTGCACCAGCAGAATAGTGAGTGCAGCTCTGGAGTATAATACAGGAAGTAACTCCGGATCAGTAATGTAATGTATGTACACAGTGACTGCACCAGCAGAATAGTGAGTGCAGCTCTGGAGTATAATACAGGATGTAATCAGTTAACAAAATGCAAAGTGACCGAAGAAATATAAACCCCATCAGTATCTGGTGACCGCCCGTCCCCTCCATCATCAGTAGCTGGTGACCGCCCGTCCCCTCCATCATCAGTAGCTGGTGACCGCCCGTCCCCTCCATCATCAGTAGCTGGTGACCGCCCGTCCCCTCCATCATCAGTAGCTGGTGACCGCCCGTCCCCTCCATCATCAGTAGCTGGTGACCGCCCGTCCCCTCCATCATCAGTAGCTGGTGACCGCCCGTCCCCTCCATCATCAGTAGCTGGTGACCGCCCGTCCCCTCCATCATCAGTAGCTGGTGACCGCCCGTCCCCTCCATCATCAGTAGCTGGTGACCGCCCGTCGCCTTCCTCACTTCTTCTTGGACACTTGTCACTTGTACAAAGTCCTTGATTTGGTAGTATTATAGTGCGGTGTTTAAGTAACCAATTACACCATACAGAGGTTGAAACAGTTATTAACTGAAACCGAAACAGCTGGTGGGGAGGCTTAAAGGGAACCTCTCACCTTGGAAAACGCTATTCACCTGCAGATGGTGTGGCTACTATCACTTTGATCTTGCTCTGCACAGATGCGCTGCACACCCAGCTGTCAGAGTGCTGCGGTATGGTTACAGCCGCCAGCTACAGTATAGTGTGCACATGTCCCCTGACTGAGAGCCATCGACTGTTGGGGAGAAATACGTTCATTTTCTTCTGGCAGCAGCACTTTCAGTACTTGGAACTCTATTTACCTACAGATTAATTCTATATCTGCAAGTAAGCTGCATTTTCCAAAATGGCAGGTTGCCTTTAAAACTGGGTGAGCAACAGACAAACTCTGCTACAAAGGTGAGGTTGTGGAAGACAGTTTCATGTCACAGGTCATGCACCAGGCGAGACTGAGCACAGCAGAAAGAACCAAGGTAGCTATATTGCATCAGTAAAGTGTCTCCCAGGCAAATCTCTCACAATAAACTGGGGCCTCAAGCTCGTTTGCCCACTTTTTGGTGTGTCTTCAATGTTAAGGATCGCAGTGGTCGGCCAAGGAGACTTCGTACAGCAGATAAGACGCATCATTAATCTCCATTCGTTATTGGGACCTGCCCAGCCGTACGATAAGCTCAGAACTGGCAGCGCCCTGTAGTACCCAGCTATGCCCATCTACTGTCTGGTCAGAAGTCATCTTCATGGAAGAATTGTGGTCAAAATCCAAACCCGAGACGTGGAAACCAAGACAAAGATGAAGACTCTGCAGGAAAATGGAGGAACTGAGGTGCAGGAAAATGGAGGAACCGAGGTGCAGGAAAATGGAGGAACCGAGGTGCAGGAAAATGGAGGAACCGAGGTGCAGGAAAATGGATTCAGGACTGAGGAGTAACATGGGGAATATTCGGCTGTAACAGAAGCAGATTGTTCCCGAAGGGTCGGCGAGTGGCACAGTATTGAGGGTCTGCAGAGCGGTGACGCGCGGCCGGAGGTCCGGCAGGTCTGGGGATGCTTTTCAGCAGATGGCATTGTGGATTTGGTCAGGATTAATGGTGTCCTCAATGCTGAGAAATAAGGAGGCGTCTGATTAGCTCCAAATTTATTTTGCAGCCGTACAACGACCCCCAACATCCAGCCAATGTCATTAAGAACGTGGAGTGAATCCTGCTTTGAGCCGGGGGTTGGACCAGATGACCCAGGAGGTCCCTTCCCACTCTACCATTCTATGAGTCCTGGAGGTGATTAAAGGGATTTAAAGGGATTGTCCTTTACCTGTGATCTTAGGGTGATGAACAGCCCTTCTAAATTCTTTTGGTTTTAGCAGACTCCAGTCACAACCAAAGCTGCACTCTGTCTTCTGCTTCTTCTCGTCTGATGTTCCAGGCTCTGTCGTCCCATCCCGTTACCTTCATACACCATGGAGGAGCTCGGCCTCTGGTTCCTTTCTAAAATTAATACAAGTAATAGAACCGGTGCCTTTATGTTCTTAGCGAGCGAGAGGCCGAGTCCTCTTCAGATCTTCTGCAGAACAACCTTCTGAGGAGCAACGGGATCATCTGGCAGCAATAATCTCCTCCACCACCGATTCTTGAAAGGAGAAGCAGTGGGCGGCCGGAATTCCTCCATTGTGGGCTCCACATGTGGCGGGTGACCTATTTTCTCTGCTCTATGTGTAGATTGGCAGCTTAAAGGAAAAGTAAAAATAACCGTCCTGATGTGCAGAGGAACCGACCGCCTGATAAGTGGCCTCAGCGCTGCTATAGGAACGGGGACAGAAAACTGCAGGTTTAGGGGAGTTTCTATGAACAATGTCACTTTTTATACAATGTGATGTATCGTTAGTATTAATGTGATGTGAGGCCAATTATAGGATCAGAACCTGGATCATACGGGGTTAACCACAGGCTGCTGAAAGGCAAAACACATTGATTACATCCACTATATAAAAAGACACCTCTCCATGTTTATCTCCATATCTGACATGAAATAAGAATAAACCTTTCCCATTTTAGGTCAATTAGGATTATACCATAATGTTTAATATTTGCCAAATACTGCCCCCTATGTTCAAGAATACAACTACTATAACACTGCCCCCTATGTTCAAGAATATAACTATAACTACTATAATACTGCTCCTATGTACAAGAATATAACTACTATAATACTGCTCCTATGTACAAGAATATAACTACTATAATACTGCCCCCTATGTACAAGAATATAACTACTATAATGCTGCTCCTATGTACAAGAATATAACTACTATAATACTGCTCCTATGTACAAGAATATAACTACTATAATACTGCTCCTATGTACAAGAATATAACTACTATAATACTGCTCCTATGTACAAGAATATAACTACTATAATACTGCCCCCTATGTACAAGAATATAACTACTATAATACTGCCCCCTATATACAAGAATATAACTACTATAATGCTGCTCCTATGTACAAGAATATAACTACTATAATACTGCCCCCTATGTACAAGAATATAACTACTATAATACTGCTCCTATGTACAAGAATATAACTACTATAATACTGCCCCCTATGTACAAGAATATAACTACTATAATACTGCCCCCTATGTACAAGAATATAACTACTATAATGCTGCTCCTATGTACAAGAATATAACTACTATAATACTGCCCCCTATGTACAAGAATATAACTACTAGAATACTGCCCACTATGTACAAGAATATAACTACTGTAATACTGCTCCTATGTACAAGAATATAACTACTGTAATACTGCTCCTATGTACAAGAATATAACTACTGTAATACTGCCCCCTATGTACAAGAATATAACTACTGTAATACTGCCCCCTATGTACAAGAATATAACTACTATAATACTGCCCCCTATGTACAAGAATATAACTACTATAATACTGTCCCCTATGTACAAGAATATAACTACTATAATACTGCCCCTATGTACAAGAATATAACTACTATAATACTGCTCCTATGTACAAGAATATAACTACTATAATACTGCCCCCTATGTACAAGAATATAACTACTATAATACTGTCCCCTATGTACAAGAATATAACTACTATAATACTGCCCCCTATGTACAAGAATATAACTACTATAATACTGCTCCTATGTACAAGAATATAACTACTATAATACTGTCCCCTATGTACAAGAATATAACTACTATATTGCTGCTCCTATGTACAAGAATATAACTACTATAATACTGCCCCCTATGTACAAGAATATAACTACTAGAATACTGCCCACTATGTACAAGAATATAACTACTAGAATACTGCCCACTATGTACAAGAATATAACTACTAGAATACTGCCCACTATGTACAAGAATATAACTACTATAATACTTCCCTCTATGTACAAGAATATAACTACTGTAATACTGCTCCTATGTACAAGAATATAACTACTATAACACTGCTCCTATGTACAAGAATATAACTACTATAATACTGCTCCTATGTACAAGAATATAACTACTATAATACTGCCCCCTATGTACAAGAATATAACTACTATAATACTGCCCCCTATGTACAAGAATATAACTACTATAATACTGCTCCTATGTACAAGAATATAACTACTATAATACTGCCCCCTATGTACAAGAATATAACTACTATAATACTGCTCCTATGTACAAGAATATAACTACTATAATACTGCTCCTATGTACAAGAATATAACTACTATAATACTGTCTCACCCTTCCCTGGAGTTTTCTGTTTGTGTCTCCAGTCTTAGCGCTACCTTACAGCCCCTAACACTATCGATCATGTTGAGGGGCACTCACTTCACTGGGTCAGTTAAAGCACACATGCAGCGTTTTCCGGTAATCTACAGTCCAGCAGTTTATTACACATCATAAACTGCTTATAACATCGTCCATCTCAGTGGCTTACAGGAATGTTACACATGTAATATCCTAGAGCTTTTCCAGTGGCAGCTATGCCCGCTTGGCTTCAGATACAGACTTCAGCAAGGTACAACATCAATATTCATTTAAAGCACCGTTTTTACCTTTGCTGGGTCTTAGCTGCTTCAATCAGCTCTGTTCTGCCACAGCTTTGGTTTAAGGCTCCCCAGACTTGGTCTCCAGGCCACGTGCCTTCCAGGACTACTGGTGTCCAAGACACAGGGACCAGGCCTCTTGCCTTCCAGGGCTACTGGTGTCCCAGACACAGGGACCAGGCCTCTTGCCTCCCAGGGCTACTGGTGTCCCAGACACAGGGACCAGGCCTCTTGCCTTCCAAGGCTACTGGTGTCCCAGACACAGGGACCAGGCCTCTTGCCTTCCAAGGCTACTGGTGTCCCAGACACAGGGACCAGGCCTCTTGCCTCCCCACTGTTTCAAAACCACCTGGATTTATATATCCTTCTGTGCGCACAGGACCTGTGATGATGTCACAGTCATGTGATCAGTCACCTGAAGGGGGGGGTACGTGGTCAGCCAGAACACACCCCCTGGACATTTTAGTACTGCAGCAAGCCGCTGCATTACAGGGCCCATTGATTTCTTCTGTAGGACCCCACAATCTCCTTTTGTGTTCTGGTAAGTGAAGGACACAGATCGATTGTTTGTAACTTTTGTTGCATTTTTCTCACTTGTTCTTTGCAGGAAGTTCTTTCCGTCTAATATGTCGCTCTTCTCGGCTTGGTCAGTGTGGCAGAGCCTTGGCTAGCAAAGTCCACGGGATTTAATTAACTTTCCAGATTGGTGGCGGCGGTCCCTCCACATCGGTGGCAACCATGTCTGTCATGATGGTGAGGAAGAAGGTGACTCGTAAATGGGAGAAGCTTCCTGGGAAAAATACATTCTGCTGCGATGGCCGGGTCATGATGGCGAGACAGAAAGGGATCTTCTACTTGACGCTCATTCTCATCCTGGGGACGTGTTCACTCTTCTTTGCTTTCGAGTAAGTGTCACTTTAATTTTGCTTAATGTTGGGTCAGAATAATAAGTTCTCACTTCCTGATCTGCTTCCACCATCCGTCTGCTCCGTGTAGGGAGTTAGGACGAGCGCGGCTGCTCCTATGGGGAAGTGCATGATATCAACCAGTGGCGACATTTACTGGAGGCTGCTTGTAACTGGTGTAAACTGGGGCAGAGGAAGAAAATCTGTGTTGTTTTTTTTTTCGCAGCCTTTCTGTTGCTTTTTGGCTATGTATTACACTTGCTGTCTCTACAGTACATGTTTAAATAAGTTGGTTTTATTCAACAAAAACGCTGTTGCTTTTCTTGCATTTTTTTTTTCCACTTTCTCCTTTTACTTTTATGGGTGAAAAATTGCTGTAAAAAAAAAAAAAAAACACTAGAAAAAAAAAATAGAAGCGACATGGTGCGGAATTAAAAAACACAGCAGTTCTCAAAATCCAGCGTGTGTATGAGATCTCTTAGCTCTTGCTAATACTGAAAAAAAATAGCAAAAAAAAAAAAAAACTGTAGTAAAACTGCTTCATGTGAACATAGCCTAAGGCTGTTTTTTCTCACTCGTATTGCAGCTGCAGTTCCCAATCCCAGCACACGGCCCCACTGGTCATAGGTGTATATGAAGCTGCTGGATGAGTTGTGAAAGCCGCCGTCGGGCTGGGAATTGCCGCCGTATTACAGACTAGCTATTGAGCCCATTCTACGCCCTTGTGGCGAGCATTTTTATTGGTATATGGTCTCCCATGCTGGTTTGTGCTGCCCCCATCCTGGTATTTGTGCTCCCCAATCCTGTTCCCCCATCCTGTTCTGTGCTGCCCTCATCCCTATCCTGGTATGTATGTCTCCCTCATCCCCAATCCCGGTATGTATGGTACCCCTCACCCCCAATCCCGGTATGTATGGTACCCCTCACCCCCAATCCCGGTATGTATGGTACCCCTCACCCCCAATCCTGGTATGCATGACACCCCTCATCCCCAGTCCTGGTATGCATGGTACCGCTCATCCCCCAATCCTGGTATGCATTGTATCGTCTGCACACATACCAAAAAAATAAACACTTATACTCACCTTTCTTTTTTGTGCTCCAGCGCTGCTGCGTCCTGTTCTGCCGGAGGCCGGGGGAGGAGTGCGGCGCCGGAGTACTCGTGTGCTCATACCGCACTGTCCGGCGGCATTTTGCTTAAGACACACTGCAAATGTGTCTTCAGTAAAATGGCGCCGGATAGCGCTATGCGCATGCGCCGACTCCAGACGCCTCACTCCTGCCCCCGGTCTCCGGCGAAGAGAGGCTCTGCGGCAACGCTCCTCCCGGTCAGGTAAGTATGTAAGTATGGTGCCGGAGACCGCGGCATGCATTCAGTGTCTACACATACCACGATCTCCGGCACCATACACTCCTCTTACCTGTAACGGCTCCATGCGTTCTTCTGTCTGGAGCCAGACTGTGCAGGTGTGTCGCGCTTGCGCAGTCTATAAAGGCTTCAGACAGAGGGACGCTTGGCCGGTTATATTACAGATGAGACTATATGGCACTGTACTTTCGTGTGAATTGGCCCTAAAGCTCCAGATCTGCAGCGGAGCAGTAATGCGATTCCTCAGTCGCCCGTGCAGGCGGCTGGAGATAATGGGGAGATGTATGGAGATGGCGGCTGCACCCTGGCAGCAATGTCGCCCGGCCGGTCGGTGACCTCTGATTTCACGAGAGCTTGATCTCAGCTGGAAGGTCCCGGCCGCACGGTCGATCACGAGGCCCAGCGACATTGCTGCTTTCTCGTTACTTTCACCAGTGAATTCCGCTCAGGAGTCAACCAGAAGTTTTATTTTTCTTTCGAAACTTCTCAAGGTCGTGAGTTCTTACGGCTTCCCTGATGTTTCATGTCTCCTAAAATTCTCCTATAAATTCTATGTTTAAGGGGTTGTCAACTTTTGCAAATAATGTCTGATAATGAAGCAGTCTTCTACTGTAATGTGTATGCAGCTCCTATGCGGACTTATGTCACTGTTACAAACCTCAAGAAACAAAGCCTGTAGCATCTGATCTCGCTTCTAATGAGGGGTGTCCTTACTTCAGGACAGGTCCGCATTGACCAGTGGGGGTCCGACGCCTGGTGCCCCCACAAATCAGCTGTGACAGTGTCCCAGGGCCGTCAGAAGTAAAGTGTGTGATACCACAGCGCTGTACACCATGTAGTGGCCGTTAGTGGGAACTGCAGCTCAGCTCTCACATTTTGGGACCTGAATTCTTTCCTGGTTTTAATGTGACATTTGAAGCCAAATAATAAGATTGTTTTCTCTTTTTTTAGATCTAGATGTTTATTTCCCATCATGTGTCAGTGTCGGGTGCTGCTTTTGGCCAGTGACCACCACTGTATGACGACCTGACTGTTTCCGATATTTCCTGTGCAGATGTCGCTATTTGGCTGTGCAGCTGTCACCGGCGATCCCCGTGTTTGCAGCCATCCTCTTCCTCTTTTCCATGGCCACATTACTGCGGACCAGCTTCAGTGACCCCGGAGTAATACCCCGAGCGTTGCCGGATGAAGCGGCTTTCATTGAAATGGAGATCGGTAAGTTTAAGCGCTCAATATGATGGAGCATTCGACACCTTCTTACATTTTATTTCCTTAATTTACTTGGAGATTTAAACAGCGCCACTATTATCTTCAGGATGTGTCCGGTATTGCAACTCTGCAGCACAGAGAGGCAGAGTCATGTATAACATCTGGAGCCTCTGTGACCACGCCAGTAAATGTAGCTACATGGATCCATTCTGGTCACATGTGACATTAGGGTAGCGATGACATCTCCAAAAAATTCATGTCGAACAATGGAAAAGTAACGTTTAAAGGTTTTTTTCCAGGACTTTAATGTGTTTTTACCATAAACCGAACTTCTTAAAGTGCTAAATCCGCTGCTACTCTGGTGGTCCTGAGTGATTAACGTGTCATATATGCACATGTGACCTCTGCCGCCAATCACTGGTCAAAAAAAAAACCCACCTCTAACACGAATTGTGTGAATATGACCTATAGGTTACTGCCAACATCTTAAGATACCCCCTATCAACATGACGTACTGATCACTAAGGGTCTGACCATCGGGACCCCATCTGCAAAATGCATTATCAGGAAATCACAGATAATCAAGGTTGGGGCAACTTTATCGAAATTGTGTGGAGGATTCTCTTGTTATATTTTTTTTTTATTATTAATGGTCTTCTCTTAAAGGGATTTTCCACGCTACTTTGTCTCCTTTCCTTCTCTTCCGGCATGGTAGGGGCCTGATGGCTGAAGCCAATCAGTCGCCACAGAAGTGACAGGTTGGTTGCTGCTCTGGCCACTGATTGCCTGCAGCGGTCACTCACCGACGATCAAGACCTCTTTTCAGGTCACATCTTTTGCAGGCCCCTAATTGTGAGTGTGAGCGCTCCGACTCTGTCTAAGGCCTCCTTCACACGTCCTGGTGATTTCTGTACAGGAAAAACCAGTCCCGGTGAGATCCGTATGTCCGTGTGCCATCCGTGTTTTGTCCAGGGCACAAAACGGATACTATATAAACCATTTATTTTTAAAGTTTAATTGCAAGAAACTTAACAACACAAAATTTGTAGGAGGGAGAACAGATGAGATCTGCCGCGGCGGCGCCCCTGCTGCCTGCCGTGCCGCGGCGGCGCCCCTGCTGCCTGCCGTGCCGCGGCGGCGCCCCTGCTGCCTGCCGTGCCGCGGAGGCACAGTCATGCACGTCTTTCCTGAACCACAGCCTTGGAATAGCCGATCGATCCCAGATCAGTGGGGTCTGATCTCTGCACCTTCTTCAACCTGCTGTATGAGGGCCTCTGGCACTCGTCTAAACACAGCAACCTCTTCAACCTTCACATTGCTCCAAAACAGCTGATCTTCAGGAGCAAAGAGTCGGACCGCCGTGATAATCAGAGGATTGATCATCCATATTATGATCCCGCAAACCTTTCGGCTGAGTCCGCCTATCCAGTATTCATCCGTCTGAAACTAATCCCACTTTTCTTATCTACTGCATCTGTTTCAAACGGATGAAAAAACTGATACATTGTAATACTGATCCGTCCACATTGTCTTCAATGACTTAACGAAGGATCCAGCCACCGCCGGTATTCAGAGCCGGACAGAAGTGTTGTGCGGACGCAGATTGTCCATTGTATCAGTTTTTCATCCTGTTTTTTTTTGTATTCACGGATGATTCACGGATGATTTCTGGATTTGTGGACTCTGTTTTCAGGATCCCAATATTGCTGATAAATCCTCTGATTAGTGGTGGTCCAAGTCTTCACACCCAATAATTAGGAGTTTGCGGGGGCAATGATGCTCGGCAGTCCGCCTTCTTGGTGGGACGACATCCAGCCGTACGGTGCAGTAGTTCTCACTGTTCTGAGACCTCGCACGTCCCCGGCTCCTCAGGTTGTTGCTGCCATTCGCCCCCGTTTTGTTTGGCCCCCGGTGCCGCCCGCTTATCACCCTCTGGTAGTAACACGTCTGCGATGATTTAATCCTCTTCACTCCGCGGTCCCGAAGCTGAGAATAATAGGAGCGTAGCATTGTGAAGGCGCTGTCTGTGTAGTCAGCATGAGAGACGGGAACCAGATCAGCCGGACGGCGCACTGACTGATTATTAGACTGGTTAATTTACCTGGTGACGTCAGTATCTGGGCACTTCACGCCTGGTACATTGGTGTTTGATACGTCAGAGGGAGGTGGAGGACGCCATCGATTCTCACTGTGCCCCACCGGGTCAGGAGGGGCTTTGCTGATCATGATTGGTTTTGTAGATCTTGTGTTTTTGCCTGGAGCGCCCCTTTCAGGCTGCTGAGTATATTACTACCTGTAATGTCACACTTGTCACCACTCACACGACATTAGTGGGATGATTCACAATGCCATTAGGAGAATATGAAATGCCTCGGTTTTCGGGGTGAAGTCATCCTCGTGTTCTGGAAATCTGATGACCGATGCAGCGGTGACGTCATGCTGAACGGGAACAAATGGTGAATGTTTTGCTCGAACAGATGATGGATACCTGTCGTGTGTGTACGGTGCAGAAGACAAGGAAGATGCCGACGTGTCCCCTCCGATCCTCCCACACCAGCACAATAGGAACAATTGTTGTTTGCAGATCAGACGGTGGCTCAGTGGTTAGCACTGTACGGTGGATCAGTGGTTAAACATAGAAATGTAGAAAGGTAGAGTTGTAAGGCACCTTCGGGGTCCTCGTGTCCAACCCCCGACTCTATCGTGTGCTTGAGAGAAGCTGCAGCCTATGGTCGCCCTGAGTAACGGTTCCCCTAAAATTCCAGCAAATTCATGTAACTGGTCTCGCCCCTATCTGAACTTGGGCGGCGTGAGTGTAACACTTCTCTTAATACATCCCAGAACTGTGTTTGCCTTTTTTGCTGCTGCATCACACTGTTGACCAGGGGTCCTCAAACTTTTTAAACAGGGGGCCAGTTCACGGTCCCTCAGACCATTGGAGGGCCGGAATATAGTTTTTTTTAAAAAAAAAAAACTATGAACAAATTCCTATGCACCCTGCTCATATCTTATTTTGTAGTAAAAAAAAAAAAACAATACAGGAACAAATACAATATTTAAAATGAAGAACAAGTAAAGTTAAATCAACCGGTATTTCAATAGGTAGGTAACTGTACCCAATAGGCAGCATCGGTCCCCAATAGCCAGGTAAATGTCCCCAATAGCCAGGTAAATATCCCCAATAGGCAGCATAGGTCCTCAATAGGCAGGTAAATGTTCCCAATAGGCAGGCTGTTTCCCCCTTATAATGCCATATGCAGGCTGTTCCTTTCTCACACCATATAATGCCCCATGCAAGATATCACTCCCCTGTCTTTATAATGCCCCATGCAGGATGTCACCTCCCACCCATATAATGCCCCATGCAGGATGTCACCTCCCCCCCCATATAATGCCCCATGCAGGATGACACCTCCCCCCCCATATAATGCCCCATGCAGGATGACACCCCTCCCCCCATATAATGCCCCATGCAGGATGTCACCTCCCCCCCCATATAATGCCCCATGCAGGATGACACCTCCCCCCCCATATAATGCCCCATGCAGGATGACACCTCCCCCCCCATATAATGCCCCATGCAGGATGTCACCTCCCACCCATATAATGCCCCATGCAGGATGTCACCTCCCCCCATATAATGCCCCATGCAGGATGTCACCTCCCACCCATATAATGCCCCATGCAGGATGTCACCTCCCCCCCCATATAATGCCCCATGCAGGATGTCACCTCCCCCCCCATATAATGCCCCATGCAGGATGTCACCTCCCCCCCCATATAATGCCCCATGCAGGATGTCACCTCCCCCCCCATATAATGCCCCATGCAGGATGTCACCTCCCCCCCCATATAATGCCCCATGCAGGATGTCACATCTCCCCCCATATAATGCCCCATGCAGGATGTCACATCCCCCCTATATAATGCCCCATGCAGGATGTCACATCTCCCCCCATATAATGCCCCATGCAGGATGTCACCTCCCCCCCCATATAATGCCCCATGCCTCCATACATTAAAAAAAAAAATCCAATATTCCCCTCACCTCTCACTTGCTGCCGCTGCTCTGGTCTGGACTCCAGCGTCGCGGCGGCGTTGTCCCACTCTGCGCTTCCTGTGACGGCACTCGGGAGGGCGCGGTGTAAAGACGTCACCGCGCCCTATGACCTGAGACGTTGCAGGAAGCGCAGAGCAGGAAGACAGCGGATCTGCAGAGGCACGGGGAGAGGTAAGTATCCGCCTGCCGGGGCCCTGAGCAAGCGGGGGGAAGGGCGGGCAATGGCACCGCTCTCCTCCGCCCATAGCCCGGCGGGCCAGATAGAAGTCCTCCGCGGGCCACAGTTTGAGGACCCCTGCTGTTGACTCATGTTCAGTCTATGATCTATTAGTATACCTAAGTCTTTTTCACATGTACTGTTGCTTAGCTCTATTCCTCCCATTCTGTATATGCTTTTTTCATTTTTATTGCCCAGATGTAGTACTTTGCATTTTTCCCTGTTAAAAACCATTCTGTTGGTTGCTGCCCACTGCTCCAGTTTATTTAGGTCTTTTTGAATCCTCTCTCTCTCTTCTCTAGTATTAGCTATCCCTCCTAGCTTTGTGTCATCAGCAAATTTAATCAGTTTACCCTCAATTCCTTCATCTAAATCATTGATAAAGATGTTGAATGTCAAGAACTCCACAGGGACGACACCAGGGAGATCACACAATATTTCACCGTGCCGTCACTCTGTCAGGATTTCGTCCGGAATCGCGAGCGCACGATCCCGACTACTCACTCCTTGGGCATCGGCGAGCACGCAGAAAGCATATGGCGTCACCCCTCCGAATTCCAGCTCCAGGAATATGTGTGTACGCTTATAATTCTTATTCCCCCCTGGCAATGAGTGCTCCTGTCTTCTCCATGGGTTCTCTTATACCTAATGGGAGATCTGCCCACACGCCCCTTGTGGTGACATCATGTGGGCCGGTCTCCAGCCTGTACATTTTTATTAAAAACGCTAACTTCTGCAATGACTTATCGCTCATTGATCGCAGAAGCTTGCAAACGACGCCATTTTTTCCGGTCTGATTTTACCTTCATTTAGAGACCACGCATGACGTATTTGCGGTGACCTTTCTTTCTGGTGCTTTTGTGCTACGGCTCTACGCAGGGATTTGCAGTGACAGGGAAATATGCATATTGCTCCTTGGCTGATTCTGCCACTAAAAATATTGGTCCCGCTATTATCGGAGTTATGGCACTTACAATATTCCATATTGGGGTCGGCGTGTCTATGGATTTTTTCTTTTGAAGCTCGGGAAGCCGCCATCAACAGTTACACGTAAATTTTTTACAAGCCTGCGTCTAATTACCCCCTGGGTCTGCCAGGGACAAGATGTTCGCATTTTAAGTAGTTTGGTGCCACCTCTTGACTGCCAGCGTTTGTTTAAGGCCTTTCTCATGACTGTGTTAATTGGGGCTTTGTGCTGAGATTTTTATGGAGACACTTCTTGCACTGACAAGTGGTGAGGGGGGCTTCAGGGGGGAGAAATGGTTAATTTTTCCTGACATTAATATCTCCCTGACCTTAAACAACACAGGGATCAGGACAGAGCCTTGTTGTACCCCACTTGAGACATTCTTCCAACTGGACCACTCTTTGGACTCTTCCAAATGGACCACCATTTATGACCACTCGTTGGGTCCGATCACTAAGCCAGTTATGAATCCACCTAACAGTTGCCTTGTCCATTGGTTGCAAATGTACAGTGGCTCAGTGGTTGGCACTGTACGGTGGCTCAGTGGTTGGCACTGTACGGTGGCTCAGTGGTTGGCACTGTACGGTGGCTCAGTGGTTGGCACTGTACGGTGGCTCAGTGGTTGGCACTGTACGGTGGCTCAGTGGTTGGCACTGTACGGTGGCTCAGTGGTTGGCACTGTACGGTGGCTCAGTGGTTGGCACTGTATGGTACCTCAGTGGTTGGCACTGTATGGTGGCTCAGTGGTTGGCACTGTATGGTGGCTCAGTGGTTGGCACTGTACGGTGGCTCAGTGGTTGGCACTGTACGGTGGCTCAGTGGTTGGCACTGTATGGTGGCTCAGTGGTTGGCACTGTACGGTGGCTCAGTGGTTGGCACTGTACGGTGGCTCAGTGGTTGGCACTGTACGGTGGCTCAGTGGTTGGCACTGTATGGTACCTCAGTGGTTGGCACTGTATGGTACCTCAGTGGTTGGCACTGTATGGTACCTCAGTGGTTGGCACTGTATGGTGGCTCAGTGGTTGGCACTGTATGGTACCTCAGTGGTTGGCACTGTATGGTGGCTCAGTGGTTGGCACTGTATGGTGGCTCAGTGGTTGGCACTGTACGGTGGCTCAGTGGTTGGCACTGTACGGTGGCTCAGTGGTTGGCACTGTACGGTGGCTCAGTGGTTGGCACTGTACGGTGGCTCAGTGGTTGGCACTGTACGGTGGCTCAGTGGTTGGCACTGTACGGTGGCTCAGTGGTTGGCACTGTACGGTGGCTCAGTGGTTAGCACTGTTGCTTTGCTCACTGGGGTCCTGGATTCAAATCCCTCCAAGGACAAAATCTGCAAGGAGTTTGTATCTTCTCCCCGTGGGTTTCCTCCGGGTTCTCCGGTTTCCTCCCACACTCCAAAGACTGATAGGGAATGTAGATTGTGAGCTCCGATGGGGACAGTGATGATGATATCTGTACAGCGCTGCGGAATTAATAGTGTTTAAGAGAAGAAAAGAACTTTCTATTTGCCGCAGTCCTGATCTTGTCGGTTCCAGATGCAAAGTTCAGATTATTTTATGATCCGTCAATCAGGTGATGAATGTCTGGAGGGTCCCGGCCTCGTGTGACTCCGCTGTTTTCTGTCTAAGGCCACGGCCCCACTATCAGTATTTGGTCAGTATTGGAAGGTAAAACCAGGAGTGGGTGATAAATGCAGAATTGGTGACTTGTTTCTTTTATTCCTTTTCTCTGATTGTTCCTCACCTGGTTTTGGCTCCCACTCCTGAGAAAAATACTGACCGAATACTGACCAAATACTGATAGTGGGGCCGTGGACTTAGATGAAATTTCTGATTTATGGAGCTCGCCTATCAGTGTCTTGGTGCACACGGTGACGTCATCGGCGTTCTCCTCCTATGGGAGCCATAACAATACAAGAGATGCACAGCAGATGATGCCAAAAAAAGAGGGAATAGAAGCTTTCCATGTATCGGTAAAGTGCAGAATATCAGACCTCAGGAGCAGTATATCACTACTGGATCCCAAATATGCAGGCAGCCACCCTCATCTGACATGTGTTTCGCATTTACTGCTTCATCTGGGGCATCAAATCGCAGACATTGTTTTGTCCATACAATCTTTTCCCCATGCAGGTAACTTGTATTCCTGCTGGTTTACGATCATATATTTTATATTGTTTAATACCATCATGGTTTTATTGCATTATGTCTCGCTCCACTCTCTTTCCTTTTGGGGTCTTCTCTACATTCGGTGCTAGTGAAGGATTTGCTCCCATGTATTCGGTTATTATTGTGTGCACAGATATTGATTGTCCGGCAGCTTCTAGAATATAGCAGCACCTCTGACTTGGTTTTTAATTATCTTGTCACTGTTCCAAAGTTTCCAATATGATCCCTGGAACATTAATAATAATTAATATTATTATTGCGCCATTTATTCCATGGTGCTTTACACGTGATAGGGTTATACATAGCCGACTACAAGGAGGAGCGAGGATCCTGCCCGCGAGGGCTCACAGTCTACAAGGAACATTTTTATTTTCCTTACAAATTGAAGTTGTGACTTGTCGGCCGTTCCACAGTGACTTCGGGGGGACGTGTTACTGCAGCTGCTGCCTTAGTTCAGTGGTTTTCCTGCGGCTGATCCAGGTCATCCGGAATGAAGGTTTGATATTGTTTAATTTGGTAACAGTGCCACCTGCTGGATAAAAGTAGGCAGTGCAGGAATTGAACTCAGATTCTTTAGAACAGGATTTCTCGAGCTTTTCTACCAAGGTGCCTGGACCTCGACATCCGCAGTGGAAATCAATGGTACAATAACAGAACAAATAGTCAATTGTTACTAAATCAGAGATTTCTTCAGCTTAGGATGGACTCTGCTGGGGCAGAATTTGGAGATCCCCTTTAACTAATAGACAGGTTCTGGTTGGCAGTGCCTGTAGAAAGTTATTACAACTCTTTACTGTCCATGTATGTGGTAATCCGGCATGTATGGACGCAGGAAGCATGCACGTAGGTGAGGGGTGAGCGTGCATGTATAAATGCAGGGAGTTTGCACGTAGGTGAGGGGTGAGCGTGCACGTATAAATGCAGGGAGCGTGCACGTAGGTGAGGGGGTGAGCGTGCACGTAGGTGAGGGGTGAGCGTGTATGTATAAATGCAGGGAGTTTGCACGTAGGTGAGGGGTGAGCGTGCACGTATAAATGCAGGGAGCGTGCACGTAGGTGAGGGGGTGAGCGTGCACGTAGGTGAGGGGTGAGCGTGTATGTATAAATGCAGGGAGCGTGCATGTATGTGAGGGGTGAGCGTGCACGTAGGTGAGGGGTGAGTGTGCATATATAAATGCAGGGAGCGTGCACGTAGGTGAGGGGTGAGCGTGCATGTATAAATGCAGGGAGCGTGCACGTAGGTGAGGGGTGAGCGTGCACGTAGGTGAGGGGTGAGCGTGCATGTATAAATGCAGGGAGCGTGCACGTAGGTGAGGGGTGAGCGTGCACGTAGGTGAGGGGTGAGCGTGCACGTGTGGTGTGGACAGTGTCAGTGAGAGCTTCCATGTCTGTGCTGAGCAGTAAATCCATGAACACCGTTAGTGAGTGGAGATAACCCTTATAATTTGGGATCTTTTTGTCTTTCAGAGGCAGCGAATGGGAGCGTTCCTCAGGGGCAGCGGCCGCCCCCCCGCATCAGGAACGTCCAGATCAACAATCAGATCGTGAAGCTGAAATACTGCTACACCTGCAAAATCTTCCGTCCTCCCCGCGCCTCTCACTGCAGCATCTGCGATAACTGTGTGGGTGAGTGGCTGACGCCGCATGTGGGGGGATACATTGCAGTGGGGGGGGGGGTACATTATATATCACTGACTTGTGAGCCCTGGATGTCACTGCCAGCATCAGCTGTGGAACTACAACTCCCAGCATGTCCCCGCAGCGAGCCTTAGGAATAAGGGGAGCTCACGGCCGGATTGTGTCTCCTTTTCCAGAGCGCTTCGACCACCACTGCCCGTGGGTGGGGAACTGTGTGGGGAAGAGGAATTATCGCTACTTCTACCTCTTCATCCTCTCCTTGTCTCTGCTCACAATCTACATCTTCACCTTCAACATCGTCTACGTGGCGCTGAGTGAGTCCCCGCTGCTCTGCCTCTATAGAAATCACCAGGAAGATCATGTCATGTATCACACTCAGGATTAGATACAGTTGAGTAGACTGTATCATACAGTATGAGATTAGATACAACAGCTCATCATACAGTAACATACGTGGGATTAGATACACGGCTCAGCAGACAGTATCACACAGGATAGGATTAGATACACAGCTCAGCAGACAGTATCACACAGGAGAGGATTAGATACACGGCTCAGCAGACAGTATCACACAGGAGAGGATTAGATACATGGCTCAGCAGACAGTATCACACAGGATAGGATTAGATACACGGCTCAGCAGACAGTATCACACAGGATAGGATTAGATACACGGCTCAGCAGACAGTATCACACAGGATAGGATTAGATACACAGCTCAGCAGACAGTATCACACAGGATGGGATTAGATACACGGCTCAGCAGACGGTATCACACAGGATAGGATTAGATACACGGCTCAGCAGACAGTATCACACAGGATAGGATTAGATACACGGCATTACCTTGTGTCTTCTTCTCCTGGTTGGTTTTGCCCTCGATTTGCTTTGTCGCCTTTGAACAAGTTTTTTTTTTTTCTAACTTTTTCACTTTTTATTTAAGATTCTTTAAAAATTGGCTTCCTGAACGCTCTGAAAGAAAGTCCGGGGACATATCCTTCCCGAGATCGGGGTGCGGCTCCGCGCCATTGATCAGATGCAGGGAGCTGGAGCTCAGACGTGGGTTTATAGTATAGGGAGATTTCTACATTTACATGAAGACCCCTATAAATAACTTTCCACTGTACAATAATCATCTGTCCTCAGGATGGGTGATGAGCGTCTGAGACCCCACTGATCACCAAAGTGGGGCTTCTGACCGCAGTGACTGAACGCTGGGATAATGACTGGCGGGGACCAGCGCTGGATACAGGGATAATGACTGGCGGGGACCAGGGCTGGATACAGGGATAATGACTGGCGGGGACCAGGGCTGGATACAGGGATAATGACTGGCGGGGACCAGCGCTGGATACAGGGATAATGACTGGCGGGGACCAGCGCTGGATACAGGGATAATGACTGGCGGGGACCAGCGCTGGATACAGGGATAATGACTGGCGGGGACCAGGGCTGGATACAGGGATAATGACTGGCGGGGACCAGCGCTGGATACAGGGATAATGACTGGCGGGGACCAGCGCTGGATACAGGGATAATGACTGGCGGGGACCAGCGCTGGATACAGGGATAATGACTGGCGGGGACCAGGGCTGGATACAGGGATAATGACTGGCGGGGACCAGGGCTGGATACAGGGATAATGACTGGCGGGGACCAGCGCTGGATACAGGGATAATGACTGGCGGGGACCAGGGCTGGATACAGGGATAATGACTGGCGGTGACCAGCGCTGGATACAGGGATAATGACTGGCGGGGACCAGCGCTGGATACAGGGATAATGACTGGCGGGGACCAGGGCTGGATACAGGGATAATGACTGGCGGGGACCAGGGCTGGATACAGGGATAATGACTGGCGGGGACCAGCGCTGGATACAGGGATAATGACTGGCGGGGACCAGCGCTGGATACAGGGATAATGACTGGCGGGGACCAGCGCTGGATACAGGGATAATGACTGGCGGGGACCAGCGCTGGATACAGGGATAATGACTGGCGGGGACCAGGGCTGGATACAGGGATAATGACTGGCGGGGACCAGGGCTGGACACAGGGATAATGACTGGCGGGGACCAGCGGTGGATACAGGGATAATGACTGGCGGGGACCAGCGCTGGATACAGGGATAATGACTGGCGGGGACCAGCGCTGGATACAGGGATAATGACTGGCGGGGACCAGTGCTGGATACAGGGATAATGACTGGCGGGGACCAGGGCTGGATACAGGGATAATGACTGATGGGGACCAGGGCTGGATACAGGGATAATGACTGGCGGGGACCAGGGCTGGATACAGGGATAATGACTGGCGGGGACCAGCGGTGGATACAGGGATAATGACTGGCGGGGACCAGCGCTGGATACAGGGATAATGACTGGCGGGGACCAGCGCTGGATACAGGGATAATGACTGGCGGGGACCAGCGCTGGATACAGGGATAATGACTGGCGGGGACCAGGGCTGGATACAGGGATAATGACTGGCGGGGACCAGCGGTGGATACAGGGATAATGACTGGCGGGGACCAGGGCTGGATACAGGGATAATGACTGGCGGGGACCAGCGGTGGATGAGTGATAATGGGACTTGTGTCCGATCTCCAGCTTCTTCTAGATTCTGTTTGATCCCTCTGGTATGTTTTAGATGATTCCTTTATCCCGTCTTGTGCATTTGTGGTACGTCCCCAGGATACCCCATGAATGTGTGATAGACGCTGAGACACCATGAAGAGAGGAGCGGTGCGACGCATGTGCGGTTCTGTTGATTTTTCTTTCTGTGTGGTCGCCGCCCCGCTCCATTGATGCTCAGCTGCCCCCATTAATATACAGACGCGGGTTCCATCTGATAACATGTTTGTGATGGGACATAAAGCTGCGTCCGATCCAGGAATGACCTCTCCTCCGTGGAGGGATAGATGGCGCTCTGCTCCTCGGCCGGTGCCCTATGCGCGCGGTGACGACCCCGCTGCTCTGGGATTCACTGCTCTTCTCACACAGCTGAGGGTTTGTTACATTGATTATGGGCAGTAATTCTGTATCCAGTCCTTAACTCTTCGTGCACTGTGCTGGAAGTCTTCATCTGCTTCTTCACCCTGTGGTCCGTGGTGGGATTAACCGGATTCCACACGTTCCTGGTCTCTCTGAACCAGACGACCAATGAGGATGTGAGTATGAGCAGCTTCCACTGTTTCCTTTCATTGTTACATTTGTCTCTATTTATTTATATTGATCTCAATAGTTGTCGTTAACCCCTGCTGTCCTGGGTAATGTGCCTCGCTCTGACTCAGTCTCTTTCTGCGACTTTTCCTTCTTTATTGTATCTAATATCTTGTTACATCAGAATAAATATTCCGCAATCTTCTCTGTAAAGTCAGAAGTTGCACCGAGAAAGCCGACACTGTCGTGTGTCGAGATGAGCGGGGGATGGTGCTGTAATCTAGAAATCGCTGTGACCGAGGGTCTCGCACATGGAGGGTCCACCCATCGTCCATTATATCATCCTGATTAGACATTTGGATAATATTGATCCTTTGCTGATATCAGATGATTAATGAGTCACTATTCCCCCAAAAAAATCAAGTTGCCCTCTTTCCCATAACTTGCTGATTTCTGGGTGTCTGACCACTGGGACCCCCCAATGAACCCCAGATTGATGCTCTGCAGCCCCGTCCTGAATAAAGCAGAGATGCACATGCTCGGCCTCCGCTCCATTCATTGTCTACAGGACTGCTGGAAAAAGCTGAGCTCTGAACTTGGCAGTGCTATAGACAATGACAAAAGCAGAGAGAGACCAGGAATACGCCTACTCGCTTCAGGACGGCGCTGCAGAGCCAAGATCTCCGGGATTCAGAGCCCCAATTACAGGATTGCTGGAGGATCCCAGCGGTCGGACCCCCAGTAATCCGCAAGTTATATCCTATTTCCTGGATAAAGTATAACTTTAAGGTGTTGAGAACGACTCTTTAAGCTCAGGGATGCCCTGGAGAAGGGCTCTAGGCTCCGCCCTGTACATTTTCTAGTGGTTGTGTCTGGTATTGCAGCTCTGTCCCATTCACAGGAGCAGGTCACAGCCACAACCTGAATCCGGCATCGTGTGTGGTCAAGACCCATTTAATCTCTGATTTGATGGGGGGGCGCGAGAGTCAGACCCCCCCCCCCCCAGCAATCTGATACTGATCAAATCCTATAGAAAGCCCCATTCTGTAAGAGACCATTTTCGTTGTAAATAATAATCTAAATGAGAGAAAAAAAAATGTATATACACAATTTTTTTATTTTTTTTCTACGTAGATTAAAGGATCCTGGACTGGTAAAAACCGTGTCCAAAACCCGTACAGCCACGGGAACCTAATGAAGAACTGCTGTGAGGTGCTGTGTGGTCCGGTGCAGCCAAGGTACCGCGCCCAATCCCTACAATGAAGGGACATTTGTATTGTTACCATTTGTAAGAAATGTGTCGTAGAGTTTCTGAGACGTGAGCTGCAGGCGGTCAGCGGCCGCTATAGGCTGCAGACAATCAGCGGCCGCTATAGGCTGCAGACAATCAGCGGCCGCTATAGGCTGCTGCACTCACTCCTTCCAGCCTCTATCACCCGCTGATTGCCCGGATAAGGGTCGTGTGAGCGCCGGCGGGCAAATACTGACAAATACTGAAGATGGAAAGTCCGAGGTCTGATGGGGAAAGTGTTATATCTGCACGATCATTCCTGTAACTGCAAAGCCTGCAGACCGGATCTCCATACATTAATGCTCTGTCCTCTGCAGTGTGCTGGACAGACGAGGGATCCTCCAGGATCCGCTGATCCTCCCGGGACAATCAGAGCAAGAAAACAGCAGCAGCAGCAGCAACGCGCAGCGAGATCCCGTAAGTACAAACGCCACCGGTAATTTATCGTAGGTTCACTTCACCTGTGAGAGACAATCTAACATGGGTATCTCCTGTATATAATTATATATGTACAGCTGGTATAACCTGGGTATCTCCTGTATATAATTATATATGTACAGCTGGTATAACCTGGGTATCTCCTGTATATAATTATATATGTACAGCTGGTATAACCTGGGCATCTCCTGTGTATAATTATATATGTACAGCCGGTATAACCTGGGCATCTCCTGTATATTATATATGTACAGCCGGTATAACCTGGATATCTCCTGTATATAATTATATATGTACAGTCTATATAACCTGGGTATCTCCTGTATATAATTATATATGTACAGCTGGTATAACCCGGGCATCCTCTGTATATAATTATATATGTACAGCTGGTATAACCTGAATATCTCCTGTGTATAATTATATATGTACAGCTGGTATAACCTGAATATCTCCTGTATATTATATATGTACAGCTGGTATAACCTGAATATCTCCTGTGTATAATTATATATGTACAGCTGGTATAACCTGGGCATCTCCTGTGTATAATTATATATGTACAGCCGGTATAACCTGGGCATCTCCTGTGTATAATTATATATGTACAGCTGGTATAACCTGAATATCTCCTGTGTATAATTATATATGTACAGCTGGTATAACCTGGGCATCTCCTGTATATAATTATATATGTACAGCTGGTATAACCTGAATATCTCCTGTGTATAATTATATATGTACAGCTGGTATAACCTGAATATCTCCTGTGTATAATTATATATGTACAGCTGGTATAACCTGGGCATCTCCTGTATATAATTATATATGTACAGCTGGTATAACCTGAATATCTCCTGTGTATAATTATATATGTACAGCTGGTATAACCTGAATATCTCCTGTGTATAATTATATATGTACAGCTGGTATAACCTGGATATCTCCTGTATATTATATATGTACAGCTGGTATAACCTGAATATCTCCTGTGTATAATTATATATGTACAGCTGGTATAACCTGGGCATCTCCTGTGTATAATTATATATGTACAGCTGGTATAACCTGGGCATCTCCTGTATATTATATATGTACAGCCGGTATAACCTGGGCATCTCCTGTATATTATATATGTACAGCCGGTATAACCTGGATATCTCCTGTATATAATTATATATGTACAGTCTATATAACCTGGGTATCTCCTGTATATAATTATATATGTACAGCTGGTATAACCCGGGCATCTCCTGTATATAATTATATATGTACAGCTGGTATAACCTGGGCATCTCCTGTGTATAATTATATATGTACAGCCGGTATAACCTGGGCATCTCCTGTATATTATATATGTACAGCCGGTATAACCTGGATATCTCCTGTATATAATTATATATGTACAGTCTATATAACCTGGGTATCTCCTGTATATAATTATATATGTACAGCTGGTATAACCCGGGCATCCTCTGTATATAATTATATATGTACAGCTGGTATAACCTGGGTGTCTCCTGTATATATAGTTATATATGTACAGCTGGTATAACCTGGGCATCTCCTGTATATTATATATGTACAGCCGGTATAACCTGGGCATCTCCTGTGTATAATTATATATGTACAGCCGGTATAACCTGGGCATCTCCTGTATATTATATATGTACAGCCGGTATAACCTGGATATCTCCTGTATATAATTATATATGTACAGTCTATATAACCTGGGTATCTCCTGTATATAATTATATATGTACAGCTGGTATAACCCGGGCATCTCCTGTATATAATTATATATGTACAGCTGGTATAACCTGGGCGTCTCCTGTATATTATATATGTACAGCTGGTATAACCTGGGTATATTCTGTATATAATTATATATGTACAGCCGGTATAACCTGGGCATCTCCTGTATTTAATTATATATGTACAGCTGGTATAACCTGGGCATCTTCAGTATATAATTATATATGTACAGCTGGTATAATATGGGTATCTCCTGTATATAATTATATATGTACAGCTGGTATAACCTGGGCATCTCCTGTATATAATTATATATGGACAGCTGGTATAACCTGGGTATCGCCTGTATATAATTATACTAGATGGAGGCCCGATTCTAACGCATCGGGTATTCTAGAATAGGTATGCGGCCGACCGGGCACAATCAGCAGAGCGATATTTACATTTGGCGCCAAAATCGCTGATTGGTCGAGGCCGGCAACCACGACCAATCAGCAGAGCGGGGTTTAAATTTGCCGCCCATATCGATGATTGGTCGGGGCCGGCGGCCGCAACCAATCAGCGTCGTATTAGTGAGGACCGGGGAGCGGCGCTGCCAGTGCGGGTACTTCCGCTGCGAGCAGCTGGGAGATGAGCGGCTGCTCGCAGCTGAAGCGTCCTGACCGGCGGCGCCGCTCCTCAGTCCTCCATTCACACTTGCCGTCGGAAGATCATAGCGTTGTTTAAATTTGGCGCCAATCTCGCTGATTGGTCGCGGACTCCAGACGCGACCAATCAGCACAGCAGTGTTCAAATGTGGTGGCAAGATCGGTGATTGGTCGCGGGCGGAGAGCGCGACCAATCAGCGAATCGTATTGGTGAGGACCGGGGAGCGCCGCTGCGAGAAGCCGGGACATGAGCGACTGCTCGCAGCAGAAGTATCCCGACCCGCATCGCCGCTCCCCGGTCCTCCCTTGACACGCTAGCCGCTGATGTCCCCACAGTATCCGCATGGTGTTACAAAGGTCCGGACATTTGTGTTAAAAGTCACTTATTGGTCGCTGGCGCTGCCCGCGACCAATCACCGATTTGGGTGCCAAATATTAATATCGGCCGCGACCAATCACCGATTTTGGCGCCACATTTAAATAGCGTCCGCGACCAATCAGCACAGCGGTGTTTAAATGTGGAGCCAAGATCGATGATTGGTCGCGGCCGATATTTAAATTTGGCGCCCAAATCGGTGATTGGTTGCGGGCAGCGTCCGCAACCAATCAGCACAGTAGTGTTTAACTTTTGCGGCAAGATCAGTGATTGGTCGCAGGCCAAGACCGCGACCAATCACCGATTTGGGCGCAACATTTAAATAGCGGCCGTGACCAATCAGCACAGCGGTGTTTAAATGTGGCGCCAAGATCGGTGATTGGTCGCGGGCAGCGCCAGCAACCAATCAGCGATTTTTAACACAAATGTCCGGACCTTTGTAACACCATGCGGATACTGTGGGGACATCAGCGGCTAGGGTGTGAAGGGAGGACCGGGGAGCGGCGCTGCGGGTCAGGATACGTCTGCTGCGAGCGCCCGCTCATGTCCCGGGTTCTCGCAGCGGAAGTATCCGCACAGGCAGCGCCGCTGACATCCATGCGGCTAGGGTGTGAAGGGAGGACCGGGGAGCGGCGCTGACATCCAATTGGTCGCGGCCGCTATTTAAATGTGCCGCACAAATCGGTGATTGGTCGCGGTCTTGGCCCGCGACCAATCACTGATCTTGCCGCAAAAGTTAAACACTACTGTGCTGATTGTTCGCGGACGCTGCACGCGACCAATCACCGATTTGGGCGCCAAATTTAAATATCGGCCGCGACCAATCAGCACAGTAGTGTTTAACTTTTGCGGCAAGATCAGTGATTGGTCGCGGCCGATATTTAAATGTGTCGCCCAAATCGGTGATTGGTCGCGGACGCTGCCCGCGACCAATCAGCACAGCGGTGTTTAACTTTTGCGGTAAGATCAGTGATTGGTCGGGTCCGAAGACCGCGACCAATCATCAAATCGTCTTGGTGAGGACCGGGGAGCGGCGCTGCCTGTGCGAGTACTTCTGCTGCGAGAACCCGGGACATGAGCGGGCGCTCGCAGCAGAAGTATCCCGACCCGCAGCGCCGCTCCCCGGTCCTCCCTTCCGGCGGTCCTTCCGCTGCTACCGGCCAGGAGATGAGCGCCTCGCGCCGCTCATCTCCCGGCTGCATCGCCGCTGAGCTCCGTCCCACAGATGAGCCGCTAACGGCCGCCAACTTTTTTCAGAAATCCCGCGGCGCTGATTGGCCACTGCCGGACCAATGAGCAACACGGGATTTCCAGGACAGACAGACAGACGGGATAAGATGATTATATAGATATGTACAGCCGCTATAACCTGGGCGTCTCCTGTATATAATTATATATGTACAGCTGGTATAACCTGGGTATCTCTTGTATATAATTATATATGTACAGCTGCTATAACCTGGGTATCTCTTGTATATAATTATATATGTACAGCTGGTATAACCTGGGCCTCTCCTGTATATAATTATATATGTACAGCTGGTTATAACCTGGGCGTCTCCTGTATATAATTATATATGTACAGCTGGTGTAACCTGGGCATCTCCTGTATATAATTATACATGTACAGCTGGTGTAACCTGGGCGTCTCCTGTATATAATTATATATGTACAGCTGGTGTAACCTGGGCGTCTCCTGTATATAATTATATATGTACAGCTGGTATAACCTGGGCGTCTCCTGTATATAATTATACATGTACAGCTGGTATAACCTGGGCGTCTCCTGTATATAATTATACATGTACAGCTGGTATAACCTGGGCGTCTCCTGTATATAATTATACATGTACAGCTGGTATAACATGGGCGTCTCCTGAATATAATTATACATGTACAGCTGGTATAACATGGGCGTCTCCTGAATATAATTATACATGTACAGCTGGTATAACCTGGGCATCTCCTGTATATTATATATGTACAGCTGGCATAACCTGGGCCTCTCCTGTATATAATTATATATGTACAGCCGGTATAACCTGGGCATATCCTGTATATAATTATATATGTACAGCTGGTATAACCTGGGCATATCCTGTATATAATTATATATGTGCAGCTGGCATAACCTGGGCCTCTCCTGTATATAATTATATATGTACAGCCGGTATAACCTGGGCATATCCTGTATATAATTATATATGTACAGCCGGTATAACCTGGGCATATCCTGTATATAATTATATATGTACAGCTGGTATAACCTGGGCATATCCTGTATATAATTATATATGTACAGCTGGTATAACCTGGGCATCTCCTGTATATAATTATATATGTACAGCTGGTATAACCTGGGCGTCTCCTGAATATAATTATACATGTACAGCTGGTATAACCTGGGCGTCTCCTGTATATAATTATATATGTACAGCTGGTTATAACCTGGGCGTCTCCTGTATATAATTATATATGTACAGCCGGTATAACCTGGGCATCTCCTGAATATAATTATACATGTACAGCTGGTATAACCTGGGCATCTCCTGAATATAATTATACATGTACAGCTGGTATAACCTGGGCGTCTCCTGAATATAATTATACATGTACAGCTGGTATAACCTGGGCGTCTCCTGTATATAATTATATATGTACAGCTGGTTATAACCTGGGCGTCTCCTGTATATAATTATATATGTACAGCCGGTATAACCTGGGCATCTCCTGTATATTATATATGTGCAGCTGGCATAACCTGGGCCTCTCCTGTATATAATTATATATGTACAGCCGGTATAACCTGGGCGTCTCCTGTATATAATTATATATGTGCAGCTGGCATAACCTGGGCCTCTCCTGTATATAATTATATATGTACAGCCGGTATAACCTGGGCATATCCTGTATATAATTATATATGTACAGCTGGTATAACCTGGGCATATCCTGTATATAATTATATATGTGCAGCTGGCATAACCTGGGCCTCTCCTGTATATAATTATACATGTACAGCTGGTATAACCTGGGCATCTCCTGTATATAATTATACATGTACAGCCGGTATAACCTGGGCATCTCCTGTATATTATATATGTGCAGCCGGTATAACCTGGGCGTCTCCTGTATATAATTATATATGTACAGCTGGTATAACCTGGGCCTCTCCTGTATATAATTATAGATGTACAGCCGGTATAACCTGGGCATCTCCTGTATATTATATATGTGCAGCCGGTATAACCTGGGCGTCTCCTGTATATAATTATATATGTGCAGCTGGCATAACCTGGGCGTCTCCTGTATATAATTATACATGTACAGCTGGTATAACCTGGGCGTCTCCTGTATATAATTATACATGTACAGCTGGTATAACCTGGGCGTCTCCTGTATATAATTATACATGTACAGCTGGTATAACCTGGGCGTCTCCTGTATATAATTATACATGTACAGCTGGTGTAACCTGGGTGTCTTCTGTATATAATTATATATGCACAGCCGGTATAACCTGGGCATCTCCTGAATATAATTATATATGTACAGCTGGTATAACCTGGGCATCTCCTGTATATAATTATATATGTACAGCTGGTATAACCTGGGCATCTCCTGTATATTATATATGTACAGCTGGCATAACCTGGGCCTCTCCTGTATATAATTATATATGTGCAGCTGGCATAACCTGGGCATCTCCTGTATATAATTATATATGTACAGCTGGTATAACCTGGGCATCTCATATAAATTATATACAAGACATGCCAAGGTTATACCAGCTGTACATGTATAATTATATACAGAGGATGCCCAGGTTATAGCAGCGGTAAATCATTATATAGTGCAGGTTGTACACCTTGGCTGACATCTTGGCTCCTATCTTCTTAGGTTTCCTCGGCTCCCTTGATGCCCAGTGAAGCCCCAGTAAAGCCCTCGGCACCGGACGGGCATACAGATGCCAACGCCCTGGAAATGGCCGTTCAGATCCCCAAAGAATCAGACTGCAATCAGGAGACGGAGAAGTAGATGCCCCGGGAAATCTCTCACTGAAGGAAGAATAATGTGACCGATCCGTGGAAGCAGCCGCTGGCCGTCGACGCCATTTTTCTTTAGTATTTGCTTGTGTTAATTCGGGAGGTGACGTCTCGTGAGATGAAGATTCATCCTAATCAGTCTGGGGAAAAAGCGCTCAATGGAATAATAATAATAATAAAAACCCAACAAAACAGACTTCCGGTGCTAGTGAAACCCGCCAATGACATTACCTGCGAGAGCGCGGCGGGGTGCCAAGCCGCCCGCCGCAGCACAGCGTCAAGTCTCCGCCGCCACGGGAGCTGGTTCTTCAAACTGTTCCTACAATCGTATTATGCACCCCCTGGACGAACAGTGGACAATATGGCCGAAGCCGGACATTAACGGGACCGTCTTATAGGGGCAAGTATGTGTCATGTGATTGGCACCTGACCTAAATAATATGCATTGCTTTTTACTTAATTTGCCTAAGACTGGAAGGACGAAGCTTCTGGTAAAGCCGAGATCTGTCTGCACCTCTTCCCGGAGGATTTGTGACTATGATCTGATTCTGAAGACCCCGATCATCAGTAGTCCACGCACAGGGCCCACCCCCCGCTCCACTCACCAGTCCTGGCGTCAGGTCATTCTTCTCCAGCTCATTCATTTCCGGACCGTAGATGTTTGGTTTAGTGATCACCGAACGCCGAGGAGCCGCCGTGTCTCTACACCGGTTTCATTTTAATAGACATTTTGTAAGGTCTGAAGTGCAACAAAATGTATCCTAGGACTATACGAAGTGTGGAATAATGGAAGAATTGTTTAAGTTATTTATTTGTTTATATGTTTGTTTTTGTCGTCTTTTATTTTCATTTTCTTTTCCCTTTTTTTTTTTCTTTGGACCCCCGCTAGAGAACGTTCATGGACACCTGACGAGTATTTCAGAATTATGTTGCTTCCTATTGATTTTCGGTGACTACAAAAATAAAACCGGCTCTGATATTTAATTTGGGGAGAGGCAGCCGTTCTCCCTGAGACCTCCATGTAGATTATTGGACTGTGCAGTAAAGCGTCCCCCGCTCCGGACCCTTGTGGCGACTTCTCTACATCATGGCACCGATTCACCTCCCTCATATCGATCCTCCAGATCATCCGTTCATTATTTCACTTGCATTTCTTTTTTTTTTTTTCATTCATCCTTGTGTTTTGCATCAGTCGTGAAAATCCCATAAAAAGCTGCAGAATATATATGACGTTTGCACCCCCAGAATTGGCCATCGCAGCCCCCAGGGTTGAGGACATTGGACTCTTCCTGCTTTTCTTTTGCGGTCAGGGCTGCAGGGAGGCGTCTTTTGACCATTTATGAACGGCTGGGAAGGATTAAAAAAATGTGGATGTCTAGACCCCTCTTCCCCAATCTGCACTTTAGGAGGCTTTTGAAAATATCCAGTTGCCATAATTCCCTTAAATCTGGAGAAAGGTCTGTCCTTGACTCTTTAGGACCAGGGCGCCATATCAAGGGCGCATTTAATCCTTTATGCTTGTTTCACGCACTTGTAGAGAGTGCGATGATTGCGGTGTGTAAAGCAGAGCTGCACTGCTACAATGTATCTTCTCGCACGAGAGGTCGGGTTATGGCGATGATCGCAAAGTGTAAAGGAGAGCTGCACTGCTACAATGTATCTTCTCACACGAGAGGTTGGGTTATGGCGATGATCGCGGTTTGTAACAGCAGAGCTGCACTGCTACAATGTATCTTCTCACACAAGCGGTCGGGTTATGGCGATGATCGCAGTCTGTAACAGCAGAGCTGCACTGCTACAATGTATCTTCTCGCACGAGTGGTCGGGTTATGGCGATGTTCGCAAAGTGTAAAGGAGAGCTGCACTGCTACAATGTATCTTCTCACACGAGAGGTTGGGTTATGGCGATGATCGCGGTGTGTTAAGCAGAGCTGCACTGCTACAATGTATCTTCTCATAGGAGAGGTTGGGTTATGGCAATGATTGCGGTGTGTTAAGCAGAGCTGCACTGCTACAATGTATCTTCTCATAGGAGAGGTTGGGTTATGGCAATGATTGCAGTGTGTTAAGCAGAGCTGCACTGCTACAATGTATCTTCTCACACGAGCTGTCGGGTTATGGCAATGATTGAGTGTGTAAAGCAGAGCTGCACTGCTACAATGTATCTTCTCACACGAGCTGTCGGGTTATGGCAATGATTGCGGTGTGTTACACTGCTACAATGTAGCTCTGCTTATCTTCTCATAGGAGAGGTCGGGTTATGGCAATGATTGCGGTGTGTAAAGCAGAGCTGCACTGCTACAATGTATCTTCTCATAGGAGAGGTTGGGTTATGGCAATGATTGCAGTGTGTTAAGCAGAGCTGCACTGCTACAATGTATCTTCTCGTACCAGAGGTCGGGTTATGCTGGAGAATTGACCCTACACTGTAACCACTGGGGGTAGCCTGCTGTTACACTGGATTGATCCTCATTATTCAGTACTCTGCCCATAGACACATCTGCCACTGATCTGCAGATAATTATCTCGTGGCTATGACCGGCTTATAGATTTTAATCGGCGTTCTCTTCCAACATGTCATTGGATAGGTAAAGCTGGAGTCTCGTTATGAGGAACGTTCACATCTTAACATTGTGCCATTAGATATAAAAAAGTTAGGCTTTTCCACATGCATTACATAACCGGAGTTGCACCATATGCTTTTACTCCAGAGCTGAATTCACAGTTTTTCGAGATGGGGGTCGGACACTTTAATTTTCCCTCTTCTGATCACTATATGAAGACTGGTGTGAAGATGACTCTTTCCAGACACTGAACGAGCAGGTATTTAGACTTCTGCTTCGAAGCTGCAGAACTGTGAATGCAGCTCTGGAGTAGGATACACTGAGGATCTGGATGGTGTTCAGAGGTGGACGGGTCATTATGACAGATCGGACTGTGTGACTACGGCCGATATAAAGTAAAGATGCTTTCTAGTTACCTATCCTGCCCATTAGAGACAGCCGGTAGACCGCCCCTGCTCCCGACATCCACCAATGTGTGAAATCGTCATGGTATCGCCATTTATCGTGTTGTATGCATCGAAAACTGATACAATCTGTATTCTGACCCCCCCCCCCTGACTGCACACGCTGAACGTGCAGGACCCCCGGGCCCCAGCGAGACTCTGATTCCTGCTGGTGGGAAGCGTTGGTTTTTGTTCCTTCTCTCAGGTATTTTGTTCCATGAGTTGATCTTGAACATTTATGGAGCACTTTTGTTCAGGTTCCCTCCTGCATCTTTTGGGGGGGGGGGGGGGATGGAGGCGTGTGAGGCGCCATCATTGATTGCATTTCCCGCCGTACCACCCCCGTCCGTTCACTGCGTCGTGACCTGAAAGGATAAGGGCTCATACGTAATATTCACCCCGTGCAAAAACCGCTACTGGCCGTAATCCGGAATCCCATCCTGCGATAACAGCAAAAAGCTATTTTATTGACTGAATAAAGAAATGGCTAAAAAACGTGTGCGGCTCCGTTATTCTGTGTCTCATGGGTGATAACTGGTTACAAAGTAGCCTGAAGAGGACTCCAAGAGCATAAGACTGGAAAAAAGGCTATGGTTTCTTTATGGGGCAAATTGTGTCACAATTGTGCAGAGTTTCTCTTCTTAGTTTTCAGAAAAAAAGAAGGGGCAATTTTTTTTTATTTTTTTTTTTAAAGTGTTTGTACTCTTTCTAGTGTGTGCATAAATAGATGTATGTGCATATATGTGTAAGTATATATATATATATATATTTATAAAAATGTATACACACTAAAAAAATGCAGGCAAACTTTTCTCTTAATATCTATATTATACTGTGCATAGGCCGGTACGGAAAAAGTGCTACCGATGAAACTACAGCAAAAAGACCCAAAAGGGCACCAGGTCCTAATGTGTAACTAAATCTCCCGGATTCCTCACTTGCTCGAATAGTAGAGAACAGCAATGAGGAGGATCATAAATCTATAATGGTATTGCCTAAAGAACCAGAAGTGGTGGACAGTAAGTCAATGAAGTGTTAATTACTCCAGACGTAATACATATAGACACAGTTCAAATGACAGTGGTCGTCACAATTCATGTAACTGTGATACATACAATATCTAGGATCTGGTACAAGGATCCACCCAGAATGTAGATCCCACATGTTGGTTTGTGATCCGCTCTACAACCACAATGTGATTTTTAGAGACTGAGTCCATATCCGATAAATCACTTCAGCCGTCGTCTTCTACTGGATGGAGAACTGACAGATACATCGACATAATGTGAATCAGAAGGCAACATGATACAGAAGACTCGGAAAACATCATCATTGTCTTTATTCTTAGGTAGAAATAGAAAGTAACAATTCACTGACTTTGTACAACGTCTGCAGAACGTTTGTGAATATACAATGTATCTGTATGTAGAAGAAATGAAATATGTCTGATAAGAAAGGAAAAACCTCAGAAGAAAGAAAGGAAAAACCTCAGAAGAAATGTCTAATCTTCTACCTGCAAAGGTTATATTGTGGATGGCGGGTGGTCTAGTCTTCAGCCCTGCTCTGGGGTCTCGGCAGTCTACGTCCCCTGTGTCTTTTGGCTTTCAGATCCTTTTCATGGTGAATCAAAATTGACCAAACAGTAAAACCCATCAGACATTGGATCACGTTCTTCAAATTCCAAGAAATTTTGGTAAATTGGATAATGATGTTCTTTGGACTTTTGGAAGCAAATGAGATTGACAGAGTTAATTTTTTTTTTTGGGGGATATTTTATGCAATGTCTCTTTAGATAGGAAAAACTAGAACCTTCGTTCATTAATACGAGTGTGAAGGTGTGTGATCTCGGCGAGGATATTTCAGAAAAGTCCATGACTACCGGTGGTGAAGTGACCTCCGTGATGGAGATCTCACAAGCTTTTGCTTGATACAGGATAACATTAATGGGGTTATCCAAGATTTAAAAAAAAAATGCGGTAATGGCAACAAATGAGTTAAAACTTTAAAATTAGACATTATAATAACCCCCTCCCCCACCCTCAGTCACTCCAGCACTTAGTGGTCCCTGCCGGTCCTGCAGCCATGTCATCACATACATCATTCATGACTGGCTTTCCTTGTACATTTCAGCATGGCTTCTGTGGTCAGTGACTGGCTGCAGCGGTCACACAAGAGTTTCTTCCTAGAGAGGTTTTACTTCATGTGAGCAGAACCGCAGGACCAGGAACAGTCAGTACAAAAACATCCACAACAATATCAAAAATAAAACCTATAAGAGTCGACACAACGATTTGAATCACATTCGGTGAACGCTGTTTGGTCTTCACATCCGAGAGTTTCGTCTCCTCGGAACCAAACTATTTTTCCTTGATGTTTCTTCGCTCTTTGATCTCTCTGTGGTTGTCTACAAGCTCCTGGTGGCAGGTATCATCCGTCTTGGCTGGTGACTTCTGCCGGCTGCTCGGTCTCCGTATGCTTCTTGATAATAGAGTCATCTAAGGACAATCCTTGAAAGTTCTGCTCTGTGCTGTTGATGTCGGACTCATCTCGGCTGTTCTCCAGGTTCTCCGGTCCCTCGTAACAGCCCGAGTCTCGGGGAAGGTGACCGTCTTGACTCACGGATGATGTCTCCGCTACCTCTTCATGTTCGCTGCCGGCTGCAAGAAACAAATTATCAGTCAAGAGGCAAGGCGTGTAAAGAAAGTTTCTAATCCTTCAGATTCAGTTTCTTCTAGGAAAATAATTAGTATTCCTGAGAATTTCCATCCCTTTAGCCCCTTAATCGTCAATAATTCTCTTTCTTTTTTGCACCCATTAAGGGGCCTCATGCATCAGAGCTGCGGTTTTACAATTGCTGTGACATAAGACGTACGATGGGGGTTTTACTGGGTGGAAACGGTGTTGAAGAGGAGGATGATAAATGCAGGAAAGAGACTTCCAGCTTCTACATAGAGCAGAGAAAAGAGAAGAATTATCTGGGTAGAAAGGCAAAATGAGCAATTGTAAGTGCACAGTGCTGTATAATATGATGACTGCAATATATTAAGGTAAAACCTTTGATGGGAGGAGGAGGAGGAGGAGGGCTGCTTTAATGATATCTAAGCTCCTGCTCTTATACTGCAAGGTTGTCATCGTACATAAAAAAAAAAAAAGCGCGACCTCCAAAACATATTACTAATATCTACTCTGACCTACAGTGATTACTCTTTCTTTCAGGAATCTGACCGATAGTTCTGGCAACACAGGGGGCATTGTTAACTCATCATTCTGGCCACCTTACGGCTAGTGATACCAGAATGGACCCCTAACCCCATCCGGCCTCTGGACCCTTCATCACTCTAGGTCCTGTCCTCCTCCCTCTTTGCGTCCACCCCATTGTTTCCTCCAGGAGCAGGACCTTACAAGATCTCGTGCTGCTCCCCTACGCGCGTCACATAATGTTTCCTTACTGTCATAGTCCAGCAGGAATTCAGCGGCGGTGAGGAGCTTGACGACGTGCTGCGGGTCCGTTATATTCAGCTCCAGTAGATGACTCTCCGTCAGATCCTTAAAGTCTTCAGTCGTCTGGTAGCCGTTGAGCATGAGGGTTGCAATATGTTCCTGTTAATAAAAACAAGATGATAATCCTAGAGACGAAGCAATACCTGTCTATGGGAGGTCGGACAGATACAGCAGCACGGTGATAGTTAGTGGGGGAGACCAACTCCACCATACATGAACCAACAAAAAAGAGCAGCGGGCAATGCAATCCCATAAAACAACAGAAGGGTCCTGAAAACTGATGTCTCAAGTGGCTCCAAACCTATAGGGCCCATGAAGAAAGAGCTCCTAATCTCCAACAAGCCCTTACACTTTTGGCCCTGCATCTCCTTCCGTGCCACAATAGCCAAAAGGTAACATCCTGATATATGGTAATGTTGAGTTATGGCCAAAACCATTAGAAGGGGGACCCCCATTTGGATTCCTGGTATGGACCACACTTTCTTCTATTCTTCCCTTTGCGCATATGAACATTTCTTTTAAAGGGTAACACAAACTTAAAGGAATATTCCAGACTGCGCAAGTGATCATCTGTCCACTGGACTCTTAGATCGGTGTGGATGTGACTGGTGGGACCCAGACTGATCACCATAGCGGGGGGCCACAAGACTGCAGCAAGGGAGAGGTGAATGGGTTATCGGGATGCTTGTGCACCCTGCCATTCCCCTCCAAGTCTATGGTACAGAAGATAAGAAGTTACCCAAGATATGCTCTATGCTCTGCTATCCTAGATGTAGATGCAGAGGTGGGCGGCCATTCAACTTCTCCTGGACGTGGTTTTATGACCAGCAGAGGACGAGGGACAGAATTCCTCCATTCTGGTGTTCAGCAAGGTGCAATGGGTGGGACGAACACCGACCATGCCCATCACCACTGATTCATCACCCCTAAAAACAGCAGAGAGGAGGTAAAGTCTGACCTGCATGTTAATCCTTTCCAGCAGTTCCTGTAGACTCTTCGGCTGGGATTTTTGCTCCGACAATGTGTCCGGACTCTTTTTGGGTGAACAATTTCTTCGGGAAGAATATCAACATAGATGAACTTGAAGGATCCCACCTTGTTCTTTAGCATTCCTGTCCAGGTGCCAACGGCGGTTTCTCAATTATCTCGATGATGTCTCCCACCTGAAAGACCATAAAAGACAAATCAGTCCGGTCCATTAATGTGATAAGATCTCTCAAGAACCAGCACCGAGCCTCTGCATGAACGGGTTACACCATGGGTGAGGTACACACAGCTGCCCCCTACCGTCCCTACTTATCGTTCCCACCTCCTTCCCTGACTTACTCCTTCTTGGCTGATTCTCCTGAACCCCTCCCGTCTCTGCCAAATTCTTTGACAAGGACTTTGAGCCCGATTCATTGTTGCGTTTACTCTTTTTTTTTTTGTCAAGTTTTTGTTGTTTTACAAATATTTTTCATTTGCACCAAATTCTTCTCTTAATTTCTACTTTTCCTAAAGTCTATTTTATATGTGTCCTTTTTTTATTATTATTTGTGGGGAACGGGGTGTTGAGGTTTTAGATGTTATCAGCTGATCATCAATTTGGACTATTTAAAAAGTCACAACATTTTTTGAACCAATGTTCCCAGCAGCGCGCGCTTCCCCTCCCCCTCCTCCTCCTCTTCCCCTCTTCCTCCTCCTCTTCCCCCTCCTCCTCTTCCCTCCTCCCCTCCTCCTCCTCCTTCCCCCCCTCCTCCTCCTCTTCCCCTCCTCCTCCTCTTCCCCTCCTCCTCTCCCCTTCCCCTCCTCCTCTTCCCCTCCCCCTCCTCCTCCTCCTCCCTCCCCCTCCCCCTCCTCTTCCTCTTCCCCTCCTCTTCCTCTTCCCCTCCTCTTCCTCTTCCCTCCTCTCCCTTCCTCCTCTTCCCTTCCCTCCTCTTCCTCCTCCCTCCTCTCCTCTTCCCCTCCTCTTCCTCTTCCCTCCTCTTCCTCTTCCCCTCCTCTTCCTCTTCCCCTCCTCTTCCTCTTCCCTCCTCTTCCTCTCCTCTTCCTCTTCCCCTCCTCCTCCTCTTCCCCTCCTCCTCCTTCCCCTCCTCCTCCTCCTCCCTCCTCTCCTCCTCCCCTCCTCCTCCTCCTCTTCCCTCCTCCTCCTCCTCTTCCCCTCCTCCTCCTCCTCTTCCCCTCCTCCTCCTCCTCTTCCCTCCTCCTCCTCCTCTTCCTCTCCTCCTCCTCCTCCTCTTCCTCTCCTCCTCCTCCTCCTCCTCTTCCCCTCCTCCTCCTCCTCTTCTTCCCCTCCTCCTCCTCCTCTTCTTCCCCTCCTCCTCCTCCTCTTCTTCCCCTCCTCCTCCTCCTCTTCCCCTCCTCCTCCTCCTCTTCCCCTCCTCCTCCTCCTCTTCCCCTCCTCCTCCTCCTCTTCCCCTCCTCCTCCTCCTCCTCTTCCCCTCCTCCTCCTCCTCTTCCCCTCCTCCTCTTCCCCTCCTCCTCCTCCTCTTCCCCTCCTCCTCCTCCTCCTCCCCCTCTTCCCCCTCTTCCCCTCCTCCTCTTCCCCCTCTTTCTCCCCCTCTTTCTCCCCCTCTTTCTCCCCCTCTTTCTCCCCCTCTTTCTCCCCCTCTTTCTCCCCCTTCTTTCTCCCCCTTCTTTCTCCCCCTTCTTTCTCCCCCTTCTTTCTCCCCCTTCTTTCTCCCCCTTCTTTCTCCCCCTTCTTTCTCCCCCTTCTTTCTCCCCCTTCTTTCTCCCCCTTCTTTCTCCCCCTTCTTTCTCCCCCTTCTCTTTCCCCCCCCCCTCTTTCCCCCCCCCTCTTTCCCCCCCCCCTCTTTCCCCCCCCCCTCTTTCCCCCCGAAAGTTTTGCACAATTATTTTTTTATTCTGCTCAAAATTCACAAACTCAGTGCACTGTGTGTTTTGGAGAATTTGGCACAAAAAATATCAATAAATACAAAGACATAAAAAAGTAGAAAAGTAACTTAAAAAATGCAAATGATGAAATTGTCTCTTTGTGTCAATTAAAAGGGGCTGACATGGAATCCCGCTCCCAATCAAGCAGGTGACACGGCTCATTTTATTACGCTCATAATCTCTCCCAAATTGGAGTTATTTAAACCCTATAACCCCGACATAGGAACAGCGCAGCAGGAGTGGGATTTAGTGTATTGCTGCACTGAAAAATTGCCTTATAGAATGAGGATTCTCCTTACAGGCGACTATAGTGTCTATGGTGTCCAGAGACGTGGGGAAGGGGGGCACCGCTCCGTCCTGCCAAGGACACAACACTCTCCATCATCCTAGTGGATGTGTGCATCCTGCCTATCTGGTCTCCTGCAGTAATAGACGGCATTCAGTCATTAGTAGTCTTGTTTCCTTCATGACCCAGGTTGATATTTTTACAAATCTAAATGCAAGTGAGTGACCCTATAAGAGAAGGAGTCCACGTGCGATATTCTAACATCCACCATATTACTTCTTATTCTCTCTGGCGCAGGTTACAGCGGCATTCTTACTCTGAGCTTCAGGGAATCCTTTTCATAAGGACTTGGTGTGAAGTCTGTATGGACTTTTGCTTTTCCACAGAATGGACCGGTATAGGGAGGAGAGAGGTTCTCCATATTGATGCTGTCTCTATTACTATATAAAGGGCTGCACAGCTCGCTGCCTGGAGAGAAACACACAGAGAAGGGTTAATAGCGGCTCATTACAACAGCCAGCATTTCTATGCAAAGATAGCAGACACAGGAGCAATCAGAGATTGGATGAGATACAATCGACTCCTGATGCGTTACAATAGACGTTCTGTGTTTGGGGGATCGGATATTGGGGTCCCTTGGCCAATCAGAGATTTTGTGTTCGTTGGACCTCAGCAGTGATCTCAGACGCCGATCCAGGGATCATTCTCCACATCCAGATCCGCTGCTTCTCCACATCCAGAACTGATGAAGCCATGGGAGCCAGCGCCGGCTCAGAACGCGTCACTCCACGGCCGGAGCCATGGGAGCCAGCGCCGGCTCGGAACGCGTCACTCCACGGCCGGAGCCATAGGAGCCAGCGCCGACTCGGGACGCGTCACTCCACGGCCGGAGCCATGGGAGCCTGCACCGCCTCGGGACGCGTCACTCCACGGCCGGAGCCATGGGAGCCAGCGCCGGCTCGGGACGCGTCACTCCACGGCCGGAGCCATGGGAGCCAGCACCGGCTCGGGACGCGTCACTCCACGGCCGGAGCCATGGGAGCATGCGCTGGCTCAGAACGCGTCACTCCACAGCCGAAGCCATGAGAGCCAGCGCCGGCTCAGAACGCGTCACTCCACAGCCGGAGCCATGGGAGCCTGCGCCGGCTCGGAACGCGTCACTCCACGGCCGGAGCCATGGGAGCCTGCGCCGCCTCAGGACGCGTCACTCCAAGGCCGGAGCCATGGGAGCCTGCGCCGGCTCGGGACGTGTCACTCCACGGCCGGAGCCATGGGAGCCAGCGCCGGCTCGGGACGCGTCACTCCACGGCCGGAGCCATGGGAGCCAGCACCGGCTCAGGACGCGTCACTCCACGGCCGGAGCCATGGGAGCCTGCGCCGGCTCAGAATGCGTCACTCCACAGCTGGAGCCATGGGAGCCAGCACCGGCTCGGGACGCGTCACTTTTACAGAATTGGAAGCTTTTATGATAAAAAGGATGAAGATGTCGCCCAACCAGAAGCAAAGACCGGCATCGGAACGAGGGAACGTGTGTAACAATGTGTCGTTTATTTACACTTTACTCCTCTATTCCATCATGTATCCAATTCAACAATGAAGAATTTTGTGAAAGGTCGTCACTACACAAAGAAAGGTGAAATCCGAACTGTCCTGAGGGATGATGGGAATTGAAGACGTAATATTGAAGATTATTGCACCTTCCTTTCATGCCAGTATTAATAATGATGTTTGATGTACAAAGTTTACTGAACTCACCACCGGACGTCTGTCTGCTGACTGCTGCGTGATGATGGTTGTCTTCGGGAGCTGGGAATGGTCTTGGAAAGCCTCCATCCATGCTCCCGTCTGGGGAAACTGGTGACATAGACCCTTGTTCTCCATGTTCTCCCTACAACAGAACAAGATTAAAAGTGAAATATCTAAAATGCATAAAATGTGCACAGTTTATATATAGAAAATAAAAGAAATGACAGACAAATGGGAAGCACAAATATTAATGTTTAAAATTTCTCTATTCAGGGAGCTCCCCCTAGTGGTGACTGCAGGCAGAACCTAATCATGTTTCTCTGTATACAGGGAGCTCCCCCTAGTGGTGGCTGCAGACAGAATCTTATCATGTATCTCTGTATACAGGGAGCTCCCCCTAGTGGTGGCTGCAGACAGGATCTTATCATGTATCTCTGTATACAGGGAGCTCCTCCTAGTGGTGGCTGCAGACAGGATCTGATCATGTATCTCTGTATACAGGGAGCTCCCTCTAGTGATGGCTGCAGACAGGATCTTATCATGTATCTGTATACAGGGAGCTCCCCCTAGTGGTGGCTGCAGACAGAATCTTATCATGCATCTCTGTATACAGGGAGCTCCCCCTAGTGGTGGCTACAGACAGGATCTTATCATGTATCTCTGTATACAGGGAGCTCCCCCTAGTGGTGGCTGCAGACAGAATCTTATCATGTATCTCTGTATACAGGGAGCTCCCCCTAGTGGTGGCTGCAGACAGAATCTTATCATGTATCTCTGTATACAGGGATCTCCCCCTAGTGATGGCTGCAGACAGAATCTTATCATGCATCTCTGTATACAGGGAGCTCCCCCTAGTGGTGACTGCAGGCAGAACCTAATCATGTTTCTCTGTATACAGGGAGCTCCCCCTAGTGGTGGCTGCAGACAGAATCTAATCATGTATCTCTGTATACAGGGAGCTCCCCCTAGTGGTGGCTGCAGACAGGATCTTATCATGTATCTCTGTATACAGGGAGCTCCTCCTAGTGGTGGCTGCAGACAGGATCTTATCATGTATCTCTGTATACAGGGAGCTCCCTCTAGTGATGGCTGCAGACAGGATCTTATCATGTATCTGTATACAGGGAGCTCCCCCTAGTGGTGGCTGCAGACAGAATCTTATCATGCATCTCTGTATACAGGGAGCTCCCCCTAGTGGTGGCTACAGACAGGATCTTATCATATATCTCTGTATACAGGGAGCTCCCCCTAGTGGTGGCTGCAGACAGAATCTTATCATGTATCTCTGTATACAGGGAGCTCCCCCTAGTGGTGGCTGCAGTCAGGATCTTATCATGTATCTCTGTATACAGGGAGCTCCCCCTAGTGGTGACTGCAGACAGAATCTTATCATGTATCTCTGTATACAGGGAGCGCCCCCTAGTGGTGGCTGCAGATAGGATCTTATCATGTATCTCTGTATACAGGGAGCTCCCCCTAGTGGTGGCTTCAGACAGGATCTTATGTATCGCTGTATACAGGAGCTCCCCCTAGTGGTGGCTGCAATCAGGATCTTATGTATCTCTGTATACAGGGAGCTCCCCCTAGTGGTGGCTGCAGGCAGGATCTTATCATGTATCTCTGTATACAGGGAGCTCCCTGTATTGGTAACTGCAGACAGGATCTTATCATGTATATCTGTATACAGGAAGCTCCCCCTAGTGGTGGCTGCAGACAGGATCTTATCATGTATCTCTGTATACAGGGAGCTCCCCCTAGTAGTGGCTGCAGATAGGATCTTATCATGTATCTCTGTATACAGGGAGCTCCCCCTAGTGGTGGCTGCAGATAGGATCTTATCATGTATCTCTGTATACAGGGAGCTCCCCCTATTGGTAACTGCAGACAGAATCTTATCATGTATCTCTGCATACAGGGAGCTCCCCCTAGTGGTGGCTGCAGACAGGATCTTATCATGTATCTCTATATACAGGGAGCTCCCCCTAGTGGTGGCTACAGACAGAATGTTATCATGTATCTCTGTATACAGGGAGCTCCCTCTAGTGGTGGCTACAGACAGAATCTTATCATGTATCTCTGTATACAGGGAGCTCCCCCTAGTGGTGGCTGCAGACAGAACCTTATAATGTATCTTTGTCTGCAGGGAGCTCCTCCTGGTGGTGGCTTTAGGTATATATACTCCTATTATATAACTTTCTGCAGAGGATTATGATCTTTGTATAAGAAAAAAAACAAAACTCTGTTCTATATAAGGATATATTAAATAATTATGCAGTGCCAAAATTTCGATGCGTGTGAATGGAGATCAAGGTTACCCTATTACCCACAGCACAGTTCAGAAGAGCACGATTTTTGCGGTAAGAATCTGAGTCAGAGGGTGCTGATCCAGGATGGCCTCATAATAACCTTTGGTTTCGATGGTCATATGACCACAGATATGAGGCTTCTCTCCATTGAAATGAATGAGTGCAGGAAAGGACAATTGGGGCAGCAGTCATCACATCATACAGTTCAGTCACGCATCTTATTCTCACCATTTCATCAGCCATCGCCTTCATCATAGCTTTCCCTGACTTCCTGTTCATTGTCCGAGATATAACTGCTCGCCATTTCTTGCTGAACTTTCCTCCGCTAGTTTTACCTTCTTCTGCTGCTTGAGCATCAGATGGATTCTCATTTTCAGGGATCTACAGTGAAAAAAAATCAGAAATAAAAGAAATTAATAATTTGAATTAAATAATATTTAGTATAAAGAGCAGGAAGCAGTTGGATTATATAACGTAGATGATCCTGGCAAAATCTCTTCATGCAGCTGTCGTCAAATGATAATGTCTGCAGTCACCACTAGAGGGAGCTCATTGTAGACAGAGTTACTATTGTATCTATGAGAAATGTGTACCTGCCATATAAGTGGAGCACAGCAGGTGGGGCTCTTACAATGGGTTGTTCTAAATTCCCACACAGTTATAGAGTAGTGATGGGCGAGCACTAAAATGCTCGGGTGCTCGTTGCTCGGGGCAAGCACATTGGAATACTCGGGTGCTCGACCCGAGCAACGAGCCCAAAGTAAGTCTATGGGAAACTCGAGCATTTTTCAGGCGGCTCCCCCCGACGGTCTGCAGAGGGCCTAAATATTGCACAAATCAATGGGAACAGTGCTCAAATGACATGGGAACAGCATGGGGAAGACCCCTGGAAGCATTTCCGACTCCCAGGTCACTGCTGTCAGCAACGTGGGCAGAATATTACGCCACTTTTACGGACTCACAATGAAACATACAAAAACAATAACAAAATGGAATTTTCTAGGAATTATGTTAAGGAACATCCTTTCCAGGGTAATGACTTGTATATAAGGCAAAATAAATAACCAAAACCAAAAATACGCCTCCACACCTTCGGCTATGTTCACATGTAGCGTTTTTGATGCATTTTTACACTTTTGCATTTCTTTCAACCAAGACAAATGCATTCACCAGGAAATGTCATTTTAACATTTTACAATCTTATCTGGCCATGTGGTGTGTGACACATCATCAGACACATCATGTTTCATTTATGAAGGAGGGACTCTAAAAGTCACAAAGCCTATTTTCATAGGGCCATCAGGCGGCCTTTACTATTCTTAAAGGGCCAGCAGTCGGCCCTCACTATTCTTAGAGAGCCATCAGCCGGCTATGTTTTATTGTTCCCATTACTAAAGAGTGGGTCTCCTATACTGTTATTGTGTATGCAGTGAGTGGCAGGGTTGCCCAAAATTTGGACGCACCCCAATACCCCTTTGAAGAGACTTAGAGGAGGGACTCCTGAAAACAATGTTCCCATTATTAGGAAGTGGGTCTCCCATTGTGTTTGCCTATGCAGTGAATGCAAGGGCTGCCAAAAATTGGGAGGCACTCTGCCCCTTGGAAGAGACGTGGAGGAGGGCCTCATAAAAAAAATGTGCCCTATACTTGCAATGCCCATGCACTAAGTGTATGGGCTGACAAACATTTACCCCTTGGGGGGGTATACATGAACATACTGTATAAAAAAATTTTTTTACGGGTATCATAAACACTCTTTAAAAAAATTATGTGGGTGTTGCATCACGGACCACGGTCACCCTGGTGATATGGTGGTGGAGGATGAGGAGAAGGAGGAGGAAAAGAGCAAATAGCCAAAATCAGGAAGCGTATATCCACGTGTGGGTGTGAAGAGGTGCATGGGAATACACCTCCCAAGAAAAGACACTGGATTTGAGTTTATGTTATGCTGCTATCATTCGGTGGTGTTGAGAAGTCTGGCCCAATCCAGCCCTTGTTCATTTTTATAAGAGTCAGCCTGTCAGCATTTTCAGTTGACAGGCGGATGCGCTTATCAGTTATAATTCCACCAGCGGCACTAAAAACCCGCTCTGACGAAACGCTAGCGGCAGGGCAGGCTAGGACCTCCAAGGCATAGAGATCCAGTTCATTCCACGTATACAGCTTGGATACTCAATAATTATAAGGCACAGAGGAATCACGGAGGACATTGGTACGGTCAGCAAGGTACTCCCTCAGCATCTTCCCAAACTTTGCACCCCTTGTGAGAGTACCCCGCGCCTCAGGGCCTGTGAGATGGGAGGGTCTGAGAAAACTCTCCCAGAACTTTGACAGTGTTCCCCTGCCTCTGCTGGATTGAAGTTGTGTCTCTCTCGCCTGTACTCTGTAGCATCGGCGTCTCTGCCTTCTGCCAGGCAAAGACGCCGTCCCTCTCACCGCTGCGTCCTCCAGCGCTCCTCTTCTTGCTTCTGCTGCCGGCGCGCGCAGCTTCCCGGGCACTGTGCTTAGGGCGCGCGCGCGCTCCCTTCCTCTTGAAGGGGCCGCGTGCGCCGCCCTAAGGAGTCCCCGGCCAATTGCCGGAGGTCCTCCCATATATAAGGCACCTCCTCCAAAATGGTGGTGCCCGAGCAACAGTTGATGCACAGTGTTCTAACCTCTGCTTCAGCCCTCAGGTCCCGCTGCTAGCCTGACTACTAGTCCTGCCAGCCAGCCTATCAGTCCAGTCCGCCAGCCTGTCTACTCTCCAGCCCGATAGTCTGTCTTCCATTCAGTCTGCCAGTCTGTCTATGGGCTTCACCCGCCTGCTTACCTGGAAGCACCTGCCTGTTACCTGTCAGCCTACCTGGAGGCTCCTGCCTGTTACCTGTCAGCCTACCTGGAGGCTCCTGCCTGTCACTTGCCGTGACCACCTGTCTGCCTACCCGGAGGCTCCTGCTCGTCACTTGCCGTGACCACCTGTCTGCCTACCCGGAGGCTCCTGTCCGTCACTTGCCGTGACCACCTGACAGCCTACCTAGAGGCTCCCGCCTGTCACTTGCCATGACCACCTGACAGCCTACCTAGAGACTTCTGCCTGTCGCCTGCTGTCTCTGCCAGTTCATCTACCCAGACCTCTCGTCAGCCTGCCTGCTGTGCCCATCTGCAGTATTGGTCAGTCTCAGCCATCTGACCCGTGGGAGTCACCTGCTCCCTTACAAGGTCGTCCCCAGAGTAGCACCTGGTCCCTCTGCTCGGTCCCTCCCTGGTCATGGAGTCATTAGCCGCCGTACGACCAGGGTCTGTTGGAGTTGATACTTAGTTATGCCACTCTGGGCCCCTCCTTGCACCGCAGCACAGAGGTTCCACCACCCAGATCCGTAACATACTCCTTGGTTGTCCAACGAAGTGTGACCTCTGCCGCCGGCGTTTTCAGATGGGAATTTTTGTAATAGTTCTGCAACAAGGGCCTTCTGGTACAGCCCCATTTTTGTAGACCTGTCCACCTCAGGAATAAGAGATATAAAGTTCTCCTTGTAGCGTGCGTCTAGAAGTGTCATCAACCAGTAATGGCTGTCACACAAAATTTTGAGAACGCGAGGGTCATGGGAAAGGCAGCGTAACATAAACTCAACCATGCGTGAAAGACTGCTAACAGGCAAGACTTCCATGTCCTCACAAAGAGGATGACTGACCATGCTCTCCTCCTCTCTGTCTTCAGGCCATCCACGCTGAACAGATGGTATGACAACTGTGCAGGTAGTACCGTCTATAGCGCATGAAACTAGCTCCTGTTCTTCCTCCTCCTCTTCCTCATTGTCACCCAATCCACGTTGGGATGAGATGAGGCTTGGCTGTGTGCAATCACCCTGTATGGTTCCTTGCTCCATCTCATCGTGCTCTGCCTGCAATGCATCCTCTTTGATTGTGAGCAGAGAGCGTTTCAGAAGACAGAGAAGCGGGATGGTGACACTAATTATGGTGTCATCGCCGCTCACCATCTTGGTGGAGCCCTCAAAGTTTTGGAGGATGGTACATATGTCTGAAATCCATGTCCACTCCTGAGGTCTTATGTGTGGAGTCTGAACTGAATACCGACAGCCTCAACAACTGCCCTCTTCTGCTCACAAATCCTTCCTAACATCTGCAGTGTAGAGTTCCAACGCGTGGGAACATCACACACCAGTCTGTGAGCCAGAAGCTGCAAACGCTGCTGAAACACTGCAAGGGCAGCGGAAGCTGTAGCTGACTTTCTAAAATGGGCACACAGATGGCGTACTTTAACAAGCAGATCCGGCAGCTCCGAGTTGGATTTGAGAAACCGCTGAACCACGAGTTTAAGCACATGGGCCAGGCATGGTACGTGTGTGAGCTCGCCTCAGAGCCGCCACCAGGTTCCGGCCATTTTCACACACGACCATGCCTAGCTGTAGGTTCAGCGGTCAGAGTCACAGATCTGCCTGCTCTTTCAGAGCTGTCCAGAACTCTTCAGCATTGTGCGGTTTGTCACCTAAGCATATTAGCTTCAGCACAGCCTGTTGCCGCTTGGCCGAGGCAGTGCTGCAGTGCTTCTAGCTTGTGACTGATGTGGTCATTTCGGAGATGGAAGCTGAAGAGGAGGAGGAGGCTGAGTAGGATGAGGTGCAGGATCTGTAGATTGTGAGGGCAACCCTGATTAACCTAGGGCCCGCAATCCTTGGCGTCAGGAGGACGTGTTCCGTCCCAAGGTCCGACTGGGTCCCAGCTTCCACTATGTTAACCCAGTGTGCTGTCAGCGAGATGTACCATCCCAGCCCACAAGCACACCGGGAGAAATATTGGCGGCTGGGGACCGAGTACCGAGGGATGGCCGCCGCCATCAGGTTGCGGAATGCTTCCGTCTCCAAGAGCCTAAAAGGCAACATTTCGAGCGCAAGCAGCCGTGAAATGTGGGAATTTAGTAGTGTGGCCTGTGGGGCGTTGGCTGTTTATTTGTGCTTGCGTTCCAAGGACTGGGGTATGGACAACTGAACGCTGCGCTGGGACAAGGACATGGACGTGCTTCCTGATGCTGCTACTTGAGAGTGTGCAATGACAGGTGCAGGGCAGGAGGCATCTTCGCATGCACCATGGACAGGGGATTGACTTGCATGCACAACAGCGGAAGAAGCAATGTTGCCACCCACAGAAACTGTTCCTGGACCCTGGGGTTCAGCCCACAAAGTCGGGTGCTTTGCTGCCATGTGCCTGATCATGCTGGTGGTGGTCAGGCTGCTAGTTTTGCCACCCCTGCTGATGCTGGCCTGGCAGGTGGTGCAAATGGCCTTTTTGGGGTTATCAGCAGAGTCTTTAAAAAACAACCAGACTCGGGAAGATCTAACAGTTGTACTGGCAACTTCCTTCGTGGTGGTGTAAAGGGGAACAGTTGCCTGCCTTCTGTCTGTGGCCACCACACTGCTTCTTCCTGCCTGTTTGGGTTCTCTGCCTCCCTCCCCCTGTGTGCTGCTGTCCTCGCTCTGCATGTCCTCCTGCCAGGTTGGGTCAGTTACTATATCATCCACCACCTCGTCTTCCACTTCCACACCCTGGTCCTCCTCCTGACTTTCTGACAATTGTGTCTCATCATCGTCCACCTCTTGTGACACTTTCCCACCGTTGCCTTCGTGTGACTGTGGCGGCTCAGATATTTGGGCATCGCTACACGTGATCTCCTCTTGCCCCGCTTCAAGTGGACCTGGCGAGAGGCCCGAATGTATAAATGGAAAAGTGAACAGCTCTTCAGAGTGTCCAAGTTAGGGATCAATTGTCTCCGGGAATTCGGCATGGTGGGAGGAAGGAGGATCAGGGTGAGGAATATGCGGTCCAGACTCACGGCTACTGAGACTTGACCGTGTGGAAGACAAGGTGGTGGTGGTGGTGGCTAAGTGACTGGAAGCATTATCTGCTATCCAACCAACAGCCTTTTGACACTGCTGTGGGTTCAATAGTGGTGTGCTGCGGTCCCCTAGGAATTGGGACAGGAAGGTCAGGCGAGAAGATGTGGGTGTTTGTTGTGGCACAATTTCAGCTTGCCCACAGCCTCGGCCTCTGCATGCACCATCACCATCACATCCAGTTCCCCGTCCCTTGCCACGTGCCTTGCCCATTTTAAACGGAGGACAGTATCTTCCACGCTCACTACAAATGGCTGAATTTGGAGCGAAGTTATAATAATAATAATAATTTTTATTTCTATAGCGCTAAGAAATTCCGCAGCACTTTACAATTAAGCGGGGACATGTACAGACAATAAATTTAATACAATAAATTCAGTTTAAACAGTTATATCAGGAGTGAGGTCCGGCTGCTCGCTGCTTACATTCTACAAGGAAATGGGGGGACACAATAGGTGAAAAGTGCTTATTATTTCAGGTCAGGCAGTTATAATAAATAGGGATTTTCATATAAAGCTGCATGATCCGGTCACCAGTCAGTATGTTTAAGTGCAATACTCAAGTACTGAGTGCAGTTATCTTGTGCATGGAGGGTGTGGAGACAGATGAACAGTAGGGAGCATATTCTGAATAATATTTAGAAGGAGGGAACAGGGGAAAGTTAATTTACTGAGTAGTTGAGGTGGTCGGCTTGTTTAAAGAGATGAGTTTTTAAAGCGCACTTGAAGACGTCGGGGCTAGGCATCAGTCGGATCGTCTGGGGTAGAGCATTCCAGAGAACTGGCGCAGCACGAGAGAAGTCTTGGAGACGGAGGTGCGAGGTTCGGATTATGGGGGATGTTAGTCTTAGGTCATTTGTAGAATGGAGGGCATGTGTAGGGCGATAGGCAGAGATGACAGAGGAGATATAAGGTGGTGCAGAACTGTGGAGAGCTTTGTGGGTGAGAGCAATGCGTTTATAGTGGACCCTGTAGCGAGTGGGTAACCAGTGTAATGACTGGCACAAGGTGGAGGCATCGGTGAAGCGGCTGAACAGAAATACGACCCTGGCTGCCGCATTCAGGACAGATTGGAGAGGGGCGAGTTTGGTAAGAGGGAGACCAATCAGAAGAGAGTTGCAGTAGTCCAGACGAGAGTGAATAAGAGCGACAGTAAGAGTTTCTGCAGTTTCAAAGGAGAGAAAAGGTCGGATTCTGGAGATGTTTTTAAGATGCAGGTGACAAGAGCGAGTGAGTGATCGGATATAGGGAGTAAAGGAAAGGTTAGTGTCAAATATGACCCCCAGGCAGCGGGCGTGCTGCTGGGAGTTATGGTTGAACCCTCCAAGGTAATTTCAATGTTAAGTAGAGTTAGGTTAGTAGAGGGGAGAAACACAAGAAGTTCAGTTTTGGAGAGATTCAGTTTAAGATAGAGGGAGGACATGATGTTAGACACAGCAGACAGACAATCCTTGGTGTTTTGTATTAGGCTATGTGCCCACGTTGCGGACCTGAAGCATATTTTTTACGCTTCTCCCTGGCGGGAAAATCGCATGCGGATATTACATGCGGTTTTCCCGCCAGGTAGAAGCGTTTGTGAGGCGTCTTTGCATGCATTTCCGCATGCGGGTTATCAAGCACTTCTCCAAGCATCACTTGGAAAAGTGCTTGACAACTTGTTCAGAATGGTAAAAAATAAAAAAATAAACTTTATACTCACCTTCTGATGCATTCTCTGCCCCGTCCGGAGTCTTGAGCGGCTCACGCTGTTGTGTGCAGGACCTGCGGTGACGTCATTGAGTCATGTGGTGGGTCACATGACTCAATGACGTGGCAGGTCCTTCAGACAACAGCGCGACGGAGGGAAAACATCAGAAGATAAGTATAAACTTTATTTTATTCTTTTTTTTACAGGTTCTTTGGTACCCAGGTCTGGATGAGAGTCTCCTCTCATCCAGACTTGGGTACCATCCGCACATTGATTCCGCAGCGCTTCCGCAAAATTAATGAACATGCTGCGGATTTTTGACTGCAGCATATACGCTGCGGAAAAATCCGCAGCATGGGCATTGACATTGCGGAATGCCATTGGGGACCATGGGGTGCGGATATACATGCGTTTTTCAAGCGTTTACGCTGCGGAAATTCCGCAGCATATACGCTTGAAAAATGCTACGTGGGCACACAGCCTTAGGGTAGAGGTGATGTCAGGTGAAGAGGTGTATAGTTGGGTGTCATCAGCATAGAGATGATACTGGTAACCAAATCTGCTGATTGTTTGTCCAATAGGGGCAGTGTATAGAGAGAAGAGGAGGGGGCCTAGGACTGAGCCCTGCGGGACCCCGATAGTAAGGGAACGAGGAGAGGAAGAGGAGCCGGCAAAAGATACAGTGAAGGAGCGGTCAGAGAAGTAGGAGGAGAACCAGGAGAGAATGATGTCCTTGAGTCCGATAGAGCAGAGCATAGTGAGGAGGAGCTGGTGATCCACAGTGTCAAATGCTGCAGAGAGATCCAGGAGATCAGCAGGGAGCAGTGACCTTTGGATTTGGCTGTTAGTAGATCATTAGAGACTTTAGTGAGGGCAGTTTCAGTGGAGTGTAAGGAGCGGAAACCAGATTGCAAAGGGTCAAGAAGAGAGTTATCTGAGAGATAGCGGATTAGACGGGAGTGGACCAGGCGTTCCAGGAGTTTAGAGATGAAAGGAAGGTTAGAGATGGGTCTGTAGTTAGCAGCACAGTTCTGGTCCAGGGATGGCTTTTTAAGTAAAGGGGTTGTGATGGTATGTTTAAATGTGGAGGGAAAGATATCTGAAGAAAGAGAGAGGTTAAATATTTTAGTCAGGTGAGTGGTGACCACTGGTGAGAGAGACTGCAGGAGATGTGAGGGAATGGGGTCACTGTTGCAGGTTTTAGGCCGAGAAGAAGCGAGGAGCTGGGTAACTTCTTCTTCTGTAACAGGCTCAAAGATGGCTAGTGAGCTTGAAGTGCGGCAGGGAAGGGGATCCAGGCACTGAGGAGATTAGGCTGAGATGTCCTGATGGATGTGGTGGATTTTTTCTAGGAAATAAGTGGCCAGATCCTCTCCTCTGAGGTTGGTGGTGGGGGCCTGTGCTTTAGGGCTCAGGAGGGAGTTTAAGGTTTCAAAAAGTCGTTTTGGATTGTTGGACAGTGAAGTGATGAGGGTGGTGAAGTAGGATTGTTTGGCCAGATGAAGGGCAGAGTTATAGGTTTTGAGCATGAATTTATAGTGGATGAAGTCCTCTGCTAAAAGAGATTTTATCCACTGACGCTCAGCACACCTAGAGCAACGCTGAAGACAACGCGTTTGCATTGTGTGCCAGGGCTGCCACTGTCTGTGTCGGGTCTTTCTGCGTGTAGTAGGTGCTGCTTCATCTAGGGTTCTCTTCAGTGTATTATTGTAGTGTGACAATGCTAAGTGCGGACAGGAGAGGGAGGAGATGGGGGCTAAAGATGTGTGGAGATTGTCCATAAGCTGCTGGGTATTAATGGTACGTGTATTCCCATAAGTGTGGTAAGTGGGGATGTCCCGGGTGAGGAGACGGTTCTTGACAGAGAAGGAAAGAAGGTTGTGGTCCGAGAGCAGGAGAGGAGAGTTAGTAAAGTCATCCAGCGAGCAGAGACGGGAGAAAACCAGGTCCAGAGTATTCCCGTCTTCATGCCTAGGAGAATTAGTAAATTGTGAGAGGCCGAATGAGGAGGTTAGAGAAAGTAGATGAGAGGCAGATTGGGAGAGGGGAGCATTGATGGGAATATTAAAGTCTCCCATGATGAAGGTGGGGATGTCACAAGATAGAAAGTGAGGAAGCCAGGTGGCAAAGTGATCCAGGAACTGGCGGGAGGAGCCTGCAGGACGATACACAACCACCACTCGCAGGGAGAAGGGTTTAAAGAGTCTGATGGTGTGGACTTCAAAGGAAGGAAAAATAAGTGAGGGAACCAGGGATGACCTGGAAAGCACATTGCGGTGAAAGGAGCAAACCAACACCTCCACCCTGTCTATTCTCAGGTCTGGCGGTATGTGAAAATTTCAGCCCACCAAATGAGAGAGCAGCAGCTGCAGTGGTGTCTGAATGCTGGATCCAGGTTTCAGTAATAGCCAGAAAGTTAAGGGAATTAGAGAGGAAAAAATCGTGAGTGTAAGTTAGTTTGTTACACACAGACCGTGCGTTCCAGAGAGCACAATGGAAAGCAATAGGAGAGGGCATGCACTGAATGTTAATAAGATTAGCAGGGTTTCTATATGAAGCTGGAGGAGAGTGGTGTATGCTGGTGGAGGGAGACCCAGGGTTGGGAGAGATGTCGCCAGCGACTAGGAGAAGGAGAAAAAAGAGAAAGAGCAGGTGGTGCAATGATTTGTATGAACGGTTTGAGTGCTGTATGGAGGTAGTGGATGGTTTGGAGTGGGTGAGAAATGTCAGTAGAGCCTCAGAGTTATACATGGGAGAGGGGAGAAGGGAGGGGTGGATATGGAGAGAGTGCACAGAATGTGTTAAAGGGCGGGCAAGATATGAGAAAGCAGAGGTTAAAACAAGTAAGAAGCAGATTGCTATGACCAATGCATAATGCTATACATCTGACCAAGAAGCAGTATGTTTGTATGAATATCTTATGCACCTTACCTGTCTCCTGCCCTGTCTAACTGCCATTGTATAACTGCTTATTCAAAGCACTTTAAGCTATTGCACTTAAGTCTGTTGCACGCGTGACCCAGCACGCATGCTATCCTGAGCTAGAGCTGAATATATATGAATTGAAATGTCTGCTAACATGCAGCACCAATTGGCCAAACTGAGTAATTAGCCAATTAGCACAAGGTCAGAGCAGGCAATGCTATGCAGGGTAAACAAACCAATATACAACAGAGGACCATAAAACTGTGAAAAAGATAGCTTTGAACACTTCAAAACAGAGCCAAAAAACAACAACAAAAAAAAGTACATAAAAATTTACAGAAGTTATCTGTAATCCGTGTGATGGAGAAAACAGAGTTTTAAATACTTGGCCTGTAGGTAACTATTTTGAACAGCAAACTGGTGCCAAAAACTTTGCTGACACACTGAAAAAAAATTGAATGGAGGCCAGAAATGGCAGTATTTTCAGCGCAATTGTAAGTGATCCGTGTGATGGAGAAAACACAGTTTTAAATAGCTGGATTTTTAGCGCTTTAATATGGTAAGGACCTGGCTGTATTCTGCAGTGCCAACAAGCAAATGGCGCAGAAAAAATGGTGTTCTCTGGATTGCTTTTTAAGCAAATAATGAGGATTAAGATCCAAAGAAAATTATTCCTGGCCCCTGAGACCTGGGCCTTTATATAGAAATATCTAACAGCAGCAGAAGGCAGAACTGGAATGGAGCCTCTTGTGGTATATGCACTGCAGTCTACTATATACACTGCCTGCCTGCCTATATACCCTGCCTGCCTATATACACTGCCTGCCTGATATCTCTGCAGATGGATTAGTCCTCAGAAGGACTGTTTGTTAAGATGGATATGTGTAATGTACTTGTTTTCTCCCTACACTACCTAATACACAAGCAAATCTCTCCCTGACACAGCAGCAGCTCTCCCTACACTGTCTGATCCGGAGTGACTGTGACGAGCATGGCGGCGCCAGGTCTGATATAGACCTGATGATGCTGTGCGGCCAGCCAATCACTGTAATGCCACAACCAACATGGCTACGGCATTACAGAGAGTGGCAGGCAATCCCTGCATGTTCATTGGCTCTCTAAAGAGCGCCAAACATGCAGGGAGGGGACCCGAGCTCCCGCCCGAGCAACCCGGAAATACTCGGTGAGTGCAGAGCATCTCGAGCGGTGAGAGTACTGAGTACTTGTGAGTATGCTCACTCATCACTATTATAGAGTCCTGGTTTGAGGCTTTTGAATGTTACTCTGTTTGGATATCATGCCTCTGTGTGGAGAATTTCTTATTTGTGGATAGATAGAGACATCCACATTGAAGAGAGCAGATTATTACTGACTATTATTCAGTCTATTTAACAACATGTTTTCTCGAAATGCAAAATGACAAAAGGGTTAAACACCCTGCAACATTTTAACACAATACCAGTAACCTGCTACATCCGCCCTTCTACCCACTGATTCCTGCCACATCTCTTTGAAGTAGAAGCAGTAAAAAAGACAACAAGTTGTGAGAGCAGAGCAGGTTTCATTGGAAATACGCAGAGCTCTTGTGCAACCTTGATGGCTCATCACCATTGTGCAACCGCCGCAGGTTCAGCTTCAATAGCAATTACTGAATTTGACAGAAAAACGAGTTTTCTGCAGAACAATGATGTGTTCACATGTAGCAGTAGCAGTGCAGCAGAGTCCACATGTAGCAGCAGCAGTGCAGCAGAGCTCACATGTAGCAGCAGCAGATCACATGTAGCAATAGTAGTGCAGCAGAGCTCACATGTAGCAGTAGCAGTGCAGCAGAGTCCACATGTAGCAGCAGCAGTGCTCACATGTAGCAGCAGCAGTGCAGCAGAGCTCACATGTAGCAGTAGTAGTGCAGCAGAGTCCACATGTAGCAGTAGCAGCGCAGCAGAGCTCACATGTAGCAGTAGCAGTGCAGCAGAGTCCACATGTAGCAGCAGCAGTGCAGCAGAGCTCACATGTAGCAGTAGCAGTGCAGCAGAGTCCACATGGAGCAGCAGCAGTGCAGCAGAGCTCACATGTAGCAGCAGATCACATGTAGCAATAGTAGTGCAGCAGAGCTCACATGTAGCAGTAGCAGTGCAGCAGAGTCCACATGTAGCAGCAGCAGTGCTCACATGTAGCAGCAGCAGTGCAGCAGAGCTCACATGTAGCAGTAGTAGTGCAGCAGAGCTCACATGTAGCAGTAGCAGTGCAGCAGAGCTCACATGTAGCAGTAGCAGTGCAGCAGAGTCCACATGTAGCAGCAGCAGTGCAGCAGAGCTCACATGTAGCAGTAGCAGTGCAGCAGAGTCCACATGTAGCAGCAGCAGTGCAGCAGAGCTCACATGTAGCAGCAGCAGTGCAGCAGAGCTCACATGTAGCAATAGTAGTGCAGCAGAGCTCACATGTAGCAGTAGCAGTGCAGCAGAGCTCACATGTAGCAGTAGCAGTGCAGCAGAGTCCACATGTAGCAGCAGCAGTGCAGCAGAGCTCACATGTAGCAGCAGCAGTGCAGCAGAGCTCACATGTAGCAGTAGTAGTGCAGCAGAGCTCACATGTAGCAGTAGTAGTGCAGCAGAGTCTACACATAGCCGTAATAGTGCAGCAGGGTCCACACATAGCCGTAATACTACAGCAGAGTCTACATGTAGCCGTAATAGTACAGCAGAGTCTACATGTAGCCGTCATAGTACAGCAGAGTCCACACGTAGCCGTAATAGTGCAGCAGAGTCCACACGTAGCCGTAATAGTGCAGCAGAGTCCACACGTAGCCGTAATAGTGCAGCAGAGTCCACACATAGCCCTGTAATAGTGCAGCAGAGCTCACATGTAGCAGTAATAGTGCAGCAGAGTCTACACGTAGCCGTAATAGTACAGCAGAGTCTACATGTAGCCGTAATAGTACAGCAGAATCTACATGTAGCCGTAATAGTGCAGCAGAGTCCACACGTAGCCGTAATAGTGCAGCAGAGTCCACATGTAGCGGTAATAGTGCAGTAGAGCTCACATACAGCAACAGTAGGGTAGGAGAGCCCACATCATGTATCAGTTGTAGTGCAGCAGAACTCACACATAGTAGTGCAGCAGAGCTCACATGTATCAGTTGTAGTACAGCAGAGCTCACATGTATCAATTGTAGTGCAGCAAAGCCCACATGTATCAGTAGTAGTGCAGCAGAGCTCACATGTATCAGTTGTAGTGCAGCAAAGCCCACATGTATCAGTTGTAGTGCAGCAGAGCTCACATGTATCAGTTGTAGTGCAGCAGAGCTCACATGTATCAGTTGTAGTGCAGCAAAGCCCACATGTATCAGTTGTAGTGCAGCAGAACTCACACATAGCAGTAATAGTGCAGCAGAGCTCACATGTATCACTTGTAGTGCAGCAGAGCTCACATGTATCAGTTGTAGTGCAGCAAAGCCCACATGTATCAGTTGTAGTGCAGCAGAGCTCACATGTATCAGTTGTAGTGCAGCAGAGCTCACATGTATCAGTTGTAGTGCAGCAGAGCCCACATGTATCAGTTGTAGTGCAGCAGAGCTCACATGTATCAGTTGTAGTGCAGCAGAGCTCACATGTATCAGTTGTAGAGCAGCAGAGCCCACATGTATCAGTTGTAGTGCAGCAGAGCTTACATGTATCAGTAGTAGTGCAGCAGAGCTCACAAGTAGCAGTGCAGTAGAGCTCACACATAGCAGTAGTAGTGTAACAGAGCGAGCCCACATGTATCAGTTGTAGTACAGCAGAGCCCACATGTATCAGTTGTAGTACAGCAGAGCCCACATGTATCAATAGTAGTGCAGCAGAGCCCACGTGTATCAGTAGTAGTGCAGCACAGCTCACAAGTAGCAGTGCAGCAGAGCTCACATGTAGAACTAGTCATGCAGCAAAACTGATGCACAGCAGTAGCAATGCATCAGAGCTCACATGTAGCATCAGCAGTGCAGCAGAGCTCACATGTAGCAATGTAGCGGAGCTCACACATAGCAGTTGTAGTATAGCAGAGCTCACATGTAGAAGTGCAACAGAGTTCACATTAATCCATAGTAATGCAGCAGAGCCCACATATTGCATTAATAGTGCAGCAGAGCTCAAAATAGTGCAGGATAGCCCACGTTTAGCAGTACAGGATAGCCCACTTTTAGCAGTGCAGAAGAGCTCACATTTAGCAGTCGTAGTGCAGCAGAGCTCATATGTAGCAGTAGTAGTGCAGCACAACCCACATGTAGCAGTGCATCAGAGCTCAGCTCACAGTTAGAAGTTGTAGCGCAGCAGAGCTCACATGTACCAGTAGCAGTGCAGCAGAGCTCAGCTCACAGTTAGAAGTTGTAGTGCAGCAGAGCTCACATGTACCAGTAGCAGTGCAGCAGAGTTCACATGCAGCAGCAATAGTGAAACAGATCTCACATGTACCAGTAGCAGTGCAGCAGAGTTCACATGCAGCAGCAATAGTGCAGCAGAGCTCACATGTACCAGCAGTAGTACAGCAGAGCTCACATATAGCAGCAGTAGTGCAGCAGAGCTCACATGTACCAGTAGCAGTGCAGCAGAGCTCACGTGTACCAGTAGCAGTGCAGCAGAGCTCACATGTACCAGTAGCAGTGCAGCAGAGTTCACATGCAGCAGCAATAGTGCAGCAGCGCTCACATGTACCAGTAGCAGTGCAGCAGAGTTCACATGCAGCAGCAATAGTGCAGCAGCGCTCACATGTACCAGTAGCAGTGCAGCAGAGCTCAGTTGCAGCAGCAATAGTTCAGCAGAGCTCACATGTACCAGCAGTAGTGCAGCAGAGCTCACATATAGCAGCAGTAGTGCAGCAGAGCTCACATGTACCAGTAGCAGTGCAGCAAAGCTCACATTTAGCAGCAGTAGTGAAACAGGAAGATTATAGTATGAAGTTGTTGGTGAAGAAATAGAGGTGGATTTATCTCCTGCGCTGTTGTGAGCTTTATAATTTCAGTAAAAACAAAATAATCTTCTAAGAATTGAAGTATCAGCTGGGGACACTCATCAATATACGGCCAATGTAATAGATTCTCATTCTCTGCTCATATGCTGACGACCAGATTCATCTAAACCCAAACCAAATATCTGCAAACTTCTCCTGACCTACAGTACAGACCAAAAGTTTGGACACACCTTCTCATTTAAAGATTTTTCTGTATTTTCATGACTATGAAAATTGTCCATTCACACTGAAGGCATCAAAACTATGAATTACCACATGTGGAATTATATACTTAACAAAAAAGTGTGAAACAACTGAAAATATGTCTTATATTCTAGGTTCTTCAAAGTAGCCACCTTTTGCTTTGATGACTGCTTTGCCCACTCTTGGCATTCTCTTGATGAGCTTCAAGAGGTAGTCACCGGAAATGGTCTTCCAACAATCGTGAAGGAGTTCCCAGAGATGCTTAGCACTTGTTGGCCCTTTTGCCTTCACTCTGCGGTCCAGCTCACCCCAAACCATCTCGATTGGGTTCAGGTCTGGTGACTGTGGAGGCCAGGTCATCTGGCGTAGCACCCCATCACTCTCCTTCTTGGTCAAATAGCCCTTACACAGCCTGGAGGTGTGTTTGGGGTCATTGTCCTGTTGAAAAATAAATGATGGTCCAACTAAACGCAAACCGGATGGAATAGCATGCCGCTGCAAGATGATGTGGTAGCCATGCTGGTTCAGTATGCCTTCAATTTTGAATAAATCCCCAACAGTGTCACCAGCAAAGCCCCCCCACACCATCACACCTCCTCCTCCATGCTTCACGGTGGGAACCAGGCATGTAGAGTCCATCCGTTCACCTTTTCTGCGTCGCACAAAGACACGGTGGTTGGAACCAAAGATCTCAAAATTTGAACTCATCAGACCAAAGCACAGATTTCCACTTGTCTAATGTCCATTCATTGTGTTCTTTAGCCCAAACAAGTCTCTTCTGCTTGTTGCCTGTCCTTAGCAGTGGTTTCCTACCAGCTATTTTACCATGAAGGCCTGCTGCACAAAGTCTCCTCTTAACAGTTGTTGTAGAGATGTGTCTGCTGCTAGAACTCTGTGTGGCATTGACCTGGTCTCTAATCTGAGCTGCTGTTAACCTGCGATTTCTGAGGCTGGTGACTCGGATAAACTTATCCTCAGAAGCAGAGGTGACTCTTGGTCTTCCTTTCCTGGGGCGGTCCTTATGTGAGCCAGTTTCTTTGTAGCGCTTGATGGTTTTTGCAACTGCACTTGGGGACGCTTTCAAAGTTTTCCCAATTTTTCGGACTGACTGACCTTCATTTCTTAAAGTAATGATGGCCACTCGTTTTTCTTTACTTAGCTGTTTTTTTCTTGCCATAATACAAATTCTAACAGTCTATTCAGTAGGACTATCAGCTGTGTATCCACCTGACTTCTGCACAACACAACTGATGGTCCCAACCCCATTTATAAGGCAAGAAATCCCACTTATTAAACCTGACAGGGCATACCTGTGAAGTGAAAACCATTTCCGGTGACTACCTCTTGAATCTCATCAAGAGAATGCCAAGAGTGTGCAAAGCAGTCATCAAAGCAAAAGGTGGCTACTCTGAAGAACCTAGAATATAAGACATATTTTCAGTTGTTTCACACTTTTTTGTTAAGTGTATAATTCCACATGTGGTAATTCATAGTTTTGATGCCTTCAGTGTGAATGTACAATTTTCATAGTCATGAAAATACAGAAAAATCTTTAAATGAGAAGGTGTGTCCAAACTTTTGGTCTGTACTGTACTTCTACCCACCGATCTGACAAAGTGTTTCAGATCTGCCTGAAATCCAATTTTAAAGAAAAATAAAATTAAACAAACTGGATAATATTCTAGTATCTACTACTGCGTAATAATCTCGTACCACCAGGGACGCCCCTGCTAGACCAACATCTTTTACCTGATGTGGTCACATAATCTGATTAGTTTGATGATGGAACAAAGCATTGGGTAACCCTCAGTATCTGACGCCACAGGGTGCCCGCTGATGGTTTGTTTAATTAATTCCGAGAACTCTTCTGTAAATAAAACAAACTTCCCATCGCTCATTTCTAAATGCAAAATATAATATCACACTGATAAATGAAGAAATTACTAAAATATTTTTGTATTAAAACTATCATCTTTCATCAACATTTTCTGCTTTTGACTGTATGTATATAAATGAAGCTGCGGCATCCTGTGTTTATATGATACGTTATAAACTATATCACCTGATAGCAAAAAAGAGGAAGGTGATGGAATCCTGCTGAACTGTGAGATGCAGACAGTGGAACGTACAATCATCTGATATATACTTTTATATATATATATATATATATATATATATATATATATATATATACTGTATATATAGATATGTGTGTGTGTGTGTGTGGAAAAAATACTGCAGAGTAAGAAGCGTCATACATGGAAGTGTTAATAATAATAGTTTATTTCTATCAATAAACAAAATACAAAGTGAATGAAGAAAATACAAATGTAAATCCATCAGTATCTGGTGACTGCCCGTCGCCTCCATCATCAGTATCTAGTGACCGCCCGTCACCTCCATCATCAGTGTCTAGTGACCGCCCGTCACCTCCATCATCAGTGTCTAGTGACCGCCCGTCACCTCCATCATCAGTGTCTAGTGACCGCCCGTCGCCTCCATCATCAGTATCTGGTGACCACTACTGATGAGCGAGCACTAAAATGCTCGGGTGCTCATTGCTCAGGTCGAGCACATTGGAATACTCGGGTGCTCAGTCCAATCAACGAGCCCAATGTAAGTCTATGGGAAACTCGAGCATTTTTCTGGTGGTCCCCCCCGGCGGTCTGCAGAGGGCCTAAAAATTGCCCAAATCGATGGGAACAGTGCTCAAATGACATGCGAACAGCATGGGGAAGACCCCTGGAAGCATCTCTGACTCCCAGATCACTGCTGTCAGCAACGTTGTCAGAGGTATTACACCACTTTTACGGACTCACAATAAAACATACAAAAACTAAGCCAAGATGGATTTTCCTGGGAAATATGTTAAGGAACATCCTTTCCAGGGTAATGACTTGTATATAATGCAAAATAAATAACCAAAACCAAAAATACTCCTTCACACCTTGGGCTATGTTCACACGTAGCGTTTTTGATGTGTTTTTGCACTTTTGCATTGCTTTCAACCAAGACAAATGCATTCACTGGGAAATGTCATTTTAACATTTTACAACCTTATCTGGCAATGTGGTGTGTGACACATCATCAGACACATCCTGTTTCATTTATGAAGGAGGGACTGTGAAAGTCACAAAGCCCATTTTTATAGGGCCATCACACGGCCCTTACTATTCTTAAAGAGCCAGCAGTCGGCCCTCACTATTGTTGGAGAGCCATCAGCCGGCTATGCTTTGTTGTTCCCATTATTAACGAGTGGGTCTCCTATACTGTTATTGGATATGCAGTGACTGCAAGGGCTGCCAAAAATTCGGATGCAACCCAATACCCCTTTGAAGAGACATAGAGGAGGGTCTCAGTAAAAAAAATGTTCCCATTATAAAGGAGCAGGTCTCCTATAGTCGTAATGCCCATGCTGTGACTGCAAGGGCTGCCAAAATTTGGGAAAAACCCCACTAAGAATTTAAAGAAAGACACACAGAGCAGGGCCACAGTAACGACAAATTCCCATTAGAAAGGAGAGGGTCTGCTATACAGTTATAGGGTATGCAGTTGTGGCGCCCCTGCGGGTTTAGTCGCCACAGAGGTACTGCATCTCACCCAGAGGTGTGGTATCCCACTCTCAGGTAAGGATAGAGTGCTGCCCGGGACCCTAACACCTGCATCCAACACGTCCACTTCAGTAGGGCAGGGCGAGATTGCTCCTAAGGGAGAGCACAGTCCCTGGTCCCTGGCTGGAGTGGAGGGGAACCTAGTGAGGGGGAACCATGTAGTGGGTGTGGGTGGAGGACGTAGATCAGGGAAGCACTGGTGAGGGAATGATATAAAAGAGGGAACCATCTTGGGGAGTAGAGATCAGTCAGTGAGGAGTGGAGTTCAGTTGGAGGAGGAAAGTGAGGGGAGCAGAGGCTCTGCAGGAGCTCTGCTCCAGAGCGGGCCTGAGGAGAGGCCCAGGACTGAGAGAGGAGAGGGAGCAGGAGAAAGGCTCCAGGAACAGAAGGGATCCTGGGGGAACGGGAATTGCTGGAGGCCACCCGTACGCCCAAATCTGCCAGGTGGTGGAGGGATCGAGCCGCAGAGGGGACTGGCCCCTAAACTAGTGGAGAACTACAAAGCTCAGCTAGGAACCGGAGGCTGCTGTACTTGCAAGGTGCAGTGGCCATATCCACAATTATATCGCTGAAAAGGTGGCCACAGAGGGTCCAGGGGACTGCAGGTTGCCCGACAAGACCCGAGGCTACCGGATTGGGACACTGATTGCGAGGCGCAGGGCAGGAGGGCGAGAGCCAGCGCAGGAAGACGACTGAGGAAGGCACATAGAACGGGGTCCTGTCACACACTCTTGAACTACCTGAGGGATTGCTGAACCCCTGCCTGGTGAACGCAGCATGACGTGGGAGGTTGTAGTCAGGACCTGTAACCTGAGGAACTTAACAACTGTGAGTAAACTCGGAAGACTGCACCCCACTGTCTCTGTGATTATTATCTGCGCCATCACCCCTGCACTACAATGCCCAGCATCACCTATACCAACTATAACATCTACACTGCCCTGGAGCTAAGCTCTACCTGTGGAGAGCCACACCAGCTTTGCTGTACTAACATCAGCTCCAGAGGACTTGCTCCGCAGCGGCGGCTTCCTTTAGCCGCATACCACAGGTGGCGTCACGAACTTTGTACATAAAATTCCCCTTTTGAATGACCGCCCTGGGTCACGGACCGGGTCACCGCCACTGTGACATCTCCCCTAGAAACGACCGGCCCGGCACCGGGTACCCCAATACCCAGGGGGTGCGTCACAGTGAGTGCAACGGCTGCCAAAATTTAGGAAAAACCCCACTAACAATTTAAAGACACACAGAGGTGGGCCACAGCAACGACATATTCCCATCAGAAAGGAGCGGGTCTCTCATACTGTTTGCCCATGCAGTGAATGCAACAGTTGCCAAAAATTTGGAGGAACTCCAATGTCCCTTGCAAGAGACGTAGATATGGTGATATGGTACATATGGTGGTGATATGGAGGAGGATGTGGAGGATGAGGAGAAGGAGGAGGACAAGAGCAAATAGCAAAATCAGGAAGCGTATACCCATGTCTGGGTGTGAAGACAGAGGTACATGGGAATAGAGTTAGACCTCCCAAAAAAAAGACACTGGATTGGAGTTTGTTACGCTGCTATCATTCGGTACTGTTGAGAAGACTGGCCCAATCCAGCCCTTGTTCATTTTTATAAGAGTCAGCCGGTCAGCATTTTCAGTTGACAGGCGGATGCGCTTATCAGTTATAATTCCACCAGCGGCACTAAAAACCCGCTCTGATAAAACGCTGGCGGCAGGGCAGGCCAGGACCTCCAAGGCGTAGAGAGCCAGTTTATTCCACGTATCCAGCTTGGATACCCAATAATTATAAGGCACAGAGGAATCATGGAGGACGTTGGTACGGTCGACAAGGTACTCCCTCACCATCTTCCGAAACTTTTCCCTCCTTGGGAGAATATCCCGTACCTCAGGGCCTGTGCAATGAAAGGGTCTGAGAAAACTGTCCCAGAATTTTGACAGTGTTCCTCTGCCTCTGCTGGATTGTATTTGTGTCTCTCTCGCCTGTACTCCTTGATTGTCCAATGAACTGTGACCTCTGCCGCCAATGTTTTTTGTTTGGAATTTTTTAAATAATTCTGCAACAAGGGCCTTCTCGTTTTGCCTCATTTTATTAGGCCTGTCCTCCGAGGGAATAAGAGACAGAAAGTTCTCCTTGTAGCGTGGGTCTAGAAGTGTCACCAACCAGTAATGACTGTCACCCAAAATTTGGACAACGCGAGGGTCACGGGAAAGGCAGCGTAACATAAACTCAGCCATGCGTGCCAGACTGCAAAGAGGCAAAACTTCCGTGTCCTCATCAAGAGGCCGACTGACCATGCTCTCCTCTTCATCCTCCTCCTCCCTGTCCTCAGGCCATCCACCCTGAACAGACGGTATGACAGTTGTGAAGGTCGTACCGTCTATAGCGCAGAAAACTAGCTCCTGTCCTTCCTCCTCCTCTTCCTCAATGTCATCCAATTCTCGTTGGGATGAGATGAGGCTGGGCTGTGTGTAATCACTGTTATGCACACGCCCGGACTGACTGACGTGTGCGTGTTTAGTGATCCCACTGGACCATGAACCGGAGAGTGCCTGGAGGGGCGTAACTAAGTATCTACCCGATCTGACCAAGGTCGCACGACGGCTAACGACGCCTGTGCACCAGGGAGGAACCGAGCAGAGGGACCAGGTGCGACTCCAGGTCAGACCCCGGACACGGCTGTTGACCCACACCGGGGAATACAGGAGCAGGCAGGTTAGAGCACAGGCTGGGTAGGGTCCAGTACAGACTAGGAGACGGGTTCAGAGCCGCAGATGCGGTAATCAAGCAGAGTAAAGCGAAACCGCAGGTGAGGTGGACAAGGCTGAGCAGAGCGAAACCACAGGTGCGGTGGACAAGGCTGAGCAGAGCGAAACCGCAAGTGCGGTGGACAGGGCTGAGCAGAGCAAAACCGCAAGTGCGGTGGACAGGACTGAGCAGAGCGAAACCGCAGGTGCGGTGGACAAGGCTGAGCAGAGCGAAACCGCAAGTGTGGTGGACAGGGCTGAGCAGAGCGAAACCGCAAGTGCTGTGGACAGGGCTGAGCAGAGCGAAACCGCAAGTGCGGTGGACAGGGCAGAGCAGAGCGAAACCGCAAGTGCGGTGGACAGGGCTGAGCAGAGCGAAACCGTAGGTGCGGTGGACAGGGCTGAGCAGAGAGAAACCGCAAGTGCGGTGGACAGGGCTGAGCAGAGCGAAACCGCAAGCGCGGTGGACAGGGCTGAGCAGAGCGAAACTGCAAGTGCGGTGGACAGGGCTGAGCAGAGCGAAACCGCAGATGCGGTGGACAAGGCTGAGCAGAGCGAAACCGCAGGTGCGGTAGACAAGGCTGAGCAGAGCGAAACCGCAGGCACGGTGGACAAAGCAGAGCAGAGTGGGCAGAAACCGCCAGAGAAGTAAGTAAGGCAGAGCAGAGATAAACCGCAAAAGCGGTGAGCAAAGACAGAGCAGAGGGGACAGGGCTCTGATCACACGGAACAGACAGGAAGGGAAAGGCAGAACCAGATACACACAAGGTACTTGCAAAGAAGTAGCGAGTGGACTCCAAACTCACAAACAGAAGTACAGCGACAACGAGTAGGAGTTAGGTGCAGGTTCAGACTCTGCAGAAAAAGAGAGGAAACGGACAAAGAGACAAAACAAGTAACAGGTTAGCTGACAGTTCAGACAGGAACTGTACTGCAACGAAATACAGGAACGAGCCTAGGTATAGCCAAGTGCTGGTTCAGACACTGCAGCAAAAGGGAGGAAACGGACATAGGGACAAAACAGGTAACAGGTTAGGAGACAGTTCAGACAGGAACTGTACTGCAACGAAATACAGGAACGAGCCTAGGTATAGCCAAGAGCTGGTTCAGACACTGCAGCAAAAGGGAGGAAACGGACATAGAGACAAAACAAGTAACAGGTTAGGAGACAGTTCAGACAGGAACTGTTACTGCAGCGAAATACAGGAACAAGGCTGGGTATACGGCCCCCAGAGGCAGAAACGAACAGGCTAGGAGTGTGTTCAGACAGGCCTGGAAATACAGCCTCCAGGAAGGCGGACAGGCAGGGAAAAACAGAACAGGACCTGGCACATTCAGAGTCAAAGAGCACACTGAATGTTAAAGTTGCTCAGGCACCAGTTTGTATGTGGAGCTGGTTTAAATATCCAATGACTGACAGTAATAGGCTGAGGACACATTAGGGGTGTGTCCACAGCAGCTACAAGAAGCAGGAAGTGACTGGGCCGCCGCCCTAAGCAGCCAGAACAGAGGCAGACAGCATGGAAAGAAGCCAGGCTAGCAGACTGGACTGATGATCAAGTTTGCGGTCTTGCATAGTGGGAGATGGTGCACCATGCAAGCCCGCCACCAGGTATGTTACAATCACCCTGTATGGTTCCTTGCTCCATCTCATCATGCTCTGCCTGCAATGCATCCTCTTTGATTGTGAGCAGAGAGCGTTTCAGAAGACAGAGAAGCGGGATGGTGACACTAATTATGGCGTCATCGCCGCTCACCATCTTGGTGGAGTCCTCAAAGTTTTGGAGTATGATACATACAGTGGTGGCCAAAAGTATTGGCACCCCTGCAATTGTGTCAGATAATTTTCAGTTTCTTCCTGAAAATGATTGCAATCACAAATTCTTTGGTATTATTATCTTCATGTAATTTGTCTTCAATGAAAAAACACAAAAAGAATTGTCCTAAAGCCAAATTGGATATAATTCCATACCAAACCTAAAAAAGGGGGTGGACAAAAGTATTGGCACTGTTTGAAAAATCATGTGATGCTTCACTAATTCGTGTAATTAACAGCACCTGTAACTTACCTGTGGCACCTAACAGGTGTTGGCAATAACTAAATCACACTTGCAGCCACTTAACATGGATTAAAGTTGACTCAACCTCTGTCCTGTGTCCTTGTGTGACCACATTGAGCATGGAGAAAAGAAAGAAGACCAAAGAACTGTCTGAGGACTTGAGAAACCAAACTGTGAGGAAGCATGAGCAATCTCAAGGCTACAAGTCCATCTCCAAAGATCTGAATGTTCCTGTGTCTTCTGTGCGCAGTGTCATCAAGAAGTGTAAAGCCCATGGCACTGTGGCTAACCTCCCTAGATGTGGACGGAAAAGAAAAATTGACGAGAGATTTCAACTCAAGATTGTGCGGATGGTGGATAAAGAACCTCGACTAACATCCAAACAAGTTCAAGCTGCCCTGCAGTCCAAGGGTACAACAGTGTCAACCCGTACTATCCATCGGCGTCTGAATGAAAAGGGACTGTATGGTAGGATACCCAGGAAGACCCCACTTCTTACCCCGAGACATAAAAAAGCCAGGCTGGAGTTTGCCAAAACTTACCTGAGAAAGCCTAAAACGTTTTGGAAGAATGTTCTCTGGTCAGATGAGACAAAAGTAGAGCTTTTTGGCAAAAAGCATCAACATAGAGTGTGCAGGAAAAAAAAAGAGGCATTCAAAGAAAAGAACACGGTCCCTACAGTCAAACATGGCGGAGGTTCCCTGATGTTTTGGGGTTGCTTTGCTGCCTCTGGCACTGGACTGCTTGACCGTGTGCATGGCATTATGAAGTCTGAAGACTACCAACAAATTTTGCAGCATAATGTAGGGCCCAGTGTGAGAAAGCTGGGTCTCCCTCAGAGGTCATGGGTCTTCCAGCAGGACAATGACCCAAAACACACTTCCAAAAGCACTATAAAATGGTTTGAGAGAAAGCACTGGAGACTTCTAAGGTGGCCAGCAATGAGTCCAGACCTGAATCCCATAGAACACCCGTGGAGAGGTCTCAAAATGGCAGTTTGGAGAAGGCACCCTTCAAATATCAGGGACCTGGAGCAGTTTGCCAAAGAAGAATGGTCTACAATTCCAACAGAGCATTGTAAGAAACTCATTGATGGTTACCGGAAGCGGTTGTTCGCAGTTATTTTGGCTAAAGGTTGTGCAACCAAGTATTAGGCTGAGGGTGCCAATACTTTTGTCTGGCCCATTTTTGGAGTTTTGTGTGAAATGATCAATGATTTGATTTTTGCTTCATTCTCTTTTGTGTTTTTTCCTTGCAAGCAAATTAAATGAAGATGATAAGACCAAAGAATTTGTGATTGCAATCATTGTCAGGAAGAAACTGAGTATTATCTGACAGAATTGCAGGGGTGCCAATACTTTTGGCCACCACTGTATGTCTGACATCCATGTCCATTCCTGAGGTCTTATGTGTGGAGTCTGAACTGAATACCAACGGCCTTGTTGATGCTGGTAGTCAACAACTGCCTTCTTCTGCTCACAAATCCTTCCCAATAACTGGAATGTAGAGCTCCAAAGCGTGGTAACATCGCAGATCAGTCGGGGAGCAGGAAGCTGCAAATGCTGCTGAAGCACGGCAAGGGTGGCGGAAGCTGTAGCTGACTCTCTAAAATGGGCACACAGGAGGCGTACTTTGAAAAGCTAATCCGACAGATCCGGGTAGGTTTTTGAGAAACTGCTGAACCACGAGGTTAAGCACATGGGCCAGGCATGGAACGTGTGTGAGCTCGCCTCGCATCAGAGCCGCCTTCAGGTTCCGGCCATTGTCACACACGACCATGCCTGGCTGTAGGATCAGCGGTGTCAGCCACAGATCTGCCTGCTCTTTCAGAGCAACTCTTCAGGGTTGTGCGGTTTGTCACCAAAACATATTATCTTCAGCATAGTCTGCTACCGCTTGGCTGAGGCAGTGCTGCAGTGCTTCCAGCTAGCAACTGATGTGGTCATTTCGGAAATGGAGGCTGAAGAGGAGGAGGTGCAGGAGCTGTAGAATGTGGGGGCAACCCTGATTGACCCAGGGCCCGCAATCCTTGTCGTCGGGAGGACTCGTTCCGTCCCAACGTCTGACTGGGTCCCGGCTTCCACTATAATAACCCAGTGTGCCATCAGTGAGATGTATCGTCCCTGCCCACAAGCACTTGTCCACGTGTCCGTGGTTAGGTGGACTTTCCCAGTAACTGCGCTGTTGAGGGCACGTCTAATGTTGTGGGACACGTGCTCATGTAATGTGGGGACGGCACACAGGGAGAAATAGTGGCGGTTGGGGACCGAGTACCATCAGGTTGCGGAAATCTTCCATCTCCACGAGCCTAAAAGGCAACATTTTGAATGCAAGTGATGCGCCCCCTGGGCCAGTGTTGTTTGGGGGATACCCGGAGCCGGATCAGATGGGGGTTGTAGTCTCCGAGTGGCGGTGACCCGGTCCGTGCCCAGGGTGTCAAACTCCGTGTGTGGCAGTCTTTACAGATGTTGTTAGTGTTCTTTAGTGTCGACTACGCCACCCGTTGATTTGCGGTCAAAAGGCCGCCGCTGCAGCAGGGTCCGCTGAGGCTGGTGGTAAGTGTGCAGCAGTGATAGTATAACCCCCAACGGGAGGGGTATAGCCTCAGGGGGTCAGGTGTAGAGGATGGTGGTAGTGGTGGTGCAGTGTGGATGGTAAGAAGACTCAGAGTCGGGCTGTGCAGTTCAGGGTTTTTACTTACTGCTGTTCTGTTGGTCACTCTGGCCTTGAGTGACCACCCGAGCCGTACTGCGTCCACCAGGTCCTGGACTCGGCCAACCCCCAAGCAATTCTGGAGCGTGGTCCTGAGCTCCCTTTCTGACTGTCCTCTCTACTGGCCTTTCTCACCAGGGGTCCACTTGTGTCCGGCTCCCTCGGGCCTCTTGGTGGGTGCACCTCCTCTGGGTTCCCTGACCCTATGCTTGGTGTGCCTTCTTAGTGGACTTAGTGAGGGGCTGCTCCACATGCAATGTCGCAGCCTCCGGTTCTTAGCTGAGGGTTGTTTCTCTCCTCCACTAATTTGGGATCCGGTTCCCTTGCGTGCCAACCCTTCACCCTTCTGGTCTAATTCTGGGTTCTTGGGGTTCCTTCTTCTCCCCCTCTGGGTCCTTCTCTTCTCCTCTCTCTCTCTTCTCTCTGCAGGCGCTCCTGGACCTCTCTCAGGACTCACTCACTCTCTACAGAAGACTGACGCTGATCTAAGATGGTTCCCACCTTATATCCTCCCTCTATGTGTGAGCTCAGGTGACCAGCACCCAATGAGCTCCTAGCATTACCCAGACTGCTCCCCCTATCTGCCCCTACACTACTGGGATGTTCCACCCCCCTCCCACTCCAGCCAGGGACAGACACTGTCGTACCTGCACATATACCTAGTGGGAGTACCATTGTTCTGTCCCCCGGAAATGGGATGTATGTAGTGCATGCAGCCTACTGAGCTCAGTTCCACACTCCATCCTTACCCGGGAGTGGAATATCACACCTCTGGCTTGAGGTGCAATACCCCTGTAGCAGCCGAATCCTCAGGGTGCTACACAAGCATTCGCGAAAATTGTGAATTTAGTAGTGTGGCCTGTAGGGCTTTGGCTGCGTATTTGCACTTGCGTTCCAAGGACAACTGAACGCTGCACTGGGACAAGAACATGGACGTGCTTGCTGATGGTGCTACTTGAGAGTGTGCAACGACAGGTGCAGGGTGGGAGGCATCTTGGCACGCGCCATGTACAGGGGATTGGTGTGCACGCACAACAGCGGAAGAAGCAATGGTGTCACTTGCTGACACTGTTGCTGGACCCTGGGGTTTGGCCACTTAGTCGGGTGCTTTGCTGTCATGTGCCTGATCATGCTGGTGGTGGTCAGGCTGCTAGTTTTGCTACCCCTGCTGATGCTGGCCTGGCAGGTGGTGCAAACGGCCTTTTTGGGGTCATCTGCAGAGTCTTTAAAAAATAACCAGACTCGGGAAGACCTAACAGTTCTACTTGCAACTTCTGCCGTGTTGGCGTTATGAGGAACGCTTTCCCATCTTGTGTCTGCGGCCACCACACTGCTTCTTCCTGCCTGTTGGGGTGCTCTGCCTCCCTCCCCTTGTCTGTTGCTCTCCTCGCTCTGTATGTCCCCTGCCAGGTTGGGTCAGTTACTATATCATCCACTACCTCGTCTTCCACTTCCGCACCCTGGTCATCCTCCTGACTTTCTGGCAATTGTGTCTCATCATCATCATTCACCTCTTGCGACAGTAATTGCTAGTGATGAGCGAGCATGCTCGCTATTGCTCGGTGCTCGCCAGAGCATCTCACTACCCGAGATGTTCGGCGCTCGCCGAGTATTTCCGGGGTTGCTCAGCGGGAGCTCGGGTCCCCTCCCTGTATGTTTGGCCAATCAACATGCAGGGATTGCCTGCCACTCACTGTTATGCCGTAGCCATGTTGGTTGTGGCATTACAGTGATTGGCTGGCCGCACTCCGGATCAGACAGTGCAGGGAGAGCTGCTGCTGTGTCAGGGAGAGATTCGCTTGTGTATTAGGTAGTGTAGGGAGAAAAACCGTACATTACACATATCCATCTCAACAAATAGTCCTTTTGAGGACTAATCCATCTGCAGAGATATCAGGCAGGCAGTGTATATAGGCAGGCAGGGTATATAGCAGACTGCAGTGCATATAGCACAAGAGGCTCCATTCCAATTCTGCCTTCTGCTGCTGTTAGATATTTCTATACAAAGGCCCAGGTCTCAGGGGCCAGGAATACTTTTCTTTGGATATTAATTCTCATTATTTGCTTAAAAAGCAATCCAGAGAACACCGTTTTTCTGCGTCATTTGCTTGTTGGCACTGCAGAATACAGCCAGGTCCTTTCCATATTACAGCGCTAGAAATCCAGCTATTTAAAACCGTGTTTTCTCCGTCACACGGATCACATATACGTTGTCAGAAAATACTGCCATTTCTGGCCTCCATTAAAAATTTCCTTTTGTGTGTCAGTGAAGCAATTCACCGCCGTTTGCTGTTCAATCTACTTACCTACAGGCCAGGTATTTAAAACTCTGTTTTCTCCATCACACGGATCACATATAAGTTCACTCCAAACTCAGTCATTTGTAGTGAGCATGGAAGATATTGTCCTCCATTTAAAATGGGCAAGACACGTGGCAAAGGACGGAGAACTGGACGTGATGGTAATGGTGCATGCAGAGTCCCGAGGACAAGGCCGTGGGCAAGCTGAAATTGTGCCACAACAAACACCCACATCTTCTTGCCCGACCTTCCTGTCCCAATTTCTAGGGGACCGCAGCATACCACTATTGAACCCAGAGCAGTGTCAAAAGGTTGTTGGTTGGATAGCGGATAATGCTTCCAGTTACTTAGCCACCACCACCACCCTGTCTTCCACACGGTGAAGTCTCAGTAGCCGTGAGTCTGGACCGCATATTCCTCACCCTGATCCTCCTTCCTCCCACCATACCGAGTGCCCAGACACAACTGATCCCACACTTGGACACTCTGAAGAGCTGTTCACTTTTCCATTTATAGATTCGGGCCTCTCGTCCGGTCCACTTGTAGCGGGGCAAGAGGAGATCGCGTGTAGCGATGCTCAAATATTTGAGCAGCAACAGTCACATGAAGGCAACGGTGGGAAAGTGTCACAAGAGGTGGACGATGATGAGACACAATTGCTAGAAAGTCAGGAGGAGGACCAGGGTGCGGAAGTGGAAGACGAGGTGGTGGATGATATAGTAACTGACCCAACCTGGAAGGAGGACATGCAGAGCTAGGACAGCAGCACACAGGGGGAGGGAGGCAGAGCACCCCAACAGGCAGGAAGAAGCAGTGTGGTGGCCGTAGACAGAAGGCAGGCAACCGTTCCCCGTAACACCAACAAGAAGGAAGTTGCCAGTACATCTGTTAGGTCTTCCCGAGTCTGATTGTTTTTTAAAGATTCTGCCGATAACCCCAAAAAGGAGTGGAAAAATGACCAGCCTGACCACCACCAGCATAATCAGGCACATGGCAGCAAAGCACCTGACTTTGTGGGCCGAACCCCAGGGTCCAGGAACAGTGTGCAGCTGGCACCATTGCTTCTTCCGCTGTTGTGCATGCAAGCCAATCCCCTGTCCATGGTGCATGCGAAGATGCCTCCTGCCCTGCACCTGTCGTCGCGCACTCTCAAGTAGCAGCATCAGAAACACATCCATGTCCTTGTCCCAGCGCAGCGTTCAGTTGTCCATACCCCAGTCCTTGGAACGCAAGCGCAAATATGCAGTCAACGCCCCACAGGCCACACTACTAAATTCTCACATTTCATGACTGCTTGCGCTCGAAATGTTGCCTTTTAGGCTCATGGAGACGGAAGATTTCCGCAACCTGATGGCGGCGGCTGTCCCTCTGTACTCAGTCCCCAGCCGCCACTATTTCTCCGGGTGTGCCGTCCCCGCATTACACAAGCACGTTACCGGGAAAGTCCACCTAACCACGGACACGTGGACAAGTGCTTGTGGGCAGGGACAGTACATCTCGCTGAAGGCACACTGGGTTAACATAGTGGAAGCTGGGACCCAGTCGGACCTTGGGACGGAACACGTCCTCCCGACGCCAAGGATTGCGGGCCCTAGGTCAATCAGGGTTGCCCCCATGGTCTACAGCTCCTGCACCTCATCCTCCTCAGCCTCCTCCTCCTCTTCAGCCTCCATCTCCGAAATGACCACATCAGTCACAAGCTGGAAGCACTGCAGCACTGCCTCGGCCAAGCGGCAAAAGGCAGTGCTGAAGCTAATATGCTACGGTGACAAACCGCACAATGCTGAAGAGTTGTGGACAGCTCTGAAAGAGCAGGCAGATCTGTGGCTCACACCGCTGAACCTACAGCCAGGCACGGTCGTGTGTGACAATGGCCGGAACCTGGTGGCGACTCTGAGGTGAGGCGAGCTCACACACGTACCATGCCTGGCCCATGTGCCTAACCTCGTGGTTCAGCGGTTTCTCAAATCCTACCCGAAGCTGCTGGATCTGCTTGTTAAAGTACGCCGCCTGTGTGCCCATTTTAGAAAGTCAGCTACAGCTTCCGCCGTCCTTGCCGTGTTTCAGCAGCGTTTGCAGCTTCCGGCTCACAGACTGGTGTGTGATGTCCCCACGCATTGGAACTCTACACTGCAGATGTTGAGAAGGATTTGTGAGCAGTAGAGGGCAGTTGTTGAGTACCAGCATCAACAAGGCCGTCGGTATTCAGTTCAAACTCCACACATAAGACCTCAGGAGTGGACATGGATGTCAGACATATGTACCATCCTCCAAAACTTAAAGGACTCCACCAAGATGGTGAGCGGTGAGGACTCCATAATTAGCATCACCATCCCCCTTCTCAGTCTTCTGAAACACTCTCTGCTCACAATCAAAGAGGATGCATTGCAGGCGGAGCACGATGAGATGGAGCAAGTAACCATACAGGGTGATTACACACAGCCAAGCCTCATCTCATCCCAACGTGGATTGGGTGACAATGAGGAAGAGGAGGAGGAGGAGGAAGGGCAGGAGCTAGTTTTATGCACTATAGACGATACTACCTGCACAGCTGTCATACCATCTGTTCAGCGTGGATGGCCAGAGGACAGAGAGGAGGAGGAGAGCATGGTCACTGGTCCTCTTGGTGAGGACACGGAAGTCTTGCCTGTTAGTAGTCTGGCACGCATGGCTGAGTTTATGTTACGCTGCCTTTCCCATGACCCTCAAAATTTTGGGTGACAGTCATTACTGGTTGGTGACACTTCTAGACCCACGCTACAAGGAGAACTTTCTATCTCTTATTCCTGAGGCGGACAGGTCTACAAAAATGGGGCAGTACCAGAAGGCCCTTGTTGCGGAATTATTAAAAAAATTCCCATCTGAAAACACTGGCGGCAGAGGGCACACTTCATTGGACAACCAAGGAGTACAGGCGAGAGAGATACAAATGCAATCCAGCAGAGGCAGGGGAACACTGTCAAAGTTCTGGGAGAGTTTTCTCAGCCCCTCCCATCGCACAGGCCCTGAGGCGCGGGGTACTCTCACAAGGAGTGCAAAGTTTGGGAAGATCCTGAGGGAGTACCTTGCCGACCGTACCAACGTCCTCCGTGATTCCTCTGTGCCTTATAATTATTGGGTATCCAAGCTGGATACGTGGAATGAACTGGCTCTCTATGCCTTGGAGGTCCTGGCCTGCCCTGCCGCCAGCGTTTTATCAGAGCGTGTTTTTAGTGCCGCTGGTGAAATTATAACTGATAAGCGCATCCGCCTGTCAACTGAAAATGCTGACAGGCTGACTCTTATAAAAATGAACAAGGGCTGGATTGGGACAGACTTCTCAACACCACCGAATGATAGCAGCGTAACAAACTCCAACCCAGTGTCTTTTCTTGGAGGTGTATTCCCATGCACCTTTTCACACCCACACATGGGTATATGCTTCCTGATTTTGTCTATTTGCTCTTGTCCTCCTCCTTCTCCTCATCCTCCACCACCATATCACCAGGATGACGGTGGTTCTTCATGCAACACCCACATAATTTTTTAAAGGGTGTTTATGATGCCCGTAAAAAAAGAAAATTATACAGTTTGTTCATGTACATCCCCCAGGGGTAAATGTTTGTCAGCCCATACACTTAGTGCATGGACATTACAAGTATAAGAGGCCCGCTCCTTTCTAATGGGATCATTTTTTTATGAGGCCCTCCTCCACGTCTCTTCCAAGGGGCATTGAAGTGCCTCCAAATTTTTGGCAGCCTCTCTCCTTTCTAATGGGAATTTGTCGTTACTGTGGCCCTGATCTATGTGTCTTTTAATTCTTAGAGGGGTTTTCCTAAAATTGGTCAGCCGTTGGACTCACTGCATACCCTATAACTGTATAGGAGACTCTCTCCTTTCTAATGGGAACATGTCGTACTTGTTACTGTGGCCATACTCTGTGTGTCTTTAAATTCTTAGTGGGGTTTTTCCTAAAATTGGTCAGCCTTTGGACTCACTGCATATGTGTCACCCTGACCTGGATGCCACAAGTGTAATAAAGCTGTGTCTGAGAGCAAGGGGGAGGTTCTCTAGTCAGGGGAACATTAGCATGCAATGCCTCCTGTCTCAGGCCAGTAGGGGGAGCTGGCTGCCCCTATAAAAGCTGGTACTGAGGGCAGGGTTAGGGAGAACCAGATGACCTGTCTCAGGACTGAGACGTGTCTCAGCAGAGCAGGGACAGACAGTTTTGTATTGCACCTAAGAGGAAGTGTGGCAGGAGGAGAGCCACAAGCCAGAGACAAGAGGCGAAGTGAGCCTGTCTTGGCAGATAGAGGACTTAATCTACCAGACTTTGGTGTCTGAGGCTGGGAGGATTCCACATCCCCCAGCAGAGAACCAGTCCGCAAGGGACTGTACATTCCTTGGCCTAAGAAGCCTGGAGGCCCTGCCACAACCGAAGGGACCAGTAAAGCCGTACAAGGCTGGGAGCAGAAAGGAACCCACGTCGCAGGCCATACAGGCGAGAATACACGGAAAGCTCGGAAACGTGGGCTGTTACCCTATCAGGAGGAGATAGCCAGAAGAAGCGCAGAAAGCACGGTAGGCCTACACCCTCACCCTGACCAGGGCCAATTTCCCCGTTGCTCTCAGACATCCAGGTCCCCTCCTAGCTGGGACTGTTTATGGGTCAGTTTACCTGTTGTAGTAAAGACCCTGGACTGCAACTTGTTGTCCGTGTGCTCCTTGCTCCTCCAGCACTATCAGCACTGGGATTCTCACTACCATCACTCCCACCATCCATTATACTGCCCTGGGGCCGCACTCTTCCCGTGGGGAGTCACACTACCCTAGCTGCACACCTCATCAGCCCCAGCGGTCTGCATGCAGCGGCGGTTCCTAATAACCGCAATCCACGGGTGGCGTAGTCGGACATTATCAGCAGAACGTAGCAGACTATCATTGGCCTGACCACCCTGAGCCACGGAACCGGGTTGCCACTACTACTCCCACCGTTTCCCTAATTGCCCGGATCCGAGTGCCCCACGGCCCAGGAGGCGAGTCAGCTTTGGCGTAGTCGGCAGGATTTCGTGCCCGCAACCACCGGGTACTGCGTGCCTGAAAAAGACTTTTGTAACTTACCTGTGGCGAAGTTTCCCGCCGTCCGGAGTCGTTTCCCGCCATCCGGAGCCAATTCCCGCCATCAGACGCCATCTTGGACCGTTTCCCGCCGTCTTCTGCCGTCTTCCCGCCATCCGCAGCTGTTTCCCGCCATCGGACGCCATCTTCAGGACGCCGCGCGGGAAGAAGAGGGGCGTGGACGCCGAAAGCGCGCGAGACCCGAAGCTCCGCCCCACGCACCAACGCTGCGCAAGGTCCTGGAAGGGAGAGAGAGCGACGCTGACGTCATCAGGACGCGACGCCAGGTCCTCGTCCATAGCAGCGGAGCCGCGGCCTACAGAAGAGGATCATCGGAAGGTAGGCCACGCTTGACTAGGGGGGAGGAAGATGTCGGACACAGAGGCCCCCACTACCACCAACGCAGCTGCAGCAGCGGTGATGCCCTTTTCCTTGCCCTACATCCCTGGAGCGGCCTGGCTGCCCAAATACTCAGGGGAGCCCCATGCCCTAACTGACTTCAAGGAAAGGCTATACAGTTTGTTCCACGTTTACCCCCTGACAGAGGAACAGAAGGTCAGCATATTGACAGGGCAGTTAACTGGCGCAGCCCAAAGGGAGGTAAAATCATGGCCCACTGAGGAGAAAAGGACTGTGAAGGGTATTCTGGCCCGGCTGCGGGGTACCTTTGACACCTGTACCTCCGCTGAAATTAAAATGAGGTTCTATGGATGTAAGCAGCGGGCACAGGACAGCATCAGAGACTATGCCCTAAATCTGCAGGAAGCCTTGAGGGCTATCCAACAAACTGACCCTGGCAGTGTGCAGGAAACGGACAAGCTGCTAACAGAACAATTCATAGAAGGTCTGCTGTCCAGCGCCCACAGGGCCCAGCTGCGCCTCATGTTCTTTCAGAACCCCGACCTGACCTTTGCCCAATTTAAGGACAGGGCCATAAGGGTGCTCCGTGAATCTGCAACCAGTGGCGCTATAAATCCCCGGCGCCCTACTCTCACCTACCACCAGGAGGCGGCGCCCTCCTCTATGGACTCCGTGGAGGCTGATGCACAGGCCCTGAACCAAGCCCCGTCGAAAGGCCTGCACCACCAAGTCCAGGAGCTGACCAGGAGCGTCGCGGCGTTGACCAGGACCGTCCAGGCGTTGCAAGTGGACCCGTCAAGACCCATCGAGCTGGCTTCAAGTCCGGAGGATGTCCCGTGGCGTCGACAGAGGAGGATCCCGTCGTTCCGAGGGAGGCCCACAGACCGCTACGCAGAGGATGGACAGCCCATTTGCCGTCGATGCAACCAGCCCGGACACATTTCCAGGTACTGTAATTTAAACGGGTCCAACCTGGGGCAGAGGGCCAACCCCCAGGCATAAGATCACCAGGCCCTTATAATTGGCGTGATAAGTACGTTGGGGGGCGCCCGGTTTTACCCGTGGTGCTGGACGGTATCCCCATGAGCGCCTTGCTGGATACTGGGTCGCAAGTAACCACAATCCCTTATGTACTTTTTAAGCAGTATTGGACTGATGCTGATATCACACGGTATCCAGACAGTAACTTGAGCATCATCGCCAGTAATGGCTTACCCGTGCCGCAGATGGGGTTCAAGGAGATGACCATTAAAATTGGTAAAGTTGAACTACCGGCACAGGGAGTGATTATTGTGGACATTGACCGTCGTGAAAGTCACCCTAAAATAACTGTGGGTACTAACGTAATTGAAAATTGTCTTTCAGAGGTAATTGTAATCTTACAACAGGTGGCGGTGAATGCTAGTTCCAGCCAACAGAGAGTCCTCAACAAGGAGATAAAAGCCCTGATGAGACGGCAGCAGGTAGAACTGTCTGGTGGTGAGATCGGTAGCGTAAGACTCAGTGATCCATTCCCCATTTCCATGCCTCCCAAAAGTGAAATGATGATCTGGTGTCGGACTGCAATCGGGTTGAGAGGTAGAGACTACCAAGCCATGGTAGAACCCGTGTACTCAGACAGCAGGCCCACCATTTTGACAGCCCGGGGGGTGGTTGATGTCCGTCATGGGAGGGTGCCCGTCTGCATCCTCAACATTGGGGAGAGGGAAGTACACTTACCCAGGTACGCTACACTCGCCAAACTGTTTGTTGTCGAACACCAAGCTATCAGGGCCGTGGAACCCTTGCCTCCATCTCCTCAGGCGGAGGGTAATGGCTCCCAGAAACAAAAGGAGGACTGGTGCCAGAAACTCCACGTGGGTGCTGACTCCACTCCCCTGCACCAAAAACAAGGAGTCTACCGGGTGGTACAGGAGTACGAGAGAGTCTTTAGTAAGCACCCGCTAGACTTCGGCAGAGTAAAGGGGATAGAACACCACATCCCCACAGGGAGCCACCCACCAATAAAAGAGAGACACAGGCCTGTGCCCCCTGCACATTATCAGAATGCCAAGGGCATGCTAAGACAGATGAAAGAAGCTGGGGTCATTAGAGACAGCTGTAGCCCTTGGGCAGCCCCTTTGGTTCTGGTCAAAAAGAAAGACGGCACCATGAGAATGTGCGTGGACTATAGACAAATCAACCGTATCACCCACAAAGACGCATATCCGCTGCCTAGAATAGAGGAGTCTTTAGCCGCACTAAAATCAGCTAACTTCTTTTCTACTTTGGACCTTACTAGCGGGTACTGGCAGGTTCCTGTGGCAGAGGCTGACAAGGAGAAGACCGCCTTCACCACCCCGATGGGACTGAGTGAATTCAACTGTATGCCCTTCGGGCTCTGCAACGCACCAGGGACCTTCCAGCGGCTGATGGAATGCTGTCTAGGGCACCGAAACTTCGAGACGGTCCTCCTTTACCTGGACGATGTGATCGTCTATTCGAAGACCTACGAGGACCATCTAAAGCACCTGGCCGAGGTGTTCGAAGCCCTGGCAGGCTACGGCCTGAAGGTGAAACCATCGAAGTGTCACCTGCTGAAACCAAAGGTCCAGTACCTAGGGCACGTGGTAAGCGCGGAAGGAGTGGCCCCCGACCCTGACAAGGTCACGGCAATCAAGAGCTGGCCAAGCCCCTCGAACATCAAAGAGGTGAGACAGTTTATCGGGTTGGCAGGCTACTACCGAAGGTTCATCCCCGGGTTCACTAAGATGGCAGCTCCTATGCAGGACCTCCTGATCGGACAGTCTAAGTCCAGGAGTCAAAAGCCACCTTTCAAGTGGGATAAACCGGAAGAGGAGTCCTTCCGCCAGCTAAAGATGGCCCTCACGGGGGATGAGATCCTGGCCTACCCTGATTACGGCCAGCCTTTCATTCTCCACACAGATGCCAGTAATGTGGGACTGGGAGCCGTACTGTCCCAAAACCAACAGGGCAGAGAACGGGTGATCGCATACGCCAGCCGGAAGCTGAGGCCCACCGAGAGGAACCCGGAGAATTACAGCTCCTTCAAGCTAGAATTCTTGGCGGTGGTGTGGGCCGTGACGGAACGCTTCAAGCATTACCTGGCCTCCGCAAAGTTCACCGTGTACACGGACAACAACCCGTTGACACACCTGGACAATGCAAGACTGGGTGCCCTGGAACAGCGGTGGATGGCCCGTCTCTCCAACTATGACTTCGTGATCAAGTACCGGGCAGGCAAAACCAACGCCAACGCGGACGCCCTATCAAGGATGCCTCACTTACCTGAAGGTGACGAAGACCCAGAAGAGCTGGAGGAGGTAGAACTCCCCGCGTTTCACCGGTATGGAGCCGCTCAACACTCTCACCGCGTGAAGGAGGAGGATCTAACAACTGTGATGATGAATCCCCTACCTCACCACAGCTGGGCCGAGACCCAAGATAGTGACCCTGCAGTCCGCCTGGTGAAAGATCTGCTGACCCAGGAAGACGCCCGCCTAGATCCAGATGCCCCAGAGGAAGCCAAGCAGCTATGGAAGGAGAAGAGCAAGCTGTTCCTCTACGAAGGCAAGTTGTGCAGAAGGATTGTTAACCACCGGACGCACGAGTTGACCTGGCAAGTCGTGGTCCCAAGGCGAGATGCAGCTATGGTCCTGGGGGCTTACCATGACAGAGCGGGACACTTCGGTTGGAAGAAACTGGAGTTCCTACTAAGAGGAAGGTTCTTTTGGGTCGGCATGAGAGGAGCTGTGGAAAAATGGTGCAGAGACTGTGGCCCTTGTCACCTAAGGAGGAAGGACCGTACCAGCCAGAAGACACCCTTGAGGCCCATCGTCACCACGCAGCCTCTTGAGCTGGTAGCTCTGGACCATGTCAAATTGGCTCCCAGCCGGTCAGGATACATCTATGCCCTGACAATCGTGGACCACTATTCCCGTTTTCTAGTGGTGGTCCCGGTAAAGGACTTGACAGCCCAAACAGCGGCCAGAGCCTTCCAGCAATACTTCTGCCGTCCACACGGGTATCCGGAACAGGTCCTGACAGACCAGGGTCCAGCGTTCGAGGCTGAAATCTTCCAGGAGTTCTGCAACCTCTATGGCTGTAAGAAAATATGGACAACGCCTTACCACCCCCAAACCAACGGGATGTGTGAGAAGATGAACAATATAGTCATTGATCTCCTGAAGACGTTGCCCCTGGAGGAACGCAGCCTGTGGCCAGAAAAATTGCCGGACCTGGTAGACATGTACAACAACATCCCGGTGAACGCTACAAACTGCACCCCGGCTTACCTGATGCGAGCTAGACCAGGTAAGCTGCCCGTAGACCTGGAGATGGGAGTCCTAATACCTGAGGACACCTCCCCGGATGCGGACTGGGATGAGGAAAGGCAACTGCAGTACAAGAAGGTACAGGAGAGTGTGGAGAAGAGCCTGGCCCAGGTGAGAGAGAAGCAAGAAAGACTCTTCAATCAACACGCCCCTGCTAGTCCCCTAGAACCTGGTGAGCAAGTCCTAAAGCGAAAAAGAAGGCTACATAAGTTGGACGACCAGTGGGAAAGGGAACCCTACACCGTACTGCAGTCTGACCACGACAACCCAAAGGTGTGCGTAATCACCAAGGACGGAGGAGAAACCACTAGTGTCGTCTCCAGAGACCACCTCAAAAGATGCCCTGAGCAACTCCGTAGTGCAGAAGAGGATCAGAGTGACCTTGAACCCGCAGAGGACAAGGAAGAAATGATCAGCACCGTTCTCGGAGAGTTCCCTCAGTCCTGGACTCGCATAAATGATGCCATAGTGGTACCTGTCCTGCATTTCCTGCAACCGACACAGCAACAACCAACACCAGAGCCGGAAGGTGAAGAGGAGCTAGCGGTTCCAGAGGCAGAAGAGCCTGTACCAGCAGCCCAGGAGAGTCAACCCTCTGCTGACAGTGAGCCTGCCATGCCTGCGGTAAGCCAAAGGACCCGCAGACAGCTGCCTGCCCTACCTGTACACCCAGCTGGTAGCTGCACCCCTAACGCTAGTGGGAAAAGCAGAGTCAGTCCACCACCAGACAGTGGGTTAAGGAGGTCAACCAGGAGCACAAAGGGACAGATACCCGCTCGCTGGAGAATATAGAGTGTACTAAGATTGTAAATAACCCTGTTGCCAAATGTTGAATTGTTTGCCAAGTTACATGCATGTTTGGTAATTCTGTGTTTCAGTTTCTTGCAGCTACCGTAAGGACTCACAGGTTATGGACTTTTTATAACCGGGACCTTGTATGGACTGCATTCTGAGCCTAACCCAGGAATGAACTAAGACTGTGAAGGACTTGGGGTAGGACAGACCCCCACCTGGTTAAGGCTCCCGTTGTTTTGGTGATATGGACACCTGGTCACAGACCACACTGTGACCTTAAGAACTCAATTTGTGCGTCGTCTGTCTATTAATGTTTTATTGTTATGTATATTATCTTTGTTTACTGTTTAGTCCCGGAGTACTAAATTTCACTAGGGGGGAATGTGTCACTCTGACCTGGATGCCACAAGTGTAATTAAAGCTGTGTCTGAGAGCAAGTGGGAGGTTCTCTAGTCAGGGGAACATTAGCATGCAATGCCTCCTGTCTCAGGCCAGTAGGGGGAGCTGGCTGCCCCTATAAAAGCTGGTACTGAGGGCAGGGTTAGGGAGAACCAGATAACCTGTCTCAGGACTGAGACGTGTCTCAGCAGAGCAGGGACAGACAGTTTTGTATTGCACCTAAGAGGAAGTGTGGCAGGAGGAGAGCCACAAGCCAGAGACAAGAGGCGAAGTGAGCCTGTCTTGGCAGATAGAGGACTTAATCTACCAGACTTTGGTGTCTGAGGCTGGGAGGATTCCACATCCCCCAGCAGAGAACCAGTCCGCAAGGGACTGTACATTCCTTGGCCTAAGAAGCCTGGAGGCCCTGCCACAACCGAAGGGACCAGTAAAGACGTACAAGGCTGGGAGCAGAAAGGAACCCACGTCGCAGGCCATACAGGCGAGAATACACGGAAAGCTCGGAAACGTGGGCTGTTACCCTATCAGGAGGAGATAGCCAGAAGGAGCGCAGAAAGCACGGTAGGCCTACACCCTCACCCTGACCAGGGCCAATTTCCCCATTGCTCTCAGACATCCAGGTCCCCTCCTAGCTGGGACTGTTTATGGGTCAGTTTACCTGTTGTAGTAAAGACCCTGGACTGCAACTTGTTGTCCGTGTGCTCCTTGCTCCTCCAGCACTATCAGCACTGGGATTCTCACTACCATCACTCCCACCATCCATTATACTGCCCTGGGGCCGCACTCTTCCCGTGGGGAGTCACACTACCCTAGCTGCACACCTCATCAGCCCCAGCGGTCTGCATGCAGCGGCGGTTCCTAATAACCGCAATCCACGGGTGGCGTAGTCGGACATTATCAGCAGAACGTAGCAGACTACCATTGGCCTGACCACCCTGAGCCACGGAACCGGGTTGCCACTACTACTCCCACCGTTTCCCTAATTGCCCGGATCCGAGTGCCCCACGGCCCAGGGGGTGAGTCACATACCCTATAACTGTATAGCCGACTCTCTGCTTTCTAATGGGAATTTGTCGTTACTGTGGCCCTGCTCTATGTGTCTTTCTTTAAATTCTTAGTGGGGTTTTTCCCAAATTTTGGCAGCCCTTGCAGTCACAACATGGGCATTACCACTATAGGAGACCCGCTCCTTTATAATGGGAACATTTTTTTTACTGAGACCCTCCTCTATGTCTCTTCAAAGGGGTATTGGGTTGCGTCCAAATTTTTGGCAGCCCTTGCAGTCACTGGATACGCAATAACAGTATAGGAGACCCACTCGTTAATAATGGGAACAACAAAGCATAGCTGGCTGATGGCTCTCTAACAATAGCGAGGGCCGACTGCTGGCCTTTTAAGAATAGTAAGGGCCATCTGATGGCCCTATAAAAATAGGCTTTATGACTTTCAGAGTCCCTCCATCATAAATGAAACCGGATGTGTCTGATGATGTGTCACACACCACATTGCCAGATAAGGTTGTAAAATGTTAAAATGACATTTCCCGGTGAATGCATTTGTCTTAAAAAATAACGTAAAAAAAAACAAAACAATAGGATCTTTCTTTAGTATAAAAAACAGCATCACCAATTTATCCTCAATGTAATCACATTGTTCAGCTCATGCACCTCCTCCTCCATCTCCGAAATGACCACATCAGTCACAAGCTGACAGCACTGCAGCACTGCCTTGGCCAAGCGGCAACAGGCTGTGCTGAAGATAACATGCTTAATGCTTAATTGACAAACCGCCCAGCGTTGCAGAGTTGTTGAAAGCTGTAACACAGCAGCCTGATCTGTGGCTCTCACCGCTGAACATACAGCCAGGCATGGTCGTATGTGACAATAGGCGGAACCTGGTGACGGAGAAATGACACCCATAGTAGATACGGTTTCCCTCTATGCCAGTCCTTTCACCGTGCTAAATACAACTCTCATCAAAAAAAGCTGTGGACTGGCTCCGTACCGTCCCTGACCACATTCACCTGTCCACGTGTTTGTGGGTAGGCGGTCCTTCCTAGTAAGTGCACTGGGTAGGGCACGGGTAATGTTGTGGGACCCGTGCTTGTGGAAGGCGGAGACGATACCGGGAAAAATAATGGCTGCTGGGGACCGAGTATGGATACCCGGCCGCCGCCGGCATGAGGTTGTGAAAATCTTCCGCCTCCACGAGCCTAAAAGGCCACATTTCAAGTGAAAGCAGCTTTAGAGGACTTCCTGGGAGAAATGACAGCTGGGTAGATATGGTTTCCCAAGTCCTTTCACCAAGCTAAAGAATATGGCTGTGGTGAAATACAACTCAGCAAAAAAAGCTGTGGACTGGCTCTGTACCGTCCCTGGCCACATTCACCTGTCCACGTGTTTGTGGGTAGGCGGTCCTTCCCAGCAAGTGCACTGGGGAGGGCACGGGTAATGTTGCGGGACCCGTGCTTGTGGAAGGCGGAGACGACACCGGGAGAAACAGCGGCGGCTGGGGACCGAGTTTAGACACCCGGCCGCCGCCAGCATGAGGTTATGAAAAGCTTCCGCCTCCACGAGCCTAAAAGGCCATATTTCAAGTGCAAGCAGCTACCCAGAAATCTGTCAGTTTAGTGTTGCGGCCTGTGGGTGGGTGGCTGGCTGCATACTTGCGCTTGCATTCCAAGTAACAGAAAACTAAGCAGATGGTGGCCTCTATCATCATCATGGCCTCACCTCGGCACTATGAACTCTCTTGAAGGAGAAGCCAGGGCCCACCGGAGGAGTCTCTGGTTCTCTGGTGGGCCTGTCCAACCCTGCCGAGAAGCAGCTCTGGCTAAAAAAAGTGTGGGGGAAGGATCCCGGACACTCTATGGCTGCTTTTTTAATGTGGATCGGACATGCTTATGCATGTTATTTCTCAAACCGCATTGCAGATCAGGCCATTGTCCAACTCTGTATTCATGAAATTAAATGCACAAAGAAAGATGTTTGTGTGTCAAAGCTCCACCGACAAGTGCGAGTTGATGTTGGAAGGGCTGCCATTGCTTCTACAACAAGCTTCATTAGAGGACTTCCTGAGAGAAATGACACCCAGGGTAGATACGGTTTCTCTCTATGCCAGTCCTTTCACCGAGCTAAATACAACTCTCAGCAAAAAAAGCTGTGGACTGGCTCCTTACCATCCCTGGCCACATTCACCTGTCCATGTGTTTGTGGTTAGGCGGTCCTTCCCAGTAAGTGCACTGGGGAGGGCACGAGTAATGTTGTGGGACCCGTGCTTGGGGAAGGCGGAGACGATACCGGGAGAAATAGTGGAGGCTAGGGACCAAGTATGGACACCTGGCCGCCGCCGGCATGAGGTTATGAAAAGCTTCCGCCTCCACAAGTCTAAAAGGCCACATTTCAAGTGCAAGCAACTGTCAAAAATTTGGCAGTATAGTATTGCAACCTGTGGGTGGGTGGGTGGCTGGCTGCATACCTGCGCTTGCATTCCAAGGAATGGGGTAGGGAAAACTGAACGCTGCACTGGGACAAGGACGTGGACGGTGATTGTTGCAAGTCTGCAACGACAGGTGCATGGCGGGAGGCATCTTTGCATGCGCCAAGGATCACTTATGATGGGCACACTTTTAGGCAGTGACCTGGGAGTCAGAAATGCTTCCAGATGTCTTCCCCATGCTGTTCCCATGTATTTTCAGCGCTGTATGCATGTGTCTGATGATGTGTCACACACCACATGGCCAGATAAGGTTGTAAAATGGTAAAATGACATTTCCCAGTGAATGCATTTGTCACGGTTGAAAGCAATGCAAAAGTGAAAAAACGCATCAAAAACGCTACATGTGAACATAGCCCAAGGTGTGGAGGAGTATTTTTGGTTTGGGTTATTTATTTTGCATTATATACAAGTCATTACCCTGGAAAGGATGTTCATTAACATATTTCCCGGGAAAATCCATTTTGGTTTTGTTTTTGTATGTTTTATTGTGAGTCCGTAAAAGTGGCCTAATACTCTGACAACGTTGTTGACAGCAGTGACCTGGGAGTCAGAAATGCTTCCAGGGGTCTTCCCCATGCTGTCCCCATGTCATTTAAGCACTGTTCCCATCGATTTGGGCAATTTTTAGGCCCTCTGCAGACCGCCAGGGGGAGCCGCCTGAAAAATGCTCGAGTTTCCCATAGACTTACATTTGGCTCATTGCTCGGGTCGAGTACCCGAGTATTCCAATTTGCTCGACCCGAGCAACGAGTACCCGAGCATTTTAGTGCTCGCTCATCACTAGTAATTGCACTTTCCCACCGTCGCCTTCATGTGACCATGGCTGCTCAAATATTTGGGCATCACTACACGCAATCTCCTCTTGCCCCGCTTCAAGTGGACCGGGCGAGAGGCCCGAATCTACAAATGGAAAAGGGAACAGCTCTTCTGTGTGTCCAAGTGTGGGATCAGTTGTCTCCGGGCACTCGACATGGTGGGAGGAAGGAGGATCAGCGTAAGGAATATGCGGTCCAGACTCACGGCTACTGAGACTTGACAGTGTGGAAGACAGGGTGGTGGTGGTGGTGGCAAAGTGACTGGAAGCATTATCTGCTATCCAACCAACAACCTTTTGACACTGCTCTGGGTTTAATAGTGGTGTACTGAGGTCCCCTAGTAATTGGGATTGGAAGATTGAGCAACAAGATGTGGGTGTTTGCTGTGGCACAATTTCAGCTTGCCAACGGCCACGTCCTCGGCCTCTGCATGCACAATCACCATCATGTCCACTTCCCTGCCCCTTGCCACGCACCTTGCCCATTTTAAATGGAGGACAATTTTTTCCACGTTCACAAGAAATGGCTGATTTTGGAACGCAGTTATATGTGATACCTAGTGTGAATAGCTTGACCGACACACTGCAACAGAATGGAAATGGAAGAAATGTCTGATTTTGGAACAGTCTTATAGGTGATATGTCTGATAGAGAACCATGGTTTTAAATAACAGGCCAGTAATTTACTAATACTATTCTTCACAGACTCATGACAGACACACTGCAACAGAACGGAAAAAGAGGCCAATATTTTCCACGTTCAGTTCAAATTTCTGGATTTTTATCGTTGAAATATGGAACAGATCTGGCTTTATTCTGCAGTGTTAACAAGCAAATGGAGCAGAAAAATGGTGTACTCTGGATTGCTTTTAAAGCAAATAACCAGGATTAAGATAAAAAAAATTGCCTTGGCCCCTGATATCTGGGGCTATGTCTACAAATATCTGTAATTATTACAGCAGCAGCAGACAGGACGTTCAATGGAGCCTCTTGTGCTGTATCATACACTGCAGTCTGCCACATACACTGCCTGCCTGCATGCCTAGCACTTATGATATGCAGCTGGATTAGTCCTCAGAAGGACTGTTATTTCAGATGGATATATATATATTGTCAGGGTTCCACAGAGACGACACCAGGGAGATCCCCCAATATCTCACCATTGCCGTCACTCTGTCAGGATTTCGTCAGGGATTCGCGAGCACACGATCCCGATTACTCACTACGCAGCTATCGGCAAGTGAGCAGAAAGCGTATGGTGTCACACCTCCGGACTCCAACTCGTGGAATATGTGTACACGCCACTGTATGGTTACTGCCGGCTTCACGATAGCCCAATTAATATTATTCGCTGTCACCACCGGCCGAGTTTGAACTATAATACTGGCCTGGACGGACGCCTGCTTTCTGGTAGCGTATATGGCTTCGGGGGAGGGAATGATTACAGGGCAAAAGAAACAGAGCTATTAAATTTTACATTTAATCCAAAAGGAGGCAGTGTTTAGGAAAAATATACAAAGATTTTACAAATGGACATTTACAGTACAGAATAGACAGTTACATAAAATAAACAGAACTACAGAAGAAACTTACTATAGAGTTCGCAGAGATGAATCAGTATAGCTGGAGGAGGTGCTCCCCGATTTGATCTGAGCGTTATCGAACACGATCCGTTGCTTATAGTATCTATACCCCCTGGCAATGAATATGGATCAATCTTCAGTTGGCTCTTTTATGCCAAAGGGGGAGACCGGCCCACACACCCCTATGATGACATCATGTGGGCTCGGGCTCCACCCTTCATGTTTTTATAAAAATATCTAACTTCCGCGATACTTCTTGCTGGTTGCCCTCAGAAGCTTGCAAGCCTTTCTTTAGAGACCACACAGGGCGTAGCTGCGACTCGTTATTCTAGTACTTTTGCATCACCGCTCCCTGGAGGGGCTTACAGCTATGGAAAAATAAGCATATTGCTCCTTGGCTGACCCTGCCACTAAAAATATGGGTCCTGCTATTATCGCCATATTCCATATCGAAAATTGCCTTTTACATTGTCAGCTCTTTTCTTGTGACAAATGGTGGATAAGGGAGGGGTGAGAGGGAAAAGGGGTTTGGGAGAAATTGTTAATATTCTTAATATTTCTCTGACATATATGTTGTGGAATATCTATACTAACAGGACATTTTATGAATCCTCTTGTGCTGTATCATACACTGCAGTCTGCCACATACTGTGCTTGCCTGCCTAGCACTGATTATATGCAGCTGGATTAGTCCTCAGAAGGACTGTTAGTTCAGATGGATATATATATATATATATATATATATATATATATATATATATATATATATATATGTTGTGGAATACCTATACTCACTATAAACAAGCAAATTTCCCCCTGACTCAGAAGTACCTCTCCCTACTCTGCTTGATCTCGGTGTAGACTGTGACGAGCATGGCAGCGCCCGGTCTTATATAGACCTAATGTCGCTGTGCGGCCAGCCAATCACTGTAATGCCAGAACCAACATGGCTACGGCATTACAGTGAGTGGCAGGCAATCCCTGCATGTTCATTGGCTCTTTAAAGAGCACCAAACATGCAGGGAGGGGACCCGAGCTCCAACCCGAGCAACCCGGAAATACTCATTGAGCGCCGAGCTTGTCGAGCACAGTGATGCTCGAGTGAGTACCGAGCAGTGGCGAGCACGTTCGCTCATCACTAGTAACCACCCATCATCAGTATCTGGTGACCGCCCATCTTCTCCATCATCAGTATCTGGTGACCGACTGCCGCCTCCATCATCAGTATCTGGTGACTGTCCGTCACCCCCATCATCAGTATCTGGTGACCACCCGTCGCCTTCATTACTTCTTCTTGTCACTTGTACTCAGTTTATGAAAGATCTTGGTAGGATGTCTGTGGGGCCGGATCATTACCTCCACAACTCCTCATTCTTAATTACATTGGTTGGATGTTGGGTGTTGTTGTTCAGACGCAGAAAAAATTTGAAGCCAATCAGACGCCTCCTGTTGGTTTTACATGAATGATAACTATTTGAAAGGATTAATCCTGACCAAATCCACAACTCCACCTGCTGAAATGCAGCCCCAGACCTGCAGGACCCTCCACCATGGGTCATCGCTCTGCAGACCCTCATTATTGTGCCAGACCCTCCAGGAACAATCTGCCTCCTGTTACAGCTGAATATTCCACATTTTACTCCTCAATCTAGCGACCTGCTGACATTTTTCTGCCCCCCCAATTCCATGTTTTAGTGCATAGGTGAGTCGATTGTCTTTTTTTCCATGTGGAAGGTTTTTCGCCACAATTCTGCTATGAAGACCACTTCTGGCCAGACTTCTCTGAACAGTAGATTGTGCAGCTGGTACCTCTGGTCGCTGCCAGTTCTGAGCTGATGGCACTGCTGGACATCTTCTGATTTTGAAGAGAAGAGCATGATGTGTCTCATCTGCTGCACTAAGTTTCCATGGCCGACCACAGCGTCAACTGTCCTCAACTTTGCCCATTTCTTGGTGTCCTCAATGCTGATAAATCCAGGAGATACTCACCCATCATGTAACTCCATCAGGAGGCATCTGATCAGCTCAAAATTTATTCCACAGCTGGACAATGACCACAAACATCCAGCATCCATCATAAGTCCTGGGAGTGATGAGATTTACATTTCTCTTTTCTTCATGAACTTTGCATTTTGTTAATTGATGAAAGTAAAATATTAACTCTTTTATGTTTGAAAACAATCTACTCTGCATCATTTTTCCACACCTGCATACAACTTTTGCACAGAACTGTATACAGCAGTGTTCAAAATAATAACAGTGTGTTCAGAAACATGAGTTAAGTGCAAAATCTTTCTACTAGTTGTTATTTCCAGCATTGGGAACATTGCTCACTGTTTTCTAATTCACAACATGAAGAAAATTGTATATAATTTTAACTACTTTACAGAAAATAACAAAAAATGAACATTGTTCTGTTCTAAAAAATAGCAGTGTTTGCATTTGTCTTCACAAAGTCACAATATGTCTTTTTCTGAGGATTTAGCATCCTGTGAATCACTAACCTAATATTTAGTTGTTACTCAGTTTTTTAGAACTGCTTCATATCTATGTTGCATAGAGTCAACCAACTTTTGGCCTCTGTCAGCTGTTATTCCAGCCCAGGATGCTTTGACTACATCCCACAATTTTTTGGCATTTGTTGACTCTACCTCAGAAACAGCATTTTTGATGTCACCCCACAAGTGTTCTATCTGACTAAGGTCCGGGGATTGGGCTGGCCACTCCATAACCTCAATTTTGTTGGACTGGAGCAAAGATTTTACTCGTTTACTGGTGTGTTTAGGGTCATTGTCTTGTTGAAGCACTCATTTCAAGGGCATATCCTCTTCAAGGCAACATGACCTCTTCAACTATTTTAATATATGCAAACTGGTCCATGATCCCTGGTATGCGGTAAATAGCTCCAGCACCATAGTAAGAGAAACATGCCCATATCATGATGCTTCCACCATGCTTCACTGTCATCAGAGTGTACTGTGGCTGAATGCAGAGTTTGGGGGTCATCTGATGAACTGTCTGTGGCCCTTGGACCCAAAAAGAACTATTTTACTTTCATCAGTCCACAAAATGTTTCTCCATTTCTCTTTAGGACAGTGGATGTGTTCTTTGACAAATTGTATCCGCTTCAGTACATGTCTATTTTTTAACAGTGGGACTTTGCGGGGACTTCTTGCTAAGAGATTAGCTTCACACAGGTGTCTTCTAACTGTCACAGTCCTCACAGGTAACGTGAGACTGTCTGTGATCATCCTGGAGCTGATCATTTGCTGAGTTTTTGCCAGCGAATGATTGACCTCACTGATTGAACTCCACATTGCTATTATATTGAACACATCCACGTACAATTAATTATTCACATACACAAACTCAAAAACCTGCAGATCATGAATGCGGAGTCTGGTGGTTTTCTTACAATCTACTGCACCAACTGGTAAATTGTTTGACATGTGGTGATATAGTTTATACCAAAAAACAGTGATTAATCTGGTTAGTCATATTGGACTGATATTATTTTGAACACTACTGTATATAATTTATATGAGCAGATCATTAATATTCCACAGTACATAAAGAGAAAAGGCAAAGAAGAAACAATGAACCTCATGAGTCCTAATCAAAGTAAAAGTTTCTCTGCCAATTACCCAAAGAGCAAATAATAAAGCAAATGAAGAAAGTATTTTCAGTGGATTCCCCTTTAAAATCAATTTTGTCCTAAATGAAGTTGTGAGTACAAAATGACTGTCCAAACCAAGCATAGTCGCTCACAACGTACACCTTCCACCTACTAGCCTTCTCTCTCTCTGCGGAGGTGGATGCACAACAAGTAGATGTACAGGAGCACTGAACGGCTCTTCCACACCATGAGTGCCCCCAGCTCCTGTGCTTGGTTTGGACAGTCATTTTTTGCTGACCGACTATATATTCTTGTGATCTGCTTGGTTATGGGATACATGGAGGCTCTGTACTAATAGAGATAGTCTGTGATCAGGAGCTGAGGACTCACGTCATTCTCCAGGTTGAATTCCTTGTCGCATACTGGAGAGCTGCTCTTCGATTTCCCAAAGTCCTTAAAACTGCTGGAACGTTGTAATGATAGCTAAGGAAGAAGAAGGAAAGAAGAAAGGAAATGACAAATTTGCATTAATTCTCTAGACCATGACTTGGGAAAATCCAAAAACTAACACATCACAGGAGTCTTACATTTTTTTAATGCATAGTTTTTACCTCTAGAAGTCATAATTCGATTATTATTGAAGTTTTTGTGATTGTTTTTGCAAAATGTTTTTGTTTCAAGTCTTATAATAAGGTGCAAATATTTTACCAATAATTAGTCTTTAATATCTGTAGAGCGGTGAAAAAATTTCATGGGGCAAAAAGTTTTCCACAACTCTGTACAAATCTAATATTACCATCCTAGAGATCCCTGCACCAAAAAGCGCCGGGTTAACATAAGCTCCGCACTTGCTTCTCTTTTTCACCACAAAACTCAAGTTCCTCTTTAGCCATTTTAAAAATTCAAACAAACAAGAAAGATTCCTAAAATTATCTTTTTTTAGTGTAAAAAAACTCTCACCCCAAAGTAGTTCCTCTAAGATGGAAAAACACCGCAGTAATAATTTACATCCCCAAAACAAAATTCAGGACTTATTGAAGAAAGCACCAAGAATATAAGACCTCAAAGTAGCAAAAGTCAAACAAGTAATTATATTCTTTTACACTTTGTGCAGAATTATTAGGTCATTTGCATTAGCCGTAGGTGATATACTCGTCTTTCACGTCCCAGCACGCTACTTGAAGATGGAGGTCCTGGCTGGAGGTTTGGACTTAGTCTGTGGGGGGCGCTATGCCCTTGCAAGTCCCATGATGCCGGTGACTTCAGCTGGCAAGGACCAGATGTTGAACAGTTCAATGATGGAGACCACCGCTCAAAAATAAACAGTCTTTTACTCAATATTAACGTGGTGGGAACTATGTACAACATTTCAGAGATGGGACTAGCCCAGAGAGGGATGAGCTATCTAACAAAATCGAGAGGGCTTCCCGTAACGGGCCAGGATGGAACCAGGAATGTGGAGACGAAGAGAGTGCCCTGGGTGGTAGTTCCAAGTCGTCAGCAAGCTGAGAAGCTAAGTACCAGCCATATTAGCAAAATAATTCCCTTAAGAGGAAAGAGGATGTGGATTCGCGGGTTGAGAAAAGGACTCTCACTGACTGGACTTTAGTAGTGTAGTTTAGTGGTGAAGACAGAGAAACTTGAGGCAGTAAGAAAGTAAACTCGAAGAGGTAGAGAGACTGTGTGTGAAGATGCTCCGTATGGTGAACCGCCCTGGGTCCATCCTGGCCAGTTACAGGAAGCCCTCTCCTATTTTTTAACATAGCCCATCCCTCTCTGGGCTAGTCTTAATTCTTAACTCTATAGATGCCTAATGACTACCTGTTGCTGGGCAGATTACAACACCAAAACTCATAACGCATACTACAATACACATTATTATTATTATTTTATTATTATAATTAATTTATATAGCGCCATTGATTCCATGGCGCTGTACATAAGGGGGTTACATACCAAATAAGAATATCACTACAGTAAACAAAGTAACAATGATAGACTGGTACGGAGGGAAGAGGACCCTGCCTACATCATAACAGTACTTGTGTCTTCAAGAGGGAACGTAGGCAGTACGTCCATCTCCGTACATAAGAACCCAACATCAATGTCCATTTATGACATTTCCACAGATCTCAGTGATAATAGTAATATACAGTATATAGTAATATGGCCGCTCTTCTCCTCAGTGTGATATAGTAATATATATAGTAATATGGCCGCTCTTCTCCTCAGTGTGATATAGTAATATATATAGTAATATGGTCGCCCTTCTCCTCAGTGTGATACAGTAATATGACCGCCCTTCTCCTCAGTGTGATATAGTAATATATATAGTAATATGGCCGCCCTTCTCCTCAGTGGTAATATAGTAATATATATAGTAATATGGCCGCTCTTCTCCTCAGTGTGATATAGTAATATATATAGTAATATGGCCGCCCTTCTCCTCAGTGTGATATAGTAATATATATAGTAATATGGCCGCCCTTCTCCTCAGTGTGATATAGTAATATATATAGTAATATGGCCGCCCTTCTCCTCAGTGTGATATAGTAATATATATAGTAATATGGCCGTTCTTCTCCTCAGTGTGATACAGTAATATATAAAGCAATATGGCCGCTCTTCTCCTCAGTGTGATATAGTAATATATATAGTAATATGGTCGCCCTTCTCCTCAGTGTGATACAGTAATATATATAGTAATATGGCCGCCCTTCTCCTCAGTGTGATATAGTAATATATTTAGTAATATGGCCGCCCTTCTCCTCAGTGTGATATAGTAATATGTATAGTAATATGGCCGTCCTTCTCCTCAGTGTGATATAGTAATATATATTGTAATATGGCCGCCCTTCTCCTCAGTGTGATACAGTAATATATATAGTAATATGGCCGCTCTTCTCCTCAGTGTGATATAGTAATATATAGTAATATGGTCGCTCTCCTCCTCAGTGTGATATAGTAATATACATAGTAATATGGCCACCCTTCTACTCAGTGTGATATAGTAATATGTATAGTAATATGGCCGCCCTTCTTCTCAGTGTGATACAGTAATATATGTAGTAATATGGCCGTCCTTCTCCTCAGTGTGATACAGTAATATATATAGTAATATGGCCGCCCTTCTCCTCAGTGTGATATAGTAATATATATAGTAATATGGCCGCCCTACTCCTCAGTGTGATATAATAATATATATAGTAATATGGCCGCCCTTCTCCTCAGTGTGATATAGCAATATGTATAGTAATATGGCCGCCCTTCTCCTCAGTGTGATACAGTAATATATATAGTAATATGGCCGCCCTTCTAGTCAGTGTGATATAGTAATATATATAGTAATATGGCCGACCTTCTCCTCAGTGTGATATAGTAATATATTTAGTAATATGGCCGCCCTTCTCCTCAGTGTGATATAGTAATATGTATAGTAATATGGCCGTCCTTCTCCTCAGTGTGATATAGTAATATATATTGTAATATGGCCGCTCTTCTCCTCAGTGTGATACAGTAATATATATAGTAATATGGCCGCTCTTCTCCTCAGTGTGATATAGTAATATATAGTAATATGGTCGCTCTCCTCCTCAGTGTGATATAGTAATATACATAGTAATATGGCCACCCTTCTCCTCAGTGTGATATAGTAATATGTATAGTAATATGGCCGCCCTTCTCCTCAGTGTAATACAGTAATATATATAGTAATATGGCCGTCCTTCTCCTCAGTGTGATACAGTAATATATATAGTAATATGGCCGCCCTTCTCCTCAGTGTGATATAGTAATATATATAGTAATATGGCCGCCCTACTCCTCAGTGTGATATAATAATATAAATAGTAATATGGCCGCCCTTCTCCTCAGTGTGATATAGCAATATGTATAGTAATATGGCCGCCCTTCTCCTTAGTGTGATACAGTAATATATATAGTAATATGGCCGCCCTTCTAGTCAGTGTGATATAGTAATATATATAGTAATATGGCCGACCTTCTCCTCAGTGTGATACAGTAATATATATAGGAATATGGCCGCCCTTCTCCTCAGTGTGATATAGTAATATATATAGTAACATGGCCGCCCTTCTCCTCAGTGTGATATAGTAATATATATAGTAATATGGTCGCCCTTCTCCTCCGTGATGATATAGTAGTATATATAGTAATATGGCAGCCCTTCTCCTCAGTGTGATATAGTAATATATATAGTAATATGGCTGCCCTTCTCCTCAGTGTGATGTAGTAATAAATATAGTAATATGGCCGCTCTTCTCCTCAGTGTGATATAGTAATATATATAGTATTATGGCCGCCCTTCTCCTCAGTGTGATATAGTAATATATGTAGTAATATGGCCGCCCTTCTCCTCAGTGTGATATAGTAATATATATAGTAATATGGCCACCCTTCTCCTCAGTGTGATATAGTAATATGTATAGTAATATGGCCGCCCTTCTTCTCAGTGTGATATAGTAATATATATTGTAATATGGCCGCTCTTCTCCTCAGTGTGATATAGTAATATACATAGTAATATGGCCGCTCTTCTCCTCAGTGTGATATAGTAATATATACAGTAATATGGCCGCCCTTCTCCTCAGTGTGATATAGTAATATATATAGTAAAGTGGCCGCCCTTCTCCTCAGTGTGATATAGTAATATATATAGTATTATGGCCGGCCTTCTCCTCAGTGTGATATAGTAATATACATAGTAATATGGCCGCCCTTCTCCTCAGTGTGAAATAGTAATATATATAATAATATGGCCGCCCTTCTCCTCAGTGTGATATAGTAATATATATAGTAATCAGCTGCCCTTCTCCTCAGTGTGATATAGTAATATATATAGTAATATGGCCGCTCTTCTCCTTAGTGTGATATAGTAATATATTTAGTAAAATGGCCGCTCTTCTCCTCAGTGTGATATAGGAATATATATAGTAATATGACCACCCTTCTCCTCAGTGTGATATAGTAGTATATATAGTAACATGGCCGCCCTTCTCCTCAGTGTGATATAGTAGTATATATAGTAATATGGCCGCTCTTCTCCTCAGTGTGATATAGTAATATATATAGTAATATGGCCGCCCTTCTCCTCAGTGTGATATAGTAATATATATAGTAATATGGCCGCCCTACTCCTCAGTGTGATATAATAATATATATAGTAATATGGCCGCCCTTCTCCTCAGTGTGATATAGCAATATGTATAGTAATATGGCCGCCCTTCTCCTCAGTGTGATACAGTAATATATATAGTAATATGGCCGCCCTTCTAGTCAGTGTGATATAGTAATATATATAGTAATATGGCCGACCTTCTCCTCAGTGTGATACAGTAATATATATAGGAATATGGCCGCCCTTCTCCTCAGTGTGATATAGTAATATATATAGTAACATGGCCGCCCTTCTCCTCAGTGTGATATAGTAATATATATAGTAATATGGTCGCCCTTCTCCTCCGTGATGATATAGTAGTATATATAGTAATATGGCAGCCCTTCTCCTCAGTGTGATATAGTAATATATATAGTAATATGGCTGCCCTTCTCCTCAGTGTGATGTAGTAATAAATATAGTAATATGGCCGCTCTTCTCCTCAGTGTGATATAGTAATATATATAGTATTATGGCCGCCCTTCTCCTCAGTGTGATATAGTAATATATGTAGTAATATGGCCGCCCTTCTCCTCAGTGTGATATAGTAATATATATAGTAATATGGCCGCCATTCTCCTCAGTGTGATATAGTAATATGTATAGTAATATGGCCGCCCTTCTTCTCAGTGTGATATAGTAATATATATTGTAATATGGCCGCTCTTCTCCTCAGTGTGATATAGTAATATACATAGTAATATGGCCGCTCTTCTCCTCAGTGTGATATAGCAATATATATAGTAATATGGCCGCACTTCTCCTCAGTGTGATATAGTAATATATAGTAATATGGCCACCCTGCTCCTCAGCGTGATATAGTAATATATAGTAATATGGCCGCCCTTCTCCTCAGTGTGATATAGTAATATATATAGTAATATGGCCGCTCTTCTCAGTGTGATATAGTAATATATAGTAATATGGCCACCCTTCTCCTCAGTGTGATATAGTAATATATATAGTAATATGGCCGCTCTTCTCCTCAGTGTGATATAGTAATATGCATAGTAATATGGCCGCTCTTCTCCTTAGTGTGATATAGTAATATATATAGTAATATGGCTGCCCTCCTCCTCAGTGTGATATAGTAATATGTATAGTAATATGGCCGCTCTTCTCCTTAGTGTGATATAGTAATATATATAGTAATATGGCCGCCCTTCTCCTCAGTGTGATATAGTAATATATATAGTAATATGGCCGCTCTTCTCCTTAGTGTGATATAGTAATATATATAGTAATATGGCCGCCCCTCTCCTCAGTGTGATATAGTAATATATATAGTAATATGGCCACCCTTCTCCTCAGTGTGATATAGTAATATATACAGTAATATGGCCGCCCTTCTCCTCAGTGTGATATAGTAATATACATAGTAATATGGCCGCCCTTCTCCTCACTGTGATATAGTAATATATATAGTAATATGGCCGCTCTTCTCCTCAGCGTGATATAGTAATATATAGTAATATGGCCGCCCTTCTGCTTAGTGTGATATAGTAATATATATAGTAATATGGCCGTTCTTCTCCTCAGTGTGATATAGTAATATATAGTAATATGGCCACCCTTCTCCTCAGCGCGATATAGTAATATATATAGTAATATGGCCGCCATTCTGATTAGTGTGTTATAGTAATATATACAGTAATATGGCTAATATGGCCGCCCTTCTCCTCAGTGTGATATAGTAATATATATAGTAATATGGCCGCTCTTCTCCTCAGTGTGATATAGTAATATACATAGTAATATGGACGCTCTTCTCCTTAGTGTGATATAGTAATATATATAGTAATATGGCCGCCCTTCTCCTCAGTGTGATATAGTAATATATATAGTAATATGGCAGCCCTTCTCCTTAGTGTGATATAGTAATATATATAGTAATATGGCCGCACTTCTCAGTGTGATATAGTAGTATATATAGTAATATGGCCGCACTTCTCCTCAGTGTGATATAGTAATATATATAGTAATATGGCCGCACTTCTCCTCAGTGTGATATAGTAATATATATAGTAATATGGCCGCCCTTCTCCTCAGTGTGATATAGTAATATATATAGTAATATGGCCGCCCTTCTCCTCAGTGTGATATAGTACTATATATAGTAATATGGCCGCCCTTCTCCTCAGTGTGATATAGTAATATATATAGCAATATGGCCGCCCTTCTCCTCTGTGTGATATAGTAATATATATAGTAATATGGCCGCCCTTCTCCTCAGTGTGATATATGAATATATATAGTAATATGGCCGCCCTTCTCCTCAGTGTGATATAGTAATATATATAGTAATATGGCCGCCCTTCTCCTCAGTTTGATATAGTAATATATACAGTAATATGGCCGCCCTTCTCCTCAGTGTGATATAGTAATATATACAGTAATATGGCCGCCCTTCTCCTCAGTGTGATATAGTAATATATATAGTAAAGTGGCCGCCCTTCTCCTCAGTGTGATATAGTAATATATATAGTATTATAGCCGGCCTTCTCCTCAGTGTGATATAGTAATATACATAGTAATATGGCCGCCCTTCTCCTCAGTGTGAAATAGTAATATATATAATAATATGGCCGCCCTTCTCCTCAGTGTGATATAGTAATATATATAGTAATCAGCTGCCCTTCTCCTCAGTGTGATATAGTAATATATATAGTAATATGGCCGCTCTTCTCCTTAGTGTGATATAGTAATATATTTAGTAAAATGGCCGCTCTTCTCCTCAGTGTGATATAGGAATATATATAGTAATATGACCACCCTTCTCCTCAGTGTGATATAGTAGTATATATAGTAACATGGCCGCCCTTCTCCTCAGTGTGATATAGTAGTATATATAGTAATATGGCCGCTCTTCTCCTCAGTGTGATATAGTAATATATATAGTAATATGGCCGCTCTTCTCCTCAGTGTGATATAGTAATATATATAGTAATATGGTCGCCCTTCTCCTCAGTGTGATACAGTAATATGACCGCCCTTCTCCTCAGTGTGATATAGTAATATATTTAGTAATATGGCCGCCCTTCTCCTCAGTGTGATGTAGTAATATGTATAGTAATATGGCCGTCCTTCTCCTCAGTGTGATATAGTAATATATATTGTAATATGGCCGCTCTTCTCCTCAGTGTGATATAGTAATATATAAAGTAATATGGCCGCTCTTCTCCTCAGTGTGATATAGTAATATATAGTAATATGGCCGCTCTCCTCCTCAGTGTGATATAGTAATATACATAGTAATATGGCCGCCCTTCTCCTCAGTGTGATATAGTAATATGTATAGTAATATGGCCGCCCTTCTCCTCAGTGTGATACAGTAATATATATAGCAATATGGCCGCCCTTCTCCTCAGTGTGATATAGTAATATATATAGTAATATGGCCGCCCTTCTCCTCAGTGTGATATAGTAATATATATAGTAATATGGCCGCCCTACTCCTCAGTGTGATATAATAATATATATAGTAATATGGCCGCCCTTCTCCTCAGTGTGATATAGTAATATATATAGTAATATGGCCGCCCTTCTTCTCAGTGTGATATAGTAATATGTATAGTAATATGGCCGCCCTTCTCCTCAGTGTGATACAGTAATATATATAGTAATATGGCCGCCCTTCTCCTCAGTGTGATATAGTAATATATATAGTAATATGGCCGCCCTTCTCCTCAGTGTGATATAGTAATATATATAGTAATATGGCCGCCCTTCTCCTCCGTGATGATATAGTAGTATATATAGTAATATGGCCGTCCTTCTCCTCAGTGTGATATAGTAATATATATAGTAATATGGCCGCCCTTCTCCTCCGTGATGATATAGTAGTATATATAGTAATATGGCCGCCCTTCTCCTCAGTGTGATATAGTAATATATATAGTAATATGGCTGCCCTTCTCCTCAGTGTGATATAGTAATATATATAGTAATATGGCCGCTCTTCTCCTCAGTGTGATATAGTAATATATATAGTAATATGGCCGCCCTTCTCCTCAGTGTGATATAGTAATATTTATAGTAATATGGCCGCCCTTCTCCTCAGTGTGATACAGTAATATATATAGAAATATGGCCGCCCTTCTCCTCAGTGTGATATAGTAATATATATAGTAATATGGCCGCCCTTCTCCTCAGTGTGATATAGTAATATGTATAGTAATATGGCCGCCCTTCTCCTCAGTGTGATATAGTAATATATATTGTAATATGGCCGCCCTGCTCCTCAGTGTGATATAGTAATATACATAGTAATATGGCCGCTCTTCTCCTCAGTGTGATATAGTACTATATATAGTAATATGGCCGCCCTTCTCCTCAGTGTGATATAGTAATATATATAGCAATATGGCCGACCTTCTCCTCTGTGTGATATAGTAATATATATAGTAATATGGCCGCCCTTCTCCTCAGTGTGATATATGAATATATATAGTAATATGGCCGCCCTTCTCCTCAGTGTGATATAGTAATATATATAGTAATATGGCCGCCCTTCTCCTCAGTTTGATATAGTAATATATACAGTAATATGGCCGCCCTTCTCCTCAGTGTGATATAGTAATATATAGAGTAATATGGCCGCCCTTCTCCTCAGTGTGATATAGTAATATATATAGTAAAGTGGCCGCCCTTCTCCTCAGTGTGATATAGTAATATATATAGTATTATGGCCGGCCTTCTCCTCAGTGTGATATAGTAATATACATAGTAATATGGCCGCCCTTCTCCTCAGTGTGAAATAGTAATATATATAATAATATGGCCGCCCTTCTCCTCAGTGTGATATAGTAATATATATAGTAATCAGCTGCCCTTCTCCTCAGTGTGATAAAGTAATATATATAGTAATATGGCCGCTCTTCTCCTTAGTGTGATATAGTAATATATTTAGTAAAATGGCCGCTCTTCTCCTCAGTGTGATATAGGAATATATATAGTAATATGACCACCCTTCTCCTCAGTGTGATATAGTAGTATATATAGTAACATGGCCGCCCTTCTCCTCAGTGTGATATAGTAGTATATATAGTAATATGGCCGCTCTTCTCCTCAGTGTGATATAGTAATATATATAGTAATATGGCCGCTCTTCTCCTCAGTGTGATATAGTAATATATATAGTAATATGGTCGCCCTTCTCCTCAGTGTGATACAGTAATATGACCGCCCTTCTCCTCAGTGTGATATAGTAATATATTTAGTAATATGGCCGCCCTTCTCCTCAGTGTGATGTAGTAATATGTATAGTAATATGGCCGTCCTTCTCCTCAGTGTGATATAGTAATATATATTGTAATATGGCCGCTCTTCTCCTCAGTGTGATATAGTAATATATAAAGTAATATGGCCGCTCTTCTCCTCAGTGTGATATAGTAATATATAGTAATATGGCCGCTCTCCTCCTCAGTGTGATATAGTAATATACATAGTAATATGGCCGCCCTTCTCCTCAGTGTGATATAGTAATATGTATAGTAATATGGCCGCCCTTCTCCTCAGTGTGATACAGTAATATATATAGCAATATGGCCGCCCTTCTCCTCAGTGTGATATAGTAATATATATAGTAATATGGCCGCCCTTCTCCTCAGTGTGATATAGTAATATATATAGTAATATGGCCGCCCTACTCCTCAGTGTGATATAATAATATATATAGTAATATGGCCGCCCTTCTCCTCAGTGTGATATAGTAATATATATAGTAATATGGCCGCCCTTCTTCTCAGTGTGATATAGTAATATGTATAGTAATATGGCCGCCCTTCTCCTCAGTGTGATACAGTAATATATATAGTAATATGGCCGCCCTTCTCCTCAGTGTGATATAGTAATATAAATAGTAATATGGCCGCCCTTCTCCTCAGTGTGATATAGTAATATATATAGTAATATGGCCGCCATTCTCCTCCGTGATGATATAGTAGTATATATAGTAATATGGCCGTCCTTCTCCTCAGTGTGATATAGTAATATATATAGTAATATGGCCGCCCTTCTCCTCCGTGATGATATAGTAGTATATATAGTAATATGGCCGCCCTTCTCCTCAGTGTGATATAGTAATATATATAGTAATATGGCTGCCCTTCTCCTCAGTGTGATATAGTAATATATATAGTAATATGGCCGCTCTTCTCCTCAGTGTGATATAGTAATATATATAGTAATATGGCCGCCCTTCTCCTCAGTGTGATATAGTAATATTTATAGTAATATGGCCGCCCTTCTCCTCAGTGTGATACAGTAATATATATAGAAATATGGCCGCCCTTCTCCTCAGTGTGATATAGTAATATATATAGTAATATGGCCGCCCTTCTCCTCAGTGTGATATAGTAATATGTATAGTAATATGGCCGCCTTTCTCCTCAGTGTGATATAGTAATATATATTGTAATATGGCCGCCCTGCTCCTCAGTGTGATATAGTAATATACATAGTAATATGGCCGCTCTTCTCCTCAGTGTGATATAGTAATATATATAGTAATATGGACGCACTTCTCCTCAGTGTGATATAGTAATATATATAGTAATATGGCCGCACTTCTCCTCAGTGTGATATAGTAATATATATAGTAATATGGCCGCCCTTCTCCTCAGTGTGATATAGTAATATATATAGTAATATGGCCGCCCTTCTCCTCAGTGTGATATAGTAATATATATAGTAATATGGCCGCCCTTCTCCTCAGTGTTATATAGTACTATATATAGTAATATGGCCGCCCTTCTCCTCAGTGTGATATAGTAATATATATAGCAATATGGCCGCCCTTCTCCTCTGTGTGATATAGTAATATATATAGTAATATGGCCGCCCTTCTCCTCAGTGTGATATATGAATATATATAGTAATATGGCCGCCCTTCTCCTCAGTGTGATATAGTAATATATATAGTAATATGGCCGCCCTTCTCCTCAGTTTGATATAGTAATATATACAGTAATATGGCCGCCCTTCTCCTCAGTGTGATATAGTAATATATACAGTAATATGGCCGCCCTTCTCCTCAGTGTGATATAGTAATATATATAATAATATGGCCGCCCTTCTCCTCAGTGTGATATAGTAATATATATAGTATTATGGCCGGCCTTCTCCTCAGTGTGATATAGTAATATACATAGTAATATGGCCGCCCTTCTCCTCAGTGTGAAATAGTAATATATATAATAATATGGCCGCCCTTCTCCTCAGTGTGATATAGTAATATATATAGTAATCAGCTGCCCTTCTCCTCAGTGTGATATAGTAATATATATAGTAATATGGCCGCTCTTCTCCTTAGTGTGATATAGTAATATATTTAGTAAAATGGCCGCTCTTCTCCTCAGTGTGATATAGGAATATATATAGTAATATGACCACCCTTCTCCTCAGTGTGATATAGTAGTATATATAGTAACATGGCCGCCCTTCTCCTCAGTGTGATATAGTAGTATATATAGTAATATGGCCGCTCTTCTCCTCAGTGTGATATAGTAATATATATAGTAATATGGCCGCTCTTCTCCTCAGTGTGATATAGTAATATATATAGTAATATGGTCGCCCTTCTCCTCAGTGTGATACAGTAATATGACCGCCCTTCTCCTCAGTGTGATATAGTAATATATTTAGTAATATGGCCGCCCTTCTCCTCAGTGTGATGTAGTAATATGTATAGTAATATGGCCGTCCTTCTCCTCAGTGTGATATAGTAATATATATTGTAATATGGCCGCTCTTCTCCTCAGTGTGATATAGTAATATATAAAGTAATATGGCCGCTCTTCTCCTCAGTGTGATATAGTAATATATAGTAATATGGCCGCTCTCCTCCTCAGTGTGATATAGTAATATACATAGTAATATGGCAGCCCTTCTCCTCAGTGTGATATAGTAATATGTATAGTAATATGGCCGCCCTTCTCCTCAGTGTGATACAGTAATATATATAGCAACATGGCCGCCCTTCTCCTCAGTGTGATATAGTAATATATATAGTAATATGGCCGCCCTTCTCCTCAGTGTGATATAGTAATATATATAGTAATATGGTCGCCCTACTCCTCAGTGTGATATAATAATATATATAGTAATATGGCCGCCCTTCTCCTCAGTGTGATATAGTAATATATATAGTAATATGGCCGCCCTTCTTCTCAGTGTGATATAGTAATATATATAGTAATATGGCCGCCCTTCTCCTCAGTGTGATATAGTAATATATATAGTAATATGGCCGCCCTTCTCCTCCGTGATGATATAGTAGTATATATAGTAATATGGCCGTCCTTCTCCTCAGTGTGATATAGTAATATATATAGTAATATGGCCGCCCTTCTCCTCCGTGATGATATAGTAGTATATATAGTAATATGGCCGCCCTTCTCCTCAGTGTGATATAGTAATATATATAGTAATATGGCTGCCCTTCTCCTCAGTGTGATATAGTAATATATATAGTAATATGGCCGCTCTTCTCCTCAGTGTGATATAGTAATATATATAGTAATATGGCCGCCCTTCTCCTCAGTGTGATATAGTAATATTTATAGTAATATGGCCGCCCTTCTCCTCAGTGTGATACAGTAATATATATAGTAATATGGCCGCCCTTCTCCTCAGTGTGATATAGTAATATATATAGTAATATGGCCGCCCTTCTCCTCAGTGTGATATAGTAATATGTATAGTAATATGGCCGCCCTTCTCCTCAGTGTGATATAGTAATATATATTGTAATATGGCCGCCCTGCTCCTCAGTGTGATATAGTAATATACATAGTAATATGGCCGCTCTTCTCCTCAGTGTGATATAGTAATATATATAGTAATATGGACGCACTTCTCCTCAGTGTGATATAGTAATATATAGTAATATGGCCACCCTTCTCCTCAGCGTGATATAATAATATATAGTAATATGGCCACCCTTCTCCTCAGTGTGATATAGTAATATATATAGTAATATGGCCGCTCTTCTCCTCAGTGTGATATAGTAAAATATATAGTAATATGGCCGCCCTTCTCCTCAGTGGTAATATAGTAATATATATAGTAATATGACCACCCTTCTCCTCAGTGATGATATAGTAATATATATAGCAATATGGCCGCCCTTCTCCTAAGCGTGATATAGTAATATATATAGTAATATGACCACCTTTCTCCTCAGTGTGATATAGTAGTATATATAGTAACATGGCCGCCCTTCTCCTCAGTATGATATAGTAGTATATATAGTAATATGGCCGCTCTTCTCCTCAGTGTGATATAGTAATATATATAGTAATATGGCCGCTCTTCTCCTCAGTGTGATATAGTAATATATATAGTAATATGGTCGCCCTTCTCCTCAGTGTGATATAGTAATATATATAGTAATATGGCCGCCCTTCTCCTCAGTGTGATATAGTAATATTTATAGTAATATGGCCGCCCTTCTCCTCAGTGTGATACAGTAATATATATAGTAATATGGCCGCCCTTCTCCTCAGTGTGATATAGTAATATATATAGTAATATGGCCGCCCTTCTCCTCAGTGTGATATAGTAATATGTATAGTAATATGGCCGCCCTTCTCCTCAGTGTGATATAGTAATATATATTGTAATATGGCCGCCCTGCTCCTCAGTGTGATATAGTAATATACATAGTAATATGGCCGCCCTTCTCCTCAGTGTGATATAGTAATATATTTAGTAATATGGCCGCCCTTCTCCTCAGTGTGATATAGTAATATGTATAGTAATATGGCCGTCCTTCTCCTCAGTGTGATATAGTAATATATATTGTAATATGGCCGCTCTTCTCCTCAGTGTGATATAGTAATATATATAGTAATATGGCCGCTCTTCTCCTCAGTGTGATATACTAATATATAGTAATATGGCCGCTCTCCTCCTCAGTGTGATATAGTAATATAGATAGTAATATGGCCGCCCTTCTCCTCAGTGTGATATAGTAATATGTATAGTAATATGGCCGCCCTTCTCCTCAGTGTGATACAGTAATATATATAGTAATATGGCCGCCCTTCTCCTCAGTGTGATATAGTAATATATAGAGTAATATGGCCGACCTTCTCCTCAGTGTGATATAGTAATATATATAGTAATATGGCCGCCCTACTCCTCAGTGTGATATAATAATATATATAGTAATATGGACGCCCTTCTCCTCAGTGTGATATAGTAATATATATAGTAATATGGCCGCTCTTCTCCTCAGTGTGATATTGCAATATGTATAGTAATATGGCCGCCCTTCTCCTCAGTGTGATACAGTAATATATATAGTAATATGGCCGCCCTTCTCCTCAGTGTGATATAGTAATATATATAGTAATATGGCCGCTCTTCTCCTCAGTGTGATACAGTAATATATATAGTAATATGGCCGCCCTTCTCCTCTGTGATGATATAGTAGTATATATAGTAATATGACCGCCCTTCTCCTCAGTGTGATATAGTAATATATATAGTAATATGGCCGCCCTTCTCCTCCGTGATGATATAGTAGTATATATAGTAATATGGCCGCCCTTCTCCTCAGTGTGATATATTAATATATATAGTAATATGGCCGCCCTTCTCCTCAGTGTGATATAGTAATATATATGGTAATATGGCCGCCCTTCTCCTCAGTGTGATATAGTAATATATATAGTAATATGGCCGCCCTTCCCCTCAGTGTGATATAGTAATATATATGGTAATATGGCCGCCCTTCTCCTCAGTGTGATATAGTAATATATATAGTAATATGGCCGCCCTTCCCCTCAGTGTGATATAGGAATATATATAGTAATATGGCTGCCCTTCTCCTCAGTGTGATATAGTAATATATATGGTAATATGGCCGCCCTTCTCCTTAGTGTGATATATTAATATATATAGTAATATGGCCGCTCTTCTCCTCAGTGTGATATAGTAATATATATAGTAAAATGGCCGCTCTTCTCCTCAGTGTGATATAGGAATATATATAGTAATATGGCTGCCCTTCTCCTCAGTGTGATATAGTAATATATATAGTAATATGGCCGCCCTTCTACTCAGTGTGATATAGTAATATATATAGTAATATGGCCACCCTTCTCCTCAGTGTGATATAGTAATATATATAGAGTAATATGGCCGCCCTTTTCCTCAGTGTGATATAGTAATATATATAGTAATATGGCCGCCCATCTCCTCAGTGTGATATAGTAATATATATAGAGTAATATGGCCGCCCTTCCCCTCAGTTTGATATAGTAATATATATAGTAATATGGCCGCTCTTCTCCTCAGTGTGATATAGGAATATATATAGTAATATGGCCGCCCTTCTCCTTAGTGTGATATAGTAATATATATAGTAATATGGCCGCCCTTCTCCTCAGTGTGATATAGTAATATATATAGTAATATGGCCGCCCTTCTCCTCAGTGTGATATAGTAATATATATAGTAATATGGCCGCCCTTCTCCTCAGTGTGATATAGCAATATATATAGTAATATGGCCGCCCTTCTCCTCAGTGTGATATAGTAATATATATAGTAATATGGCCGCTCTTCTCCTCAGTGTGATATAGGAATATATATAGTAATATGGCCGCCCTTCTCCTTAGTGTGATATAGTAATATATATAGTAATATGGCCGCCCTTCTCCTCAGTGTGATATAGTAATATATATAGTAATATGGCCACCCTTCTCCTTAGTGTGATATAGTAATATATATAGTAATATGGCCGCCCTTCTCCTCAGTGTGATATAGTAATATATACAGTAATATGGCCGCCCTTCTCCTCAGTGTGATATAGTAATATATATAGTAATATGGCCGCCCTTCTCCTCAGTGTGATATAGTAATATATATAGAGTAATATGGCCGCCCTTCCCCTCAGTGTGATATAGTAATATATATAGTAATATGGCCGCCCTTCTCCTTAGTGTGATATAGATATATATATAGTAATATGGCCACCCGTCTCCTCAGTGTGATATTGTAATATATATAGTAATATGGCCGCCCTTCTCCTTAGTGTGATATAGTAATATATATAGTAATATGGCCGCTCTTCTCCTCATTGTGATATAGGAATATATATAGTAATTTGGCCGCAATTCTCCTTAGTGTGATATAGTAATATATATGGTAATATGGCCGCCCTTCTCCTTAGTGTGATATATTAATATATATAGTAATATGGCCGCTCTTCTCCTCAGTGTGATATAGTAATATATATAGTAAAATGGCCGTTCTTCTCCTCAGTGTGATATAGGAATATATATAGTAATATGGCTGCCCTCCTCCTCAGTGTGATATAGTAATATATATAGTAATATGGCCGCCCTTCTCCTCAGTGTGATATAGTAATATATAAAGTAATATGGCCACCCTTCTCCTCAGTGTGATATAGGAATATATATAGTAATATGGCTGCCCTTCTCCTCAGTGTGATATAGTAATATATATGGTAATATGGCCGCCCTTCTCCTCAGCGCGATATAGTAATATATATAGTAATATGGCCGCCCTTCTCCTCAGTGTGATATAGTAATATATATAGTAATATGGCCGCCATTCTGCTTAGTGTGTTATAGTAATATATACAGTAATATGGCTAATATGGCCGCCCTTCTCCTCAGTGTGATATAGTAATATATATAGTAATATGGCTGCTCTTCTCCTCAGTGTGATATAGTAATATACATAGTAATATGGACGCTCTTCTCCTTAGTGTGATATAGTAATATATATAGTAATATGGCCGCCCTTCTCCTCAGTGTGATATAGTAATATATATAGTAATATGGCTGCCCTTCTCCTTAGTGTGATATAGTAATATATATAGCAATATGGCCGCACTTCTCCTCAGTGTGATATAGTAATATATATAGTAATATGGCCGCACTTCTCCTCAGTGTGATATAGTAATATATATAGTAATATGGCCGCCCTTCTCCTCAGTGTGATATAGTAATATATATAGTAATATGGCCGCCCTTCTCCTCAGTGTGATATAGTACTATATATAGTAATATGGCCGCCCTTCTCCTCAGTGTGATATAGTAATATATATAGCAATATGGCCGCCCTTCTCCTCTGTGTGATATAGTAATATATATAGTAATATGGCCGCCCTTCTCCTCAGTGTGATATATGAATATATATAGTAATATGGCCGCCCTTCTCCTCAGTGTGATATAGTAATATATATAGTAATATGGCCGCCCTTCTCCTCAGTTTGATATAGTAATATATACAGTAATATGGCCGCCCTTCTCCTCAGTGTGATATAGTAATATATACAGTAATATGGCCGCCCTTCTCCTCAGTGTGATATAGTAATATATATAGTAATATGGCCGCCCTTCTCCTCAGTGTGATATAGTAATATATATAGTATTATGGCCGGCCTTCTCCTCAGTGTGATATAGTAATATACATAGTAATATGGCCGCCCTTCTCCTCAGTGTGAAATAGTAATATATATAATAATATGGCCGCCCTTCTCCTCAGTGTGATATAGTAATATATATAGTAATCAGCTGCCCTTCTCCTCAGTGTGATATAGTAATATATATAGTAATGTGGCCGCTCTTCTCCTTAGTGTGATATAGTAATATATTTAGTAAAATGGCCGCTCTTCTCCTCAGTGTGATATAGGAATATATATAGTAATATGACCACCCTTCTCCTCAGTGTGATATAGTAGTATATATAGTAACATGGCCGCCCTTCTCCTCAGTGTGATATAGTAGTATATATAGTAATATGGCCGCTCTTCTCCTCAGTGTGATATAGTAATATATATAGTAATATGGCCGCTCTTCTCCTCAGTGTGATATAGTAATATATATAGTAATATGGTCGCCCTTCTCCTCAGTGTGATACAGTAATATGACCGCCCTTCTCCTCAGTGTGATATAGTAATATATTTAGTAATATGGCCGCCCTTCTCCTCAGTGTGATGTAGTAATATGTATAGTAATATGGCCGTCCTTCTCCTCAGTGTGATATAGTAATATATATTGTAATATGGCCGCTCTTCTCCTCAGTGTGATATAGTAATATATAAAGTAATATGGCCGCTCTTCTCCTCAGTGTGATATAGTAATATATAGTAATATGGCCGCTCTCCTCCTCAGTGTGATATAGTAATATACATAGTAATATGGCCGCCCTTCTCCTCAGTGTGATATAGTAATATGTATAGTAATATGGCCGCCCTTCTCTTCAGTGTGATACAGTAATATATATAGCAATATGGCCGCCCTTCTCCTCAGTGTGATATAGTAATATATATAGTAATATGGCCGCCCTTCTCCTCAGTGTGATATAGTAATATATATAGTAATATGGCCGCCCTACTCCTCAGTGTGATATAATAATATATATAGTAATATGGCCGCCCTTCTCCTCAGTGTGATATAGTAATATATATAGTAATTTGGCCGCCCTTCTTCTCAGTGTGATATAGTAATATGTATAGTAATATGGCCGCCCTTCTCCTCAGTGTGATACAGTAATATATATAGTAATATGACCGCCCTTCTCCTCAGTGTGATATAGTAATATATATAGTAATATGGCCGCCCTTCTCCTCAGTGTGATATAGTAATATATATAGTAATATGGCCGCCCTTCTCCTCCGTGATGATATAGTAGTATATATAGTAATATGGCCGTCCTTCTCCTCAGTGTGATATAGTAATATATATAGTAATATGGCCGCCCTTCTCCTCCGTGATGATATAGTAGTATATATAGTAATATGGCCGCCCTTCTCCTCAGTGTGATATAGTAATATATATAGTAATATGGCTGCCCTTCTCCTCAGTGTGATATAGTAATATATATAGTAATATGGCCGCTCTTCTCCTCAGTGTGATATAGTAATATATATAGTAATATGGCCGCCCTTCTCCTCAGTGTGATATAGTAATATTTATAGTAATATGGCCGCCCTTCTCCTCAGTGTGATACAGTAATATATATAGTAATATGGCCGCCCTTCTCCTCAGTGTGATATAGTAATATATATAGTAATATGGCCGCCCTTCTCCTCAGTGTGATATAGTAATATGTATAGTAATATGGCCGCCCTTCTCCTCAGTGTGATATAGTAATATATATTGTAATATGGCCGCCCTGCCCCTCAGTGTGATATAGTAATATACATAGTAATATGGCCGCTCTTCTCCTCAGTGTGATATAGTAATATATATAGTAATATGGACGCACTTCTCCTCAGTGTGATATAGTAATATATAGTAATATGGCCACCCTTCTCCTCAGCGTGATATAATAATATATAGTAATATGGCCACCCTTCTCCTCAGTGTGATATAGTAATATATATAGTAATATGGCCGCTCTTCTCCTCAGTGTGATATAGTAAAATATATAGTAATATGGCCGCCCTTCTCCTCAGTGGTAATATAGTAATATATATAGTAATATGACCACCCTTCTCCTCAGTGATGATATAGTAATATATATAGCAATATGGCCGCCCTTCTCCTAAGTGTGATATAGTAATATACATAGTAATATGGCCGCTCTTCTCCTCAGTGTGATATAGTAATATATATTGTAATATGGCCGCCCTGCTCCTCAGTGTGATATAGTAATATACATAGTAATATGGCCGCTCTTCTCCTCAGTGTGATATAGTAATATATATAGTAATATGGCCGCCCTTCTCCTCAGTGTGATATAGTAATATATACAGTAATATGGCCGCCCTTCTCCTCAGTGTGATATAGTAATATATATAGTAATATGGCCGCCCTTCTCCTCAGTGTGATATAGTAATATATATAGAGTAATATGGCCGCCCTTCCCCTCAGTGTGATATAGTAATATATATAGTAATATGGCCGCTCTTCTCCTCAGTGTGATATAGGAATATATATAGTAATATGGCCGCCCTTCTCCTTAGTGTGATATAGTAATATTTATAGTAATATGGCCACCCTTCTCCTCAGTGTGATATAGTAATATATATAGTAATATGGCCGCCCTTCTCCTCAGTGTGATATAGTAATATATATAGTAATATGGCTGCCCTTCTCCTCAGTGTGATATAGCAATATATATAGTAATATGGCGGCCCTTCTCCTCAGTGTGATATAGTAATATATATAGTAATATAGCCGCTCTTCTCCTCAGTGTGATATAGGAATATATATAGTAATATGGCCGCCCTTCTCCTTAGTGTGGTATAGTAATATATATAGTAATATGGCCGCCCTTCTCCTCAGTGTGATATTGTAATATATATAGTAATATGGCCGCCCTTCTCCTCAGTGTGATATAGTAATATATATAGTAATCAGCTGCCCTTCTCCTCAGTGTGATATAGTAATATATATAGTAATATGGCCGCTCTTCTCCTTAGTGTGATATAGTAATATATTTAGTAAAATGGCCGCTCTTCTCCTCAGTGTGATATAGGAATATATATAGTAATATGACCACCCTTCTCCTCAGTGTGATATAGTAGTATATATAGTAACATGGCCGCCCTTCTCCTCAGTGTGATATAGTAGTATATATAGTAATATGGCCGCTCTTCTCCTCAGTGTGATATAGTAATATATATAGTAATATGGCCGCTCTTCTCCTCAGTGTGATATAGTAATATATATAGTAATATGGTCGCCCTTCTCCTCAGTGTGATACAGTAATATGACCGCCCTTCTCCTCAGTGTGATATAGTAATATATTTAGTAATATGGCCGCCCTTCTCCTCAGTGTGATGTAGTAATATGTATAGTAATATGGCCGTCCTTCTCCTCAGTGTGATATAGTAATATATATTGTAATATGGCCGCTCTTCTCCTCAGTGTGATATAGTAATATATAAAGTAATATGGCCGCTCTTCTCCTCAGTGTGATATAGTAATATATAGTAATATGGCCGCTCTCCTCCTCAGTGTGATATAGTAATATACATAGTAATATGGCAGCCCTTCTCCTCAGTGTGATATAGTAATATGTATAGTAATATGGCCGCCCTTCTCCTCAGTGTGATACAGTAATATATATAGCAACATGGCCGCCCTTCTCCTCAGTGTGATATAGTAATATATATAGTAATATGGCCGCCCTTCTCCTCAGTGTGATATAGTAATATATATAGTAATATGGTCGCCCTACTCCTCAGTGTGATATAATAATATATATAGTAATATGGCCGCCCTTCTCCTCAGTGTGATATAGTAATATATATAGTAATATGGCCGCCCTTCTTCTCAGTGTGATATAGTAATATATATAGTAATATGGCCGCCCTTCTCCTCAGTGTGATATAGTAATATATATAGTAATATGGCCGCCCTTCTCCTCCGTGATGATATAGTAGTATATATAGTAATATGGCCGTCCTTCTCCTCAGTGTGATATAGTAATATATATAGTAATATGGCCGCCCTTCTCCTCCGTGATGATATAGTAGTATATATAGTAATATGGCCGCCCTTCTCCTCAGTGTGATATAGTAATATATATAGTAATATGGCTGCCCTTCTCCTCAGTGTGATATAGTAATATATATAGTAATATGGCCGCTCTTCTCCTCAGTGTGATATAGTAATATATATAGTAATATGGCCGCCCTTCTCCTCAGTGTGATATAGTAATATTTATAGTAATATGGCCGCCCTTCTCCTCAGTGTGATACAGTAATATATATAGTAATATGGCCGCCCTTCTCCTCAGTGTGATATAGTAATATATATAGTAATATGGCCGCCCTTCTCCTCAGTGTGATATAGTAATATGTATAGTAATATGGCCGCCCTTCTCCTCAGTGTGATATAGTAATATATATTGTAATATGGCCGCCCTGCTCCTCAGTGTGATATAGTAATATACATAGTAATATGGCCGCTCTTCTCCTCAGTGTGATATAGTAATATATATAGTAATATGGACGCACTTCTCCTCAGTGTGATATAGTAATATATAGTAATATGGCCACCCTTCTCCTCAGCGTGATATAATAATATATAGTAATATGGCCACCCTTCTCCTCAGTGTGATATAGTAATATATATAGTAATATGGCCGCTCTTCTCCTCAGTGTGATATAGTAAAATATATAGTAATATGGCCGCCCTTCTCCTCAGTGGTAATATAGTAATATATATAGTAATATGACCACCCTTCTCCTCAGTGATGATATAGTAATATATATAGCAATATGGCCGCCCTTCTCCTAAGCGTGATATAGTAATATATATAGTAATATGACCACCTTTCTCCTCAGTGTGATATAGTAGTATATATAGTAACATGGCCGCCCTTCTCCTCAGTATGATATAGTAGTATATATAGTAATATGGCCGCTCTTCTCCTCAGTGTGATATAGTAATATATATAGTAATATGGCCGCTCTTCTCCTCAGTGTGATATAGTAATATATATAGTAATATGGTCGCCCTTCTCCTCAGTGTGATATAGTAATATATATAGTAATATGGCCGCCCTTCTCCTCAGTGTGATATAGTAATATTTATAGTAATATGGCCGCCCTTCTCCTCAGTGTGATACAGTAATATATATAGTAATATGGCCGCCCTTCTCCTCAGTGTGATATAGTAATATATATAGTAATATGGCCGCCCTTCTCCTCAGTGTGATATAGTAATATGTATAGTAATATGGCCGCCCTTCTCCTCAGTGTGATATAGTAATATATATTGTAATATGGCCGCCCTGCTCCTCAGTGTGATATAGTAATATACATAGTAATATGGCCGCTCTTCTCCTCAGTGTGATATAGTAATATATATAGTAATATGGACGCACTTCTCCTCAGTGTGATATAGTAATATATAGTAATATGGCCACCCTTCTCCTCAGCGTGATATAATAATATATAGGAATATGGCCACCCTTCTCCTCAGTGTGATATAGTAATATATATAGTAATATGGCCGCTCTTCTCCTCAGTGTGATATAGTAAAATATATAGTAATATGGCCGCCCTTTTCCTCAGTGGTAATATAGTAATATATATAGTAATATGACCACCCTTCTCCTCAGTGATGATATAGTAATATATATAGCAATATGGCCGCCCTTCTCCTAAGTGTGATATAGTAATATATATAGTAATATGACCACCTTTCTCCTCAGTGTGATATAGTAGTATATATAGTAACATGGCCGCCCTTCTCCTCAGTATGATATAGTAGTATATATAGTAATATGGCCGCTCTTCTCCTCAGTGTGATATAGTAATATATATAGTAATATGGCCGCTCTTCTCCTCAGTGTGATATAGTAATATATATAGTAATATGGTCGCCCTTCTCCTCAGTGTGATACAGTAATATATATAGTAATATGGCCGCCCTTCTCCTCAGTGTGATATAGTAATATATTTAGTAATATGGCCGCCCTTCTCCTCAGTGTGATATAGTAATATGTATAGTAATATGGCCGTCCTTCTCCTCAGTGTGATATAGTAATATATATTGTAATATGGCCGCTCTTCTCCTCAGTGTGATATAGTAATATATATAGTAATATGGCCGCTCTTCTCCTCAGTGTGATATACTAATATATAGTAATATGGCCGCTCTCCTCCTCAGTGTGATATAGTAATATAGATAGTAATATGGCCGCCCTTCTCCTCAGTGTGATATAGTAATATGTATAGTAATATGGCCGCCCTTCTCCTCAGTGTGATACAGTAATATATATAGTAATATGGCCGCCCTTCTCCTCAGTGTGATATAGTAATATATAGAGTAATATGGCCGACCTTCTCCTCAGTGTGATATAGTAATATATATAGTAATATGGCCGCCCTACTCCTCAGTGTGATATAATAATATATATAGTAATATGGACGCCCTTCTCCTCAGTGTGATATAGTAATATATATAGTAATATGGCCGCTCTTCTCCTCAGTGTGATATTGCAATATGTATAGTAATATGGCCGCCCTTCTCCTCAGTGTGATACAGTAATATATATAGTAATATGGCCGCCCTTCTCCTCAGTGTGATATAGTAATATATATAGTAATATGGCCGCTCTTCTCCTCAGTGTGATACAGTAATATATATAGTAATATGGCCGCCCTTCTCCTCTGTGATGATATAGTAGTATATATAGTAATATGACCGCCCTTCTCCTCAGTGTGATATAGTAATATATATAGTAATATGGCCGCCCTTCTCCTCCGTGATGATATAGTAGTATATATAGTAATATGGCCGCCCTTCTCCTCAGTGTGATATATTAATATATATAGTAATATGGCCGCCCTTCTCCTCAGTGTGATATAGTAATATATATGGTAATATGGCCGCCCTTCTCCTCAGTGTGATATAGTAATATATATAGTAATATGGCCGCCCTTCCCCTCAGTGTGATATAGTAATATATATGGTAATATGGCCGCCCTTCTCCTCAGTGTGATATAGTAATATATATAGTAATATGGCCGCCCTTCCCCTCAGTGTGATATAGGAATATATATAGTAATATGGCTGCCCTTCTCCTCAGTGTGATATAGTAATATATATGGTAATATGGCCGCCCTTCTCCTTAGTGTGATATATTAATATATATAGTAATATGGCCGCTCTTCTCCTCAGTGTGATATAGTAATATATATAGTAAAATGGCCGCTCTTCTCCTCAGTGTGATATAGGAATATATATAGTAATATGGCTGCCCTTCTCCTCAGTGTGATATAGTAATATATATAGTAATATGGCCGCCCTTCTACTCAGTGTGATATAGTAATATATATAGTAATATGGCCACCCTTCTCCTCAGTGTGATATAGTAATATATATAGAGTAATATGGCCGCCCTTTTCCTCAGTGTGATATAGTAATATATATAGTAATATGGCCGCCCATCTCCTCAGTGTGATATAGTAATATATATAGAGTAATATGGCCGCCCTTCCCCTCAGTTTGATATAGTAATATATATAGTAATATGGCCGCTCTTCTCCTCAGTGTGATATAGGAATATATATAGTAATATGGCCGCCCTTCTCCTTAGTGTGATATAGTAATATATATAGTAATATGGCCGCCCTTCTCCTCAGTGTGATATAGTAATATATATAGTAATATGGCCGCCCTTCTCCTCAGTGTGATATAGTAATATATATAGTAATATGGCCGCCCTTCTCCTCAGTGTGATATAGCAATATATATAGTAATATGGCCGCCCTTCTCCTCAGTGTGATATAGTAATATATATAGTAATATGGCCGCTCTTCTCCTCAGTGTGATATAGGAATATATATAGTAATATGGCCGCCCTTCTCCTTAGTGTGATATAGTAATATATATAGTAATATGGCCGCCCTTCTCCTCAGTGTGATATAGTAATATATATAGTAATATGGCCGCCCTTCTCCTTAGTGTGATATAGTAATATATATAGTAATATGGCCGCCCTTCTCCTCAGTGTGATATAGTAATATATACAGTAATATGGCCGCCCTTCTCCTCAGTGTGATATAGTAATATATATAGTAATATGGCCGCCCTTCTCCTCAGTGTGATATAGTAATATATATAGAGTAATATGGCCGCCCTTCCCCTCAGTGTGATATAGTAATATATATAGTAATATGGCCGCTCTTCTCCTCAGTGTGATATAGGAATATATATAGTAATATGGCCGCCCTTCTCCTTAGTGTGATATAGTAATATTTATAGTAATGTGGCCACCCTTCTCCTCAGTGTGATATAGTAATATATATAGTAATATGGCCGCCCTTCTCCTCAGTGTGATATAGTAATATATATAGTAATATGGCTGCCCTTCTCCTCAGTGTGATATAGCAATATATATAGTAATATGGCGGCCCTTCTCCTCAGTGTGATATAGTAATATATATAGTAATATAGCCGCTCTTCTCCTCAGTGTGATATAGGAATATATATAGTAATATGGCCGCCCTTCTCCTTAGTGTGATATAGATATATATATAGTAATATGGCCACCCGTCTCCTCAGTGTGATATTGTAATATATATAGTAATATGGCCGCCCTTCTCCTTAGTGTGATATAGTAATATATATAGTAATATGGCCGCTCTTCTCCTCATTGTGATATAGGAATATATATAGTAATTTGGCCGCAATTCTCCTTAGTGTGATATAGTAATATATATGGTAATATGGCCGCCCTTCTCCTTAGTGTGATATATTAATATATATAGTAATATGGCCGCTCTTCTCCTCAGTGTGATATAGTAATATATATAGTAAAATGGCCGTTCTTCTCCTCAGTGTGATATAGGAATATATATAGTAATATGGCTGCCCTCCTCCTCAGTGTGATATAGTAATATATATAGTAATATGGCCGCCCTTCTCCTCAGTGTGATATAGTAATATATAAAGTAATATGGCCACCCTTCTCCTCAGTGTGATATAGGAATATATATAGTAATATGGCTGCCCTTCTCCTCAGTGTGATATAGTAATATATATGGTAATATGGCCGCCCTTCTCCTCAGCGCGATATAGTAATATATATAGTAATATGGCCGCCCTTCTCCTCAGTGTGATATAGTAATATATATAGTAATATGGCCGCCATTCTGCTTAGTGTGTTATAGTAATATATACAGTAATATGGCTAATATGGCCGCCCTTCTCCTCAGTGTGATATAGTAATATATATAGTAATATGGCTGCTCTTCTCCTCAGTGTGATATAGTAATATACATAGTAATATGGACGCTCTTCTCCTTAGTGTGATATAGTAATATATATAGTAATATGGCCGCCCTTCTCCTCAGTGTGATATAGTAATATATATAGTAATATGGCTGCCCTTCTCCTTAGTGTGATATAGTAATATATATAGCAATATGGCCGCACTTCTCCTCAGTGTGATATAGTAATATATATAGTAATATGGCCGCACTTCTCCTCAGTGTGATATAGTAATATATATAGTAATATGGCCGCCCTTCTCCTCAGTGTGATATAGTAATATATATAGTAATATGGCCGCCCTTCTCCTCAGTGTGATATAGTACTATATATAGTAATATGGCCGCCCTTCTCCTCAGTGTGATATAGTAATATATATAGCAATATGGCCGCCCTTCTCCTCTGTGTGATATAGTAATATATATAGTAATATGGCCGCCCTTCTCCTCAGTGTGATATATGAATATATATAGTAATATGGCCGCCCTTCTCCTCAGTGTGATATAGTAATATATATAGTAATATGGCCGCCCTTCTCCTCAGTTTGATATAGTAATATATACAGTAATATGGCCGCCCTTCTCCTCAGTGTGATATAGTAATATATACAGTAATATGGCCGCCCTTCTCCTCAGTGTGATATAGTAATATATATAGTAATATGGCCGCCCTTCTCCTCAGTGTGATATAGTAATATATATAGTATTATGGCCGGCCTTCTCCTCAGTGTGATATAGTAATATACATAGTAATATGGCCGCCCTTCTCCTCAGTGTGAAATAGTAATATATATAATAATATGGCCGCCCTTCTCCTCAGTGTGATATAGTAATATATATAGTAATCAGCTGCCCTTCTCCTCAGTGTGATATAGTAATATATATAGTAATGTGGCCGCTCTTCTCCTTAGTGTGATATAGTAATATATTTAGTAAAATGGCCGCTCTTCTCCTCAGTGTGATATAGGAATATATATAGTAATATGACCACCCTTCTCCTCAGTGTGATATAGTAGTATATATAGTAACATGGCCGCCCTTCTCCTCAGTGTGATATAGTAGTATATATAGTAATATGGCCGCTCTTCTCCTCAGTGTGATATAGTAATATATATAGTAATATGGCCGCTCTTCTCCTCAGTGTGATATAGTAATATATATAGTAATATGGTCGCCCTTCTCCTCAGTGTGATACAGTAATATGACCGCCCTTCTCCTCGGTGTGATATAGTAATATATTTAGTAATATGGCCGCCCTTCTCCTCAGTGTGATGTAGTAATATGTATAGTAATATGGCCGTCCTTCTCCTCAGTGTGATATAGTAATATATATTGTAATATGGCCGCTCTTCTCCTCAGTGTGATATAGTAATATATAAAGTAATATGGCCGCTCTTCTCCTCAGTGTGATATAGTAATATATAGTAATATGGCCGCTCTCCTCCTCAGTGTGATATAGTAATATACATAGTAATATGGCCGCCCTTCTCCTCAGTGTGATATAGTAATATGTATAGTAATATGGCCGCCCTTCTCTTCAGTGTGATACAGTAATATATATAGCAATATGGCCGCCCTTCTCCTCAGTGTGATATAGTAATATATATAGTAATATGGCCGCCCTTCTCCTCAGTGTGATATAGTAATATATATAGTAATATGGCCGCCCTACTCCTCAGTGTGATATAATAATATATATAGTAATATGGCCGCCCTTCTCCTCAGTGTGATATAGTAATATATATAGTAATATGGCCGCCCTTCTTCTCAGTGTGATATAGTAATATGTATAGTAATATGGCCGCCCTTCTCCTCAGTGTGATACAGTAATATATATAGTAATATGACCGCCCTTCTCCTCAGTGTGATATAGTAATATATATAGTAATATGGCCGCCCTTCTCCTCAGTGTGATATAGTAATATATATAGTAATATGGCCGCCCTTCTCCTCCGTGATGATATAGTAGTATATATAGTAATATGGCCGTCCTTCTCCTCAGTGTGATATAGTAATATATATAGTAATATGGCCGCCCTTCTCCTCCGTGATGATATAGTAGTATATATAGTAATATGGCCGCCCTTCTCCTCAGTGTGATATAGTAATATATATAGTAATATGGCTGCCCTTCTCCTCAGTGTGATATAGTAATATATATAGTAATATGGCCGCTCTTCTCCTCAGTGTGATATAGTAATATATATAGTAATATGGCCGCCCTTCTCCTCAGTGTGATATAGTAATATTTATAGTAATATGGCCGCCCTTCTCCTCAGTGTGATACAGTAATATATATAGTAATATGGCCGCCCTTCTCCTCAGTGTGATATAGTAATATATATAGTAATATGGCCGCCCTTCTCCTCAGTGTGATATAGTAATATGTATAGTAATATGGCCGCCCTTCTCCTCAGTGTGATATAGTAATATATATTGTAATATGGCCGCCCTGCCCCTCAGTGTGATATAGTAATATACATAGTAATATGGCCGCTCTTCTCCTCAGTGTGATATAGTAATATATATAGTAATATGGACGCACTTCTCCTCAGTGTGATATAGTAATATATAGTAATATGGCCACCCTTCTCCTCAGCGTGATATAATAATATATAGTAATATGGCCACCCTTCTCCTCAGTGTGATATAGTAATATATATAGTAATATGGCCGCTCTTCTCCTCAGTGTGATATAGTAAAATATATAGTAATATGGCCGCCCTTCTCCTCAGTGGTAATATAGTAATATATATAGTAATATGACCACCCTTCTCCTCAGTGATGATATAGTAATATATATAGCAATATGGCCGCCCTTCTCCTAAGTGTGATATAGTAATATACATAGTAATATGGCCGCTCTTCTCCTCAGTGTGATATAGTAATATATATTGTAATATGGCCGCCCTGCTCCTCAGTGTGATATAGTAATATACATAGTAATATGGCCGCTCTTCTCCTCAGTGTGATATAGTAATATATATAGTAATATGGCCGCCCTTCTCCTCAGTGTGATATAGTAATATATACAGTAATATGGCCGCCCTTCTCCTCAGTGTGATATAGTAATATATATAGTAATATGGCCGCCCTTCTCCTCAGTGTGATATAGTAATATATATAGAGTAATATGGCCGCCCTTCCCCTCAGTGTGATATAGTAATATATATAGTAATATGGCCGCTCTTCTCCTCAGTGTGATATAGGAATATATATAGTAATATGGCCGCCCTTCTCCTTAGTGTGATATAGTAATATTTATAGTAATATGGCCACCCTTCTCCTCAGTGTGATATAGTAATATATATAGTAATATGGCCGCCCTTCTCCTCAGTGTGATATAGTAATATATATAGTAATATGGCTGCCCTTCTCCTCAGTGTGATATAGCAATATATATAGTAATATGGCGGCCCTTCTCCTCAGTGTGATATAGTAATATACATAGTAATATAGCCGCTCTTCTCCTCAGTGTGATATAGGAATATATATAGTAATATGGCCGCCCTTCTCCTTAGTGTGGTATAGTAATATATATAGTAATATGGCCGCCCTTCTCCTCAGTGTGATATTGTAATATATATAGTAATATGGCCGCCCTTCTCCTTAGTGTGATATAGTAATATATATAGTAATATGGCCGCTCTTCTCCTCATTGTGATATAGGAATATATATAGTAATTTGGCCGCCCTTCTCCTTAGTGTGATATAGTAATATATATGGTAATATGGCCGCCCTTCTTCTCAGTGTGATATAGTAATATATATAGTAATATGGCCGCCCTTCTCCTCAGTGTGATATAGTAATATATATAGCAATATGGCCGCCCTTCCCCTCAGTGTGATATAGTAATATATATAGTAATATGGTCGCCCTTCCCCTCAGTGTGATATAGTAATATATATAGTAAAATGGCCGTTCTTCTCCTCAGTGTGATATAGGAATATATATAGTAATATGGCTGCCCTCCTCCTCAGTGTGATATAGTAATATATATAGTAATATGGCCGCCCTTCTCCTCAGTGTGATATAGTAATATATATAGTAATATGGCCACCCTTCTCCTCAGTGTGATATAGGAATATATATAGTAATATGGCTGCCCTTCTCCTCAGTGTGATATAGTAATATATATGGTAATATGGCCGCCCTTCTCCTCAGTGTGATATAGTAATATATATAGCAATATGGCCGCCCTTCTCCTCAGTGTGATATAGTAATATATATAGTAATATGGCCGCCCTTCTCCTCAGTGTGATATAGTAATATATACAGTAATATGGCCGCCGTTCCCCTCAGTGTGATATAGTAATATATATAGTAATATGGCCGCCCTTCCCCTCAGTGTGATATAGTAATATATATAGTAATATGGCCGCTCTTCTCCTCAGTGTGATATAGGAATATATATAGTAATATGGCCGCCCTTCTCCTCAGTGTGATATATTAATATATATAGTAATATGGCCTCTCTTCTCCTCAGTGTGATATAGGAATATATATAGTAATATTGCCGCCCTTCTCCTTAGTGTGATATAGTAATATATATAGTAATATGGCCGCCCTTCTCCTCAGTGTGATATAGTAATATATATAGTAATATGGCCGCCCTTCTCCTCAGTGTGATATAGTAATATATATAGTAATATGGCCGCCCTTCTCCTCAGTGTGATATAGTAATATATATAGTAATATGGACGCACTTCTCCTCAGTGTGATATAGTAATATATAGTAATATGGCCACCCTTCTCCTCAGCGTGATATAATAATATATAGTAATATGGCCACCCTTCTCCTCAGTGTGATATAGTAATATATATAGTAATATGGCCGCTCTTCTCCTCAGTGTGATAAAGTAAAATATATAGTAATATGGCCGCCCTTCTCCTCAGTGGTAATATAGTAATATATATAGTAATATGACCACCCTCCTCCTCAGTGATGATATAGTAATATATATAGCAATATGGCCGCCCTTCTCCTAAGTGTGATATAGTAATATATATAGTAATATGACCACCCTTCTCCTCAGTGTGATATAGTAGTATATATAGTAACATGGCCGCCCTTCTCCTCAGTGTGATATAGTAGTATATATAGTAATATGGCCGCTCTTCTCCTCAGTGTGATATAGTAATATATATAGTAATATGGCCGTTCTTCTCCTCAGTGTGATATAGTAATATATATAGTAATATGGTCGCCCTTCTCCTCAGTGTGATACAGTAATATATATAGTAATATGGCCGCCCTTCTCTTCAGTGTGATATAGTAATATATTTAGTAATATGGCCGCCCTTCTCCTCAGTGTGATATAGTAATATGTATAGTAATATGGCCGTCCTTCTCCTCAGTGTTATATAGTAATATATATTGTAATATGGCCGATCTTCTCCTCAGTGTGATATAGTAATATATATAGTAATATGGCCGCTCTTCTCCTCAGTGTGATATACTAATTTATAGTAATATGGCCGCTCTCCTCCTCAGTGTGATATAGTAATATAGATAGTAATATGGCCGCCCTTCTCCTCAGTGTGATATAGTAATATGTATAGTAATATGGCCGCCCTTCTCCTCAGTGTGATACAGTAATATATATAGTAATATGGCCGCCCTTCTCCTCAGTGTGATATAGTAATATATATAGTAATATGGCCGACCTTCTCCTCAGTGTGATATAGTAATATATATAGTAATATGGCCGCCCTACTCCTCAGTGTGATATAATAATATATATAGTAATATGGACGCCCTTCTCCTCAGTGTGATATAGTAATATATATAGTAATATGGCCGCTCTTCTCCTCAGTGTGATATTGCAATATGTATAGTAATATGGCCGCCCTTCTCCTCAGTGTGATACAGTAATATATATAGTAATATGGCCGCCCTTCTCCTCAGTGTGATATAGTAATATATATAGTAATATGGCCGCTCTTCTCCTCAGTGTGATACAGTAATATATATAGTAATATGGCCGCCCTTCTCCTCCGTGATGATATAGTAGTATATATAGTAATATGACCGCCCTTCTCCTCAGTGTGATATAGTAATATATATAATAATATGGCCGCCCTTCTCCTCCGTGATGATATAGTAGTATATATAGTATTATGGCCGCCCTTCTCCTCAGTGTGATATATTAATATATATAGTAATATGGCCGCCCTTCTCCTCAGTGTGATATAGTAATATATATGGTAATATGGCCGCCCTTCTCCTCAGTGTGATATAGTAATATATATAGTAATATGGCCACCCTTCCCCTCAGTGTGATATAGTAATATATATAGTAATATGGCCGCCCTTCCCCTCAGTGTGATATAGTAATATATATAGTAATATGGCCGCTCTTCTCCTCAGTGTGATATAGGAATATATATAGTAATATGGCCGCCCTTCTCCTCAGTGTGATATAGTAATATATATGGTAATATGGCCGCCCTTCTCCTTAGTGTGATATATTAATATATATAGTAATATGGCCGCTCTTCTCCTCAGTGTGATATAGTAATATATATAGTAAAATGGCCGCTCTTCTCCTCAGTGTGATATAGGAATATATATAGTAATATGGCTGCCCTTCTCCTCAGTGTGGTATAGTAATATATATAGTAATATGGCCGCCCTTCTCCTCAGTGTGATATAGTAATATATATAGTAATATGGCCACCCTTCTCCTCAGTGTGATATAGTAATATATATAGAGTAATATGGCCGCCCTTTTCCTCAGTGTGATATAGTAATATATATAGTAATATGGCCGCCCATCTCCTCAGTGTGATATAGTAATATATATAGAGTAATATGGCCGCCCTTCCCCTCAGTTTGATATAGTAATATATATAGTAATATGGCCGCTCTTCTCCTCAGTGTGATATAGGAATATATATAGTAATATGGCCGCCCTTCTCCTTAGTGTGATATAGTAATATATATAGTAATATGGCCGCCCTTCTCCTCAGTGTGATATAGTAATATATATAGTAATATGGCCGCCCTTCTCCTCAGTGTGATATAGTAATATATATAGTAATATGGCCGCCCTTCTCCTCAGTGTGATATAGCAATATATATAGTAATATGGCCGCCCTTCTCCTCAGTGTGATATAGTAATATATATAGTAATATGGCCGCTCTTCTCCTCAGTGTGATATAGGAATATATATAGTAATATGGCCGCCCTTCTCCTTAGTGTGATATAGTAATATATATAGTAATATAGCCGCCCTTCTCCTCAGTGTGATATAGTAATATATATAGTAATATGGCCGCCCTTCTCCTTAGTGTGATATAGTAATATATATAGTAATATGGCCGCCCTTCTCCTCAGTGTGATATAGTAATATATACAGTAATATGGCCGCCCTTCTCCTCAGTGTGATATAGTAATATATATAGTAATATGGCCGCCCTTCTCCTCAGTGTGATATAGTAATATATATAGAGTAATATGGCCGCCCTTCCCCTCAGTGTGATATAGTAATATATATAGTAATATGGCCGCTCTTCTCCTCAGTGTGATATAGGAATATATATAGTAATATGGCCGCACTTCTCCTTAGTGTGATATAGTAATATTTATAGTAATATGGCCACCCTTCTCCTCAGTGTGATATAGTAATATATATAGTAATATGGCCGCCCTTCTCCTCAGTGTGATATAGTAATATATATAGTAATATGGCTGCCCTTCTCCTCAGTGTGATATAGCAATATATATAGTAATATGGCGGCCCTTCTCCTCAGTGTGATATAGTAATATATATAGTAATATAGCCGCTCTTCTCCTCAGTGTGATATACGAATATATATAGTAATATGGCCGCCCTTCTCCTTAGTGTGATATAGTAATATATATAGTAATATGGCCGCCCTTCTCCTCAGTGTGATATTGTAATATATATAGTAATATGGCCGCCCTTCTCCTTAGTGTGATATAGTAATATATATAGTAATATGGCCGCTCTTCTCCTCATTGTGATATAGGAATATATATAGTAATTTGCCCGCCCTTCTCCTTAGTGTGATATAGTAATATATATGGTAATATGGCCGCCCTTCTTCTCAGTGTGATATAGTAATATATATAGTAATATGGCCGCCCTTCTCCTCAGTGTGATATAGTAATATATATAGCAATATGACCGCCCTTCCCCTCAGTGTGATATAGTAATATATATAGTAATATGGCCGCCCTTCCCCTCAGTGTGATATAGTAATATATATAGTAAAATGGCCGTTCTTCTCCTCAGTGTGATATAGGAATATATATAGTAATATGGCTGCCCTCCTCCTCAGTGTGATATAGTAATATCTATAGTAATATGGCCGCCCTTCTCCTCAGTGTGATATAGTAATATATATAGTAATATGGCCACCCTTCTCCTCAGTGTGATATAGGAATATATATAGTAATATGGCTGCCCTTCTCCTCAGTGTGATATAGTAATATATATGGTAATATGGCCGCCCTTCTCCTCAGTGTGATATAGTAATATATATAGCAATATGGCCGCCCTTCTCCTCAGTGTGATATAGTAATATATATAGTAATATGGCCTCCCTTCTCCTCAGTGTGATATAGTAATATATACAGTAATATGGCCGCCCTTCCCCTCAGTGTGATATAGTAATATATATAGTAATATGGCCGCCCTTCTCCTCAGTGTGATATAGTAATATATATAGTAATATGGCCGCTCTTCTCCTCAGTGTGATATAGGAATATATATAGTAATATGGCCGCCCTTCTCCTCAGTGTGATATATTAATATATATAGTAATATGGCCTCTCTTCTCCTCAGTGTGATATAGGAATATATATAGTAATATTGCCGCCCTTCTCCTTAGTGTGATATAGTAATATATATAGTAATATGGCCGCCCTTCTCCTCAGTGTGATATAGTAATATATATAGTAATATGGCCGCCCTTCTCCTCAGTGTGATATAGTAATCTATATAGTAATATGGCCGCCCTTCTCCTCAGTGTGATATAGTAATATATATAGTAATATGGCCGCCCTTCTCCTCAGTGTGATATAGTAATATATATAGAGTAATATGGCCGCCCTTCCCCTCAGTGTGATATAGTAATATATATAGTAATATGGCCGCTCTTCTCCTCAGTGTGATATAGTAATATATATAGTAATATGGCCGCCCTTCTCCTCAGTGTGATATAGTAATATATACAGTAATATGGCCGCCCTTCCCCTCAGTGTGATATAGTAATATATATAGTAATATGGCCGCCCTTCCCCTCAGTGTGATATAGTAATATATATAGTAATATGGCCGCTCTTCTCCTCAGTGTGATATAGGAATATATATAGTAATATGGCCGCCCTTCTCCTCAGTGTGATATCGTAATATATATAGTAATATGGCCTCTCTTCTCCTCAGTGTGATATAGGAATATATATAGTAATATTACCGCCCTTCTCCTTAGTGTGATATAGTAATATATATAGTAATATGGCCGCCCTTCTCCTCAGTGTGATATAGTAATATATATAGTAATATGGCCGCCCTTCTCCTCAGTGTGATATAGTAATATATACAGTAATATGGCCGCCCTTCTCCTCAGTGTGATATAGTAATATATATAGTAATATGACCGCCCTTCTCCTCAGTGTGATATAGTAATATATATAGAGTAATATGGCCGCCCTTCCCCTCAGTGTGATATAGTAATATATATAGTAATATGGCCGCCCTTCTCCTCAGTGTGATATAGTAATATATATAGTAATATGGCCGCCCTTCTCCTCAGTGTGATATAGTAATATATATAGTAATATGGCCGCCCTTCTCCTTAGTGTGATATAGTAATATATATAGTAATATGGCCGCCCTTCTCCTTAGTGTGATATAGTAATATATATAGTAATATGGCCGCTCTTCTCCTCAGTGTGATATAGGAATATATATAGTAATATTGCCGCCCTTCTCCTTAGTGTGATATAGTAATATATATAGTAATATGGCCGCCCTTCTCCTCAGTGTGATATAGTAATATATATAGTAATATGGCCGCCCTTCTCCTCAGTGTGATATAGTAATATATACAGTAATATGGCCGCCCTTCTCCTCAGTGTGATATAGTAATATATATAGTAATATGGACGCCCTTCTCCTCAGTGTGATATAGTAATATATATAGAGTAATATGGCCGCCCTTCCCCTCAGTGTGATATAGTAATATATATAGTAATATGGAAGCTCTTCTCCTCAGTGTGATATAGTAATATATATAGTAATATGGCCGCCCTTCTCCTCAGTGTGATATAATAATATATACAGTAATATGGCCGCCCTTCCCCTCAGTGTGATATAGTAATATATATAGTAATATGGCCGCCCTTCCCCTCAGTGTGATATAGTAATATATATAGTAATATGGCCGCTCTTCTCCTCAGTGTGATATAGGAATATATATAGTAATATGGCCCCCCTTCTCCTCAGTGTGATATAGTAATATATTTAGTAATATGGCCTCTCTTCTCCTCAGTGTGATATAGGAATATATATAGTAATATTGCCGCCCTTCTCCTTAGTGTGATATAGTAATATATATAGTAATATGGCCGCCCTTCTCCTCAGTGTGATATAGTAATATATATAGTAATATGGCCGCCCTTCTCCTCAGTGTGATATAGTAATATATACAGTAATATGGCCGCCCTTCTCCTCAGTGTGATATAGTAATATATATAGTAATATGGCCGCCCTTCTCCTCAGTGTGATATAGTAATATATATAGAGTAATATAGCCGCCCTTCCCCTCAGTGTGATATAGTAATATATATAGTAATATGGCCGCTCTTCTCCTCAGTGTGATATAGTAATATATATAGTAATATGGCCGCCCTTCTCCTCAGTGTGATATAGTAATATATACAGTAATATGGCCGCCCTTCCCCTCAGTGTGATATAGTAATATATATAGTAATATGGCCGCCCTTCCCCTCAGTGTGATATAGTAATATATATAGTAATATGGCCGCTCTTTTCCTCAGTGTGATATAGGAATATATATAGTAATATGGCCGCCCTTCTCCTCAGTGTGATATAGTAATATATATAGTAATATGGCCTCTCTTCTCCTCAGTGTGATATAGGAATATATATAGTAATATTGCCGCCCTTCTCCTTAGTGTGATATAGTAATATATATAGTAATATGGCCGCCCTTCCCCTCAGTGTGATATAGTAATATATATAGTAATATGGCCTCTCTTCTCCTCAGTGTGATATAGGAATATATATAGTAATATTGCCGCCCTTCTCCTTAGTGTGATATAGTAATATATATAGTAATATGGCCGCCCTTCTCCTCAGTGTGATACAGTAATATGACCGCCCTTCTCCTCAGTGTGATATAGTAATATATTTAGTAATATGGCCGCCCTTCTCCTCAGTGTGATGTAGTAATATGTATAGTAATATGGCCGTCCTTCTCCTCAGTGTGATATAGTAATATATATTGTAATATGGCCGCTCTTCTCCTCAGTGTGATATAGTAATATATAAAGTAATATGGCCGCTCTTCTCCTCAGTGTGATATAGTAATATATAGTAATATGGCCGCTCTCCTCCTCAGTGTGATATAGTAATATACATAGTAATATGGCCGCCCTTCTCCTCAGTGTGATATAGTAATATGTATAGTAATATGGCCGCCCTTCTCCTCAGTGTGATACAGTAATATATATAGCAATATGGCCGCCCTTCTCCTCAGTGTGATATAGTAATATATATAGTAATATGGCCGCCCTTCTCCTCAGTGTGATATAGTAATATATATAGTAATATGGCCTCCCTACTCCTCAGTGTGATATAATAATATGTATAGTAATATGGCCGCCCTTCTCCTCAGTGTGATATAGTAATATATATAGTAATATGGCCGCCCTTCTTCTCAGTGTGATATAGTAATATGTATAGTAATATGGCCGCCCTTCTCCTCAGTGTGATACAGTAATATATATAGTAATATGGCCGCCCTTCTCCTCAGTGTGATATAGTAATATATATAGTAATATGGCCGCCCTTCTCCTCAGTGTGATATAGTAATATATATAGTAATATGGCCGCCCTTCTCCTCCGTGATGATATAGTAGTATATATAGTAATATGGCCGTCCTTCTCCTCAGTGTGATATAGTAATATATATAGTAATATGGCCGCCCTTCTCCTCCGTGATGATATAGTAGTATATATAGTAATATGGCCGCCCTTCTCCTCAGTGTGATATAGTAATATATATAGTAATATGGCTGCCCTTCTCCTCAGTGTGATATAGTAATATATAAAGTAATATGGCCGCTCTTCTCCTCAGTGTGACATAGTAATATATATAGTAATATGGCCGCCTTTCTCCTCAGTGTGATATAGTAATATTTATAGTAATATGGCCGCCCTTCTCCTCAATGTGATACAGTAATATATATAGTAATATGGCCGCCCTTCTCCTCAGTGTGATATAGTAATATATATAGTAATATGGCCGCCCTTCTCCTCAGTGTGATATAGTAATATGTATAGTAATATGGCCGCCCTTCTCCTCAGTGTGATATAGTAATATATATTGTAATATGGCCGCCCTGCTCCTCAGTGTGATATAGTAATATACATAGTAATATGGCCGCTCTTCTCCTCAGTGTGATATAGTAATATATATAGTAATATGGCCGCCCTTCTCCTCAGTGTGATATAGTAATATATACAGTAATATGGCCGCCCTTCCCCTCAGTGTGATATAGTAATATATATAGTAATATGGCCTCTCTTCTCCTCAGTGTTTTATAGGAATATATATAGTAGTATTGCCGCCCTTCTCCTTAGTGTGATATAGTAATATATATAGTAATATGGCCGCCCTTCTCCTCAGTGTGATATAGTAGTATATATAGTAATATGGCCGCCCTTCTCCTCAGTGTGATATAGTAATATATATAGTAATATGGCCGCCCTTCTCCTTAGTGTGATATAGTAATATATATAGTAATATGGCCGCCCTTCTCCTCAGTGTGATATAGTAATATATACAGTAATATGGCCGCCCTTCTCCTCAGTGTGATATAGTAATATATATAGTAATATGGCCGCCCTTCTCCTCAGTGTGATATAGTAATACATATAGAGTAATATGGCCGCCCTTCCCCTCAGTGTGATATAGTAATATATATAGTAATATGGCCGCTCTTCTCCTCAGTGTGATATAGGAATATATATAGTAATATGGCCGCCCTTCTCCTTAGTGTGATATAGTAATATTTATAGTAATATGGCCACCCTTCTCCTCAGTGTGATATAGTAATATATATAGTAATATGGCCGCCCTTCTCCTCAGTGTGATATAGTAATATATATAGTAATATGGCTGCCCTTTTCCTCAGTGTGATATAGCAATATATATAGTAATATGGCGGCCCTTCTCCTCAGTGTGATATAGTAATATATATAGTAATATAGCCGCTCTTCTCCTCAGTGTGATATAGGAATATATATAGTAATATGGCCGCCCTTCTCCTTAGTGTGATATAGTAATATATATAGTAATATGGCCGCCCTTCTCCTCAGTGTGATATTGTAATATATATAGTAATATGGCCGCCCTTCTCCTTAGTGTGATATAGTAATATATATAGTAATATGGCCCCTCTTCTCCTCATTGTGATATAGGAATATATATAGTAATTTGGCCGCCCTTCTCCTTAGTGTGATATAGTAATATATATGGTAATATGGCCGCCCTTCTTCTCAGTGTGATATAGTAGTATATATAGTAATATGGCCGCCCTTCTCCTCAGTGTGATATAGTAATATATATAGCAATATGGCCGCCCTTCCCCTCAGTGTGATATAGTAATATATATAGTAATATGGCCGCCCTTCCCCTCAGTGTGATATAGGAATATATGTAGTAATATGGCCGCCCTTCTCCTTAGTGTGATATAGTAATATTTATAGTAATATGGCCACCCTTCTCCTCAGTGTGATATAGTAATATATATAGTAATATGGCCGCCCTTCTCCTCAGTGTGATATAGTAATATATATAGTAATATGGCTGCCCTTTTCCTCAGTGTGATATAGCAATATATATAGTAATATGGCGGCCCTTCTCCTCAGTGTGATATAGTAATATATATAGTAATATAGCCGCTCTTCTCCTCAGTGTGATATAGGAATATATATAGTAATATGGCCGCCCTTCTCCTTAGTGTGATATAGTAATATATATAGTAATATGGCCGCCCTTCTCCTCAGTGTGATATTGTAATATATATAGTAATATGGCCGCCCTTCTCCTTAGTGTGATATAGTAATATATATAGTAATATGGCCCCTCTTCTCCTCATTGTGATATAGGAATATATATAGTAATTTGGCCGCCCTTCTCCTTAGTGTGATATAGTAATATATATGGTAATATGGCCGCCCTTCTTCTCAGTGTGATATAGTAATATATATAGTAATATGGCCGCCCTTCTCCTCAGTGTGATATAGTAATATATATAGCAATATGGCCGCCCTTCCCCTCAGTGTGATATAGTAATATATATAGTAATATGGCCGCCCTTCCCCTCAGTGTGATATAGTAATATATATAGTAATATGGCCGCTCTTCTCCTCAGTGTGATACAGGAATATATATGGGAATATGGCCGCCCTTCTCCTCAGTGTGATATAGTAATATATATGGTAATATGGCCACCCTTCTCCTTAGTGTGATATATTAATATATATAGTAATATGGCCGCTCTTCTCCTCAGTGTGATATAGTAATATATATAGTAAAATGGCCGTTCTCCTCAGTGTGATATAGGAATATATATAGTAATATGGCTGCCCTCCTCCTCAGTGTGATATAGTAATATATATAGTAATATGGCCGCCCTTCTCCTCAGTGTGATATAGTAATATATATAGTAATATGGCCACCCTTCTCCTCAGTGTGTTATAGGAATATATATAGTAATATGGCTGCCCTTCTCCTCAGTGTGATATAGTAATATATATGGTAATATGGCCGCCCTTCTCCTCAGTGTGATATAGTAATATATATAGCAATATGGCCGCCCTTCTCCTCAGTGTGATATAGTAATATATATAGTAATATGGCCGCCCTTCTCCTCAGTGTGATATAGTAATATATACAGTAATATGGCCGCCCTTCCCCTCAGTGTGATATAGTAATATATATAGTAATATGGCCGCCCTTCCCCTCAGTGTGATATAGTAATATATATAGTAATATGGCCGCTCTTCTCCTCAGTGTGATATAGGAATATATATAGTAATATGGCCGCCCTTCTCCTCAGTGTGATATAGTAATATATATAGTAATATGGCCTCTCTTCTCCTCAGTGTGATATAGGAATATATATAGTAATATTGCCGCCCTTCTCCTTAGTGTGATATAGTAATATATATAGTAATATGGCCGCCCTTCTCCTCAGTGTGATATAGTAATATATATAGTAATATGGCCGCCCTTCTCCTCAGTGTGATATAGTAATATATACAGTAATATGGCCGCCCTTATCCTCAGTGTGATATAGTAATATATATAGTAATATGGCCGCCCTTCTCCTCAGTGTGATATAGTAATATATATAGAGTAATATGGCCGCCCTTCCCCTCAGTGTGATATAGTAATATATATAGTAATATGGCCGCTCTTCTCCTCAGTGTGATATAGTAATATATATAGTAATATGGCCGCCCTTCTCCTCAGTGTGATATAGTAATATATACAGTAATATGGCCGCCCTTCCCCTCAGTGTGATATAGTAATATATATAGTAATATGGCCGCCCTTCTCCTCAGTGTGATATAGTAATATATATAGTAATATGGCCGCTCTTCTCCTCAGTGTGATATAGGAATATATATAGTAATATGGCCGCCCTTCTCCTCAGTGTGATATAGTAATATATATAGTAATATGGCCTCTCTTCTCCTCAGTGTGATATGAGAATATATATAGTAATATTGCCGCCCTTCTCCTTAGTGTGATATAGTAATATATATAGTAATATGGCCGCCCTTCTCCTCAGTGTGATATAGTAATATATATAGTAATATGGCCGCCCTTCTCCTCAGTGTGATATAGTAATATATACAGTAATATGGCCGCCCTTCTCCTCAGTGTGATATAGTAATATATATAGTAATATGGCCGCCCTTCTCCTCAGTGTGATATAGTAATATATATAGAGTAATATGGCCGCCCTTCCCCTCAGTGTGATATAGTAATATATATAGTAATATGGCCGCTCTTATCCTCAGTGTGATATAGGAATATATATAGTAATATGGCCGCCCTTCTCCTTAGTGTGATAGTAATATTTATAGTAATATGGCCGCCCTTCTCCTCAGTGTGATATAGTAATATATATAGTAATATGGCCGCCATTCTCCTCAGTGTGATATAGTAATAAATATAGTAATATGGCCGCCCTTCTCCTCAGTGTGATATAGCAATATATATAGTAATATGGCCGCCCTTCTCCTCAGTGTGATATAGTCATATATATAGTAATATGGCCGCTCTTCTCCTCAGTGTGATATAGGAATATATATAGTAATATGGCCGCCCTTCTCCTTAGTGTGATATAGTAATATATATAGTAATATGGCCGCCCTTCTCCTCAGTGTGATATAGTAATATATATAGTAATATGGCCGCCCTTCTCCTTAGTGTGATATAGTAATATATATAGTAATATGGCCGCTCTTCTCCTCAGTGTGATATAGGAATATATATAGTAATATTGCCGCCCTTCTCCTTAGTGTGATATAGTAATATATATAGTAATATGGCCGCCCTTCTCCTCAGTGTGATATAGTAATATATATAGTAATATGGCCGCCCTTCTCCTTAGTGTGATATAGTAATATATACAGTAATATGGCCGCCCTTCTCCTCAGTGTGATATAGTAATACATATAGTAATATGGCCGCCCTTCTCCTCAGTGTGATATAGTAATATATATAGAGTAATATGGCCGCCCTTCCCCTCAGTGTGATATAGTAATATATATAGTAATATGGAAGCTCTTCTCCTCAGTGTGATATAGTAATATATATAGTAATATGGCCTCCCTTCTCCTCAGTGTGATATAGTAATATATACAGTAATATGGCCGCCCTTCCCCTCAGTGTGATATAGTAATATATATAGTAATATGGCCGCTCTTCCCTTCAGTGTGATATAGTAATATATATAGTAATATGGCCGCTCTTCTCCTCAGTGTGATATAGGAATATATATAGTAATATGGCCCCCCTTCTCCTCAGTGTGATATAGTAATATATTTAGTAATATGGCCTCTCTTCTCCTCAGTGTGATATAGGAATATATATAGTAATATTGCCGCCCTTCTCCTTAGTGTGATATAGTAATATATATAGTAATATGGCCGCCCTTCTCCTCAGTGTGATATAGTAATATATATAGTAATATGGCCGCCCTTCTCCTCAGTGTGATATAGCAATATATACAGTAATATGGCTGCCCTTCTCCTCAGTGTGATATAGTAATATATATAGTAATATGGCCGCCCTTCTCCTCAGTGTGATATAGTAATATATATAGAGTAATATGGCCGCCCTTCCCCTCAGTGTGATATAGTAATATATATAGTAATATGGCCGCTCTTCTCCTCAGTGTGATATAGTAATATATATAGTAATATGGCCGCCCTTCTCCTCAGTGTGATATAGTAATATATACAGTAATATGGCCGCCCTTCCCCTCAGTGTGATATAGTAATATATATAGTAATATGGCCGCCCTTCCCCTCAGTGTGATATAGTAATATATATAGTAATATTGCCGCCCTTCTCCTTAGTGTGATATAGTAATATATATAGTAATATGGCCGCCCTTCTCCTCAGTGTGATATAGTAATATATGTAGTAATATGGCTGCCCTTCTCCTCAGTGTGATATAGTAATATATACAGTAATATGGCCGCCCTTCTCCTCAGTGTGATATAGTAATATATATAGTAATATGGCCGCCCTTCTCCTCAGTGTGATATAGTAATATATATAGAGTAATATGGCCGCCCTTCCCCTCAGTGTGATATAGTAATATATATAGTAATATGGCCGCTCTTCTCCTCAGTGTGATATAGGAATATATATAGTAATATGGCCGCCCTTCTCCTTAGTGTGATATAGTAATATTTATAGTAATATGGCCGCCCTTCTCCTCAGTGTGATATAGTAATATATATAGTAATATGGCCGCCATTCTCCTCAGTGTGATATAGTAATAAATATAGTAATATGGCGGCCCTTCTCCTCAGTGTGATATAGCAATATATATAGTAATATGGCCGCCCTTCTCCTCAGTGTGATATAGTAATATATATAGTAATATGGCCGCTCTTCTCCTCAGTGTGATATAGGAATATATATAGTAATATGGCCGCTCTTCTCCTCAGTGTGATATAGTAATAAATATAGTAATATGGCGGCCCTTCTCAGTGTGATATAGCAATATATATAGTAATATGGCCACCCTTCTCCTCAGTGTGATATAGTAATATATATAGTAATATGGCCGCTCTTCTCCTCAGTGTGATATAGGAATATATATAGTAATATGGCCGCCCTTCTCCTTAGTGTCATATAGTAATATATATAGTAATATGGCCGCCCTTCTCCTCAGTGTGATATAGTAATATATATAGTAATATGGCCGCCCTTCTCCTTAGTGTGATATAGTAATATATATATAGTAATATGGCCGCTCTTCTCCTCAGTGTGATATAGGAATATATATAGTAATATTGCCGCCCTTCTCCTTAGTGTGATATAGTAATATATATAGTAATATGGCCGCCCTTCTCCTCAGTGTGATATAGTAATATATATAGTAATATGGCCGCCCTTCTCCTCAGTGTGATATATTAATATATATAGTAATATGGCCGCCCTTCTCCTCAGTGTGATATAGTAATATATATAGAGTAATATGGCCGCCCTTCCCCTCAGTGTGATATAGTAATATATATAGTAATATGGCCGCTCTTCTCCTCAGTGTGATATAGTAATATATATAGTAATATGGCCGCCCTTCTCCTCAGTGTGATATAGTAATATATACAGTAATATGGCCGCCCTTCCCCTCAGTGTGATATAGTAATATATATAGTAATATGGCCGCCCTTCCCCACAGTGTGATATAGTAATATATATAGTAATATGGCCGCTCTTCTCCTCAGTCTGATATAGGAATATATATAGTAATATGGCCGCCCTTCTCCTCAGTGTGATATAGTAATATATTTAGTAATATGGCCTCTCTTCTCCTCAGTGTGATATAGGAATATATATAGTAATATTGCCGCCCTTCTCCTTAGTGTTATATAGTAATATATATAGTAATATGGCCGCCCTTCTCCTCAGTGTGATATAGTAATATATATAGTAATATGGCCGCCCTTCTCCTCAGTGTGATATAGTAATATATACAGTAATATGGCCGCCCTTCTCCTCAGTGTGATATAGTAATATATATAGTAATATGGCCGCCCTTCTCCTCAGTGTGATATAGTAATATATATAGAGTAATATGGACGCCCTTCCCCTCAGTGTGATATAGTAATATATATAGTAATATGGCCGCTCTTCTCCTCAGTGTGATATAGGAATATATATAGTAATATGGCCGCCCTTCTCCTTAGTGTGACATAGTAATATTTATAGTAATATGGCCGCCCTTCTCCTCAGTGTGATATAGTAATATATATAGTAATATGGCCGCCATTCTCCTCAGTGTGATATAGTAACAAATATAGTAATATGGCCGCCCTTCTCCTCAGTGTGATATAGTAATATATATAGTAATATGGCCGCTCTTCTCCTCAGTGTGATATAGGAATATATATAGTAATATGGCCGCCCTTCTCCTTAGTGTGATATAGTAATATATATGGTAATATGGCCGCCCTTCTCCTCAGTGTGATATAGTAATATATATAGTAATATGGCTGCCCTTCTCCTCAGTGTGATATAGTAATATATATAGTAATATGGCCGCCCTTCCCCTCAGTGTGATATAGTAATATATATATTAATATGGCCGCCCTTCCCCTCAGTGTGATATAGTAATATATATAGTAATATGGCCGCTCTTCTCCTCAGTGTGATATAGGAATATATATAGTAATATGGCCGCCCTTCTCCTCAGTGTGATATAGTAATATATATGGTAATATGGCCGCCCTTCTCCTTAGTGTGATATATTAATATATATAGTAATATGGCCGCCCTTCTCCTCAGTGTGATATAGTAATATATATAGTAATATGGCCGCCCTTCCCCTCAGTGTGATATAGTAATATGTATAGTAATATGGCCGCCCTTCTCCTCAGTGTGATATAGCAATATATATAGTAATATGGCCGCCCTTCTCCTCAGTGTGATATAGTAATATATATAGTAATATGGCCGCTCTTCTCCTCAGTGTGATATAGGAATATATATAGTAATATGGCCGCCCTTCTCCTTAGTGTGATATAGTAATATGGCCGCCCTTCTCCTCAGTGTGATATAGTAATATATATAGTAATATGGCCGCCCTTCTCCTTAGTGTGATATAGTAATATATATAGTAATATGGCCGCTCTTCTCCTCAGTGTGATATAGGAATATATATAGTAATATGGCCGCCCTTCTCCTTAGTGTGATATAGTAATATATATGGTAATATGGCCGCCCTTCTCCTCAGTGTGATATAGTAATATATATAGTAATATGGCCGCCCTTCTCCTCAGTGTGATATAGTAATATATATAGTAATATGGCCGCCCTTCTCCTTAGTGTGATATAGTAATATATATAGTAATATGGCCGCTCTTCTCCTCAGTGTGATATAGGAATATATATAGTAATATGGCCGCCCTTCTCCTTAGTGTGATATAGTAATATATATGGTAATATGGCCGCCCTTCTCCTCAGTGTGATAAAGTAATATATATAGTAATATGGCCGCCCTTCTCCTCAGTGTGATATAGTAATATATATAGTAATATGGCCGCCCTTCCCCTCAGTGTGATATAGTAATATATATAGTAATATGGATGCCCTTCCCCTCAGTGTGATATAGTAATATATATAGTAATATGGCCGCTCTTCTCCTCAGTGTGATATAGGAATATATATAGTAATATGGCCGCCCTTCTGCTCAGTGTGATATAGTAATATATATGGTAATATGGCCGCCCTTCTCCTTAGTGTGATATATTAATATATATAGTAATATGGCCGCTCTTCTCCTCAGTGTGATATAGTAATATATATAGTAAAATGGCCGCTCTTCTCCTCAGTGTGATATAGGAATATATATAGTAATATGGCTGCCCTTCTCCTCAGTGTGATATAGTAATATATATAGTAATATGGCCGCCCTTCTCCTCAGTGTGATATAGTAATATATATAGTAATATGGCCACCCTTCTCCTCAGTGTGATATAGTAATATATATAGAGTAATATGGCCGCCCTTTTCCTCAGTGTGATATAGTAATATATATAGTAATATGGCCGCCCTTCTCCTCAGTGTGATATAGGAATATATATAGTAATATGGCCGCCCTTCTCCTTAGTGTGATATAGTAATATATATAGTAATATGGCCGCCCTTCTCCTCAGTGTGATATAGTAATATATATAGTAATAAGGCCGCCCTTCTCCTCAGTGTGATATAGTAATATATATAATAATATGGCCGCCCTTCTCCTCAGTGTGATATAGCAATATATATAGTAATATGGCCGCCCTTCTCCTCAGTGTGATATAGTAATATATATAGTAATATGGCCGCTCTTCTCCTCAGTGTGATATAGGAATATATATAGTAATATGGCCGCCCTTCTCCTTAGTGTGATATAGTAATATATATAGTAATATGGCCGCCCTTCTCCTCAGTGTGATATAGTAATATATATAGTAATATGACCGCCCTTCTCCTTAGTGTGATATAGTAATATACATAGTAATATGGCCGCTCTTCTCCTCAGTGTGATATAGGAATATATATAGCAATATAGCCGCCATTCTCCTTAGTGTGATATAGTAATATATATGGTAATATGGCCACCCTTCTCCTCAGTGTGATATAGTAATATATATAGCAATATGGCCGCCCTTCTCCTCAGTGTGATATAGTAATATATATAGTAATATGGCCGCCCTTTTCCTCAGTGTGATATAGTAATATATACAGTAATATGGCCGCCCTTCCCCTCAGTGTGATATAGTAATATATATAGTAATATGGCCGCCCTTCCCCTCAGTGTGATATAGTAATATATATAGTAATATGGCCGCTCTTCTCCTCAGTGTGATATAGGAATATATATAGTAATATGGCCGCCCTTCTCCTCAGTGTTATATAGTAATATATATAGTAATATGGCCTCTCTTCTCCTTAGTGTGATATAGGAATATGTATAGTAATATTGCCGCCCTTCTCCTTAGTGTGATATAGTAATATATATAGTAATATGGCCGCCCTTCTCCTCAGTGTGATATAGTAATATATATAGTAATATGGCCGCCCTTCTAATCAGTGTGATATAGTAATATATACAGTAATATGGCCGCTCTTCTCCTCAGTGTGATATAGTAATATATATAGTAATATGGCCGCCCTTCTCCTCAGTGTGATAGAGTAATATATATAGCAATATAGCCACCCTTCTCCTCAGTATGATATAGTAATATATATAGTAATATGGCCGCCCTTCTCCTCAGTGTGATATAGTAATATATATAGTAATATGGCCACCCTTCTCCTCAGTGTGATATAGTAATATATATAGTAATATGGCCGCCCTTCTCCTTAGTGTGATATAGTAATATATATAGTAATATGGCCGCCCTTCCCCTCAGTGTGATATAGTAATATATATAGTAATATGGCCGCCCTTCTCCTCAGTGTGATATAGTAATATATATAGTAATATGGCCGCTCTTCTCCTCAGTGTGGTATAGTAGTATATATAGTAATATGGCCGCCCTTTTTATCAGTGTGATATAGTAATATATATAGTAATATGGCCGCCCTCCTCCTCAGTGTGATATAGTAATATATATAGTAATGTGGCCGCACTTCTCTTCAGTGTGATATAGTAATATATATAGTAATATGGCCGCCCTTCTCCTCAGTGTGATATAGTAATATAAATAGTAATATGGCCGCCCTTCTTATCAGTGTGATATAGTAATATATATAGTAATATGGCCGCCCTCCTCCTCAGTGTGATATAGTAATATATATAGCAATATGGCCACCCTTCTCCTTAGTGTGATATAGTAATATATATAGCAATATAGCCACCCTTCTCCTCTGTATGATATAGTAATATATATAGTAATATGGTCACCCTTTCCACAGTGTGATATAGTAATATATATAGCAATATGGCTGCCCTTCTCCTCAGTGGTGATATAGTAATATATATAGTAATATGGCCGCCCTTCTCCTCAGTGTGATATAGTTATTCATATAGTAATAATGGCCATCCTTCTCCTCAGTGTGATATAGTAATATATATAGTAATATGGTCACCCTTCTCCACAGTGTGATATTGTCACACAAGGTGTAGGAAAGACTAAGTGCAACAAGAAGGGAAGGGGGAAAAGGGGGCCCAGACTGTAGGGAAAGGGGGTAGTGGATACCTCCTAGGCTGACCTTATATCACCCTGTCTCCCCTAAACATCCCTATATTGGTTCTGCACCAATCGCCCCACTGGAACCTTGCCCTGTCTTTCCCTGGCATTTGGCCCTGGCTAGGGAAGGGAGGGGATGAGCGCTAGTCGATCCCCACTGACAACTAAAAACAACAAGGGGGAACAAACAAGGCAAGATAGCTTAGCTTTAGTCAACTTCAGGGCGATGAACACACGTCCTCTTAGCTCCAGAGAGGAAGAAGTACTGCTCTTGCTCAAGCCTTCACAAGGGGTAATGTGAATATCGCCAGCACCTCCCTCTAGCAAACAACAGGTATTTATACACCCAGGCCAGGGAGAGCAAGAGGAAGGTAGCCATTGGGTCCTAGCTAGACAGCTTCTAAGAAGGTGTCTGTAATGCCAAATGAAGAGATCTCCTGCAACCAACTGCAGGGTGACTGTCTGTCACTTCTGACACACCCATGACAGTACCCCCCCTCTACGAGTGGCCTCCGGACACTCAGGACCGGGTTTCTCAGGATAAGAGGTGTGGAATGAATGACCCAACCTGGGAGTATTTACCTCTGATGCTGAAACCCACATCCTCTCCTCTGGACTATAACCCTTCCAGTGCACCAAGTATTGTAGAAAACGACGTTGGTGATGGGAATCTACAATCCTCAAAATCTGGAACTCCAGATTACCATCAATCATTACTGGGGGCGGTGGTAGAGGTGAGGGCTCAGGAGGTTCCACATACTTCTTGAGTAACGACCTGTGGAACACATTGTGGACTTTAAGGACCTTAGGAAGTTCAAGACGGAATGCTGCTGGGTTAATGACGGTGGTTATTTTATAGGGACCAATAAACCTAGGTCCCATCTTCCAAGAAGGAACTTTCAATCTTATATTCTTGGTAGACAACCACACAAAGTCATTCACATTCAGGTCCGGACCTGGTAAGAATTTTCTGTCAGCCATACGTTTATATCTGTCTCCCATGATCTTTAAATTTCTCAGAACACCCCGCCATACCGAGGAGAGCGACGAGGCAAACCCTTCCTCCTCAGGAACTCCCAAAGGTCCTCCCCCACTAAAGGTACCAAACTGTGGGTGGTAACCGTATGCACCGAAGAACGGTGACCTACCAATGCATTCTTGTAGATGATTATTAATGGCAAATTCTGCCAGCGGTAAGTAGGATGCCCAATTCTCCTGATTTTTGGAGTCGAAACACCTGAGGTAGGTCTCCAAATTCTGATTGACACGCTCAGTCTGTCCATTCGACTGAGGATGGAAGGCAGAGGAAAAGGACAGCTGCACCCCCAGTCGAGAACAGAATGCCTTACAGAACTTGGAAACAAACTTGGTCCCCTGATCTGACACCACATCGGAGGGAACCCCGTGAAGCTTCACAATCTCATTTATGAACACCTGAGCAAGTGTCTTGGCATTTGGAAGTGCAGGTAATACGACGAAGTGAACCATTTTACTGAACCTATCTACAACCACCAGAACCACCGTTTTGCCTGCAGAAACCAGTAGGTCAGTAGTAAAATCCATGGACAAGTGTGTCCATGGCCTGCTAGTGTACTAGGGATAGGTAGCATAAGAAGAGTACCAGACAGACGGGTATGTGGAAGAGAATGAGAAGTCCTAATATTCTGAACAGCCATGTTAAACCTAGCAGCCATCTTGTTCAGAAGTTTTGAGCTAACTAAATTTTGCAGCTAATGAGATGCATGTTCTGCGCGCTCTCCCCACAATGGAGACATAAAATGATATCAGTGCCATTAGCAGGTATGGTAGTATACACAAAGGTTAATGAGAGCAGCTGCAGGTCATTGTGAAAGTAAGTGGTGTTATAGGGTAGTAAATAGTGTCCTAATTGTGGTATGGAAATTAGGACAATACAGTTGTCAATATGTTTAGAATTATGAAGAAACTGTCATTAGGTAAGAAGGACATGGGGATTTATGGACTGTAATGGAGTTTGGTAAGAATACTCAGATATTGTCATGTTGCATTATCACTTTGTTGTTCTAAAATACACATCTCTCTGCAGTATGATGTTATCACGTATACGCCCTTTGCCGCAATATGTATAAAAAGGCTCTGATACTGTTGTTTGGGGCAGACCATCGCCAAGGCAGTCCACCGCCAAGGCCACAACAACGCCAGACCACGGTCAGGCCATCGGCAGATATCCTAATGCTGTGTCGCTGATCTGTCACCTGCGAGTTCCAGTGTATTTTCCCTGCCTGCATTCTGAACTGTTCTGCCGCGTATCTCTAAATAAACTTCATTCTCTGATTTAAAGAAGAAATCGTCCACACTGGTTTCTCTGCTCTTCCAGCTCTCAGTAAGGACTTTCTTACAGTATGCGAAACCTTGAAAGGTGCGCAAATGCTACAAGCAGATACGTGTTCAATCACACCCCAATGCAACCCCGGCCACCAAAAACGACAAGAGGAGGTCCGCGGTTGCCTTACCACCTGGATGCCCAGCAAGCACAGAGTTATGATGCTGTTTAATAACCTTACGGCGTAGATTAGATGGTACAAATAACCTTCCTGGAGGGCAGGAGGCAGGGGCATCCCCCTGGGTCTCCAACACCTCACTCTCCAGTTCAGGATATAATGCCGAAATGACTACCCCTTCCTGTAATATCGGGGCAGGGTTCTCATGGTCACCACCACCAGGGAAGCTCCGGGACAAAGCATCAGCCTTGACATTTTTGACCCCTGGACGAAAAATGACAACAAAATTGAACCTAGTAAAAAACAGGGACCATCTGGCTTGCCTAGGGTTGAGACGCTTAGCTGTTTGGAGATTTTACAAGTTCTTATGGTCAGTAATAACAGTAATAGGATGGACAGCCCCCTCCAACCAATGTCGCCATTCTTCAAACGCCAATTTGATCGCCAAGAGTTCCCTATTACCCACGTCATAATTTCTCTCAGCCGAAGACAATTTTTTAGAAAAAAAGGCGCATGGACGCCATTTACTAGGGGACAGATCCTGAGGCAACACAGCCCCAACCCCCACATCTGACTCATCAACTTCCACAATAAAGGGCTGGGTTGACTGAGTATAGGTGCAGTGGCAAAATAATTCTTTAAGGAAGAAAAAACCTGATTTCACAATTATTGAGTAATTTTGGATGAATTTCCGGTAAAAATTAGTAAAGCCCAGAAAACGTTGTAGAGCCTTCAGGTTCTCGAGATGGTCCCAATCAAGGCCTGCACGGATCTTCTATGGATCCATCCGAAAACAAGTACTCCAAAAACTGCACTTACTGAACGGCAAAAACACATTTTTCCAGTTTGGCACAGAGTTTGTTATCCCTTAATATCTGGAGCACCTGTCTAACATGCCCCCGATGTGTCTCAATATCAGGTGAGTAAACCAAAATTTTGTCCAGATAGACCACCACAAACCTCCCCACCAAATGATGGAAAAGATAATTTATGAAATGCTGGAATACCGCGGATGCATTGGTTAAACTGAAAAGCATATCCAGACTGCCCTTCAGAATGCTGTTTTCCATTCGTCCCCTTCTCTGATTCTAACCAGATTGTAGGCTCCCCTTAAATCCAACTTGGAGAATACCTTAGCTCCCACAACCTGGCTGAACAATTCAGGAATCAGAGGAAGAGGGTATGGATCACGGATGGTAATTTGATTTAATTCCCGGAAATCTAAACAGGGACGTAGACCGCCATCTTTTTTCTTCACAAAGAAGAACCCTGCTGCCATGGGCGAAGATGAGGGTCTGATATGTCCCTTCTCCAGACTTTCCACAATGAAACCCTTCATGGATTGTCTCTCAGGGCCAGAAAGATTATACAGTCTGGACTTCGGTAGTTTAGCTCTGGGGGTCAGGTTAATAGGACAGTCATAAGCACGATGAGGAGGCAAATCCTGACACCCCCTCTCAGAAAAAACATCCTTAAAACCAGAGAGAAAAGCAGGTAATATTTCCGTAGAGACAGCAGCAAGGGAAATATCTAGACAGTTCTCATGGCAGTAACCTCCCCATTCAATGATCTCCCCGGCTTGCCAATCCACCAACGGGTTATATTTAACAAGTGAGGGGATAACCAAAACAATAGGTATTTGAAGATTGTCCAGAACATAGCAAGGGATTATTTCACAATGAACCGACCCCACCCTCCGTTTTACATTATGTACAATCTGAGTAAATGCTTTCTGTGCAAGTGGCGCCGAGTCAATGGCAAAGATGCAAGTAGGTTTAGCTAAAGTACAGCAAGCGAGACCATGAGTTTTCACAAACTCAGCATCAACCATGCTGGCTCCGGCTCCACTGTCAACACAGAAATGTTCTCGGTTTTGCTCTCTAGCACCACCTCTGCTTTCAGGACAAACTGCGAACTGCAGTTTGGCAACAAATGCATCACTTGCTTATCAAACTCCAGACTACCAAGAGTTAATCGAGTCTCCTTTTGTTTATCAAATGAAGGACAGGTCCCAACAAAATGTCTCTTTTTACCACAAAAAAACATACACCTTTTTTCTTGTGAATCTCCGGGGAAACGTATGGTGTAAAGGCACCCCCTAACTGCATGGGTTCCTCCACCTCCCCCCGCACTGTTTCACTGTCAGACTGCTCCCCGGCAGAGGGAACCCCGACAAGAAGGCCTAGGAGAAGGTGGTCTCACCCGTCTATACCGAAGGCGTCTGTCAAGGCGTATGGCCAACCACAAGGACTGAGGGGTTTCATATACTGCCAAGGCATCTTTCAACCTTTCAGTAAGCCCCTCACAAAATTGACTATTAAGGGCCAAGTCATTCCATTTGGCATCCATTGCCCATCTATGGAATTCCGAACTGTACGTCTCCACTGACCGATTCCCCTTCTGAAGGCGACGTAGCCGAGACTCAGCCAAGGCGACTCGGTCAGGGTCATTATAGATGAGGGCCAGAACCCTGAAAAACCCTCCACAGACTGGAGACCAACTGAATCCTGCGGTAACGAAAACGCCCAGGACTGAGGATCTCCCTGCAGTAGAGAGATCACAATACCAACCCGTTGCTCCTCATTACCAGAGGAGTAAGGACGAAGTTTAAAATGCAGTTTGCAGGCCTCCTTAAATACAAAAAACTTGGCCCTACCTCCTGAAAACCTGTCCGGGAGGGTAACCTTGGGTTCAGGCTGGACAGGCCTACCTGCAGAGACCCCCACATTGGCGACCTGTAACCACTGATATTGTTGTTGAACCTCACAGCGGAGGTCGTTCACCTCCAGAGACAGACAGCGCAGCCGCTCTGTGAGCTCTGGAACTGAAACCATACCAAGGGAGAAAAGAAAAAAATCCACGCCCAAAAAAACACACACACAAAAAAAACCAAAGTTTTCAGTTTTTCAGTTTTTTTTTCTCTTTTCAAAAAGTGCACGGCCGGCGATAATATCACGCAAGGTGTAGGAAAGACTAAGTGCAACACGAAGGGAAGAGGGAAAGGGAGCCCAGACTCTAGGGAAAGGGGGAAGTGGAAACCTCCCACGCTGACCTTATATCACCGTGTCTCCCCTAACGTCCCTATATTGGTTCCGCACCAATCGCCGAACAGGAACTTCGCCCTTTCTTTCCATGGCGATTGGCCCTGGCTAGGGAAGGGAGGGTATGAATGCTAGTCGATCCCCACTGACAACTAAAGACAACAAGAGGGAACAAACAAGGGAAGATAGCTTAGCTTTAGTTGACTTCAAAGAGATGAACACATGTCCTCATAGCTCCAGAGAGGAAGAAGTACTGCTCTTGCTCAAGCCTTCATAAGGGATCATGTGAATACTTCTGGCACCTCCCTCTAGCAAACAGCAGGTATTTATACACCTAGGCCAGGATGTTAATTAGCCAGAGGAAGGTAGCTGCTGGGTTCTAGAGAGACAGCTTCTAAGAAGGTGTCTGTAATGCCAAACAAAGAGATCTCCAGCAACCAACTGCAGGGCGACTGTCACTTCTGACACACCCATGACAGATATAGCAATATATATAGTAATATGGCCTCCCTTCTCCTGAGTAGTGATATAGTAATATATATATAGAAATATGGCCACACTTCTCCTTAGTGTGATATAGCTATATCTAAAGTAATATGACCACCCTTTTTCCCAGTGTGGTATAGTAATATATGTAGTAATATCACCGCCCTTCTCCTCAGTGGTGATATAGTAATATATAGAGTAATATGGCCGCCCTTCTCTTCAGTGTTGATATAGTAATATATATAGTAATGAGCTGCCCTTATCCTCAGAGTGGGGAGTGCATTATACTGTATGGAGGACTATGGGGAGTGCATTTTACTATATCGAGGACTAATGGGGTGCATTATACTATATGGAGGACTATGGGGAGTATAATATACAATATGGAGGACTATGGGGGTGCATTATACTTTATGGAGAACTATGGTGGTGCATTATATTATATGGAGGATTGTGGGGAGTGCATTGTACTGTATGGAGGACTAAGGGGAGAATGATACTATATGGAGGATTATGGAAAGTGCAGTGTACTATATGGAGGACTATGGGGAGTGCAGTATTTTATATGGAGGACTATGGGGTGCATTTTACTGTATGAAAGTCTACGTGGGGACCATTATACTATTAGGAAGGCTATGTGGGGGCTATTATAACATTTGGAGGGCTATGTGGGGACCATTATAATATTTGGAGGGCTATGTGGATGCCACTATAATATTTGGAGGACTATGTGGGAGCCTTTTTTTTTATGGAGGGCTATGCGGGGGCCATTACACTGTATGCAAGCAATTATACAGTGTGAACATTTGTGTTGAGTCCATCATATTGTGTGAAGGGCTGTGTGGGGGCTATTATACAGTGTGGAGGGATAATGGGGGCCATTATACAGTGTGGAGATGTGTGGGCTCAATATACTGTATGGAGGGCTGTGTGGGGGTCACAGTTGGGGGATCATACTGTGTTTGGGTCACCTATGCCAGGGGAGTTGAGATGGGGTACAGTAGAGACATTATACTGTGCGTGTGGAGAAATTCACTGTGGGGAAATCATACAATGTTTGTGGAGAACTTTTGTTGGCGTCATATTTTATGGGTACAATGAAAGAGGAATCTAGGGCTTCAGCAGGAGGAAAATTACTCTCTTCTGTATTCTTTTTTTTTGGGGGGTGGGGGGATTTAGAACTTCTGCCATGGGGCCCCATGATTTCTATGTATGCCCCTGTGTGCTAGTGCAGTCACTGTGGACATACATGACATTACTGATCCTGAGTTACCTCCTGTATTATCCTCCAGAGCTGCACTCACTATTCTGCTGGTGCAGTCACTGTGTACATTACATTACTGATCCTGAGTTACATCCTGTATTATCCTCCAGAGCTGCACTCACTATTCTGCTGGTGCAGTCACTGTGTACATACATTACATTACTGATCCTGAGTTACCTCCTGTATTATACTCCAGAGCTGCACTCACTATTCTGCTGTTGCAGTCACTGTGTACATTACATTACTGATCCTGAGTTACATCCTGTATTATCCTCCAGAGCTGCACTCACCATTCTGCTGGTGCAGTCACTGTGTACATTACATTACTGATCCTGAGTTACATCCTGTATTATACTCCAGAGCTGCACTCACTATTCTTCACTAACTGATCCAGAGTTATAACCTGCTGATTTGATCTGGACTGCACTACAAGAGGCTGATAATTAGCTTTTCCGTCCCCTTATCTAGCACTTTTATTTGTGTATATACTGTATGTTGTGCTGTTGCTGCAGAATTTATTGACTGTAGCAAATGTGATTGTTATGAAGCAAATGAAAGAGTTTGCAGCGGGGTGAGAAGGCTGGAGCTCGTGGAGTGCTGCGGGCGGCCGGCCGCGCATCTCCTATAGAACGCCTGGAAGCTGCCGCTGTGGTGAGAGCCGGAGCCGAGAGGTTCAGATGCAGAGAGAACAATTATGGGCTTGTTCTGCTGGATAGTGGGCATGTCCGACTGCAGGAGAGGCAGGGGGACCGGGGGCTTTTATAGTGATAAACTGAAGGCCAGGAGACATTACCTGACCCTGTGAGGAAGCCGAGAAGGAGGTTCACCTGGCGATGATCGAGTCTATAAAGGGGGGAGCAGTTCTGTGAAGCCAAGCTGTGCTTGGTATCACAACTCCTAGAAGGGTGTATTGAAGGATTCCTCCACAAGAGGCCCCCATAACCATTCACACATCTCCACCTTCCACCTCAGACCATCAGAGGGATATAAAAAGGGAAGGTGGAGCCAGGCTGTTCAGTTCCTGCAGAGTGAGACACAGAAACAGGAGTGGAGTGGAGCTCGGTGACTCAGCAATTCCTCTGGAGAGTTCAGTTAGTGCAAATCTGAATACAGAGTTGAGCCCAGTTGAGTCGTAGCTCGGAGGAGTGAGCTTCAGGTGTGCCAGCGCCATAAGATCGGTGAAGTGTGGCACGCTGCCGTTAGTGTGAGTAGCCTATTGAGGGCCTGAGTAGGCCAAGGGCAAGTGGAGAGTTAGTACATAGGGGGCAGAGGAGCTTAACTGGCTCACCCTGAAGCAGTTGCCGGACACCGGGTCCGAAGCTTACCGGGATCTCCATGACCCAGTAAGATAAACCGGAATCCCTGGAGAACTACAAGACCCAGGATCGCTAAAGTGCTGATACGTAACAAAGCCAGGAGACACATAGGCCCCGTAAGCTGGGAGCGTGTAATCCAACAGAAGGCCCTACCACAAGGTCAGCCAGCGTAGGACAGAGACAAAGTTAGGCCTAGCTCCAGGCAGGTCAGAAACTTACTACGCAGAGTCAAGAAACAGGAGGCCCAAAACCTGCTCATTGGGGAGGATCCGGACATACACCCTTCACCCTACAGTGCTCCGGGGAGTGCCTGAATTTCCATCAGTAAAAGGTACTGAAGTGACTGTCGTGTCTGTCCCTGTTCTTGCTCTGACCCGGCTAAGTCTCTCCGTCCTGCTTTCCCGTTCATACACTGCCCTGAGGCCTAGCTCCACCTGTGGGGAGCCATACCATCTAGCTGCCTTATCACCGGCCTCAGTGGACTGCGCAGCGCTGGTGAATATCATCAGAAACCACAGGTGGCGTCACAAACTCTTTAATAAACTTAACAAATCACCAACCCTTTTAAAGGAGCGGCCCAGGGTAAGGGCCCGGGAGCCGACCACCGAGACGTCCCTAAAGGCCAGGCTAAAGGCCCGGGTACCGAGTCATCCCCATTCCCCCTGGGCTAGTCAGTTCAGCTGATGCGCAAAGTTCCCCCTGCATATATTCTAGTCCTAGATACAGGTGCATCTCACTAAATTAGAATATCATCAAAAAGTTAGTTTATTTCAGTTCTTCAATATAAAAAGTGAACCTACTATATTATATAGAGTCATTACACACAGAGGGATCTATTATATAGAGTCATTACACACAGAGGGATCTATTATATAGAGTCATTACACACAGAGGGATCTATTATATAGAGTCATTACACACAGAGGGATCTATTATATAGAGTCATTACACACAGAGGGATCTATTATATAGAGTCATTACACACAGAGGGACCTATTATATAGAGTCATTACACACAGAGGGATCTATTATATAGAGTCATTACACACAGAGGGATCTATTATATAGAGTCATTACACGCAGAGTGATCTATTATATAGAGTCATTACACACAGAGGGATCTATTATATAGGGTCATTACACACAGAGGTATCTATTATATAGTCATTACACACAGAGGGATCTATTATATAGAGTCATTACACACAGAGGGATCTATTATATAGAGTCATTACACACAGAGGGATCTATTATATAGAGTCATTACACACAGGGGGATCTATTATATAGAGTCATTACACACAGAGGGATCTATTATATAGTCATTACACACAGAGGGATCTATTATATAGAGTCATTACACACAGAGGGATCTATTATATAGAGTCATTACACACAGAGGGATCTATTATATAGAGTCATTACACACAGAGGGATCTATTATATAGAGTCATTACACACAGAGGGATCTATTATATAGAGTCATTACACACAGAGGGATCTATTATATAGAGTCATTACACACAGAGGGATCTATTATATAGAGTCATTACACACAGAGGGACCTATTATATAGAGTCATTACACACAGAGGGATCTATTATATAGAGTCATTACACACAGAGGGATCTATTATATAGAGTCATTACACGCAGAGTGATCTATTATATAGAGTCATTACACACAGAGGGATCTATTATATAGGGTCATTACACACAGAGGTATCTATTATATAGTCATTACACACAGAGGGATCTATTATATAGAGTCATTACACACAGAGGGATCTATTATATAGAGTCATTACACACAGAGGGATCTATTATATAGAGTCATTACACACAGGGGGATCTATTATATAGAGTCATTACACACAGAGGGATCTATTATATAGTCATTACACACAGAGGGATCTATTATATAGAGTCATTACACACAGAGGGATCTATTATATAGAGTCTTTACACACAGAGTGATCTATTATATAGAGTCATTACACACAGAGGGATCTATTATATAGAGTCATTACACACAGAGGGATCTATTATATAGAGTCATTACACACAGAGGGATCTATTATATAGAGTCATTACACACAGAGGGATCTATTATATAGAGTCATTACACACAGAGGGATCTATTATATAGAGTCATTACACACAGAGGGATCTATTATATAGAGTCATTACACACAGAGGGATCTATTATATAGAGTCATTACACACAGAGGGATCTATTATATAGAGTCATTACACACAGAGGGATCTATTATATAGAGCCAATACACACAGAGGGATCTATTATATAGAGTCATTACACACAGAGGGATCTATTATATAGAGTCATTACACACAGAGGGATCTATTATATAGAGTCATTACACACAGAGGGATCTATTATATAGAGTCATTACACACAGAGGGATCTATTTCACATGTTTATTTCTGTTAATGTTGATGATTATGGCTTACAGCCAATGAAAACACAAAAGGCATTATCTCAGTAATTTAGAATAATTAACAAAAAACACCTGCAAAGGCTTCCTAAGCATTTATAAAGGTCTCTTAGTCTGTTTCAGTAGGCTCCACAATCATGGGGAAGACTGCTGACTTGACAGATGTCCAGAAGGCAGTCATTGACACACTCCACAAGGTCCCAGAGTCTGGAGGAAGAGTGGAGAGGCCACAATCCAAGTTGCTGGAGGTCTAGTGTGAAGTCTCCACCATCAGTGATGGTTTGGGGGCCATGTCATCTGCTGGTGTAGGTCCACTGGGTTCTATCAAGACCAAAGTCAGCGCAGTCGTCTACCAGGACATTTTACAGCACTTCATGCTTCCCTCTGCCGACAAGCTTTCTGGAGATGGAAATGTCATTCCCCAGCAGGACTTGGCCCCTGTTCACACGGCCAAAAGTACCAATACCTGGTTTACACACAACAGTATCACTGTGCTTGATTGGCCAGCAAACTCGCCTGACCTTAACCCCATAAAGAATCTATTATAGAGAATCTATGGGGTATTGTCAAGAGGAAGATGAGACCCCAGAGCCAACAATGCAGACGATCTGAAGGCTGCTATCAAAGCCACCTGGGCTTCCATAACCCCTCAGCAGCCACAGGCTGATCCCTCCATGCCACAGGCTGATCCCTCCATGCCACAGGCTGATCCCTCCATGCCACAGGCTGATCCCTCCATGCCACATTGCCGCATTGATACAGTAATTGATGCACAAGGAGCCCGACCAAGTATTGAGGCATTTACTGAACAGACATTTCAGATTTTAAAATAATTTTTCAAGCTGTTATAAAGTATTCTAATTTACTGAGATAATGACTTTTGTGTTTTCATTGGCTGTAAGTCATAATCATCAACATTAACAGAAATAAACACTTGAAATGATCACTCTGTGTGTAATGACTATATAATAGATCCCTCTGTGTGTAATGACTCTATATAATAGATCCCTCTGTGTGTAATGACTCTATATAATAGATCCCTCTGTGTGTAATGACTCTATATAATAGATCCCTCTGTGTGTAATGACTCTATATAATAGATCCCTCTGTGTGTAATGACTCTATATAATAGATTCCTCTGTGTGTAATGACTGTATATAATAGATTCCTCTGTGTGTAACTGAGTCGGTCGACAGGGGTAGGAGTACTCGGATACCGGGATGGATGGGTTACTTCTGTGGGGATCACGGTTGGTCGGTTCCCGGTTCCGTGCCCTGGACCGTCAGTAAAGGGATGGGGGTGAGGATGATGGGAGTATTGTGTCCTGACGCCTCCTGTGGTGACTGGTAAAATCGGTTACCAGCGCTGTGTATGGCCGCTGAGGTGATCGGCATACGGCTTGTATGAACGCTCTAGGCAGTAATGTCACAGTAGGCACACACACACATTAAGTCTTTGTTTCAGTACCTTTCTTTTACTGATGCCCGGTAACAGGTACAGTTCAGGAGGGTAACCAGGTTTTCGGTGCAGGTAGAGATATTTACCCTGGAGATTTGTGAGGCCTCCTCTAACAATTTGTGCGTTGTTTGGGGTCAGTCCTGCCTTAAGCTGAACCTGCCACCTTTTACTTTCTTTGGGGTCCTTCTCCACAACTGACAATGAGGACCTTTCCTTGGGGCTACCAATTCTCTTTCTGGGCCCCTGGTCCTATACTTGGTCAAGTTTGGCAACTCTTTCCCCTTCTTCTTCAGGGGTAGTAGATCCTCCTGATCTGTCCGGGTTTTCTATGCAATTCCTGAATTAATAGCAATCTCGGACTCCGGTGTCCGGGTGAGCTAAAGGGATAATAGTTTTATCTCTTTCTTTCTCCTTCTAGCCTCCGTCCCTCTCTCTAGGGCGCTTTCACCACACAGACCGGTTTCCTAGTTCAGGGCTTAACTGGTCCCCGGCCAACAGCTCTCTGTGTCTCCTCCTTCACCCCTCTCAAGAATAACTGCCACTTTGCTGTCTCCCTGGAAACTGACTCCTCCCCTCAGACCTTGGGTGGAAGGTGTTGTGTGTGCCCAAGTGTACATGACGCGACCCCTGGGCCGTGGGGTACTCGGCAGTCGGGCCCCTGGTTGCTTGGGGGATATCACGGTGGCTGGTCCGTGACCCAGGGCGGTCAGAAGAAAAGGGGAAACTATTTATAGGGGATTATAAGTGTTTGTGACGCCACCTGTGGATTGCGGCTAAGGGGTGCCGCCGCTGCGGAGCCGTCTTCTGGAGCTGGTGATACGGCAGCAGGGATGGTGTGGCTCTCCACAGGTAGAGCTAGCTCCAGGGCAGCGTGGGGTGTAATGGATGGTGGTGCAGGGGAGAGATGGCAGGACGGTCCCGGAGGAAAGACGGACACTCATGTGGCGCCCCTGAGGGTTCGACCGCCACAGGGATGCTGCACTTCTCTAATGGAGTGTAGTGCTCCTCCTCTGAGGTAAGAACAGTGCGATGGTCAGGACCCTTCCTTCACATCCAACACCACACTTCTCCCACCAGAGGGGGCTAATAGGCACTAGGTGCTGCCCCTACTGGAAGTTGGGAGACTGGGGAACCAAGAGATAGGGGGAACCAACTAGTGGGTGAGGGTGGAGGACTCACATTTTAGTGACACTTTAAATTTCATATTTAATACACAGCCATCTTGGCTCTTGGTTCTCTGATTGTGATCTCCCTCCCTGAGCGTGGATCCTGTGTGGACCTGCAGCGGATGGAGACACGGCCCTCGTACCCTGGCCTAGGGTCGAGGGGCAGGTTCGAGTTAACATATGTCTCAACCCGGTCAAGGACCATGACCAAGAAGGCCCGGAGCTTAGGAGTGTAGCTCCGCCGCAAAAGGATCCCGGGAGGATGCAGACGGAGCGGTACACGCCACCTGTCCTCGCTAATCTGATCTAGTCAGAGGGATTCCGGCTGCAAAAGGGGTACCGGCCCCCGACACCTGACTTTGCTACTCCAAATCCTAGTCAGGGAAGCCCGGCAGGCCCTGAGGATCCCACCGGGTAACGGACGGAGCGGAGCTGCCACCCCTACCCTTTTTCTGAGTGAAGTTCAGAGGGACACCCGGCCTATCCACACACACACAGACAGGAGAGGACTCAGTCTGAAGTCTAGGAACACTCTCGTGCGGGGTCCTGATTAAACACTTGAATTACTCGGAGGTTGTCGGACCCCCGTCCCTGGTGACCGCAGAACTCTGTAGAGGAGCAGGGAGAAGCCTTGCAGCTGTACTCTCCAACGTGAGTAAAAACACTGGAAGTCAACCCCTATGGCCTCCGGACTCTTTATTTCTGCACTGCACCGGACCACGCAGCACCAGACCTCCTACACTACAACTCCCTCCATCCTCATCTCTGCCCTGAGGCCCTGCTACGCCTGTGGGGAGTAGTACCATCTTCTGCTGCCACTACATCCTGCCTCAGAGGACTGAACGCAGCGCTGGTGGCCATCACCAGACACCACAGGTGGCGTAGTCGAGATACCACTCAACCCTGAAAGCCCATTACATCTTTTTAATGTGACCACCCTGGGCACGGAACGGGTCTAGGCCACGACTGCATCCCCTTAACACCAGCAAGAGGCCCGGCTCCGAGTAACCCCACTTCCCAGGGTGAGGGCTGCGAGCATCACACTCACACGGGGGTAAGCTTCAGTACCTTTACTGGTGATGCTGCAGGCACGGTCCAGGGTACTCCAGGCGAAGGGCGCACTTTTGGACTCTCCCCAGTGAGCGGGTATAGGGCCTCCTGATCCGTGGCTTTACTCCTTGAGCTTCTGGCCTGCCTGGAGCTAGGCCTAGCTTGGTTACTGTCTCTCCTTGCACATGCTGACCTGGTGATAGGGCCTTCTCTTTGGATATCACTCTCCCAGGATGCTGGGGCCTCCGTGACTCCTAGCCCTGGTACTGTAATCAGCATTTGGTGAACCTGGGACCTGTAGTTCTCCAGGGGTTCCGGTGGTTCCTACTGGGTATGAAGAGTCCCAGTAGGCACGGACCCGGTGTCCGGTGTATATCTTGGGGTGAGCCTGGTATGCTCCTCTGCCCCCTTGCTACTTCTTCCTTCTCCTCGCGCCTTCAGCCCACTCAAGGCCCTCACTAGACTTTCACACGTGCTGTAGGCCTTGGCTCGCCTAAGCACAGCAGCCAGCGTGCTGCTCTCTGAGCTCAGCTCGCTCTCTGCTCAACTCTGAGCTGTGTTCCTCTCTGAACACTAAACTGAAACTAACACTAGACTGAGCTGCCTGGCTCCACCCTCCCTTTATATATCCCTAACGGGCTCCCTCTGGTGCTCTGAGGTGGTAGGGTGGAGGTGTGTGAATGTGTGAGGGCCTCTTGTGGAGAAGTCCATCCATGCACCCTTCTGGGATCTGTGGCACCAGTGCGTAGCAGGGCGCCACATACATCTCTCCCTGCACCTATGGATCCTGTGGTAATCCCCCGCAAGGGTGCCACATTCCCCCCTAGTTTTGTTTAACAAAGATAACATAACATTAACATTTATATTTGTAATTTGAACAGAGTGTCAAAAATAAAACTTAAAATAACCAGGGAAAATGGGAAAAACGGATAACCAGTCTATACAACGCTAGTCGATCTGCTGCAAGCTGTTAAAGGGAAAATGATTTTGCTACCACCAGTCCTGTGGCTTCAGTCCATTCTTAAAAATTTTCAAAAAGTTTCAGACGTCCAAACAGGTAAAGTCTCTTTAGGCTTAAAGATTCAAATAGACTTAATAATTCATAATACACAACAAAACATTTACTACGTGTGCCTCGGCGCAACGGTCCTACGTACTGCAGGGGCCTCTCCCGGTCATAAGCACTGTAGGCCCTTTGGCCCTGGGGTCACCTATTGGCCAAGATTTTGCTCTCCCTAGACAGCTTCTTACGCCAACTCTACTGACCCTTTTTTTATGTTGTGTACCTGGTGTAACCTGTTTTGGTCTACTCGTCACCCTTCTATATACTGACTTTAACTACATATTTACATTTTTGAACCTATTTACATTTCCCTTTTGTTATGGTTTACTCCCTGTATCTGAGTGGTGGGTGTCCAAAATTAATACGTGATGACCTCCGTAAAACTGGTATCCCACTAGTGCGTAAGCCTGGTGTGGAGCGAACACTACTTACTGACTCATGTGTTGGTCTACGTAGCATAGGTATGCCGGAGTGTCTTCCCACTCCCCTAGTGGGAATGGCCCGTACACCGGTTTCAGGATTCCCTAGCTCGACTGCAGCAGGTGGTTCTTCTTCTCTTGATCCTTCTACTGGTTGTGGGAATGTCAACATGGGAATTAAATATGCTCCTTCTATTTGGGGCCAATCTGCGGGTAACTCTCCTAAGATAGTCTTAATTGTCCTTGGCGTCTCTTTTTCTGGTATGGGACAAGGGATATATTCTTTTTGTTGTAAGGGTTGAGGACACTTCTTTAAGTGGTCTTGGGACACTGTTGCTGTTGTTTTTCCGTTATCCTTGCTGATTAGACAGGTTTTCTGGTTGTCAAAATTGGATGGTAATACAGTGTACGGTTCTTCTTCCCATTGATTATCTAGCTTATGAAGTCTCTTTTTCCTTTTCAAAACCAATTCTCCGGGGGTTAACGGGATTCCTTGTGCGTTTTTATTGAAATTGGTTTCTTGTCTTTCTCTGGATTTTGCTAGAGTTTTCTCAACACACTCCTGTATTTTCTTGTATTGTTCTGTTCTTCTAGTATCCCAATCTGCACTTGAGGGGTCTTCTTCAGGAACTACAATGCCCATTTCAAAGTCCACTGGCAATTTTCCTGGCCTCGCTCTCATCAAGTATGCCGGGGTACAATTAGTTGAGATTACTGGGATGTTGTTATAGATGTCAATCAGATCTGGTAATTTCTCTGGCCATCTGTTTCTGTCTTCCAAGGGTAGAGTCTTCAGCAATTCTATTACCACGTGATTAATTTTTTCGCACATTCCGTTAGCTTGGGGATGGTAAGGCGTGGTACGAATTTTCTTGCATCCATACAAGCTACAGAACTCTTGAAATATTTCCGCTTCAAAGGCAGGACCCTGATCTGTCAATACCTGTTCTGGATATCCATGTGGCCTGCAGAAATAAGCTTGAAAGGTTCTTGCTGCTGTCTGAGCTGTCAAGTCCTTCACAGGAGCTACCACTAGGAATCTGGAATAGTGGTCCACCATGGTAAGGGCATAAGTATAGCCTGATCTACTGGGTGTGAGTTTGACATGATCCAAGGCTACTAGTTCCAGGGGCTGTTTGGTTATGATAGGCTGGAGTGGTGCTTTCTGGTTGTTACGATCTCCTCTTCTTAATGAGCATGGGCAACAATTTTTACACCATTTTTCTATGGAAGACCTCATGCAAATCCAATAAAACCTCTCACGTAACAGTATTTCCAGTTTTCTCCATCCAAAGTGTCCTGCTCCATTATGGTACGCTTCCAATACCATTTGGACGTCTCTCTTTGGAACCACAACTTGCCATACCATTTCATGCGTCCTTGGATTGATATACCGTCTGCACAATTGTTTTTTTTAGATAAATAACCTGCTTCTTTCTTTCCACAGGTATTGGGCCTCTGGGGGAGCATTCTTCTCAATTTTGGAATCTGGTTGGGTTACCAGCCTCTTCACTAGGCTCACTGTCGGATCGCTGTCTTGGGTTTCTTTCCATCCATAATGAGGCAGCGGGTTTAGTGCAACATCCTGACGGTTCTGGTAGATATGGGTTTCTGTCATTTTCCATTTTCTACTTTTTCCTCCAAGTCATCTATTTCCTCCAAGTCATCTGCTTCTTCTTCAAGCCCTTGCAAATGTACTTGAGGGTTTCTGGAGAGGGCATCAGCATTTGCATTTCCACGGCCTGTTCGGTACTTGATGGTAAAGTCGTAGTTTGATAGCCGGGCCATCCAGCGCTGCTCCAATGCACCAAGCTTTGCAGTATCCAAGTGTGTTAGCGGATTATTGTTCGCAAAGATGGTAAATTTTGAAGCTGCTAAGTAATGCTTGAACCTCTCCGTGACTGCCCAGACCAAGGCCAGGAACTCCAACTTAAAAGAGCTGTAATTTTCTGGGTCCCTCTCAGTAGGTCGAAGTCTTCTACTGGCATAGGTCATTACTCTTTCCTTGCCTTCTTGTATTTGGGACAGTACTGCTCCCAGGCCTACATTACTTGCATCCGTGTAGAGGACAAATGGTAGGTTATAATCTGGGTACGCCAAGATTTCCTCACCGGTCAGGGCCTGTTTCATTTGTTGGAAGGAGTCTTCTTGTTTCTTTCCCCATTCCACCGGCGGCTCTGAAGACCTTCTCTTCTTAGCTTGGCCTACTAGAAGATCTTGTAGGGGCGCTGCCATCTTCATGTAGCCCTTAATAAATCTTCTGTAATACCCAACCAAACCTAAGAACTGACGTACCTCTCTGACGGTGGTCGGCCTCTGCCAGTCCTGGATAGCTGTCACTTTTTCCGGATCTGATGCTACGCCATCTGCGCTGACCACATGCCCTAGGTATTGGACTTTTGGCTTCAGCAGGTAACATTTAGATGGTTTGAGTTTTATTCCATACTTTGTTAGAGCTGTAAATACCTCCACCAGGTGTTCCAGATGTTCTTCATAGGTTTTGGAATACACTATGACGTCATCCAGGTATAAAAGTACAGTCTCAAAATTCCGGTGTCCCAGGCAGCACTCCATGAGTCTCTGAAACGTCCCCGGTGCATTGCATAACCCAAATGGCATGCTATTGAATTCGCATAGGCCCATTGGTGTTGTGAATGCTGTTTTCTCCCGGTCTTCTTCTGCAATGGAGACCTGCCAATACCCACTCGTGAGATCTAATGTAGAGAAATACTTAGCAGTCTTTAATGAAGCAAGAGACTCCTCTATCCAGGGTAACGGGTAAGCATCTTTGTGAGTGATCTTATTGACCTCCCTGTAATCCACACACATCCTCATAGTGCCATCCTTCTTTCTGACTAAGACTAAGGGGACTGCCCAGGGACTACAGCTATCTCTTATAACCCCGGCCTCCTTCATGTCCTGCAGCATCTCTTTAGCACACTGGTAGTGGTTCGGTGGGATGGGTCTATGTCTCACTTTAATTGGGGGATGATCTCCTGTGGGTATGTGATGGCGTACCCCTTTTATCCTCCCAAAATCTAATGGATGCTTTCTGAATACTTGGCTAAACTCTTGTACTACCCGGTAAACTCCTTGCTTCTGGTGGTCGGGAGTGGCATCCGTCCCTATGTGCAACTGCTGACACCACTCCTCCACCTGTCCCTTGGGGTTGTTGTCCTCCGCCTGACTTGACGGGGGCAAGGGCTCTAGTGTCTGTATGTTGTTATTACTGACAGTGTACAGCTTTGCTACAGTAGCATACCGGGGTAGTTTCACTTCTTCCTCACCACAATTCAACACACGGATTGGTACTCTTCCCCTGCGTACATCCACCACCCCTCTAGCTGTCAGCAGTGTAGGTCTATGCTCTTAATATACCGGTTCTACAATTGCCTGGTATTCCTTTCTTCTGATACCCATAGCTGCTCGACACCATATCATCATTTCACTGTTTGGTGGTAATACAATGGGAAACGGGTCTGTTACCCGCGCACTGACAATCTCTCCCCCAGACAGATTTACCTGTTGCTTGTGAATTAAGGCACGGATTTCTCTTTGGAGGACTCTCCTCCGTCCAATGCCAGCAGTCTCTGTAATCTGTTGGAGGAAAAACATCACTTCTTCAAGGCAGTTTTCAATCACATTAGTACCAAGCACCATGCAAGGACATTTGTTATTGGGGTCATCTTCTACCACACATAACCCTTGGTCCCTGAACTCCACCCTCCCCAGCTTTATTGTCACCTCTCTAAACCCCACCTGATTCCAGTGGTCGACCATTAGCTGCTAAAATGACAAGACTAGAGTCTGGGGGGCTAAGATCAGCATCAGACCAAAATTGCTTGTAAAGGATATGTGGGATGGTGGTGACTTGTGACCCAGTGTTCAATAGGGCCGATGTGGGGATTCCTTCTAGCGTAATGTTGAGGTACGGGCGGCCTCCCACATACCGACTACGCCAGTCATATGGGCCCTGCCGTTTTATTCCTGGGGGGTGGCCCTGGGACCCAGGAATCTCGGGTTTAAACGACATCTTCTTGCAAAGTGGCCCGGTTTGTTGCAACGAAGGCAAACGGGTTGTCCTGAAGAATCCGTGTGGTCGGTGGCTCTGCGTCGGAATGGTGCGTTGGTCCCCTGAACGGGCGACTTGTTGATCCCCTCCACGGGCGACATGGCTGTACGTCGGAATGGTGCATTGGTCCCCTGCACGGGCGACATGAGCTTTCTTCTCATCCACGGAACATCCTCAGGGGATTCAGCTAACTGGATTTTCTATGGTGGTTGTGCCTGCGGTCTGGCTTGCAAGAGTTTTAACACGTAGTCCATGTTTTTGGTTAGTTGTAACACCTGATTATGTAGGTCATCAGCAGATTCGGGTGCGACAGCTTGTCCTACCGCTTTTACAGAGTCTTTAGGGGTAGGCTCTAAGTTCATGTAAGAGGTATTAACCTGCCAGGATGGGATTGCAGGTTTTGCAGGTAATGGGTCTCGTAGTACTGTTATAGCACGGTCCTTTAAGGTATTAAAATCCACATCTGGATGATCTAGGACCCACATGTGCACCTGCTGACGGTGAAAGTTTGATCTCAATCCATTCATAAACGGTTCTGCAAGCAATTTATCTTCGTCTTGCACACTTGCTGGATCTACCTGTTTTATGGACCGGAGTGCCGCTTGTAAACGTAGGGCAAAGTCTCTGATGGTATCTTGCGGTCTCTGCTTGCATTGGTAGAATAGCATCCTTAGTTCAGACTGTGTGCGTTTTTCAAAAGCAGCTTTGAGCTTATCAAACACATTTTCTATAGAGTCTCCATCAGCATCGCTCCAAGTCTCAGCTTCTAGCTCCGCTGCACCTATTAATTGTCCCTGCACCACGGAGGCTCGCTGCTTTCCTGTCATCGCACACATGTCCAGCACCGCACACATTTTACGTTTGAAAGCTGCTAAGGTACCAGGTTTACCTTCATACGTCGGTAACCATTTGGCCCCCGGTACATACGGCAAGGCAATTGGCATTATCGGGGCCATCGCCCAAGATGCTGCGGCTCCTTCACCAGCTGAGGAACCGGCTGCTGCTGCGTCTTGGGCATCCCCTCCCTCAAGGTCTCGGATATTGTTTGCTTCACTCATGATGGTGCCCCCCTAGTTAACCGTTGCCAGCCGCTACGATCAACTCCTTCAGTCACCGGTGACTCTAAAAAAAAAAACAGAGGGGCTATCCTCGCGCTCCTTTAGCCGCGCCCCCGCGACTCTCTCCGCTCTGTGACGCAGTTTAATTTCTCTATGATGCAGTAATGACGGCCCTTTTTACAGTACACAAACTTTCAATAAAGTCCAATTTAAGCACACAGTACCCGGTTCTACCGGGCCCGGGATCCTGTTCGTGACGCCAAACTGAGTCGGTCGACAGGGGTAGGGGTACTCGGATACCGGGATGGATGGATTACTTCTGTGGGGATCACGGTTGGTCGGTTCCCGGTTCCGTGCCCTGGACCGTCAGTAAAGGGATGGGGGTCAGGATGATGGGAGTATTGTGTCCTGACGCCTCCTGTGGTAACTGGTAAAATCGGTTACCAGCGCTGTGTATGGTTGCTGAGGTGATCGGCGTACGGCTTGTACGAACGCTCTAGGCAGTAATAGCAAAGTAGGCACACACACACATTAAGTCTTTGTTTCAGTACCTATCTTTTCTTTTAATACGCGTCCCTTCCGATCATTCCATCTTTCAAATGCAGACGTTTTCCTGTTTCTTCTCCATGACAGTTCATGAAGAAATATTTTCTTCTTTCCCAGCCAGTACTGACATACAGTAGCACGCAGTTTATCAGCCGCTTCTACTTCCCCGCTTTCTTTATTAACAGATGCGTCCAGTATTGTTAATGTTCCCAAATATCGGGACATAGCAGAGACTCGAGTGCTGAGTTTTGAAGACTTCTTGGTTTGCGAGGCAGAAAAAGATCTGTTTGAGTGAGTTCTACCTAGTTCCAATGTTGTTTTTAAGTTCTTTTGATTATCAAGCTGTCCATGTGACTCGCCCCCTGGGCCGTGGGGTACCTGGAACCGGGCTTCTGTACGATGCTGGGGGTAGTAGTGGCAACCCGATCCCGTGACTCAGAGTGGTCAGACCAAATTGTGGCAGTCTATTTATCAGTGTTTTGAATGTCCGACTACGCCACCCGTGGATTGCGGTCTGAGATAACCGCCGCTGCAAGGCATACCGCTGAGGCTGGTGTTGGGCTGCAGCACAGGGGTAGGATAACTCCCCACGGGAAGAGTGTAGCCTCAGGGCAGTGTAAGTGGATGCTGGGGGTGATGGTGCAGGCGCAGCAGAAATCACACAGAGTCCTATGATGCAGTCCAGGGTCTTTTACTCACAGTTGTTATCCAAGTCACTTCTGTCAGCAAGGACTGCCCGAGCCGCGCTGCGTCCACCAGGTGAGGAGCTCGGTCAACCCCCAGGCAATTCAGGAGTATGGCACAGGACCCCCTTCTGTCCTTTCTCTGGCCTCTCGTGCCCCACCAGTGTCCTGACTTCTGTCCAGCTACCGCGGACCGTGTCGGGTAAGCGTTGGCCTTCACTTCCCGCTATCCTATATGGTGCCTTCCTAGCAGGTTTAGCGGGGGGTCGCACCAATAAATGGTCACAACCTCCGGTTCTTGGCTGAGGGTAGGTTCACCTCCACCAAATTAGGGATCCGGTACCTTTCCACAGCCTGACCCTTCCACCCGGTATAATAGGGTATGCAACGGTTGCTGACCGTTCTGCACTCTTAGGGTCCCTTCTGCCTTCTTGTTTCTGGAGCCCTTCCACTCCTCTGTATCTTCTCCTTCCTTCCTTCTCCTTCTTCTCTTCTCCTCTCTGGCCCTGACCTTCTCTCTAGGCCTGCCTCGTGGAGCTGAGCTCAGGCTGAGCCACGGCTCCCTGTCAGCTCTGACTAAACTACTTCTCTCCTCTGAACTGCCCTACTAAGATGGCCCCCACCTTTTATCTGCTTCTCTGTGTCTGAGCTCAGGTGACCTGCACCCAATGAGCTCCTTCCTGTGCTCCAGAAACCGTCCCCTTCTGCTCCTACATCACTGGGTTCTCTCCCCCCTCCCCACTCCAGCCAGGGACATGGTCATTTGTGCCCGCAGCTGGGAGCACCGTCGAGCTGTCCCCCAGAAATGGGGTGAGTGTGTGTGTGTGGATGCAGCTAACTGATCCCTGGTCCACACTCCATCCTTACCCGGGAGTGGAATATCACACCTCTTGTTGAGGTGCAATACCCCAGTAGCAACTGAACCCTCGGGGCGCTACACATGCGTCTGTTTGATCTTCTCATGGTCATCCCTTTTCTCATGACTCCTCACTATGGAATCATCCTTGGTCTCTTGCTGCAGAGTCTTTTCTTTTACATCTGAGATTATCATGTCAAAAGCAGATGGAGATTTCCTTGCATTTCCACCTGACTCTTTGTTTTCACTAAAATCTTCTTTTCCGACCTGCAGATCTTTTATTATCTCTTCGGATTCTTCCTTAGATCTTGCTTTGTTATTTTTCTCAGCTGCTGTTGAGAGAAGTTTCAGTCTTGATGCTGGCGTTGGTGGACCGGACAGCCGATGAATAGAAAGAGAATAGGAGGGATCCAATGGCTGGATGTCCTTAAGGACAAAAATGTCCAGGAAGGATGGGAAATTTTTAAAAATGAGATTCTCAAAGCACAATCGTTAACAATCCCGAAAAGTAGGAAGAATGGGAAGCATTTAAGGAAACCAGGATGGATGAACACAGAACTTAAACACATGCTAAAAAGAAAGAAAGAAATGTTTATTAAATGGAAAGAGGGAGGCATATCTAAAGAAGATTATAATGCAGTCTGCAGATCCTGCAGGGCACGTATCAGGTTAGCTAAAGCTGACAATGAATTAAGGCTTGCAAGAGATGTCAAAAGCAATAAAAAGGATTTTGGGGGTATGTCAAAAGTAAAAGAAAAGTCAAAGATGCTATAGGATTTTTACAGGATGAAAATGGAGAAATGGTAAGAGAGGATGTTGAGAAGGCCGAACTTTTTAATTCCTATTTTGCATCTGTTTTCTCTCAGAAAGAAAATGTAACATCAACTGATCTTCACTGTCCTTTTAAAGGAATAGAGGAATCCAAGTTATCTGTAAACAGAAAGATTGTGAGGGAATATTTAGCTAACATAAATGAGTTCAAGTCTCCAGGTCCAGATGAATTACACCCCAGAGTACTGAAGGAGATCCTAGAAGAAATTTTAGAACCACTCTCCATAATCTTTAAAAATTCTTGGAGAACAGGAGAAGTCCCAGAAGACTGGAGAAGAGGAAATGTTGTTCCTATCTTCAAAAAGGGGAAGAAGGTGGACCCAGGGAACTATAGGCCGGTGAGTCTGACTTCTATACCAGGAAAGATCTTTGAACAAATTATTAAACAACATGTATGTAAGTACATGGATAAGAATGAAGTGATTAACCAGAGTCAGCATGGGTTTGTAACTAACAAGTCATGTCAGACTAACTTAATTTCCTTCTATGACAGAATCACTGACTGGGTGGATCAGGGAAATGCTGTAGATATAGTATATCTTGACTTCAGCAAAGCATTTGACAAAGTATCTCACACCATCCTTATTGAAAAAATGACCAAGTATGCAATGGACCAGGCAACTGTTAGGTGGATTCATAACTGGCTTAGTGATCGGACTCAAAGGGTGGTTGTAAATGGCTTCACATCCAGCTGGATGAATGTCTCAAGTGGGGTACCACAGGGCTCCGTCCTGGGACCTGTATTGTTCAACATCTTTATCAATGATTTAGATGAAGGAATTGAGGGTAAACTGATTAAATTTGCTGATGACACAAAGCTAGGAGGGATAGCTAATACTAGAGAAGAGAGAGAGAGGATTCAAAAAGACCTAAATAAACTGGAGCAGTGGGCAGCAACCAACAGAATGGTTTTTAACAGGGAAAAATGCAAAGTACTACATCTGGGCAATAAAAATGAAAAAAGCATATACAGAATGGGAGGAATAGAGCTAAGCAACAGTACATGTGAAAAAGACTTAGGTACACTAATAGATCATAGACTGAACATGAGTCAACAGTGTGATGCAGCAGCAAAAAAGGCAAATACAATTCTGGGATGTATTAACAGAAGCATACAGTCTAGATCACGTGAAGTCATTATCGGTCTTTACTCCTCTTTGGTCAGACCTCATCTGGAATACTGTGTACAGTTTTGGGCACCACATTTTAAAAAATACATAGACAAACTGGAGCAAGTTCAGAGAAGAGCGACCAGAATGGTGACTGGTCTGCAAACCATGTCCTATGAGGAACGGTTGCAGGATTTGGGAATGTTTAGCTTGCAAAAAAGAAGACTGAGAGGAGACTTAATAGCTGTCTACAAATATGTCAAGGGCTGTCACATTGTAGAAGGATCATCTTTATTCTCATTTGCACAAGGAAAGACTAGAAGCAATGGGATGAAACTAAATGGGAGGAGACACAGATTAGATATTAGAAAAAACTTTTTGACAGTTAGGGTGATTAATGAGTGGAACAGGCTGCCACGAGAGGTGGTGAGTTCCCCTTCAATGGACGTCTTCAAACAGAGGCTGGACAGACATCTGTCTGAGATGATCTAGTGAATCCTGCTTTGAGCAGGGGGTTGGACCAGATGACCCAGGAGGTCCCTTCCAACTCTACCATTCTATGATTCTATGATTCTATGATTCTATGTCCCCCTGGGCTATATCTCACCGAGAAAGACGGTGTCTTAGAAGCAGAAATGTTATCATTAAGTCTCATTAGAGAAGGAGGAGAAGAGAGTGACGCCGGCTTGTCTTTGGCCTGTTCCCCCTCCGCTGTATCTTCCAGGTGACCGCTTCTCTGTGACAAGTTCCTCTGCAGCGGAGCAGGTGGAAAGCCCTCATCTGATAAGGAGATGCCAAGACCTTGCAGTGAAGACGAGCTCTTACTCCTGAATTCTCTTGGCTTTGGAATGGGTTTTCTGCCTTCGTCATCTGCTCCCTGCTGAGTTTTTACTTTTTCTAGGGGTCCTAGCTTTGACCCCCCATCTTCTTCATCTCCTTGAGTGATAGTTTCGGTGCTCTTGCTTCTGGAGGAATACTCGCTGAAGCTTCTCTCTGTTTCTTTGCTTTTCTTAAGGAAGGTTGTTTTTCCGTATGAATCCTCCTCGCTGTCAGAGAAGTGGAAATCCTGATGGCCTTTTTTCAGTTTTAACTCAATTGCTGTGGTTTTTCCAAGGGACTCCTCTAAGCTATCATCACTTTCAAACTCTTCAGAGTAGTCGGAGTATTCTGCGTCTTCCACTGCTTGTTCTCGTGACACTCGAGCACTAACAGCCTTCTTCAGCTCATCCTGGAAGGAAGTTCTTTTGGTTGTCTTAGGGCTCTTTGTGTAATCCAATGGGGTTTCCCCGCACATGTTCGAATCCTGTTCGTGACGCCAAACTGAGTCGGTCGACAGGGGTAGGGGTACTCGGATACCGGGATGGATGGGTTACTTCTGTGGGGATCACGGTTGGTCGGTTCCCGGTTCCGTGCCCTGGACCGTCAGTAAAGGGATGGGGGTGAGGATGATGGGAGTATTGTGTCCTGACGCCTCCTGTGGTAACTGGTAAAATCGGTTACCAGCGCTGTGTATGGTTGCTGAGGTGATCGGCATACGGCTTGTATGAACGCTATAGGCAGTAATGTCACAGTAGGCACACACACACATTAAGTCTTTGTTTCGGTACCTTTCTTTTACTGATGTCCGGTAACAGGTACAGTTCAGGAGGGTAACCAGGTTTTCGGTGCAGGTAGAGATATTCACCCTGGAGATTTGTGAGGCCTCCTCTAACAATGTGTGCGTTGTTTGGGGTCAGTCCTTCCTTAAGCTGAACCTGCCACCTTTTACTTTCTTTGGGGTCCTCCTCCACAACTGACAATGAGGACCTTTCCTTGGGGCTACCAATTCTCTTTCTGGGCCTCTGGGCCTATACTTGGTCAAGTTTGGCAACTCTTTCCCCTTCTTCTTCAGGGGGAGTAGATCCTCCTGATCTGTCCGGGTTTTCTATGCTATTCCTGAATTAATAGCAATCTCGGACTCCGGTGTCCAGGTGAGCTAAAGGGATCATAGTTTTATCTCTTTCTTTCTCCTTCTAGCCTCCGTCCCTCTCTCTAGGGCGCTTTCACCACACAGACCGGTTTCCTAGTTCAGGGCTTAACTGGTCCCCGGCCAGCAACTCTCTTCTTCATCCTTCCTTCACCCACGTTTTCCAGACTAACTGCCGCTTTTTCTGGAAACTGACTCCTCCGCTCAGACCTGGGGTGGAAGGTGTTGTGTGTGCCCAAGTGTACATCTCTCCCTGCACCTATGGATCCTGTGGTAATCCCCCGCAGGGGTGCCACATAATGACTCTATATAATATAGGAGGTTCATTTTTTTGTATTGAAGAACTGAAATAAATTCACTTTTTGATGATATTCTATTTAGTGAGATGCACCCGTATATCTTTAATGCAGACATAGTCATCCTGTAACATAAAATGTGCCCCCCTTTAAGCGTCACTTCTGTGGAGCAAAGTGTTTGATTCTATAGAATGATGATAAAACGATCCAATGTAACAAGTCTGGAGCGGCGCTCTGCAGTCAGCGCTGCCTCGGTTTCCTCCTGAGTGCGGTTTCTTCTTCTCACTTCTGGGACTGATGCTGAAGTCTCGTATTCTCTGGTCTGTAGATGCCATTTACAGATATGAGATATTATTAACCCCTCGTCTCCCCACACCGGCTGCACGCCGCCTGCACTCTGTACGCTTTGGCAGGAAGCATATTTACACCCGTGAAAAGCTGCGAGGAAGTGACACCAAAAAACATCAGGTCGACTGATCCGACAAGCCAATCATGACCGAGAAAAAAAAAAAATAGTTTTAGGTTTTATTATTTTTTTTCCATTAAATGAACAAATTTTTCTGCAGATACCAAAATGTAAATGATGTTCGTCTAGACCAGGGGTCTCAAACACGCGGCCCGCAGGCACAGACCCCTTGACGATCCCCACCTGGTCCAGGAGGAGCCGCCGACAGCAGCGCTGAATTGCCGCACAGAGACCGTCTCCCAGCACAGCATTTTCAATGTCAGCCGCCGGCCAATCAGAGGCCAGCAGCTGATATCTGCGTGTCGGCGCAGCGAGTATGACGTCATTGCCATATGCAGATGTCAGCTGCTGGCCTCTGATTGGCCGGCGGCTGACATTGAAAATGCTGTGCTGGGAGACAGTCTGTGTGCGGCAATGCAGCGCTGCTGTCGGCGGCTCCTCCTGGACCAGGTCAGGATCGTCAAGGGGTCGGACTCTGTGGTGCCTGAGGGCCACATCTGCAGGAAGGCCGCCGAGGGAACGGAGGACAGGTGAGAATCATCTTTTTTTTTTCTATTTTATGTGTGTGAAGAACAACACAGGGGGCACAGAGCCACAACATGGGGACCTGGATGGGGCACATAGCCACAAGATGGGGACCTGGATGGGGCACAGAGCCACAAGAGGGGACCTGGATGGGGCACATAGCCACAAGATGGGGACCTGGATGGGGCACATAGCCACAGGATGGGGACCTGGATGGGGCACATAGCCACAAGAGGGGACCTGGATGGGGCACATAGCCACAGGATGGGGACCTGGATGGGGCACATAGCCACAGGATGGGGACCTGGATGGGGCACATAGCCACAGGATGGGGACCTGGATGGGGCACATAGCCACAAGAGGGGACCTGGATGGGGCACATAGCCACAGGATGGGGACCTGGATGGGGCACATAGCCACAGGATGGGGACCTGGATGGGGCACATAGCCACAAGAGGGGACCTGGATGGGGCACATAGCCACAAGAGGGGACCTGGATGGGGCACATAGCCACAGGATGGGGACCTGGATGGGGCACATAGCCACAGGATGGGGACCTGGATGGGGCACATAGCCACAAGAGGGGACCTGGATGGGGCACATAGCCACAAGAGGGGACCTGGATGGGGCACATAGCCACAGGATGGGGACCTGGATGGGGCACATAGCCACAAGAGGGGACCTGGATGGGGCACATAGCCACAAGAGGGGACCTGTATGGGGCACATAGCCACAAGAGGGGACCTGGATGGGGCACAGAGCCACAAGATGGGGACCTGGATGGGGCACATAGCCAAAAGATGGGGACCTGGATGGGGCACATAGCCAAAAGATGGGGACCTGGATGGGGCACATAGCCAAAAGATGGGGACCTGGATGGGGCACAGAGCCAAAAGATGGGGACCTGGATGGGGCACAGAGCCAAAAGATGGGGACCTGGATGGGGCACATAGCCACAGGATGGGGACCTGGATGGGGCACATAGCCCCAAGATGGGGACCTGGATGAGGCACATTAGTACAAGATGGGCGCCAGGATGGGGAACGTTGCTACAGGATGGGGACCTGGATGGGGCACATAGCCACAGGATGGGGACCTGGATGGGGCACATTAGTACAAGATGGGGACTTGGATGGGGAACATTACTACAAGATGTTTTCCATTATTACTATATGATGCTAATTGTAAGACAATATTACTGTATGTGGCCAATTGGGGGAAATAAAATTGTATAAAAAATAAAATAAAGCATGAAAAAATATTGGGCACTAAAAATGCTGTTTTATATGTAAACTAAAGTAAACACAAAAAAGTGCACGTTTATTATCGCCACATCCATAACGACCCAAGCCATAAAAAAAAAAACATGGCAAAAATGTTCAAAAGGTGTATACAAAAAAATGGTATCACTAAAAATGTCACATTGAACAAAGAATGCGGCCCCCCAAATTCAAATTTTTTCCATGTGCGGCCCATATACCCAGCCGAGTTTGAGACCCCTGGTCTAGACGGATGGAAGGAAATCATTGCCCTTTCTTTATCGGTAAAAGATAAATTCTACTGTGTAAAAACTACGAGACGGAAATGAGTGAAATCTAAATATTTGTTATTAATTAATTAAAAGACAAAAAAAAGATTCATAAAATATCAATGAATTTTATGCAAAAAGGGGAAAAGCGCATCCCATAATATTCATAGCAGAATAATAGCTGCAATACTATATTAAAGGGAACTTATCGAGTCTCACAACCCTCCATACGGCCCTGTAACAATTTACAGCCATAATCCAGACTTCAATCCTGTCCTTGATCTAAACTGTTTTTCAGATGTTCCCAATAAAACTTTTCTTGCAGGATATTGAGTTTGTCTCTGAGGGGTCTGGCAGGGCCTCTAGAAGAGTCCGGACTCTAGTCATACACCCTCCATGAACAGTCCGGACTCTAGTCATACACCCTCTATGAACAGTCCGGACTCTAGTCATACACCCTCTATGAACAGTCCGGACTCTAGTCATACACCCTCTATGAACAGTCCGGACTCTAGTCATACACCCTCTATGAACAGTCCGGACTCTAGTCATACACCCTCTATGAACAGTCTGGACTCTAGTCATACACCCTCTATGAACAGTCCGGACTCTAGTCATACACCCTCTATGAACAGTCCGGACTCTAGTCATACACCCTCTATGAACAGTCCGGACTCTAGTCATACACCCTCTATGAACAGTTCGGACTCTAGTCATACACCCTCTATGAACAGTCCGGACTCTAGTCATACACCCTCTATGAACAGTCCGGACTCTAGTCATACACCCTCTATGAACAGTCCGGACTCTAGTCATACACCCTCTATGAACAGTCCGGACTCTAGTCATACACCCTCTATGAACAGTCCGGACTCTAGTCATACACCCTCTATGAACAGTCCGGACTCTAGTCATACACCCTCTATGAACAGTCCGGACTCTAGTCATACACCCTCTATGAACAGTCCGGACTCTAGTCATACACCCTCTATGAACAGTCCGGACTCTAGTCATACACCCTCTATGGGTGTCATTGTTACCTTCTCCATCTCTGATTACTGATCTACATTGCTCATGTGCACAACTTCATTCTTCCTGAGCATGTGCAATGCAGCTGGGAGAACTGTCTCGGGCACATGCCCAGGAAAGCATGGCGGCGATGGCATCTCCAGGCCAGCCGACAGCCACATCAGTACCAGGAGGGAAAGCGGATGGATTCCTCAGAGATGACATGTGGTGTGAAGCTCGGAGAAAGTCAATCACGTCCTTGCGATGGCAATAAAAGTTGTTTTTTTCCAGACAAAAGGGACAGTATGGGACATTAATGACTGTAATGCTGGATTCTGGCTCTAGGTCATTATTTAGGTAAATTTTGGAGGACCTGACGGGTTTATTTTAAATACCGCTAACCCAAAGTACAATTTAGGTAATTTACAAGTAGTGTCCTTTCTCCTCAGCAAACGAGATCATTGCTTGTCCCTTGGCAGGTGCATTAATGGTGTGGTGAACACCCATGGTAATTATGCTACTATTTTTCTATAGTCTTTACCTTTATATTTTCAATCATTCCTCTTATCAGGTTGTCTTTAATTTATAATTAATAAACATTCTCTTGTCCCCAAAAGACCCCAATCTGATCATCTAATTTCTTATCTATGTCCGCACCTTCATATTTATCTTCATTATCCGCACTTTGGGCTACGCTGGAAAATCTGATGTGGTGACTAATAATGGTAAATGTCATATCTTCTCCTGAAAAAGAACTGAAAACTGCAGAAACTGGACTAAAAATACCCCACAATGGCTAAACGTAGACTTGAACCCCCCAGATACCAGGTGACAGAGGGAGGTTGGTTTACAGTAACTTTGGTGTCCTCTCTCTTTATTGTCCACTCCTGGTCACATTGTTGCCAGTTGTCTCCAGTTACCAGTCAGTGTAGTCCTGGAATTGGTCTCTGGACTTCTTTCTGCTGTACAGGAGACTTCCTCCCCAGACCACAGACTTGGTCAGTATGAGGATGATAGAATTAATTTTCCAGTGTGAGGTTTACAGTAAAACAGATTAATTCCCACTCAGCGAAACATAAGGGGATACTACTCCAGCACTACAAGCTTCTGCACCTACTGCAGTTTTTTCAGTATAATCTTTAATATAATAATGTATGTAAAGCGCTGTGGAATATGTTAGCGCTATATAAAAATAAAGATATTATTATTATTAATCTACCTGACCGTACAGGCACAGCCACTTACCCCCCAGAATGGACACCGCCATTCTTAAGTAGGGGCTCCAAATATCAGCAATCTATGATATTTATGCTGGGTCCCCGCACTACACGTAACAATGTATCATTTCTTTACAGTTCCTTAAATAAGAATAAGGCTCTGTTCACATGCCCAGTAGATTATTTGCATTGTTGGATGCCTATTAGATCATTAAACAGAAAACTTTCCATTTATAGAAACTGTTCATTTGGTTGGGAATGAAAGTGTCATAAAATAATGACTCCCATTTGCCTCCTTTTTTGTCTGCAGTCTGTTTTCAACAAAACACAACTTTTTTTTTTGTCAGGCCAAGAAAACAGAAAGCAAATGGATCTGTTTAACATTAAAATCTATAGAAAACAAATGAGATCTATGTGAAATGGATAACGACGGATGGCCTGTCATCTGTTAATGGATCCGTTACGTCATCGGTTATGTCAGCCGTTCGTGGATCCATTTTTTTTAGCACCGCTCAGGCCCAGAGCACTAGAGAGGTCCAGAGATGCCGCTAGTAAAATGCGATCAGTTACAAAAAACAGATGCAAAATGGAAACCAAAATGTGCGTTTTCAAACGAAGCTGTGGTTGTTTTAACTTGTATCCGTTCAGAAACTGCAACTTTAGTTTCCATTCTGCGTTCATTTTTGCTCCATTTATGAGGAACACATGATTTTTGCTTTTTAATCCTGGTTCTGCTACAAACTGATGACAACTGGACACATGAACAGAGCCTTAATCTTAATAATTTGTTCCCTGGAAATTTTAGTTTTTGGAACTTTTTCTACATTCTTAGTTTTAAGCCAATATATAAAATGTTGCTTCTCTGACGACCGGCTGCATCTCTCTCCATCCACCGGGTATCCCTGGACCCCCAACATCCCCCCAACAAGGGAAATAAGCTTCTATCTATGTTTGTGCTACAAGATGGCACATGAGAATCAATGCAGACAACTACAAGAACGTGGTATTAGAGGAGTTTTTGTAGAGTTGTTACTCCAGAGACCTCCCCTGAGGACCCTCTTCTGCGCCAATCCAAGAAGATACACAGAGTTGACCACACGGGGATTTTTTTGCGACAATTTAAAAGTGCCTCGCTGACACAATGTATTGTGGTACATTTAATTGTTATTGTTTTTGCTTCTACTTCATAAAACAAAACATGCTTAAAAATCTCATTACAAGTTATACAGAGAAAGCTGCAGTTCTAAAAAAACTAACAAAACTGCATTAAATGGGTTTTCCTGCAAACAAAGTACATTTTAGTTTCTAGACCTGGGAACAATAATAGTTTCCACAACTGGATGTGTTAAAAAAGAATTTTCCTGTGCTGAGATAATCTTATAACTGTGTACCTGCTATGTACTGTGTAAAGGCTGTGTCTGAGCATGCAGAGCTGCTTCAGTTCATGTTCGGCACACACCCAGCTCCTGGCCATAGGGGAAGAATAACTAAATATACAGATGACATAGGAGTGGTTCACAGCTGCTGTTTTCTTTGAGGTAAAACATAAAACATGTAGGGTTATCACAGTAGTGAGTGATTCTGCCACATCTCCGATCACTTGAGCTCATCATAAATCAAGTCAGTGACATGGGAGATACGGTTGCCGCAGTGCTCGTAGGTCACTGACTTGCTTTATGATGAGCTAAGAGAGCTTAAGAAGTGGCATAAACACCTGTGATAAAACAGGCAGGGTAATGTTTTACCTCACAGAAAGCAGCAGCTGCGATCCCCGGCTGTCTGGCCTGTAAATGCTTTTGTGATCCCCCCCTCCGGGCAGTAGCTGTGGTATGTGCGACCATGTACTAGAGCAGCTCTGCATGGTCAGACACAGCCATTACACAGTACACAGCAGGGGCACATTTATAAGAATATCTCAGCACTGGAACAATTTTTTAACATATCTAATTGTGGAACTTATTATACAAATATCTATTGTTTAAAATCTACTTTATTTGTCGGGCAGCCCCTTTAAGATAACAGAAACTTCTAGGATTTCTGCAGCATTTTGTTGTGAAGGACAAATGTGAATACATGAAGTATTAAACATCTGAAGTTATTTCTATAGAAGCAGAATTTCCCAATGATGACTACTCTCATAAATAATCTATAGGTTACTTTCAGACAGATGTCATGGGGGGCACTACGGGCTCCTGTGTGATCCAGCTTAGAAACACGGGAGGTCCAGATATTGGGGAGGGAGATTTATCGCGCTAAAAGCTCCAGAATTCTAGCGTAATTTGAACCCAAAAACCTTTCATTCTTGACTTGCGCCACATTTATACTGTGCTTTACACACTTTTTAGGACTTATCTGTCAAGGGAGCGTGACATCACTGGAAAAGGGAGTGGCTTATCGGAAAAAGTTGTTCCTTAACAACAACTATAAAGTAGGCGCTGTGCACTAAAAAACTGCACCAAAATTGTGGTGCCAATTTGTGGCACAAAGTAATATATAAGGTGGTGGTTACGATGATTTCTGCTTTTGATACTTTTGACTGAGTAACTATTTGGTGTCCACCTTCATTAGTAAATGTACAGAAAATGTTTCTTTCCTCTGTAACTAATTCCGATTACAAGTGACATCGTGACTTAGGTCGTGTTCACATCATGTCATCACTGCGTTTCTTTTGCCTTAATGCAGTTAAAATTGCATTTTTTTTTATTTTTTAAAGGCAAATTGCGGCAAAACAACTCAGTGGCAACAAAGCTGCGATATAAAATCATACTCCAGTCACATCCAGAGCTGCATTCAGGGCTCTGCTCCAGACTGCAGTGTATCTAACCCTGCAATTGTGTAACTGTCAGCTAAACTCCTGCACTGTACACTATTCACCAGCAGAACTGTGAATGCAGCTCCGGGTGCATTCTGAACTGAAGTAGAGTCTTTTCATAGTGACTTTTCTTTTTCTCTAGTATTTTGATGGCCGTCATGATTTACCGTTGATAACAGAGAGCAATTTCCTTCCGGAGAATACGACAATTGCGGTTTCACACATAAAAAGGATTAGATACACAGCTCAGCATACAGTATCACTCATAATAGGATTAGATACACGGCTCAGCATACAGTATCACTCATGGTAGGATTAGATACACAGCTCAGCAGACAGTATCACTCATAATAGGATTAGATACACGGCTCAGCATACAGTATCACTCATGGTAGGATTAGATACACAGCTCAGCATACAGTATCACTCATAATAGGATTAGATACACGGCTCAGCATACAGTATCACTCATGGTAGGATTAGATACACAGCTCAGCATACAGTATCACTCATAATAGGATTAGATACACGGCTCAGCATACAGTATCACTCATGGTAGGATTAGATACACAGCTCAGCAGACAGTATCACACAGGATAGGATTAGATACACTGCTCAGTAGACAGTATCACACAGGATAGGATTAGATACACGGCTCAGCAGACAGTATCACACAGGATGAGATTAGATACACGGCTCAGCATACAGTATCACTCATGGTAGGATTAGATACACAGCTCAGCATACAGTATCACACAGGATAGGATTAGATACACGGCTCAGCAGACAGTATCACACAGGATGAGATTAGATACACAGCTCAGCATACAGTGTCACTCATGGTAGGATTAGATACACAGCTCAGCAGACAGTATCACACAGGAGAGGATTAGATACACAGCTCAGCATACAGTATCACTCATGGTAGGATTAGATACACGGCTCAGCAGACAGTATCACTCATGGTAGGATTAGATACACGGCTCAGCAGACAGTATCACTCATGGTAGGATTAGATACACGGCTCAGCAGACAGTATCACACAGGAGAGGATTAGATACACAGCTCAGCATACAGTATCACTCATGGTAGGATTAGATACACGGCTCAGCAGACAGTATCACTCATGGTAGGATTAGATACACGGCTCAGCAGACAGTATCACTCATGGTAGGATTAGATACACGGCTCAGCAGACAGTATCACTCATGGTAGGATTAGATACACAGCTCAGCAGACAGTATCACACAGGAGAGGATTAGATACACAGCTCAGCATACAGTATCACTCATGGTAGGATTAGATACACGGCTCAGCAGACAGTATCACTCATGGTAGGATTAGATACACGGCTCAGCAGACAGTATCACTCATGGTAGGATTAGATACACGGCTCAGCAGACAGTATCACTCATGGTAGGATTAGATACACGGCTCAGCATACAGTATCACACAGGATGAGATTAGATACACAGCTCAGCAGACAGTATCACACAGGATAGGATTAGATAAATCGGATTACTAGTTCTCCATCCATGGAAATTACTTAAAATGAAATGCAATCCCTTTTAGTTACCCAGCGCTGTGCAGGCACCAGATGCGGAGCTTAGATACACAGCTTGGCTACCTCTGTGCAGGTGGTAGAGGCCCGTGCACATTGAGGACACGTCGCCCATATCCACCCACATTACACTGCGTCCGTGCCGCGTCCTACCTTCTTCTTCTGCGCCGGCTCCTTGTCGGAGGCGTTGGACGGTTTCCGCCGTAACATTTCTGATTGATACAATGTATCGATGTATCAGGACTGCTGATCGCTGGCACTTGTGCACTTTGCTTTGAAAGGATGTAAATCATGCAACACATTACAGGAAGCCAGGTCACATGACCTGCCCAAAAAGTCACTTCTCGCTCACAATGTCACCGCAGGCCGAGGAGACCTGTAAATGAGGAAGGAAACCGCAGCAGCAATAAACGCCCCCAGAAGGGACAGAAGCCCCAATACCGGGTACAGTCACCGATACGGGGGAGGGGATGTCACCCAAGACCCCAAACTGACAGCAGTGGATTGTGTGTTAATGGGGCGCTGGGACAAGGTATTTTGGTGCCTTAAGCGGATGAAGCCGATGGCCCCCACCAGTCCTTAAGCAAAGCAATGGGTCAGGTGCTAAGGTAACAAGACCCCTAACGTACCCCCCCTTCCTCCGATAGGTCAGGGACAAGCTCTGACGACCACTTCCACTCAGTGTCGGATTGAGGTGCCAAGGACCACCAGTAACAACTCCAGGGCCCCACTATTCAACTACATGCAAATGTGACATTGTCCTCAATCACAGATCTATATAACAATGAACTGGGCAGATCAAATCAATAAGATGCCGCCTATGACTGTACATAGTGATACAAGTATATAGTGCCAAGTACTGCTCACATTAGAGGGTGGTGGCCCACCAGAGGATTCTCCGGTTCTCCTGTGGGTCAGTCCAAGCCGGCTTCCACTAGAATTGTTACCTTTTTCACCAAACAATACCAGCAAAAGTAAAAAAAAAAGTGGTGTACTTTACGTGTGAGGCTTAACAGGGTGGACAATTTTAAAGTTAGAGAAGGAATTATTCATTGCTTGGGAACCATTTACGCAATACAATGGGCAAATAGCGATATTCATCCCTGACATCCTATATTTTACATTTCAGACCCAAGGACGGTTATGGAAACTAATATAGCTTATCTCTAAAATGGGAGCCGTTTGGTTTCAATTAAGCTGTCCAGCAACTTATTTCCTTATAGTGTAAAATGGCGATCGGGAATGAGAATAGCGCCCCTCAGAGTCAGAAAATCTCCGGGGTTTCAGCTACCAGGGACACTGGACAACATGACCAGGAACGTGTTTTTTGTCCCTAATCACGTGATTGTCGTAAAAAAAAGTGAGATCTGGTATAAAAATCATTTTTCTCTCCACTGATATGAACTTACAAGTCAGAGGAGAGAGAATCTGCCGGCCGACACTGCAGGGATTTTTTCTATTGGTTTCTGACTTTTGATCAATGTGATCGACCCTATCACTGTGATCAAAAGCCCAAAAATTAGTAAATACGACAGCACTTGGGCTGTGCCTCGCTGCGCACCCCCTTGATCAACCCCCACTGTGTCATACCCCTAGTCAGATTACATTTTTTTATTTTATAATTTTTCATTTCTTTCATTCTTTGCCGCTAGGGTTAGGCTTAAATTAGTTTTTTTTCTAAAGTTATAAAAATAAAAATTATGACAATATAACGACATATTCAATATAACTACCTAATGTTATATTCTGTGTAGTACCTGTAGGTTCAAAATGTTCACTATACCCCAGGATAAAATCATTGAAGGGTGAATTTTCCAAAATGGGGTCAGTTGTGGGGGGCTTACTGCTGTTTAGGCACATTAGGGGCCCTGCAAATGTGACTTGTCGCCCACAATCTATTTCAGCCAAATTTGTATTCCAAAATTCGAATATTGCTCCTTCCGCTTCGAGCTCTGCCGTTTGTCCAAACAGAACTTTTTGACTACATGCGGGGGTATCGCCGCGCTCGTAATAAAGTGGGTAACAAATTTTGTGGTCCACCTTTTGATGTTACCTCTTGCAAAAGTGAAAAAATTGGGGCTTTATAAACATTTTAGAGGCAAAATTTACATTTTTTTTTTTTTTCACTCCACTTTGCATTAATTCCTGTGTAGCACCTGAAGGGTTAAACAATTTCCTGATGACGGTTTTGAAGTATTTGAGGGGTGCAGTTTTTAAAATGGTATCACGTTTGGGGAGTTTCCAATATATCGCCCCCTCAAAGTCCATTGAAATCTGAATAGGTCCCTAAAGAAAGAGGTTTTGTAAATTAATTGAAAAAATGAGAAATTGCTGCTAAAATTTTAACCCCTTTAACATCCTAATAAAATAAAATAACGTTTGAAAAATGATGCAGATGTAAAGTAGACAGATGGGAAATGTTATCTATTAATTATTTTCTACAGCGTGACTAACTGGATTAAGGATATAAAGATTGAAATTTGAAAATTGTGATTTTTTTTTCAAGATTGTTGCCAAAATTGAAATATTTTCACAAATAAATGCAAGTCATATCAAACAAATTTTACCTCCATCATGAAGTACAATATGTCATGAAAAAGCAATCTCCGAATCACTGGGATACGTTGAAGCGTTCCAGAGTTATTACCACATAAAGTGACACTGGTCAGATTTCTAAAATTTGGCCTGGTCATTAAGGTCAAAATTAGCTCGCTCACTAAGCAGTTAAAGAACAGCGGCAGAATGGGGGACATATCCCAGGATGGGGCCCAAACAGACCCTATTATAGATAAAGTGATGGGTTTTGCATCAGTCATGTGACAAGTACAGTTTGCACAAAACTAATGGTGCTCTTGGTGCTGTATTCATGTACAGATGGTAGTTTTGGTGACGTATTCATGTACTACTGATGTTCTGGTGATGTATTCATCACCACAGCCATCATCAGTACACAAATGCAAAACCAAAATCATCATCAATATGTAAGTACCTAAATAGAACACCAGACCCACCAAAGGTCCATAAATACGGTTCAAAACCATCATAAGTAAGTAAATACATCACCAGAACCACCATAAGTACATGAATGCGACACTAGAGCCACCATCAATACATGAATGCGACGCCAGAACTACCATCAGTACATTAAGGCATCACCAAAACCACCATCAGTACATGAATACAACTCCAGAACCACCATAAGTAAATAAAAACAATACCAATACAATCATCAGTACAGGAATACATCACAAGAACCACCATAAGTACTTAAATACAAGAACCAAGTTTAGTACAGCAATCAATTGCAATGTCAAGTCAAGCCCATATACAATTGTATAGCAACCCTTCAACTGCCAGTATGTCCTTAACAATGATAAGGAGATGCTGGGAGTTGTTACCAGCCTTCATCAGACTGCAGACCATACATTAACCACAATACTGATGAGGCGTAGTCAGTATCACAAATACACATTTACATCCTGGTACCTTATAGGTGACATCTTCTCTGATTGGAGTCGTTCTCTTTCGTCTCCATTTTGTTCAGATGCCATGATGACCTTTTACAGCCACAGCTTGTGTCTGCAAACTTTCATCTTCTCAGGTCCTCTACAGCACGTCCCCACAGCTGCCAGTTCAGTATAATGTGCCCCACAGACCCCCATATGATATGATGTCCCCATAGCCACCAGAATAATGTCCTCCACAGACCCCTATATGTTATGATGTCCCCACAGCCACCAGTATAATGTACCCACAAACCCCCATATGATATGATGTCCCCACAGCCTCCATTTGGTGGACAAATAATAAAAGAGAAATAAAAAAAAGTTCATGCTTACCTAATCCAGGCTCCCTGTATACCGCTGCTGCCAAACTGTCTTCTATCTGGTACAGCAGTGGGCGCTGGAAGGCTTGATGCTGTGATGTCATCGCGCTGTCAGACGTCGCCTGTGTGCGCTGTCTCCAACAGTACAGTCATGGCCAAAAGTTTTGAGAATGACACCAAAATTATATTTTCACATGATCTGCTGGCCTCTGGTTTTTATTAGTGTTTGTCTGATGTTTATATCACATACAGAAATATAATTGCAATCATATTATGAGTACCAATAGGTTATATTGACAGTTAGAATAATTTAATGCAGCAAGTCAATATTTGCAGTGTTGCCCCTTCTTCTTCAAGACCTCTGTAATTCTCCCTGGCATGCTCTCAATCAACTTTTGGACCAAATCCTGACTGATAGCAGTCCATTCTTGCATAATCAATGCTTGCATTTTGCCAGAATTTGTTGGTTTTTGTTTGTCCACCCGTCTCTTGATGATTGACCACAAGTTCTCAATGGGATTAAGATCTGGGGAGTTTCCAGGCCATGGACCCAAAATCTCTATGTTTTGTTCCATGAGCCATTTAGTTATCACCTTTGCTTTATGGCAAGGTGCTCCATCATGCTGGAAAAGGCATTGTTGGGCGCCAAACTGCTTTTGGACGGTTGGGAGAAGTTGCTCTTGGAGGACATTCTGGTACCATTCTTTATTAATGGCTGTGTTTTTAGGCAAGACTGTGAGTGAGCCGATTCCCTTGGCTGAGAAGCAACCCCACACATGAATGGTTTCAGGATGCTTTACAGTTGGCATGAGACAAGACTGGTGGTAGCGCTCACCTCTTCTTCTCCGAATAAGCTGTTTTCCAGATGTCCCAAACAATCGAAAAGGGGATTCATCAGAGAAAATGACTTTGCCCCAGTCCTCAGCAGTCCACTCCCTGTACCTTTTGCAGAATATCAGTCGGCCCCTGATGTTTTTTTCTGGAGAGAAGTGGCTTCTTTGCTGCCCTCCTTGAAACCAGCCCTTGCTCAAAGAGTCTCCGCCTCACAGTGCGTGCAGAAGCACTCACACCAGCCTGCTGCCATTCCTGAGCAAGCTCGGCACTGCTGGTAGTCCGATCCCGCAGCTGAAACAGTTTTAAGATACGGTCCTGGCGCTTGCTGGTCTTTCTTGGGCACCCTGGAGCCTTTTTGACAACAATGGAAGCTCTCTCCTTGAAGTTCTTGATGATGCGATAGATTGTTGACTGAGGTGCAATCTTTGTAGCTGCCATACTCTTCCCTGTTAGGCCATTTTTGTGCAGTGCAATGATGGCTGCACGTGTTTCTTTAGAGATAACCATGGTTAACTGAAGAGAAACAATGATACCAAGAACCAGCCTCCTTTTAAAGTGTCCAGTGATGTCATTCTTACTTAATCATGACTGATTGATCGCCAGCCCTGTCCTCATCAACACCCACACCTGTGTTAATGGATCAATCACTAAAACGATGTTAGCTGCTCCTTTTAAGGCAGGACTGCAATGATGTTGAAATGTGTTTTGGGGGTTAAAGTTCATTTTCTGGGCAAATATTGACTTTGCAAGTACAGTAATTGCTGTTAAGCTGATCACTCTGACATTCAGGAGTATATGCAAATTGCCATTACAAAAAATGAAGCAGTAAACTTTGGAAAAATTACTATTTGTCTCATTCTCAATACTTTTGGCCATAACTGTACACAGGCGGCACCTTGTTGGAAGTTACCAGAGGATCTGCTCCTGTCAGATAATACTGCCCCCTATGTGCAGGAATATAACTAATATAATACTGCTCCCTATGTACAAGAATATAACTATTATAATACTGCCCCCCATGTACAAGAATATAAATTCTATGCTACTGCCCCCTATGTACAAGAATATAACTACTATACTACTGTCCCCTATGTACAAGAATATAACTACTATAATACTGCTCCTATGTACAAGAATATAACTACTATAATACTGCCCCTATGTACAAGAATATAACTACTATAATACTGCCCCTATGTACAAGAAAATAACTACTATAATACTGCTCCTATGTACAAGAATATAACTACTATAATACTGCTCCTATGTACAAGAATATAACTACTATAATACTGCTCCTATGTACAAGAATATAACTGCTATAATACTGCTCCTATGTACAAGAATATAACTACTATAATACTGCCCCAATGTACAAGAATATAACTACTATACTACTGCCCCCTATGTACAAGAATATGACTACTATAATACTGCTCCTATGTACAAGAATATAACAGCTATAATACTGCCCCTATGTACAAGAATATAACTGCTATAATACTGCCCCTATGTACAAGAATATAACTGCTATAATACTGCCCCCTATGTACAACAATATAACTACTATAATACTGCTCCTATGTATAAGAATATAACTACTATAATACTGCCCCCTATGTACAAGAATATAACTACTATAATACTGCTCCTATGTACAAGAATATAACTACTATAATACTGCCCCTATGTATAAGAATATAACTACTATAATACTGCTCCTATGTACAAGAATATAACTGCTATAATACTGCCCCTATGTACAAGAATATAACTACTATAATACTGCCCCTATGTACAAGAATATAACTGCTATAATACTGACTCCTATGTACAAGAATATAACTGCTATAATACTGTCCCCTATGTACAAGAATATAACTACTATAATACTGCCCCCTATGTGCAAGAATATAACTACTATAATACTGCCCACTATGTACAAGAATATAACTACTATAATACTGCCCCTATGTACAAGAATATAACTACTATAATACTGCTCCTATGTACAAGAATATAACTACTATAATACTGCTCCTATGTACAAGAATATAACTACTATAATACTGCCCCTATGTACAAGAATATAACTACTATAATACTGCCCCTATGTACAAGAATATAACTGCTATAATACTGCCCCCTATGTACAAGAATATAACTACTATAATACTGCTCCTATGTATAAGAATATAACTACTATAATACTGCCCCCTATGTACAAGAATATAACTACTATAATACTGCTCCTATGTACAAGAATATAACTACTATAATACTGCCCCTATGTATAAGAATATAACTACTATAATACTGCTCCTATGTACAAGAATATAACTGCTATAATACTGCCCCTATGTACAAGAATATAACTGCTATAATACTGCCCCTATGTACAAGAATATAACTGCTATAATACTGACTCCTATGTACAAGAATATAACTGCTATAATACTGTCCCCTATGTACAAGAATATAACTACTATAATACTGCCCCCTATGTGCAAGAATATAACTACTATAATACTGCCCACTATGTACAAGAATATAACTACTATAATACTTCCCTCTATGTACAAGAATATAACTACTATAATACTGCTCCTATGTACAAGAATATAACTACTATAATACTGCTCCTATGTACAAGAATATAACTACTATAATACTGCTCCTATGTACAAGAATATAACTGCTATAATACTGCCCCTATGTACAATAATATAACTACTATAATACTGCCCCTATGTACAAGAATATAACTGTTATAATACTGACTCCTATGTACAAGAATATAACTGCTATAATACTGTCCCCTATGTACAAGAATATAACTACTATAATACTGCCCCCTATGTGCAAGAATATAACTACTATAATACTGCCCACTATGTACAAGAATATAACTACTATAATACTGCCCCTATGTACAAGAATATAACTACTATAATACTGCTCCTATGTACAAGAATATAACTACTATAATACTGCCCTATGTACAAGAATATAACTACTATAATACTGCCCCTATGTACAAGAATATAACTGCTATAATACTGCCCCCTATGTACAAGAATATAACTACTATAATACTGCTCCTATGTATAAGAATATAACCACTATAATACTGCCCCCTATGTACAAGAATATAACTACTATAATACTGTTCCTATGTACAAGAATATAACTACTATAATACTGCCCCTATGTATAAGAATATAACTACTATAATACTGCTCCTATGTACAAGAATATAACTGCTATAATACTGCCCCTATGTACAAGAATATAACTGCTATAATACTGCCCCTATGTACAAGAATATAACTGCTATAATACTGACTCCTATGTACAAGAATATAACTGCTATAATAATGTCCCCTATGTACAAGAATATAACTACTATAATACTGCCCCCTATGTGCAAGAATATAACTACTATAATACTGCCCACTATGTACAAGAATATAACTACTATAATACTGCCCCTATGTACAAGAATATAACTACTATAATACTTCCCTCTATGTACAAGAATATAACTACTATAATACTGCCCCTATGTACAAGAATATAACTACTATAATACTTCCCTCTATGTACAAGAATATAACTACTATAATACTGCCCCTATGTACAAGAATATAACTACTATAATACTGCCCCTATGTACAAGAATATAACTACTATAATACTGCTCCTATGTACAAGAATATAACTACTATAATACTGCCCCTATGTACAAGAATATAACTACTATAATACTTCCCTCTATGTACAAGAATATAACTACTATAATACTGCCCCTATGTACAAGAATATAACTACTATAATACTGCTCCTATGTACAAGAATATAACTACTATAATACTGCTCCTATGTACAAGAATATAACTACTGTAATACTGCCCCTATGTACAAGAATATAACTACTATAATACTGCCCCTATGTACAAGAATATAACTACTATAATACTTCCCTCTATGTACAAGAATATAACTACTATAATACTGCCCCTATGTACAAGAATATAACTACTATAATACTGCTCCTATGTACAAGAATATAACTACTATAATACTGCTCCTATGTACAAGAATATAACTACTATAATACTGCCCCTATGTACAAGAATATAACTACTATAATACTGCTCCTATGTACAAGAATATAACTACTATAATACTGCCCCTATGTACAAGAATATAACTACTATAATACTGCCCCTATGTACAAGAATATAACTACTATAATACTGCTCCCTATGTACAAGAATATAACTACTATAATACTGCCCCCAAGCTGTGAGGTTGTGTTTTGTAGCTCTCCTCATGTCTGGAGCAAGCCCAGGGCGGGGCCCCCCTGGGCGGGGAAGCTCCCCAGGCAAGGCCCAGGCTTCTCGGCCTACACTGGGACAAGGCTCCCAGGCTACTTTCAATGGGAATAATACACCCAGAGTCACTGTGAGACCTGTGACTGCAGCACAAAGCTCCAGCAAGAAAGAAGGAGATAAAGAATCTGTGTGTAAAGTTTTGGGAGGAAAACCAGCTCCAAGTGCAACAAAGAAGCCAGATGTGAGTAAAGAAATGCAGCAAAGTGTGAAGCTTTGTAATCCACCCAGTGGAAGTCCAGTCCGTGCACAGCCCCAGCCGGCAGCTCAGCCTCCATCACCATCAGGTGTGCAGGTCAGCTCTCCAGTCCATGCACAGCCCCAGCCGGCAGCTCAGCCGCCATCACCATCAGGTGTGCAGCTCAGCTCTCCAGTCCGTGCACAGCCCCAGCCGGCAGCTCAGCCTCCATCAACATCAGGTGTGCAGCTCAGCTCTCCAGTCTGCAGACAGAGACGGACGTCTCTGGAGAAACAAACCCTCCAGGAAAATCTCCAGCAGCAGCATGTGGTGTCCGGCATGGTGAATTCAGGTCGCATGAGGTCGCAGTCTGGTGTCAGCGGTAAACTTGCCGCAGTGCCTGAATCCAACAAGGTAGCCACAAAAACACCTGTGGTGGACGCAAGGGACAAGTCAGTATTCAGAGTCCCTGACCCTGTGGCCAAGCCTAAATCTGTGGAGACGCAGCGTGCCCCCGAGCTGCAGCTGGCGGAGGAGATACCCGGACTGGTCAGGAAGATGGGTGAGTTGCAGCAGCACAAACAACTGCTGCAGATGCAGATAGACTTTATCTATAATCTAAAAGCAACTAACCCTGAGAGTAACGCTGTATGTGACATGAAACTGAACTCACTTGGTGTAGAGCTGGCGAGTGTGGTGCAGGACATGGACAGTGTGCTGGAAAGCATGGGGCCCCTGAAGGAGACCTACGCAAACCGGGCACGGTTCGCCTCCTATAAGCAGGACTGTGCTGCGGAGTCCAGAACCCCTGATGTGAAGTCAGAGACCCCCCAGCTGCAGGCACGACCGGTGTTACAGGCTCCCCGCTTCTGTTTCCAGGTTGGAAAAACACTGCAACAGCAGGCAGCGGCGTGTGAACGGGAGTGTATACCTCAGATTCCAGCAGAGGCACCACAAGTCCCAGAGTGCCCACACAGGAGCAGGACATTGCATGTGAGACTGTTTGTGCTGATGAGGCCGAGGCTGAAGCACAGACTGGCGCTAATGATGCTGTGCCTATGGGGTCGGGGGCTGGGGGGGATTTACAGGCTGTGATGGACGTTGTACTGTCTGATGATAATAATGCTGTTCATGATAATGTGCATGATATGGGTGATTGTCCCCCTTTACCATCTAGTACACAAGGTGTGACAGCCCCTCCTGCTGCAGACCCTATCCCTGTCAGCCAGCCTAGTGTGACCCGGCAGGTGCCCCCCAGGAATGCCTGGAGCCGCGGCGCTCCGTCTTTCACCTCCGGAGCAGGGTATTCGGGCCAGACATTTAGGCGCATAAATGTAGTGCGTTTTAAATTCTTAGGTGCCAAGGAGGATCTCCCACAACGCAGGTATGTGGTGAGAGAGCTACTGTGCCGCCAGATGGGGTTTGTGCCGACTGAAATCCTGGCGGTAACTAATCTGCAGGACAGGCAGGGCTATGATGTCAGCTTTAAGCTCATGCCTGACCTGGATAGATTCTGGGTCAATTACCCCAAGTTCAGAGAAACTGAAGGCTGGAATAAGTTTATACTGGTTCCCATTTCCAGGCCAGATACCGTCACTGTGAATATCACCTTCTGGAATGAGGCCGTTCCCCCACAGGACATCCAGGTGTGGCTCCAGAGACATTGTGACCTCGTCTCTGGACTCGCCAAGATCAGAGATGAGGATGGTATCTGGACAACGGGGTGGAAGGTCCAGGTGAAGCTGCGGCAGTATAACAACATCACTGCCCACCTACCCAACTCCTTCTTCATTGGGAGGGAGAAGGGGGCATGTTACTATCCCGGCCAGCCCAGAAAATGCTTTAAATGTGGTAAAACAGGTCATCTGGCTAATGCCTGTACTGTGCTAAAGTGCAGCCTGTGTGGGGTAATCGGCCATGTCGCTGCAGACTGCCGGGACGTTAGGTGCAACCTCTGTGGTAAGATGGGCCACCCTCACAGGGACTGTCCAGACGCCTGGCACAATATCTGCAAAGCCTTCCCTGATGAGGATGTGATGGCAGGGGCAGAGGCTCAGGAGGTGGTGGCAGGGGCAGAGGCTCAGGAGGTGGTGGCAGGGGCAGAGGCTCAGGAGGTGGTGGCAGGGGTGCAGGAGGAAGAGGATTTAACTTCAGCAGGGATACTGAATAGCTCAGGTGCCCGCCAGGAGTCCACCCATGTAACACCAGAGCAGCGGGGTACAGAGGGTGCAGAGGGGAACATGGAGGTCGTGCCTCGGGTAGCTCCCCCTTCAGCATCAATGTCTGTATCTGATGACTGGAGCGTAAATCATAATAAAAGAAAGAAAAAGAACACGTCCTCCCGTAAACCTGAGGCAGAATATGACTCTGGTCAGAGTGGTAGTAAGAAGGTCCAGAGTTCTGCAGATGTGATGGTTGTGTCCAACAAATATGGAGTCTTATCTGAGGATAATGATGATGACTATGAGGAAGAGTTGAGGAAAATTGATGCTGAATGTGACAGGGACACAGAGGACCATCCCCCGCCAAAGCGGAAGCCCTTATCTGTGGACCCTCAGGTGGAGGCTGACATGGACACCGGTGGTGGACAGAATATTTCTGATTCACGATGATGGCTGTTACTCTGCTCCTTCTATATTGTGTTGTGATGGCGGGGTTCTCATTAACACTGACATCAAGTAACGTGAATAGTATTAAGGTGAGGAGGACGAGACACGCAGTGTATGAACATCTCAGATACCTGGACACAGATGTCATCTTCCTGCAGGAGACACGACTGACATCTCTGGTGCTTTTGAGAGAGGCAGAGAGGGAATGGTGGTCCGGTCCATCTTTCTGGTCACTGGCTGTGGAGCCTTACGCCGGGGTTGCTATCCTGTTTAATACCCATGATGTGACTGTACATAGGATGACAGAAGTGGTCATGTGAAGGTGTCTGGACCTGGAAGTCACTATCCATGGTAGGCGACTCCGGCTTATTAACATCTATGGGCCACAGACGGTGACTGACAGGATCCAGCTGTTTAATGACGTCAGGCCTTTCCTCTTCACCTCTCTCCCGGTGGTGATGGCGGGAGACTTTAATGCCATACTGACATCAGGTGACAGCTCCTCAGGTAGGACAGTGACCAGGGACGGCAAGGTCCTACATAACATCATAATGCAGGCAGGACTGACTGACATTTTCACACAGGGAGGTCGTCAGCCAAAATTTACATATTCTTGTTCCAACAGGAGCAGTAGGATAGATTTTGTTTTTGCGAGTCCTACTGAGGCTGTCAGCTCCCTGAGTGAGAAGGTCGTCCCTTACTCTGACCACCTCGCCTTGTGCTTCTGTCTGGGGACCTCTAACCGCCCGGACATTGGTAGAGGGTTGTGGAAGCTTAATTCCAGTCTCCTAGGTGATGCCTATGTCCAGAGTCGTGTCCACTCCCTTATTCAGGTCCATCTAGACAGGGTTGATTTTTATGACAACATGACCGACTGGTGGGAGGACGTCAAGGAGGATATCAGATCCCTCTTAAAGAGACTGTCAGTTAATAAAGGGAGGAACAAGTACAGCCAGTACCTAAAGCTGCGTAAAGAATTGGAGTCATTGTATTCGGCAGGCGGGGATGACAAAGTGAAGATCGACCGGCTGAAATCTGAGATAAGGCAGTATCAGTACAGCAGGTACACCTCCCTGGTTCTTGAACGGGATTATGGGTCCTTAGGGGCACCTGATCCCTTTGAGAATTGCAGGGAGAGGGTGGCCAAAAAAATGGTCCCAGGTCTCACTGACTCCCAGGGTGTATTGCAGGATTCACGGGAGGGTATTCTGGGGGTCGTGAGATCTTACTATGCTGACTTGTTTCAGAGGAAAGTTTTGGATAAAAATAAGATGGCTCAATTCTTGGAGGCAACTCCAGTGCCTGATACTAACGATCTGGACTTTTCTTCTTTGACAGCAGAATTAACGGTGGAGGAAGTTAAGGCGGCTATTGATAAATTATATCTGAAGAAGGCACCAGGCCCAGATGGTATAACAGCAGAATTTTATAAGGAATTCAGAGACCTCCTGGCTCCAATCCTTGTGGATGTGTATAGGAATTGTCTAGAAAATCACCTGATGCTTCTGTAGCACCCTGAGGATTCGGCTGCTACAGGGGTATTGCACCTCAACCCAGAGGTGTGATATTCCACTCCCGGGTAAGGATGGAGTGTGGAACTGAGCTCAGAAAGCTGCATGCACTACACACATCCCATTTCCGAGGAGCAGACCAACGGTACTCCCACTTAGAAATGTGCAGGTACGACCGAGTCTGTTCCTGGCTGGAGTGGGAGGGGGGTGGTACATCCCAGTAGTGTAGGGGCAGATAGGGGGAGCAGCCTGGGTAAAGATAGGAGCTCATTGGGTGCTGGTCACCTGAGCTCACACATAGAGGGAGTATTTAAGGTGGGCACCATCTAAGATCAGGGTCAGTCTGTGAGAGGTCGGTCAGTCTGAGAGAAGTCAGCCTTTTGCAGAGAAGCCAGAGGAAGAGGAGCAGAGCAGCCCCAGAGAGAGTGAGAGTGGAGCAAGAAAGACCCAGAGGGGGAGACAGAAGGAACTCTGAGAACCCAAGTACAACCCTAGGGTGAAGAGTTGGCAAAAGGGTACCGGATCCCAAACTGGTGGGGGCTAAAGCATACCTCAGCCAGAGACCGGAGGCCGTGGGCAGGATCTGCCACGGCCACCCACCACATCCACCCTGAAGGCAAACCACGTGTAGGGTCAGGGAACCCAAGGCCAAGGGTCTCCCAACAGAAGGCCCGAGGGAGCTGGACCTAGGTGGATCCCTGGTGGGGACGGCCAGAAGAAAGGACAAGAAGGAGGGCTCAGGGACACGCTCCGGACTTGCTTGGGGGTTGGCTGAATCCAGGACCTGGTGGACGCAGCACGGCTCGGGTGGTCACTCAAGGCCGGAGTGACCGGAATATCTGCAGTAAGTAAACACCCTGAACTGCACAACCCGACTCTGTCTTTAATTATCATCTACGCTGCACCACCACAACCCCCATCCTCTGCACCTGACCCCCTGAGGCCATACCCCTCCCGTTGGGGGTTATACTATCTAAAGCTGCACCAACACCATCAGCCTCAGCGGACCCTGCTGCAGCGGCGGCCGTAGTGACCGCAATCCAACGGGTGGCGTAGTCGACATAACGAACTTTGTAACATCTGTAGGACTGCCACATACTCTGAGCTTGACACCCTGGGCACGGACCGGGTCACAGCCACTCGGAGACTACAACCCCCATCTGATCCGGCTCCGGGTATTCCCCTAAAGAATATGGCCCAGGGGGTGCGTCACTTCCATCCATGAGAGTGTCCTCGTTAATTCTGCTGTCTAAAGGTAAAGAGCCGAGTGACATCAAGAACTGGAGGCCGATTGCCCTCTTGAATGTAGACAGGAAGATTCTGGCAAAGATACTGTTTTCTAGGTTAGTCTGTTTGTCCCCGGCACTGTTGGCAGGCTCTCAGTTTGGCACAGTAAAAGGGCGGAACATCTCTGGAGCAGTCATCTCGATACGGGAGATGTTTGAGAGATGTAAAGCTCTGCGGTGTGGGAGATATGTTGTCAGTCTGGACCAGGCTAAAGCCTTTGACAGGGTTGATCACCATTATCTGTGGGCCACTTTGTCAAAGTACGGTGTTCCGGGACAATTCGTGGATTGGCTGAAGACTTTGTATAGAGAGGCGCTGAGCTTTCCTCTGATTAATGGTTGGCAGGGTGATACTTTTGGAGTTGGGGCGGGGGTGAGACAGGGCTGCCCACTGAGTCCGCTCCTGTATGTTTTCGCCATAGACCCGTTTCTGAGGTCACTGCAGGAGTGTGATTTTCAGGGGGTGCCGGTCCCCCACTGCTTGCCTCTGACTGTTGTCGCCTACGCGGATGATGTGACGTTGGTGATATCTGATCCTCAAGAGGTGCGGATGTTATCGGCGGCCATCAGAAGCAACTCTGAGGCCTCCGGGTCTCTGGTCAACCTTGAGAAGAGTCAAGCTCTGTGGACGTTAGACACTGATCCCGGCTTTGATCTGCCACAGTTTGCTAAAGCCTCCACCCATATTAAGATCTTAGGGGTTAAATTTGGGAGGGATGATAATGCCAAGCTAAATTGGGAAGAGAAATTGGAAACCGGAAATGCAAAGGTTCAGCGATGGAAGAACTGGAGGCTGACCTACAGAGAAAGGGTCGCTATGTTGAAGACCTACCTGGTCCCCATCTTCTTGTATGTCTCTGTTATTTTCCCTTTGCCAGAGTCTTTCTCAGCGAGGCTTTTCAGCTTGTTCTTCCAGCTCTTGTGAGGGAATAGGTTGAACCTAATAAAGAGGGGAGTAACGTACCTACGGCGGAGAGATGGTGGGCTGGATATGTTAAATCCAAGGGTTTTCTTTTACTCCCTGTTTCTAAAAGTGAATTTTGGGAACATGGACTCAAACAGTAGCTCCCTGTGGGTGAATAGTATCAAGGACTGGATATTACCTTTTGCAGAGTCTTGGGTGCGAGGCGGCAGTCAAGAGGAGGAGATGGACAGGTGGCCACCTCCCCCAGTATCTGGACTACGGTCTGAAGTGTGTCAGGAAGTGGGGACTGGAGAGGTCAGAGCAATACGAGAAGAGACCTATATGCTCATGTATGTGGGACGTTCTTCTTTTCTCCACTGGCCCTGAGAGATTGTGTCACCACCGCCCTGCAGGAAAGTCTCAGGTTCCTAAACGGGAAACGACTTCCTCCCAAACTGTTTGACATCTCTTGGCTTTCACTACATAGTCGGCTCTTTGTCAGGGGGAACCTGAAACATCTGAGTGTCTCTGATCGGAATTGTCCCCTTGGTTGTCAGCAGGAGGAGACTATGGAGCACTTTATCTGTGATTGCTGGGGAGGGAGGAAGATCTGGGAGGAGGTGTCAGCTAATCTAAAAATCCCCAGACTTCTGACCCTAAAGTATCCTGACATAATCTATGGTGTCCCATCCACTGTCAGTAACATCGACAGAGAGACCATGTACATTATAATCAGTGTCATAAAATACTATCACTGGCCCATGAGAACCCGGGTGTCACTGCACAATGAGCCGTTCGATCACACCGCTGCAGCCAATCAGGTGATATCAGAACTCCGGTGGATAAAATCACTAGAAGTTGGAAGGAGTCAGAAAAACATAAAGTTATGGAGCAACGTAAAATTCAGTTATGGAATATGATGATGATTATTATTATTATTATTTTTTTTTTTTTTCTCTTTCCCGCAGGCGTGGACTTTTTAATTTATTTATGTATATGATCTGATTATTTTAATGTTTTTTTTTTTTTTGTATATATAACCCATGTGATTTGTCTTTTTGTAATACTGGATGATTTTTGTTTGTTATAATTGTATTTATGTTTGTTTTTATAATAAAAATTGCCCCCTATGTACAAGAATATAACTACTATAATACTGCTCCTATGTACAAGAATATAACTACTATAATACTGCTCCTATGTACAGGAATATAACTACTATAATACTGCCCTCTATGTACAAGAATATAACTACTATAATACTGCTCCTATGTACAAGAATATAACTACTATAATACTGTCCCTATGTACAAGAATATAACTACTATAATACTGCCCCTATGTACAAGAATATAACTACTATAATACTGCTCCTATGTACAGGAATATAACTACTATAATACTGCTCCTATGTACAGGAATATAACTACTATAATACTGCTCCTATGTACAAGAATATAACTACTATAATACTGCCCCTATGTACAAGAATATAACTACTATAATACTGCTCCTATGTACAAGAATATAACTACTATAATACTGCTCCTATGTACAAGAATATAACTACTATAATACTGCTCCTATGTACTAGATTATAACTACTATAATACTGCTCCTATGTACAGGAATATAACTACTATAATACTGCCTCCTATGTACAAGAATATAACTACTATAATACTGCTCCCTATGTACAAGAATATAACTACTATAATACTGCCCCCTATGTACAAGAATATAACTACTATAACACTGCCCCTATGTACAGGAATATAACTACTATAATACTGCCCCTATGTACCAGAATATAACTACTATAATACTGCCCCTATGTACCAGAATATAACTACTATAATACTGCCCTCTATGTACCAGAATATAACTACTATAATACTGCTCATATGTACAAGAATATAACTACTATAATACTGCCTCCTATGTACAAATATATAACTGCTATAATACTGCCCATATGCACAAGAATATAACTACTATAATACTGCTACTATGTACAAGAATATAACTACTATAATACTGCCCATATATACAAGAATATAACCACTATAATACTACCCCTATATACAAGACTATAACTACTATAATACTGCATCTATATACAAGAATTTAGCTACTATAATACTGCACCTGTGTACAAGAATATAACTACTATAATACTGCCCCTATGTACAAGGATAAAATGACTATAATACTGCCCCCTATGTACAAGAATATAACTACTATAATACTGCTCCCTAAGTACAAGAATATAACTACTATAATACTGCCCCTATATACAATAATATAACTATTAGAATACTGCTCCCTATGTACAAGAATATAACTACTATAATACTGCCCTACATGTACAAGAATATAACTACTATAATACTGCTCCTATGTACAAGAATATAACTACTATAATACTGCATCTATATACAAGAATTTAGCTACTATAATACTGCACCTGTGTACAAGAATATAACTACTATAATACTGCCCCTATGTACAAGGATAAAATGACTATAATACTGCCCCCTATGTACAAGAATATAACTACTATAATACTGCCCTACATGTACAAGAATATAACTACTATAATACTGCTCCTATGTACAAGAATATAACTACTATAATACTGCCCCCTATGTACAAGAATATGACTACTATAATACTGCTCCTATGTGCAACAATTTAACTACTATAATACTGCTCCTATGTACAGAATATAACTACTAAAATAGGGGAATTTCTATAAATCTGATTGTGATGACACATATTTTTGGAGGCAGGGATAATTTGGGAACAACCTGCATATTTTTTCATATCTGTGAGCCCTGCCGATGAGCCGTAAATCAACAGTGCTAAGATACCTGACGGTAGGTGGGTCATGTTTGATCTCCAAGGAAAGGTAAAATCCCAATAAAAAATATGACATCAATCTCCAACTTCTAAGACCACCTGGAGAGGAGTTATCTTATAAGTTGGGGATTTCATAAAATCATGAAGGGCTGAGACCAGCCCACAACCCAGAACATTTGAGGTCATCACAGGGGAGTGTGTGTGGGGGGCTCAGAGGGCTGATAAAAGATCAAGCCGAATTATGATCTGCGTTCATGCTGAGAGATACATATCCGTGTATGCATGCAGGGACCACGTTCATGTAACGATCAATCGAAGAGCTCTCCTTTGGCTAAACTGAATCATCTCTGCGATTGGTATAGTAAGTTCTTCTGTTAATCCCTTTTATTTTCTGTGACTGTATATGCTGTATTGCTTTGTCCCCTTTGTAAAATCTTTTGTATATTTTTTCATAAACACTGCCTCCCTTTGGATTAAATATAAAATGTAATAGTTTTGTTTATTTTGTTCTTTAATTGTCCCTTGTCCTGAAGCCACACGCTACCTATAAGGCGTCCAATCGGCCTGTATTTAAAAATGGATTGGTGGTAGCAGATAATAGTCTTTCTTGGGTTATCATGGAGTTAACAGTGATCGTATATATACACTGCTCAAAAAAATAAAGGGAACACTTAAACAACAGAATATAACTCCAAGTAAATCAAACTTCTGTGAAATCAAACTGTCCACTTAGGAAGCAACACTGATTGACAATCAATTTCACCTGCTGTTGTGCAAATGGAATAGACAATAGATGGAAATTATTGGCAATTATCAAAACACCCTCAATAAAGGAGTGGTTCTGCAGGTGGGGACCACAGACCACATCTCAGTACCAATACTTTCTGGCTGATGTTATGGTCACTTTTGAATGTTGGTTGTGCTTTCACACTCGTGGTAGCATGAGACGGACTCTACAACCCACAAAAGTTGGTCAGGTAGGGCAGCTCATCCAGGATGACACATCAATGCGAGCTGTGGCAAGAAGGTTTCCTGTGTCTGTCAGCGTAGTGTCCAGAGGCTGGAGGCGCTACCAGGAGACAGGCCAGTACACCAGGAGACGTGGAGGGGGCCGTAGGAGGGCAACAACCCAGCAGCAGGACCGCTACCTCCACATTTGTGCAAGGAGGAACAGGAGGAGCACTGCCAGAGCCCTGCAAAATGACCTCCAGCAGGCCACAAATGTGCATGTGTCTGCACAAACGGTTAGAAACCGACTCCATGAGGGTGGTATGAGGGCCCGACGTCCACAGATGGGGGTTGTGCTCACAGCCCAACACCGAGCAGGATGCTTGGCATTTGCCACAGAACACCAGGATTGGCAAAGTCGCCACTGGCGCCCTGTGCTCACAGATGAAAGCAGGTTCACACTGAGCACATGTGACAGATGTGTCAGAATCTGTCTGAAGCCTCGGTAGACTGCGCATGCGTGACGTGCAGTCTGGCTCCAAACAGAATCACGCATCCAGCTGTTACAGGTAAGAGGAGTGTATGGCGCCGAAGATCGCGGTATGTGTAGACACTGAATGTATACCGCGATCTCCGGCGCCATACTTATATACTTACCTGACCGGGAGGAGCATTGCCGCGGCGCCTCTCTTCGCCGGAGACCGGGGCAGGAGTGAGGCATTGGATCGGCACATGCGCATAGCGCTATCCGGCGCCATTTTACTGAAGAAACATTTGCTGTGTGTCTTCAGCAAAATGGCGGACAGCGCGGTGCTCCGGCGCCGCACTCCTCCCCCGGCCTCCGGCAGAACAGGACACAGCAGCGCTGGAGCACAGAGAAGAAAGGTGAGTATAACTGTTTATTTTTTTTGTATGTATACAGTGTGAAAGGGATGAGGGGGGCCACACATACCAGGATTGGGGGGAGAAGGGGGCCACACATACAAGGATTGTGGGGTGAGGGGATCATGCATACCAGGATGAGGGGTACCACACATACCAGGATTGAGGGGTGAGGGGACCATGCATACCAGGATTGCGGGGTGAAAGGACCATGCATACCAGGATTGGGGGGTGATGGGGCCACACATACCAGGATTAGGGGGTGAGGGGACCATGCATACCAGGATTGGGGTGTGAGGGGTACCACACATACCAGGATTGGGGGGTGAGGGGACCATACATACCAGGTTGGGGGATGAGGGGTACAACACATACCAGGATTGGGGGGTGAGGTGACCATGCATACCATGATTGGGGGGTGAGGGGTACCACACATACCAGGATTGGTGGGTGAGGGAATCATGCATAACAGGATTGGGGGGTGAGGGGACCATGCATACCAGAATTGGGATGAGGGGTACCATATGACGCGCCCCTGGGCCTGCTGTGTCGCGTAGCGTCTCGCGCACGGGGGCTTACCCGGAACCGGATCAGATGAGGGTTGTAGTCTCCGAGTGGCGGGGACCCGGTCCGTGCCCAGGGGGTCAGACTCAGTGTGTGGCAGTCTTGATAGATGTTATTTGAGTGTCGACTACGCCACCCGTTGATTTGCAGCTATGGAGCTGCCGCTGCAGGGCAGACCGCTGAGGCCGGTGTAGAATTGTGCAGCGTGATAGTATAACCCCCAACGGGAGGGGTATGGCTTCAGGGCAGCCGACGTGGAAGATGGGGGTAGCAGGAACCACTCAGAGACGGTGCGGTGTAATTCAGGGTCTTTACTGGTAACAACGATAGACCCTCCCGGAGTACTTGCTAGCGAACGGGGCCTGGTCAGTCCTTGAGCAGATGGGATCTCCCCTGGCCAGGTGGAGTTGTAGGCCTCCCAAACTGACTGTACTCTTCTGGCTACCTTGCTAGAAGCGGATATAAGTAGCCCACGTCCCTGAGTGTACCGTGTGGTGCTCACCCGTATGGCCGGTGACTCGGGGCCTTCTATTGGCTTCCGCTCCACGATGGCGGTGCTGGTCCCACACGTGTGACCGTGCCTTCGGGTTTCTGGGCCTGAGGACCTGAAATCCCCTGCCGGTCGGCTTCTGCTGCTGGGTAAGAGTTAGTCCCCACAGCCTCGGACGCCGGGTCCGGTAAGAAAGCTTCTCAGTCAGGGCGAGCTCTGCAGCTGCCAGCCCCTGACTCGTAGTAGTATTGCTCCCACTGAGCTCCAGCTGTTTCTTCCTATGACTGTCTCTTGTCTCTACTCTCCTTGACTCCTAACCCTGCTTCAGCCCCGGGTTTATATAGGGGAAGTTCTTCCCCTCCCAAGACTGGGCAGGAGGTGTGGCATGCACAGGATCCCTGACCAAAGGACCTCCCACCTGCTCTCAGACATAACATCTCTATCACTGTGGCAACCAGACCCCTGGGGTGTCACATTTACATACCAGGATAGGAATGCGGAGTACCATGCATACCAGGATGAGGGATGGGGTGCCATGCATACCAGGATGAGGGGTATCATGCATATCAGAATAGAGATGAGGGGTACCATGCATACCAGGATAAGAATGAGGGGTGCCATGCATACTAGGATGAGGGATTGGGTGCCATGCATACTAGGATGAGGGATTGGGTGCCATGCATACCAGGTTTCTGGGATGAGGAGGCGATACATACCAGAATTGGGATGAGCGGTGCCATGCATACCAGGATGAGAGGAACCATACATACCAGAATAGGGATGAGGGGTACCATGCATACCAGGATAGGGAGGAGGGGTACCATGTATGCCAGGATAGGGATGAGGGGTACCATGTATACATGTATACCAGGATTGGGGATGAGGGGCCCATGTGTAGCGCCCCGAGGGCTGGGCCGCTACAGGGGTATTGCACCTCTGCCAGAGGTGTGATATTCCACTCCCGGGTAAGGATGGAGTATGGACCAGGGCTCAGTTAGCTGCATACAGCACACACACCCCATTTCCGAGGGACAGCTCAACGGTGCTCCCACTAGACAGAAGTGCAGGCACGACCGACTATGTCCCTGTCTGGAGTGGGGAGGGGGGTGGAATACCCAGTGCTGTAGGGGCAGATAGGGGTTGGTTCCTGAGCGTAGATAGGAGCCCATTGGTTGCTGGTCACCTGGGCTCATGGTCAGAGGGAGGTATAAAAGGTGGGCACCATCTTAGATCTAGGTTCGTTCGTTCGTTCAGCCAGAGGAGAAGACAGGGAGTAGAGGCTCTGTAGGAGCTCTACTCCAGGAGGGCCTAGTGAGAGGCCGAGGAGGAGGTGAAGGGGAGCTGGGATTTTGGCTCATCTCAGCTCCAAGAGAACGGAACAGAAAGGAACAGAGAAAGAGAAGGAGAGACAGAGAAACAGAAGGGCTCAGGAACAAGAAGGTGGAAGGGACCCTAAGAACCCACGAGAATCCAGGGTGAAGGGTCAGGCAGATTAAGGGTACCGGATCCCAAGTTGGTGGAGGAGAAACTACCCTCAGCCAAAGACCGGTCGTCGTGATCATTAATTGGTGCGACACCTCATCAAACCTGCTAGGAAGGCACCATAAAGGACAGCGGAGGACGGGGCCCACGTTTAACCGCACAAGTCCGCGGCAGCTGGACAAAAGTGGATCACTGGTGAGGCAGGCCAGAGGAAGGATTAAAGGGGTCCTGTGCCATGCTCCTGAACTGCCTGGGAGTTGACCGAGCCCCTCACCTGGTGGACGCAGCACGGCTTGGGCGGTCGCTACCTGTACAGAAGTGACCTGGAGTACCTGAACTGTGAGTAAACAACATTGGACTGCAGTACGTTGTCTGTGTGCTCCTTCGCGCCTCCAGCACTACCGGTACTGGGACTCTCACCACCATCACTCCCACCATCCACTACACTGCCCTGGGGCTGCACTCTTCCCGTGGGGAGTCACACCACCTCAGCTGCACCCATCATCAGCCCCAGCGGTCTGCATGCAGAGGCGGTTCCTAATAGCCGCAATCCACGGGTGGCGTAGTCGGACATTATCTAAAGCACGTAGCAGACTACCATTGGCCTGACCACCCTGAGCCGCGGGACCGGGCCGCCACTACTACTCCCAGCGTCTCCCTATCGCCCGGTTCTGCGTGCCCCACGGCCCAGGGGGAGAGTCAGCTTTGGCGTAGTCGGCAGGATTTCGTGCCCGCTAACCACGGGTACTGCGCACCTGACAAGAGACTGTTTCGTTGTACTAAAGATGGCGCCCGCCCTAGAAGAACGAGCGCCATAATGTGCGCGCCAAAAGACCACAGGAGGCCGCCTCCCATCGTGGGCCGGGTCCCAGAATGGCGCCAAAGAGGAAGCCCGCCCCCAACAACCATGAGCACTGCTGTGGAAATGTCCGTCAACGTGGGGGGGGTGCCCCTGAGAGTGATTGTCAGCAGAATGCCCCAGGACCACCCCCCATGGGGGCGGAAAGAGAAGAAAACTGCGGGGCAGGGGGTGGTCTGGATCAGTCCAGACAGACCGCACCCGGGGATGGACGCCCTCAGCAGCACCAGCCTCCTGGCCCGAAGCCTGCTGCAGGCCGAACCGCTCTGCAGCCTAGCAGAAGTCCTAGCGCAGCTCCCCAGAGACCCAGAGCGTGCGCAAGCTGCACTGGAGGACCTGGAGCGGAGGATGGTCCGGGCGCAGCGGGGTGCACTCACTGAGTGGAGAGAGGAACTGGCCCGGCAGGCTGAAACCCACCAGCGACAGGCCTCAACCGCACCCCGGAGTTTGCCTGCCTCTGAAGACGGCGCAGGAGGAGAGAGGACCGGAGGCGACGCCGCGGAGGGAGCCACAAGGACTGAGGCAAGTGAAGGGGACGTCACCACCCCAAGCCCAGCAACCGCAAGCCTGCCCCAGCCTCCCGTCGCGGCACCCGAAGCCCCACTCACCGCACCTGTTGCCGCGCCGCCACTGCTCCCCGCTAGGCCTCAAGCGGCGAGCGCCGCAGCCACGCCCCGCCCGGCGCCATGCCCCTTGACCCCGGGCGCCGTAAAGCATGAAGCATCATCGGCCCGGTCGCAAGGCCTGGATGACCCGGGCGCCATCGCTAAGCCTGCTCCCCTGTCCCGGACGAGACTGCCACCTAGCACAGCCGAGAGACCCCCGGCCTGGTCGCAAGGCCGAGTGCCCCCGGGCGCTGCTCCCAGATCACGTCCCTCCACTATACCACGGCTGGGTGTGGACCTGATTGCCCATCATACCGGTCCGGATGGACTGCCGCTGGAGTGGCCGGCTGAAGCGATCAGCAGTCAGCCATGGAAGGCCCAGCCCCCGCGCGAGCCTCTGATACCAGCTCCAGAACCCGTAGAGGTCACCCTACCCCCACTGGAGGACGTCCAATTTGCGTGGGACCCCACCGGCGAGAACTTGATGGGGTTCTCTCAAGAGACCCGGGCAGACGCGGTCCGTCGTCTGGAGGCCTGTCATCAGCAACTGGCGACCTTTGAGCGGGAGCGACGAGAGAGGCGCGTCAGAGAGGAACGGCTCCAGGCCCAGAGTGCCGAACAAAAATGCAAGGCCCGCCAAGACCCCCGAGCAGCCCGCGGTCCCCGCATCACCGGGACCATAATCAAGTTTCATCTGGAGAATGGCTGGGGCTTTATCAGGGGTCCAGAAACTGCCGGTGACGTCTTTGTGACCCGCAGGGACGTTGAGAGTCATCTACCTGAGGGACACCGTGGCCGTGACTTGTACCCTGGTGATGTGGTCACCTTCACCCGCCACGTAGGTGCAAAAGGACCATACGCCCTACATGCTCATCGGCTCACCGAGGAGGAACTACAATACCGTGGCTATGAGGAGAGCCAAGAGGACCCGGACGGGTCTGAAGAACCATATGAGGAGGAAGAAGGAGCATATGGAGGACACCGCTACTAGTAAGTAGCAAAGTACCTGTGTACATAGTTACCCGTCAGGGTATCAGAACTGTTTTTGGGACTGTTCCCGTCTTGAAAGTGTGGTCCCCGTTGGGACAAATATTGAACTGTTACCTGTGTGCCCCTCATCCCCTACCAGGCTGAGGACTGTGAGCAGCCATTCCCTTCCCAAAACTGACCGAGGACTGAGAGCGGTCAACCCCTTGTATATAGTTGCGCTTCCTAAAGCGCCCCCTACTGGTTTTATACAAAAACCGCAACGTCTACGTCAAGACAAGTTTACTGGACTGTTGCACCTTCACCTGGTCGCAAGTTGCACTGCGGCCATGATCCAAGAATCCAAGAATGTGCTTTACTTAAAAATGTTTTACATGAGAAAGTTTTATATGCTGCTAAGTGATAATGCAAATGTTTTACAAGATGTTTTATATGACAAAAGAGTTCCAGAGGCATTAGCAAAGTGTTTTATAATAGTGTGACAAGAAAAGAAAAGCGTTTCCCATAAAGGGAATTGAACCATGTTGCCTGTTTTCTGATGTGAAAAGTTTTAAAAAGTTTTTGCATGTCCTGTAATTATCTGTTTTTGCTCTTTTCCAACCCGAGGACGTGCTGTGCTTTACCAGGGGGGAATGTAGCGCCCCGAGGGCTCGGCCGCTACAGGGGTATTGCACCTCTGCCAGAGGTGTGATATTCCACTCCCGGGTAAGGATGGAGTATGGACCAGGGCTCAGTTAGCTGCATACAGCACACACACCCCATTTCCGAGGGACAGCTCAACGGTGCTCCCACTAGACAGAAGTGCAGGCACGACCGACTATGTCCCTGTCTGGAGTGGGGAGGGGGGTGGAACACCCAGTGCTGTAGGGGCAGATAGGGGTTGGTTCCTGAGCGTAGATAGGAGCCCATTGGTTGCTGGTCACCTGGGCTCATGGTCAGAGGGAGGTATAAAAGGTGGGCACCATCTTAGATCTAGGTTCGTTCGTTCGTTCAGCCAGAGGAGAAAACAGGGAGTAGAGGCTCTGTAGGAGCTCTACTCCAGGAGGGCCTAGTGAGAGGCCGAGGAGGAGGTGAAGGGGAGCTGGGATTTTGGCTCATCTCCGCTCCAAGAGAACGGAACAGAAAGGAACAGAAAGGAACAGAGAAAGAGAAGGAGAGACAGAGAAACAGAAGGGCTCAGGAACAAGAAGGTGGAAGGGACCCTAAGAACCCACGAGAATCCAGGGTGAAGGGTCAGGCAGATTAAGGGTACCGGATCCCAAGTTGGTGGAGGAGAAACTACCCTCAGCCAAAGACCGGTCGTCGTGATCATCATTAATTGGTGCGACACCTCATCAAACCTGCTAGGAAGGCACCATATAGGACAGCGGAGGACGGGGCCCACGTTTAACCGCACAAGTCCGCGGCAGCTGGACAAAAGTGGATCACTGGTGAGGCAGGCCAGAGGAAGGATTAAAGGGGGTCCTGTGCCATGCTCCTGAACTGCCTGGGAGTTGACCGAGCCCCTCACCTGGTGGACGCAGCACGGCTCGGGCGGTCACTACCTGTACAGAAGTGACCTGGAGTACATGAACTGTGAGTAAACAACATTGGACTGCAGTACGTTGTCTGTGTGCTCCTTCGTGCCTCCAGCACTACCGGTACTGGGACTCTCACCACCATCACTCCCACCATCCACTACACTGCCCTGGGGCCGCACTCTTCCCGTGGGGAGTCACACCACCTCAGCTGCACCCATCATCAGCCCCAGCGGTCTGCATGCAGCGGCGGTTCCTAATAGCCGCAATCCACGGGTGGCGTAGTCGGACATTATCTAAAGCACGTAGCAGACTACCATTGGCCTGACCACCCTGAGCCGCGGGACCGGGCCGCCACTACTACTCCCAGCGTCTTCCTATCGCCCGGTTCTGCATGCCCCACGGCCCAGGGGGAGAGTCACATGCATACCTGGATAGGGATGAGGAGTGCCATGCATACCAGGATGGGGGTGAGGGAGCCATGCATACCAGGATTGGGGATGAAGGGTGCCATGTGTACCAGGATTGGGGATGAGGGAGCCATGCATACCAGTATTGGGGATGAGGGGTGCCATGCATACCAGGATTGGGGATGAGGGGTATCATGCATAACAGGATTGGGGATGAGGGGTATCATGCATACCAGGATTGGGGATGAGGGAGCCATGCATACCAGGATTGGGGATGAGGGGTGCCATGCATAGCAGAATTGGGGATGAGAGGTGCCATGCATACCAGGATTGGGGATGAGGGGTGCCACGCATACCATGATTGGGGATGAGGGGAGCCATGCATACCAGGATTGGGGATGAGGGGTGCCACGCATACCAGGATAGGAATGAGGGGTGCCATGCATACCAGAATTGGGGATGATGGGTGCCATTTATATCAGGATTGGGGATGAGGGGTGCCACGCATACCAGGATTGGGAATGAGGGGTGCCATGCATACCATGATTGGTGATGAGGGGTGCCATGCATACCAGGATTGGGGATGAGGGGTGCCACGCATACCAGGATTGGGGATGAGAGGTGCCATGCATACCAGGATTGGAGATGATGGGTGCCATGCATACCAGGATTGGGGATGAGGGGTGCCACGCATACCAGAATTGGGGATGAGGGGTGCCATACATACCAGGATTGGGGATGAGGGAGCCATGCATACCAGGATTGGGGATGAGGGAGCCATGCATAGCAGGATTGGGGATGAGGGGTGCCATGCATACCAGGATTGGGGATGAGGTGTGCTATGCATACCAGGATTGGGGATGAGGGGTGCCATGCATACCAGGATTGGGGATGAGGGATGCCATACTTACCGGGATTGGGGATGAGGGGTGCCATGCATACCAGGATTGGGGATGAGGGGTGCCATACATACCGGGATTGTGGATGAGGGGTGCCATGCATACTAGGATTGGGGATGAGGGGTGCAATGCATACTAGGATTCGGATGAGGGGCCATGCATACCAGGATAGGGATGAGGAGTGCCATGCATACCAGGATTCGGATGAGGGGCCATGCATACCAGGATAGGGATGAGGGGTGCCATGCATAACAGGATGTGGGTGAGGGGCCCATGCATACCAGGATGAGGGATACCATACATACCAGGATAGGGATGAGGGATGGGGTACCATGCATACCAGGATAGGGATGAGGGGTGCCATGCATACCAGGATGGGGATGAGGGGTGCCATGCATACCAGGATGGGGATGAGGGGTGCCATGCATACCAGGATTGGGGGTGAGGGGAGTCATGCATACCAGGATAGGGATGAGGGGTGCCATGCATACCAGGATGGGGATGAGGGGTGCCATGCATACCAGGATAGGATGGTGGGGACAGGATGGGTGCAGCACAAATACCAGGAGGCGGACAGCACATACCAGCATGGGAGACCATATACCAATTAAAATGCTCGCCACGAGGGCGTAGAACGGGTTCAATAGCTAGTTCACATATACACATATTCCATGCGTTGGAATCCGGAGGTGTGTATTCCATACGCTCACTGTTATTTTTCCAATAACTAATTAGTAAGAACAGCCTGCAGTCCCCTCTGTTGATCATTGGCCAATGGTGTAATTGTCCAGATGATAGGGGGCAGCAGAGAGCTGCTCGCTCCAAAGATCACAACGGATCGTCTCTGTGATATTTGGGATCATATATTCCTGACAAATTGGTGGTAGCAGTGGCATATTACAGAACATCAGTGATCTGGTTTGAAAAATCATTCCTGTCACTGAAAACTTGCACGGTTCTTGCGAGAATTCTGTTGATGTTTTAAGGAATCAGACTCAGTGTTTTTATCATTTATTATCTGGGACATTACTATATGTGTAGCAGTTGTATTCACCCCCCCTTCTCTTGTTTTTCTGTCCTATCTTTTGTTTGGCAATTATGGCTACGTCTGGAAGCCCTGGTATAAACAGCAGTCCAAGGACGCTCTTACTGCCCTCTGTGAACTGAGACATATTGACCCCAATGGCAAAACCAAGGCTCAAATGATTGCTGAACTGTTGCAAGGTGCCACAGAGCCAGTCCATTACTAGAGCCCTGCTAAAGGGGAGGCCAGTCAAGGCCTGGATGGCGCTGCTGCAGAGGTCCAACCTGTGAATGCCAGCCATAGCCGCAACCAGGGTAATGTGAACCCCCTCCTGCAGATGACATTGGAGCAACTTGACACATGATCGTGAGGGTCAGGGAAATATTGAGGAATATTGAAAGTCTGTCATAGATATTGACCATTCCTCTCAAACCTCTCTTCACCCCCTCCCTTATCCATCTTTTGAGAGCTGGCAGTCCAGAGATGAGAATCTACAGTGTCTCCCTTATTCCCCTTTTGCTCAGCACAAAAGCCCCAATTAGCACAGCCATGAGTAAGAGCTTACACAAACAACTAGCAGCCTAGAGGTGCCATCGAGCTACTTAGAATGCGAGCATCTCGTCCCTGAAAGACGCAGGGGGAAATTAGTGGCAGGATTACATTAATTTGTGTTTAACTGGGAAAGTGTGCTTCCCACGCTTCAAAGAGAGTTTAACAGAAATTTGCGACTCTGAAACGAAATATGAAATATTGTAAGGTCCATGCGTCCGACAGTAACGGGACCTATATTTTTGGAGGTAAAATCAGCAAGGGAATGATAAGGATATTTTTCTATCGCTGAAAAACACTACCTAGAGCTGTAGCGCAAAAACACCAGAATAGCAGAATGCAACTATGCAATGTGTGGTCTCTAACTGAAGATAAAATCATAAGGGAAAAAAATGGCGTTGTTTGCAAGCTTCTGCGATCAACGAGCGATGAGTTATTGCAGAAGTTAGCGTTTTTAATAAAAATGTACAGGCTGGAGACCAGCCCACATGATGTCACCATAAGGGGTGTGTGGGTAAATCTCCCCTTAGGTATAAGAGAACCCATGGACATTACAGACTCACTCATTGGCAGGGGGTATAAGGATTATAAGCAACGGGTCGTGTTCGATAATGCTCAAATCAACTGGGGAGCCCGTCCTCCACCTATACTGATTCGTCCCTGTGAACTGTATAGTGTAAGTTGTCTTCTTTTATCCTATTTATTTTATGTAACTGCTTATGTATTTTAATGTCTCCTTTGTAACATCCTTGTGTATATATTTTTCCTAAACACTGCCTCCTTTTTGGATTAAATATAAAATTTAATAGTTCTTTTCATTTGTCCTGTAATCGTTCCCTCCCCAGAAGCCATATACGCTATCAAAACGCAGGCGTCCTCCCAGGCCTGTATTATATTTCAAATCTGGATGGTGGTGTCAGAGAATAATATTAATAATCGGCTATCGTGAAGCTGACAGGGCGTACACACGGATTCCATGCATTGGAACCCAGAGGTGTGACGCCATACTCTCACTGATCGCTTGACGATATCACGCAGCGAGTAGTCTGGATCGCGTGCTCGAGATTCTGGACAAAATACTGACAGCGTGACGGCACGGTGAGATATCGCGTGATCTGCCCGGTGTCGTCCCTCCCTGTGGTGATCTCTGACAAATTGGTGGCAACAGTGGGATATTACAGAACATCAGTGGCTGGATTGAGCAATCATTCCTGTCATTGAAAACTTGCACGGTTCTTGCGAGAATTCTGTACAGAGTTTAAAGAAATCAGACTCAGTGTTTTCATATTTTTTATCTGGAACATTACTATACGTGTAGCAGTTGCATTTTCTATTCTATCTTTTATTTGGCAATAATGGCTACCCGTGGAGAGAACTGGTATCACCAGCAGTCAGAGGACACTATCACTGCTCTCTGTGAGCTGAGACAGATAGACCCCACGGGCAAAAACCAAGGCACAAGTGATTGCTGAACTGTTGCAAGGTGCTGCAGAGATCGTCCAGCAGCAGAGCCCTGATGAAGGGGCGGCCAGCCAAGGCCCGGACGCGCTGCTGCAGGGGTCCCACCTGTGATTGCCAGCCAGACCCGCAGCCAGGATAGTGTGGACCCCCACCTACAGATGGCCTTGGAGCAGCTCACCGCAGACGATCGTGGCGGACGACTGCAGCTGATCCTGAAGTTCCAGAAGCGGGCTGAGCGCTAGGCCCAAGCTGACCGACAGGCTGCTGAGCGAAGGTGGCAAGATGAGCAGCGGGGCAAGCTGGAGTTAGCCCGAATCCAGCTGCAGAGCTCCACCACACAGACCCGTGAGTCCAACAGCATCAACAGCTTTAAACCCTATCCTGAGCAATTCCCTGTGATGGAAAAGGATGGGGACTTGGACATATTTCTGTGAGGCTTTGAAAAGGCCTGCAGGCAGTATCAGCTGCCCACGGACCAGTGGGCAAGATACTTAACTCCAGGGCTCTGAGGAAAAGCTCTGGAGGTGTTTGCTTCTCTCCCTCGAGAATGAGATGGAGACTATGAGGCCGTCAAGCAGGCCCTGATAAAAACGTACCAGCTGACTCCGGAGGTTTACTGGAAAAAGTTCAGAGCCGTCCAACGTGGACCCCATGATAGCTACAGTGATTTGGTGGATGGGCTCAGAACCAACTTTGAGCAGTAGATCCGAGGACTGTCCATTACCACCTCCAAGGACCTGAAGGATCTGATGGTGAAGGACCAGTTTCTTCATTTTTGCCCAGTGGAAGTGCGACAGTTTGTGCTTGACCGGGAGCCGAAGGAAGCCGCCAGAGCAGCCCAGATCGCAGATGACTATGAGGCCAACCGCACACAAGAGGTGCGGAAGTCAGCCACCGCCAGCTGGAAAGTGTTAGAACCCTCCTGTTTGTTTTTTCCAGCTTGTGTTTTGCGGTCACGTGACCATCTGCCTTTATATTCCAGCTCCGCCCTTTTGGCTGTGCTGGACTTCAGTGTTGTTTGAATGTCTTTCTAACCAGGTGCTTCGGTGCCTATCTCTGTCAGTTCGCTTGGTCCTTCTGGGACCTCTAGTACCTTTTTGTCAGTTTATCCTTTTGTGTTCTGCAACAACTTCTCAGTTTAGGAGGTGTCCCATTTTTGTTCCAGTCCTTAGTTCTTTTAGGGACTCCTCCCCTAATGCTATAGGTCTTCGTTCAGACTAGCCGAGGACTAAGGCGGGTCTGTTCACAAGGAACAGGCAGCCCGCTACATCGTAGGGATTCAGCTTAGTCTTGCTGTGGGGACAGCTTTCCCCTTTCTTTCCTTAGTACATGTTGCAGATCATAACAGAAAGGGGGTAAGTCTACAACTACCCCTAATGTTCCAGCCGTCCGGCCCTCAGCGGGTTCTGCCCCATCTTCCAGCACCTGGACTGCATTTGACTCCTGTAAGTGCTATACTTGTGACCAAAAGGGTCACATCAGCCTTATCTGCCCGGAAAGGCAGAAGATGAACACCACACCTGAGGCCCCAGGGCCTACTGCAGCCATTCTTTTTGTGGGTGGGGCGGTTGGCCAGGCCCAGGAGAACTTACAACTTGTTACCGTGGGCAACACTGTCACTGTCGGCCTTAAGGACACTGGCGCAGAATGCACCCTGATCTGCCCTGAGTTTGTGTTGCCAGAGGATCTCATTCCTGGGAAGACCCTGACTGTCCCCGTCTTTGGGGGTGTTTGCCGTCCCATACCGATGGCCCGAGTTTTCCTGGACTGGGGTGCGGGGAGGGGGTTAAGGAAAGTGGGGGTGTCAGAGAACTCCCAACTAATGTGCTATTGGGAACTGATCTGGGACAGTTGGTTGCCCGATACATTCCTGACAACCCTCCTAGATTTGATACGTCATGTAATGCCACTGTCAAAATGTTGTATAATAAAATTGTGTTGTGGTAAAGGGGAACTCAGCCACCTCACTCCGCGGGGTGAAGCTGCTGAGGATCCCCTAAAGCGAGCCAGCATAAGTGCTAGGGGCAAGGGGAGCAGGCACGGGCACCAGGAAGCAGGTCATCCCGTGCAGGTGACCAGGGTCATGCCAGATAGTGGCATGGTCAATGGCAGCTGCCTCATGAATAGCACGGCTCCAGAGGTGATGAGGAAGAATGGGGAGAAACACAGGGATCATAGGGAAAGTGGTCCGTGCCGCCGACCAGTGTCACGACGTACTGTGACATGGCCGGTCCTAGCTGCCCCATAGCTAGCCCGGCCCCCCAGGTAGCCATGAGGGGTGGAAGGGTAGGCCCCACAGCCAGGCGAGGTAGGAGGAAGGTGTGTCCCCCTGTCTATCAGGAGTAAGGTAACCATAGCCTGTCAGAGGTGTGAGTCAAATGTATCCCAAACCTGTCAGGGTGATCGGAAAGCTGCATCCCCAGCTTGTCGGAGCAGCAGGTAGGGTGGGCCAGGAGGTGGGCTTAAAGGCGTGATTGGTAAATCACCCATTACGCCACCTCAAAGAGCTTGAGATGTCAGGGAAATATTGAGGAATATTGAAAGTCTGTCACAGATATTGACCATTCCTCTCAAACCTCTCTTCACCTCCTCCCTTATCCATCTTTTGAGAGATGACAATCTACAGTGTCTCAATTAATCCCCTTTAGCTCAGCACAAAAGCCCCAATTAGCATAGCCATGAGTAAGAGCTTACACAAACAACTGGCAGCCAAGAGGTGCCACCGAGCTACTTAGAATGCAAGCATATTGTCCCTAAAAGACGCAGGGGGCAGTTAGTGGCAGGATTACAGTAATTTGCGTGCAACTGGGAAAGCGTGCTTCCCAAGCTTCAAAGTGAGTTTAACAGAAATTTCCGACTCCGAAACGAAATATGAACTATTGTAAGGTCCATGCATCCGACAATAATGGGACCTATATTTTTGGAGGTAAAATCAGCGAGGGAATGATAGGGATATTTTTCTACTGCTGAAAAACGCTACGTAGAGCTGTAGTGCAAAAACACCAGAATAGCAGACTGCAACTATGCAATGTGTGGTCTCTAACTGAAGATAAAATCATAAGGGAAAAAATGGCATCGTTTGCAAGCTTCTGCGATCAATGAGCAATGAGTTATTGCAGAAGTTAGCGTTTTTAATAAAAATGTACAGGCTGGAGACCAGCCCACATGATGTCACCATAAGGGACATGTGGGTAAATCTCCCCTTAGGTATAAGAGAACCCATGGACATTATAGATTCACTCATTGCCAGGGGGTATAAGGATTATAAGCAACAGTTCGCGTTCGATAATGCTCAAATCAACTGGGGAGCCCCTCCTCCACCTATGCTGATTCATCCCTGTGAACTGTATAGTGTAAGTTGTCTTCTTTTATCCTGTTTATTTTATGTAACTGCTTAAGTATTTTTATTCCTTTGTAACATCCTTGTGTATATATTTTTCCTAAACACTGCCTCCCTCTTGGATTAAATATAAAATTTAATAGTTCTGTTTCTTTTGTCCTGTAATCGTTCCCTCCCCCGAAGCCATATACACTACCAAAATGCAGGCGTCCGTCCAGGCCTGTATTATATTTCAAATCTGGATGGTGGTGTCAGAGAATAATATTAATAATCGGCTATCGTGAAGCTAACAGTGATGGTACGGGACGTAAACACGGATTCCATGCGTTGGAACCCAGAGGTGTGACGCCATTCTCTCACTGGTCGCTTGCCGATATCCATGTAGCGAGTAGTCTGGATCGTGTGCTCACGATTCTGGACGAAATACTGGCAGCATGACGGCATGATGAGATATCGCGTGATCTTCCCGGTGTCTTCCCTCCCTGTGGTGATCCCTGACAGTGAGGGAAATCTGAACCTGATCCAGCAAGTGCGACAAGCTCAGGCCGAGCGGGAGGAGCGACAGTACCAGCTGGAGTTAGCCCGAATCCAGCTGCAGAGATCTTCTCCACAGAACCGTGAGTCCAACAATGCCCACAGTTTTAAACCCCATCTTGAGCATTTTCCTGTAATGGAAAAGGACGGGGACTTGGACATATTTCTGCGGGAGTTTGAAAAATCCTGTAGGCATGTCTGGACCAATGGGCCAGATATTTAACTCCAGGTCTCCGAGGAAAAGCTCTGGAGGAGTTTGCTTCTCTCCCTCAAGAACGAGATGGAGTTTATGAGGCCATCAAGCAGGCCCTGATAAAAAAGTACCAGCTTACTCCTGCGGTTTACTGGAAAAAAGTTTTGAGCCCTCCATCGTGGACCACATGACAGTTATAGCAATGTGGTGGATGCGTTCAGGACCAACTTTGAGCAGTGGATCCAAGGACTGTCAGTTACCTCTTTCGAGGACCTGAAGGGTCTGTTTGTGAAGGACCAGTTTCTTCATCTTTGCCCTGTGGAGGTGTGACAGCTTGTGCTGGACCGGAAGCAAAAGAAGGCCGCTAAAGCAGCACAGATCACAGATGCCTACAAGGCCCACCACTTTACTGAGGCTGGAAATGGGGTAAGTTGACAACCACTTCTGGTGTTCCGGCCAGCCAGCCCTCGGGAAGTCCTGCCCCATCCTCCAGCACCCGGCCTGCATGTGACTCCCATAAGTGCTATATTTGTGACCAAACGGGTCATATCAGCCTCGTCTGCCCGGAGAGGCAGAAGATGAACCCCACACCTGAGGCCCCATGGCCTAGTGCAGCTATCCTTTTTTGAGTCACTGTGGGCAACACTGTTACTATTGGGCTTAAGGAAACTAGCGCAGAACATACCCTCATCCACCCCGAGTTTGTATTACCGGAGGAACTCATTCCTGGAAAGACCTTGACTGTCTCCAGGTTTTGAGGCGTTCGCCGTCCCATACCGATGGCCCAGGCTTTTCTGGATTGCGGTGTGGGGAGAAGGTTTCGGGAGGTAGGGGTGTTGAAGAACCTCCCCACAAATGTGTTATTAGGAACTGATCTGGGATGGTTGGTTGCTTGATACATTCTTGACAACCCTCCCAGATCTGATATGTCATGTGATGTCACTGTCAATACTGTCAATGTGATGCATAATAAAAATGTTTTGTGGTACAGGACAACTAAGCCACATCCCGCTGCGGAGTGATGCGGCTGAGGATCCCCTAAAAGGAGGCAGCATAAATGTTAAGGGCTATGGGAACAGGCACGGGGACCATGAAGCAGGTGGTCCCGTGCAGCTGACCAGTGTCATGACGAACGGTGACATGGCTGGTGGTGGCTGCCCTATGATTGGCATGGCTCCAGAGGTAATGGAAAAGGATGGGGAGAAGCACAGAGATCATAAGGAAGGTGGTCCTGTGCCGCTGACCAGTGTCACGACGGACCGTGACATGGCCAGTGGTAGCTGCCACATAGTTAGCACGGCGCCCAGGGTAACAATGAGTTGCCCCCCGGAGAAGCCCATCTCCGAATTCCTGAAGGAGAGGGTATTATGGGACCCAGGAAGGGTGGGTCTTAAGGTTGACATCAGGGGAAGTAGACCCTACGCAACCTCAAAAAGGGGAGGTGTCATAGAAAATATTAAAAATCTCTGGTCACTCTCCCCCTACTTCCCTTTTCCCCTCTGTCATCTGCAAAGAGAGCTGACAATCTTAATTGGGTTAATTAATATTCGAGAGCTCTTGTAGGACAAGAGCTGGACAATTGACAGGTCATTGAGAGTTAGACAACCATAGAGATATGTGTTGATGCATAGACACAGTTTAACATATAGGCCAAGTTAAACTGGTGCACTTGTCCCGGCGCCGTGCGGTGTCCTCCTCTGCTTAGATATGGCAAGCTCGTAGCAGAGACCAGCGGCTGACTTGCGTTCGCAGCAGGTGCATGACGATGACGTGATATACCAGTGACGTCGGACGCATGGTTTCAGCTTCATCGGGGCGTGTGCTGCGGCGGTTTAGATAATGATCTCCGGGTGCACGCGTCCCTGCATGTACTCTGCCTGCAATTTTAAAGGGCCCGTGCCCCTTAAAACCGCAGGTTTTTTTTCCTTCACTTCTTCCCCCTATCCTCTGAAGCAAGGGCCCACCGGGGATTTCCCCGGTACCCCGCCAGCCCAATCCGACCCTGACTATAATACTGCTCATATGTACAAGAATATAACTACTATAATACTGCTCCTATCTACAAGAATATAACTACTATAACACTGCTCCTATGTACAAGAATATAACTACTATAATACTGCCCCCTATGTACAAGAATATAACTACTATAATACTGCTCCTATGTACAAGAATATAACTACTATAATACTGCCCCCTATGTACAAGAATATAACTACTATAATACTGCCCCATAAGTACAAGAATATAACTACTATAATACTGCTCCTATGTACAAGAATATAACTACTATAATACTGCTCCTATGTACAAGAATATAACTACTATAATACTGCCCCCTATGTACTAGAATATAACTATTATAATACTGCCCCCTATGTACAAGACTATAACTACTATAATACTGCTCCTATGTACAATCAGCGACCAATCAGCGATATTGGCGCCATATTTAAACACCGCTCTGCTCATTGGTCGCGGTTACCGGTCACGAATAACCAGCATTATTGGCGACAAATTTAAACACCGCTCTGCTGATTAGTCGCGGCCGTGACCAATCACCATTATTGGCGCCAAATTTAAACCCCGCTCTGCTGATTAGTCGCGTTCGCTGGCCGCGACCAATCAGCATTATTGGCGCCAAATTTAAACCCCGCTCTGCTGATTAGTCGCGACCGCCGGCCGTGACCAATCTGCGATATAGGCGCCAAATTTTAACACCGCTTTGCTAATTGGTCGCGGTTGACGGCCTCGACCAATCAGCGATTTTGGCGCCAAATTTAAATACCGCTCTGCTGATTGCGCCCGGTCGGCCGCATACCTATTCTAGAATACCCGATGCGTTAGAATCGGGCCACAATCTAGTAACTACTATAATACTGCTCATATGTACAAGAATATAACTACTATAATACTGCCCCCTATGTACAAGAATATAACTACAATAATACTGCTCCCTATGTACAAGAATATAACTACTATAATACTGCCCCCTATGTAAAAGAATATAACTACTATAATACTGCTCCTATGTACAAGAATATAACTACTATAATACTGCCCCCTATGTACAAGAATATAACTACTATAATACTGCCCCCTATGCACAAGAATATAACTACTATAATACTGCCCCATAAGTACAAGAATATAACTACTATAACACTGCCCCATAAGTACAAGAATATAACTACTATAATACTGCCCCATAAGTATAAGAATATAACTACTATAATACTGCTCCTATATACAAGAATATAACTACTATAATACTGCCCCATAAGTACAAGAATATAACTACTATAATACTGCTCCTATATGCAAGAATATAACTACTATAATACTGCCCCATAAGTACAAGAATATAACTACTATAGTACTGCCCCATAAGTACAAGAATATAACTACTATAATACTGCTCCTATGTACAAGAATATAACCACTATAATACTGCCCCATAAGTACAAGAATATAACTACTATAATACTGCTCCTATATACAAGAATATAACTACTATAATACTGCTCCTATGTACAAGAATATAACTACTATAATACTGCCCCCTATGTACAAGAATATAACTACTATAATACTGCCCCCTATGTACAAGAATATAACTACTATAATACTGCCCCATAAGTACAAGAATATAACTACTATAATACTGCTCCTATGTACAAGACTATAACTACTATAATACTGCTCCTATGTACAGGAATATAACTACTATAATACTGCTCCTATGTACAAGACTATAACTACTATAATACTGCCCCCTCTATGTACAAGAATATAACTACTATAATACTGCTCCTATGTACAGGAATATAACTACTATAGTACTGCTCCTATGTACAGGAATATAACTACTATAATACTGCCCCCTATGTACAAGAATATAACTGCTATAATACTGTCCTCTATGTACAAGAATATAACTACTATAATACTGCTCCTATGTACAAGAATATAACTACTATAATACTGCCCCTATGTACAAGAATATAACTACTATAATACTGCCTCCTAGCTGTGAGGACGTGTGTCAGTGGTTCTCCTGATGTCTGGAGCTAGCCCGGGGAGGGGCCTCCCTGGGCGGGTAAGCTCTCCAAGCAAGGCCCAGGCTTCCAGGCCTACACTGGGAGGAAACTCCCAAGCTCTTTCTAATGTGGATGGAAATCCCAAAGTGACTTCTGAGGAGAAGAAAGCTCCGAATGGAAGTAGCAGCAGCAGCAACAAGAAAGATGAAGTTGTGAAAGTGAGTAAAGTAAAGGAAGAAGGAAAAGCCGTGGTCGTATGTAAGAAGGTCGCAGTAAAGCAGCCGGCCAGCCAAGGCAAGCAGAGTGAAGTGCAATTAGGAAAGATCCAGAAGGAATCTACTGCTGGGAAGCTGAATGGAGGAAAGCAGCTTGTTGGCCAGGAGGTGAGGCAGATCCCATAACCAGCCTCAGGTGTGCAGCTCACTCCAAGCCGGCAGAGGAGGACATCTCTGGAGAGACAGACCCTCCAGGAGAACCTGCAGCAGAAGCATGTGGTGACCAGCATGGCGTGCTCTGGACGCACGAGGTCGCAGTCAGGTGGCAGCAGTAAAAGTGCTGTGGAGCCTGGAGCCACGAAACCAACGGTGGTAAAACCCAAGGAGACATCTAAGTCCAAGCAGCCAGAGAGCTCGCTGAAGGCAGGATCCCAGGAGACTCCATGTGCACCAGGGCTGCAGATTGCAGAGGACATCCCAGGACTGGTGGAGAGGTTGCATGTGTTACAGCAGCAGAAGCAGCTAATACAGGTATCAATAGACTGTGTATATAAAGTAAAGGCTGAGGATCCCGGGGATCACACCGTGTATGACCGGAAGCTGAACTCAATGGGGGTAGAGCTGGCAAATGTGGTGAAGGACATAGACTGTGTGTTTGAGAGGATGGGGCCCCTGGCAGAGACTTACAGGAACCAGAAACCGTTTATGTTCAATATGCCGTACTCTGCTGATTCGCAGTCAGACATTGTCCCAGGTGGGCCCCAGAAGCCGGTGCGGCCAGTGCTACAGCCCGCAAGCTTCTTGTTCCAAAAGGGACTGCGCCAGGAGCCACAACAGCCTGCGGCAGGTCCCAAGCAGGAGCATGGAGTGCTGGGTACAACGGTGGTACTACAAGTCCCAGGATGCCCAGCACAGCAGCCGGACAGTGGACATGTGTCATTAGTTTCTGGTGGTGCCCAGCAGGGCTCTCATGCTGGGGATAATCATACTGTATCTGTGGGGACAGGGGCTGGAGGGAGCACAGAATCTGTGGTGGACATGGCGCAGTCTGATAATGACATTGATGTTGATGATAACAATGTGCATGATAATGTCTGTGATTTTCCTCCTTTAATTCCAAGCACACAGGGTCCCCCTGCAGCAGACCCTCACCCTGTTAGTCAGCCCAGTGTGACCCCCCAAGTTCCCCCCAGTAATGCCTGGAGCCGTGGTGCTCCGTCCTTTACCTCTGGCGCTAATTATACTGGCCAGGCGTTTAAACGGAGGAACGTCGTGCATTTCAGGCACAGAGGTGCCAAGGAGGATCTGCCCGACAGGAGGTTTGTGGTCAGGGAGCTCCTGTGCCACCAGATGGGGTTTGCGCCAGTTAACATCTGGGCGGTAATTAATCTACCAGACAGGCAGGGCTATGATGTCAGCTTTAAGCTCATGTCTGATCTGGACAGATTCTGGGCCAATTTCCCCAAGTTCAGAGACGCTGAGGGCTGGAATAAGTTCAGTTTTATTCCCATCTCTAAGCCAGATACGGTTACGGTTAATGTCATCTTCTGGAATGAGTCTGCTCCCCCGCAGGACATTGTGGTGTGGCTCCGGAGGCATTGCGACCTCGTCTCTGACCTCACCAGAAGCAGAGATAACGATGGTATCTGGACGGGTGGGTGGAAGGTCCTGGTGAAGCTGCGCCAGTGTAATAACATCACTGCCCACCTACCCAACTCCTTCTTTATTGGGAGGGAGAAGGGTGTATGTTTCTACCCCGGCCAGCCCCGAAAGTGCTTCAAATGTGGCAAGGCGGGTCACCTGGCGAATACCTGTACAGTGGTGAAGTGCAGCCTGTGCGGGGAAGTCGGCCATGTAGCTGCAGACTGTCAGAACATCAGGTGCAACCTCTGTGGTAAGATCGGCCACCCTCACCGGGACTGTCCAGACGCCTGGCACAACATCTGTAAGGACTTTCCTGATGAGGATTTGGTGGCGGGGGCAGAGATTCTGGAAGAGGAGGCTTTATTGTCAGAGGTCCACCAGGGGTTCACTCAGGTACTGACGCGCCCCTGGGCCTACTTGGTGTAGCGTTGCGCACGCGGGGACTACCCGGAGCCGGGCCTGTTGGGGGTAGTAGTCTCGTGGCGGTGACCCGGTCCGTGCCCAGGGAGTCAGACTAAGTGGCGGTATATTAGCAGTAGATGTAGGACGACTACGCCACCCGTTGAATGCAGCTATGGAGCTGCCGCTGCAGGGCAGACCGCTGAGGCCGGTGGAAGGATGGTGCAGCGTGGATGGTATAACCCCCAACGGGAGGGGTATGGCCTCAGGGCAGCCGACGTGGATGATGGGGGTAGTAGGAACCACTCAGAGACGATGCGGTGTAGTTCAGGGTCTTTACTGGTGACAAAGATAGACCCTCCCGGAGTACTGGCTAGCGGTCGGGGCCTGGTCAGTCCTTGAGCAGATGGGATCCCCCTTGGCCAGGCGGAGTTGTAGGCCTCCCCAACTAATTGTACTCTTCTGGCTTCCTTGCTAGAGGCGGGTAAAGGTAGCCCACGTCCCTGAGTGTACCGTGTGGTGCTCACCCGTATGGCCGGTGACTCGGGGCCTTCTAGTGGCTTCCGCTCCACGACGGCGGTGCTGGTCCCACGCGTGTGACCGTGCCTTCGGGTTTCTTGGCCAGGGGACCTGAAATCCCCTGCCGGGCGGTTTCTGCTGCTGGGTCTGGGTTAATCCCCACAGCCTCGGACTCCGGGTCCGGTGGTAACTCTTCAATCAGGGCGAGCTCTTCAGCTGCCAGCCCCTGATTCCTTTTTGCACTGCTCCCACTGAGCTCCTGATCTTTCTTTCCTATGCTGCTTCTCTTCTTCTCTCTGTACTCTTTCTCCTCTAACCCTGCCTCAGCCCCAGTTTTATATAGGGGAAGTTCTTCCCCTCCCAGGACTGGGCAGGAGGTGTGGCATGCATAGGATTCCTGACCAAGAGACCTCCCACCTGCTCTCCGACATAATATTGCTATTACTGTGGCAACCAGACCCCTGGGGTGTCACATTCCCCCCTAGTGAAATTTAGTACTCCGGGACTAAACATATTTTTGTAACATAACAAATTACAAACAGAAACAACGTAATAAAGAAAAACATTAGGACGGTCACGGCGTGTCCGCAACCGGGTGCAGTTTTTCAAGAAAACAAGGGTGTCCATTTCACCAAAAACAGGGAGATGTAACCAGGTAGGGGTCTGTCCTGCCCCGAGTCCTTAACAGTCTTTAGTCCGTCCTGGGTTACGCTCCAACTATATACACAAAGGATTCCCGGTAAATCCACCAAAGACTCCTACAAATAACTAGAAACACATAATTATACACAAGCAACAATAAACAGGGAAACATTAATAAAATAGCTTGAATATTTAGATCCTCCACCGTATGGGCAACTGGCCTTTAGTGACCCTAGTGGACCTACGGAGCTGGCTGACTGGTCCTGAACTACAGGGTATAGGAGCTGTCAAGGGTAAGCTGGGCAGCCGTCTACGGACTCTTTGGCTCACTAGGGGTATGGCAGACTCACTATAAGCAGAGGGTTGATTCTCCTGGTCTGCTTGTGTGGAGTCTTCTGCCTCCTGGACCGGCTGTTCTTCCAGCTCTACCTGTGTCTCCGTAGGCACTTGGGATGCTGGTTGGAGGAACGTGAGGACGGGTACCACAACAGCACCATTGACTTGAGTCCAAGACCGAGGGAAGTCTCCGAGCACAGTACGAACCATATCTTCCCTTTCCTCTACGGGTCGAGGGTCTTCTTGTTCCTCTTCAGGGTTCCGTAGCTGTTCGGGACACTTCTTCAGGTGATCCCGGGATACAATGGCTGTGGTTTCCCCTCCGTCTTTACTGATTGTACAGATCTTTGGGTTGTCGTGGCTTGAGGGCAGTACGGTGTACGGGTCCTTCTCCCACTGGTCGTCCAACTTGTGGAGCCGTCTTTTCCTGCACCAGGGGAACAGCGGGAGCATACTGGTTGTAAGTTTTCTCTTGTCTTTCCTTCGCTTGACAGAGACTTCGCTCCACGCTCTCCTGTACTTTCCGGTACTGCTGCTGCCTCTCTGTGTCCCAGTCTGCTTCTGGTGAAGTGTCCTCGGGTGTCAGGACTCCCATCTCCAGATCAACAGGAAGCTTACCAGGTCTTGCCCTCATTAGGTAAGCCGGGGTACAGTTGGTGGAACCTACAGGGATGTGGTTGTATAGGTCCACCAGGTCGGGCAGCTTTTCAGGCCACAGACTACGTTCTTCCAGGGGCAATGTTTTCAGAAGATCTATCACCACCTGGTTCATTTTCTCACAAAGTCCATTAGTTTGCGGGTGATAGGGTGTTGTTCTTATCTTCCGGCAGCCATGCAGGGTGCAGAACTCCTGGAAGACTTCCGCTTCAAAGGCAGGCCCCTGGTCCGTCAGCACCTGCTCCGGGTATCCGTGCGGACGGCAGAAGTGCTGCTGGAAGGCTCTAGCTGCTGTTTGAGCCGTTAAGTCCTTGACGGGGACGACAACCAAGAACCGGGAGTAGTGATCCACGATGGTTAACGCGTAGACGTAGCCACTTCTGCTTGGGGTCAGTTTTACATGATCCAAGGCTACCAGTTCCAACGGCTGGCTGGTGATGATGGACTGCAGGGGAGTCTTCTGGCTGGCACGGTCCCTCCTTCTTAGGTTGCATGGGCCACAGTCTCTGCACCACCTCTCGATGGTTCCTCTCATGCCTACCCAATGGAACCGCCCGCGCAGCAGGAACTCCAGCTTCTTCCATCCGAAGTGCCCAGCTCCGTCGTGGTATGCCTCCATCACCATAGCTGCGTCTCTTCTTGGCACCACTACTTGCCAGATTAGTTCATGCGTCCGGGAGTTAACCATTCTGCGGCACAACTTCCCCTTGTAAAGGAACAGTCGACTCTTCTCAGCCCACAGTTGCTTGGCTTCCTCCGGAGCGTCTGGGTCAAGGCGTGCATCTGGTCGAGTCAGCATCTCCTTTACCAGTCGGACGGCGGGGTCACTGTCTTGCGTCTCCGCCCAGTTGTAATGAGGTAATGGGTTGAACGTAGCGGATTGCTTACTCCTTACACGGTGGGAATACTGGATAGTCCCATGACGGTGGAACGCGGGGAGTTCAACTTCTTCCAGTTCCTCTGAATCTTCCCCTACGTCCGGTAGGTTCGGCATCCTGGACAGGGCGTCCGCGTTGGTATTGGAGCGTCCTGCCCGGTATTTGATTGTAAACTCATAGTTGGACAAGCGGGCCATCCATCTCTGCTCTAGGGCACCGAGTCTTGTAGTGTCCAGGTGTGTCAACGGGTTGTTATCCGTGTACACGGTGAACCGGGAAGCAGCGAGGTAGTGCTTAAAGCGTTCGGTGACTGCCCACACCACTGCCAGGAACTCTAGCTTAAATGAGCTGTAATTCTCAGGGTTTCTTTCGGTGGGTCGCAGTTTTCGGCTGGCGTAAGCAATTACCCGTTCCTTCCCCTGCTGGATCTGGGACAGTACGGCTCCTAGCCCGATGTTACTGGCGTCGGTGTAGAGGATAAAGGGCTGGCTATAATCAGGGTACGCCAGGATTTCATCCCCCGTGAGGGCCATCTTCAGCTGGCGGAAGGACTCTTCTTCCAGCTTCTCCCATCTGAAGGGTGGCTTCTGGTTCTTGGCCTTCCTGGACTGGCCTATCAGGAGGTCCTGCATAGGAGCTGCCTTTTTGGTGAAACCGGGAATGAACCTTCAGTAGTAGCCTACCAACCCGAGGAACTGCCTCACTTCCTTTACGCTGGAGGGGCTTGGCCATTCCTTAATTGCGGTGATCTTATCAGGGTCGGGAGCCACTCCGTCAGCACTCACCACGTGTCCCAGGTACTGCACCTTTGGCTTCAGGAGGTGACACTTGGAGGGTTTCACCTTTAGGCCGTAACTTGCCAGAGCTTCGAACACTTCCGCCAGGTGTTTCAGGTGGTCCTCGTAGGTCTTGGAATAGACGATGACATCGTCCAGGTATAACAGGACCGTCTCAAAGTTTCGGTGTCCCAAAAAGCATTCCATCAACCGTTGGAAGGTTCCTGGTGCGTTGCAGAGTCCGAACGGCATGCAGGTAAACTCGCTAAGTCCCATCGGGGTGGTGAATGCGGTCTTCTCCCGGTCCGCCTCTGCTACAGGAACCTGCCAGTACCCGCTAGTGAGATCCAAAGTGGAGAAGAAGTTAGCAGATTTTAAAGCGGCCAAAGACTCCTCTATCCTTGGTAAGGGGTACGCATCTTTGTGTGTGATACGGTTGATTTTCCGGTAATCTACACACATTCTCATGGTGTTGTCTTTCTTTTTAACCAAGACTAGTGGAGCTGCCCAGGGGCTACAGCTATCCCTGATTACCCCAGCCTCCTTCATGTCTCTAAGCATCCCCTTGGCGTGTTGGTAGTGTGCAGGGGGTACGGGTCGGTATCTCTCCTTTATGGGAGGATGGTCTCCCGTGGGGATGTGGTGTTCTACCCCCTTTACTCGCCCGAAGTCTAACGGGTGTTTACTAAACACTCTCTCGTACTCTTGAACCACCCGATAGACTCCTTGTTTCTGGTGTGAGGGAGTGGAGTCAGTACCCAGATGTAGTTGCTGACACCAGTCCTCCATTGGTTTCTTAGAGCCGTTACCTTCCTCCGGGTGAGATGGAGGCAAGGGTTCCACAGACTGTATAGAATTTTGGTTGATAGTATATAATTTGGCTAGCGTAGCATACCGGGGCAGGTATACTTCCCTTTTCCCGATATTTATTATACGAACGGGCACCCTCCCATGGCGTACATCAACTACCCCCCGTGCTGTCAAAATGGTGGGCCTACTGTCTGAGTAGACGGGTTCTACCATTGCTTGGTGGTCTCTACCTCTTAGACCAATAGCTGCCCGGCACCAAATCATCATTTCACTTTTCGGGGGCATGGCAATAGGGAAAGGGTCACACATTCTTAAGCTACCAATCTCACCACCGGAGAGTTCCACCTGTTGCCGTCGCATCAGTGCCCGGATCTCTTTCTGGAGCACTCGCTGCTGGCCGGAGCTGGCGTTCTTGGCAACCTGCTGTAAAATGAAAATCACCTCTGCAAGACAATTTTCAATCACATTAGTTCCTAGAGTTATCTTTGGGTGACTCTCGCGCTTGTCAATGTCTACAATGATCAGTCCCTGTGCTGCCAGTTCGACTCTACCGATTTTAATGGTCATTTCTTTAAATCCGATCTGTGGCACGGGCTGACCATTACTGGCGATGATACTCAAGTCGTCGTCTGGATAGCGGGTTATATCCGAGTCATTCCAGTACTGCTTGAAGAGCACGTACGGGATGGTGGTGACCTGTGACCCGGTGTCAAGTAGGGCACTCATAGGAATGCCATCCAGTACCACAGGCAAGACTGGACGTCCTCCCACATATTTGTCACGCCAGTTCGATGGGCCTGGTGATCTTTTTCCTGGGGGTTGGCCCTCTACCCCAGGTTGTGCCAGTTTAAAGGACAGTACCTTGCCATATGTCCGGGTTGATTGCAGCGGCGGCAGATAGGTTGTCCGTCCTCGTTGTACCGGTCGCTGGGTCTTCCTCTGGCCGGTGGGGTCCTCCTTGGTCGACGCCACGGGATGTCCTCCGGTCCGGATGCCAGCTGGATCTTCCCTGGAGTGGAAACCTGTAAAGACTGCACAGTTCGGGTTAGCGCAGCAACGCTTTTAGCTAGCTCTTGGACCTGATGGTGCAGGTCCGGAGCTGGGTCATTGTTCAAAGCCTGCGCATCAGCCCCCACAGGCCCTGCCGACAAGGGCGCCGCCTCCTGGTGGTAAGTGATAGCTGGGCGCCTGTGGGTCACAACGCCACCCGGTGTCGGTTCTCGGAGCACCCGGATGGCTCTGTCCTTGAACTGTGCAAAGTCCAGATGAGGATCCTGTAAGGCTATGGCCCGCAACTGGGTTCGGTGGACATTGCAATATAGTCCCTCTATAAATTGTTCGGTCAACAGCCTGTCCTCGTTTCCCACGCTGTCAGGGTCGGTCTGCTTAATGGCTCTCAGGGCCTCTTGTAGGTTTAGTGCATAGTCCCTTATACTCTCATGTGCTCGCTGCTTGCACCCATAGAATCTAAGCTTAATCTCGGCTGAGGTGCGGGTATCAAAGGTGTCCCTCAGCCGGGTTAGTATCCCTGCGACAGTCCTCCTCCCAGGTGGCCAGGACTTTACCTCCCTTTGGGCTGCCCCGGTTAGTTGGGCCACCAGGATGCTCACTTTTTGCTCTTCTGTGAGGGGGTACACCTGGAAGAGGCTATCCAGCTTTTCTTTAAAGTCATTCAGGGTATGTGACTCCCCTGAGTACTGGGGTAGCCAGGCTGCTCCCGGGATATAGGGCATGGTGAAAGGCATGACTGCAGCAGCGGTGGCGCTGGCGGGGGTTGAGGCAGTGAAGCTCTCCTCCGTATTCGACATCTTTCTCCCCCCCTAGTGGACCGTGGCCTACCTTGCGATGATCCTCTTCCGTAGGCCGCGGCTCCGCAGTGGATCGTCAGGGTTGAGGAACTTCCGTCGTGCTCCTGTGACGTCGGCGTCTGCTGGGCTCCTTCCAGGACCTTACGCAACGTCCGGACGTGAGGCGGGGCTTCAGTTCTCGCGCGCTTTCGGAGTCCACGCCCCTCTTCTTCCCGCGCGGCGTCTTCAAGATGGCGTCCAACGGCGGGAAAACTCCACGGAAGGCGGGAAGAAGGCAGAAGATGGCGCCGGATGGCGGGAAAACTTCGCGGATGGCGGGAAGAAGGTAGAAGATGGCGCCGGATGGCGGGAAACCTCCACGGATGGCGGGAATCTTCACCACTGGTAAGTTTGAACAGTCTTTTTCAGGCACGCAGTACCCGGTGGTTGCGGGCACGGAATCCTGCCGACTACGCCAAAGTTGACGCGCCCCTGGGCCTACTTGGTGTAGCGTTGCGCACGCGGGGACTACCCGGAGCCGGGCCTGTTGGGGGTAGTAGTCTCGTGGCGGTGACCCGGTCCGTGCCCACGGAGTCAGACTAAGTGGCGGTATATTAGCAGTAGATGTAGGACGACTACGCCACCCGTTGAATGCAGCTATGGAGCTGCCGCTGCAGGGCAGACCGCTGAGGCCGGTGGAAGGATGGTGCAGCGTGGATGGTATAACCCCCAACGGGAGGGGTATGGCCTCAGGGCAGCCGACGTGGATGATGGGGGTAGTAGGAACCACTCAGAGACGATGCGGTGTAGTTCAGGGTCTTTACTGGTGACAAAGATAGACCCTCCCGGAGTACTGGCTAGCGGTCGGGGCCCTGTTCAGTCCTTGAGCAGATGGGATCCCCCTTGGCCAGGCGGAGTTGTAGGCCTCCCCAACTAATTGTACTCTTCTGGCTTCCTTGCTAGAGGCGGGTAAAGGTAGCCCACGTCCCTGAGTGTACCGTGTGGTGCTCACCCGTATGGCCGGTGACTCGGGGCCTTCTAGTGGCTTCCGCTCCACGACGGCGGTGCTGGTCCCACGCGTGTGACCGTGCCTTCGGGTTTCTTGGCCAGGGGACCTGAAATCCCCTGCCGGGCGGTTTCTGCTGCTGGGTCTGGGTTAATCCCCACAGCCTCGGACTCCGGGTCCGGTGGTAACTCTTCAATCAGGGCGAGCTCTTCAGCTGCCAGCCCCTGATTCCTTTTTGCACTGCTCCCACTGAGCTCCTGATCTTTCTTTCCTATGCTGCTTCTCTTCTTCTCTCTGTACTCTTTCTCCTCTAACCCTGCCTCAGCCCCAGTTTTATATAGGGGAAGTTCTTCCCCTCCCAGGACTGGGCAGGAGGTGTGGCATGCATAGGATTCCTGACAAAGAGACCTCCCACCTGCTCTCAGACATAATATTGCTATTACTGTGGCAACCAGACCCCTGGGGTGTCACAGTACCACCAGAGCAGCAGCGCTCAGAGGGGGCACAGGGGAGCATGGAGGTCGTCCCTCAGGAGCAGCAGTCATAGGAAGGCGCTACTTCAGTATTACCATCTGTATCTGAAGGAAATAGCAATAATCAGAGTAAAAGGAAGAAAAAGGACAAGACCTCCCGTAAACCTGAGAAGGAGCATGACACTGGCCAGAGTGCCAGGAGGAAGGTCCAGAGTTCTGCAGGAGTAATGGTCGTGTCTAATAGGTTTGATGTTCTGTCTAACAGGGATTTTGAGGATGAACTTAAAAAAATAGACGCAGAGTGTGATAGGGATGTAGAGGACTGTCCCCCGCCAAAGCGGAAGCCCTTACCTGTGGGCACTCAGGTAGAGACTGGTATGGAGACCGGTGGTGGACAGGATGACTCCGACTCAGATCTATGAACCGTCAACCAGATATTGTCCGAGCCCAGATAAAATCATGAGAAATCAGGAGGAGTCAGAAAAGTGTAAAGTTATGGAAGGACGTGTAACTGTGCTGAAATATGATGGTTTCTTTTACAAAGTGTTTATTTTTCATTTTTCCAACCACAGGTGTGGACTCTTTATATTGACTTTATCTGTATAATTTAGAGATGTAACGAATGTATGTACAATTCAAGTGAATCTAGTTTTGTATTATTGCAGGAATTTTGTTAATTTTTAATTGTATTTGTTTGGTTTTTATAATAAAAATTGCCCCATATGTACAAGAATATAACTACTATAATACTGCTCCTATGTACAAGAATATAACTACTATAATACTGCCACCTATGTACAAGAATATAACTACTATAATACTGCCCCCTATGTACAAGAATATAACTACTATAATGCTGCTCCCTATGTACAAGAATATAACTACTATAATACTGCTCCCTATGTACAAGAATATAACTACTATAATACTGCTTCTATGTACAAGAATATAACTACTATAATACTGCCCCCTATGTACAAGAATATAACTACTAAAATACTGCTCCTATGTACAGGAATATAACTACTATAATACTGCCCCTATGTACAAGAATATAACTACTATAATACTGCCCCCTATGTACAAGAATATAACTACTAAAATACTGCTCCTATGTACAAGAATATAACTACTATAATACTGCTCCTATGTACAGGAATATAACTACTATAATACTGCTCCTATGTACAAGCATATAACTACTATAATACTGCCCCCTATGTACAAGAATATAACTACTAAAATACTGCTCCTATGTACAGGAATATAACTACTATAATACTGCCCCTATGTACAAGAATATAACTACTATATACTGTCCCCTATGTACAAGAATATATCTACAATAATACTGCCCCCTATGTACAGGAATATAATTACTATAATACTGCTCCTATGTACAAGAATATAACTACTATAATACTGCTCCTATGTAAAAGAATATAACTACTATAATACTGCCCCCTATGTACAAGAATATAACTACTATAATACTGCTCCTATGTACAGGAATATAACTACTATAATACTGCCCCCTATGTACAAGAATATAACTACTATAATACTGCTCCTATGTACAGGAATATAACTACTATAATACTGCTCCTATGTACAAGAATATAACTACTATAATACTGCTCCTATGTACAGGAATATAACTACTATAATACTGCTCCTATATACAAGAATATAACTACTATAATACTGCCCCCTATGTACAAGAATATAACTACTATAATATTGCCCCCTTTGTGCAAGAATATAACTACTATAATACTGCCGCCTATGTACAAGAATATAACTACTATAATACTGCTCCTATGTACAAGAATATAACTACTATAATACTGCTCCTATGTACAAGAATATAACTACTATAATACTGCTCTCTATGTACAAGAATATAACTACTATAATACTGCCCCCTATGTACAGGAATATAACTACTAGAATACTGCTCCTATGTACAGGAATATAAGTACTATAATACTGCCCCCTATGTACAAGAATATAACTACTATAATACTGCTCCTATGTACAGGAATATAACTACTATAATACTGCTCCTATGTACAAGAATATAACTACTATACTACTGCTCCTATGTACAAGAATATAACTACTATCATACTGCCTCTATGTACAGGAATATAACTACTGTAATACTGATCCTATGTACAAGAATATAACTACTATAATACTGCCCCCTATGTACAAGAATATAACTACTATAATACTGCCCCCTATGTACAGGAATATAACCACTATAATACTGCCCCATGTACAAGAATATAATTATTATAATACTGATCCTATGTACAAGAATATAACTACTATAATACTGCTCGTATGTACAAGAATATAACTACTATAATACTGCCCCCTATGTACAGGAATATAACCACTATAATACTGCCCCATGTACAAGAATATAATTATTATAATACTGATCCTATGTACAAGAATATAAGTACTATAATACTGCCCCATGTACAAGAATATAATTATTATAATACTGATCCTATGTACAAGAATATAACTACTATAATACTGCTCGTATGTAGAAGAATATAACTACTATAATACTGCCCCCTATGTACAAGAATATAACTACTATAATACTGCTACTATGCTCAGGAATATAACTACTATAATACTGCCACCATGTACAAGAATATAACTACTATAATACTGCTTCTATGTACAAGAATATAACTACTATAATACTGCTCCTATGTACAGGAATATAACTACTATAATACTGCTCCTATGTACAAGAATATAACTACTATAATACTGCCCCCTATGTACAGGAATATAACTACTATAATACTGCTCCTATGTACAAGAATATAATTATTATAATACTGATCTTATGTACAAGAATATAACTACTATAATAATGCCCCCTATGTACAAGAATATAACTACTATAATACTGCCCCCTATGTACAGGAATATAACCACTATAATACTGCCCCATGTACAATAATATAATTATTATAATACTGATCCTATGTACAAGAATATAAGTACTATAATACTGCCCCATGTACAAGAATATAATTATTATAATACTGATCCTATGTACAAGAATATAACTACTATAATACTGCTCGTATGTAGAAGAATATAACTACTATAATACTGCCCCCTATGTACAAGAATATAACTACTATAATACTGCTCCTATGCTCAGGAATATAACTACTATAATACTGCCCCTATGTACAAGAATATAACTACTATAATACTGCTTCTATGTACAAGAATATAACTACTATAATACTGCTCCTATGTACAGGAATATAACTACTATAATACTGCTCCTATGTACAAGAATATAACTACTATAATACTGCCCCCTATGTACAGGAATATAACTACTATAATACTGCTCCTATGTACAAGAATATAATTATTATAATACTGATCTTATGTACAAGAATATAACTACTATAATAATGCCCCCTATGTACAAGAATATAACTACTATAATACTGACCCCTATGTACAGGAATATAACCACTATAATACTGCCCCATGTACAATAATATAACTATTATAATACTGATCCTATGTACAAGAATATAACTACTATAATACTGCTCGTATGTACAAGAATATAACTACTATAATACTGCCCCCTATGTACAGGAATATAACCACTATAATACTGCCCCATGTACAAGAATATAACTGTTATAATACTGATCCTATGTACAAGAATATAACTACTATAATACTGCCCCCTTTGTGCAAGAATATAACTACTATAATACTGCCGCCTATGTACAAGAATATAACTACTATAATACTGCCCCTATGTACAAGAATATAACTACTATAATACTGCTCCTATGTACAAGAATATAACTACTATAATACTGCCCCTATGTACAAGAATATAACTACTATAATACTGCTCCTATGTACAAGACTATAACTACTATAATACTGCTCCTATGTACAAGAATATAACTACTATAATACTGCCCCCTATGTACAAGAATATAATTATTATAATACTGATCCTATGTACAAGAATATAACTACTATAATACTGCACGTATGTACAAGAATATAACTACTATAATACTGCCCCCTATGTACAGGAATATAACCACTATAATACTGCCCCATGTATAAGAATATAATTATTATAATACTGATCCTATGTACAAGAATATAAGTACTATAATACTGCCCCATGTACAAGAATATAATTATTATAATACTGATCCTATGTACAAGAATATAACTACTATAATACTGCTCGTATGTAGAAGAATATAACTACTATAATACTGCTCCTATGTACAAGAATATAACTACTATAATACTGCTCCTATGTTCAGGAATATAACTACTATAATACTACCCCTATGTACAAGAATATAACTACTATAATACTGCTTCTACGTACAAGAATATAACTACTATAATACTGCTCCTATGTACAGGAATATAACTACTATAATACTGCTCCTATGTACAGGAATATAACTACTATAATACTGCCCTTATGTACAAGAATATAACTACTATAATACTGCTCCTATGTACAAGAATATAACTACTATAATACTGCCCCTATGTACAAGAATATAACTGTTATAATACTGACCCTATGTACAAGAATATAACTACTATAATACTGCCCCCTTTGTGCAAGAATATAACTATTATAATACTGCCGCCTATGTACAAGAATATAACTACTATAATACTGCTCCTATGTACAAAAATATAACTACTATAATACTGCCCCCTATGTACAAGAATATAACTACTATAATACTGCTCCTATGTACAAGAATATAACTACTATAATACTGCCCCTATGTACAAGAATATAACTACCATAATACTGCCCCCTATGTACAAGAATATAACTACTATAATATTGCTCCCTATGTACAGGAATATAACCACTATAATACTGCTCCTATGTACAAGAATATAACTACTATAATACTGCTCGTATGTACAAGAATATAACTACTATAATACTGCTCGTATGTACAAGAATATAACTACTATAATAATGCCCCCTATGTACAGGAATATAACCACTATAATACTGCCCCATGTACAAGAATATAATTATTATAATACTGATCCTATGTACAAGAATATAACTACTATAATACTGCTCGTATGTACAAGAATATAACTACTATAATACTGCTCGTATGTACAAGAATATAACTACTATAATAATGCCCCCTATGTACAGGAATATAACCACTAAAATACTGCCCCATGTACAATAATATAACTATTATAATACTGATCCTATGTACAAGAATATAACTACTATAATACTGCTCGTATGTACAAGAATATAACTACTATAATACTGCCCCTTATGTACACGAATATAACCACTATAATACTGCCCCATGTACAAGAATATAATTATTATAATACTGATCCTATGTACAAGAATATAACTACTATAATACTGCTCGTATGTACAAGAATATAACTACTATAATACTGCCCCCTATGTACAGGAATATAACTACTATAATACTACCCCTATGTACAAGAATATAACTACTATAATACTGCTTCTATGTACAAGAATATAACTACTATAATACTGCTCCTATGTACAGGAATATAACTACTATAATACTGCCCCTATGTACAAGAATATAACTACTATAATACTGCTCCTATGTACAAGAATATAACTATTATAATACTGCCCCTATGTACAAGAATATAACTATTATAATACTGACCCTATGTACAAGAATATAACTACTATAATACTGCTTCTATGTAAAAGAATATAACTACTATAATACTGCCCCTATGTACAAGAATATAACTACTATAATACTGCTCCTATGTTCAGGAATATAACTACTATAATACTGCCCCTTTGTGCAAGAATATAACTACTATAATACTGCTTCTATGTACAAGAATATAACTGCTATAATACTGCTCCTATGTACAGGAATATAACTACTATAATACTGCCCCTATGTACAAGAATATAACTACTATAATACTGCCCCTATGTACAAGAATATAACTACTATAATACTGCTCCTATGTACAAGAATATAACTACTATAATACTGCCCCTATGTACAAGAATATAACTATTATAATACTGCCGCTATGTACAAGAATATAACTACTATAATACTGCTCCTATGTTTAGGAATATAACTACTATAATACTGCTCCTATGTACAAGAATATAACTACTATAATACTGCTTCTATGTACAAGAATATAACTGCTATAATACTGCTCCTATGTACAGGAATATAACTACTATAATACTGCCCCTATGTACAAGAATATAACTACTATAATACTGCCCCTATGTACAAGAATATAACTACTATAATACTGCTCCTATGTACAAGAATATAACTACTATAATACTGTCCCTATGTACAAGAATATAACTACTATAATACTGCCCCCTATGTACAAGAATATAACTACTATAATACTGTCCCCTATGTATAAGAATATAACTACTATAATACTGCCTCTATGTACAAGAATATATCTACTATAATACTGCTCCTATGTACAAGAATATAACTACTATAATACTGCCTCTATGTACAAGAATATAACTACTATAATACTGCCTCTATGTACAAGAATATAACTACTATAATACTGCTCCTATGTACAAGACTATAACTACTATAATACTGCTCCTATGTTCAAGAATATAACTACTATAATACTGCCTCTATGTACAAGAATATAACTACTATAATATTGCCCCTATGTACAAGAATATAACTACTATACTACTGCTCCTATGTACAAGAATATAACTACTATAATACTGCTGCTATGTACAGGAATATAACTACTGTAATACTGATCCTATGTACAAGAATATATCTACTATAATACCGCTCCTATGTACAAGAATATAACTACCATAATAGTGCTCGTATGTACAAGAATATAACTACTATAATACTGCTCCTATGTACAAGAATATAACTACTATAATACTGCTGCTATGTAGAAGAATATAACTACTATAATACGTCCCCCTATGTACAGGAATATAACCACTATAATACTGCCCCATGTACAAGAATATAATTATTATAATACTGATCCTATGTACAAGAATATAACTACTATAATACTGCTCGTATGTAGAAGAATATAACTACTATAATACTGCTCCTATGTACAAGAATATAACTACTATAAGAGTGCTCCTATGCTCAGGAATATAACTACTATAATACTGCCCCTATGTACAAGAATATAACTACTATAATACTGCTTCTATGTACAAGAATATAACTACTATAATACTGCTCCTATGTACAGGAATATAACTACTATAATACTACCCCCTATGTACAGGAATATAACCACTATAATACTGCCTCATGTACAAGAATATAATTATTATAATACTGATTCTATGTAAAAGAATATAACTACTATAATACTGCTCGTATGTACAAGAATATAATTACTATAATACTGCTCCTATGTGCAAGAATATAACTACTATAATACTGCTCCTATGTGCAAGAATATAACTACTATAATACTGCTCGTATGTACAAGAATATAACTACTATAATACTGCTCCTATGTGCAAGAATATAACTACTATAATACTGCTCGTATGTACAAGAATATAACTACTATAATACTGCTCCTATGTGCAAGAATATAACTACTATAATACTGCTCGTATGTACAAGAATATAACTACTATAATACTGCTCGTATGTACAAGAATATAACTACTATAATACTGCCCCCTATGTACAGGAATATAACTACTATAATACTGCCCCTATGTACAAGAATATAACTACTATAATACTGACCCTATGTACAAGAATATAACTACTATAATACTGCTTCTATGTACAAGAATATAACTACTATAATACTGCCCCTATGTACAAGAATATAACTACTATAATACTACCCCTATGTACAAAAATATAACTACTATAATACTGCCCCCTATGTACAAGAATATAACTACTATAATACGGTCCCCTATGTATAAGAATATAACTACTATAATACTGCTCCTATGTACAAGAATATAACTACTATAATACTGTCCCTATGTACAAGAATATAACTACTATAATACTGTCCCTATGTACAAGAATATAACTACTATAATACTGCCCCTATGTACAAGAATATAACTACTATAATACTGCCCCCTATGTACAAGAATATAACTACTATAATACTGTCCCCTATGTATAAGAATATAACTACTATAATACTGCCTCTATGTACAAGAATATATCTACTATAATACTGCTCCTATGTACAAGAATATAACTACTATAATACTGCCTCTATGTACAAGAATATAACTACTATAATACTGCTCCTATGTACAAGACTATAACTACTATAATACTGCTCCTATGTACAAAAATATAACTACTATAATACTGCCTCTATGTACAAGAATATAACTACTATAATACTGCCTCTATGTACAAGAATATAACTACTATAATACTGCTCCTATGTACAAGACTATAACTACTATAATACTGCTCCTATGTACAAAAATATAACTACTATAATACTGCTCCTATGTACAAAAATATAACTACTATAATACTGCTTCTATGTACAAGAATATAACTACTATACTACTGCTCCTATGTACAAGAATATAACTACTATAATACTGCCCCTATGTACAGGAATATAACCACTATAATACTGCCCCATGTACAAGAATATAATTATTATAATACTGATCCTATGTACAAGAATATAACTACTATAATACTGCTCATATGTAGAAGAATATAGCTACTATAATACTGCTCATATGTAGAAGAATATAACTACTATAATACTGCTCCTATGTACAAGAATATAACTACTATAATACGGCTCCTATGTTCAGGAATATAACTACTATAATACTGCCCCTATGTACAAGAATATAACTACTATAATACTGCTCCTATGTGCAATAATATAACTACTATAATACTGCCCGCTATGTACAAGAATATAACCACTATAATACTGCTCCTATGTACAAGAATATAACTACTATAATACTGCCCCCTATGTACAAGAATATAACCACTATAATACTGCCCCTATATACAAGAATATAACTACTATAATACTGCCCCTATGTACAAGAATATAACTACTATAATACTGCCCCTATGTACAAAAATATAACTACTATAATACTGCTCCTATGTACAAGAATATAACTACTATAATACTGCCCCTATGTACAAGAATATAACTATTATAATACTGCCCCTATGTACAAGAATATAACTACTATAATACTGCTTCTATGTACAAGAATATAACTACTATAATACTGCCCCTATGTACAAGAATATAACTATTATAATACTGCCCCTATGTACAAGAATATAACTACTATAATACTGCTTCTATGTACAAGAATATAACTACTATAATACTGCCCCTATGTACAAGAATATAACTACTATAATACTGCCCCCTATGTACAAGAATATAACTACTGTAATACTGTTCCCTATGTATAAGAATGTAACTACTATAATACTGCCCCTATGTACAAGAATATAACTACTATAATACTGCCCCCTATGTACAAGAATATAACTACTATAATACTGCTGCTATGTACAGGAATATAACTACTATAATACTGCTCCTATGTACAAGAATATAACTACTATAATACTGCTCCTATGTACAAGAATATAACTACTATAATACTGCCCCCTATGTACAAGAATATAACTACTATAATACTGCCCCCTATGTACAAGAATATAACTACTATAATACTGCCCCCTATGTACAAGAATATAACTACTATAATACTGCTCCTATGTACAAGAATATAACTACTATAATACTGCCCCCTATGTACAAGAATATAACTACTATAATACTGCTCCTATGTACAAGAATATAACTACTATAATACTGCCCCTATGTATAAGAATATAACTACTATAATACTGCCCCTATGTACAAGAATATAACTACTATAATACTGCCCCCTATGTACAAGAATATAACTACTATAATACTGCTCCTATGTACAAGAATATAACTACTATAATACTGCCCCTATGTATAAGAATATAACTACTATAATACTGCTCCTATGTACAAGAATATAACTACTATAATACTGCCCCTATGTACAAGAATATAACTACTATAATACTGCTCCCTATGTACAAGAATATAACTACTATAATACTGCTCCTATGTACAAGAATATAACTACTATAATACTGCTCCCTATGTACAAGAATATAACTACTATAATACTGCCCCTATGTATAAGAATATAACTACTATAATACTGCCCCTATGTACAAGAATATAACTACTATAATACTGCCCCCTATGTACAAGAATATAACTACTATAATACTGCTCCTATGTACAAGAATATAACTACTATAATACTGCCCCTATGTATAAGAATATAACTACTATAATACTGCTCCTATGTACAAGAATATAACTACTATAATACTGCCCCTATGTACAAGAATATAACTACTATAATACTGCTCCCTATGTACAAGAATATAACTACTATAATACTGCTCCTATGTACAAGAATATAACTACTATAATACTGCTCCTATGTACAAGAATATAACTACTATAATACTGCCCCCTATGTACAGGAATATAAGATCATAGAATCCTAGAATGTCAGAGCTGTAAGGGACCTCCAGGGTCCTCGTGTCCAACCCCCGGCTCTATGCAGAAGTCACTAAATCATCTCAGACAGATGTCTGTCCAGCCTCTGTTTGAAGACGTCCATTGAAGGGGAACTCACCACCTCTCGTGGCAGCCTGTTCCACTCATTAATCACCCTAACTGTCAAAAAGTTTTTTCTAATATCTAATCTGTGTCTCCTCCCATTTAGTTTCATCCCATTGCTTCTAGTCTTTCCTTGTGCAAATGAGAATAAAGATGATCCTTCTACAATGTGACAGCCCTTGACATATTTGTAGACAGCTATTAAGTCTCCTCTCAGTCTTCTTTTTTGCAAGCTAAACATTCCCAAATCCTGCAACCGTTCCTCATAGGACATGGTTTGCAGACCAGTCACCATTCTGGTCGCTCTTCTCTGAACTTGCTCCAGTTTGTCTATGTCTTTTTTAAAATGTGGTGCCCAAAACTGTACACAGTATTCCAGATGAGGTCTGACCAAAGAGGAGTAAAGACCGATAATGACTTCACGTGATCTAGACTGTATGCTTCTGTTAATACATCCCAGAATTGTGCTTGCCTTTTTTGCTGCTGCATCACACTGTTGCAAGATTTTGATTGGGCCCCCCCATAACAGCGCGTCATCCACAGATCCCCCATAACAGCGCGTCATCCACAGATCCCCCATAACAGCGCATCATCCACAGATCCCCCATAACAGCGCGTCATCCACAGATCTCCCATAACAGCGCATCATCCACAGATCCCCCATAACAGTGCTTCATCCACAGATCCCCCATAACAGCGCGTCATCCACAGATCCCCCATAACAGCGCGTCTCCACAGATCCCCCCATAACAGCGCGTAATCCACAGATCCCAATAACAGCGCATCATCCACAGATCCCAATAACAGCGCATCATCCACAGATCCCCCATAACAGAGCGTCATCCACAGATCCCAATAACAGCGCATCATCCACAGATCCCCCATAACAGTGCGTCATCCACAGATCCCCCATAACAGCACCATAACAGGGCGTCATCCACAGATCCCCCATAACAGCTCGTCATCCACAGATCCCCCATAACAGGGCGTCATCCACAGATCCCCCATAACAGCTCGTCATCCACAGATCCCCCATAACAGCGCGTCATCCACAGATCCCCCATAACAGCGCGTCATCCACAGATCCCAATAACAGCGCATCATCCACAGATCCCCCATAACAGAGCGTCATCCACAGATCCCCCATAACAGGGCGTCATCCACAGATCCCCCATAACAGAGCGTCATCCACAGATCCCAATAACAGCGCATCATCCACAGATCCCCCATAACAGAGCGTCATCCACAGATCCCCCATAACAGCGCATCATCCACAGATCCCCCATAACAGAGCGTCATCCACAGATCCCCCATAACAGCGCGTCTCCACAGATCCCCCCATAACAGCGCGTAATCCACAGATGCCAATAACCGTGTGTAATCCCTCCTTCGCAGTGATGATTGGTGCTCTCCTCTGGGGTCTGTAGATCACCAGTCTAATATCCATTCAGGAAATTGTTGAGATTTGTCTGATCACTTTATAATTTGGGAGGATGAACTCTGTTTAGGAATTTGAAAAACTATTTCTTTGCATTTATTATACAATATTTCCCTCCACAGTGGGAGCTGGACAAATCAGTCTTAGGTCGTCAGCAGCGGCTCCGTCTTAGGTTGTCAGTAGCGGCTCCGTCTTAGGTTGTCAGTAGCGGCCCCGTCTTAGGTCGTCAGCAGCGGCTCCGTCTTAGGTCGTCAGCAGCGGCTCCGTCTTAGGTCGTCAGCAGCGGCTCCGTCTTAGGTTGTCAGCAGCGGCCCTGTCTTAGGTTGTCAGCAGCGGCTCCGTCTTAGGTTGTCAGCAGCGGCTCCGTCTTAGGTTGTCAGCAGCGGCCCCGTCTTAGGTTGTCAGCAGCGGCCCCGTCTTAGGTTGTCCGCAGCGACCCCGTGTTAGGTTGTCAGCAGCGACTCCGTCTTAGGTTGTCAGCAGCGGCCCCGTCTTAGGTTGTCAGCAGCGGCCCCGTCTTAGGTTGTCAGCAGCGGCTCCGTCTTAGGTTGTCAGCAGCGGCCCCGTCTTAGGTTGTCAGCAGCGGCCCCGTCTTAGGTTGTCAGCAGCGGCCCCGTCTTAGGTTGTCAGCAGCGGCTCCGTCTTAGGTTGTCAGCAGCGGCCCCGTCTTAGGTTGTCAGCAGCGACTCCGTCTTAGGTTGTCAGCAGCGGCCCCGTCTTAGGTTGTCAGCAGCGGCTCCGTCTTAGGTTGTCAGCAGCGGCCCCGTCTTAGGTTGTCAGCAGCGGCCCCGTCTTAGGTTGTCAGCAGCGGCCCCGTCTTAGGTTGTCAGCAGCGGCTCCGTCTTAGGTTGTCAGCAGCGGCCCCGTCTTAGGTTGTCAGCAGCGACTCCGTCTTAGGTTGTCAGCAGCGGCCCCGTCTTAGGTTGTCAGCAGCGGCTCCGTCTTAGGTTGTCAGCAGCGGCTCTGTGCTGGTGGCACTGTCACAGGGAGTTGTCTGCCCTCTAGTGGACATCACTACACACAACAGTCACGAAAAGCAGAATACTGGAAAATCCTAATACTCCGAACTTGTGCTGTTAATTCTGTATAATGGTATTTAATGTGTAATACAGGAATCCTGCAATAACTACAAGTGTAGGATTCCTGTACTTGGGCAATAGCTCGGTGGCTGTTTATCAGGTCCCGGGGGGTGAACTTTCCATAGGTTTCTATGGGGAGTGGCGAGGAGGCTGGCCTCATGCGATGTCCTCCCTGCAGAATCCTCTACAGCCACCAACATATTTATTAATGCAATATCTTTATGCAGAAACAATAAAGCACAGACCAGATCTGATTCCTCCCCAGCATTTATTATGAGGAGTCCCTGCCTTCATACCCCGGGGTGCGATCTACATGGCGCCTCGTTCCTCGCTGCAGAGGGATTACATACAGTCTGATGAATGTCTATTCGTAGTGACGGCCGCACGGTGCCTGGACGGGGGGATGGCGACATTATCTCACGCCGTGGTCAGGTGTATGCACAGGCTGGTGATGGAGGTTACAATGAGGACTCCGATGGAGGCTGCCATGACGGCTCCATGCGACAGGGGTTTGGTGTTTGCCTCCAGCCATCGGAATGCCTCGTGACGTTCCTGTTTTTGTAATACGGGTCCCAGAGTTTTTCGGATCTTCTCATAATGTTTGTCCACATGTTGAATCTACACAAGAAGACAAAATGTATGATGTGGACTTGTCTCTATCACTAGAGCCCTCTCTATATAGTGAGTACCCCAAACCAGGGGCGGACATATCACCAGTGCAACCTGTACGGTCGCACAGGGGCCCGAGAGGTCAGGGGGCCACTACCACCTCCAAAGAAGGGGCCATCATCTATCTGTGTCCACCTGTGCCCCAAACTCTGCCTCACACTATAGTATCTATGCTCCAAACGGTATTATCCCTGCTCTAAACTCTCCCTTTAACTATCTGATCGCTGCCCCCAATGATATGATCAGTGCCGCAAACATTGCCTTTAACTGTCTGGTTAGTTCTACTAATGGTATAATTACTGTCAGGTGCATTGCCTTTAAATGTCTGCCCCCGATGGTATGATCAATACCCCAACATTGCCTTTAACTATGCGATCGCTGCCCCCAGGGGCATAATCGGTGACCCTTCCATAGACGTTATCCATCTGCCTGAGGCCCGCAGTGATGTGATCTGTGTCCCAGCACTACAGTCATAATGTGAACGCTGCCATAATGGTAGAGTAGGACCAACACTATTACCACTGCCTCACTACTGCTACCTACAGGCCAATGGCCACCAACTAATGCCCTCGACCATCTGACCCATGCCCACGTGGTATAACTAACTCTTCCAACACTACGACCAGTTTGCCATCAGTCTTATAATGGTCCCAGTATTGAGGTCTATGGTTCCATGTGGAAGATCAGTGATCACAACGCTGTGACTGATGCACCCAGATGGGGATCATTGACTGAGATCTGATCCGGCCAGGAAACACACAGGAATGTCACCAGGACCCTGCAATGTCCTCTGCCAGGAATCAATGGTATCCTCAAGGCCCTCTGCCAGGAATCAATGGTATCCGCAAGGTCCTCTGCCAGGAATCAATTGTATCCGCAAGGTCCTCTGCCAGGAATCAATTGTATCTGCAAGGTCCTCCGGCAGGAATCAATCATATCCGCAAGGTCCTCTGCCAGGAATCAATTGTATCCGCAAGGCCCTCTGCCAGGAATCAATTGTATCCGCAAGGTCCTCTGCCAGGAATCAATTGTATCCGCAAGGTCCTCTGCCAGGAATCAATTGTATCCGCAAGGTCTTCTGCCAGGAATCAATTGTATCCGCAAGGTCCTCTGCCAGGAAACAATTGTATCCGCAAGGTCCTCTGCCAGGAATCAATTGTATCCGCAAGGTCCTCTGCCAGGAATCAATTGTATCCGCTAGGTCCTCTGCCAGGAATCAATTGTATCCGCAAGGCCCTCTGCCAGGAATCAATTGTATCCGCAAGGTCCTCTGCCAGGAATCAATTGTATCCGCAAGGTCCTCTGCCAGGAATCAATTGTATCAGCAAGGTCCTCTGCCAGGAATCAATTGTATCCGCAAGGTCCTCTGCCAGGAATCAATTGTATCCGCAAGGTCCTCTGCCAGGAATCAATTGTATCCGCTAGGTCCTCTGCCAGGAGTCCTGCTGTTCTATTGGTTGTGCTCACTACTCACCTGCACGTCGGTCATTATGCTCGTGTCAATTAACTTTCTGTCATATGGGACTAAGGTCACAGTCTCAAATGTGAGATACTTCTCCCCTCCAAAAATGTTCTGCAGTCAGAGAGAAAGAAGGAGATATTGAGAAGGGAAGGGGCGAGAGAACAGAAAGGGTTAATCATCCCCTCACAATCCAGCGTTACTATGTATCTAAATGTATCATAAACATTGGAGAAATACTAAACACAAAGTCATTCTCATCTGGACACACAATGAAGCCATAGGAATCATTGGAGAAAGCAGACTGCCCTCTAGTGGCCATCGTCACATTCGACAACCAGGAGAAATCTCAATCTAGATGCCAGTTCAGACTTTATTCTTCGGCTCCATCAGTGTCCTGTGTGTAAGATGTCCTCCCTCTGTGCGCACAGATCACTGCTGGACACGATGAACGTCTCTAACATAGAAATGGCGACTCGTGTTTGTCCGCTGGGATTAGGAGCCGTAGACTGTGAACCAAGGTTAGGACATGGGGCAGTGTGAGCATACTCCCTGTACAGCGCTACGGAGTAGGTTGGTGCTATATATGAGTACTGAGATTGTAAAGACCAGGTTCAGATGGACGTATTTCATGGTCTGCAGTTGCCGGATCGCCCCCCGGGGTCTCCCAACCTGAACTAACAAGCCCATATGTGACCACAAGGTTGTAAGTTCAGGTCAGTCCGACCGCTGCGGTCTGTATACGGACTGTGACATACGCCCATCCGGACTAAGCGACAGCGCCCACTATCCACACTGACGGGTACGGGGAGGTGCGATACAATGTAACAATTATACCTTAATACTTGTGTTATTCTTTCTCAGATTCAGCCCTTATATACTCTGTATACTCTGAGCCCTGATATTATTCTACATAGCAAAAAAATAGATACAAAAGAGATGGAAAGAAAGAAACCTTGGTCTCAGCTTCCACCACCACAGCAATGTCCTCAATACGAATCCCGAAGCTTCCATCATGATAGTAACCGGGCTCTAGGAAAGAAAGGGGGATAGTGAAGGTGTGAGGGGGCAATGGCTGCAGTGCCCCCCCAGCAACAGTCCAACCACAAAGCTGCTGCTAGGGTAGAAGCCCCAGTGTAATAGTGCCAGCCACGGTGCCCCCGTAATAGTGCCAGCCACAGGGCCCTCATAATAGTGCCAGCCACAGTGCCCCCGTAATAGTGCCAGCCACAGAGCCCCCGTAATAATGACAGCCACAGTGCCCCCGTAATAGTGCCAGACACAGGGCCCTCATAATAGTGCAAGCCACAGGGCCCCCGTAATAGTGCCAGGCACAGGGCCCCCGTAATAGTGCCAGCCACAGTGCCCTAGTAATAGTGCCAGCCACAGTGCCCCAGTATTAGTGCCAGCCACAGTGCCCCAGTAATAGTGCCAGCCACAGTGCCCCAGTAATAGTGCCAGCCACAGTGCCCCAGTAATAGTGCCAGCCACAGTGCCCCCGTAATAGTGCCAGCCACAGTGCCCCCTTAATAATGACAGCCACAGTGTCCCTTTAATAGTGCAAGCAACAGTGCCCCCGTAATAATGACAGCCACAATGCCCCCGCTATAATGACAGCCAGCCCCTGTAATAATAACAGCCACAGTGCCCTCGTAATAGTGCCAGCCACAGTGCCCTTGTAATAGTGCCAGCCACAGTGCCCCTGTAATAATGACAGCCACAGTGCCCCTGTAATAATGACAGCCACAGTGCCCCCGTAATAGTGCAAGCCACAGAGCCCCCGTAATAGTGCAAGCCACAGAGCCCCCGTAATAATGACAGCCACAGTGTCCCTGTAATAGTGCAAGCCATAGTGTCCCCGTAATAATGACAGCCAGCCCCTGTAATAACAGACACAGTGCCCCCATAATAATGACAGCCACAGTGCCCTCGTAATAGTGGCAGCCACAGTGCCCCCGTAATAATGCCAGCCACAGTGCCCCTGTAATACACTCCTTAACATTGGAATTACAACACCAAGATTTAAAAGTGGTGGAATTCTAGAAATCATAGGATAGAGACAAGTTACTGATCTGAAAAAAATGGGAACAAAATATCTTAAACCATCTGGATATCTCAAGTCCGGTGTCTGAACCTCGTGCAGAAATCCCGGCACCTCCAGCCTCGGCTGCTGTCACTGAGGTCATTAATGGTTGCCTGAGGAAGGTTCTGCTGTTAAATGTACAAATCATCAAGATCTGCTGCCAGCAGCTTCTGTGTAATCACTGCCTAATGACGTCCCGATTAATATAATGCAGGTAAAGTATGCAACAGCGGAGAAACAGGAAAAACAACAGGATATTTCTTTTATTTATTTAACAACTAATATTAATTGTAAAACACGTATTATATGGTAACAATTTCTTTACAACGTTTGACAGTAAAATAAGCAGGAAATCACAGAACAGAATAAATGGTCAGAATACACTAGAATTCAGGGCTGGTGGTTTATAATGATCTACTGGAGGGAAGGGGAACTATATGAACTTTACTGGGCGAGCTGCAGTCTTTTAAATCTTTGGCAATACTCTGCTCCTATCACAACTCGCTGCCCGTTTCCCCCGTAACGCTCTATCCACTTTCGCGATGCCGCTCTGGCGTCTGCTGGTCCCCGTCTGACTCCTGTCTTTCCCTCTATCCGCGCCCGGTACCATATGTCTCTATCAGAGGTAAGGGCCCATCTCGCACGTCCTTCCTGGTCACCGACCCGACCGTGAATCTCTGATCTGACACTTCCGGAGCTCCTGCGACGTCCTGCTACTGACGTCTGAGAACCGTGCCACCGCAGCCTGCTCCCGTTTTGTCGACCAACGTCACCCGGGTGAGGAACTTTGACTGGCGTCGCTCGGGTCTTCGGGGCTTGACCGTTGACGTCTGGGCTGGGAACCTTGACTGGCGTCGCTCGGATCTTCGGGGCTTGACCGTTGATGTCTGGGCTGGGAACCTTGACTGGCATCGCTCGGATCTTCGGGGCTTGACTGTCGACATCTGGTCTGGGAACCTTGACATGTGTCGCTCGGGTCTTTGGGGCTTGACCGTCGACGACTGGGCTGGGAGCCTTGCCTGGCGTCGCTCGGATATTCAGGACTTGACCGTCGACGTCTGGGCTGGGAACCTTGACTGGCATCGCTCTGGTTTTTGGAGCTTGACCATCGACATCTGGGTTGGGAACCTTGACTGGCGTCGCTCGGGTCTTTGGGGCTTGACCGTCGACGTCTGGGCTGGGAACCTTGACTGGCGTTGCTTGGATCTTCGCGGGCTTGACCTTCGACGTCTGGGCTGGGAACCTTGACTGGCGTCGCTTGGATCTTCGGGGCTTGACCGTTAACGTCTGGGCTGGGAACCTTGACTAGCGTCGCTCGGGTCTTCGGGGCTTGACCATCGATGTCTGGGCTGGGAACCTTGTGTTACGGATTCGGGTGGTGGAACCTCTGCGCTTTGATGCAAGGAGGGACCAGAGGGGCGTGACTAAGTGCCTACTCGGACCGACCCAGGTCACACGGCGGCTTAGTCGACTCTGTGAACCAGGGAGGGACCGGGCAGGTGAACCAGGTGCCACTCTGGGACCGACTTTGTGTGAGAGCAGGTGAATCCCACGGGTCAGATGACAGGAGCTGACGGGTACAGCAGATGAGCACGGCAGGTAGGCTAGCGGGTGATCCGGGAAGACAAGCAGGCGAGTACAGTGGATAGCCAGACGGGTACTCCGGGTAAACGAGCAGGCGCGGGTATGGCAGGTAACTTGGCAGGTGCTCCGGGTAGGCAGGCTGGCGGGCTCGACTGATAGACAGACTGGCGGGCAGGACTGTTAGACAGACTGGCGGGCAGGACTGTTAGACAGACTGGCGGGCAGGACTGTTAGACAGACTGGCGGGCAGGACTGTTAGACAGACTGGACGGCAGGACTGTTAGACAGACTGGCCGGCAGGACTGTTAGACAGACTGGCCGGCAGGACTGTTAGACAGACTGGCGGGCAGGATCCAAGACAAAAGTGACAATAAAGTGGAGAAGGAAAGAAACAATGCAAAAAGAATATTCACATCAAGTGACAGACCATAAATATCAAGAAGTTTTAACTAATTTTGTTGCACACCAAAAAACACTAAAAACAATTAAAAACAGAGACCACAGACCATAATGTAGACCATGTGCAAAAAAATAGTTATTGCAAGTAATATTGATCCAGAAAATACAGGATCAAAACCAATGCAACCCCGTAATACCATGCATGAATACAAAAGTAAGAATCAAAATATAGGTCCCTGCCCTGATGAAGCCGCTTGGACGGCGATACGCATGGGCCTCATGTAGAACCTCGATACTTTATACCATTCGCTTTCCCCAATTGGTATTCCACTTGGTAATCTATTTTTCCTGTTTCAATTTGCATCTATGGGTATATGATTTGACTCAGTCCCTTGGGATCAGGTCTCAGCTAGGCTCAGTTGAGCCCGATTTATCACACATTGGTATACACCTACATACCCTTATATGTACAGTGCCTACAAGTAGTATTCAACCCCCTGCAGATTTAGCTGGTTTGATAAGATACAAATAAGTTAGAGCCTTCAAACAGAAAACGAGAGTAGGTTTTATGAACAGAAGCATAAATCTTACAAACCAAAAAGTTATGTTGCTCAGTTGAATTTTATTAAATTTTAAACATAAAAGTGTGGGTCAATTATTATACAACCCCTATGTTTAATATTTTGTGGAATAACCCTTGTTTGCAATTACAGCTAATAATCGTCTTTTATAAGACCTGATCAGGCCGGCACAGGTCTGTGGAGTTATCTTGGCCCACTCCTCCATGCAGATCTTCTCCAAGTTATCTAGGTTCTTTGGGTGTCTCATGTGGACTTTATTCTTGAGCTCCTTCCACAAGTTTTCAATTGGGTTAAGGTCAGGAGACTGACTAGGCCACTCCAACACCTTGACTTTTTCCCTCTTGAACCAGGCCTTGGTTTTCTTGGCTGTGTGCTTTGGGTCGTTGTCTTGTTGGAAGATGAAATTACGACCCATCTTAAGATCCTTGATGGAGGAGCGGAGGTTCTTGGCCAAAATCTCCAGGTAGGCCGTGTTATCCATCTTCCCATGGATGCGGACCAGATGGCCAGGTCCCTTGGCTGAGAAACAGCCCCACAGCATGATGCTGCCACCACCATGCTTGACTGTAGGGATGGTATTCTTGGGGTCGTATGCAGTGCCATCCAGTCTCCAAACGTCACGTGTGTGGTTGGCACCAAAGATCTTGATCTTGGTCTCATCAGACCATAGAACCTTGAACCAGTCTGTCTCAGAGTCCTCCAAGTGATCATGAGCAAACTGTAGACGAGCCTTGACATGACGCTTTGAAAGTAAAGGTACCTTACGGGCTCGTCTGGAACGGAGACCATTGCGGTGGAGTACGTTACTTATGGTATTGACTGAAACCAATGTCCCCACTGCCATGAGATCTTCCCGGAGCTCCTTCCTTGTTGTCCTTGGGTTAGCCTTGACTCTTCGGACAAGCCTGGCCTCGGCACGGGAGGACACTTTCAAAGGCTGTCCAGGCCATGGAAGGCTAACAGTAGTTCCATAAGCCTTCCACTTATGGATGATGCTCCCAACAGTGGAGACAGGTAGGCCCAACTCCTTGGAAAGGGTTTTGTACCCCTTGCCAGCCTTGTGACCCTCCACGATCTTGTCTCTGATGGCCTTGGAATGCTCCTTTGTCTTTCTCATGTTGACCATGTCTGAGTGCTGTTCACAAGTTTGGGGAGGGTCTTAAATAGTCAGAAAAGGCTGGGAAAAGAGATCTTTAATCCACACATGTGAAGCTCATTATTCTTGGTGCCTGAACTACTTCTTAATACTTTAGGGGGACCAAACAGAATTCTTGTGGTTTGAGGGGTTGAATAATAAATGACACTCTGAATTAACTTTTAACGTTTTTAAAAAAAAAAAAAAAAAAAATTTGCTGCAGTGCATTTCCCACTTCCAGGCTGATCTACAGTACAAATGTCACAATGCCAAGTTAATTCCGCATGTGTCAACCAGCTAAATCTGCAGGGGGTTGAATACTACTTGTAGGCACTGTATCTGTACAGTTTGGGCATAATACTATTAGCTACCCATCCTCAGGGATGCCAGGGTTTGGGCTTATATGCAATATTTATTTTTGCAAATGTATGATTATTGTGGTTATATTTTGATTCTTACTTTTGTATTTGGATATTTATGCTCTGCTACTTGATGTGCATATTCCTTTTTGCATTGTTTCTTTCCTTCTCCCCTTTATTGTTGCTATATCCAATGCAGGATATTGCACTCATCCTTAAATAAATTGGTATATGGTGCACCCCTCTTCTTATACTTAACATTCAAGACAAAAGTGAGACTCGTCGCTGAGAAGGACGGACCTCCATTGCTGTCTTGCTCTGCACATGACAGCCTTTGAAAGCTATAGTGTGAAGTCAATGGAGCAGTTATAGCCGGAGGTCCGGCTAGTAGCCACAATGTTGTGCAGACACCTCCCGATGGATTGTGTAGACACGTCCATCACTCAGAGGACGGAGGGGATCACTGCCACCATTCTTGTAATCTGTAATTCTTGTAAATGTTGAGGAGTGTAGTATCAGTGTATTATGGAGGCACAGCACCCCCTATAGATCCAGAATGAAGAATGGAGGCACAGCGCCCCCTATAGATCCAGAATAAAGAGCAATCACCTGCAGGAAACGTCAGCGATTAGAGGCCGGACTCACCGATAGATGTGAACATGCCTTTTGTCAGAGGGATGTTGTTGGTCTGAAGTCCGACCGGCCCTAAAATATCCAGGAATATGGAGAAATAGAAATATTGGAGCGAAGCAGGAGTCACAATAGTAATTAATGTACGACCGAGAATAGAAATATTATACAGAGTAACAAGCGCAATAACAGGAAGGACGCGTTCACATGGAGCGCTTTTGAGGTGTTTTTCCATCCTTTTTTTTCAGGCAGAAAACAGTGTTTTACAGCAACAGCAAAATAATGAGATTTCTAAAAATCTCTCATGAAGGGACGTAGTTTTTCTTTGTATTTTCGATAATTTGTTCAGTGTTTTTACTGCAGTTTTTCCCCTTTGAGACAGCAAAAAAAAAATGCAGCAGAAAAATCCCAACAAAAACTGCACAAAAACCTCATCAAAATGCCGAGAATTTCAGCCAAAGTCTGTTCTTCACAAAAAAAAGAAATGCATCAAAACCGCTACATGTGAATCTATACTAGCGGTGCCCCCCCCCCCGCGCTGCTGTTCCCAGGGGTTCACTTACATTCATGGACAGCAAAGAAGTTTCCAATCCCGTGTCCGGTGCCGTGGCCAAAGTTCAGTCCCACCTCCCATAGGGCTCGTCTGGCTATTGATTCAATGGCTCTGCCTGCAAATAAGGAAGACACAAACATCCGTCGCACGAGCCGGGAGGGGATCCGAAAAAAATCAGATTAGAGGATATTAAAGGGAAGTCCTGGTAAATGATTTATCATCAGAACTCTAAGGAATATTTGTCAGGAAATATGTATGATTATCAGGTACTGGTTAATAAAGGCGGCCAGCAATGGTAACAGTGTGGAGTCACTGAGAATATTGATACATTGTTTCACCATTTCTGATACATTACCAGATACTTCACCCCCCCCCCCCCCGCTCTGCGCTGCAGAAGAGGCCATGCCGACACTCTCCGTTACTCCACAATGATAATAAAAGCCATAAAAAGTAATTAAATGAAGATACCGGCAGTGCGAGGTGGGAACACAAGTCTGCTCAGCTCGATATTCCCCATGAGGACCCGCGTATACGCCTCCTATAGGACAGAGATACAACAGGAAAGGTCAGGGGTTCGAGTCCTCCTACGTTAGGAAGCAATGTCTGCAGCTTATCTAAGGCCGTGTGCACATGCATTGGCTTTTTTTTTTTGATGAGTTTTCTACAGGAAACGCTCCGGAAATCTGGGAGATTTTTAGAAGTTTTTTCATTTCCTGAAGAAGTTTTGGAATAGTTCTGATTTTCGCAGCTTCAGATTGGACAGCGCCTCGTTTGGAGCGTTTTCCATCAGGAGCCGCTTCCTAGAAGACACATTCGCTTTCCTTTCTCCCATCTGGAGTTTATTAAAACTTGAAGTGAAAAAAAAAATGCTCAAAAGATGAAACGTGAACAAGTGGTTTTCTAGTAGAAACGAATAAGGAAGAGTCTTTCAAGTGTTTTTTTTTTTTAGTAATTTTTCTGGTGGATTTTAAAACTACAAAAAAGTCCTCAAACACCTTCATGTGCACATGGTCTTATACATTATATAATCGTCCCCGTGCTTTGCTCAGACGGACCCTCCTGGGTGTGGGGGGGGACACAGTACTACAAGTCACACAGGGGGCGGCAGTCACAACCTCCTGAATTCACCAAGTTTTCCAATAATATCATTTAGAGTCAGACTTTATAGAGCGACAGGAGGAAACATTGCTCATCACATAAAGACGGCCACATAATATCCGGATTCTTCCCTGAGTCCTCGCTCCGGTCATTCTCACGGTTTACGTCTCACAAAGAACAGACATTTCACCTTTTCAAAGTCCGTGGGCGTCCCCCAGTGCACCGTCCTGGTGATGTCCGTGGTCCCGTCACTGAAAACCAGAAGGACAAACTGAACTTTACAGAGTAAATGTTATTACTGAGCATCAGGTTCTGGTGCAGATTCCACCATTACTAGCGATGGCTGTGACTATAATTACTACTATTACTGATGTTAGTACTGGAATCACAACTACAAGCACTGATCTCATCCAATCACTGCTGTTACTGCTCATGCACCGACAATTACTACTATTACTGCGGCTGCTATTTGTACTATTGTGATTTCTGATATTACTACAGCGGGTACGGAAAGTATTCAGACCCCTTTACATTTTTCACTCTTTGTTTCATTGCAGCCATTTGGTAAATTCTAAAAAGTTCATTTTTTTCTCATTAATGTACACTCTGCCCCATCTGGACTGAAAAAAAAACAGAATGTAGAAATTTTTCCAAATTTATTAAAAAGAAAAACTGAAATATCACATGGTCATAAGTATTCAGACCCTTTGCTCAGTATTGAGGAGAAGCCCCCTTTTGAGCTAGTACAGCCATGAGTCTTCTTGGGAATGATGCAACAAGTTTTTCACCCCTGGATTTGGGGTTCCTCGGCCATTCTTCCTTGCAGATCCTCTCCAGTTCCGTCAGGTTGGATGGTGAACGTTGGTGGACAGCCATTTTCAGGTCTCTCCAGAGATGCTCAATTGGGTTTAGGTCAGGGCTCTGACTAGGCCGGTCAAGAATGGTCACAGAGTTGTTCTGAAGCCACTCATTTGTTATTTTAACTGTGTGCTTAGGGTCATTGTCTTGTTGGAAGGTGAACCTTCAGCCAAGTCTGAGGTCCAGAGCACTCTGGAAGAGGTTTTCATCCAGGATATCTCTGTACTTGGCCGCATTCATGTTTCCTTCAATTTCAACCAGTCGTCCTGTCCCTGCAGCTGAAAAACACCCCCATGATGCTGCCACCACCATGCTTCACTGTTGGGATTGTATTGGGCAGGTGATGAGCAGTGCCTGGTTTTCTCCACACATACCACTTAGAATTATCACCAAAAAGTTCTATCTTCGTCTCATCAGACCAGAGAATCTTATTTCTCATAGACTGGGAGTCCTTCATGTGTTTTTGAGCAAACTCTATGTGGGCTTTCATATGTCTGGCACTGAGGAGAGGCTTCCATCGGGCCACTCTGCCTTAAAGGCCTGACTGGTGGAGGGCTGCAGTGATAGTTGACTTTGTGGAACTTTCTCCCATCCCCCTACTGCATCTCTGGAGCTCAGCCACAGTGATCTTGGGGTTCTTCTTTACCTCTCTCACCAAGGCTCTTCTCCCACGATTGCTCAGTTTGGCTGGACGGCCAGGTCTTGGAAGACTTCTGGTGTTCCCAAACTTCTTCCATTTAAGGATTATGTAAGCCATTGTGCTCTTAGGAACCTTGAGTAATGCAGAAATTATTTTGTAACCTTGGCCAGATCTGTGCCTTGCCACAATTCTGTCTCTGAGCTCCTTGGGCAGTTCCTTTGAGCTGATCATTCTCATTTGGTCTGACATGCTCTGTGAGCTGAGAGGTCTTATATACACAGGTGTGCGCCTTTCCAAATCAAGTCCTATCAGTTTAATTAAACACAGCTGGACTCCAATGAAAGAGTAGAACCATCTCAAGGAGGATCACAAGGAAATGGACAGCATGTGACTTAAATATGAGCAAAGGGTCTGAATACTTATGACCATGTGATATTTCAGTTTTTCTTTTTTAATAAATTTGCAAACATTTCTACATTTCAGTTTTTTTCAGTCCAGATGGGGTGCAGAGTGGACTTTAATGAGAAAAAAAATGAACTTTTTAGAATTTACCAAATGGCTGCAATGAAACAAAGAGTGAAAAATGTAAAGGGGTCTGAATGCTTTCCGTACCCACTGTATCACTGCAATTATTATTACTACTAATACTACTCCTATAATTACTATTTACTTACCTATGAATAGTATCATTGTTTAATAGCTGAATACTTCTATTATTATTACTAGCAATGACACTGCTAATTATGCTACTAGTATTACTACTAATGATATTAATAATAATATTAATAATAATAATTTTTATTTCTATAGCGCCAACATATTCGGCAGCACTTTCCATTTTAGAGGGGACTTGTACAGACAATAAAATACATTACAGAATAACGATGATCACATAAATCAACAGATACCAGGAGGAGCGAGGACCCCGCTGCTCACAAGCTACAATCTATGAGGAAATGGGGGAGACACGAAAGGTGGATGGTAACAACTGCTTGTTTTGTAGGTTATTACTTCTAATGATACTATTACTAATGATACTACTAGTTTCACTACTACTAACTATACTATTAATGATGCTCCTACTAATGATATTACTACTAATGATACTATTAATATTACTATTATTACTACTAATAATACTAATGATATTACTATTATTACTACTAATAATACTAATGATATTACTATTATTACTACTAATGATCCTAATGATATCGCTATTATTACTACTAATGATACTAATGATATTACTATTATTACTACTAATGATATTACTATTATTACTACTAATGATATTACTACTAATGATACTATTAATATTACTATTATTACTACTAATGATACTAATGATATTACTATTATTACTAATAATGATATTACTATTATTACTACTAATGATACTTATGATATTACTATTATTACTACTAATGATACTATTAATATTACTATTATTACTACTAATGATACTAATGATATTACTATTATTACTACTAATGATACTAATGATATTACTATTATTACTACTAATGATACTAATGATATTACTATTATTACTACTAATGATACTTATGATATTACTATTATTACTACTAATGATACTAATGATGTTACTATTATTACTACTAATGATACTAATGATATTACTATTATTACTACTAATGATACTTATGATATTACTATTATTACTACTAATGATACTAATGATATTACTATTATTACTACTAATGATACTAATGATATTACTATTATTACTACTAATGATACTTATGATATTACTATTATTACTACTAATGATACTAATGATGTTACTATTATTACTACTAATGATACTAATGATATTACTATTATTACTACTAATGATACTTATGATATTACTATTATTACTACTAATGATACTAATGATGTTACTATTATTACTACTAATGATACTAATGATATTACTATTATTACTACTAATGATACTTATGATATTACTATTATTACTACTAATGATACTAATGATATTACTATTATTACTACTAATGATACTAATGATATTACTATTATTACTACTAATGATACTAATGATGTTACTATTATTACTACTAATGATACTAATGATATTACTATTATTACTACTAATGATACTAATGATATTACTATTATTACTACTAATGATACTTATGATATTACTATTACTACTAATGATACTAATGATATTACTATTATTACTACTAATGATACTAATGATATTACTATTATTACTACTAATGATATTATTAATATTACTATTATTACTACTAATGATACTAATGATATTACTATTATTACTACTAATGATACTAATGATATTACTATTATTACTATTAATGATATTAATGATATTACTATTATTACTACTAATGATACTAATGATATTACTACTAATGATACTAATGATATTACTACTAATGATACTAATGATATTACTATTATTACTACTAATGATACTAATGATATTACTATTATTACTACTAATGATACTAATGATATTACTATTATTACTATTAATGATACTAATGATATTACTATTATTACTACTAATGATACTAATGATATTACTATTATTACTACTAATGATATTATTAATATTACTATTATTACTACTAATGATACTAATGATATTACTATTATTACTACTAATGATACTAATGATATTACTATTATTACTACTAATGATATTATTAATATTACTATTATTACTACTAATGATACTAATGATATTACTATTATTACTACTAATGATACTAATGATATTACTATTATTACTATTAATGATATTAATGATATTACTATTATTACTACTAATGATACTAATGATATTACTACTAATGATACTAATGATATTACTATTATTACTACTAATGATATTACTATTATTACTACTGATGATACTAATGATATTACTATTATTACTACTAATGATACTAATGATATTACTATTATTACTACTAATGATACTAATGATATTACTATTATTACTATTAATGATACTAATGATATTACTATTATTACTATTAATGATACTAAAGATATTACTATTATTACTACTAATGATACTAATGATATTACTATTATTACTACTAATGATACTAATGATATTACTATTATTACTACTGATACTAATGATATTACTATTATTACTATTAATGATACTAATGATATTACTATTATTACTACTAATGATACTTATGATATTACTATTATTACTACTAATGATACTAATGATATTACTATTATTACTACTAATGATACTAATGATATTACTATTATTACTACTAATGATACTAATGATATTACTATTATTACTACTAATGATACCAATGATATTACTATTATTAGTACTAATGATACTAATGATATTACTATTATTACTACTAATGATACTAATGATATTACTATTATTACTACTAATGATACTAATGATATTACTATTATTACTACTAATGATACTAATGGTATTACTATTATTACTACTAATGATACTTATGATATTACTATTATTACTACTAATGATACTATTAATATTACTATTATTACTACTAATGATATTACTACTAATGATACTATTAATATTACTATTATTACTACTAATGATACTAATGATGTTACTATTATTACTACTAATGATACTAATGATATTACTATTATTACTACTAATGATACTTATGATATTACTATTATTACTACTAATGATACTAATGATATTACTATTATTACTACTAATGATACTAATGATATTACTATTATTACTACTAATGATACTAATGATGTTACTATTATTACTACTAATGATACTAATGATATTACTATTATTACTACTAATGATACTAATGATGTTACTATTATTACTACTAATGATACTAATGATATTACTATTATTACTACTAATGATACTAATGATATTACTATTATTACTACTAATGATACTAATGATGTTACTATTATTACTACTAATGATACTAATGATATTACTATTATTACTACTATTGATATTACTACTAATGATACTATTAATATTACTATTATTACTACTAATGATACTAATGATATTACTATTATTACTACTAATGATACTAATGATATTACTATTATTACTACTAATGATATTATTAATATTACTATTATTACTACTAATGATACTAATGATATTACTATTATTACTACTAATGATACTAATGATATTACTATTATTACTATTAATGATATTAATGATATTACTATTATTACTACTAATGATACTAATGATATTACTACTAATGATACTAATGATATTACTATTATTACTACTAATGATACTAATGATATTACTATTATTACTACTGATGATACTAATGATATTACTATTATTACTACTAATGATACTAATGATATTACTATTATTACTACTAATGATACTAATGATATTACTATTATTACTACTGATGATACTAATGATATTACTATTATTACTACTAATGATACTAATGATATTACTATTATTACTACTAATGATACTTATGATATTACTATTATTACTACTAATGATACTAATGATATTACTATTATTACTATTAATGATACTAATGATATTACTATTATTACTACTAATGATACTTATGATATTACTATTATTACTACTAATGATACTAATGATATTACTATTATTACTACTAATGATACTAATGATATTACTATTATTACTACTAATGATACTAATGATATTACTATTATTACTACTAATGATACCAATGATATTACTATTATTACTACTAATGATACTAATGATATTACTATTATTACTACTAATGATACTAATGATATTACTATTATTACTACTAATGATACTAATGACATTACGATTATTACTACTAATGATACTAATGACATTACTATTATTACTATTAATGATACTAATGATATTACTATTATTACTACTAATGATACTAATGATATTACTATTATTACTACTAATGATACTAATGATATTACTATTATTACTACTAATGATACTTATGATATTACTATTATTACTACTAATGATACTAATGATATTACTATTATTACTACTAATGATACTAATGATATTACTATTATTACTACTAATGATACTTATGATATTACTATTATTACTACTAATGATACTTATGATATTACTATTATTACTACTAATGATACTAATGATATTACTATTATTACTACTAATGATACTTATGATATTACTATTATTACTACTAATGATACTAATGATATTACTATTATTACTACTAATGATACTAATGATATTACTATTATTACTACTAATGATACTTATGATATTACTATTACTACTAATGATACTAATGATATTACTATTATTACTACTAATGATACTAATGATATTACTATTATTACTACTAATGATATTATTAATATTACTATTATTACTACTAATGATACTAATGATATTACTATTATTACTACTAATGATACTAATGATATTACTATTATTACTACTGATGATACTAATGATATTACTATTATTACTACTAATGATACTAATGATATTACTATTATTACTACTAATGATACTAATGATATTACTATTATTACTACTGATGATACTAATGATATTACTATTATTACTACTAATGATACTAATGATATTACTATTATTACTACTAATGATACTTATGATATTACTATTATTACTACTAATGATACTAATGATATTACTATTATTACTACTAATGATACTAATGATATTACTATTATTACTACTGATGATACTAATGATATTACTATTATTACTACTAATGATACTAATGATATTACTATTATTACTACTAATGATACTAATGATATTACTATTATTACTACTGATGATACTAATGATATTACTATTATTACTACTAATGATACTAATGATATTACTATTATTACTATTAATGATACTAATGATATTACTATTATTACTACTAATGATACTTATGATATTACTATTATTACTACTAATGATACTAATGATATTACTATTATTACTACTAATGATACTAATGATATTACTATTATTACTACTAATGATACTAATGATATTACTATTATTACTACTAATGATACTAATGACATTACGATTATTACTACTAATGATACTAATGACATTACTATTATTACTATTAATGATACTAATGATATTACTATTATTACTACTAATGATACTAATGATATTACTATTATTACTACTAATGATACTAATGATATTACTATTATTACTACTAATGATACTTATGATATTACTATTATTACTACTAATGATATTACTACTAATGATACTAATGATATTACTATTATTACTACTAATGATACTAATGATATTACTATTATTACTACTAATGATACTTATGATATTACTATTATTACTACTAATGATACTTATGATATTACTATTACTACTAATGATACTAATGATATTACTATTATTACTACTAATGATACTAATGATATTACTATTATTACTACTAATGATATTATTAATATTACTATTATTACTACTAATGATACTAATGATATTACTATTATTACTACTAATGATACTAATGATATTACTATTATTACTATTAATGATATTAATGATATTACTATTATTACTACTAATGATACTAATGATATTACTACTAATGATACTAATGATATTACTATTATTACTACTAATGATACTAATGATATTACTATTATTACTACTAATGATACTAATGATATTACTATTATTACTACTAATGATACTAATGATATTACTATTATTACTACTGATGATACTAATGATATTACTATTATTACTACTAATGATACTAATGATATTACTATTATTACTACTAATGATACTAATGATATTACTATTATTACTATTAATGATACTAATGATATTACTATTATTACTATTAATGATACTAATGATATTACTATTATTACTACTAATGATACTAATGATATTACTATTATTACTACTGATACTAATGATATTACTATTATTACTATTAATGATACTAATGATATTACTATTATTACTACTAATGATACTTATGATATTACTATTATTACTACTAATGATACTAATGATATTACTATTATTACTACTAATGATACTAATGATATTACTATTATTACTACTAATGATACCAATGATATTACTATTATTACTACTAATGATACTAATGATATTACTATTATTACTACTAATGATACTAATGATATTACTATTATTACTACTAATGATACTAATGATATTACTATTATTACTACTAATGATACTAATGACATTACTATTATTACTATTAATGATACTAATGATATTACTATTATTACTACTAATGATACTAATGATATTACTATTATTACTACTAATGATACTTATGATATTACTATTATTACTACTAATGATACTAATGATATTACTATTATTACTACTAATGATACTTATGATATTACTATTATTACTACTAATGATACTTATGATATTACTATTATTACTACTAATGATACTAATGATATTACTATTATTACTACTAATGATACTTATGATATTACTATTATTACTACTAATGATACTAATGATATTACTATTATTACTACTAATGATACTAATGATATTACTATTATTACTACTAATGATACTTATGATATTACTATTATTACTACTAATGATACTAATGATATTACTATTATTACTACTAATGATACTAATGATATTACTATTATTATTATTAATGATACTAATGATATTACTATTATTACTACTAATGATACTAATGATATTACTATTATTACTACTAATGATACTTATGATATTACTATTATTACTACTAATGATACTAATGATATTACTATTATTACTACTAATGATACTAATGATATTACTATTATTACTATTAATGATACTAATGATATTACTAGTATTACTATTAATGATACTAATGATATTACTATTATTACTACTAATGATACTAATGATATTACTAATATTACTACTAATGATACTAATGATATTACTATTATTACTATTAATGATACTAATGATATTACTATTATTACTACTAATGATACTAATGATATTACTATTATTACTACTAATGATACTAATGACATTATTATTATTACTATTAATGATACTAATGATATTACTATTATTACTACTAATGATACTAATGATATTACTATTATTACTACTAATGATACTAATGATATTACTATTATTACTACTAATGATATTACTATTATTACTACTAATGATACTTATGATATTACTATTATTACTACTAATGATACTTATGATATTACTATTATTACTACTAATGATACTTATGATATTACTATTATTACTATTAATGATACTAATGATATTACTATTATTACTATTAATGATACTAATGATATTACTATTATTACTACTAATGATACTAATGATATTACTATTATTACTACTAATGATACTAATGATATTACTATTATTACTACTAATGATACTAATGATATTACTATTATTACTACTAATGATACTAATGATATTACTATTATTAGTACTAATGATACTAATGATATTACTATTATTACTACTAATGATACTTATGATATTACTATTATTACTACTAATGATACTAATGATATTACTATTATTACTACTAATGATACTAATGATATTACTATTATTACTACTAATGATACTAATGATATTACTATTATTACTACTAATGATACTAATGATATTACTAATATTACTACTAATGATACTAATGATATTACTATTATTACTACTAATGATACTAATGATATTACTATTATTACTACTAATGATACTAATGATATTACTATTATTAGTAATAATGATACTAATGATATTACTATTATTACTACTAATGATACTTATGATATTACTATTATTACTACTAATGATACTAATGATATTACTATTATTACTACTAATGATACTAATGATATTACTATTATTACTACTAATGATACTAATGATATTACTATTATTACTACTAATGATACTAATGATATTACTATTATTACTACTAATGATACTAATGATATTACTATTATTACTACTAATGATATTACTAATATTACTACTAATGATACTTATGATATTACTATTATTACTACTAATGATACTAATGATATTGCTATTATTACTACTAATGATACTAATGATATTACTATTATTACTACTAATGATATTACTATTATTACTACTAATGATACTAATGATATCGCTATTATTACTACTAATGATACTAATGATATTACTATTATTACTACTAATGATATTACTAATATTACTACTAATGATACTTATGATATTACTATTATTACTACTAATGATACTAATGATATCGCTATTATTACTACTAATGATACTAATGATATTACTATTATTACTACTTATGATATTACTATTATTACTACTAATGATACTAATGATATTACTATTATTATTACTAATGATACTAATGATATTACTATTATTACTACTAATGATACTAATGATATTACTATTATTACTACTAATGATACTAATGATATTACTACTAATGATACTAATGATATTACTATTATTACTACTAATGATATTACTATTATTACTACTAATGATACTAATGATATTACTATTATTACTACTAATGATACCAATGATATTACTATTATTACTACTAATGATACTAATGATATTAATATTATTACTATTAATGATACTAATGATATTACTATTATTACTACTAATGATACTAATGATATTACTACTAATGATACTAATGATATTACTATTATTACTACTAATGATACTAATGATATTACTATTATTACTACTAATGATACTAATGATATTACTATTATTACTACTAATGATACTAATGATATTACTATTATTACTACTAATGATACTAATGATATTACTATTATTACTACCAATGATACTAATGATATTACTATTATTACTACTGATGATACTAATGATATTACTATTATTACTACTAATGATACTAATGATATTACTAATATTACTACTAATGATACTAATGATATTACTATTATTAGTACTAATGATACTAATGATATTACTATTATTACTACTAATGATATTACTATTATTACTATTAATGATACTAATGATATTACTATTATTACTACTAATGATACTTATGATATTACTATTATTACTACTAATGATACTAATGATATTACTATTATTACTACTAATGATACTAATGATATTACTATTATTACTATTAATGATACTAATGATATTACTATTATTACTACTAATGATACTAATGATATTACTATTATTACTATTAATGATACTAATGATATTACTATTATTAGTACTAATGATACTTATGATATTACTATTATTACTACTAATGATACTATTAATATTACTATTGTTACTACTAATGATACTAATGATGTTACTATTATTATTACTAATGATATTACTATTATTACTACTAATGATACTAATGATGTTACTATTATTACTACTAATGATACTAATGATATTACTATTATTACTACTAATGATATTACTACTAATGATACTATTAATATTACTATTATTACTACTAATGATACTAATGATGTTACTATTATTACTATTAATGATACTAATGATATTACTATTATTACTACTAATGATACTAATGATATTACTATTATTACTACTAATGATACTAATGATATTACTATTATTACTACTAATGATACTAATGATATTACTATTATTACTACTAATGATATTACTATTATTACTACTAATGATATTACTATTATTACTACTAATTATACTAATGATATTACTGTTATTACTATTAATGATACTAATGATATTACTATTATTACTACTAATGATACTAATGATATTACTATTATTACTACTAATGATACTAATGATATTACTATTATTACTATTAATGATACTAATGATATTACTATTATTACTACTAATGATATTACTATTATTACTACTAATGATATTACTATTATTACTACTAATGATACTAATGATGTTACTATTATTACTATTAATGATACTAATGATATTACTATTATTACTACTAATGATACTAATGATATTACTATTATTACTACTAATGATACTAATGATATTACTATTATTACTATTAATGATACTAATGATATTACTATTATTACTACTAATGATATTACTATTATTACTACTAATGATATTACTATTATTACTACTAATTATACTAATGATATTACTGTTATTACTACTAATTATACTAATGATATTACTGTTATTACTACTAATGATACTAATGATATTACTATTATTACTACTAATGATACTAATGATAGTACTATTATTACTACTAATGATACTAATGATAGTACCATTATTACTACTAATGATACTAATGATATTATTATTACTATTAATGATACTAATGATACTAATGATATTACTATTACTACTACTAATGATACTAATGATATTACTATTATTTCTACTAATGATACTAATGATATTACTATTATTACTACTAATGATATTACTATTATTACTACTAATGATACTAATGATATTACTATTATTACTACTAATGATACTAATGATATTACTATTATTACTACTAATGATACTAATGATATTACTATTATTACTACTAATGATACTAATGATATTACTATTATTACTACTAATGATACTAATGATATTACTATTATTACTACTAATGATACTAATGATATTACTATTATTACTACTAATGATACTAATGATATTACTATTATTTCTACTAATGATACTAATGATATTACTATTATTACTACTAATGATATTACTATTAATACTACTAATGATACTAATGATATTACTATTATTACTACTAATGATACTAATGATATTACTATTATTACTATTAATGATACTAATGATATTACTATTATTACTATTAATGATACTAATGATATTACTATTATTACTACTAATGATACTAATGATATTACTATTATTACTACTAATGATACTAATGATATTACTATTATTACTACTAATGATACTAATGATACTACTATTATTACTACTAATGATACTAATGATATTACTATTATTACTACTAATGATACTAATGATACTACTATTATTACTACTAATGATACTAATGATATTACTAATATTACTACTAATGATACTAATGATATTACTATTATTACTATTAATGATACTAATGATATTACTATTATTACTACTAATGATACTAATGATATTACTATTATTACTACTAATGATACTAATGATACTACTATTATTACTACTAATGATACTAATGATATTACTATTATTACTACTAATGATACTAATGATATTACTATTATTACTACTAATGATACTAATGATATTACTGTTATTTCTACTAATGATACTAATGATATTACTATTATTACTACTAATGATACTAATGATATTACTATTATTACTACTAATGATACTAATGATATTACTATTATTACTACTAATGATACTAATGATATTACTATTATTACTACTAATGATACTAATGATATTACTATTATTACTACTAATGATACTAATGATATTACTATTATTACTACTAATGATACTAATGATATTACTATTATTACTACTGATGATATTAATGATATTACTATTATTACTACTGATGATCCTAATGATATTACTATTACTACTAATGATACTAATGATATTACTATTATTACTACTAATGATCCTAATGATATTACTATTACTACTAATGATACTAATGATATTACTATTATTACTACTAATGATACTAATGATATTACTGTTACTACTACTAATGATACTAATGATATTACTATTATTACTACTAATGATACTAATGATATTACTATTATTACTACTAATGATACTAATGATATTACTATTATTACTACTAATGATACTAATGATATTACTATTATTACTACTGATGATACTAATGATATTACTATTATTACTACTGATGATACTAATGATATTACTATTATTACTACTAATGATACTAATGATATTACTATTAATGATACTAATGATACTAATGATATTACTATTAATGATACTAATGATATTACTATTATTACTATTAATGATACTAATGATATTACTATTATTACTACTAATGATATTACTATTATTACTATTAATGATACTAATGATATTACTATTATTACTACTAATGATACTAATGATATTACTATTATTACTACTAATGATACTAATGATATTACTATTATTACTACTAATGATACTAATGATATTACTATTATTACTACTAATGATACTTATGATATTACTATTATTACTACTAATAATACTTATGATATTACTATTATTACTACTAATGATACTAATGATATTACTATTATTACTACTAATGATACTTATGATATTACTATTATTACTACTAATGATACTTATGATATTACTATTATTACTACTAATGATACTAATGATATTACTATTATTACTACTAATGATACTTATGATATTACTATTATTACTATTAATGATACTAATGATATTACTATTATTACTATTAATGATACTAATGATATTACTATTATTACTACTAATGATACTAATGATATTACTATTATTACTACTAATGATACTAATGATATTACTATTATTACTACTAATGATACTAATGATATTACTATTATTACTACTAATGATACTAATGATATTACTATTATTACTACTAATGATACTAATGATATTACTATTATTACTACTAATGATACTTATGATATTACTATTATTACTACTAATGATACTAATGATATTACTATTATTACTACTAATGATACTTATGATATTACTATTATTACTGCTAATGATACTAATGATATTACTATTATTACTACTAATGATACTAATGATATTACTATTATTATTATTAATGATACTAATGATATTACTATTATTACTACTAATGATACTAATGATATTACTATTATTACTACTAATGATACTAATGATATTACTATTATTACTACTAATGATACTTATGATATTACTATTATTACTACTAATGATACTAATGATATTACTATTATTACTACTAATGATACTAATGATATTACTATTATTACTATTAATGATACTAATGATATTACTATTATTACTATTAATGATACTAATGATATTACTATTATTACTACTAATGATACTAATGATATTACTAATATTACTACTAATGATACTAATGATATTACTATTATTACTACTAATGATACTAATGATATTACTATTATTACTACTAATGATACTTATGATATTACTATTATTACTACTAATGATACTTATGATATTACTATTATTACTATTAATGATACTAATGATATTACTATTATTACTATTAATGATACTAATGATATTACTATTATTACTACTAATGATATTACTATTATTACTACTAATGATACTAATGATATTACTATTATTACTACTAATGATACTTATGATATTACTATTATTACTACTAATGATACTTATTATATTACTATTATTACTACTAATGATACTTATGATATTACTTTTATTACTATTAATGATACTAATGATATTACTATTATTACTACTAATGATACTAATGATATTAGTATTATTACTACTAATGATATTACTATTATTACTACTAATGATACTAATGATATTACTAATATTACTACTAATGATACTAATGATATTACTATTATTAGTACTAATGATACTAATGATATTACTATTATTACTACTAATGATACTTATGATATTACTATTATTACTACTAATGATACTAATGATATTACTATTATTACTACTAATGATACTAATGATATTACTATTATTACTACTAATGATACTAATGATATTACTATTATTACTACTAATGATACTAATGATATTACTATTATTACTACTAATGATATTACTAATGTTACTACTAATGATACTTATGATATTACTATTATTACTACTAATGATACTAATGATATCGCTATTATTACTACTAATGATACTAATGATATTACTATTACTACTAATGATACTAATGATATTACTATTATTACTAATAATGATATTACTATTATTACTACTAATGATACTTATGATATTACTTTTATTACTATTAATGATACTAATGATATTACTATTATTACTACTAATGATACTTATGATATTACTATTATTACTACTAATGATACTATTAATATTACTATTGTTACTACTAATGATACTAATGATGTTACTATTATTATTACTAATGATACTACTATTATTACTACTAATGATACTAATGATATTACTATTATTACTACTAATGATACTTATGATATTACTATTATTACTACTAATGATACTAATGATATTAATATTATTACTATTAATGATACTAATGATATTACTATTATTACTACTAATGATACTAATGATATTACTACTAATGACACTAATGATATTACTATTATTACTACTAATGATACTAATGATATTACTATTATTACTACTAATGATACTAATGATATTACTATTATTACTACTAATGATACTAATGATATTACTATTATTACTACTAATGATACTAATGATATTACTATTATTACTACTGATGATACTAATGATATTACTATTATTACTACTAATGATACTAATGATATTACTATTATTACTACTAATGATACTAATGATATTACTATTATTACTATTAATGATACTAATGATATTACTATTATTACTACTAATGATATTACTATTATTACTATTAATGATATTACTATTATTACTATTAATGATACTAATGATATTACTATTATTACTACTAATGATACTAATGATATTACTATTATTACTACTAATGATACTAATGATATTACTATTATTACTACTAATGATACTAATGATATTACTATTAATAATACTTATGATATTACTATTATTACTACTAATGATACTAATGATATTACTAATATTACTACTAATGATACTAATGATATTACTATTATTAGTACTAATGATACTAATGATATTACTATTATTACTATTAATGATACTAATGATATTACTATTATTACTACTAATGATACTAATGATATTACTATTATTACTAATGATACTAGTGATATTACTATTATTACTATTAATGATACTAATGATATTACTATTATTACTACTAATGATACTTATGATATTACTATTATTACTACTAATGATCCTAATGATATTACTATTATTACTACTAATGATACTTATGATATTACTATTATTACTACTAATGATACTAATGATATTACTATTATTACTACTAATGATCCTAATGATATTACTATTATTACTACTAATGATACTTATGATATTACTATTATTACTACTAATGATATTTATGATATTACTAATATTACTACTAATGATCCTAATGATATTACTATTATTACTACTAATGATACTATTAATATTACTATTGTTACTACTAATGATACTAATTATGTTACTATTATTATTACTAATGATACTATTAATATTACTATTGTTACTACTAATGATACTATTAATATTACTATTATTACTACTAATGATACTTATGATATTACCATTATTACTACTAATGATACTAATGATATTACTATTATTACTACTAATGATACTATTAATATTACTATTGTTACTACTAATGATACTAATTATGTTACTATTATTATTACTAATGATACTAATGATATTACTATTATTACTACTAATGATACTAATGATATTACTATTATTACTACTAATGATACTTATGATATTACTATTATTACTACTAATGATACTAATGATATTACTACTAATGATACTATTAATATTACTATTGTTACTACTAATGATACTAATGATATTACTGTTATTACTACTAATGATACTAATGATATTACTATTATTACTACTAATGATACTAATGATATTACTATTATTACTACTAATGATACTTATGATATTACTATTGTTACTACTAATGATACTAATGATATTACTATTATTACTACTAATGATACTATTAATATTACTATTATTACTACTAATGATACTATTAATATTACTATTGTTACTACTAATGATACTAATGATATTACTATTATTACTACTAATGATACTAATGATGTTACTATTATTACTACTAATGATACTAATGATATTACTATTATTACTACTTATGATACTTATGATATTACTATTATTACTACTAATGATATTTATGATATTACTAATATTACTACTAATGATCCTAATGATATCGCTATTATTACTACTAATGATATTACTATTATTACTACTAATGATACTAATGATATTACTATTATTACTACTAATGATATTACTATTATTACTACTAATGATACTTATGATATTACTATTATTACTACTAATGATACTTATGATATTACTATTATTACTACTAATGATACTAATGATATTACTATTAATGATACTAATGATATTACTATTATTACTATTAATGATACTAATGATATTACTATTATTACTATTAATGATACTAATGATATTACTATTACTACTAATGATACTAATGATATTACTATTATTACTACTAATGATACTAATGATATCGCTATTATTACTACTAATGATACTAATGATATTACTATTACTACTAATGATACTAATGATATTACTATTATTACTAATAATGATATTACTATTATTACTACTAATGATACTTATGATATTACTTTTATTACTATTAATGATACTAATGATATTACTATTATTACTACTAATGATACTTATGATATTACTATTATTACTACTAATGATACTATTAATATTACTATTGTTACTACTAATGATACTAATGATGTTACTATTATTATTACTAATGATACTACTATTATTACTACTAATGATACTAATGATATTACTATTATTACTACTAATGATACTTATGATATTACTATTATTACTACTAATGATACTAATGATATTAATATTATTACTATTAATGATACTAATGATATTACTATTATTACTACTAATGATACTAATGATATTACTACTAATGACACTAATGATATTACTATTATTACTACTAATGATACTAATGATATTACTATTATTACTACTAATGATACTAATGATATTACTATTATTACTACTAATGATACTAATGATATTACTATTATTACTACTAATGATACTAATGATATTACTATTATTACTACTGATGATACTAATGATATTACTATTATTACTACTAATGATACTAATGATATTACTATTATTACTACTAATGATACTAATGATATTACTATTATTACTATTAATGATACTAATGATATTACTATTATTACTACTAATGATATTACTATTATTACTATTAATGATATTACTATTATTACTATTAATGATACTAATGATATTACTATTATTACTACTAATGATACTAATGATATTACTATTATTACTACTAATGATACTAATGATATTACTATTATTACTACTAATGATACTAATGATATTACTATTAATAATACTTATGATATTACTATTATTACTACTAATGATACTAATGATATTACTAATATTACTACTAATGATACTAATGATATTACTATTATTAGTACTAATGATACTAATGATATTACTATTATTACTATTAATGATACTAATGATATTACTATTATTACTACTAATGATACTAATGATATTACTATTATTACTAATGATACTAGTGATATTACTATTATTACTATTAATGATACTAATGATATTACTATTATTACTACTAATGATACTTATGATATTACTATTATTACTACTAATGATCCTAATGATATTACTATTATTACTACTAATGATACTTATGATATTACTATTATTACTACTAATGATACTAATGATATTACTATTATTACTACTAATGATCCTAATGATATTACTATTATTACTACTAATGATACTTATGATATTACTATTATTACTACTAATGATATTTATGATATTACTAATATTACTACTAATGATCCTAATGATATTACTATTATTACTACTAATGATACTATTAATATTACTATTGTTACTACTAATGATACTAATTATGTTACTATTATTATTACTAATGATACTATTAATATTACTATTGTTACTACTAATGATACTATTAATATTACTATTATTACTACTAATGATACTTATGATATTACCATTATTACTACTAATGATACTAATGATATTACTATTATTACTACTAATGATACTATTAATATTACTATTGTTACTACTAATGATACTAATTATGTTACTATTATTATTACTAATGATACTAATGATATTACTATTATTACTACTAATGATACTAATGATATTACTATTATTACTACTAATGATACTTATGATATTACTATTATTACTACTAATGATACTAATGATATTACTACTAATGATACTATTAATATTACTATTGTTACTACTAATGATACTAATGATATTACTGTTATTACTACTAATGATACTAATGATATTACTATTATTACTACTAATGATACTAATGATATTACTATTATTACTACTAATGATACTTATGATATTACTATTGTTACTACTAATGATACTAATGATATTACTATTATTACTACTAATGATACTATTAATATTACTATTATTACTACTAATGATACTATTAATATTACTATTGTTACTACTAATGATACTAATGATATTACTATTATTACTACTAATGATACTAATGATGTTACTATTATTACTACTAATGATACTAATGATATTACTATTATTACTACTTATGATACTTATGATATTACTATTATTACTACTAATGATATTTATGATATTACTAATATTACTACTAATGATCCTAATGATATCGCTATTATTACTACTAATGATATTACTATTATTACTACTAATGATACTAATGATATTACTATTATTACTACTAATGATATTACTATTATTACTACTAATGATACTTATGATATTACTATTATTACTACTAATGATACTTATGATATTACTATTATTACTACTAATGATACTAATGATATTACTATTAATGATACTAATGATATTACTATTATTACTATTAATGATACTAATGATATTACTATTATTACTATTAATGATACTAATGATATTACTATTACTACTAATGATACTAATGATATTACTATTATTACTACTAATGATACTAATGATATTACTATTATTACTATTAATGATACTAATGATATTACTATTACTACTAATGATACTAATGATATTACTATTATTACTACTAATGATACTAATGATATTACTATTATTACTACTAATGATACTAATGATATTACTATTATTACTACTAATGATACTAATGATACTACTATTATTACTACTAATGATACTAATGATATTACTATTATTACTACTAATGATACTAATGATATTACTATTATTACTACTAATGATACTTATGATATTACTATTATTACTACTAATGATACTTATGATATTACTATTATTACTACTAATGATACTAATGATATTACTATTATTACTACTGATGATACTAATGATATTACTATTATTACTACTAATGATACTAATGATGTTACTATTATTACTACTGATGATATTAATGATATTACTATTATTACTACTGATGATACTAATGATATTACTATTATTACTACTAATGATATTACTATTATTACTACTAATGATACTTATGATATTACTATTATTACTACTAATGATACTAATGATATTACTATTATTACTACTAATGATACTAATGATACTACTATTACTACTAATGATATTACTATTATTACTACTAATGATACTAATGATATTACTATTATTACTACTAATGATACTAATGATATTACTATTATTACTACTGATGATATTAATGATATTACTATTATTACTACTGATGATACTAATGATATTACTATTATTACTACTAATGATATTACTATTATTACTACTAATGATACTTATGATATTACTATTATTACTACTAATGATACTTATGATATTACTATTATTACTACTGATGATACTAATGATATTACTATTATTACTACTAATGATACTTATGATATTACTATTATTACTACTAATGATACTAATGATATTACTATTATTACTACTAATGATACTAATGATACTACTATTACTACTAATGATACTAATGATATTACTATTATTACTACTAATGATACTAATGATATTACTATTATTACTACTAATGATACTTATGATATTACTATTATTACTACTAATGATACTTATGATATTACTATTATTACTACTAATGATACTAATGATATTACTATTATTACTACTAATGATACTAATGATATTACTATTATTACTACTAATGATACTAATGATATTACTGTTATTTCTACTAATGATACTAATGATATTACTATTATTACTACTAATGATACTAATGATATTACTATTATTACTACTGATGATATTAATGATATTACTATTATTACTACTGATGATACTAATGATATTACTATTATTACTACTAATGATACTAATGATATTACTATTATTACTACTAATGATACTTATGATATTACTATTATTACTACTAATGATACTAATGATATTACTATTATTACTACTAATGATACTAATGATATTACTGTTATTACTACTAATGATACTAATGATATTACTATTATTACTACTGATGATACTAATGATATTACTATTATTACTACTAATGATACTAATGATATTACTATTATTACTACTAATGATACTAATGATATTACTATTATTACTACTAATGATACTAATGATATTACTATTATTACTACTGATGATACTAATGATATTACTATTATTACTACTAATGATACTTATGATATTACTATTATTACTACTAATGATATTTATGATATTACTATTATTACTACTAATGATACTAATGATATTACTATTATTACTACTAATGATACTAATGATATTACTATTATTAATACTAATGATATTACTACTAATGATACTATTAATATTACTATTATTACTACTAATGATACTAATGATGTTACTATTATTACTACTAATGATACCAATGATATTACTATTATTACTACTAATAATACTAATGATATTACTATTATTACTATTAATGATACTAATGATATTACTATTATTACTACTAATGATACTAATGATATTACTATTATTACTACTAATGATACTAATGATATTACTATTATTACTATTAATGATACTAATGATATTACTATTATTACTACTAATGATATTACTATTATTACTACTAATGATATTACTATTATTACTACTAATTATACTAATGATATTACTGTTATTACTACTAATGATAGTATTGATATTACTGTTATTACTACTAATGATACTAATGATATTACTGTTATTACTACTAATGATACTAATGATATTACTATTATTACTACTAATGATACTAATGATAGTACTATTATTACTACTAATGATACTAATGATAGTACCATTATTACTACTAATGATACTATTGATATTACTATTATTACTACTAATGATACTAATGATATTACTATTATTACTATTAATGATACTAATGATATTACTATTATTACTACTAATGATACTTATGATATTACTATTATTACTACTGATGATACTAATGATATTACTATTATTACTACTAATGATCCTAATGATATCGCTATTATTACTACTAATGATATTACTATTATTACTACTAATGATACTAATGATATTACTATTATTACTACTAATGATATTACTATTATTACTACTAATGATACTTATGATATTACTATTATTACTACTAATGATACTATTAATATTACTATTGTTACTACTAATGATACTAATGATGTTACTATTATTATTACTAATGATATTACTATTATTACTACTAATGATACTAATGATATTACTATTATTACTACTAATGATACTAATGATATTACTATTATTACTACTAATGATACTTATGATATTACTATTATTACTACTAATGATACTAATGATATTACTATTATTACTACTAATGATACTAATGATATTACTATTATTACTACTAATGATATTACTACTAATGATACTATTAATATTACTATTATTACTACTAATGATACTAATGATATTACTATTATTACTACTAATGATACTAATGATATTACTATTATTACTACTAATGATACTTATGATATTACTATTATTACTACTAATGATACTAATGATATTACTATTATTACTACTAATGATACTAATGATATTACTATTATTACTACTAATGATACTTATGATATTACTATTATTACTACTAATGATACTAATGATATTACTATTATTACTACTAATGATACTAATGATATTACTATTATTACTACTAATGATACCAATGATATTACTATTATTACTACTAATGATACTAATGATATTACTATTATTACTATTAATGATACTAATGATATTACTATTATTACTACTAATGATACTAATGATATTACTATTATTACTACTAATGATACTAATGATATTACTATTATTACTACTAATGATACTAATGATATTACTATTATTACTACTAATGATATTACTACTAATGATACTATTAATATTACTATTATTACTACTAATGATACTAATATTACTATTATTACTACTAATGATACTAATGATATTACTATTATTACTACTAATGATATTACTACTAATGATACTATTAATATTACTATTATTACTACTAATGATACTAATGATATTACTATTATTACTACTAATGATACTATTAATATTACTATTATTACTACTAATGATACCAATGATATTACTATTATTACTACTAATGATACTAATGATATTACTATTATTACTACTAATGATACTAATGATATTACTATTATTACTACTAATGATACTTATGATATTACTATTATTACTACTAATGATACTAATGATATTACTATTATTACTACTAATGATATTACTACTAATGATACTATTAATATTACTATTATTACTACTAATGATACCAATGATATTACTATTATTACTACTAATGATACTAATGATATTACTATTATTACTATTAATGATACTAATGATATTACTATTATTACTACTAATGATATTACTATTATTACTACTAATGATACTAATGATATTACTGTTATTACTACTAATGATACTAATGATATTACTGTTATTACTACTAATGATACTAATGATATTACTATTATTACTACTAATGATACTAATGATAGTACTATTATTACTACTAATGATACTAATGATAGTACCATTATTACTACTAATGATACTAATGATATTATTATTACTATTAATGATACTAATGATACTACTATTATTACTACTAATGATACTAATGATATTACTATTACTACTACTAATGATACTAATGATATTACTATTATTTCTACTAATGATACTAATGATAGTACTATTATTACTACTAATGATATTACTATTATTTCTACTAATGATATTACTATTATTACTACTAATGATATTACTATTATTACTACTAATGATACTAATGATATTACTATTATTACTACTAATGATACTAATGATACTACTATTATTACTACTGATGATACTAATGATATTACTATTATTACTACTGATGATACTAATGATATTACTATTATTACTACTGATGATACTAATGATATTACTATTATTACTACTGATGATACTAATGATATTACTATTATTACTACTAATGATACTAATGATATTACTATTATTACTACTAATGATCCTAATGATATTACTATTATTACTACTAATGATACTAATGATAGTACTATTATTACTACTAATGATACTAATGATAGTACCATTATTACTACTAATGATACTAATGATATTATTATTACTATTAATGATACTAATGATACTACTATTATTACTACTAATGATACTAATGATATTACTATTACTACTACTAATGATACTAATGATATTACTATTATTTCTACTAATGATACTAATGATATTACTATTATTACTACTAATGATATTACTATTATTACTACTAATGATACTAATGATATTACTATTATTACTACTAATGATACTAATGATATTACTATTATTACTACTGATGATACTAATGATATTACTATTATTACTACTAATGATATTACTATTATTACTACTAATGATACTAATGATATTACTATTATCACTACTAATGATACTAATGATATTACTATTATTACTACTAATGATACTAATGATATTACTATTATTACTACTAATGATACTTATGATATTACTATTATTACTACTAATGATACTAATGATATTACTATTATTACTACTAATGATACTAATGATATTACTATTATTACTACTAATGATATTACTACTAATGATACTATTAATATTACTATTATTACTACTAATGATACTAATGATATTACTATTATTACTACTAATGATACTAATGATATTACTATTATTACTACTAATGATACTTATGATATTACTATTATTACTACTAATGATACTAATGATATTACTATTATTACTACTAATGATATTACTACTAATGATACTATTAATATTACTATTATTACTACTAATGATACCAATGATATTACTATTATTACTACTAATGATACTAATGATATTACTATTATTACTATTAATGATACTAATGATATTACTATTATTACTACTAATGATACTAATGATATTACTATTATTACTACTAATGATACTAATGATATTACTATTATTACTATTAATGATACTAATGATATTACTATTATTACTACTAATGATATTACTATTATTACTACTAATGATATTACTATTATTACTACTAATTATACTATTGATATTACTGTTATTACTACTAATGATACTAATGATATTACTGTTATTACTACTAATGATACTAATGATATTACTGTTATTACTACTAATGATATTACTGTTACTACTAATGATACTAATGATATTACTATTATTACTACTAATGATACTAATGATAGTACCATTATTACTACTAATGATACTAATGATATTATTATTACTATTAATGATACTAATGATACTACTATTATTACTACTAATGATACTAATGATATTACTATTACTACTACTAATGATACTAATGATATTACTATTATTTCTACTAATGATACTAATGATAGTACTATTATTACTACTAATGATATTACTATTATTACTACTAATGATATTACTATTATTACTACTAATGATACTAATGATATTACTATTATTACTACTAATGATATTACTATTATTACTACTAATGATACTAATATTACTATTATTACTACTAATGATACTAATGATACTACTATTATTACTACTGATGATACTAATGATATTACTATTATTACTACTGATGATACTAATGATATTACTATTATTACTACTAATGATACTAATGATATTACTATTATTACTACTAATGATACCAATGATATTACTATTATTACTACTAATGATACTAATGATATTACTATTATCACTACTAATGATACTAATGATATTACTATTATCACTACTAATGATACTAATGATATTACTATTATTACTACTAATGATACTAATGATATTACTATTATTACTACTGATGATACTAATGATATTACTATTATTACTACTAATGATATTACTATTATTACTACTAATGATACTAATGATATTACTATTATTACTACTAATGATACTAATGATATTACTATTATTACTACTGATGATACTAATGATATTACTATTATTACTACTAATGATACTAATGATATTACTATTATTACTACTATTGATACTAATGATATTACTATTATCACTACTAATGATACTAATGATATTACTATTATTACTACTAATGATACTAATGATATTACTATTATTACTACTAATGATACTAATGATATTACTATTATTACTACTAATGATACCAATGATATTACTATTATTACTACTAATGATACTAATGATATTACTATTATTACTACTAATGATACTAATGATATTACTATTATTACTACTGATGATACTAATGATATTACTATTATTACTACTAATGATACTAATGATATTACTATTATTACTACTAATGATACTAATGATATTACTATTATTACTACTAATGATACTAATGATATTACTATTATTACTACTAATGATACCAATGATATTACTATTATTACTACTAATGATACTAATGATATTACTATTATTACTACTGATGATACTAATGATAGTACTATTATTACTACTAATGATACTAATGATACTAGTAGTTTTAATACTTTTCGAGCTACTACCGTTTTTGTGTTTCCTTCCACTATCTCCATATTTCCCCAGTCCGCTCCTGATTTCCCTCCTGACACGGCTGAGCCCCCCGGCGGCCGTGTGACCCCAGCAGTCTCTGGCCTCGTACTCACTAGTATTGCCCCCCGGAGTCCACCAGGTACATCTCTTTCGCGCTGAGTTTGCGGTAGGTCTGATTATCTGGTCTGAAAAAACATGAAGACAATTTCTGGCATCAGGATTTTATTACTAAATTATCTCAATTTCATCTAGTGGTTAATCAGATGCTAAACAGGAATCTCCTGAAATACTGGACGCGGCCATCACAGAGGTGCGCACAGCGCCCAACGCTCTCCATATAGGCAGTACAGCAGTATATGGCGGCACTATGGGGGGGTAACACTGAGCACTATTTGATGGGACCTCGCTAGCCTCCATCCTTGTGACCCCACTGTCTGATCAGTGACGGACCCTTCTGGCGACTTCTTCGTTCCTATATGAACCCCTATAAATAAAATACTATTTTTTACATTTTTAGATTTTTGGGGGTAATTTTCTGATAAAAGATTCACAATGATTCTATTATTATTATTACACGCCTCTGCTGTTACCTGTAGTGCGGCAGAGCTGCGTTGAGGCCTCCAGCGGAAATCGTTCCAAAACTGGGTCCTTTGAAATTTGCTTGTTGCCTGAAATGTAGAAAATGACATTTTTTCATGCTGTTTCTGTGCGGTGAATCCTCAGCGTCTTCCACGTATGACATCGGTGCCTTCCTATGAGCGCCGGCGTTTTCCTGGGGTGCAGATGACGCAGCCGAGTCGCATGGAGGGCGTTGAGGTTGTCCGTGGGCGCAGCGCTGCTGCTCAGTGCTGTTACCTCTGCACTGGTGGATGTGATACAAAGCGCAGCACGTCGCCTGCTGCGGGACGCTTCCCATTCTCTCCTATTGGAGTGCAGCCGTCGCATGATGTGATTACTGACGCTTTTTTAGCGCCCGCTTCCCTAATTGTCTGGAACACTTACGCTCGCAGCCCGTCGACATAACTCGCTCCACTTATCTCGGTCACCATGCCTTTTGGCACACTTTTCTCCAGCCAAAGTAAGTATTCGACGACCGCCACAGCATCACGGATCTAACATATTAATATAAAAATAATGCAAAAGTCTAGAATTAAATGGGTGCCGTCATTTCAAAAATCAATAGTACAAGCAAATATAAGATACTTTGTAATACACCTTATCAGAGAAATCGGCTCCTTTCTCCACTTATGAGCCACTTCTCCACTTGCCCCGCCTCCTGGACTCATCAGCTAAAATTCATCTACTTTCTGATATTACTCCCACTTTCACTACTAGCACTCATTAATATTTCTACCGTTAGTACAGGCAACCAGATCATTGAGGGATCAGATTACAGCTGCTTGTTAAAGTCTATGGCGAGAAAGATGGAGAGGAGGGTGGTGCAAAGTGAGAGACGACACCAGAGAGACACACAGAGAACCATGCTGTTGCTTTCTAGTAAGTGTTTTATCTCACCCCAGAGCTGCAGTAACAGCTACACTACTCAGTACACCTATATAATGTCCTCAGTGCTGATGCTTCTTTCTTGTAAATGTTTTTTTACTTCAGAGCTGGATTCATACCTACACTGCTCAATACTATATAATGTCCTTCAAGCTGATAATCCCCTCTAGAAAGTGTCTATTTTCAGTACAGTGCAGGATTCATAGCTACACAGTTTAGTACTGTGCTTTATAATGTTCTCCATGCTGCTGCTTTCTGGTGAATGTTTTATCTCACTCCAGAGCTGGATATGCATCTACATCGCTCAATATTACCGTGTAATGTTTTATCTTTCTAGTAAGTGTTTACCATAATGGTGGATTCAGATATACACTGCTCAGTCCTATTATGTAACGTTCTCCACGTTTTAGCTTTACAGTAAGTGTTTAATCTCCCCGTAATGCTGTATTCACATCTACACTGCTCAGTGCTGCTGCTGCTGCTAAATCTGAGCTACTTAGAGACGGGAGCAGGAATCCCTCAAGTCTGGCAGCTCATCTCCACCCACTAGCTTACAAGCAACTGAACATTAGAGACAGAGTCTGCAGAGGGGAAAACTGGTGAAAATGCAGGATACAAGTCACATAATGGCCAGAAATAGGCCGTCCTATTGCACAAGTCACAGTAACATTCTCCCTCTCTCGGACGCGGCTTTTACTTACGTGACATTGCTTTAATAATTCTTGCTCCTTCTCCGTTTTCACAGCTTTCGTCATCATGATGGGAGAATAATTCTCAGACACAAGTTTATTCTGGGGGAAAAAATATATCTCAAGGTTGGAAATGCATCTCTGAATATTTGTATCATAACTGACACATTTGTCATTATTCAGCGTCACATCTATATATTAATCTCCATTCTGAGAGGAGCGCTCGCCACATCTGGCAATGACGGACGTGGGCCATGGATTTGAATGGACCTTGGTGGAAATCTCTGGGCCGTACGAAAGGGTCTGAACTCGCTATAGGATCCCCTCATGCTGTTTATTACCGGTGTCCGGGGTCACGTGGATGTTTTGGAAGATGATTTTATAGGTTTCTCAATTTTCTGGCATTTACCTTTGGGATAACCTCATAGACTCCGTAGTTGGTGTAACTCGATCCGATCCAGACTTTCACGTTCCCTTTCACGTACTCCGTCACCGTTTCACGCACTTTATCATAGTCCAGGATCTGAACGCACTTCGACGCCGGGCAATTAGTAGATAAGTAGATGCGAACGTCTTCAGGGATCCGGCTGCCATTCACGAATAAACTGGAAGACGCAGGAGAAACTAATGTATCCGGAGGGTCCGGTAATCGTAAGGGGTCCGTCCATTTACATACGACTTACCATAATCACCGTTTAATAAAGATTCTACATCTTTCTAATAGACTTTATCTTTCCAATCATCACTGCACGCTGTCAATGAACAGCAGAGAAGGAAAACTCCTCCTGACCCTCCACAGAAGAGGAGTGATACATTGTAGCGAGTGCTGCTCCTGTGTCAGCTCAGTAGGTCAGAACAAAGTATTAATTCCTTTGTAAATGTCTCCATTCACTGACAGCGGATAGAGAAATGTCTGAGCGATTGCACCAAAATATATCAGAAATAGAGATGAACGAACCCGGAGTTAAAAGTTCAGGGCTCGTACCAGACACTCAGTGTCCGGTATTAAACGCTGAACACGGACTTCTCCGGCAAATCCGTTGCAGAGAGAGAGAGAGATTTTTCCAGCTCAAAAGTTCGGGCCCCATTGTTTTCAATGGGGTTCGGGTACCCAAACCGAACTTTGAAATAAACTTTGGGTTGGGTACGAGAACTCGAACTTCCACGGGTCCGGTCATCCCTAATTAGAAAGCCACGTACACTGCAAGGTGACTCTATCCGTGAAGATCCCTGCAGCTGCTCTCACACCTACATTTTCCAGGAAAAATACTGCACTTTTGTATCATTTTTGTTTAGACAAAAAGCTGTGACCAGATGTGATCCGGAAGTGAATTATTAAAGGGAAATAAAACTCCAGTCAAGGTTCACATTACTTGGTTGTTTTTACTTAGTTTTGATGTGTTTTAAAAAATGTTGCTACTTTAATTGGGAAAGGCTGACTTGTGGTTTCTGATTTAATTATTTCTCTCCCTCTCCAAAAAAAAAAAAAAAAATCAATAAATCTGATCAGAAGTGCGATGTGACAGATGGCGCATCTGATCTTCGGCCGTCTGGTACTGGTGCGGTGATCTGTGGTTATCACGGCGGTGGCTTCACTACCTGATGGAGTCGGTGGTCAGCAGCGAATACGAGTAGAAGAACGGGTTATATGGAATATCCTGTCCGCGAAGATTGAAAAGCCCTGCGGGAAAGAGAAAGGACGAGTGACATAATATTCTGCACCGTGTAGCAGGATCTCCGGGGGTCTCCGCAGAAAACCACAACATAGATTTATAGGAGATAAACAATGTATCACTCCTGAATATTAGGGATCTGCAGGAACGCTGTACATTGTAGCAGAGCTGAGTTTTTCACTGGGTACAACATCTGGGGATGAGCGTTCTGATTCACAATCAGATTGGACTAATAGATTTAAATAAAGTCTGGAAACGTTTTTTTCTAACCAATTAGTCCCGTCCTGCAGTTACGCCGTGTTATCGTGTCTTCTGTATATATTGCATTTTTTTTTTTCTTTTTGTGCTGGTGAATTTTTCATCAGATTAATAAAAATGGTGGCAGAATGTTTGAGTAAAAAGTGTCTCAATCCTTTCACTCAGCTTAGTCTACAACTGCATAATTAAAGAAGATTTTGTCTCTTGGACGGTGGAGAGCAAAGTCACCAATTTTTCTTTTTTTAACTTTCTAAAACTCACAATTGATGAATTAGACTAAAACATCTAAATAAGGAAAAAGTACAAAGCACAATGTGATAAGCTAAAAGCAGGCGCAAATTATATAATGAATAAAGGCGCAAATAATAAAAAAATATCCTACGAAAACCAACAGAAAATCATGTAAAATCCATGAGGATTCGACCTTGAAATGCTTTGGAGTTGGAATAAACAAGAAAGTTTCCATTCACTGACTGCAAGTTGGGAAAGAATAGAAACACCTGCTATAGTGGATTAGTTGCAGAATATTGCAGCGGGTGGTTCCTCCACATCACTGATTTATCACTGTGCACAAAGCAAATTCAGCTCTGCTACATCTGCAGCTCCTGTGACCTATGTATGTACGGTGCAGTCTAATGGGCAGAGAAGACAGGACGTGGGCTGTGTAAGGCGGTGTCTGGCCGGTAATTCAGCCCCGGTCACCAGGAACTAGAGACCCCATTATGTCTTCTCTGCGGTGAAGGCTGACACCCTGAACGACCCCATGGACCCCATCTCCCTGCAGTGACTCCCATCACCTAATGATGGGAGAGGTGCGAGGACTAAGACCCTGAACGACCCCATGGACCCCATCTTCCTACAGAGACCACATCATCCATATGATGGGAGGGGTGCAAGGCCGGAGACCCTGAATGACCCCATGGACCCCATCTCCCTGCAGTGACCCCATTGCCTGTATGATGGGAGGAGTGCAAGGACTGAGACCCTGAACGACCCCATGGACCCCATCTCCCTACAGTGACCCCATTGCCTGTATGATGGGAGGAGTGCGAGGACTGAGGCCCTGAATGACCCCATGGACCCCATCTTCCTGCAGTGACCCTATTGCCTGTATGATGGGAGGAGTGCAAGGACTGAGACCCTGAACGACCCCATGGACCCCATCTCCCTGCAGTGACCCCATCGCCTGTATGATGTGAGGAGTGCGAGGACTGAGACCCTGAACGACCCCATGGACCCCATCTCCCTGCAGTGACCCCATTGCCTGTATGATAGGAGGAGTGCGAGGACTGAGACCCTGAACGACCCCATGGACCCCATCTTCCTACAGAGACCACATCATCCATATGATGGGAGGAGTGCGAGGACTGAGACCCTGAATGGCCCCCATCTCCCTGCAGTGACCCCATCGCCTGTATGATGAGAGGAGTGCGAGGACTGAGACCCTGAACGACCCCATGGACCCCATCTCCCTGCAGTGACCCCATCGCCTGTATGATGGGAGGAGTGCGAGGACTGAGACCCTGAACGACCCCATGGACCCCATCTCCCTGCAGTGACCCCATTGCCTGTATGATAGGAGGAGTGCGAGGACTGAGACCCTGAACGACCCCATGGACCCCATCTTCCTACAGAGACCACATCATCCATATGATGGGAGGAGTGCGAGGACTGAGGCCCTGAATGACCCCATGGACCCCATCTTCCTGCAGTGACCCTATTGCCTGTATGATGGGAGGAGTGCAAGGACTGAGACCCTGAACGGCCCCATGGACCCCATCTCCCTGCAGTGACCCCATCGCCTGTATGATGGGAGAGGTGCGAGGCCTGAGACCCTGAACGACCCCATGGACCCCATCTCCCTGCAGTGACCCCATCACCTGTATGATGGGAGGAGTGAGAGAACTGAGACCCTGAACGACCCCATGGACCCCATCTTCCTACAGAGACCACATCATCCATATAATGGGAGGAGTGCGAGGACTGAGACCCTGAATGGCCCCATTGGACCCCATCTCCCTGCAGTGACCCCATTGCCTGTAAGATGGGAGGAGTGCGAGGACTGAGACCCTGAACGACCCCATGGACGCCATCTCCCTGCAGTGACCCCATTGCCTGTATGATGGGAGGAGTGCAAGGACTGAGACCCTGAACGACCCCATGGACCCCATCTCCCTGCAGTGACCCCATCGCCTGTATGATGAGAGGAGTGCGAGGACTGAGACCCTGAACGACCCCATCTTCCTACAGAGACCACATCATCCATGTGATGGGAGGAGTGCGAGGACTGAGACCCTGAACAGCCCCATGGACCCCATCTCCCTGCAGTGACCCCATCGCCTGTATGATGGGAGGGGTGCGAGGACTGAGACCCTGAACGACCCCATCTTCCTGCAGTGACCCTATCGCCTGTATGATGGGAGGGGTGTGAGGACTGAGACCCTGAACGACCCCATGGACCCCATCTCCCTGCAGTGACCCCATCGCCTGTATGATGGGAGGAGTGCGAGGACTGAGACCCTGAACGACCCCATGGACCCCATCTCCCTGCAGTGACCCCATCGCCTGTATGATGGGAGGAGTGCGAGGACTGAGACCCTGAACGACCCCATGGACCCCATCTCCCTGCAGTGACCCCATCGCCTGTATGATGAGAGGAGTGCGAGGACTGAGACCCTGAACGACCCCATGGACCCCATCTCCCTGCAGTGACCCCATCGCCTGTATGATGAGAGGAGTGCGAGGACTGAGACCCTGAACGACCCCATGGACCCCATCTCCCTGCAGTGACCCCATCGCCTGTATGATGGGAGGTGTGCGAGGCCTGAGACTCTGAACGACCCCATGGACCCCATCTCCCTGCAGTGACCCCATTGCCTGTATGATGGGAGGGGTGCGAGGCCTGAGACCCTGAACGACCTCATGGACCCCATCTCCCTGCAGTGACCCAATCGCCTGTATGATGGGAGGAGTGCGAGGACTGAGACCCTGAATGACCCCATGGACCCCATCTCCCTGCAGTGACCCCATTGCCTCTATGATGGGAGGGGTGCGAGCATTTACTCTCCTGATGGCGGCACCTACATGCACTTTCCTCCAGCGCTGACAGCAGGACCGCCGTCGGCTTCTGGGAATGTTGTTCCATTTGTTTCCGGATATCAGTCACTTTTTCCTGCCAGGTGCTGTCTGGAAAAGAATGGAAAATGCAGTGATATGGAAAAAAATCACATCTCATAAAGCCAAAAAATCACTGTATAAATGAAAGTGAGGAGACTGCAGACAGGACATTCGCTGTATACCCCAATAGATACCAAGGGGAGATGACCAAACCCACCACCAGATTCAGGGCCCCCTCCTCAATCTTCCATCGTACAGACACACTGGACATAGTAAAGTGAACGGCCAGCACGTCACGGTATAGCGGCACATTGACCGCTCCATTATGGGAAGTGAATCTTCATTTGCATGAAATATAAAAAAAACAACAACTATTCTCTTGCTTTCTTCATCGTCAGATTTATCGTTTCTTGTAAAGGTTGACTTTTTAGGATCACTACTTCCAATAGGTGGCGCTGAAGAGGCAATTTGCATCTTTAATTTACCAGAGGAGCATGCATGGCCTATAAGTCTCCTCACTCTGACATGCCTGGCTTGTCACTCTCCACAAGGAGAAACGTTCGCACATTTTTACATGTGTTGCTCTAGTCACATCAGGAGCTGCATGTGAAATGTTGCTGGATTCATCTCACTGCGGCCACCCGCTGCTCGCTGGCATAGCAGGCTGGTGATGAAACATTGCCTGATCTACATATGGAGGGTAAAAGAGGCCTGAGAAGTACGGGACCTTTTATACCATACAGTCACATGTGATCCCAGGGTATCCTGGCTATAAGTGGTAGAGAGGAGTGATCCGTCCTTAGGCTTTTTCACATGTAGCATTTTTGCAGCGTTTTTTTCATGCAAATTTTTACCTGCGTTTTACAGAACCAGCAAAGTCTATGAGATTTCAGAAATCTTCTGCACACACATTGTTTTTTTTTTCCTGACTCTTTTGTCAAACAGCTGCATTTTTGCAAAATGCAGCATGTCACTTTTTCAGCGTTTTTCACCCATTGAAAGCTATGGGTAGTGAAAAATCGCTGCAAAAAAAATGCAGGTATCAGGTTTTGATGCATTTTTGGTGCCAAAAAATGGAGCAAAAACTATGCAAAACCTGCTTTTTGTAAACAGCTTAAACGCAGCTTAACTTATGCATTAAAAAAAACGCTGCAAAAGTGCAACATGTGAACACAGCCTTGAAGTAATAAAATGATTACACACCGCCCTGTCACTGTGCACCAGGAAACATGTCAGAATCACTTTGTATCCATGCTGTCTCCTTAGATATCTCCTGTCTGCACTGCTGTCTATGTGAGAAATGTTACATTGTGACGGCACAACTTCCTTACCTACAAAGTCATTGGGGATGGAGTAGATGTCATTGTCGGGCAGAGCGGGGCGCTGCATCCCCCACACCTCGTCCACCAGATTAGTGGGTATCGAGCGGAGAACTTTCCCAGAATCCTCCAGTAAACCGTTGTACGATTGCCAGTCATCTAGGAGAGAGACGACACCGGGTCATCGGCTTCTTACCTAGGATCCACCTTCTGGGCTACGTGGCCGCAATATACAGAATCTAGTGCGCCGGTGACTCAATGGGGAGAACGTAGAGAAATACGTCTGATCAGTCGGGATCCACAACCTCCATTCAGCTAAATCTACAATGTTTCGAGTTTCGTTGCGATTCTGTGGAGATACGAGATCGTGTTCTGCCTATAGATAAGTTCAGATCTACACCGGAAGTCTCTTCATCTACACATGTGCTGAAGAGTACAAGAGACTGCCTCCGATCGCTGCACTGACTTGTCCTCCACAGTGAGGTCCCCATTGTGATCAAGGTCAGATATCTTCACCTCTATAAAGTGACAACATACTTATAGAAAAGAGGAACGGGTCGAAGCCGATCTCATCCCCATCCTTCAGTTCTTGTAGGATCCAGGATACAACTTCAGAAGCGGAAACTGGATACAAAAGTAACTTATTAGAAGACAAACAATAATAGTGATAACAGCGAATAACAAACATCAGCGATAATGTACCGCTATAATAGTGATGACGAGATACAATATATACAAGACAGCCAAGGTTATATAACAGTATCATAATCATTAATAGGAATTATAACAATGATACTGTACAATTACTATTATTATTCCTGTTATTTGTAGGAATTCGGTCAGGAAATTCCATTCACAATGTGGATCTGATGTTCTGTGTCACACTGAGATCTCTCCAGACACAGTAACATAGACCTGGATCCATCAGGAGACACTTGCCAGTCTTCTACCATAAAGCTGCTTGAGAAGTTGCTAAATTAGGGAGTCACGCAATCTAGAAGTTGTACCAAACATTTGCAACTTTTGGTGTTTTTATGCCAAATCCAGAAACTTTTGGAAAAGTGAGTAAACTTAGCTTGTAGGAGGCATCGACACGTGCCCGCGGCAGGTTCATCATAATGTAAGCCGCAAAGGTGGTGTAAATTACGACACAAACGTCCATGACGGCATTACATTTATTGCACGAGGCAGCTGAAAGACGCGCCACATTCATTAACAATGGGATTAAGCAAAACTAGTGCACAGAAAGTGAGTCTACGTAGGTCTAAAACATTGATATACATATATAGACACGTATATACAGTACAGACCAAAAGTTTGGACACACCTTCTCATTTAAAGATTTTTCTGTATTTTCATGACTATGAAAATTGTACATTCACACTGAAGGCATCAAAACTATGAATTAACACATGTGGAATTATATACTTAACAAAAAAGTGTGAAACAACTGAAAATATGTCTTATATTCTAGGGCACTCGTTTTTCTTTACTTAGAATTTGTATTATGGCAAGAAAAAAGCAGCTAACAGTCTATTCAGTAGGACTATCAGCTGTGTATCCACCAGACTTCTGCACAACACAACTGATGGTCCCAACCCCATTTATAAGGCAAGAAATCCCACTTATTAAACCTGACAGGGCACACCTGTGAAGTGAAAACCATTTCCAGTGACTACCTCTTGAAGCTCATCAAGAGAATGCCAAGAGTGTGCAAAGCAGTCATCAAAGCAAAAGGTGGCTACTGTGAAGAACCTAGAATATAAGACATATTTTCAGTTGTTTCACACTTTTTTTGTTAAGTATATAATTCCACATGTGCTAATTCATAGTTTTGATGCCTTCAGTGTGAATGTACAATGTTCATAGTCATGAAAATACAGAAAAATCTTTAAATGAGAAGGTGTGTCCAAACTTTTGGTCTGTACTGTATACACCCACATATACAGTACAGACCAAAAGTTTGGACACACCTTCTCAAAATAAGTGGCATTTCTTGCCTTATAAATGGGGTTGGGACCATCAGTTGTGCTGTGCAGAAGCCTGGTGGATACACAGCTGATAGTCCTACTGAATACACTGTTAGAATGTGTATTATGGCAAGAAAAAAGCAGCTAAGTAAAGAAAAACGCGAGGTCATTATTACTTTAAGAAATGAAGGTCAGTCAGTCCGAAAAATTGGGCAAACTTTGAATGTGTCCCCAAGTGCAGTTGCAAAAACCATCAAGCGCTACAAAGAAACTGTCTCACATGAGGACCGCCCCAGGAAAGGAAGACCAAGAGTCACCTCTGCTTCTGAGGATAAGTTTATCCGAGTCACAAGCCTCAGAAATCACAGGTTAACAGCAGCTCAGATTAGAGACCAGGTCAATGTCACACAGAATTCTAGCAGCAGACACATCTCTACAACAACTGTTAAGAGGAGACTTTGTGCAGCAGGCCTTCATGGTAAAATAGCTGCTAGGAAACCACTGCTAAGGACAGGCAACAAGCAGAAGAGACTTGTTTGGGCTAAAGAACACAAGGAATGGACATTAGACCAATGGAAATCTGTGCTTTGGTCTGATGAGTCCAAATTTGAGATCTTTAATTCCAACCACGGTGTCTTTGTGCGACGCAGAAAAGGTGAACGGATGGACTCTACATGCCTGGTTTCCACCATGAAGCATGGAGGAGGAGGTGTGATGGTGTGGGGGTGCTTGGCTGGTGACACTGTTGGGGATTTATTCAAAATTGAAGGCATACTGAACCAGCATGGCTACCACAGCATCTTGCAGCGGCATGCTATGCCATCCGGTTTGCGTTTTGTTGGACCATCATTTATTTTTCAACAGGACAATGACCCCAAACACACTTCCAGGCTGTGTAAGGGCTATTTGACCAAGAAGGAGAGTGATGGGGGGCTACTCCAGATGACCTGGCCTCCACAGTCACCAGACCTGAACCCAATCGAGATGATTTGGGGTGAGCTGGACCGCAGAGTGAAGGCAAAAGGGCCAACAAGTGCTAAGCATCTCTGGGAACTCCTTCAAGATTGTTGGAAGACCAATTCTGGTGACTACCTTTTGAAGCTCATCAAGAGAATGCCAAGAGTGTGCAAAGCAGTCATCAAAGCAAAAGGTGGCTACTTTGAAGAACCTAGAATATAAGACATATTTTCAGTTGTTTCACACTTTTTTTGTTAAGTATATAATTCCACATGTGGTAATTCATAGTTTTGATGCCTTCAGTGTGAATGTACAATTTTCAAAGTCATGAAAATACAGAAAAATCTTTAAATGAGAAGGTGTGTCCAAACTTTTGGTCTGTACTGTACATATACACATACACCTGCTCCCCTCTCCCCAGCCCTGACTTCCCCCACACAGCTCACCTCCGGTCCAACAGGCCTCTTTAAAATGAAGATGGATGAGGACCAGAGGACTAAGCGAGAGACGGTGCAGAGGGACAGGTGAGGGCTACAGAGAGGGAGAAATTATCATTTTTATTTGGCTTTTTTAACCTTGTTCTGACCCTTTTAATACTGGCCGTCCAGCCGCCATTTATCTGAATTTGCCAAAGTAAATTGCAAACGTTAAATTCCTGTGAATCCAATTTTTTTTTTCTAAAATTCAAAGCTAAATTTGATTTTCTTATGAATTAATTTGCTCATTTCTAATTATTTATTATTATTATTCGACTATAATATAATGGGATAATACATGACATAAATCTGATGCAGAATATAATAGTAGAACCGTAACGTTATAACTACAGGATCAAGAAAACAACGGCTCCTCAGTTCTCCACTTCCTGCATTTTCTTTGCCTTTAAGATTGCTACATATTTTTCACACAGCTTTCCCAGACTCCTGAATGGCTTCTCTATACTCGCATATAATTTTTAGTAGTCGATAATTTCCCCATTTATGATATAGACTTGTAATATTCACAATGGATTTACTGACGTGTCTTCTGAAGTTCCCAGTTACAGTCCATCTCTCGCTCCGCCTGGGTCCAGTATCGGCTGTCGGTGAAGACGGCAGCTCTGGTCAGAGTCACTGCTGCGGTACCTGAAACGACAGAACAGAGATTCTCTGGAGACATCAGGGATAAAACACGCGACAAGCCTCGATAAGTCTAGAGCGTCAACTCTTATCGGAATCTTTATTTCTAATTATCGTATAACTAGAAGGGCTGTAACATTCTAATGTCCTTCCATAAGACAATATAATAAGGCCGATAGCCCATCAGATACAATGTAATAAGGCCGATCCCCCCATCAGATACAATGTAATAAGGCCGATCTCCCATCAGATACAATGTAATAAGGCCGATCCTCCATCAGATACAATGTAATAAGGCCGATCCCCCCATCAGATACATTGTAATAAGGCCGATCCCCCATCAGATACAATGTAATAAGGCCGAAACACCATCAGATACAATGTAATAAGGCCGATCCCCCATCAGAAACAATGTAATAAGGCCGATCCCCCATCAGATACAATGTAATAAGGCCGATCCCCCATCAGATACAATGTAATAAGGCCGATCTCCCATCAGATACAATGTAATAAGGCCGATCCTCCATCAGATACAATGTAATAAGGCCGATCCCCCCATCAGATACATTGTAATAAGGCCGATCCCCCATCAGATACAATGTAATAAGGCCGAAACCCCATCAGATACAATGTAATAAGGCCGATCCCCCATCATATACAATGTAATAAGGCCGATCCCCCATCAGATACAATGTAATAAAGCCGATCCCCCCATCAGATACAATGTAATAATGCCGATCCCGCATCAGATACAATGTAATAAGGCCGATCCCCCCATCAGATACAATGTAATAAGGCCGATCCCCCATCAGATACAATGTAATAAGGCCGATCCCCCATCAGATACAATGTAATAAGGCCGATCCCCCCATCAGATACAATGTAATAAGGCCGATCCCCCATCAGATACAATGTAATAAGGCCGATCCCCCATCAGATACAATGTAATAAGGTCGATCCCCCATCAGATACAATGTAATAAGGCCGATCCCCCATCAGATACAATGTAATAAGGCCGATCCCCCATCAGATACAATGTAATAAGGCCAATCCCCCATCAGATACAATGTAATAAGGCCGATCCCCCCATCAGATACAATGTAATAAGGCCGATCCCCCATCAGATACAATGTAATAAGGTCGATCCCCCATCAGATACAATGTAATAAGGCCGATCCCCCGTCAGATACAGTGTAATAAGGCCGAACCCCCACCAGATACAATGTAATAAGGCCGATCCCCCATCAGATACAATGTAATAAGGTCGATCCCCCATCAGACACAATGTAATAAGGCCGATCCCCCGTCAGATACAGTGTAATAAGGCCGATCCCCATCAGATACAATGTAATAAGGCCGATCCCCATCAGATACAATGTAATAAGGCCGATCCCCCATCAGATACAATGTAATAAGGCCGATCCCCATCAGATACAATGTAATAAGGCCGATCCCCCATCAGATACAAAGTAATAAGGCCGATCCCCCATCAGATACAATGTAATAAGGCCGATCCCTCCTCAGATATAATGTAATCAGGCCGATCCCCCGTCAGATACAATGTAATAATGCCAATCCTCCATCAGATACAATGTAATCAGGCCGATCCCCCGTCAGATACAGTGTAATAAGGCCGAACCCCCATCAGATACAATGTAATAAGGCCGATTCCCCATCAGATAAAGTGTAATAAGGCCGAACCCCCATCAGATACAATGTAATAAGGCCAATCCCCCATCAGATACAATGTAATAAGGTCGATCCCCCCATCAGATACAATGTAATAAGGCCGATCCCCCATCAGATACAATGTAATAATGCCGATCCCCCATCAGATACAATGTAATAAGGTCGATCCCCCCATCAGATAAAATGTAATAAGGCCGATCCCCCATCAGATACAAAGTAATAATGCTGATCCCCCATCAGATACAATGTAATAAGGCCGATCCCCCATCAGATACAATGTAATAATGCCGATCCCCCATCAGATACAATGTAATAAGGCCGATCCCTCATCAGATACAATGTAATCAGGCCGATCCCCCGTCAGATACAATGTAATAAGGCCGATCCCCCATCAGATACAATGTAATAAGGCCGATCCCCCATCAAATACAATGTAATAAGGCCGATCCCCCATCAGATACAATGTAATAAGGTCGAACCCCCATCAGATACAATGTAATAAGGCCGATCCCCCATTAGATACAATGTAATCAGGCCAATCCCCCGTCAGATACAGTGTAATAAGGCCGAACCCCCATTAGATACAATGTAATAAGGCCGATCCCCCGTCAGATACAATGTAATAAGGCCGATCCCCCATCAGATACAATGTGATAAGGCCGATCCCCCATTAGATACAATGTAATAAGGCCGATCCCCCGTCAGATACAGTGTAATAAGGCCGATCCCCATCAGATACAATGTAATAAGGCCGATCCCCATCAGATACAATGTAATAAGGCCGATCCCCCATCAGATACAATGTAATAAGGCCGATCCCCATCAGATACAATGTAATAAGGCCGATCCCCCATCAGATACAAAGTAATAAGGCCGATCCCCCATCAGATACAATGTAATAAGGCCGATCCCCCATCAGATACAATGTAATAATGCCGATCCCCCATCAGATACAATGTAATAAGGCCGATCCCCATCAGATACAATGTAAAAAGGCCGATCCCCCATCAGATACAAAGTAATAAGGCCGATCCCCCATCAGATACTATGTAATAAGGCCGATCCCCCATCAGATACAATGTAATAAGGCCGATCCCTCATCAGATACAATGTAATCAGGCCGATCCCCCGTCAGATACAATGTAATAAGGCCGATCCCCCATCAGATACAATGTAATAAGGCCGATCCCCCATCAAATACAATGTAATAAGGCCGATCCCCCATCAGATACAATGTAATAAGGCCGATCCCCCATTAGATACAATGTAATCAGGCCAATCCCCTGTCAGATACAGTGTAATAAGGCCGAACCCCCATTAGATACAATGTAATAAGGCCGATCCCCTGTCAGATACAATGTAATAAGGCCGATCCCCCATCAGATACAATGTGATAAGGCCAATCCCCCACCAGATACAATGTAATAAGGCCGATCCCCCATCAGATACAATGTAATAAGGCCGATCCCCCATCAGATACAATGTAATAAGGCCGATCCCATATCAGATACAATGTAATAAGGCCGATCCCCCATCAGATACAATGTAATAAGGCCGATCCCCCATCAGATACAATGTAATCAGGCCGATCCCCCATCAGATACAATGTAATAAGGCCGATCCCCCATCAGATACAATGTAATCAGGCCGATCCCCCGTCAGATACAATGTAATAAGGCCGATCCCCCATCAGATACAATGTAATAAGGCCGATCCCCCATCAGATACAATGTAATAAGGCTGATCCCCCATCAGATACAATGTAATAAGGCCGATCCCCCATCAGATATAATGTAATAAGGCCGAACCCCCATCAGATACAATGTAATAAGGCCGATTCTCCATCAGATACAATGTAATAAGGCCGATCCCCCATCAGATATAATGTAATAAGGCCGATCCCCCATCAGATACAATAATAAGGCCGATCCCCCATCAGATACAATGTAATAAGGCCGATCCCCCATCAGATACAATGTAATAAGGCCGATCCCCCATCAGATACAAAGTAATAAGGCCGATCCCCCACCAGATACAATGTAATAAGGCCGATCCCCCACCAGATACAATGTAATAAGGCCGATACCCCATCAGATAAAGTGTAATAAGGCCGAACCCCCATCAGATACAATGTAATAAGGCCAATCCCCCATCAGATACAATGTAATAAGGTCGATCCCCCCATCAGATACAATGTAATAAGGCCGATCCCCCATCAGATACAATGTAATAATGCCGATCCCCCATCAGATACAATGTAATAAGGTCGATCCCCCCATCAGATACAATGTAATAAGGTCGATCCCCCCATCAGATAAAATGTAATAAGGCCGATCCCCCATCAGATACAAAGTAATAATGCCGATCCCCCATCAGATACAATGTAATAAGGCCGATCCCCCATCAGATACAATGTAATAATGCCGATCCCCCATCAGATACAATGTAATAAGGCCGATCCCTCATCAGATACAATGTAATCAGGCCGATCCCCCGTCAGATACAATGTAATAAGGCCGATCCCCCATCAGATACAATGTAATAAGGCCGATCCCCCATCAAATACAATGTAATAAGGCCGATCCCCCATCAGATACAATGTTATAAGGTCGAACCCCCATCAGATACAATGTAATAAGGCCGATCCCCCATTAGATACAATGTAATCAGGCCAATCCCCCGTCAGATACAATGTAATAAGGCCGATCCCCCATCAGATACAATGTGATAAGGCCGATCCCCCATTAGATACAATGTAATAAGGCCGATCCCCCGTCAGATACAGTGTAATAAGGCCGATCCCCATCAGATACAATGTAATAAGGCCGATCCCCATCAGATACAATGTAATAAGGCCGATCCCCCATCAGATACAATGTAATAAGGCCGATCCCCATCAGATACAATGTAATAAGGCCGATCCCCCATCAGATACAAAGTAATAAGGCCGATCCCCCATCAGATACAATGTAATAAGGCCGATCCCCCATCAGATACAATGTAATAATGCCGATCCCCCATCAGATACAATGTAATAAGGCCGATCCCTCATCAGATACAATGTAATCAGGCCGATCCCCCGTCAGATACAATGTAATAAGGCCGATCCCCCATCAGATACAATGTAATAAGGCCGATCCCCCATCAAATACAATGTAATAAGGCCGATCCCCCATCAGATACAATGTAATAAGGTCGAACCCCCATCAGATACAATGTAATAAGGCCGATCCCCCATTAGATACAATGTAATCAGGCCAATCCCCCGTCAGATACAGTGTAATAAGGCCGAACCCCCATTAGATACAATGTAATAAGGCCGATCCCCTGTCAGATACAATGTAATAAGGCCGATCCCCCATCAGATACAATGTGATAAGGCCAATCCCCCACCAGATACAATGTAATAAGGCCGATCCCCCATCAGATACAATGTAATAAGGCCGATCCCCCATCAGATACAATGTAATAAGGCCGATCCCCCATCAGATACAATGTAATAAGGCCGATCCCCCATCAGATACAATGTAATCAGGCCGATCCCCCATCAGATACAATGTAATAAGGCCGATCCCCCATCAGATACAATGTAATCAGGCCGATCCCCCGTCAGATACAATGTAATAAGGCCGATCCCCCACCAGATACAATGTAATAAGGCCGATCCCCCACCAGATACAATGTAATAAGGCCGATACCCCATCAGATAAAGTGTAATAAGGCCGAACCCCCATCAGATACAATGTAATAAGGCCGATCCCCATCAGATACAATGTAAAAAGGCCGATCCCCCATCAGATACAAAGTAATAAGGCCGATCCCCCATCAGATACTATGTAATAAGGCCGATCCCCCATCAGATACAATGTAATAATGCCGATCCCCCATCAGATACAATGTAATAAGGCCGATCCCTCATCAGATACAATGTAATCAGGCCGATCCCCCGTCAGATACAATGTAATAAGGCCGATCCCCCATCAGATACAATGTAATAAGGCCGATCCCCCATCAAATACAATGTAATAAGGCCGATCCCCCATCAGATACAATGTAATAAGGTCGAACCCCCATCAGATACAATGTAATAAGGCCGATCCCCCATTAGATACAATGTAATCAGGCCAATCCCCTGTCAGATACAGTGTAATAAGGCCGAACCCCCATTAGATACAATGTAATAAGGCCGATCCCCTGTCAGATACAATGTAATAAGGCCGATCCCCCATCAGATACAATGTGATAAGGCCAATCCCCCACCAGATACAATGTAATAAGGCCGATCCCCCATCAGATACAATGTAATAAGGCCGATCCCCCATCAGATACAATGTAATAAGGCCGATCCCCCATCAGATACAATGTAATAAGGCCGATCCCCCATCAGATACAATGTAATAAGGCCGATCCCCCATCAGATACAATGTAATCAGGCCGATCCCCCATCAGATACAATGTAATAAGGCCGATCCCCCATCAGATACAATGTAATCAGGCCGATCCCCCGTCAGATACAATGTAATAAGGCCGATCCCCCATCAGATACAATGTAATAAGGCCGATCCCCCATCAGATACAATGTAATAAGGCTGATCCCCCATCAGATACAATGTAATAAGGCCGATCCCCCATCAGATATAATGTAATAAGGCCGAACCCCCATCAGATACAATGTAATAAGGCCGATTCTCCATCAGATACAATGTAATAAGGCCGATCCCCCATCAGATATAATGTAATAAGGCCGATCCCCCATCAGATACAATAATAAGGCCGATCCCCCATAAGATACAATGTAATAAGGCCGATCCCCCATCAGATATAATGTAATAAGGCCGATCCCCCATCAGATACAAAGTAATAAGGCCGATCCCCCACCAGATACAATGTAATAAGGCCGATCCCCCACCAGATACAATGTAATAAGGCCGATACCCCATCAGATAAAGTGTAATAAGGCCGAACCCCCATCAGATACAATGTAATAAGGCCAATCCCCCATCAGATACAATGTAATAAGGTCGATCCCCTCATCAGATACAATGTAATAAGGCCGATCCCCCATCAGATACAATGTAATAATGCCGATCCCCCATCAGATACAATGTAATAAGGTCGATCCCCCCATCAGATACAATGTAATAAGGTCGATCCCCCCATCAGATAAAATGTAATAAGGCCGATCCCCCATCAGATACAAAGTAATAATGCCGATCCCCCATCAGATACAATGTAATAAGGCCGATCCCCCATCAGATACAATGTAATAATGCCGATCCCCCATCAGATACAATGTAATAAGGCCGATCCCTCATCAGATACAATGTAATCAGGCCGATCCCCCGTCAGATACAATGTAATAAGGCCGATCCCCCATCAGATACAATGTAATAAGGCCGATCCCCCATCAAATACAATGTAATAAGGCCGATCCCCCATCAGATACAATGTTATAAGGTCGAACCCCCATCAGATACAATGTAATAAGGCCGATCCCCCATTAGATACAATGTAATCAGGCCAATCCCCCGTCAGATACAGTGTAATAAGGCCGAACCCCCATTAGATACAATGTAATAAGGCCGATCCCCCGTCAGATACAATGTAATAAGGCCGATCCCCCATCAGATACAATGTGATAAGGCCGATCCCCCATTAGATACAATGTAATAAGGCCGATCCCCCGTCAGATACAGTGTAATAAGGCCGATCCCCATCAGATACAATGTAATAAGGCCGATCCCCATCAGATACAATGTAATAAGGCCGATCCCCCATCAGATACAATGTAATAAGGCCGATCCCCATCAGATACAATGTAATAAGGCCGATCCCCCATCAGATACAAAGTAATAAGGCCGATCCCCCATCAGATACAATGTAATAAGGCCGATCCCCCATCAGATACAATGTAATAATGCCGATCCCCCATCAGATACAATGTAATAAGGCCGATCCCTCATCAGATACAATGTAATCAGGCCGATCCCCCGTCAGATACAATGTAATAAGGCCGATCCCCCATCAGATACAATGTAATAAGGCCGATCCCCCATCAAATACAATGTAATAAGGCCGATCCCCCATCAGATACAATGTAATAAGGTCGAACCCCCATCAGATACAATGTAATAAGGCCGATCCCCCATTAGATACAATGTAATCAGGCCAATCCCCCGTCAGATACAGTGTAATAAGGCCGAACCCCCATTAGATACAATGTAATAAGGCCGATCCCCTGTCAGATACAATGTAATAAGGCCGATCCCCCATCAGATACAATGTGATAAGGCCAATCCCCCACCAGATACAATGTAATAAGGCCGATCCCCCATCAGATACAATGTAATAAGGCCGATCCCCCATCAGATACAATGTAATAAGGCCGATCCCCCATCAGATACAATGTAATAAGGCCGATCCCCCATCAGATACAATGTAATAAGGCCGATCCCCCATCAGATACAATGTAATCAGGCCGATCCCCCATCAGATACAATGTAATAAGGCCGATCCCCCATCAGATACAATGTAATCAGGCCGATCCCCCGTCAGATACAATGTAATAAGGCCGATCCCCCACCAGATACAATGTAATAAGGCCGATCCCCCACCAGATACAATGTAATAAGGCCGATACCCCATCAGATAAAGTGTAATAAGGCCGAACCCCCATCAGATACAATGTAATAAGGCCAATCCCCCATCAGATACAATGTAATAAGGTCGATCCCCCCATCAGATACAATGTAATAAGGCCGATCCCCCATCAGATACAATGTAATAATGCCGATCCCCCATCAGATACAATGTAATAAGGTCGATCCCCCCATCAGATACAATGTAATAAGGTCGATCCCCCCATCAGATAAAATGTAATAAGGCCGATCCCCCATCAGATACAAAGTAATAATGCCGATCCCCCATCAGATACAATGTAATAAGGCCGATCCCCCATCAGATACAATGTAATAATGCCGATCCCCCATCAGATACAATGTAATAAGGCCGATCCCTCATCAGATACAATGTAATCAGGCCGATCCCCCGTCAGATACAATGTAATAAGGCCGATCCCCCATCAGATACAATGTAATAAGGCCGATCCCCCATCAAATACAATGTAATAAGGCCGATCCCCCATCAGATACAATGTTATAAGGTCGAACCCCCATCAGATACAATGTAATAAGGCCGATCCCCCATTAGATACAATGTAATCAGGCCAATCCCCCGTCAGATACAGTGTAATAAGGCCGAACCCCCATTAGATACAATGTAATAAGGCCGATCCCCCGTCAGATACAATGTAATAAGGCCGATCCCCCATCAGATACAATGTGATAAGGCCGATCCCCCATTAGATACAATGTAATAAGGCCGATCCCCCGTCAGATACAGTGTAATAAGGCCGATCCCCATCAGATACAATGTAATAAGGCCGATCCCCATCAGATACAATGTAATAAGGCCGATCCCCCATCAGATACAATGTAATAAGGCCGATCCCCATCAGATACAATGTAATAAGGCCGATCCCCCATCAGATACAAAGTAATAAGGCCGATCCCCCATCAGATACAATGTAATAAGGCCGATCCCCCATCAGATACAATGTAATAATGCCGATCCCCCATCAGATACAATGTAATAAGGCCGATCCCTCATCAGATACAATGTAATAAGGTCGATCCCCCATCAGATACAATGTAATAAGGTCGAACCCCCATCAGATACAATGTAATAAGGCCGATCCCCCATCAGATACAATGTAATCAGGCCGATCCCCCGTCAGATACAATGTAATAAGGCCGATCCCCCATCAGATACAATGTAATAAGGCCGATCCCCCATCAAATACAATGTAATAAGGCCGATCCCCCATCAGATACAATGTAATAAGGTCGAACCCCCATCAGATACAATGTAATAAGGCCGATCCCCCATTAGATACAATGTAATCAGGCCAATCCCCCGTCAGATACAGTGTAATAAGGCCGAACCCCCATTAGATACAATGTAATAAGGCCGATCCCCTGTCAGATACAATGTAATAAGGCCGATCCCCCATCAGATACAATGTGATAAGGCCAATCCCCCACCAGATACAATGTAATAAGGCCGATCCCCCATCAGATACAATGTAATAAGGCCGATCCCCCATCAGATACAATGTAATAAGGCCGATCCCCCATCAGATACAATGTAATAAGGCCGATCCCCCATCAGATACAATGTAATAAGGCCGATCCCCCATCAGATACAATGTAATAAGGCCGATCCCCCATCAGATACAATGTAATCAGGCCGATCCCCCGTCAGATACAATGTAATAAGGCCGATCCCCCATCAGATACAATGTAATAAGGCCGATCCCCCATCAGATACAATGTAATAAGGCCGATCCCCCATCAGATATAATGTAATAAGGCCGAACCCCCATCAGATACAATGTAATAAGGCCGATTCTCCATCAGATACAATGTAATAAGGCCGATCCCCCATCAGATATAATGTAATAAGGCCGATCCCCCATCAGATACAATAATAAGGCCGATCCCCCATAAGATACAATGTAATAAGGCCGATCCCCCATCAGATACAATGTAATAAGGCCGATCCCCCATCAGATACAAAGTAATAAGGCCGATCCCCCACCAGATACAATGTAATAAGGCCGATACCCCATCAGATACAATGTAATAAGGCCGAACCCCCATCAGATACAATGTAATAATGCCAATCCCCAATCAGATACAATGTAATAAGGCCGATCCCCCGTCAACTACAATGTAATAAGGCCGATCCCCCATCAGATACAATGTAATAAGGCCGATCCCCCATCAGATACAATGTAATAAGGCCGATCCCCCATCAGATACAATGTAATAATGCCAATCCCCCATCAGATACAATGTAATAAGGCAGATCCCCCGTCAGATAAAATGTAATAAGGCCGATCCCCCATCAGATACAATGTAATAAGGCCGATCCCCCATCAGATACAATGTAATAAGGCCGATCCCCCACCAGATACAATGTAATAAGGCCGATCCCCCACCAGATACAATGTAATAAGGCCGATCCCCCATCAGATACAATGTAATAAGGCCGATCCCCCATCAGATACAATGTAATAAGCCCGATCCCCCTTCAGATACAATGTAATAAGGCCGATCCCCCATCAGATACAATGTAATAAGGCCGATCCCCCATCAGATACAATGTAATAATGCCGATCCCCCATCAGATACAATGTAATAAGGCCGATCCCTCATCAGATACAATGTAATAAGGTCGATCCCCCATCAGATACAATGTAATAAGGTCGAACCCCCATCAGATACAATGTAATAAGGCCGATCCCCCATCAGATACAATGTAATCAGGCCGATCCCCCGTCAGATACAATGTAATAAGGCCGATCCCCCATCAGATACAATGTAATAAGGCCGATCCCCCATCAAATACAATGTAATAAGGCCGATCCCCCATCAGATACAATGTAATAAGGTCGAACCCCCATCAGATACAATGTAATAAGGCCGATCCCCCATTAGATACAATGTAATCAGGCCAATCCCCCGTCAGATACAGTGTAATAAGGCCGAACCCCCATTAGATACAATGTAATAAGGCCGATCCCCTGTCAGATACAATGTAATAAGGCCGATCCCCCATCAGATACAATGTGATAAGGCCAATCCCCCACCAGATACAATGTAATAAGGCCGATCCCCCATCAGATACAATGTAATAAGGCCGATCCCCCATCAGATACATTGTAATAAGGCCGATCCCCCATCAGATACAATGTAATAAGGCCGATCCCCCATCAGATACAATGTAATAAGGCCGATCCCCCATCAGATACAATGTAATAAGGCCGATCCCCCATCAGATACAATGTAATCAGGCCGATCCCCCGTCAGATACAATGTAATAAGGCCGATCCCCCATCAGATACAATGTAATAAGGCCGATCCCCCATCAGATACAATGTAATAAGGCCGATCCCCCATCAGATATAATGTAATAAGGCCGAACCCCCATCAGATACAATGTAATAAGGCCGATTCTCCATCAGATACAATGTAATAAGGCCGATCCCCCATCAGATATAATGTAATAAGGCCGATCCCCCATCAGATACAATAATAAGGCCGATCCCCCATAAGATACAATGTAATAAGGCCGATCCCCCATCAGATACAATGTAATAAGGCCGATCCCCCATCAGATACAAAGTAATAAGGCCGATCCCCCACCAGATACAATGTAATAAGGCCGATACCCCATCAGATACAATGTAATAAGGCCGAACCCCCATCAGATACAATGTAATAATGCCAATCCCCAATCAGATACAATGTAATAAGGCCGATCCCCCGTCAACTACAATGTAATAAGGCCGATCCCCCATCAGATACAATGTAATAAGGCCGATCCCCCATCAGATACAATGTAATAAGGCCGATCCCCCATCAGATACAATGTAATAATGCCAATCCCCCATCAGATACAATGTAATAAGGCCGATCCCCCATCAGATAAAATGTAATAAGGCCGATCCCCCATCAGATACAATGTAATAAGGCCGATCCCCCATCAGATACAATGTAATAAGGCCGATCCCCCACCAGATACAATGTAATAAGGCCGATCCCCCACCAGATACAATGTAATAAGGCCGATCCCCCATCAGATACAATGTAATAAGGCCGATCCCCCATCAGATACAATGTAATAAGCCCGATCCCCCTTCAGATACAATGTAATAAGGCCGATCCCCCATCAGATACAATGTAATAAGGCCGATCTCCCATCAGATACAATGTAATAAGGCCGATCCCCCATCAGATACAATGTAATAAGGCCGATCCCCCATCAGATACAATGTAATAAGGCCGATCCCCCATCAGATACAATGTAATAAGGCCGATCCCCCATCAGATACAATGTAATAAGGCCGAACCCCCATCAGATACAATGTAATAAGGCCGATCCCCCATCAGATACAATGTAATAAGGCCGATCCCCCACCAGATACAATGTAATAAGGCCGATCCCCCACCAGATACAATGTAATAAGGCCGATCCCCCATCAGATACAATGTAATAAGCCCGATCCCCCATCAGATACAATGTAATAAGGCCGATCCCCCATCAGATACAATGTAATAAGGCCGATCTCCCATCAGATACAATGTAATAAGGCCGATCCCCCATCAGATACAATGTAATAAGGCCGATCCCCCATCAGATACAATGTAATAAGGCCGATCCCCCATCAGATACAATGTAATAAGGCCGATCCCCCATCAGATACAATGTAATAAGGCCGATCCCCCACCAGATACAATGTAATAAGGCCGATCCCCCATCAGATACAATGTAATAAGGCCGATCCCCCATTAGATACAATGTAATAAGGCCGATCCCCCCATCAGATACAATGTAATAAGGCCGATCCCCCACCAGATACAATGTAATAAGGCCGATCCCCCATCAGATACAATGTAATAAGGCCGATCCCCCATCAGATACAATGTAATAAGGCCAATCCCCCATCAGATACAATGTAATAAGGCCGATCCCCCATCAGATACAATGTAATAAGGCCGATCCCCCATCAGATACAATGTAATAAGGCCGATCCCCCACCAGATACAATGTAATCAGGCCGATCCCCCATCAGATACAATGTAATAAGGCCGATCCCCCATTAGATACAATGTAATAAGGCCGATCCCCCACCAGATACAATGTAATAAGGCCGATCCCCCATCAGATACAATGGAATAAGGCCGATCCCCCATCAGATACAATGGAATAAGGCCGATCCCCCATCAGATACAATGTAATAAGGCCGATCCGCCATCAGATACAATGTAATAAGGCCGATCCCCCATCAGATACAATGTAATAAGGCCGATCCCCCATCAGATACAATGTAATAAGGCCGATCCCCCACCAGATACAATGTAATAAGGCCGATCCCCCATCAGATACAATGTAATAAGGCCGAACCCCCATCAGATACAATGTAATAAGGCCGAACCCCCATCAGATACAATGTAATAAGGCCGATCCCCCATCAGATACAATGTAATAAGGCCGAACCCCCATCAGATACAATGTAACTTTTGCTGTTGATTCCGTTTCTCTCCTTCTCTCACAGATAAAGTGCAGGTTCCTCATCTGTCTGTGAATCATCCACTCATGACGTCCTGCGGTCACTCAGGGAAACTCCCACTGGTGACTTTGTACAATAGTAAGTGAAGTAAGAGACAGGACGGTTCTGACCGGCACCACCGGCTGCTGGGACAAGTCGGCCCCTTCTCGTCTCTGTCACCCCCGACATGGTGATCTGGTCTGAGCTTCCTTATTCGAGGGCCCGTGTCGGGGGCTCGGTGGTAATTTTGGGGGTCCTCACCTGAGACAGAGAGCACAGAATCTACAGGGAGTAGTAGTCCATGTATGATGATGATTACTATGGGCACCGGTCACAGTTTACAGTGAATACAATGTGACAATGACTGGTGTAGATATCGTCCACCACGTTGGCAGTGCTGGTGCAATGTCACCATTTCACTGACTGGTGACGTCCGGCTCCTTCTAGTGCTGAGGATTCGGTACCTGAGGATCCGGTGAAGCCGGTCAGCCATTGTCTGCGCTTCTCGCGGGTCGCGGTGTATTCTCCCTGAATATACAATGGAAAATGAGATTAGAAAGAAAACAACTTCCACATCTGCTCTGAATCTGTCCAACATGGTGGCGCTATTCTAATGTATGTCACTTTCCTATTATCTCCATTTACATCGTGACTCCGGCTACATGCGGCTCTGTCCTCCCTACAATCATAACACAGATGCACATAGGAACTGCCCACACAAGCAAAGGCATCTCCTTAAATACTCTGTGCTGGTGAAGCCCCTCGATGGACATAGAAACTGCCCACAAAAGCAGACATTTCTCCTTAAATGCTCTGTGCTGCTGGGGACCCTGCCTTTTCAGCTACGTAACTTAGAGCCACTTACCTCCCACACGATCAGTTCACTCATTTCCTGAAATACTCTGTGCTGCTGGGGGCTCTACCGCTTCCATTGTGTAACTCATCTCCTGCTCCTCCACTAAGTAACTCTGTCTATGACGCCCCACAATATCATTACTTAGTTTTCCCGATTGCACCATCATCATCTTCATGTGTGATCCTGCTAATCACCCAGAAGACATCGCATTATTCCTCACCAGGTGCGGGTCAGTGGCTGGGATAATATAAGCCGAGACGTTGTTCATCCTCATTTGCTGGCGAAGATTGTTCAGGTCTTCAGTGGAGATTTTTGCAGTTGGTGGAATATACTGGATATGAAATAAAGAGAGAGAATAAGAAATCATGAAGGTCAAAAAATGATGAGCAGATCGATAAAGAAGAAAAGACACAAAAATGACGAGAGATAAGAGCCAAGCCATGAAAAGAAAGAAAAGGACTGAAAAGTGGAGAAAAAGGAGAAAGAGAAAGAAAAAAGGAAAGAGGAAGAAGGAGAAGGAAGAGGAGACAATAAAGAAGAGCAGAAAGAGAAAGAAGAGATTATGGAGAATGACAGTAAGAAAAATAAAAGGGAAGAGGAAAAGGAAAGAAAATTAAGAGCAAGAAAAAGAAGAAAAAGTAGAACATGAAGTATAAAGAAGTAAAAAGGCCAGCACAGAGGATTAGGAGAAAGAGAAAGAAGGAGGAAGAGGAGAAGATGAAGAATAGCAGGAAGGAGAGGAAGTACAAAGTGAGCAAGGATAGAGAAAATGAAAGAAAAGAAAGAAGAGGAAAACTAAAATAAAACAAGAAAGAAAAGTAAAGGAAAGAGGAGAATGAAGAAAAGAATAATGAGCAGAAAGAGGGAAAAAAGAAAAACAAGAAGAAATAGGAGAATAAAGAAAGGATGATGGAGAATGGCAAGAAAGAAATAGAGAGTGAAGGAAAGAAAGAGAAAATATAGAAAGATTGAAGATGCACAAGGAAGGGAAAAGAAAGAGGAAACAATTTGGATCAGTAGAATAAGATGAGCAGCAAAAATGAAGAATAAAAGGAGAAAGGGACCGCGAGGAAAAAAGAAGAACAAAAAAATAGATGAGAGCAAGAGTAAGAAAGTAAAGGAGGAGAATGAGGAGAAAAAAAAGAAGAATGAAGCAAAAAAGAGCAAGAAAAAAGAAGGTAAGGGATTAAAGGATAGAAAGAATGACCAAGAAGAAGAATGAGAAAGGGAACAAGAAAAGACAAGGAGAAGAAAAAGGAAAAAGAATGAAAAGATAGAGCAAGAAAATAAAAGATTCAATGAGAAGAAAAAGGATAAAAAGACTTGAGAAAACATAAGGAGAAGAAAAAGAAGCAGAATGAAGAGAAGGAAACATCAGAGAAGAACTACAACAAAAGTAAAAGAGAGAAGGAAGAAAGGAGAAAAATTAGGAAGATTAACAAAAACAATAAAGGACAAAGAAGAAGGATAAAGAAAAGTGCGAATGAGAAGAAGAAATAAGTTAGATATAGAGGAGGCTGGAAAAACAAGAAGACAAAGATGGCAGAAAATTAGAAGACAAAAAATGCAAGAAAGAGAAGGAAGGAAATGTCATGGACGTGATCACCCCACGAGACTGATCCTTTTCAGCCGTCATACCAGGAACGTAAGCAAACACTGCCAAACACATCAGATTAATGTCCGCTGGGCCCACTGAGGCGGCAGAAGTTGTCATCTGTCTTACGTTATGGGGTCTAAGTGAGTCAGGGAAAGAAGGATCGGACCTGTGCAGTTTCACCATTAAGGCCACGGCCTCACTATCAGTATTTGGTCAGTATTTTTTTCTCAGGTGAGGAACAATCAGAGAAAAGCTATAATAGAAACAAGTCACCAATTCTGCATTTATCACCCACTCCTGAGAACAAATACTGACCGAATACTGACCAAATACTGATAGTGGGGCCGTGGCCTTAGGCCCTGATTCATCACGACTGGCATTCTGTAAGCCCGTCTTGGTGAAGGGTGTTTGCTCCTCTTTATGAATTTGGCGCGTCCTTCGGCTGCTTTGCGCCACCAGAACAATGTATCGCAGTCAGGGGCCGGAGTACATCTCTGCCGTAATTCACACTTGTGGCATGAATTATGAGAAATTTGCAAACTGCGCTTCTTACCTTGAACATCTGCATAAATTTCAAAAATTTGGCGGCACTGACTGGGATTGGCATAAAAATGACAAGTCACAACATTTTCCTGCAACTAAAAGTTCTGCAGAAAGTGTGTAACATTACCAGGAGTTTTGCGCCAGAATTCGGGTCCAAAATTGTATTTTTTAACAATGTGAGATAAATGACTCCCAAAAGAATCTTGTATGACAGTTATGTAAAGTGTCTGGCCATGAGATTTTATAGTACTGTGGCCACACACAGTGTATGTCAGATGAAGATGGATGAAAGGTTTGAAAGCCACGCCCTGCGCACGGTCATATCTACGCCGCTCTGCCCTGTCTAACGGTCAATTTGTCATTTTTTTCCACAAAATTTTGTAAACAACAATCAGTAAACAAGAAAGAAGACAGAAGAAAGTAACACATGGCTGCAGGATCAGAGGAAACAGGGTTTGTTTTCTAGTCTGTAAACATGGAAACATCTAGGTCTGAATAGGAGCTGCATACACAAAACGGTAGAATATTTAGACAAGTTGAAAAATTGACTTTATCTTTTACATTTGAGATGCTCTGCAGCAATGAATGAAACATCTGGTTGCAAACAATTTAATGTGAATGTTACAGTAGAGATTCTTCTGATTTTAGTCTCTAGGAGGGGAGCACTGTGTTTCCTTGTTAGTTAAATGTAGCATTTGTTTCCTGATGGAGAAATATTGGAAACACACACTTTCTTGCTGTAACAATCTGCACTTTGCACTTTAATGGCACTACAATGATGATGGGCATAACCTTTACTTTATAAGTTATTACAGTCTCCAGAAGGTAAAGGAATACGACCTGTCCCCAAAAACCAGAGGAGCTGCATCCAGAGCCTTGTGTGTGTCTTACTATCTGGTCTTATCAAAGCCTCCAGCTACATAACCAGCACTGACCTCCTCACCTCTATTGATAATGAGATGGCTTTTCTGCCCCAGTCTATACAGCACAGCTGGCAAGTGAGCTGCAGAAAGCAGAAAGTGTCAGTGTGCTCTAGTGATATGATTATTACTGTGCACAGCAAGAGAACAAAACTCAGATCATTAATATGAATCTATTAGTGATGAGCGAGCATGCTCACTACTGCTCGGTGCTCGCCCGAGAATCTCACTGCTCGACACTCCTCAATACTCACCCGATCATCACCCTGCTCGACATGATCGGCGAGTATTTCCGGGTTGCTCGGCGGGAGCTCGGGTCCCCTCCCTGCATGTTTGGCGCTCTTTACAGAGCCAATGAACATGCAGGGATTGCCAGCCAGTCACTGTAATGCCGTAGCCATGTTGGTTGTGGCATTACAGTGATTGGCTGGCCGCACAGCATCATCAGGTGTATATCAGACCTGGCGCCGCCATGCTCGTCACAGTCACTCCGGAATCAGACAGTGTAGGGAGAGGAGCTGCTGCTGAGCTAGGGAGAGATTTGCCTGTTTATAGTTAGTATAGGTATTCCACAACATATATACAGTAGTGTTGAGCCACCCCCGTAGTGTTCGAGTTCGGTTCGGTTCGTCGAACACCTTCGAACACCGTTAAAACCAATGGCAGGCAAACAAAAACACATAGAAACACATAGAAAACACCTTCAAAGGTGTCCAAAAGCTGACAAACTGCTCAGAAGACATAACTAACACATGGAAAAGTGACAAGTACATATAGTCATGCGAAAAGAAAAGAGGTGGAGGAGTAAAAGGAGGGGGAGACACAGATATAGGCATGTCATGCCCTTCTAAAATCCAAAAAGTGAGAAGCCGACACGTTCAGTCCGCTCCTGCCCGTGCCACCTCCGTGTCGCCGGGTTTGTGCCAGAGCCGCGGTGAACCCTGACGGCCAGCCCCCCTCTCCCAATACTGGTGCCTGTCCGCTGGTGGGTCAAGCGAGCCCCCCTGTGGTGGAGGCAGCTCTAAGCTTTTTAATTTAAATTGTCTCTCTAATTTGAATGAATACACTTTAAATCCATTTACAAGGATCTATTGGAGGGCAAGTCTCATGCCAGCAGCCGCGTAATTCCAGCTCCAGTAGCGTCCACTAAAGCTGCTGCAGTTAAAAAGCTTTTAGAAGGATCGAGCTCGGCTGTCCACCGCAAGGCATCCTACTGCCAGTCCCAGCCCCTATGCCTTGGGGTGCCTCCTGATGCTCTTCACTGAGTATCCCGTGGTCCCGAAGCATTTCCTTTGAAAAAATTAAGTGTCAAAACTACAGGTGGTGTAGCTTGCTTAACAGCCGGGATAATCCGCTGACTAGCAGACACTGCTACTAGGCACAAAGTATTTCCTGGGCTAGATGTGACGCGCCCCTGGGCCTGAGTCGCGCAGCGTTGCGCACGCGGGAACCTACCCGGAGCCGGATCGGATAGGGGTAGTAGTTTCGTGGCGATGACCCGGTCCGTGCCCAGGGAGTCAGACTAAGTGGCGGTATATTAGCAGTAGATGTAGGACGACTACGCCACCCGTTGAATGCAGCTATGGAGCTGCCACTGCAGGGCAGACCGCTGAGGCCGGTGGAAGGATGGTGCAGCGTGGATGGTGTAACCCCCAACGGGAGGGGTATGGCCTCAGGGCAGCCGACGTGGATGATGGGGGTAGCAGGAACCACTCAGAGACGATGCGGTGTAGTTCAGGGTCTTTACTGGTGACAAAGATAGACCCTCCCGGAGTACTGGCTAGCGGTCGGGGCCTGGTCAGTCCTTGAGCAGATGGGATCCCCCTTGGCCAGGCGGATTTGTAGGCCTCCCCAACTAATTGTACTCTTCTGGCTTCCTTGCTAGAGGCGGGTAAAGGTAGCCCACGTCCCTGAGTGTACCGTGTGGTGCTCACCCGTATGGCCGGTGACTCGGGGCCTTCTAGTGGCTTCCGCTCCACGACGGCGGTGCTGGTCCCACGCGTGTGACCGTGCCTTCGGGTTTCTTGGCCAGAGGACCTGAAATCCCCTGCCGGTCGGTTTCTGCTGCTGGGTCAGGGTTAATCCCCACAGCCTCGGACTCCGGGTCCGGTGGTAACTCTTCAATCAGGGCGAGCTCTTCAGCTGCCAGCTCCTGATTCCTTTTAGCACTGCTCCCACTGAGCTCCTGATCTTTCTTTCCTAAGCTGCTCCTCTTCTTCTCTCCAACCCTGCCTCAGCCCCAGTTTTATATAGGGGAAGTCCTTCCCCTCCCAGGACCGGGCAGGAGGTGTGGCATGAATAGGATTCCTGACCAAGAGACCTCCCACCTGCTCTCAGACATAACATTGCTATTACTGTGGAGACCAGACCCCTGGGGTGCCACATTCCCCCCTAGTGAAAGTTAGTACTCCGGGACTAAACATACTTTTGTAAACATAACAAGGTGCAAACAATACCATTCTGATAGAGACAACACATAAGGTGGTCACGGCGTGTCCGCAACCGGGTGTAACTTTTGAGGAAAACAAGGGTGTCCATTTCACCAACACAGGGAGACGTAACCAGGTAGGGGTCTGTCCTGCCCCGAGTCCTTAACAGTCTTTCAGTCCGTCCTGGGTTACGCTCCAACTATATGCACAAAGGATTCCCGGTAAATCCACCAAAGACTCCTATAAATAACTAGAAACACATAATTATACACAAGCAACAATAAACAGGTAAACATTAATAAAATAGCTTGAACATTTAGATCCTCCACCGTATGGGCAGCTGGCCTCTAGTGACCCTAGTGGACCTACGGAGCTGGTTGATTGGTCCTGAGCTACAGGGTATAGGAGCTGTCAAGGGTAAACTGGGCAGCCATCTACGGACTCTTTGGCTCACTAGGGGTATGGCAGGCTCACTATAAGCAGAGGGTTGATTTTCCTGGTCTGCTTGTGTGGGGCCTTCTGCCTCCTGGACCGGCTGTTCTTCCAGTTCTACCTGTGTCTCCGTAGGCACTTGGGATGCTGGTTGGAGGAACGTGAGGACGGGTACCACAACAGCACCATTGACTTGAGTCCAAGACCGAGGGAAGTCTCCGAGCACAGTACTAACCATATCTTCCCTTTCCTCTACGGGTCGAGGGTCCTCTTGTTCCTCTTCAGGGTTCCGTAGCTGTTCGGGACACTTCTTTAGGTGATCCCGGGATACAATGGCTGTGGTTTCCCCTCCGTCTTTACTGATTGTACAGATCTTTGGGTTGTCGTGGCTTGAGGGCAGTACGGTGTACGGGTCCTTCTCCCATTGGTCGTCCAACTTGTGGAGCCGTCTTTTCCTCTTCAAGACCTGCTCTCCGGGCACCAGGGGAACAGCGGGAGCATACTGGTTGTAAGTTTTCTCTTGTCTTTCCCTAGCTTGACAGAGACTACGCTCCACGCTCTCCTGTACTTTTCGGTATTGCTGCTGCCTCTCTGTGTCCCAGTTGGCTTCTGGTGAAGTGTCCTCGGGTGTCAGGACTCCCATCTCCAGATCAACAGGAAGCTTACCAGGTCTTGCCCTCATTAGGTAAGCCGGGGTACAGTTGGTGGAACCTACAGGGATGTGGTTGTATAGGTCCACCAGGTCGGGCAGCTTCTCAGGCCACAGACTGCGTTCCTCCAGGGGCAATGTTTTCAGGAGATCTATCACCACCTGGTTCATTTTCTCACAAAGTCCATTAGTTTGCGGGTGATAGGGTGTTGTTCTTATCTTCCGGCATCCATACAGGGTGCAGAACTCCTGGAATACCTCCGCTTCAAAGGCAGGCCCCTGGTCCGTCAGCACCTGCTCCGGGTATCCATGCGGACGGCAGAAGTGCTGCTGGAAGGCTCTAGCTGCTGTGTGAGCCGTTAAGTCCTTGACGGGGACGACAACCAAGAACCGGGAGTAGTGATCCACGATGGTTAACGCGTAGACGTAGCCACTTCTGCTTGGGGTCAGTTTTACATGATCCAAGGCTACCAGTTCCAACGGCTGTCTGGTGATGATGGACTGCAGGGGAGTCTTCTGGCTGGCACGGTCCCTCCTTCTTAAGTTGCATGGGCCACAGTCTCTGCACCACCTCTCGATGGTTCCTCTCATGCCTACCCAGTGGAACCGCCCGCGCAGCAGGAACTCCAGCTTCTTCCATCCGAAATGCCCAGCTCCGTCGTGGTATGCCTCCATCACCATAGCTGCGTCTCTTCTTGGCACCACTACTTGCCAGATTAGTTCATGCGTCCGGGAGTTAACCATTCTGCGGCACAACTTTCCCTTGTAAAGGAACAGTCGACTCTTCTCAGCCCACAGTTGCTTGGCTTCCTCCGGAGCGTCTGGGTCAAGGCGTGCATCTGGCCGAGTCAGCATCTCCTTTACCAGACGGACGGCAGGGTCACTATCTTGCGTCTCCGCCCAGTTGTAATGAGGTAAGGGGTTGAACGTAGCGGTTTGCTTACTTCTTACACGGTGGGAATACTGGATAGTCCCATTACGGTGGAACGCGGGGAGCTCAACTTCTTCCAGTTCCTCTGAATCTTCCCCTACGTCCGGTAGGTTTGGCATCCTGGACAGGGCGTCTGCGTTGGTATTGGAGCGTCCTGCCCGGTATTTGATTGTAAACTCATAGATGGACAAGCGGGCCATCCATCTCTGCTCTAGGGCACCGAGTCTTGCAGTGTCCAGGTGTGTCAACGGGTTGTTATCCGTGTACACGGTGAACCGGGAAGAAGCGAGGTAGTGCTTAAAGCGTTCGGTGACTGCCCACACCACTGCCAGGAACTCTAGCTTAAATGAGCTGTAATTCTCAGGGTTTCTTTCGGTGGGTCGCAGTTTTCGGCTGGCGTAAGCAATTACCCGTTCTTTCCCCTGCTGGATCTGGGATAGTACGGCTCCTAGCCCGATGTTACTGGCGTCGGTGTAGAGGATAAAGGGCTGGCTATAATCAGGGTACACCAGGATTTCATCCCCCGTGAGGGCCATCTTCAGCTGGCGGAAGGACTCTTCTTCCAACTTCTCCCATCTGAAGGGCGGCTTCTGGTTCTTGGCCTTCCTGGACTGGCCTATCAGGAGGTCCTGCATAGGAGCTGCCTTTTTGGTGAAACCGGGAATGAACCTTCGGTAGTAGCCTACCAACCCGAGGAACTGCCTCACTTCCTTTACGCTGGAGGGGCTTGGCCATTCCTTAATTGCGGTGATCTTATCAGGGTCGGGAGCCACTCCGTCAGCACTCACCACGTGTCCCAGGTACTGCACCTTTGGCTTCAGGAGGTGACACTTAGAAGGTTTCACCTTTAGGCCGTAACTTGCCAGAGCTTCAAACACTTCCGCCAGGTGCTTCAGGTGGTCCTCGTAGGTCTTGGAGTAGACGATGACATCGTCCAGGTATAACAGGACCGTCTCAAAGTTCCGGTGTCCCAGACAGCACTCCATCAATCGCTGGAAGGTTCCTGGTGCGTTGCAGAGTCCAAATGGCATGCAGGTAAACTCGCTAAGTCCCATCGGGGTGGTGAATGCGGTCTTCTCCCGATCCGCCTCTGCTACAGGAACCTGCCAGTACCTGCTAGTGAGATCCAAGGTGGAGAAGAAGTTAGCAGATTTTAAAGCAGCCAAAGACTCCTCTATTCTTGGTAAGGGGTACGCATCTTTGTGTGTGATACGGTTAATTTTCCGGTAATCTACACACATTCTCATGGTGTTGTCTTTCTTTTTGACCAAGACTAGTGGAGCTGCCCAGGGGCTACAGCTATCCCTGATTACCCCAGCCTCCTTCATGTCTCTAAGCATCCCCTTGGCATGTTGGTAGTGTGCAGGGGGTACGGGCCGATACCTCTCTTTTATGGGAGGATGGTCTCCCGCGGGGATGTGGTGTTCTACCCCCTTGACTCGCCCGAAGTCTAACGGGTGTTTACTAAACACTCTCTCGTACTCTTGAACCACCCGGTAGACTCCCTGTTTCTGGTGGGAGGGAGTGGAGTCAGTACCCAAATGTAGTTGCTGACACCAATCCTCCATTATTTTCTCAGAGCCGTTACCTTCCTCCGGATGAGATGGAGGCAAGGGTTCCACAGACTGTATAGAATTTTGGTTGATAGTATATAATTTGGCTAGCGTAGCATACCGGGGCAGGTATACTTCCCTTTTCCCAATATTTATTATGCGAACGGGTACCCTCCCATGGCGTACATCAACTACCCCCCGGGCTGTCAAAATGGTGGGCCTACTGTCTGAGTAGACTGGCTCTACCATGGCCTGGTAATCTCTACCTCTCAGACCAATAGCTGCCCGGCACCAAATCATCATTTCACTTTTCGGGGGTATGGCAATAGGGAAAGGGTCACACATTCTTACGCTACCAATCTCACCGCCGGAGAGTTCCACTTGTTGCCGTCGCATCAGTGCCCGGATCTCTTTCTGGAGCACTCGCTGCTGGCCGGAGCTGGCGTTCTTGGCAACCTGCTGTAAAATGAAAATCACCTCTGCAAGACAATTTTCAATCACATTAGTTCCTAGAGTTATCTTTGGGTGACTCTCGCGCTTGTCAATGTCCACAATGATCAGTCCCTGTGCTGCCAGTTCGACTCTACCGATTTTAATGGTCATTTCTTTAAATCCGATCTGCGGCACGGGTTGACCATTGCTGGCAATGATACTCAAGTCGTCATCAGGGTAGCGGGTTATATCCGAGTCATTCCAGTACTGCTTGAAGAGCACGTACGGGATGGTGGTGACCTGTGACCCGGTGTCCAGTAGGGCACTCATAGGAATGCCATCCAGTACCACAGGCAAGACTGGACGTCCTCCCACATATTTGTCGCGCCAGTTCGATGGGCCTGGTGATCTTATTCCTAGGGGTTGGCCCTCTACCCCAGGTTGTGCCAGTTTAAAGGACAGTACCTTGCCATATGTCCGGGTTGATTGCAGCGGCGGCAGATGGGTTGTCCGCCCTCGTTGTATCGGTCGCTGGGTCTTCCTCTGGCCGGTGGGGTCCTCCTTGGTCGACGCCACGGGATGTCCTCCGGTCCGGATGCCAGCTGGATCTTCCCTGGAGTGGAAACCTGTAAAGACTGCACAGTTCGGGTTAGCGCAGCAACGCTTTTAGCTAGCTCTTGGACCTGATGGTGCAGGTCTGGAGCCGGGTCATTGTTCAAAGCCTGCGCATCAGCCCCCACAGGCCCGGCCGACAAGGGCGCCGCCTCCTGGTGGTAAGTGATAGCTGGGCGCCTGTGGGTCACAACGCCACCCGGTGCCGGTTCTCGGAGCACCCGGATGGCTCTGTCCTTGAACTGTGCAAAGTCCAGATGAGGATCCTGTAAGGCTATGGCCCGCAACTGGGTTCGGTGGACATTGCAATATAGTCCCTCTATAAATTGTTCGGTCAACAGCCTGTCCTCGTTTCCCACGCTGTCGGGGTCAGTCTGCTTAATGGCTCTCAGGGCCTCTTGTAGGTTTAGTGCATAGTCCCTTATACTCTCATGTGCTCGCTGCTTGCACCCATAGAATTTAAGCTTAATCTCGGCTGAGGTGCGGGTATCAAAGGTGTCCCTCAGCCGGGTTAGTATCCCCGCGACAGTCCTCCTCCCAGGTGGCCAGGACTTTACCTCCCTTTGGGCTGCCCCGGTTAGTTGGGCCACCAGGATGCTCACTTTTTGCTCCTCTGTGAGGGGGTACACCTGGAAGAGGCTATCCAGCTTTTCTCTAAAGTCATTCAGGGTATGTGACTCCCCTGAGTATTGGGGTAGCCAGGCTGCTCCCGGGATATAGGGCATGGTAAAAGGCATGACTGCAGCAGCGCTGGCGCTGGCGGGGGTTGAGGCAGTGAAGCTCTCCTCCGTATCCGACATCTTCCTCCCCCCTAGTGGACCGTGGCCTACCTTGCGATGATCCTCTTCCGTAGGCCGCGGTTCCGCAGTGGATCGTCAGGGTTGAGGACGTTCCGTCGCGCTCCTGTGACGTCAGCGTCTGCTGGGCTCCTTCCAGGACCTTACGCGACGTCTGGACGTGAGGCGGGGCTTCAGTTCTCGCGCGCTTTTGGAATCCACGCCCCTCTTCTTCACGCGCGGCGTCTTCAAGATGGCGTCCAACGGCGGGAAAACTCCACGGATGGCGGGAAGAAGGCAGAAGATGGCGCCGGATGGCGGGAAAACTTCACGGATGGCGGGAAGAAGGCTGAAGATGGCGCCGGATGGCGGGAATCTTCGCCACAGGTAAGTTTAAAAGTCTCTCTTTTCAGGCACGCAGTACCCGGTGGTTGCGGGCACGAGATCCTGCCGACTACGCCAAAAGCTGACGCGCCCCAGGGCCTGAGTCGCGCAGCGTTGCGCACGCGGGAACCTACCCGGAGCCGGATCGGATAGGGGTAGTAGTTTCGTGGCGATGACCCGGTCCGTGCCCAGGGAGTCAGACTAAGTGGCGGTATATTAGCAGTAGATGTAGGACGACTACGCCACCCGTTGAATGCAGCTATGGAGCTGCCACTGCAGGGCAGACTGCTGAGGCCGGTGGAAGGATGGTGCAGCGTGGATGGTGTAACCCCCAACGGGAGGGGTATGGCCTCAGGGCAGCCGACGTGGATGATGGGGGTAGCAGGAACCACTCAGAGACGATGCGGTGTAGTTCAGGGTCTTTACTGGTGACAAAGATAGACCCTCCCGGAGTACTGGCTAGCGGTCGGGGCCTGGTCAGTCCTTGAGCAGATGGGATCCCCCTTGGCCAGGCGGAGTTGTAGGCCTCCCCAACTAATTGTACTCTTCTGGCTTTCTTGCTAGAGGCGGGTAAAGGTAGCCCACGTCCCTGAGTGTACCGTGTGGTGCTCACCCGTATGGCCGGTGACTCGGGGCCTTCTAGTGGCTTCCGCTCCATGACGACGGTGCTGGTCCCACGCGTGTGACCGTGCCTTCGGGTTTCTTGGCCAGAGGACCTGAAATCCCCTGCCGGTCGGTTTCTGCTGCTGGGTCAGGGTTAATCCCCACAGCCTCGGACTCCGGGTCCGGTGGTAACTCTTCAATCAGGGCGAGCTCTTCAGCTGCCAGCCCCTGATTCCTTTTAGCACTGCTCCCACTGAGCTCCTGATCTTTCTTTCCTAAGCTGCCCCTCTTCTTCTCTCCAACCCTGCCTCAGCCCCAGTTTTATATAGGGGAAGTCCTTCCCCTCCCAGGACCGGGCAGGAGGTGTGGCATGAATAGGATTCCTGACCAAGAGACCTCCCACCTGCTCTCAGACATAACATTGCTATTACTGTGGAGACCAGACCCCTGGGGTGCCACAGATGCAGTTAAAAATTTGTAATTAGATACTCTCGTTGGATGCTGAGAAAGCATTCCATAGAGTCTCCTGGCACGCTGTTATGTTCTGCTACCAAAGCTAAGGAAAGAGAGGAGATCTGTCCCTACTATAGGACTCAGCTGAATCCCTACGATGTAACAGGGAACCTGATCCTGCGATCAGACCTGCTAAAGTCCTAATCTAGTCTGTACGGAGACCTATAGATGTGGGGAGGGAATCCCTACAAGTACTAAGGACTGGGAGGAATATGGGACACCTCCTAACAGAAATAGTAGCAGACAGACGAACAAACAAAATAGATAGAACATAGAGGTCCGTAGACCAAGCAAACTAACAGAGCTAGATACAGAGCACAGGCTAGCTAGAAAGTAGATATACAATGAAGTCCAGCAAAGCCAGAAGGGCGGAGCAGGATTAAATAGGCCAACAAGGTCATGTGACCAGCAAAGGAAAAAAAACCTAACAGCAAGGTTCTAACAGTACCCCCCCTTCTAAGAGGATCCTCCGGATCCCCTAGGACCAGGCTTATCAGGAAATCTCCTGTGAAACGCTCTGATAAGTCTGGACGCGGAAACATCATCTGACCTCACCCAAGAGTTATCCTCGGGTCCGAAACCTTTCCAGGCCACAAGATACTGCAAACTACCTCTATACCGTCTAGAGTCAAGGATGCGAGAAATTTCATATTCCCCGTCCTCCACCACCGGAGGAACAGAGGCAGAGGCGTCACCATCCGACACAACAGCTTTTTTTAACAGAGAGACATGAAAGACCGGATTAATTCTCCAGGAGGTAGGAACCTCCAACCTAACAGCAGATTGGTTGACAACCTGAAGCACCTTAAAGGGCCCTACAAACTTGGGACCCAATTTCTTAGAAGGAATCCTCAACCGCAGATTCCTAGAGGACAACCAAACCATGTCACCAACAGCGAACAAAACCTCCTGTCGTTTCCTATCAAAGTAGTCTTTAGATTTTCTGTTGGCCTCCTGAAGATTACCACGCACATCCGTCCAAACTCTTTCCGAATCACCGGAAAAATTCTCCTCCTCAGGCACGGCAGATCCCAACTTGGAGAACGACCCAAACGACGGATGTCTCCCAGAACAACAAAAAAAAGGCGAACAACCAGCAGAAGAAGATGTATGATTGTTCAGAGCAAATTCGGCAAGTGGCAGAAACTCAGACCACCCCTCTTGATTGTCTGCCACAAAACAACGCAAGAACTGCTCAACATCCTGGTTTTTCCTTTCTGTCTGGCCATTAGATTCAGGATGATATCCGGACGAAAACGACAAATGAATTCCCAACCTGTCACAAAAGGCACGCCAAAAACGAGCCACGAACTGAGGACCCCTATCAGAAACAATGTCAGTAGGAACGCCATGAAGTCTGACAATTTCCTTGACAAAGGCCTTAGCGAGAGTTTTAGCGCAGGGCAGTTTGACGAAGGGAACCAAGTGACACATCTTGCTAAAACGGTCCACGACCACCCAGATGACAGTAAAACCCTCAGAGGGGGGAAGGTCAGTTATAAAGTCCATAGCCAAATGTGTCCAAGGAGCACTGGGGACCTCCAAAGGACAAAGCAACCCCGCAGCAGGAGTATGTGAGGACTTAGATCTAGCACATATAGTACATTGGCGCACCCACTTAATGACTTCCTTCTGCCATCCAGGCCACCAAAAACTGCGACCCACCAGTCTCTTGGTCTCAGAGATTCCGGGATGACCTGCCAACCGAGATTCGTGACACTCAACAAACAAATCTCTCCTAAAGGTCCCAGGCACAAACAACCTCCCATGAGGAGTGTTAGAAGGGGCATTCTCCTGAGCTTTAAGAATCTCATCTTCCAAAACGGAGTCTAAAGCAGCTATCACAACACCTTCTTGTAAAATGTTCTCCTCTTTCTCACCACCGACTATGGGAGAAAAACTGCGAGACAAGGCATCCGCCTTAACATTCTTAGTACCAGGGATGTAAGTAACGGAGAAATTAAACCGCGAGAAAAACAGTGCCCACCTAGCCTGACGGGCATTCAGGCGCTTGGCAGCATCAAGATATATCAGATTTTTATGATCCGTAAGAACCTGAACGGGAAATTCCGCACCTTCCAAGAAGTGGCGCCAGTGTTCAAATGCGAGTTTAATAGCCAATAATTCCCGATTACCAATATCGTAATTCAGTTCAGTCTCCGAAAATTTTTTTGAAAAAAAGGCACAGGGATGTAATCCATCCCCGTTATCCTGAGACAATACTGCGCCAACCCCCACAGAGGAAGCATCAACCTCAACCAAAAACGGCTTAGTCACATCAGGCTGCATAAGGATGGGAGCAGAGGTGAACCTCTCCTTGAGATACACAAAAGCTTCAATGGCCTCAGAAGACCACTGAACCGCATCAGCACCTTTCCTGGTGAGATCAGTCAGAGGTTTGACAATACTAGAAACATTTTTTATGAATTTTCTATAGTAATTGGCGAAACCCAAAAACCTCTGTATCGATTTCAAACCAATAGGCCTAGGCCATTCCTGCACAGCCTGAACCTTAACCGGATCCATCTCAAAACCTTTGCTGGAGATAATGTAGCCCAAAAAACTAATTCTCTGTACAGCGAACTCACATTTCTCCAGCTTAGCAAAAAGCGAATTGTCCATTAATAACTGTAATACCTCACGCACGCTCCGCCAATGAGACTCCAGATCTGGCGAATAAATCAAAATGTCATCCAAATACACAACCACATTTTTACCGATCAAAGGTCTAAGGATGTCATTAATCAGATTCTGAAAAAATGCAGGAGCATTAGTAAGACCAAAAGGCATAACCAGATTCTCAAAATGACCCACAGGAGTGTTAAAAGCAGTCTTCCATTCATCACCCTCCTTCATGCGCAACAGATTGTATGCCCCCTTAAGGTCAATTTTAGAGAACCACTTGGCCCCCAATAACTGGTTAAACAGATCAGGAATCAATGGCAGTGGGTAAGGATTGCGTACCGTAATTTTGTTAATCTCACGAAAATCCAGACAAGGACGTAAACCGCCGTCCTTTTTTTTTACAAAAAAAAATTCAACCGCCACAGGAGACTTAGAGGGTCTAATGTGACCGGCGGCCAAACTTGTCTGTATGTATTCCTCCAAAGCCTTCCTCTCAGGAATAGTAAGGTTAAATAAACGACTCTTAGGAAGAGTCGCTCCAGGGACAAATTCAATAGAACAATCATAGTCTCTATGGGGAGGCAAAACCTGCGATTCCTTCTCAGAAAAAACTCTCCAAAAATCCTGAATAGGAACAGGCAATTCCCCCCTATCAACAGCTGCAATACGCCCGTTACAACACTTGTCATAACATTTATGGCTCCAGGATTTAATTTCACTGGTAGACCAATCCAGTACAGGATTGTGAAATTTTAACCAGGGCAAACCCAATATTACTGGAGAAGGCAAGTTATTCAACACTACCAAATCCAATTTCTCATGGTGAACACCATTAATAGTGAGAGGAAATTCACTGACCTTGAGAGTAATATTCTTCAAAGGGGAGCCATCCACAGAAACCACAGCAATGGGGGATGATAAAGGTTCAGGTTTTAAATTGAGTTTTTCCACGAATCCCCCATCAATTACATTCAGTGTAGACCCGCAATCAACAAACACCCGAAATTCCATCAATTTTTCCTGAGCAATCGTGGAAGCAGCTAAAAATATACCCTTGGAATTTAAACAGGCAATACGGGCGTGACTGACCATTTTTTTTTCTTTCTTCATACGAAGCTCACAGCCTTTAATCAAATGACCAGATTTTCCGCAATAGAAACACAAGCCTTCCGAAAAACGACGGTCTTTTTCTTGAGAGCGAGGTGCCACCGATCCAATCTCCATCGGTTCACCACTGTTAATACACACATTATCATAACCAGAAACTGACATAGCAGAGGATTTGCTCTCATTAACCCTAGCACGCAGTCTTCTATCCACCCGTATAGCTAATTGCATAGCCTGTTGCAAATCCTCAGGTGTAGGATAAGCAATTAGCAGGTCTTTAACCCTTTCACTGAGCCCAGCAAGAAATAGACTTTTCAGAGCAGAATCGTTCCACCCTGTTTGAGTGGACCAACGACGAAAATGTGTACAATATTTTTCCACATTACCCGATCCTTGTTTTAAACGTCTCAACTCAGTCTCAGCTGATGCGACACGGTCAGGATCATCATATAATAGTCCCAAAGCAGAAAAAAAACTATCCACTGATCTGAAGCATGAATCACTAGGTTGCAAAGAAAAGGCCCACTCCTGAGGCTCTTTGCGCAAAAGTGACATTATGAACCCTACGCGCTGGGATTCATCCCCAGAGGACTTAGGTCTCAAACGAAAATACAATAAGCAAGCATTTTTAAATGAAAAAAATTCTCGATGTTCACCAAAAAATAAATCCAGCAAACATACCTTAGGCTCCAAGAAATGTGCTCCAGGACAGTTACTCACGTGCTGACGGAGCTCGGCCACCTCCAGAGAGAGTCCCTGCAGGCAATGAGCCAAATCCTGAACCGACACCATGATGGAACAGAAAAATCTTTCCTTAGAGAATTTGCTGGCTGGACTTACTGTTATGTTCTGCTACCAAAGCTAAGGAAAGAGAGGAGATCTGTCCCTACTATAGGACTCAGCTGAATCCCTACGATGTAACAGGGAACCTGATCCTGCGATCAGACCTGCTAAAGTCCTAATCTAGTCTGTACGGAGACCTATAGATGTGGGGAGGGAATCCCTACAAGTACTAAGGACTGGGAGGAATATGGGACACCTCCTAACAGAAATAGTAGCAGACAGACGAACAAACAAAATAGATAGAACATAGAGGTCCGTAGACCAAGCAAACTAACAGAGCTAGATACAGAGCACAGGCTAGCTAGAAAGTAGATATACAATGAAGTCCAGCAAAGCCAGAAGGGCGGAGCAGGATTAAATAGGCCAACAAGGTCATGTGACCAGCAAAGGAAAAAAAACCTAACAGCAAGGTTCTAACACACGCCATATATGATTCTCTTAAAAAGCTTGGGGTAGGGGTCTAGGGGATCCTTTTATAGCCAAAATCACGGCCCTGTATCGCAATACGTCACCTAGGCTGAAGATAAATGGAACTGTATTACCCTGAGGGCTCGGTTGCTACAGAGGTATTGCACCTCACCCAGAGGTGTGATATCTCACTCTCAGGTAATGATGGAGTGTGGATCAGGACCCGACACCTGCATGCATTACACCACATTGCGGTGGGGCAGGGCGACCAATATGCCCCTGAGATGGGCACGACAGTCCCTGTCCCTGGCTGGAGTGGGGGGAGGGAACACTGAGGAAGGGGAACCCTGTAGTGCAGGAGCAGGGAGGAAGCAGTTCCTGGGTGCATTGAGAAGGAGTATAAAAGGTGGGCACCATCTTAGTTCAGTGCAGAGAAGTCTGAGCAGAAGTGGCAGGGAGCAGGGGCTCTGCATGAGCTCTGCTCCGGAGGCGGGCCTAGTAACAGAGGCCCAGGCCTGGAAGAGGGAGAAGGAAGGAAGAGGAGCGGAGAAGGCTCCAGGAACGAGGAATGAAGGGATCCCAGGGGTGCGGACGGGCGAGTCGCCACCGCACGCCCGAATCCACCTGCGTGGAGGGGTCAGGCCAAAGGGGGAGACCGGTCCCCGAAACTAGTGGAGGCAGGAAACGACCCTCAGCTAGAAACCGGAGGCTGTGACATTTTATGTGGCGCAGCCCCTCGCTACACCCTCTAGGAAGGCACCACATAGGGTCAGGGAAACTGGCGCCAAGTTTACCAAGAGGAGGCCCGAGGCAGCCGGACAGAAGGGTTGGTAAGAAAGGCCAGACAAAGGACACACAAAGGGGGTCCTGTGAAGCGCTCCAAAGTTATCTAGGAGTTGTCTGAGCCCCTCACCTGGTGAGCACAGTACGACGTGGGCAGCCGTTACCTGCAGACGTGGTCTGGATAATAAGAACTGTGAGTAAAGGCCCTGGACTGCATCACTGACTCCGTGTCGTTACTGCTGCTGCCCTGCACCATCACCCCCATCCTCCGCATACACTGCCCTGAGGCTATACTCCTCCCGTGGGGAGTTATGCTACGCTCTGCTGCACCCACAACACCAGCCTCAGCGGTCTGCCCTGGAGCGGCGGTTCACTCTGACCGCAATCCACGGGTGGCGTAGTCGGACATTTAAACATCAAAACCACATAAATAGTTCCGCCACTGGTTTGACCGCCCTGAGCCACGGAACCGGGTCGCCGCCACGAAGACTACAACCACCAGCATCCACCAAAAAGGGTCCGGCTCCGGGTGTCCCAAGGCCCAGGGGGTGCATCAGAACATTTTCATCACCTTTCACAATCACCAATGGGACAAGGCAGGGATGTCCTCTGTCCCCTCTCTTATACATCCTAGTGACGGAGCACCTGCTCTCATCAATTCGCCATAACCCCAATATTAGGTGGATTGAGGTGGGAGGCACCGAGTACAAGTGCTCTCTATTTGCTGATGATGTCCTAGTATATATCACTCAATCACATATATCCATCCATGCTGTTATGGCTGAAATACATCACTTTGTTACATGGTAAAATTTTAAAATCAATGCAGCGAAGTCTGAGGCCCTCGATGTCTCCCTCCCCAAATCCATATAGGATTCCATCCAGTCCAACTTTCCCTTTGCCTGGCCCTCACAGGGTATCAAATACTTAGGAATTCCTATTCATAGAGACCTCTCCCATCTATGTTACCTTAATTTTGGGCCCTTTATTGAACAATTCCATACAGACCACGGTTGGCAAGTTAGAACTGTAAGATTCACTACGTGAACCACTGGTGTTTTGTGGAAAAGCACATGTACACCGCGTTCCAAATTATTATGCAAAAAGTGTTTAGGAGTGATAAGGGAAGAATTTGTTTGTTTGTCAGTTAAACTCATTGATGGTGATGTGTGTCAGGGCTCTTTATATCACTGTAAGCAATTGCAGACACCTGTGCTAATTAGTTTGGCAGGTGTGTCCAATGAAAGGCAAGACTACTTAAGAAGGCTGTCCCACATTATTAAGCAGCCTACATTTTCTGCCAAAATGGGAAAGAAAAAGGATGTGTCGGCTGCTGAGAAGCAACAAATTGTGGAGTGTTTAGGTCAAGGCATGACTACAATCAACATTGTGCGATGATCAGGATGAAGTGTCTTGGCAATCAAGAAGTATGTAGCTGATTCACAGTACACACGTGTGCGTGCTGATAAGGGCAAATTGAGGACTCTTTCCTACAAGCAATTACGTCAGGTTAAAAGAGCAGCGGCAAAAAAGCCTTGTCATAGCAGCAGACAAGTTTTTGAAGCTGCTGGTGCCTCCAACGTCCCCCGAACAACAAGATGCAGGGTCCTTCAGAGGTTTGCAGCTGTGCATACGCCATCCTGTCGACCTCCTCTATCCACTTCACACAAGCAGAAACGGCTCCAGTGGGCCAAACATTACATGAAGACTGATTTCAAAACTGTTTTGTTCACGGATGAGTGCCGTGCAGCGCTCGATGGTCCAGATGAATGGAGTGGAGGATGGCTGGTTGATGGACACCCCACGCAAACACGGCTACAGCGCCAACAAGGAGGAGGTGGAGTAATGTTTTGGGCTGGAATCATGGGGAGAGAGATTGTCGGCCCCTTTAGGATCCCTGAAGGTGCTAAAGATGAACTCCATAATGTATGTGAATTTTCTCAAACAGCACTTCCTGTCATGGTTCAAGAAGAAGAACCGTGTATTCCACAGCAAGATCATTTTTTTGCATGATAATGCACCATCTCATGCTGCACATAAAACATCTGCATCTCTGGCTGCTATGGGCATAAAAGGGGACAAACTTATGGTGTGACCCCCATGCTCCCCTGACCTCTACCCCATTCAGAACCTCTGGAGCATCATCAAAAGGAGTGTCTATGATGGCGGGAGGCAGTTCACATCTAAGCAACAGCTCTGGGAGGGTATTCTGTCCTCATGCAAAACAATTGAAGCAGAAACCATCCAAAACCTGACAAATTCAATGGACGAGAGAGTTCAGAAGCTCCTTTCGAACAAGGGGTCCTATGTGAAAATGTAACATCACCTAGAATAAAGTTTTGAGTTGAAAACTGTTTGATTTCAGTTTCTAATAACCTGCTAATGCTTATAATTTCAAAAATGACCATTTTTTTGGTCTTTATTAAAATGAAAAGGTTGATCGAAAAGTTTGGCGGATCTAAGAGTGTGGCAACCCAGTAGTCATGATTACTTCGAATTCTGACAATATGAGGGTCATGCTGCAGGTAGTGCAGCAAGAAGGCACTTATGTGTCTTGCGCATCTCGGAGCCCCAAAATTATTTTCCGGGCTAGATGCAGCTAAAAATTATTATTAATTTTAAATCTGGTGGAGCTTAGTATAGATGGCCTAATAGGATCAGTGCTGCACACTGCTACAAAGCCCAAATAATTTTCCAGCCAAGATACAGATAAACATGATTAGTAATTTGAAAGCTTAAAACGGTTGGTAGGGTGATTTTAACCAATCATCAAGCTTTTACTCTCCCCAGGATGACACAGGGGTAGAAAAGTCGTTTCGGATCCATGATTTGTTCATCTTTATGAACGTGAGTCTGTCTACATTATCAGTGGAGAGCCGCGTGCGCTTATCTGTCAGCACACCACCAGCAGCGCTGAACACACGTTCAGACAGAACGCTGGCTGCGGGGCATGACAAGATCTCCAAGGCGTAAGTGGCTAGCTCCGGCCATTTATCCAGATTGGAAGCCCAAAAAGAGCAAGGGTCCAGTGACACAGTCATGGCTTCAATGTTTACTTGGAGATACTCCTGTACCATCGTCTCTAGGCGTTGACTATGTGTCAGACTTCTTGTCTCCTGTGGCCTTGCAAAGGATGGGCTAAAAAAGTGGTGAAATGATTCCGCAAAATTGATGTTACCAGCAGATACTGTGGTTCTGTTACGGTTTGAGTGCTGAACACTTGACGGTCCCACGGTTGGCAAGTTGGAACTGTGAGATTCACTACGTGCACCACTGGTGTTTTGTGGAAAAGCACATGTAAGATTCTGCAACAGTCTCTGCTGATACTCCTGCATGCGTGCATCCCTTTCTATGGCAGGAATAATTTCTGCAAATTTACTTTTGTACCGGGGATCTAACAGTGTGGCAACCCAGTAGTCAGGGTTATTTCTAATTCTCCCAATTCGAGGGTCATGTTCCAGGTAGTGCAGCAAGAAGGCACTCATGTGTGTTGCGCATCCAGGAGCACCAAGTCCCTGTTGTGTTGGTGGCGAGGTAACAATCATGCTTCCTTCCTCTGTCCTCTCCCCCCAACCTCGCACAACAGAAATGTGATCAAGGTCTCCCTCATCTGATGAGTCTTCCATCAGTTCGTCCTCCACTTCTTCCTGGGCTCCTGCACCTTCCTCACTAGTTTGGCTGCTACCATGCGCCCTGGTAAAACCATCTCCCCCACCCTCACATGCCTGCCGCCTTGGTGCTGCCGACCGTCTGGACCTTGCAGATGTTAGCCCTTCCGCATACAACTCCTCCTCCTCTACTTCCTCCACCTCCTCTTGTGCCACCACCTGACTCCGAATTCTGTTTAACATGTGCTCCAGCATGTAAATCACCGGAATAGTCATGCTGATAATGGCATCGTCAGCACTAAACATCTTCGTCGCCATTTCAAAACTGTGCAGAAGGGTGCATAGGTCCCTGATCTGAGACCACTCCTCCAGCGTGATTTGCCCCACCTCTGAATCTCGTTGGCCCAGGCTATACGTCAGAACGTATTGCACCAGGGCTTGTCGGTGCTGCCACAGTCGCTGCAACATGTGCAGAGTTCAATTCCACCGGGTAGGCACATCGCATTTTAGCCGGTGAAGTGGCAGGCCCAACGACTTCTGTAGAGATGTAAGTCGCTGAGCTGCGGGATGCGAACGGCGGAAGTGAGCACACAGCGACCGTGCCCTCTGCAGAAGGCCATCTAGTCTGGGATAGTGGGCTAAAAATTGCTGGACAACCAGGTTCAACACGTGAGCCATACAAGGCACGTGTGTGACATTGCCCCGGCGAAGGGCCGCACCCAGGTTTGCAGCATTGTCGCACACGGCCTTCCCTGGTTTCAGGTCCAGTGGAGACAACCATTCATGAAATTGGTTCTCCAGAGCTGACCACAACTCCTCAGCTGTGTGACTCACATTTCCCAGACATTTCAAAGTAAAAACCGCCTGATGACGTTGAGCCCTGCTGCCAGCATAGTAAGGAGGTGTGCAGGATCCCTTCTGCGCAGTTAGAAAGCTTGTGGCATGACCAGACAGGCTTTGGGTGCAGGTGGAAGACCGAGAGGAGGTTGAGGAGGCAGAAGCAGTGGAGGAACTTTGACATAAAGAGGATTGACGCACAACTCGTGGGGACGGCAAGACTTGGACAGCAGCCCCTTGTCCTGCTGTCACCATAGTTACCCAGTGCCCAGTCAGCGACATGTAACGCCCCTGTCCATGCCTACTCGTCCAAGTGTCTGTGGTGAAATGCACCCTGTCACACACAGAGTTTCTCAAAGAAGCGGTGATGTTGTGTGCGACATGCTGGTGGAGCGCAGGCACACCTTTCTTTGAGAAGTAGTGCCGACTGGGCATCTGGTACTGGGGCACTGCGACGGACATAAGGTCTCGAAAATCCTCTGTGTCCACCAGGCGGAAAGGCAGCATTTCTGTAGCCAAGAGCTTGCAGATGGTGAAATTCAACCTCTTAGCTTTCTCATGGCTAGGAGGAAATGGTCTTTTACTTGTCCACATCTGAGGGACCGAGGGCTGGCTATTGTGCTTAGACGGGGTTGATAAGGGTGTCCCCGGCAAACTGCCGGTCTGTGAGGAAGATGTGTAGCACCCTGAGGATTCGGCTGCTACAGGGGTATTGCACTTCAACCCAGAGGTGTGATATTCCACTCCCGGGTAAGGATGGAGTGTGGAACTGAGCTCAGAAAGCTGCATGCACTACACACATCCCATTTCCGAGGAACAGACCAACGGTACTCCCACTTAGAAATGTGCAGGTACGACCGAGTCTGTTCCTGGCTGGAGTGGGAGGGGGGGTGGTACATCCCAGTAGTGTAGGGGCAGATAGGGGGAGCAGCCTGGGTAAAGATAGGAGCTCATTGGGTGCTGGTCACCTGAGCTCACACATAGAGGGAGTATTTAAGGTGGGCACCATCTAAGATCAGGGTCAGTCTGTCAGAGTGTAACCTGAAGAGAGCAGAGGAGCAGAGCAGCCCCAGAGAGAGTGAGAGTGGAGCAAGAAAGACCCAGAGGGGGAAACAGAAGGAACTCTGAGAACCCATATACAAACCTAGGGTGAAGAGTTGGCAAAAGGGTACCGGATCCCAAACTGGTGGGGGCTAAAGCATACCTCAGCCAGAGACCGGAGGCCGTGGGCAGGATCTGCCACGGCCACCCACCACATCCACCCTGAAGGCAAACCACATGTAGGGTCAGGGAACCCAAGGCCAAGGGTCTCCCAACAGAAGGCCCGAGGGAGCTGGACCTAGGTGGATCCCTGGTGGGGACGGCCAGAAGAAAGGACAAGAAGGAGGGCTCAGGGACACGCTCCGGACTTGCTTGGGGGTTGGCTGAATCCAGGACCTGGTGGACGCAGCACGGCTCGGGTGGTCACTTAAGGCCGGAGTGACCGGAATATCTGCAGTAAGTAAACACCCTGAACTGCACAACCCGACTCTGTCTTTATTATCATCTACGCTGCACTACCACAACCCCCATCCTCTGCACCTGACCCCCTGAGGCCATACCCCTCCCGTTGGGGGTTATACTATCTAAAGCTGCACCAACACCATCAGCCTCAGCGGACCCTGCTGCAGCGGCGGCCGTAGTGACCGCAATCCAACGGGTGGCGTAGTCGACATAACGAACTTTGTAACATCTGTAGGACTGCCACATACTCTGAGCTTGACACCCTGGGCACGGACCGGGTCACAGCCACTCGGAGACTACAACCCCCATCTGATCCGGCTCCGGGTATTCCCCTAAAGAATATGGCCCAGGGGGCGCGTCAACTTTGGCGTAGTCGGCAGGATCACGTGCCCGCAACCACCGGGTACTGCGTGCCTGAAGAAAAGTACACCGTTACCTCAAAAAGAAGTCTCCTGCCGGTTCCGGAGGGTACCCGCCAACGGGCCCCATCACAGGTCGTTTCCCGCCGGTTGTCCGCCATTTGCAGCTTTTTCCCGCCATCCATGGAGTTTCCCGCCACTGGGAGACGATTCCCGCCATTTCCAAGGATTTCCCGCCTTGGAAGAGCGGACGCCATTATGGGCGTGCCAGAGGGTGGCAAGAGGCCACCTCCCATCGTGGGCCAGGACCGAAAATGGCGCCAAAAGTGGAAACCGCCCCCACCAACAGAGACTGTGATGCTAGAGGTGTCTGTCAGCGTGAAAGAACTGCCCCTGGAACTGACAATCACCAAGTGGCCCCGGGACCGCCCTCGAAGTGGGAGGACTGAGAAGGAGAGAGCAAAGATGGGTGTCGCCTGGAGCAGTCTGGAGAGAGCGCACCCGGAGACAAGACGTCTGGAGGAGAGTCCAGAAGAAGCTTACCCGGAGATGGAAGAAGAGCAGAGCAGCACCGGCCCGCTGGCCAGGAGCCTGCTGGAGACAACGAGAGGAGAGCAGAGCAGCACCGACCCGTTGGTCAGGAGCCTGCTAGAAGCAACGACCCCACTAGGCTTAGTGGAGGTCTTGGCACAGCTCCCCCGAGATCGGGAGTGTGCACAGACTGCGCTGGAGGGCCTCGCACGGAGGATGGCCCGGGTGCAGCGAGAGACGTTGGCGGAGTGGAGCCGTGAGATGGCCCAGCAGACAAGAACCCGTCAGCGGAGCACGCCACCCGAGACGAGGAGACAGACCGCCTCTGAGGATGGCGCAGGAGGACTGAAGGCCGGAGACGGCGCCGAGAAGGGAGCCGAACGAAGGGAGGCAGGTAAAGGGGATGTCTCTACCCCAAACCGGGAAACCGTGTACCTGCCCCAGCTCCCCGTCGCAGAGCCCGAAGTATCCCCTGCCGTGCCCGTCGCTGCAACGTCACCGCCGCAGACTAGGCCTCAAACGGGAGCCGCGACCCCTGTGACGTCACACGTCTCGACCCCGAGCGTGACCAAGCAGGAAGTACCATCGGCCTGGTCGCAAGGCCTAGTACCCCCGGGCGCCGCAATACCAACAGCGCCCCCTACCTCCGCGGAGCCACCGGCCTGGTCGCAGGGCCAAGTAGCCCAGGGCGCCGCCGTCCTTACGGTGCCCTTCACTTTCCAGGTGCCCCAGGCCTGGCCGCAAGGCCTGGGCAACCCGGGCACCACCACCACCACGCCCATAAAATCAAGAGTGCCGCATCTGGGAGAAGATCTGTTCGCCCAACATACGTGCCCGGATGGGCAGCCCTTTATATGGCCACCGGAGTTTCACCATCCCCGACTCCGGAAAGAGAGAGCCCTAGACGAGCCCCTGATTCCGGCTCCGAAGCCCGTAAAGAGGACCTCGCCCCCGCTGGAGGAGGCACAGTTCGAGTGGGACCCCACCGGAGAAGACCTCATGGGGTTCACTCAGGAGACTCGGGCAGCCGCAGCGGAGCGTGCAGAGTGCTGCCGCCAGCAGCTCGAGGTCTTTGAGAGGGAGCGGAGAGAGAGGCGGGTCCGGGAACAACAAGCCCAAATAAAGAGCGCGGAGCAGAAGAGCCGGGCCAGGAGGAGTCCCCGTGCAGCTCATGGTCCCCCTTCCACCGGGACTGTGATCAAGTTTAATATGCAGCACGGGTGGGGCTTCATCCGAGATCACCGCACCCCAGGCGACGTCTTCGTGACAAGAAGAGACGTTGAGTCCCACCTACCGGAGGGACACAGAGGACGTGACCTGTATATAGGGGACGAGGTCACCTTCACCCGGCACAAGTGTGCCAAAGGACCCTACGCCCTCCATGTGCATCGCCTGACGGAGGAGGAGCTGCGGTGTGAGGAAGAGCAAGAGGACCCGGACGGGTCTGAAGCTAAAGGTAACCACAAAGAAAGAGCAGGAGGACGCCGTCGTTAAGTACAGCAGAGTACAAGCTGTATATAGTTGCCCGTCGGGGCACAGTGAACTGTTGCTAATATAGTCCCCGTTGGGACCAGAGAATTGAACTGTTACCCGTATTTCCCTTAATCCCACTGACCGAGGACTGAGAGCGGTCATCCCTATTCCCATTAGCTGGCCGAGGACTGAGAGCGGCCCTACTACCCCTTGTAAATAGTTGCGCTTCCTAAAGCGCCCCCTACCGGTTTTATAGGAAAACCATTTTTTCTAAGAGAAACTGTTGCACTTTTCCCGGGCACACGTTGCACAGTGTCCGGAGGAGGAACCAGAAACAAGAATGTTAATATGAAAAGTTTTATGATGCTGCTAATATATATGTTTTATATGTTTTATTATGTTGTTTATGAAAAAAAAAAAAAAATTGTATGTTTGGATGATGTTTTATATCTTACAGCCCGAGGACGTGCTGTGATTTACCAGGGGGGAATGTAGCACCCTGAGGATTCGGCTGCTACAGGGGTATTGCACCTCAACCCAGAGGTGTGATATTCCACTCCCGGGTAAGGATGGAGTGTGGAACTGAGCTCAGAAAGCTGCATGCACTACACACATCCCATTTCCGAGGAACAGACCAACGGTACTCCCACTTAGAAATGTGCAGGTACGATCGAGTCTGTTCCTGGCTGGAGTGGGAGGGGGGGTGGTACATCCCAGTAGTGTAGGGGCAGATAGGGGGAGCAGCCTGGGTAAAGATAGGAGCTCATTGGGTGCTGGTCACCTGAGCTCACACATAGAGGGAGTATTTAAGGTGGGCACCATCTAAGATCAGGGTCAGTCTGTCAGAGTGTAACCTGAAGAGAGCAGAGGAGCAGAGCAGCCCCAGAGAGAGTGAGAGTGGAGCAAGAAAGACCCAGAGGGGGAAACAGAAGGAACTCTGAGAACCCATATACAAACCTAGGGTGAAGAGTTGGCAAAAGGGTACCGGATCCCAAACTGGTGGGGGCTAAAGCATACCTCAGCCAGAGACCGGAGGCCGTGGGCAGGATCTGCCACGGCCACCCACCATTTCCACCCTGAAGGCAAACCACATGTAGGGTCAGGGAACCCAAGGCCAAGGGTCTCCCAACAGAAGGCCCGAGGGAGCTGGACCTAGGTGGATCCCTGGTGGGGACGGCCAGAAGAAAGGACAAGAAGGAGGGCTCAGGGACACGCTCCGGACTTGCTTGGGGGTTGGCTGAATCCAGGACCTGGTGGACGCAGCACGGCTCGGGTGGTCACTTAAGGCCGGAGTGACCGGAATATCTGCAGTAAGTAAACACCCTGAACTGCACAACCCGACTCTGTCTTTATTATCATCTACGCTGCACTACCACAACCCCCATCCTCTGCACCTGACCCCCTGAGGCCATACCCCTCCCGTTGGGGGTTATACTATCTAAAGCTGCACCAACACCATCAGCCTCAGCGGACCCTGCTGCAGCGGCGGCCGTAGTGACCGCAATCCAACGGGTGGCGTAGTCGACATAACGAACTTTGTAACATCTGTAGGACTGCCACATACTCTGAGCTTGACACCCTGGGCACGGACCGGGTCACAGCCACTCGGAGACTACAACCCCCATCTGATCCGGCTCCGGGTATTCCCCTAAAGAATATGGCCCAGGGGGCGCGTCAGATGCAGGCGGACATGTTAGGTTGCCTTGATCCAAAGGTGGTGCTATCGATGTCGGACAGCGCTCAACACCAGCTGGTGTTACCACCTCCAAAGAAAATGATGACCTGCCAATCATGCTGGCTGTTGCGGGTAAAGAGGTGGCAGGTCTGCGCCCCAAAACAGGTGTGACTGCTGTCCCCCCAGTCACAGAGGATGAAGAGGCCACGGATGCACAAGATATGGCAGACGCTGGTTGGCCCGGCCGGCTAGGCCGCATTGTAGCACACTGAGCTTCCCACTGCAACTTATGCTTCATGTCCATGTGCCGGTTCATGCATGAAGTACTCAAACTATGTATTTTTTGGCCTCTACTTAGCTTTTGCTGACAAATGTTACAGATAACACGAGTTGGGTCATCTTTATCGATCTGAAAAAATGCTCAGGCTATGCAAGGCTTAGCACCCATGCGACCTGAAGAGCCACCACGACTTGTGGTGAGAGGCAGAGTTGTGTTTGAGGATGCAGTTGTTGACGTGCTTCCAGTACTACGTCTCTGTCCAGGAAGGCGCAACCTGACCTCGTCGTCACTAGCATCTTCCTCCACCTCCTCTGCTGACCTCATCTCTTGGCTGACTGTGGGTTGACAGTAAGTGGGATCTCCAACCTCATCATCATCACCCTGTGCGTTATCACACCCGTCGTCCTCAGAGCCAACCTGTTCCTGCCCTGACAAAAAACTAAAATTGTCGCTCCAATCAGGTATTTGAGTCTCATCATCGTCTTCCTCATTGTCTCCACCAACAGGAGTTACAGTTTGGGAATGAGGGTCTACATTATGGTCAGAACCTTCTGCGTCTGGTCCTGGATCCGACTCATAAAGATTCTGGGCATCAGTGCAGATCATTTCCTCGTCTGGATTCACAGAAGCGCTGGAGCCGACCTCTGATTCCCAGGCTATAGTATGAGTAAACAGCTCTGCAGACTCAACCATCTGTTCTACCTCATACTCAGACGGGCAGCTGGAGACTTGGGAGCTGTGAGGAAGCAAGTGCGATTGGGGTGACACCTTTGAGGACTGGAGTATTTGTGATGTTGAAGTTGATGTGGAGGAGAGCCCACTTAAAGGAGCACTTGATATCCGTTGAAGCACCTGCTGTTTTTGTGCCTCATCTGGAATTTGTAGCGATTGGCGTGGCCGTAAGAAAGGGATCTTATCACATTGTCCGCTAAAAGAAGTAGACATTTTAGTTTGGCTGGAAGATGGTCTTTCTTCTGCAGATGTTAATGTTGCTTTAACACCTACCACACGGACACAACCTTTTTTCCCTTTCCCAACACGCCTATTCCCCTTTCCACCAGCAGCAGGCCTTTTTCCACGCATTTTGGTGGTTAACTAATTCACAACTCTGGAGTTGTTTGCACAAAAAAACAATGGATGGGAACCGAGCAGAGCTGAGTGGCCAAACTGTGGTATTAGGCCAAAACTATTGGCTGGGTTAGATGCAGAAAAAAATTATATTCAATTTGCAACCTGATGGAGGTCAGTATAGATGGACTAATAGAACAAGTCCCACACACAGCTAGAAGCCCAAATATTTTTTCAGAGTTAGATGCAGAAAAAAAAATATTCAGTTTGCAACCTGATGGAGGTCAGTATAGATGGACTAATAGAGAAAGTCCCACACACTGCTAGAAGGCCAAATATTTTTTCAGAGCTAGATGCAGAAAAAAATTATATTCAGTTTGCAACCTGATGGAGGTCAGTATAGATGGACTAATAGAACAAGTCCCACACACAGCTAGAAGCCCAATATTTTTTCAGAGGTAGATGCAGAAAAAAATATATTCAGTTTGCAACCTGATGGAGGTCAGTATAGATGGACTAATACAACAAGTCCCACACACTGCTAGAAGCCCAAATATTTTTTCAGAGCTAGATGCAGATAAAAATTATTTTTAATTTGCAACCTGATGGAGGTCAGTATAGATGGACTAATAGAGAAAGTCCCACACACTGCTAGAAGGCCAAATATTTTTTCAGAGCTAGATGCAGAAAAAAATTATATTCAGTTTGCAACCTGATGGAGGTCAGTATAGATGGACTAATAGAACAAGTCCCACACACAGCTAGAAGCCCAAATATTTTTTCAGAGCTAGATGCAGAAAAAAATTATATTCAGTTTGCAACCTGATGGAGGTCAGTATAGATGGACTAATAGAACAAGTCCCACACACAGATAGAAGCCCAATATTTTTTCAGAGGTAGATGCAGAAAAAAATATATTCAGTTTGCAACCTGATGGAGGTCAGTATAGATGGACTAATACAACAAGTCCCACACACAGCTAGAAGCCCAAATATTTTTTCAGAGCTAGATGCAGAAAAAAATTATATTCAGTTTGCAACCTGGTGGAGGTCAGTATAGATGGACTAATAGAATGATGCAAGCCCAAAAGATTTTACTTCACTAGGTGCAGTAAAAAAATTGGTATTCTATACACAGGTGGTATATCTTGCAACACAGATAGGCTACTCCACTGACTAACACACTCTGCAATAGGCCAAAAAGGATTAGCTTTGCTAGATTCAGCCAAATGCTGTGAAAAAAACTTGCACAGCACTGGCACAGACCTGCCTGGCAAAAACTGATAGGAACTGATGTAACCTAGTCCTGAAAAGGACTCCAATTACAATTAGTCTTTACTCCCACAATCTATCTATTTAAGAGCACAGACCTGCCTGATAAAAGTCGTAGGAAATGATGTAACCTAGTCCTTAAAAGGACTGCAATCACAACTATTCCCTACTCCCAAGCTATCTGTAGATTTGTGCGAAAATTGGCTTGAAATTAACAAGGTATAGCGCACACAGCAACAGCGGTGCCGTCTAACACGCAGCTGCAGCAGTGAGAAAATGGTGGCGACGGGGAAGATGGCTTGGTCTTATAGGGCAAGGACATGTGACATACACTGCCAATCACACATGCCCTTGCTTGTGTGAAAAAAAGCACTTCGCTCCGTGTGTGCGCTGCTGATAGGCTGACAGATTGCACCTCCCCACTGCAAATGCGGGAAAGAGAAAAAAAAATGGAGATCTTCATTATTCCTGCAGAGATCCATCCCCTGCCCCTCCCCCCGCCCCGCTGTACACTCAAACTGCGTATTAACATTAATTTTCATCATTACTGAGAAAAAATCCAGTTATGATTTTGGTGCACGAACAGTTATCGAACAAAACCTCGAACAGCCGAATTTTTCTCAAATCGTTCGTGTTCGCCGAACGGCTCGAACACCGCCCAAAACAGCTCGAATTTGAGATTGGCGAACAGTTCGAGTAGAACAACGCTCATCTCTAATATACAGTATATATCCATCTGAACTAACAGTCCTTCTGAGGACTAATCCAGCTGTATATAGTCAGTGGTGATAGCAGGAGGCAGGCAGAGTTTGTGGAGAGTGTATGAGCAGAAAAGCGTCCATTGCACGTCCTGTCTGCTGCTGCTGCTGTTACAGATATCCATAGCCCTACATATCAGGGCTATTTTTTTTGCTTTTATTTGCTTAAAAAGCAATACAGTACTCCATTTTACTGCTCCATTTGCTTGTTAGCAGAATACAGCCAGCTTTTTTGTGATTTTATTCTCTTTACTGTATTATGGAAGCAGAGAAACTTTTCCATCACCAGATGTGATCCCATATTACTGCGGTAATAATCGTGATATTTTGTGGAATGTGCCAAATATTCCACCCCATTTAAAGTCAGCCATCTGTGTTTTGTTGAACCTATTCACACTTGGCCGCTGACCAATACCACATCTATAAGGCCAGTTCCTAAAACCGTGGTAATCAAATGTGATCCCATATTACTGCGATAATAATACCGACATTTTGTGGAGCGTGCCAAATATTCCACTCCATTTAAAATGGTAAAGGTGCGTGGCAAGGGACGTGGAAGTGGACGTGATGGTGACGGTGCACGCATAGGCCGAGGCAGAGGCCATGGGCAAGATGAAACTGTGCCTGCTGAGGGAGCACAACAAACACCCACATCATGTCGAACTACCTTCTTGTCCCAATTTCTAGGCGACCGCAGCACACCACTATTGAACCCAGAGCAGTGTGAAAAGGTTGTTGGCTGGATAGCGGATAATGCTTCCAGTCACTTTGCCGCCACCACCACCCTGTCTTCCACACGGTCAAGTCTCAGTAGCCGTGAGTCTGGACCGCATATTCCTCACCCTGATCCTCCTTCCTCCCACCATGCCGAGTATCCGGAGACAACTGACTGATCCCACACTTGGACACTCCGAAGAGCTGTTCACTTTTCCATTTATAGATTTGGGCCTCTCGCCCGGCCAGCTTCAAGCGGGTCAAGAGGAGATCGCGTGTAGTGATTTCCAAATATTTGAGCAGCCACGGTCATACGAAAGCGACAGTGGGAAAGTGTCACAAGAGGTGGATGATGATGATAAGACACAATTGCCAGAAAGGAAGAGGACCAGGGTGTGGAAGTGGAAGACGAGGTGGTGGATGATGAAGTCATTGACCCAACCTGACAAGGTGACATGCAGAGCGAGGACAGCAGCACAGAGAGGGAGAGAGGCGTAGCACCACAACAGGCAGGAACAAGCAGTGTCGTGGCCACAGACACAAGGCGGGCAACTGTTCCCCAAAACACCAATACCACGGAAGTTGCCAGTACAACTGTTAGGTCTTCCAGAGTCTGGCTCTTTTTTAAAGACTGTTCAGATAACCCCAAAAAGGCCATTTGCAACCTCTCCTATGCCTGCATCAGCAGGGGTAACAAAACTAGCAGCCTGACCACCACCAGCATGCTCAGGCACATGCTGACAAAGCACCTGACTAGTTGGGCCGAACGCCAGGGCCCAGAAACAGTGTCTTTAGGCAGTGTCTGACTGGGGTGTCTGGGGCCCACAGGAGGAATTGATCCTCGGGGCCCACCCTACAGCAATATGCAAATAACTGTTAGCCGATATCCCCGTTATAGTGGAGCGTCTGCTGTAAATCACAGGCGGCTCCTGCACATATACTGTGCACATACTATAACTGGGATGTACAATTACAGTAGTTTGCATTAAAGGGGTTCTTTGGTTAAAGCAAGTTATCACCAATCCATGGGATCCACAGGATTGGTGATCACTGATTGATCGCTTGGGTCTGAACATTGGAAACCGCACCGATTGGAAGAATGGGGACGTTTTATCCCTGTCAGGACACTTATCCCCATTTTAAATTGCAGCAGCAGGTGGGACGTCTGACCGCAGCTCCATTCATTCTCTTTGGGGCTTCCAGAATAAAACAAGAACAGCCACTGAGGGAATGAATGGATCAGTGGTCAAGTCGCACATGAGCTCCAGTCTAATGGGGATAAAAGCTCCACATTCTACCAATCGGTGCGGGTCCCAGTAGTCAGACCCCGACTAATCAATAATTTATCACTTATCCTGTGGAGAGGTGATTAATTGCTTTCCCCCGGAGAACCCCTGTAAGAGCATATTGTTCCAAGTATTTAATCACTAATGGAAATAAAGAAGCTTCTCCTAATCAATATCAGAGAGAACAAATGACCGCCATACACAATACAATCCACTATACCAACACCAATAGTACCACATACAAGGGAGAAATACTGCCACACCATGACTGGACCACATATTACCACCACATAGTGACCGAATAATACCACATACAAGGGAGAAATACTACCACACCATGACCAGACCACATATTACCACCACATAGTGACCGAATAATACCACATACAAGGGAGAAATACCACCACTCCGAGACCAAACCAGATATTAACAGCATATAGAGTCCAAATAATTCCCCATCATTTCTCTCCCCCACCTCCATCATTGCTCTCCACCATCCCCATCATTGCTCTCCCCCACCTCCTCCATCATTGCTCCCTCCCATCCCCATCATTGCTCTCCCCCACCTTCTCCAACATCATTGCCATATCTCCCCCCACCACCTCCTCCATCATCATTGCCATATCTCCCCCCACCTCCTCCATCATTGCCATATCTCCCCCCACCTCCTCCATCATCATTGCCATATCTCCCCCACCTGCTCCATCATCATTGCCATATCTCCCCCACCTCCTCCATCATTGCCATGTCATATCTCCCCCACCTCCTCCATCATTGCCATGTCATAACTCCCCCACCTCCTCCATCATTGCCATGTCACATCTCCCCCACCTCCTCCATCACCATGATATGCATATCTCCCCCCACCTCCTCCATCACCATGCCATGCATATCTCCTTCCACCTCCTCCATCACTATGCCATGCATATCTCTCCCCACCTCCCTCATTGCCATGCCATATCTTTCCCCACCTCCTCCATCATCATTGCCATTTCTCTCCCCATCTCCTCCATCACCATTGTCATGCATATCTCCCCCCAACTCCTCCATCACCATGCCATGCATATCTCCTTCCACCTCCTCCATCACTATGCCATGCATATCTCCCCCCACCTCCCTCATTGCCATGCCATATCTTTCCCCACCTCCTCCATCATCATTGCCATTTCTCTCCCCACCTCCTCCATCACCATTGTCATGCATATCTCCCCCCAACTCCTCCATCACCATGTCATGCATATCTCCCCAAACCTCATCCATCACCATGCCATGCATATATCTCCCCCTCATCTCCTCCATCACCATGCCATGCATATCTCCCCTCACCTCCTCCATCACAATGCCAGGCATATCTCCCCCCACCTCTCCCATTGCCATCCCATATCTTCCCCCACCTCCTCCATCACCATGCCATATATTCCCCCACCTCCTCCATCATCATTGCCATGCCATATCTCCCCGCACCTTCTCCATCATCATTGCCATGCCATATCTCCCCCAACCTCCTCCATCACCATGCCATATCTCCCCCCACCTCTCCCATCGCCAAGCTATATCTCCCCCCACCTCCTACATCACCATTGGTCTCCCTCTTCTCCCCCTACCTCCTCCATCACCATTGCTCTCCCTCCTCTCCCCCCACCTCCTCCATCACCATTGCTCTCCCTCATCTCCACTCACCTCCTCCATCACCATTGTTCTCCCTCATCTCCCCCACCTCCTCCATCCCCATTGCTCTCCTTCATCTCCCCCACCTACTACATCATTGCTCCCTTCATCCCCATCATTGCTCTCCCCCACCTTCTCCAACATAGTGATATCTGCCCCACCTTCTCCATCATCATTGCAATATCTCCCCCATCACCTCCATCATTGCCATATCTCCCCCTACCACCTCCTCCATCATCATTGCCGTATCTCCCCCCACCACCTCCTCCATCATCATTGATATATCTCCCCCCCACCTCCATCGTCATTGCCATATCTCCCCCACCTCCTCCGTCATCATTGCCATATCTCCCACACCTGCTCCATCATCATTCCCATATCTCCCCCACCAGCTCCATCACCATGCCATATCTTCCCCCACCTCCTCCATTGCCATGCCATATCTTCCCCCGCCTCCTCCATCATCATTGCCATGCCATATCTCCCCCACCACCTCCATCACCATGCCATATCTCCCCCACCTCCTCCATCACCATGCCATGCATATCTCCCCCATCGCCATGCTATATCTCCCCCCACCTCCTCCATCACAATTGCTCTCCCTCTTCTCCCCCCACCTCCTCCATCACCTTTGCTCTCCCTCTTCTCCCCCACCTCCTCCATCACCATTGCTCTCCCTCATCTCCACTCACCTCCTCCATCACTATTGCTCTCCCTCATCTTCCCTCACCTACTCCATCATTGCTCCCTCCCATCCCCATCATTGCTCTCCCCCACCTTCTCCATCATAGTCATGTCTCCACCACCTTCTCCATCATCATTGCAATATCTCCCCCACCACCTCCATCATTGCCATATCTCCCCCTACTACCTCCTCCGTCATCATTGCCATTTCTCCCCCCACTTCTCCATCATCATTGCCATATCTCCCCCACCTCCTCCATCATTGCCATGTCATATCTCCCCCACCTGCTCCATCACAATGCCATATCTTCCCCCATCTCCCTCATTGCCATGCCATATCTTCCCCTGCCTCCTCCATCATCATTGCCATATCTCCCTCCACCTGCTCCAACATCATTGCCATATCTCCCCCACCTCCCCTATTGCCATGCCATATCTTTCCCCGCCTCCTCCATCATTGCCATATCTCCCCCCACCTCCTCCATCATTGCCATGTCATATCTCCCCCACCTGCTCCATCACCATGCCATATCTTCCCCCGCCTCCCCCATTGCCATGCCATATCTCCCCCCACCTCCTCCATCACCATGCCATATCTCCCCCCACCTCCCCCATCGCCAAGCTATATCTTCCCCCACCTCCTCCATCACCATTGCCATGTCATATCTCCCCCCACCTCCTCCATCACCATACCATATCTCCCACCACCTCCCCCATCACCAAGCTATATCTCCCCCCACCTCCTCCATCACCATTGCTCTCCCTCTTCCCCCCCACCTCCTCCATCACCATTGCTCTCCCTCATCTCCCCCACCTACTCCATCATTACTCCCTCCCATCCCCATCATTGCTCTCCCCACCTTCTCCATCATTGCTCTCCCCCACCTTCTCCATCACCATGTAATATCTCCCCCCACCTCCTCCATCACTATGCCATGCATATCTCCCCCACCTCCCCCATTGTCATGCCATATCTTCCCCCACCTCCTCCATCAACATTGCCATGCCATATCTCCCCCACCTCCCCCATTGCCATGCCATATCTCCCCCACCTCCCCCATTGCCATGCCATATCTTCCCCCGCCTCCTCCATCATTGCCATGTCATATCTCCCCCACCTGCTCCATCACCATGCCATATCTTCCCCCACCACCCCCATTGCCATGCCATGTCTTCCCCCGCCTCCTCCATCATTGCCATGCCATATCTCTCCCACCTCTTCCATCATCATGCCATATCTCCCCCCCACCTCCTCCATCACTATGCCATGCATATCTCCCCCACCTCCCTCATTGTCATGCCATATCTTCCATTTCCTCAATCACCATTGCCATGCATATGTCCCCCCACCTCCTCCATCACCATGCCATGCATATCTCCCTTTACATCCTCCATCACCATGCCATGCATATATCTCCCCCCATCTGCTCCATCACCATGCCATGCATATCTCCCCTCACCTCCTCCATCATCATGCCAGGCATATCTCCCCCACCTCCCCCATTGCCATCCCATATCTTCCCCCACCTCCTCTATCATCATTGCCATGCCATACCTCCCCCACCTCCTCCATCACCATACAATATCTCCCCTCACCTCTTCCATCACCATGCCATGCATATCTCCCCCCCACCTCCCCCATTGCCATGCCATATCTTCCCCCACCTCCTCCATCATCATTGCCATGTCATATCTCCCCCCACCTCCTCCATCACCATGCCATATCTCCCCCCACCTCCCCCATCGCCAAGCTATATCTCCCCCCACCTCCTCCATCACCATTGCCATGTCATATCTCCCCCGACCTCCTCCATCACCATTGCCATGTCATATCTCCCCCCACCTCCTCCATCACCATGCCATATCTCCCACCATCTCCCCTGTCGCCAAGCTATATCTCCCCCCACCTCCTCCATCACCATTGCTCTCCCTCTTCCCCCCACCTGCTCCATCACCATTGCTCTCCCTCATCTCCCCTCACCTCCTCCATCATTACTCCCTCCCATCCCCATCATGGCTCTCCCCCACCTTCTCCATCATTGCTCACCCCCACCTTCTCCAACATAGTCATATCTCCGCCACCTTCTCCATCATCATCGCAATATCTCCCCCACCTTCTCCATTATCATTGCCATATCTGTGCCTACCACCTCGTCCTCCATCATCATTGCCATATCTCCCCCACCTCCTCCATCATTGCTATGTCATATCTCCCCCACCTGCTCCATCACCATGCCATATCTTCCCCCACCTCCCCCATTGCCATCCCATATCTTCCCCCGCCTCCTCCATCATCATTGCCATATCCCTCCCCCCCACCTCCCCCATTGCCATGCCATATCTTCCCCCACCTCCTCCATCATCATTGCCATGCCATATCTTCCCCCGCCTCCTCCATCATCATTGCCATATCCCCCCCCACCTCCCCCATTGCCATGCCATATCTTCCCCCACCTCCTCCATCATCATTGCCATGCCATATCTCCCCCACCTCCTCCATCATCATTGCCATGCCATATCTCCCCCTACCTCCTCCATTACCATGCCATATCTACCCTCACCTCCTCCATCACTATTGCCATGTCATATCTCCCCCATCTCCTCCATCACCATGCCATATCTCCCCCCACCTCCCCCATCGCCATGCTATATCTCCCCCCACATCCTACATCACCATTGCTCTCCCTCATCTCCCTCCACCTCCTACATCACCATTGCTCTCCCTCATCTCCCTCCACTTCCTACATCACCATTGCTCTCCCTCATTTCCCCCCACCACCTCCATCACCATTGTTCTACCTCATCTCCCACCACCTCCACCATCACCATTGCTCTCCCTCATCTCCCCGCACCATCACCAATGCTCTCCCTCATCTCCCCCCACCTCCTCCATCACCATTGCTCTCCCTCATCTCCCCCCACCTCCTCCATCACCATTGCTCTCCCTCTTCTCCCCCACCTCCTCCATCACCATTGCTCTCCCTCATCTCCCCCACCTCGTCCATCACCATTGATCTCCCTCTTCTCCCCCACCTCCTCCATCACAATTGCTCTCCTACATCTCCCCCCACCTCCTCCATCACCATTGCTTTCCCTCATCTCCCCTCACCTCCTCCATCACCATTGCTCTCCCTCATCTCCCCTCACCCCCTACATCACCATTGCTCTCCCTCATCTCCCCCCACCTCCTCCATCACCATTGCTCTCCCTCATCTTCCCCCACCTCGTCCATCACCATTGATCTCCCTCATCTCCCTGACCTCCTCCATCACCATTGCTCTCCCTCATCTCCCCTCACCTCATACATCACCATTGCTCTCCCTCATCTCCCCCCACCATCACCATTGCTTTCCCTCTTCGCCCCCACCTCCATCACCATTACTCTCCCACATCTCCCCCCACCTCCTCCATCACCATTGCTTTCCCTCATCTCCCCTCACCTTCTCCATCACCATTGCTCTCCCTCTTCCCCCCTGCCTCCTCCATCACCATTGCTCTCCCTCATCCTCCTCCACCTCCTCCATCACCATTGCTCTCCCTCATCCTCCTCCACCTCCTCCATCACCATTGCTCTCCCTCATATCCCCCCACCATCACCATTGCTCTCCCACATCTCCCCCCCACCTCCTCCATCACCATTGCTTTCCCTCATCTCCCCTCACCTCCTCCGTCACCATTGCTCTCCCTCATCTCCCCCCACCTCCTCCATCACCATTGCTCTCCCTCTTCCCCCTACCTCCTCCATCACCATTGCTCTCCCTCGTTCTCCCCCACCTCCTCCATCACCATTGCTCTCCCTCATCTCCCCCACCATCACCATTGCTCTCCCTCATCTCCCACCACCTCCTCCATCACCATTGCTGTCCCCATTTCCCCCATCTCCAGTCCAGTGTATTAGTTTAAAAAAAAAAACACTTACCTCTCAGCCCGCAGCTTCGTCCTCTGCTTTCTGCGCGGCATCTTTCTCCCTGACACAGGCTCGCGCTGCATAATGACGTCATCAAGCAGCATGAGCCTGTGTCAGGGAGGAAGCACTGGGCAGGAAGCCCATTTTCCTCCTGTCGTCAGCGGAGCTGGAGGGATGGCTCCCTGCCCGCCGCACAGGATAAGGGCAATCTGGCCATGGGCCCCCCGTAGCCTGGGGGTCCAAGAAGCAGGCCAGATTGCCCTCATCAGGCGCACTGCAAGGGCCCTCCTGACCCTCCGGGCCCTTCCAGCACGGAGCACCGGCAGCTATGTTAACCAGGGGCCCCCGTGTGTCCAGCTCGGGGGCCTTCTGAGGACCCGGGCCCACCGGAGAATTTTCCAGTGTCCCGGTGCCCCAGTCCTACCCTTTCTGTGGGTGACACCACTGTATAGCAGATCGTGCACGCCAATCCTCAGTCCATTGTGCAGATGTCTCCCACCCTACATCTATCGTTGCACACTTGCAACCATCACCGTCAGCATCCACGTCCTTGTCCCAGCACAGCGTTCAGTTGTCCCTAACCCAGTCCTTTGAACGCAAGTGCAAATACACAGCCAACGCCCCACAGGCCACAATACTAAACTCACACATTTTTCGAATGTGTGCACTAGAAATATTGCCTTTTAGGCTCATGGAGACAAAATCTTTCCGCAGCCTGATGGCGGCTGTACCTCGATACTCGGTCCCCAGCTGCCACTATTTCTCCCGGTATGCCGTCCCCTCATGTCACATGCACGTGTCCCAGAACATTACCAGTGCCCTCAACAACGCAGTTACTGGGAAGGTTCACTTAACCACGGACACATGGACATGTGCTTGTGGCCAGGGATGGTACATCTCGCTTACGACACACTGGGTTAATATAGTGGAAGCCGGGACCCAGTCAGTACCTGGGACGGATACGTCCTCCTGACGCCGAGGATTGCTGGCCCTGGGTCAATAAGGGCTGCCTTCGCATTCTACAGCTCCTACACCTCCTCCTCAGTCTCCATTTCTGAAATGACCACATCAGTTGGAAGCACCGCAGCACTGCCTCGGCTAAGCAGCAACAGGCACTGCTGAAGCTAATATGCTTAGGTGACAAACCACACAACTCTGCAGAGTTGTTGATAGTTATAAAAGAGCAGTCAGATCTGTGGCTGTCACCGCTGAACCTACAGCTAGGCATGGTCGTGTGTGATAATGGCTAGAGCCTTTTGGTGTCTCTGAAGCTAGACAAGCTCGCACATGTACCATGCCTGGCCCATGTGCTCAACCTAGTGGTTCAGTGGTTTCTCAAAACCTACCCAGACCTGCCTGAGCTGCTTGTCAAAGTACGGCGCATGTGTGCCCATTTTCGAACGTCACCTACAGCTTCTGCCGCCCTCGCCGTGCTTCAGCAGCGTTTGCAGCTTCCAACTCACCGACTGGTGTCCGATGTCACCATGTGTTGGAACTCAATGTTTCAGATATTGGGAAGGATTTGTAAGCAGCAGAGGGTAGTTGTTGAGTACAAGCTTCAACACACCCCTCATTATTCAGGTCAGACTCCACACATAAGAAATGAGGAGTGGGAATGGACGTCAGACATCTGTGCCGTCCCCCAAAACTTTGAGGACTCCACCAAGATGGTAAGCGGCGATGACGCCATAATTAGCATCACCATCCTACTTCTCTGTCTACTGAAATGCTCGCTGCTCACAATTAAACAGGAGGCATTGCAGGCGGAGTATGATGAGATGGAGCAAGGAACCATACAGGGTGAGGCCACACAGCCCAGCCTCATCTCATGCCAATGTGAATTGGGTGATAATGAGGAGGAGGAAGAGGAGGAACAGGAGCTGGTTTCCTGTGCAACAGACGATACTACCCAGACATTGATACTGTCTGTTCAGCGTGGATGGCCTGAGGAGAGGGAGAACGAGGAGGAGGAGAATGAGGAGAGCATGGACAGTCGTCCTCTTGGTCAGGACAGAGAAAACTTGGCTGTTCATAGTCTGCCACACATAGCTGAGTTTATGTTCCTCTGCCTTTCCCGTGACCCTCCCATTGTACACATTTTGGTCGACAGTAATTACTGGTTGGTCATACTTCTAGACCCATGCTACAAGGAGAACTTTCTATCTCTCCTTCCCATGGCGGAGAGGTCTAATAAAATTTTGCAGTACCAGAAGGCCCTTGTTATGGAATTATTTAAAAAATTCCCATCTGAAAACGCTGGCGGCAGAGGTCACAGTTCGTTGGACAACCAAGGGGTACAGGCAAGGGAGACAAAAATACGATACAGCAGAGGCAGGGGAACACTGTCAAAGGAGTAGGACAATTTTCTCAGACCCTCCCAGCGTCCAGGACCTTATGCGCAGGGTACTCCGACAAGGAGGGAAAAGTTTTGGAAGATGCTGAGGGAGTACCTTGCTGACTGTACCAATGTCATCCGTGATTCCTCTGTACCTTATAATTATTGGGCATCCAAGCTGGACACTTGGCCTGAACTGGCTCTCTACGCCTTGGAGGTCTTGGCCTGCCCTGCCACCAGCGTTTCGTCAGAGCGGGTTTTTAGTGCCGCCGGTGGAATTATAACCAATAGGCGCATCCGCCTGTCAACTGAAAATGTTGACAGGCTGACTCTTATAAAAATGAACAAGAGCTGGATTGGGCCAGACTTCTCAAGACCACGGGATGATAGTAGCGTAACATAAAGTCAAATCCAGTGGCTTTTTTGGGGGGGTGTATTCCCATGCACCTTTTCACACCCACACATGGGTATACGCTTCCTGGTTTTGGCTATGATCTGTTGTCCTACTCCTTCTCCTTCTTCCCATCCTCCACCACCATATCACCAGGGTGACCGTGATGCAACACCCACATAATTTTTTTTAAGGGTGTTTATGATGCCTGTAGCAATTTTTTTTAGAGGCCTACCTCTAACATTCTGTATGTTATACAGTATGGTCATGTATACCCCCAGGGGTAAATGTTTTTCATCAGTATAGGAGACCCACTCCTTAACAATGGTAACAATTTTTTTAATGAGGACCTCCTCTACGTCTCTTCAAAGGGGTATTGGAGTGCGTCCAATTTTTGGCCAGGCCTTGAAGTCACCGCATACGCAATAACAGTATAGGGAACCCGCTCCTTAACCCCTTAACAATATAGGGAACCCCCTGCTCAGCGCGGGCTCCGGCGCTGAGCCCACACTCAACCAGGTACATGTCAGCTGATTATTACAGCGCTGACATGTGTCCGCAACAGCCGCGGGTGGAATCGCGATCCACCCGCGTCTGTTAACACGTTAAATGCCGCTGTCAATCTCTGACAGTGGCATTTAACATCTCCGCAGCGGAAGCGCGTCACTTACCCCGCCCATCGGTGACCCTATCACGTGATGGGTGGGCATGACAACCCTGGGTCTGCAGCAGACCCCAGTGGTTGTCATGTACTGATCGCTATGAGCGCCACCTAGTGGTCGGCGCTCATAGCACAGGAGCATTTCTGCTACATAGAGGTGATCTGCTCATCATCTCTATGTAGCAGAGGCGATCAGGTAAAAGCTGCTTCTAGTCTCCTATGGAGACTATAGAAGCAAGCAAGCAGTGAAAAAAAAATGTTTTAAAAAATATAAAAAAAAATAAAAAACATATAAAAGTTTAAATCACCCCTCTTTCGCCCCATTCAAAATAATAAAAAAAAACAACACATACACATATTTGGTATCGCCGCGTTCAGAATCGCCCTATCTATCAATATAAAAAAAAGAATTAATCCGATCGGTAAACGACGTAACAAGAAAAAAATTCTAAACGCCAGAATTACGATTTTTGGTCGCCACAACATTGCAATAAAATGCAATAACAGGCAATCAAAACATTGGATCTACCCCAAAATTGTATCAATAAAAACTTCAGCTCGGCCCACAAAAAATAAGCCCCCACCCGGCCCCAGATCCCAAAAAATGGAGGCGCTACAAGTCTTGGAAAATGGCGCCTTTTTTTTTAGCAAAATTTGCAATTTTTTTTCACCACTTAAATAAAAAAGAACCCGTACATGTTTGGTATCTACGAACTCATAATGACCTGGAGAATAAGAATGGCTGGTCAGTTTTAGCATTCAGTGAACATGGTAAAAAAATAAACATAAAAATCTGTGGTATTGCACTTTTTTGTAATTTCACAGCACTTGGAATTTTTTTCCCGTTTTCCCCTACACGATATGGTAAAACCAGTAATGTCATTCAAAAGTTCAACTTGTCCCACAAAAAATAAGCCCTCACATGGCCATATTGACCAAAGAATAAAAACGCTATGGCTCAGGGAATAAGGGGAGCAAAAAATGAAAATGCAAAAACTGAAAATTCCAGGGTCCTTAAGGGGTTAATAATGGGAACAACAAAGTATAGCTGACTGCTGGCCCTCTAACAATAGTGAGGGTTGACTGCTGGCCCATTAACAATAGCAAGGGCCGCCTGATTGCCCTATAAAAATAGGCTTTGTGACTTTCAGAGTCCCTCCTTCATAAATGAAACAGGATGTGTCTGATGATGTGTCACACACCACATGGCCAGATAAGGTAGTAAAATGTTAAAATGACATTTACACGTAAATGTTTTTTTCACTGTTGAAGGCAATGCAAAAGTGCAAAAAACGCATCAAAAACGCTACGTGTGAACATAGCCCAAGGTGTGGAGGAGTATTTTTGTTTTTGGTTATTTATTTTGCCTTATATACAAGTCATTACCCTGGAAACGATGTTCTTTAACATATTTCCCAGGAAAATCCATTTTGGTTTTGTTTTTGTATGTTTTATTGTGAGTCCGTAAAAGTGGTGTAATACTCTGACAACGTTGTTGACAGCGGTGACCTGGGAGTCAGAAATGCTTCCAGGGGTCTTCCCCATGCTGTTACCATGTCATTTGAGCACTGTTCCCATCGATTTGGGCAATTTTACGCCCTCTGCAGACCGCCGGGGGGAGCCGCCTGAAAAATGCTCGAGTTTCCCATAGACTTACATTGGGCTCGTTGCTCAGGGCGAGCACCCGAGTATTCCAATGTGCTGGACCCGAGCAACGAGCACCCGAGCATTATAGTGCTCGCTTATCACTAGTATCTATATATTGCTACATGCGGCCGGAGCAGCCGTGTAGCCCAAGACTTGCACAGATAGTTCAGTGTATACAGGTGACCTGTTCCGTGATATTAGGTACGAGGGTCTTACTGGGGGGGTGACAGAGCAGTTCCTTATGGTCGGGTCTCGGGGCTGCGGGATTCCTTCTGTTATTCCTGAAAGAAATATTAAATATAAATTGGAAACAAATCGGGAAACATAAAAGAGAAATAAAAGCTACTGTCTACGGGAGAGGCGGCAGTAAAGGTGGAGCCTTAACCAAAGTGATCAACCCCTTTAAGAAGATACTGAATTACACAATAGCTCAACTACAACATCAGGATTGTACTTCAGCCTTAAAGGGACGGTACTTACTTGCTGTCAGTAAATAATAACATTCTTGTTTCCATGTAGAGGCCTGAGAGAAGAAAGCCTTAAAGGGAAGCGTCAGTATTTGGTCAGTATTCTCCATCAGTATTTGTAGCCAAATCCAGGAGAGGAACAATCAGAGGAAAAGTATAATAGAAACAAATCAACACTTCTGTATTTATCACCCACTCCTGGTTTTAGTTTGCAAATACTGATGGAAAATACTGAACGTGTGAACGTGGTCTAACACTGATGATGGAAAATACTTTGTTACAATTCTTCTCCATTTTCTAAATCATTGTTGTCATTGAGAACAGACGTTCTGCGCTCAGCTGAGAAGTGGATACAACTGTACCCAGTGTGAACTGCAGCCAGGACGCCAGCTGCACAGAGCTGTTAGTTTGCTACAATGTGTCAGTCAGGACTCCATCGTTTTTTCTGTTTATGTAGGAGATCATTTGTTGGGTATTGTATTAGGCATTTATTGATGTAGCAGAGCTGCCTTCATTGTGCGCTGGTCACGTTCTCGGGGTACAGATTATATAGAAAAAAAATACCTGCAGCCCCATGTAATATTACAGTAACACAATGTGCTACCATAATGATTGTTAAATGACACTGTCAGCTCTGCTACACCTGGGCTACATAAGGCAAAGCTTCTACAACATCTTATAGGAAAATCATAATTGTTTTATTTTTTTTTCTTTAACATGTCTCCTGAGAGATTGATCTCTGTTGCCTTCCAGATATTCCAGTGAAACATGGCAGTTATAGCTGCGCCAAATGACAGACTCAGCTCTGCTACAACTGTACAGGAGTTATGCAATATTATAACTGTAAACGAGAAGGAAGTAAGAAAGTTGTAATTCCATGTAAAATCACAGAGCAACGCGGGACAAACCCAACTCTGCCAAAAACTACCTGCATCGCACCTACCGCAACCGATGAAGAGGATGAGGCTGAGGGTCCAGATGGAGACCTCCATGGCTTCCATTACTCCGTGATGGGATCTACAGCTTGGAGAGAGTGACAGAAAGAAAGAAAGACGGAGATTATAAAGTCCCAGCTGTAGATTATAAACTCATCTCTCTCCTCAGTCCATCCCATAATTGTTCAGCACCTCCCAGCAGGAAAGCAGCCGACCCGTCTGTACCATCCCCACCTGCGTCCTGACCGCCGTCACCCCAGAGGAAGTCGCCTCGAAAGTCAAATTCTGAGGACGTTCACAGAGGACCACCACTGTATGATATCTGTGGTGTTACATAGGACTGCAGGTGACATCTACTACATTATCTGTACTCAGAGAGATATCACTGTGTTATCTGTGGTGTTACATAGGACTGCAGGTGACATATACTACATTATCTGTACTCAGAGTTATTACTGTTATCTGTGGTGTTACATAGGACTGCAGGTGACATCTATTACATTATCTGTACTCAGAGAGTTATCACTGTGGTATCTGTGGTGTTACATAGGACTGCAGGTGACATCTACTACATTATCTGTACTCAGAGAGTTATCACTGTGTTATCTGTGGTGTTACATAGGACTGCAGGTGACATCTACTACATTATCTGTACTCAGAGAGTTATCACTGTGTTATCTGTGGTGTTACATAGGACTGCAGGTGATATCTACTACATTATCTGTACTCAGAGAGTAATCACTGTGTTATCGGTGGTGTTACATAGGACTGCAGGTGACATCTACTACATTATCTGTACTCGGGGAATTATCACTGTGTTATCTGTGGTGTTACATAGGACTGCAGGTGATATCTACTACATTATCTGTACTCAGAGAGTTATCACTGAGCTATCTGTGGTGTTACATGGGACTGCATGTGACATCTACTACATTATCTGTACTCAGAAAGTTATCACTGTGTTATCTGTGGTGTTACATAGGACTGCAGGTGACATATACTACATTATCTGTACTCAGAGAGATATCACTGTGTTATCTGTGGTGTTACATAGGACTGCAGATGACATCTACTACATTATCTGTACTCAGAGAGATATCACTGTGTTATCTGTGGTGTTACATAGGACTGCAGGTGACATCTACTACATCATCTGTACTCAGAGAGTTATCACTGTGTTATCTGTGGTGTTACATAGGACTGCAGGTGACATCTACTACATTATCTGTACTCAGAGAGTTATCACTGTGTTATCTGTGGTGTTACATAGGACTGCAGATGGCATCTACATTATCTGTACTCAGAGAGTCATCACTGTGTTATCTGTGGTGTTACATAGGATTGCAGGTGACATCTACTACATTATCTGTACTCAGAGAGTTATCACTGTGTTATCTGTGGTGTTACATAGGACTGCAGGTGACATCTACTACATTATCTGTACTCAGAGAGTTATCACTGTGTTATCTGTGGTGTTACATAGGACTGCGGGTGACATCTACTACATTATCTGTACTCAGAGAGTTATCACTGTGCTATCTCTGGTGTTACATAGGACTGCAATGTGAAGAGGTGCACCCATGTAGAGACCAAAGACAGGATACAGATTCCCAACACACAGCAGGAATCTAAGGTTCCCGGGACATTCACATGTTCCTCTTCCAATGTGGTGTACTTAATTCTGTGCACTTTATGTCTTATTGGGGGTCTCTATGTGGGAGAAACAGGACAGAAACTGAGAGCAAGGATGAGGTCTCATTGCCACACAATTACAGATAAAAAAAAACCACGTACCGGTGGCCAAACATTTCCGTGGTCCAGGACACAACATCAGCAATATGAAAGTTGTCATATTAAAAGCCTGCTTTAAATCGTAAAAACATCGAAGGGTATGGGAATACAAACTGATTAGGGTCTTTCACCCCCCCCCCACAGGAATAAATCTGTCAGGAGGATTTATGTCTCACTACAGAATCTGAGGAATCTACTCCAGAGACAGTGAGGGCCCCAGGCCTCTGATCTTACATGGATATTGTGACCAGGGTCGGACTGGGACTTAAATTCATCCCTGGCATTTGCAAGCACACAGGCCACTTGCTTTGAAGTGAATGTGATAAATGTTCGTAGATTTTTGTGGATCCCTCGAGATATATACCACATTTACAGAATGCAAACTGTTATGAAGACAGAATAACACTATGTGAAATTTAAAGGGAACCTGTCAGGTCAGATAACTCTATTTACCTGCAGATATAGGGTTAATCTGCAGGTTAATAGTATTATGAAGGTGCCCAGCCGCTGTACTGAAAGTGTAGCACCCAGGACAAAATAAATTGTATTTCTCTCAGGAACCACTGGTTTCAGTCATGCAGGTGTACCCGAAGGAGAGGCCCACAGCTGGCATCAGCCCATCTGGCATTTGCCAGAATTGCCAGATGGCCAGTCCGGCCCTGATTGGGACCATAAAACTTTCACACCACTAATCTAATCCAATTAAGGACTCACTCTCCAAGCACAGTTTGTTTGTTTAACTAAATGTTAATTTATTATGCCATGCATCTGCTTTTCTTTTTTTTTCTTTGTCTGCATATATTTGTGTTTCTTCATATATCATGTTATACAATGCCCGAGGAAGGGACCGAAGTTGTCCCGAAAGCTTGCCTTGTAACATCATTTATTTTATTTTTGTCAGCCATTGAAAAGTATCATAACTGCAAGATTATGTTATATGTGTATACGCCCCCGTACGGTCACTGTGAGCTTCATGATAGCCTAATTATTATTATTCGCTGCCACCACCATTCAGATTTGAAATATAATATAATACTGGCCTGGACGGACGCCTGCGGTCTGGTAGCGTATATGGCTTCGGGGAAGGGAACGATTACAGAGCAAAAGAAACAGGACTATTACATTTTATATTTAATCCAAAAGGGAGGCAGTGTTATGAAAAATATACAAAGATTTTACAAAGGGGACAAAACAATACAGAATATACAGTTACACAAAATAAACAGGATTAAAGAAGAAACTTAATCTATACAGTTCGCAGGGACGACTCAGTATTCTCGAACAGGATCCGTTGCTATAATAGATATATACTCCCGGCAATGAATATGGATCAATCTTCAGTTGGATCTTTTATGCTGAAGAGGGGACCTGCCCACACGCCCCTTGTGCTGACATCATGTGGCCTGGGCTCCACCCTTCATGTTTTTATTAAAAACTGTAACTTCTATAATAACTCCTTACTAGTTGACCGCAGAAGCACGAAAGTGATACCATATTTTTCATTATGAATTTACCTTTCCGTAGAGACTACACATGGCATAGTTGCGATCCGTTATTCTGGTACTTTTGCGCCACAGCCCCCCGGAGGGGCTTACAACTACGGGAAAATAAGCATATTGATCCCTAGCTGACCCTATCACTAAAATATAGGTCCAATTATTATCAGAATTATGGAACTTGAGATATTCCATATTTCGTATCAGCTCCGGCCGTCTGTCAGACCTCTGTTAAATTCCCTTTGACATCCTGGGAATAGAACTTTCTCAGCTACATGTAAATTGTTGCAAGCCTTTGTCTAATTATCACCTGCCTCTGCCAGGGCGTAATACACTTGCATTTTAATTGGGTTGGTAGCACCTCTCTTGTGTCAGCATTTGTTTAAGCCACTTCTGCTATGCGTGATAATTTTCAGAGAGATTGCTTTTTAGATTGTCAGATCTTCTCTTGTGACAAATGGAATTGGAGAGGGGTGAGAGGGGTTTCAGGGAAAGAGAGAAATCCTTAATATTTTCCTTAATATCTCCATGACACACGGTACCAAACCAATTTTTTTCTTTTAAAAGGGTTGTCCACTACTTTTAAAATTATGCCAATGTGTTTTAATGATAAATAGAAGCTTCTTTCTAATTACCTCCTGGTGCTGTTTCTGCCTGTGAGCGGAGCTATCAGTGGCCGCTCACAGGCAGCACGTGACCCCCCACTGCCGTCATGTCAAGTGAGGCGTGACTCAGCGCTGGTGTCCTCGCGGTGGCTGCTGGGTTGTGGGCAGGGTTATTCCCAGCACACCCAGCATCCACAGCGCGCTTTCCCAATGAATGGGGAGAGGCAGAGCGCGAGGTGGATGCCGGGTGTCACACGCGGGATAACCCCACCCACAACCCAGCAGCCACCAGTGGAACGCGAAAGAGGGACCCTCGGTTGCAACCTGGACTTGTCATGACGTCAGCGGATGTCAGAGCTGGCTGCAGCCGGGGGCACATGCTGCCTGTGAGCGGCCAGTGATAGCGCCACTCACATGCAGAAACAGCACCAGGATGTAATTAGAAAGAAGCTTCTATTTATCATTAAAACTAGTGATGAGCGAGCATGCTCGCTACTGCTCTGCGCTCGCCCATCTCACTGCTCGACATGCTTGGCGCTCACCAAGTATTTCCGGGTTGCTCGGGCGGATGCTTGGGTCCCCTCCCTGCATGTTTGGCGCTCTTTACAGAGCCAATGAACATGCAGGGATTGCCTGCCACTCTCTGTAATGTCGTAGCCATGTTGGTTGTGGCATTACAGTGATTGGCTGGCCGCACAGTGTCATCAGGTGTATATCAGACCTGGCGCCGCCATGCTCGTCACAGTCACTCCGGATCAGACAGTGTAGGGAGAGCTGCTGCTGCGTCAGGGAGAGATTTGCTTGTGTATTAGGTAATAAAAACGTACATTACACATATCCATCTTAACAAACAGTCCTTCTGAGGACTAATCCATCTGCAGAGATATCAGGCAGGCAGTGTATATAGGCAGGCAGGCAGTGTATATAGGCAGGCAGGCAGTGTATATAGCAGACTGCAGTGCATATAGCACAAGAGGCTCCATTCCAGTTCTGCCTTCTGCTGCTGTTAGATATTTCTATACAAAGGCCCAGGTCTCAGGGGCCAGGAATAATTTTTTTTGGATCTTAATCCTCATTATTTGCTTAAAAAGCAATCCAGAGAACACCGTTTTTCTGCACCATTTGCTTGTTGGCACTGCAGAATACAGCCAGGTCCTTTCCATATTAGAAATCCATCTATTTAAAACTGTGGTTTGTTCGTCACACGGATCACATATACGTTGTCAGAAAATACTGCCATTTCTGACATTCATTAAAAATTTGTTTCAGTGTGTCAGTGAAGCAATTCACAGCAGTTTGCTGTTCAAACTACTTACCTACAGGCCAGGTATTTAAAACTCTGTTTTCTTCGTCACACAGATGACATGGATGTCAGACATATGTACCATCCTCCAAAACTTTGAGGACTCCACCAAGATGGTGAGCGACGATGACGCCATAATTAGTGTCACCATCCCGCTTCTCTGTCTTCTGAAACGCTCTCTGCTCACAATCAAAGAGGATGCATTGCAGGCAGAGCACAATGAGATGGAGCAAGGAACCATACAGGGTGATTACACACAGCCTCATCTCATCCCAACGTGGATTGGGTGGCAATGAGGAAGAGGAGGAAGGACAGGAGCTAGTTTCATGCACTATGGACGGTACTACCTGCACAACTGTCATACCATCTGTTCAGCGTGGATGGCCAGAGGACAGAGAGGAGGAGGAGGAGGAGGAGAGCATGGTCAGTCATCCTCTTGGTGAGGACATGGAAGTCTTGCCTGTTAGTCTGGCACGCATGGCTGAGTATATGTTATGCTGCCTTTCCCATGACCCTCGCGTTCTCAAAATTTTGGGTGACAGTCATTACTGGTTGGTGACACTTCTAGACCCACGCTACAAGGAGAACATTATAGCTCTTATTCCTGAGGCGGACAGGTCTACAAAAATGGGGCTGTACCAGAAGGCTCTTATTGGGGAACAATTAAAAATATTCCCCTCTGAAAACGCTGGCGGCAGAGGTCACAGTTCGTTGGACAACTAAGGAGTACAGGCGAGAGAGACACAACTCCAATCCAGCAGAGGCAGGGGAACACTGTCAAAGTTCTGGGAGAGTTTTCTCAGAACCTCCCATCGCACAGGCCCTGAGGCGTGAGGTACTCTCACAAGGAGTGCAAAGTTTGGGAAAATGCTGAGGGGGTACCTTGCCGACCGTACCAACGTCCTCCGTGATTCCGCTGTGCCTTATAATTATTGGGTATCCAAGCTGGACACATGGAATGAACTGGCTCTCTACGCCTTGGAGGTGCTGGCCTGCCCTGCCGCCAGCGTTTTATCAGAGCGGGTTTTTAGTGCCGCTGGTGGAATTATAACTGATAAGCGCATCCGCCTGTCAACTGAAAATACTGACCGGCTGACTCTTATAAAAATGAACAAGGGCTGGATTGGGCCAGACTTCTCAACACCACCGAATGATAGCAGCGTAACATAAACTCAAATCCAGTGTCTTTTCTTGGGAGGTGTATTCCCATGCACCTCCTCACACCCACACGTGGATATACGCTTCCTGATTTTGGCTATTTGCTCTTGTCCTCCTCCTTCTCCTCATCCTCATCCTCCACCACCATATCACCAGGGTGACCGTGGTACGTGATGCAACACCCACATAATTTTTTTAAAGGGTGTATATGATGCCCGTAAAAAAAAAAATTTCTACAGTATGTTCATGTATACCCCCCAGGGGTAAATGTTTGTCAGCCCATACACTTAGTCCATGTGCATTACAAGTATAGGAGGTCCGCTCCTTTCTAATGGGAACATTTTTTATGAGGTCCTCCTCCACGTCTCTTTCAAGGGGCATTGAAGTGCCTCCAAATTTTTGGCAGCCCTTGCATTCACTGCATAGGCCAACACTATAGCAGACTCTCTCCTTTCTAATGGGAATTTGTTGTTGCGGTGACCCTGCTCTGTGTGTCTTTAAATTCTTAGTGGGGTTTTTCCTAAAATTGGTCAGCCGTTGGACTCACTGCATACCCTATAACTGTATAGCAGACACTCTCCTTTCTAATGGGAACATGTCATACCTTGATACTGTGGCCCTGCTCTATGTGTCTTTAAATTCTTAGTGGGGTTTTTCCTAAAATTGTTCAGCCGTTGGACTCACTGCATACCCTATAACTGTATAGCAGACCCTCTCCTTTCTAATGGGAACATGTCATACCTTGTTACTGTGGCCCTGCTCTATGTGTCTTTAAATTCTTAGTGGGGTTTTTCCCAAATTTTGGCAGCCCTTGCAGTCACAGCATGGGCATTACCACTATAGAAGACCCGCTCCCTTATTATGGGAACATTTTTTTTACTGAGACCCTCCTCTATGTCTCTTCAAAGGGGTATTGGGTTGCGTCCAAATTTTTGGCAGCCCTTGCGCAATAAAAGTATAGGAGACCCACTTGTTAATAATGGGAACAACAAAGCATAGCTGGCTGATGGCTCTCTAACAATAGCGAGGGCCGACTGCTGGCCTTTTAAGAATAGTAAGGGCCGTCTGATGTCCCTATAAAATAGGCTTTATGACTTTCAGAGTCCCTCCATCATAAATAAAACAGGATGTGTCTGATGATGTGTCACACACCACATTGCCAGATAAGGTTGTAAAATGTTAAAATGACATTTCACAGTGAATGCATTGGTCTTAAAAAATAACGTAAAAAAAACAAAACAATAGGATCTTTCTTTAGTATAAAAAACAGCGTCACTAATTTAACTTCAATGTATTCACATTGTTCAGCTCATGCACCTCCTCCTCCATCTCCGAAATGACCACATCAGTCACAAGCTGACAGCACTGCAGCACTGCCTTGGCCAAGCGGCAACCGGCTGTGCTGAAGATAACATGCTTAATGCTTAATTGACCAACCGCCCAGCGCTGCAGAGTTGTTGAAAGCTGTAACACAGCAGCCTGATCTGTGGCTCTCACCGCTAAACATACAGCCAGGCATGGTCATGTGTGATAATGGGCGGAACCTGGTGACGGAGAAATGACACCCAGAGTAGATACGGTTTCCCTCTATGCCAGTGCTTTCACCGAGCTAAATACAACTCTCAGCAAAAAAAGTTGTGGACTGGCTCCGTACCGTCCCTGGCCACATTCACCTGTCCACGTGTTTGTGGTTAGGCGGTCCTTCCCAGTAAGTGCACTGGGGAGGGCACGGGTAATGTTGTGGGACCCGTGCGTGTGGAAGTCGGAGATGATACCGGGAGAAACAGTGGCGGCTGGGGACCGAGTATGGACACCCGGCCGCCGCCGGCATGAGGTTGTGAAAAGCTTCTGCCTCCACGAGCCTAAAAGGCAACATTTCAAGTGCAAGCAGCTGCCCAGAAATCTGGCAGTTTAGTATTGCAACCTGTGGGTGGGTGGGTGGCTGGCTGCATACTTGCGCTTGTATTCCAAGGAATGGGGTAGGGACAACTGAACGCTGCAGTGGGACAAGGACATGGACGGTGATTGTTGCAAGTCTGCAACGACAGGTGCATGGCGGGAGGCATCTTCGTATGCGCCATGGATCACTTCTGATGGGCACACTTTTAGGCAGTGACCTGGGAGTCAGAGATGCTTCCAGAGGTCTTCCCCATGCTGTTCCCATGTCTTTTCAGCACTGTATGCATGTGTCTGATGATGTGTCACACACCACATGGCCAGATAAGGTTGTAAAATGTTAAAATGACATTTCCCGGTGAATGCATTTGTCTTGGTTGAAAGCAATACAAAAGTGCAAAAATGCATCAAAAACGCTACGTGTGAACATAGCCCAAGGTGTGGAGGAGTATTTTTGTTTTTGGTTATTTATTTTGCATTATATACAAGTCATTACCCTGGAAAGGATGTTCCTTAACATATTTCCCAGGAAAATCATTTTGGTTTAGTTGTATGTTTTATTGTGAGTCCGTAAAAGTGGTGTAATACTCTGACAACGTTGTTACCAGCAGTGACCTGGAGGTCAGAAATGCTTCCAGGGGTCTTCCCCATGCTGTTCCCATGTCATTTGAGCACTGTTCCTATCGATTTGGGCAATTTTTAGGCCCTCTGCAGACCGCCGGGGAGAGCCGCCTGAAAAATGCTGGAGTTTCCCATAGACTTACATTGGGCTCGTTGCTCGGGTCGAGCTCCCGAGTATTCCAGTGTGCTCGACCCAAGCATCGAGCACCCGAGCATTTTAGTGCTCGCTCATCACTAATTAAAACACAGTGGTATATTTTTAAAAGTTCTGGGGAGAGTCAGTGGATGTTGTATACCTTGACTTCTCCAAAGCGTTTGATACCGTGCCACACAAAAGGTTGGTATATAAAATGAGAATGCTTGGTCTGGGGGATAATGTGTGCAAGTGGGTAAATAGCTGGCTGAGTGATAGAAAGCAGAGGGTGGTTATCAATGGAGTAAGCTCAGGGGGTGTCAGGGTTACTAGCGGGGGGCCTCAAGGGTCTGTCTTGGGCCCTATATTATTTAATATATTTATTAATGATCTAGTGGAAGGGTTTGAAGGGTTAAACCAGGGATTGAAGCTTGAAGAGGACAATTTGCATATTCCAGGTGCCTTCTGGGAAAAGCGAAGAGTCTCCTTCAGCTAGAAGATCGTTGGGTACAGCTGGGACCAGCTGCTTGGAAAGCATCGCCAAACCAGGGATTGAAGCTTGAAGAGGACAATTTGCATATTCCAGGTGCCTTCTGGGAAAAGCGAAGAGTCTCCTTCAGCTAGAAGATTGTTGGGTACAGCCGGGACCAGCTGCTTGGAAAGCATCGCCAAACCAGGGATTGAAGCTTGAAGAGGACAATTTGCATATTCCAGGTGCCCGAATTTGTTTAATTTGTTTGTCCTAGGGTATCACAAGAAAGAAGACAGACATCAAGTTAGCAGGGACAAGGAGCAGCATGGCAGATGTGACAACCTACATGGTGAGCTGCAACATGTGCTACATGTTCACAGATCGACCAGAAGCTGAAACCAACTTCACCTGCCAGAAGTGTAGACTACTGGCTCTTTTAGAAGAAAAGGTGCAGGGACTGGAAGAAAGAATTGCGACATTAAAACTCATCAAGGAAAATGAAGACTTCCTGGACAGAACAGAAGCGTCACTACTGGTCACGGAAAGTGAAGGAAGCGTCAGAGAACCTCCAGAGGCAGACAAGTGGAGGCAAGTGACCAAAAGAAGCAAGAAGACCATGGAGACACCACCAACCACACAACTGAGAAACAGATTCCAAGGACTAGTGGAGGACGAAGATGGCACACCTAAGGATGAGGAACTACCAGCAAGCAAAAAAGGAAAGAGCACCCAGAAACACCCAGAAGCGACAAGAAAAAGGACAGCCAAGAAGGGAAGAAGAGTGGTGGTGGTGGGAGACTCACTACTGAGAGGAACAGAAGCAGCTATCTGCAGACGGGACATAACCGCAAGAGAAGTATGCTGCCTCCCAGGGGCGAAGATCAAGGATGTTACCGATAGGATACCGAAGCTCATCAGTTCCAAGGATGTCCACCCATTTCTTCTGATACATGTTGGCACCAATGACACGGCAAAGAAGGACCTACTGACAATCTGCAAGGACTTTGAAGCATTGGGGAAGAAAGTAAAAGAACTGGATGCGCAGGTAGTTTTTTCTTCTATCCTTCCAGTAGACGGGCATGGCGTCAGGAGATGGAACAGGATCCTTGAGGTGAACAACTGGCTAAGACGATGGTGCAGACAACAAGGATTTGGATTCCTGGACCACGGTGTGAATTACCTCTATGATGGACTCCTTGCCAGAGACGGACTACACCTCAACAAACCCGGGAAACACACATTCGCCAGGAGACTCGCAACACTCATCAGGAGGGCGTTAAACTAGAAGAAGAGGGGATGGGAAGAAAAACGCCGGACACGAACATGCAACCAGAGAACATACTAATGAAAGATATGAAGTGCGACAAAGAAGGTCCAAGACAAGATACTTGGAAGGGAGGTAAGAAAATTTCTAATACAATCCACAGGGAGAAGATTGGAACAAAACAAAATCGTGTAAACTGCGTGCTAGCAAATGCCAGAAGCCTGACAAACAAGATGGATGAACTGGAAGCAGAAATATCTACAGGTAACTATGACATAGTGGGAATAACCGAGACATGGTTGGATGAAAGCTATGACTGGGCAGTTAACTTACAGGGTTACAGTCTGTTTAGAAGGGATCGAAGAAGTCGGAAAGGGTGTGGAGTCTGTCTATATGTAAAGACGTGTCTAAAGCCTACAATACGGGAGGATGTATGGGAGGGACATGAGGAGGTCGAGTCCTTATGGGTGGAGATACATGGGGCAAAAAACAGTAATAAAATTATCATAGGAGTCTGTTATAAACCACCAAATATAGCAGAAGCCACGGAAAGTCTATTAATGAGACAAATAGACGAAGTAGCAAAAAATAACCAGGTGATTATTATGGGGGACTTCAACTACCCCGATATAGACTGGGAAACCGAAAGCTGTAGATCTCCGAAAGGAAACAGGTTTCTGTCAATTATCAAAGACAATTATTTGTCACAACTTGTGCAGGAACCAACTAGAGGGACGGCCCTTTTAGACTTAATATTAACTAACAGGCCAGACAGAATAACTGAGGTGCAGGTCGGGGGGCACCTGGGAAATAGTGACCACAACATGATACAATTCCACATGTGCTTCAGTAGGTGCCCAGCAAGGGAGTCACAAAAACACTGAACTTCAGCTAAGAGATGCCCTTCACCTTATAGACTGGGATAGTATCTTCAGTAATAGGAGCACGGATAGAAAATGGGAAATGTTCAAAACAGTCCTACATAGTCACTGTAGAAGGTCCATACCTTATGGGAATAAAAGGGCTAGGAATAGGAGGAAGCCAATGTGGCTAAATAAGGAGGTCAAGAGGGCAATGAAAAACAAAAAAAGGGCTTTCGGTAAACTTAAACAAGAAGGCAGCGAGGAAGCGCTAATATCTTATAGGGAAAAAAACAAAATCTGTAAGAAACAAATAAGAATAGCAAAAGAGGAGACAGAGAGACTAATTGCCAAAGAAAGTAAAACGAATCCCAAACTGTTCTTTAACTATATAAACAGTAAAAGGATTAAAACTGATGGCGTTGGCCCATTGGAAAATCACCTGGGTAAAATCATAGAGGGCGATGAGGGTAAAGCAAACCTACTCAATAGCTTCTTCTCCACTGTTTTCACAAAAGAAAACAATTTATCGGAGGAAATGCAGAGTGATAAAGTAAACCCTCCGCTAAATATCACCCACCTAACCCAGGAGGAAGTTCAGAAACGCCTAAATAATATCAAAATAGACAAGTCACCAGGCCCAGATGGCATACACCCCCGGGTACTAAAAGAATTAAGTAATGTGATAGACAGACCGCTGTATCTTATATTCAAGCACTCTTTATGGACAGGGACTGTCCCACTAGACTGGCGCCAAGCAAATGTGGTACCAATATTCAAAAAGGGGTCTAAAAGTGACCCTGGGAACTATAGAGCAGTCAGCTTAACGTCTGTGGTGGGTAAATTGTTTGAAGGATTTCTTAGAGATGCTATTGTAGAATATCTTAATGATAATAACTGTCTAACTCCATATCAATATGGATTCATGAGGGATCGCTCCTGATGGCCTTCTACGAGGAGGTGAGCTCACAGCTGGACCGGGGAGAGGCAGTGGATGTTGTAGACCTGGACTTCTCCAAAGCGTTTGATACCGTGCCACACAAAAGGTTGGTATATAAAATGAGAATGCTTGGTCTGGGGGATAATGTGTGCAAGTGGGTAAATAGCTGGCTGAGTGATAGAAAGCAGAGGGTGGTTATCAATGGAGTAAGCTCAGGGGGTGTCAGGGTTACTAGCGGGGGGCCTCAAGGGTCTGTCTTGGGCCCTATATTATTTAATATATTTATTAATGATCTAGTGGAAGGGTTGCATAGTAAAATAGCAATATTTGCAGATGATACTAAACTTTGTAAAGTAGTTAATACAGATGAGGATAGGGCACAGCTACAGGAGGATTTAGATAAATTGGGGAGTTGGGCCAAAAAATGGCAAATGGGGCTCAATGCCAATAAATGTAAGGTCATGCACATGGGAAAGAAAAACAGCAGTCACCCATACATATTAAATGGGAAACCGTTGGGGAAATCTGACATGGAGAAGGACCTGGGCATCTTGGTTAACAGCAAATTAAATTGGAGTGCCCAGTGTCAGGCAGCAGCTGCGAAGGCAAATAGAGTCATGACATGCATCAGAAGAGGAATAGGGGCATATGATGAGAACATTGTTCTTCCTCTGTATAAAGCGCTGGTAAGGCCGCACTTAGAATATTGTGCACAGTTCTGGGCTCCGGTGCTCAGGAAAGACATATTGGAGCTAGAGAGGGTACAAAGGAGGGCGACTAAGGTAATAAAGGGAATGGAGGGACTAGAATACCCAGAGAGGTTGTCAAAATTAGGCCTATTTACGTTGGAAAAGAGAAGGCTTAGGGGAGACCTCATAAACATGTATAAATACATCAGGGGGCAGTACAGAGATCTCTCCCATGACCTGTTTATACCAAGGATGGTGACAAAGACGAGGAGGCACACTATGCGTCTGGAGGAAAGGAGGTTCCTGCACCAGCATAGAAGGGGATTCTTTACGGTCAGAGCCGTGAGACTCTGGAACTCTCTGGGAGAGGAAGTGGTGATGTCCAACTCACTTAATGAGTTCAAGAGAGGCCTGGACGCCTTTCTTGAGAACAATAAAATTACATCTTATGCTTAGTGATAGTTAATTAATCCAGGGATTTAATCTGACTGCCAGATTGGAGTCGGGAAGTGAATTTTTCCTCAATGATGTAAATTGGCCTATACCGCATGGGTTTTTTTTGCCTTCCCCTGGATCAACGCTGCGGAATAGCTGCAGTGCACAAGAAATAGGCTGAACTGATGGACGCTTGTCTTTTTTCGGCCTTATAAACTATATGTAACTATGTAACTATATATGGACAACCCCTTTAACTAAATAGGACTGCAGGTGACATCTACTACATTATCTGCACTCAGAGAGTTATCACTGTGTTATCTGTGGTGTTACATAGGACTGCAGGTGACATCTACTACATTATCTGTACTCAGAGTTATCACTGTGTATTCTATGGTGTTACATAGGACTGCAGGTGACATCTACTACATTATCTGTATTCAGAGAGTGATCACTGTGTTATCTGTGGTGTTACATAGGACTGCAGGTAACATCTACTACATTATCTGTACTCAGAGAGTTATCACTGTTATCTGTGGTGTTACATAGGACTGCAGGTGACATCTACTACATTATCTGTACTCAGGGAGTTATCACTGTGTGATTTGTGGTGTTACATAGGACTGCATTATTATTTCACAATATGACAGCCTCACTGTAAGGCCACGTTCACATGATCAGTATTTTTCATCAGTATTTATAAGCCAAAACCAGGAGAGGAACAAATCACCACTTCTTTATTGATCACCCACTCCTGGTTTTGGCTTATAAATACTGACTGTGTGAACGTGACCCTAATGTGGAGAAGTAGGAGGTGGACGCTCTGGTGGACCGCGCTGCTGTGAATACAGAGTGGATCCACGTGTGATAATACTTCAAGTAACTTTTATAGACGCGTTTCAGGTTTGTATCGAACCCTTCAAGCAGTGACCTGAGCTATTACCACTGGCGGATCCGCTCCTTTCGCAGCAGCGTGGTCCTCCAGACGTCCACCTCCTCCTGCTCCTCAGCCTGCAGGTCTCCTTATAACATGACCTCCAGAACTTATTCAGCTCTGCTACATTTCATTCTTTTTGGTATTTATTTAATGTCTATAAAAATAATTTAACTTGTTACAAAGTTCAAAGATTCCTTCTGAGGAGATAGAAGACGATTAGCAGCGAGTGACTGATTAACCGCTGATTACTGCTGCGCTGATGTGACGGAGAAGATGACATGTGAGATGACCATAAAGCGCCGCTGCTGTGCAATCATTAATGGGATCAGCCGAAACCTGCCAGATAGCGGCGGGCGCTGCCGCACTGGTTTACGGGGCGTCCATCTAAACATGGTATTCGGTTAAAGAATAACTCTGCTGCTAAGCAGATGAGCTGCTCCTGTGACATCTACTGCTCCAGTATCATCCAGAGCTGAATTCACAACTCTGACAGTAGATTCTTATATTCCCATCAGCCGACAAAAGTAACAATTAGGTCTAATAAAAATCCTTTACATCGACATCCAGAGCTGCATTCACAATTCTGCTGTATAGCAACTTATACTCAGTCACCGCCATAGCTGTATCCTCCAGCCACAGCCAGTGCTGCATTCACAGTTCTGCTGTAAAGTAAACTCAGTCACCACCATAGCTGCATCCTCCAGCCACAGCCAGAGCTGCACTCACAATTCTGCTGTATAGCAAATTATACTCAGTCACCGCCATAGCTGTATCCTCCAGACACAGCCAGAGCTGCATTCACAATTCTGCTGTAAAGTAAACTCAGTCACCACCATAGCTGCATCCTCCAGCCCCAGCCACAGCTGCACTCACAATTCTGCTGTATAGCAGCTTATACTCAGTCACTGCCATAGCTCCATCCTCCAGCCACAGCCAGAGCTGCATTTATTATAATCAGCTGTGATCACATCAGTGCGCACAGCTCCACGGCCTCCTGCACAGCCGCTGGATTGACAGCTCAGACCATCATTCATTGTGTGTGAGTGGAGCAGACCTCGCTTTGAGTGTGACTAGAGATGACGTTATGCTTTGTGTGTGAGTGGAGCAGACCTAGCTTTGAGTGTGACTAGAGACGACGTTATGCTTTGTGTGTGAGTGGAGGAGACATCATGCATTGAGTGTGACTAGAGACGACGTTATGCTTTGTGTGTGAGTGGAGGAGACATCATGCATTAAGTGTGACTAGAGACGACGTTATGCTTTGTGTGTGAGTGGAGCAGACCTCGCTTTGAGTGTGACTAGAGACGACGTTATGCTTTGTGTGTGAGTGGAGCAGACCTCGCTTTGAGTGTGACTAGAGACGACGTTATGCTTTGTGTGTGAGTGGAGGAGACATCATGCTTTGAGTGTGACTAGAGACGACGTTATGCTTTGTGTGTGAGTGGAGCAGACCTCGCTTTGAGTGTGACTAGAGACGACGTTATGCTTTGTGTGTGAGTGGAGGTGACATCATGCTTTGAGTGTGACTAGAGACGACGTTATGCTTTGTGTGTGAGTGGAGGTGACATCATGCTTTGAGTGTGACTAGAGACGACGTTATGCTTTGTGTGTGAGTGGAGCAGACCTCGCTTTGAGTGTGACTAGAGACGACGTTATGCTTTGTGTGTGAGTGGAGGTGACATCATGCTTTGAGTGTGACTAGAGACGACGTTATGCTTTGTGTGTGAGTGGAGGAGACATCATGCTTTGAGTGTGACTAGAGACGACGTTATGCTTTGTGTGTGAGTGGAGGAGACACCATTGGAGATTTGCTATGTATAATGCACCAGTCTTCTTACTGAACCGCTCCTCATCCTCACGGATTCGCCGTGCGCCATTTTTGTTCCATTTTTGACACTTTTCACTGGTTGCAACAATCATCTAGAGAATGGTTACTGTGTCAGATTATTAATGTTGCGCATCATCTCTTAGGTGAAAGATATTTGAAAAGCGCTCGTCTGTATGATACAATGTGCCGGTATATGTGGGCGCTGCGCAGATGTGATCGGTGGGCAGAGGCCACATTCATGCAGACAGGGGGAGGCTCCGGACATGTGACGCGTCAGTAAGTCATCAGAAGTCCTATACCTGAGGGGGCTCCGGCCGCCGTCACCTGGGGTCAGATGTGATGGCGGCCTCTTCCGATCGCTCGGCTTCTACGTATCAGACGCTGTGTTTTCATTGGCCGATTCTCGCTGCCGGACGGAGGGACCCTCAGGAACAAGGACCCAGTGTTGCAGCGCTCTGCTCAGACTGCGAGGGGAACGTTCTGCGCAAAATTGAACTAAGGCCACAGACATTTACTGGTTTAGGGGTTAATTCTCACATTAACCCCATCTGTACCAGCAGCAAAAAGGTCAACTCAGAGGACCCCAAACCTACAAAAAATCTGTAGACTTCTGTGAATAATGAAGAGGAGTAATGTTGGATGATCTAGAGAGACATCTCTGTAATCCGGAAATCTAACATCAGAGTGACGATTCAGAGAGCTGCTGCAGAACCTCTTTTAGCAGAAGTTGGTTGGCTGACATGAAGCTCCACGCGTCGTTGCGCGCTGTCCACGCATCATTGCTGCAGAATCCCCATTGTCCATAATGGAAAAGTGTTTCGTAGCTTCAGAGCATTTAGTGATTAATTTTTTAGCTGAATCCTCTAGATGTCTCCTAATTCTAACCTTTAGAGCAGGGTTCCCCAACTCCAGTCCTTGGGACCACCAACAGGTCATGTTTTCAGGATTTCCTCAGTATTGCACAGGTGATGGGATTATTGCCTGTGCAAGTGATGGGATTATTGCCTGTGCAGGTGATGGGATTATTGCCTGTGCAGGTGATGGGATTATTGCCTGTGCAGGTGATGGGATTATTGCCTGTGTAGGTGATGGGATTATTGCCTGTGCAGGTGATGGGATTATTGCCTGTGCAGGTGATGGGATTATTGCTTGTGCAGGTGGTGGGATTATTGCCTGTGCAGGTGATGGGATTATTGCCTGTGCAGGTGATGGGATTATTGCCTGTGCAGGTGATGGGATTATTGCCTGTGCAGGTGATGGGATTATTGCCTGTGTAGGTGATGGGATTATTGCCTGTGCAGGTGATGGGATTATTGCCTGTGCAGGTGATGGGATTATTGCTTGTGCAGGTGGTGGGATTATTGCCTGTGCAGGTGATGGGATTATTGCCTGTGCAGGTGATGGGATTATTGCCTGTGCAGGTGATGGGATTATTGCCTGTGCAGGTGATGGGATTATTGCCTGTGCAGGTGATGGGATTATTGCCTGTGCAGGTGATGGGATTATTGCCTGTGCAGGTGATGGGATTATTGCCTGTGCAGGTGGTGGGATTATTGCCTGTGCAGGTGATGGGATTATTGCCTGTGCAGGTGGTGGGATTATTGCCTGTGCAGGTGATGGGATTATCTGTGCAATACTAAGGAAATCCTGAAAACCCTGCTTTAGAGGGTTGGTTGTACATCCTATTTATTGCACATTGCAAATATTACATAGACTACAAAAGATGTATTACAATAATATGATTTTTTTGCAACTGATGAACTCCATTTCGTTGTATTAACGGCATGATTGTAACAAGTGCAAACATTATGCCCACATTTATAGAAACCTTTAGTATTCAACCAAGTATTTGGAGCAGGAAAATGATTTGAAAAAAGTCTTGGAGATAACAAATCTCCCAATGTGGGATCTTTCCTAGCCGAAAAGCTCACTGGATCTGAAAGGATTTCCTTAAGTTTTTTTGTCTTGATATAGAATGAGTAAATGTTTATTAATAATAATCTGTTTTATTGTTATTAAATTGAGGACTATATGTGGACACAAAATTAATAGCATTGGTTTTTGATTCCAGATAGTTAGTTTCTACTTTTTTCTTCTTTTTCTGCCAATAATTCCTCTCTATTAATATCATTCACTATTGTGTCCGCTCTTTTCAACTTCCATTTGGGATATTTTCGTTCTTTTAGGCTATGTTCACACACGTTGTGTTTTTTTTCGTGCTGCTAACTTTTCTCTGGCAGGAAAACAGCTGCGTAAAAAAAACAGGTTTTGTTGCGTTTTTAGCTGGGTATTTTGTTGCCTATTCGCTGTGTTTTTTTTTGACCACTCATTACTTCCTATGGGTGAAAAAACACAGCAAATACGCAGATGCATTTTCTGCTGCAGAAACGCCGCAAGAAGTGACACGCTCTATTTTCCAAATACGCAAGCAAGGCAGAAAATACGCAGCAAACAAAAAAGCAACGTGTGAACAGAGAATTCTGGTTTCTCATAGACTTTGCTGGTGCTGCAGCTGAATATTTGCATTAAAATCTGCTGCAAAATACGCAGCAAAACACAACGTGTGTGAACACAGCCTTGCTCTTTGTTTTACCCTATCCGCTTCTTCATTAAACTTAATTGACGTATTCCTCTTAGCCCTTATTAGTTCTCCTATAGGGATGTTTTTAGTAACTTTTTTTGGAGTGGCATGAAGTGGCTAGGAGGCTAGTATTTTTTTGTTGCATCCTTCTTAAAGGGGGAAACTTATATTAGTTCCAAAGTAATATCCAAGTAATAAATGTTATGTTCTTGAACAATATGCGTGAACTTTAAATTCATGTCATTGTGATTGACACATTCTATGAATGAAGTAACGGAATTTTAAATCTCCCTCCCATATCAGGAGCCGGTCGTCTACGAAGCGACTACACCACCTGATATGGGAGGGGAAAGGATTCATAGACGCAAAAAATGTATTTCTCCTCCCAAGAGGACACTTAAATATTTTGAAATTGAAGAAAAAAAAACCTGCGACCATTGGGGCTCCTTGTTTTTGCAAAAAAGTTACTGCCATAATAAGAAAATCCTGTGTTTCACTTGAATATTGAGTATAAATGTGAAGATGATATTCTAATATCTGCGATGCTTTTGTGGCACCCCAGGGTTCTGGTTTCCACAGTAATAGCAGTATTACGTCTGTGAGCAGGTGGGAGGTCTCCTGGTCAGGAACCCTAAGCATGCCACACCTCCTGCCCAGTCCTGGGAGGGGAAGAACTTCCCCTATATAAACTAGGGCTGAGGCAGGGTTAGGGAGAAGAAGAGGAGTCCCAGACAGAGACACAGTCTGGTCTGGAGTGGAGCTCATACAGGGAGAGCAAGATCAGGAGCTCTGTGGGAGCAGTGATAAAAGGAGTCCGGGACTGGAAGCTGTAGAGCTCGTCCGGACTGAAGAGATCCCACCGGACACGGAGTCCGAGGCTGTGGGGACTGTTCCATACCCAGCAGCAGAAACCGACCGGCAGGGGATTTCAGGTCCTCTGGCCAAGAAACCCGAAGGCACGGTCACACGCAAGGGACCAGCACCGCCGTCGTGGAGCGGAGGCTACCAGAAGGCCCCGAGTCACCGGCCATACGGGTGAGCACCACACGGTACACTCAGGGACGTGGGCTACTTTTACCCGCTTCTAACAAGGTAGCCAAGAAGAGTACAGTTAGTTGGGGAGGCCTACAACTCCGCCTGGCCAGGGGAGATCCTGTCTGCTCACGGACTGACCAGATCCCGACCGCTAGCCAGTACTCCCGGGAGGGTCTATCTTTGTCACCAGTAAAGACCCTGAACTACACCGCACCGTCTCTGAGTGGTTCCTGGTGCCTGCGAGCAATTCCACTATCCCCATCATCCACACTAGCTGCCCTGAGGCAATACTCCTCCTGTGGGGAGTCATCCCATACTGCGCTGCACAAACAACATCAGCCTCAGCGGTCTGCAGTGCAGCGGCGGTCCCCACTGACCGCAATCCACAGGTGGCGTAGTCGAACAATATAACATCTGTCACTAAAGACATCGCCACTTAGCTTGACACCCTGGGCACGGACCGGGTCACCGCCACGAGGACTACTACCCCTATCTGATCCGGCTCCGGGTATTCCCCGAGTGCGCAACGCTACACAACATGGCCCAGGGGGCGCGTCAACTTTTGGCGTAGTCGGCAGGATCTCGTGCCCGCAACCACCGGGTACTGCGTGCCTGAAAAAGACTGTTAAACTTACCTGTGGTGAAGATTCCTGCCATCCGACGCCATCTTTTGCCTTCTTCCCGCCATCCGTGGAGTTTTCCCGCCATCCGACGCCATCTTTTGCCTTCTTCCCGCCATCCGTGGAGTCTTCCCGCCATTGGACGCCATCTTGAGGACGCCGCGCGGGAAGAAGAGGGGCGTGGACTCCGAAAGCGCGCGAGAACTGAAGCCCCGCCTCACGTCCGGACGTTGCGTAAGGTCCTGGAAGGAACCCAGCAGACGCCGACGTCACAGGAGCGCGACGGAAGGTCCTCAACCCTGACGATCCACTGCGGAGCCGCGGCCTACGGAAGAGGATCATCGCAAGGTAGGCCACGGTCCACTAGGGGGGAGGAGGATGTCGGATACGGAGGAGAGCTTCACTGCTACAGCCACCGCCAGCACCACCGCTGCTGCGGTCATGCCTTTCACCATGCCCTACATCCCGGGGGCAGCCTGGCTACCCCGGTACTCAGGGGAGTCCCATACCCTAAATGACTTCAGAGAAAGGCTGGATAGCCTCTTCCAGGTGTACCCCCTCACAGAAGAGCAAAAAGTGAGCATCCTGGTGGCTCAATTAACAGGGGCAGCCCAAAGGGAGGTAAAGTCCTGGCCACTTGGGAGGAGGAGGACTGTCGCAGAGATACTAGCCCGGCTGAAGGACACCTTTGATACCCGTACCTCAGCCGAGATCAAGCTTAGATTCTACGGGTGCAAGCAGCGAGCACATGAGAATATAAGGGACTATGCGCTAAACCTACAAGAGGCCCTGAGAGCCATTAAGCAGGCCGACCCTGACGGCGTGGGAAACGAAGACAAACTGTTGACTGAACAATTTATAGAGGGTCTACATTGTAATGCCCACCGAACCCAGTTGCGGGCAATGGCCTTACAGGACCCTCATCTGGACTTTGCACAGTTCAAGGACAGAGCCATCCGGGTGCTCCGAGAACCGGCACCAGGTGGCGCTGTGACCCACAAACGCCCTGCTACCACTTACCACCAGGAGGCGGCGCCCTTGTCGGCAGGGCCTGTGGGAGCTGATGCGCAGGCTTTAAACAATGACCCGGCTACAGACCTGCACCATCAGGTCCAAGAGCTAGCTAAAAGCGTTGCTGCGCTAACCCGAACTGTGCAGTCTTTACAGGTTTCTACTCCAGGGAAGATCCAGCTGGCATCCGGACCGGAGGATATCCCGTGGCGCCGACCAAGGAGGACCCCACCGGCCAGAGGAAGACCCAGCGACCGATACAACGAGGACGGACAACCCATCTGCCGCCGCTGCAATCAACCCGGACATATGGCAAGGTACTGTCCTTTAAACTGGCACAACCTGGGGTAGAGGGCCAACCCCTAGGAATAAGATCACCAGGCCCATCGAACTGGCGTGACAAATACGTGGGAGGACGTCCAGTCTTGCCTGTAGTACTGGATGGCATTCCTATGAGTGCCCTACTTGACACCGGGTCACAGGTCACCACCATCCCGTACGTGCTCTTCAAGCAGTACTGGAATGACTCGGATATAACCCGCTACCCAGACGACGACTTGAGTATCATCGCCAGCAATGGTCAGCCCGTGCCACAGATTGGATTTAAAGAGATGACCATTAAAATCGGTAAAGTCGAACTGGCAGCACAGGGACTGATCATTGTGGACATTGACAAGCGCGAGAGTCACCCAAAGATAACTCTAGGAACTAATGTGATTGAAAATTGTCTTGCAGAGGTGATTTTCATTTTACAGCAGGTTGCCAAGAACGCCAGCTCCGGCCAGCAGCGAGTGCTCCAAAAAGAGATCCGGGCACTGATGCGACGGCAACAGGTGGAACTCTCCGGTGGTGAGATTGGTAGCGTGAGAATGTGTGACCCTTTCCCTATTGCCATGCCCCCGAAAAGTGAAATGATGATTTGGTGCCGGGCAGCTATTGGTCTGAGAGGTAGAGATTACCAGGCAATGGTAGAACCAGTCTACTCAGATAGTAGGCCCACCATTTTGACGGCACGGGGGGTGGTTGATGTACGCCATGGGAGGGTGCCCGTTCGCATAATAAATATCGGGAAGAGGGAAGTGTACCTGCCCCGGTATGCTACGCTAGCCAAATTGTATACCATCAACCAAAATTCTGTACAGTCTGTGGAACCCTTGCCTCCATCTCATCCAGAGGAAGGTAACGGCTCTAAACAACAAATGGAGGACTGGTGTCAGCAACTGCATTTGGGTACTGACTCCACACCCGCTCACCAAAAGCAGGGAGTCTACCGGGTGCTCCAGGAATACGAGAGAGTGTTCAGTAAACACCCGCTAGACTTCGGGCGAGTGAAGGGAGTGGAACATCACATCCCCACGGGAGACCATCCTCCCATAAAGGAGAGGTATCGTCCCGTACCCCCTGCACACTACCAACACGCCAAGGGGATGCTTAGAGACATGAAGGAGGCTGGGGTAATCAGGGATAGCTGTAGCCCCTGGGCAGCTCCACTAGTCTTGGTTAAAAAGAAAGACAACACCATGAGAATGTGTGTAGATTACCGGAAAATCAACCGTATCACACACAAAGATGCGTACCCCTTACCAAGGATAGAGGAGTCTTTGGCTGCTTTAAAATCTGCTAACTTCTTCTCCACTTTGGATCTCACTAGCGGGTACTGGCAGGTTCCTGTCGCAGAGGTGGACCGGGAGAAGACCGCATTCACCACCCCGATGGGACTTAGCGAGTTTACCTGCATGCCGTTCGGACTCTGCAACGCACCAGGAACCTTCCAACGATTGATGGAATGCTGTCTGGGACACCGGAACTTTGAGACGGTCCTGCTGTACCTGGACGATGTTATAGTTTATTCCAAAACCTACGAGGACCACCTGAAACACCTGGCGGAAGTGTTCGAAGCCCTGGCAAACTACGGTCTGAAGGTGAAACCGTCGAAGTGTCACCTGCTAAAACCAAAAGTGCAGTACCTGGGACACGTGGTGAGTGCTGACGGAGTGGCCCCCGACCCTGATAAGATCACCGCGATTAAGGAATGGCCAAGACCCTCCAGCGTAAAGGAAGTGCGGCAGTTCCTCGGGTTGGTAGGCTACTACCGAAGATTCATTCCCGGTTTCACCAAAATGGCAGCTCCTATGCAGGACCTCCTGATAGGCCAGTCCAGGAAGGCCAAGAACCAGAAGCCGCCCTTCAGATGGGAGAAGCTGGAAGAAGAGTCCTTCCGCCAGCTGAAGATGGCCCTCACGGGGGATGAAATCCTGGCGTACCCGGATTACAGCCAGCCCTTTATCCTCTACACCGACGCAAGTAACATCGGGCTAGGAGCCGTACTGTCCCAGATCCAGCAGGGGAGAGAACGGGTAATTGCTTACGCCAGCCGAAAACTGCGACCCACCGAAAGAAACCCTGAGAATTACAGCTCATTCAAGCTAGAGTTCCTGGCAGTGGTGTGGGCAGTCACCGAACGCTTTAAGCACTACCTCGCCTCTTCCCGGTTCACCGTGTACACGGATAACAACCCGTTGACACACCTGGACACTGCAAGACTCGGTGCCCTGGAGCAGAGATGGATGGCCCGCCTGTCCAACTATGAGTTCACGATCAAATACCGAGCAGGACGCTCCAATACCAACGCGGATGCCTTGTCCAGAATGCCAAACCTACCGGACGTAGGGGAAGATCCAGAGGAACTGGAAGAAGTTGAACTCCCCGCGTTTCACCGTCATGGGACTACCCAGTATTTCCACCGTGTAAGGGGTAAGCAATCCACTACGTTCAACCCCTTACCTCATTACAACTGGGCGGAAACGCAAGACAGTGACCCCGCCGTCCGACGGGTGAAGGAGATGCTGACTCAGCCAGATGCCCGCCTTGACCCAGACGCTCCGGAGGAGACCAAGCAACTGTGGGCTGAGAAGAGTCGACTGTTCCTTTACAAGGGGAAGTTGTGCCGCAGAATGGTTAACTCCCGGACGCATGAACTGATCTGGCAAGTAGTGGTGCCAAGAAGAGACGCGGCTATGGTACTGGAGGCATACCACGACGGAGCTGGGCACTTCGGATGGAAGAAGCTGGAGTTCCTGCTGCGCGGGCGGTTCCACTGGGTAGGCATGAGAGGAACCATCGAGAGGTGGTGCAGAGACTGTGGCCCATGCAACCTAAGAAGGAAGGACCGTGCCAGCCAGAAGACCCCCCTGCAGTCCATCGTCACCAGGCAGCCGTTGGAACTGGTAGCCTTGGACCATGTAAAACTGACCCCCAGCAGAAGTGGCTACGTCTATGCGTTAACCATCGTGGATCACTACTCCCGGTTCTTGGTTGTAGTCCCCGTCAAGGACTTAACGGCTCAAACAGCAGCTAGAGCCTTCCAGCAGCACTTCTGCCGTCCACACGGATACCCAGAGCAGGTGCTGACGGACCAAGGACCTGCCTTTGAAGCGGAAGTCTTCCAGGAGTTCTGCACTCTGTATGGCTGCCGGAAGATAAGAACAACACCCTATCATCCGCAAACCAATGGACTTTGCGAGAAGATGAACCAGGTGGTGATAGACCTTCTGAAAACATTGCCCCTGGAAGAACGCAGTCTGTGACCTGAGAAACTGCCTGATCTGGTGGACCTATACAACCACATCCCTGTAGGTTCTACCAACTGTACCCCGGCTTACCTAATGAGAGCAAGACCTGGTAAGCTTCCTGTTGATCTGGAGATGGGAGTCCTGACACCCGAGGACACTTCACCAGAAGCAGACTGGGACACAGAGAGGCAGCAGCAGTACCGGAAAGTACAGGAGAGCGTTGAGCGAAGTCTCTGTCAAGCAAGAGAAAGACAGGAGAAGACTTACAACCAGCATGCTCCCGCTGTTCCCCTGGTACCTGGAGAGCAGGTCTTGAAGAGGAAAAGACGGCTCCACAAGTTGGACGACCAGTGGGAGAAGGACCCGTACACCGTACTGCCCTCAAGCCATGAAAACCCGAAAGTCTGCACAATCAGTAAGGATGGAGGAGAAACCACAGCCATTGTCTCTCGAGATCACCTGAAGAAGTGTCCCGAGCAACTACGAAACCTTGAAGAAGATCACGAAAACCCTCGACCCGCAGAGGAAAGGGAAGAGATGGTCAGTACTGTACTCGGAGACTTCCCTCGGTCTTGGACACAAGTAAATGGCGCTGTTGTGGTACCCGCCCTCACCTTCCTCCAGCCAGCATCCCAAGTGCCTACGGAAAAACAGGTAGAGCTGGAAGAGCAGCCGGTGCAGGAGGCAGAAGACCCCACACAAGCAGACCAGGAGAATCGACCCTCTGCTTGTAGTGAGCCTGCCGTGCCCCTAGTGAGCCAAAGAGTCCGTAGACAGCTGCCCAGCTTACCTTTAACAGCTCCTACACCCTGTAGCTCAGGACCAGTTAGTGAGCTCCGTAGGTCTACTAGGGCCACTAGAGGCCAGTTGCCCGTACGTTGGAGGATCTAAAGTGTTTAGACTGTTTTATTAATATTTACCTGTTTACTGTTGCTTGTAAATAATTATGTATTTCCAGTTATTTTATAGGTGTTTTTGTGGATTAACCAGAACTCTGTTGTATATATGTTTGGAGCGTAACCCAGGAACGGACTAAAGACTGTTAAAGACTCGGGGCGGAACAGACCCCTACCTGGTTACGGCTCCCTGTTCTTTGGTGAAATGGACACCCTTTTGCTTCAAAAATTGCACCCGGTTGCGGACACGCCGTGACCACTTTAACATGTTTTTCCTTATTGTATTGTTCCTGTTTATACCCTGTTATGTTTTCAAAAAAATATGTTTAGTCCCGGAGTACTAAATTTTACTAGGGGGGAATGTGGCACCCCAGGGTTCTGGTTACCACAGTAATAGCAATATTACGTCTGTGAGCAGGTGGGAGGTCTCCTGGTCAGGAATCCTAAGCATGCCACACCTCCTGCCCAGTCCTGGGAGGGGAAGAACTTCCCCTATATAAACTGGGGCTGAGGTGGGGTTAAAAAAAGAACACAGACAGAGACAGAGTCTGGTCTGGTGTGGAGCAGTTGCAGGGAGAGCAAGATCAGGAGCTCTGTGGGAGCAGTGATAAAAGGAGTCCGGGACTGGAAGCTGTAGAGCTCGTCCGGACTGAAGAGATCCCACCGGACACGGAGTCCGAGGCTGTGGGGACTGTTCCATACCCAGCAGCAGAAACCGACCGGCAGGGGATATCAGGTCCTCTGGCTAAGAAACCCGAAGGCACGGTCACACGCAAGGGACCAGCACCGCCGTCGTGGAGCGGAGGCTACCAGAAGGCCCCGAGTCACCGGCCATACGGGTGAGCACCACACGGTACACTCAGGGACGTGGGCTACTTTTACCCGTTTCTAGCAAGGTAGCCAAGAAGAGTACAGTTAGTTGGGGAGGCCTACAACTCCGCCTGGCCAGGGGAGATCCTGTCTGCTCACGGACTGACCAGATCCCGACCGCTAGCCAGTACTCCCGGGAGGGTCTATCTTTGTCACCAGTAAAGACCCTGAACTACACCGCACCGTCTCTGAGTGGTTCCTGGTGCCTGCGAGCAATTCCACTATCCCCATCATCCACACTAGCTGCCCTGAGGCAATACTCCTCCCGTGGGGAGTCATCCCATACTGCGCTGCACAAACAACATCAGCCTCAGCGGTCTGCAGTGCAGCGGCGGTCCCCACTGACCGCAATCCACGGGTGGCGTAGTCGAACAATATAACATCTGTCACTAAAGACATCGCCACTTAGCTTGACACCCTGGGCACAGACCGGGTCACCGCCACGAGGACTACTACCCCTATCTGATCCGGCTCCGGGTATTCCCCGCGTGCGCAACGCTACACAACATGGCCCAGGGGGCGCGTCAACTTTATCATGAAGAACACTCGGATATAAGCTTCCAACGTCACAACTCAACCAACAAGAAGATCTTGGCCATGGTTTGTTGCCTAAAGATGAGATGAGATGTTTCGTGTCTCGTATATAACTGGGAAAATCTCTTACCAATGGTTGTAAATGAAGATCTCTACTCAGGAGCTCAATTTTTCTCCCAAACTGCCAATACCAGCAACAATTGGTCTTAAAAGGTGGAGGAAAAATTCCTTTGTGAATTTTCGGTAAAGAATGTAGGATTGGTGTAAATGGATATTTAACCATTAAATCTTCCATAAGTTTTTTTTTATTTAAAACCACCCCTTGAGAAAAAAACTCCTTAAGTAGATCACGTAATTTAACTTCCATTCCGGCAGTGGGATCAGAAGCGAGATCCTGGTAGATCTTAGAATTCCGTAACATATCATAAGTTAATTTCTCATATAATCCTGCAAAACAACAGCTCCACCCTTATCAGATCGCCGTATAAGTAAGTCTTTATTCTCTCAGTTCTTTCATGACTCTCTTTTCTGATCCAGTAAGGTTGGAAAGTTTTTTTATCTTTTTTTTTTTTAAACAGTTTTTTAATTCATAAAGTTCATCTTCCACTCCTTCCTGAAAAATATCTAGTACAGGTGATTGAATCGAGTAGAAGAAAGGGTTTTTTTACCAGAAAATAATTATTTAGATTGATAGTATCACAACTACATCTCAATTCCATTATATAAACCCTGGCAAAAATTATGGAATCACCAGACTCGGAGGATGTTCATTCAGTTGTTTAATGTTGTTGAAAAAAAGCAGATCACAGACATGGCACATAACTAAAGTCATTTCAAATGGCAACTTTAGGGCTTTAAGAAATACTAAAAGAAATCAAAATTAAAAATGTGGTACTCAGTAAGGGTAATTTTTTTCAGACCAAGCAGAGGGAAAAAATTATGGAATCACTCAATTCTGAGGAAAAAATTACGGAATCACCCTGTAAATTTTCATTTCCAAAATGAACACCTGCATCAAATTAGATCTGCTCGTTAGTCTGCATCTAAAAAGGAGTGATCACACCTTGGAGAGCTGTTGCACCAAGTGGACTGACATGAATCATGGCTCCAACATGAGAGATGTCAAATGAAACAAAAAAGAGGGTTATCAAACTCTTAAAAGAAGGTAAATCATCACGCAATGTTGCAAAAGATGTTGGTTGTTCACAGTCAGCTGTATCTGAAATCTGGACCAAATACAAACAACATGGGAAGGTTGTTAAAGGCAATCATACTGGTAGACCAAGGAAGACATCAAAGCGTCAAGACCGGAAACTTAAAGCAATATGTCTCCAAAACAGGAAATGCACAACAAAAGAAATGAGGAACGAATGGGAGGAAACTGGAGTCAATGTCTGTGACCAAACTGTAAGAAACGGCCAAAAGGAAATGGGATTTACATACAGAAAAGCTAAACATAAGCCATCATTAACACCTAAACAGAAAAAAACAAGGTTACAGTGGGCTAAGGAAAAGCAATCGTGGACTGTGGATGACTGGATGAAAGTCATATTCAGTGATGAATCGTGAATCTGCATTGGGCAAGGTGATGATGCTGGAACTTTTGTTTGGTGCCGTTCCAATGAGATTTATAAAGATGACGGCATGAAGAGAACATGCACATTCCCACAGTCATTGATGATATGGGGCTGCATGTCAGGTAAAGGCACTGGGGAGATGGCTGTCATTACATCTTCAATAAATGCCCAAGGTTACATTGATATTTTGAACAGTTTTCTTATCCCATCAATTGAAAGGATGTTTGGGGATGATGACATCATTTTTCAAGATGATAACGCATCCTGCCATAGAGCAAAAACTGTGAAAACATTCCTTGAAAGAAGACACTTAAGGTCAATGTCATGGCCTGCAAATAGTCCGGATCTAAATCCAATTGAAAATCTTTGGTGGAAGTTGAAGAAAATGGTCCATGACGAGGCTCCAACCTGCAAAGCTGATCTGGCAACAGCAATCGGAGAAAGTTGGAGCCAGATTGATGAAGAGTACTGTTTGTCACTCATTAAGTCCATGCCTCAGAGACTGCAAGCTGTTATTAAAGCCAGAGGTGGTGCAACAAAATACTAGAGATGTATTGGAGTGTTCTTTTGTGTGTTTGTTTTTCATGATTCCATATTTTTTTCCTCAGAATTGAGTGATTCCATAATTTTTTCCCTCTGCTTTGTCTGAAAAAAAATCACCCTTACTGAGTGCCACATTTTTTATCTTGATTTCTTTTAGTGTTTCTTAAAGCCCTAAAGTTGCCATTTGAAATGACTCTAGTTTTGTGCCATGTCTGTGATCTGCTTTTTTTCAACAACATTAAACAACTGAATGGACATCCTCCGAGCCCGGTGATTCCATAATTTTTGCCAGGGGTTGTAGAACAAGATTCCTGGAAATCTCCCATCTTGGTGACTGGAGGTAAATGTGAAATAGTAGATTGCACTTGTTGCAGTCATGCCGTTAATACAACGAAATGTAGTTCATCAGTTACAATAAAATCATATTCTATTAAGGATTTTATTGTAATACGTCTTTTGTAGTCTATGTAATGTTGTGCAATATTTGCAATGTGCAATAAGTAGGATGTACATTATACGCTGGATAATCCTTGTCCACGCGTCTGTGTGCCGTCCAGGCGTCTGATGCGTCTGTGTGCCGTCCACGCGTCTGTGTGCCGTCCACGCGTCTGATGCGTCTGTGTGCCATCCACGCGCCTGTGTGCCGTCCACGCGTCTGATGCGTCTGTGTGCCGTCCAGGCGTCTGATGCGTCTGTGTGCCGTCCACGCGTCTGTGTGCCGTCCAGGCGTCTGATGCGTCTGTGTGCCGTCCACGCGTCTGTGTGCCGTCCACGCGTCTGATGCGTCTGTGTGCCATCCACGCGCCTGTGTGCCGTCCACGCGTCTGATGCGTCTGTGTGCCGTCCACGCGTCTGTGTGCCGTCCACGCGTCTGATGCGTCTGTGTGCCATCCACGCGCCTGTGTGCCGTCCTCGCGTCTGATGCGTCTGTGTGCCGTCCACGCGCCTGTGTGCCGTCCAGGAATCTGATGCGTCTGTGTGCCGTCCACGCGTCTGTGTGCCGTCCACGCGTCTGATGCGTCTGTGTGCCGTCCACGCGTCTGTGTGCCGTCCAGGCGTCTGATGCGTCTGTGTGCCGTCCACGCGTCTGTGTGCCGTCCACGCGTCTGATGCCTCTGTGTGCCATCCACGCGCCTGTGTGCCGTCCACGCGTCTGATGCGTCTGTGTGCCATCCACGCGTCTGTGTGCCGTCCACGCGTCTGATGCGTCTGTGTGCCATCCACGCGCCTGTGTGCCGTCCTCGCGTCTGATGCGTCTGTGTGCCGTCCACGCGCCTGTGTGCCGTCCAGGAATCTGATGCGTCTGTGTGCCGTCCACGCGTCTGTGTGCCGTCCACGCGTCTGATGCGTCTGTGTGCCGTTCACGCGTCTGTGTGCCGTCCACGCATCTGATGCGTCTGTGTGCCATCCACGCGTCTGTGTGCCGTCCACGCGTCTGATGCGTCTGTGTGCCGTCCACGCGTCTGTGTGCCGTCCACGCGTCTGATGCGTCTGTGTGCCATCCACGCGCCTGTGTGCCGTCCACGCGTCTGATGCGTCTGTGTGCCGTCCACGCGTCTGATGCGTCTGTGTGCCATCCACGCGCCTGTGTGCCGTCCACGCGTCTGATGCGTCTGTGTGCCGTCCACGCGTCTGATGCGTCTGTGTGCCATCCACGCGTCTGTGTGCCGTCCTCGCGTCTGATGCGTCTGTGTGCCGTCTACGCGCCTGTGTGCCGTCCAGGCGTCTGATGCGTCTGTGTGCCGTCCACGCGTCTGTGTGCCGTCCACGCGTCTGATGCGTGTGTGTGCCATCTGTGTGTCCGCTTTTTGCATCAGCAATTTCATAAATAGTAAAAGGCAAAATACAGTTTCCTATTTCCTATGTTAATGATGTAATGGATCCTTGAAAAATGCACGAGCCGCGGTTGGTCTGAAATACGGATGAAAGTAGCGCACGCTGTGATTATTTGCATGCAGCCCGTCGGGCCGTGTGTGGAAACGTTCATGTGAGCTGGCACATTGCTGGACGGTCGCTGTCAGTTTTGCATACAGTTCACGGTTGTTTAAGGTGAAGTTTCCACAATGAGTTTCGTCACTTTTTGTATTTTCATTGCTCAAAAAACTCAGCATCTTCCAGTTCCAGCAAAGTGGATGAGATTTATAGAAATCCTCTTTTTTTATGCTGAGTAAACGGTTCTGCGGTGCAAGTCTGCAATTCGCACCTCGTCATGCGAGCACGCTGAGTTTTACCTGCAGATTTTCCCCATGGAATTGTATTAGATATGAAAAATCTGCAGGTAAAAAATACTTGTGATCGCACAGGACTGCACCAATAAAGTATTTGTCAAAGCAAAAGCCAAATACAGGGACGTAAGAAAAACAAAGCAGCGTTACATAAAACATGACACTAAAAAAAGAGACAAAAACCGCAGCGTCAAAAATGCAATAAAAATGCAAGTAGCCAAATAATCTGAACGAGCTCTAACCCAGGAGAGGAGCAAGCCAAGTCTGTGATTTGTCCAGGCACATTGTGAACATTTAGGGTTAATGACGGGGAATGTGATTGCATTGTAGTCAGAGTTGTGTTTTTCTGCTGCTTTACAGTCAGGAATAGGATGATCTGCTCAGCGACCTCTGCGCCCCACAGCCGTAAAGCCACCGCAGAAGAGGGGTCACCGAGGACAAAGCAGTGGATGGGAAAAGTCTACACACCCCAGGTGTTTGTCATTTCTGAACTGTTTCCTCCCCCATAATCTGTACACATCCATTGAGAAGGAAACTGAATTTTTTTCAGGTGGAAAAATAAAAATAAAGAAGTAACTAACTAATACTTTGTTTCAGTCCCTGTGAAATTCTGGCGGCGTTCAGTCTTTTTGGGTCGGGGTCTATCAGCGTGGCACGTCTAGAATTGTCGATCTTTCCCGGCTCTGACTTGCAGCAGCTCCACATCTGTCAGATTGAGGGGGGCATCACCTGTGTACAGCGCCCTCTTCAGATCACCACAGATTGTCCCTTGGGTTCCTGTCTGGGCTCAGCCATTCCAGAACTTCCATCTTCTTCTGGTGAAACCATTTTTTTGGTGATTTGGAGGTCACTTATGGTCGTTGTGTTGAAAAGTGAAATTCCTTCTCATCTTCAGCTTTTAATAAGAGGCCGGAAGGTTCTGATGTAAATTTGCCTGATATTTGGAACAGTCCATAATTCCTTACCCCTTCACTAAGGCCCCGGAAAAACAGTCTCCTAGAAAAATGCTGCCCCCGCCATGCCTTACTGTGGGGATGGTGATCTTCTGATCATGCGCAGTGTTGACTTTGCACCTTTTGGAATTATGGGCAAAAATTTCCCCATCGGACATAAAATGTTTCCTGGCAGATGGGATGAAGATTTTGGTTAAACATTGATGGGCTTGGATGTTTTCTTTGTAAGAAAAGGGTTCTGTGTTGATCCCACACCCCACAGACCGAACATATGAAGAATATGGAAGGTTGTTGTCACATGCAGGACACAACCAGGACTGGCCAGAAATTCCTGCAGCTCCTTTAATTTTGCCGTCGGCCTCTTGGCAGTCTCCAAGGCTAAATTTCTTCTTGTCTTTTCATCAGTTTTTGAGGGACGTCCAGTTTTAGATAATGTCACTGTTATGCCAAATATAAGTCCCTTCCTGATGATGTCTCCACAGTGTTCATGGTAGATCTAACATCTTGGTATTTTTTTTGTACCTTCTCCTGACATAATTTTCCACAATGAGATCCTTTGCTGTGTTGTCAGCTGTTTATGGATCAGAAAATGTCAGGGAAATCCTCCTAGAGCAGCGACACTTTCTCTGGGGTTAATCAGAATTGCTGTAAATGACGGCGGCCAAGCGCTGACTACTGTGTAACATGAGGGGAAATGTGATTGGATGATCCTGAACACAACCACAGCCCCTGATTTCTCCATGTGCCCCCCGCTCTCTACACACATTTGATGTTTACCATGTCCTAATTTCTGAAGTCATTTTTCCTTGTGGTTGAATTCAGTTATTTACACTAAATGTATCCACGTGTTTCCTGATGTTTGATACCTTCGGTGCACCTTTACATTTACCACTTCTGTCTAGAGATGTTTCCCTGTTATATTCCCCCCCGTCCTCATCCTGCTGGAGTAAGAATTGCAGCTCTTTGCAACTTTTCATTTCATAACTATACAGCAATTTACCTGGCTGACCATCCCTCCATCTCTCAACCCCACATTTTTTAGTAGTGGTGTGAGGGACACAAACTTGCAAAAGTCTTAAATATTTGGGCAAATTTTAAACAAAATGTACAACTTTTTGACACCAGAAAACTAATGCAAACATCTTGATATATTCCCCAATAGACTCCTTTGCCCATGGCTCATCCAATCCATAAAGAGCAGCCCCCGATATCTTGACTGGGATACCACATTTCCAGCAGGCTGAGGGTCTATAGCTTTATTCTCTCCTCTGTTATTACAGGGGTTCTCCAGTGAAAACAAGTTATCCTCTATTCAAATGATGGGTAATAAGTTATTGATCGTCGGGGTCTGACTGCTGGGACCGGCACTGATCAACAGAAGGGGGCACATTTATCCCCATTATGATGGATCTCAGCTGTTCCCTTTACAAAAAGGACAATATGAGCTCAGTCCCCATCACATCCACCAGTCACCCTGTCGTGATCTCCAGCACTGCGCAGTGACTGCCACCTTGTGGTTAGACTTGATTATGACACATTAGAATCGACTGAGCAAGAAAAGTGTGAGATAATTAATAACAACAGCTGAAAAATGTAACAGTAAATCTCTACAGAAGATACAATACTGACCAGATGCCAAGCTCAAGTTATGGAAAGTTACGCTGCAAACACCAAACAAGGTTACCGAAGAGGAAGGAACTTATTTCACAAGACAAACTGTATACAATACACTACATAGACCTGATGAAGCTGGAATAGTTACTTTGTAGATCTACATTAGAATGGCTAGATAATCCTCCTGATATTAAAAGGCGTTATAACTGATCCTCATAAAACGCTGGGGGACTACTTTAAAAATGGATTATATAGTCATTCATAGTAAGTAAATCAGCCTCATCAGGTCTTAGAGCTCTGTACAGTAACGTGATAAATCTGCTTTCACAATGAGTCTTTACACTTAAAATTGTTCTTCTGAGGCTGTAATTCAAAGACAATAGTTATATTACAGTGAAGGGGGAGGGGGTCTTATTCCTGTCATTTGGCAATAGGATACAACGTCTCATGTGCACATGGTGGAGTACCCTGAAGTCTTGCTTGCAGTGGTGTAACTTGAGGTTCGTGGTCCCCAATACAAAATCTCTAACAGGACCCCAAACATCAGAGGTGTTTAATAGTATTGGTCTCCTCTGAGCTGAAGGGCCGGAGACTGAAACTCCTGCACCACCCAGTGCCCCCAGCTTCCATAAGTAGATGTGAGAGGCAGAATATAAAGCTCCGGGATCCTCACCGATCAAAGAGAGGAGTCGGGGGCCGAGGTCCTCACCAATCACAGAGAGGAATCGGGGGCCGAGGTCCTCACCAATCATAGAAAGGAATCCAAGGCCGGGATCCTCACCGATCACAGAGAGGAGTCAGGGGCCGGGATCTTCACCAATCACAGAGAGGAGTCCAAGGCCGGGATCCTCACCAATCATAGAGAGGAGTCCAAGGCCGGGATCCTCACCGATCACAGAGAGGAGTCGGGGGCCGGGGTCCTCACCAATCATAGAAAGGAATCCAAGGCCGGGATCCTTACCAATCACAGAGAGGAGTCCAAGGCCGGGATCCTCACCGATCACAGAGAGGAGTCGGGGGCCGGGGTCCTCACCAATCATAGAAAGGAATCCAAGGCCGGGATCCTCACCAATCACAGAGAGGAGTCCAAGGCCGGGATCCTCACCAATCACAGAGAGGAGTCCTGGGCCGGGATCTTCACCGATCACAGAGAGGAGTCCAAGGCCGGGATCCTCACCAATCATAGAGAGGAGTCCAAGGCCGGGATCCTCACCAATCATAGAGAGGAGTCCAAGGCCGGGATCCTCACCAAACATAGAGAGGAGTCCAAGGCCAGGATCCTCACCAATTATAGAGAGGAGTCCAAGGCCGGGATCCTCACCGATCACAGAGAGGAGTCGGGGGCCGGGGTCCTCACCAATCATAGAAAGGAATCCAAGGCCGGGATCCTCACCAATCACAGAGAGGAGTCCAAGGCCGAGATCCTCACCGATCACAGAGAGGAGTCGGGGGCCGGGGTCCTCACCAATCATAGAAAGTAATCCAAGGCCGGGATCCTCACCAATCACAGAGAGGAGTCCAAGGCCGGGATCCTCACCGATCACAGAGAGGAGTCCGGGGCCGGGATCCTCACCGATCACAGAGAGGAGTCCAAGGCTGGGATCCTCACCAATCACAGAGAGGAGTCCAAGGCCGGGATCCTCACCAAACATAGAGAGGAGTCCAAGGCCGGGATCCTCACCAATTATAGAGAGGAGTCCAAGGCCAGGATCCTCACCAATTATAGAGAGGAGTCCAAGGCCGGGATCCTCACCAATTATAGAGAGGAGTCCAAGGCCAGGATCCTCACCGATCACAGAGAGGAGTCCGGGGCCGGGATATTCACTGATTACAGAGAGGAGTCCGGGGCCGCGATCCTCGCCGATCACAGAGAGGAGTCCGGGGCCGGGATCCTCGCCGATCACAGAGAGGAGTCCGGGGCCGGGATCCTCGCCGATCACAGAGAGGAGTCCGGGGCCGGGATCCTCGCCGATCACAGAGAGGAGTCCGGGGCCGGGATCCTCGCCGATCACAGAGAGGAGTCCGGAGCCGGGATCCTCGCCGATCACAGAGAGGAGTCCGGGGCCGGGATCCTCGCCGATCACAGAGAGGAGTCCGGGGCCGGGATCCTCGCCGATCACAGAGAGGAGTCCGGGGACGGGATCCTCGCCGATCACAGAAAGGAGTCCGGGGCCGGGATCCTCGCCGATCACAAAGAGGAGTCCGGGACAGTGATCCTCGCCAATCACAGAGAGGAGTCCGGGGCCAGGATCCTCGCCGATCACAGACAGGAGTCCGGGGCCGGGATCCTCACCAATCTTAGAGAGGAGTCCAAGGCCGGGATCCTCACCAATCATAGAGAGGAGTCCAAGGCCGGGATCCTTGCCAATCATAGAGAGGAGTCCAAGGCCGGGATCCTCACCAATCACTGAAAGGAATCAAAGGCCGGGATCCTCACCAATCATAGAGAGGAGTCCAAGGCCGGGATCCTCACCAATCATAGAGAGGAGTCCAAGGCCGAGATCCTCACCAATTATAGAGAGGAGTCCAAGACCGGGATCCTCACCAAACATAGAGAGGAGTCCAAGGCCGGGATCCTCACCAATCATAGAGAGGAGTCCAAAGCCGGGATCCTCACCAAGTATAGAGAGGAGTCCAAGGCCGGGATCCTCACCGATCACAGATAGGAGTCCAGGGCCGGGATCCTCACCGATCACAGAGAGGAGTCTGGGGCCGGGATCTTCACTGATCACAGAGAGGAGTCCAAGGTCGGAATCCTCACCGATCAAAGAGAGGAGTCGGGGGCTGGGTTCCTCACCAGTCATAGAAAGGAATCCAAGGCCGGGATCCTCACCAATCATAGAGAGGAGTCTAAGGCCGGGATCCTCACCAATCATAGAGAGGAGTCTAAGGCCGGGATCCTCACCAATCATAGAGAGGAGTCCAAGGCCGGGATCTTCACCAATCACAGAGAGGAGTCTGGGGCCGGGATCCTCGCCGATCACAGAGAGGAGTCCGGGGCCGGGATCCTCGCCGATCACAGAAAGGAGTCTGGGGCCGGGATCCTCGCTGATCACAGAGAGGAGTCCTGGGCCGGGATCCTCGCCGATCATAGAGAGGAGTCTGGGGCCGGGATCCTCGCCGATCACAGAGAGGAGTCCGTGGCTGGGATCCTCGCCGATCACAGAGAGGAGTCCGGGGCCAGGATCCTCGCTGATCACAAAGAGGAGTCCGGGGCCGGGATCTTCACCGATCACAGAGAAGAGTCCGGGGCCGGGATCCTCGCCGATCACAAAGCGGAGTCCGGGATAGGGATCCTCGCTGCTCACAGAGAGGAGTCCGGGGCCGGGATCCTCGCCGATCACAGAGAGGAGTCCGGGGCCGGGATCCTCCCCGATCACAGAGAGGAGTCCGGGGCCGGGATCCTCGCCGATCACAGAGAGGAGTCCGGGGCCAGGATCCTCGCTGATCACAGAAAGGAGTCTGGGGCCGGGATCCTCGCCGATCACAAAGAGGAGTTCGGGACAGTGATCCTCGCCGATCACAGAGAGGAGTCCGGGGCCGGGATCCTCGCCGATCACAGACAGGAGTCAGGGGCCGGGATCCTCACCAATCATAGAGAGGAGTCCAAGGCCGGGATCCTCACCAATCATAGAGAGGAGTCCAAGGCCGAGATCCTCACCAATCATAGAGAGGAGTCCAAGGCCGGGATCCTCACCAATCATAGAAAGGAATCCAAGGCTGGGATCCTCACCAATCATAGAGAGGAGTCCAAGGCCGGGATCCTCACCAATCATAGAGAGGAGTCCAAGGCCGGGATCCTCACCAATCATAGAGAGGAGTCCAAGGCCGGGATCCTCACCGATCACAGATAGGAGTTTGGGGCCGGGATCTTCACCGATCACAGAAAGGAGTCCGGGGCCGGGATCCTCGCCGATCACAGAGAGGAGTCCTGGGTCAGGATTCTCGCCGATCACAGAGAGGAGTCTGGGGCCGGGATCCTCGCCGATCACAGAGAGGAGTCCGTGGCCAGGATCCTCGCCGATCACAGAGAGGAGTCCGGGGCCAGGATCCTCGCCGATCACAGAGAGGAGTCCGGGGCCGGGATCCTCGCCGATCACAGAGAGGAGTACTGGGCAGGGATCCTCGCCGATCACAGAGAGGAGTCCGGGGCCGGGATCCTCGCCGATCACAAAGGTGAGTCCAGGATCGGGATCCTCGCCGATCACAGAGAGGAGTCCGGGGCCGGGATCCTCGCCGATCACAGAGAGGAGTCCTTGGCCGGGATCCTCGCCGATCACAGAGAGGAGTCCTGGGCCGGGATCCTCACCAATCATAGAGAGGAGTCCAAGGCCGGGATCCTCACCAATCATAGAGAGGAGTCCAAGGCCGGGATCCTCACCAATCATAGAGAGGAGTCCAAGGCCGGGATCCTCACCAATCATAGAGAGGAGTCCAAGGCCGGGATCCTCACCGATCATAGAGAGGAGTCCAAGGCCGGGATCCTCACTGATCACAGAGAGGAGTCTAAGGCCGGAATCCTCACCGATCACAGAGAGGAGTCGAGGGCTGGGTTCCTCACCAGTCATAGAAAGGAATCCAAGGCCGGGATCCTCACCAATCATAGAGAGGAGTCTAAGGCCGGGATCCTCACCAATCATAGAGAGGAGTCTAAGGCCGGGATCCTCACCAATCATAGAGAGGAGTCCAAGGCCGGGATCTTCACCGATCACAGAGAGGAGTCTGGGGCCGGGATCCTCGCCGATCACAGAGAGGAGTCCGGGGCCGGGATCCTCGCCGATCACAGAAAGGAGTCCGGGGCCGGGATCCTCGCCGATCACAGAGAGGAGTCCGGGGCCGGGATCCTCGCCGATCACAGAGAGGAGTCCGGGGCCGGGATCCTCGCCGATCACAGAGAGGAGTCCGGGGCCGGGATCCTCGCTGATCACAGAGAGGAGTCCGGGGCCGGGATCCTCGCTGATCACAGAGAGGAGTCCGGGGCCGGGATCGTCGCCGATCACAAAGAGGAGTCCGGGGCCGGGATCTTCACCGATCACAGAGAGGAGTCCGGGGCCAGGATCCTCGCCGATCACAGAGAGGAGTCCGGGGCCGGGATCCTCGCCGATCACAGACAGGATTCCGGGGCCCGGATCCTCACCGATCACAGAGAGGAGTCCAAGGCCGGGATCCTCACTGATCAGAGAGAGGAGTCCAGGGCCTGGATCCTCACCGATCACGGAGAGTAGTCAGGGGCCGGGATCCTCGCCGATCACAGAGAGGAGTCCTTGGCCGGGATCCTCGCCGATCACAGAGAGGAGTCCTGGGCCGGGATCCTCACCAATCATAGAGAGGAGTCCAAGGCCGGGATCCTCACCAATCATAGAGAGGAGTCCAAGGCCGGGATCCTCACCAATCATAGAGAGGAGTCCAAGGCCGGGATCCTCACCGATCATAGAGAGGAGTCCAAGGCCGGGATCCTCACCGATCATAGAGAGGAGTCCAAGGCCGGGATCCTCACTGATCACAGAGAGGAGTCTAAGGCCGGAATCCTCACCGATCACAGAGAGGAGTCGAGGGCTGGGTTCCTCACCAGTCATAGAAAGGAATCCAAGGCCGGGATCCTCACCAATCATAGAGAGGAGTCTAAGGCCGGGATCCTCACCAATCATAGAGAGGAGTCTAAGGCCGGGATCCTCACCAATCATAGAGAGGAGTCCAAGGCCGGGATCTTCACCGATCACAGAGAGGAGTCTGGGGCCGGGATCCTCGCCGATCACAGAGAGGAGTCCGGGGCCGGGATCCTCGCCGATCACAGAAAGGAGTCCGGGACCGGGATCCTCGCCGATCACAGAGAGGAGTCCGGGGCCGGGATCCTCGCCGATCAGAGAGAGGAGTCTGGGGCCGGGATCCTCGCCGATCACAGAGAGGAGTCCGTGGCCGGGATCCTCGCCGATCACAGAGAGGAGTCCGGGGCCGGGATCCTCGCTGATCACAGAGAGGAGTCCGGGGCCGGGATCGTCGCCGATCACAAAGAGGAGTCCGGGGCCGGGATCTTCACCGATCACAGAGAGGAGTCCGGGGCCAGGATCCTCGCCGATCACAGAGAGGAGTCCGGGGCCGGGATCCTCGCCGATCACAGAGAGGAGTCCGGGGCCCGGATCCTCACCGATCACAGAGAGGAGTCCGGGGCCGGGATCCCACTGCCACCTCATAGTTAGAACATCTTCATGTGGAGGTTTCTAATTCTGGGGTGTACGTGGATACGGAGTCTATTTGCTGAGGTTTTGGAGTGGAAGCTAATTTTGTGAATAATTTTGAGTTTTTGAGGAGGATTTATAGAGTTTCTGATCCAAAAACTTAGCAAAACTACTCAGTGTGCACACTCCCTTATACTTTGTGTAGCTGACGTTTGGCAAATGAGTTTTCCCAGGCAAAACCGCTTCAGGAACGCGCCGGCAGATACTTTCCTGATGCGGCTTCATCTGTGCTGTTGTTCTTGCAGCCGCTCCGGTGCCGGGGTCTTTTACTCCATACGTATAGAGTGGGCAGCATCCAAGCAGAAAGCCCCTGAAGATTGAGCCGGTCATCTCCTTTTAACCCCTTGAGGTTTCAGATTCTTGAAATGAGCATGCGATGCTGCCATTGCCGCGCACTATGTGCATTTATTGGACACTTTTGCAGCGGATGGACAGAATTTTCCTGAAAAAGATGCCGTGTGAACATAACCTTACATAGATTCTGCCAAAAATTCTGCCTCAGAAAACTGAAAGGGTGTTTTGAGCATTTTTTTTTTCAGGCAGAAACACCAGAAGGATTAACACTTTGCTTCCACTCTGGAAACAAACATAAAAAAACAGCATTGTCTGCGCTGTGGGTGCAATCTCTCATTGAAATCAATAGGAAACGTATTCACAGGATATCTGAAGCATCTTGACATGGATTTTTGTAGCAGAATCTGCCCTTTGTCTGAAGCCTCCATCCGCTCCGCTCACACCCAGGTAGCTGCAGTACAGTAAACGCGAGGTCATGCTATACTACAGGGCGTCCAGCAGGTGGCAGTACAAGTTCAGTAACTTTCATACTTTGAGCCATAATTTGCAGATAGTATCAGATACAGATGAGATTTTTGCTTTCTTTCCACTGGAATCTGTACATTTTCTGTAACGCTGCAGTCACAGCAGCAAATTGCCCCATGGCGGAGACGTGACACACAATGGGGTGCACTGCTGTAATATAAGGAGCAGATACGTGTCCTCTGCTACCAGCGAGGGGGCACAAATATTATCCAGGGTCTGTGCTAACTCTGCTGTACCGTGCTGCTTTGCCATGGAGGCCTCCGTGCTGCAGTACAATCCCAGCTATGCTGCATTTAGCTCCACTTCTATCCATTCCCATTTTCTCAGTCATCCAGAAAATAAACTTTATTTCATTACTTCTATGCAGAGCTCTGTCCATCCGACACATACAGCAGCGATGATTCCGCCATGTCACTTTTCTTTCCTCCTTTCCACCAGAAAGAACATATAGAAGTCAATGGGGCCGTTCTGGGTGATCACTGATGGGGACAGATTAGGAAACTGAAGAGGAAGGCATCATCCCTGGTGGTACAGCAGGCCACAGCCGCACAGAGGAACGTAAGGACAACCTCAGGTATCAGTGTAGTAAAGGCAGAGCATGTGAGGGGTTAATAGAGCTATTAGAATGGTGTCCAGTCCAGACAATCCTCTGTGAGCTCCACCAATCCCCCTCCTGTCCTGATACATTGGAACAAACTATCAGTGACAGTAAATGTATCAAGGAGGAGTTCAGGGGGTTTGGATCCGAGAGAACTGCGACAAATGAATCCTCAGCCCTGAGAAGTATTAGATCCTGTTCACTGACAACAAGCAGTGAGGGATCCAGACACGGGGTATATCAGAAAAGAATTCAAAATAATTCCTGAAAACCATAAATATCCATGCAGAATAAATGTCACTGCCCTTCCTACCAAGAGAGGCTCATCCAAGAACCCTGAATGGTGAAGCTGCCGAGCAAGAACCACAGCACGTGAGCAGCGGATGTATGTCACGCAAGGTGTAGGAAAGACTAAGTGACACAAAGGGAAGGGGGCCCAGACTCTAGGGAAAGGGAGGAGTGGAGACCTCCTAGGCTGACCTGATATCTCCCTGACTCCCCTAAACGTCCCTATATTGGTTTCACACCAATCACTGCACAGGAACCTAGCCCTGTTTTTCCGTGGCGTTTGGACCTGTCTAGGGAAACGGGGGCGATCCCCGCTAGCAACTAAAGACAACAAGTGGGAATAAACAAGGGAAAACAGCTTAGCTTTAGTCGACTTCAAAGAGATGCGCACATGTCCTCTTAGCACCAGAGAGAAAGAAGTACTGCTCTTGCTCAAGCCTTCACAAGGGGTCATGTGAATATCTCCAGCACCTCCATCTAGCAAACAGCAGGTATTTAAACACCCAAGCCTGGGTCAATTAGCAGGAGGAAGGTAGCCACTGGGTCCTAGCAAGAGACAGATGTAGGAAGATGTCTGCATTGCCAAACAAAGTGATCTCCTACAACCAACTGCAGGGCGACTGTCTGTCACATCTGACACACCCGTGACAATGTATCTCTGCATCTTGCACCTCATGGCCCTGAATGTATCTCTGCATCTTGCCATCTCATGGCCCTGAATGTATCTCTGCATCTGGCACCTCATGGCCCTTGATGTGTCTCTGCATCTTGCACCTCATGGCCCTGGATGTATCTCTGCATCTTGCCACCTCATGGCCCTGGATGTATCTCTGCATCTTGCACCTCATGGCCCTGGATGTATCACTGCATCTTGCCACCTCATGGCCCTGGATGTATCTCTGCATCTTGCCACCTCATGGCCCTGGATGTATCTCTGCATCTTGCACCTCATGACCCTGGATGTATCTCTGCATCTTGCACCTCATGACCCTGGATGTATCTCTGCATCTTGCCACCTCATGGCCCTGGATGTATCTCTGCATCTTGCCACCTCATGGCCCTGGATGTATCTCTGCATCTTGCACCTCATGACCCTGGATGTATCTCTGCATCTTGCACCTCATGGCCCTTGATGTATCTCTGCATCTTGCACCTCATGGCCCTTGATGTGTCTCTGCATCTTGCACCTCACGGCCCTTGATGTGTCTCTGCTTCTTGCACCTCACACCCCTGGATGTGTCTCTGCATCTTACACCTCATGGCCCTGGATGTATCTCTGCATCTTACACCTCATGGCCCTGGATGTATCTGCATCTTACACCTCATGGCCCTTGATGTATCTCTGCATCTTGCACCTCATGGCCCTTGATGTATCTCTGCATCTTGCACCTCATGGCCCTTGATGTATCTCTGCATCTTGCACCTCATGGCCCTTGATGTATCTCTGCATCTTACACCTCATGACCCTGGATGTATCTCTGCATCTTGCACCTCATGGCCCTGGATGTATCTCTGCATCTTGCACCTCATGTCCCCGGATGTATCTCTGCGTCTTGCACCTCATGGCCCCCGGAGGATGACTGATAAGCCCCTATGTGAGCCTGTATACCAGGACGTATGTATATAACCAGGGGATGTCCTCCGGATGCATCCTGTGCCGCCAGCACAGAATTATCCATCACTTCCACAGTGACCACCATTACAGACCACCATGATATAAGCTGGACCTATGTTATCTGCCCGCTCATTAGCCTTTATATTTCCTCGCAAGTCAAACCACAAATCCATTACATGCAAACACGTCTGGAATGGTGAAATGTGCTGCAGCCAGTGAGTGGTAGAGTCGACAGCACATTACTCTGTACAGCGATGCACGGGGTAGAAGGTTCCCTCATGTCTCTTCTGGCCCCTCGTTCAATATTATACATATTTTATGTGTTTTCCCATCTCTGTGCTTCGTGGTCGAGAGCGCGACGCCGTCTCCATAACTCGCACAGAAATGGATGACGCTGTTCTGTAACTTCTCATCTCGGCCATCAGACACCAAGATGGGACTCTTCAGCGTAATCTGTCCTGTGTGAACAGGAGGATTAACACTATTTTGGCTGTTATATGACTTGTATTTTACAGTTTTCCCCCTCTATAAAGCTACTGGGTGTAGACAAGCTGCCATAATGTCTCCCATACACAGCACACACAGACATGGGGGATTCCTGTTCTCCTGTATATAGCAATGGTTAAGCATCAGCATGGAGGACATTATACACAGTACTGAGCAGTGTAGCTGTGAATCCAGGTCTGTGATGGAATGAAACACGGTGGCTTGCGAAAGTATTCACCCCGTTGGCATTTTTCATGTTTTGCTACCTCACAATCCGGAATTTCACAGTTTTTTTTTTTGAGGGTTTGCATCAGTTCATGTAAAGAACCTTCCGACAACTGAGAACATTTAGTTTTCTTTTTATTGTGAAGCAAACAGTAAATAGGACAAAATAACTAAAAATGTCAGCGTGCATAACTAATTACCCCCCTAAAGTCAGTACTTTGTGGAGCCTCCTTTTGCAGCAATTACAGCTGCTGGTTTATTTGGATAAGTCTCTATGAGCTTTTCACATCTTGACACTGGGATTCTTGCCCATTCCTCAAGGCAAAACTGCTCCAGCTCCTTCAAGTTAGATGTTTCCTTTGGTGAACAGCGATCTTCAAGTCTGACCACAGATTCTCCATTGGATTAAGGTTAAGGTGGCTGTGACTTGGACACTCCAGAACATTTACATGTTTCCCCTTAAACCACTTGAGTGTTGCTTTAGCAGTATGCTTTGGGTCATTGTCTTGTTGGAAGGTGAACCTCCATCCCAGTCTCAAATCACTGACAGACTGAAACAGGTTTTGCTGAAGAATATCTCTGTATTTCGCACCATCCGTCTTCGCCTCGACTCAGACCATTTTCCCTGTCCCTACTGCTGAAAAACATCCCCACAGCATGATGCTGCCACCACCATGTTTCACTATGGGGATGGTGTTCTTGGGGTGATGAGCTGTGTTGGTTTGGCACCAGATATAGCATTTACCTTGGTGGCCAAAAAGTTAAATTTTGGTGTCATCTGACCACAGCACCTTCCTCCATACATTTGAGGAGTCTTCCACGTGTCATTTGGCAAGCTCAAAATGAGCCTTACAATTTTTGTGTGCAAGTAAAGGCTTTTTCTGCCCACTCTTCCATAAAGGACACCTCTATGGAGTGTTTGGCTTAGTGTGGTCATATGGAGAGATACTCCAGTCTCTGCTTGGGAACTCTGCAGCTCCTTCAGGGATACCTTTGGTCTCTGAGTGGCCTCTCTCTGATGATCCTTGCTCGGACTGAGAGTTTTGGTGGGCGCCCTCTCTTGGCAGGTTTGTTGTGGTACCATGTTCTTTCCATTTGGTGATAATGGATTTGATGGTCTCCGGGGGATCATTAGAGATTGGGATATTTTTATCTTGTTTGGAGATCTCCTTGGTCTTCATGGTGTTGTTTGAAGATCTCCTTGGTCTTCATGGTGTTGTATGGAGATCTCCTTGGTCTTCATTGTGTTGTATGGAGATCTCCTTGGTCTTCATGGTGTTGTATGGAGATCTCCTTGGTCTTCATTGTGTTGTATGGAGATCTCCTTGGCCTTCATTGTGTTGTATGGAGATCTCCTTGGTCTTCATGGTGTTGTATGGAGATCTCCTTGGTCTTCATTGTGTTGTATGGAGATCTCCTTGGTCTTCATTGTGTTATTTGAAGATCTCCTTGGTCTTCATGGTGTTGTATGGAGATCTCCTTGGTCTTCGTTGTGTTGTTTGAAGATCTCCTTGGTCTTCATTGTGTTGTTTGGAGATCTCTTTGGTCTTCATTGTGTTGTTTGAAGATCTCCTTGGTCTTCATGGTGTTGTATGGAGATCTCCTTGGTCTTCATTGTGTTGTATGGAGATCTCCTTGGTCTTCATTGTGTTGTATGGAGATCTCCTTGGTCTTCATTGTGTTGTATGGAGATCTCCTTGGTCTTCATGGTGTTGTATGGAGATCTCCTTGGTCTTCATGGTGTTGTTTGAAGATCTCCTTGGTCTTCATGGTGTAGTTTGGAGATCTTCTTGGTCTTCATGGTGTTGTTTGGTTATTGGCGCCTCTTGTTAATGGTGTTGCAGCCTCTATGGCCTTTCAGAGAAGGTAAAGTGTATATACTGACAGACATGTGACACTTAGATCTCACACAGGTGGACGTCCGGTCACTAAGCATGGGACTTATAAAGGGAGTTGCTTGCACCACAAATTTTTAGGGGCTTCATTGCAAAAGGGGTGAATACATATGCACAGGCCAATTTTTAGTTATTTTATCCCATAAATTTAATTAATGTCTATATTTTTCTCACTTCACCATCTTAGACCATTTAATGCTGATGCATCACACATAAATCTAATTACAAATATATTCACACACAGGTTGTAATGTAACAAAATAGGTAAAAAGCCAAGGGAGGTGAATACTTTCGCAAGCCACTGTATGCTTTGCTCTCCATAGATTTTAACAGGCAGCTGTAATCTGATCCCTCAGTTAGCAGTTTTTCACAGTCAAAGATGAGTTCGAGAAACATTGTGAAAAGTTTGTTGAAACATCAGTGGCTATTTCCCTCCTGAAATAATGATTATAACTGTAAAAACAAGCAACTTTTACATTTACATCTTATTGAAATGTGAGCAGCTATCAAAATATCTTTCCTTTGATATTTTATTATTTACGGCTTGTTGCCTAGGGGACTGGTCACCTCTGCAGCGGTGGCCGGATATGCGCACTGCTTACAGGCTCTTTCCTATAGTGAAGCGGGCCAGAATTGCAGGAGCATCAGCCACCCAGCACTCAGGAACAGGCGGCTGGAGAGCAGGGCGCTCCTGAAAAGAGATGGTGAATCGAACCCAATAACACGACTGTCTCATTGCCGCTGTCTGCTCAGTGTCAGGCTGGTTGCATTAAGCCTCACTGATATTTTACAATGGTGGTCTGCATCCTATTTCTTGCAGCATGTGCACAGCGCACGGGGATGTATTGTCCGTCCCTAGTCATGGATCATGGATGGTAGATACAGCGTGTGTTTAGGTCCACGGGTTCATATAGGAGCAATAATGATGTTCACAGGTCCAGAAGAAATCCTTGAATGGTTAATAATCTCACATGTCACTGCTGCCCCCTGCTGGCAGACGTGCGCTCTGTCATTGAGCGGTAAAAATATCTGGGTGAAAAGACTATGGATAATTATTAATACTGGGGCCCCATGCGAGCGCTGCGCCAATATCGCTCCACCCTGAACCCGACCTGTCGATGAATCCGCCACAGGCGAAAAACAGCGTTAGGGACATTGGTCAGTAATATAAAATATATAAGGGCCTCGAAAATGCACAAATATCAATGTAATGGCCGAAAAGTGCAAAATTACTGTTAAATACAATGTACCTGAGCCCCAATATCTGCCAGGAAGCAGAGGATCTCGTCTAAGAACTGAAAGCAGCGTCCAGCAGAATTGTGAATGCAGCTCTGGAGGTAACTAGAGTATGAGACAGGCTGGGTGGGATTCATGATGTAGTGACAGTCTAGTATCAGCAGAGCTGAGTTTGTCTGCGGGTCGTCACAAGACCAGAAAGTTCTGGTTTATATCCGGTCTATATCATATCGATTAATAAGACAATAAATCGGCTTATTCCTCGATCGATCAATCACTGATAATTATTTCTTCCTTTCGGTAACCTGAGTCTGCAGATCCCGGCCGGCGGCCATCACCCGGCGACAGCTCCGTATATATATATTTACATCAGAACATGTGGAGATTGTTCAGCGGCTCCGGCGGCTCGAGTGTTTCTCATTTACTGGAGGAATTCTATCCCGTTTGTTACAGTCGTATACAATGTATCCGATTCTGCAGGAAACAATAACATACAGATGTGGCAGAGCTGAGAGTGTTGTAGGGTTATACAATGTGTCACTGACTGTTTCTGCTGGAACCCTGGAAAGGATACAGATGCAGCAGAGCTGAGAGTGTTGTAGGGTTATACAATGTGTCACTGACTGTTTCTGCTGGAAGCCTGGAAAGGATACAGACACAGCAGAGCTGAGAGTGTTGTAGGGTTATACAATGTGTCACTGGCTGTTTCTGCTGGAAGCCTGGAAAGGATACAGATGCAGCAGAGCTGAGAGTGTTGTACGGTTATACAATGTGTCACTGGCTGTTTCTGCTGGAAGCCTGGAAAGGATACAGACACAGCAGAGCTGAGAGTGTTGTAGGGTTATACAATGTGTCACTGGCTGTTTCTGCTGGAAGTCTGGAAAGGATACAGATGCAGCAGAGCTGAGAGTGTTGTAGGGTTATACAATGTGTCACTGGCTGTTTCTGCTGGAAGCCTGGAAAGGATACAGACACAGCAGAGCTGAGAGTGTTGTAGGGTTATACAATGTGTCACTGGCTGTTTCTGCTGGAAGCCTGGAAAGGATACAGATGCAGCAGAGCTGAGAGTGTTGTAGGGTTATACAATGTGTCACTGACTGTTTCTGCTGGAACCCTGGAAAGGATACAGATGCAGCAGAGCTGAGAGTGTTGTAGGGTTATACAATGTGTCACTGACTGTTTCTGCTGGAACCCTGGAAAGGATACAGATGCAGCAGAGCTGAGAGTGTTGTAGGGTTATACAATGTGTCACTGACTGTTTCTGCTGGAAGCCTGGAAAGGATACAGACACAGCAGAGCTGAGAGTGTTGTAGGGTTATACAATGTGTCACTGGCTGTTTCTGCTGGAAGCCTGGAAAGGATACAGATGCAGCAGAGCTGAGAGTGTTGTAGGGTTATACAATGTGTCACTGGCTGTTTCTGCTGGAAGCCTGGAAAGGATACAGACACAGCAGAGCTGAGAGTGTTGTAGGGTTATACAATGTGTCACTGGCTGTTTCTGCTGGAAGCCTGGAAAGGATACAGATGCAGCAGAGCTGAGAGTGTTGTAGGGTTATACAATGTGTCACTGACTGTTTCTGCTGGAACCCTGGAAAGGATACAGATGCAGCAGAGCTGAGAGTGTTGTAGGGTTATACAATGTGTCACTGACTGTTTCTGCTGGAACCCTGGAAAGGATACAGATGCAGCAGAGCTGAGAGTGTTGTAGGGTTATACAATGTGTCACTGACTGTTTCTGCTGGAAGCCTGGAAAGGATACAGACACAGCAGAGCTGAGAGTGTTGTAGGGTTATACAATGTGTCACTGGCTGTTTCTGCTGGAAGCCTGGAAAGGATACAGATGCAGCAGAGCTGAGAGTGTTGTAAGGTTATACAATGTGTAACTGACTGTTTCTGCTGGAAGCCTGGAAAGTATACAGACACAGCAGAGCTGAGAGTGTTGTAGGGTTATACAATGTGTCACTGGCTGTTTCTGCTGGAAGCCTGGAAAGGATACAGATGCAGCAGAGCTGAGAGTGTTGTAGGGTTATACAATGTGTAACTGACTTTCTGCTGGAAGCCTGGAAAGGAAACAGATGCAGCAGAGCTGAGAGTGTTGTAGGGTTATACAATGTGTCACTGACTGTTTCTGCTGGAACCCTGGAAAAGATACAGATGCAGCAGAGCTGAGAGTGTTGTAGGGTTATACAATGTGTCACTGACTGTTTCTGCTGGAACCCTGGAAAGGATACAGATGCAGCAGGGCTGAGTTTGCCAAGCATTTGTTAGTGAGCATAGCTGCTTTTTTCATTTGTCAGGAGTCTCAGTGGTATCTCGATATCTTGCCTATGATTTTACATAGGACTGCTGACCCACAGACCGCAGTCAGGAATAGAGACATTGTGCTCATGCCTATGGCCGGGGAGGGCACCTATAGACTTCCATGGGGCCCTGCTGTTATTCCATATTCCTCTGAATTCATGGAGCTGCACTTAGTTCCAGTTTGCTCCTTCGGTGCCACAATATGGAACAATTCTTCCATGCCAGTTACAGGGTGCCACGTGGCAGAGCGCCAATGATCTGATATACAGAGACGCCACCGTCTGGATGCCACTTATCTATGATCATGGATGTACCACCACCCGGCTATGGCCTCCTGTAGACATATCTTGTGTTTTTGATACATTATATCCATCTAGAATAGATGTAATTGTAACAAAGAAGTTTTCCATCCCTGCAGGATTTCAGCTTGTAAATCTATGTTCCCATTCACTGACTGCAAGCAAAGATCTTGAAAATGGTGAGAAACTGAAACACGAGGCGATGAATCTTTATGGGTCCAGGAAACCCCATCAGACATAATTTGGGCACTTGCCCGCCTGGCATTGCCAAGGTAACTTTTCATCAGAGCGCGGCAGGCGCTGGTCCAGCTGGACAGAGTATGTTGGTTTATAGAGACATAACACGGTACAGAGCGGCGGGGTCTGTGCTGGGGGGGGGACGTTGTGTCCGGGGGTCACAGAAAAGCTGCTATATTTCCCTATTCAGGATGCAGCAGGACAATCTGCGGATCTCCCTGGATTCTGCCATTATTGAGGTAGCGGGGGCGGCAGGTACCACATCATTGAGCGAGGATTGATGGTGGCACCACGGACGTGCACAGATGCTGAATGAATCGCCGCTGTTGTCCTTCGCTGGGCAATGACAATTAAGCAGAACTCTGAATAGACTCCTGAAGAATGGCTGACAGCTCAGGGTGAAACATAAGGCCCAAATCTGGCAGAAGACGCAGATAACAGGGGCCAGAAAGATTTCTCTTAGAGATGAGGACGTTGAGGTGAATTTAATTTTCCTAAAATTTAACCCAAGATTTGCTTTGTGTGAATTTAGCTAAATGTCGTCTTCAGCGGCCGTCTTCACCTTGGGCCGGGGCTTCCAGCGCTGTGTCAGGCTCTGAGGTCACCCATGGTGCTCTCTAGTCTTCGGGTTATGCGTGTCGTGATGTTGTGACTTGTGCCACATTGTTACCGAGTGTCACAGAGTGAATATCTTCAATGTTGGCACCGCCTTCATTGATTGTATATTTTGATATGGCAGATTCATCGATGACTTGCTCATTATATGGGCGACAGATGAATCTGCCAATAATATCTTTAGTTGATTATATAAATCACAATCCATTTAATCTTAAATTCATCCTTAATATCCAAAAGAATAACACTGAGTTTCTGGATTTCCAACTCACAGGGACCCCCAGCCACTCAATCATTATGGCAACACATGGGAAAAACAGCAGGGAATACCGTCCTCCATGCCAGTAGCCATCCTCCATGCCAGTGACCATCCTCCATGCCAGTAACCATCCTCCATGCTAGTAGCCATTCTCCATTCCAGTAGCCATCCTCCATGACAGTAACCATCCTCCATGCCAGTAACCATCCTCCATGCCAGTAGCCATCTTCCATGCTAGTAGCCATCCTCCATGCCAGTAACCATCCTCCATGCCAGTAGCCATCCTCCATGCCAGTAACCATCCTCCATGCCAGTAGCCATCCTCCATGCTAGTAGCCATCCTTCATGCAAGTAACCATCCTCCATGCTAGTAGCCATCCTCCATGCCAGTAGCCATCCTCTATACCAGTAGTCATCCTCCATGCCAGTAGCCATCCTTCATGCCAGTAGCCATCCTCCATGCTAGTAGCCATCCTCCATGCTAGTAGCCATTCTCCATGCCAGTAACCATCCTCCATGCCAGTAACCATCCTCCATGCCAGTAGCCATCCTCAATGCTAGTAGCCATCCTTCATGCCAGTAACCATCCTCCATGCTAGTAGCCATTCTCCATGCCAGTAACCATTCTCCATGTCAGTAACCATTCTCCATGCCAGTAGCCATTCTCCATGCCAGTAGCCATCCTCCAAGCCAGTAACCATCCTCCATGCCAGTAACCATCCTCCATGCCAGTAGCCATTCTCCATTCCAGTAACCATCCTCCATGCCAGTAACCATCCTCCATGCCAGTAGCCATTCTCCATTCCAGTAACCATCCTCCATGCCAGTAACCATCCTCTATACCAGTAACCATCCTCCATGCCAGTAACCATCCTCCATGCTAGTAGCCATTCTCCATTCCAGTAGCCATCCTCCATGCCAGTAACCATCCTCCATGCCAGTAACCATCCTCCATGCCAGTAGCCATCCTCCATGCTAGTAGCCATCCTTCATGCCAGTAGCCATCCTCCATGCCAGTAGCCATCCTCCATGCCAGTAACCATCCTCCATGCCAGTAGCCATCCTCCATGCCAGTAACCATTTTCTATACCAGTAGCCATCCTCCATGCCAGTAGCCATCCTCCATGCCAGTAACCATCCTCCATGCCAGTAGCCATTCTCCATGCCAGTAGCCATCCTCTATACCAGTAGCCATCCTCCATGCCAGTAGCCATCCTTCATGCCAGTAGCCATCCTCCATGCCAGTAGCCATCCTCCATGCCAGTAACCATCCTCCATGCCAGTAGCCATTCTCCATGCCAGTAGCCATCCTCCATGCCAGTAACCATCCTCCATGCCAGTAGCCATCCTCCATGCCAGTAACCATCCTCCATGCCAGTAACCATCCTCCATGCCAGTAACCATCCTCCATGCCAGTAGCCATTATCCAATTATCCAATTGTAAGTCTGCATCAGGAATCACATCTATGATATACACCACCATGAAAACTTGCATAAGAGAACTTCTCAAGCCTCCAGACATTTTATTAATGAAGATCAGAGGAACATCTCAGGAATAAAAATCTACGGCATTTAACAGGTGCAAATAAAGAATAGAGGAGATAATAGAGAATCCACGCTGAAAAGACGAGAGGCGCGGTGGATATTCAGCCTTAACACTAGATCTCCGAAGGGACTTAACTTGAGAAAAGACATCAAGCTCCCTTAGTGACAGCGTAATATTTGAAGTGAAATTAAATTAATATATCACGTATTAGCTATGAGATGCCGTAGGATTACCTGTGCAATCCATTTGCATGAGTGGAGTCTTTAGATAGCATTGCTATTTAGAAATAATGTTAAAATCATGACTAAACAATCGTGTATTTCATTGTTATATCATTTATTTGTCAATCCGGAATTGTACATGTTTGTATCCATTTACTTTGTTTCGCTTTCCATCCTGTGGCCAGAATATGCATTTCATAGTGTATGTGCAGGGTCGACGCTTTGGAATTGGAAGGGGTTAAATCATTAATTGAGAATTAAGCAGCCTGTGTGCAGACCGGATATCCTAGACATATATATAAACCTTAACTCCTTCACAGACATCATCACATCATGGCTAAGGGTTTAACAACCTGAAACGCGTGGATTTTATTCCACATCGGTGTCATGATATTTCACTCACCTGCACTGGATTTGTACAACATTCGCCACATTGAATAAAGACCAGGTTCTGTGAAGTTCTGTAGAGCTGGATCTCCATTCTCTTCTGCAGAGTGAAGATGCCCAAAGAGGAGGCCACGTACCCGAGGAAGGAGGAAAGAAGAGGCCGGAGGAAGGAGGAAAGAAGAGTCCGGAGGAGGATGGACTGCGGCTCTCGTGGGACAAGTAAGTGCCGAGGTGAGTAGTAATTTGTTTTATTCTCAGGTGTCTGGAGAGACTTAATAAGAATATACATTTGAGTCACATCAAAAAACTTCAATGCAAATCAAATTTCCCGTCCAAATTCAAATAACCTGCTGAATTCGCATCTCAGCAGATTTGCTCATCTCCACTTCCTCTGAATGGCAATTATTGGTTTAATATTGGCACCATGAACCCTGACGGTAAAGCAGAGACTCTCCTGTAGAGTTTGTGAGCGCCCTTACCTGCGGATTAGAAATGCCCGCTGCCCCCTGCAGTCTCTGATACAATATGGCGGATACAATGTAGCAACGTGTGGCCGTGACCGTGACTCAGATCTTCTCAAAAAACACCACAAGGGCAATGAGGGAGCCCAGTCGGGTAAGGAGGGACCTGCCTTTGGGGTGCATGGGGAGGTATTAAAGGGCATAGCGCCCATATTGTGGTAGACTCACGCTGGGCTTTCTGTACATACTTTATAACCTACAGAATATTAATAATAGAGATACATAGTCAAAGAGCCTCAAGAAGACACCGATCGCCAGTGATCGAACTCTGGCTCATAGAAAGGCTCTGCAGTATGTACCCCCAATGTGAGGACCACATACCCTCCTAGAATACAATGGCAGGTGAGCGTCCAGATGGGTCTCCAATTTCCTTTTCATGAAATAAGCGGCAAAAAAAAAAATGTTGCAAAAAAATTCTTATTCGGTGGTTTAACTTTAAGTGATGTGTTCCCCTTTAATTGGAACCATTCATAGTGCATGTGTGCAGAAGATAAGACTCAGTTTGTTTTTTTGTGCCATATACCTGGGGCCAGATAGAGATTCTGGATGTCAGAGGAGAGAGTCCAGCACGTTCCAATTATTTACACGGATTTACCTTTTGGGTTTAGGTCTTAACAAGAACAAAAGGAAAAGCTTGAAGGCAACAGAGGAACAACATCCCCAGCATTCTGTATTTATGTGCTTACCTTCGTGTTAATCAGATCATGTTCTCCATCGGCCAATGAGAAGCTTTTCACTTTCTTCATCTGGTTAAAGTTCATCAGAGAGGGTCTGACCTCGCAACTCAAAATAAAATTCAATTAGAGCCCTCCCAGACGTACGGCATTCCTGAGTGTATCCGTGTGTCACAGGAGAACATCGTCCAACCAGCACAAAATAATCACAACCTGCAGCTCCGCGGGGTCACTCTATTAGAAAAAAGAATCAACAAAAACAAAAGTCAAAACATTTCACCAAAATTCAAATGTTACAAATTTCAACAAAAGCAAAATTCTACATTCAACAAATGGACTTTAAAATGTGAAAGAAAACTTCAGCAAAAGCAAAATTAAAAAAAATGTAGAAAGAATTCCGGTCTGTGGATAATGACGCTCGTGGCCATAAAGACACGGTGACCATTTATAATAATGAGCTCGTCTGTAGCTTCCACAACTGCCCCCAAGTCTGATGCTCTTAAAAGGTCCCGTGTCTATAAATTCCACTCCGCGTTATCCATGAACCAATATCTTTTTCGGACATTGAATTTGTCGTTTCAAAGTTTATTCCATCTGGAAACTCTCCTTTTGATTTCTGATTCTGATGTCGAGGTCCGGTGGCCACCATGGACTTCATATTTCTTGCAGGGAAATCATTTGGATATATGATTGCTTTGAGTCCTCTGGTGTGAAGGCCACTTTTGTATCCAATTTCAGTTCCGGTTTATCGGGGCAAATTGATAGAGGACCGCCAAACTAGGAAGTCGTAACAAATAAGTCCTATCCCTGCTCGACATATCACACGCTCAAAATAGTTGGTTCTTCTAAACCAGTGTTTCACAAACCCCGTCCTCGCGGCTAGTGTTGCACAGGTGAGAGAATCGGGAGCAATTTCTGATGCTGTAATAATAATTCCATCACCTGTACAATACTAAGAAAATCCTGAAAACATAACGTGTTGGGGGCCGGGAGGACGGGGTTTGGGAAACACTGGTCTAAAGGTTTCCAAAAATATTCAGTCTTTGGTGGAACCCAATGCGAGCTGCTGTTAATCTTATGTATATGGGGAGGTCCTGATCCTGGTCCCCAATTTTTTCCCCGTAACAGTCTCCAATTCTATTTTAGCATGGCTGATCCTCTTTCTCCCCCAGAGATAAGCAGCTCCTCATCTGTTTGGTGGTTGGGTATTGTGAAGATCTGAAGTTGCTGGTTGTAATAATCATCTAGGCAGGTTAACGAGGCAACAATATTTTATTCCTTACATCCATGATTTTACAACAATTCCAGGTGAAATGGCAAAAATACAATCAGTCCACAAGTTCCCAACCTGGGATCAGTAGTTCCAATGTCCCCATACCAGGCGATACTCACTGTCTCCCACCTTTTGCTTGGCCCACAGATTTTGTATCTCATGCCAGTATAGTCTGTAGCCACAGTCCACGCTCCTCCAGACAATAGATAACACGACCGAAGCCCATGTATCGAGCAGAAAGCTAATCAAATCCAGACTACAGATCCCACAATTGAAGCACGTGTGTCCAGCCCAGCCAGCAACCGATCTCCAAATTCCATGGGCCATCCATCCATGGCTCCAGGACCTCAGCCTAGATCCTCTACCTTTGACGTCAATCTTCCAACACTCTGACTAAAACATGTGGCTACTTCCTCTCTCCCTGGGATGAGCCCCCTGAATAGTCAGTGTTAACACCCTCCTCCTTAAACATTTGCTTTTAGCATTGCTTTTAGGAACTGGAATAACATAGATGAGTTGAACAGGAGGTTTAAAGTGCTTATCTGGACTAATTTATTTTTTTACTATTGCGCTAAGAATTAACAGGCAGGTAATTGCTAACTACTTCACCGTTCTGCCCGCCGATCCCTGATGGCTCAGAGCATTCACTGATTGCTCCTGTTGGCAATTCTGCAGCTTCTAGTGATGTCACATGGACAGAGGACCTGCTTCTCTTCCACTTTGCTCTGTTGATGGGGCGTCTCTGCCGATATGATGCTGATTGACAGCCAGCTCCCTGCTGCAAAACTGCAGGGAGCCAACTGTAAATCTGCATGATGCTGGCTGTCACACCCATCAACAGAGCAGAGCGGAAGAAGAAGAGCTGCTTGGTTGATGTGAAGCAGCATAATCCCTGGCAGGAGAGGTCCCTGAATGGGTAGATCAGGCAGGTTGTTAGCAACTACTGTACCTGCCCATTAGTTCATGGGCCCATAGTTAAAAAAAAATAGTCCCAGAGAACCCCTTTAAAAACAAAGCTGATTCAGATATGTAGCAGAATTCAATCAGGCAATGCGGAACGAGTGTAGAAGAGCTGGGTTTGCAATAAAAACAAATAGCCGAGCTGACATAGCAATGTAGCAGAGCTAGGTTATTAATGAAATCCAATATTAGGGCTACAAATGCAGTCCAGAATTCCTCAGCAACGTCATGGATGCCAGTTCCCTGAATACTCAAGTGGAGTCCTGCCACCTGAGCTGGGCTATATGGCCCAATATAGTGATGTCACAAAAGTGCATCAGGTGGCTGTGGCAACCTGATGGGCAGTAGAGCAGTGGTAGCTGTCAGCAGCAGCAGGAGGAGGAAGCAGCGCTTGGTGCTAGATCAGTGAGAAATACCAGCCTGTTAGATAAAGTGAAGGGGCTCCTCTCCAATCATGTGGTGGGACTCTGTGGGCTATTAATTGCAGTCGGTGGCTAAGCAATAACCCCGAGACCTAACATGGCTGTATGTCGGCCAATAATGCTTTGGTATACCGAGGACACCAAACCATAAATCAGTGATCCGGAGATGACATTCTGAAGTCTTATAGTGGAGCTATAAAATAATTGTAGTTTTAAAAAGTTCTTTAAAAAAACTGTTGACACTAAAACTCTAAACAGAACAGTGAACAATGTAAAAACACTAAAACACCTGATTACTCCCTCCTAAAAAAATAATAATATAATATAATAATATATATAATAGCCCCACAAAGTGTTTATGAAACAATCTTACGCGTCCCAAAAAAGAAAGCTGGAATAATATAAATGTTCCAGCGCTCTGGATGTCGTGACCTGACCCAGACACAAAAATGTCCTGCGTTCCTCAATGCCAAAATAGGCTGAGCCTTAAAGGGTTAATCTGATGCTAATGAATGGGAATTCCTAACGATATCATGCAGTCTGGCAGGACCCCAGAGGTCGTCACCGCGGAGAAGAGACGGGGGGGCACAAATCCATCAGGAATCTGGGTCATCAGTGGGGTCCAGCAGATCGAGAAACACCGGGATACACGGAAAAACTTCACACCGACCCGCTGGGATCCAGACCCCTTATTATAGGCACCAGACATAATAATGACGAGATTATAATACGTTTGGTCTCAGATATTTTCCCAAAACCTTGGTCTAGCTCTACAGCCCTCCACTGAACTGTTTCCTCCTGTAGTTTTGTTTCTGGATAGATTCTGTGGTTTTAATTCATTGCACAAGAATATTGGAAAAAAAGATTGATCCAAATGTGCAGGATATGATCAGTGCTACAAGTTCATTCCATTACCGATGGGTGAGGACTGAGGAGCACATGTGGCACCCTGCTGTACACAGGTACCACAGGACCCAGGGTGCATGGACGGACTTCTCCACAAGAGGCCCTCACTACATACAAACACCTCCACCCTTCCACCTCATACCACCAGAGGGAGCCCATTAGGGATATATATGGAGGGTGGAGCTAGGCAGTCAGTCAGTTGGAGAGAGTCAGACAGAGTCAGAGAGTCTGAGAGCGTGCTGATGCTGAGAGTAGCGAAGACGCAGCACGTCTGCTGCTGAGTTCTGAGGGCCCCGAGTGTGGCTGACGGCAAAGAGGAGAGGAGAGAGGAGATGAAAGGGGCAGAGGAGCATCATAGGCTCACCCAGAAGATACAAACCGGTCACCGGGTCCGCGCCTACAGGGTCCTTTATACCCAATAAGGACCACCGGCATTCCAGGAGCACTACAAGTCCCTGGCATACCTGAAGCTAGACCCATTACAGGACCAGGAACCACGAAGGCCCCAGCGTTATGAGGGATAGTGGTTGCCAGCAGAAGGTCCTACTACCAAGCGAAAGGTGAAGGAACAGCACGACACATAAGCTAGGCCCAGTTGCAGGCTGGCCAGGAGCATACAGAGAGGCAGATACGGACCAGAAGGCCTTATACCCGCTCACTGGGGAGAAGTCCTGAAGTGCACCCATCCTACTGAGTACCTTGGACCATACCTGACATCCGCACCAGTAAAGGTATTGAAGCGAATCCCCAGTCTCTGTCATTTACTCCTGCTGCGCCATCCCGCCTGCACTACAAGTCCCAGCATCACCACCATCAAACTCCACACTGCCCCGGGGGCCCCCTCCACCTGTGGGAGCAGAAACACCTCAGCTGCCATCCCATCACCCCCCGGAGGTCTGCAGCAGCGCTGGTAAACCTTACCAGGTACCACAGGTGGCGTCACAAACTATTTACTTTATTTTTATCTCTATCCAAGTTACAATCCCCTTTTTGGTTGACCGCCCTGGGCCACGGACTGGGCCAGCCACTGTGACATATCCCCCCCAGCATCCATAGGCCCAGCTGCCGAGTACCCCATTGCCCCGGGGGCGAGTCAACTTCTGGCGTCACGAACAGGATTGCGTGCTCGTTGCCACCAGGTACTGTGCGCCTTAAAGAACTTTGTCGCATACCGTGGTGAAGTTTTCCCGCCAATTGCCGCTGTTTCCCGCCATTGTCCGCCATTTTCGAGTCACCACGCGGGAAGAAGAGGGGCGTAACCGCGGGAATCGGAGAGGCGGTGCTGCTGGAAGCGCGCGAAGCTCAAGCCCCGCCTCACGCTTTGACGCAGCACCAGGAAGCGTCAGGTCCTGGAAGGAGACCGTCGTCGGCGGAGCTACGGCCTACCCGATTAAAGAAACAGGAGGTTGGCTACGGTTCACTAGGGGGGCGCAACCATGGCCGATGACCAGCACGCCGCCAGAGCACCGGTTAATGCTCCTGATGCTCAACTTGCGCCCGGCGCTGCTCAGGCCGGAGCGGCCGCTCCACCAGCAGGGGTCGTGACTCCTTTGAAACCCATGGCCCTGCCTTATATCCCTGGAGCGAAATGGCTTCCCTAGTATGATGGCAAACCAGACACCCTGTCTGGATTCAAAAGGAAAATATGCGGTGTACTGGATATGTACTCAATGACTGGTAAACAGAGAGCCGCTGTTGTGCTGGGATAATTGACTGGTGCCGCAGAGCGGTAAATTGAAACCTGGCCAGCCGCAGACCAGGAATCAGTATGCATTATATTTAAGAGACTGCAAACTGTCTTTGAAAACCGCACTGAGACAGATCTCCGGATGAGGTTCTACCACTGTACCCAGAAACCTGAGGACAGTATCCGGGACTATGCCTGGTGCTTACAGGAAGCCCTGCGGGCCCTGAAACAGGTTAGTCCAGCCAGCATACAAGATGAGAATAAAATGCTGACAGAACAATTCATCCGGGGGTTGAGGTCCCAGGAGGAGAGCAGAACCGTACGGTGGTGGGCCTTAGATCATCCAGATGCCACCTTTGACACCCTGAAGGACATGGCTATAAAGGGTCTGCAGCCCCTGGAAACATCAGGGACTGCTATCCAGCGTTACCAGGGTGGGGCCACCCCAGTGCCCGCAGCACCCACTGCTCCTTCATTAACGGCTGAAGCAAAGATGCAAACAGTGCCCCCTAGTGAGCTGGACAACCTGCGCTCTGAAGTGCGTCAGCTGAGTAAAACCCTGGCCACTGTCCTGAGCACCCTGCAGCTACAGGCGGAGTCCGAGCCGGATGGAAGGATCCTACTCGCCGACAGCCCTAAGGATGTCCGCTGGATGAGGAGAAGAGGGAAGACAACGCCACCCCGTAGGAGGACAACGCCACCCCGGAGGAGGACAACGCCACCCCGTGGGAGGACCAACGACCAAGGTCGCCCTCCAGGAGACTTCATCTGCTACCGCTGCCACAAGGCTGGCCACACCGCACGGAACTGTCCTTTAAACGGGCAAACCCTGGGGCCGAGGGCCGACACCCAGGAGTAAATCAACCAGGCCCATCAAGCTGGTACCACCGGTTCGTAGGAGGAAGGCCTTTCCTTCCATCGTGCTGGACGGCATAGCAACACCTGCATTACTGGACACCGGCTCACAGGTAACCATCATACCTGATGTCCTCTACAAAAGGTACTGGTCCATAGATGAACTCCACCCGCCAGCCCCGAACCTCTCTGTGTATGCCTCTAACAGCCTTCCTCTTAACCTAGTAGGGGTTAAGGACGTGACGGTGAAGGTGGGGAGAGTGGAACTAAAGGACCAAGGACTGATTGTAGTGGAATCTAACCCTGGTGATACAGACTTGTATATGATACTTGGTACAAATATTGTTGGTAACTGTTTGGGAGAAGTGTTGTTTTTGCTCCAACAGATTGCTGACACCGCCAGACCACGGCAGAGAAGGGCGCTCCAGAAAGAGATCCAAGCCCTTATGTACCAGCAACAGGTAAAGCTAACAGATGGTGAAATTGGTAATGTACGGGTGACAGACCCGGTACCCATTGTGATTCCCCCGATGAGTGAGATGCTGATTTGGTGTAGAGCAGAAATAGGTCTCAAAGGACGGAGCTACCAGGCGGTAGTGGAGCCCATTAGCTCGAAGCACAGACTTACACTCTTAACTGCTAGAGGGGTAGTTGATGTACGCAATGGAAGGGTACCTGTACGACTCCTAAATTGTGGGGAGGAGGAAGTCAAATTGCCAAGATATTCCACTGTTGCCAGATTGTATACTGTGAATGATGATGCCATACACACAGTGGAATCCTTGACCCCACTGGATATAGTGGAGGACAATGACTCCAAGCTCACCTGGAGGATTGGTGTCAACAGCTCCATGTTGGGACTGACGCCACTCCTGTCCATCAGAAACACGGTGTCTACAGAGTGGTTCAGGAATGTGAACAAGTGTTTAGTAAACACCCACTTGACTTTTGAAGGGTTAAAGGGGTACAACACCACATACCCACCGGTAACCATCCACCCATTAACCCTCCGTCACATACAATATCGGTTCTAACGAGTTCACATACAATGTGACTGTCATGCGCAGGCTAGAAAAATACCTATAATATCTAATTTTTGCAATTTCAGTGCTCTAAAAGTGATCAGTGACCTTCATAGGGATGTAATAAAAGAGACTACACATAATCAGGTGCAAAAAAAACCCATTTACTTAACATAAAACTAAATACAAACATTTCAAAACTCCCGCCAAATAGTCCCCAGTTCGACTCTGTCAAAAAACTCTACAAAGAAAATTTATGGAAACAAACTTAATTTTAAGGTACCTTAAGTACTATTAAACACATATTCAATCAGAATTAGATCCTGAAGTTTCCCCAGAAAAATTACACTTGCAGAGCAAAGAGCAAGAATTACACATCATTTTTGCATGTGTCAGGCAGATTGCATTATGACATTTGTGACATTCATAATTAGAAAGCCTTCTGATTCCGCTTTCCGTGGTGCAGGTGGTGCATCTCCTTCTTTTGGGAGGTGGTGCAGGTGATGAATTTTCACTATTATCTTCTGGGCGGAATCTTTTGAGCTGAACTTGAAGGCGAGAGGGGATACCGATTGTTTTCATACTTCTCCTGCGTAACTCTCCAAGCACTAGTTCATGGGCCAATTTTTTCAGATAGAATCGTCTACGGAGTGGTTCAAGCTTGTTTTCAAGGTAAATGACTTGTGAATTTATACCACCCAAATTCAACATAGCAAAAAATATGACCATTGGCCAGCGTTTGGTGTTTCTGCTGACGTTGAAAGTTGTTTTTTTTTATCTTTTCCCATATAATAAGATTCTACATCTTCATCCTCATCACTGTCACCATCTTGCTCTGTTTCAGAATCCACTTCACATACTTCCACCTCATCATGAGAATCAATCTCACTTTCCTCTCCTAAATCCTCATTCAGTGTGGGGTCTGCATCATCTAACAGCATGTTTGTTACTTCCTCAATATCAAGGTTTTTTGATAAATTGTACATTTTCCTCTCCATTTCAGCAGATAATCTGAAGCAAGAGAAGGAATATGTGTTAGGGAACTACTGTATATGCCTGAGCAGCACACTTTCTTTTTTAATCTGCCTTATTTCTATGAAATATCCTCACACTTTGTGCTATACATTCATAAAACAAGCTAAACAAACAATTGTGATGAATAAAAACATAAAATACCAACCTTATTGAGTGTGACGTGTTCACATACAATGAGCCTGAGAGATTAGCGCAGTTATATCTGTCCTCCTGAAGCTCTGCAATCCAACTGTGGTATGAGGTTTCACAGAGCTGCTAGAGACAGGAGACTACCTGGAGGGAGGGGATTTCCTCACAATCTGGTGAGGAAGGAGAAATGAAAGTAAAAGAGATGTGCCTGTCAGGCCTATTGTATGTGACGGAGGGTTAAGGAGCGTTACAGGCCCATACCACCAGCACATTATCAGAACGCCAAGGAAATGTTGCATGACATGAAAAAGGCAGGGGTAGTAAGGGATAGCTGTAGCCCCTGGGCAGCTCCCCTGGTCCTGGTCAGGAAAAAGGACGGTAGCATGAGGATGTGTGCAGATTATAGACAGATTAATTGCATAACACATAAGGATGCATACCCTTTGCCCCGTATAGAGGAATCCCTGGCTGCACTAAAATCTGCCAATTACTTCTCTACACTGGATCTCACTAGCGGGTACTGGCAAGTCTCTGTTGCTGAAGAAGACCGGGAGAAGACGGCCTTCACCACCCAGATGGGACTGTGCGAGTTCAACAGTATGCCGTTTGGACTCTGCATTGCACCCGGAACGTTCCAGAGGCTGATGGAGTTTTGCTTGGGACATCGGAACTTCGAGACACTGCTGCTGTACCTGGATGACGTGGTTCAGTACCTGGGGCACGTAGTCAGCTCGGAGGGAGTAGCACCAGACCAGGAGAAGGTCACTGCCATCCATAAGTGGCCTGAGCCGAGAAGCATCAAAGAAGTACGGCAATTCCTGTGACTGGTCGGGTACTACAGGAGGTTCATAAAGGACTATACCAAAAAGGTAGCACCTCTACAAGACCTCCTGGTAGGACAATCCAAAAGAGGAAAGAGTCCCCCATTCCAGTGGGGTAAGGAACAGGCTGAATCCTTTGCAGTAATGAAGAAAATCCTGACTGGTGAAGAAATCCTGGCTTACCCTGACTACAGTCAGCCTTTCCTGCTGTACACTGACGCCAGCAACGAGGGACTGGGAGCTGTGTTGTCCCAGAAACAAAATGGAAGAGAGAAGGTAATTGCGTATGCCTGCAGGAAGCTTCGCCCTACCGAGAGGAACCCCGAGAATTACAGTTCCTTCAAGCTGGAGTTCCTAGCCTTGGTCTGGGCTATCACTGAAAGGTTCAAGCATTACCTAGCCTCAACTAAGTTTACAGCTTTTACTGACAACAGTCCCTTGACACACCTGGAGACAGCCAGGTTGGGAGCCATGGAACAGCATTGGGTGGCCAGACTGTCAAATTATCAGTTCACCATCAAGTACCGGGCAGGTCACAAGAACACCAATGCTGATGCCTTGTCGAGAATGCCCCACCAGTCAGACACCGAGGATGAAGTGGATGATTTAGAGGAAGTTGAATTACCTGCTTTCCACCGAAGCGGAGAGGTCCATGAGCAACATGTTACCAGAAGACGTCAGAGAAGGACGCTGAATCCTCTACCCCACCACAGTTGGAAGGAGACCCAGGACAGTGACCCGGTTGTCAGCCTTATCAAAGCACTGATAACCCATGAAGGTTCTCACCTGGAGAAGGGTGCTCCTCCACAAGCCAAGTAACTGTGGAATGAAAGAAGCCGGCTGTTCATCTACAGAGAGAAGCTGTGCAGAAGATATGTCAACCCCAAGACCCATGAAATGGTGTGGCAGATTGTTGTACCCAGGACGGATATCCAGATGGTGTTGGCGGCCTACCACGATCAAGCAGGTCACTTTGGCTGGAAGAAGCTGGAAACCCTGCTGAAGGACCGATCCTATTGGGTTGGAATGCGGAGCTCCATAGAGAGGTGGTGCCGGAATTGTGGGCCCTGTAGCCTCAGAAGGAAAGACTACGGCAGCCAGAAAGCACCTTTGCAGTCCATCAAGACAACCCAACCCCTGGAGATTGTTGCTCTGGATCACGTCAAGATGTCACACAGCAGATCAGGCTACTCCTATGCCCTGACCATGGTGGATCATTATTCCCGGTTCCTGGTGGTAGCCCCTGTCAAGGATCTGACAGCAGAAACTGCAGCAAGAACATTCCAAGCATACTTCTGCAGGCCCCATGGATACCTGGACAAAGTGCTGACAGATCAAGGCCCTGCCTTTGAAGCCGAGCTGTTTAAAGAATTCTGCCACCTGTATGGGTGCAAGAAGATCCGGACTACGCCGTATCACCCTCAGACCAATGGTTTGTGTGAGAAAATTAACAACATCATCATAGACCTGCTGAAAACCTTACCCTTGGAAGAAAGGAACCAGTGGCCAGACAAACTACCTGACCTGGCAGATCTGTACAATCACATACCTGTGAGTTCTACAAATTGTACTCCAGCGTACCTCATCACAGCAAGACCCGGAAAGTTGCCCATGGACCTGGAACTCGGAGTGGTAGAACCTGCAGCAGATATGTCCACTGAAGACTGGGATACAAATTGGCAAGAGCAGTACAGGAGAGTACAGGCCTGTGTCGAAGACAGTCTGAACAGAGTAAGGGAAAAACAAGAAGAGCAGTATAACAAACATGCACCAGCAGAACCCTTGGCACCTGGAGAGATAGTGCTGAAGCGGAAAAGGAGAGGTCACAAGCTCGATGACCAGTGGGAAAGAGAGCCCTACACGGTGTTGAACTCCAAGTTTGATAACAGTAAAACCTGCCTGATTAGCAAAGATGGAGGTAAAACAACTGCAACAGTCTCAAGAGACCACTTGAAAGTGTGCCCAGGTCCACTGAAGACAACGGAGGAAGAAGTACCTCCTATAGCACCGGAAGAACCCAAGGAAGAAGTGCTTCACACAGTTCTAGGAGATTTCCCTGCGGACTGGCCTCAACTTGATGGAGCAGTGATTATACCCGTAATACACTTCTATCAGCCACAAGAAGAACCTGTGAGCGCTCTGGAAGAACCTGCTCAAGAACAGGAAGAGTCCCCAGTAAGAAGAGGATCACCCGTTGAAACAGAGCCTGAAGGCCCAGTTGACAGTGCACTTGCCAGTCCCATAGAGAGATTAAGGCAGTTCTATAATCTACCAGCACGTACACCTGCTAGATTAACAGAAAGGGTACGCACAGACACTAGTAACACCCCAGTGCTACGAAGGTCCACACGCAGCACACAAGGACAAATCCCTGCCAGGTTTAGGGAATAAACATGCATTGTCTACCATGTAAATAGTTACCCAGTTGGGTATTGCCTATTATTTATTGTATAAACTGTCAATAATATGTGTGCATTTAGTTACCCGCCAGGGTATAGAGACTTGTAGGCTGAGGACTGTGAGCAGCCAAAAACTGTTCTTGTACATAGTTGCACTCATCAAAAGTGCCCCTTAAATGACCACAGAACAAAAACCCGCTTGGCGTGGCCAAATACGTGGTTCAGCACCTAGATCACTTATACCCTGTAGCCACGCCCAGGGCCTACGTTGAGGGTTTTCAGGCGGGTCCCTCATGTTACTCTGTTACATTTTCATCGGTGAAATGGACACCTGGTTACGGGACATACTGTAACTTAATTGTTGCTATAATTATTATTGTTGTTATTGTTGTTAACCTGTTTTGCAAAATGCTTCGGTCCAGGAGTACTGAATTGTACTAGGGGGGAATGTGGCACCCTGCTGTGCACAGGTACCACAGGACCCAGGGTGCATGGACGGACTTCTCCACAAGAGGCCCTCACTACATACAAACACCTCCACCCTTCCACTTCATACCACCAGAGGGAGCCCGTTAGGGATATACATATGGAGGGAGGAGCTAGGCAGTCAGTCAGTTGGAGAGAGTCAGAGTCAGAGAGTCTGAGAGCGTGCTGACGCTGAGAGCAGCGAAGACGCAGCACGTCTGCTGCTGAGTTCTGAGGGTCCCGAGTGTGGCTGACGGCAAAGAGGAGAGGAGAGAGGAGTTGAAAGGGGCAGAGGAGCATCATAGGCTCACCCCAAAGATACAAACCGGACACGGGGTCTGCACCTACAGGGTCCTTTATACCCAGCAGGGACCAACGGAATTCCAGCAGGACTACAAGTCCCTGGCAGACCTGAAGCTAGACCCATTACAGGACCAGGAACCATGAAGGCCCCAGCGTTACCAGGGAAAGTGGTTGCCAGCAGAAGGTTCTACTACCAAGCAACAGGTGAAGGAACAGCACGACACATAAGCTAGGCCCAGTTGCAGGCTGGCCAGGAGCATACAGAGAGGCAGACACAGACCAGGAGGCCTTATACCCGCTCACTGGGGAGAAGTCCTGAAGTGCACCCATCCTACCGAGTACCCTGGACCGTACCTGACATCCGCATCAGTAAAGGTATTGAATCGAATCCCCTGTCTCTGTCAATTACTCCTGCTGCGCCATCTCTCCTGCACTACAAGCCCCAGCATCACCACCATCAAACTCCACACTGCCCCGGGGGCCAACTCCACCTGTGGGGAGCAGAAACACCTCAGCTGCCATCCCATCACCCCCCGGAGGTCTGCAGCAGCGCTGGTAAACCTTACTAGGTACCACAGGTGGCGTCACAAACTATTTACTTTATTTTTATCTCTATCCAAGTTAAATTCCCCTTTTTGGTTGACCGCCCTGGGCCACGGACCGGGCCAGCCACTGTGACATATCCCCCCCAGCATCCATAGGCCCGGCTGCCGAGTACCCCATTGCCCCAGGGGCGCGTCACACATGCGTGAACCGGCCATGGTCCAAGAAGAAAAGCCGTGTGTACAGGCGTAAAATGATTAGAAACTTTGCCACGCTTTTACGGAACGGGGAGTTACGCTAAAAATGCGCCACTTTTTGCCGACTCTTCATGCAAGTTTCAGTCAGCTCCGCCAACATGAGAGAAGTGGAGGTGGGACAGGGGGTGGTGACGTCCGCTTCATGATGAGCCGTAGTGGTGTACCTTCCACCACACATCCTCCTCTCTGAGTCTCTCTGGAGTAAGATTAGTGGTCAGGGGCACAGAGCCGCACAACTCATTTAAGACGCACCTGATTCATTAAGAGGCATCTACCTGCTAATAGATCAGGTGCCTGTGACTCCACCACGGCCCGTCATCAAGATCAGCATGAACATTGCCGGACCTGATGAATCATGGCCGGGGGTTTCTAATATACTGCACCTGTGCATGCCACATGGACAGTATCTGTTACACGCACACCGCTAGGTTCAGATAGGGGCGAGACAGGTTACATGAATTCTTTGGAATCCTGGGGGAACCGTTACTCAGGGCGACCATAGACCATGTGCTGCAGCTTCTCTCAGGCGCACAGGGGTAATGACCCTCAGGCACAGACACGGAGGTTGTTTCAGTTGCTGACCAAAAACACTTGACAAGAGTCCTCATAAACGGTAGAACAGTAGCATTTAATAAGAAGCTGCACGGCCAGTGCAAGTTAAGTCTTATTAGCAACAGGCTCCAGTGACAAACAGTACAGCTTCCTTAGCAGCACAGCAGTTCACAGTCTTCCCAGTAGTACAGGACAGCACAGTTCTAATGCAAACGCACATTAATGAACACAGCATTCTTTACAGCACAGTGAGATGGAGGAGGGGGGGAGGGTTCGCTGAGGGAGATGATCCCTGTGACACCATTTCTTCCAGTCCTTATCTTTCTGCCTGACAATACTCTGCACTACTAGTTCAGGAACTCTACCTGACCTGTGCTTAGCTTCACCCCTGACTTGAATCCTTTTCACTTGCAGGGGCGCTTCTGTGAGATACAGAACACACACACCACCTTTCTCTTTGGCTCCAGCCAGACAGTAAACAACTTCCCCACAATCCCCCTGGGACTCTGCTAAAACACTCCCCTTCTCCTGTGACTGTGTTAACCCCTTTAGTTGCTGGATGCTTCTGGAGCACTACACTTCTTGTCTCCTGTGCTTGTGTTACTTCTAATAGTTGCTGAATGCTTTTGAAGCAACAGCACTACTTCTGCATGTCACACTCTGCAACAGCACTACTTCTGCATGTCACACTCTGCAACAGCACTACTTCTGTATGTCACACTCTGCAACAGCACTACTTCTGCATGTCACACTCTGCAACAGCACTACTTCTGCATGTCACACTCTGCAACAGCACTACTTCTGTATGTCACACTCTGCAACAGCACTACTTCTGCATGTCACACTTTGCAACAGCACTACTTCTGTATGTCACACTCTGCACAGCACTACTTCTGCATGTCACACTCTGCACAGCACTACTTCTGCATGTCACACTCTGCAACAGCACTACTTCTGCATGTCACACTCTGCAACAGCACTACTTCTGCATGTCACACTCTGCAACAGCACTACTTCTGCATGTCACACTCTGCAACAGCACTACTTCTGTATGTCACACTCTGCACAGCACTACTTCTGCATGTCACACTCTGCACAGCACTACTTCTGTATGTCACACTCTGCACAGCACTACTTCTGCATGTCACACTCTGCACAGCACTACTTCTGTATGTCACACTCTGCACAGCACTACTTCTGTATGTCACACTCTGCACAGCACTACTTCTGCATGTCACACTCTGCACAGCACTACTTCTGCATGTCACACTCTGCAACAGCACTACTTCCGCATGTCACACTCTGCAACAGCACTACTTCAACATGTCACAAATCTGCACCACTAAACCGCAGCTACTTGCAGTAGAAGTGCCGAGTATTGGCTGCTGGATTCTTGGCTGCATGAAAAAAACCCAAAATTACTGAAGTGATAAAAAAAATCTTTAGCTCCCTAAGATAGTCATAATTCGGAGGCTGGGATTTGGTCTTTGCACCAATATTGCTGAATGCAGATGGTTGTTTTAATTTACGATGGGAAGTTACATGTTCTATCATTTTCATCCTCTGGTAATGAAAGAGAAATTTCTGAATAACATTTTGGATTCTTTGCTGCAGTCTCCTGGAGTACAGAAGATTCCCTACAATCAGTATGTGTGTTCCCGAATCCAGGGCTCCTCATCATCTACGCCGGTCACGTCTCTCCCCGTCGAAGCATAGTGAATTGATTTCACAGAGCTCTGCTGCTGCCGCTGTATAAAGTTAATATTGGCCGAGGTTCTGGAAAATTGCAGACAATTTTTTTAAAAATTAATTGTCCAAAAAATACATTAAAGTGTTTATTTTACAAGATTGATACAAATAAAGGTTAATTATTGAAAAATGAAAAGTTCCGCACCTCTGAAATATAATTTGTGATCTACTTACCATTTTTAATTACAGAATGATATAGTTTATCGTAGCTGATACATTGTAGCAAACATTCTGGATATCAGTCATTTGTTCTGTGTTTAGCTCATGGAGGATGGACTTGTAGGAAAACCGCAACTAGGAGAAGTATTAGGTCTGTCCAGGTTTTTATTTTGGAAATAAAAAAAACAACAGCAGCGCTGACAATGAAGGATAAAGCACAAAGTAAACTGGAAAGTTGTAGAAAGTTTCATTGATAAACTCCAAATCCATTAAGAGCAAAGCTTGTTTATCAGCTGATCTCGGGGAGGGGAGGGCAGCACAACGTCCCCTTTCACAATATTTTCTATGTATAATTCCTAGTTAATAAAAAAACTTTTCCCTACAGCTTTGTACAACTCCGAGCTCACCGGGGATTGAAGGGGTTTTCTCATACATGCTTCTCAGGAGTGGACGATCCTCAGGCTTCCTGTTTGCCCGGGTGCGGCGCACTACTCCTTGATTGACAGTCTGGACCTGTGTCATGGCTGCACCACTGCCTGGACTACACTCTCCTGTGCGGAAGCAGAGACAGCTTTACCTCTGCAGCATTAGAGGAGCTCAGGGGCACTGACACTGGTGGGATCCATCCATCTGCCCAGCTTCAGTGCAGCACTTACAAGCCCTGTAACAAAGAGCTTGCAAGCGCTGCGCTTCTTGCCTAACAGATCAGACACCACTGAAAGACTGCAGAGGTGGCCGGTAACCTAGGCAACAGGCGTAAAGTATAGAATTAAAAATCCCTTTGCTCTTGAGAACAGAGTGGATTAAAAACTAAATTGCAAAGTTGCTTGTGTTATCAGCACTTTGCCATTTATGATAGAGAGAAAAACATTTGAATGATAAAGGTTTTGCACTTTAAGGGCAGGTGCAGACGATGGTAGTTTTAGTCCGAGTGTGATCCGTCAAAATATCAGATGGCACTCGGACCAATGTTATTCAATGAGGCAGTGCATCAGTCTGATTATTTCCTCGGACTGAATGATCCGAGGAAAAGCATGGCAGCATGCAGGATTTGCCTCCGATAATAGCACTCGACCATTCAAGTCCATGGGTCCGTGAAAAAAATCGGATCGCACCCACAATGACATCCAAGTGTAGTCCGATTTTTACGGACTGACAGAATGGAGAAGATGGAGATTTTTTTTTTTTTTCCCACATCCAAGAATCATAGAATCATAGAATGGTAGAGTTGGAAGGGACCTCCTGGGTCATCTGGTCCAACCCCCTGCTCAAAGCAGGATTCACTAGATCATCTCAGACAGATGTCTGTCCAGCCTCTGTTTGAAGACGTCCATTGAAGGGGAACTCACCACCTCTCGTGGCCGCCTGTTCCACTCATTAATCACCCTAACTGTCAAAAAGTTTTTTCTAATATCTAATCTGTGTCTCCTCCCATTTAGTTTCATCCCATTGCTTCTAGTCTTTCCTTGTGCAAATGAGAATAAAGATGATCCTTCTACAATGTGACAGCCCTTGACATATTTGTAGACAGCTATTAAGTCTCCTCTCAGTCTTCTTTTTTGCAAGCTAAACATTCCCAAATCCTGCAACCGTTCCTCATAGGACATGGTTTGCAGACCAGTCACCATTCTGGTCGCTCTTCTCTGAACTTGCTCCAGTTTGTCTATGAAGAAAAACTGATCAAACTCTGATCTGAGCCTGATTAGCATAATCAGAGCGTATTTCTCAGATGAAGAACGTACGGTCATGTGACCCTCGCCTTAGGTTATTGTGACATGCAGAAGTAGTGTTGTTGCAGAGTGTGACATGCAGAAGTAGTGCTGTCGTAGAGTGTGACATGCAGAAGTAGTGCTGTTGCAGAGTGTGACATGCAGAAGTAGTGCTGTTGCAGAGTGTGACATGCAGAAGTAGTGCTGTCGCAGAGTGTGACATGCAGAAGTAGTGCTGTTGCTTCAAAAGCATTCAGCAACTATTAGAAGTAATACAAGCACAGGAGACAGGAAGTGTTGTGCGCCAGAAGCATCCAGCAACTAGAGGAGTTAACACAGTCACAGGAGACAGGGAGTGTTTTAGCAGAGCCCCAGGGGGATTGTGGGGAAGTTGTTTACTGTCTGGCTGGAGCCAAAGAGAAAGGTGGCTTATGATCTATATCTCACAGAAGGCAAGGGAACAGAATTCAGGTCAGGAGGGAAGCTAAACACAGGTCAGATAGACTCCCTGAGCTAACAGTGTGGAGTATTGTCGGCCAGGAAGATAAGGCCTGGAAGGAATCCTGTCATAGGGATCATATCCCTCATCAAACCCTCCCCCTCCTCCATCTCCATGCAGAATAAAGACTGCTGTGTACTATTGAGTCCTTTTGAAGGAAAAGCCTGTGGTTGTATATGCATCAAAACTGTGCTGTACTGTGCTTCAAGATAACAGACTGTGTACTGCTGTGCTGCAAAGGAGACTGTACTGTTATTACTGGAGCTTGTTGCTCAAAGAGACATGTGCATTGCACTGGCCGTGCCTCATTAAATGTTACTGTTCTACCGTTTATGAAGACTCTTGTCAGATGTGTCTGGTCAGCAACTGAATCTATCGTGTGCCTGAGAGAAGCTGCAGCACATGGTCTCTGGTCGCCCTGAGTAACAGTTCCCCCAGGATTCAAACTAATTCATGTAACCGGTTACTCCTCTATCTGAACTTAGGTGGCGTACGTGTAACATTATGTCCGCGTGATAGTATTAAAAAGAATCTCATTTTCATAAAGAAAAAACTGACGATTTCACACAAGTCCAGAGACAGTCTCCTGCACTGCAATGTATCCGGAAGTATCGCATGCTACATGGTTCATACTTATGGGATCCAATAGTTTGGCTCCAGCTCAGTCTTATATCGGCGCTTCTGATCCGATGTCCGGAGATCAGTGCATGCTGCTTTTTTTTCATGAGAACATTCGGTTTGTGTCTGAACTGTCACCTGAACGTCCCACCTTATTACCCTGGTGTGAGTGCTGTCCGTGTGAGGTCAGTCTCTTCTCAGTCAGCACTCGGATTAAAAATACAGTCGTGTGAACGTCGCCTTATAGGTCGATTTACAAGTTTGTTTTATTCTTTGTGCCGTTTTTCGGCTTACGCTTTGCGTTTCCTCTTCATTAGTCGGTGATGTTACATCGTTTCTCACTCAATATTAGACGTCTCCCTGGAGTCTTTTGCGCTGTGATGACATTGTGCAAACACTGATTTTTACAAATTAAGGAAATCACCATTTTTCCTAGCAAACATTGGTCCTGGGAGGATTTCTCATGGACGAGGAGATGAGACTCCGGGGAGGAATGTGTAATTGAAGATACTATTTACTTATCACATGCTCATCTGGTTTTACTGTATCGATTTCTCCAGTGTCAGGACCTGGTGGTAAGATCGGTGCACAGGTCCCAGGACATGCTGCTCTGCGCTACCCATCAACAAACACTCCCACGTTTGCATGGGGTTTTGTATATCCGAGGGGTATGACCCAAATTCCTTTAATACAGATGTAGAATGTGTTTTTCTTTTGTGGTGGTCCGACCAGCAGGGGGCACTTTGCATTAGAGAATCCTCTGGTTAACGCTCGCCCTACGATCTTGGGCTTTTTTGATTTACCATCGTGCCACCATTAGTCCACGCTGTTACATGTAGCCAAGTTTTCCTATGAAACGTTTGAGTAAATTGAGTTTGTAACTTTTAATAAGACAAACAACACCGAACAGAAGAGACAACTGTTAGGGGCCGAGTGTCAGGGCTCACAATTGTCCGGCCATTCGCTTGTGGTGGGTGGTCAGACCTGTGTGGCTGCGACCTAAAGGTGTCAGACATTGACTAATGATTATTACCTGGAGAGAGGAAACAGGACTGTGCAATAATCAAGACCTCAAGAAAGGTGGAATGGCATTAGTATTTGGATAGTTAAAATGACTTTTCTCACACTATGATCTAGCCCTGGACTATTGTCAGCCAAACTCATGGTCGATCCGATCAGAACTGTCAGAATTTAGTGACTTCAAAATCATGCGTTAAAGTGCGTAGATATATGTGTGTCTATATACTGTATATATTATTAATTTTGGTAAAATGATTTGCAATTGTTATTTTTTTTTAAATATTGAAACATAATATAGTTAGAAACAAAGTAGTGATTTCTAATTCAGGACCATTATTCACTTTTTGGGATTTACTGAACGTTTCACATCTGTAACGAAACTGAGAACTCCTTAGTACGCAAAATATATCATTCTTAAGTCACATTCACACGTTCAGTATTTGGTCAGTATTTTACATCAGTATTTGTAAGCCAAAACCAGGAGTGGAACAATCAGAGGAAAAGTATAATTGTCACGCTGGGTACGGGGAGGACCCAGCATATAATGACTGGAAAAGGGAAGGGTGCCCTACAAGTAGGGAAAGGGGAGTGGAGACCCCTAAACAGCTCAAACGACAAACCCTGACTCCCCTATGGACCACATATAGGTTCTGCACCTATCACTGAGCAGGAAACCTGGCCCTAGCTGACCCTAAAACTAGGCCCTTGGTAGGGAGCGGGAGGGGTGAGCACTAGTCAGCCTAACTGCAAAATAAAGTACACACAAGGGAAACAAACAAGGGAATAAACTTAGCTTAAAGATGACATCGGAGAGAAAATGGCAACAATCCACGAAGGAACTCCAAGAAGATTCTAGAGCAGAACACTATCACCAGCAACTCTCTAGAGAAACTGAGTGTATATAAGGATAGAGCAAGGGCGTGCTAATTAGCAGCAGAAGGTGAGGATCACCACTGGGTCCTAAAGCGAGAGGGATCATAAAAGGATCAGGAACTTCTTTGCAAAGGCAAACGCAGCGACCTTCTACAGCCAGATCCCTTATGACTGTCTGTCAAACCTGACACACCCGTGACAATAATAGAAACACGTCACCACTTCTGTTTTATCACCCACTCCTGGTTTTGGCTTAATACTGATGTAAAATACTGAACGTGTGAATGTGGCCTTAGCGACTGTCATTCTATATTCAGAAGTATAGAGGTAAACTCTCAGCGTAAAGCCTCATTCAGTCGTCAGTTGTCTTCACTCACGAGAAAAACGGTCCGCGTTTCATCAGACTTTCATCAGTTTTTCTCCGGTAGGGAAAAAACGTATCCACCCTCTCCAATCTATGTATCCTTGAAAAACACTCGGATCAATATCGGACAAGTCTCCGTGGTGTTGTACAGACCACTCAGTCTGAGGACGAAATCGGACACGTACGTGAAAAACTGACGTCTAAATGAGGCCAAAAGTTGCAGCTGGCGTTGTAGCATCTGTACATGCGCGCTTACACTGGCGGCGATACTTCTCTATAAACACATATAGAACCAGCCTAAATATTTTTTTGTCTTTGCTCCAATCAAAACAAGAAATAAAGAAATGTTTAAATTTTGCAAAGATGGCAAAACACAGAATGCAAGGTGCTTTACATTTAATAGTAAGCTCGAGCACGCATGACCTAAGCTCCCATAAACTTTATAACCATCTACATAAACAGAGAATCTGCTGGGTTTTGGCTCCGGCTCGATCAGATATTTTTGCACCCGGCCATGATATCACTTCATCTTCACATTCCTCATTGAGAAAAACAACTGCTCAAACGAACTAAACAAAAACAAGGGCAAACGCATCGGAAAAAATCCAGCCGGGGACGCAAGACCTTCTGCAAATTGTTATTTTCCGAGTTCAATTTGGAATTTCCTTATTGTGAAGTCGATTTCCTCGAAGACGATGAAGGATTTTTTTTTTAAATCTTCAACGTAGATTGAAGAAGAGGAAGCAACATCCTTCTTTTGTGTGTCCGCTGATGGACTTCCGTCACCTGGGAAAGAAATCTAATTATATAGACTGGAGAAAATGTCATAAACAAACAGGATGCCACGTACGTGAAGAAATCGGGGGTAAGTGGAAATATTTCATTTTCCCGAATTCCTTAAGTATGTGCACAGCGAAGGCTGGGAGATGTCACAAAACTAGAAACAATGTCATCGCACCTGTTGTTGCCAATAAAGACACTGAAAAACATCAGCCGTCCTGAAAATGAACGTTATAAAAGTCATTAAAACAACAGGTGGAAAAAAAATATCACTCACTGGAGGAACTTCACAAAACACCAAACTAATCAAGGGTATTGGAAAATCTAAGTGAACCAATTGTTTTCTAATTATCTTAAATATCATCATTGTTTGGCTTTACAGCAGCTGATTGACCTTGAGTAATGCTTGTTCTCTCTCCAATAAATCAAATGTCACAGTTACAAATAATGATAATTTAACTTTGCCATGTAACCAGAAAATCGATGCAATGTTTTTTCTTCTATTGGCCGTCACTAATATGATATGATATGGGAGAAAGTTGTGGAAGCTTCTTCTGTCCCCGGTGTCCTATTGATTTCACAATAATATTGCACAGATGTGAAAAACGTTACTGATACTTTTGCACATGTGGGCTGAAGAAACCAAAACACAAGATAAAGGCAGGTTTTTTTAGTGCATGTGATATTTTACAGTTATTAATGTGTATATAGGAAGCGAGCTGCGCGGAGTCAGATGATCGGCTTGTTATTCCTCGGCTCGTTATTCCTCGGTTGTTATTCCTCGGCTCGTTATTCCTCAGCTTGTTATTCCTCGGTCGTTATTCCTCGGCTCGTTATTCCTCGGCTCATTATTCCTCAGTCGTTATTCCTCAGCCCGTTATTCATCGGTCATTATTCCTCGGCCGTTATTCCTCGGCCGTTATTCATCGGTCGTTATTCCTCGGCTCATTATTCCTCGGCCGTTATTCCTCGGTCGTTATTCCTCGGTCGTTATTCCTCGACTCGTTATTCCTCGCCGTCGTTATTCCTCAGCTCGTTATTCCTCGGCCGTTATTCCTCGGTCGTTATTCCTCGGTCGTTATTCCTCGGCCGTTATTCCTCGGCTCATTATTCCTCGGCCGTTATTCCTCGGTCGTTATTCCTCGGTCGTTATTCCTCGGCTCGTTATTCCTCAGCTCGTTATTCCTCGGCTCGTTATTCCTCGGCTCGTTATTCCTCGGTTGTTATTCCTCAGCTCGTTATTCCTCAGCTCGTTATTCCTCGGTCGTTATTCCTCGGCCGTTATTCCTTGGCTCATTATTCCTCGGGTCGTTATTCCTCGGTTGTTATTCCTCAGCTCGTTATTCCTCAGCTCGTTATTCCTCGGCTCGTTATTCCTCGGCTCGTTATTCCTCGGCCGTTATTCCTCGGCCGTTATTCCTCGGTCGTTATTCCTCGGCCGTTATTCCTCGGGTCGTTATTCCTCGGCCATTATTCCTCTGTCGTTATTCCTTGGCCTTTATTCCTCGGCCGTTATTCCTCGATCGTTATTCCTCGGCTCGTTATTCCTCGGCCGTTATTCCTCGGTCGTTATTCCTCGGCTCATTATTCCTCGGGTCGTTATTCCTCGGCCATTATTCCTCGGCCTTTATTCCTCGGCCGTTATTCCTCGGCCGTTATTCCTCGGTCGTTATTCCTCGGCTCGTTATTCCTCGGCTCGTTATTCCTCGGCCGTTATTCCTCGGCCGTTATTCCTCGGTCGTTATTCCTTGGCTCGTTATTCCTCGGTCGTTATTCCTCGGCCGTTATTCCTCGGCTCATTATTCCTCGGCTCGTTATTCCTCGGCTCGTTATTCCTCGGCCGTTATTCCTCGGTCGTTATTCCTTGGCCTTTATTCCTCGCCCATTATTCCTCGGCCGTTATTCCTCGGTCGTTATTCCTCGGCTCGTTATTCCTCGGTCGTTATTCCTCGGTCGTTATTCCTCGGCTCGTTATTCTTCCTTTCAGTTTGTTTACTTTCATGTCATTTCCTCGCTAAGATCTTTCACTTTCTTTACATAAATATGTCGAACAGAGTTTACAAACTGTAAATTTTCAGGGTCGGATTTGCAAATTCTAATTTCCTATTTATTATATGAAAAGTATTTCAAGGGGCAAATCCAACTTCATTTATCTTCTGGCTTCATGGAGATTCATAACATAAAAGTCATTACTTGGGTCCTGACAATGAGTCCTGTTTCCTCTTTACTAATTCTCAGGGGTCACATACTTTAGTCACCTACATGGGGGAAACATGAAAGATTTTTATTTTGTGGAATCAAATGTGTAAATAGTTACCAATAAGATCAGCGGTTACTGAACTAGAGCAATAGATTCCCGCAGGTCCATCGCCTGGTCCGGTCCTTTGTGGCAGCTGGTCCAGGGCAATCTTCCCTTCTGCAGCATGCCCGGCCTGGCATCCTTGCACTTATTAAGCCCCATGATGCCACGTCACAGACCTGTATGTGGGCCGAGCGTGCTGCAGAAGTGAGGATTGCCCTGGTCTGGCTGACACGCAGCGTGAATATTTTTGCTCAGTTTCAAGTCTGACCATTACACCTGGAGGTTAGGTCGGGTCAGGAGACCTGTGGTTGATCCAGGTGTTGGGAAACACAGACTTCTGATTGCAATGTTACATTTTCTTTGCATTTCCGCAAATGGCAGCAATTAGTCCACCAGACTGAATGCACCGGTGTGTACGGTGGATCTGGGTGGCATGGATCCGAGCATGAGCTCGCAGTCAGCCATGGGGCTGTTCTGTAGTTCTGGTGCCTCCTAGTTTATACAATGGAAGTTTTTTCCAGCCTGCTCATCAGATGCCACACTGTGGCAACACTGTACTATGGCAACACCGTACTATGGCAACACTATACTGTGGCAACACTGTACTATGGCAACACTGTACTATGGCAACACTATACTATGGCAACACTGTACTATGGCAACACCGTACTATGGCAACACCGTACTATGGCAACACTATACTATGGCAACATTGTACTATGGCAACACCGTACTATGCCAACACCGTACTATGGCAACACTGTACTATGGCAACACCGTACTATGGCAACACTATACTATGGCAACACTGTACTATGGCAACACTGTACTATGGCAACACCGTACTATGGCAACACTATACTATGGCAACACTGTACTATGGCAACACCGTACTATGGCAACACCGCACTATGGCAACACTGTACAATGGCAACACCGTACTATGGCAACACCGTACTATGGCAACACTGTACTATGGCAACACCGTATTATGGCAACACTGTACTATGGCAACACCGTACTATGGCAACACTGTACTATGGCAACACGGTACTATGGCAACACTGTACTATGGCAACACCGTACTATGGCAACACCGCACTATGGCAACACTGTACAATGGCAACACCGTACTATGGCAACACCGCACTATGGCAACACTGTACTATGGCAACACCGTATTATGGCAACACTGTACTATGGCAACACCGTACTATGGCAACACTGTACTATGGCAACACCGTACTATGGCAACACCGTACTATGGCAACACCGTACTATGGCAACACTGTACTATGGCAACACCGTACTATGGTAACACCGCACTATGGCAACACCGTACTATGGCAACACCGTATTATGGCAACACTGTACTATGGCAACACCGTACTATGGCAACACCGTACTATGGCAACACTGTACTATGGCAACACCGTACTATGGCAACACCGTACTATGGCAACACTGTACTATGGCAACACCGTACTATGGCAACACTGTACTATGGCAACACCGTACTATGGCAACACCGCACTATGGCAACACTGTACTATGGCAACACCGTATTATGGCAACACTGTACTATGGCAACACCGTACTATGGCAACACCGTACTATGGCAACACTGTACTATGGCAACACCGTACTATGGCAACACTGTACTATGGCAACACCGTACTATGGCAACACCGCACTATGGCAACACTGTACAATGGCAACACCGTACTATGGCAACACCGTACTATGGCAACACTGTACTATGGCAACACCGTATTATGGCAACACTGTACTATGGCAACACCGTACTATGGCAACACTGTACTATGGCAACACGGTACTATGGCAACACTGTACTATGGCAACACCGTACTATGGCAACACCGCACTATGGCAACACTGTACAATGGCAACACCGTACTATGGCAACACCGCACTATGGCAACACTGTACTATGGCAACACCGTATTATGGCAACACTGTACTATGGCAACACCGTACTATGGCAACACTGTACTATGGCAACACCGTACTATGGCAACACCGTACTATGGCAACACTGTACTATGGCAACACCGTACTATGGTAACACCGCACTATGGCAACACCGTACTATGGCAACACCGTATTATGGCAACACTGTACTATGGCAACACCGTACTATGGCAACACCGTACTATGGCAACACTGTACTATGGCAACACCGTACTATGGCAACACCGTACTATGGCAACACTGTACTATGGCAACACCGTACTATGGCAACACTGTACTATGGCAACACCGTACTATGGCAACACCGCACTATGGCAACACTGTACTATGGCAACACCGTATTATGGCAACACTGTACTATGGCAACACCGTACTATGGCAACACCGTACTATGGCAACACTGTACTATGGCAACACCGTACTATGGCAACACTGTACTATGGCAACACCGTATTATGGCAACACCACACTATGAAAACACCGTATTATGGCACCACCACACTATGACATCATTGTACTATGGCAACACCGTACTATGGCAACATCATACTATGGCAACATCATACTATGGCAACACCGTACTATGGCAACATCATACTATGGCAACACCGTACTATGGCAAAACCACACTATGGCAACACCATACTATGGCAACACCGTACTATGGCAACACCATACTATGGTAACACCGTACTATGGCAAAACCACACTATGGCAACACCGTACTATGGCAACACCGCACTATGGCAAAACCACACTATGGCAACACTGTACTATGGCAACACCACACTATGACATCATTGTACTATGGCAACACCGTACTATGGCAAAACCACACTATGGCAACACTGTACTATGGCAACACCGTACTATGACAACACCATATTATGGCAACACCGGACTATGGCAAAACCACACTATGGCAACACCGTACTATGGCAACACCGCACTATGGCAACACCATATTATGGCAACACCGTACTATGGCAACACCGTATTACGGCAACACCACACTATGGCAACACCGTATTATGGCAACACCGTACTATGGCAATACTGTATTGTGACGCCATTATCCCCTACAGGCATTGGCTTTATGGAAGAATATGATGTCTCACAGGAGTGCAATACTGAGGACAGAGCTCCATAATACAGCTCTATAGGGTTCTGAGATCCCCAGAAGGTATGACAGTGACGCGCCCCATGGGGCCGTGGGGTATTCGGTAGCCGGGCCGGTCGGTTCCTTTTGGGGTAGTCACGGCGGCAGTGAGCCGGTCCGTGGCCCAGGGTGGTCAATAAAGAACGGTCAATTATGGGAATAAAGAAAAGGAGGAATAAAGTTTGTGACGTCACCCGTGGTATGCGGCTATATGTGGCCGCCGCTGCCGTGCAGATCCACTGGGGCTGTTGGTGACGCAGCAGAGATGGTTCAGCTCTCCACGGGCAGAGCTAAGCTCCAGGGCAGTATATAGGACTTGATGACGTAGATGTTGTTGGTGTAGCACAAGGCAGATGACGCAGCAATTAGTCAAGAACACAGCGGGGTGCAGTCTTCAAGTGTTTACTCACAGTTGTTAAGATGCTCCAGGTTACAACAGCCGGATTATAACAGCCCACGTCGTCCCGTGTCCTCCGGGGAAGTGATCCACCAACTCTCAGATAACTTGGGTGCACTTGATCGGGACCTCCTTCTTGTGTACCTTCCCAGGTCGTCTCTCTCTGCGCTGGCTCTCGCCCTCCTGCCCTGCACCTTGCACACAGTGTCCCGAGGCAGTGGCCCCGGGCCTTGTTGGGCGACGTCCTCACTGTCTCCTTGGTCCTATATGGCCACCTTTTCAGCGATTGTGTGTGGATTTTGGCTACGGCACATGAAGATACCACAGCTTCCGGTTTGCTAGCTGAGTATTGCAGTCCTCCACTTGTCTGGGGCCGGTCCCCTACTGCGGCCTGATCCCTCCACGATCAGAGTGAACTTGGGCACACGGGTGGCCTCCGCACTCGCCGTGCCCCTAGGATCCCTTCTATCTCTGGAGCCCTCCTCACTGCTCCGGTCTTCTCTCCTCACTCTCCTCCTGGGCCTCTCTGACTGGGCCCCTCTCCTCCACAGTCCTCCCTTTCTCTCTCACTCCTAGGACCAGACTCCTTCTAGATGTTTCTACCCTTGATTTTATACTCTTCTATCAGTGCTCCCCTAAACTACTTCCTCCACCCACCTCCTCTACTTAGTTCCAACCTCCTGACAGGGACCAGGCCTGTGCTCTCCCTACGAGATATCTGGACCTTCCCTTATGAAGTGGTGTAGTGTTGGATGCGGGTGTGTGGGTCCAGGGTAGTGCTCCCTCCTTACTTGAGAGTGGGGTACCACACCTCTGGCTGAGATGCAGTACCTCTGTGGCAACTGGACCCGCAGGGGCGCCACAACAGTATCAGCAGCTCTTCAGCAGTAATGGCAGCCGTATTCTGCTGTCAGATTCACAAGGAAATGATGAGGAATTAGCTGCTCTACTCTTGTTACGTCTCAGCTAGAGCTGGATGCTTGAAGCCCTTGGTCTGAGTCTTTCTTGGGTGCATGGACAGATGTCTTTAGTGCAGTGTAGGTAGGAGCAGCAGAGGCTGATGAGGCAGAGCTGGAACCAGGGCACATGAAAGTAGCAGAGTCTGAATCGCAGCAAAGCTGTAATCCAAGTAGAGGTAGAGATAACTGATGGAGCAGAGTAGGCAAAGTAATTAAACAGAGCTCTGCGATGAGGAAGCAGAATAGCAGAGCTGAGTGCCACAGGTAGTTCAGTGTAGCAGAGCTGGATAGCGATGTAGCTAAGTCAGTGATGAGGTACCAGAGCAGCAAAGCTACTGTACAGAAGGGTCAATATAGCAGAGCTGAAAGAGAACCTATCATGTAATTAAATGCTATTAATCTGCAGATATGGAGTTAATCTGCCAGTTAATAATATTCTGAACATGCCCGGCGCCTGCACTTAGGGCCCCACTGCCGGGGGAAAATTATCTTTATTTCTCCCGCCAGCCTCGTGCTTTCAGCCGTAGGGATGGGCCGGCACGATTTCAGTCACAGCTCAGGGCATATTGAGCAGCGGCTGTAACTCTGCCGCCGGTTGTGACTGACAGCCGGCTCTGAGTGCCTTCTTCTCCCGGCAGCAGGGCTCTCAGTGCGGGTGCCGGGCAGCTTCAGAACGCTATTAACCTGCAGATTTGCAAGGGTCGAGACCGGGCGACATTTACTTCTGCGTCCCAAAACACCCTACTTAGGGGTCCCAGGGTGTGTGCGTGTATTTCTGATTCTGCGGCTGACACCTTCACACTAGGTCCTGCCACGCTTTGTGAGACACTGGGACCCTTTAACTACGCGAGGAAGAAGACAGACAGGTTTACGAAAATAAACTCCGTTACTAGGTCTGGAATATACAGTATGTACAATGTGTAGCAGGAATGATCCCTAAGCTTTTCATCTGTACAGTATCACAGAGGTTCACGCACATTACTTGTGTAGAATGTGGCAAATGAATAATAGGCTACGCTGAGGGCCCCCATCTTCCCAGTACAGGGCCACAGGGGTCGATGTGTAAGGGGGAAGACCGGGGTGTAAGTACTTTCAGAGCAAGGCATCCGGAACTGATGCGGACGTACCTCTTGTTGCAGGGGGAAGGCAGACTGCAAGCAGAGGAGTAATGTGACAGGGAAGCAGGCGGTGTGTCGAGAGAGAGAGCTGGGAGGTCAGGTGACAGGGAAGCAGGGGGTGTGTGAAGAGAGAGAGCTGGGAGGTCAGGTGACAGAAGGACTCCTGGTGTGACGAGAGAGGGAGAGACGAGGACGTTTGCGCAGGAAAGCGCAGCTGGGTCCTGCGGAGCAGAGCAGTGTGAGAGGGTCCAGGCTCCTGGCTACAGGACTTGGAGCAAGGGATCCGAGTGCAGTGGACCGGAGGAGTCAAGCTGACTGAAGGGAGAAGACACGCAGGGTCCGTGGAGCTGAGCACGTGAGGTACACTGTTATGGACTAGGGGCTCTGCGGGTAAAAGCGGAGACCGCCCGCTGCCGCCAGAAGACGGAGCATTGTTTGGGCGGGGAAGCCTGAAGACAGCGTCACCAGCACCAGCTGGCAACTGCCTTGTAGAGGATACAATCAGCTAAGTGAAAAAACTGTAGTTTGTTACCGGTTTGACTCTGCTACATCTAGTTAAACTGTAAACTGTCAGTTACAGACTAATACCTGCTATTTCCCCATATTTTCCCCTGTTACTCCCTGCGTGGAGATTCACCTTGTTATCATAAACTTTCCCTGTTTATTAACCCCGTATTGGCTGCTCTGTGTTTCTGTGTCACTGCATCTAAAGTACCTGTGTTACAGATGTGTTACGCTGTGACCACTGCACCCAGACTATGCTCTGTGGACTATGTAAGGGAGCTCTCACCAGTTTCCACCTTACGGACTTGTCCCAGCCTGACGGATCCTGTATTTATTCACAAAGGCCTCCACGTCTGGCTAACACTGATGTGGCGCCCTGCAAAGTCAGGCGTCACAAATGTCTGTGACCTCTGATGGTGTGAGGAGCCAGCTCTTCAGCCATTGTTACACACACATTTAATTAGTGTAAGGGTCATTGTGAAGTCTGGTGGGCAGCAGCTCCTGCAGGAGAACTACTAAACCCTGCGCCCCTGGGATTGAGTGGTGCTGGAGATCAAGTAGGCCTTTGCTGTGGTCACTGTCAGGACTGCAGTGAAATCTGTGCAGCCGCATGGGACATAGTGTCCTGCGTGGTCCAAGAAGATCCCAAATGCCAGATGGCGTCAGTAAGGGATCAGACAAAGGAGGTCTATGGATGATCCTTAGTTGTCAGTGGTGGGAAGAGAGCTGAGGGACTTTCCACAACTTTCCCCTTTTTATTCTGCTGAGAACTGCCCACCGGCCGGTGGCTGCCATTATACCATGGCCTGGTAGAGGCCGAACCAGACTTGCTTAAAATTCCCTTCCAGTAGGTCCTCAGCTTGCCTGTTCTGAGGCGAGACTGCCGCCACTGTTACTTGCTGTAAACGTGCTACTTTGCAGGTCTGCTCTTCGCACACCCCCAATGTTGACCAGAACTGACTGACGGTGTCCTTTCTTCTCTCCAGCTCAACCAAGACTGACTATAAAAACAGGAACTAATCACTAGTGCCCATCGACTCCTCCAAAACTATATTTTTTTGCATGGCAGGTTCCCTTTAAAAAAAAAAGTATCAGAGCTAACTCAGCCATGAACCAGAGTAGAAGAGATGGGTTTCATAGGAGATTCAATGTAGCAGAGCTGAACAGCTGTGTTGTAGAGCTAACTCAATAATGAGGAACCACAATAGCAAAGCTAAGTTTCACTGGAGGTCCAAAATAGCAGAGCTTGAAGTCATAGTAGCAGAGCTAGCGCAACAAGGAGCCAGAGTAACAGTTAAGTTATCAACTATATCCATGAGTAAATGCAGGCACAACAAAGTAGTAAGAATTCCACAGATGAACACCACCTACCTGAATACTCATATGGTGTTCTGCAGACTAAGCTAGGCTATATGGCCTGGGAGAGTAATGTGACAGGAATGCATCAGGTTGCTGTTGCAACCTGATGCATAGAGTTACTAAGGGAGCCAGAAGCCGAGTACGGAGGACGCAGCAATCAGCACTGGATCAATGAAAGCAACAACTTTCTTCTGACAGAGGTACATACTTTTCCCTAATGTTCCACACATGCAGGACTACCAATGATGAACCTACAGCTGACACCAGAGAATCCTCACAGCACAGGCTGTGCGCAATGTGAGGATTCACAAGTCGGCAGTAACATAACGTGACTATAGACTTTTGTGCCAAACCTGGACCATCCCCATGAACATAATACATGTAGGTAAGAATGGTCTTCTGCTCTAATAAACCACAACAAGGCAAAACAAGTCTAACATGCCAGTAAGTGTCCTGATTGCCATGCTCTGCAATTTACCATCAAGTCTTATTCAATGACTGATTTCCTTTTATTAGTATACTGAAAGTACTATAGGTGCAGGGACTTCCCTGCACTAACATCTTGGTTTTAATTCCAGCCCAAGCACAAACATCTGCACGGAGTCTTAATGTTGTATGGAGCATCAGAAATCCTGCATTCATTAACAGTAAATTGTTGGATACACATTCCTTAATGTACAAATAGCGACTCACATCATATTAAACTAGGAAATAGGAAACGGGTCAAAAAGATTCCAGAGCCAGCCTGAGTATGCCTACTCGAGAAGATATGTAAAAACGGAGGAAACATGAGTATCATGGCATAAAAACAGCTTTATTGATAGAAAAATAGTAATGTTTAAGTTCATTAAATAGTAAATCACAACATGGTAACAAGTTCAAATAAACTCAGTGTTGTCTGATTCTCCAATCATTCTCATGTTTAGCAGGTCCCTACTTTATGCAAATATACCTGATGGGCCAGGGGTGAATAACAAAATAAAACGAGCATGACTGCAGGTGTGTTAGTCGTCTGCTACAAGAGATATAGGGGATCGGCTCTTACCGGACATTGAACACACTGTGACTTTAAAGCATCATGCTCCCCTCTGAGCCTTCCTGTTGAACTAGTCTCCTCCCCCTGCTGTTGTTGGTATGTGCTGGGAGAGAAAGGAGAACCAGGAAGTAGAGACCTCATATGGATGTGTGTCTGAGGTAACAGGAAGACCTGTCAGTTTCCCTGATCAGCAGAGACTATAAAGAAGACACTGTTAATCTATGGAAAGATAAGATTATGGACTATAGCAAGATTTGTTGTTTGGGACTGTGTCAAGGAGTAGAGAAATGTATCCTTTTCTTGAAGAACGTTTTCCCTGGAGACTGAGGACCTGAGATAACACACAACGCAGCGTGTCAGCCATTTCTGTGAGAGTGAAGCAAGGTTTACCTGCTGGCTGGAAGAAAGAGATCCCGTATGCAAGGAAAAGACTCAAGTGAATTCATCTGGCTCTTTCACACCAGGAACAAGCGGAGGCCGTCATCTGCGCCTGATCTGCGCCATCGTGAGTGACCCATCGATGTGAACTGTGTTAGGGTTTAGCATAGTTTTCTGTAGCTAGGGCGCTGTAGCAGCGTGGCCCGACTAGCGGAAAGCCAGATAGGGGATTAGCTCAGAGTAGTTTGTGAAACTTGTTGTGCACTCTTTGTTCTGAGCTTTCATTGCCATAGCTGGAGCATAATTTGTGACTCGCTCCAGCTATATCTTCCTATGTTCATGTTGGTAAAATGGTTATTGTAAATATTGTTCATCTCCCGACATATAATCCCTTTGTATATAATAAAGCCAGAGTTTTGTTTCAGTCTTCTCGTCTGCTGTGCCGTACTTGAATCTGCCTTGCGGTGTTCTTTGGACGCTGCTACAGAGCGATCTCTGCACACGCTGTATACACAAAATATGGGAAGCTTAAAAAAAACAACTAATTGTTTGATGTTTATTTTCAAGTAGCTGTACCCGGCCACGCTTTGCTGTGGATCAGTCTGGTTAAATGGAAAAGAAAGAAAAGAGAAAGCGCACGTTTCTAAACTATTTAATTTCATAATGCCTGTGGGTATACAATATTTTGTGTTGTTCCATTGTCTGTGTAGATATAGAGATTGTCTGGTTTGCCGACTCTAGAACACGCAACATATAATTGTCCATGTGAGAAACAATCCGTGTCTAGATTTAAACCGTACAATTCTAAAGATTGGCACTGAGCTGTGTTGATGGTGATTGCAAACGCCAATCGAATTGGAAATTGAAATCTCTTAAATTGAAATGACATATCTGTTGGAATCATAGGAATGTGAGGAATGAGGACTGTTACGGGTCCGGGTGGTGGAACCTCTGTGCTTCGGTGCAAGAAGGGACCAGAGGAGCGTGACTAAGTGCCTACTTGGCCTGACCCAGGTCACGTGGCGGCTTAGTCAACTCCGTGAACCAGGGAGGGACCGGGCAGGTGAACCAGGTGCCACTCTTGGACCGACATTGTGTGAGAGCAGGTGACGCCCATGGGTCAGATGACAGGGGCTGACCGGTACAGCGGATGAGCACGGCAGGCAGGCTGGCGGGTGGTCCGGGTAGATAAGCAGGCAGGTACGGATGATAGCCAGACAGGCGCTCCTGGTAGGCAAACTGGCGGGCATGACAGGTTACTTGGCAGGTGCTCCGGGTAGGCAAACGGTGGGCGCGACAAGTTACTTGGCAGGTGCTCTGGGTAGGTAAGCTGTCGGGCACGACAGGTTACTTGGCAGGTGCTCCGGGTAGGCAGGCTGGCGGGCGTGGCAGGTAACTGGCAGGTGCTCCGGGTAGGCAAGCAGGCGGGTATGGTGGATAACCAGACAGGTGCTCTGGTTGGGCAAGCTGGCGGGCACGACAGGTTACTCGGCAGGTGCTCCGGGTAGGCAAGCTGGTGGGCACGACAGGTTACTTGGCAGGTGCCCCGGGTTCGTAGGCTGGCGGGCGCGGCAGGTAACTGGCAGGTGCTCTGGGTAGGCAGGCTGGTTGGCATGGCAGGTAACTGGCAAGTGCTGCTGGTAGGCAGGCTGGCGGGCACGGCAGATAACTGTCAGACTGGAAGGCGGGAAGAACTATTAGACAGACTGGCGGGCTGGACTGTAGACAGACTGGCGAGTGGGACTGTTAGACAGACTGGCGGGCAGGACTGACTGGCAGCGGGACCTGAGGTCTGAAGCAAGTGTTAGCACACGGAACAACAACCTTGCACAGGCACCTCCATTTTGGAGGAGATGCCTTATATAGGAGAAGTCCTCCGGCCATTGGCCGGGGACTTTTTAGGACGCCGCGCTCGGCCCCTTTATGAGGGAGGGAGCGTGCACTCCCTAAGCACAGTGCCCGGGAAGCTGCAGACGGTGCGCGCCACAGCAGCAGGGGAGCAGGAAGACACCGGACCAGGACCGCGGTGGTGAAGGGAACGGCATCTCTGCCTGGCAGGAGGCATAGACGCCGATGATACAGTACCTCTCCCCCCTTTACGCCACCTCTTCTTTAGGCCCGAGATAAATTTTTTAAGAAGATGAGGTCATGAATGTTCTCCCTGGGTTCCCAAGACCTCTCCTCCGGGCCAAACCCCTTCCAATCCACAAGAAAGAAAGTCTTTCCTCTTACCCTCTTGGTGGCCAAAATGGTTTCTACCTCAAAGACGTCCTCAGCGGAGACTGGAGCTGGAGTGGTACCTGGATCGTCAGAGAAGGAATTAAGGACAACTAGTTTGAGGAGGAATACATGAAAGGAGTTGGCAATCCGTAAGGTGACCGGGAGTTTCAGCTTATAAGCCACGGGATTGATTTGGTTCAGAACCTCGAACGGACCGATGAACCGGGGACCCAACTTATAAGAAGGTATCTTGAGACTGACATATTTGGAGGAAAGTCAGACCTTGTCTCCCGGCTGGAATTGAGGCGGATCCAGACATCTCTTATCAGCATGTCTCTTCATCCGCTTGGAGGACTGAAGAAGTGCAGATCTAGTGTCTTCCCAAATAGCCGAAAATTCGCTGACAAGATACTCCGCGGCAGGATTGTCCACTGAAGAGGAGACGGGAAACGGAATCCGGGGGTGTTGACCGTAGAAAACAAAAAATGAGGATTTATAAGAAGACTCGCTCTCATGGTTGTTATAGGAGAACTCGGCCCAGGGCAGGAGCTCAACCCAATCGTTATGGTGAGCGTTGACAAAGTGCCGAAGAAAGCTGGTAAGGATCTGGTTGATATGTTCCACTTGACCATTGGACTGAGGATGATAAACAGAAGAGAAATCCAAAGAGACATCCAGCAGCTTGCACGTAGCGCTCCAGAAGCGCGAAGTGAACTGAACCCCGCGATCAGACACAATGTGGAGGGGTAGGCCGTGAAGACGGAAGATATGATGGATGAAGTCCTTAGCCAGCACAGATGCAGATGGAAGACCAGGCAGAGGGATGAAGTGGGCCATTTTAGAAAAGCGGTCAGTGACCACCCAAATGGCAGTACAAATGGCAGAAACAGGGAGATCCGTGATGAAGTCAGCACTTTGGAGGTCTCAATGATATGTAGAGGCTCCTCCTCTTGCTCGGAAGACAGGAATTTAGCGGGATAGAGCGTCAGCTTTAATGTTCTTGTCCGCCAGGCGGTAATGCAGAGTGAAACAGAATCGGGCAAAGAATAGAGACCACCTGGCCTGACGCAGATTTAGTCTTTGGGCGTTCTGCAAATAAGCAAGGTTTTTGTGGTCAGTGTAGATGACCACCGGGTGCAAAGCCCCCTCCAGCAAGTAGCGCCATTCCTCCAGCGCTAATTTGATGGCCAGCAGCTCACGATCTCCTATGAAGTAGTTGTGTTCGGATGAGGAGAAGAGCTTGGAAAAGAAGCCGCAGGTTACCATTCTCCCGGACGAGGATTTCTGGGTGAGCACCATTCCGGCTCCGGAGGAGGATTCATCAACCTCCAGGAAGAACTGCTTGTTGCAATCTGGACAGTGCAGTACAGGAGCGGAAGAGAAGGCTTGTTTAAGGGAGACGAAGGCCTTCTCCACTTCGGAAGTCCATTCCCTGGGATTTGCTCCTTTACGGGTGAGCGCAGAGATGGGAGCAGTCCGGGAGGAGAAATGAGGAATGAAGAGGCGGTAATAGTTTGCAAAGCCCAGGAATCGCTGAATCGTCTTCAACCCCTTCCGGTCGGGGCCACTTTAAGACGGCAGACACCTTCTCGGGATCCATCCGCAGACCAGTCTCGGAGATAATATAGCCAAGGAACGGTAGGGCGGTCTGCTCAAAGAGGCATGTCTCGAATTTAGCATATAGGCGATTCTTCCGGAGCCTTAGCAGAACCTGACGAACATCTCTCCGGTGTGAGGGCCAATTCGGAGAGAAAAGTAAGATATCGTCCAGGTACACCATCACGCAAGAATACGGAGATCATGGAAGATGTCATTAACCAGCTCCTGGAAGATGGCTGGAGCATTACAGAAACCAAAGGGCATCACGCAGTATTCGTAGTGACCGTCCCGGGTGTTGAATGCCGTCTTCCACTCGTATCCCGGCGGATCCAGACAAAACTGTACGCCCCACGAATATCGAGCTTGGTGAAGAACTTTGCGCCTTTAAGGCGGTCAAACAGCCCCGAGATGAGAGACAGGGGGTACTTATTCTTGATGGTAATCTGGTTAAAACCCCTGTAATCAATACAGGGACGTAGAGAACCGTCTTTCTTCTTGAGAAAGAAGAATCCTGCTCCAGCCGGAGATGTGGATTTCTGGATAAATCCCCTAGCAAGATTCTTTTCTATGTACTCAGACATGGCCTGGGTCTCAGCCAGCGACAAGGGGTAGATTCACCCGCGGGGAGGAGAAGCACCAGGTACTAGGTCGAAGGGGCAATCATACGGTATATGAGGTGGTAGTGTCTCCACTTTCTTTTTGTCAAAGACGTCCGCATAGGACCAGTAGGGTGCCGGCAGACCAGGTAGATTAGCCAGAGTAGACGGGGTCAAGCAGGACGAACCGAAACCAGACATGACTCATGGAATTCCTGACCCCAAAGGAGCACTTCACCAGATCTCCAATTCTGGACGGGCTCATGTCTTTGTAACCAGGGTAGGCCAAGCAAGAGGGGGTGAGAGAGACCGGACAGCACATGAAAGGAGATCTTCTCCTAGTGCAGCATTCCCACCTGAAGGGTTACAGGCTCTGTGACGAGCAAGATGGTCTCCGGAAGAAGCCTCCCATCCATGGAGGCAACTGCCAACGGTTCAACCAGATGTACGGTAGGAATATGATACCCCTCGACAACAGCCTGTTGAATGAGATTCCCAGCGGCTCCGGAATCCAGATGGGCTGTCTCGAAGAAGCGGGTCTCACCACTGAAAATAGAAACAGACAGAGTCAAGGATGGAGAGGATTTACTCTTGCCTAGGACGACCTCTCCGAGCGGTCCTAGACACTGGAATTTCCCGGCCTCACCGGGCAGGAACGGATCGGATGCTCTATACTGCCACAGTAGAAGCAACTCCCCTCAGCTCGGCGCGTCTCTAGGCGAGACTTGACCATCTTGGTTTGGTCAATTTGCATAGGCTCAGGTGAACATGCCCGGGGAATTGCTGGTTGCGAGGCTGGCCTTTGGAATGTTGGAGCAAGACACGGAAATCTTCTCTCGCGGGTAGTCTCCATAGCACATTCCAGAAAACGGATGTCAATCCGGGTAGCTAAAGACACCAGGTCGTCCAGGGTGGAAGGGATGTCAAGACCAGCTAGCTCATCCTTGATCCGTCCGGAAAGACCCTGCCAAAAGGTGGACACCAGAGCCTCATTGTTCCAGGCAAGTTCTGATGCGAGGGTTCGGAAACATATGGCATACTGGCCCACAGTGAGACTTCCTTGGCGGAGATGGAGAAGTGAGGAGGCAGTGGAAGATTTTCGTCCGGGCTCATCGAAGACCTTCCGGAAGGCAGCGAGAAAAGCCAGAAGATTGGATACCAGGGGATCCCCTCTTTCTCACAGAGGGTTTAGCCATGCCAATACCTCCCCGGTGAGGAGAGACATGATGAACGCCACCTTGGCCCGGTCGGAGGTGAACTGGTGTGCCAGGAGTTCAAAGTGCAGCGTGCAATAATTTATGAAGCCCCGACATAAGACGGGGTCACCACCAAAATGTGGAGGCGCAGAGAGCTGGTGTGCAAAGCTAGGTGCCACAGTGCCACTGGGTTGAGGTGCCGCTCGGCTAGAGACGGACACAGACAGGGTGGACAGCGTGTCCAGGCGAGAGTTGACAGTCTGCAGATAGGACAGGATAGTTTCCTGTTGGGATCTCTGACGTGAGACCTCCTTGTACCGGTCAGAGAGCGAAGGAGCCTGGGGGCCACCGGGTTCCATGGCCTGTGCAAACTCTTACGGGTCCGGGTGGTGGAACCTCTGTACTTCGGTGCAAGGAGGGACCAGAGGGGTGTGACTAAGTGCCTATTCGGCCTGACCCAGGTCACATGGCGGCTTAGTCGACTCCGTGAACCAGGGAGGGACCGCGCAGGTGAACCAGGTGCCACTCTGGGACTGACCTTGTGTGAGAGCAGGCGACTCCCACGGGTCAGATGACAGGGGCTGACCGGTACAGCGGATGAGCACGACAGGCAGGCTGGCGGGTGGTCCGGATAGATAAGCAGGCAGGTACGGCTGATATCCGGACAGGCGCTCCGGGTAGGCAAGCTGGCGGGCACGACAGGTTACTTGGCAGGTGCTCTGGGTAGGCAAGCTGGTGGGCATGACAGGTTACTTGGCAGGTGCTCCGGGTTGGCAGGCTGGCGGGCGCGGCAGGTAACTGGCAGGTGCTCCGGGTAGGCAGGCTGGCGGGCACGGCAGGTAACTGGCAAACTGGCGGGAAGAACTATTAGACAGACTGGGGAGCTAGACTGTAGACAGACTGACGGGCTGGACTGTTAGACAGACTGGCGGGCAGGACTGACAGGCAGCGGGGCCTGAGGGCTGAAGCAAGTGTTAGCACACGGAACAACAACCTTGCACAGGCACCTCCATTTTGGAGGAGGTGCCTATTGTAGGAGAGGTCCTCCGGCCATTGGCAGCTGTCAGTCAAGAGTCTAGTTCAGTCTGGTTTGGCAGTGAGTCCAGTACAGTCTGAGAAGAGTTACCTCAGAGGACAAAAGCCTGTTCCAGATCCTGCAATTGCTATCCTGCAGTGGAGCTCATCCAGACCAAGACTCGGTTGTAGCTCAGAGCAGTGAGCTTTAGGTGTGCTGGCGCCATAAGATCGGTGAAGCACGGCAAGCTGCCGTTAGTGTGAGTAGCCTAGTGAGGGCCCGAGTAGGCCGAAGGCGAGTGGAGAGTTAGTACATAGGGGGCAGAGGAGCTTAACTAGCTCACCCCGAAAAATTTACCGGACACCGGGTCCGAAGCTTACCGGAATCTGTATGACCCAGTAAGGCATAACCGGAATCTCTGGAGAACTATAAGTCCTAGGATCGCTAAAGTGCTGATACGTAACAGAGCCGGGAAACACGTAGGCCCCGCAAGCTGAGGTGCGTGCACTCCAAGAAAAGGCCCTACCACAAGGTCAGCCAGCGCAGGACAGAGACAAAGTTAGGCCTAGCTCCAGGCAGGTCAGAAACTTACTACGCAGAGGCAAGTAACAGGAGGCCCTAAACCCGCTCATTGGGGAGGATCCTGACATGCACCCTTCACCCTACAGTGCTCCGAGACGTGCCTGAACTTCCATCAGTAAAAGGTACTGAAGTGATTATCGTGTCTGTCCCTGTTCTTGCTCTGACCCGGTTGGGTCTCGCCTGTCCTGCATTCCCCTTTCCGTACTCTGCCCTGAGGCCTAGCTCTACCTGTGGGGAGCTATACCATTGAGCTGCCAAACCATCGGCCTCAGTGGACTGAGCAGCGCTGGTGGTTCTCACCAGAAGCCACAGGTAGCGTCGCAAACTCTTAATAAAATAAACAATTATCCACCCTTTTTAAAGAGAGACCCCAGGGTACAGGCCCGGGAGCCGACCACCGCGACATCCCTAATGGCCAGGCTAAAGGCCCGGGTACCGAGTCATCCCCATCCCCTGGGCTAGTCATCTCTTCTGGCGTCACGAACAGGATTCGAACCTGTGCGGGGAAACCTCATTGGAAACCCACTTCATCCGTTGCGGAGGACGGCTTGATGGCAGGAAGCATCCTAGTTACCAAGATGATGAGACCAGTTTTGTTTTCTCTAGTGGACAGAAGAGGTGGTCCTCTTGAAGAGAAGGACTGGCCTCCCAGTTCTCTGTGGAACACTCTTGCAGGCTTCAAGAAGAGGGGGCGTAAGGGGGGGTGTACTGTAACATACCTGGTGGCGGGCTTGCATGGTGCACCATCTCTCACTATGCAAGATCGCAAACCTGATCTTCAGTCCAGTCTGCTAGCCTGGCTTCTATTCATGCTGTCTGTTTGTCTCTGTTCTGACTGCTTAGGGCGGCGGCCCGGTTACTTCCTGTTTCTTGTAGCTGCTGTGGACACACCCCTAATGCGTCCTCAGCCTATTGCTGTCTGTCACTGGATATTTAAACCAGCTTCACCTGGAAGCTGGTGTCTGAGCAACGCTTTCATTCAGTGTGCTCCTTGACTCTGAATGTGCCAGGTCCTGTTCTGTTCTTGTCTGTTTCCGCCACTCTGGGGACTGTATTCCCAGACAGGCTCCTGTATCTCTTTCAGTAGCAGTTCCTGTCTGAACTGTACCCTAGCCTGTTCGTCCCACCTTCTAGGGGCCGCATACCTAGATCTGTTATCTGTGTTTCCTTGCCTGTCTGTCCGCCTTCCTGGAGGCTGTATTTCCAGGCCAGTCTGAACACTCTCCTAGCCTGTTCGTCCCACCTTCTAGGGGCCGCATACCTAGATCTGTTATCTGTGTTTCCTTGCCTGTCTGTCCGCCTTCCTGGAGGCTGTATTTCCAGGCCAGTCTGAACACGCTCCTAGCCTGTTCGTCTCGCCTTCTGGGGGCCGCATACCAAGACCAGCTCCTGTTTCTCTCTGCAGTGTTAGTCCCTTACTGAACACGCTCCTAGCCTGTTTCCTGTTTTTCTCTATGTCCATACCTTCCCTTTTTCTGCAGAGTCTGAACCTGCACCTAACTCCTACTCGTTGTCGCTGTACTTCCGTTTGTGAGTTTAGAGTCCATTCGCTACTTCATTGCAAGTATCTTGTGTGTATCTGGTTCTGCCTTTCCCTTCCAGTCTGTTCCGTGTGAACAGAGCCCTGTCCCCTCTGCTCTGCCTCTGCTCACCGCTCTGGCGGTTCTTGCCTGCTCTGCCTTGCTCACCGCTCCGGTTGTTCTTGCCTGCTCTGCCTTGCTCACCGCTCCGGTGGTTCTTACCTGCTGTGCCTTGCTCACCGCTCCAGCTGTTCTTGCCTGCTCTGCCTTGCTCACCACTCCGGCGGTTCTTGCCCTCTCTGCCTTGCTCACCGCTCCGGCAGTTTCTGCCCGCTCTGCCTTGCTCACTGCTCCGGCGGTTTCTCTCTGCTCTGCCTTGCTCACCGCTCCGGCGGTTCCTGCCTGCTCTGCCTTGCTCACCGCTCTGGCGGTTCTCGCTCTGCTCTGCCGTTGCTCACCGCTCCAGGCGGCCTCGCTCTGCTCTGCCTTTGCTCAACGCTCCAGGCGGCCTCGCTCTGCTCTGCCTTTGCTCACCGCTCCAGGCGGCCTCGCTCTGCTCTGCCTTTGCTCACCGCTCCAGGCGGCCTCGCTCTGCTCTGCCTTTGCTCACCGTTCCAGGCGGCCTTGCTCTGCTCTGCCTTTGCTCACCGCTCCAGGCATTCTCGCTCTGCCTTTGCTCACCGCTCCAGGTGGCCTCGCTCTGCTCTGCCTTTGCTCACCGCTCCAGGCGGCCTCGCTCTGCTCTGCCTTTGCTCACCGCTCCAGGCGGCCTCGCTCTGCTCTGCCTTTGCTCACCGCTCCAGGCGGTCTCGCTCTGCTTTGCCTTTACTCACCGCTCTAAGCGATCTCGCTCTGCCCTGCCTTTGCTCACCGCTCCAGGCGATCTCGCTCTGCTCTGCTCTTGCTCACCGCTCCGGAAGCCTCGCCCTGCTCTGCTCTTGTTCACCGCTCCGACGGTCTCGCTCTGCTCTGCTTGTCTACCGCATCTGCGGTTCTGTTTCTGAGTCCCAGTCTGTACTGGACCTTATCCAGTCTGTGCTCCAACCTGCTAGTGCCTCCCTGTCGGCACTCCAGCCGTGCTTGCCAGTACCCCCTGCCTGCATCCCAGTCGTGCTTACCAGTGCCCGCCTGTCTGCATGCCAGCCGTGCCTGCCTATACCCACCAGTCAGTGTGCCAGCCTAACCTGCCTGTTCCTGTATTCTCCGGTGTGGGTCAACAGCCGTGTCCGGAGTCTGACCTGGAGTAGACCCTGGTACCTCTGCTCGGTTCCTCCATGGTGCACAGGCGTCGTTAGCTGTCGTGCGACCTTGGTCGGATCGGGTAGATACTTAGTTACGCCCCTCCAGGCACTCTGCGGTTCATGGCACAGTGGAATCATAAAATCACGCACACGCCAGTCAGCCCGGGCGTGAGCATAACAGATATAATAAATTGAAAAAAAAAACTTGTAATGGTGGAGAAATCATCCCATAAAGTACAAAGATGGTAATAAAAAATACAACATCCCCAGAAATTACATTTTCTTTTTTATCTATTGATTTGATGCGCATTTCATTAAATCTAAATTTTAGGAATATCTGTGTCTAGAAAAGCTAATCATCCAACGGGCCACAATGGAACATCCATCGGGCTCTCTCGCGGCTTCCCTGCCCCTTACATGGTTACTGCCTCGTTCCTCGTAGCTTCATAACTCAGCAGAACTGACATTTAGAAATCTGGAAACGTTGGAAGACATTGACAATCCCTGCAATTGCTGATTGCTATCCCGGCATCCATGCTACTTGTCACCCAGCTTTCCCAGAATCAGATGTATCCAGAAATAATCCAATATTTGTGGGATGAACATTTATCAACATCAGTAAACAAAGTAACCAAACTAATTGACCTCATGTTAATCACATATAAACTATCTACCCCGCCTCGTCTATGGATGATCTCAGGGGTCGGCAATGATCCTCATTAAGAATAACGAGCTACAGTATGGCGGTGACACATCAGGGCGGTCAGTGGCCCAGAACCGGCCATTTCCTTCATCTGTACAACAGTTTCCATGACCCAAAACGACTGAGGTCAACAAAGTTGTATCAGAATCACTGGCCCGATATCACCCACAGACCAGGAAAGCTATTCTGCTGTGTAAGCGGAGAAGAGGCGGGAAAATCAGGGAAATCCCAGGCACAAGAATTCCCTGAGATGACTTTAGCTAGAATTTCTGCCACCTTCAGATAAAACGCAGCCCCGGCCAATACCCCGGGGGCAGATCTCAACGAAAAACACATAACGGGTGATTGGAAACATGTGGCTGGCGATGGATCACATGATCTCCATTATCAGACTTGGCCGGAGTATACTATTGCTACACTTATTGAAGATCTGTTACACTGTATCCTTTATAGGCCGACCTTGCCAAAGTTTTGCTAGGGATTACACAAGTCTAATACATAGGTAATCAGAGAGAAATGCTTGGAAGTAAAACACATCTTATATAATAAGGCTCAGAAGCCGGAGAAATAAAAGATGCTGAAATATTACACAGATATGGAGCATGTTACATATGTTATAGTTCTATAATAATGTACTGTACAATATCTGATGTAAAAGAACAGGAGATCTATAGTGAAAACCTCAGAAAAAAGAATGTATACCAGCTAGTGTTGAGCAAGTATGTATCATTAACTCTTTCGGCGAGCACGCTCTGGGGTGCTCGCCGAGTATTTTGGCGTGCTCTGCGTTTCATTCACTGTCGCCATGCTGTTAGCTGTGACACATTCTGAGATTGCCTGTCGAAGATCTCAGCTCCAGTCTTCTTAGTGGAGATCTCCATAGCACAACAGGGATCTGCAGACCGTACACAGACCATGGGCAGCAAGAGAAGGAGGAGGGAGTGCGGGATCGTGGCGGTGAGTGAGTCGGCATCCCTGCTGGATGAGAGGGGCAGCGTGCAGGGACGCCGGCGTTACATGATGCCATTAATATCAAATCATCAATCTAGATACATTTCTAACTACAATCCAAGCGATGTATTGTCTTAGGTCCTGTTCTACGCTGTTCGCAGCCTTTCTCATATATGACAGTTGCGTTATTGCATTGATTTCAGATCTATAAGTTTTTGGCTTTGACAACAATTATCTGTTGTGTCCCAAAGTTCTTGTCGATCCTAACAAGTTTTATGCAGTTAAACATCCTCCTCATTAATTTTCTAACAAGGCTTGACCCTACGATCTATGAAATAACAGATGTTGGCTGGAGGGTTTTCATCCTGAAGTTCTAGAAGGTTTGTCCCATCATCAGGAGCTTGGTATTGTATGGAGGTATTTGCTTATCTTGTGGTATTTCCCTTCCACTTTACTGTACGGCTGAGAAGGAAACATCTTCCAGTGATTTTTTTTTTTAAACATTTTGCAAATCCAAGGAGTTTTGAGGTTACTCATTGTTTTATTATATCCTACGATCTTTACAGGATGAAGATCAAGTCGTCTTGGCAGAAGATCTGGCGTATAACAATGCATGGTCTTGACTCATTATCACCCTGATAGGTGTGATCCGACACAAAGAGAAACACATTCCTTATGTTGGAATTTGTGGGGAAGCCTCAGCAGCAGGTGTGCGGCTTGGAAGCGTTGACTACTTTCCTTGTGGATGTTTAAGACGTCTTGCAATACAGGAAAAGCTGTGGAAGTGGCTGAGCACGTCACATCTGCAGACTCTCTTATGTTCATCCTGTGTAAATTCTTCCAGAATTAACAACCTGGAATGCGGAAATCATTCATCACAAATATTTGGCGGGGAGAGGACAACACATGGAACGGCTGCAGGAGGTTATATTTGGCCAATGCACCTAAGCAGTTATGGAACTACAACTCTCAGCTATGCCAAAGCATTCTTAAGGCTCAAATCATGTTTGTGACACCATGAAATTCTCAACAGAAAACATATAGCTCTGACACAGGGGCAAACATTGATTATTGCCCCCTCCATTAAAAAAAAAAAAACAGCAACTTTATACCTTGTTTTTTGGGTCATGTTTGTAAAGTGTAGTCGAGTACAGTATTGAAAAATCATGTACTATAAAGGCTGAACATACAGTGGATATAAAAAGTCTACACACCCCTGTTTAAGTGCCAGGTTTTTGTTCTGTAAAAAAAAATCCCATCAAGAAGAATCATTTCAGAACTATTTCCACGTTTAATGTCACCCATAAACTGAAAAAATCCATCGAGCAACAACCTGAAATCATTTTAAGGGGGGAAATAAAAAAAAAAAAACTACAATGTGGTTGCATAAGTGTGAACACCCTCTTATAATTGGGGCTGTGGTTGTGTTCATGTAAGGGGGAAGACCGGGGTGTAAGTACTTTCAGAACAAGGGATCCGGAACTGCCGGGGCCGTGCCTCTTGTTGCAGGGGGAAGACAGATTGTGAGACAGGAGTCAGGTGACCGGGAAGCTGGGGGTGTATCCAGCAAGAGAGCTGAGGAGTCAGGTGACCGGGGAGCTGAGCTGGTGTCCAGGAAGAAGGTGGAAAAGGAGTTTTTGCATGAGAAAAGCAGCAGTGGACAGTGGGAGTCAAGACCGACTAGAGAGAGAAGAGACGCAGGATTCCTGGAGCCGAGCAAGTGAGGTGCAGTGTTATGGACTAGGGGCTCAGCGGGTCAAACTGGAGACCGCCCGCTGCCGCTAGAAGACGGAGCATGGTACATATTTTGGAGGATGGTACATATGTCTGACATCCATGTCCACTCCTGAGGTCTTATGTGTGGAGTCTGAACTGATTACCGATGGCCTTGTTGATGCTGGTACTCAACAACTGCCCTCTTCTGCTTACAAATCCTTCCCAACATCTGCAGTGTAGAGTTCCAATGCGTGGGGACATCACATACTGTAGTATCGGCGTCTCTGCCCCCTGACAGGCAAAGACGCCGCCCCCCCTACCGCCGCACTCCCCGCCCGGCGTCTTCCGGCTCTCCTGCTGCTGCTGCTGCAGCCGGCGCGTGCAGCTTCCCGGGCACTGTGCTTAGGGTGCGCACGCTCCCTCCCTCTTAAAGGGGCAGCGCGCGCCTTCCTAAGGAGTCTCCGGCCAATGGCCAGAGGACCTCTCATATAAAAGGCACCTCCTCCAAAATGGAGGTGCCCATGCAAGGTTGTAGCTTTGTGCCCTAAACTCTGCTTCAGCCCTCAGGTTCCGCTGCTAGTCTGACTACCAGTCCAGTCCACCAGCCTGACTACCAGTCCAGTCCGCCAGCCTGACTACCAGTCCAGTCCGCCAGCCTGACTACCAGTCCAGCCCACCAGCCTGACTACCAGTCCAGTCTGCCAGCCTGACTACCAGTCCTGTCCGCTAGCCTGACTACCTGTCTCCGCCAGCCAAGTGTACTCTCCAGCCCGACGGTCTGCCTATGATCCAAACCCGTCAGTCTGTCTATGGGCCTGGCTTGCCTGCCTACCCAGAGAATGTACCAGTTACCTGCCGTGCCTATCAGCCAGCCTACCTGGAGGCTCCTACCAGTTACCTGCTGTGCCTACCCGGAGGCTCCTGCCAGTTACCCGTGGTAGTCACCTGCTCTCATACAAGGACAGGCCCAGAGTAGCACCTGGTCCCTCTGCTCGGTCCTTCCCTGGTTCACAGAGTGCGACCTTGGTCAGTCCGAGTTGATACCTAGTTACGCCCCTCTGCTTCCTCCTTGCACCGCAGCACAGAGGTTCCACCACCCGGATCCGTAACACATACCAGTCTATGAGCAAGAAGCTGCAAACGCTGCTGAAACAAGGCAAGCGCGGCGGAAGCTGTAGCTGATTTTCTAAAATGGGCACACAGGCGGCGTACTTTAACAAGCACATCCGGCAGCTCCGGGTAGGATTTGAGAAACTGCTGAACCACGAGGTTCAGCACATGGGCCAGGCATGGTACGTGTGTGATCTCGCCTCGCCTCAGAGCCGCCACCAGGTTCCGGCCATTGTCGCCCACGACCATGCCTGGCTGTAGGTTCAGCGGTGTGAGCCACAGATCTTCCTGTTCTTTCAGAACTGTCCACAACTCTTCAGCATTGTGCGGTTTGTCACATAAGCATATTAGCTTCAGCACAGCCTGTTGCCGCTTGGCCGAGGCAGTGCTGCAGTGCTTCCAGCTTGTGACTGATGTGGTCATTTCGGAGATGGAGGCTGAAGAGGAGGAGGAGGCTGAGGAGGATGAGGTGCAGGAGCTGTAGACCGTGGGGGCAACCCTGATTGACCTAGGGCCCGCAATCCTTGGCGTCGGGAGGACGTGTTCCTTCCCAAGGTCTGACTGGGTCCCGGCTTCCACTATGTTAACCCAGTGTGCCGTCAGCGAGATGTACCGTCCCTGCCCACAAGCACTTGTCCACGTGGCCGTGGTTAGGTGGACTTTCCCGATAACTGCGTTGTTGAGGGCACGGCTAATGTTTTGGGACACGTGCTTGTGTAATGCGGGGACGGCACACCGGGAGAAATAGTGGCGGCTGGGGACCGAGGGACGGCCGCCGCCATCAGATTGCGGAATGCTTCCGTCTCCACGAGCCTAAAAGGCAACATTTCGAGCGCAAGCTGTCGTGAAATGTGAGGATTTAGTAGTGTGGCCTGTGGGATGTTGGCTTCGTATTTGCGCTTGCGTTCCAAGGACTTGGGTATGGACAACTGAACGCTGCGCTGGGACAAGGACATGGACGTGCTTCCTGATGCTGCTATTTGAGAGTGCGCAACGACAGGTGCAGGGCAGGAGGCATCTTCGCATGCACCATGGACAGTGGATTGGCTTGCATGCACAACAACGGAAGAAGCAATGGTGCCACCTGCAGACACTGTTCCTGGACCCTGGGGTTCGGCCCACAAAGTCAGTTGCTTTGCTGCTGACACGCCCCCTGGGCCATGGGGTACCCGGAGCCTGGCCGGTAGATGCTGGGGGTTGTAGTCACAGTGGCTGTGACCCGGTCCATGACCCAGGTGGTCAAACCAAAGGGGTAGTATTTGGGTATAAGTGTTAATGTCTGACTACGCCACCTGTGGAATGTGGTCAATAGGAACCGCCACTGCGGAACAGTCCTCTGAAGCTGGTGGTATAGCAGCTAAGGTAGTGTAACTCCCCACAGGAAGAGTGTAGCTTCTGGGCAGCTTGCGTGGATGTTGGTGGTTATGGTGCAGGGAGTCAGTAATGAACACAGAGTCCGTATGATGCAGTCTCAGGTCTTTTACTCACAATTGTAGCAGTTCCAGATACAGGCGCCAGTGCAAGGCCCACGGCGTCCTGTGTTCACGCAGTGAGGGGTCCTTGCAGGATTCTCCCAAGGAAGGTTATAATATGAAGCAAGTAAAGCCCCCCAGACCCTATACAAGCAAGGTGGGGAATGGGAGGGAGGGATTATGAAATCCAGCACAGAGAAAAAATCTATATAAATAAAAATGTAAATGTTCGTTTGTTCAAAATCTTAAATCTCCGAAAGTTCTTCACCGATTGCTTTGAAATTTTGACACAACGTTGCATTCGTATACACGCATGTTTTTACATACCTACTATGTTTTTATATACCAGTTGTTGGACGTAAAAGCAACAGCGAGAGGGGGGTGTTACGAGCTCAGTCCCGGTCGCTCGGCATTCTTTCCCCCTTAGTGACATCTCATTCATAAACCCTTCTCCCTCTCCTTCATTCGCCCCAGCCGCTGCCTGTGCTCTGCTCCTTTCGTGTCCCCCGTGGGGGTTGTGGGGAAGGGGAATGGCGAGACCATCTGTTTGAGGCCCAAAGACGCTGCTGCTCATCACCACCACCGCCTGAGAGGCGGCCGCCTCTGCTCTCCTGCACCGCTGCTGCTGCGGCTTCTTCTTCTCCTGCAGGTGAGTCTTATTTACGACTGGCCAAGAACAAGCGGGGGAGGGAGGGAAGGAGAGAGGGAGGCTGCACGGAGAGGCGCAGGCCGCGGCCTCCACTCTGGGTGCTGAGCTGGGCCCGAACCTCGCAGCAGTAGGTGGATAGCGAGCGACTGCAAATCCCACTGCACCACCGGCAGGAGAGGAGCTGTGATCTGGACGGTACCGGCCCGGGACATGTCAAGCGGATCATCCCCTTCTCCTCTGCCGCCGCCTGCCTTCATCTCTGCGCCCCCTCCTGTCACATTCCCTCTGTACTAGGGAATTGCATAGTTAGCAATCCCTGACATGACCGGCTCTATTGTGACACCTGACTGACTGACCACACTGAGCCACAGCAACGCATGGCCGGGTACAGCTAGTATTCATATAAATACAAACATCAAATTTATTTAAGTAACTCCATTAAAAAGATATAAAAAGAGCCGCACAAAAATAAGATACATATGAACCTTACGCATTTTGGATTAGCACTTGTCCTTATTGAACTAGGGCTAGTCCGAAACGCGTAACGTTCATATGTATCTTATTTTTGTGCGGCTCTTTTTATATCTTTTTAATGGAGTTACTTAAATAAATTTTAGTTGTTTGTTTTCAGATGCGAAAAGCAGAGGAGTCTGGAGTAAAACAGAGTAGTCTGGAAGACACAGAGGAGACTGAGGGGTACAGAGGAGTCTGGAGTAAAACAGAGTAGTCTGGAAGACACAGAAGAGACTGAGGGGTACAGAGGAGTCTGGAGGACTCAGAGGAGTAAGGAGGACACAGATTATTATTAAGGGTACAGAGGAGTCTGGAGTAAGACAGAGGAGTCTGGAGGACACAGAGGAGTCTGGGGAGAACAGAGGCGTTTAGAAGACACAGACGAGTCTAGAAGACACAGAGGCTGGAGGGTACAGAGGAATCTGGGGATAACAGAAGTATGGAGGAGACTGGAGTCTTGAGGAGAAGGACAGAAAAGTCTGGAAGAGGGAGGACAGAGGACTCTGGAGGACACAGAGGAGTCTGGGGAAGAACAGAGGAGTCTGGGAAAGAACAGAGGAGTCTGGGAAAGAACAGAGGAGTCTGAAAGACCCAGAGGAGGCTAATGGGTACAGAGGAGTGTGAGGATAACACAGGAGTATGGAGGAGACAGAGGAATCTGGAGGAGTGGACAGAAAAGTCTGGAAAGGGGAGGAGAGAGGAGTCTGGGGGAAAAAGAAGAGGAGTCTGCAGTGTACAGAGGAGTCTGAGGGAGAACAGAGGAGTCTGGAGGAGAAAGAGGATTCTGGGAGAGGATAACAGAGTAGTCTGGTGGAGAAGGACAAGGGAGCCAGAGGAGGAGACAGAAGAGAGTGGGGGAGGAGACAGAGGAGTCTGGAGGAGGAGGACATTGGAGTCAGAGGAGGAAACAGAAGAGACTGGGGGAGGAGACAGAGGAGTCTGGAGGAGGAGGACATGGGAGTCAGAGGAGGAAACAGAAGAGTCTGGAGGAGTAAAGGCAGAGGAGTCTGGAATAGAGAGGACAGAGGAGTCTGGAAGAGGGAGGGCAGAGGAGTCTGGCAGACATAGATGAGTCGGATGGAGGAGTCAGTTCACTATAGTGCTCACATGGAAGCAATGAGCTTGATAGTTGCAGAGTATTACATGAGGCAGCAGGTTGACTTGAATAGAAACAATTTGTAGAGAGCACAGTTATCCTGCGACCTTCTGCTGATTGTTTCCATTCACTGAGAAGCAATAATAATAATAAAATGATAAAATGGTAACATAAAGCTCCGAGCAGTAACAGCCCTTCATCTCTTCCCACGTGTTAATTATCCTGCGTCCATCTCACACTTCTATGAATTCTTGTCTTTTTCCATTGACTTTGTTACTTTTCTCCTTTCTGTGAAGAGTTTGGGCCGTTCCCCCGTTAGGATCAGGCTGAGGACTGTGACTCCAGTCGTACACGGGCTGATGGTTTTCGTGGATTCATCGCCGCCTCTTTTATCCTGTCATTTATAGATCTCGCTGTGATGAAGATGAATCGTCTCCCGCCAGCGCCGATCGTTCCGGATAATTCATTGATTTCTGGACACGGCAGGACGCCAATATTCATCACTGGATGTTTGACTTCAGCGTCGTGGTATATGTCAGCTCTGTTTACCTTGCGGAGGACGGGATATATATCGTCTGTATATACTGCGGAGGTCAATTATAGAAACTGCTGCAGAGGAAAAAAAGGGACAAAAAAAAAATAGCGGACGAATGAGCAGCATACTTACAGTTATATGAAAAAGTTTGGGCACCCCTATTAATCTTAAGCTTAATGTTTTATAAAAATTGGTGTTTTTGCAACAGCTATTTCAGTTTGATATATGTAATAACTGTTGGACACAGTAATGTTTCTGCCTTGAAATGAGGTTTATTGTACTAACAGAAAATGTGCAATCTGCATTCAAACAAAATTTGACAGGTGCATAAGTATTGGCACCCTTATCATTTTCTTGTTTTAAATACGCCTACCTACTTTTAACTGACTTACTAAAGCACTTTTTTTGGTTTTGTCACCTCATTGAGCTTTGAACTTTAGAGCCAGGTGTATGCAATCATGAGAAAAGCTACTTAAAGTGGCCACTTGCAAGTTGTTCTCCTGTTTGAATCTCCTCTGAAGAGTGGCATCATGGGCTCCTCAAAACAACTGTCAAATGATCTGAAAACAAAGATTATTCAACATAGTTGTTCAGGGGAAGGATACAAAACGCTGTCTCAGAGATTTAACCTGTCAGTTTCCACTCTGAGGAACATAGTAAGGAAATGGATGAACACAGGGACAGTTCTTGTTAAGGCCAGAAGTGGCAGGCCAAGAAAAACATCAGAAAGGCAGAGAAGAAGAATGGTGAGATCAGTCAAGGACAATCCTCAGACCACCTCCAGAGAGCTGCAGCATCAACTTGCTGCAGATGGTGTCACTGTGCATCGGTCAACTATACAACGCACTTTGCACAAGGAGAAGCTGTATGGGAGAGTGATGCGAAAGAAGCCGTTTCTGCAAGCACGCCACAAACAGAGTCGGCTGAGGTATGCAAAAGCACATTTGGAGAAGCCAATTTCTTTTTGGAAGAAGGTCCTGTGGACTGATGAAACCAAGATTGAGTTGTTTGGTCATACCAAAAGGCGTTATGCATGACAGCAAAAAAACACAGCATTCCAAGAAAAACACTTGCTACCCACAGTAAAATTTGGTGGAGGTTCCATCATGCTTTGGGGCTGTGTGGCCAATGCCGGCACCGGGAATCTTGTTAAAGTTGAGGGACGCATGGATTCCACTCAGTATCAGCAGATTCTTGACAATAATGTTCAAGAATCAGTGATAAAGTTGAAGTTACACAGGGGATGGATCTTTCAGCAAGACAATGATCCAAAACACCGCTCCAAATCTACTCAGGCATTCATGCACAGGAACAATTACAATGTTCTGGAATGGCCATCCCAGTCCCCAGACCTGAATATCATTGAACATCTGTGGGATCATTTGAAGAGGGCTGTCCATGCTCGGCGACCATCAAACTTAACTGAACTGGAATTGTTTTGTAAAGAGGAATGGTCAAAAATACCTTCATCCAGGATCCAAGAACTCATTAAAAGCTACAGGAAGCGACTAGAGGCTGTTATTTTTGCAAAAGGAGGATCTACTAAATATTAATGTCACCTTTCTGGTGAGGTGCCCATACTTATGTGACTCGCCCCCTGGGCCGTGGGGCACGCGGAACCGGGCAATAGGGAGACGCTGGGAGTAGTAGTGGCGGCCCGGTCCCACGGCTCAGGGTGGTCAGACCAATGGTAGTCTGCTGTTGTACTTTAGATAATGTCCGACTACGCCACCCGTGGATTGCGGTTATTAGGAACCGCCGCTGCAAGGCAGTCCGCTGGGGCTGATGATGTATGCAGCTGGGATGGTGTGACTCCCCACGGGAAGAGTGCGGCCCCAGGGCAGTGTAGTGGATGGTGGGAGTGATGGTGGTGAGAGTCCCAGTACCGGTAGTGCCGGAGGAGCGAAAAAGCACACAGACAACGTACTGCAGTCCAGGGTCTTTACTCACGGTTAATATCCAAGTCACTTCTGCAGAGAATGACTGCCCGAGCCGTGCTGCGTCCACCAGGTGAGGGCTCGGTCAACTCCCAGACAGTTCAGGAGCATGGCACAGGACCCCCTTTAATCCTTTCTCTGGCCTGCCTCACCAGTGACCCACTTTTGTCCAGCTGCCGCGGACTTGTGCGGTTAAACGTGGGCCCCATTCCCCGCTGTCCTATATGGTGCCTTCCTAGCAGGTTTGATGAGGTGTCGCACCAATAGATGATCACGACGACCGGTCTTTGGCTGAGGGTAGTTTCTCCTCCACCAACTTGGGATCCGATACCCTTAATCTGCCTGACCCTTCACCCTGGATTCTCGTGGGTTCTTAAGGTCCCTTCCACCTTCTTGTTCCTGAGCCCTTCTGTTTCTCTCTCTCCTCCTTCTTTCCTGTTCTGTCTTCTCCTCCTTCCCTTGGCCTCTTCTCCAGGCCCACTTCTCCTTCTCCTCTCGGGCTCCGGCCTCTTCTCTAGGCCTGCCTCTGGAGCAGCACTCAGCCTGAGCTGCTGCTCCCTGTCAGCTCTCCTCTCAACTTCTCCTCACAGACTGAACACTGTTCTAAGATGGTGCCCACCTTTTATACCTCCCTCTGACCATGAGCCCAGGTGACCAGCAACCAATGAGCTCCTATCTACGCACAGGAACCAACCCCTATCTGCCCCTACAGCACTGGGTGTTCCACCCCCCTCCCCACTCCAGGCAGGGACATAGTCGGTCGTGCCTGCACTTCTGTCTAATGGGAGCACCGTTGAGCTGTCCCTCGGAAATGGGGTGTGTGTGCTGTATGCAGCTAACTGAGCCCTGGTCCATACTCCATCCTTACCTGGGAGTGGAATATCACACCTCTGGTCTGAGGTGCAATACCCCTGTAGCGGCCGAACCCTCGCGGCGCTACATTCCCCCCTGGTAAAGCACAGCACGTCCTCGGGCTGGAAAAGAGCAAAAACAGTTAATTACAGGACATGCAAAACTTTTTCAATAACTTTTCACATCAGAAAACAGGTAATACGGTTCAATTCCCTTTATGGGAAACACTTTTCTTTTCTTGTCACTATTATAAAACACTTTGCTAATGCCTCTGGAACTCTTTTGTCATATAAAACATCTTGTAAAACATTTGCATTATTACCTAGCAGCATATAAAACTTTCTCATGTAAAACATTTTTAAGCAAGACACATTCTTGTATTCTTGGATCTCGACCAGGTAAAGGTGCAACAGTCCAGTAAATCTTGAGGTAGACGTTGCAGTCTTTTTTATAAAACCAGTAGGGGGCGCTTTAGGAAGCGCAACTATATACAAGGGATTGGCCGTTCCCAGTCCTCGGCCGGTTGAAAAGGGGGAATGGCTGCTCACAGTCCTCAGCCTGTTAAAGGGAAGAGGGGTGGCTGCTCTCAGTCCTCAGCCAGGTTACTTAGGGGATAGGGCAACAGTCACACAGTCCTATATCAGTCCCAACGGGGACCACACTCAATTTGAAACAGTTCCACACAGTTCTCTGTACCCTGACGGGTAACTATGTACAATTCCACTTTACCGTTCACTGGTAATGGTGTCCTCCTGATGCTCCTTCTTCCTCATGATCTTCAGGCCCGTCCGGGCCCTCCTGGTACTCAGAGTCCGAGTAGTGCTGCTCCTCCTCTTCTACCACTCTGTGAACGTGCAGGGCGTACCATCCCTTCACGCCTTGGTGTTGGGTGTAGGACACCACGTCTCCTGGATATAGATCCCGCCCTCGTTGACCTTTTGGCAGGTGGCTCTCTACATCCCTCCTAGTCACGAACACGTCGCTGATGGTCTCAGGGTCTCGGATGAAACCGCAGCCATGTTCCATGTGAAATTTCACGACAGTCCCGGTGACTTGGGGACCGCGGGCAGCTCTGGGATCTCGTCGGGCCTTCATCTTCTGCTCCGCACTTTGGGCCTGCAGCTTCTCCTGTTTCATGCGCCGCTCCCGCTGCTCCCTCTCGAACACCTCCAGCTGTTGGCGGCAGTACTCCCGTCGACGGGCGATGTACGGGGGCGCTAGACCTTGCGACCGGGCCTGCGATTGTGGTCTGCTGATCACGCCCGGGGTCAGAGGGCATGGCGTGGGGAGGGGCTTGCTGGCGGTGTCGATGGCCTGGGAACCGGTTGGTAGCGGTGGAGGCACGGTGTCGACGGCGGGTTCAGGTACGTTGGGCTCCGCAACAGGGTGCAGGGGCAGGTCGGCGGCCCCAGGGTTCGGGGTAGGGGCGTCTCCGTTACCTGCCTCTGCTGTCGCGGCCTCCTCCGCGGCGTCGTCCTCGGCCTCCGCTCTGCTTTCACTGCCCTCGGTGGCTGGTGTGCTGCTGGATGTCGACGGCGCCTCCTGCTGCAGGATCACGGCCCGCCGGGCCATTTCTTCTTTCCACCCGGCAATCACGTCCCGCTGCGCCCGGACCATCCTCCGGTCCAGCTCCTCCAGCGCAGCCCGCACATACTCAGGGTCTTCCTTGAGGAGGTGTGCTAGCAGCTCCGTGAAGCTGCATGGGGATTCGGCCTGCAGCAGGCCACGCGCCAGAGCGCTGGAGCTGGTTCCTGTCTCTATCTTCGGGTGCGGCCTGGCCAGACTGATTCAGACCGCGCCCTGCCCCACAGTTTTCTTCTCTTTCCGCCCCCAGAGGGGGTGGTCCTGGGGCATTCTGCTGACAATCACTCTCAGGGGCAGCCCCCCCATGTTGACGGACATCTCCACAGCCGCTCTCATGGCTGTTGGGGGTGGGCTCCTTCTTTGGCGCCATTCTGGGACCTGGCCCACGATGGGAGGTGGCTTCCTGTTGTCTTTTGGCGCGCACATTATGGCATTCGTTCTTCTGGGGCGAGCTCCATCTTTGGTACAATAAAAGTCTCTTTTCAGGCGCGCAATACCAGTTTGTGGCGGGTGGGTAACGATCCTGCCGACTACGCCAAAGCTGACTCGCCCCCTGGGCCGTGGGGCATGCAGAACCGGGCAATAGGGAGACGCTGGGAGTAGTAGTGGCGGCCCGGTCCCGCGGCTCAGGGTGGTCAGACCAATGGTAGTCTGCTGTTGTACTTTAGATAATGTCCGACTACGCCACCCGTGGATTGCGGTTATTAGGAACCGCCGCTGCAAGGCAGTCCGCTGGGGCTGATGATGTGTGCAGCTGGGATGGTGTGACTCCCCACGGGAAGAGTGCGGCCCCAGGGCAGTGTAGTGGATGGTGGGAGTGATGGTGGTGAGATTCCCAGTACCGGTAGTGCCGGAGGAGTGAAAAAGCACACAGACAACGTACTGCAGTCCAGGGTCTTTACTCACGGTTAATATCCAAGTCACTTCTGCAGAGAATGACTGCCCGAGCCGTGCTGCGTCCACCAGGTGAGGGCTCGGTCAACTCCCAGACAGTTCAGGAGCATGGCACAGGACCCCCTTTAATCCTTTCTCTGGCCTGCCTCACCAGTGACCCACTTTTGTCCAGCTGCCGCGGACTTGTGCGGGTAAACGTGGGCCTCGTTCCCCGCTGTCCTATATGGTGCCTTCCTAGCAGGTTTGATGAGGTGTCGCACCAATAGATGATCACGACGACCGGTCTTTGGCTGAGGGTTGTTTCTCCTCCACCAACTTGGGATCCGGTACCCTTAATCTGCCTGACCCTGCACCCTGGATTCTCGTGGGTTCTTAGGGTGCCTTCCACCTTCTTGTTCCTGAGCCCTTCTGTTCCTCTCTCTCTTCTCCTTCTTTCCTGTTCTGTCTTCTCCTCCTTCCCTTGGCCTCTTCTCCAGGCCCACTTCTCCTTCTCCTCTCAGGCTCCGGCCTCTTCTCTAGGCCTGCCTCTGGAGCAGCACTCAGCCTGAGCTGCTGCTCCCTGTCTTCTCCTCTCCTCACAGACTGAACACTGTTCTAAGATGGTGCCCACCTTTTATACCTCCCTCTGACCATGAGCCCAGGTGACCAGCAACCAATGAGCTCCTATCTACGCACAGGAACCAACCCCTATCTGCCCCTACAGCACTGGGTGTTCCACCCCCCTCCCCACTCCAGCAGGGACATAGTCGGTCGTGGCTGCACTTATGTCTAATGGGAGCACCGTTGAGCTGTCCCTCGGAAATGGGGTGTGTGTGCTGTATGCAGCTAACTGAGCCCTGGTCCACACTCCATCCTTACCTGGGAGTGGAATATCACACCTCTGGACTGAGGTGCAATACCCCTGTAGCGGCCGAACCCTCGGGGCGCTACATATGCACCTGTCAAATTTTGTTTGACTGCAGATTGCACATTTTCTGTTAGTACAATAAACCTCATTTCAAGGCAGAAACATTACTGTGTCCAACAGTTATTACATATATCAAACTGAAATAGCTGCTGCAAAAACACCAATTTTTATAAAACATTAAGCTTAAGATTAATAGGGGTGCCCAAACTTTTTCATATAACTGTATATATGATATAGACGGCGGTTCAAGGGTTAAAACTAGCTGGGACCCAGAGACCGAAACTCGGGAAGCAAACTCTAAGCCTCCAGTGTCATTGATCCGTGTACGGTATATTACGTGGGAACTGAATGGTAGTATTATGTGGGAACGCCGGTATATGGCAGAGCTACATGAATTCAGTGCAAATATCCTTTACATCTACGTCTCCTCCAAGCTTCCCAGACTTCTCCCATCGCCGTCATCCTCCTCCCAATCCTCAAATCGCCTCCTCTGTCTTTTATTTTCTTCTGGGACTTCTGGAGAGGAAAGAGGAGCCGATTGGAAGACTGGGCAGGGAGCAGCGGCCGGCCCGGTATAGAGAAAGTCTGGGGACAGGTGAGTAAAAGAGCTCGCGAAGACCACCATATTATCAGTCCAAATATCGGATCGCACCCAGACCAATGTTATTCTATGGGTCTGTGAACATGTCCGATATTTTTCATCGGACAGACAAAATCATTGTATGCTCAAAGATTGATTCAATTCAGATCGCACTCGGCCATGCAAGTCAATGAGTCCATGGAAAACATCGAACTGCACTCAGATGACATCTGAGTGTGGTCCGATTTCCATGCACTAATACAATGGGGAAGATGGAAAAAATTGTTTTCTCCATCTCCTCCTCATTCGAGAAAATCAGATCACACAATGATCAAACTCCGATCAGAGTGCGATTAGCCCAATCGGCCCGACTCTGCCACATCAGAGAATACACGCTCGTGACCCTAGCCTAAGAGGTCATTTATTTTTTAACCCATTTCAGGTCGCTAGAATAAGACCTTTTACAAGATTCACGTGAAGTGAATCACCTAACATTTGGATTTGCTTTTTCACATGAATTTTTGATCATTCTAAATTAATTTAACTATAGAGAAGAATATTGGAAAAAAAATGGCATAAAAAAAACCTGCAAAAAAACCCACAAAAAATAAAAATTAGGTAAACCAAACAAAAATCCCAACCGAAAACACCACGAAAAAAATCCAATAAGCGTGGACTGTCAGGAACAGAAATATAGATACAAATGTGTCCATGTGCGGAATAGTGAGAAACTGAAGCAGAATTAATTCTAAAGTTAAAGAATTGTTTTATGATACAATCTTTAAGTTTTCCAAAATATAAAACGGGACTGATCTGTTGAATAAATGAGCATGTCCCCAATGGAGAGGAGCATTGTGGTGGTATTAGAGGGGGCAGCCTGATCACACACCTGGAGTGGCCATCCAGGAACAAAGCCCCCCGATTATCAGCTCCTCACATTACACTGATTACAGGCCTTTCCCTAGTGTCAGTTTTGGCCTTTCTTCCATGTGGCTCCTAAATCCCTGATTGTGGCAATGATCTCTGTTTACTCATTTATCCTACAAAACAACCAGAGAAATCCTGGAAATGTCCCAGAGAATAACACACACTTCAGAGATAAGAGACCCCCCCAGCAAACAATGAACCTGAGGAAAGTGTTATCAGGGAGTGTTGTCATAGTAAACACCCCTGAAAGCCGCCGGCATCCCCCTTTATAGAGGAAAGTCAATAAATGGCCATTAGCGGAGTGGCAGTAAAGTTCTCCATGTTTGCAGGCTGCTGAGAGTAATGGTGGAAATTCTGAGATAACAGGGAGGCAGAATAAGGCTGCGTTCACACTGTTTTTTTTTTTCTGAGTTTACGAAGCTCTTCAACTCTACAATCGAAAATCGTGTTTTTTTTTTTTTTTTAACTCCTTAAAGTTTCGGGAGAATTTCTGATCAAAAAAACCTCAGTGTGAACACAGCCTTAAATTTGAACAGAAATATTTGGAAAACACCACTGCAGTTTTTGAGCTCTTAGAATTTTACTACTTTTAGAGTAGAAACGCTCCTCCATTCTGAACTTTTTTTTAAGGCATTTTTCTTATTGAAGCGTTTTTTGTTTTTTTTTGCCTGAAGAGTTTTTTTTTCTTTTTGTTTAGAAAGTGCCTAGTTTGGAGCAGATATTCCATCAGGAGCAGCTTCAAGGAACTGACATGCACAGAAAAAAAATTGACATTATTCAACTAAAGAAAACGCTCAAAAAAACCCTATGAACAGTAGTGTGGAATTCTTTAAGAAATGAATAGAGGAAGACTTTTCCAAATGTATTGAAGCAGATTTTCAGGAGTGTTTTGGATTTACAGGCTTCCCATCCACATAGCTTAAGGCTACATACACACATTGCAGATGGGGAGAATTTATTTATTTATTTTTTTTGCTTTAATCTCTGTAAAATCTCAACGACCTTGCTGCCATTTTTGAAAACTGCAGATGCATGTAATCACTGCAAAAAAAAACTCTTATTAAAAAAGTCCTCAATGTTAATGCACAGGATGCATATTAGCTGCGGATTTTGTTGCAGAAAGTTCTACAACTGTCAATCATGTGAGACAACATCCTGATTAATGGAACCAATTTTCGGTAGAACAAATTTTAGTAACAAAATCTTCGTTGTGCAGGCAGTGGTCATAATCATAAGACCGAAGTGGATCCAGCAAGAAATAGAAGTATCAAACCTTTCTTGTCGTGTTTCATTTCTACTGCAACCACTTCTGGCTTTTTCTTGAAAAACTGCACCAAAATCGCAATGGCACAATAGCATGGTCTCCAAAAGGCTCAGACTTCATTCCCAACGGATTTACTCAGTCTAATAATCAAGACCGAAGTGCCCAACACTGGACATCATGAATCAGGCCCTATGTGTTTTTTTAAGTATTTTTCAGTCTTATATAAGCATCATTTTTTTCAAGTGCCTTTAATTCCAATAGAATAAAGTTTCTATGAGAAACTGCAATAAACAAAAAAAAAAAAAACACAAAGAACAATTTTGTGTGACAATTATTATTATTTATTTTTAAATTTATTTTTAAATTATTATTATTTATTTTTATATTTATTTTTAAATTATTATGATTTAATTTTAGATCACCATTGGTTCCATGGTGCTGTACATGAGAAGAGGTTACATACAAGATGCAAATATAAAATACGGTGAATAAAGGAGGGGGTCCTGCCCTTGCGGACTTACAGTATCCAGGGAATATACTGTAATGATATATTTATAATTGTTAGATGTATCATTTATAATTGTAGTTGGATTCTTCCATGCCTTATGTACAGATGTGGTTGACATTTTTGCATAGTGAAGGCTGAGTATATTCAAAGGATGAATAGTCAGTAACAAAGCAGCCTCCAATCACTCTCAGGTCCATGTCTAATTTGGTCGTTATAGGGTCTATTCCCTTTTATGACTGGTAGTAGACACGCTGGAGAGAAGAACTTGGATGTGACAAGAAAGAGGCTGAGCTCATTCCCATCGTTTTTCAACCAAAGGGAAATATAAAGTTATATGGGGGTAACGTGAGATTAGTTATAAACTTACTAACAGCTCTCTATAAAATGAGAATTCCAACAATCACTTGAACAATACAAGTTGTTCACAAAATTGTTACTTTTCAGTTTGTATTTATCACATAAGATGACAAGAAATATAAATAACGTGGGAGTACAGGAAACCAGCAGAATAGTGAGTGCAGCTCTGGAGTATAATACAGGATGTAACTCAGGATCAGTAATGTAATGTATGTACACAGTGATTGCACCAGCAGAATAGTGAGTGCAGCTCTGGAGTATAATACAGGAGGTAACTCAGGATCAGTAATGTAATGTATGTACACAGTGACTGCACCAGCAGAATAGTGAGTGCAGCTCTGGAGTATAATACATGATGTAACTCAGGATCAGTAATGTAATGTATGTACACAGTGACTGCACCAGCAGAATAGTGAGTGCAGCTCTGGAGTATAATACAGGATGTAACTCAGGATCAGTAATGTAATGTATGTACACAGTGATTGCACCAGCAGAATAGTGAGTGCAGCTCTGGAGTATAATACAGGATATAACTCAGGATCAGTAATGTAATGTATGTACACAGTGACTGCACCAGCAGAATTGTGAGTGCAGCTCTGGAGTATAATACAGGATGTAACTCAGGATCAGTAATGTAATGTATGTACACAGTGACTGCACCAGCAGAATTGTGAGTGCAGCTCTGGAGTATAATACAGGATGTAACTCCGGATCAGTAATGTAATGTATGTACACAGTGACTCCACCAGCAGAATAGAGAGTGCAGCTCTGGAGTATAATACAGGAGGTAACTCAGGATCAGTAATGTAATGGATGTACACAGTGACTGCACCAGCAGAATAGTGAGTGCAGCTCTGGAGTATAATACAGGATGTAACTCAAGATCAGTAATGTAATGTATGTACACAGTGACTGCACCAGCAGAATAGTGAGTGCAGCTCTGGAGTATAATACAGGATGTTACTCCGGATCAGTAATGTAATGTATGTACACAGTGACTGCACCAGCAGAATAGTGAGTGCAGCTCTGGAGCATAATACAGGATGTAACTCAGGATCAGTAATGTAATGTATGTACACAGTGACTCCACCAGCAGAATAGAGAGTGCAGCTCTGGAGTATAATACAGGAGGTAACTCAGGATCAGTAATGTAATGTATATACACAGTGACTGCACCAGCAGAATAATGAGTGCAGCTCTGGGGTGTAATACAGGAGGTAACTCAGGATCAGTAATGTAATGTATGTACACAGTGACTGCACCAGCAGAATAGTGAGTGCAGCTCTGGAGGATAATACAGGAGGTAACTCAGGATCAGTAATGTAATGTATGTACACAGTGACTGCACCAGCAGAATAGTGAGTGCAGCTCTGGAGTATAATACAGGATGTAACTCAGGATCAGTAATGTAATGTATGTACACAGTGACTGCACCAGCAGAATAGTGAGTGCAGCTCTGGAGTATAATACAGGAGGTAACTCAGGATCAGTAATGTAATGTATGTACACAGTGACTGCACCAGCAGAATAGTGAGTGCAGCTCTGGAGTATAATACAGGAGGTAACTCAGGATCAGTAATGTAATGTATATACACAGTGACTGCACCAGCAGAATAGTGAGTGCAGCTCTGGAGTATAATACAGGATGTAACTCAGGATCAGTAATATAATGTATATACACAGTGACTGCACCAGCAGAATAGTGAGTGCAGCTCTGGAGTATAATACAGGAGGTAACTCAGGATCAGTAATGTAATGTATGTACACAGTGACTGCACAAGCAGAATAGTGAGTGCAGCTCTGGGGTATAATACAGGATGTAACTCAGGATCAGTAATGTAATGTATGTACACAGTGACTGCACCAGCAGAATAGTGAGTGCAGCTCTGGAGTATAATACAGGAGGTAACTCAGGATCAGTAATGTAATGTATGTACACAGTGACTGCACCAGCAGAATAGTGAGTGCAGCTCTGGAGTATAATACAGGAGGTAACTCAGGATCAGTAATGTAATGTATGTACACAGTGACTGCACCAGCAGAATAGTGAGTGCAGCTCTGGAGTATAATACAGGATGTAACTCAGGATCAGTAATGTAATGTATGTACACAGTGACTGCACCAGCAGAATAGTGAGTGCAGCTCTGGAGTATAATACAGGAGGTAACTCAGGATCAGTAATGTAATGTATGTACACAGTGACTGCACCAGCAGAATAGTGAGTGCAGCTCTGGAGTATAATACAGGATGTAACTCAGGATCAGTAATGTAATGTATGTACACAGTGACTGCACCAGCAGAATAGTGAGTGCAGCTCTGGAGTATAATACAGGAGGTAACTCAGGATCAGTAATGTAATGTATGTACACAGTGACTGCACCAGCAGAATAGTGAGTGCAGCTCTGGAGTATAATACAGGATGTAACTCAGGATCAGTAATGTAAAGTATGTACACAGTGACTGCACCAGCAGAATAGTGAGTGCAGCTCTGGAGTATAATACAGGATGTAACTCAGGATCAGTAATGTAATGTATGTACACAGTGACTGCACCAGCAGAATAGTGAGTGCAGCTCTGGAGCATAATACAGGATGTAACTCAGGATCAGTAATGTAATGTATGTACACAGTGACTCCACCAGCAGAATAGAGAGTGCAGCTCTGGAGTATAATACAGGAGGTAACTCAGGATCAGTAATGTAATGTATATACACAGTGACTGCACCAGCAGAATAATGAGTGCAGCTCTGGGGTATAATACAGGAGGTAACTCAGGATCAGTAATGTAATGTATGTACACAGTGACTGCACCAGCAGAATAGTGAGTGCAGCTCTGGAGTATAATACAGGAGGTAACTCAGGATCAGTAATGTAATGTATGTACACAGTGACTGCACCAGCAGAATAGTGAGTGCAGCTCTGGAGTATAATACAGGAGGTAACTCAGGATCAGTAATGTAATGTATGTACACAGTGACTGCACCAGCAGAATAGTGAGTGCAGCTCTGGAGTATAATACAGGATGTAACTCAGGATCAGTAATGTAATGTATGTACACAGTGACTGCACCAGCAGAATAGTGAGTGCAGCTCTGGAGTATAATACAGGAGGTAACTCAGGATCAGTAATGTAATGTATGTACACAGTGACTGCACCAGCAGAATAGTGAGTGCAGCTCTGGAGTATAATACAGGAGGTAACTCAGGATCAGTAATGTAATGTATATACACAGTGACTGCACCAGCAGAATAGTGAGTGCAGCTCTGGAGTATAATACAGGATGTAACTCAGGATCAGTAATATAATGTATATACACAGTGACTGCACCAGCAGAATAGTGAGTGCAGCTCTGGAGTATAATACAGGAGGTAACTCAGGATCAGTAATGTAATGTATATACACAGTGACTGCACAAGCAGAATAGTGAGTGCAGCTCTGGGGTATAATACAGGAGGTAACTCAGGATCAGTAATGTAATGTATGTACACAGTGACTGCACCAGCAGAATAGTGAGTGCAGCTCTGGAGTATAATACAGGAGGTAACTCAGGATCAGTAATGTAATGTATGTACACAGTGACTGCACCAGCAGAATAGTGAGTGCAGCTCTGGAGTATAATACAGGATGTAACTCAGGATCAGTAATGTAATGTATGTACACAGTGACTGCACCAGCAGAATAGTGAGTGCAGCTCTGGAGTATAATACAGGAGGTAACTCAGGATCCGTAATGTAATGTATGTACACAGTGACTGCACCAGCAGAATAGTGAGTGCAGCTCTGGAGTATAATACAGGATGTAACTCAGGATCAGTAATGTAATGTATGTACACAGTGACTGCACCAGCAGAATAGTGAGTGCAGCTCTGGAGTATAATACAGGAGGTAACTCAGGATCAGTAATGTAATGTATGTACACAGTGACTGCACCAGCAGAATAGTGAGTGCAGCTCTGGAGTATAATACAGGATGTAACTCAGGATCAGTAATGTAATGTATGTACACAGTGACTGCACCAGCAGAATAGTGAGTGCAGCTCTGGAGTATAATACAGGATGTAACTCCGGATCAGTAATGTAATGTATGTACGCAGTGACTGCACCAGCAGAATAGTGAGTGCAGCTCTGGAGCATAATACAGGATGTAACTCAGGATCAGTAATGTAATGTATGTACACAGTGACTCCACCAGCAGAATAGAGAGTGCAGCTCTGGAGTATAATACAGGAGGTAACTCAGGATCAGTAATGTAATGTATATACACAGTGACTGCACCAGCAGAATAATGAGTGCAGCTCTGGGGTATAATACAGGAGGTAACTCAGGATCAGTAATGTAATGTATGTACACAGTGACTGCACCAGCAGAATAGTGAGTGCAGCTCTGTAGTATAATACAGGAGGTAACTCAGGATCAGTAATGTAATGTATGTACACAGTGACTGCACCAGCAGAATAGTGAGTGCAGCTCTGGAGTATAATACAGGAGGTAACTCAGGATCAGTAATGTAATGTATGTACACAGTGACTGCACCAGCAGAATAGTGAGTGCAGCTCTGGAGTATAATACAGGATGTAACTCAGGATCAGTAATGTAATGTATGTACACAGTGACTGCACCAGCAGAATAGTGAGTGCAGCTCTGGAGTATAATACAGGAGGTAACTCAGGATCAGTAATGTAATGTATGTACACAGTGACTGCATCAGCAGAATAGTGAGTGCAGCTCTGGAGTATAATACAGGAGGTAACTCAGGATCAGTAATGTCATGTATGTACACAGTGACTGCACCAGCAGAATAGTGAGTGCAGCTCTGGAGTATAATACAGGATGTAACTCAGGATCAGTAATGTAATGTATGTACACAGTGACTGCACCAGCTGAATAGTGAGTGCAGCTCTGGAGTATAATACAGGATGTAACTCAGGATCAGTAATGTAATGTATGTACACAGTGACTGCACCAGCAGAATAGTGAGTGCAGCTCTGGAGTATAATACAGGATGTAACTCAGGATCAGTAATATAATGTATATACACAGTGACTGCACCAGCAGAATAGTGAGTGCAGCTCTGGAGTATAATACAGGATGTAACTCCGGATCAGTAACGTAATGTATGTACACAGTGACTGCACCAGCAGAATAGTGAGTGCAGCTCTGGAGCATAATACAGGATGTAACTCAGGATCAGTAATGTAATGTATGTACACAGTGACTGCACCAGCAGAATAGTGAGTGCAGCTCTGGAGTATAATACAGGATGTAACTCCGGATCAGTAATGTAATGTATGTACACAGTGACTGCACCAGCAGAATAGTGAGTGCAGCTCTGGAGCATAATACAGGATGTAACTCAGGATCAGTAATGTAATGTATGTACACAGTGACTCCACCAGCAGAATAGAGAGTGCAGCTCTGGAGTATAATACAGGAGGTAACTCAGGATCAGTAATGTAATGTATATACACAGTGACTGCACCAGCAGAATAATGAGTGCAGCTCTGGGGTGTAATACAGGAGGTAACTCAGGATCAGTAATGTAATGTATGTACACAGTGACTGCACCAGCAGAATAGTGAGTGCAGCTCTGGAGGATAATACAGGAGGTAACTCAGGATCAGTAATGTAATGTATGTACACAGTGACTGCACCAGCAGAATAGTGAGTGCAGCTCTGGAGTATAATACAGGATGTAACTCAGGATCAGTAATGTAATGTATGTACACAGTGACTGCACCAGCAGAATAGTGAGTGCAGCTCTGGAGTATAATACAGGAGGTAACTCAGGATCAGTAATGTAATGTATGTACACAGTGACTGCACCAGCAGAATAGTGAGTGCAGCTCTGGAGTATAATACAGGAGGTAACTCAGGATCAGTAATGTAATGTATATACACAGTGACTGCACCAGCAGAATAGTGAGTGCAGCTCTGGAGTATAATACAGGATGTAACTCAGGATCAGTAATATAATGTATATACACAGTGACTGCACCAGCAGAATAGTGAGTGCAGCTCTGGAGTATAATACAGGATGTAACTCAGGATCAGTAATGTAATGTATGTACACAGTGACTCCACCAGCACAATAGAGAGTGCAGCTCTGGAGTATAATACAGGAGGTAACTCAGGATCAGTAATGTAATGTATATACACAGTGACTGCACCAGCAGAATAATGAGTGCAGCTCTGGGGTATAATACAGGAGGTAACTCAGGATCAGTAATGTAATGTATGTACACAGTGACTGCACCAGCAGAATAGTGAGTGCAGCTCTGGAGTATAATACAGGAGGTAACTCAGGATCAGTAATGTAATGTATGTACACAGTGACTGCACCAGCAGAATAGTGAGTGCAGCTCTGGAGTATAATACAGGAGGTAACTCAGGATCAGTAATGTAATGTATGTACACAGTGACTGCACCAGCAGAATAGTGAGTGCAGCTCTGGAGTATAATACAGGATGTAACTCAGGATCAGTAATGTAATGTATGTACACAGTGACTGCACCAGCAGAATAGTGAGTGCAGCTCTGGAGTATAATACAGGAGGTAACTCAGGATCAGTAATGTAATGTATGTACACAGTGACTGCACCAGCAGAATAGTGAGTGCAGCTCTGGAGTATAATACAGGAGGTAACTCAGGATCAGTAATGTAATGTATATACACAGTGACTGCACCAGCAGAATAGTGAGTGCAGCTCTGGAGTATAATACAGGATGTAACTCAGGATCAGTAATATAATGTATATACACAGTGACTGCACCAGCAGAATAGTGAGTGCAGCTCTGGAGTATAATACAGGAGGTAACTCAGGATCAGTAATGTAATGTATATACACAGTGACTGCACAAGCAGAATAGTGAGTGCAGCTCTGGGGTATAATACAGGAGGTAACTCAGGATCAGTAATGTAATGTATGTACACAGTGACTGCACCAGCAGAATAGTGAGTGCAGCTCTGGAGTATAATACAGGAGGTAACTCAGGATCAGTAATGTAATGTATGTACACAGTGACTGCACCAGCAGAATAGTGAGTGCAGCTCTGGAGTATAATACAGGATGTAACTCAGGATCAGTAATGTAATGTATGTACACAGTGACTGCACCAGCAGAATAGTGAGTGCAGCTCTGGAGTATAATACAGGAGGTAACTCAGGATCAGTAATGTAATGTATGTACACAGTGACTGCACCAGCAGAATAGTGAGTGCAGCTCTGGAGTATAATACAGGATGTAACTCAGGATCAGTAATGTAATGTATGTACACAGTGACTGCACCAGCAGAATAGTGAGTGCAGCTCTGGAGTATAATACAGGATGTAACTCCGGATCACTAATGTAATGTATGTACACAGTGACTGCACCAGCAGAATAGTGAGTGCAGCTCTGGAGCATAATACAGGATGTAACTCAGGATCAGTAATGTAATGTATGTACACAGTGACTCCACCAGCAGAATAGAGAGTGCAGCTCTGGAGTATAATACAGGAGGTAACTCAGGATCAGTAATGTAATGTATATACACAGTGACTGCACCAGCAGAATAATGAGTGCAGCTCTGGGGTATAATACAGGAGGTAACTCAGGATCAGTAATGTAATGTATGTACAAAGTGACTGCACCAGCAGAATAGTAAGTGCAGCTCTGGAGTATAATACAGGAGGTAACTCAGGATCAGTAATGTAATGTATGTACACAGTGACTGCACCAGCAGAATAGTGAGTGCAGCTCTGGAGTATAATACAGGAGGTAACTCAGGATCAGTAATGTAATGTATGTACACAGTGACTGCACCAGCAGAATAGTGAGTGCAGCTCTGGAGTATAATACAGGATGTAACTCAGGATCAGTAATGTAATGTATGTACACAGTGACTGCACCAGCAGAATAGTGAGTGCAGCTCTGGAGTATAATACAGGAGGTAACTCAGGATCAGTAATGTAATGTATGTACACAGTGACTGCACCAGCAGAATAGTGAGTGCAGCTCTGGAGTATAATACAGGAGGTAACTCAGGATCAGTAATGTAATGTATATACACAGTGACTGCACCAGCAGAATAGTGAGTGCAGCTCTGGAGTATAATACAGGATGTAACTCAGGATCAGTAATATAATGTATATACACAGTGACTGCACCAGCAGAATAGTGAGTGCAGCTCTGGGGTATAATACAGGAGGTAACTCAGGATCAGTAATGTAATGTATGTACACAGTGACTGCACCAGCAGAATAGTGAGTGCAGCTCTGGAGTATAATACAGGAGGTAACTCAGGATCAGTAATGTAATGTATATACACAGTGACTGCACAAGCAGAATAGTGAGTGCAGCTCTGGGGTATAATACAGGAGGTAACTCAGGATCAGTAATGTAATGTATGTACACAGTGACTGCACCAGCAGAATAGTGAGTGCAGCTCTGGAGTATAATACAGGATGTAACTCAGGATCAGTAATGTAATGTATGTACACAGTGACTGCACCAGCAGAATAGTGAGTGCAGCTCTGGAGTATAATACAGGATGTAACTCAGGATCAGTAATGTAATGTATGTACACAGTGACTGCACCAGCAGAATAGTGAGTGCAGCTCTGGAGTATAATACAGGAGGTAACTCAGGATCAGTAATGTAATGTATGTACACAGTGACTGCACCAGCAGAATAGTGAGTGCAGCTCTGGAGTATAATACAGGAGGTAACTCAGGATCAGTAATGTAATGTATGTACACAGTGACTGCACCAGCAGAATAGTGAGTGCAGCTCTGGAGTATAATACAGGATGTAACTCAGGATCAGTAATGTAATGTATGTACACAGTGACTGCACCAGCAGAATAGTGAGTGCAGCTCTGGAGTATAATACAGGAGGTAACTCAGGATCAGTAATGTAATGTATGTACACAGTGACTGCATCAGCAGAATAGTGAGTGCAGCTCTGGAGTATAATACAGGAGGTAACTCAGGATCAGCAATGTCATGTATGTACACAGTGACTGCACCAGCAGAATAGTGAGTGCAGCTCTGGAGTATAATACAGGATGTAACTCAGGATCAGTAATGTAATGTATGTACACAGTGACTGCACCAGCTGAATAGTGAGTGCAGCTCTGGAGTATAATACAGGATGTAACTCAGGATCAGTAATGTAATGTATGTACACAGTGACTGCACCAGCAGAATAGTGAGTGCAGCTCTGGAGTATAATACAGGATGTAACTCAGGATCAGTAATATAATGTATATACACAGTGACTGCACCAGCAGAATAGTGAGTGCAGCTCTGGAGTATAATACAGGATGTAACTCCGGATCAGTAATGTAATGTATGTACACAGTGACTGCACCAGCAGAATAGAGAGTGCAGCTCTGGAGTATAATACAGGATGTAACTCAAGATCAGTAATGTAATGTATGTACACAGTGACTGCACCAGCAGAATAGTGAGTGCAGCTCTGGAGTATAATACAGGATGTAACTCCGGATCAGTAATGTAATGTATGTACACAGTGACTGCACCAGCAGAATAGTGAGTGCAGCTCTGGAGCATAATACAGGATGTAACTCAGGATCAGTAATGTAATGTATGTACACAGTGACTCCACCAGCAGAATAGAGAGTGCAGCTCTGGAGTATAATACAGGAGGTAACTCAGGATCAGTAATGTAATGTATATACACAGTGACTGCACCAGCAGAATAATGAGTGCAGCTCTGGGGTGTAATACAGGAGGTAACTCAGGATCAGTAATGTAATGTATGTACACAGTGACTGCACCAGCAGAATAGTGAGTGCAGCTCTGGAGGATAATACAGGAGGTAACTCAGGATCAGTAATGTAATGTATGTACACAGTGACTGCACCAGCAGAATAGTGAGTGCAGCTCTGGAGTATAATACAGGAGGTAACTCAGGATCAGTAATGTAATGTATGTACACAGTGACTGCACCAGCAGAATAGTGAGTGCAGCTCTGGAGTATAATACAGGATGTAACTCAGGATCAGTAATGTAATGTATGTACACAGTGACTGCACCAGCAGAATAGTGAGTGCAGCTCTGGAGTATAATACAGGAGGTAACTCAGGATCAGTAATGTAATGTATGTACACAGTGACTGCACCAGCAGAATAGTGAGTGCAGCTCTGGAGTATAATACAGGAGGTAACTCAGGATCAGTAATGTAATGTATATACACAGTGACTGCACCAGCAGAATAGTGAGTGCAGCTCTGGAGTATAATACAGGATGTAACTCAGGATCAGTAATATAATGTATATACACAGTGACTGCACCAGCAGAATAGTGAGTGCAGCTCTGGAGTATAATACAGGAGGTAACTCAGGATCAGTAATGTAATGTATGTACACAGTGACTGCACAAGCAGAATAGTGAGTGCAGCTCTGGAGCATAATACAGGATGTAACTCAGGATCAGTAATGTAATGTATGTACACAGTGACTCCACCAGCAGAATAGAGAGTGCAGCTCTGGAGTATAATACAGGAGGTAACTCAGGATCAGTAATGTAATGTATATACACAGTGACTGCACCAGCAGAATAATGAGTGCAGCTCTGGGGTATAATACAGGAGGTAACTCAGGATCAGTAATGTAATGTATGTACACAGTGACTGCACCAGCAGAATAGTGAGTGCAGCTCTGGAGTATAATACAGGAGGTAACTCAGGATCAGTAATGTAATGTATGTACACAGTGACTGCACCAGCAGAATAGTGAGTGCAGCTCTGGAGTATAATACAGGAGGTAACTCAGGATCAGTAATGTAATGTATGTACACAGTGACTGCACCAGCAGAATAGTGAGTGCAGCTCTGGAGTATAATACAGGATGTAACTCAGGATCAGTAATGTAATGTATGTACACAGTGACTGCACCAGCAGAATAGTGAGTGCAGCTCTGGAGTATAATACAGGAGGTAACTCAGGATCAGTAATGTAATGTATGTACACAGTGACTGCACCAGCAGAATAGTGAGTGCAGCTCTGGAGTATAATACAGGAGGTAACTCAGGATCAGTAATGTAATGTATATACACAGTGACTGCACCAGCAGAATAGTGAGTGCAGCTCTGGAGTATAATACAGGATGTAACTCAGGATCAGTAATATAATGTATATACACAGTGACTGCACCAGCAGAATAGTGAGTGCAGCTCTGGAGTATAATACAGGAGGTAACTCAGGATCAGTAATGTAATGTATATACACAGTGACTGCACAAGCAGAATAGTGAGTGCAGCTCTGGGGTATAATACAGGAGGTAACTCAGGATCAGTAATGTAATGTATGTACACAGTGACTGCACCAGCAGAATAGTGAGTGCAGCTCTGGAGTATAATACAGGAGGTAACTCAGGATCAGTAATGTAATGTATGTACACAGTGACTGCACCAGCAGAATAGTGAGTGCAGCTCTGGAGTATAATACAGGATGTAACTCAGGATCAGTAATGTAATGTATGTACACAGTGACTGCACCAGCAGAATAGTGAGTGCAGCTCTGGAGTATAATACAGGAGGTAACTCAGGATCAGTAATGTAATGTATGTACACAGTGACTGCACCAGCAGAATAGTGAGTGCAGCTCTGGAGTATAATACAGGATGTAACTCAGGATCAGTAATGTAATGTATGTACACAGTGACTGCACCAGCAGAATAGTGAGTGCAGCTCTGGAGTATAATACAGGATGTAACTCCGGATCAGTAATGTAATGTATGTACACAGTGACTGCACCAGCAGAATAGTGAGTGCAGCTCTGGAGCATAATACAGGATGTAACTCAGGATCAGTAATGTAATGTATGTACACAGTGACTCCACCAGCAGAATAGAGAGTGCAGCTCTGGAGTATAATACAGGAGGTAACTCAGGATCAGTAATGTAATGTATATACACAGTGACTGCACCAGCAGAATAATGAGTGCAGCTCTGGGGTATAATACAGGAGGTAACTCAGGATCAGTAATGTAATGTATGTACACAGTGACTGCACCAGCAGAATAGTGAGTGCAGCTCTGGAGTATAATACAGGAGGTAACTCAGGATCAGTAATGTAATGTATGTACACAGTGACTGCACCAGCAGAATAGTGAGTGCAGCTCTGGAGTATAATACAGGATGTAACTCAGGATCAGTAATGTAATGTATGTACACAGTGACTGCACCAGCAGAATAGTGAGTGCAGCTCTGGAGTATAATACAGGAGGTAACTCAGGATCAGTAATGTAATGTATGTACACAGTGACTGCACCAGCAGAATAGTGAGTGCAGCTCTGGAGTATAATACAGGAGGTAACTCAGGATCAGTAATGTAATGTATGTACACAGTGACTGCACCAGCAGAATAGTGAGTGCAGCTCTGGAGTATAATACAGGATGTAACTCAGGATCAGTAATGTAATGTATGTACACAGTGACTGCACCAGCAGAATAGTGAGTGCAGCTCTGGAGTATAATACAGGAGGTAACTCAGGATCAGTAATGTAATGTATGTACACAGTGACTGCACCAGCAGAATAGTGAGTGCAGCTCTGGAGTATAATACAGGATGTAACTCAGGATCAGTAATGTAATGTATGTACACAGTGACTGCACCAGCAGAATAGTGAGTGCAGCTCTGGAGTATAATACAGGATGTAACTCAGGATCAGTAATGTAATGTGTGTACACAGTGACTCCACCAGCAGAATAGCGAGTGCAGCTCTGGAGTATAATACAGGATGTAACTCAGGATCAGTAATGTAATGTATGTACACAGTGACTGCACCAGCAGAATAGTGAGTGCAGCTCTGGAGTATAATACAGAATGTAACTCAGGATCAGTACAGGATCAGTAATGTAATGTATGTACACAGTGACTGTACCAGCAGAATAGTGAGTGCAGCTCTGGAGTATAATACAGGATGTAACTCAGGATCAGTAATGTAATGTATGTACACAGTGACTCCACCAGCAGAATAGTGAGTGCAGCTCTGGAGCATAATACAGGATGTAACTCAGGATCAGTAATGTAATGTATGTACACAGTGACTCCACCAGCAGAATAGTGAGTGCAGCTCTGGAGCATAATACAGGATGTAAGTCAGGATCAGTAATGTAATGTATGTACACAGTGACTGCACCAGCAGAATAGTGAGTGCAGCTCTGGAGCATAATACAGGATGTAACTCAGGATCAGTAATGTAATGTATGTGCACAGTGACTGCACCAGCAGAATAGTGAGTGCAGCTCTGGAGTATAATACAGGATGTAACTCAGGATCAGTAATGTAATGTATGTACACAGTGACTCCACCAGCAGAATAGTGAGTGCAGCTCTGGAGTATAATACAGGATGTAACTCAGGATCAGTAATGTAATGTATGTACATAGTGACTGCACCAGCAGAATAGTGAGTGCAGCTCTGGAGTATAATACAGGATGTAACTCAGGATCAGTAATGTAATGTATGTACACAGTGACTCCACCAGCAGAATAGTGAGTGCAGCTCTGGAGTATAATACAGGATGTAACTCAGGATCAGTAATGTAATGTATGTACACAGTGACTGCACCAGCAGAATAGTGAGTGCAGCTCTGGAGTATAATACAGGAGGTAACTCAGGATCAGTAATGTAATGTATGTACACAGTGACTGCACCAGCAGAATAGTGAGTGCAGCTCTGGAGTATAATACAGGAGGTAACTCAGGATCAGTAATGTAATGTATGTACACAGTGACTGCACCAGCAGAATAGTGAGTGCAGCTCTGGAGTATAATACAGGATGTAACTCAGGATCAGTAATGTAATGTATGTACACAGTGACTGCACCAGCAGAATAGTGAGTGCAGCTCTGGAGTATAATACAGAATGTAACTCAGGATCAGTACAGGATCAGTAATGTAATGTATGTACACAGTGACTGTACCAGCAGAATAGTGAGTGCAGCTCTGGAGTATAATACAGGATGTAACTCAGGATCAGTAATGTAATGTATGTACACAGTGACTCCACCAGCAGAATAGTGAGTGCAGCTCTGGAGCATAATACAGGATGTAACTCAGGATCAGTAATGTAATGTATGTACACAGTGACTCCACCAGCAGAATAGTGAGTGCAGCTCTGGAGCATAATACAGGATGTAACTCAGGATCAGTAATGTAATGTATGTACACAGTGACTGCACCAGCAGAATAGTGAGTGCAGCTCTGGAGCATAATACAGGATGTAACTCAGGATCAGTAATGTAATGTATGTGCACAGTGACTGCACCAGCAGAATAGTGAGTGCAGCTCTGGAGTATAATACAGGATGTAACTCAGGATCAGTAATGTAATGTATGTACACAGTGACTCCACCAGCAGAATAGTGAGTGCAGCTCTGGAGTATAATACAGGATGTAACTCAGGATCAGTAATGTAATGTATGTACATAGTGACTCCACCAGCAGAATAGTGAGTGCAGCTCTGGAGTATAATACAGGATGTAACTCAGGATCAGTAATGTAATGTATGTACACAGTGACTGCACCAGCAGAATAGTGAGTGCAGCTCTGGAGTATAATACAGGAGGTAACTCAGGATCAGTAATGTAATGTATGTACACAGTGACTCCACCAGCAGAATAGTGAGTGCAGCTCTGGAGTATAATACAGGATGTAACTCAGGATCAGTAATGTAATGTATGTACACAGTGACTGCACCAGCAGAATAGTGAGTGCAGCTCTGGAGTATAATACAGGAGGTAACTCAGGATCAGTAATGTAATGTATGTACACAGTGACTGCACCAGCAGAATAGTGAGTGCAGCTCTGGAGTATAATACAGGATGTAACTCAGGATCAGTAATGTAATGTATGTACACAGTGACTGCACCAGCAGAATAGTGAGTGCAGCTCTGGAGTATAATACAGGAGGTAACTCAGGATCAGTAATGTAATGTATGTACACAGTGACTGCACCAGCAGAATAGTGAGTGCAGCTCTGGAGTATAATACAGGATGTAACTCAGGATTAGTAATGTAATGTATGTACACAGTGACTCCACCAGCAGAATAGTGAGTGCAGCTCTGGAGTATAATACAGGATGTAACTCAGGATCAGTAATGTAATGTATGTACATAGTGACTGCACCAGCAGAATAGTGAGTGCAGCTCTGGAGTATAATACAGGATGTAACTCAGGATCAGTAATGTAATGTATGTACACAGTGACTCCACCAGCAGAATAGTGAGTGCAGCTCTGGAGTATAATACAGGATGTAACTCAGGATCAGTAATGTAATGTATGTACACAGTGACTGCACCAGCAGAATAGTGAGTGCAGCTCTGGAGTATAATACAGGAGGTAACTCAGGATCAGTAATGTAATGTATGTACACAGTGACTGCACCAGCAGAATAGTGAGTGCAGCTCTGGAGTATAATACAGGAGGTAACTCAGGATCAGTAATGTAATGTATGTACACAGTGACTGCACCAGCAGAATAGTGAGTGCAGCTCTGGAGTATAATACAGGATGTAACTCAGGATCAGTAATGTAATGTATGTACACAGTGACTGCACCAGCAGAATAGTGAGTGCAGCTCTGGAGTATAATACAGAATGTAACTCAGGATCAGTACAGGATCAGTAATGTAATGTATGTACACAGTGACTGTACCAGCAGAATAGTGAGTGCAGCTCTGGAGTATAATACAGGATGTAACTCAGGATCAGTAATGTAATGTATGTACACAGTGACTCCACCAGCAGAATAGTGAGTGCAGCTCTGGAGCATAATACAGGATGTAACTCAGGATCAGTAATGTAATGTATGTACACAGTGACTCCACCAGCAGAATAGTGAGTGCAGCTCTGGAGCATAATACAGGATGTAACTCAGGATCAGTAATGTAATGTATGTACACAGTGACTGCACCAGCAGAATAGTGAGTGCAGCTCTGGAGCATAATACAGGATGTAACTCAGGATCAGTAATGTAATGTATGTGCACAGTGACTGCACCAGCAGAATAGTGAGTGCAGCTCTGGAGTATAATACAGGATGTAACTCAGGATCAGTAATGTAATGTATGTACACAGTGACTCCACCAGCAGAATAGTGAGTGCAGCTCTGGAGTATAATACAGGATGTAACTCAGGATCAGTAATGTAATGTATGTACATAGTGACTGCACCAGCAGAATAGTGAGTGCAGCTCTGGAGTATAATACAGGATGTAACTCAGGATCAGTAATGTAATGTATGTACACAGTGACTCCACCAGCAGAATAGTGAGTGCAGCTCTGGAGTATAATACAGGATGTAACTCAGGATCAGTAATGTAATGTATGTACACAGTGACTGCACCAGCAGAATAGTGAGTGCAGCTCTGGAGTATAATACAGGAGGTAACTCAGGATCAGTAATGTAATGTATGTACACAGTGACTGCACCAGCAGAATAGTGAGTGCAGCTCTGGAGTATAATACAGGATGTAACTCAGGATCAGTAATGTAATGTATGTACACAGTGACTGCACCAGCAGAATAGTGAGTGCAGCTCTGGAGTATAATACAGGAGGTAACTCAGGATCAGTAATGTAATGTATGTACACAGTGACTGCACCAGCAGAATAGTGAGTGCAGCTCTGGAGTATAATACAGGATGTAACTCAGGATTAGTAATGTAATGTATGTACACAGTGACTGCACCAGCAGAATAGTGAGTGCAGCTCTGGAGTATAATACAGGAGGTAACTCAGGATCAGTAATGTAATGTATGTACACAGTGACTGCACCAGCAGAATAGTGAGTGCAGCTTGAATGCGATTCTACATGGATCGATACACTGATCATAGAATGGTAGAGTTGGAAGGGACCTCCTGGGTCATCTGGTCCAACCCCCTGCTCAAAGCAGGATTCACTAGATCATCTCAGACAGATGTCTGTCCAGCCTCTGTTTGAAGACGTCCATTGAAGGGGAACTCACCACCTCTCGTGGCCGCCTGTTCCACTCATTAATCACCCTAACTGTCAAAAAGTTTTTTCTAATATCTAATCTGTGTCTCCTCCCATTTAGTTTCATCCCATTGCTTCTAGTCTTTCCTTGTGCAAATGAGAATAAAGATGATCCTTCTACGATGTGACAGCCCTTGACATATTTGTAGACAGCTATTAAGTCTCCTCTCAGTCTTCTTTTTTGCAAGCTAAACATTCCCAAATCCTGCAACCGTTCCTCATAGGACATGGTTTGCAGACCAGTCACCATTCTGGTCGCTCTTCTCTGAACTTGCTCCAGTTTGTCTATGTCTTTTTTAAAATGTGGTGCCCAAAACTGTACACAGTATTCCAGATGAGGTCTGACCAAAGAGGAGTAAAGACCGATAATGACTTCACGTGATCTAGACTGTATGCTTCTGTTAATACATCCCAGAATTGTATTTGCCTTTTTTGCTGCTGCATCACACTGTTGACTCATGTTCAGTCTATGATCTATTAGTATACCTAAGTCTTTTTCACATGTACTGTTGCTTAGCTCTATTCCTCCCATTCTGTATATGCTTTTTTTATTTTTATTGCCCAGATGTAGTACTTTGCATTTTTCCCTGTTAAAAACCATTCTGTTGGTTGCTGCCCACTGCTCCAGTTTATTTAGGTCTTTTTGAATCTTCTCTCTCTCTTCTCTAGTATTAGCTATCCCTCCTAGCTTTGTGTCATCAGCAAATTTAATCAGTTTACCCTCAATTCCTTCATCTAAATCATTGATAAAGATGTTGAACAATACAGGTCCCAGGACGGAGCCCTGTGGTACCCCACTTGAGACATTCATCCAGCTGGATGTGAAGCCATTTACAACCACCCTTTGAGTCTGATCACTAAGCCAGTTATGAATCCACCTAACAGTTGCCTGGTCCATTGCATACTTGGTCATTTTTTCAATAAGGATGGTGTGAGATACTTTGTCAAATGCTTTGCTGAAGTCAAGATATACTATATCTACAGCATTTCCCTGATCCACCCAGTCAGTGATTCTGTCATAGAAGGAAATTAAGTTAGTCTGACATGACTTGTTAGTTACAAACCCATGCTGACTCTGGTTAATCACTTCATTCTTATCCATGTACTTACATACATGTTGTTTAATAATTTTTTCAAAGATCTTTCCTGGTATAGAAGTCAGACTCACCGGCCTATAGTTCCCTGGGTCCACCTTCTTCCCCTTTTTGAAGATAGGAACAACATTTGCTCTTCTCCAGTCTTCTGGGACTTCTCCTGTTCTCCAAGAATTTTCAAAGATTATGGAGAGTGGTTCTAAAATTTCTTCTACGATCTCCTTCAGTACTCTGGGGTGTAATTCATCTGGACCTGGAGACTTGAACTCATTTATGTTAGCTAAATATTCCCTCACAATCTTTCTGTTTACAGATAACTTGGATTCCTCTATTCCTTTAAAAGGGCAGTGAAGATCAGTTGATGTTACATTTTCTTTCTGAGAGAAAACAGATGCAAAATAGGAATTAAAAAGTTCGGCCTTCTCAACATCCTCTCTTACCATTTCTCCATTTTCATCCTGTAAAAATCCTATAGCATCTTTGACTTTTCTTTTACTTTTGACATACCCCCAAAATCCTTTTTTATTGCTTTTGACATCTCTTGCAAGCCTTAATTCATTGTCAGCTTTAGCTAACCTGATACGTGTCCTACAGGATCTGCAGACTGCATTATAATCTTCTTTAGATATGCCTCCCTCTTTCCATTTAATAAACATTTCTTTCTTTCTTTTTAGCATGTGTTTAAGTTCTGTGTTCATCCATCCTGGTTTCCTTAAATGCTTCCCATTCTTCCTACTTTTCGGGATTGTTAACGATTGTGCTTTGAGAATCTCATTTTTAAAAATTTCCCATCCTTCCTGGACATTTTTGTCCTCAAGGACATCCAGCCATTGGATCCCTCCTATTCTCTTTCTGAGTCTCTTAAAATCTGCCTTTCTAAAATCTAACCTTGAAGTTTGAGTCTTCACATGTCTTCCTCCTCTAGTTATCCAAAATTCTATAATAGCATGATCGCTGCCTCCTAGGGTCCCAGCCACCTTTACCTCCTCAACCATTTCCTCCCTGTTTATAAGGATTAGATCCAAAGTAGCAGATCCCCTTGTTTTCTCCCCTACCTTTTGGAAGATAAAGTTGTCAGCAAGAGAGGATATGAATTTGCTTGACCTGTTAGTTTTACTTGAGAGAGATTCCCAACAAATGTCTGGATAGTTGAAATCTCCCATGACCACTACGTCATATTTTTTGGAGAACTTGGTCATTTGATACATAAAGAGTTCATCCATATCTTCAGCTTGCCCAGGTGGCCTGTAGTAAATGCCTACAATGTTGTCCTTTCCGTTGTTCTCTCCTTGTATTCTTACCCAAACAGTTTCCACAGAACTCCCAGTCTCTGAAGCTTCAATCTCTGTGCAGATATACGCTTTTCTAACATACAATGCAACACCTCCTCCTCGTTTATCAAGTCTGTTTCTTGCAAATAAGTTGTATCCTTTTAGCCTTTTATTCCAATCATGTGTATCGTCCCACCAAGTTTCAGTGATTCCAATGACATCATATTTCTTTTCCTGCATTAGTAGTTCCAATTCTCCTTGTTTGTTGCCCATGCTTTGTGCATTTGTATAAAAACATTTTAGTTTGTGATTGGTTTCTCTTCCTCCCATATTTTTATTATTTAAATTGTTTTGTCTTTGTTCTTCCTTTCCACTTCCAGTAGCAGAGATCTCAATAGTATTTGTCAGCTGTATGGCTTTTTCTGGCCTTTTGCTTCCCTTCCCACATTGTTCTAGTTTAAAGCTCTTCTGATGAGTGTAGCAAGGCGACTTCCAAATACATGTTTTCCAGTCTTCGTAAGGTGCACCCCATCTCTAGCAAGTAGTCCATCGTATAGGTAATTCATTCCGTGATCCAGAAATCCAAATCCTTGTTGACGGCACCATCGACGTAGCCAGTTGTTCACCTGTAGAATCTTATTCCACCTCATTGTTCCATGGCCATCCACTGGGAGGATGGATGAGAAGACCACCTGCGCTCCCAGTCCTTTCACTTTCTTGCCTAAGTCTTCAAAGTCACTGCAGATGGTTTCCAGGTCCTTTCTTGCGGTGTCATTTGTCCCCACATGTATTAGCAGGAATGGGTAGTGATCTGTAGGTCTGAAGAGTCTTGATATCCTGTCAGACACATCTTTAATTTTTGCTCCTGGAAGACAGCACATTTCTCTTGAGGTTATGTCTGGTCTGCAGATAGCGGCCTCTGTTCCTCTTAACAGGGAATCCCCCATGACCACCACTCTCCGTTTTTTCTTCACAACATTCTTCTTTCTCCATCCAGGAGGATTCTGAGGGCTTACAAGGTTATTCATTGCTGGCAAAGTCTTATCTTGCTGTATTTCTTCATGGTTCTCCTGTGTGAGAGCCTGGTACTGGTTCCTGAGCAGTATGGGTGCTGACTGCCTCTCGATCCTCCTGCTTCTGTGGGTCACAGGCTTCCATTCCTCTGTTTCCTCAGGTGCAGCGAGAATTTCTTCTCTTTCTGAATCATGAAGAGATAATTCTGCTCTGTCTAAGAACTCTTCACCTTCCTTAATGATTTTCAAGGTAGTTAACCTCTCTTCTAGATTTCGCAACTTTTCCTCCAACAGGGACACAAGCTGCATTTCTGGCATGTGAAGTCTGGCTTTTCCACTGGCAAGTCTGTGAACATGTAGCAGGATATGCAGCTCACCAAATGGCTCCTGGACTCTTCCATGTTCTTATTGTTAATGTTCTGAAAACAGTGAAAAAAGCTTAAAAAAAAAGCTTCAAAATGCCGGCGCGCGGTTTACCGATGTCCTCTTTTCAGCTCCAACAGCCAAAATCCAGTGTTCTTTGAGCTCGCGGAGACTCTTCACTTACCCCAAAATGCAGTGGGAATATGCAAATTATCTCCTCAGGACTCCTCCCAGCTCTGGAGTATAATACAGGATGTAACTCAGGATCAGTAATGTAATGTATGTACACAGTGACTGCATCAGCAGAATAGTGAGTGCAGCTCTGGAGTATAATACAGGATGTAACTCAGGATCAGTAATGTAATGTATGTACACAGTGACTACACCAGCAGAATAGTGAGTGCAGCTCTGGAGTATAATACAGGATGTAACTCAGGATCAGTAATGTAATGTATGTACACAGTGACTCCACCAGCAGAATAGCGAGTGCAGCTCTGGAGTATAATACAGGATGTAACTCAGGATCAGTAATGTAATGTATGTACACAGTGACTGCACCAGCAGAATAGTGAGTGCAGCTCTGGAGTATAATACAGAATGTAACTCAGGATCAGTACAGGATCAGTAATGCAATGTATGTACACAGTGTCTGTACCAGCAGAATAGTGAGTGCAGCTCTGGAGTATAATACAGGATGTAACTCAGGATCAGTAATGTAATGTATGTACACAGTGACTCCACCAGCAGAATAGTGAGTGCAGCTCTGGAGCATAATACAGGACGTAACTCAGGATCAGTAATGTAATGTATGTACACAGTGACTGCACCAGCAGAATAGTGAGTGCAGCTCTGGAGCATAATACAGGATGTAACTCAGGATCAGTAATGTAATGTATGTGCACAGTGACTGCACCAGCAGAATAGTGAGTGCAGCTCTGGAGTATAATACAGGATGTAACTCAGGATCAGTAATGTAATGTATGTACACAGTGACTCCACCAGCAGAATAGTGAGTGCAGCTCTGGAGTATAATACAGGATGTAACTCAGGATCAGTAATGTAATGTATGTACACAGTGACTGCACCAGCAGAATAGTGAGTGCAGCTCTGGAGTATAATACAGGATGTAACTCAGGATCAGTACAGGATCAGTAATGTAATGTATGTACACAGTGACTGCACCAGCAGAATAGTGAGTGCAGCTCTGGAGTATAATACAGGATGTAACTCAGGATCAGTAATGTAATGTATGTACACAGTGACTGCACCAGCAGAATAGTGAGTGCAGCTCTGGAGTATAATACAGGATGTAACTCAGGATCAGTAATGTAATATATGTACACAGTGACTGCACCAGCAGAATAGTGAGTGCAGCTCTGGAGTATAATACAGGATGTAACTCAGGATCAGTAATGTAATGTATGTACACAGTGACTGCGCCAGCAGAATAGTGAGTGCAGCTCTGGAGTATAATACAGGATGTAACTCAGGATCAGTAATGTAATGTATGTACACCGTGACTCCACCAGCAGAATAGTGAGTGCAGCTCTGGAGTATAATACAGGATGTAACTCAGGATCAGTAATGTAATATATGTACACAGTGACTCCACCAGCAGAATAGTGAGTGCAGCTCTGGAGTATAATACAGGATGTAACTCAGGATCAGTAATGTAATGTATGTACACAGTGACTGCGCCAGCAGAATAGTGAGTGCAGCTCTGGAGTATAATACAGGATGTAACTCAGGATCAGTAATGTAATGTATGTACACAGTGACTCCACCAGCAGAATAGTGAGTGCAGCTCTGGAGTATAATACAGGATGTAACTCAGGATCAGTAATGTAATGTATGTACATAGTGACTGCACCAGCAGAATAGTGAGTGCAGCTCTGGAGTATAATACAGGATGTAACTCAGGATCAGTAATGTAATATATGTACACAGTGACTGCACCAGCAGAATAGTGAGTGCAGTTCTGGAGTATAATACAGGATGTAACTCAGGATCAGTAATGTAATGTATGTACACAGTGACTGCACCAGCAGAATAGTGAGTGCAGCTCTGGAGTATAATACAGGATGTAACTCAGGATCAGTAATGTAATATATGTACACAGTGACTGCACCAGCAGAATAGTGAGTGCAGCTCTGGAGTATAATACAGGATGTAACTCAGGATCAGTAATGTAATGTATGTACACAGTGACTGCACCAGCAGAATAGTGAGTGCAGCTCTGGAGTATAATACAGAATGTAACTCAGGATCAGTAATGTAATGTATGTACACAGTGACTGCACCAGCAGAATAGTGAGTGCAGCTCTGGGTATAATACAGGATGTAACTCAGGATCGGTAATGTAATGTATGTACACAGTGACTCCACCAGCAGAATAGTGAGTGCAGCTCTGGAGTATAATACAGGATGTAACTCAGGATCAGTAATGTAATGTATGTACACAGTGACTGCACCAGCAGAATAGTGAGTGCAGCTCTGGAGGATAATACAGAATGTAACTCAGGATCAGTAATGTAATGTATGTACACAGTGACTCCACCAGCAGAATAGTGAGTGCAGCTCTGGAGTATAATACAGGATGTAACTCAGGATCAGTAATGTAATGTATGTACACAGTGACTGCACCAGCAGAATAGTGAGTGCAGCTCTGGAGTATAATACAGGATGTAACTCAGGATCAGTAATGTAATGTATGTACACAGTGACTCCACCAGCAGAATAGTGAGTGCAGATCTGGAGTATAATACAGGAGGTAACTCAGGATCAGTAATGTAATATATGTACACAGTGACTGCACCAGCAGAATAGTGAGTGCAGCTCTGGAGTATAATACAGGATGTAACTCAGGATCAGTAATGTAATGTATGTACACAGTGACTGCGCCAGCAGAATAGTGAGTGCAGCTCTGGAGTATAATACAGGATGTAACTCAGGATCAGTAATGTAATGTATGTACACAGTGACTGCGCCAGCAGAATAGTGAGTGCAGCTCTGGAGTATAATACAGGATGTAACTCAGGATCAGTAATGTAATGTATGTACACAGTGACTGCACCAGCAGAATAGTGAGTGCAGCTCTGGAGTATAATACAGGATGTAACTCAGGATCAGTAATGTAATGTATGTACACAGTGACTCCACCAGCAGAATAGTGAGTGCAGCTCTGGAGTATAATACAGGATGTAACTCAGGATCAGTAATGTAATGTATGTACACAGTGACTCCACCAGCAGAATAGTGAGTGCAGCTCTGGAGTATAATACAGGATGTAACTCAGGATCAGTAATGTAATTTATGTACACAGTGACTGCACCAGCAGAATAGTGAGTGCAGCTCTGGAGAATAATACAGAACCTAACTCAGAATAGAGTCATGTTCACAGTTCAGTTCTTGGTCAGTATTTTACATCAGTATTTTTAAGCCAAAACCAGGAGAGGAACAGTCAGAGAAAAAGTATAATAGAAACTCGTCACCACTTCTGCATTTATCACCCACTCTTCGTTACAAATACTGATGTAAAATACTGACCAAATACTGAACATGTGAATGTGGCCAAATTGTGAGTGCAGGATCCTCTTATGAAGCAGTACATCTCTTTGGCTTCTCCTGCTGCAGGCACTAGATGTATTGCTGCACTTCTCTGTTTTGTGGGTTAACACTTTGAGTGCCATTCTTGAATAGACTTATAGAATGGAATATTGTTTTTCTAATCGCAACTGACTTTCCAAGTTTGTTTTGGTCTGAAGCACAGTCGACTCCTTATGATGAATTTTTAAAAGATGACGCTGGGGGAATATACATCACAGGAGGGGCTGGGGGCATATATGTGGCACCCCAGGGGTCTGATTGCCACAGTAATAGGAATATTATGTCTGAGAGCAAGTGGGAGGTTTCTCTGGTCAGGAGCCCTTAAGCATGCAACACCTCCCGCCCAGACCTGGGAGGTGAGGAATCTGCCCTTATAAACTGGGTCTGGGGCGGGATGAGTTGAGTCAGAGCCTGGAGACAGATCCAGACACAGGGAGAGAAACAGCAGGAGCTCTGTAGGAGCAGGAACTGAGACCAGGGGCTGGAGCTGAGCAGAGCTCACCCTGGCAGAAGAATCTAAATACCGGACACCGGAGTCCGAGGCTGTGGGGACTGATATCCACCCAGCAGCAGAAACCAGCCGGCAGGGGATTCCAGGTCCTCTGGCCATAGAAGCCCGGAGGCTCAGTCACAAGGAAGGGACCAGCACCGCCATCCAGGAGCGGAGGCTAACAGAAGGCCCCAAGTCACCAGCCATACGGGTGAGCACCACACGGTACACTCAGGGACGTGGGCTACTTCTACCCGCTTACAGCAAGGTAGCCAGAAAGAGTGCAGATAGACGGGGAGGCCTACAACTCCACCTGGCCAGTGGAACTCCTGTTTGCTCGCAGACTGACCAGGCCCCTTATGCTAGCCAGTACTCCCGGGAGGGTCTGCCTTAATATCACCAGTAAAGACCCTAAACTGCACTGCAAAGACTCTGAGTCGTTCCTGCTTCATCGCCGCGCCAGCACTACTAGTGCTGGGACTCCCGTGCACTATCACCCTCACCATCAACTACACTGCCCTGGGGCCGCACTCTTCCCGTGGGGAGTCACACTACTTAAGCTGCATACACCATCAGCCCCAGCGGTCAGCCTTGCAGCGGCGGTCCGCACTGACCGCAATCCACGGGTGGCGTAGTCGGACATTAAACCACAAAAACCCCATAAAAGACTGCCATCGGCCTGACCACCCTGAGCCACGGGACAGGGTCGCCGCCACGGAGAATACAACCCCCAGAGACCCGGCTCCGGGTAACCCACACGCGTCCACACTAGGCCCAGGGGTCGCGTCAGCTTCGGCGTAGTCGGCAGGATTTCGTGCCCGCAACCACCGGGTACTGCGCGCCTTCAAAAGACTGTCATACCTGCCGTGGTGAAGGTCCCCGCCATCCGGAGCCGTCTCCCGCCATCGTCAGTCGGTTCCCACCATCCGGAGCCGTTTCTCGCCATCTTCAGTCGGTTCCCGCCATCCGCAGCTGTTTTCCCGCCATCCGCAGTCGTTTTCCCGCCATCGGACGCCATCTTCGGGACGCCGCGCGGGAAGAAGAGGGGCGTGGACGCCGAAAGCGCGCGAGACCTGAAGCTCCGCCCTACGCACCGATGCTGCGCAAGGTCCTGGAAGGAGAGGGAGCGACGCTGACGTCACCAGAGCACGACGCAAGGTCCTCCACCCTGACGATCGTCTGCGGAGCCGCGCCCTACGGAGAAAAAGCAACAGAAGGTAGGCCACACTTAACTAGGGGGGAGGAAGATGACGGATACGGAGGGACCCTCTACCACCAGCGCGGCCGCTGCCGCACTAATGCCATTTACAATGCCCTATATCCCCGGAGCGGCCTGGCTGCCCCAGTACTCAGGGGAGTCGCATACCCTAAGCGACTTTAAAGAGAGACTGTACAGCCTGTTTAAGGTATACCCCCTGACAGAAGGACAGAAAGTGAGCATATTGGTAGGCCAGCTAACCGGGGCAGCCCAACGTGAAGTAAAGTCCTGGTCAGTCCGGGACAAGGAGACTGTAAAAGAGATCTTAACCCGTCTGAGGGACACCTTTGATACCCGCACCTCAGCAGAGATCAAAATGAAATTCTATGGGTGCAAGCAGCAGGCCCAAGACAGTATAAGAGACTATGCTTTGAATTTGCAAGAGGCCCTGGGAGCCATTAAACAGGCAGACCCTGACAGTGTGCGGAATGCAGATGAACTGTTAACTGAGCAATTCATTGAGGGTCTGCTGTCCAACGCCCACCGAACCCAGTTACGTGCAATGGCCTTGCAGAACCCTGGTTTAGACTTTGCAAAGTTCAAAGACAGGGGCATCCGGGTGCTCAGAGAACCGGCACCGGGTAGCGCTGTAACCCACCGGCGCCCTGCTATTACCTATCATCAAGAGGCGGCGCCCTTGTCTGCAGAGCCTGTAGGAGCTGATATGCAGGCTTTGGATAGCAACCCGGCTACAGACCTGCACCATCATGTCCAAGAGCTAACCAAAAGTGTTGCCGCGCTAAAAAGAACTGTGCAGTCTTTACAGGTCTTTCCTCCAGGGAAGATCCAGCTGGCATCCGGACCGGAGGACGTCCCGTGGCGCCGACAGAGGAGGATCCCAACGTCCAGAGGAAGACCCAGCGACAGATACAACGAGGACGGACAATACATCTGCCGTCGCTGCAATCAAACCGGACACATGGCAAGGTACTGTCATTTAAACGGGCACAACCTGGGGCAGAGGGCCAATCCCCAGGCATAAGATCATCAGGCCCATCGAACTGGCGTGATAAATACGTAGGGGGACATCCGGTCTTGCCTGTGGTACTGGATGGCATTCCTATGAGTGCCCTACTAGACACTGGGTCACAGGTGACTACCATCCCGTACGTGCTCTTTAAGCGGTACTGGAATGACTCGGACATAACCCGCTACCCAGATGACGACCTGAGTATCATCGCCAGCAATGGTCAGCCCGTGCCGCAGGTGGGATTCAAGGAGGTGACCATTAAGGTCGGTAAAGTCGAACTGCCGGCACAAGGACTGATCATTGTGGACATTGACCGTCGCGAGAGTCACCCTAAAATCACCTTAGGGACTAACGTGATTGAAAATTGTCTTGCAGAGGTGATTCTCATTTTACAGCAGGTTGCCAAGAACGCCAGTTCCAGCCAGCAGCGCGTTCTCCAAAAAGAGATCTGGGCACTGATGAAGCGGCAACAAGTGGAACTATCTGGTGGTGAGATAGGTAGCATGAGAATGTGTGACCCGTTCCCTATTGCCATGCCCCCGAAAAGTGAGATGATGATCTGGTGCCGGGCAGCTATTGGTCTAAGAGGTAGAGACTACCAAGCAGTGGTAGAACCCGTCTACTCAGACAGTAGGCCCACCATTTTGACAGCACGGGGGGTGGTCGATGTACACCATGGGAGGGTGCCTGTCTGCATCATAAATATCGGGGAGAGAGAAGTACACCTGCCCCGGGATGCCATGCTAGCCAAATTGTTCACCATAAACCAAAATTCTGTAAGGGCCGTGGAACCCTTGCCTCCATCTCAACCAGAGGAAGGTAACCGCTCTAAGAAACAAATGGAGGACTGGTGTCAGCAACTGCATTTGGGTACTGACTCCACTCCCTCACACCAAAAACAGGGAATCTACCGGGTGGTTCAGGAGTACGAAAGAGTGTTTAGTAAACACCCGCTAGACTTCGGGCGAGTAAAGGGGGTAGAACATCACATCCCCACAGGAGACCATCCGCCCATAAAGGAAAGATACCGACCAGTACCCCCTGCACACTATCAGCATGCAAAGGGGATGTTGCGGGACATGAAGGAGGCTGGGGTAATCAGGGACAGCTGTAGCCCCTGGGCAGCTCCACTAGTTCTAGTGAAAAAGAAGGACAACACCATGAGAATGTGTGTAGACTACAGAAAGGTCAACCGTATCACACTCAAAGATGCGTACCCGTTACCTAGAATAGAAGAATCTTTAGCTGCATTAAAATCTGCTAACTTCTTTTCCACTTTGGATCTTACTAGCGGGTACTGGCAGGTTCCTGTAGCAGAGGCAGACCGGGAGAAGACCGCATTCACCACCCCGATGGGTCTCAGCGAATTCAACTGTATGCCGTTCGGGCTCTGCAACGCGCCAGGAACCTTCCAGCGGTTGATGGAATGCTGTCTGGGACACCAGAATTTTGAGACGGTCCTGTTATACCTGGACGATGTCATCGTTTATTCCAAAACCTACGAGGACCATTTGAAACACCTGGCAGAAGTGATTGACGCCCTGGCAAACTACGGCCTAAAGGTGAAACCCTCCAAGTGTCACCTTCTGAAACCAAAGGTGCAGTACCTGGGACACGTGGTGAGTGCTGACGGAGTGGCTCCCGACCCCGATAAGATCACCGTGATTAAGGACTGGCCAAGACCCTCCAGCATAAAGGAAGTGCGGCAGTTTTTCGGGTTGGTAGGCTACTACCGAAGATTCATTCCCGGTTTCACCAAAATGGCAGCTCCTATGCAGGACCTCCTGATAGGTCAATCCAGGAAGGCCAAAAACCAGAAGCCGCCCTTCAGGTGGGAAAAGCTGGAAGAGGAGTCCTTCCGCCAGCTGAAGATGGCCCTCACGGGGGATGAAATCCTGGCGTACCCTGACTATAGCCAGCCCTTTATCCTCCACACGGACGCGAGCAACATCGGGCTAGGAGCCGTACTGTCCCAGATCCAGCAGGGGAGAGAACGGGTAATCGCTTACGCCAGCCGAAAACTACGGCCCACGGAGAGGAACCCTGAGAATTATAGCTCATTCAAGCTAGAGTTCCTGGCAGTGGTGTGGGCAGTGACGGAACGTTTCAAGCATTACCTTGCCTCTTCCAAGTTCACCGTGTACACGGACAACAACCCGTTGACACACCTGGACACTGCAAGACTTGGTGCCCTGGAGCAGAGATGGATGGCCCGCCTGTCCAACTACAAATTCACCATCAAATACCGGGCGGGACGCTCAAATGCCAACGCGGATGCCCTGTCCAGAATGCCAAACTTACCGGACGTAGGGGAAGATCCAGAAGAACTGGAAGAAGTCGAACTCCCTGCTTTCCACCGTCATGGGATTACCCTGTATTCCCAAGGTGTAAGGGACAGGCGCTCTGCCACGTTCAATCCCTTACCCCACTACAGCTGGGCGGAGACACAAGACAGTGATCTCGCCGTCCGTCTGGTGAAGGAAATGCTGACACGGGCTGATGCCCGTCTTGACCCAGACGCTCCGGAGGAGACCAAGCAACTGTGGAAGGAGAAAAGCAGGCTGTTTCTTTATAAGGAGAAGCTGTGCCGGAGAATGGTCAACTCTAGAACACATGAGCTGACCTGGCAGGTAGTGGTCCCAAGACGAGACGCGGCTATGGTTCTGAAGGCGTACCATGACGGAGCAGGACACTTCGGATGGAAAAAGCTGGAGTTCTTGTTGCGTGAACTGTTCTACTGGGTAGGCATGAGAGGAGCCATCGAGAAGTGGTGCAGAGACTGTGGCCCGTGCAACCTAAGAAGAAAGGACCATGCCAGCCAGAAGAGTCCCCTGCAGCCCATCATCACCAGGCAGCCACTGGAACTGGTAGCCCTGGACCATGTGAAACTGGCTCCAAGCAAATCTGGGTACGCCTACGCCCTCACCATCGTAGATCACTACTCCCGGTTCCTAGTGGTGGTCCCTGTCAAGGACTTAACGGCCCAAACAGCAGCCAGGGCCTTCCAGCTGCACGTCTGCCGTCCACACGGGTATCCGGAGCAAGTGCTGACGGACCAAGGACCAGCCTTCGAAGCGGAGGTCTTCCAGAAGTTCTGCAATCTGTATGGCTGCAGGAAGATAAGAACAACGCCCTATCACCCTCAGACCAACGGACTATGCGAGAAAATGAACCAGGTGGTGATGGACTTGCTGAAAACGTTGCCCCTGGAGGAACGCAGTCTGTGGCCTGAAAAACTGCCTGATTTGGTGGACTTGTACAATCACATCCCTGTAGGCTCCACCAACTGTACCCCGGCTTACCTAATGAGAGCAAGACCTGGTAAGCTGCCTATTGACCTCGATATGGGAGTCCTGACACCTGAGGACACCTCGCCAGAGGCAGACTGGGATACAGAATGGCAGCAGTATCGGAAAGTACAGGAGAGCGTCGAGCGAAGTCTGTCTCAAGCAAGAGAAAGGCAAGAGAAGGCTTATAACCAGTATGCTCCCGCTGTTCCCCTGGTACCTGGAGAGCAGGTCTTGAAGAGAAAGAGACGGCTCCACAAGTTGGATGACCAGTGGGAGAAGGACCCGTACACCGTACTGCCCTCAAGTCATGAGAACCCAAAAGTATGTGTCATCAGTAAGGATGGAGGAGAGACCACGGCCAATGTCTCCAGAGACCACCTGAAGAAGTGTCCCGAGCAGCTGCCAAGCTCTGAAGAAGATCGAGAAAACCCTCAACCCGCAGAGGAAAGGGAAGAAATGATCAGTACCGTACTCGGAGACTTTACCCGGTCCTGGACTCAGATCAACAACGCAGTCGTGGTACCCGTCCTCACCTTTCTCCAGCCAGCCCCTCAAGAGCCTACAGAAGAACAGGTAGTGTCAGAAGAGCAGCCGGCCCAGGAGGCAGAAGAATCCATACCAGCAGCCCAGGAGAATCAACCCTCTGCTAGTAGTGAGCCTGTCATGCCCCTAGTGAGCCAAAGAGTGCGCAGACAACTGCCCAGCTTACCCATAACACCTCCTACACCCTGTAGTGCAGAACCAGATAGTGGGTTACGTAGGTCCACCAGGAGCACTAGAGGACAAATGCCTGCTCACTGGAGAATCTAACATGTAATGTGAATTTGCTTGTAAATTGCCAATGTTGAAAAAGGTTTATGTTTTTGTTACCTGGTTACTAATTATGTTTCTCTAGTTGCCCTTCAGGTTTATTTGAACTGACAGGTTATGGACGCTGAATAACCGGAACTACATGTAGATAGTTGCACCTTGGTGCCTCTTGCGAAGATGGTCACGGAAGCGAAAACCTGTCTGGCGTGGCCTCCTTGTGGCCCAAAGTAGCTAGTCTCAGCCTTGCAGCCACGCCCAGGGCCAACGCTTGGGGTTTGCTTTGGAGAGGTCCCCTACTCTGTGCCAAGACTTCACCTTGTTGGGTGATATGGACACCCGGTTACGGACACGCCGTGACCTCTAAAGACTAAAGCTTCTTGTATATATGTTATGCTATTGTTATACCCTGTATTTGTGTTTTCTTAAAAATGTGTTTAGTCCCGGAGTACTAAAATTCACTAGGGGGGAATGTGGCACCCCAGGGGTCTGGTTGCCACAGTAATAGGAATATTACGTCTGAGAGCAAGTGGGAGGTTTCTCTGGTCAGGAGCCCTTAAGCATGCAACACCTCCCGCCCAGACCTGGGAGGGGAGGAATCTGCCCTTATAAACTGGGTCTGGGGCGGGATGAGTTGAGTCAGAGCCTGGAGACAGATCCAGACACAGGGAGAGAAACAGCAGGAGCTCTGTAGGAGCAGTAGCTGAAGACCAGGGGCTGGAGCTGAGCAGAGCTCGCTCTGGCAGAAGAATCTGATAACCGGACACCGGAGTCCGAGGCTGTGGGGACTGATATCCACCCAGCAGCAGAAACCAGCCGGCAGGAGATTCCAGGTCCTCTGGCCATAGAAGCCCGGAGGCTCAGTCACAAGGAAGGGACCAGCACCGCCATCCAAGAGCGGAGGCTAACAGAAGGCCCCAAGTCACCAGCCATACGGGTGAGCACTACACGGTACACTCAGGGACGTGGGCTACTTCTACCCACTTACAGCAAGGTAGCCAGAAAGAGTGCAGATAGACGGGGAGGCCTACAACTCCACCTGGCCAGGGGAACTCCTGTTTGCTCGCAGCCTGATCAGGCCCCTTATGCTAGCCAGTACTCCCAGGAGGGTCTGCCTTAATATCACCAGTAAAGACCCTAAACTGCACTGCAAAGACTCTGAGTCGTTCCTGCTTCATCGCCGCGCCAGCACTACTAGTGCTGGGACTCCCGTGCACTATTACCCTCACCAGCAACTACACTGCCCTGGGGCCGCACTCTTCCCGTGGGGAGTCACACTACCTAAGCTGCATACACCATCAGCCCCAGCGGTCAGCCTTGCAGCGGCGGTCCGCACTGACCGCAATCCACGGGTGGCGTAGTCGGACATTAAACCACAAAAACCCCATAAAAGACTGCCATCGGCCTGACCACCCTGAGCCACGGAGGCTACAACCCCCAGAGACCCGGCTCCGGGTAACCCACACGCGTCCACACTAGGCCCAGGGGGCGCGTCATATACATCACAGGAGGGGCTGGGGGCATATACATCACAGGAGGGGCTGGGGGCATATACATCACAGGAGGGGCTGGGGGCATATACATCACAGGAGGGGCTGGGGGCACATACATTACAGGAGGGGCTGGGGGCATATACATCACAGGAGGGGCTGGGGGCACATACATCACAGGAGGGGCTGGGGGCACATACATCACAGGAGGGGCTGGGGGCATATACATCACAGGAGGGGCTGTCAGCATATACATCACAGGAGGGGCTGGGGGCATATACATCACAGGAGGGGCTGGGGGCATATACATCACAGGAGGGGCTGGGGGCATATACATCACAGGAGGGGCTGTCGGCATATACATCACAGGAGGGGCTGGGGGCATATACATCACAGGAGGGGCTGGGGGCATATACATCACAGGAGGGGCTGGGGGCATATACATCACAGGAGGGGCTGTCGGCATATACATCACAGGAGGGGCTGGGGGCACATACATCACAGGAGGGGCTGGGGGCACATACATCACAGGAGGGGCTGGGGGCATATACATCACAGGAGGGGCTGGGGGCACATACATCACAGGAGGGGCTGGGGGCACATACATCACAGGAGGGGCTGGGGGCATATACATCACAGGAGGGGCTGTCGGCATATACATCACAGGAGGGGCTGGGGGCATATACATCACAGGAGGGGCTGGGGGCATATACATCACAGGAGGGGCTGTCGGCATATACATCACAGGAGGGGCTGGGGGCACATACATCACAGGAGGGGCTGGGGGCACATACATCACAGGAGGGGCTGTCGGCATATACATAACAGGAGGGGCTGGGGGCATATACATCACAGGAGGGGCTGGGGGCATATACATCACAGGAGGGGCTGTCGGCATATACATAACAGGAGGGGCTGGGGGCACATACATCACAGGAGGGGCTGGGGGTATATACATCACAGGAGGGGCTGGGGGTATATACATCACAGGAGGGGCTGGGGGCACATACATCACAGGAGGGGCTGGGGGCACATACATCACAGGAGGGGCTGGGGCTGGTTCTGGGCCATACACATGGCCAGCATGAGGACATAATCCTTTATTGCATGTGCTGCAGTTTCTAGTAGTGAATGTTGCTTGCGCTGCAAGGAGTAACTAAAGGGACCGCGGCCGTCATCTTGCCGGCCACCGGACCGAGCTCTCCGGTCCCCGGGAATCTGTCTGGGGCTGGAGGAGAGGACTTTGCTTATGTTTACGGCCCGTGAGCCAGTGGTTCCCCAACCCTGCCCTATACACTTCTCTATTTAAAGTCCCTTCAGTCAGAACGACCCTCAGTTATTTCCTAAAAGAGTTTTTCCTCTGAGCGTTAATTGCTAACATTTCTCCAGAGCGGCATAAATATGTCACAGTAGTAATAATGTTTGATGTGCGGTGATTTATACAACTCAGTGATTACACAAGCTAAAAATATTGAGTATTGTGTGACTTTGTATCGGGATGTATATTTTAACTGAACAGATGTTTATACAGTAAGAACCTCAGAAATCCTGCGCGTTGTGTGCGGCCGCGGTATGTGAAGTTTGTTATGTCACAGTCCAAAAATAAGGTTTAAAATTTCACTTTTCAGATCCAATCAGATAAAACTTGTTACCTGGCGTTTGTTCTGTGACGTCCAATCAGATGGCCATAAAAAACGTATTTCCAACTCCTGAAGGGCAAGAATCAGGTGAAGGGAACTGATGTCCTCCCTGCACGAAACCTGCGCTGCTCGGCGCGACAGCTGCTTTCCTTGATTCTTATATCAAAAGTCACATCTTAGGTTAAGTGCACATGTAGCGTTTTTGATGCATTTTCGCGGCTGTTTTTCCACGCGGAAATGCATCAAAAACGCTTGGTAATCGGTCTGCCAGCTATTGCAATGGCAATCCTGATGTTCTGTGCACATGATGAGGAAATTTCCGCTAAGGATTGCCATTGCGTTTAAAAACGCAGCGTGTCCTCTCTATGTAGCGTTTCTGCAGCGTTTCACCCCCATTGACTTTAATTGAACTGCAGCAAATTCGCAGGTACAATATTTATACCTGCAAATTTGCTGCATTTCAATTAAAGACAATGGGCGGTGAAACGTTGCAAAAACGCACAGAGAAGTGGTACCTGGGTCAGCAGAGAGCGGCCCGGTTGAGGGGGGTAGTAGTGTCCTCAGCCGAGCCGGGGCTGCGCGCTGTGTTAAAAAAAAAACACTATCCTCACCTGTCCGGCTCCCCCCGGTCCTCGCAATGTCCCCCAGAGATGTGATCCTCCCAGCATCCGGCAGTGCACAGACGGGAGTGCACTCGCTCCCGGCATTGTACATTGCTGTGCTGCCAGGACCTGAGGTCACGTGAGCTCTCAGCTTTATGGCAGCAGTGCTGCGTGGGAACATTCTTAAGAATATTCCCACGTACCACTGATGCTGATGTCACCGGGGTTGATCAGCTGATCTTCAGCTGATGAACCCAAGTGACCTCACTCCTGCAGCAGCAATGTACACTGGCAGTAGTGATTACACCCCTATCAGTGTACATTGCGGTCTTCTACAGCAGTGACATCAGGGATTGCTGATGTCACTGCTGTAGAAGTGACCCGGATCGCCGAGGGACAATCTGGACTACGTCGTGATGGCAGACAGGTGAGGGATATGGTTGTTTTTTATTTTTTTTACAGAAGATCAAGGACTTCGGGGACTGAGCATGCAATAAAAAAAAATTATTAAAACTGTGTGTATTTTTATTTCATTAAAATACTTTATTCTGGCCGTGTCTTTTATTGAAAAAGTGGCGAAAACTTTACTACGCGATTAGTAATGGGGGCGTCTTAAAGATGCACTCCATTACTAACCTGGGCTTCACGTCAGCCACCAATACAAGGCTGACATAGACCCTAACCCCATTACCCCACTCGTCACCGCTACACAGCAGTGGGAAGAGTGGAGGCTAAGCGCCAGATATTATTAGCCATGGAGGGGGCCAGGATCCATGGCCCCTTCCCTGGCTATTAATGTCAGCCCGCAGCTGTCTGTTTAGCGTTTTCTGGTTAGATTTTATATGGGGAACCTACGTTAATTTTTTTTCTGGGGTCCCCCTGTAATCTAGCCAGTAAAGGCTAAGCAAACAGCTTTGAGCTGTTATTAATAGCCAGGGAACATTGTTGGCTAATGGCCCCTTCCCTGGCTACTAATATCAGCTGCCAGCGGTCAGATTTCCCTCCACTGGTTATAAAATGACACGAGAGCCCACGCCATTTTTTTTTTAAATTTTAGGCTCTGTGCCCACCATTCAGACTTAGCAGCGCTTTGGACGCATATTCTTGCTGTGTCCAAAACGTTGCATTCTATTGAACGCAGATAAATCCTCATGTGTTCACTGAACCATGCGTATTTACCGCATTCAATACATTCTAGTGGTCAAATTTATGTTGCGGAGACTAGCAACTCCGCAAGAGAATTTCACATGCTGCGGTCCTGAAAGACACGCCACATGTCAGTGTCCGCTGGTGATCCGCAGCCTCAGATACACTCATAGTGGACATGGGATTTCTAGAAATCTCATCCACTATGATGTAACATCTGGACGCTGAGGGTTTGATGCTGTATAAACACAGCTTCAAACCCGCAGCGGCTCCTGATTGTGGCCACGTACCCAAACTCACCCGCAGCATGTCAATTTCTGTCGTGGGGATGCCAGTCTCCGCTGCAAGTTTTGATCTATTAAAATGTCATTATATTCGGTGGATTCACACGGACAGACAACAAAAGTGAGGCATTAGAACATTGCATTTTGGACGCAGCAAAAATACGCTGCGTCCAATGCGCTGGTTGTTCCTGATCGTGGGGACGTTGCGGCTAAGAAAACAGCTGAGAGCTGTTAATAATAGCCAGGGAATATGTTTGCCTAATGGCACCTTCCTAGGCTAAAAATAGCAGCTCTCAGCTGCCCCAGATATGACATGAATGGGAATTCTAATGAGATTGGGTGTATGGGATTAGCAGACACCTAGCTATTTTGTTTGGTGATGACAAGGTGTCAGACTCTTTCTTTACCAAACCTAATTAAATTACAGAAAAGAGTTAAATAAACACACAGACACAGAGCAATCACTTTATTTGAAATACAACAGACACATTCTTAAATTAACCAATATACTCACCCCAGTTCTGACGGTAATCCAAAGGTTAAAGCAATGTCCCACATTTCTTTTTCAAATAACTTTATTTAGCTCTCAACAGTATGCATTTCAGCACAAAAAATGATCCAAAAACACGCATTAAAAAACGCATCAAAAAATCGGGAAAATGTGCGTTTTTTCGCAGCGTTTTTCCTGTCAAATAGATGCAGAAACGCTGCAGAAATTTCTGCTTCAAATCCTGAAGGTGCGCACACAGCCTTAGAATTTCTAGAGGAAGAAGGTTTTGGAAATTGATCCCTTAATACAGTGATATGTTATATGGAGTTTGCGCTGAATTTCATGTCACATGAAAACAATAATTTATTCCTCTGAAATCAGCATTTGATGAGAAGTAATAACTCCGGGGTTGTTTTCTTGTATAAAGTCTTTTACAATCCGTTTCAGATGTCTTGGTCTTTGGAGAGGTCAGTAGATGTTGGAGACCACCCGTAAGGAGCATTATCGTAGTATCCACAGGGTTCCTCCCCCTTTATATCAATCAGATATGAAACTTCCTTCGTAAATTACGTAGCAATGTATCACAATGTAGCCTTCTCTGGGATTACTCTGCCACACTCCAGACTGTTAAGGACCCATACACATTAGACTAATGTTAGCCGCCCCCACCAATATTGTACAAAAATCGAATGCATAAGGTATGGCCCTGGGGACTTCTCTAGGGGATGTCATAGGAGCGCTGCTATATATGGGGGAGTCGGGAGAGATAGCTGAACGATCGATCTATTCCAATTGATATACAGAAAGTTGGCGGTGATCCTCCATTGTACTTAACTGCCCACAAAACCACAACAGGAGGAGTTGATGGAGCATCAGGTTGCCCATGCGACCGGCAGCTCTATTTGACTGATGACATAATTATATATCTTTAACGTAGTGGCAGTTCACAGATGCATCCAATTATCTCCTCCTGCGTGCAGTGTTACCGCCAGAGGAGGAAAAGGGGATCGAAGACCAGTGGGACCCCCACCAATCTAATTATATGGATATGTCCGGGGTTCCCTGGCTCCACAAGATGATACAATGATGAGCTGCACTCACCGTCCACACGGAACACGGAACACGGAATCTCATCATTTCATTGTCTTCATTGGATCAATAAGGTCTAATAGTTTTTATTTGCTAATTATCCTATAAGATTTTGGACCCTAATAGAAATTGGCCTCAAAATCACCTTCACGTGTTGCTGTCTCCTGCTGAACCTTGGGGGCCCATTACTGTCAGAGCTTTACCACCAGAAGATGCCCGGATAATTAAACAGAACAGTGGATATAGTCACTAATGGACATCTTGTCTTATCTTTACCCCCATGATATTGGGGTGATTTTAGACACTTTCCGAAATAATTTTTAGCCGGCTCCCTATTATTACAAGCAGGATTACAATGACTGATAACACCTCTATATACAGCGATTACACAATAGTGATGTCACAGCTCACCTCCTTCCCCTCCTGTACAATGACTGATCACACCTCTATATACAGTACATAACACAGGATTCACCATTCACAATAGATGATATCACAGCTCACCTCCTCCTCCTGTACAGTGACTGATCACACCTCTATATACAGTAGATAACACAGGATTCACCATTCACAATAGGTGAGGTCACAGCTCGCCTCCTCCTCCTCCTATACAATGACTGATAACACCTCTATATACAGTAGATAACACAGGATTCACCATTCACAAATGGCTGATGTCACAGCTCACCTCCTCCTCCTGTACAATGACTGATCACACCTCTATATACAGTATATAACACAGGATCCACCATTCACAATAGATGATGTCACAGCTCACCTCCTCCTCCTCCTGTACAATGACTGATAACACCTCTATATACAGTAGATAACACAAGATCCACCATTCACAATAGGTGATGTCACAGCTCACCTCCTCCTCCTGTACAATGACTGATCACACCTCTATATACACTAGATAACACAGGATCCACCATTCACAATAGGTGATGTCACAGCTCAACTCCTCCTCCTGTACAATGACTGATAAAACCTCTATATACAGTAGATAAGACAGGATCCACCATTCACAATAGGTGAAGTCACAGCTCACCTCCTCCTCCTGTACAATGACTGATAAAACCTCTATATACAGTAGATAAGACAGGATCCACCATTCACAATAAGTGATGTCACAGCTCACCTCCTCCTCCTGTACAGTGACTGATAACACCTCTATATACAGCTGATAACACAGAATCCACCATTCACAATAGGTGAGGTCACAACTCGCCTCCTCCTCCTCCTATACAATGACTGATAACACCTCTATATACAGTAGATAACACAGGATCCATTATTCACAATAGGTGGTGTCACAGCTCACCTCCTCCTCCTGTACAATGACTGATAACACCTCTATATACAGTAGATAACACAGGATCCACCATTCACAATAGGTGATGTCACAGCTCACCTCCTCCTCCTGTACAATGACTGATAACACCTCTATATACAGTAGATAACACAGAACCCACCATTCACAATAGGTGATGTCACAGCTCACCTCCTCCTCCTGTACAATGACTGATAACACCTCTATATACAGTAGATAGCACAGAACCCACCATTCACAATAGGTGATGTCACAGCTCACCTCCTCCTCCTCCTGTACAGTGACTGATAACACCTCTATATACAGCTGATAACACAGAACCCACCATTCACAATAGGTGATGTCACAGCTCACCTCCTCCTCCTCCTGTACAATGACTGATAACACCTCTATATACAGCTGATAACACAGAATCCACCATTCACAATAGGTGATGTCACAGCTCACCTCCTCCTCCTTCTGTACAATGACTGATAAAACCTCTATATACAGCTGATAGCACAGGATTCACCCTAAATTACCACCCCAAGGACCATGGTGTTTTCTGCCAGACAGGGGAGTCGGGAAATAGAGATGTGATTTTATTGTTGTTCCAGCGGACGTTAATGCTTCTGGATGGGTGATCTATGGACGCTTTGTACACGGGGCGTCCAGCTGCCGACTCCTGGGTGCAGCTGTGACTTTATATCGAGGACCCCTCCTATGGTATGAAGAGTCCGGAATTATCCGCGTGAAGCCATTGTGCGTATCACTTTACCAAGCCCCGGCTAATTGCACAGATAACAATATAAGTGCCGGGTAATGAAGTCCACCTGTGTATTCACATGGCTTACACGTGGCTATCAAAGGCAGCGAGCCCATGTGGCCACGGACGCGTTTCTGTGAAGCAAGATGTTACATTTCTCGGTGTGACATCTGCTCGTGGTAAACGCCGAGAATTCCAACCACTGCGGCTGTAACTCTGCGCGGGGTTCATAGCGAGCACTTATTATCCGGGAGGAATAGGTTACTAACGCCGCTCACAACGGCCTCATTCATGGCTTAAGGGGGCTAATCCTTCCCAAACAGTCACAACATGGGGAAGAGACAGTAGGTGGTCAAGTATGTAAATGTATTCATCTCATAACAGGCAATACGTGACAATGGAGATCATCTGTCCAGGAAAGGATGGACACGTGTGTTCAATATAGGGTTAATATTTATTTTAATTACGAATGATATTCTGCAACAAACAAATGAAATAATACTGAAAAAACATAAAACAAATGGAATAATAACTTTCTACACCCTGTTCAGACTGAGCATCCCACATGTTTCGCCTCACCAGGAGAGGTGAATCCTTCAAGACTTCACTCTGATGCGGCACGGACAGGTGACGCTGATACAGCAGGACGATCCGGTTGGGAGTGGAGAAGCAGATGTGACAGAAGTGGAAGCAGAACTGGACATGAGAGCTGATGAAGAAGAGTTGTAGCAATGACAAAAGGTGTGAGAGGATTGAAACACATCAGGTAGCAGTGTAGACTCCAAAATAAGAAATCTGTGCAGCAGATCTGTATCTGCAATAGAGATTCTATGGCAAACCTTGCCCAGCAATGAGAAACAAGTGTAGCTGAGCCTGGTTTGTAATGAAGTCAAAGAAAAGAGCTGGAAGAGCGACGTAGCAGAACTTGGTTTCTAATTAAGTCATATAGCAGAGCTGCCACCGTGATGTAATAGCAGAGCTCGGTTTGTAATGAAGTCCTATGGCAGACCTGGCACAGATATATAGTAGCAGAGCTGGGTTTGTACTGAAGTCCTATGGCAGAGCTGCACAGTGATGTACAAGCAGAGCTGGGTTTGTAATGAAGTCATGCAGCAGAGCTGGCACAGTGCTGCAGTGGCAGATCTAGGTGTGTAATGAAGTCATATAGTAGAGCTGGCACAGTGATGTAGTATCAGAGCTTAGTTTGTAATGAAGTCCTATGACAGAGCAGGAACAGTCAGCTAGTAGCAGAGCTGGGTTTTTACTGAAGTCCTATGGCAGAGCTGGTACAGTGATATAGTAGCAGAGTTGGGTTTTTACTGAAGTCCTATGGCAGAGCTGGTACAGTGATATAGTAGCAGAGTTGGGTTGTACTGAAGTTCTAAGACAGAGCTGCACAGCGATGTACAAGCAGAGCTGGGTTTGTAATGAAGTCATTCAGCAAAGATGGCACAGTGCTGTACTAGCAGAGCTGGGTGTGTAATGAAGATTCTAAGGCAGAGCTGGCACAGTGATGTAGTTGCAGAGCTGGGTTTGGAATTAGGTCCTATAGCAGAGCTGGCACAGTGATGTAGTAGCAGGGCTGGGTTTGGAATTAGGTCCTATAGCAGAGCTGGCACAGTGATGTAGTAGCAGGGCTGGGTTTGTAATGACGTGCAATGGCAGAGTTGGCACAGTGCTGTAGTAGCAGAGCTGGGTGTGTAATGATGATCCTAAGGCAGAGCTGGCACAGTGATGTAGTTGCAGAGTTGGGTTTGTAATGAAGTCATATGGCAGAGCTGGCACAGTCATGTAGAAGCAGAGTTTGGTTTGTAATGAAGTCATATGGCTGAGCTGGCACAGTGATATAATAGCAGATCTAGGAGTGTAATGAAGTCCTTTTCGGAGCTAGTACAGTAATGTTGTAGCAGAGCTGGGTTTGTAATAAAGTCCTATAGCAGAGCTGGTACAGTGATGTAGCAGAGCAATAAATGCTTTAAGGGCACAGACTAAAGGAAGTCCACAGCAGCAGTGCGGACACCAACTGCCTGAGTGACGTCATAGAAGTGTTTTGAGTTACAATCGCAAACGGATGCACAGAAGAACAGAGGGACCTGGTGGCAGCAATAGGAGGATGTAGTGGAACCAGGAGAAGTGAGTAATGTCAAATATCTGAAGTGGGGGAGGGGACACATGCAAGGTTCCTGTGCTCAGTGTCGCCCCCTTCAGAGTAACTTAGAAAGAGAGAAAGGTAAGTGACAATTGCTGTGCCCCCATATCTGCCTCACTAAAGTATTTGCCACCTTTGAAGCCCCGCCATAAATAAGGTTTACCTGCCTTAAATCTGGAAAAAGCAGTTTGAATGCAAAAAAAAAAAAGATAGCAATTATGAAAAAAGCAATAAAAATTAATTACATATGACGCGCCCCTGGGCCTGTGTCGCGCTGCGTTGCGCACGCGGGAGCTTACCCGGAGCCGGATCTGTTGAGGGTTGTAGTCTCATGGCGGTGATCCGGTCCGTGCCCAGGGAGTCAGACTAAGTGGCGCTGTTTTAGCGGTAGATGTTGGACGACTACGCCACCCGTTGAGTGCAGCCAGGGAGCTGCTGCTGCAGGGCAGACCGCTGAGGCCGGTGGTAGGATTGTGCAGCGTGATAGTATAACCCCCAACGGGAGGGGTATGGCCTCAGGGCAGCCGACGTGGATGATGGGGGTAGCAGGAACCACTCGGAGACGGTACTGTGTAGTTCAGGGTCTTTACTGGTCACAAAGATAGACCCTCCCGGAGTACTGGCTAGCGATTGGGGCCTGGTCAGTCCTTGAGCAGATGGGATCTCCCCTGGCCAGGCGGAGTTGTAGGCCTCCCAAACTAACGATACTCTTCTGGCTACCTTGCTAGAGGCAGGTATAAGTAGCCCACGTCCCTGAGTGTACCGTGTGGTGCTCACCCGTATGGCCGGTGACTCGGGGACTTCGGGTTTCTGGGCCAGAGGACCTGCAATCCCCTGCCGGTCGGTTTCTGCTGCTGGATAGGAGTTAGTCCCCACAGCCTCGGACTCCGGTGATCACTTCTCAGTCAGGGCGAGCTCTGCAGCTGCCAGCCCCTGACTCCTTGTAACACTGCTCCCACAGAGCTCCTGTTGTTTTGTTCCTATATTTGCTTCTTTCCTCTGCTTCTTCTCTACTCACTAACCCTGCCTCAGCCCTAGTCCTTCCCCTCCCAGGACTGGGCAGGAGGTGTGGCATGCATAGGATCCCTGACCAAGAGACCTCCCACCTGCTCTCAGACGTAATATCTCTATCACTGTGGCAACCAGACCCCTGGGGTGTCACATTCCCCCCTAGTGAAATTTAGTACTCCGGGACTAAACATATTATTAGAAAAACATAACAAGGTAAAAACAATAATAATACAATAAGAAAAACACATAAAGATGGTTACGGCGTGTCCGCAACCGGGTGCAGTCTTTGAAGAAAACAAAGGTGTCCATTTCACCAAAACAGGGAGACGTAACCAGGTAGAGGTCTGTCCTGCCCCGAGTCCTTAACAGTCTTTTAGTCCATCCTGGGTTACGCTCCAACTAATTGTACAAGGATTCCCGGTAAATCCACCAAGGACTCCTAAAAATAACTAGAAACACATAATTATTTACAAGTAACAAGAAAAACAGGTAACCACAAATAAAACAATTTATACATTTCAAATCCTCCAACGTGCGGGTAACTGGCCTCTAGTGGCCCTAGTGGACCTACGGAGCTGACTGTCTAGCCCTGAACTACAGGGTGTAGGAGCTGTCAAGGGTAAACTGGGCAGCTGTCTACCGGCTCTTTGGCTCACTAGGGGTACGGCAGGCTCACTATAAGCAGAGGGTTGATCCTCCTGTTCTGCTTGTGTGGAGTCTTCTGCCTCCTGGACCGGCTGCTCTTCCAGCTCTACCTGTCGCTCCGTAGGTGCTTGGGATGCTGGTTGGAGGAAGGTGAGTACGGGTACCACAACTGCGCCATTGACTTGAGTCCAAGACCGAGGGAAGCCTCCGAGCACAGTACTAACCATGTCTTCCCTTTCCTCTACGGGTCGAGGGTCTTCTTGTTCCTCTTCAGGGTTCCGTAGCTGTTCGGGACACTTCTTCAAGTGATCCCGGGATACAATGGTTGTGGTTTCCCCTCCGTCTTTACTGATGGTACAGACCTTTGGGTTGTCGTGGCTTGAGGGCAGTACGGTGTACGGGTCCTTCTCCCACTGGTCGTCCAACTTGTGGAGCCGTCTTTTTCTCTTCAAGACCTGCTCTCCGGGTACCAGGGGAACAGCGGGAGCATACTGGTTGTAAGTTTTCTCTTGTCTTTCCCTAGCCTGACAGAGACTTCGCTCCACGCTCTCCTGTACTCTCCGGTACTGCTGCTGCCTCTCTGTGTCCCAGTCTGCTTCTGGTGAAGTGTCCTCGGGTGTCAGGACTCCCATTTCCAGGTCAACAGGTAACTTACCAGGTCTCGCCCTCATTAGGTAAGCCGGGGTACAGTTGGTGGAACCTACCGGGATGTGGTTGTATAGGTCCACCAGATCGGGCAGCTTCTCAGGCCACAGACCGCGTTCTTCCAGGGGCAACGTTTTCAGAAGATCCATTACCACCTGGTTCATTTTCTCACAAAGTCCATTAGTTTGCGGATGATAGGGTGTCGTCCTTATCTTCCGGCAGCCATACAGAGTGCAGAATTCTTGGAAGACCTCCGCTTCAAAGGCAGGTCCCTGGTCTGTCAACACTTGGTCCGGGTACCCGTGTGGACGGCAGAAATGCTGCTGGAAGGCTCTCGCTGCTGTTCGAGCTGTTAAGTCCTTGACGGGGACGACAACCAAGAACCGGGAGTAGTGATCCACGATGGTTAGTGCGTAGACGTAGCCACTTCTGCTTGGGGTCAGTTTTACATGATCCAAGGCTACCAGTTCCAACGGCTGCCGGGTGACGATGGACTGCAGGGGAGTCTTCTGGCTGGCACGGTCCTTCCTTCTTAGGTTGCACGGGCCACAGTCTCTGCACCACCTCTCGATGGTTCCCCTCATGCCTACCCAGTGGAACCGCTCGCGCAGCAGGAACTCCAGCTTCTTCCATCCGAAGTGTCCAGCCCCGTCGTGGTATGCCTCCATCACCATGGCTGCGTCTCTTCGTGGCACCACTACTTGCCAGATTAGTTCATGCGTCCGGGAGTTAACCATTCTGCGGCACAACTTCCCCTTGTAAAGGAACAGTCGACTCTTCTCAGCCCACAGTTGCTTGGCTTCCTCCGGAGCGTCTGGGTCAAGGCGAGCCTCTGGCCGAGTCAGCATCTCCTTCACCAGCCGGACGGCAGGGTCACTGTCTTGCGTTTCCGCCCAGTTGTAGTGAGGTAAGGGGTTAAGCGTAGCGCCTTGCTTACTCCTTACCCGATGGGAATACTGGATAGTCCCATGACGGTGAAACGCGGGGAGTTCGACTTCTTCCAGTCCCTCTGGATCTTCTCCTACGTCCGGTAGGTTTGGCATCCTGGACAGGGCGTCCGCGTTGGTATTGGAGTGTCCTGCCCGGTATTTGATGGTGAACTCGTAGTTGGACAGGCGGGCCATCCATCTCTGCTCTAGGGCACCGAGTCTTGCCGTGTCCAGGTGTGTCAACGGGTTGTTATCCGTGTACACGACGAACCGGGAAGAAGCGAGGTAGTGCTTAAAGCGTTCGGTGACTGCCCACACCACTGCCAGGAACTCTAGCTTAAATGAGCTGTAATTCTCAGGGTTTCTCTCGGTGGGTCGCAGTTTTCGGCTGGCGTAAGCGATTACTCGTTCTTTCCCCTGCTGGATCTGGGACAGCACGGCTCCTAGCCCGATGTTACTTGCGTCAGTGTAGAGGATAAAGGGCTGGTTGTAATCCGGATACGCCAGGATTTCATCCCCCGTGAGGGCCATCTTCAGCTGGCGGAAGGACTCTTCTTCCAACTTCTCCCATCTGAAGGGCGGCTTCTGGTTCTTGGCCTTCCGGGACTGGCCTATCAGGAGGTCCTGCATAGGAGCTGCCTTTTTGGTGAAACCGGGGATGAACCTGCGGTAGTATCCTACCAACCCGAGGAACTGCCGCACTTCCTTTACACTGGAGGGACTTGGCCATTCCTTAATTGCGGTGATCTTATCAGGGTCGGGAGCCACTCTGTCAGCGCTCACCACGTGTCCCAGGTACTGCACCTTTGGTTTCAGGAGGTGACACTTGGAGGGTTTCACCTTTAGGCCGTAGCTTGCCAGAGCTTCGAACACTTCCGCCAGGTGTTTCAGGTGGTCCTCATAAGTCTTAGAATATACGATGACATCGTCCAGGTACAACAGGACCGTTTCGAAGTTTCTGTGGCCCAGACAGCACTCCATTAATCGTTGGAAGGTTCCTGGTGCGTTGCAGAGTCCGAACGGCATGCAGGTAAACTCGCTAAGTCCCATCGGGGTGGTGAATGCGGTCTTCTCCCGGTCCGCCTCTGCTACAGGAACCTGCCAGTACCCACTAGTGAGATCCAAGGTAGAGAAGAAGTTAGCAGATCTTAAAGCAGCCAAAGACTCCTCTATCCTTGGTAAGGGGTACGCATCCTTGTGTGTGATACGGTTGATTTTCCGGTAATCTACACACATCCTCATGGTGTTGTCTTTCTTTTTGACTAAGACTAGTGGAGCTGCCCAGGGGCTACAGCTATCCCTGATCACCCCAGCCTCCTTCATGTCTCTAAGCATCCCCTTGGCGTGTTGGTAGTGTGCAGGGGGTACGGGTCGATACCTCTCTTTTATGGGAGGATGGTCTCCCGTGGGGATGTGGTGTTCTACCCCCTTGACTCGCCCGAAGTCTAACGGGTGTTTACTAAACACTCTCTCGTACTCTTGAACCACCCGATAGACTCCCTGTTTCTGGTGTGAGGGAGTGGAGTCAGTACCCAAATGTAGTTGCTGACACCAGTCCTCCATTGTTTTCTTAGAGCCGTTACCTTCCTCCGGGTGAGATGGAGGCAAGGGTTCTACAGATTGTATAGCATTTTGGTTAATGGTATATAATTTGGCTAGCGTGGCATACCGGGGCAGGTACACTTCCCTCTTCCCGATATTGATTATGCGAACGGGCACCCTCCCATGGCGTACATTAACCACCCCCCGTGCTGTCAAGATGGTGGGCCTACTGTCTGAGTAAACTGGTTCTACCATTGCCTGGTAATCTCTACCTCTCAGACCAATAGCTGCCCGGCACCAAATCATCATTTCACTTTTTGGGGGCATGGCAATAGGGAAAGGGTCACACATTCTCACGCTACCAATCTCACCGCCGGAGAGTTCCACCTGTTGCCGTCGCATCAGTGCCCGGATCTCTTTTTGGAGCACTCGCTGCTCGCCGGAGCTGGCGTTCTTGGCAACCTGCTGTAAAAGGAAAATCACCTCTGCAAGACAATTTTCAATTACATTAGTTCCTAGAGTTATCTTTGGGTGACTCTCGTGTTTGTCAATGTCTACAATGATCAGTCCCTGTGCTGCCAGTTCAACTCTACCAATTTTAATGGTCACCTCTTTAAATCCGATCTGTGGCACGGGCTGACCATTGCTGGCGATGATACTCAAGTCGTCGTCAGGGTAGCGGGTAATATCCGAGTCATTCCAGTACTGCTTGAAGAGCACGTACGGGATGGTGGTGACCTGTGACCCGGTGTCCAGTAGGGCACTCATAGGAATGCCATCCAGTACCACTGGTAAGACTGGACGTCCTCCCACATATTTGTCGCGCCAGTTCGATGGGCCTGATGATCTTTTTCCTAGGGGTTGGCCCTCTACCCTAGGTTGTGCCAGTTTAAAGGACAGTACCTTGCCATATGTCCGGGTTGATTGCAGCGGCGGCAGATGGGTTGTCCGTCCTCGTTGTATCGGTCGCTGGGTCTTCCTCTGGCCGGTGGGGTCCTCCTTGGTCGACGCCACGGGATGTCCTCCGGTCCGGATGCCAGCTGGATCTTCCCTGGAGTGGAAACCTGTAAAGACTGCACAGTTCGGGTTAGCGCAGCAACGCTTTTAGCTAGCTCTTGGACCTGATGGTGCAGGTCTGGAGCCGAGTCATTGTTCAAAGCCTGCGCATCAGCTCCCACAGGCCCTGCCGACAAGGGCGCCGCCTCCTGGTGGTAGGTGGTAGTGGGGCGTCTGTGGGTCACAACGCCACCTGGTGCCGGTTCTCGGAGCACCCGGATGGCTCTGTCCTTGAACTGTGCAAATCCCAGATGAGGGTCCTGTAAGGCCATTGCCCGCAACTGGGTTCGGTGGGCATTGCAATATAAACCCTCTATAAATTGTTCAGTTAACAGCCTGTCCTCGTCTCCCACGCCGTCAGGGTCGGTCTGCTTAATGGCTCTCAGGGCCTCTTGTAGGTTCAGGGCATAGTCCCTTATACTCTCATGTGCCCGCTGTTTGCACCCGTAGAATCTAAGCTTGATCTCGGCTGAGGTGCGGGTATCAAAGGTGTCCCTCAGCCGGGTTAGTATCCCTGCGACAGTCCTCCCCCCAGGTGGCCAGGACTTTACCTCCCTTTGGGCTGCCCCGGTTAATTGGGCCACCAGGATGCTTACTTTTTGCTCTTCTGTGAGGGGGTACACCTGGAAGAGGCTATCCAGTTTTTCTCTAAAGTCCTGCAGGGTATGTGACTCCCCTGAGTACTGGGGTAGCCAGGCTGCTCCCGGGATATAGGGCATGGTGAAAGGCATGACCGCAACAGCGGTGGCGCTGGCGGGGGTTGGAGCGGTGAAGCTCTCCTCCGTATCCGACATCCTTCTCCCCCCTAGTGGACCGTGGCCTACCTTGCGATGATCCTCTTCCGTAGGCCGCGGCTCCGCAGTGGATCGTCAGGGTTGAGGACCTTCCGTCGCGCTCCTGTGACGTCGGCGTCTGCTGGGCTCCTTCCAGGACCTTACGCAACGTCCGGACGTGAGGCGGGGCTTCAGTTCTCGCGCGTTTTCGGAGTCCACGCCCCTCTTCTTCCCGCGCGGCGTCCCCAAGATGGCGTCCAACGGCGGGAAAACTCCACGGATGGCGGGAAGAAGGCTGAAGATGGCGCCGGATGGCGGGAATCTTCACCGATGGCGGGAAGAAGGCTGAAGATGGCGCCGGATGGCGGAAATCTTCACCACAGGTAAGTTTTAAAAGTCTCTTTTTCAGGCACGCAGTACCCGGTGGTTGCGGGCACGAAATCCTGCCGACTATGCCAAAAGTTGACACGCCCCTGGGCCTGTGTCGCGCTGCGTTGCGCACGCGGGAGCTTACCCGGAGCCGGATCTGTTGAGGGTTGTAGTCTCGTGGCGGTGATCCGGTCCGTGCCCAGGGAGTCAGACTAAGTGGCGCTGTTTTAGCGGTAGATGTTGGACGACTACGCCACCCGTTGAGTGCAGCCAGGGAGCTGCTGCTGCAGGGCAGACCGCTGAGGCCGGTGGTAGGATTGTGCAGCGTGATAGTATAACCCCCAACGGGAGGGGTATGGCCTCAGGGCAGCCGACGTGGATGATGGGGGTAGCAGGAACCACTCGGAGACGGTACTGTGTAGTTCAGGGTCTTTACTGGTCACAAAGATAGACCCTCCCGGAGTACTGGCTAGCGATTGGGGCCTGGTCAGTCCTTGAGCAGATGGGATCTCCCCTGGCCAGGCGGAGTTGTAGGCCTCCCAAACTAACGATACTCTTCTGGCTACCTTGCTAGAGGCAGGTATAAGTAGCCCACGTCCCTGAGTGTACCGTGTGGTGCTCATGACGCGCCCCCTGGGCCAGTGTTGTTTGGGGGATACCCGGAGCCGGATCAGATGGGGGTTGTAGTCTCCGAGTGGCGGTGACCCCGTCCGTGCCCAGGGTGTCAAGCTCAGTGTGTGGCAGTCCTACAGATGTTGCTGGATGTTCTTTAGTGTCGACTACGCCACCCGTTGATTTGCGGTCACTACGGCCGCCGCTGCAGCAGGGTCCGCTGAGGCTGTTGGTGTGTGTGCAGCTCAGGTAGTATAACCCCCAACGGGAGGGGTATAGCCTCAGGGGGTCAGTTGCAGAGGATGGTGGTAGTGGTGGTGCAGTGAGAGTGGTAATAAGACTCCGAGTCGGGCTGTGCAGTTCAGGGTTTTACTTACTGCTGTTGTTCTGGTCACTCCGGCCTTGAGTGACCACCCGAGCCGCGCTGCGTCCACCAGGTCCTGGACTCGGCCAACCCCCAGGTGATTCTGGAGCGTGGTCCTGAGCTCCCTTTCTGACTTGTCCTTCTCTCTGGCCTTCCCCACCAGGGATCCACCTATGTCCGGCTCCCTCGGGCCTCTTGTTGGTAAAACCCTTGTCTCTGGGTTCCCTGACCCTATGCACGGTTTGCCTTCCGGGTGGATTTAGTGGGTGGTCGTGGCAGATCCTGCCCACGACCTCCGGTCTCTGGCTAAGGATTAGGGCCCTCCTGTCACGGGTGTGTTGCCACGAAGATCGTCACGAGTACACAGCCTGACTTCTCGCAGCTGACTTGTTGGTGCTTTGTGTTTTTTCGGCAGTGAAGGAGTTAATTCTCTCTCTCTCTGGGCTAGCTGAGGTCCAGCCTCGCCCAGCTGCAATCAATGCTTCTTTAGTGAGACTCCTTCATATCCCTGCAGGTCTGTTTGGGAGGTGTCGGTGAAAGCTTTTCATTCAGACTTACAGAGCGGATCGTGGTGTTTGGAGTTGCTGAGATAAGTGTATTTGGAAGTGTTTTTTCCCTTTCCTCGCTTTATCATTTATCTCCTTTCCCGTTGGTGTTCCCTCTGTTGTAGTTGTGTAGAAGTTGTATGCAAGGTGGTTTTGGTTTTTCCCTTGTACTGTCTCGTTCGTCTAAATACTGTGTGTGGGCATATTATTTCTGGTTCCCAATTGTTGTGATCGGGGTCCTTCTCAGGACTAGATTACTGAGGTGCAGGGATCCTCAGGAGGTAGGGGTTACGCTGGCGGCCTGGACCTCTGTACCTTTAACAGTACCTCCAGGTTGAGGGATTAGTCAGGGCCCCAGCTTAGGGTCAGCTTAGGCCCCCTACCTCCAGTATTCTGTGACAGTGTGACATTTTCACCGACCAACTTAATTTTTCTCCAGCTACCATGGATCCAGTAGCCGGTCTAGCTCGGCAGTTGCAGAGTTTGTCCATGGGGCTGGCGGACGTTAGGTCCAAGGTTTTGCATCCTCTGGAGCAAGCCGGACCAGAACCTAAAGTAGCTCTCCCTGACAGGTTCACTGGGGGGCGGGACAAGTTTTTTGTTTTCCGGGAGGCATGCAAATTGTACTTTCGGCTGCGGCCTCGGTTATCGGGCAGCGAAGAACAAAGGGTGGGAATTGTCATCTCGCTCCTACAAGGGGACCCACAATCTTGGGCGTTCTCTCTTCCCCCAAGCTCCCCGGTTCTCCAGTCAGTGGATAGGTTTTTCGCTGCTCTGGGACTCGTATATGATGACCCAGATCGGATCTCCCTTGCTGAGTCTAAGTTACGTAGGATTCAGCAGGGAGATCGTCCGGCGGAGGAATTCTGTTCGGAGTTCCGTAGGTGGGCCACGGACACCCAGTGGAATGACCCGGCTCTTAGGAGCCAGTTTTGTCATGGTTTATCCGACAAATTACAGGATGTGTTGGCACAGTATGACTCTCCCGCGTCACTGGAAGCCGCTATGGCCCTTGCCATTCGCGTTGACAGACGGCTTCGGGAGAGGTGCGGGATAACTCTACCCCCTGTAATGTCTCCACCTCCTACAAGGTCCCCTCATATGGTGGTTCCCCTGGTCAGTCCGGAGGAGCCTATGCAATTAGGAGGGACATCATTTCGGGGAAGGGGACCGGTGGAGCGCCATAAGACAGGAAGGTGTTTCCTCTGCGGGAAAAAGGGACATTTTATTGGGGGGTGTCCATCCCGTCCCTTGCAGAGTAAAGAGTCGTCGAAAAAACTGTTGATCCCAGGTTGTGTGGTGGACGGCAATCTGGGAGTAGGTATTTCGTCCCTAGGTTCTTCTCAGTTTCTCGTACCGGCGGAGGTGGTGGTGGGTGCGAGAACTGAGAGGATATCTGTTCTTCTGGATAGTGGGGCCGGGGCTAATCTGGTTGATGCTCGGTTTGCCCGGGTTCAAGGTATGCGATTGAGTGAGTTGGCTAAACCCATCCCCATATTCTCGATCGATGCCAGGCCTCTCGGTCAGGGAAGTTTTTTGCAAGCTGTGCATGGCGTAAAACTTCAAGTGGGGGCAATACATAAAGAACTGTTGTCTTGCTACGTTTTGGAGGGTCTTCCCACTCCTATAGTGTTGGGCCTTCCTTGGTTAGCTAAGCATAACCCGGTTATTAATTGGCAAACCAGAGAGATAAGCCAATGGAGTAAATTCTGTAATAAAAACTGCATGAACACGGTCATCGGTGCAGTTACTCCTTGGGTCTTACCTCCATTTCTGGCGGACTTTGAGGATGTATTCTCGGAGAATGGGTGTCAGGAACTACCTCCTCATCGCGAGTATGACTGTTCTGTAAAACTGTATGCCAAGTGGGAAAAGTGTGTGTTCGCCGTACAGGAACTCCAGTTTTTAGGCTTCCTGGTTTCAGCGTCCGGTTTTCGTATGGACCCTGGGAAAGTGCGGGCAGTTCTTGAGTGGGATCGGCCGGAGAATCTTAAGGCACTACAACGTTTCCTGGGGTTTGCTAACTATTACCGGAAGTTCATTCGTAATTTCTCGTCCATGGTTAAGCCTCTCACAGACATGACTAAAAAGGGGACGGATTTTTCTAGGTGGTCTGACAAGACTTGTCAAGCATTCTCCTCCTTGAAAAAATGTTTTGCCTCGGCACCCATACTCATTCAACCTGATGCGTCTCAGCCATTCTTTGTAGAGGTAGACGCTTCCGAGGTAGGGGTGGGAGCAGTATTGTCACAGGGTTCGTCCCCTGGTAAGTGGCATCCGTGCGCCTTTTTCTCTAAAAAATTGTCGTCCGCTGAGAGGAATTACGATGTCGGCAATAGGGAACTCTTGGCCATTAAGTTAGCTTTTGAGGAGTGGCGCCATTTTTTGGAGGGGGCAGTTCATCCGGTCACCGTCATCACCGATCACAAGAACCTGCTATATCTGGAGTCCGCGAAACGTCTGAATCCCAGACAAGCTAGGTGGTCATTGTTTTTTACCAGGTTTAATTTCGTCGTTACATATCGTCCTGGGTCTAAAAATGTAAAGGCGGATGCCTTATCTCGTAGTTTCCCTGGGGCCGGGAATACGGACGACCCGATTCCTATTCTTCAGGAGGGGGTGGTGGTTTCGGCAGTATGCTCTGAGCTGGAGGAGGAGATATTGGAGGCTCAGGGGGACGCCCCTGTTGGACCTCCGGGGAGACTGTTCGTTCCAGATCAGTTGCGACAAAAGGTGATCGAGGCACACCATAACTCAGTTTTTGCAGGACACCCGGGGAGTAAAGCAACTGTGGATCTCCTCTCGCGTCGGTTTTGGTGGCCTAACTTACATAAAGAGGTGGTAACTTTTGTCGCGTCCTGTGGGGTTTGTGCGCGCTCTAAGACCTCACATACCCGTCCGTCTGGGGCCCTTTTACCTTTGAAGATCCCGGAGCGTCCTTGGACTCATCTGTCTATGGACTTTATTACGGACCTCCCTCCGTCTTCGGGTAAAACGGTCATACTCGTTGTAGTGGACAGGTTCAGCAAGATGGCACATTTTATCGCTCTTCCGGCTCTCCCTAATGCTAAAACTCTTGCGCAGGTGTTCATTGGGGAGATTGTGAGGCTTCACGGGGTACCCTCCGAGGTGGTGTCTGATCGGGGGTCTCAGTTTGTGTCCAAGTTCTGGAAGGCGTTTTGTGCACGGCGGGGGATGCATTTGTCATTCTCGTCGGCTTTTCATCCTCAGACCAATGGTCAGACGGAACGTATGAACCAGAGCTTGGAGACATATCTCCGGTGTTTTGTGTCAGAGAACCAGGAGGACTGGGCTTCTTTCTTACCTCTGGCAGAGTTTGCTCTCAATAATAGGCGGAGCGAGTCCACTGGTAAGTCCCCGTTTTTTGGGGCATATGGTTTTCACCCCCAGTTTTGTACTTTCAGTAGGGGGGGCTCTTCGGGGGTTCCGGAGGAGGAACGATTTTCCTCATCTCTCGCTTCAGTATGGAGAGGGGTGCTGAAGAATCTGAATACTATGGGGAACCGATACAAACGTATGGCTGATAGGAGGAGAGTGTCTGGTCCGGACCTAAGTGTGAACGATCAGGTATGGTTGTCTACCAGGAATATTAAACTTAAGGTTCCCTCCTGGAAACTGGGTCCCAGGTTCATCGGGCCGTACAGAATCAGTTCTGTTATTAATCCGGTGGCATTCCGTCTTGACCTCCCCCCTACGTTTAAAATTCACAACGTGTTTCACAGATCATTGCTTAAGGTGTATGTGGCGCCGGTGGTACCGTCACCTTTACCTCCCCCTCCTGTGGTTGTCAATGGTAACTTGGAGTTCCAGGTATCGAGGGTCATTGATTCACGCTTTAATCGCCGGTCCCTTCAGTACTTGGTTCATTGGAAGGGGTATGGTCCTGAGGAGAGGATGTGGGTTCCTGCGTCGGATATTAACGCAGACCGATTAGTTCGGGCCTTCCACACGACTCACCCGAATAAACCTGGCCCTGAGGGTCCAGAGGCCCCTCGTAGAAGGGGGGGTACTGTCACGGGTGTGTTGCCACGAAGATCGTCACGAGTACACAGCCTGACTTCTCGCAGCTGACTTGTTGGTGCTTTGTGTTTTTTCGGCAGTGAAGGAGTTAATTCTCTCTCTCTCTGGGCTAGCTGAGGTCCAGCCTCGCCCAGCTGCAATCAATGCTTCTTTAGTGAGACTCCTTCATATCCCTGCAGGTCTGTTTGGGAGGTGTCGGTGAAAGCTTTTCATTCAGACTTACAGAGCGGATCGTGGTGTTTGGAGTTGCTGAGATAAGTGTATTTGGAAGTGTTTTTTTCCCTTTCCTCGCTTTATCATTTATCTCCTTTCCCGTTGGTGTTCCCTCTGTTGTAGTTGTGTAGAAGTTGTATGCAAGGTGGTTTTGGTTTTTCCCTTGTACTGTCTCGTTCGTCTAAATACTGTGTGTGGGCATATTATTTCAGGTTCCCAATTGTTGTGATCGGGGTCCTTCTCAGGACTAGATTACTGAGGTGCAGGGATCCTCAGGAGGTAGGGGTTACGCTGGCGGCCTGGACCTCTGTACCTTTAACAGTACCTCCAGGTTGAGGGATTAGTCAGGGCCCCAGCTTAGGGTCAGCTTAGGCCCCCTACCTCCAGTATTCTGTGACAGTGTGACACCTCCACCAGCTTGGGATCCGGTACCCTTGTGCCAACTCTTCACCCTCTGGTCTAATTTTGGGTTCTTGGAGTTCCCTCTTCTCCCCCTCTGGGTCCTTCTTTCTCCTCTCTCTCTCTCTTGGCCTTGGAGCTGGCTGTTGACTTTCAGACCAAACCTCTACAAAAGACCCTGTCCTAAGATGGTTCCCACCTTATATACTCCCTCTATGTGTGAGCTCAGGTGACCAGCACCCAATGAGCTCCTAGCTTTACCCAGACTGCTCCCCCTATCTGCCCCTACACTACTGGGATGTTCCACCCCCCTCCCACTCCAGCCAGGGACAGACACTGTCGTACCTGCACATTTCTCTAGTGGGAGTACCATTGGTCTGTCCCCCGGAAATGGGATGTGTGTAGTGCATGCAGCCTACTGAGCTCAGTTCCACACTCCATCCTTACCCGGGAGTGGAATTTCACACCTCTGGCTTGAGGTGCAATACCCCTGTAGCAGCCGAATCCTCAGGGTGCTACATTCCCCCCTGGTAAATCACAGCACGCCCTCGGGCTGTAAGAGAATAAACATCCAAACATACAATTTTTTTTTTTTTCATAAACATAAACATAGAAAACATCATATATATATCATCAGCAATAAAACTTTTCATATAAATAACATTCTTGTTCCTCTGGCCACGTTGCAACTTGTGACCGGGTAAAGTGCGACAGTCTCTTTAAGAAAAACAACAGTTTCCTATAAAACCGGTAGGGGGCGCCTTAGGAAGCGCAACTATATACAAGGGGAATATGGCCGCTCTCAGTCCTCGGCCAGGTAATGGGAATAGGGACACATGGGTTAACAGTTCACTCTTGTCCCAACGGGGACATATTTAAAGCAGCAACAGTTCACTGTACCCCGATGGGTAACTATTTACAGTCTCTTTACCGTACTTTAACGACGGCGTCCTCCTGCTCCTCCTTCAGACCCGTCCGGGTCCTCTTGCTCCTCCTCACACCGCAGCTCCTCCTCCGTCAGGCGATGCACATGGAGGGCGTAGGGTCCTTTGGCACACTTGTGCCGGGTGAAGGTGACCTCGTCCCCTACATACAGGTCACGACCTCTGTGTCCCTCCGGCAGATGGCTTTCTACGTCTCTGCGGGTGACAAAGACGTCGCCGGGGGTATGATGGTCTCTTATGAAGCCTCACCCATGCTGCAGGTTGAATTTAATCACAGTCCCGGTGGTACGGGGACCATGAGCTGCACGGGGATCTCTCTTGGTCCGGCTCTTCTGCTCCGCGCTCCTTATCTGTGCTTGCTGTTCCCGGACCCGCCTCTCTCTCCGCTCCTTCTCGAAGACCTCGAGCTGCTGGCGGCAGCACTCTGCACGCTCCGCTGCGGCCGCCCGAGTCTCCTGAGTGAACCCCATGAGGTCTCCTCCGGTGGGGTCCCACTCAAACTGTGCCTCCTCTAGCGGGGGCTGGGTCCTCCTGACGGGCTTCGGAACCGGAATCAGGGGCTCATCTAGGGGTCTTTCTTTCCGGAGTCGGGGATGGTGAAACTCCGGTGGCCACACAAAGGGCTGCCCATCCGGGCACGTGTGCTGGGCAAATAGATCTTCGCCCAGGTGCGGCACTCGAGATGTTGAGGGCGCTTTGATGGTAGCGGCGCCCGGGTTGACCAGGCCTTGCGACCAGGCTTGGGGCACGCTAAAGGAAAAGGGCACCGTAAGAACGGCGGCGCCCGTGGTTACTCGGCCCTGCGACCAGGCTGGTGGCTCCGCGGAGGTAGGGGGCGCTGTTGGAATGGTGGCGCCCGGGTGTACTAGGCCTTGCGACCAGGCCGATGGTATTTCCTGCTTTGCCGCGCTCAGGGTCGAAGCGCGTGACGTCACAGGGGTCGCGGCCGCGGTTTCCGGTTGAGGCCTAGTCTGCGGCGGTGACGATGTAGCGACGGGCACGGCAGGGGGAATTTCGGGCTCTGCGACGGGGAGCTGGGGCAGGCACGCGGTTTCCCGGCTCGGGGTAGAGACGTCCCCTTTACCTGCCTCCATTCGTTCAGCTCCCTTCTCGGCGCCGTCTCCGGCCTTGAGTCCTCCTGCACCATCCTCAGAGGCGGTCTGTCTCCTCGTCTCGGGTGGCGTGCTCCGCTGACGGGTTCCGGTCTGCTGGGCCATCTCACGGCTCCACTCCGTCAGCGTGTCTTGCTGCACCTGAGCCATCCTCCGTGCGAGGCCCTCCAGCGCAGTCTGTGCACACTCCCGGTCTCGGGGGAGCTGTGCTAGGATCTCCACTAAGCCTAGTGGGGTTGTTGCTTGCAGCAGGCTCCTGACCACTGGGTCGGTGCTGCCTGTCTCTCCCTCCATCTCCGGGTACGCTTTCTCCGGACTCCTCTCCAGACTTCTTGTCTCCGGGTGCGCTCTCTCCAGACTGCTCCAGGCGACACCCATCTTTGCTCTCTTGTTCTGTCTCCGCCCACATTGAAGGTGGTCCCGGGGCAACTTTGTGATTGTCAGTTCCAGGGGCAGTTCTCTCACGCTGATGGACACTTCCAGCATCACAGTCTCTGTTGGTGGGCGCGGTTTCCGCTTTTGGCGCCATTCTTCGACCTGGCCCACGATGGGAGGTGGCCTCTTGCCACCCTCTGGCACGCCCATAATGGCGTCCGCTCTTCCAAGGCGGGAAATCTTTGGAAATGGCGGGAAAAAGCTGCAAATGGCGGACAACCGGCGGGAAACGACCTGTAATGGAGTCCGTTGGCGGGGACCCTCCGGAACCGGCGGGAGACTTCTTTTTAAGGTAACGGTGAACTTCTCTTCAGGCACGCAGTACCCGGTTGTTGCGGGCACGTTATCCTGCCGACTACGCCAAAGTTGACGCGCCCCCTGGGCCAGTGTTGTTTGGGGGATACCCGGAGCCGGATCAGATGGGGGTTGTAGTCTCCGAGTGGCGGTGACCCGGTCCGTGCCCAGGGTGTCAAGCTCAGTGTGTGGCAGTCCTACAGATGTTGCTGGATGTTCTTTAGTGTCGACTACGCCACCCGTTGATTTGCGGTCACTACGGCCGCCGCTGCAGCAGGGTCCGCTGAGGCTGGTGGTGTGTGTGCAGCTCAGGTAGTATAACCCCCAACGGGAGGGGTATAGCCTCAGGGGGTCAGTTGCAGAGGATGGTGGTAGTGGTGGTGCAGTGAGAGTGGTAATAAGACTCCGAGTCGGGCTGTGCAGTTCAGGGTTTTACTTACTGCTGTTGTTCTGGTCACTCCGGCCTTGAGTGACCACCCGAGCCGTGCTGCGTCCACCAGGTCCTGGACTCGGCCAACCCCCAGGTGATTCTGGAGCGTGGTCCTGAGCTCCCTTTCTGACTTGTCCTTCTCTCTGGCCTTCCCCACCAGGGATCCACCTATGTCCGGCTCCCTCGGGCCTCTTGTTGGTAAAACCCTTGTCTCTGGGTTCCCTGACCCTATGCACGGTTTGCCTTCCGGGTGGATTTAGTGGGTGGTCGTGGCAGATCCTGCCCACGACCTCCGGTCTCTGGCTAAGGATTAGGGCCCTCCACCAGCTTGGGATCCGGTACCCTTGTGCCAACTCTTCACCCTCTGGTCTAATTTTGGGTTCTTGGAGTTCCCTCTTCTCCCCCTCTGGGTCCTTCTTTCTCCTCTCTCTCTCTCTTGGCCTTGGAGCTGGCTGTTGACTTTCAGACCAAACCTCTACAAAAGACCCTGTCCTAAGATGGTTCCCACCTTATATACTCCCTCTATGTGTGAGCTCAGGTGACCAGCACCCAATGAGCTCCTAGCTTTACCCAGACTGCTCCCGTTATCTGCCCCTACACTACTGGGATGTTCCACCCCCCTCCCACTCCAGCCAGGGACAGACACTGTCGTACCTGCACATTTCTCTAGTGGGAGTACCATTGGTCTGTCCCCCGGAAATGGGATGTGTGTAGTGCATGCAGCCTACTGAGCTCAGTTCCACACTCCATCCTTACCCGGGAGTGGAATATCACACCTCTGGCTTGAGGTGCAATACCCCTGTAGCAGCCGAATCCTCAGGGTGCTACACTCACCCGTATGGCCGGTGACTCGGGGCCTTCGGGTTTCTGGGCCAGAGGACCTGCAATCCCCTGCCGGTCGGTTTCTGCTGCTGGATAGGAGTTAGTCCCCACAGCCTCGGACTCCGGTGATCACTTCTCAGTCAGGGCGAGCTCTGCAGCTGCCAGCCCCTGACTCCTTGTAACACTGCTCCCACAGAGCTCCTGTTGTTTCTTCCTATATTTGCTTCTTTTCTCTGCTTCTTCTCTACTCCTCACCCTGCCTCAGCCCTAGTTTTATATAGGGGAAGTTCTTCCCCTCCCAGGACTGGGCAGGAGGTGTGTCATGCACAGGATCCCTGACCAAGAGACCTCCCACCTGCTCTCAGACGTAATATCTCTATCACTGTGGCAACCAGACCCCTGGGGTGTCACACATAAAGAAAAAATAGTTTTTGCTTTTTGAATGCTTCATACAAATGTTAAAAGTCCCCAATTGCAGAGTGCAGAAGACTACACAGCAGATAATATCACATTCATCATACTCAATGAAGATCTTCATCATGCTGCAAAGTTGGCATAAAGTCAGAGAAGACAGATATGAAGGTTCGTGGTAGAAACACAGAAGAAAGCAACAGAAACCTCATGAATAGGAGCATTTAAAAAAAGACTAAAAATGAAAATGTTAGTAGATGGCGACATAAATCTTCTGCACTGACTGTTGTCAGGTTTAGTGAGACATAAAAAAAAAGCAAGAATAAAGATAAAAATAAATAAATTATAATTGCATGTAAGTTTCTGTTCTTGTGAAAACATTTGTCCTCTGTAATGTCCCCTATAAATGGAAACTTGTAACATGAAATGTTTTGTATGTGACGATGAGAAGATATTGGGGGCCGCCATCCTCGGCCCCCGACGCTCGTGTCGCACTCAATGTTTTCCGAGGTTTTCATGTTCCTAAGTAAAGAGTCTCTCGCTATTCTCTGCACTGAAGTTGTCATCTGATCCCGACCTAAAAATCAGCTTAAATCATTTGTAAGATAGTTTTCCATATTAGTAAAGTCCTGACAGTGTAATAAGAGGCTCAGTGATTTCTACATTTTGCCACAAATTGCCACATTTACTACATAAATCCACTCAATCAGCGCCGCGATATATCAGCGATGTAACAAGACACGATACGTGTAATCAGGAGGCGCCCGGGGCTGCGCATCTAAATCCATTTTTCTTTCTGTGGTTTCTGCCGATGAATTTGGGAATATACAGAATCTGGGCGCTGCACTCTCATTATCATCATAGTAATTGCATGTATCTTTTTACTGGTAAATATTGTATATTATTATACATCTGTCTGATTGGAGACCCAGCTCCGTGTACATGGATCTAATGGCACCACGATGTAACCAGCAGATAATAAACCTCATGAGTTTACTACGAGCATGTGACATTGGACATTACCACTTGAAAAAATCTCCCAGTTATGTAATGTTACATTGATGACATCCCTGTGGTAGACCAACGATTGCTGGGCTTGAACACCGCAGAAAAGACATACAATAATATCTTAGATTTTCCAGCTGTTTCAATGATGCGATATTCATTCTATTACTAGTGATGAGCGAGCATGCTCGCTACTGCTCGGTGCTCGCCCATCTCACTGCTCGAGATGCTCGGCGCTCGGCGAGTTTTTCCGTGTTGCTCGGGCGGATGCTCAGGTCTCCTCCCTGCATGTTTGGCGCTCTTTAGAGAGCCAATGAACATGCAGGGATTGCCTGCCACTCACTGTAATGTAGTAGCCATGTTGGTTGTGGCATTACAGTGATTGGCTGGCCGCACAGCGTCATCAGGTGTATATCAGACCTGGCGCCGCCATGCTCGTCACAGTCACTCCGGATCAGACAGTGTAGGAAGCGCTGCTGCTGTGTCAGGGAGAGATTTGCTTGTGTATTAGGTAGTGTAGGGAGAAAAACCGTACATTACACATATCCATCTCAACAAACAGTCCTTCTGAGGACTAATCCATCTGCAGAGATATCAGGCAGGCAGGGTATATAGCAGACTGCAGTGCATATAGCACAAGAGGCTCCATTCCAGTTCTGCCTTCTGCTGCTGTTAGATATTTCTATACTAAGGCCCAGGTCTCAGGGGCCAGGAATACTTTTCTTTGGATATTAATTCTCATTATTTGCTTAAAAAGCAATCCAGAGAACACCGTTTTTCTGCGCCATTTGCTTGTTGGCACTGCAGAATACAGCCAGGTCCTTTCCATATTACGGCGCTAGAAATCCAGCTATTTAAAACTGTGTTTTCTCCGTCACACGGATCACATATACGTTTTCAGAAAATACTGCCATTTCTGGCCTCCATTAAAAAATTTTTTCAGTGTGTCAGTGAAGCAATTCACCGCAGTTTGCTGTTCAAACTACTTACCTACAGGCCAGGTATTTAATACTGTGTTTTCTCCGTCACACGGATCACATATAAGTTCGCTCCAAACTCAGTCATTTGTAGTGAGCGTGGAAGATACTGTCCTCCATTTAAAATGGGCAAGGCACGTGGCAAGGGACGGGGAACTGGACGTGATGGTGATGGTGCATGCAGAGGCCAAGGACAAGGCTGTGGGCAAGCTGAAATTGTGCCACAACAAACACCCACATCTTCTCGCCTGACCTTCCTGTCCCAATTCCTAGGGGACAGCAGCACACCACTATTGAACCCAGAGCAGTGAGAAAAGGTTGTTGGTTGGATAGCAGATAATGCTTCCAGTCACTTAGCCACCACCACCACCACCCTGTCTTCCACACGGTCAAGTCTCAGTAGCCGTGAGTCTGGACCGCATATTCCTCACCCTGAACCTCCTTCCTCCCACCATACCGAGTGCCCAGAGACAACTGATCCCACACTTGGACACTCTGAAGAGCTGTTCACTTTTCCATTTATAGATTTGGGCCTCTCGCCCGGTCCACTTGAAGTGGGTCAAGAGGAGATCGCGTGTAGCGATGGCCAAATATTTGAGCAGCCACGGTCACATGAAGGCGACGGTGAGAAAGTGTCACAAGAGGTGGATGATGATGAGACACAATTGCCAGAAAGTCAGGAGGAGGACCAGGGTGCAGAAGTGGAAGACGAGGTGGTGGATGATATAGTAACTGACCCAACCTGGAAGGAGGACATGCAGAGCTAGGACAGCAGCACACAGGGGGAGGGAGGCAGAGCACCCCAACAGGCAGGAAGAAGCAGTGTGGTGGCCGCAGACAGAAGGCAGGCAACTGTTCCCCATATCACCAACACGAAGGAAGTTGCCAGTACAATTGTTAGGTCTTCCCGAGTCTGGTTGTTTTTTAAAGACTCTGCCGATAACCCCAAAAAGGCCATTTGCACCACCTGCCAGGCCAGCATCAGCATGGGTGTCAAAACGACCAGCCTGACCACCACCAGCATGATCAGGCACATGGCAGCAAAGCACCCGACTTTGTGGGCCGAACCCCAGAGTCCAGGAACAGTGTCTGCAGGTGGTACCATTGCTTCTTCCGTTGTTGTGCATGCAAGTCAACCCCCTGTCCATGGCGCATGTGAAGATGTCTCCTGCCCTGCACCTGTCGTTGCGCACTCTCAAGTAGCAGCATCAGGAAGCACGTCCATGTCCTTGTCCCAGCTCAGCGTTCAGTTGTCCATACCCCAGTCCTTGGAACGCAAGCGAAAATATGCAGCCAACGCCCCACAGGCCACCCTACTAAATTTCACGACTGCTTGCGCTCGAAATGTTGCCTTTTAGGCTCATGGAGACGGAAGCATTCCGCATCCTGATGGCGGCGGCCGTCCCTCGGTACTCAGTCCCCAGCCGCCACTATTTCTCCCGGTGTGCCGTCCCCACATTACACAAGCACGTGTCCCAAAACATTAGCCATGCCTTCAACAACGCAGTTACCGGGAAAGTCCACCTAACCACGGACACGTGGACAAGTGCTTGTGGGCAGGGACGGTACATCTCGCTGACGGCACACTGGGTTAACATAGTGGAAGCCGGGACCCAGTCGGACCTTGGGTCGGAACACGTCCTCCCGACGCCAAGGATTGCGGACCCTAGGTCAATCAGGGTTGCCCCCACAGTCTATAGCTCCTGCACCTCATCCTCCTCAGCCTCCTCCTCCTCTTCAGCCTCCATCTCGGAAATGACCACATCAGTCACAAGCTCGAAGCACTGCAGCACTGCCTCGGCCAAGTGGCAACAGGCTGTGCTGAAGTTAATATGCTTAGGTGACAAACTGCACAATTCTGAAGAGTTGTGTACTGCTCTAAAAGAGCAGGCAGATCTGTGGCTCACACCGCTGAACCTACAGCCAGGCATGGTCGTGTGTGACAATGGCCGGAACCTGGTGGCGGCTCTGAGGCGAGGCGAGCTCACACACATACCATGCTTGGCCCATGTGCTTAACCTCGTGGTTCAGCAGTTTCTCAAATCCTACCCAGAGCTGCCGAATCTGCTTGTTAAAGTACGCCGCCTGTGTGCCCATTTTAGAAAGTCGCCTACAGCTTCCGCCGCCCTTGCCGTGTTTCAGCAGCGTTTGCAGCTTACGGCTCACAGACTGGTGTGTGATGTCTCCACGTGTTGGAACTCTACACTGCAGATGTTGGGAAGGATTTGTGAGCAGTAGAGGGCAGTTGTTGAGTACCAGCATCAACAAGGCCGTCGGTATTCAGTTCAGACTCCACATATAAGACCTCAGGAGTGGACATGGATGTCAGACATATGTGCTATCCTCCAAAACTTTGAGGACTCCACCAAGATGGTGAGCGGCGATGATGCCATAATTAGCGTCACCATCCCGCTTCTCTGTCTTCTGAAACACTCTCTGCTCACAATCAAAGAGGATGCATTGCAGGCGGAGCACAATGAGATGGAGCAAGGAACCATGCAGGGTGATTACACACAGCCCAGCCTCATCTCATCCCAACGTGGATTGGGTGACAATGAGGAAGAGGAGGAGGAGGAAGGACAGGAGCTAGTTTCATGCACTATAGACGGTACTACCTGCACAGCTGTCATACCGTCTGTTCAGCGTGGATAGCCAGAGGACAGAGAGGAGGAGGAGGAGAGCATGGTCAGTCATCCTCTTGGTGAGGACACGGAAGTATTGCCTGTTAGTGGTCTGGCACGCATGGCTGAGTTTATGTTACGTTGCCTTTCTCATGACCCTCGCGTTCTCAGAATTTTGGCTGACAGTCATTACTGGTTGGTGACACTTCTAGACCCACGCTACAAGGAGAACTTTATATCTCTTATTCCTGAGGCGGACAGTTCTACAAAAATGGGGCAGTACCAGAAGGCCCTTGTTGCGGAACTATTAAAAAAAATTCCCATCTGAAAACACTGGCGGCAGAGGGCACACTTCGTTGGACAACCAAGGAGTACAGGCAAGAGAGACACAAATTCAATCCAGCAGAGGCAGGGGAACACTGTCAAAGTTCTGGGAGAGTTTTCTCAGCCCCTCCCATCGCACAGGCCCTGAGGCGCGGGGTACTCTCACAAGGAGTGCAAAGTTTGGGAAGATGTTGAGGGGGTACCTTGCTGACCGTACCAACGTCCTCCGTGATTCCTCTGCGCCTTATAATTATTGGGTATCCAAACTGGAGACGTGGAATGACCTGGCTCTCTATGCCTCGGAGGTCCTGGCCTGCCCTTCCGCCAGCGTTTTATCAGAGCGGGTTTTTAGTGCCCCTGGTGGAATTATAACTGATAAGCGCATCCGCCTGTCAACTGAAAATGCTGACAGGCTGCCTCTTATAAAAATGAACAAGGGCTGGATTGGGCCAGACTCAAATCCAGTGTCTTTTCTTGAGAGGTGTATTCCCATGCACCTCTTCACACCCACACATGGGTATACGCTTCCTGATTTTGGCTATTTGCTCTTGTCCTCCTCCTTCTCCTCATCCTCCACCACCATATCACCAGGGTGACCGTGGTCCGTGATGCAACACCCACATAATTTTTTTAAAGGGTGTTTATGATGCCTGTAAAAAACATTTTTTATACAGTATGTTCATGTATACCCCCCAGGGGTAAATGTTTGTCAGCCCATACAGTTAGTGCATAGGCATTACAAGTACAAGAAGCCCGCTCCTTTCTGATGGGAACATTTTTTTATGAGGCCCTCCTCCACGTCTCTTCCAAGGGGCATTGGAGTGCCTCCAAATTTTTGGCAACCCTTGCATTCACTGCATAGGCCAGCACTATGGGATACTCTCTCCTTTCTTACTGTGGGCCTGCTCTATGTCTCTTTAAATTCTTAGTGGGGTTTTTCCTTAAATTGTTCAGCCGTTGGACTCACTGCATACCCTATAGCAGACTCTCTCCTTTCTAATGGGAACATGTTGTACTCATTACTGTGGCCCTGCTCTATTTGTCTTTCAGAGTCCCTCCATCATCAATGAAGCAGGATGTGTCTGATGATGTGTCACACACCACATTGCCAGATAAGGTTGTAAAATGTTAAAATGACATTTCTCGGTGAATGCATTTGTCTTAAATAATAACGTAAAAAAAACAAACAGTAGATCTTTCTTTAGTATAAAAACAGAGTCGCCAATGTAACCTCAATGTAATCACATTGTTCAGCTCCTGCACCTCCTCCTCCATCTCCGAAATGACGACATCAGTCACAAGCTGACAGCACTGCAGCACTGCCTTGGCCAAGCGGCAACAGGCTGTGCTGAAGATAACATGCTTAAAGCTTAGGTGACAAACCGCCCAGCACTGCAGAGTTGTTGAAAGCTGTAACACAGCAGCCTGATCTGTGGCTCTCACCGGTGAACATACAGCCAGGCATGGTCATGTGTGACAATGGGCGGAACCTGGTGACGGAGAAATGACAGCCGGAGTAGATACTGTTTCTCTCTATGCCAGTCCTTTCACCGAGCTAAAGAATATGGCTGTGGTGAAATACAACTCCCACTGAGAAGCTGTTTCAGATTGAAAAACATTGTGCCCACCAGAGGATTTGATTCTGAGGGCTCACCTTTCTCTCCCACTCAAGATCCCCATAGCAGCTGCAAAGTTAGTGATATCATGAACTCTCCTGATGTAGAAGCCAGGGCACACCAAAGGATTCTCTGGTGGTACCGCCCAACCCTGCTGAGAAGCAATCCTGGCTAAGAAAAGTGTGTGGGAAGGTTCCCGGACACTCTATGGCTGCTTTTTTACTGAGGTGGAAACCCACGCAAACATGGTGAGAACATACATAGTCCTTGCAGATGTTGTCCTTGCTGGGATTTGAACCCAGGATCCCAGCGCTGCAAGTCTTCAGTGCTAACCACTGATCCAATGTGCTGCCGTTCACCCTCTAATATCTAACAGGCTGGAGAAACTTGCACCTACTGCCACTCTATCTTCAGCTCCTTTGTGAGAAACTAATGTATTTGGGCAGCCACTCAGTCTACCAAATAAAATTCCTGAGAAGGAAATTGGGGATGGCTTCGCTACTGTTACTGGGGGCAGTGCTAATACCATGGCGTCGTACCATAGTTTACTGGAATTATTCCAGGCTGGCAAGCAAATTCCCACAGAAAAGTACCAGCAGTAATGTTCAGGGACCCGCGCTTGTAGAAGGCGGAGACAACACCGGGAGAAATAGTGACGGCTGGGGACCGAGTATGGACACGAGGCATGAGGTTGTGAAAAGCTTCTGCCTCCACGAGTCTAAAAGGCCACATTTCAAGTGCAAGCAGCTGCCCAGAAGTCTGGCAGTTTAGTATTGCAGCCTGTGGGTGAGTGGCTGGCTGCATACTTGCGCTTGCATTCCAAGTAACAGAAAACTAAGCAGATAATGGCCTCTATCATCATCATGGCCTCACCTTGGCACTATGAACTCTCCTGAAGGAGAAGCCAGGGCCCTCCGGAGGAGTCTCCAGTTTTCTGGTGGGTCCGTCCAACCCTGCCAAGAAACAGCCCTGGCTAATAAAAGTTTGGGGAAGGTTCCTGGACACTCTATAGCTGTTTTTTTTAATGTGGATCGGCCATGCTTATGCATCTTATTTCTCAAACTGCATTGCAGATCAGGCCATTGCCCAACTCTGTAGTCATGAAAGTAAATGCGCAAAGAAAGATATTTGTGTGTCAAAGCACCACCGAGAAGTGCGAGCTGATGTTGGGCGAGCTACCATTGCTTCTGCAAAAGCAGCTTTAGAGGACTTCCTGGGAGAAATGACACCCAGAGTAGATACGGTTTCCCTCTATGCCAGTCCTTTTACCGAGCTAAAGAATATGGCTGTGGTGAAATACAACTCTCAGCAAAAAAAAGCTGTGGACTGGCTCCGTACCGTCCCTGGCCACATTCACCTGTCCACGTGTTTGTGGTTAGGCGGTCCTTCCCAGTAAGTGCACTGGGGAGGGCAAGGGTAATGTTGTGGGGCCCAGGCTTGTGGAAGGCGGAGACGACACCGGGACAAATAGTGGCGGCTGGGGACCGAGTATGGATACTCAGTCGCCGCTGCCATAAAAGGCCACATTTCAAGTGCAAGCAGCTGTCAAAAATTTGGCAGTATAGTATTGCAGCTTGTGGGTTGGTGGCTGGCTGCATACTTGCGTTTGCATTCCAAGGAATGGGGTAGGGACAACTGAACGATGCGCTGGGACAAGGACGTGGATGGTGATTGTGACAAGTCTGCAACGACAGGTGCATGGCGGGAGGCATCTTCGCATGCGCCAAGGATCACTTATGATGGGCACACTTTTAGGCAGTGACCTGGGAGTCAGAGATGCTTCCAGAGGTCTTCCCCATGCTGTTCCCATGTCTGTTCAGCACTGTATGCATGTGTCACACAGCACATGGCCAGATAAGATTGTAAAATGTTAAAATGACATTTCCTGGTGAATGCATTTGTCTTGGTTGAAAGCAATGCAAAAGTGCAGAAACGCATCAAAAACGCTACGTGTGAGCATAGCCCAAGGTGTGGAGGAGTATTTTTGTTTTTGGTTATTTATTTTGCCTTATATACAAGTCATTACCCTGGATAGGATGTTCCTTAACATATCTCCCAGGAAAATCCATTTTGTTTTTGTTTTTGTATCTTTTATTGTGAGTTCGTAAAAGTGGCGTAATACTCAGACAATGTTGTTGACAGCAGTGATCTGGGAGTCAGAGATGCTTCCAGGGGTCTTCCCCATGCTGTTCCCATGTCATTTGAGCACTGTTCCCATCGATTTGGGCAATTTTTAGGCCCTCTGCAGACTGCCGGGGGGAGCCGCCTGAAAAATGCTCGAGTTTCCCATAGACTTACATTGGGCTCATTGCTCGGGTCAAGCACCCGAGTATTCCAATGTGCTCAACCCGAGCAACGAGTACCTGAGCATTTTAGTGCTCCTCATCACTATATATAAATCATTAAATTAAAGGGAGTGCCATGTCCTCAAGGTGCAGGAAGGTCCTGTAATGTTACAGTTGTAAGATATCCCAGGGCTAGGGGCTCCTTCCCTGTCCCTAGCGCTAGGGGCGCCCTAGCTATCCCTGCTCCCCGGATTACTTCTAATGGTGAAGACACCGGGGCCACGTACCTTGCTGAGCTTCTGAAACAGCCCTTATCTATCCTTACCCCCACCCAGGGAAGTGGGGAGCAGTTATATATGTGAATACACAAACCAGACTAACAAGGGAAGATGTACAGGGATAAATGAAAATACCAGTCATAAAAATATGCACTCACAAACAGTGGAACACTGGGAAGTAAAAGGAAGGAAAAACCAAATAGGAGAGGATGAGGATTTGCACACAGACAAATCACCAAGCAACAGTCTTTAGAACAACACTCCAAATGCCTCCTCAAACAACAAACACCTCCAACTCCAGAACCAGGCAGTATAAAACTAACACTGGCAATCCTGATTGCCAGGGGCAAGTATATATAGCGGAAAGGAGAGACCAACACTGAACAGCTGAGACCATCAAAGCAGGAAAGCTTCAGAGACCCTCAACTAGACAGATTAACCCCTGCACTGCTAGCAGAAACCTGCACCATTTAATATGATGGTAATGTGCTTCTATTCGGTGCAGGAGTATGTGAAATCAGACACTGTGGTCTTCTGGCCCCTCTCTGTTGCGGTAAACCTGTGACAGGTCCAATGTTCCTTTATGCATCACTCTCCATTGAAGAAGGAGAAAGCAGCACTGGGTTGTTTTTATAACTCCCACTTTTTGTAACTCACCAGGAATTAGCGAATGTTACCATTGGACTCCCAATTCAGTCATTAGGTGAGGCTGCCGATTGTTGGACCCACACCTATGTGTGGATGGAAATACTCTTTCAACTTTTTGTGAAAGTTGCTCAATCCGTACATACGCCATGCAGGCATAATGTAAATGCTCTGTGCAGGCATAATGTAAATGCTCTGTGCATGCAAAATGTAAATGCTCTCTGCAGACATAATGTAAATGCCCTGCGCAAGCATATGCTCTGTGCAGGCTTAAAGGGAACCTGTCATGTCATTTGTATCATGTAAACTGTCACCATGTCATAATTAGTGATGCAATGTGCATCACTAACATGCTTTTTTAATGAAAATCGGTGCTATAATCATATGTCAAAACCACCTTATATAGTTATATCTTACTTGCTCGTTCAATCATAGGGGTGTTCGTCACTACATTCAGTCGTGGTGGTCGTCACCCACTCAGTTTGAATTTTGTCCCAGTGTTTGTGGCAACGTCACCTGAATCCTTGCAATCAAATCCTGTGCTTGCGCACTGTTTAGTCTGAGCCACGCTTGCGCAGTGTGTGTGCCATAATCCGTACAATGTGTATTTTTAAGCTGCGCTTGCGCATTGACCATCGGCTCCCCGCATGTGCGCCGTGACGAGTGGCTCCCTGCGTGTGCGCCGTGACGAGTGGCTCCCTGCGTGTGCGCCGTGACGAGTGGCTCCCTGCGTGTGCGCCGTGACGAGTGGCTCCCTGCGTGTGCGCCGTGACGAGTGGCTCCCTGCGTGTGCGCCGTGACGAGTGGCTCCCTGCGTGTGCGCAGTGAAGCTGTGAACTAAAGCTGCAGGAGATGAGAAGTTCCACACTCCAAAGATGATGCAAGTAGTTATTATTACGCATTTCAGGCTTGGCCTAAACCCTTTTTCAAATATAAGACAATTGGGCATTAGCTTTTCTAATTATTAGGAGCAGTGCACGAGACTCCCTGGGTGTTGAATCTCCCTTCTTGCAGCCTCATCTCCACTTCCAATGTCAAATCGAGCAGAAGATTATACCTTCACAATCCCATAAGGGAGAATTCACATCTCCAAGATCCTATCCCAGTATATAGTAGGTGTAATAATAATAATATTAGCAAATACCTCCAATTAGAAATGTAGTATAATTCTTCTTATTCGTTATGTTGCTTACCCCATGTGCAGGGCATTGCAGGACCTTAGGTAGCCATGGTTCTGACCACTCATATAGTGATAGTTATACTCATGGATACCTAAGCTACTGCAATGCCCTGCACATGGGGTAAGCGGCATAGCTAATCAGAAGAACTATATACTACTTTTCTAATTGGAGGTATTTGCTAATATTATTAATCTTAAACTTATTACATGTTGGAATAGGATCTTGGAGACGGGAATATTTCTTTAATTGTACATTTTTTGGCTAGGGGCTGTGGAGGGCTTTATCATATTACCTGACCATAGATTGCGGTATTACAATGCTGTATCACATTATAATGAATGTGGCCGTATCGTGACTAACAAGGAGACACAACCGTGACGCACAAATCCAAGAAAGCGGATGGACTTCTTGTGACTTCCAGATGAGGCGACTTGCGACACGACCACATTGACTTTGTTGCGGTGTTTGGCCATGGTCACACTTAGCACTGATTTTACTTATCTTTTTTTGAACTGGAAAATATTCAAAAATAAAACAGAATTTTCAAACATTGATATTGAAAATTTCATTTTTTTTTTTTCCTCCACAGAATTTGCCATTTTCTCTATCATTGTGTAATATTTGTAATGATACTTTGTTTTACAATAATATTCCTTATGTCATTGACAAATGTTTCATTTTCCTTTTGTTGCATAAATATTAGCTCCTTGTTTCCTTCCTGCAGGCGTCTTCTGTACATGGAGGATGCATCACTTCCTACAGTTTCAGGATTGATAATTCCCCCAGGAGGACACAACACCAGTGAACACGTCGGTGTGAAATATGACTGCATTGTCCAGGAGCCGCTATGTATATGAGCCCTTCTGTCATTAATCTGTGGGATCGCTGCCCCCCTGCCGGACCCCAGAATTGCGTCAATCACTGATACTTGTAATGTTGACATTATCCAGCTCCTGAAAATAGCAGCGGTGACCTCGGCGATAACCACATTATCAGTGCCGTCCGCCAGCCCCACACAACCGCCTGCTAGTAAAGCAGCTTCTTCTATCAGCGGGGGCCATGGGGTCACTGCTCTTATAGAGAGGAGTGCACTCCCCATGGGGAAAGAGATGGCCTCATATAACTATAGTCACAGAGGTCGGCTGCCGATATCAACGGGTTTGGCCGACGGTCTAATGTGTACGGGGGCAACGGACAACTGATCAGGGCAGATGCCGATCGGTCTTGGTTCTCCCGGAGACGAGCCGCCATCGCAGATGTGTGTCATGGTTCTGTCATAAAGAACCCAGGTCCGCTCAGCTGAACGACGCTACTGTGTATGGGAGAGATGGCCAAGATGGCCACTGGCTGCACGACCACCTGAAGCATCATCCAGCCGGCAGCCATCTGACGTGTATGGCCGACGTTAGTCCACATTTGGGCGCAATCTATTTGCATTTGATACAAGAGAATCCGAAGTAGAGTTCTGCCGGCCCGACCACAACGCCATGGAAGATACAGACAAGATGGTAGCCACAGGAACAACAGTAATGCTGCACTTACACAACGCTCGTGTCACAGCTGCCGTATAAACAGCCCAATCAACTAGCACAATGCTAATCAGGTGAAATGATCTTCTGTGCAAATAAATGATCGATCTCAGTGGTGCATTGTTCTGTATAACGGGACTCGCTCTGCCGAGAACCATGGCCACCTGTGTGCACGGAGCGATCTACTGCAGATCTACAGATCACTTAGCCTGCACGGAGCGATCTACTACAGGTCCGCAGATCAATGAGCCTGCACGGAGCGATCTACTGCAGATCTCCAGATCATTTAGCCTGCACGGAGCGATCTACTACAGGTCCGCAGATCACTTAGCCAGCACAGAGCGATCTACTACAGGTCCGCAGATCACTGAGCCTGCATGGAGTGATCTACTACAGGTCCGCAGATCACTGAGCCTGCACGTAGCGATCTACTACAGATCTGGAGATCACTTAGCTTGCACGGAGCGATCTACTACAGATCTGAAGATCACTTAGCCTGCACGGAGCGATCTACTACAGGTCCGCAGATCACTTAGCCTGCACGGAGCAATCTACTACGGATTTGCAGATCACTTAGCCTGCACGGAGCGATGTACTACAGGTCCAGAGATCACTGAGCCTGCACGGAGCGATCTACTACAGGTCCACAGATCACTGAGCCTGCATGGAGCGATCTACTACAGGTCTGCACATCACTTAGTCTGCACAGAGCGATCTACTAAAGATCTCCAGATCACTTTGCCTGCACGGAGCGATCTACTACAGATCTGCAGATCACTTAGCCTGCACGGAGCGACCTACTAAAGGTCTGCAGATCACTTAGCCTGCACGGAGCGATCTACTACAGGTCCGCAGATCAATGAGCCTGCACGGAGCGATCTACTGCAGATCTCCAGATCATTTAGCCTGCACGGAGCGATCTACTACAGGTCCGCAGATCACTTAGCCAGCACAGAGCGATCTACTACAGGTCCGCAGATCACTGAGCCTGCATGGAGCGATCTACTACAGGTCCGCAGATCACTGAGCCTGCACGTAGCGATCTACTACAGATCTGGAGATCACTTAGCCTGCACGGAGCGATCTACTACAGATCTGAAGATCACTTAGCCTGCACGGAGCGATCTACTACAGGTCCGCAGATCACTTAGCCTGCACGGAGCAATCTACTACGGATTTGCAGATCACTTAGCCTGCACGGAGCGATGTACTACAGGTCCAGAGATCACTGAGCCTGCACGGAGCGATCTACTACACGTCCACAGATCACTGAGCCTGCATGGAGCGATCTACTACAGGTCTGCACATCACTTAGTCTGCACAGAGCGATCTACTAAAGATCTCCAGATCACTTTGCCTGCACGGAGCGATCTACTACAGATCTGCAGATCACTTAGCCTGCACGGAGCGACCTACTAAAGGTCTGCAGATCACTTAGCCTGCACAGAGCGATCTACTACAGATCTGGAGATCACTTAGCCTACACAGACCGATCTACTACAGATCTGCAGATCACTTAGCCTGCACAGAGCGATCTACTACAGATATGGAGAACACTTAGCCTGCACAGAGCGATCTACTACAGATCTGCAGATCACTTAGCCTGCACGGAGCGATCTACTACAGATTTGGATATCACTTAGCCTACACAGGGCGATCTACTACAGATCTGGAGATCACTTAGCCTGCACGGAGCGATCTACTGAAGGATTTGGGAATGTTTAGCTTGCAAAAAAGAAGACTGAGAGGAGACTTAATAGCTGTCTACAAATATGTCAAGGGCTGTCACATTGTAGAAGGATCATCTTTATTCTCATTTGCACAAGGAAAGACTAGAAGTAATGGGATGAAACTAAATGGGAGGAGACACAGATTAGATATTAGAAAAAACTTTTTGACAGTTAGGGTGATTAATGAGTGGAACAGGCTGCCACGAGAGGTGGTGAGTTCCCCTTCAATGGACGTCTTCAAACAGAGGCTGGACAGACATCTGTCTGAGATGATCTAGTGAATCCTGCTTTGAGCAGGGGGTTGGACCAGATGACCCAGGAGGTCCCTTCTAACTCTACCATTCTATGATTCTATGATTCTATGATTCTATGATACTACAGGTCCACAGATCACTGAGCCTGCACGGAGCGATCTACTACAGATCTGGAGATCACTTAGCCTGCACAGAGCGATCTACTAAAGATCTCCAGATCACTTACCTGCACAGCGCCATCTACTACAGATCTGCAGATCACTTAGCCTGCACGGAGCGATCTACTACAGATATGCAGATCATTTAGCATGCATGGAGTGATCTACTACAGGTCCACAGATCACTGAGCCTGCATGGAGCGATCTACTACAGGTCTGCACATCACTTAGCCTGCACGGAGCGATATACTACAGATCTGAAGATCACTTAGCCTGCACGGAGCGATCAACTACAGGTCCGCAGATCACTGAGCCTGCATGGAGCGATCTACTTCAGGTCCGCAGAACACTGAGCCTGCACAGAGTGATCTACTACAGGTCTGAAGATCACTTAGCCTGCACGGAGCGATCTACTACAGGTCCGCAGATCACTTAGCCTGCACGGAGCAATCTTCTACGGATTTGCAGATCACTTAGCCTGCACGGAGCGATCTACTACAGGTCCAGAGATCACTGAGCCTGCACGGAGCGATCTACTACAGGTCCACAGATCACTGAGCCTGCATGGAGCGATCTACTACAGGTCTGCACATCACTTAGCATGCATGGAGCGATCTACTACAGGTCTGCAGATCACTTAGCCTGCACGGAGCGATCTACTACAGCTCTGTAGATCACTGAGCCTGCACGGAGCGATCTACTACAGGTTCACAGATCACTGAGCCTGCACGGAGCGATCTGCTACAGGTCTGCAGATCATTTAGCCTGCACGGAGCGATCTACTACCAATTTGCAGATCATTTAGCCTGCACGGAGCGATCTACTACAGATCTGCAGATCACTTTGCCTGAACGGAGCGATCTACTACAGATCTGGAGATCACTTTGCCTGAACGGAGCGATCTACTACAGATCTGGAGATCACTTAGCCTGCACGGAGCGATCTACTACAGATCTGCAGATCACTTAGCCTGCACGGAGCGATCTATTACAGATCTGCAGATCACTTAGCCTGCACGGAGCGATCTACTACAGATCTGTAGATCACTTAGTCTGCACAGAGCGATCTACTAAAGATCTCCAGATCACTTAGCCTGCACGGAGCGATCTACTACAGATCTGCAGATCACTTAGCCTGCACGGAGCGACCTACTAAAGGTCTGCAGATCACTTAACCTGCACAGAGCGATCTACTACAGATCTGCAGATCACTTAGCCTGCACAGAGCGATCTACTACAGATAGGGAGAACACTTAGCCTGCACAGAGCGATCTACTACAGATCTGCAGATCACTTAGCCTGCACAGCGCCATCTACTACAGATCTGCAGATCACTTAGCCTGCACGGAGCGATCTACTAAAGGTCTGCAGATCACTTAGCCTGCACGGAGCGATCTACTACAGATCTGGATATCACTTAGCCTACACAGGGCGATCTACTACAGATCTGGAGATCACTTAGCCTGCACGGAGCGATCTACTACAGGTCCACAGATCACTGAGCCTGCACGGAGTGATCTACTACAGATATGGAGATCACTTAGCCTGCACAGAGCGATCTACTAAAGATCTCCAGATCACTTAGCCTGCACAGCGCCATCTACTACAGATCTGCAGATCACTTAGCCTGCACGGAGCGATCTACTACAGATCCGCAGATCACTTAGCCTGCACGTAGCGATCTACTACAGATCTGGAGATCACTTAGCCTGCACGGAGCGATCTACTACAGATCTGGAGATCACTTAGCCTGCACGGAGTGATCTACTACAGATATGCAGATCACTTAGCATGCATGGAGCGATCTACTACAGGTCCACAGATCACTGAGCCTGCACGGAGCGATATACTACAGATCTGCAGATCACTTAGCCTGCACGGAGAAATCTACTACAGATCTGAAGATCACTTAGCCTGCACGGAGCGATCAACTACAGGTCCGCAGATCACTGAGCCTGCACGGAGCGTACTACTACAGGTCCTCAGATCACTTAGCCACACAGAGCGATCTACTACAGGTCCGCAGATCACTGAGCCTGCATGGAGCGATCTACTTCAGGTCCGCAGATCACTGAGCCTGCACAGAGTGATCTACTACAGGTCTGAAGATCACTCAGCCTGCACGGAGCGATCTACTACAGGTCCGCAGATCACTTAGCCTGCACGGAGCGATCTACTACAGGTCCAGAGATCACTGAGCCTGCACGGAGCGATCTACTACAGGTCCACAGATCACTGAGCCTGCATGGAGCGATCTACTACAGGTCTGCACATCACTTAGCATGCATGGAGCGATCTACTACAGGTCTCCACATCACTTAGCCTGCACGGAGTGATCTACTACCAATTTGCAGATCACTTAGCCAGCACAGAGCGATCTACTACAGGTCCGCAGATCACTGAGCCTGCATGGAGCGATCTACTTCAGGTCCGCAGATCACTGAGCCTGCACAGAGTGATCTACTACAGGTCTGAAGATCACTTAGCCTGCACGGAGGAAACTACTACAGGTCCGCAGATCACTTAGCCTGCACGGAGCAATCTTCTACGGATTTGTAGATCACTTAGCCTGCACGGAGCGATCTACTACAGATCTGCAGATCACTTAGCCTGCACGTAGCGATCTACTACAGATCTGGAGATCACTTAGCCTGCACGGAGCGATCTACTACAGATCTGGAGATCACTTAGCCTGCACGGAGCGATCTACTACAGATATGCAGATCACTTAGCCTGCACGGAGCGATCTACTACAGATCTGCAGATCACTTAGCATGCATGGAGCGATCTACTACAGGTCTGCACATCACTTAGCCTGCACGGAGATATCTACTACAGATCTGAAGATCGCTTAGCCTGCACGGAGCGATCTACTACAGCTCTGTAGATCACTGAGCCTGCACGGAGCACTCTACTACAGATCTGCAGATCACTTAGTCTGCACGTAGTGATCTACTACAGATCCGGAGATCGCTTAGCCTGCACGGAGCGATCTACTACAGATCTGGAGATCACTTAGCCTGCACGGAGCGATCTACTACAGATCTGGAGATCACTGAGCCTGCACGGAGCGATCTACTACAGATCTGAAGATCACTTAGCTAGCACAGAGCAATCTACTACAGATCTGCAGATCATTTAGTCTGCACGGAGCGATCTACTACAGATCTGCAGATCGCTTAGCCTGCACGGAGCGATCTACTACAGATCTGGAGATCACTGAGCCTGCACGGAGCGATCTACTACAGGTCCACAGATCCCTGAGCCTGCATGGAGCGATCTACTACAGGTCTGCACATCACTTAGCATGCATGGAGCGATCTACTACAGGTCCGCAGATCACATAGCCTGCACAGAGCGATCTACTACAGATCTTCAGATCACTTAGCCTACACGGAGCGATCTACTACAGATCTGCAGATCACATAGCCTGCATGGAGCGATATACTACAGATATGGAGATCACTTAGCTTGCACTGAGCAATCTACTACAGATCTTCAGATCACTTAGCCTACACGGAGCGATCTACTACAGATCTTCAGATCACTTAGCCTACACGGAGCGATCTACTACAGATCTGCAGATCACATAGCCTGCATGGAGCGATCTACTACAGGTCTGCAGATCACTTAGCCTGCACGGAGCGATCTACTACCGATATGCAGATCACTTAGCCTGCACAGAGCGATCTACTACCGATATGAAGATCACTTAGCCTGCACAGAGCGATCTACTACTGATATTCAGATCACTTAGCCTGCACAGAGCGATCTAGTACAGATCTGCAGATCACTTAGCCTGCACAGAGCGATCTACTACAGATCTGCAGATCACTTAACCTGCATGGAGCGATCTACTACAGATCTGCAGATCACTTAGCCTGCACAGAGCGATCTACTACAGATCTGCAGATCACTTAACCTGCATGGAGCGATCTACTACAGATCTACAGATCACTTAGCCTGCACGGAGTGATCTACTACAGATCTGCAGATCACTTAGCCTGCACGGAGCGATCTACTACAGATCTGCAGATCACTTAGCCTGCACGGAGTGATCTACTACAGATCTGCAGATCACTTAGCCTGCACAGAGCGATCTACTACAGATCTACAGATCACTTAGCCTGCACGGAGCGATCTACTACAGATCTGCAGATCACTTAGCCTGCACAGAGCGATCTACTACAGATCTACAGATCACTTAGCCTGCACGGAGCGATCTACTACAGATCTGCAGATCACTTAGCCTGCACGGAGCGATCTACTACAGATCTGCAGATCATTTAGCCTGCACGGAGCGATCTACTACCAATTTGCAGATCATTTAGCCTGCACAGAGCGATCTACTACAGATCTGCAGATCACTTTGCCTGCACGGAGCGATCTACTACAGATCTGGAGATCACTTAGCCTGCACGGAGCGATCTACTACAGATCTGCAGATCACTTAGCCTGCACATAGTGATCTACTACAGATCCGGAGATCGCTTAGCGTGCACGGAGCGATCTACTACAGATCTGTAGATCACTTAGCCTGCACGGAGCGATCTACTACAGATCTGGAGATCACTGAGCCTGCACGGAGCGATCTACTACAGATCTGAAGATCACTTAGCTAGCACAGAGCAATCTACTACAGATCTGCAGATCACTTAGTCTGCACGGAGCGATCTACTACAGATCTGCAGATCGCTTAGCCTGCACGGAGCGATCTACTACAGATCTGGAGATCACTGAGCCTGCACGGAGCGATCTACTACAGGTCCACAGATCCCTGAGCCTGCATGGAGCGATCTACTACAGGTCTGCACATCACTTAGCATGCATGGAGCGATCTACTACAGGTCCGCAGATCACATAGCCTGCACAGAGCGATCTACTACAGATCTTCAGATCACTTAGCCTACACGGAGCGATCTACTACCAATTTGCAGATCATTTAGCCTGCAAGGAGCGATCTACTACAGATCTGCAGATCACTTTGCCTGAACGGAGCGATCTACTACAGATCTGGAGATCACTTAGCCTGCACGGAGCGATCTACTGCAGATATGGAGAACACTTAGCCTGCACGGAGCGATCTTCTACAGATCTGCAGATCACTTAGCCTGCACGGAGCGATCTACTACAGATCTGCAGATCACTTAGCCTGCACGGAGCGATCTATTACAGATCTGCAGATCACTTAGCCTGCACGGAGCGATCTACTACAGATCTGCAGATCACTTAGTCTGCACAGAGCGATCTACTAAAGATCTCCAGATCACTTAGCCTGCACGGAGCGATCTACTACAGATCTGCAGATCACTTAGCCTGCACGGAGCGACCTACTAAAGGTCTGCAGATCACTTAGCCTGCACAGAGCGATCTACTACAGATCTGCAGATCACTTAGCCTGCACAGAGCCATCTACTACAGATATGGAGAACACTTAGCCTGCACAGAGCGATCTACTACAGATCTGCAGATCACTTAGCCTGCACGGAGCGATCTACTAAAGGTCTGCAGATCACTTAGCCTGCACGGAGCGATCTACTACAGATCTGGATATCACTTAGCCTACACAGGGCGATCTACTACAGATCTGGAGATCACTTAGCCTGCACGGAGCGATCTACTACAGGTCCACAGATCACTGAGCCTGCACGGAGTGATCTACTACAGATCTGGAGATCACTTAGCCTGCACAGAGCGATCTACTAAAGATCTCCAGATCACTTAGCCTGCACAGCGCCATCTACTACAGATCTGCAGATCACTTAGCCTGCACGGAGCGATCTACTACAGATCTGCAGATCACTCAGCCTGCACGTAGCGATCTACTACAGATCTGGAGATCACTTAGCCTGCACGGAGCGATCTACTACAGATATGCAGATCACTTAGCATGCATGGAGCGATCTACTACAGGTCTGCACATCACTTAGCCTGCACGGAGATATCTACTACAGATCTGAAGATCACTTAGCCTGCACGGAGCGATCTACTACAGCTCTGTAGATCACTGAGCCTGCACGGAGCGATCAACTACAGGTCCGCAGATCACTGAGCCTGCACGGAGCGATCTACTACAGATCTGAAGATCACTTAGCTAGCACAGAGCAATCTACTACAGATCTGCAGATCACTTAGTCTGCACGGAGCGATCTACTACAGATCTGCAGATCACTTAGCCTGCACGTAGTGATCTACTACAGATCCGGAGATCGCTTAGCCTGCACGGAGCGATCTACTACAGATCTGGAGATCACTTAGCCTGCACGGAGCGATCTACTACAGATCTGGAGATCACTGAGCCTGCACGGAGCGATCTACTACAGATCTGAAGATCATTTAGCTAGCACAGAGCAATCTACTACAGATCTGCAGATCACTTAGTCTGCACGGAGCGATCTACTACAGATCTGCAGATCGCTTAGCCTGCACGGAGCGATCTACTACAGATCTGGAGATCACTGAGCCTGCACGGAGCGATCTACTACAGGTCCACAGATCCCTGAGCCTGCACGGAGCGATCTACTACAGGTCTGCACATCACTTAGCATGCATGGAGCGATCTACTACAGGTCCGCAGATCACATAGCCTGCACAGAGCGATCTACTACAGATCTTCAGATCACTTAGCCTACACGGAGCGATCTACTACAGATCTGCAGATCACATAGCCTGCATGGAGCGATCTACTACAGATATGGAGATCACTTAGCTTGCACTGAGCAATCTACTACAGATCTTCAGATCACTTAGCCTACACGGAGCGATCTACTACAGATCTTCAGATCACTTTGCCTACACGGAGCGATCTACTACAGATCTGCAGATCACATAGCCTGCATGGAGCGATCTAGTACAGATTTTCAGATCACTTAGCCAGCACGGAGCGATCTACTACAGGTCTGCAGATCACTTAGCCTGCATGGAGCGATCTACTACAGGTCTGCACATCACTTAGCATGCATGGAGCGATCTACTACAGGTCCGCAGATCACATAGCCTGCACAGAGCGATCTACTACAGATCTTCAGATCACTTAGCCTACACGGAGCGATCTACTACAGATCTGCAGATCACATAGCCTGCATGGAGCGATCTACTACAGATATGGAGATCACTTAGCTTGCACTGAGCAATCTACTACAGATCTTCAGATCACTTAGCCTACACGGAGCGATCTACTACAGATCTTCAGATCACTTAGCCTACACGGAGCGATCTACTACAGATCTGCAGATCACATAGCCTGCATGGAGCGATCTACTACAGGTCTGCAGATCACTTAGCCTGCACGGAGCGATCTACTACCGATATGCAGATCACTTAGCCTGCACAGAGCGATCTACTACTGATATTCAGATCACTTAGCCTGCACAGAGCGATCTAGTACAGATCTTCAGATCACTTAGCCTGCACAGAGCGATCTACTACAGATCTGCAGATCACTTAACCTGCATGGAGCGATCTACTACAGATCTGCAGATCACTTAGCCTGCACAGAGCGATCTATTACAGATCTGCAGATCACTTAACCTGCATGGAGCGATCTACTACAGATCTACAGATCACTTAGCCTGCACGGAGTGATCTACTACAGATCTGCAGATCACTTAGCCTGCACGGAGCGATCTACTACAGATCTGCAGATCACTTAGCCTGCACGGAGTGATCTACTACAGATCTGCAGATCACTTAGCCTGCACAGAGCGATCTACTACAGATCTACAGATCACTTAGCCTGCACGGAGCGATCTACTACAGATCTGCAGATCACTTAGCCTGCACAGAGCGATCTACTACAGATCTACAGATCACTTAGCCTGCACGGAGCGATCTACTACAGATCTGCAGATCACTTAGCCTGCACGGAGCGATCTACTACAGATCTGCAGATCATTTAGCCTGCACGGAGCGATCTACTACCAATTTGCAGATCATTTAGCCTGCACGGATCGATCTACTACAGATCTGCAGATCACTTTGCCTGCACGGAGCGATCTACTACAGATCTGGAGATCACTTAGCCTGCACGGAGCGATCTACTACAGATCTGCAGATCACTTAGCCTGCACGTAGTGATCTACTACAGATCCGGAGATCGCTTAGCGTGCACGGAGCGATCTACTACAGATCTGGAGATCACTTAGCCTGCACGGAGCAATCTACTACAGATCTGGAGATCACTGAGCCTGCACGGAGTCATCTACTACAGATCTGAAGATCACTTAGCTAGCACAGAGCAATCTACTACAGATCTGCAGATCACTTAGTCTGCACGGAGCGATCTACTACAGATCTGCAGATCGCTTAGCCTGCACGGAGCGATCTACTACAGATCTGGAGATCACTGAGCCTGCACGGAGCGATCTACTACAGGTCCACAGATCCCTGAGCCTGCATGGAGCGATCTACTACAGGTCTGCACATCACTTAGCATGCATGGAGCGATCTACTACAGGTCCGCAGATCACATAGCCTGCATGGAGCGATCTACTACCAATTTGCAGATCATTTAGCCTGCACGGAGCGATCTACTACAGATCTGCAGATCACTTTGCCTGAACAGAGCGATCTACTACAGATCTGGAGATCACTTAGCCTGCACGGAGCGATCTACTGCAGATATGGAGAACACTTAGCCTGCACGGAGCGATATACTACAGATCTGCAGATCACTTAGCCTGCATGGAGCGATCTACTACAGATCTGCAGATCACTTAGCCTGCACGGAGCGATCTATTACAGATCTGCAGATCACTTAGCCTGCACGGAGCGATCTACTACAGATCTGCAGATCACTTAGTCTGCACAGAGCGATCTACTAAAGATCTCCAGATCACTTAGCCTGCACGGAGCGATCTACTACAGATCTGCAGATCATTTAGCCTGCACGGAGTGACCTACTAAAGGTCTGCAGATCACTTAGCCTGCACAGAGCGATCTACTACAGATCTGCAGATCACTTAGCCTGCACAGAGCCATCTACTACAGATATGGAGAACACTTAGCCTGCACAGAGCGATCTACTACAGATCTGCAGATCACTTAGCCTGCACAGCGCCATCTACTACAGATCTGCAGATCACTTAGCCTGCACGGAGCGATCTACTAAAGGTCTGCAGATCACTTAGCCTGCACGGAGCGATCTACTACAGATCTGGATATCACTTAGCCTGCACGGAGCGATCTACTACAGGTCCACAGATCACTGAGCCTGCACGGAGTGATCTACTACAGATCTGGAGATCACTTAGCCTGCACAGAGCGATCTACTAAAGATCTCCAGATCACTTAGCCTGCACAGCGCCATCTACTACAGATCTGCAGATCACTTAGCCTGCACGGAGCGATCTACTACAGATCTGCAGATCACTCAGCCTGCACGTAGCGATCTACTACAGATCTGGAGATCACTTAGCCTGCACGGAGCGATCTACTACAGATCTGGAGATCACTTAGCCTGCACGGAGCGATCTACTACAGATATGCAGATCACTTAGCCTGCACGGAGATATCTACTACAGATCTGAAGATCACTTAGCCTGCACGAAGCGATCTACTACAGATCTGAAGATCACTTAGCTAGCACAGAGCAATCTACTACAGATCTGCAGATCACTTAGTCTGCACGGAGCGATCTACTACAGATCTGCAGATCACTTAGCCTGCACGTAGTGATCTACTACAGATCCGGAGATCGCTTAGCCTGCATGGAGCGATCTATTACAGGTCTGCACATCACTTAGCCTGCACGGAGATATCTACTACAGATCTGAAGATCACTTAGCCTGCACGAAGCGATCTACTACAGATCTGAAGATCACTTAGCTAGCACAGAGCAATCTACTACAGATCTGCAGATCACTTAGTCTGCACGGAGCGATCTACTACAGATCTGCAGATCACTTAGCCTGCACGTAGTGATCTACTACAGATCCGGAGATCGCTTAGCCTGCACGGAGCGATCTACTACAGATCTGGAGATCACTTAGCCTGCACGGAGCGATCTACTACAGATCTGGAGATCACTGAGCCTGCACGGAGCGATCTACTACAGATCTGAAGATCATTTAGCTAGCACAGAGCAATCTACTACAGATCTGCAGATCACTTAGTCTGCACGGAGCGATCTACTACAGATCTGCAGATCGCTTAGCCTGCACGGAGCGATCTACTACAGATCTGGAGATCACTGAGCCTGCACGGAGCGATCTACTACAGGTCCACAGATCCCTGAGCCTGCACGGAGCGATCTACTACAGGTCTGCACATCACTTAGCATGCATGGAGCGATCTACTACAGGTCCGCAGATCACATAGCCTGCACAGAGCGATCTACTACAGATCTTCAGATCACTTAGCCTACACGGAGCGATCTACTACAGATCTGCAGATCACATAGCCTGCATGGAGCAATCTACTACAGATATGGAGATCACTTAGCTTGCACTGAGCAATCTACTACAGATCTTCAGATCACTTAGCCTACACGGAGCGATCTACTACAGATCTTCAGATCACTTTGCCTACACGGAGCGATCTACTACAGGTCTGCACATCACTTAGCATGCATGGAGCGATCTACTACAGGTCCGCAGATCACATAGCCTGCACGGAGCGATCTACTACAGGTCTGCAGATCACTTAGCCTGCACGGAGCGATCTACTACAGATCTGAAGATCACTTAGCTAGCACAGAGCAATCTACTACAGATCTGCAGATCACTTAGTCTGCACGGAGCGATCTACTACAGATCTTCAGATCACTTAGCCTGCACAGAGCGATCTACTACAGATCTGCAGATCACTTAACCTGCATGGAGCGATCTGCTACAGATCTGCAGATCACTTAGCCTGCACAGAGCGATCTACTACAGATCTACAGATCACTTAGCCTGCACGGAGTGATCTACTACAGATCTGCAGATCACTTAGCCTGCACGGAGCGATCTACTACAGATCTGCAGATCACTTAGCCTGCACGGAGTGATCTACTACAGATCTGCAGATCACTTAGCCTGCACAGAGCGATCTACTACAGATCTACAGATCACTTAGCCTGCACGGAGCGATCTACTACAGATCTGCAGATCACTTAGCCTGCACAGAGCGATCTACTACAGATCTACAGATCACTTAGCCTGCACGGAGCGATCTACTACAGATCTGCAGATCAGTTAGCCTGCACGGAGCGATCTACTACAGATCTGCAGATCACTTAGCCTGCACAGAGCGATCTACTACAGATCTACAGATCACTTAGCCTGCACGGAGCGATCTACTACAGATCTGCAGATCACTTAGCCTGCACGGAGCGATCTACTACAGATCTGCAGATCACTTAGCCTGCACAGAGTGATCTACTACAGATCTACAGATCACTTAACCTGCATGGAGCGATCTACTACAGATCTGCAGATCACTTAGTCCACATCATTCACTTTGTCTGTGTAATCAGGCATTTAAATGACCGCTGATCAGTAAAAGTTTTTTTCTTCTGCCCTTCGCTCCATGTAAAGGACCTTTAGATGACTGATTACCGCTGATCAACAAGTGACAAAATAGTGACCAATGGGAATCCCCTCCCCCACCACATCCAGGTATGGGCCTTTATATACCAATTATTTATAAAGATTCTAAAGTGTCTATTTCTAAAGTGACACATTTTAGAAAGTTTCCCATTGTCTGTTAAACTTTTCAGCCATTCAGGCGTGCTGGTTTGTGAGGAGTAGGTGTGACGTCCATTGTCCCCATCACTGCCAGCTTTTCTCTTCCATCTGGTTGTTTTTGACGGGTCATGGGTCAAACTTTGACTCTAGGCTTCAGCCGGTGGCTGTGATTTAAGGGGGGGGTCACTGACCTCAAAAAAACATTGAAACAGATCCTCAGCCCCCTCCTGAGCTGAATGTGGAGGGGACCAGGCAGCTTCACACAAGATGGTGAAGGCATGGAGCTCCTGAGCCTCATCCTTCTGGAGCCAGGTGCCAGGGACTCAGTGAGGAGACTAGTGATGATGGACGACGTAATGCTTCATCCCTGAAATTCTTTATAATAAGTATCAATTATAATGGAGAATTGTGGACCTTTTGGGTTCTGATCATTTTGGAGTCCACCTCCCACCCCATGCTTTGTCCTCTGTGTTTAGGCACAAGAAGATTTGCACGATTTCATCCATGTGGAAACACCAAAGAATGATACAGTGTAACAACCTGCACAAATAATGTATCTGCCATTGTGGTCAGGGCTGTTCTGTAATTCTCTGTCCGTAAGCCCACCACGAACCATGGATGACCCCCTGTGAGCATGGGGCCTCCCAGGATTAGGTAGGGTTTATTTATTTATTGTCCTCACTTATATAGCGCCATTAACTCCACAGTGCTTCACAGACATTATCGTCACTGTCCCCATCGGGGCTCACAATCTACATTCCCTATCAGTCTTTGGAGTGTGGGAGGAAACTGGAGAACCCGGAGGAAACCCACGGGGAGAACATACAAGCTCCTTGCAGATGTTGTCCTTGGTGGGATTTGAACCCAGGACCCCAGCGCTGCAAGGCTTCAGTGCTAACCACTGATCCACCGTGCTGCCCAGTTAGGCTTTTCTGCTCATTTACGGTACGGCTCTTTAAGAGTGAATTAGTCTGGATTAAACTGGACCTTGATGAATTGATGGCTATTTAAGGGGGAATTGTTGCAGATCTTTGCTGGAATCGGTGCCCATTTAGGGATGAATTGCTGTATCTCTCGACAATCCCTCCTTTCCTCCCTTTGTTCTCACGCTTCTCTCCCTACAATGTGAGCGCTCTCCATCCCTCACCTGCGTTTCTGACCATTGTTTTGGATTGAGGCTAATTGTAAGTTTAAGTAAAGCCTCCCACATAATGCATCTAATTCCCTGCAACCCAACACCCGAGGAAAATCCACACAAACCTGCATTGATCCCACCTGACAAATGCAGATAAAACATCAGGAGGGGAGAAGACATTGGAGGAGCAGCAGAGATCGGGCGGGGGTCGGGTGTTATGTATCGGAATGTGGATCATCTTCTCGTCATTGTGTCACACGACTTCTACAAACTAGATACATTGATTAAAATCCTCCCCTGCATCCCCCTGCCCTACATCCGCCATAGATAGCGAGAACTTTCCAAACTTGTTACCTTGTTTCCATTAACCTCATATATCGGAGAAGACTTTTACAGATCTCATCAGGATCCTTTGAGCTTCACCCAAGACTCGGGCTCCTCCACTAATGTGCAGTGATACAACACAACAAATACCATGTAACAAGTGATCCCTATGACATTAAAACGAATATTGCAAGGTATTATTCACAGATACGGACATATTCCTTCCAATGATCTCCATGGATAAACACTATTTCTGGCCATTATATGACTTGTAACCTGCATTTTTCACCAGTTTTCTCACTTTTATTGCACATTTTCAGTTGTCCTTGGACTAGTGGGTGTAGAAGAGCTGCTATGATGTCTCCCATACACAGCAGACAGACATGAGGGATCCCTGCTCTCCTGTCTGTATGTGGCTCATATTCAGAAGCAGCAGCAGCATGGATGACATTATACAGCAGTACTGAGCAGTGTAGCTGCGAATCCTGCACTGCCATCAGATAAAACACTTAGGCCATGTTCACACGTTCAGTATTTGGTCAGTATTTTTCATCAGTATCTGTAAGCCAAAACCAGGAGAGGAAAAGTATAATAGAAACTCGTCACCACTTCTGTATTATCACCACTCCTGGTTTTGGCTTGCAGATACTGATGTAAACTACTGATCAAATACTGAATATGTGAAGGTGGCCTTACTAGAAGCAGAAGCATGGAGGACAGCATTACTGAGCAGTGTAGCTGGGAATCCTGCACTGGCATCAGATAAAATACTTACTAGAAGCAGCAGCATGGCAGACATTACACAGCCCTACTGAGCGGTATAGCTGTGAATACAGCTCTGGAGTGATATAAAAGACTAGCTAAGTAGCAACAGAATAGAGCTCATTTGCAGCACTGAAAAGTGTAACTGTGAATCCAACTTTGTGGTGAAATAAAACATTTATTAAAAAGTTGCGGCACCATCTGTCTGTCTGTCTTTGTCGGTGCCTCTTCCTGCTTGAGTCTTCTCCCTCCTCTCCAGGTGAAATCTGTCTCATTTTGAGCAGGACAGATTTTAGCAGTTTTTAAGAGTCAATGATGTATTCACAAGGCAGAGGGAGAGCAACACGTATCTCATGAGGATACAGAAGTGAATTGAAAGTTTCTTATATTTCTTGTACTATTAATTAGTAACCATTTAAGAGCATTCTGGGAGTTGTAGTTGTTATCAGCTGTAGAGCATTCTGTCCCTGTGGATGGAAGGACTCATGCAGTCATCAGTGGGTTTTCATGGTTAAAGTGTCAGTAATATATTTATTAATAGATTTATATTTTGACCCTCAGAGCCACCATTAGGTTAATCATGGAACTAAGGCAGCAGAGGACAGAGAGGATGGGAAGAGCCGCTCTCCAGTGAGCGCAAACTGCTCCTTTATATCTCATCTTCTTTTGAGGAGTTTGAGAAGACGCAGACTTTATGCATATTAGAAAAAAATGATATAAAATGATCATTTATAGCTTTGATTTCCAAGATTTTAAAGGAAAAGCCAAAATCACTGTAACTATTTTGTGTAACTATTTTGCAATCATCACATTTAATAATAAACACATTTTTTCTTTCTTTTAAATACATGAGAATTTTCCAATTGTTTCTTCTTGCAATCACATCTATTCCCAGATGTCTAGTAAGTGGAATACAATCATTTTATTAATATTCCTATTCTCATGGTACCACCCTCTCCCCTCCCCCCAACACTCCGATCCTCAGGATAATCACATTCCTGTCATTGTGTGCCGTGTGGAGTTTACTATCATTTGCAGATGGAGCAGAGCTGAGTTTGTCATTCATTGCATTTATATGTATTATCTGTAGTTTTCTTAGGACTGCAAGTGAAGACTAATAAATTATGTCCAAACAATGCGGCTCTGAATGATGTCTGTACATTACATAGTGGGAAGTCTGCCAAGGGCTGTACACATTTATATGTTCGGCGGGCTCCTGCACGTGTGCATGTATACGCTCAGAAGCAATAAACTTAATGCTTTCCTGTTCCAAATACTTGTAATTGTTCCTATAAAATCCTGGAATTTGTAGGTAGAGAAGTTCGCACTGTGCACGCTAACAACCACGAGAGCCGAGCACGGCCGCCCCCCGGAGTCATGAATTTATAATACAACCTGATATAAATAGAACACTGCAGACACTTTTAGATAAAACCTATGCAATTTATGGAATATTGTTCAAAGTAATTCTCCCCTCTCAGACAAACTTTAAAAAAGAAATGTAAAAAAAAGCCCAAAACTCTGCAACCATTTAAAGTCTCTGTACAAGTCACAGAGAGGGGCCAGAAGACCGCGGTGTCTGATTTCACATACTCCTGCACTGATTAGAAGCACTTCACCATCATATTAAACAGCGCAGGTGTTAATCTGTTCAGTTGAGAGTCTATGAAGCTTTCCTGCTTTGATAGTCTCAGCTGTTCAGTGTTGGCCACTCCCCTCGGCTCTATATTCTCACCTCTGTAAATAATAATAATAATAATCTTTATTTTTATATAGCGCTAACATATTCCGCAGCGCTTTACATACATTATCGTCGCTGTCCCCATCGGGGCTCACAATCTAGATTCCCTATCAATATGTCTTTGGAGTGTGGGAGGAAACCGGAGAACCCGGAGGAAACCCACGCAAACACGGGGAGAACATACAAACTCCTTGCAGATGTTGTCCTTGGTGGGTATCAGGATTGCCAGTATTAGTTCTGGAGTTGGAGGTGTTTGTTGTTTGAGGAGGTGTTTGGAGGGTTGTTCTAAGTACTGTTGCTTGGTAATTTGTCTGTGTGCAAATCCTCATCCTCTCCTATTTGGTTTTTCCTTCCTTCACTTCCCTTTGTTCCACTCTGTTGTTTGTGAGTGCATATTTGTATGATTGGTATTTTCAGTTATCCCTGTACCTCTTCACTGGTTAGCCTGGTTTGTGTATTCTTATACAATAGTATTCCCCACTTTCCTGGGTGGGGGAGGGGACAGATAAGGGCTGATTTAGGAGCTCAGCAAGGCATGTGGCCCTGGCATCTTCACCATTAAAAGTAATCCGGGGAACAGGGATAGCTAGGACGCCCATAGCTTTAAGGATAGGGAATGAGCACCTAGTCCCGGGATACAACTGTGTTGTGACAGTACAGGTCTCCATAGATTTTTTTTATTGTTCACTTACTTCCTAAATAAATGCAAAGTTAAGCAACTTTACAAAAAAATATTAATTTAAAAAAAAATCAAAAAATAATATTTTCTGCTGCAGAGTGAAGTCCTTTATCTAGCTGTATGATCTGTCAAAAGATACAAAGCCACCAGAACTCCTATTCTAGTTCCTGATGCCTCTGTCTGCGCCCTCTTCTCTTCTCTCAGAGTTAGAGGTAGCAGCAGGGATCAGGAGGGAGCTGTGCACAGATCTGCAGTAGAAAGAGGGCAACGTACCTAAAGTTAGAATTACAGCAGAGAAAACCGGCTACAGACAAGGAAAAAACACACAGTGAGGATATACATGAAAGAGAGAATAGGTACTGATAAATGAAAGCAAGTAGAGTATAACATTGGGAGAAACACACTGACATCACATCAAGCCTATACTACTATTATGGACACACAGACCATCCTATATTACATTCAGCCAAAGACCTCATATCTTGGCTGTCTTATTTTCAGGGACACACAGGCCTCTATTACTGGGAGAGACAGAAAGAGCTCACAACAAGCCTATATTACTAGGAGAAACACAGATCTCACATCCAGCCTATATTACTGGGAGAGACATACACAGACCTCACATCCAGCCTATATTACTGAGAGTCACACAGACCTCACATCCAGCCTATATTACTGGGAGAGACACACAGACCTCACATCCAGCCTATATTACTGGGAGAGACACACAGACCTCACATCCAGCCTATATTACTGGGAGAGACACACAGACCTCACATCCAGCCTATATTACTGGGAGAGACACACAGACCTCACATCCAGCCTATAATACCGGGGGAGACAATCCCCCCCAAAAAAATGTCAAACTTGAATCAGGTGGTCTTCTGCATATCAGAGGTCTGGAAGTAATTGAATGAATGATGTTCACAGACTGAAACTTTGTGCAATTTTATTACCTAAACATAAACACTAACATGTGGAAAAATTATGTTTACACGCCAAAGGTGACCACAACCTCTGACTGTTTCCATCTTTTTATGATGTAATATGACTTTGCAGATACATTGTAACACTTATCTTGCATTGATCTTGAATTACAAGCTGTAATGATGAACTCTATTCACACCAACACTGCATTTGTAGAGTATTGTAGGAATCGCCATATGTCTTCAACATGGCAAAGCCTTAAGCCCAAAATACACATGAGTTGTGTATCTGCCGAAGCAAAGGTCCAGCAGTTCGTTGAGCCGGCAGCCACCTCGGCCGTCTCTCCCACACACGGGACGGCTCGCTCTCTATGACAAAGCCGTCGACTGACGAGCCCCATTCACATTAGACTGTCAGCCAAACCTGTCCATAGCGGCGGCCAACAATAGTCTAATCTGATGTATATGGGGGGCTTAACTGTCACACATGGCATCTAGTGACATGATGTATGCAGCTTTGGATGTGAATAGAGTAGAGTAGAAGACTCTATTCTGGGATAAGTCAGTGGTTTAAGATAATAAGTTGATGCTCTAATATATGAAAAGGCCTCTGAAAGGACGATTTTACTACTGGAAGTAGTAGTACAGCTATATGGATCCCAGCGCAGCAGCAGAAGTAATCCTTGTCTTCTGGAAATCCTATGTACCAATGCTGAGAAACGAGCTTTGAAAACAAATGCAAATTAGCCTGGAAGTGCATTGGGGGCGTGTGGACATGTTTCCAATAGTAATATTGTCCCGACAGTTTCTCTTTAGGTTAATGCAGTAAGATAACAAGTCAGTGCTCTGAGATAATAAGTAAGTGCTCTGAGATGATAAGTCAGTGCCCTGAGATGATAAGTCAGTGCTCTGAGATGATAAGTCAGTGCTCTGAGATGATAAGTCAGTGCTCTGAGATGATAAGTCAGTGCCGTGAGATGATAAGTCAGTGCCGTGAGATAAGTCAGTGCTCTGAGATGATAAGTCAGTGCTCTGAGATGATAAGTCAGTGCCGTGAGATGATAAGTCAGTGCCGTGAGATGATAAGTCGGTGCTCTGAGATGATAAGTCGGTGCTCTGAGATAATAAGTCAGTGCTCTGAGATAATAAGTCAGTGCTCTGAGATGATAAGTCAGTGCCGTGAGATGATAAGTCAGTGCCGTGAGATAAGTCAGTGCTCTGAGATGATAAGTCAGTGCCGTGAGATGATAAGTCAGTGCCGTGAGATAAGTCAGTGCTCTGAGATGATAAGTCAGTGCCGTGAGATGATAAGTCAGTGCCGTGAGATAAGTCAGTGCTCTGAGATGATAAGTCAGTGCCGTGAGATGATAAGTCAGTGCCGTGAGATAAGTCAGTGCTCTGAGATGATAAGTCAGTGCTCTGAGATAATAAGTCAGTGCTCTGAGATAATAAGTCAGTGCTCTGAGATGATAAGTCAGTGCCGTGAGATGATAAGTCAGTGCCGTGAGATAAGTCAGTGCTCTGAGATGATAAGTCAGTGCTCTGAGATGATAAGTCAGTGCCGTGAGATGATAAGTCAGTGATGTGAGATGATAAGTCAGTGATGTGAGATGATAAGTCAGTGCCGTGAGATAATTAGCTAATGTTGTAAGATATCAGCAGTGTGAGATAAGAAGTCGGAGTCCTCAGATCATATCTAAGCATCCTGATAATAAACTATAATCTGTGCTGTAAAACGTGCCTGACAGTGATGGATAATAAAGCAGTACTCTGAGATACTAAGTCAGTAACACTAAGTAATAAGTCAGCGTCTGAGATAATAAACCAGTGTGTTGAGACTATACATGAGCCCTGACACCTCAGAAGACTCCTTCATCTTGCAGCCATTCCTGTAAATTCTGCTCCATTCCCCATGAACGAGGACAATTCATTTAACAGAGCTCGCAGTCTTCTCATGACAGTCACTTCTGTTCCCTCTGTCTCCTCTTTATCTTCTAGACTACTGTGTCCACCTCCAGATTCTTCTGCCCACTACACACCTCTCTGTCCTTTCTAGACTCCTCTGTCTCTTCCAGATTTTTTGGTCCTCTTACAATCTCTTCTGTCTTCCCTGAACATCTCTGTGCGCTCTAGACTCCTTTATCTCTTCTAGATTCCGTTGTCCTCTTCAGACCCCTCTGTCTTCTCTAGACTTCATTGTCTTCTATTCCTCTATCTCTTCTAGACTCCTTTGTCCCCTACGAGACTTTATTGTCCCCTACAAACTTCTGTGTCCCTCTCCTCCCACTTCTCTCTCTCTCTCTTCTAGAGTCCTCTCTGCTACTTCTCCAGACTTCTCTGTTCTTTTCAGACCTCAATACACTTCTGGTAATCTACAGACCCCTATGTCTTTTCCAGACTTCTTCTGTCCTTTTCAAGTTCATCTGTCCTCTCCAGAGCTTTGTGTCCCCTCCAGAGCTTTGTGTCCTCTCCAGACCCCTCTGTCCTCTCCAGAGCTTTGTGTCCCCTCCAGAGCTTTGTGTCCTCTCCAGACCCCTCTGTCCTCTCCAGAGCTTTGTGTCCCCTCCAGACCCCTCTGTCCTCTCCAGAGCTTTGTGTCCCCTCCAGACCCCTCTGTCCCCTCCAGATCCCTCTGTCCTCTCCAGAGCTTTGTGTCCCCTCCAGACCCCTCTGTCCCCTCCAGACCCCTCTGTCCCCTCCAGAGCTTTGTGTCCCCTCCAGACCCCTCTGTCCCCTCCAGACCCCTCTGTCCCCTCCAGAGCTTTGTGTCCCTTCCAGACCCCTCTGTCCTCTCCAGAGCTTTGTGTCCCCTCCAGACCCCTCTGTCCCCTCCAGACCCCTCTGTCCTCTCCAGAGCTTTGTGTCCCCTCCAGACCCCTCTGTCCTCTCCAGAGCTTTGTGTCCCCTCCAGACCCCTCTGTCCCCTCCAGACCCCTCTGTCCTCTCCAGAGCTTTGTGTCCCCTCCAGACCCCTCTGTCCCCTCCAGACCCCTCTGTCCTCTCCAGAGCTTTGTGTCCTCTCCAGACCCCTCTGTCCCTTCCAGACCCCTCTGTCCTCTCCAGAGCTTTGTGTCCTCTCCAGACCCCTCTGTCCCTTCCAGACCCCTCTGTCCTCTCCAGAGCTTTGTGTCCTCTCCAGACCCCTCTGTCCCTTCCAGACCCCTCTGTCCTCTCCAGAGCTTTGTGTCCCCTCCAGACCCCTCTGTCCTCTCCAGAGCTTTGTGTCCCCTCCAGACCCCTCTGTCCTCTCCAGACCCCTCTGTCCCCTCCAGACCCCTCTGTTCCCATCTTTCGTGGTGCGGTGGTACAGTAGATCTCACAAAAGAACAAAAGAATCTTCTACTGAAATTTTAGGTGCCTTCTGTCCCGACATCATCTGTCAGGGTCACATTGATTCATTCACACCAGGGACAGAGTAACTCCCCAGGATTATCTCTGGGTGTGGAGCTCCTCCTTAGGCCACATTCACACGTTCAGTATTTGATCCGTATTTCACATCAGCATTTGTAACCAGGAGTGGAACAATCAGAGGAAAAGTATAATAGAAACTTTAGAAATACTGATGTGAAATACTGTCCAAATACTCCGCGTGTGAACATGGCCGAGATACAGCTAAGAAACCCGCTGTCACTCCAGCTACAGATGTATCGTCCAGTAACTCCGGGTCCAAACTGTAAACTGTGAAGCAATTGTTGTGTCTGTGCCCCGATGATTTGGCTTCTAGTTGTGCCAACCTCGCCCCTCGCCCCACACCGCCCTCACATACGGGTGATCGTCTTGTGCCCGGGCGTCTGGTGGAGATTCTGGTAGTCTACATTTGTATCCACAGTGTTGTTTGCTTGGTATCTTCAGCTATTCTGCCCCCAAATCTATCAATGCTTCCCTATAAGTCCAGCATTGCATTCCCATCCCATTCTTATCAGTTCTGGGAATATTTACTCCATTCTGCTGTTTTAAATAAAAATCTGAAAACTGAAATATGGAGGAAAATGTGCCGGGGCCCAAATAGTGGGGACATGGGGGGACATGGGGGGGGACATGCCAGTGTTCAGCGGTGCTAGTAATGCTGCAACATCTGTGCAGGCAACGAAGGTCTGGAAAGAGGAAGATGGATATATAACACCAATAATAGTGCCATGAGATGAATAAATAATACCGCCATACTGTGTGAATAATGCAATAGTACAATACAGTTATCATAAAATAGTGTCGTACAGTGTCAAAATAATACCACCGTACTGTGCTAAACAGCAACATAATGCAGCAATGGTCAACATATAATAGCACAATACAGTGGCAAAATAATACCGCCGTACTGTGCTAAACAGCAACATAATGCAGCAATGGTCAACATATAATAGCACAATACAGTGGCAAAATAATACCGCCATACTGTGCTAAACAGCAACATAATGCAGCAATGGTCAACATATAATAGCACAATACAGTGGCAAAATAATACCACCATACTGTGCTAAACAGCAACATAATGCAGCAATGGTCAACATATAATAGCACAATACAGTGGCAAAATAATACCGCCATACTGTGCTAAACAGCAACATAATGCAGCAATGGTCAACATATAATAGCACAATACAGTGGCAAAATAATACCGCCATACTGTGCTAAACAGCAACATAATGCAGCAATGGTCAACATATAATAGCACAATACAGTGGCAAAATAATACCGCCATACTGTGCTAAACAGCAACATAATGCAGCAATGGTCAACATATAATAGCACAATACAGTGGCTAAATAATACCACCATACTGTGCTAAACAGCAACATAATGCACCAATGATCAACATATAATAGCACAATACAGTGGCTAAATAATACCGCCATACTGTGCTAAACAGCAACATAATGCAGCAATGGCCAACATATAATAGCACAATACAGTGGCAAAATAATACCGCCATACTGTGCTAAACAGCAACATAATGCACCAATGATCAACATATAATAGCACAATACAGTGGCTAAATAATACCACCATACTGTGCTAAACAGCAACATAATGCAGCAATGGTCAGCATATAATAGCACAATACAGTGGCAAAATAATACCGCCATACTGTGCTAAACAGCAACATAATGCAGCAATGGTCAACATATAATAGCACAATACAGTGGCTAAATAATACCGCCATACTGTGCTAAACAGCAACATAATGCACCAATGATCAACAAATAATAGCACAATACAGTGGCAAAATAATACCGCCATACTGTGCAAAACAGCAACATAATGCAGCAATGGTCAACATATAATAGCACAATACAGTGGCTAAATAATACCGCCATACTGTGCTAAACAGCAACATAATGCAGCAATGGTCAACATATAATAGCACAATACAGTGGCAAAATAATACCGCCATACTGTGCTAAACAGCAACATAATGCAGCAATGGTCAACATATAATAGCACAATACAGTGGCAAAATAATACCACCATACTGTGCTAAACAGCAACATAATGCAGCAATGGTCAACATATAATAGCACAATACAGTGGCAAAATAATACCACCATACTGTGCTAAACAGCAACATAATGCAGCAATGGTCAGCATATAATAGCACAATACAGTGGCAAAATAATACCGCCATACTGTGCTAAACAGCAACATAATGCAGCAATGGTCAACATATAATAGCACAATACAGTGGCAAAATAATACCGCCATACTGTGCTAAACAGCAACATAATGCACCAATGATCAACATATAATAGCACAATACAGTGGCTAAATAATACCACCATACTGTGCTAAACAGCAACATAATGCAGCAATGGTCAGCATATAATAGCACAATACAGTGGCAAAATAATACCGCCATACTGTGCTAAACAGCAACATAATGCACCAATGATCAACATATAATAGCACAATACAGTGGCTAAATAATACCACCATACTGTGCTAAACAGCAACATAATGCAGCAATGGTCAGCATATAATAGCATAATACAGTGGCAAAATAATACCGCCATACTGTGCTAAACAGCAACATAATGCAGCAATGGTCAACATATAATAGCACAATACAGTGGCTAAATAATACCGCCATACAGCACAGATCATCAACAGATGAAGTTATTTGTATGCAGCAGGATACATTTTGTAGGAGTTGTTGGGCTTGTTATATAGTATTTTCTTCCGCCTCTTCCTAGATGGCATTTATTACCCTCATTAATTAGTGGGCATTACTGTACAGCCCAGGAGCTGGCAATCCGCTGCTCTGCGGAGCTGGGTCAGATCAGGTTAATAGAATCAGTCCCTAATGGGGAGGCCCCCTCTATTATCTCCATATGTTCTTACTGGAGCGCATGGAGAGGGTTTTCCCTAAGAGAATGATCCCTTTAATTATACGGCTCAGTGTCTGTAGCAGAATTTGTTGGTTTTTTTTTAAGGTGGATTAGAGGTGAGTTTGCCATTTGGTACAAATATGGTTAAGTGGTAAATTCAGCTCTGCTACATTTGCAGTAAAGATTTGGACATTGTAATAAACTCATCTATTAAACCTCCGGTGCATATTAGAATTTACCCGGGGATCTCAAACTTGAATGAATTAATGAATGCAAACCTGGTTAAGATGTTCCCTTTTGCCCAATTCAAAAAAAACTTGCAAAAAATGTACATTTTTCTTTTAATTGTTTCATGAAATTTTTTTTTTTTTAGGGGTTAACAAAAATGCCATTACTTGGAACATTTCTGCACTAAATCCAAGCATCTGGCGGACGTCCAATCTGTACGTTTGTCAAAGCCAAGTGCTTTTTTTTTTTTTTTTTGCTGTGAGTTCAATTCATTATGGTGCTAAAAAAGGAAAAAGAAAAAGGAAAGAGGAAAAAAAAAGAAAAAGGAAAAAGGAGGGGAGGGCCTTATTGCAATGCTGCTGACCACATGACCATTCTGGCTTCCATCCAAAGCTGCCATACAAATACAAAAGCGAAGCCCTCTCCTGGAGGGGAGAACACTGACTGCAAGTTGTTGGCAGAAGCCAGAGCCCCCCCAGTGCAAGGAGCCAGCCCCCCTCCAAGTGACACCAGCAGCAGCAGCAGCAGCAGCAGCAGCAGCCTGCAGAGGAGCCAGGGATCTGCTCACAGCCCTCTCTGCTCAGGCACAGGAAACATGAAGCTCAGCCTCTGGCTCCTGGCACTTCTTCTGCTGCTTGTAACCTTCACTTCAGCCTTTGGAGGTGAGTGCTGTGACTTCTTGTCATGAATACAATCTTGTCATTTGTATTTCCTTTTTTTTTTTTTTTTTTTCATTTACTCCAAATAGTTTAAATCAAGTTTTGCAATTTTCAATGTATCCAATCTAATTGGATACACAGAGCAGCTTTCATTCCAGATCATGGGATTGGCCATCACTCTTGGACAGTTGACTTCATCACGTTCATATATAAACTTTTAGATGCAAGAATCATTTTTTTGCAATTAGATTGTATCCAGAACATCAATTAGATCAATATTTGAATTTATCTGATTTGTAAAGCGCAATGGAACCTAATGGCGCTATATAAATATTTAATAATTTGTGGGCAATTCTAAATGTATTCATTGGGGACATTCACTTGGGTTGATGTTTGGTCAAGTTGTCCTAAAAGGGGCATTTTTCACCCCCAATATAATATGGACCAAAAAGTGTCAATGTTTTATTCATGCCTCTGATATGTTTGTATGTAAATGTAGTCTATGGAAAGAGAAACTTGCATTTATGATTATTTTTTTCTGTAGGGAGAGCAGTTCCAGGCTGAGTTACTCATTAACTTATGTGTTTTGCTGACAAGTCAGGGACCGGGCAGGAAAGGACACTTAATTTTTATTTATATCAGTAGTAATATAATGTATGGATATTGCTGACTCTGCTCATTGACCGATGACATCAAAGTCTAAATAATGACGTCATTAGAATCTTTGTTACTTTTTTTATTTATTACATTTTCAATATATATATATATATATATATATATATATATATATATATATATATATATATATATATATATATATATTTATTTTTTTTTTTTTTTCTAAATTCTGCTTTTGCTCCTGTAGAGCAGTAGAAAGCCGCTCCCTGATGTGTGTGAGCGAAGACTTTGTATAGGCTGCATTCATTATTCATGCATGAAGATGCCCAATAATTAAACCATCAGAGCTTTACAATGGCCTCCGTGCAATTATGGATAATGGTAACATATGCATTAGGTTTCTAGTCATCCTGCAGAATTCTATCACAGTTTATTGTGACCGTGCATGAGTCCATCTGCTGCAAAAATCATCACCGCACCACAAAAAAAAAGCCTCAGCCCCAGAATTATGAAAGGGAAAGTAATTACAATGGGCGGCTTTTGAATCCATTTCTCGCAGTTTGTAATGGGCACAATGTACACTTTGTGGGAAGGGTCAAACATGAGAGCAATGCATCTTAATGACTTGCACTGATTGCATGCCCAACTATACCGAAATGGTCTATGCAAATAAGGAATAATTTCATTAATCTTCCCAATAATTAAAAATAAATACATTGAATTCTGGACCCTAGCATCCTAGATGTGCAACTAGGAGAGAGATTTGATAATTGCCCTGTATCATTCTAGATATTCCTTTCAATAAGCAGTGCCCCCAGTGGTCAATGTTGTCATTTACATATTACTGAAAACATAATTGTAAAATAATGTTTCCATAATTTATTTTTCTAAAGTTAATGACCTAAGCGTGCATGCGATGACATTGGAAACCTCTTCTACTAAATATGGAAAAGTTGGCTGTTCTGCGTAATGTCCCGCTAACTTGTTTGAGCGTGCTCAGTTTACTTTTGTAGATGGCTGCACTTGTTTGTATCCTCCTTTTTGTAAACTTTTGTGGAGATTTCTTGGAAAGATTAGATAAGTGGTTGTGTCAATATTAGAAGTTAATAAATCACAGGATCTCGCCTATTTACCTTGACTGATGGGGAAGATTCTGATGCAGTGACCACCATGATATATAGGATGAACTGCTCGGGTAATTCATCACCAGAAGGGGTTAATATCATTGCAACCCTGGGGCGATAGTGGATTTCTATTGTGGCCCCTGAAAAACTTGCATGGAGCTGTCTGTGTCCTCTTGGGTTGCACATTGACTATCAACTGTTTTACCTGGATTCCTATCAGAGAAATCCTATGGGGTCTTGGAGGAAGATTTCTCCCTATGGGTCCCCACTCTCTATAGGTCCTCAGAGGGGGCCACGGGATCCTTTCCATGTTAATATTGGGAATGGGGCAAACAAGTTCTGTGGGTTTCTGTTGCAGCTGGAAAAGGATCTAGAACGATAGAAAAGCCCCTTGTTTCGGAGACTTTTCTATCTTCATGCTAGAAGTTGTGAGCTGTATCAGCAGTGCATTGTGATTTCAGCTCTGCAGCACACATCAGCTTACAGTGGATGAGGACAGCAGTAAAGCTTCTCATCCAGGCACTTGCTGCTAATGGGACGTAATCCGCAGCTCTGGGTGGTTATTGGTAACAATTCATTAGGATGAGATCAGATTAAGCTTCTGATAAAAGATTGTATTCAGTAGAGGCGGTGTCCATCCATCAGCTTAATGTTCCTCCATAGAGGATAATGTTAGAAAGCGCTCCTCTCTCTAATGTGAATAATGTCTTACAAGGAATGTCAACTTTGCAAGAACCATAATTTGTGGTTATTTCCCAAAGCAATGAATAAAATCCCAAATATGAGACCACATAGTGGATCAGAGAGGGGTTCTGAGCCTTGGATCACTTTTTAACTCCTAACGGTCATATATGTTTTGAAATGGACAACCCCTTTAAGGAGCCCTTGAAAATAAGGCTTTAAGTCCTGGACTACTAATCCCACATCCCCGTCTGTTATTGTATGGAGTATAAACTGTATATGGGATTCTCGGATGTTTATCTCGTGCAATAAATAAATCTTCTCTCTGCTTTCACCTCCCGACGAGTCGCCGGCTCTGAGGTCGCAGATAAAGTTGTGGTAACATCGTTCTGGGTGACGAGGAAAACTCCCCACAGTGTGAGAGCGAGCGAGCAGAGCTACAGGGCGAGAGCGAGCGAGCAGAGCTACAGGGCGAGAGCGAGCGAGCAGAGCTACCGGGCGAGAGCGAGCGAGCAGAGCTACCGGGCGAGAGCGAGCGAGCAGAGCTACCGGGCGAGAGCGAGCGAGCAGAGCTACTGGGCGAGAGCGAGCGAGCAGAGCTACCGGGCGAGAGCGAGCGAGCAGAGCTGCAGGGCGAGAGCGAGCGAGCAGAGCTACCGGGCGAGAGCGAGCGAGCAGAGCTACCGGGCGAGAGCGAGCGAGCAGAGCTACCGGGCGAGAGCGAGCGAGCAGAGCTACCGGGCGAGAGCGAGCGAGCAGAGCTACCGGGCGAGAGCGAGCGAGCAGAGCTACCGGGCGAGAGCGAGCGAGCAGAGCTACCGGGCGAGAGCGAGCGAGCAGAGCTACCGGGCGAGACCGAGCGAGCAGAGCTACCGGGCGAGACCGAGCGAGCAGAGATACAGTGTGCGCAGACGATGGGGTTACTGGAGGTTTAAATGGGAAAATACTATTGATAAGGATCCACCACTCATTGTCATAAGGGGCTACAAGGGTGTCTAATACCCAAACTGTTCATCTTAGGCAAGCATTGCAGTCTCTCCAACCAAGGATAAGATAGATGTAGGATAGCCCATTTTCCATAAAGAGTTAGGATCTATGGGACCATAGAGTTATGTCATCAGGAAGATCCCCCCCCCCCCCACCCCCCATCTATGGCAGCCCTCACATCAGATAGATGGACCACCACTAATTCACACCATTGTCCAGCTCTTATTCTCTTTATGGCAGCGGGCAAGTAAAAAGATTCTCCATAGGTTGTAAATCCCCATTTCTTTTTTTTTTATTGCCCCTTCCTTTCTTTATTCCATGGTTACATCGCTGCCTCGCACAGGAATCTTTTAGTTTTTGGCAACTATTTGGATCTTCCTTCCAAAGTGAAGTAACTGACTACTGTAAGATTATATTAAGTCCAGGTGTCAGAAGTATCCGGATCTAATACTGGAAATGGGAAACAAATGGCGTCATTGCATAATGCTGTCTGGTCCTAGAATACAGAATGGAGGGCAGGAAATCCTCCGCACATCACAGGTCTGATCCTCGTTACAATGTATCCATTCAGGAAAGCGGAATCAGCCGGGAGAGCAAAGTGCTTCACTTACAGGCGATTCGCTGGATACAATGTGAACAATCTCGAAGCCCAAATTCAGACACACATACACGTGCATCTCACTAAATTAGAGAAAAAGTGAATTTATTCATTACAGTCATTACACACAGAGGGATCTATTATATAGAGCCATTACACACAGAGGGATCTATTATATAGAGCCATTACACACAGAGGGATCTATTATATAGAGTCATTACACACAGAGGGATCTATTATATAGAGTCATTACACACAGAGGGATCTATTATATAGAGTCATTACACACAGAGGGATCTATTATATAGAGTCATTACACACAGAGAGATCTATTATATAGAGTCATTACACACAGAGGGATCTATTATATAGAGTCATTACACACAGAGGGATCTATTATATAGAGTCATTACACACAGAGGGATCTATTATATAGAGTCATTACACACAGAGGGATCTATTATATAGAGTCATTACACACAGAGGGATCTATTATATAGAGTCATTACACACAGAGGGATCTATTATATAGAGTCATTACACACAGAGGGATCTATTATATAGAGTCATTACACACAGAGGGATCTATTATATAGAGTCATTACACACAGAGGGATCTATTATATAGAGTCATTACACACAGAGGGATCTATTATATAGAGTCATTACACACAGAGGGATCTATTATATAGAGTCATTACACACAGAGGGATCTATTATATAGAGTCATTACACACAGAGGGATCTATTATATAGAGTCATTACACACAGAGGGATCTATTATATAGAGTCATTACACACAGAGGGATCTATTATATAGAGTCATTACACACAGAGGGATCTATTATATAGAGTCATTACACACAGAGGGATCTATTATATAGAGTCATTACACACAGAGGGATCTATTATATAGAGTCATTACACACAGAGGGATCTATTATATAGAGTCATTACACACAGAGGGATCTATTATTATATAGAGTCATTACACACAGAGGGATCTATTATTATATAGAGTCATTACACACAGAGGGATCTATTATTATTTAGAGTCATTACACACAGGGGGATCTATTATTATATAGAGTCATTACACACAGGGGGATCTATTATTATATAGAGTCATTACACACAGGGGGATCTATTATTATATAGAGTCATTACACACAGGGGGATCTATTATTATATAGAGTCATTACACGCAGAGGGATCTATTATTATATAGAGTCATTACACGCAGAGGGATCTATTATATAGAGTCATTACACGCAGAGGGATCTATTATATAGTCATTGCACGCAGAGGGATCTATTATATAGAGTCATTGCACGCAGAGGGATCTATTATATAGAGTCATTGCACGCAGAGGGATCTATTATATAGAGTCATTGCACACAGAGGGATCTATTATATAGAGTCATTGCACACAGAGGGATCTATTATATAGAGTCATTGCACACAGAGGGATCTATTATATAGAGTCATTGCACACAGAGGGATCTATTATATAGAGTCATTGCACACAGAGGGATCTATTATATAGAGTCATTGCACACAGAGGGATCTATTATATAGAGTCATTGCACACAGAGGGATCTATTATATAGAGTCATTCCACACAGAGGGATCTATTATATAGAGTCATTCCACACAGAGGGATCTATTATATAGTCATTCCACACAGAGGGATCTATTATATAGTCATTCCACACAGAGGGATCTATTTCACATGGTTATTTCTGTTAATGTTGATGATTATGGCTTACAGCCAATGAAAACACAAAAGTCATTATCTCAGTAAATTAGAATACTTTATAACAACAGCTTGAAAAATGTTTTTAAAATCCGAAATGTTGTCCTACTGAAATGTCTGTTCAGTAAATGCCCTCAATACTTGGTCGGGCTCCTTGTGCATCAATTACTGCATCAATGCGGCAATGTGACATGGAGGGATCAGCCTGTGGCATGGAGGGATCAGCCTGTGGCCCTGCTGAGGGGTTATGGAAGCCCAGGTGGCTTTGATAGCAGCCTTCAGCTCGTCTGCATTGTTGGGTCTGGGGTCTCTCATCTTCCTCTTGACAATACCCCATAGATTCTCTGACCAATCAAGCACAGTGATACTGTTGTGTGTAAACCAGGTATTGGTACTTTTGGTCGTGTGAACAGGGGCCAAGTCCTGCTGGAGAATGACATTTCCATCTCCAAAAAGTTTGTCGGCAGAGGGAAGCATGAAGTGCTGTAAAATGTCCTGGTAGACGGCGGTGCTGACTTTGGTCTTGATAATACACAGTGCACCTCCACCTGCAGATGACATGGCCCCCCAAACCGTCACTGATGGTGGAAACTTCACACTAGACCACAAGCAGCTAAACCTGTGGACCTTGATTTCCAAATGAAAATTGGAACTCTGGGACCTTGTGGAGTGTGTCAATGACTTCCTTCTGGACATCTAACAAGTCAGCAGTCTTCACCATGATTGTGGAGCCTACTGAAACAGACTAAGGGACCTTTTTAAATGCTTAGTAAGTCTTTGCAGGTGTTTTTTGTTAATTATTCTAATTTACTGAGATAATGACTCTGGTGTTTTCATTGGCTGTAAGCCATAATCATCAACATTAACAGAAATAAACACGTGAAATAGATCCCTCTGTGTGTAATGACTCTATATAATAGATCCCTCTGTGTGTAATGACTCTATATAATAGATCCCTCTGTGTGTAATGACTCTATATAATAGATCCCTCTGTGTGTAATGACTCTATATAATAGATCCCTCTATGTGTAATAACTCTATATAATAGATCCCTCTGTGTGTAATGACTCTATATAATAGATCCCTCTGCGTGTAATGACTCTATATAATAGATCCCTCTGCGTGTAATGACTCTATATAATAGATCCCTCTGCGTGTAATGACTCTATATAATAGATCTCTCTGTGTGTAGTGACTCTATATAATAGATCCCTCTGTGTAGTGACTCTATATAATAGATCTCTCTGTGTGTAATGACTCTATATAATAGATCCCTCTGTGTGTAATGACTCTATATAATAGATCCCTCTGTGTGTAATGACTCTATATAATAGATCCCTCTGCGTGTAATGACTCTATATAATAGATCCCTCTGCGTGTAATGACTCTATATAATAGATCCCTCTGCGTGTAATGACTCTATATAATAGATCCCTCTGCGTGTAATGACTCTATATAATAGATCCCTCTGCGTGTAATGACTCTATATAATAGATCCCTCTGCGTGTAATGACTCTATATAATAGATCCCTCTGTGTGTAATGACTCTATATAATAGATCCCTCTGTGTGTAATGACTCTATATAATAGATCCCTCTGTGTGTAATGACTCTATATAATAGATCCCTCTGTGTGTAATGACTCTATATAATAGATCCCTCTGTGTGTAATGACTCTATATAATAGATCCCTCTGTGTGTAATGACTCTAGATAATATAGGAGTTTCACTTTTTGTATTGAAGAACTGAAATTAACTTTTTGATGATATTCTAGTCTAATTTAGTGAGAAGCACCTGTAGATCTTTCCCAGTACAGACTGCGATGCACAGAACAGCCGCTGGTCTCCTGATCAGGATGTGACCGCCTCATGTATGCCTAAAGTATTAGGGAACAGTCAGACGGCTCCAAAACCCGGACGGGGATTGCAACACAGTGCTTGGACTGGCCGTCATTTCTCTCAACTTGAGCTTGACGGCATGTATTTCTATGCAGCTGTCACACTCTTGTCAGGAGAGCTGACGGCCAGTCCAAGAATTGTGTTGCAATCCCCGTCCGGGTTTTGGAGCCGTCTGACTCTTTCCTTACGCTGCCTTTACACTTCATGATTATCCAGAATCAGTGGCGTAACTAAAGTCTGGTGGGCCCCGTGCAAGATTTGAAACAGGGCCCCGCAATCCTGAATAAAATATATAATATATATGTCCCCCATCCTGGTATATTACTTGGCATACGTCCCCCATTCTGCTGCTGTTATTTAATGTATAGAGGAAAGTAAACCATTATACTCACCAGGGGCATGCATAAAAGTCATGGGGCTCCATAGAAGTATAATGCACTCCCCATAGTCCTCCATATAGTATAATGCACTCCCCATAGTCCTCCATATAGTATAATGCACTCCCCATAGTCCTCTATGTAGTATAATGCACTCCCCAGAGTCCTCCATATAGTATAATGCACTCCCCATAGTCCTCCATATAGTATAATGCACTCCCCATAGTCCTCTATGTAGTATAATGCTCTCCCCACAGTCCTCCATATAGTATAATGCACTCCCCAGAGTCCTCCATGTAGTATAATGCACTCCCCAGAGTCCTCCATGTAGTATAATGCACTCCCCAGAGTCCTCCATGTAGTATAATGCACTCCCCATAGTCCTCCATGTAATATAATGCACTCCCCCATAGTCCTCCATATAGTATAATGCTCTCCCCATAGTCCTCTATGTAGTATAATGCACTCCCCATAGTCCTCCATATAGTATAATGCACTCCCCATAGTCCTCCATGTAATATAATGCACTCCCCCATAGTCCTCCATGTAGTATAATGCACTCCCCATAGTCCTCTATGTAGTATAATGCACTCCCCATAGTCCTCCATATAGTATAATGCACTCCCCATAGTCCTCCATGTAATATAATGCACTCCCCATAGTCCTCCATATAGTATAATGCTCTCCCCATAGTCCTCTATGTAGTATAATGCACTCCCCATAGTCCTCCATATAGTATAATGCACTCCCCATAGTCCTCCATGTAATATAATGCACTCCCCCATAGTCCTCCATATAGTATAATGCTCTCCCCATAGTCCTCTATGTAGTATAATGCACTCCCCATAGTCCTCCATATAGTATAATGCACTCCCCATAGTCCTCTATGTAGTATAATGCACTCCCCATAGTCCTCTATGTAGTATAATGCACTCCCCCATAGTCCTCCATATAGTATAATGCTCTCCCCATAGTCCTCTATGTAGTATAATGCACTCCCCATAGTCCTCCATATAGTATAATGCACTCCCCATAGTCCTCCATGTAATATAATGCACTCCCCCATAGTCCTCCATGTACTAGTATGGCCACTGATTTAAAAAATAATAAATAAATACTCGCCTCCCATTGCTCACCTGCCGCACACGTCCTCTTGTGAAGCACGTGCGATGGGAGCGTATGACGTCACTGCCATGTGCCCCGTCAGCTGCTGGTCTCTGATTGGCTGACACCGAGTACTGTCACGCATTTCCCCGATGGGTCTGTGCGCTGGAATACACTTCAGGTGAATGTGCATCCCAGGAAGAGCATCTAGTTGAAGTCTCTGCTGGCGTCGTCGGGGCCCCAGACCCACCGGACCCCTGACCCGCCGGACCCGGTCGCAGCGTTCATTACGCCCCTGTCCAGAATCATTCCCTGATAACCGTGCGGTGTAAACAGGCTGCCAATCACCCAATTAACAAGGAAAATGCTTGTTTTAAGTGAAAAATTGTTTTCAAGCATCCTTAAAAATAATCGTTCTCAGCAGCACATCATCTGTGTAAATGTGCTGCCGAGAACAGTGAAAGCCTGTGGACGCTGGTAAATCTATGAATGATGGACAAACAGGAAGCCGATGGTCAGTCCCTTGCAGCTACAGGTCGTCCTATAAAACTTGAGTTCATTGGTTACCTTCATCAGTCCCATACAATTTCAATTGAGGAAGGCTGCACATATTATAGGGGGGAAGGGAACATGGGACCCCCTCCCCAAGATTAGTGGTGGGACATCCAGTGAGCAGACACTGTCCGCTGCCTCAGTAATGGGAACGATCCTATAATCTTTTATTCAGTTTATCCTCCAACAATCATTTGTTGGGAAAGAGATGATTCAGCGGTGACTATTGATGGCTCCGTCCCCCTATGATGCTGTCACCGTCTTCTCCTAAAACCCTGTTTACTGTCAGCAGAAACTTAAAATGCCCCCTTATAAAGAAATCTGTACAATCCCATTAGTGAAGACACACAGCGAGATCTGAGTCAGGCAACGTGGCCCCGAGGCTTCATGGCCCCTGACATGGCGTCTGACCTCTACTTTATCTCCTTCATGGGATGTTTACCCAACGGAGGCTCCTAATGTAGACACAGCCCAAGTCTCCCACACCAGGAAGGATTAGGTGCAGATACCATCACCGTGCGTGCTGCGGCATTAATGAAGAGGCGCGAAGAGCCGCTATCACCGCCCGAATCAAGCGCATTCTGGATGATTATCACTCATAACCTAAATAACATAAGACCCGGAAGTGCTCAAGAAACAGTCACTCACCACATTCAGCTAAATGCAACAATTTCTCATTTTTTTCCCATTATTTCATATAGGAATAATTTATCATTCATATGTACAAGAATATAACTACTATAATACTGCTCCTATGTACAAGAATATAACTACTATAATACTGCCCCCTATGTACAAGAATATAACTACTATAATACTGCTCCTATGTACAAGAATATAACTACTATAATACTACCCCTATGTACAAGAATATAACTACTATAATACTGCTCCTATGTACAGGAATATAACTACTATAATACTGCTCCTATGTACAAGAATATAACTACTATAATACTGCTCCTATGTATAAGAATATAACTACTATAATACTGCCCCTATGTACAAGAATATAACTACTATAATACTACCCCTATGTACAAGAATATAACTACTATAATACTGCTCCTATGTATAAGAATATAACTACTATAATACTGTCCCTATGTACAAGAATATAACTACTATAATACTGCTCCTATGTACAAGAATATAACTACTATAATACTGCTCCTATGTACAAGAATATAACTACTATAATACTGCGATCATGTACAATGGTACAAGTAGCATTTTAGGTTAATGTGACATCAGTGGAGTGAATTGCTTTCTGTCTTGTATATGGATAATGATGCACGAGGTTTAGGTGAAGTATAATCAGACTTTATTGCGGCGCTGTACCCGGTGCTGTCACTATTACTAGTTGCTGTCGCCTGTCTCTGGGCCTCCTGGTTATGGTTTATTATTACGATACAGGAGCGACCTTGACGATAAATGCCCTCCAGTCTTTGCACCTCTGGTTGTGCCCGTGTGAATACGCACTCGCTGTCCACGGACGGCAGGAACTTCTGTGTTTGTATAAGTAATGCAATCAGTCTTCTCCAGCAGAAAGTCTACAGAAGAGATGACCCCTGATTACGCTGAGCTCCTGTACGGAGCGCTGTACGGGGGGATACGGTGCACGGTAGATTTAACATGATTCCCAGTAAACTGCCCACCTAAATAAAGGTTTTATCTATGATGATTAAAGTAGCAAAGTGTAAAAACAATTAAGTTTGCAATTTTTATTCTTATGAATGAAATTTTTAATTCCTTTGTTTTAATGCTTGTTATCTAGATTACCGACCACCGCTGCAGGGTGGCCGAGCATGCGCAGAGCTTGTAGAGCTCAGTGAGCACTAGTGTAAAGATTACCGGATCATAGAATAATAATAATATAATGTAGAAGTGGTCGTCCGGCCAGTGTCCGTGCCCCTGCGCTCTTCTGATGCTGCTGCCCGGGCAAACAGGGAGCCAGGAGGTAGGAGAGCGGTGCGCTTCCAAGGATTAAAGGAGGACAAGGCTTTAATAGATAAATGTTACAATGTATTCTAATTAGTGTTGAGCGAGTATGTTCTGTCCGAGTATGCTCGGCCGAGCGCCGAGTATTTACAGCTGCTCGGTGATATGGTTGAATCGCTCCCATGTGCATGATTTGCAACTGTTTGACAGTTTTAATACATGTGAGGAATGTGTAAGAAATAGACAATCCTCACATGTAATAAAGCTGTCAAACAGTTGCCAATCATGCACACGGGAGCGATTCAACCATATCACCGAGCAGCTGTAAATACTCTGAGCTCGGCCCGAGCATACTCGGACAGAACATACTCGCTCAACCCTAATTCTAATGTTTCAGAAGAGTCGTCATCTCTCCACTGAGTCTCCTTCGTCAATGGGCGTCTGGTCCATGAAATGTCCCCACTAAAATCAGCAGATATTTATGGCTTTCCCTGTGAAATCTTCAGTTTCCAAGATCATTATATTTTGTTTCAAGCATCTGCTATAATGGAAATATATATGTGCACCAACAAATATTACATATCCCTACCATCTGACTATGAGACATTAAAGTTCCCAGTTTATTATTCTGGGGGGGATTTACACTTTCTTACGCCTCCCCCGTTAGGTGAATTTGAGGTGCATGGAGATGACTTCGGGAGTAGGGTTAAATAAAGATGAGCGAATCAGAAGAGAAACTTGATGCTCCGCTTTTCCTGTTCCCACTTGGGGACAATGGCTCTTTCACTCCAATAACAAAACTCATTTTGTCTTTATTTTCCAGTACAGAGCAAAGAGCCGGACCGTGATGATACCCAGCGGTCCGCTCGCTTCATCTCTAGGGCCGGCACAGACGAGCCAGTGTTACTCCCAGCACCTTGTCCTTTAATTAAAAGACAAATCTTCCAGAGTCTCAGGGGGGGGAGAACTACGATGCACCATGGAAATGGTGGTCACTTTTTAGCGAATTGATTGGGTGGGTGCACCATTTGCATTTGTCTATGGTGGTAAAACAATTTGGGATGTTCATGGGTCATAGCGCCAACCCATGGAGGCGAAGCTTCATTATTTTCTTACCAGACATGTAAAGATTATCATTTCATCTGCTCAGTCAGGTGAAGAACTGAAGCCTCTCAAGATTGCCAGTGGTCACCATATCCAACGTGCATCATATATGTTCCGTAGAGTCCAGGTTGGGTTGGCCATAATTCTCCTCTTCTTTGACAAAGGTGACCTCTCCACCACACAGGTACCGCAGCTGTCCCAAAATGAGGTGCGATAGAAAGAACCAACCTCCAAAAGGGACTTAATTTTGCAAGAGAGCAATGTGTCTGTCATCTGATGACGACCAAATATCTGATCGGAGGCTTCCGCTTAATATCTGTCTAGATTTCTGCTAAGCTTCTAAGAGCAGGCACCATCCTCACATACCTTCCTTGTGTGGCTTTGAAGTGTGTTGGCAGCAAATAAACTTCTTATAAGAGTCTACACGAAGCGTCCATTAGTGGTCAATGGCCAATGCAGGGTCCATCTGCTGATTACATAAAAGAAGCATTAAGTTACCATGTATCATACAATGTCCGTGCAATCCGACTCGAACAAATGGTGGTTGGTTCCTCTTGATCCCATAGAAGGGGAATATGACAGAAATACAGTATTCAAGGCTCCAAGTTTGTAGTAAAAGTTCCAGCACTATTGAGATTTTTCTTAATCCAAAACCTTATGGTTTGTTAGAGCCATCAATGATTTTAGGGTTTAGGATTAGAGGAGAAATGGATAATATTTGTATGGCAAAGGCTGTTATAATTCTAGTTTAAGAAATCTTAATTCAAAGTCTTGATGTTATTCCAGAAAGTACACCATACGTGATCATGGATATCTCTCCAGGTAACACAAAGTTACCTGCTCTGTAAGGAAAGGAGACGCTGCCGGTCTGGAATTCCAACATCTGTCACCTGCCCCGGCATGATCCAGCATGAGGACGCCAGTATGCGGGCTGCCAAGTCAGTAGCCACAAAGCCTAGATCTTTATACAACCAAGGAACACAAAGACCAACGTTCCTCAATCTTAATCTGAGCCACCTGTAAATGAAAGAACATCACAAGTAACAAAGATCAAGCAGGATATTTATGTTCTGAGAACAAATCAAGATCATCAGTGAAGAAGCAAATGTCAGATCTTCAGGGAAAGGTTTCCACTGCCGCTTTTCCCTTTGAAGTTGTTGCTCGGTTCAGGAATCTTGCTGTGATTTTTCCTTACGCCCAATCATAATTTACAAAGTTCTGAGATGATATATTATTACATACAACCCTGTAAATCATGGATGTCCAAACGTTATGTAGTTATACCGGCTTGGAAGGAGGCGGCTCAATGACGCTTTGAGCTGCAGGAGACATTCTGGTAATAAAATAGATTACATATAAAATAAGCAACTAATTACACCCCCATGTGTATTGTTATCCACTGTAAAACTTTATCAACTCTACCGGTCATTTTGGGGGGGGAAAAATGGTTAATGATGTCCCAAAAGAGGAAAACTTGTTCAACATTTTCAAAAAAGTTTGACATTTCATTAGTTGTCCAAATTGGACATTTAGTGATTAACAAAGATGGAAGTCATCTGCATTCCACAGAGAGGAAGTCTAGTGCACCCAGTAGTTATTTGTCATATAGATATGTGTATGAAACTAATATCATAAAATATTTGATAAAGAACTAGTGTTGAGCGAGTATGTTCTGTCCGAGTATGCTCGGGCCGAGCTCCGAGTATTTACAGCTGCTCGGTGATGAGGTTGAATCGCTCCCGTGTGCATGATTTGTGACTGTTTGACAGCTTTATTACATGTGAGGATTGTCTATTTCTTACACATTCCTCACATGTAATAAAGCTGTCAAACAGTTGCAAATCATGCACACGGAGCGATTCAACCTTCTCACCGAGCAGCTGTAAATACTCGGAGCTCAGCCCGAGCATACTCGGCGAAAGGGTTAATAGAACGTACTCGCTCAACACTTAATAAAGACCCTAGGAACACTCATGCACAATAGTCTTTCAGTGTAAATGCAGCTTAACAAGAGCAGAAAAAACTTTTTACAAGTTTATGGCTACATTGGACATTGCTTCTAAAACTTGGGGGTCATGATGACAATTGGGGCCATTTGAGAATGAAAGTTGGGCATCTAAAAATAAAAGATTGATGCCATTGTGTCACGTAGGAAATAAAGTAAACACTGTTTCGTCTTCTTGGTCTGTGTCATCAAAGGCATAAGAGGACATGATGTATGGCTGCAGGAAATTGGGGTTTGACCTCTGCTCTACATGAAGGTATTCATACAAGGAACAAAGTGAACATAACTTGGGTACCGGGTTCGGAGCCGACTGTCAATTAAACGGAAAAGTGAATAGGAAATATAATGAATAATTAGGGCTTAGTTGATGTTACAACATTGCTACAAACAATTGTAAAATACAAAGCTCCGGCCACAACACAAAACCCTCCATTAGACTCCTGCCTGTGTAATGATAATTATGCTGTCTGCTTCAACACAAGCACTCGGTGCCAAGCTGGCACAGCGCCAGGACCCATTCATTCCGTGACAGCAAATTCCTGAGCAATTCAGAAAATTTACATCCCGAAATTATACAATAGCGCAAGCGATCCTTCCTCTTGGCTGAGAAATAAAAAAATGAAAATTCTCATTTTTTGCAGGGAAAGCTGCCTAAGAATGATTAGCGCTATTACTGGAGTAATTCAGGAAAATGAGCAACGTTCTGGGCCACTTTCCATCTAATTTCCTTATTTGAATGCCACTAGAATAACTCTCCGGTCTGAACGCACGTGTTGCTCATTTCTTGGAAAGCATAAAACAGAGGGGCCCGAGCAATATTCAGTGTCAATGACTGATTAAAAAATGACTCCATACCGAGAATAAAACCGATACAACATTGCACTGAGCAGAGTTACACACATCAATAAATGACTTGGCATTACTCTTCTGTTTGGTGGCTTCCTATTGTCAGAAAGCTGTGCATTATAAAAGCTCAGGAAACTGCTAAATCTAACGGCCCATTTAGAGGAGCCGATAATTGGAGACTAAACGTTCCTAGGAACACTCACTGCCTACTATCAGCTCGTCTAAACATTGCAAACCTTGCTCTTCGTGTGCATGACTTTTAAGCAGACTACTAGCTCCATATAAAAAAAGTGATGTGCTGCCAATATTGTGACAACTAAGGGCACAAAATGAGCATATTAATCGCTCTGTGTGCTACTTGTAGGACACTGTCTGAACAGATTGGAATTTATTTAATGGCTTGGATTGACCCTTCTAACCTGCCATAAGATAATAAGATGCCTAATGTATAAATCAAGAGCAGTTTGTTTCCAAGGAGAACCTGAATAACTGTGAGTGCAGCTTTAGATGTAGCTGAAAAATAATGCTATAATTCAAAGCAAGAACATTTTTAAGCAGAGTGAATATGTGACTCAAATGTTATGTTTTTTTTAATGTGGGTTTGAGGGCTAAACTTTCATTATAAGAAGAAGAACTAACTAAAAGTATAAAATACAATTGATAGTGACTGGTACCGCTATGGGGTCTACTTCAACCCCAAAACAGGCTACAGAGGAGCTGATCTGCTTTTTTTTAGAATTTAGTTGTATTAGGCAATATTTATTGACCCTGGAGTCAAGTAGAAATACAGAGCCAATGTCCAAACAGCAGTGTTGCACAGCATATGGAGTGGAGGAACCCAGAACTGCTGACACATTTTAATCTTTACTCTCACCCTGAAAGTCTTAAATCCACATAGTTTGACACAAGTGGAGCTTCAGAGCAATGTTCAGAAATATTCCAGCCTAGCTTGTAGTACAAATGCTCTTTTGAAAAGAATAATTAATGAAAATCTCCATTGAATAAGCTCATGCAGAGAAAAAAAACCTGCATAGACCAACATATGTGGAGGGATTATACATGCCATTGTGTACAATAACTCAGTTTACATATATGGGCAGCATGCCATAAGGTTGTGATCCCAATCACTCGAAGCAAGTCCTGCTGTGCTGACAACTATCTTCAATTGCTGGTATTGTGTAATCCCCATACAATGCAAGGTTATGGGGGAGCAGCTTGGAAATCTTACATGGCCAAGTCGATAGGAAAGATTGGCATTTTTTTTTTCATTTTTAATACAAGGTTTTTTTTTTTTCATAAATGGTATACATGATCTTTTGCAAAGGGTACTGCACCACTATGGGTTTAGCAGTCACCACTTTATTATTTTTGGTTTTCATTTTAGATTTTTTTTTTTTTTTTTTTTATTAAAATCATTTGAATACATTTTTCTTTAAATATGGAATTTTGAACCATGAAAAAATGGAGGACTGAAGGTCTGTAGTGTAATAGTGGGGGGGGGGGTGTCGTAGGGTTAACAATATTTTCCCTAGTTGAGGATAACCGTACAGTCACTTTGCTCATGAGCCGTGAGACTTGCGCTTTGAAACGTCTCCATAACCTGGCGACTATTATATTTGTAGGTGACGTATTGGCAAGTCTTGTGTTTCCCCATTGTTGGCAATAGTTTAAAAAAATTTACAAAAACTCCAGGGAGCGGTAAAACCCACAGTTCCTCCCTAGTAGTACATTCTCAGTGAATTGTTTTGAGGTATTTTTTTTATTTTACTTACATTTTGTGAATTAATAAATCCACTGTGACAATCTAAACGTGTGCTGAAAGTATCTTTTTTAATTAATGATTGTTTTTAAACAATGAAACTGTTAAGAAAAATGAATCTTCTGCTGTGTCCTGATTGGTCTAAGTACAATAGATGTAGACAGAGCACAGCTCTAATGAGAAGGTGCAGGACCTGGTTGTCTCCCCCCAAATAACTGAGGGATTATTTATGAGCAAATCTGAATGAATGAGACAGGATTACCATGCAGCCCCGGCCCCCCAACCCCGTCCCCCAGAACTCCGCTCCAGACCCTTTTATTCAGCCACAGGGCAGAACAAACAATGTCTGTGATATATTGAGGTTGCATCTGTTTACAATATGTTACAATGTAACAAATAAAGTATCTGTTCCGCTCTCATTGTCGCTCTATAGGCTGCGGCTCATGAAGCAGATTTAGCTCGGGGAAAATGAAGGTCATTTAAAGTAATTGCTCCGTCTGAAGTTCTAACAATATATATGGGAGTATTTCAAAGTAAGGGATTTACAGTCCTCCTTGTGGATTAAAATACTCGAAAGTATTAGACCTGCTTCATTTACCATGGGCAGCGGGGGTGAGGACGGAGTTTGCAGGGGTTTACCACTTAACCACTCTTCTTTACGCCAATATGTTTACAGGCCTTAAATAAAACCTCCTGGGACCATTGTAGTAATCCTGGCACAATGTCAGGATTGTGAATCTGTCTGACGCACAATTTTAAGGTTCTGCACTGGTAAATGCAGTAAAGAGTATCTGGAAGTGCAAAAGGGGTCCCCTCCACAGTTACCATTTTACAACCGATGCCTTATTATACTTTGCCCCTGTTCAGACACAACTGTTACCTCTGTACTCCCAAAACATACTAAAGACCCAAATCTAATTTTTATACTTTTTTTTTTTTTTTTTTTTTAATATTTTTAGCTCCATTAGCTGAAGGATCAGACAGAAAGGATGAAGAGCAGAATATACGAACCTTGGTCAATTCAAAGAACACCCGCCATGCAATGCCTCAGCGTCAAGGCGCCTATAGGAAACTGAGACGTCAAAGACCAAGACTGTCCCACAAGGGCCCCATGCCGTTCTAGGTGAGGCCAGACACCATTGACTTGCTTGCAATTGGCCTATTTGGAAGCTAGTTTAGCATAAAATTATGTATTTAGGTTGGTGAACAACTAACCGCGTGACTTCACTAGTTCTTAGCCTTAGTCCTACAGACCCTCATGCACACTTACACTCGGTTCGGCTGCGCGTCCATCTGTTCTTTTTAGGGAGTGGGGAATAAGCTAAACCTTAAAGGGAACTTGTCCGCTAACATGAGGCTATTAGCCTGCACACATGGGGTTAATAGTGTCCTGACACTGTGCGGCGCCCGCACTCAATTTCCTCCCTGGCAGTGGGGCTCTAACTTTACTCTCCACGGCATGATTGCTCTTTCAGTCAGTTGGGCGGGGGAATAAAGTTAATTTCCTCCCGGCAGCAGGGCTCTGTGTCGACACCGCACTGTGTCAGAACGCTATTAACCTGCAGGTTAATACCATTAATGTACATGACAGGTTCCCTTTAAGCTTGGTCACCTTCTCAACAAAACAAAACAAAATATGATCTGTTAAAGGGTAGTAGGCTCATCCCTCCAGAACCGTCTATACAGGCACGCAGGTCATGGCAAGCTGAATAAAATGATACCTTGATCTCTGCGATATAACGTCTTATTCCAGAGAAATTCACATTTTTCTTAATATGTAAATGAGCTGTTAAGATCTATGGGCGGGGGCACAGCTCTGCATGAGACTCCGCCTCCAAAGTTTATTGTAAGTGAAAGGGGGCGTTACCAGTGTGACATTCTGCTTTCCCACATTGCTAACGCCCCCTTTCATTTACAATACGCTCTGGAGGCGGAGTCTCATGCAGATCGGTGCCAAGCCCATAGATCTTAACAGCTCATTTACATATTAAGAAAATCTTGGATTTCTCTGGAATAAAATATGATATCGCAGATACCAAGGTATCATTTTATTCCACTTCCTATCACCTGCATGCCCATATAAATGGCTTAGGACCTTTGATCCTACTGACAGATGCCCTTTAATAACCGCCACTACAGTGCATGTAAGGGCTGAACCAAACCATCTGGAGAACCCATTTGTCACACCACGTGCCCCTGATCCTTCCTCACAACTTCCGTGAGTTCCGGGTTTAGGATAATGTGAAGTGAGCTCATAAATTTTATATATTTATTTACTCAAAAGAGCGATGCTAGGTACAATATATACGAGCGGTTACAAGATTATATATATATATATATATATATATATATATATATATATATATATATATATATATATATATATATATATATATATATATATATATATATATATATATATATATATATATATATATATATATATATATAGTAGTCAGACAATCTAGTAAGGAAGCAGTAATACAATACAGTAAAATTAAAAGGAATAAAAGTGAATATACCACACTTTCATCAAAGGTCTCTGGACATGTCAGAAAGGGTGCTGTCATGGGTCCAGGGTGGTTCCTTATGTCTTTCTGCCCATTTGTAGCGACAGGTGACCCTCAACAGAAGACCCCTCCTCTCTCACAGAGAGAGACATTTATACGTAACTTGGACAGGGCAGAAAATAGGCGATTTACATGTAATCTCCTCTTCCCTTCTATCAGACATTTCATAATCCATTTCCCAGCAATATCCTCATTGTAAGGTGCGCATGGTAATTGATCTAACACAGGAGCTTTCCCCTGACTTCAGGGGTAATTCAAGTAGCTATTCCTCATTGCCATGGTTCAATTAGCTCCCCCATACTCTTGTCAGGAATAGGCGTTTGCACTACAAAGGTATATATCCTAGCTGACCTGTATTCAATTCTCTCCTGGGGTCCTTTGAAGTCAGACAGACTAGCATTCCTGCTGAGACCTTCATAACTGGGAATATGAATTTCCAGTCCCTGGCCTCACCACACCATTCTTTACCTTAAAGACCCACTGACAATCAGGTGCAGTATCAGCAATCAAATAGTATTAACTCCGGGTACTTCTAGGTCATTTTTGCATTTCTAAGAGAGGAATGCTTGTTAGGACTGTCCTTTCCAGAATTGAGCTCTGCACTTCAAGAAGCTAATGTTACATGTGCCTCGTCATGTCTGCAGCGCAGAGGTCACGACTGTAATGTAACATCTATATATAAACCCTGAAGATGAATGTTGAGTTGAATGTAAAACATCCTTTCTGCTATCTGATACGTACTAAACCTTTTTGCTTTGGATTTTCTTCCAGTTGGCTCCGAATGAACTTTGTCCCTTTTTTTTACTGCAATATCTGGTTTGTTTGACTTTGGACCCTGAAGTGAAATGAGAACCATTAAAGAAAAGCCGATCCCTTGCCACAAGTCTCCTGGATTCATCTGTGTCTCGTTGTCTCTGGACAAGTCAATGGATTTCTGGGACACTGATTCGAGAAAAGATTGTCTGAACCTTCTAGGATTCAGGCTAGTCGAATACTTCTCGTGAATTAAGTTGGTCTTTATGGCTTCCTCAGGAACGCTTGTTTAATAACCACTGGATCAAGACTATCTCAGATGCTATTGCACTAAGGTTTCTCTGTGCCACAGTCTTTGCCTTATTCTTCCGTCACTATCCATACAGTTGTGCCTACTGCTGAAGATCTAGAAGGTACCAATCTAGTCAAGAAAAAAAAAATGGAAGTCAACAAGTTTCCTTCTGATCGTGTCGGACAATACCTCCTTTTCAACAACTTATTCAACTCTTTGTCTTGTTCTTCCAGCCACACTTACTGCTGAGAACCTAAAAGACGCTTCGCCTATGTGTTGTTGTTTTTTTTCAGCCAAGGCCAACCCAACTTGTCAAGAAATAATGGAGGTCCATCAGCTTCCATCAGGTGGTAAAGGACAAAAACGTGTTCCCTGAAAAAATGACTTTCAAGACCATGATTGCATAAATGTTGGAGGTCCATTTGTTCCCACCGCAATCTACATACAGTCCTTGCCTTATTTATCCTAAGCTACTGTCTCCACAGTCATGTCAATTGGTGAAGACCACCAGCAAGGCATCTAGCCTATCTTACTAACCCGAGACCCAAAACATTGGAAGTCCTTCAATTTTCACCAGATCCTAAGTGACAAAAAAAACAACTGCTGAGCAAAAAATGCTTTTCCAAAGCAAGACCATCCTATCATCATCAATTAATACTGGAGGTCCTTCAGCTTCCACAATGTGCTAAAGAACAAAATCCTCTACTGAACAAAAACTACTTTCCAAGCAAAGGCTGACCCATCCATCCATGTTGATCCATCCACTTCCACCAGATCCTATCAGACATTATGTATTTTCTATAAAACTGTCTTTGCCTTATTCTTCCTAGATCTGAAAGACTTGTAAGGCACCTAGCCCTTCTTACCCAACCAAGGTCAAGAACAGTGGAGGTCCTTCAGTTTCTGCCAGATCCTAAAAGACAATTGTATCTACTGAGTAAACCTTTCTCTTACATCTGTCTTACAAACCAGATATGAGGACCTTCATGGGGGAGAAAAAAAATGTAATCATGGACTTATTGTTGTGTGTTCATGTTCTTTATTAACTCTTCAATGCCCTCAAGAGCACAATGGTCCCACCAGGTCCTTCCTTTATGTTTAATACATATCTTTATGATCGAACCTTTCATAATAGCACTTTCTCTAACAAAAGCATATACCTTTTACAGAGTTCTATAGTAGAAAGGAAACAGTATTGTCTATTTCTAAAAAAAAAAAAATATTCCTTCCTTCCCTTCCAAATGGATTTATATGTATATAAATGTATGTGTGTGTATGTATCTCTTCAAAAGAAAAATTCTTATTTTTTTTAAATGACTGTATTCTATTTATTTTGTGATATTTTAATTTAAAGCGATTTGAGGAATTGTGGTTCTCGGGATTTTCTTTTTTCATTGTTTATCAAGTATATAATGAAAGAAATATTGGACAAAAATTATTCAATTGTTTTTCTTTTTATAATGACCAAAACATCTCTCATGTACTACTAATACTTGGATCGTCAGTATTAATGTAAGAGCTGTCAGGCCGGTGTCAACCACTCGAACTGCAATGGAGAAGATTGTATGTTGCTTTTATAATCAATAAAATATTAATCCAGAAGTGTCTCCATCGCTGGATTATTTAATTATTTTCTAGAACCGTAAGATTTAAGTCTCCTTGTGCTGTCATTGATCCCCTGATACTAAGCAGGTCACATACTGTAGATAATATCCCGACATGTGTGAGCCCCCGACTGCCCACCGACGGCAGAAGTCGGAGGGATCTCAATATGCAAAATATTATCAGATGAGATGTGTGACTCTCAGAGGTGACTGACTTGTTGCTGGTGATCACGCCGCGCCACATTAAAGTATCTGACCGTGGATGGGCCGCTTTACACAGTCTTAGAAAATTCCGGTTTTGGTGGGATCCGCACATCTAATGTCTGAAGGAGTTTTCTGACACAATTGGTCATTTCTGGGGATTATTTTTCCTAGTCCATTTTGGTTACTTCTTAGCATCCGCTTCCCCCTCCTGCCTCTAACAGCGGTGACATTTGGGCAAGATCCTTAGTTTCTATGTTTATAAGAGATAGACACATAAATTGGTGATAAAAATACAAAGGATCTTATTTACCATAAAACTATTTTAAAATGTATAATATTTTGATATCCTCTATGCAAAATATTGTAAATTCGTTACCTAAGTAGCAATCAGCATTCTGCTCTTAGAGCTCAAATCATAATTCTGCTGGTCAGCCTACATAGAGTCCCTTAATTTTAAAGAACAGGGTTTTTTTTTCCGTTTTTTATTTAAAGAACTCCTCGTCGCCGTTGTCCTCGTCCTCGTCCTCCTCCTAGTCCTCGTCCTCCTCATCCTCATACTCCTCATCCTCTTGGTCCTCCTCATCCTCGTAGTCCTCGTCCTCTTGGTCCTCCTTGTCCTCGTCCTCTTGGTCCTCCTTGTCCTCGTCCTCCTTGTCCTCGTCCTCTTGGTCCTCCTTGTCCTCGTCCTCTTGGTCCTCCTCGTCCTCCTCCTTGTCCTCTTGGTCGTCCTCCTCCTCCTCGTCCTCCTCCTCCTCGTCCTCTTGGTCGTCCTCTCCAAGTATGCAAGGACACAACGTTGGTTGGTTTTTCAGCTCTGAAGCCTTCAGAATTTAGACCGCAGCTTTAATAATTTTTTATTTTTTTAACGCATTTTTAAAGCTTCTTTTACAGGACCAGAAAAAGCTGAGACTTCAGAAATCTCATGCACACATTTGCATGAGAAAGTGAAAAAACACTAAAAATGTAATTTTTTTGGTGAATAAAATTAACTAAATGAACTTGTACTGTAGAGAAAGCACGAGTGTAATCTGCATCTAAAAACTGACAATGCTCAAAAAATATGCATTTTGAATGCAGCACTTTTTCTGCCAAGTGAACAGGTTTTAGCTTAAGGCCACGTTCCCACAATGAGCGTTTGGCGAATTTTGGATATTGCCGATATTCTGCAGCATTTCTACGTGTATATGTAAATGAGGATACTTGCGCTTTTTTTTTTTTTTTTTTTTAAATGCGTTTTTGACGTCAGTTTTGTCTCTCTCTTTGGCCTGTCAAGTTTTAAATTCGGCTGCTTTTGGTTTTGATACTCCTTGGTATTTGGCTTTAACAGAACTTTTTATCGATACAATCATGCAGATTAGTTTTTATCTTGTTTCCACACTTATTGTATTTCTATTGAGAAAATCCGCAAATAAAATCAACATAATGCGGATTTCAAACACAGACTGCAGCGTAGCATAAAATAGTTTTTGACTCACAAGTAAAGTGTCAAAAACTCCTGGAAACTTAATCCAAGGCTGTCATTACACTGCCATATGGAACTCCATCTTTAGCCTCCCAGGAATGGCTGAGTGTTACCTGCAAACTAATGAGCTCATTCGCCCCTGCAGATGTACGGACAAGCTGCATGTGAACACAGCCTAAGGCCTCATACACACTTCTGTGTTTTGAGTTCGTGTGATGCCCGTTTTCACACGTACTGGAGACTCTGACACATGTAGACCCATTCAAATGGGTCAGTGTGTTTTGACGGACTGCTGTTCTTTGGCAAAACAGTCCATTTTTTTTTTTTACCCGCAGCATGGGCCACAAAATGTCCCACACAACTGCCCACTGATGACACACAGATGACATCCGTGTGTCATCCATGTGACCTGTACTGGAACCCTAGAATCAGCGGTACAGTTAGCGCTCTTCCCAGGGGCTGAAGGCATCTCTCACCATTGTCCCATGCTCACGCTGAGATCAGCACCAGCATGGGACAATATTGAGAGTATTCTGCTCCCACTATGTCCAGTATGTGTAAAATAAGAATAAAATTAAAAAACATTATTCTCACCTTTTACACCTAATTCCCTGAAGCCATTGTCACCTGAAAAAAATAAGTAAAATAAACAACCATAATACTCACCTGTCCAACATGCTGTAATCCATCTGATCGCACACGCTGAGAAGCAGAGGAGAATGACTCGCTGCAGAGAGCGGGCCGCTGAACTGCGCTAAGCTCACTAAGTCTTAGGACACCGCTCAGAGCAGGTCTGGGGTCCGCTCGCTGCATCAATTCATTGTCCTCTGCTCCTCAGCATGTGCGGTCAGATGGATTAGAGCGTGGGACACTTACTCGCCTCTCTGAAGACGAAATAAGTGCTTTTTATTTTATTCTCGTGTTTACACTAGGAGACAGCAGGAGCAGACTACTACTCTCAACATTGTCCCCTGCTGGTGCTGATCGCAGCACTGGCAGGGGACAATGATGAGGGCAGCGTTTGGCACCCGGCGCTTGGGAACAGCGCTAACTGTACCACTGATTCCCAGGTGCTGGTAAGTGTGATACTGATGAAGCACACAGTTGCTACATGTATCATACACACGGACACAGATATAGAGGCTTTATGTTACGTACAGGCTGATACTGTGCACACCTGCAGTCGCTATATACAATATTAGCAGCTTTATGTTACATCGCTGTAGATAATATGACCGGCCGTGTAATATTAGGTAATTGCCTATCAGATCTGGCGGTGGATCCATGCCGTAGTTTGCAATGAGATCACGCAGCGCTTCAATATGTTCTGAAGCCCATAACGTGTTTCTGGATTTTATATGGAGAAATCCATTAGCACCGGCGTTTCATTAACTTTGATTGCCTTGGGCGCTTGTAAAATCTTGTAACATTATATCAAGAAGCTTTTAGGGGGCGACTGAGAGCAGATACAGTAAGAGTCGACCAGTCCCAGCTAGTGATGAACACAAGAGCTCGTTATTTGTTACTCTATTAGGATTGAACAATTAGTGTTGAGACCAGAGATGTATCTAGGTGTTCTGGCACCCGGGGCAAGAATTCAGTTTGGCGCCTCCTCTTCCCCATAAGCACATACAGTAATTTTCAAAATACTAGCAGTCTAATATGACCAGATTAATCACTGTTTTTGGTATATATTATATTTGTTTGGTGCAGTAGATTGTAAGAAAACCACTAGACTCCGCATTGATGATCTGCAGGTTTCTGACTCTGTGTATCTGAATAATTAATTGTACGGGGGGTGTTCACAATAATAGCAGTGTGGAGTTCAATTAGTGAGGTCAATCATTCTATGAGGAAACGGGTGAATCAGGTGGACCTTATATAAGGGTGAATCCAGCACATGTTGTACATGCATTTCTCCTTGAAAGGCTGAGAAATATGGGTTGTTCGAGACATTATTCAGAAGAACAGCGTACTTTCATTAAAAAGTTGATTGGAGAGGGTAAAACGTATAAAGAAGTGCAGACAATGATCGGCTGTTCAGCTACAATGATCTCCAATGCTTTATAATGGAAAGCAAAACCAGAGAGAGGTGGAAGAAAACGGAAGACGACCATTCCAATGGATGGAAGAATAGCCAGAATAGAAAGGCTCAGCCGATGATCAGCTCCAGGATGATCAGAGACAGTCTTAAGTTACCTGTGAGGGCTGTGCCAGTGAGAAGACACCTGTGTGAAGCTAATCTCTTACCAAGAAGTCCCTGCAAAGTCCCACTGTTAAAGAAAAAGACAAGTACTGAAGCGGATACAAATTGCCAAAGAACACATCAGCTGGCCTAAAGAGAAATGGAGAAACATTTTGTGGACTGATGAAAGTAAAATTGTTTTTTTTGGGTCTAAGGTTCACAGACAGTTCATCAGACGACCCCCAAACTCTGCATTTAAGCCACAGTACACTGCAGACAGTGAAGCATGGTGGAAGCATCATGATATGGGCATGTTTCTCTTACTATGGTGCTGGACCTATTTACCACATACCAGGGATCATGGACCAGTTAGCATATATTAAAATACACTGCTCAAAAAAATAAAGGGAACACTTAAACAACACAATGTAACTCCAAGTCAATCACACTTCTGTGAAATCTACCTGTCCAGTTATGAAGCGACACTGATTGTGAATCAATTTCTCCTGCTGTTGTGCAAATGGAACAGACAACTGGTAGAAATGATTGGCAATTAGCAAGATACCCCCTGTAAAGGAGCGGTTCTGCAGGTGGTGACTACAGACCATTTCTCTGTTCTCATCCTTTTTGGCTGTTGTTTTGGTTACTTTTTCATTTTGCCATTGCTTTCACCCCTAGAGGTACAGTAGCATGAGGCGGTGTATACAGTACAACCCACAGAAGTTGCTCAGGTAGTGCAGTTCATCCAGGATGGCACATCAGTGCGAGCTGTGGCAAGAAGGGTAGCTGTGTCTGTCAGCGTAGTGTCCAGAGGCTGGAGGCGCTACCAGGAGACAGGCCAGTACACCAGGAGACGTGGAGAGGGCCATAGGAGGGCAACAACCCAGCAGCAGGACCATTACCTCCTCCTTTGTGCGAGGAGGAACAGGAGGAGCACTGCCAGAGCCCTGCAAAATGACCTCCAGCAAGCCACAAATGTGCATGTGTCTGCACAAACGGTTAGAAACCGACTCCATGAGGGTGGTATGAGGGCCTGACGTCCACAGATGGGGGTTGTGCTCACAGCCCAACACCGTGCAGGACGCTTGGCATTTGCCACAGAACACCAGGATTGGCAAAGTGGCCATTGGCGCCCTGTGCTCTTCACAGATGAAAGCGGGTTCACACTGAGCACATGTGACAGACGTGACAGAGTCTGGAGACGCAGTGGAGAGCGATCTGCTGCCTGCAACATCCTTCAGCATGACCGGTTTGGCAGTGGGTCAGTAATGGTGTGGGGTGGCATTTCTTTGGAGGGCCGCATTGCCCTCCATGTGCTCGCCAGAGGTAGCCTGACTGCCATTAGGTACCGAGATGAGATCCTCAGACCCCTTGTGAGACCATATGCTGGTGCGGTTGGCCCTGGGTTCCTCCTAATGCAGGACAATGCTAGACCTCATGTGGCTGGAGTGTGTCAGCAGTTCCTGCAAGATGAAGGCATTGAAGCTATGGACTGGCCGCCCGTTCCCCAGACCTGAATCCGATTGAGCACATCTGGGACATCATGTCTCGCTCCATCCACCAACGTCACGTTGCACCACAGACTGTCCAGGAGTTGGCGGATGCTTTAGTCCAGGTCTGGGAGGAGATCCCACAGGAGACCATCCGCAACCTCATCAGGAGCATGCCCAGGCGTTGTAGGGAGGTCATACAGGCACGTGGAGGCCACACACAATACTCAGCCTCATCAGGAGCATGCCCAGGCGTTGTAGGGTGGTCATACAGGCACGTGGAGACCACACACAATACTCAGCCTCATCAGGAGCATGCCCAGGCATTGTAGGGAGGTCATACAGGCACGTGGAGGCCACACACAATACTCAGCCTCATCAGGAGCATGCCCAGGCATTGTAGGGAGGTCATACAGGCACGTGGAGGCCACACACAATACTCAGCCTCATCAGGAGCATGCCCAGGCATTGTAGGGAGGTCATACAGGCACGTGGAGGCCACACACAATACTCAGCCTCATCAGGAGCATGCCCAGGCGTTGTAGGGAGGTCATACAGGCACGTGGAGGCCACACACAATACTCAGCCTCATCAGGAGCATGCCCAGGCGTTGTAGGGAGGTTATACAGGCACGTGGAGACCACACACAATGCTCAGCCTCATCAGGAGCATACCCAGGCGTTGTAGGGAGGTTATACAGGCACGTGGAGGCCACACACAATACTCAGCCTCATCAGGAGCATGCCCAGGCATTGTAGGGAGGTCATACAGGCACGTGGAGGCCACACACAATACTCAGCCTCATCAGGAGCATGCCCAGGCGTTGTAGGGAGGTCATACAGGCACGTGGAGGCCACACACAATACTCAGCCTCATCAGGAGCATGCCCAGGCATTGTAGGGAGGTCATACAGGCACGTGGAGGCCACACACAATACTCAGCCTCATCAGGAGCGTGCCCAGGCATTGTAGGGAGGTCATACAGGCACGTGGAGGCCACACACAATACTCAGCCTCATCAGGAGCATGCCCAGGCGTTGTAGGGAGGTCATACAGGCACGTGGAGGCCACACACAATACTCAGCCTCATCAGGAGCATGCCCAGGCGTTGTAGGGAGGTCATACAGGCACGTGGAGGCCACACACAATGCTCAGCCTCATCAGGAGCATGCCCAGGCGTTATAGGGAGGTCATACAGGCACGTGGAGGCCACACACAATACTCAGCCTCATCAGGAGCATGCCCAGGCGTTGTAGGGAGGTCATACAGGCACGTGGAGGCCACACACAATGCTCAGCCTCATCAGGAGCATGCCCAGGCATTGTAGGGAGGTCATACAGGCACGTGGAGGCCACACACAATACTCAGCCTCATCAGGAGCATGCCCAGGCATTGTAGGGAGGTCATACAGGCACGTGGAGGCCACACACAATGCTCAGCCTCATCAGGAGCATGCCCAGGCGTTGAAGGGAGGTCATACAGGCACGTGGAGGCCACACACAATACTCAGCCTCATCAGGAGCATGCCCAGGCATTGTAGGGAGGTCATACAGGCACGTGGAGGCCACACACAATGCTCAGCGTCATCAGGAGCATGCCCAGGCATTGTAGGGAGGTCATACAGGCACGTGGAGGCCACACACAATACTCAGCCTCATCAGGAGCATGCCCAGGCATTGTAGGGAGGTCATACAGGCACGTGGAGGCCACACACAATACTCAGCCTCATCAGGAGCGTGCCCAGGCATTGTAGGGAGGTCATACAGGTACGTGGAGGCCACACACAATACTCAGCCTCATCAGGAGCATGCCCAGGCGTTGTAGGGAGGTCATACAGGCACGTGGAGGCCACACACAATACTCAGCCTCATCAGGAGCATGCCCAGGCGTTGTAGGGAGGTCATACAGGCACGTGGAGGCCACACACAATACTCAGCCTCATCAGGAGCATGCCCAGGCGTTGTAGGGAGGTCATATAGGCACGTGGAGGCCACACACAATACTCAGCCTCATCAGGAGCATGCCCAGGCGTTGTAGGGAGGTCATATAGGCACGTGGAGGCCACACACAATACTCAGCCTCATCAGGAGCATGCCCAGGTGTTGTATGGAGGTCATACAGGCACGTGGAGGCCACACACAATACTCAGCCTCATCATGAGCATGCCCAGGCATTGTAGGGAGGTCATACAGGCACGTGGAGGCCACACACAATGCTCAGCCTCATCAGGAGCATGCCCAGGTGTTGTATGGAGGTCATACAGGCACGTGGAGGCCACACACAATACTCAGCCTCATCATGAGCATGCCCAGGCATTGTAGGGAGGTCATACAGGCACGTGGAGGCCACACACAATACTCAGCCTCATCAGGAGCATGCCCAGGCGTTGAAGGGAGGTCATACAGGCACGTGGAGGCCACACACAATACTCAGCCTCATCAGGAGCATGCCCAGGCATTGTAGGGAGGTCATACAGGCACGTGGAGGCCACACACAATACTCAGCCTCATCAGGAGCATGCCCAGGCGTTGTAGGGAAGTCATACAGGCACGTGGAGGCCACACACAATACTGAGCCTCATTTTGACTGGTTTTAAGGACATTACATCACAGTTGGATCAGCCTGTAGTGTGTTTTTCCACTTTAATTTTGGGGGTGACTCCAAATCAAGGCCTCCACTGGTTAATAAATGTGATTTCCATTGATGATTTTTGTGTGATTTTGTTGTCAGCACATTCAGCTTTGTACAGAACAAAGTATTCAATGAGAAGATTTCATTCATTCAGATCTAGGATGGGGTATTCCAGTGTTCCCTTTCATTTTTTGAGCAGTGTACTTGAAGAGGTCATGTTGCCTTATGCTTAAGAGGATATGCCCTTGAAATGGGTGTTTCACCAAGATAACGACCCCAAACACACCAGTAAACTAGCAAAATGTTGGTTCCAGTCCAACAAAATTGAGGTTATGGAGCTGCCAGCGTAATTCCCGGACCTTAATCAGATAGAACACTTGTGGGGTGAAATCAAAAATTCCGTTTCTGAGGCAAAGCCAACAAATGCCAAAAAATTGTGGGATGTAGTCAAAGCCTCCTGGGCTGGAATAACAGCTGACAGGGGCTAGAAGTTTGTTGACTCTATGCAACATAGATGTGAAGCAGTTCTAAAAAGCTGTGGATATACAACTAAATATTAGGTGAGTGATTCACAGGATGCTAAATCCTCAAAAAAAAGAGACATATTGTGAGTTTGTAAAGACAAATGCAGACACTGCTATTCAATGTTCATTTTTTTGTTATTTTCTATAAAGTAGTTAAAAATTATACACATTTCTCTTCATGTTTTAAATTAGAAAACAGTGTGCAATGTTCCCAACGCTGGAAATAAAAACAGTATAAAGATTTTGTGCTTAACTCATGTTTTTGAACAGACTGCTATTATTTTGAACACTACTGTATGCGATTTGCACACTTAGTTACATGCCGACCAGCTGCTCTCCCTAATTCTCTCAATGTTCAGTGAAAAGCGGAGAAGTAGGATGAGAAGCTCGTTGTCACATGACCACAAGTATGAAAATCACATATGAGTGAAGTGTCCATATGATGACTGCTGGAACCAGCAAGCAGAGCTGAATCCTGACAGCGAGTATATTATACTCTGTTAGGATTGGCTACAAGGCTTCATTTTATAATTAAAGGGCTTGTCCAGGTTTGAGATGAAAGTCTACAGTCACTCTATGTGACTGCTGGCTTCTGAATTCTCACACCATGTGCACTCGACTCTCACTATTTTCCCTGTCCCTTCTGCTTAAAACATCCCCACAGCATGATGCTGCCACCACCATGTTTCACTGTGGGGATGGTGTTCTTGGGGTGATGAGCTGTGTTTTCATGGCGCCAGACATAGCGTTTATCTTAGTGGTCAAAAAGTTCAATTTTGGTCTCATCTGACCACAGCACCTTTGGAGTGTCTCCCACATTTGGCAAACTGAAAATAAGCCTTACAATTTTAGTGTGTAAGTAAAGACTTTATTCTGCCCACTCTTCCATAAAGGCCACCTCTATGGAGTGTACGGCTTATTGTGGTCGCACAGTCCTGCTCATCGTTATTGGCACCCATGAAGTTTAAATACATAATGTAGGATATCTCCTAAAAATGAATGCAGTGAAACAGTTTTTTGTATAGAGACTCATGTTAAATACAAAAGAGAAAAACCTAAAGCTTGCTGTATCACTGGTATTGGCACCTTTACATTCATTTAGTATGGAACACATTTTGACTCGGCTATGGTAAATCACAAAAGAGATTCACCTGTGATTAATTGTCGGTGCCCATGTGACATGAATTAGCCAATGAATGTTTGTGTTTTAAAAAGCCACATGGTAGTCCCTGTTCCTTTGTCACAATGGTGAAGACAAAGGAGCCTTCTGAGGACATCAGAACTGCTATTATTAGCAAACACAAGACTTCCAAAGGTATAAGGCCATCTCCAAAGACCTTGGTATCCCAGTTTCAACAGTGCGCAATGTTATTAAGAATCAAAGAGTAACAAGGTGGGCACCATCCAGAGATAAATAAATAGAGATCAACTTGTTGCATGTAATTATATGTACTGAAAACAAAAGAAAAAAGCATGCAATACAAGGGGATTTCTAACAAAATATACTACATTTTATTTATACACAAGTAGCACAAAACGCACCAACAACAATTAAAAACAATTAAAAAATCCTGAAAGAGTAAAGACACCTCAAAAACTCGAAATCAAGTTATGACACCCCAGACCACCCTACTTCGTATAATGCTGGCAAATACATTGCGAAAATATAAGTACCAATAGCACCCCAAACATGGAAATAAGATGGGAATAGAAAATACAAATGTATAGAATAAATTTACCCAAGCACTAATATATGCATTGACATAAATACATCAAACACAAAATAGATCACATAAATCAAAAAATGTAAAGTGCTAGTGCAGAGAACTTATTCAGCTGGTCAAGGCTTACCAAGATCTGGGATTGAGCTAATAAAGTGTATGGATGTAAATGACACAGCATGGAGATCTCCATGCACTGGGTCAGTGCATTAATATCAATGCATCAAGATGAATGGTCAAGTCACCAAAGAGAGAGAGTTTAGAGTGCTAGTGCATGAAAGACAGACATACAAGGCTTGAAAATACTGCCAGAGAATAGAAAATATAGAGCCACAGTGACTGAATGAAAGCTGACTAAGTGGACAAATATACCAAGCCGATGCCGGCAGTAACGATCATGGAGGAGTGGAGGGTAGAACCCCACGCATATCGCCATGGAAATGGCTTCCTCAGGGGAAAGAAGGGTGCTTTGTGCACTATCCCAGTGTCTATATATATACCAAAAGTAAATGAGGTAATGGTTACCATCTGGAAGCAGGAACGGCGTCCTAGCGCTGGAACGAATATTCCCTCCCAGCAGTTCAAAGGAGGAGAGGCACCTGATCGAGATCTAGCCAATAGAGGGCCAAGTGTGGCTATAATACGTGAACCCGACAAATGGCGCGTGCATAGGGAAAATCACGATGCTCGCACATCACGCGTGTGCAGTGAAGTATGGCCATAATACGCCACACCGCACATGCGCGAGCCCGGCAGGCAGCGCCTGCATGGGAGAAGTCGCGGTGCCTTCACATGGTGCATGGGCAGTGAGAAGGTAATTGCTAGTAAGGGAGAATCCTAATGCGCAGGCGTTAACCCCGCAATCAGCTACATCGAACACTGTTATGCAAAAGTAGCAACACATGTAACATGCCTACCAGGGACTCGGATAGAGAAGAAATAGGCAAAAGATAAAAAGGTGAAAATAACATATTAGAATATACCGTATTTTTCGGACTATAAGACGCACCGGACCATAAGACGCACCTAGGTTTTAGAAGAGGAAAATAAAAAAATAAAAATTAAAGCAAAAAGTGTGGTCATGATGCACTTTTAAGGGGGAGGGGGTCTTCTGCTGACACTGGTATAGGGGTAATGTCCCCCAATTCTGACAATATCCCCCATCCTGGTATATATGCCGCCCCCCTTTCTTTTATATGTGGTCCCCATCCCCATCCTGGTATGCCTGGCATCCCTCCATCCTGGTATGCATGGCACCCCCCATCCTTATCCTGGTATGCATGGCACCCCCCATCCTTATCCTGGTATGCATGGCACCCCTCATACCTATCCTGGTATGCATAGCACCCCTCATCCCTATCCTGATATGCATGGCACCCATCATCCCTATCCTGTTATGCATGGCACCCCTCACCCCTGTCCTGGTATGCATGGCACCCCTCATCCCTATCCTGGTATGCATGGCACCCCTCATCCCTGTCCTGTTATGCATGGCACCCATCATCCCTGTCCTGGCATGCATGGCACCCCTCATCCTTATCCTGGTATGCATGGCACCCCTCATCCCTGTCCTGGCATGCATGGCACCCCTCATCCCTGTCCTGGTATGCATGGCACCCCTCATCCCTGTCCTGGTATGCATGGCACCCCTCATCACTGTCCTGGTATGCATGGCTTCCCTCATCCCTGTGCTGGTATGCATGGCACCGCTCATCCCTGTCCTGGTATGCATGGCACCCCTCATCCCTGTCCTGGTATGCATGGCACCCTCATCCCTGTCCTGGTATGCATGGCACCGCCTCATCCCTGTCCTGGTATGCATGGCATCCCTCATCCCTATCCTGGTATGCATGGCACCCATCATCCCTATCCTGGTATGCATGGCACCCCTCATCCCTATCCTGGTATGCATGGCACCCCTCATCCCTGTCCTAGTATGCATGGCACCCATCATCCCTATCCTGTTATGAATGGCACCCCTCATCCCTGTCCTGGTATGCATGGCACCCCTATTCCCTGTCCTGATATGAATGGCACCCATCATCCATATCCTGGTATGCATGGCACCCATCATCCCTATCCTGGTATGCATGGCATCCCTCATCCCTATCCTGGTATGCATGGCACCCCTCATCCCTGTCCTGGTATGCAGGCACCCCTCATCCCTATCCTGGTATGCATGGCACCCATCATCCCTATCCTGGTATGCATGGCACCCCTCATCCCTATCCTGGTATGCATGGCACCCCTCATCCCTGTCCTGGTATGCAGGCACCCCTCATCCCTGTCCTGGTATGCAGGGCACCCATCATCCCTATCCTTTATGCATGGCACCCCTCATCCCTGTCCTGGTATGCATGGCACCCATCATCCCTATCCTGGTATGCATGGCACCCATCATCCCTATCCTGTTATGCATGGCACCCCTCATCCCTGTCCTGGTATGCAGGCACCCCTCATCCCTGTCCTGGTATGCATGGCACCCATCATCCCTATCCTGTTATGCATGGCACCCCTCATCCCTGTCCTGGTATGCAGGCACCCCTCATCCCTATCCTGGTATGCAGGTGTGACACCCCAGGGGTCTGGTTGCCACAGTGATAGAGATATTACGTCTGAGAGCAGGTGGGAGGTCTCTTGGTCAGGGATTCTATACATGCCACACCTCCTGCCCAGTCCTGGGAGGGGAAGAACTTCCCCTATATAAACCTAGGGCTGAGGCAGGGTTAGTGAGTAGAGAAGAAGTAGAGACGAGAAACAGCATAGGAAGAAACAACAGGAGCTCTGTGGGAGCAGTGTTACAAGGAGTCAGGGGCTGGCAGCTGCAGAGCTCGCCCTGACTGAGAAGTTATCACCGGACCCGGAGTCCGAGGCTGTGGGGACTAACTCCTATCCAGCAGCAGAAACCGACCGGCAGGGGATTGCAGGTCCTCTGGCCCAGAAACCCGAAGGCACGGTCACACGCGTGGGACCAGCACCGCCGTCGTGGAGCGGAAGCTACTAGAAGGCCCCGAGTCACTGGCCATACGGGTGAGCACCACACGGTACACTCAGGGACGTGGGCTACTTATACCCGCCTCTAGCAAGGTAGCCAGAAGAGTATCGTTAGTTTGGGAGGCCTACAACTCCGCCTGGCCAGGGGAGATCCCATCTGCTCAAGGACTGACCAGGCCCCAATCGCTAGCCAGTACTCCGGGAGGGTCTATCTTTGTCACCAGTAAAGACCCTGAACTACACAGTACCGTCTCCGAGTGGTTCCTGCTACCCCCATCATCCACGTCGGCTGCCCTGAGGCCATACCCCTCCCGTTGGGGGTTATACTATCACGCTGCACAATCCTACCACCGGCCTCAACGGTCTGCCCTGCAGCAGCAGCTCCCTGGCTGCACTCAACGGGTGGCGTAGTCGTCCAACATCTACCGCTAAAACAGCGCCATTTAGTCTGACTCCCTGGGCACGGACCGGATCACCGCCACGAGACTACAACCCTCAAAAGATCCGGCTCCGGGTAAGCTCCCGCGTGCGCAACGCAGCGCGACACAGGCCCAGGGGTGCGTCAACTTTTGGCGTAGTCGGCAGGATCTCGTGCCCGCAACCACCGGGTACTGCGTGCCTGAAAAAGACTGTTCAAACTTACCTGTGGTGAAGATTCCCGCCATCCGGCGCCATCTTCCGCTTCCTTCCCGCCATCGGTGGAGTTTTCCCGCCATCCGGCGCCATCTTCAGCCTTCTTCCCGCCACACGTGGAGTTTTCCCGCCATTGGACGCCATCTTGAGGACGCCGCGCGGGAAGAAGAGGGGCGTGGACTCCGAAAGCGCGCGAGAACTGAAGCCCCGCCTCACGTCCGGACGTTGCGTAAGGTCCTGGAAGGAGCCCAGCAGACGCCGACGTCACAAGAGCGCGACGGAAGGTCCTCAACCCTGACGATCCACTGCGGAGCCGCGGCCTACGGAAGAGGATCATCGCAAGGTAGGCCACGGTCCACTAGGGGGGAGAAGGATGTCGGATACGGAGGAGAGCTTCACCGCTTCAACCCCCGCCAGCGCCACCGCTGTTGCGATCATGCCTTTCACCATGCCCTATATCCCGGGGGCAGCCTGGCTACCCCAGTACTTAGGGGAGTCACATACCCTGCATGACTTTAGAGAAAAGCTGGATAGCCTCTTCCAGGTGTATCCCCTCACAGAAGAGCAAAAAGTGAGCATCCTGGTGGCCCAATTAACCGGGGCAGCCCAAAGGGAGGTAAAGTCCTGGCCACCTGGGGGGAGGACTGTTGCAGGGATACTAACCCGGCTGAGGGACACCTTTGATACCCGCACCTCAGCCGAGATCAAGCTTAGATTCTACGGGTGCAAGCAGCGAGCACACGAGAGTATAAGGGACTATGCCCTGAACCTACAAGAGGCCCTGAGAGCTATTAAGCAGACCGACCCTGACGGCGTGGGAGACGAGGACAGGCTGTTGACTGAACAATTTATAGAGGGTTTATATTGCAATGCCCACCGAACCCAGTTGCGGGCAATGGCCTTACAGGACCCTCATCTGGGATTTGCACAGTTCAAGGACAGAGCCATCCGGGTGCTCCGAGAACCGGCACCAGGTGGCGTTGTGACCCACAGACGCCCCACTACCACTTACCACCAGGAGGCGGCGCCCTTGTCGGCAGGGCCTGTGGGAGCTGATGCGCAGGCTTTGAACAATGACCCGGCTCCAGACCTGCACCATCAGGTCCAAGAGCTAGCTAAAAGCGTTGCCGAGCTAACCCGAACTGTGCAGTCTTTACAGGTTTCCACTCCAGGGAAGATCCAGCTGGCATCCGGACCGGAGGACATCCCGTGGCGTCGACCAAGGAGGACCCCACCGGCCAGAGGAAGACCCAGCGACCGATACAACGAGGACAGACAACCCATCTGCCACCGCTGCAATCAACCCGGACATATGGCAAGGTACTGTCCTTTAAACTGGCACAACCTGGGGTAGAGGGCCAAACCCCAGGAAAAAGATCATCAGGCCCATCGAACTGGCGCGACAAATATGTGGGAGGACGTCCAGTCTTGCCTGTGGTACTGGATGGCATCCCCATGAGTGCCCTACTGGACACCGGGTCACAGGTGACCACTATCCCGTACGTGCTCTTCAAGCAGTACTGGAATGACTCGGATATCACCCGCTACCCTGACGACGACTTGAGTATCATCGCCAGCAATGGTCAGCCCGTGCCACAGATTGGATTTAAAGAGGTGACCATTAAAATCGGTAGAGTCGAATTGACGGCACAGGGACTGATCATTGTAGACATTGACAAGCACGAGAGTCACCCAAAGATAACTCTAGGAACTAATGTAATTGTCTTGCAGAGGTGATTTTCCTTTTACAGCAGGTTGCCAAGAACGCCAGCTCCGGCCAGCAGCGAGTGCTCCAGAAAGAGATCCGGGCACTGATGCGACGGCAACAGCTAGAACTCTCCGGTGGTGAGATTGGTAGCGTGCGAATGTGTGACCCTTTCCCTATTGCCATGCCCCCGAAAAGTGAAATAATGATTTGGTGCCGGGCAGCTATTGGTCTGAGAGGTAGAGATTACCAGGCAATGGTAGAACCAGTTTACTCAGACAGTAGGCCCACCATTTTGACAGCACGGGGGGTGGTCAATGTACGCCATGGGAGGGTGCCCGTTCGCATAATAAATATCGGGAAGAGGGAAGTGTACCTGCCCCGGTATGCCACGCTAGCCAAATTGTATACCATCAATCAAGATTCCATACAGTCCGTAGAACCCTTGCCTCCATCTTCCCCGGAGGAAGGTAACGGCTCTAAGAAAACAATGGAGGACTGGTGTCAGCAACTACATTTGGGTACTGACTCCACTCCCTCACATCAGAAACAGGGAGTCTATCGGGTGGTTCAAGAGTACGAGAGAGTGTTTAGTAAACACCCGTTAGACTTCGGGCGAGTCAAGGGGGTAGAACACCACATCCCGGTAGGTTCCACCAACTGTACCCCGGCTTACCTAATGAGGGCGAGACCTGGTAAGTTACCTGTTGACCTGGAAATGGGAGTCCTGACACCCGAGGACACTTCACCAGAAGCAGACTGGGACACAGAGAGGCAGCAGCAGTACCGGAGAGTACAGGAGAGCGTGGAGCGAAGTCTCTGTCAGGCTAGGGAACGACAAGAGAAAACTTACAACCAGTATGCTCCCGCTGTTCCCCTGGTACCCGGAGAGCAGGTCTTGAAGAGAAAAAGACGGCTCCACAAGTTGGACGACCAGTGGGAGAAGGACCCGTACACCGTACTGCCCTCAAGCCACGACAACCCAAAGGTCTGTACCATCAGTAAAGACGGAGGGGAAACCACAACCATTGTATCCCGGGATCACCTGAAGAAGTGTCCCGAACAGCTACGGAACCCTGAAGAGGAACAAGAAGACCCTCGACCCGTAGAGGAAAGGGAAGACATGGTTAGTACTGTGCTCGGAGACTTCCCTCGGTCTTGGACTCAAGTCAATGGCGCAGTTGTGGTACCCGTACTCACCTTCCTCCAACCAGCATCCCAAGCACCTACGGAGCGACAGGTAGAGCTGGAAGAGCAGCCGGTCCAGGAGGCAGAAGACTCCACACAAGCAGAACAGGAGGATCAACCCTCTGCTTATAGTGAGCCTGCCGTACCCCTAGTGAGCCAAAGAGCCGGTAGACAGCTGCCCAGTTTACCCTTGACAGCTCCTACACCCTGTAGTTCAGGGCTAGACAGTCAGCTCCGTAGGTCCACTAGGGCCACTAGAGGCCAGTTACCCGCACGTTGGAGGATTTGAAATGTATAAATTGTTTTATTTGTGGTTACCTGTTTTTCTTGTTGCTTGTGTATAATTATGTGTTTCTAGTTGTTTATAGGAGTCTTTGGTTGATTTACCGGGAATCCTGTGTACATAGTTGGAGCGTAACCCAGGACGGACTAAAGACTGTTAAGGACTCGGGGCAGGACAGACCCCTACCTGGTTACGTCTCCCTGTTTTGGTGAAATGGACACCTTGCTTTCTTCAAAGACTGCACCCGGTTACGGACATGCCGTGACCACCTTTATGTGTTTCTTTATTGTATTGTTATTGTTATATCTTGTTATATTTTTCTAAAATATGTTTAGTCCCGGAGTACTAAATTTCACTAGGGGGGAATGTGACACCCCAGGGGTCTGGTAGCGACAGTGATAGAGATATTACATCTGAGAGCAGGTCGGAGGTCTCTTGGTCAGGGATTCTATGCATGCCACACCTCCTGCCCAGTCCTGGGAGGGGAAGAACTTCCCCTATATAAACCTAGGGCTGAGGCAGGGTTAGTGAGTAGAGAAGAAGTAAAGAAAGAGAAGCAGCATTGGAAGAAACAACAGGAGCTCTGTGGGAGCAGTGTTACGAGGAGTCAGGGGCTGGCAGCTGCAGAGCTCGCCCTGACTGAGAAGTTATCACCGGACCCGGAGTCCGAGACTGTGGGGACTAACTCCTATCCAGCAGCAGAAACCGACCGGCAGGGGATTGCAGGTCCTCTGGCCCAGAAACCCGAAGGCACGGTCACACGCGTGGGACCAGCACCGCCGTCGTGGAGCGGAAGCTACTAGAAGGCCCCGAGTCACCGGCCATACGGGTGAGCACCACACGTTACACTCAGGGACGTGGGCTACTTATACCCGCCTCTAGCAAGGTAGCCAGAAGAGTATCGTTAGTTTGGGAGGCCTACAACTCCGCCTGGCCAAAGGAGATCCCATCTGCTCAAGGACTGACCAGGCCCCAATCGCTAGCCAGTACTCCGGGAGGGTCTATCTTTGTCACCAGTAAAGACCCTGAACTACACAGTACCTTCTCCGAGTGGTTCCTGCTACCCCCATCATCCACGTCGGCTGCCCTGAGGCCATACCCCTCCCGTTGGGGGTTATACTATCACGCTGCACAATCCTACCACCGGCCTCAGCGGTCTGCCCTGCAGCAGCAGCTCCCTGGCTGCACTCAACGGGTGGCGTAGTCGTCCAACATCTACCGCTAAAACAGCGCCACTTAGTCTGACTCCCTGGGCACGGACCGGATCACCGCCACGAGACTACAACCCTCAACAGATCCGGCTCCGGGTAAGCTCCCGCGTGCGCAACGCAGCGCGACACAGGCCCAGGGGTGCGTCACAGGCACTCCTCATCCCTGTCCTGGTATGCATGGCACCCATCATCCCTATCCTGTTATGCATAGCACCCCTCATCCCTGTCCTAGTATGCATGGCACCCCTAATCCCTGTCCTGGTATGCATGGCACCCATCATCCCTATCCTGGTATGCATGGAACCCCTCATCCCTGTCCTGGTATGCATGACACCCCTCATCCCTGTCCTGGTATGCTTGGCACCCCTAATCCCTGTCCTGGTATGCATGGCACCCCTAATCCCTGTCCTGGTATGCTTGGCACCCCTCATCCCTGTCCTGGTATGCATGGCACCCCTCATCCCTGTCCTGGTATGCATGGCACCCCTCATCCCTATCCTGGTATGCATGGCACCCATCATCCCTATCCTGGTATGCATTGCACCCCTCATCCCTATCCTGGTATGCATGGCACCCCTCATCCCTGTCCTGGTATGCATAGCACCCATCATCCCTATCCTGTTATGCATGGCACCCCTCATCCCTGTCCTGGTATGCATGGCACCCATCATCAGTATCCTGGTATGCATGGCACCCATCATCCCTATCCTGGTATGCATGGCACCCCTCATCCCTGTCCTGTTATGCATGGCACCCATCATCCCTATCCTGGTATGCATGGCACCCCTCATCCCTGTCCTGGTATGCATGGCACCCCTCATCCCTATCCTGGTATGCATGGCACCCATCATCCCTATCCTGGTATGCATGGCACCCATCATCCCTATCCTGTTATGCATGGCACCCCTCATCCCTGTCCTGGTATGCATGGCACCCATCATCCCTATCCTGGTATGCATGGCACCCATCATCCCTATCCTGTTATGCATGGCACCCCTCATCCCTGTCCTGGTATGCAGGCACCCCTCATCCCTGTCCTGGTATGCATGGCACCCATCATCCCTATCCTGTTATGCATGGCACCCCTCATCCCTGTCCTGGTATGCAGGCACCCCTCATCCCTATCCTGGTATGCATGGCACTCCTCATCCCTGTCCTGGTATGCATGGCACCCATCATCCCTATCCTGTTATGCATAGCACCCCTCATCCCTGTCCTAGTATGCATGGCACCCCTAATCCCTGTCCTGGTATGCATGGCACCCATCATCCCTATCCTGGTATGCATGGAACCCCTCATCCCTGTCCTGGTATGCATGACACCCCTCATCCCTGTCCTGGTATGCTTGGCACCCCTAATCCCTGTCCTGGTATGCATGGCACCCCTAATCCCTGTCCTGGTATGCATGGCACCCCTAATCCCTGTCCTGGTATGCTTGGCACCCCTCATCCCTGTCCTGGTATGCATGGCACCCCTCATCCCTGTCCTGGTATGCATGGCACCCCTCATCCCTATCCTGGTATGCATGGCACCCATCATCCCTATCCTGGTATGCATGGCACCCCTCATCCCTATCCTGGTATGCATGGCACCCCTCATCCCTGTCCTGGTATGCATAGCACCCATCATCCCTATCCTGTTATGCATGGCACCCCTCATCCCTGTCCTGGTATGCATGGCACCCATCATCCCTATCCTGGTATGCATGGCACCCATCATCCCTATCCTGGTATGCATGGCACCCCTCATCCCTGTCCTGGTATGCATGGCACCCATCATCCCTATCCTGGTATGCATGGCACCCCTCATCCCTGTCCTGGTATGCATGGCACCCCTCATCCCTATCCTGGTATGCATGGCACCCATCATCCCTATCCTGGTATGCATGGCACCCATCATCCCTGTCCTGGTATGCATGGCACCCCTCATCCCTATCCTGGTATGCATGGCACCCCTCATCCCTGTCCTGGTATGCATGGCACCCCTCATCCCTGTCCTGGTATGCATAGCACCCCTCATCACTGTCCTGGTATGCATGGCACCCCTCATCCCTGTCCTGGTATGCATGGCACCCCTCATCCCTGTCCTGGTATGCATGGCACCGCCTCATCCCTGTCCTGGTATACATGGCACCCCTCATCCCTATCCTGGTTTGCTTGGCACCCAGAATCCCTGTCCTGGTAAGCATGGTCCCCCTAGTCCCCATCAGGCTGCACATTAAAAGAAAAATAAACACTCCTACTCACCTTTCTTCTCTCCTCCAGCGCTGCCTGCACTGATCTCTCCATGTGAGCCACGCATGACGTCACTGCCATGCGCGGCTCACAAGGAGAGATCAGCTGCCGGAAGTCACTGCTCCCCACGCCGGGACTGTGTGCGCGGGGAGCAGTGACTTCACTCTCCTTCATAGCCGGCACACAGCGGAGCCGCGCTGCGGCTGCTGCTGCTGCCGGCTATCTCCTGTGCCTGCTCATTAAAGGGCATGAATATTCACCCCCTCCCCACGCCCATGGGCGTGGAGAAAGGTTGAATATTCATGCCCTTTAACAGCGGGCACAGGAGATAGCCAGCAGCAGCCGCAGCGCGGCTACACTGTGTACTGCTATTAAGGAGTATGAATATTCAGTGCTCCCCATGCCCAAAATATTCATTTTCTTTAGCAGCGGGGACAGTGTAGGCTGCAGTAGGCGGCTGCCTCCTGTGCCCCGCTCCTCCCAGGCTACCGCTCCCCCCACACCACAAATAAATATACACCCCCCCCCAACATTCGGACCATAAGACGCACCCCCCATTTTCCTCCAAAATTTTGGAGGAAAAAAGTGCGTCTTATGGTCTGAAAAATATGGTAATTGTTAAATGAAAAAGCAGATACATGCAGATGGCGGAATGTTTATTACGCCAATCAATGCATAAATATCACATATAACTTAATACAAAGGGAAAATAAGGGAAATGTTTTTAAGAAGTTTGCCAATTATGGAACCGTCAAGAACCTCCCAGGATGTCGGGGAAAGAGGAAAATTAACAGAAGATGTCATCGAAGATTGGTGCAAATGGTGGAAAAAACACCACGTCACACGGTCTTTGGCCAACCTGGATAACAGTCTGGGGTCATGGTTTCATCAAGTACAATGCGCAACACACTAATCCAAGCAGAGCTTTATGGGCAAAGGCCAAGGAAGAAACCATTCCTGAAAAAAAAAAAAAAAGAAACGACTGATCTTTGCCAAAGAGTACCTTGACAAATCACAATCCTTCTGGGAAAATGTTCTGTGGACAGATGAAACAAAAATAGAGCTTTTTGGCAATGCAAAGCAACAGTTTGTTTACAGGAGGAGCAATGAAGCTTATAAGGAAAAGAACACCTTACCAACAGTTAAGCATGGCGAAGGATCCAAAATGCTGTGGGGTTGTTTAGCTGCATCTGGTACTGGAGGTCTTGACCATATCACAGGAATCATGAAATCTGAGAATTATCAAGAGATTTTAGAGTGAAATGTCCTTCACAGTGTAAGAAAACTTGGTTTGATTCGAAGATCATGAATCCTCCAGCAAGACCCAAAGCACACATCAAAAAGTACACAGGAATGGTTGAAAAAGAAAAAATGGACTGTTTTAAAATGGCCAGCAATGAGTCCTGACCTCAATCCCATTGAAAATCTTTGGGGTGAGCTGAAATCTGCAATTGGGAAAAAGAACCTGCAAACATTCAAGAGCTCGAACAAACTGCAAAGGAAGAGTGGGAGAAAACTCCAGCTGAGAAGTGCAAGAAGCTTATAGATGGCTACAAGAAACGTGTGGAGGCTGTCAGCAATGCCAAAGGGTGTGCAACCAAGTATTAATTAGGGGGGCAACCAAGTATTAATTAGGGGTGGCTTTATTGCTGCACATGCTGTTTATTCTGTTTCTTCTTTGAAATTGCAACATGGAGGTTGAAAAACAATGTTTTATTGTTGTATTACTTTGGTACTTTGGACCACTAATTAAAAATTCCTGAGGATATAACTTTGGTACATTTCCATTTATTTCTGAAAATATTGTGAAGTCTATGAAAACATAAAGGGGTGCCAATAATGGCGAGCAGCACTGAATGGACAGATTCTCCAGTCTCTGCTTCGGAACTCTGCAGCTCCTTCAGGGTTACCTTTGGTCTCTGTGCGGCCTCTCAGATTAATGCCCTCCTTGCCTAGGCTGAGAGTTTTGGTGGGCGCCCTCTCTTGGCAGGTTTGTTGTGGTACCGTGTTCTTTCCATTTGATGATAATGGATTTAATGGTGCTACGGGGATCATCAGAGATTGGGATATTTTTTTATAACCCAACCCTGACTTGCACTTCTCAACAACTTTGTCCCTGACTTGCATGGAGATCTCCTTGGTCTTCATGGTGTTGCTTTGTAGCAAAGACAGTGAAACATCAGAAGAACTCTTGCAGGATGTGCCATTAGTGAGGAAAGACAGCCATCTGCTGGCCAGGCGAAATTAAGCGGAACCAAGTTGTGCTTGAAGATTTGAAGGGGGAGTAAACTCAGATGCTGGACCTGATCAGGTGACCCACAGGAAGGATTTCCTGGGTGTAAAAGCCCTGCACGCCAAACCGAAGGCAGATTTGACGCCAGGCTGCAGAGCAGAGCAGACATGCTTCAGAGGGACCGCAGAGCCCAGCGCGAGAGACCTCAGCCAGAGGCTTGTGTTGCCTAAGTGCCGGATGCCGCCTGAAAAGGTCCGGACCCCTCACAGAAGCGCCCCGAGTGCTGTGCATGTTGGCCAGAGCCAGGAATCGCGCTCTGCACTGATTAAGTTCCCGGTATCCGACACCTCCAGTCAAGAGCCGAGGTCTGGACCCCCTTCCATATGCGTGAGAGACTACTGCCGATGATCAAGCCAAGAAGAGCTGAGAAGACTGCGACAGGAGAGACGCGCCAGCTGTAGCGGATTGAACAGAGCCGTCACTTACAACTGTCACCTACGGTACAGGGGACAGTTGGGATTAGGACTTCAGGTTGGATGGGGGCCGGTTGGTGTGGGAGGCTAAACTGGATCTGATAGACTTTATCCGGAATAGACTTGCGGCCTAGTGGGAAGAACCAGTGACCCCCGCTACGGACATGTAGATAGAAAGAGAACTTACGTGGTGACTCCCACGACTGGGTGCACCGCATTACAAAAAATAACTTTACTGTTACTTACTGAAAATACTTCTTATTGTTATTCCAAGTTATTGTTGATTCTATTGTTACTAACCCCTTTAAAATAATTGTTATATATATATAAAATGGTTATATCAACCCCTGACTGTTGGGATATTTTTATATAACCCAACCCTGATTTGTTCTTCTCAACAACTTTGTCCCTGACTTGTCTGGAGATCTCCTTTGTCTTTATGGTGTTGTTTGGAGATCTCGTTGGTCTTCATGGTGTTTTTTCGAGATCTCCTTTGTCTTTATGGTGTTGTTTGGAGATCTCCTTGTTCTTCATGGTGTTGTTTAGAGATCTCCTTGGTCTTCCTAGTGTTGTTTGGAGATCTCCTTGGTCTTCATGGTGTTGTTTGGAGATGTCCTTGGTCTTCATGGTGTTGTTTGGAGATATCCTTGGTCTTTCTGGTGTTGTTTGGAGATCTCATTGGTCTTCATGGTGTTGTTTAGAGATCTCCTTGGTCTTCATGGTATTGTTTGGAGATCTCTTTGGTGTTCATGGTGTTGTTTAGAGATCTCCTTGGTCTTCATGGTGTTGTTTGGAGATCTCTTTGGTCTTCCTGGTGTTGTTTGGAGATCTCCTTGGTCTTCATGGTGTTGTTTAGAGATCTCCTTGGTCTTCATGGTGTTGTTTAGAGATCTCCTTGGTCTTCCTGGTGTTGTTTGGAGATCTCCTTGGTCTTCATGGTGTTGTTTGGAGATGTCCTTGGTCTTTATGGTGTTGCTTAGAGATCTCCTTGGTCTTCCTGGTGTTGTTTGGAGATCTCCTTGGTCTTTATGGTGTTGTTTGGAGATGTCCTTGGTCTTCATGGTGTTGTTTGGAGATCTATTTGGTCTTCAGGGTGTTGTTTGGTTAGTGGTGCCTCTTGTTAATGGTGTTGCAGCCTCTGTGGCCTTTCAGAGAAGATAAAGTGTATATACTGGTGGTGGTGGGGAGGGGGGTTGAATACTTTTGCAAGCCATTGTAAATCACTGCAAAAGTCTATGGGAGGAGGGAGCAGCTGGGTCAGGAGTTGAAGAGGGAGATAATAACTGCAAGGACAAGAAACTTACTGTTTCTACATAGAGCAGAGAAAAGAGAAGAATTATCTGAGTAGAAAGACAAAATGAACAATTGTAAGTGCACAGTGCTGTATAATATGATGACTGTAATATATTAAGAGGATAAAAACTTTGTTGGGAGGAGGAGGAGGAGTGCTTTTTTAATTTATCATAAGAAAAATAGAAAATAATTGTGTGTGTAACCCACAATGCTACTGTAATTAATTATGAATATTGAGAAAATATATCATGATTTTATTAAATATTATATAAAAGATGTCTAGCTTCATGTTTTCTTCATATTTTATTACTAATTTGAAGACACAAATCCTTAAAAAAAAGGTAAAGAACCTTTAGATAAAGAGATTTGCATTGTCTTCTCCACCCCTGAATTGCCGCATGATTCCACCCTCGATTAGTCAGATCCATTTTAATAAAGTCAGTGTGAGACTTTGAGCTCGGTGAAAATGTGCTTGAACATTAGGCTAAACTTGCCCAAAGTATTAATTGATCACTGTTCATTCAACAAACATTGCATAAATAAAATTGTATAATCGACTATAAGAAACTTTGTAACAAATCAGAGAAATATTCTACTTTCCTTATTTACGAATCAATTCTGCTCCCCGCGACTCCTGAACTCATCATTCCTTCTGGAAAAACTACTAAAATCTGTCCTGCTTAAAGCAAGATGTATGCCAGCTCCCTGAGAAATTAGGTTACTGCTTGCTACTGATGAGTATAAAGAGGGGAGAAGTAAAGACAGAGACACGCTGCTCAGTAATGCTGTATAATGTCCTTTGTGCTGCTAATTTCTAGTAAGTGTTTCACATCACCTAAGTGCTGGATTTACAGTTATACTGCTCAGTTCTGTTCTATTGTCTCTTTTGTGCTGCTGATTTCTAGTAAGTGTTTCACAACACCCAAGTGCTGGATTTACAGTTATACTGCTCAGTACCGTTCTATAGTGTCCTTTGTGCTGCTGCTTTCTAGTAAGTGTTTCACAACACCCAAGTGCTGGATTAACATTTATACTGCTCAGTACCATCCTATAGTGTCCTTTGTGCTGCTGGTTTCTAGTAAGTGTTTCAAAGCACCCAAGTGCTGGATTCACATTTATACTGCTCAGTACTGCCATATAATGTCTATATAGGAGAAAGAAAAGAGCAGGAATCTCTTATGACTGCGTGTGCTGTGTGTGTATTGGGGAAATCATAGCAGCTACTCTCTACTCACTAGCTCAGAGACAACTGAAAATTAGAGACTGAGTTTGCAGAGGGGAAAACCGGTATAAAATAAAAGATAAAAGTGATAGATTGGCCATAAATATAGTTATTCCTCATGTACAAACACACATGACAGCTTATTTTGAGAACTCAATAATATGTATAGACCAGGCTCAACTAAGAAGAGTAGGTGCCAGGAACACAACGTGATATACAGTATACAGTAAAGTTCCGGCACTCTTAAATAGATGCAAAGAGTCAGTAGTTTAAATTCCAAATGAATCCTTTAATTAAGAGTGCCGGAACTTTACTGTATACAGCTTATTTTGAGAAGTTACCTGAAACTACATATATGCTTTAAGGCTTCAAATAGATGGATAATTAAAGGGGTTATTTTAGGAAGACAACTAATTCTCCAAAAAAAGTTTGCTAAGTGGTCGGCTAGTTGCCACAAGTCCGGCCTCTGGGGACCAAAACTTACTGGTTCTCTGCTCCGGCTCATAAAGTGGGAAAACCAAAACCCCTTCTGTGACCGTCTAAAGCCAATGGACAGGGGTTGCTTATCTAAGACACCCCTTCGAGAGGTTATCCGCTGTGGACTATGAGCAGGCAGTGGATGATAACGCTGCAACCATCCACTCTGCAAATGCAAAATCCAGTGTGTAGCATTCACCAAAATAATAACAAAAAGTCTAGAAAAAAATGTCAGAGTAAATTATGGCTGCAACTGGTGTAACTGAAGCCGGTAGCCTTGACTTTTCAGGACACTAAGGCTGTAACCGGCTCTGAGCCGACAACTTATGTAATCTGGAAACTTACACTCAATGTATTTACAAAGGACTCTCTGATAATATTGAAGGCAGAAGTCGCTCTCTCTAAACATTTTCTAGGCTCCGGTTTCCCTGAGAGCCTCAATAGCATCCATGGTATGACATAATCCAGCGAGCAAGAATGTATCCAGAGCATATGCCACACACCCCATAAAGAAACCTTGCCAGGACTTCAGGGAGTGACAGTCATAATGTTGGCATGGGTGGAAAGTGCACGGAAAGTTCAAGTGGAGGCTGGAAGTCCTGAGAGGTAATATTCTATAAGGCATGGATTAAAGCACTGCAAAGTAATGGCAGAAACAGTAATTAAGTGACTGAGTGAAGATAGTCACATCTCTCCAGGGAAATGTTAATGGACAGAGCATTAGAGAGTGACAATGGTGGTGAGATTCCTGCGCCTGCATCGTGGTCCATGCAAGGTCACCTCTCTTCTCACTTCCCATCCTAGGTGCATTTGTCTCCAATACCAGCAGTTACGGTGAGAGTACATCCTTGCTCCTAGCATTGGTCAATGGTTGCATGCTCACATGAGTCAATTTGGAACTTTTCCTATTTTTAACCTTCAGAAAAAAAAAGAGATTTGGACCTTAATTCTTTGCCCACGATATAAAGAAATCAACCCCTGAGGGGTTAGTTCACAAACAAATATCCAACATCTTTTGAGATCAAAGACGAGGTCTAATACTTCGCAGGTAGCACGAGACAAGACCAGAGGGTGCAGGGTTAATGAGGCTTTAATCTATTCAGAACACCTTAAAATTATGTGAACCTCATGGGTGGGGCTATGAAAATAAAGACAGCAAGGGAAGACCCTAAAATAGTAAAATGTCATCATCTTAAGGGATGTCACAAAAGAAGTTTCCATCACCTTTAGAGATCATTGTAAAGGGACAGTTCTTCCCATAAGACATGAGAAAAGATCAGAATATTCAAAGCTTAAATCCATGATAATTCAGCTTAAAATTATTGATATGAACCCTCTGGGTGGGCCTAGTAAAGAAAGAAAGTGGGGAGGGTCCTAAAATAGAGTAGGACTCTTCATGTGTCGCTATATTGTGGGTGGTTACAACATGAGTATCCAACACCTTACCAGATCAAATTAAGCGGTCAGTTCTTTGATTGTAAAGTTAGTGAAGACCTGAGAGCTCAGCGTTAAAAACAGCAATAATTCAACTTTCATCTAGGATTTTTCACCTGAAAACTAATGATGTGAACCTCCTGGGTGGAGCTAGGACTGGAAAGAGAGCAGATGAAGGTCCTAGGTAAGTGCAAGACTCTCCATCTCATGCCTGCTACTCTTACATCCCAAGACTGAAATCTGCTTGTGCTCTGCATTATAGTCCAAAACGTGAACAATGAATAAAACATCTGGGGGCCAATAATACTGCATCCATCCATCATTACCAGCTGCATCGCATGTAAGATCTCCGGGGGGCCGCACTTTATCACTGTCAGCATTCAGCTGACAATCGGCAGCACATGGTCATTTGCAGGAGTGAAGTGCAGACATGGTGGTGACCAAGTGATTATCATAACCCATGTCGCCTCTGTAAAACCCTGCTCCTGTTATTATGCTTTGGATACATTGTAGCGCTTTACATTTATGGTGGTCTGACTGTTACATTTCGCTTGGTACAATTATCCTTTAAGGAGGAGAGACGCAGTTCTTGGCTTCCAGACTCAGGAGGGCGGCGAAACTTCAGAGGAGCATGTGAAGGTTTTCAACACTTCTGTAATCATAGCATCTGCCGACCATTACCCCCTGACCACGATGGCCGTCCCTCGCTGAGATCTGTCACCGCAAATGTGATGTTTCTGATTAACTCAAATAAGGGAGAGAAAAACATCAATGGCCGGAGAATAAACGTCCCCGCAAATTAAATGAAGAGCAAATAGCAGCTCACATCTTAGGGGCCGACCAAAGCCCGAGAACGTGGCCGCAAATTGCAGCATGTCAGCGCTGCCGTAACCGACTGCAGCTTCTCAGGCCGGCCGCCAATAGCCGGATTATCGGTGCAGATCTGTGGTGTCTGCAGTTATAGACCAGACATGAAATGCAATTGTACTGAATGTGGAGGAGCCAGGAGGTGATATTCACATGTACGATCAGCTCCACTGGAGAAAGGCATAATTCACGTAAGCCCAGGGGTGGGATTCAAATGTTGAACAACAGGTTCTGTGTTTGTGTGTAGGAAAACCACACTCATTTTTAAAGCCACACCCCTTTTAAGCCACACCCATTTACACACACCTTTTCCTCAAACATGTACAATTAGGGGCGCAGTCAAACAGTAAGCCAAGGTACCTAACTTTACCACAAAAATATGGGAAAACGTATTGACTCGAGTATAAGCCTAGGGTGGGAAATGCAGCAGCTACTGGTAAATTTCCCCATCCTGGTATGTATGGCACCCCTCATCCCCCAATCCTGGTATGCATGGTCCTCTCACCCCCCAATCCTGGTATGCATGGTCCACTCATCCCCCAATCCTGGTATGTATGGTACCCCCTCATCCCCCCATCCTGGTATGTATGGCACCCCTCATCCCCCAATCCTGGTATGCATGGCCCCCTCATCCCCTAATCCTGGTATGCATGGCCCCCTCATCCCCCAATCCTGGTATGTATGGTATCCCCTCATCCCACAATCCTGGTATGTATGGCCTCCTCATCCCCCAATCCTGGTATGCATGGCCCCCTCATCCCCCAATTCTGGTATGTATGGCCTCCTCATCCCCCAATTCTGGTATGTATGGCCTCCTCATCCGCCAATCCTGGTATGTATGGCCTCCTCATCCCCCATTCCTGGTGTGTATGGCCCTCTCATCCCCCCAATCCTGGTATGCATGGCCTCCTCATCCCCTAATCCTGGTATGTATGGCCTCCTCATCCCCCAATCCTGGTATGCATGGCCTCCTCATTCCCCAATCCTGGTATGCATGGCCTCCTCGTTCCCCAATCCTGGTATGTATGGCCTCCTCATTCCCCAATCCAGGTATGTATGGCCTCCTCATCCCCCAATCCTGGTATGTATGGCCTCCTCATCCCCCAATCCTGGTATGCATGGCCCTCTCATCCCCCAATCCTGGTATGTGTGGGCCCCGTCATCCCCCAATCCTGGTATGTGTTGGCCCCCTCATCCCCCAATCCTGGTATGTATGGCCTCCTCATCCCCCAATCCTGGTATGTATGGCCCTACTCATCCCCATCTTGGTATGCATGGCACTCCTCATCCCTATCCTGGTATGCTTGGTACCCCCTCATCCCACAATCCTGGTATGTATGGCACCCCTCATCCCCAATCCTGGTATGCATGGCCTCCTCATCCCCATCCTTGTATGCATGGCACCCTCATCCCCCAATCCTGTTATTTGTGGCCCAATCACTATACGCATAAAAAAAATGAAACACTAATACTCACCTTCCTTCCTCACCTCTGCTCCAGCGCTGCTGAGTCCTGTCTGCAGCAGCTCATGTCAGCATCTGAGCAGCGCGCGCTCTCAGATGCCGAGGTGAGCTGCTGCTGCTGCCGGCATATTCACTCCTCTCCACGCTGGGACTATGGGCGTGGAGAAGAGTAAATACACTTTCTCTTTAGTAGCAGGCACTGTCAGCAGGAGCCGCGGCTCAGCACTCCTTTGTGTCGCTGCTATAGAGAATGAATATTCCCTCTTCTCCACGCCCATCGGAGTGGAGAAGAAGGAATATTCATTTCCCTTTAGCAGCGGGCACACGTGGTAGCTGCGGCAGCCGACTACAGCGTGTGCACAGCTCCTCGACCACCGCAACTTCCCTCCGCCCAATACTCACCTATCCTCCTCATTCCCCTGCTGCTATGGGGCCCCATTGGAAGCCACTGAACCAGATCGCGCCTCTGGATCTCCCCGGTTCGGAGAACCGGTTGCTCTTCTAACAAGCGAGGAGAACCGGCTGAATCCTACCCCTGCGTAAGCCTCCGCTTATTATGGCTCCCCCAGTACACAGATCTGACTCGTGTCCCTTTCTGCCCTTGTCTTGCAGGTTTTGACAAGGAGAAGGCAGTAGAGGGCCAATCTAAAGATGCGAGACCTGAGTAGTTGCACAATTTCCATCCTCTGACAATCCTGAAGAAGCTTCCATGGACTCCGGTGGCCCCTGAATGCTGATCACATGTGGGGACGAAGAAGGCAGCTCCGCTCCTGAGATACAACGTTATATCAGCACTGAATGACTGCATTATTCATACGCATTATGGTTCCCCACCGTGGGGACAAGGACTGTATGATGGCGCTGACCGGGGGCCATCCAACCCAAGACCAGCCCTGACTATGATACCAAATGTCTGCATGGGAGAAAATCAGAGCTTTTCTGATTTTGGAAAACTTCTGTTCCTTGGCTGCAGTTTGTTTAAAATAAACAAAACAAAACAGTGCCTTAATCCCGCTCCCCGGGTCCATCACTGAGCTCAGCGGCTTTGAGCAGCTTGTGCCATCAAGTCAGGCAGAGCCGCTGAGCTCAGTGATCGGTTGCAGCAGTGTTGACATCACTTCAGCACTGCAGACAATAACAGACACCGGGAGCAGCAGCAGAGACTCAGTGCTGGACCTGGGGAAGGAAGGAAGAAAAAAACAAAGTTTGATTTTTATTAATAAAAATTGCAGCTGAGGGAAAAACTGGAAAAGAAGCTACAATAAGTCTGTGCAGAACAGATGTAAGGAGACAAGACACTGAGGAATCAGACCAGCGAGGAGACGTGGCAGAGGGAGGAGGCGTGGTAGAGGGAGGAGGCGTGGTAGAGGGAGGAGGCGTGGCAGGAGAGGAGGCGTGGTAGAGGGAGGAGGCGTGGTAGAGGGAGGAGGCGTGGCAGAGGGGTGAGTCATGGTAGAGGAGAGGAGGTGTGGCAGAGGGGATGAGCTGTGGCAGAGAGGAGGAGGCATGGCACAGGGGAGAAGGCGTGGCAGAGGGAGGAGGCGTGGCAGAGGGAGGAGGTGTGACTGAGGGAGGAGGCATGACAGAGGGGAGGCGTGGTAGAGGGGATAAGTCGTGGCAGAGGAGAGGAGGTGTGGCAGAGGGGAGGAGGCGTGGCAGAGGGGAGGAGGCATGGCAGATGGGAGGAGGCATGGCAGAGGGGAGGAGGCATGGCAGAGGGAGGAGCCTTGGCAGAGGGGAGGGGTTTGATCAGGCCTCTGGGTGCAGCGTTGTCAGGGAAACGAGCTGAGAAGATAAACAGCGTGTGTGCAAGTTCTGAGGTGATTCTGACACCGAGGAGAGAGACTTGAGGAGCGACAAGAGCGTCCGGAGCTCCTGTCAGGAAGAAAGGTGCCGCGTATCCGCCCAGCCCAGACATCAACGGTCAAGCACCGAAGACCCGAGCGACGCCAGTCAAGGTTCCTCACCCGGGTGATGTCGGTCTACAGAACAGGAGCAGGCTGCGGTGGCACGGTTCTCAGACGTCAGTAGCAGGACGTCGCAGGAGCTCCGGAGGTGTCAGATCAGAGATTCACGGTCGGGTCGGTGACCAGGAAGGACGTGCGAGATGGGCCCTTACCTCTGATAGAGACATATGGTACCGGGCGCGGATAGAGGGAAAGACAGGAGTCAGACGGGGACCAGCAGACGCCAGAGCGGCATCGCGAAAGTGGATAGAGTGTTATGGAGGAAACGGGCAGCGAGTTGTGATAGGAGCAGAGTATTGCCAAAGCTTTAAAAGACTGCCCCTCGCCCAGGATAGTTCATATAGTTCCCCTTCCCTCCAGTAGATCATTGTAAACCACCAGCCCTGAATTCTAGTGTATTCTGACCATTTATTCTGTTCTGTGATTTCCTGATTATTTTACTGTCAAACGTTGTGAAGAAATTGTTACCATATAATACGTGTTTTACAATTAATATTAGTTGTTAAATAAAAGAAATAGCCTGTTGTTCTGCCTGTGTCTCTGCTGTTGCAGTCTGGTACCGGCTTACACAGAGGTGCAGTCTACTGTACAGCAAGTAAAACCTCTTGCAACTTGTGATTGACAGCTGTAATTCCTCAAATGATTGCCTTATAAAAAGGGAGGTTGGACAGAAAAATGAATGCTTAAGGGTTTTCTTACTAAAGTACATTAGTGGCAGAGGATGGTGCAAGAATTCAAAAAAATGTAAACCTTCCGGGCCGTCCCTGCTTCTCCGTCCTCTGTACTGTGCCCCCTGCTGATCTTCTGGCTTCCACTTCCAACGTGGATGAAACGTGACTGCTGCAGTCAATCAGCGACTTCTGGAAGAAGAAGCCAGAGGATCAGCGGGGGGCATTAGTATGGAGGAGCTGCACCAGCAGGTATGCTATTCTTTTTTATTCTTGCACCATACTGGGCTCATTAATAAATTCTTTCAGAGCAGTGGACAACCCCTTTAAGTGCTTTTTACAATTTCCGGTCTTGTCCTAATTCATGACCATTAGGCGATTCTGCACATTTCTAAAATACAAACTGCTAAAATTGACAGAAAAAAAGTACAGTATCTTTCCTCTTCACTTCTGGAGAAGAAAAGCAACAATGTTTCCAGACATGATACAATATGTGGCGGCTCTCCTAAATGATATTGGATTTTTCACCACCAAAAAGAATCAGACGTGTGATTTTTTTGCATCTGATTTCCAGTAAAGTTTGGAATTTGTCTCTAGTCCTAAATCTAAAGCCGCTAAGTATGGAGGCCGAGACTCATCTCATTGCCGGCAGCAACCATTTCATTTTCTATTTTCGCATTTGTGGACTGATAAGACGCGCGCTGATCGATGGCTCTGGTCCTGAGTCCGGAGAGGTCACGACTATGGACGTGTCCCTCTCGGTTTAGACTCAGAACTATTCTTAGAACTTTTTCCCAGTCTTCAGAACTTTAAAATAACTCGTCCCATAAAACTGCTTTAATGCCACACCGGGTCCCACCAGCTATTAAATTATTATTAGCTGGAGCCATGAAATGTTCCTCTGACCTCCTGAAAGGTTGGAGACCAAACGTGGAAGATTTTATTTTATGTTAAGGGAATAAGAAAGAGTTAACCTGTCCTAAACAACAACAGGACGGAATAAGGAAGAATGAAGGGATTGTGTTTCTGGGATCTGAGCGATGTCCGGCCGTCTCTCATCTTCAGAGCCTTCGGTCACAGTTGTGGCCCCCGCTCTGCTATATTCCCTATATTTTTTTGCATTGGAAGTTGAGACGTAACTTAGAATTTTCACAATGCAAAATCTGCTGCTGAGCAATAACTGGAGAAATGTCAGGAGGTTTGATCAGTCGGGGGCCGGTTCTGAGACCCACCGTAAGTCAATAAAACGAGGAGTAAGAAGCTGCTCTCCTTGGACGCTTTGCATTGACCCTCCGAGGAGCAGGGCTCGGGCGGCGCTTTTCGCCCCTCATTTTAGCAACTGATTGGAAAGATCTGAACACTCGGACCTCAAAACCTCTGACATAACTCCACGACGTGTCAAAATGTTGTGAATGTGCAGCTTTTGTTTGCGTTGTCTTGTATGGACAGTGACCGTCTATATTAAAGGGGTCGTCCGGTCATAGCAAAGTGTCAACCTATCCAGAAGTCATCATTGTATGTCCGTGGGGGTCTGGCACCCGTCACACCCACCCGTCAGCTGTTATTCAGTCCATCTTTGTAGCTCAAAGTGTTTATATCCTTCCGCAATAACAGCTGTGGGTGCGGGGTCTGTGTCGGACCCCATTGACCTCGTATCAATGACCATATTGTGCATAAGTTATCGATGTGCTATGACTGGACAACCCCTTTAATATTGCTCCAGACATCATCTAGGGGAGGGTCAGACCCCAAATTAAATGTTTCATGATTTAAAGTAATTGGTTGCTGAAAAACGTACTTAAATTCATGAGTTTTTTTAGTTATACATAAAGAAAACAAAGTGTCTAGAAATAATAGATCTTTCACAACATGCGCCATAAGTGTCCCTCAGGAGCAACACTGAAGACGAGAGGAAACTCGATTGAACTGCTAGGCTATGTGCACACGGTGCATTTTTGATGCGGTAAATCCACGTGGAATTGGCCCCAAAAACGCATTGCAAACCTTATTCCAGCATTTTCTATGGGATTTTGGAAGATCTGTGCACATGATCAGGAATGTTCCTGACAGGATTTCATGTGTGGAAAAAGAAGCAGCATGTTCATTCTCTGTGCGTTTTTGCTATACAATGCATTGGAAAAAAACGCATGGAAAATCCGCAGGCAAAAACGCATTAAAATGCAAAAAATGCATCAAAAATTGCGTGGAATTTCCGCAATATTTGTGCTGACAAGAGATGCAGAACCTTTCAGAAACGCTGCAGAAATTTCTTCAAGCAAATTCTGAATGTAACCTTAGTGCCTAGGAAAATCTATTAATCTCTGATTGGCTGCACCTCACCATCGGCTGCACCTCGCCCATCGACTGCACCTCACCATCGGCTGCACCTCGCCCATCGACTGCACCTCGCCCATCGACTGCACCTCACCATCGGCTGCACCTCGCCCATCGACTGCACCTCGCCCATCGGCTGCACCTCGCCCATCGACTGCACCTCACCATCGGCTGCACCTCGCCCATCGACTGCACCTCGCCCATCGACTGCACCTCACCATCGGCTGCACCTCGCCCATCGACTGCACCTCGCCCATCGGCTGCACCTCGCCCATCGACTGCACCTCACCATCGGCTGCACCTCGCCCATCGACTGCACCTCACCATCGGCTGCACCTCGCCCATCGACTGCACCTCACCCATCGACTGCACCTCGCCCATCGACTGCACCTCGCCCATTGACTGCACCTTACCATCGGCTGCACCTCACACATCGACTGCACCTCACCATCGGCTGCACCTCACCCATCGACTGCACCTCACCATCGGCTGCACCTCGCCCATCGACTGCACCTCGCCCATCGGCTGCACCTTGCCCATCAGCTGCACCTCACCCATCCACTGCACCTCACCATCGGCTGCACCTCGCCCATCGACTGCACCTCGCCCATCGGCTGCACCTCGCCCAGTGGCTGCACCTCGCCCATCGACTGCACCTCACTCATCGGCTGCACCTCACCCATCTACTGCACCTTGCCCATCGGCTGCACCTCGCCCATCGGCTGAGCGCTTGGTTCCCCTCATACATTTGGTTGTAGCTCATATTATAGTGAATTGCCCAGAGCTGCAGTACCAGGCACAGCCACTAGTAAGTGTGAGACGCTGTGTCAGGGCAAACAATGAGGGGACGTGCAACCCTCTGATTTTGCTGATTGCTGGGGGTCCTAAGTCAGAGTATCAAGCACAGGTCATCAGTGTAACAGTGCCAGAGACCCCTTTAAAAAAGTAGGTGGATAAGAAAGTAGCAACAAGAAGTAAATTGTAGACATGTTATTAATAAAGCAAAAGGCCTCAAAGAGAGAAAGAAGGGGCTAGAGGAACATTGTCCATGTTTCCAAATTATTATTATTATTAATAATAATAATAATAATAATTCAATAAAATCCACAATAAATGTATTATTAAATAGATACAAATTAAATAATAATAATAAATATTTGTTTAACAAGAAAAAAAAAATCTGAAGCAAATTGATTTCCCAAGTGTTCCTTGGCCTCCATAGGTCACCTGGTGCAGGGAAGAGTGGAATTGATGTTTCTCTAGTTGCCTTGACCCATAATCTCAGGGTCTATGATCAGTGATTAAACACAATCCTGCAGGAAGTGACTCGATTCTTAAGGAAATCCAAGTATACGACGATCATCAGGAAACCAGATCTGGAGCAACGCAGCTAAGCCCAGCCCGAGACATGGAGGAAATGAGCCCCGAGGACACGAGGGAGGTGTCAATAGCAATGACATGGATGATAAATATAGGTGAAGAATAACACGGGAAGAATGAGCCCCGCGAGATGACCCCGAATTAGACGCTGTGTTCATATAAAGCAGAAGACCCGATGTATAACATAATGGATATAATTAGGAAGAAGGTTTCCAGCTGCTGGGAAAAGCCAAGTGCAGCGCTCCGCAGCCCCATAGGAATGAACGGAGCAATGGTCGGACATGCGCACTGCCGCTCCATCCCAAAAAGTGCCTCATTGTGCTGATCGGTCCCAGAGGTCGGACCCCACTAATCAATGAACCCATCCTGTGGAGAGTTGATAACTTGTCTTCACTGGACGACCCCTTTAAGTACTTTATGTCTCTTCCCATGCACGTTGCATTATATTCAGTATTAGGCCACGGCCCCACTATCAGTATTCGGTCAGTATTCGGTCAGTATTTTTTCTCAGGAGTGGGAGATAAAACCAGGTGAGGAACAATCAGAGAAAAGGTCTAATAGAAACAAGTCACCAATTCTGCATTTATCACCCACTCCTGAGAACAAATACTGACCGAATACTGACCAAATACTGATAGTGAGGCCGTGGCCTTAGAGGGAGCGGATTTCATTTATCTATAGACCCAACATAAAGAGCGGTTACTGAGCTTTTAGGCTTCCCACCCTCCTCCTCTATTAGTAAAGGTGTTGGGACTCGTCCTTACGAGAGATGCCCCCTACACCCTGACACTAGAGAGCTGGACATCGGGGGTCTCGTCTACCGGCAAAATGGATCAGAAAGATGAATAGAGGCCGTCTGGTGATAAATGTTACATCATGTCGGCAGACCTTCACCATCATCGTCCTTCTCCTAGACTTATCTACATAACAGCAAAGTGTCATTTTAATGAGTTTTTCTGACTTTCTGTAACTAAAGATAAATCATTTTGTAATCAAACATTCTGCAACTTTTTAACAGACTTAGTCAAAATCATTGTCCAAGATCTCTGCTTGCTGGGAGTAAATGAGAACATTCTGTGCATTTATTCTGATAATAGAGGGACTGTTACACTTGTATCCAGTCTTGATAGAGTTGTCCTGGACTTGGACATCACTGACCTATCTTGTCAGATCAGTGGGGGTCTGATACCTAGAGCCCCCCACTGATCAGCTGTTTGGATACTTCCTAATTTTTTTTCCTCTTGTAACTTTTCATCACATCTTTGCACTTTTCCTTTCTTTAGTATTTCCATACAATAAAGTGGTCAGACATCTGCCAGGGCAGTGCTCAGGGTCCCGGATAAAGTCATCGGCTGACATGATGGGGTCTGCTGAGGCTGAAGACCGGGACACGTGACGTCCTCTGCCATCATTGATGATTAAACGGCCGTTTTTGGAATTTTCTCTCCTACAAATCAGCTTTCATTTGGGGTCATGAGCATTAAAGTGCTGCGGAATATGTTAGCGCTATATAAAAATAAAGATTATTAAAGATTATTATTATTTAATGGCAGCTCCTATAATACTTAGCTGTACAGTGTGGTGCATTAATGACATAATGTTGCTGCAAACATTATAATGGAACATGAGACTGACACCTTTATAACATAACATACAATAATATGTGTAAACATTGAAGAGAACATTGGAAAAAATGCATGAGAATGGCTTCATTATGGAATTAATCAGATCCGATTTTCTGGATATCGTAGATGATCTCAGAACAGTCTGAACCTGACATAAAGTAACATTGAATCTCTCTATTAATGAGTTTTCTTTGCTCCGTCTTCCGGTTATCAGGTTTCTTTATCGTCTGTAGTCTCATTGATAGATTTCTTTGCTTTTCCTTCTCATTTTTCTGATTAGCGTTGATCACAAAGTGATTGATGTCCATCAAAGCCGGTCCACCATGCGTGGCGCATTAGTCACATCCAGAAATCTCCACTTTACAAGCCTCATTTCTCACCAAAAGACCCCGAGCTTAACATCTCCAAGTCAAATCCAAACAGACACCTCCAATCCATTCTGTTCCTCCTTTTCCCAAGTGATGAGAGTCGGCAATGAATGGAGCGACGACGGCGTCTGTGAAAGGGTCACCTTCTTCAGGGGGCCGCGGCGAGGTCACGCACTATTTTTGTTTTCGCTTTCCATTGTCGTAAAAAGTTTTTATTGGAATAAATTCTCCAGTTTTGTCAAGAGTTCTTTGTGCAGAGACCGTAAGAGGAGAATAAAACCCGTGCGTGTTACCACCAAAAATCCCTACAAAGTCCTAACACTTCTGACCTGACGGCCGTTCATCGAGGACGGAACGTCACGACCAGACGACTTCACATCCACAATGCTGAAGACATGAGATTTCTACACCCGGAAAAGAGTCAGAAGTGGAAGTGAATGAAAGAATCCCGATCATTCCAAAAATACTAAAGGTTTTGGTGTGCGGATACATTTCTCAGAAATCCCTAGTGACTCACATCAACTCTGCCTCTCCATTTTTAGCAAATTTTGCACCTTAAGGGTATGTGCACACATTAAAGGGAATCTGTCAGCAGGTTTTGCTATGTAACCCGACAGCAGCACAGTGTAGGGATTGTATAGTGACAGAGCTGCTGATCAGTGCTGAGGGAGGGGTTGGACTACAAGGCACAAGGCAACTAGTCCTGTGGTGATAATCTCCTGCTGATAAAATACTGATTGTATTAAAACAGCAATACACAGTCCAGTAAGTGACACATCTCTAGAATCAGGGTCCCTGCCCCTACATCATGGTGCTTCAGATTACATAGCAAAAACCTGCTGACAGATTCCCTTTAAGTATTTGCTGCAGACATTTCTACATCAAAAATGTGTCTCTCGGGCCGGAAAAACGCCGCATAAGAAAAAAGCACATCATTTTCTGCGTGTTTTTCCAATGCATTAGAATGGGTGAAAAAAAAACGAAAAGAATTGACGTGCTGCAGATATGAAACTGATTTAAATCTGCAAGGAAAAAATAAGCAGCAAGCGCATGAGACTTCATAAATCTTATTCACTTTGCTGGGACAGAAAAATGCTGCATTTTTCTCTCCAGGAAACAAATGCGTCAAAAACATGTTATGTGAACATACCCTAAAGATACATTTGGCACACATTGCTCCAGCGCAATCCTTTAAGCATTCTGGAACAATTCCCAGTGTTAGAAACTGAGAACATTGTTTTAAATTTCAAAGTCAAATGTTACCAAATTTTGTGTAAATTGCAACTTTTTCTGCATGTTAAAATGCAGACCACCCATAAACTTAAAAATGAAGGATGTGAAAATGACATAAAACTTAGAACCCAATGTATCAAAAAAAAAGTTGCCATAATTACTTGAATATCCAAATGAGAAAAAAATATAGAGCTCCTAAAACTTCACGTAAGAAAAAAGAAAAGTGTCTGGTCAGGACTGGGAAACAGTGGTTTTGAACTGGCAAAGACAGCAATAACCTATCTAGAATCATTTTTGACACTTTATGTGGAAATGCAATAATAAATATGTTCTACTTGATGCCAAAGTGTAACCAGGCACTTTTTTTCATCATTCTTAAGTTTTGCTGCAGGTGCTAAGAACTGGTGTAAGAAATGGAGTTCAAAATAAAAAAAAAAATAGGCATGGCATCTAAAAAAAATGTTACAAATATGGTCAAAAATGTATCCACAAATGCAATGATACAGTAAGTGTTTCCTGTAGAGAAAAAGGATTTTTATTGGGAAAGGGGAGAAAAGGAGCGTTGTCCAAGCATAGTAAATCCGTGTGAGCAGGTAAGGTGAGAAATAAGGTTGTGCTAACTGAGGCACGGCGCTAGTTTTTTGCGGTGGAAACACCTTTTTCCTGGAATCCCCTTGTTGCTAAGTGTTTCCTGTGTTTAATTTTGATAAAATATTAGGTAAAAAAAAGAAAAGTATAAATAAAAAAAGTTTTAAAGCGAAAAACAATAATTAAAGAAATAGATGGAAATGATCTACATGATCCATCCACCTACGGCTTCTGCTCCTTGTATTCATTGTTACAGTTTTGGTGTCTACATTGTAGCAACTCGTGACTGATATCTAAATGGTGAATATTTCTCGGAAGCGACCAATGGATGTCATCCTCCGCCCGCTATAGTATCTCTGTCAGAAGAACACAGGAGATTGACAGATAAGGTTCAGCTGATTGATAAATGAGGCTTTGTGGCGCTATAGAAAGAAAAGTTATTATTGCATAAAAAGAAAATAAGAAAAAAACACCTACTCTTTTATTCTACTTTCGTACTTGTTATTATGTCTCTAAAATGGGTTAATTACATCATATTTGGTGGATTTTGATCAGAAGAATAAAGAGATTGTGGAGGAATCATCTGTTCTTGTCTCTACGCCCTATTAGGGTGTAGGGCTGTAAGACCGTGGGCTTCTCTGATCGGGACTAGCCTTTCTCTCAGCACAGCCACCCCGATCATCTGCTGATCACTTTGGCTCCTGTCCATCACTAGATGATCTTTGCTCTGGCCATACATGTCCTCCATAGCGCCCTCCGCAGTGGGAATGTCGTGCTACATGCTGACATGAAGGAACAAGGAGCAGCCATTATTTGGTGACTTTCAGAGGGAGGATGTCCATGACATCTTTATGTCCTGATCGGGCATGCTGACAGGGTGCAGCGACAGATACTTCATTGCTTTTTTTTTTGTAGATTATGAAAATATTCTTATAAAAAAAAACAACAGAATATTCACATATTGAAATCTAATTGTTGCAGGAAATATTAGTAAAATGATTTGCCCATGACTGATAGCGTTCAGTATTCGCTGCTTCACCTGCCGCTCATCATTTGCTTTTGGAGTCAAAGATGTTGTTGAAAGTCTCATCGAATGTCTTCCGGACGGCGTCACAGAAGTCGTGTGACAGAATCTGCCGCGGTTCAATGGTGACCAATCTGGAAGTGTTACATAGTTACATAGGCCGAAAAAAGACCCCGGTCCATCAAGTTCAACCTTTCTCCACCAATTATAAATTCTTTGTCACTAAATTATCTATATCCCAGAAAGTCGAGCAGGTGATTGTCTACAAGAAAATAAAAATTCAGGACGTTCTGACCTCGAGACGTTCCTCCTCGGCGCCTCCTCTTAGTTTGTCGCTCTGCTTGTTATACACCTGACATGGAACGTTTATAAGAGAAGCAGAACATCGGCGACTTTCCAAGGTTGATGCTTCAGTCTTTGATCATTTTCATGTCCTCGTCTGGGGTCTGGATAGAAAAACGATTTTTTTTCTGTTGGAATTTTACAAAATGAAAACGGATCGTTCTCCATTCATCAATAAGAAAACGTGCAAAAAATTCATGAACACGTTCAGTAAAACATGTAAAATGCAGAGATGCACAGCACACGCACATGGAGGATGCACAGCACACGCACATGGAGGATGCACAGCACACGCACATGGAGGATGCACAGCACACGCACATGGATGATGCACAGCACGCGCACATGGAGGATGCACAGCACGCGCACATGGAGGATGCACAGCACACGCACATGGAGGATGCACAGCACACGCACATGGAGGATGCACAGCACACGCACATGGAGGATGCACAGCACACGCACATGGAGGATGCACAGCACACGCACATGGATGATGCACAGCACACGCACATGGAGGATGCACAGCACACGCACATGGAGGATGCACAGCACACGCACATGGAGGATGCACAGCACACGCACATGGAGCATGCACAGCACACGCACATGGAGGATGCACAGCACACGCACATGGAGGATGCACAGCACACGCACATGGAGGATGCACAGCACACGCACATGGAGGATGCACAGCACACGCACATGGATGATGCACAGCACACGCACATGGAGGATGCAGAGCACACGCACATGGAGGATGCACAGCACACGCACATGGAGGATGCACAGCACGCGCACATGGAGGATGCACAGCACACGCACATGGAGGATGCACAGCACACGCACATGGAGGATGCACAGCACACGCACATGGAGGATGCACAGCACACGCACATGGAGGATGCACAGCACACGCAGACGGAGGATGCACAGCACACGCACATGGAGGATGCACAGCACACGCACATGGAGGATGCACAGCACACGCACATGGAGGATGCACAGCACACGCACATGGAGGATGCACAGCACACGCACATGGAGGATGCACAGCACACGCACATGGAGGATGCACAGCACACGCACATGGAGGATGCACAGCACACGCACATGGAGGATGCACAGCACACGCAGACGGAGGATGCACAGCACACGCACATGGAGGATGCACAGCACACGCACATGGAGGATGAACAGCACACGCACATGGAGGATGCACAGCACACGCACATGGAGGATGCACAGCACACGCACATGGATGATGCACAGCACACGCACATGGAGGATGCAGAGCACATGCACATGGAGGATGCACAGCACACGCACATGGAGGATGCACAGCACACGCACATGGAGGATGCACAGCACGCACACAAGGAGGATGCACAGTACACGCACATGGAGGATGCACAGCACACGCACATGGAGGATGCACAGCACACGCACATGGAGGATGCACGGCACACGCACATGGAGGATGCACAGCACACGCACATGGAGGATGCACAGCACATGCACATGGAGGATGCACAACACACGCACATGGAGGATGCACAGCACACGCACATGGAGGATGCACAGCACACGCACATGGAGGATGCACAGCACACGCACATGGAGCATGCACAGCACACGCACATGGAGGATGCACACGCACATGGAGGATGCACAGCACACGCACATGGAGGATGCACAGCACACGCACATGGATGATGCACAGCACACGCACATGGAGGATGCAGAGCACACGCACATGGAGGATGCACAGCACACGCACATGGAGGATGCACAGCACGCGCACATGGAGGATGCACAGCACGCACACATGGAGGATGCACAGCACACGCACATGGAGGATGCACAGCACACGCACATGGAGGATGCACAGCACACGCACATGGAGGATGCACAGCACACGCACATGGAGCATGCACAGCACACGCACATGGAGGATGCACACGCACATGGAGGATGCACAGCACACGCACATGGAGGATGCACAGCACACGCACATGGAGCATGCACAGCACACGCACATGGAGGATGCACACGCACATGGAGGATGCACAGCACACGCACATGGAGGATGCACAGCACACGCACATGGATGATGCACAGCACACGCACATGGAGGATGCAGAGCACACGCACATGGAGGATGCACAGCACACGCACATGGAGGATGCACAGCACGCGCACATGGAGGATGCACAGCACGCACACATGGAGGATGCACAGCACACGCACATGGAGGATGCACAGCACACGCACATGGAGGATGCACAGCACACGCACATGGAGGATGCACAGCACACGCACATGGAGGATGCACAGCACATGCAGACGGAGGATGCACAGCACACGTGACGCGCCCCTGGGCCTGAGTCGCGCAGCGTTGCGCACGCGGGAGCCTACCCGGAGCCGGATCTGATAGGGGTAGTAGTCTCGTGGCGGTGACCCGGTCCATGCCCAGGGAGTCAAGCTGAGTGGCAGCGTTTAGCAGAAGATGGTACGTTGTTCGACTACGCCACCCGTTGAATGCGGCTATGAGGCCGCCGCTGCAGGGCAGACCGCTTAGGCCGGTGGTAAGGTTGTGCAGCGTAGCTGGTAGAACCCCCAACGGGAGGGGTATGGCCTCAGGGCAGCCGACGTGTTTGAAGGGGGGTAGCAGGAACCACTCAGAGACGGTGCGGTGTAGTTTTGGGTCTTTACTGGTGACAGGGTAGACCCTCCCGGAGTACTGGCTAGCGATCGGGGCCTGGTCAGTCCGTGAGCTGATGGGATCTCCCCTGGCCAGGCGGAGTTGTAGGCCTCCCCAACTAATCGTACTCTTCTGGCTACCTTGCTTGAGGCTGATAAAAGTAGCCCACGTCCCTAAGTGTACCGTGTGGTGCTCACCCGTATGGCCGGTGACTCGGGGCCTTCTGGTAGCTTCCGCTTCACGTCGCGGTGCTGGTCCCTTGCGTGTGACCGTGCCTTCGGGTTTCTTGGCCAGAGGACCTGAAATCCCCTGCCGGTCGGTTTCTGCTGCTGGGTAAGGATTAATCCCCACAGCCTCGGACTCCGGGTCCGGTAAGAACTCTTCAATCAGGGCGAGCTCTACAGCTTCCAGCCCCTGATCTCTTTTAGCACAGCTCCCACAGAGCTCCTGATCTTTCTTTCCCTAAAGCTGCTACACTACAGACCAGACTGTGTCTCTGTCTGTGTTCTCTGCTCTTTCTCTCCCTAACCCTGCCTCAGCCCTAGTTTTATATAGGGGAAGTTCTTCCCCTCCCAGGACAGGGCAGGAGGTGTGGCATGCATAGGATTCCTGACCAGAAGACCTCCCACCTGCTCACAGACGTAATATTGCTATTACTGTGGAAACCAGACCCCTGGGGTGCCACATTCCCCCCTAGTGAAATTTAGTACTCCGGGACTAAACATATTTTTGTAAAACATAACAAGTAAAAACAGAAACATTACAATAAAGAAAAACACATTAGGATGGTCACGGCATGTCCGCAACCGGGTGCAGTCTTTGAAGAAAACAAAGGTGTCCATTTCACCAAGAGACCGGGAGCCGTAACCAGGTAGGGGTCTGTCCTGCCCCGAGTCCTTAACAGTCTTTAGTCCATTCCTGGGTTACGCTCCAACATATGTACAAAGGATCCCCGGTAAATCCACCAAAGACTCCTACAAATAACTAGAAACACATAATTATACACAAGCAACAATAAACAGGTAAACATTAATAAAATAGCTTGAACATTTAGATCCTCCACCGTATGGGCAACTGGCCTCTAGTGACCCTAGTGGACCTGCGGAGCTGGCTGACTGGTCCTGAGCTACAGGGTATAGGAGCTGTCAAGGGTAAACTGGGCAGCCGTCTACGGACTCTTTGGCTCACTAGGGGTATGGCAGGCTCACTATAAGCAGAGGGTTGATTCTCCTGGTCTGCTTGTGTGGGGTCTTCTGCCTCCTGGACCGGCTGTTCTTCCAGCTCTACCTGTGTCTCCGTAGGCACTTGGGATGCTGGTTGGAGGAACGTGAGGACGGGTACCACAACAGCACCATTGACTTGAGTCCAAGACCGAGGGAAGTCTCCGAGCACAGTACTAACCATATCTTCCCTTTCCTCTACGGGTCGAGGGTCTTCTTGTTCCTCTTCAGGGTTCCGTAGCTGTTCGGGACACTTCTTCAGGTGATCCCGGGATACAATGGCTGTGGTTTCCCCTCCGTCTTTACTGATTGTACAGATCTTTGGGTTGTCGTGGCTTGAGGGCAGTACGGTGTACGGGTCCTTCTCCCACTGGTCGTCCAACTTGTGGAGCCGTCTTTTCCTCTTCAAGACCTGCTCTCCGGGCACCAGGGGAACAGCGGGAGCATACTGGTTGTAAGTTTTCTCTTTTCTTTCCCTAGCTTGACAGAGACTTCGCTCCACGCTCTCCTGTACTTTCCGGTACTGCTGCTGCCTCTCTGTGTCCCAGTCTGCTTCTGGTGAAGTGTCCTCGGGTGTCAGGACTCCCATCTCCAGATCAACAGGAAGCTTACCAGGTCTTGCCCTCATTAGGTAAGCCGGGGTACAGTTGGTGGAACCTACAGGGATGTGGTTGTATAGGTCCACCAGGTCGGGCAGCTTTTCAGGCCACAGACTACGTTCTTCCAGGGGCAATGTTTTCAGAAGATCTATCACCACCTGGTTCATTTTCTCACAAAGTCCATTAGTTTGTGGGTGATAGGGTGTTGTTCTTATCTTCCGGCAGCCATACAGGGTGCAGAACTCCTGGAAGACTTCCGCTTCAAAGGCAGGCCCCTGGTCCGTCAGCACCTGCTCCGGGTATCCGTGCGGACGGCAGAAGTGCTGCTGGAAGGCTCTAGCTGCTGTTTGAGCCGTTAAGTCCTTGACGGGGACGACAACCAAGAACCGGGAGTAGTGATCCACGATGGTTAACGCGTAGACGTAGCCACTTCTGCTTGGGGTCAGTTTTACATGATCCAAGGCTACCAGTTCCAACGGCTGTCTGGTAATGATGGACTGCAGGGGAGTCTTCTGGCTGGCACGGTCCCTCCTTCTTAGGTTGCATGGGCCACAGTCTCTGCACCACCTCTCGATGGTTCCTCTCATGCCTACCCAATGGAACCGCCCACGCAGCAGGAACTCCAGCTTCTTCCATCCGAAGTGCCCAGCTCCGTCGTGGTATGCCTCCATCACCATAGCTGCGTCTCTTCTTGGCACCACTACTTGCCAGATTAGTTCATGCGTCCGGGAGTTAACCATTCTGCGGCACAACTTCCCCTTGTAAAGGAACAGTCGACTCTTCTCAGCCCACAGTTGCTTGGCTTCCTCCGGAGCGTCTGGGTCAAGGCGTGCATCTGGCCGAGTCAGCATCTCCTTTACCAGTCGGACGGCAGGGTCACTGTCTTGCGTCTCCGCCCAGTTGTAATGAGGTAATGGGTTGAACGTAGCGGATTGCTTACTCCTTACACGGTGGGAATACTGGATAGTCCCATGACGGTGGAACGCGGGGAGTTCAACTTCTTCCAGTTCCTCTGAATCTTCCCCTACATCCGGTAGGTTCGGCATCCTGGACAGGGCGTCCGCGTTGGTATTGGAGCGTCCTGCCCGGTATTTGATTGTAAACTCATAATTGGACAAGCGGGCCATCCATCTCTGCTCTAGGGCACCGAGTCTTGCAGTGTCCAGGTGTGTCAACGGGTTGTTATCCGTGTACACGGTGAACCGGGAAGCAGCGAGGTAGTGCTTAAAGCGTTCGGTGACTGCCCACACCACTGCCAGGAACTCTAGCTTAAATGAGCTGTAATTCTCAGGGTTTCTTTCGGTGGGTCGCAGTTTTCGGCTGGCGTAAGCAATTACCCGTTCCTTCCCCTGCTGGATCTGGGACAGTACGGCTCCTAGCCCGATGTTACTGGCGTCGGTGTAGAGGATAAAGGGCTGGCTATAATCAGGGTACGCCAGGATTTCATCCCCCGTGAGGGCCATCTTCAGCTGGCGGAAGGACTCTTCTTCCAGCTTCTCCCATCTGAAGGGTGGCTTCTGGTTCTTGGCCTTCCTGGACTGGCCTATCAGGAGGTCCTGCATAGGAGCTGCCTTTTTGGTGAAACCGGGAATGAACCTTCGGTAGTAGCCTACCAACCCGAGGAACTGCCTCACTTCCTTTACGCTGGAGGGGCTTGGCCATTCCTTAATTGCGGTGATCTTATCAGGGTCGGGAGCCACTCCGTCAGCACTCACCACGTGTCCCAGGTACTGCACCTTTGGCTTCAGGAGATGACACTTGGAGGGTTTCACCTTTAGGCCGTAACTTGCCAGAGCTTCGAACACTTCTGCCAGGTGTTTCAGGTGGTCCTCGTAGGTCTTGGAATAGACGATGACATCGTCCAGGTATAACAGGACCGTCTCAAAGTTTCGGTGTCCCAGACAGCATTCCATCAATCGCTGGAAGGTTCCTGGTGCGTTGCAGAGTCCGAACGGCATGCAGGTAAACTCGCTAAGTCCCATCGGGGTGGTGAATGCGGTCTTCTCCCGGTCCGCCTCTGCTACAGGAACCTGCCAGTACCCGCTAGTGAGATCCAAGGTGGAGAAGAAGTTAGCAGATTTTAAAGCAGCCAAAGACTCCTCTATTCTTGGTAAGGGGTACGCATCTTTGTGTGTGATACGGTTAATTTTCCGGTAATCTACACACATTCTCATGGTGTTGTCTTTCTTTTTGACCAAGACTAGTGGAGCTGCCCAGGGGCTACAGCTATCCCTGATTACCCCAGCCTCCTTCATGTCTCTAAGCATCCCCTTGGCGTGTTGGTAGTGTGCAGGGGGTACTGGTCGGTATCTCTCCTTTATGGGAGGATGGTCTCCCATGGGGATGTGGTGTTCTACCCCCTTGACTCGCCCGAAGTCTAACGGGTGTTTACTAAACACTCTCTCGTACTCTCGAACCACCCGGTAGACTCCCTGTTTCTGGTGGGAGGGAGTGGAGTCAGTACCCAAATGTAGTTGCTGACACCAATCCTCCATTATTTTCGTAGAGCCGTTACCTTCCTCCGGGTGAGATGGAGGCAAGGGTTCCACAGACTGTATAGAATTTTGGTTGATCTTATATAATTTGGCTAGCGTAGCATACCGGGGCAGGTATACTTCCCTTTTCCCGATATTTATTATACGAACGGGCACCCTCCCATGGCGTACATCAACTACCCCCCGTGCTGTCAAAATGGTGGGCCTACTGTCTGAGTAGACTGGTTCTACCATGGCCTGGTAATCTCTACCTCTCAGACCAATAGCTGCCCGGCACCAAATCATCATTTCACTTTTCGGGGGCATGGCAATAGGGAAAGGGTCACACATTCTTACGCTACCAATCTCACCACCGGAGAGTTCCACCTGTTGCCGTCGCATCAGTGCCCGGATCTCTTTCTGGAGCACTCGCTGCTGGCCGGAGCTGGCGTTCTTGGCAACCTGCTGTAAAATGAAAATCACCTCTGCAAGACAATTTTCAATCACATTAGTTCCTAGAGTTATCTTTGGGTGACTCTCGCGCTTGTCAATGTCTACAATGATCAGTCCCTGTGCTGCCAGTTCGACTCTACCAATTTTAATAGTCATTTCTTTAAATCCGATCTGTGGCACGGGCTGACCATTACTGGCGATGATACTCAAGTCGTCGTCTGGATAGCGGGTTATATCCGAGTCATTCCAGTACTGCTTAAAGAGCACGTACGGGATGGTGGTGACCTGTGACCCGGTGTCCAGTAGGGCACTCATAGGAATGCCATCCAGTACCACAGGCAAGACTGGACGTCCTCCCACATATTTGTCGCGCCAGTTCGATGGGCCTGGTGATCTTTTTCCTGGGGGTTGGCCCTCTACCCCAGGTTGTGCCAGTTTAAAGGACAGTACCTTGCCATATATCCGGGTTGATTGCAGCGGCGGCAGATGGGTTGTCCGTCCTCGTTGTATCGGTCGCTGGGTCTTCCTCTGGCCGGTGGGGTCCTCCTTGGTCGACGCCACGGGATGTCCTCCGGTCCGGATGCCAGCTGGATCTTCCCTGGAGCAGAAACCTGTAAAGACTGCACAGTTCGGGTTAGCGCAGCAACGCTTTTAGCTAGCTCTTGGACCTGATGGTGCAGGTCTGGAGCCGGGTCATTGTTCAAAGCCTGCGTGTCAGCTCCCACAGGCCCTGCCGACAAGGGCGCCGCCTCCTGGTGGTAAGCGGTAGTAGGGCGCCTGTGGGTCACAACGCCACCCGGTGCCGGTTCTCGGAGCACCCGGATGGCTCTGTCCTTGAACTGTGCAAAGTCCAGATGAGGATCCTGTAAGGCCATTGCCCGCAACTGGGTTCGGTGGGCATTGCAATATAGTCCCTCTATAAATTGTTCGGTCAACAGCCTGTCCTCGTTTCCCACGCCGTCAGGGTCGGTCTGCTTAATGGCTCTCAGGGCCTCTTGTAGGTTTAGTGCATAGTCCCTTATATTCTCATGTGCTCGCTGTTTGCACCCGTAGAATCCAAGCTTAATCTCGGCTGAGGTGCGGGTATCAAAGGTGTCCTTCAGCCGGGTTAATATCCCTGCGACAGTCCTCCTCCCAGGTGGCCAGGACTTTACCTCCCTTTGGGCTGCCCCGGTTAGTTGGGCCACCAGGATGCTCACTTTTTGCTCTTCTGTGAGGGGGTACACCTGGAAGAGGCTATCCAGCTTTTCTCTAAAGTCATTCAGGGTATGTGACTCCCCTGAGTACTGGGGTAGCCAGGCTGCCCCCGGGATATAGGGCATGGTGAAAGGCATGACCGCAGCAGCGGCGGCGCTGGCGGTGGCTGTGGCAGTGAAGCTCTCCTCCGTATCCGACATCCTCCTCCCCCCTAGTGGACCGTGGCCTACCTTGCGATGATCCTCTTCCATAGGCCGCGGTTCCGCAGTGGATCGTCAGGGTTGAGGACCTTCCGTCGCGCTCCTGTGACGTCGGCGTCTGCTGGGCTCCTTCCAGGACCTTACGCAACGTCCGGACGTGAGGCGGGGCTTCAGTTCTCGCGCGCTTTCAGAGTCCACGCCCCTCTTCTTCCCGCGCGGCGTCTTCAAGATGGCGTCCAACGGCGGGAAAACTCCACGGATGGCGGGAAGAAGGCAGAAGATGGCGCCGGATGGCGGGAAAACTTCACGGATGGCGGGAAGAAGGCAGAAGATGGCGCCGGATGGCGGGAATCTTCACCACAGGTAGGTTTAACAGTCTTTCTTTCTGGCACGCAGTACCCGGTGGTTGCGGGCACGGAATCCTGCCGACTACGCCAAAAGTTGACGCGCCCCTGGGCCTGAGTCGCGCAGCGTTGCGCACGCGGGAGCCTACCCGGAGCCGGATCTGATAGGGGTAGTAGTCTCGTGGCGGTGACCCGGTCCGTGCCCAGGGAGTCAAGCTGAGTGGCAGCGTTTAGCAGAAGATGGTACGGTGTTTGACTACGCCACCCGTTGAATGCGGCTATGAGGCCGCCGCTGCAGGGCAGACCGCTGAGGCCGGTGGTAAGGTTGTGCAGCGTAGCTGGTAGAACCCCCAACGGGAGGGGTATGGCCTCAGGGCAGCCGACGTGTTTGAAGGGGGGTAGCAGGAACCACTCAGAGACGGTGCGGTGTAGTTTTGGGTCTTTACTGGTGACAGGGTAGACCCTCCCGGAGTACTGGCTAGCGATCGGGGCCTGGTCAGTCCGTGAGCTGATGGGATCTCCCCTGGCCAGGCGGAGTTGTAGGCCTCCCCAACTAATCGTACTCTTCTGGCTACCTTGCTTGAGGCTGATAAAAGTAGCCCACGTCCCTAAGTGTACCGTGTGGTGCTCACCCGTATGGCCGGTGACTCGGGGCCTTCTGGTAGCTTCCGCTTCACGTCGCGATGCTGGTCCCTTGCGTGTGACCGTGCCTTCGGGTTTCTTGGCCAGAGGACCTGAAATCCCCTGCCGGTCGGTTTCTGCTGCTGGGTAAGGATTAATCCCCACAGCCTCGGACTCCGGGTCCGGTAAGAACTCTTCAATCAGGGCGAGCTCTACAGCTTCCAGCCCCTGATCTCTTTTAGCACAGCTCCCACAGAGCTCCTGATCTTTCTTTCCCTAAAGCTGCTACACTACAGACCAGACTGTGTCTCTGTCTGTGTTCTCTGCTCTTTCTCTCTCTAACCCTGCCTCAGCCCTAGTTTTATATAGGGGAAGTTCTTCCCCTCCCAGGACTGGGCAGGAGGTGTGGCATGCATAGGATTCCTGACCAGAAGACCTCCCACCTGCTCACAGACGTAATATTGCTATTACTGTGGAAACCAGACCCCTGGGGTGCCACATTCCCCCCTAGTGAAATTTAGTACTCCGGGACTAAACATATTTTTGTAAAACATAACAAGGAAAAACAGAAACAGTACAATAAAGAAAAACACATTAGGATGGTCACGGCATGTCCGCAACCGGGTGCAGTCTTTGAAGAAAACAAAGGTGTCCATTTCACCAAGAGACCGGGAGCCGTAACCAGGTAGGGGTCTGTCCTGCCCCGAGTCCTTAACAGTCTTTAGTCCATTCCTGGGTTACGCTCCAACATATGTACAAAGGATCCCCGGTAAATCCACCAAAGACTCCTACAAATAACTAGAAACACATAATTATACACAAGCAACAATAAACAGGTAAACATTAATAAAATAGCTTGAACATTTAGATCCTCCACCGTATGGGCAACTGGCCTCTAGTGACCCTAGTGGACCTGCGGAGCTGGCTGACTGGTCCTGAGCTACAGGGTATAGGAGCTGTCAAGGGTAAACTGGGCAGCCGTCTACGGACTCTTTGGCTCACTAGGGGTATGGCAGGCTCACTATAAGCAGAGGGTTGATTCTCCTGGTCTGCTTGTGTGGGGTCTTCTGCCTCCTGGACCGGCTGTTCTTCCAGCTCTACCTGTGTCTCCGTAGGCACTTGGGATGCTGGTTGGAGGAACGTGAGGACGGGTACCACAACAGCACCATTGACTTGAGTCCAAGACCGAGGGAAGTCTCCGAGCACAGTACTAACCATATCTTCCCTTTCCTCTACGGGTCGAGGGTCTTCTTGTTCCTCTTCAGGGTTCCGTAGCTGTTCGGGACACTTCTTCAGGTGATCCCGGGATACAATGGCTGTGGTTTCCCCTCCGTCTTTACTGATTGTACAGATCTTTGGGTTGTCGTGGCTTGAGGGCAGTACGGTGTACGGGTCCTTCTCCCACTGGTCGTCCAACTTGTGGAGCCGTCTTTTCCTCTTCAAGACCTGCTCTCCGGGCACCAGGGGAACAGCGGGAGCATACTGGTTGTAAGTTTTCTCTTGTCTTTCCCTAGCTTGACAGAGACTTCGCTCCACGCTCTCCTGTACTTTCCGGTACTGCTGCTGCCTCTCTGTGTCCCAGTCTGCTTCTGGTGAAGTGTCCTCGGGTGTCAGGACTCCCATCTCCAGATCAACAGGAAGCTTACCAGGTCTTGCCCTCATTAGGTAAGCCGGGGTACAGTTGGTGGAACCTACAGGGATGTGGTTGTATAGGTCCACCAGGTCGGGCAGCTTTTCAGGCCACAGACTACGTTCTTCCAGGGGCAATGTTTTCAGAAGATCTATCACCACCTGGTTCATTTTCTCACAAAGTCCATTAGTTTGCGGGTGATAGGGTGTTGTTCTTATCTTCCGGCAGCCATACAGGGTGCAGAACTCCTGGAAGACTTCCGCTTCAAAGGCAGGCCCCTGGTCCGTCAGCACCTGCTCCGGGTATCCGTGCGGACGGCAGAAGTGCTGCTGGAAGGCTCTAGCTGCTGTTTGAGCCGTTAAGTCCTTGACGGGGACGACAACCAAGAACCGGGAGTAGTGATCCACGATGGTTAACGCGTAGACGTAGCCACTTCTGCTTGGGGTCAGTTTTACATGATCCAAGGCTACCAGTTCCAAAGGCTGTCTGGTAATGATGGACTGCAGGGGAGTCTTCTGGCTGGCACGGTCCCTCCTTCTTAGGTTGCATGGGCCACAGTCTCTGCACCACCTCTCGATGGTTCCTCTCATGCCTACCCAATGGAACCGCCCGCGCAGCAGGAACTCCAGCTTCTTCCATCCGAAGTGCCCAGCTCCGTCGTGGTATGCCTCCATCACCATAGCTGCGTCTCTTCTTGGCACCACTACTTGCCAGATTAGTTCATGCGTCCGGGAGTTAACCATTCTGCGGCACAACTTCCCCTTGTAAAGGAACAGTCGACTCTTCTCAGCCCACAGTTGCTTGGCTTCCTCCGGAGCGTCTGGGTCAAGGCGTGCATCTGGCCGAGTCAGCATCTCCTTTACCAGTCGGACGGCAGGGTCACTGTCTTGCGTCTCCGCCCAGTTGTAATGAGGTAATGGGTTGAACGTAGCGGATTGCTTACTCCTTACACGGTGGGAATACTGGATAGTCCCATGACGGTGGAACGCGGGGAGTTCAACTTCTTCCAGTTCCTCTGAATCTTCCCCTACATCCGGTAGGTTCGGCATCCTGGACAGGGCGTCCGCGTTGGTATTGGAGCGTCCTGCCCGGTATTTGATTGTAAACTCATAATTGGACAAGCGGGCCATCCATCTCTGCTCTAGGGCACCGAGTCTTGCAGTGTCCAGGTGTGTCAACGGGTTGTTATCCGTGTACACGGTGAACCGGGAAGCAGCGAGGTAGTGCTTAAAGCGTTCGGTGACTGCCCACACCACTGCCAGGAACTCTAGCTTAAATGAGCTGTAATTCTCAGGGTTTCTTTCGGTGGGTCGCAGTTTTCGGCTGGCGTAAGCAATTACCCGTTCCTTCCCCTGCTGGATCTGGGACAGTACGGCTCCTAGCCCGATGTTACTGGCGTCGGTGTAGAGGATAAAGGGCTGGCTATAATCAGGGTACGCCAGGATTTCATCCCCCGTGAGGGCCATCTTCAGCTGGCGGAAGGACTCTTCTTCCAGCTTCTCCCATCTGAAGGGTGGCTTCTGGTTCTTGGCCTTCCTGGACTGGCCTATCAGGAGGTCCTGCATAGGAGCTGCCTTTTTGGTGAAACCGGGAATGAACCTTCGGTAGTAGCCTACCAACCCGAGGAACTGCCTCACTTCCTTTACGCTGGAGGGGCTTGGCCATTCCTTAATTGCGGTGATCTTATCAGGGTCGGGAGCCACTCCGTCAGCACTCACCACGTGTCCCAGGTACTGCACCTTTGGCTTCAGGAGGTGACACTTGGAGGGTTTCACCTTTAGGCCGTAACTTGCCAGAGCTTCGAACACTTCCGCCAGGTGTTTCAGGTGGTCCTCGTAGGTCTTGGAATAGACGATGACATCGTCCAGGTATAACAGGACCGTCTCAAAGTTTCGGTGTCCCAGACAGCATTCCATCAATCGCTGGAAGGTTCCTGGTGCGTTGCAGAGTCCGAACGGCATGCAGGTAAACTCGCTAAGTCCCATCGGGGTGGTGAATGCGGTCTTCTCCCGGTCCGCCTCTGCTACAGGAACCTGCCAGTACCCGCTAGTGAGATCCAAGGTGGAGAAGAAGTTAGCAGATTTTAAAGCAGCCAAAGACTCCTCTATTCTTGGTAAGGGGTACGCATCTTTGTGTGTGATATGGTTAATTTTCCGGTAATCTACACACATTCTCATGGTGTTGTCTTTCTTTTTGACCAAGACTAGTGGAGCTGCCCAGGGGCTACAGCTATCCCTGATTACCCCAGCCTCCTTCATGTCTCTAAGCATCCCCTTGGCGTGTTGGTAGTGTGCAGGGGGTACGGGTCGGTATCTCTCCTTTATGGGAGGATGGTCTCCCGTGGGGATGTGGTGTTCTACCCCCTTGACTCGCCCGAAGTCTAACGGGTGTTTACTAAACACTCTCTCGTACTCTCGAACCACCCGGTAGACTCCCTGTTTCTGGTGGGAGGGAGTGGAGTCAGTACCCAAATGTAGTTGCTGACACCAATCCTCCATTATTTTCGTAGAGCCGTTACCTTCCTCCGGGTGAGATGGAGGCAAGGGTTCCACAGACTGTATAGAATTTTGGTTGATAGTATATAATTTGGCTAGCGTAGCATACCGGGGCAGGTATACTTCCCTTTTCCCGATATTTATTATACGAACGGGCACCCTCCCATGGCGTACATCAACTACCCCCCGTGCTGTCAAAATGGTGGGCCTACTGTCTGAGTAGACTGGTTCTACCATGGCCTGGTAATCTCTACCTCTCAGACCAATAGCTGCCCGGCACCAAATCATCATTTCACTTTTCGGGGGCATGGCAATAGGGAAAGGGTCACACATTCTTACGCTACCAATCTCACCACCGGAGAGTTCCACCTGTTGCCGTCGCATCAGTGCCCGGATCTCTTTCTGGAGCACTCGCTGCTGGCCGGAGCTGGCGTTCTTGGCAACCTGCTGTAAAATGAAAATCACCTCTGCAAGACAATTTTCAATCACATTAGTTCCTAGAGTTATCTTTGGGTGACTCTCGCGCTTGTCAATGTCTACAATGATCAGTCCCTGTGCTGCCAGTTCGACTCTACCGATTTTAATAGTCATTTCTTTAAATCCGATCTGTGGCACGGGCTGACCATTACTGGCGATGATACTCAAGTCGTCGTCTGGATAGCGGGTTATATCCGAGTCATTCCAGTACTGCTTAAAGAGCACGTACGGGATGGTGGTGACCTGTGACCCGGTGTCCAGTAGGGCACTCATAGGGATGCCATCCAGTACCACAGGCAAGACTGGACGTCCTCCCACATATTTGTCGCGCCAGTTCGATGGGCCTGGTGATCTTTTTCCTGGGGGTTGGCCCTCTACCCCAGGTTGTGCCAGTTTAAAGGACAGTACCTTGCCATATGTCCGGGTTGATTGCAGCGGCGGCAGATGGGTTGTCCGTCCTCGTTGTATCGGTCGCTGGGTCTTCCTCTGGCCGGTGGGGTCCTCCTTGGTCGACGCCACGGGATGTCCTCCGGTCCGGATGCCAGCTGGATCTTCCCTGGAGCAGAAACCTGTAAAGACTGCACAGTTCGGGTTAGCGCAGCAACGCTTTTAGCTAGCTCTTGGACCTGATGGTGCAGGTCTGGAGCCGGGTCATTGTTCAAAGCCTGTGCGTCAGCTCCCACAGGCCCTGCCGACAAGGGCGCCGCCTCCTGGTGGTAAGCGGTAGTAGGGCGCCTGTGGGTCACAACGCCACCCGGTGCCGGTTCTCGGAGCACCCGGATGGCTCTGTCCTTGAACTGTGCAAAGTCCAGATGAGGATCCTGTAAGGCCATTGCCCGCAACTGGGTTCGGTGGGCATTGCAATATAGTCCCTCTATAAATTGTTCGGTCAACAGCCTGTCCTCGTTTCCCACGCCGTCAGGGTCGGTCTGCTTAATGGCTCTCAGGGCCTCTTGTAGGTTTAGTGCATAGTCCCTTATATTCTCATGTGCTCGCTGTTTGCACCCGTAGAATCCAAGCTTAATCTCGGCTGAGGTGCGGGTATCAAAGGTGTCCTTCAGCCGGGTTAATATCCCTGCGACAGTCCTCCTCCCAGGTGGCCAGGACTTTACCTCCCTTTGGGCTGCCCCGGTTAGTTGGGCCACCAGGATGCTCACTTTTTGCTCTTCTGTGAGGGGGTACACCTGGAAGAGGCTATCCAGCTGTTCTCTAAAGTCATTCAGGGTATGTGACTCCCCTGAGTACTGGGGTAGCCAGGCTGCCCCCGGGATATAGGGCATGGTGAAAGGCATGACCGCAGCAGCGGCGGCGCTGGCGGTGGCTGTGGCAGTGAAGCTCTCCTCCGTATCCGACATCCTCCTCCCCCCTAGTGGACCGTGGCCTACCTTGCGATGATCCTCTTCCGTAGGCCGCGGTTCCGCAGTGGATCGTCAGGGTTGAGGACCTTCCGTCGCGCTCCTGTGACGTCGGCGTCTGCTGGGCTCCTTCCAGGACCTTACGCAACGTCCGGACGTGAGGCGGGGCTTCAGTTCTCGCGCGCTTTCAGAGTCCACGCCCCTCTTCTTCCCGCGCGGCGTCTTCAAGATGGCGTCCAACGGCGGGAAAACTCCACGGATGGCGGGAAGAAGGCAGAAGATGGCGCCGGATGGCGGGAAAACTTCACGGATGGCGGGAAGAAGGCAGAAGATGGCGCCGGATGGCGGGAATCTTCACCACAGGTAGGTTTAACAGTCTTTCTTTCTGGCACGCAGTACCCGGTGGTTGCGGGCACGGAATCCTGCCGACTATGCCAAAAGTTGACGCGCCCCTGGGCCTGAGTCGCGCAGCGTTGCGCACGCGGGAGCCTACCCGGAGCCGGATCTGATAGGGGTAGTAGTCTCGTGGCGGTGACCCGGTCCGTGCCCAGGGAGTCAAGCTGAGTGGCAGCGTTTAGCAGAAGATGGTACGGTGTTTGACTACGCCACCCGTTGAATGCGGCTATGAGGCCGCCGCTGCAGGGCAGACCGCTGAGGCCGGTGGTAAGGTTGTGCAGCGTAGCTGGTAGAACCCCCAACGGGAGGGGTATGGCCTCAGGGCAGCCGACGTGTTTGAAGGGGGGTAGCAGGAACCACTCAGAGACGGTGCGGTGTAGTTTTGGGTCTTTACTGGTGACAGGGTAGACCCTCCCGGAGTACTGGCTAGCGATCGGGGCCTGGTCAGTCCGTGAGCTGATGGGATCTCCCCTGGCCAGGCGGAGTTGTAGGCCTCCCCAACTAATCGTACTCTTCTGGCTACCTTGCTTGAGGCTGATAAAAGTAGCCCACGTCCCTAAGTGTACCGTGTGGTGCTCACCCGTATGGCCGGTGACTCGGGGCCTTCTGGTAGCTTCCGCTTCACGTCGCGATGCTGGTCCCTTGCGTGTGACCGTGCCTTCGGGTTTCTTGGCCAGAGGACCTGAAATCCCCTGCCGGTCGGTTTCTGCTGCTGGGTAAGGATTAATCCCCACAGCCTCGGACTCCGGGTCCGGTAAGAACTCTTCAATCAGGGCGAGCTCTACAGCTTCCAGCCCCTGATCTCTTTTAGCACAGCTCCCACAGAGCTCCTGATCTTTCTTTCCCTAAAGCTGCTACACTACAGACCAGACTGTGTCTCTGTCTGTGTTCTCTGCTCTTTCTCTCTCTAACCCTGCCTCAGCCCTAGTTTTATATAGGGGAAGTTCTTCCCCTCCCAGGACTGGGCAGGAGGTGTGGCATGCATAGGATTCCTGACCAGAAGACCTCCCACCTGCTCACAGACGTAATATTGCTATTACTGTGGAAACCAGACCCCTGGGGTGCCACATTCCCCCCTAGTGAAATTTAGTACTCCGGGACTAAACATATTTTTGTAAAACATAACAAGTAAAAACAGAAACAGTACAATAAAGAAAAACACATTAGGATGGTCACGGCATGTCCGCAACCGGGTGCAGTCTTTGAAGAAAACAAAGGTGTCCATTTCACCAAGAGACCGGGAGCCGTAACCAGGTAGGGGTCTGTCCTGCCCCGAGTCCTTAACAGTCTTTAGTCCATTCCTGGGTTACGCTCCAACATATGTACAAAGGATCCCCGGTAAATCCACCAAAGACTCCTACAAATAACTAGAAACACATAATTATACACAAGCAACAATAAACAGGTAAACATTAATAAAATAGCTTGAACATTTAGATCCTCCACCGTATGGGCAACTGGCCTCTAGTGACCCTAGTGGACCTGCGGAGCTGGCTGACTGGTCCTGAGCTACAGGGTATAGGAGCTGTCAAGGGTAAACTGGGCAGCCGTCTACGGACTCTTTGGCTCACTAGGGGTATGGCAGGCTCACTATAAGCAGAGGGTTGATTCTCCTGGTCTGCTTGTGTGGGGTCTTCTGCCTCCTGGACCGGCTGTTCTTCCAGCTCTACCTGTGTCTCCGTAGGCACTTGGGATGCTGGTTGGAGGAACGTGAGGACGGGTACCACAACAGCACCATTGACTTGAGTCCAAGACCGAGGGAAGTCTCCGAGCACAGTACTAACCATATCTTCCCTTTCCTCTACGGGTCGAGGGTCTTCTTGTTCCTCTTCAGGGTTCCGTAGCTGTTCGGGACACTTCTTCAGGTGATCCCGGGATACAATGGCTGTGGTTTCCCCTCCGTCTTTACTGATTGTACAGATCTTTGGGTTGTCGTGGCTTGAGGGCAGTACGGTGTACGGGTCCTTCTCCCACTGGTCGTCCAACTTGTGGAGCCGTCTTTTCCTCTTCAAGACCTGCTCTCCGGGCACCAGGGGAACAGCGGGAGCATACTGGTTGTAAGTTTTCTCTTGTCTTTCCCTAGCTTGACAGAGACTTCGCTCCACGCTCTCCTGTACTTTCCGGTACTGCTGCTGCCTCTCTGTGTCCCAGTCTGCTTCTGGTGAAGTGTCCTCGGGTGTCAGGACTCCCATCTCCAGATCAACAGGAAGCTTACCAGGTCTTGCCCTCATTAGGTAAGCCGGGGTACAGTTGGTGGAACCTACAGGGATGTGGTTGTATAGGTCCACCAGGTCGGGCAGCTTTTCAGGCCACAGACTACGTTCTTCCAGGGGCAATGTTTTCAGAAGATCTATCACCACCTGGTTCATTTTCTCACAAAGTCCATTAGTTTGCGGGTGATAGGGTGTTGTTCTTATCTTCCGGCAGCCATACAGGGTGCAGAACTCCTGGAAGACTTCCGCTTCAAAGGCAGGCCCCTGGTCCGTCAGCACCTGCTCCGGGTATCCGTGCGGACGGCAGAAGTGCTGCTGGAAGGCTCTAGCTGCTGTTTGAGCCGTTAAGTCCTTGACGGGGACGACAACCAAGAACCGGGAGTAGTGATCCACGATGGTTAACGCGTAGACGTAGCCACTTCTGCTTGGGGTCAGTTTTACATGATCCAAGGCTACCAGTTCCAAAGGCTGTCTGGTAATGATGGACTGCAGGGGAGTCTTCTGGCTGGCACGGTCCCTCCTTCTTAGGTTGCATGGGCCACAGTCTCTGCACCACCTCTCGATGGTTCCTCTCATGCCTACCCAATGGAACCGCCCGCGCAGCAGGAACTCCAGCTTCTTCCATCCGAAGTGCCCAGCTCCGTCGTGGTATGCCTCCATCACCATAGCTGCGTCTCTTCTTGGCACCACTACTTGCCAGATTAGTTCATGCGTCCGGGAGTTAACCATTCTGCGGCACAACTTCCCCTTGTAAAGGAACAGTCGACTCTTCTCAGCCCACAGTTGCTTGGCTTCCTCCGGAGCGTCTGGGTCAAGGCGTGCATCTGGCCGAGTCAGCATCTCCTTTACCAGTCGGACGGCAGGGTCACTGTCTTGCGTCTCCGCCCAGTTGTAATGAGGTAATGGGTTGAACGTAGCGGATTGCTTACTCCTTACACGGTGGGAATACTGGATAGTCCCATGACGGTGGAACGCGGGGAGTTCAACTTCTTCCAGTTCCTCTGAATCTTCCCCTACATCCGGTAGGTTCGGCATCCTGGACAGGGCGTCCGCGTTGGTATTGGAGCGTCCTGCCCGGTATTTGATTGTAAACTCATAATTGGACAAGCGGGCCATCCATCTCTGCTCTAGGGCACCGAGTCTTGCAGTGTCCAGGTGTGTCAACGGGTTGTTATCCGTGTACACGGTGAACCGGGAAGCAGCGAGGTAGTGCTTAAAGCGTTCGGTGACTGCCCACACCACTGCCAGGAACTCTAGCTTAAATGAGCTGTAATTCTCAGGGTTTCTTTCGGTGGGTCGCAGTTTTCGGCTGGCGTAAGCAATTACCCGTTCCTTCCCCTGCTGGATCTGGGACAGTACGGCTCCTAGCCCGATGTTACTGGCGTCGGTGTAGAGGATAAAGGGCTGGCTATAATCAGGGTACGCCAGGATTTCATCCCCCGTGAGGGCCATCTTCAGCTGGCGGAAGGACTCTTCTTCCAGCTTCTCCCATCTGAAGGGTGGCTTCTGGTTCTTGGCCTTCCTGGACTGGCCTATCAGGAGGTCCTACATAGGAGCTGCCTTTTTGGTGAAACCGGGAATGAACCTTCGGTAGTAGCCTACCAACCTGAGGAACTGCCTCACTTCCTTTACGCTGGAGGGGCTTGGCCATTCCTTAATTGCGGTGATCTTATCAGGGTCGGGAGCCACTCCGTCAGCACTCACCACGTGTCCCAGGTACTGCACCTTTGGCTTCAGGAGGTGACACTTGGAGGGTTTCACCTTTAGGCCGTAACTTGCCAGAGCTTCGAACACTTCCGCCAGGTGTTTCAGGTGGTCCTCGTAGGTCTTGGAATAGACGATGACATCGTCCAGGTATAACAGGACCGTCTCAAAGTTTCGGTGTCCCAGACAGCATTCCATCAATCGCTGGAAGGTTCCTGGTGCGTTGCAGAGTCCGAACGGCATGCAGGTAAACTCGCTAAGTCCCATCGGGGTGGTGAATGCGGTCTTCTCCCGGTCCGCCTCTGCTACAGGAACCTGCCAGTACCCGCTAGTGAGATCCAAGGTGGAGAAGAAGTTAGCAGATTTTAAAGCAGCCAAAGACTCCTCTATTCTTGGTAAGGGGTACGCATCTTTGTGTGTGATACGGTTAATTTTCCGGTAATCTACACACATTCTCATGGTGTTGTCTTTCTTTTTGACCAAGACTAGTGGAGCTGCCCAGGGGCTACAGCTATCCCTGATTACCCCAGCCTCCTTCATGTCTCTAAGCATCCCCTTGGCGTGTTGGTAGTGTGCAGGGGGTACGGGTCGGTATCTCTCCTTTATGGGAGGATGGTCTCCCGTGGGGATGTGGTGTTCTACCCCCTTGACTCGCCCGAAGTCTAACGGGTGTTTACTAAACACTCTCTCGTACTCTCGAACCACCCGGTAGACTCCCTGTTTCTGGTGGGAGGGAGTGGAGTCAGTACCCAAATGTAGTTGCTGACACCAATCCTCCATTATTTTCGTAGAGCCGTTACCTTCCTCCGGGTGAGATGGAGGCAAGGGTTCCACAGACTGTATAGAATTTTGGTTGATAGTATATAATTTGGCTAGCGTAGCATACCGGGGCAGGTATACTTCCCTTTTCCCGATATTTATTATACGAACGGGCACCCTCCCATGGCGTACATCAACTACCCCCCGTGCTGTCAAAATGGTGGGCCTACTGTCTGAGTAGACTGGTTCTACCATGGCCTGGTAATCTCTACCTCTCAGACCAATAGCTGCCCGGCACCAAATCATCATTTCACTTTTCGGGGGCATGGCAATAGGGAAAGGGTCACACATTCTTACGCTACCAATCTCACCACCGGAGAGTTCCACCTGTTGCCGTCGCATCAGTGCCCGGATCTCTTTCTGGAGCACTCGCTGCTGGCCGGAGCTGGCGTTCTTGGCAACCTGCTGTAAAATGAAAATCACCTCTGCAAGACAATTTTCAATCACATTAGTTCCTAGAGTTATCTTTGGGTGACTCTCGCGCTTGTCAATGTCTACAATGATCAGTCCCTGTGCTGCCAGTTCGACTCTACCGATTTTAATAGTCATTTCTTTAAATCCGATCTGTGGCACGGGCTGACCATTACTGGCGATGATACTCAAGTCGTCGTCTGGATAGCGGGTTATATCCGAGTCATTCCAGTACTGCTTAAAGAGCACGTACGGGATGGTGGTGACCTGTGACCCGGTGTCCAGTAGGGCACTCATAGGGATGCCATCCAGTACCACAGGCAAGACTGGACGTCCTCCCACATATTTGTCGCGCCAGTTCGATGGGCCTGGTGATCTTTTTCCTGGGGGTTGGCCCTCTACCCCAGGTTGTGCCAGTTTAAAGGACAGTACCTTGCCATATGTCCGGGTTGATTGCAGCGGCGGCAGATGGGTTGTCCGTCCTCGTTGTATCGGTCGCTGGGTCTTCCTCTGGCCGGTGGGGTCCTCCTTGGTCGACGCCACGGGATGTCCTCCGGTCCGGATGCCAGCTGGATCTTCCCTGGAGCAGAAACCTGTAAAGACTGCACAGTTCGGGTTAGCGCAGCAACGCTTTTAGCTAGCTCTTGGACCTGATGGTGCAGGTCTGGAGCCGGGTCATTGTTCAAAGCCTGCGCGTCAGCTCCCACAGGCCCTGCCGACAAGGGCGCCGCCTCCTGGTGGTAAGCGGTAGTAGGGCGCCTGTGGGTCACAACGCCACCCGGTGCCGGTTCTCGGAGCACCCAGATGGCTCTGTCCTTGAACTGTGCAAAGTCCAGATGAGGATCCTGTAAGGCCATTGCCCGCGACTGGGTTCGGTGGGCATTGCAATATAGTCCCTCTATAAATTGTTCGGTCAACAGCCTGTCCTCGTTTCCCACGCCGTCAGGGTCGGTCTGCTTAATGGCTCTCAGGGCCTCTTGTAGGTTTAGTGCATAGTCCCTTATATTCTCATGTGCTCGCTGTTTGCACCCATAGAATCCAAGCTTAATCTCGGCTGAGGTGCGGGTATCAAAGGTGTCCTTCAGCCGGGTTAATATCCCTGCGACAGTCCTCCTCCCAGGTGGCCAGGACTTTACCTCCCTTTGGGCTGCCCCGGTTAGTTGGGCCACCAGGATGCTCACTTTTTGCTCTTCTGTGAGGGGGTACACCTGGAAGAGGCTATCCAGCTTTTCTCTAAAGTCATTCAGGGTATGTGACTCCCCTGAGTACTGGGGTAGCCAGGCTGCCCCCGGGATATAGGGCATGGTGAAAGGCATGACCGCAGCAGCGGCGGCGCTGGCGGTGGCTGTGGCAGTGAAGCTCTCCTCCGTATCCGACATCCTCCTCCCCCCTAGTGGACCGTGGCCTACCTTGCGATGATCCTCTTCCGTAGGCCGCGGTTCCGCAGTGGATCGTCAGGGTTGAGGACCTTCCGTCGCGCTCCTGTGACGTCGGCGTCTGCTGGGCTCCTTCCAGGACCTTATGCAACGTCCGGACGTGAGGCGGGGCTTCAGTTCTCGCGCGCTTTCAGAGTCCACGCCCCTCTTCTTCCCGCGCGGCGTCTTCAAGATGGCGTCCAACGGCGGGAAAACTCCACGGATGGCGGGAAGAAGGCAGAAGATGGCCCCGGATGGCGGGAAAACTTCACGGATGGCGGGAAGAAGGCAGAAGATGGCGCCGGATGGCGGGAATCTTCACCACAGGTAAGTTTAACAGTCTTTCTTTCTGGCACGCAGTACCCGGTGGTTGCGGGCACGGAATCCTGCCGACTACGCCAAAAGTTGACGCGCCCCTGGGCCTGAGTCGCGCAGCGTTGCGCACGCGGGAGCCTACCCGGAGCCGGATCTGATAGGGGTAGTAGTCTCGTGGCGGTGACCCGGTCCGTGCCCAGGGAGTCAAGCTGAGTGGCAGCGTTTAGCAGAAGATGGTACGGTGTTCGACTACGCCACCCGTTGAATGCGGCTATGAGGCCGCCGCTGCAGGGCAGACCGCTGAGGCCGGTGGTAAGGTTGTGCAGCGTAGCTGGTAGAACCCCCAACGGGAGGGGTATGGCCTCAGGGCAGCCGACGTGTTTGAAGGGGGGTAGCAGGAACCACTCAGAGACGGTGCGGTGTAGTTTTGGGTCTTTACTGGTGACAGGGTAGACCCTCCCGGAGTACTGGCTAGCGATCGGGGCCTGGTCAGTCCGTGAGCTGATGGGATCTCCCCTGGCCAGGCGGAGTTGTAGGCCTCCCCAACTAATCGTACTCTTCTGGCTACCTTGCTTGAGGCTGATAAAAGTAGCCCACGTCCCTAAGTGTACCGTGTGGTGCTCACCCGTATGGCCGGTGACTCGGGGCCTTCTGGTAGCTTCCGCTTCACGTCGCGGTGCTGGTCCCTTGCGTGTGACCGTGCCTTCGGGTTTCTTGGCCAGAGGACCTGAAATCCCCTGCCGGTCGGTTTCTGCTGCTGGGTAAGGATTAATCCCCACAGCCTCGGACTCCGGGTCCGGTAAGAACTCTTCAATCAGGGCGAGCTCTACAGCTTCCAGCCCCTGATCTCTTTTAGCACAGCTCCCACAGAGCTCCTGATCTTTCTTTCCCTAAAGCTGCTACACTACAGACCAGACTGTGTCTCTGTCTGTGTTCTCTGCTCTTTCTCTCTCTAACCCTGCCTCAGCCCTAGTTTTATATAGGGGAAGTTCTTCCCCTCCCAGGACTTGGCAGGAGGTGTGGCATGCATAGGATTCCTGACCAGAAGACCTCCCACCTGCTCACAGACGTAATATTGCTATTACTGTGGAAACCAGACCCCTGGGGTGCCACACACGCACATGGAGGATGCACAGCACACGTGTGGCACCCCAGGGGTCTGGTTTCCACAGTAATAGCAATATTATGTCTGAGAGCAGGTGGGAGGTCTCTTGGTCAGGAATCCTATGCATGCCACACCTCCTGCCCAGTCCTGGGAGGGGAAGAACTTCCCCTATATAAAACTGGGGCTGAGGCAGGGTTAGAGAGTTAAGAAGGAGAGTTAAGAAGAGGAGAAGCAGCTATAGGAAAGAGAGATCAGGAGCTCTGGGGAAGTCGTGCTAAAAGGAATCAGGGGCTGGCAGCTGTAGAGCTCGCCCTGATTGAAGAGTTACCACCGGACCCGGAGTCCGAGGCTGTGGGGACTAATCCTTACCCAGCAGCAGAAACCGACCGGCAGGGGATTTCAGGTCCTCTGGCCAAGAAACCCGAAGGCACGGTCACACGCAAGGGACCAGCACCGCCGTCGTGGAGCGGAAGCCACTAGAAGGCCCCGAGTCACCGGCCATACGGGTGAGCACCACACGGTACACTCAGGGACGTGGGCTACTTTTACCCGCCTCTAGCAAGGTAGCCAGAAGAGTACAATTAGTTGGGGAGGCCTACAACTCTGCTTGGCCAGGGGAGATCCCATCTGCTCAAAGACTGACCAGGCCCCGATCGCTAGCCAGTACTCCGGGAGGGTCTATCTTTATCACCAGTAAAGACCCTGAACTACACCGCATCGTCTCTGAGTGGTTCCTGCTACCCCCATCATCCACGTCGGCTGCCCTGAGGCCATACCCCTCCCGTTGGGGGTTATACCATCCACGCTGCACAATCCTTCCACCGGCCTCAGCGGTCTGCCCTGCAGCGGCAGCTCCATAGCTGCATTCAACGGGTGGCGTAGTCGTCCAACATCTACTGCTAATACTAAGCCACACAGTTTGACTCCCTGGGCACGGACCGGGTCACCGCCACGAGACTACTACCCCCAACAGGCCCGGCTCCGGGTAGTCCCCGCGTGCGCAACGCTACATCAAGTAGGCCCAGGGGCGCGTCAACTTTGGCGTAGTCGGCAGGATCTCGTGCCCGCAACCACCGGGTACTGCGTGCCTGAAAAAGACTGTTCAAATTTACCAGTGGTGAAGATTCCCGCCATCCGGCGCCATCTTCTGCCTTCTTCCCGCCATCCGCGAAGTTTTCCCGCCATCCGGCGCCATCTTCTGCCTTCTTCCCGCCATCCGTGGAGTTTTCCCGCCGTTGGACGCCATCTTGAAGACGCCGCGCGGGAAGAAGAGGGGCGTGGACTCCGAAAGCGCGCGAGAACTGAAGCCCCGCCTCACGTCCGGACGTTGCGTAAGGTCCTGAAAGGAGCCCAGCAGACGCCGACGTCACAGCAGCGCGACGGAAGGTCCTCAACCCTGACGATCCACTGCGGAGCCGCGGCCTACGGAAGAGGATCATCGCAAGGTAGGCCACGGTCCACTAGGGGGGAAGAAAGATGTCGGATACGGAGGAGAGCTTCACTGCCTCAACCCCCTCCAGCGCCACCGCTGCTGCAGTCATGCCTTTCACCATGCCCTATATCCCGGGAGCAGCCTGGCTACCCCAGTACTCAGGGGAGTCACATACCCTGAATGACTTTAAAGAAAAGCTGGATAGCCTCTTCCAGGTGTACCCCCTCACAGAAGAGCAAAAAGTGAGCATCCTGGTGGCCCAACTAACCGGGGCAGCCCAAAGGGAGGTAAAGTCCTGGCCACCTGGGAGGAGGACTGTCGCAGGGATACTAACCCGGCTGAGGGACACCTTTGATACCCGCACCTCAGCCGAGATTAAGCTTAGATTCTATGGGTGCAAGCAGCGAGCACATGAGAATATAAGGGACTATGCACTAAACCTACAAGAGGCCCTGAGAGCCATTAAGCAGACCAACCCTGACAGCGTGGGAAACGAGGACAGGCTGTTGACCGAACAATTTATAGAGGGACTATATTGCAATGCCCACCGAACCCAGTTGCGGGCAATGGCCTTACAGGACCCTCATCTGGACTTTGCACAGTTCAAGGACAGAGCCATCCGGGTGCTCCGAGAACCGGCACCGGGTGGCGTTGTGACCCACAGGCGCCCAGCTATCACTTACCACCAGGAGGCGGCGCCCTTGTCGGCAGGGCCTGTGGGGGCTGATGCGCAGGCTTTGAACAATGACCCGGCTCCAGACCTGCACCATCAGGTCCAAGAGCTAGTTAAAAGCGTTGCTGCGCTAACCCGAACTGTGCAGTCTTTACAGGTTTCCACTCCAGGGAAGATCCAGCTGGCATCCGGACCGGAGGACATCCCGTGGCGTCGACCAAGGAGGACCCCACCGGCCAGAGGAAGACCCAGCGACCGGTACAACGAGGACGGACAACCCATCTGCCGCCGCTGCAATCAACCCAGACATATGGCAAGGTACTGTCCTTTAAACTGGCACAACCTGGGGTAGAGGGCCAACCCCCAGGAAAAAGATCACCAGGCCCATCGAACTGGCGCGACAAATATGTGGGAGGACGTCCAGTCTTGCCTGTGGTACTGGATGGCATCCCTATGAGTGCCCTACTGGACACCGGGTCACAGGTCACCACCATCCCGTACGTGCTCTTCAAGCAGTACTGGAATGACTCGGATATAACCCGCTATCCAGACGACGACTTGAGTATCATCGCCAGTAATGGTCAGCCTGTGCCACAGATCGGATTTAAAGAAATGACCATTAAAATCGGTAGAGTCGAACTGGCAGCACAGGGACTGATCATTGTAGACATTGACAAGCGCGAGAGTCACCCAAATATAACTCTAGGAACTAATGTGATTGAAAATTGTCTTGCAGAGGTGATTTTCATTTTACAGCAGGTTGCCAAGAACGCCAGCTCCGGCCAGCAGCGAGTGCTCCAGAAAGAGATCCGGGCACTGATGCGACGGCAACAGGTGGAACTCTCCGGTGGTGAGATTGGTAGCGTAAGAATGTGTGACCCTTTCCCTATTGCCATGCCCCCGAAAAGTGAAATGATGATTTGGTGCCGGGCAGCTATTGGTCTGAGAGGTAGAGATTACCAGGCTATGGTAGAACCAGTCTACTCAGACAGTAGGCCCACCATTTTGACAGCACGGGGGGTAGTTGATGTACGCCATGGGAGGGTGCCCGTTCGTATAATAAATATCGGGAAAAGGGAAGTATACCTGCCCCGGTATGCTACGCTAGCCAAATTATATACTATCAACCAAAATTCTATACAGTCTGTGGAACCCTTGCCTCCATCTCACCCGGAGGAAGGTAACGGCTCTACGAAAATAATGGAGGATTGGTGTCAGCAACTACATTTGGGTACTGACTCCACTCCCTCCCACCAGAAACAGGGAGTCTACCGGGTGGTTCGAGAGTACGAGAGAGTGTTTAGTAAACACCCGTTAGACTTCGGGCGAGTCAAGGGGGTAGAACACCACATCCCCACGGGAGACCATCCTCCCATAAAAGAGAGGTATCGACCCGTACCCCCTGCACACTACCAACACGCCAAGGGGATGCTTAGAGACATGAAGGAGGCTGGGGTAATCAGGGATAGCTGTAGCCCCTGGGCAGCTCCACTAGTCTTGGTCAAAAAGAAAGACAACACCATGAGAATGTGTGTAGATTACCGGAAAATTAACCGTATCACACACAAAGATGCGTACCCCTTACCAAGAATAGAGGAGTCTTTGGCTGCTTTAAAATCTGCTAACTTCTTCTCCACCTTGGATCTCACTAGCGGGTACTGGCAGGTTCCTGTAGCAGAGGCGGACCGGGAGAAGACCGCATTCACCACCCCGATGGGACTTAGCGAGTTTACCTGCATGCCGTTCGGACTCTGCAACCCACCAGGAACCTTCCAGCGATTGATGGAATGCTGTCTGGGACACCGAAACTTTGAGACGGTCCTGTTATACCTGGACGATGTCATCGTCTATTCCAAGACCTACGAGGACCACCTGAAACACCTGGCGGAAGTGTTCGAAGCTCTGGCAAGTTACGGCCTAAAGGTGAAACCCTCCAAGTGTCACCTCCTGAAGCCAAAGGTGCAGTACCTGGGACACGTGGTGAGTGCTGACGGAGTGGCTCCCGACCCTGATAAGATCACCGCAATTAAGGAATGGCCAAGCCCCTCCAGCGTAAAGGAAGTGAGGCAGTTCCTCGGGTTGGTAGGCTACTACCGAAGGTTCATTCCCGGTTTCACCAAAAAGGCAGCTCCTATGCAGGACCTCCTGATAGGCCAGTCCAGGAAGGCCAAGAACCAGAAGCCACCCTTCAGATGGGAGAAGCTGGAAGAAGAGTCCTTCCGCCAGCTGAAGATGGCCCTCACGGGGGATGAAATCCTGGCGTACCCTGATTATAGCCAGCCCTTTATCCTCTACACCGACGCCAGTAACATCGGGCTAGGAGCCGTACTGTCCCAGATCCAGCAGGGGAAGGAACGGGTAATTGCTTACGCCAGCCGAAAACTGCGACCCACCGAAAGAAACCCTGAGAATTACAGCTCATTTAAGCTAGAGTTCCTGGCAGTGGTGTGGGCAGTCACCAAGCGCTTTAAGCACTACCTCGCTGCTTCCCGGTTCACCGTGTACACGGATAACAACCCGTTGACACACCTGGACACTGCAAGACTCGGTGCCCTAGAGCAGAGATGGATGGCCCGCTTGTCCAATTATGAGTTTACAATCAAATACCGGGCAGGACGCTCCAATACCGATGCAGACGCCCTGTCCAGGATGCCGAACCTACCGGACGTAGGGGAAGATTCAGAGGAACTGGAAGAAGTTGAACTCCCCGCGTTCCACCGTCATGGGACTATCCAGTATTCCCACCGTGTAAGGAGTAAGCAATCCGCTACGTTCAACCCATTACCTCATTACAACTGGGCGGAGACGCAAGACAGTGACCCTGCCGTCCGACTGGTAAAGGAGATGCTGACTCGGCCAGATGCACGCCTTGACCCAGACGCTCCGGAGGAAGCCAAGCAACTGTGGGCTGAGAAGAGTCGACTGTTCCTTTACAAGGGGAAGTTGTGCCGCAGAATGGTTAACTCCCGGACGCATGAACTAATCTGGCAAGTAGTGGTGCCAAGAAGAGACGCAGCTATGGTGATGGAGGCATACCACGACGGAGCTGGGCACTTCGGATGGAAGAAGCTGGAGTTCCTGCTGCGCGGGCGGTTCCATTGGGTAGGCATGAGAGGAACCATCGAGAGGTGGTGCAGAGACTGTGGCCCATGCAACCTAAGAAGGAGGGACCGTGCCAGCCAGAAGACTCCCCTGCAGTCCATCATCACCAGACAGCCGTTGGAACTGGTAGCCTTGGATCATGTAAAACTGACCCCAAGCAGAAGTGGCTACGTCTACGCGTTAACCATCGTGGATCACTACTCCCAGTTCTTGGTTGTCGTCCCCGTCAAGGACTTAACGGCTCAAACAGCAGCTAGAGCCTTCCAGCAGCACTTCTGCCATCCGCACGGATACCCGGAGCAGGTGCTGACGGACCAGGGGCCTGCCTTTGAAGCGGAAGTCTTCCAGGAGTTCTGCACCCTGTATGGCTGCCGGAAGATAAGAACAACACCCTATCACCCGCAAACTAATGGACTTTGTGAGAAAATGAACCAGGTGGTGATAGATCTTCTGAAAACATTGCCCCTGGAAGAACGTAGTCTGTGGCCTGAAAAGCTGCCCGACCTGGTGGACCTATACAACCACATCCCTGTAGGTTCCACCAACTGTACCCCGGCTTACCTAATGAGGGCAAGACCTGGTAAGCTTCCTGTTGATCTGGAGATGGGAGTCCTGACACCCGAGGACACTTCACCAGAAGCAGACTGGGACACAGAGAGGCAGCAGCAGTACCGGAAAGTACAGGAGAGCGTGGAGCGAAGTCTCTGTCAAGCTAGGGAAAGACAAGAGAAAACTTACAACCAGTATGCTCCCGCTGTTCCCCTGGTGCCCGGAGAGCAGGTCTTGAAGAGGAAAAGACGGCTCCACAAGTTGGACGACCAGTGGGAGAAGGACCCGTACACCGTACTGCCCTCAAGCCACGACAACCCAAAGATCTGTACCATCAGTAAAGACGGAGGGGAAACCACAGCCATTGTATCCCGGGATCACCTGAAGAAGTGTCCCGAACAGCTACGGAACCCTGAAGAGGAACAAGAAGACCCTCAACCCGTAGAGGAAAGGGAAGATATGATTAGTACTGTGCTCGGAGACTTCCCTCGGTCTTGGACTCAAGTCAATGGTGCTGTTGTGGTACCCGTCCTCACGTTCCTCCAACCAGCATCCCAAGTGCCTACGGAGACACAGGTAGAGCTGGAAGAACAACCGGTCCAGGAGGCAGAAGACCCCACACAAGCAGACCAGGAGAATCAACCCTCTGCTTATAGTGAGCCTGCCATACCCCTAGTGAGCCAAAGAGTCCGTAGACGGCTGCCCAGTTTACCCTTGACAGCTCCTATACCCTGTAGCTCAGGACCAGTCAGCCAGCTCCGTAGGTCCACTAGGGTCACTAGAGGCCAGTTGCCCATACGGTGGAGGATCTAAATGTTCAAGCTATTTTATTAATGTTTACCTGTTTATTGTTGCTTGTGTATAATTGTGTGTTTCTAGTTATTTGTAGGAGTCTTTGGTGGATTTACCGGGAATCCTTTGTGCATATAGTTGGAGCGTAACCCAGGACGGACTAAAAGACTGATAAGGACTCGGGGCAGGACAGACCCCTACCTGGTTACGTCTCCCTGTTTTGGTGAAATGGACACCTTTGTTTTCTTCAAAGACTGCACCCGATTGCGGACATGCCGTAACCATCCTAATGTGTTTTTCTTTATTGTACTGTTTTTGTTTTTACTTGTTATGTTTACAAAAGTATGTTTAGTCCCGGAGTACTAAATTTTACTAGGGGGGAATGTGGCACCCCAGGGGTCTGGTTTCCACAGTAATAGCAATATTATGTCTGAGAGCAGGTGGGAGGTCTCTTGGTCAGGAATCCTATGCATGCCACACCTCCTGCCCAGTCCTGGGAGGGGAAGAACTTCCCCTATATAAAACTGGGGCTGAGGCAGGGTTAGAGAGTTAAGAAGGAGAGTTAAGAAGAGGAGAAGCAGCTATAGGAAAGAGAGATCAGGAGCTCTGGGGAAGTCGTGCTAAAAGGAATCAGGGGCTGGCAGCTGTAGAGCTCGCCCTGATTGAAGAGTTACCACCGGACCCGGAGTCCGAGGCTGTAGGGACTAATCCTTACCCAGCAGCAGAAACCGACCGGCAGGGGATTTCAGGTCCTCTGGCCAAGAAACCCGAAGGCACGGTCACACGCGTGGGACCAGCACCGCCGTCGTGGAGCGGAAGCCACTAGAAGGCCCCGAGTCACCGGCCATACGGGTGAGCACCACACGGTACACTCAGGGACGTGGGCTACTTTTACCCGCCTCTAGCAAGGTAGCCAGAAGAGTACAATTAGTTGGGGAGGCCTACAACTCCGCTTGGCCAGGGGAGATCCCATCTGCTCAAAGACTGACCAGGCCCCGATCGCTAGCCAGTACTCCGGGAGGGTCTATCTTTATCACCAGTAAAGACCCTGAACTACACCGCATCGTCTCTGAGTGGTTCCTGCTACCCCCATCATCCACGTCGGCTGCCCTGGGGCCATACCCCTCCCGTTGGGGGTTATACCATCCACGCTGCACAATCCTTCCACCGGCCTCAGCGGTCTGCCCTGCAGCGGCAGCTCCATAGCTGCATTCAACGGGTGGCGTAGTCGTCCAACATCTACTGCTAATACTAAGCCACACAGTTTGACTCCCTGGGCACGGACCGGGTCACCGCCACGAGACTACTACCCCCAACAGGCCCGGCTCCGGGTAGTCCCCGCGTGCGCAACGCTACATCAAGTAGGCCCAGGGGCGCGTCACACGCACATGGAGGATGCACAGCACACGCACATGGAGGATGCACAGCACACGCACATGGAGGATGCACAGCACACGCACATGGAGGATGCACAGCACGCACACAAGGAGGATGCACAGCACACGCACATGGAGGATGCACAGCACACGCACATGGAGGATGCACAGCACACGCACATGGAGGATGCACGGCACACGCACATGGAGGATGCACAGCACACGCACATGGAAGATGCACAGCACACGCACATGGAGGATGCACAGCACACGCACATGGAGGATGCACAGCACACGCACATGGAGGATGCACAGCACACGCACATGGAGGATGCACGGCACACGCACATGGAGGATGCACGGCACACGCACATGGAGGATGCACGGCACACGCACATGGAGGATGCACAGCACACGCACATGGAGGATGCACAGCACACGCACATGGAGGATGCACAGCACACGCACATGGAGGATGCACAGCACACGCACATTGAGGATGCACAGCACACGCACATGGAGGATGCACAGCACACGCACATGGAGGATGCACAGCACACGCACATGGAGGATGCACAGCACGCGCACATGGAGGATGCACAGCATGCGCACATGGAGGATGCACAGCACGCGCACATGGAGGATGCACGGCACACGCACATGGAGGATGCACAGCACGCGCACATGGAGGATGCACAGCACACGCACATGGAGGATGCACAGCACACGCACATGGATGATGCACAGCACACGCACATGGAGGATGCACAGCACACGCACATGGAGGATGCACAGCACACGCACATGGAGGATGCACAGCACACGCACATGGAGGATGCACAGCACACGCACATGGAGGATGCACAGCACGCGCACATGGAGGATGCACAGCACGCGCACATGGAGGATGCACAGCACGCGCACATGGAGGATGCACAGCACACGCACATGGAGGATGCACAGCACACGCACATGGATGATGCACAGCACACGCACATGGAGGATGCACAGCACACGCACATGGAGGATGCACAGCACACGCACATGGAGGATGCACAGCACACGCACATGGAGGATGCACAGCACACGCACATGGACGATGCACAGCACACGCACATGGAGGATGCACAGCACACGCACATGGACGATGCACAGCACACGCACATGGAGGATGCACAGCACACGCACATGGACGATGCACAGCACACGCACATGGAGGATGCACAGCACACGCACATGGAGGATGCACAGCACACGCACATGGAGGATGCACAGCACACGCACATGGAGGATGCACAGCACACGCACATGGAGGATGCACAGCACATGCACATGGAGGATGCACAGCACACGCACATGGATGATGCACAGCACACGCACATGGAGGATGCACAGCACACGCACATGGAGGATGCACGGCATACGCACATGGAGGATGCACAGCACACGCACATGGATGATGCACAGCACACGCACATGGAGGATGCACAGCACGCGCACATGGAGGATGCACAGCACGCGCACATGGAGGATGCACAGCACACGCACATGGAGGATGCACAGCACACGCACATTGAGGATGCACAGCACATGCACATGGAGGATGCACAGCACACGCACATGGAGGATGCACAGCACACGCACATTGAGGATGCACAGCACACGCACATGGAGGATGCACAGCACACGCACATGGATGATGCACAGCACACGCACATGGAGGATGCACAGCACGCGCACATGGAGGATGCACAGCATGCGCACATGGAGGATGCACAGCACGCGCACATGGAGGATGCACGGCACACGCACATGGAGGATGCACAGCACGCGCACATGGAGGATGCACAGCACACACACATGGAGGATGCACAGCACACGCACATGGAGGATGCACAGCACACGCACATGGAGGATGCACAGCACACGCACATGGGGGATGCACAGCACACGCACATGGATGATGCACAGCACACGCACATGGAGGATGCACAGCACACGCACATGGAGGATGCACAACACACGCACATGGATGATGCACAGCACACGCACATGGAGGATGCACAGCACACGCACATGGAGGATGCACAGCACACGCACATGGAGGATGCACAGCACACGCACATGGACGATTCACAGCACACGCACATGGAGGATGCACAGCACACGCACATGGAGGATGCACAGCACACGCACATGGAGGATGCACAGCACACGCACATGGAGGATGCACAGCACACGCACATGGAGGATGCACAGCACACGCACATGGAGGATGCACAGCACACGCACATGGAGGATGCACAGCACACGCACATGGAGGATGCACGGCACACGCACATGGAGGATGCACAGCACACGCACATGGATGATGCACGGCACACGCACATGGAGGATGCACAGCACACGCACATGGAGGATGCACAGCACATGCACATGGAGGATGCACAGCACACGCACATGGATGATGCACAGCACACGCACATGGAGGATGCACAGCACACGCACATGGAGGATGCACGGCACACGCACATGGAGGATGCACAGCACACGCACATGGATGATGCACAGCACACGCACATGGAGGATGCACAGCACGCGCACATGGAGGATGCACAGCACGCGCACATGGAGGATGCACAGCACACGCACATGGAGGATGCACAGCACACGCACATTGAGGATGCACAGCACACGCACATGGAGGATGCACAGCACACGCACATGGATGATGCACAGCACACGCACATGGAGGATGCACAGCACGCGCACATGGAGGATGCACAGCATGCGCACATGGAGGATGCACAGCACGCGCATATGGAGGATGCACGGCACACGCACATGGAGGATGCACAGCACGCGCACATGGAGGATGCACAGCACACACACATGGAGGATGCACAGCACACGCACATGGAGGATGCACAGCACACGCACATGGAGGATGCACAGCACACGCACATGGAGGATGCACAGCACACGCACATGGATGATGCACAGCACACGCACATGGAGGATGCACAGCACACGCACATGGAGGATGCACAACACACGCACATGGATGATGCACAGCACACGCACATGGAGGATGCACAGCACACGCACATGGAGGATGCACAGCACACGCACATGGAGGATGCACAGCACACGCACATGGAGGATGCACAGCACACGCACATGGAGGATGCACAGCACACGCACATGGAGGATGCACAGCACACGCACATGGAGGATGCACAGCACGCGCACATGGAGGATGCACAGCACGCGCACATGGAGGATGCACAGCACACGCACATGGATGATGCACAGCACACGCACATGGAGGATGCACAGCACACGCACATGGAGGATGCACAGCACACGCACATGGAGGATGCACAGCACACGCACATGGAGGATGCACAGCACACGCACATGGATGATGCACAGCACGCGCACATGGAGGATGCACAGCACACGCACATGGAGGATGCACAGCACACGCACATGGAGGATGCACAGCACACGCACATGGAGGATGCACAGCACACGCACATGGAGGATGCACAGCACACGCACATGGAGGATGCACAGCACACGCACATGGAGGATGCACAGCACACGCACATGGAGGATGCACAGCACACGCACATGGACGATGCACAGCACACGCACATGGAGGATGCACAGCACACGCACATGGACGATTCACAGCACACGCACATGGAGGATGCACAGCACACGCACATGGAGGATGCACAGCACACGCACATGGAGGATGCACAGCACACGCACATGGAGGATGCACAGCACACGCACATGGAGGATGCACAGCACACGCACATGGAGGATGCACAGCAACGCACATGGAGGATGCACGGCACACGCACATGGAGGATGCACAGCACACGCACATGGATGATGCACGGCACACGCACATGGAGGATGCACAGCACACGCACATGGATGATGCACGGCACACGCACATGGAGGATGCACAGCACACGCACATGGAGGATGCACAGCACATGCACATGGATGATGCACGGCACACGCACATGGAGGATGCACAGCACACGCACATGGAGGATGCACAGCACACGCACATGGAGGATGCACGGCTTCGCATCTGCTGAAGGGTTCAATGGAAACAATCCTTCAATATGTTTCCATGTGGACCAGTCGGATCTTACTGCAGATTTCTATCATCGCCCCCTGACGTTACTGGACGATCCATAATCCTGCTCCGTCCTATAACCACTGAAGCCTCCATCAGTCTCAGGACGAACTTCAAAGTCGACGTGGATGAAAAGCTTCCATTTTACAAGCCGCATTACTGTCTGTCGCTGCTAGATTGCACAGATGGTTCCTATAACCCCGTGCACCAAGTGTCCGCCCGGACCCGAGCGCCGCGCCATGCTTTATAGGTCTAGAGAATGGTGGATGAAGAAGGGGCAGATAAATGGTTAAGGGGAGCATTAATGGTTCTTCATCTATTAAAGGCTTCATCATCGCTAAAGAAGATGAATTAGAAAAAAAAATCTAGAGATAATATGACCGAGGGAACAAAAATGATTCCTGGAGATTTATTCTAAAAATGTCCCATAGGGAATAATTATCATCCCGAGGAGGATCGTTATAGGAAATAGGGGTCTGTGCCGCAGAACGTCACCTATCGCGAGGGGGGTCCGAGCACTGAACCAAAAGCCTCAGAGGAGTCAGGAGAAATGCTGCATGGCTGTCACTATACATCATATAGCAGCATGAGGCGGCAGCGGTGGGCGCACGCTCCGGGGTCCTGGTGTCTGAGGGGCCCAAGAGCACTAGAGCTGTCAATAGTGGGGGGCAGCCCGGGCAGAGACTCTGTTCAAGGGCATCAAGCTGCACCTCCTTCAGGCAGGATCTGACCATGGCTGGACCAACCCATCATCCTCCGTCATGCTTAAAACATGGAGAAAGCTACTAGGAAGTGTTTTATCTCACTACTGTGTTAGATTCCAAGCTAAACTGCTCAGTACCGCTGTGTTAGGTCCTCCATGCTGCGACTGCTTTCTAGTAAGTGTTTAATCTCACCATGTGCTGGATTCTCAGCTACTCTGCTCAGAACTGTTTTGTAATATCCACCATGCTGCTCTTGTTCCTGCTTCTGCTCAGTGTGTTTCTCACCCCAGAGCTGGATTACCAGCTTTACTGCTCAGTACTTCTGCATAATGTTACCAGTGCTGCTGCTGTTTCTAGTAAGTGTTTTATCTCACCTCTGTGCTGAATTCTCAAGGCATCAATAGCCCGTGTAGCCGTTCTCTGCTCTGATGACTATAGGGGTCATGAACATTTGACCCCTTAATTAAGAGTTATCTAAGAAGCTATGGATTATCCGAGGCAGACAAAGCTTTTAGCTTCGCTGATAATTCTTATGAATTCGCATTGAGCTGATAATTTTGTCCTTTATTTCTAAATTAGTACAAACATTTTTCATTTGTATTTGATGTTTTTGCATTACTTGTCTGACTTGTCTGTAGCCCATAGAAACCCATGGGCGTAAGGATGAACGAGCCCCCCAACAGGTGAGACCCCCCCCTCCCCGGTGCAATAATTGATTGACTCCTTTACCGTCTCCTGAGCGCGCCCCGACCGGCCGAAGGAAACGTCACTCACTTTATGACAATAAACGGATCTGGATCTCGCCCTTTGAAGAATCATTTTACCATTAGTCTAAAATTCCCAACTCGCACTCTGGTTATTTCAGACTGACAGCCACGAGCGGCGCGGCGGACCTGGAGCGACGTCTCATAACACTATCAAAGAAGCGCTTTGTCATCGGGGGGAGCTTACAAAATTTGACTCATAAAAATGGCTTTTTAGAGGTTAAGGGGTTAAGGCTCAAAATCCCTTTTATGCCGAGCAAGATGGATTCTGAGCTCAGCGTCAGCTGGTGTTTGTCAAGTCCTCGGCTGGTGAAGACCGCGCTCGGCCGGCTGCTGCTGCTGCTTATTGCAGGAGAGGAGCTGCCAGAATCCAGATCACTGCTGGGCTGCAATATAAAGACATAAATGCATTACTAATAATGCAAATATGACTCCAGGATGCAAATGTGACGCCTCAAAGCCTTCTGTAAGCCCTTTACCCTGAGAGATGGGGGACTCGGAGTTGGGTCCTGTGATGGAGAGATGGGGTGCAGCCGTGGCCCGGACCCGCTCCGTGCCCAGGGCCATCACATTAAAAAAAAAGATGGTATGGGCTTATCCGGGTTGAGTGGCTGATTTACGACTACGCCACCTGTGGCACCTGGTGAAGGCCACCAGCGCTGCTACAGTCCGCCGAGGCATGGTGTTATGGCAGTCGAAGTTGTTACTACTCCCCACAGGCGGAGCAGGGCCTCGGGGCAGAGGGACAGGACGGAGGGGGGTAGTAGTCCAGGTGATCTGGTGCTGCGTAGTGCAGTGTAATGCAGAATAAACAGTCCGGAGGCCATAGGGGTGAACTTCCAAGGCTTTACTCACATAAGAGATGGCAGTAGGAAGGCGACTCCCTGCTCCTCACGGAGTTCTGCGGTCACCAGAGACGAAGGGGGTCCAACAACCTCCGAGTAAGTCCAGTGTTCAATCAGGACCCCGCACCAGAGTGTTCCTAAACTACAGACCGGATTGTTTCCTGTCGGTGTGTGTGTAGATAGGCCGGGTCTCCCTCTGAGCTCCTCTCAGAACAAGGGCACGGGTGGCAGCTCCGCTCCGTCCGATACCCGGTGGGATCCTCAGGGCCTACCGGGCTTTCCCAACCAGTACATGGAGTAGCAAGGTCGGGTGTCTGGGGCCGGTACCCCTCTTGCAGCCGGACTTCCTCTGAATATATCAGGTTGGCGAGGACAGGTGGTGTATACCGCTCCGTCTGCATCCTCCCTGGGATCCATTTGCTATGGAGCTACACTCTTAAGCTCCGGGTCTTCTTGGTCATGGTCCTTGACCGGGCTGAGACATTCATTATCTGCAGCCTGCCCCTCAACCCAAGGCCAGGGTACGAGGGCCGTGACTCCATCTGCTGCAGGTCCACACAGGATCACGCAATCCTGCCGACTACTGCTGCAGTCCGCCGAGGCATGGTGTTATGGCAGTCGAAGTTGTTACTACTCCCCACAGGCGGAGCAAGGCCTCGGGGCAGAGGGACAGGATGGAAGGGGGTAGTAGTCCAGGTGGTCTGGTGCTGCGTAGTGCGATGTAATGTAGAATAAAGAGTCCGGAAGCCATAGGGGTGAACTTCCCAAGGCTTTACTCACATAAGAGATGGCAGTAGGAAGACGACTCCCTGCTCCCCGCGGAGTCCTGCGGACACCAGAGACGAAGGGGGTCCGACAACCTCCGAGTAAGTCCAGTGTTCAATCAGGACCCCGTACCAGAGTGTGTGTGTAGATAGGCCGGGTCTCCCTCTGAACTCCTCTCAGAAAAAGGGCATGGGTGGCAGCTCCGCTCTTTCCGATACCCGGTGGGATCCTCAGGGCCTACCGGGCTTTCTCGACCAGGACATGGAGTAGCAAGGTCGGGTGTCTGGGGCCGGTACCCCTCTTGCAGCCGGACTTCCTCTGAATATATCGGGTGGCGAGGACAGGTGGCGTATACCGCTCCGTCTGCATCCTCCCTGGGATCCATTTGCTGTGGAGCTACACTCTTAAGCTCCGGGCCTTCTTGGTCATAGTCCTTGACCGGGCTGAGACATTCATTATCTGCAGCCTGCCCCTCAACCCAAGGCCAGGGTACGAGGGCCGTGACTCCATCTGCTGCAGGTCCACACAGGATCCACGCTCAGGGAGGGAGATCACCATCAGAGAACGATCAAAGACCCATCAAAAGACAAAAGACAAAAAGACCAAAAGCCCAAAAGACAAAAAGACAATGAGCCAAGATGGCTGTGTATTAAAATATGAAATTTACAGTGTCACTAAAATGTGAGTCCTCCACCCTCACCCACTAAATGGTTCCCCTATCTCTTGGTTCCCCAGTCTCCCTGCAACCAGGAGGGCAGCACCTAGTGCATTCTAGCCCCCTCTGGTGGAGAAGTGTGGTGTTGGATGTGGAGGTTGGGTCCTGACCATCACACTGTTCTTACCTCAGAGGAGGGATACTACACTCCATTAGAGAAGTGCAGCATCCCTGTGGCGGTCGAACCCTCAGGTGCGCCACATAGATAGAGTGGAGGTTGTGGGGCTGGAGGTGCGTGCGCACGGCCAAATGGTTTCATAGTTCTAGGATTGAAAAAAGACTCAGGTCCATCGACTTCAACCTATAACCCGACATCATCCAGAGAAAGGAGAAACCCCAGAATTGTCCCAGATAAGGGGAAAATACCTTCTCCACCCGACACATGCCAATCAGACTAGTTCCGCAAATCAGCATCTTATCTCCAAAATCTAGTACATTTATATTTTTTTAAAAAAGGCATGCAAGCGCCCATTGAATTTGTTTAGTGACTTAACCATCACAACATTTTGTGGCAGAGAGTTCAATAATCTCACTGCTCTTACAGTAAAGAATCCATAGTGACACTTCTCAGACAGTAAAGAATCCGTCGTCTCACTGCTTCTACAGTAAAGAATCCATAGTCTCACTGCTCTTACAGTAAAGAATCCATAGTCTCACTGCTCTTACAGTATAGAATCCACAGTCTCACTGCTCCTACAGTAAAGGATCCATAGTCTCACTGCTTTTACAGTAAAGAATCCATAGTCTGAATGCTCTTACAGTAAAGAATCCATAATCTCACTGCTCTTACAGTAAAGAATCCATAGTGACACTTCTCAGACAGTAAAGAATCCGTTGTCTCACTGCTCTTACAGTAAAGAATCCATAATCTGAATGCTCTTACAGTAAATAGTCCATAGTGACACTTCTGAGACAGTAAGGAATCCATAGTCTCACTGCTCTTACAGTAAAGAATCCATAATGACACTGCTCTTACAGTAAATAATCCATAATCTGAATGCTCTTACAGTAAAGAACCCAAAGTGACACTTCTGAGACAGTAAAGAATCCATAGTCTCACTGCTCTTACAGTAAAGAATCCATAGTGACACTTCTCAAACAGTAAAAAAAACATAGTCTCACTGCTCTTACAATAAAGAATGCATAGTCTCACTGCTTGTACAGTAAAGAATCCATTGTGTCTCATACAGTAAACAATCTATAATCTCACTGCTCAGACAGTAAAGAATCCATAGTCTCATTTCTTGCACAATAAAGAATCCAAGGCTCCCTGTTCAGAAAGTAAAACATCTCTAATCTCACTGCTCTTACAGTAAATATATCATCATCTCACTGTCATTACAGAAAGAATCCATTGTCTAACTGTTCTTACATTAAAAAAATCCAAGTCCATATTTTCTTTGCTTGCTCTGTAAATAATCCCTAGTCTCACTGTTCAGACAGTAAATAATCCCTAGTCTCACTGTTCAGACAGTAAAGAATTCATAATCTCACTGCTCTTACAGTAAAGAATCCATAATCTCACTGCTCTTACAGTAAAGAATCCATAATCTCATTGCTTTTACAGTAAAGAATCCATAATCTCATTACTTTTATAGTAAAGAATCCATAATCTCACTGCTCTTACAGTAAAGAATCCATAATCTCACTGCTCTTACAGTAAAGAATCCATAATCTCACTGCTCTTACAGTAAAGAATCCATAATCTCACTGCTCTTACAGTAAAGAATCCATAATCTCATTACTTTTATAGTAAAGAATCCATAACCTTACTGCTCTTACAGTAAAGACGTATAAAATGCCTCCTTGTCCACGTCGCAGGTCTGGGTGTAATGATCATTATACAGATTTCTGTACTGTCCCCTCATATATTTGTACATTGTAATGAGGTCGCCCCTCAGTCTTCCTTTTTCCAAACTGAATGACCCCCAATCTGATCACCCGTCTCCTGCTGTCACCCTCCCCTCGGTCGCTCTTCTCCGCACCCGCTCTACCTCAGCTCTGTCCTTCTTATACACTGGAGCAGAACAGTTTTGTCCTCTGATATATTTTGGAGTTGTCCATTATTGTGTTTGGGGCTCACAAAGCTCCACATCCCCCCCCTGCGCACAGGGCCGACTCCAGGTTTATGGGGGCCTCTGGGTGAGTCTTAGTGGCCCTTTTCACTTTTGATTTTTCCATTGTCATCGTGATATGACGGCCTGGTGTTTTGGTGTTTCACAGATGAGGTCTAGTTTTGAAGGACACTTTTTATTTTCCGCTTTAACGTTCCATCAGGACACCATGAGCGGAAGTTATTTCATCGCTATTTTGGAGTTTAGACAATTTTCTGATCTCTTTTTGGTCCATTTTTGGGAGGTGAAATAACCAAAAACAGCAATTCTGCCACTTAGATGTTTTCTTCATTTCAGCATTCACTGTATTGGATAACGATAGTGATACTTTATTAGTTCGAGCAGTTACACGTGCGATGATACCAACTACTGTATTTTGTTTTATTCTTTAAATATTAGTTATGAAACAGGTAAAAAAAAAAAAGTTATTGGAATATGGTTTATTTACATTATTTAGATATTTAATAAATAATTATATATATTATAGATTGCGTTTTCAATTTTTTTGGGGGTTACATTTTTCATTGGTCCCTAATGGACTTGAACCTACAATACACTGTAATACTGTAAGGCCACGGCCCCACTATCAGTATTTGGTCAGTATTCGGTCAGTATTTTTTCTCAGGAGTGGAAGACAAAGCGGAATACCCCTTTATCATGTCTGCAGGATGGCTGATAACTGTTAGATCCGTGTAATTCTGACTGCTGGGACCCCACATCCTGCAGCGACCGTGCAGCTGAGAAGAATGGGGGCGTAAGTTCCCTTTTATGCCTATTGGTGGGATTCTTATTTTGTATTAGCACTAAAAAATCGATGGAAATATTTTTTTGCCCAAAGACAAAAAGTATTCTAGAATTGAAACTTTTATTGGCTAACTAGAAACATTATTAGCCAATACAGGTTCCACTTCTAGAATACTTTTGTCATTTTTTGGGCATAAAAGTCTTTACTTTGATTCTGTCCGACCCAGACGTTGCATTAGGTATAATTTGTGCGGACCAGAACACCCATGATATCTAAGACAGCTGATAACGCACAGACATCTCCTTCCTCTCCCAGGAAGATACAGCAGAATTCTGGAGGAGTAAGAGCCCCGAGACTGCGCACAGCGACTGCACAGGAACGTCTCTAATTCTATCTAGAGGAATCCATAGCTGTCAACGCTCTAATTTTCTCTGGAAAGTCCATAAAAACATGAGCATGTAAAGGACGGGGTTTGAAACAACCACTCTAAAAGTAGGTATTTTGTGGGTGTTCCTGGGCATCCTGTGGTTCTGAAGTAAGGCATAAAGGGGTCATTGCGTAGTGGAGACCTATCTCCCTGATGAGATCAGTAGGGGGTCCAACACATCAGCTACTGTTTAGTCCGGTGGCCACGGATAAACACTTTGAACAGAGGTGAAATTTTTATTATCATTATTTACCGGCCTTCAGCTCAATCTCGAGATATGGAGACTTGATGGAAGAACGCTCGGTAGGAAGATCGATCTTGTGCAACCCAGATAGGTCCACCAGGGTCTTCTCCACCGTTATCTTCATAGTACCAGGCCATCGGGTTGCTGGTCCTCTTCTTCGCCTTGTTCCTTCTATTCTTCCAACCATGATGTGTCCATAAGGCCATCGGGTTGCTGGTCCTCTTCTTCGCCTTGTTCCTTCTATTCTTCCAACCATGATGTGTCCATAAGTTGTAACTTGGTGATCTTTGCTTCCAGTGACTTTTCTGGCTTGATTTGTTCTTCTTGCCATCCATGGTATTGATAACATCCTTCTCCAGCACATTTTGAAGGCATTCATTTTTCTTCTGTCTTGTTTCTTTATCATCCCGGTTTCGCATCCATATATTACTACAGAAAAGACCGGACTATGTACGAGTCGTGTCTTTGTCGCAAGTGAAATGTTACTCAATTTGAAGACCTTGTCCAGTGACGTCATTGTTGATTTGCCCACAGCTATTCTATTGACTTCCGATGTCGTCGCTGCATCTTGATTGATCATTGATCTGAGTAGGTTGAAGACCTTTACAGCTTCCAGTTCATCGCCGTCCATCTCATATTGGTCCCGGTCGTACCTGGCAGTAGTCAATATCTTTGTCTTCTTTGTGTTGGTACAGTCCTGTTCTCGAGCTTTCAAAGTTTTCTTGGCATAATACAGAAGTAGATTGCCAAACCTTTTTTCCGTGCAGTAAAGTGACTCCCGTGAAGGAGCCACACTGAATAAGCGTTATATGTTGTCAATACAAACCGCCTCATCGTGCAACGTCCTGCTGATGACACTGGCACTGGGCGGTATGCTTAGTTTGGGTCAGAGGTGCAAAGTGCAGCACAATTCAGTGTGTAGTGGCTGCTGCCAGGTGCTGCAGGGCAGCTACCATAAAGAATGGAGGTGTGATGCCAAACCTGGCAGCAGTTGTACTGAGCTTCACTCAGCAGCTCCATTAATAGCATATTGGTGCGGTGCTGAGTGTCGGACCCTCAGTGAGCTCATATTGATCACTTTGCTTTTTCCAGAAAATCCATTTAAATTTCAATGATTTTCCATATAGAGGATGTGAATGTGACTGCAGGCTTATGACCTACAGTACAGACCAAAAGTTTGGACACACCTTCTCATTTAAAGATTTTTCTGTATTTTCATGACTATGAAAATTGTACATTCACACTGAAGGCATCAAAACTATGAATTAACACATGTGGAATTATATACTTAACAAAAAAGTGTGAAACAACTGAAAATATGTCTTATATTCTAGGTTCTTCAAAGTAGCCACCTTTTGCTTTGATGACTGCTTTGCACACTCTTGGCATTCTCTTGATGAGCTTCAAGAGGTAGTCACCGGAAATGGTTTTCACTTCACAGGTGTGCCCTGTCAGGTTTAATAAGTGGGATTTCTTGCCTTATAAATGGGGTTGGGTCCATCAGTTGTGTTGTGCAGAAGTCAGGTGGATACACAGCTGATAGTCCTACTGAATAGACTGTTAGAATTTGTATTATGGCAAGAAAAAAGCAGCTAAGTAAAGAAAAATGAGTGCCCATCATTACTTTAAGAAATGAAGGTCAGTCAGTCTGAAAAATTGGGCAAACTTTGAAAGTGTCCCCAAGTGCAGTTGCAAAAACCATCAAGCGCTACAAAGAAACTGGCTCACATGAGGACCGCCCCAGGAAAGGAAGACCAAGAGTCACCTCTGCTTCTGAGGATAAGTTTATCCGAGTCACCAGCCTCAGAAATCGCAGGTTAACAGCAGCTCAAATTAGAGACCAGGTCAATGCCACACAGAGTTCTAGCAGCAGACACATCTCTACAACAACTGTTAAGAGGAGACTTTGTGCAGCAGGCCTTCATGGTAAAATAGCTGCTAGGAAACCACTGCTAAGGACAGGCAACAAGCAGAAGAGACTTGTTTGGGCTAAAGAACAGAAGGAATGGACATTAGACCAGTGGAAATCTGTGCTTTGGTCTGATGAGTCCAAATTTGAGATCTTTGGTTCCAACCACTGTGTCTTTGTGCGACGCAGAAAAGGTGAACGGATGGACTCTACATGCCTGGTTCCCACCGTGAAGCATGGAGGAGGAGGTGTGATGGTGTGGGGGGGCTTTGCTGGTGACACTGTTGGGGATTTATTCAAAATTGAAGGCATACTGAACCAGCATGGCTACCACAGCATCTTGCAGTGGCATGCTATTCCATCCGGTTTGCGTTTAGTTGGACCATCATTTATTTTTCACAAGGACAATGACCCCAAACACACCTCCAGGCTGTGTAAGGGCTATATGACCAAGAAGGAGAGTGATGGGGGGCTACGCCAGATGACCTGGCCTCCACATTCACCAGACCTGAACCCAATCCAGATGGTTTGGGGTGAGCTGGACTGCAGAGTGAAGGCAAAAGGGCCAACAAGTGCTAAGCATCTCTGGGAACTCCTTCAAGATTGTTGGAAGACCATTTCCGGTGACTACCTCTTGAAGCTCATCAAGAGAATGCCAAGAGTGTGCAAAGCAGTCATCAAAGCAAAGGGTAGCTACTTTGAAGAACCTAGAATATAAGACATATTTTCAGTTGTTTCACACTTTTTTGTTAAGTATATAATTCCACATGTGGTAATTCATAGTTTTGATGCCTTCAGTGTGAATGTACAATGTTCATAGTCATGAAAATACAGAAAACTCTTTAAATGAGAACGTGTGTCCAAACTTTTGGTCTGTACTGTATGTATATATACTTTATGGCTCCGATTCATCAAGACTGGTGATTTTCTCACCTGTAATGAGGGGACATTGTGAAGTCAGACACTCCTGACCTATGAAGATGTGTTCACCTCTCACTGAATCAGGAGCGTCTGACGAGTGGCGGGCGCCTCAGTGCAGTGCGCTGTGAGGGGGTGGTTGAAAATTCCCACTCCATTTCCTTCTAAAGCTGTTTTAGTAGATATGATTACCTATGTAAACATAAAATATGTTATTGGTGTTTTAGCCACTAGATGGCAGCGGTTTGCACATTCATACTACTGTCACCTGTATGTCAGTTGGCACACAGAGAAATAACCAGTTTGAGCCGCCCCAGGTGACAGTTGAAAACTGAAGGATTTCTGAGGGTTGAAGGCGGCCATCTTAGAGCGCAGTTGTAAGAGACGGTGAATAGAGACAGATCTCAGAGGGTTCCTGTCAGAGACAGACTGTTCCTGTAATTCTTGTCAGAGAAGAAGAAACACGTTGGGGGATGACTACAGTTGGATGCAGAGTTGGATTCCCCCCAAAATCATCGGCTGTGACGTGAATGGCCTTCTGCTAGCCTGTCAGGCTAAAACTGCGCTTCAGGTGACAAGCCCAGGATCCACTCCACGGTCTCCCAGCTAAATGGGCGTTCGGACGATCAGACAGCCTTTTTAGTGATCAGTTAACGGCCAGTAAGTCCTGAGCTCAGGCCCCACCACAGGGATCCCGGTGGGCATATGCACCCAGTCTATAGAGACTTAAATTCTCAGTTAGAGACATTGTTTGCTAATAGGGCTGTGTGAATATTAGCTAGATACTCCCCTCAGTGGGTGAGCTTGTGTATAGAGAGCATAACTGAATTGTAATTTTATAGAATAGTTACGTTTGTGAATCTCTGCGCTGCACCACTGTAGGGGCTGCCTCTTGCACTCATCTAATTACACCATTGCTCTGGGAAACTCCCGGTTACCGCATTAGGCATAACCACAGGTCAGGCAAATTATAGTGTATCTGATAGAACATACTGGGCCTATCGGTTGTGCAGCGCAGGGGTCCTAGCTGATTTGGGCTAATTATGTGTTATATTTATCTGTGTTTTTTTCTTACTTTTCCGGGGTAACACTGTTTTTGTTGTTAGTAAAAATTAGTTTCTTAACAAATTGCCTGGTCGTGTTCTTTGTCCTTGGGCCGCTGTATTCTGGGAGAGACCACGGTCTACAGCGCCACAAATCTTATTCCACTTAGGGACTGCAGTGAGATTTCTGGGATAGAGAACAGAACGCCATAGCTTGTCATGAATTAGACGAGCTGTGGTCCCCATCACATCCCCTCCCGCCCCAGCTCCCCTTATTTTGGCTAATTTGAGAGAAAGTTGTGTGAAAACTCCAAGCTGCTAAAAAATTGTTTCTAATTTTTAAAGCTTTTTACTAGTGATGGGCAAACTCAAACAGTAAAGTTCGGGGTCCGTACCGGACACCTAGTGTCCATGCACGGACCCTGAACACTGACTTTTCCCTGAAGTCCATGTTACTGTTCGGGTTCGGCAGCCCGAACAAAGCTTGTTGAAAATCTGCAGCGGTGTGGCACTTCCAGCTCAATCACAGCCATATCAAATATTGGCATGGCTGTGATTGGCCAGTGCAGTATGTAGAAAAAAAATAATAATAATAAAAATAAAAAAAAACGTGCAGGTAAAGCCGACAGCTGCGGGCTGCAACCCTCAGCTCTCAGCTTTAGCTTGGCTGATTATAAAAAAAAAGGTGTCCCCATGCATTCATTTGAATGGGGTCCGGGTTCGGGATTGGGTTCGAACCAAACTTTTTTATCACGTTCAGCTGAACACGACGGACTCGAACATCCATAGGTCCACCCATCACTACTTCTTACACCATAATCCTAGTATAAAGTTTTGGTGAATCAGAATCTATATGTACGTGTAATCACTTCAGCAAATCTTATCCATGTCCAGAGCTGCAATCTAAATTCTACTGTTTACTAGTAATTACCATTATTGGAGCAGAGATGACAAGTCCAGAACTAAGCTGTCAAGAGTATGATAATGAAGTAAAGACAGACTGCGGTATGTTATACGCAGCTTTGGATGTGACTGGAGTATAAGATCTATTGTTACTGAAGAACAGAACAAAGTAACAAAGTGCGAAGAGCCAGCAACAGCTAAAGACAGCCCCAAGTCCCAGCCCTCACCTCCTTCTTCTTCTTCTAGAGAAGTGAGGATTCTCTTTTTTTCCTTATAAATATTAGGATTTTTAGTTGATTTTCATAATTTTGCTCAGATTTAGTCGCCCCAGTCTGATAATATCACACAACCTGCGGTCTCTAACGTGGCTCCAACTCCGTCCTCTCCTCATAGGTGAGAAAACGTTTTCTGCAGTGAGTGAACTTTGTGAAGTTTCTTGAGTTTCCCTGTTAGTTTCCCGACTTTGTCCGCCGGATCGTGTGTCCCTTCTGCGGGTTATAGATGAATGGGCTTCGCTCAGTCTCAGTTCTCACTGCGCAGTATTTGCTTTTTCATAGACTTCACTGATAATGAGATTGTACAAACTGATCTGATGAACATGAGAAATCCCCCAGAAACCCCATACTATCCAAAAATGTGCTGAACACCCGGTCCTGACCGTGCAGGGAGACGATCCAATGCAATGTTCACATTCCCGCCTCCGACCCAACCTCAACATTCAGAAATAAAGGGACTTTTAGAAATGATTTAACCTATGGGTCGCTCAGATTTACAGGTAAGGTTCCCTAGAAGGGATGAGAATTTCTAAATGTTTTGATAAATTGGGACATTAATGCAACATCGCAGTATTCTCTCCCCCAAATCTGTAGAAAGTGAACAGATGGAACTAGTAAATGGCTGCCAAGTAAAAAAGAACAGTCAGATGTGACACATAGAAATGTGAATGTATAAACTAATCTGTTCTCAGGGTAGAGAAGCTTCTCTTCTGTACTTGTTCCGAAATCTCCTAAGAAAACAGAGATTAGGGGAAGGGGGAGACGCAGCTGCAGTCTCTCTCCCTCAGTGTCTGTGTGAGACTGTGTGCTGTGAGAGGGGAGAGGGCGCAGCTCAGGGAGGCATCTGATCAGAGCAGACAGCACAGAAACTAGTCTCTGGGCTCCCCATTGCCCAGAGACTCCAGTTCAAAACCAGAACCATACAAAGCCATCCACAACCTGTCTCCTCCATACATCTGTGACCTAGTCTCCTGGTACGTACCTGCACGCAACCTCCGATCCTCACAAGATCTCCTTCTCTACTCCCCTCTTATCTCCTCTTCCCACAATCGCACACAAGATTTCTCCCGTGCATCCTCCCTACTCTGGAACTCTCTACCCCAACACATCAGACTCTCGCCTACCGTGGAAACCTTCAAAAGGAACCTGAAGACCCACCTCTTCCGACAAGCCTACAACCTGCAGTAACCATTGCTCCACCATACAGCTGCACGACCAGCTCTACCCTCACCTACTGTATCCTCACCCCTCCCTTGTAGACTGTGATCCCTCACGGGCAGGGTCCTCGCTCCACCATACCGCTGCACGACCAGCTCTACCCTCACCTACTGTATCCTCACCCCTCCCTTGTAGACTGTGAGCCCTCGCGGGCAGGGTCCTCGCTCCACCATACCGCTGGACGACCAGCTCTACCCTCACCTACTGTATCCTCACCCCTCCCTTGTAGACTGTGATCCCTCGCGGGCAGGGTCCTCGCTCCACCATACCGCTGCACGACCAGCTCTACCCTCACCTACTGTATCCTCACCCCTCCCTTGTAGACTGTGAGCCCTCGCGGGCAGGGTCCTCGCTCCACCATACCGCTGCACGACCAGCTCTACCCTCACCTACTGTATCCTCACCCATCCCTTGTAGACTGTGAGCCCTCGCGGGCAGGGTCCTCGCTCCACCATACCGCTGCACGACCAGCTCTACCCTCACCTACTGTATCCTCACCCATCCCTTGTAGACTGTGATCACTCGCGGGCAGGGTCCTCGCTCCACCATACCGCTGCACGACCAACTCTACCCTCACCTACTGTATCCTCACCCATCCCCTGTAGACTGTGAGCCCTCGCGGGCAGGGTCCTCGCTCCACCATACCGCTGCACGACCAGCTCTACCCTCACCTACTGTATCCTCACCCATCCCTTGTAGACTGTGATCACTCGCGGGCAGGGTCCTCGCTCCACCATACCGCTGCACGACCAACTCTACCCTCACCTACTGTATCCTCACCCATCCCCTGTAGACTGTGAGCCCTCGCGGGCAGGGACCTCGCTCCACCATACCGCTGCACAACCAGCTCTACCCTCATCTACTGTATCCTCACCCATCCCTTGTAGACTGTGAGCCCTCGCGGGCAGGGACCTCGCTCCACCATACCGCTGCACAACCAGCTCTACCCTCATCTACTGTATCCTCACCCATCCCTTGTAGACTGTGAGCCCTCGCGGGCAGGGTACTCGCTCCACCATACCGCTGCACAACCAGCTCTACCCTCATCTACTGTATCCTCACCCATCCCCTGTAGACTGTGAGCCCTCGCGGGCAGGGTCCTCGCTCCACCATACCGCTGCACGACCAGCTCTACCCTCACCTACTGTATCCTCACCCATCCCCTGTAGACTGTGAGCCCTCGCGGGCAGGGTCCTCACTCCTCCTGTACCAGTCGCCATCACGTTTTGTTAAAGATCATTGTAATAGTTCATGTATGTATACCCCCTTTTTTCACATGTAAAGCGCCATGGAATAAATGGCGCTATAATAATAATAAATAATAATAAAAGCCCCTGAACATCCAGGCTGCTCTGTATCTACAGCTGCCCGAGGAGCGGTCAGAGCACTCAGACTATGAATACAATAAATGCCTGCACTAACCCTGCAGAAAGAGACCCCATGATTTCTGGATTATCAGATATTCTAAATTAATGGAAGGTCATAAATCAAAATCTTTTCTTGGATTCACAAAGAGCCCCGATAGCACAGCTCCACCTCTGAGATCATCTGGCTTTGCTTCATTTTCTCATCACGTTGGGAGGAATTTTATTGAAGTTGTGAGAAAGTCGTGAGGTTTCGCTTCCTCCACTTTGATCTCACGCGCTCTCTTGTTTCCATGGATGTTCAGAACGAGCTCATGAATAGATCCCAGTATAATAAGGTTATGGCCATTTATGACATAAGAAGAGTATTCTCATCATCTACAGACACGGGACTATTCTGGAGGATGCCACCATCGATTCCCCGGAAACAGCCGACGTCACAGAGAGAGAGGAGATGATTTCTTATTCTGCTGATCCTTCATACATCGCAACTGAAGAATCCCGAGACGTAACGTAGTAACCGGCTGACGGACACATGGACTGCATGATTCCCATTCTACTCAGCTTGGGTCGCTTGCAGGTCCTAGTGATCTAGTGATCTTCCCATGTGCTGGTGATCCAGCAGACATTGGCATGTCCAATGGATCAGAAGACATTATAATCCATAGTGGTCCCATACAAATTTCAATGGCTTGTGGTCCACCAGGCATTGTAATCCATAATAGTCCAGTAGAGATTGTAACTAGTAGTGGCCCACTGGGTATTGTAATCCTAATCCATAATCTACTGGATATTGCATTTCCTATATTATAGGCTGACCTGGCGGGGGGGTACACTAAGCTATAGGTTAGGGTGAATATCACAGATGGGGGCAATGATATAGAGGAGTAGGACAACCTGAGAGTACATGGAACATTAAGGGCTAGTAGAGCTGGATATTCAGAACAGCAGGTGGATCACTGGAGCAGGAAGTACAAATAACAGCAGAGCCAAATGTGCGGACAGCGCATAGGAAAAGCAGAGATGAGTAGGCAGTTAGCAATCTTATTGCAAGAGTGCAGGTGAATAGCAAACACAGGAAGGTTGGCAGGAACCTTGATTTGGCAGAGTTGATAGTGCAGACAGGACCCTGGAATAGCAGAGATAAGTTGGCTGTCAAGTACATTTACACAGCAAAATTGAAGGTGTTGAAGGTGAAGGTATTGCGAAAGGGAATACACTGACAGTGTGGACAGCACCAGGAACAGCAGAGCTGAGGTGGTAGTAAGGGCTGAATGCTAGGATGCACTCAGGAGCAGCTGAGTAGATTATCAGGCACCTGGATGTAGCAGAGCCAAGTGGGAAATGTAGATTGCCTCCAGGAAAGCACATGGCATCAGCATGGACTGAATGCTCAGGCATTGCCTTAAACGCCTTGGATGATGAAATCAGAGCTGCATTAATCATAGTAACCCAGTGTGGGCCAGCACAGAGGGGGCAGACTGTAGGGAAAGCCCGGTGTGGAGTCAGGAGAGGTAACACTCTAGTGGTCCAGTGGACATTGTAATCCATAGGTGTTAACTGGCCATTTTAATAGCCCGTGGTCCAGAGATGGTGGCGTCCACATTGTAATACTTAGTGGTCCAGAGAAGGAGCAGCGGATACTGTGATACTTATTGGTCCAGTAGACGTAATAATACCTAATGTTACAGAGGACGTTGTGATCCCTCTTCATAATTTGTTGCAAGTGGAGTAAAACACCATCAAGGTTTAACAAGACGTAGAAATCCAGAAAGTATGAAGATCGATATAAAGTCTACCTACTCTGATTGGCCAGTGGGGTCCCTAAGACGGCGTCCAACCATCTCAAAAACCAAAGAAGGACATCTGTGTCCACAGCATCGTGATGCCAAATCTGACCTCCTCCCACCACTAAATCTACCAAGTGGTGGAGTATGAAGACCTACAGAATACCGATGGACGGGAAGACTTTTTATGTTTCCCTCTCAGATCTTTGATGACGGCAGGGACCCTACAATTTAGGTTACAAGTTTGGAGACCAAACAACTCTGGAAAACTAATTTGCACTCTCCCAAATTAGTTTACATGAAAGAGGCCGGGGGAAGCGGAGGAGAACTGTGACCACACAACGAGTCCCAGGTGTTTCTTTGTACGTCTCGTTTCTCAGGGCATCAGAAAACAACGATTCTCGGAGCCCTGGACCTGGAGGTGCCGGGATCTCAGGTGATTCCTGTAAGTACAAGCGCAAAACTAGGTACAAAAAGAAATTCTACTGGAAGATTGTGAAGCCAAAAGGTACAAAGTTCAAACTCTTAAAGGGAAACTCCACTGTGATCGTTCAAAATAATAGAAAAAAAAAAATAGATTTTCCTACAATTTTTTAAATTGATAATGTCTCCAAAATATTTAATTCTGCTCCATAGTCCGGATATGGTAATGAGTTAAAAAATAATAAATTAAAAGCCTAATATGTGGAGATAATGGGGAGACAGGTACTAATGTGTGGAGGTCATGGGGGGATGGGTGCTCAGTTCAGCCCTATATTTAATAGTCAGAGCAGTGAGCGACACTTATAAGATGGGCACTGAATGCTAAGGACAGGGAGGATCCCCAGGACAATTATCAGGAGACCCCTCTAATGGGATGTGGTTATCATCCAAAGTTGTAGGGAAGCTTCCACTGGTGAGTTCAGAAGTGTGCCATCCATGAGACGTGTTACATCAGGGGGCAGGATTAGGTGGACGCTTTAGATAACACAGGATCCACCATTCACAATAGGTGATGTCACAGCTCACCTCCTCCCCCTCCTGTACAATGACTGATAGCACCTCTATATACAGTACATAACACAGGATCCACCATTCACAAGAGGTGATGTCACAGCTCACCTCCTCCTCCTGTACAATGACTGATAACACCTCTATATACAGTAGATAACACAGGATGAACCATTCACAATAGGTGATGTCACAGCTCACCTCCTCCCCCTCCTGTACAATGACTGATAACACCTCTATATACAGTAGATAACACAGGATCCACCATTCACAATAGGTGATGTCACAGCTCACCTCCTCCCCCTCCTGTACAATGACTGATAACACCTCTATATACAGTAGATAACACAGGATCCACCATTCACAATAGGTGATGTCACAGCTCACCTCCTCCCCCTCCTGTACAATGACTGATAACACCTCTATATACAGTAGATAACACAGGATCCACCATTCACAATAGGTGATGTCACAGCTCACCTCCTCCCCTCCTGTACAATGACTGATAACACCTCTATATACAGTAGATAACACAGGATCCACCATTGACAATAGGTGATGTCACAGCTCACCTCCCCCGCCTTCCTTCACGATCACCTTTGCACACGCTCAGTAGATACTTCCCTACAATCAGTGAAGTCAAAGTTAGTTTGTTGCAGCCAATGTAGATGTGAATTTCCTGTAAGAACTGGAAGTTAGAATAATCATAACCTCAGTGTGAAAACTGAAAGATTTCTCGCGTTTAGTTCTAGTAAATATTGTGCTATGGGAATAATTGCCAAATAAAAAAACACATTTAACACAACCTGATTTATACAATAGATCAGTTTCCTTTTTACCCATTGACCAATCGACTCGGCAGAGATGCAACCTGAAGCTTTTGGGTCCCGATACAAAATTTGAAGCAGCACCATCTGTTGTCAGTGACGGGATGGTGTCATAGGAAGCCGATCGGTGGACTCTCTCAGGTTCCAGCGCTCGGGTGCAGACGCGTCTTCTGCACCTCCTGCAGTTCCTTCAATATTCCCAATTGTGAAGCGACTGAACCCCTGCGCCCAGTGATGCCATATTGAGGGCGTGGTGCCCTGTCCCTGTAAGGAATGTGCGGTGTGAGTGCAATCTCACTTCTTTGCTGCAGTTGTTGCCCCATCACATTGCTGCCCCCATCACATTGCTGCCCCCATCACATTGCTGCCCCATCACATTGTTGCCCCATCACATTGCTGCCCCCATCACATTGTTGCCCTCATCACATTGTTGCCCCCATCACATTGCTGCCCCCATCACATTGCTGCCCCCATCACATTGCTGCCCCCATCACATTGTTGCCCCCATCACATTGCTGCCCCATCACATTGTTGCCCCCATCACATTGCTGCCCCCATCACATTGCTGCCCCATCACATTGCTGCCCCCATCACATTGTTGCCCCCATCACATTGCTGCCCCATCACATTGCTGCCCCCATCACATTGCTGCCCCCATCACATTGCTGCCCCCATCACATTGTTGCCCCATCACATTGCTGCCCCCATCACATTGCTGCCCCCATCACATTGTTGCCCCCATCACATTGCTGCCCCCATCACATTGTTGCCCCATCACATTGTTGCCCCATCACATTGTTGCCCCCATCACATTGTTGCCCCCATCACATTGCTGCCCCCATCACATTGTTGCCCCATCACATTGTTGCCCCCATCACATTGCTGCCCCCATCACATTGTTGCCCTATCACATTGCTGCCCCCATCACATTGCTGCCCCCATCACATTGTTGCCCCATCACATTGCTGCCCCCATCACATTGCTGCCCCCATCACATTGTTGCCCCCATCACATTGCTGCCCCATCACATTGCTGCCCCCATCACATTGCTGCCCCCATCACATTGTTGCCCCCATCACATTGCTGCCCCCATCACATTGTTGCCCCCATCACATTGTTCGCCTCATCACATTTCTGCCCCCATCACATTGCTGTCCCCATCACATTGTTTGCCCCATCACATTGTTGCCCCCATCACATTGCTGTCCCCATCACATTGTTTGCCCCATCACATTGTTGCCCCCATCACATTGCTGTCCCCATCACATTGTTTGCCCCATCACATTGTTGCCCCCATCACATTGCTGTCCCCATCACACTGCAGTTTGTCCTGCTCTTTGCTGACAGCTCCGGAGATAAGGTAATTGGATAATTATTGTATTTCACGTTATCTCATCCTAATTGGCTGCTGATCGGTGGCCTCTTTACATCAAGTCCATGGAGGAAGAAAATGCCAAAACGTTGCAGCTGTTAAACCGGCCGCCACATTGTGGAGATTTCACCCAGATCACGTTACATCCCAATTTCACACCAATAAAATGAACACAGGAGACTCCACAAACATATAAAGTGCGGGAGGCTCCCGATATCTGAGTCTGGAAGGTCGATGAGCCGCAATATATATGGTGTTTAAGAAGCGAGTCCATGGCCCTGGCCCCCATCATATCTCAGGAAGGGTTCTGCTAATGACATTGATGGCTTCCACCCCCGGGTGACTTTTACCTGCTGCCTGGACTTATACAGGGTCCCCAAAATCAAGATTCTGACCGGTCTAATGGGTCAAGATTTCCGCCCACGACGCCATCTCTCCTTCTCTGCCTTGGCTACATGACAGCTGTGCGATGAACTTGGCTTCCATTATTCCCTTTTTTTCACTTGTGCCCCTACAGTTGGCCCAGACCAATGGTGCAGCCGCACAGGGGACCAAGTCCCATTTCTACCTCCAAAGCAGGTGGAATTGAGCATTTTGATGATATTTTGGATTGGAAAGGCCCCATTTGCTGTTCTTGCACAAGGGCCCTCTTTTGTCTGTGTCCGCCAGTGACGTAGACCCATTGCTCAAAAGGTGCAGTCACCTATCAAGTGATGCAGATTCTTTCTTTTATCCACCAAGATCAGATCCCCAGTCGGTAGAGTAAGATGCCTCCTATTTACATGGAGGGTATCCAGACCCCCAGTGGCCTTGACATCTGCCCAATGCCCCATACCCACATTGTGTGCCTCAGTGCACTCATACCCCTGTCATTGATAGACCACCCGAGGACACGGCATGGGTTTTCAAAAACTTTTATACTCTTCTTCTGTTTTTTTTTTTAAGTACTTTATTTTTAAGCCAGAAAACTTTCATTATGTGACTTACAGACTTACATTCTATAAAAACATCATTAATGGGGTATTCCCAGAATCAGAGAGGATCCCCCCAGAAAACTTACTGATCGCTGAGGGTCTGGCTGCTGTCAATCCCAGAGGATCCTGAGAACTACGCTGACATAGGTGGTGGACAAACTCAACCTCCACTCCAATCATTGTTCATGGGATTAGAAAATTAATTGAGAGAAAGTTGAGTATGTGCCCCTCAGCTCCCCCAGAGCATGGCTGTCAGGAATCAGTGCCCCATTCTCAGGATTGCCAGGGACACCATTGGTTGGACCCTGAGGGATCAGTAACTTATCCTCTATCCTATAGGAAGGAGATTACTTTTGTTTCTGAGACAGCCCCTTTAAATGGATATTCCAAGAGTTGGATATATTAGCAAGATAGAAGAATGTAAGAAAAGTGGGGGATCTGACCACCGAGACCCTCACCATCACAACCCCAGATACAAAACTGTGCCAAGCAGAAATTGTACTGACCCAGTGGTCCGTCATGTGCTCGATATCAATACTCCATAAAGCCCCCACTGATCCATCATTTATTACCGATCCTTTGTGGTTGGAACGTCCCTTTATAGAAACCTCAGAAACTTTGGAGCCAGAGATCAGATTCATCCTCCAGACGTGGAGCAGATGATCCTTGGGGCTTTAGTCGCTGTGAAGGTCAAGAGTCTTAACACGCGTGATATACTTTGATGATTGGAAATAAAATTGTTATTTTATAGATGTTTCATAAGTCGGAAGGTTTCTTAAGAAATATTTCTAGCAAAAATGTTCCCCGATGATGATATATATGACCACATTGGATGAGCGACTCCCAAGCAAATAAGAAGACAGGAGTCAACCTTGAACTGGTCAATGAGCGACAACGGCCACATTCCAACGGTCCATCAATGAGTAACACTGCATATAATTTAGAGAACAGCTGACCTCAGGGGTGCAGGAGAATCTGAGACCCTCCAAGTGTTTAGTCTGATGATTGGAGCCTTCCCAGAACTCCCGCCCCAGTCACCAGAAGAAAAGACAGAGACGGGAGTTACCTGTTAGAACCCTCCTGTTTGTTTTTTCCATCTTGTGTTTTGCGGTCACGTGACCACCTGCCTTTATATTCCAGCTCCGCCCTTCTGGCTTTGCTGGACTTCAGTGTTGTTTGACTGTCTTTCTAGCCAGGTGCTTCGGTGCCTATCTCTGTCAGTTCGCTTGGTCCTTCTGGGACCTATAGTACCTTTTTGTCAGTTTGTCTTTTTGTGTTCTGCAACAACTTCTCTGTTTAGGAGGTGTCCCATTTTTGTTCCAGTCCTTAGTTCTTTTAGGGACCCCTCCCCTTATGCTATAGGTCTTCGTTCAGACTAGCCGAGGACTAAGGCGGGTCTGTTCACTAGGAGCAGGCAGCCCACTACATCGTAGGGATTCAGCTTAGTCTTACTGTAGGGACAGCTTTCCCCTATCATTCCTTAGTACATGTTGTAGATCATAACAGTAAGCCCAGCCCAAAAAAAAGCTAAAGGAAAGAAATTCGGGGATCAGTATGGCTTCCGTCCAAGTTTTGGCTCAATGCTTGCAGGGATTGTCTCTGGAGGTGGCTGAGCTCCAGCAACACGTGAGTAGCTGTTCTGGAGCGCATTTTGTGGAACCCAAGGTAGGACTGCCTGATGTTTTTTATGGTACACAGCAAGATTTTTTTCCTTTAAAAATGCTTGTTTGTTATATTTTTGTTTGAAACCAAGGTCCTCTGGGAATGAATCACAGCCCATTGGTTTTATTATGTCACTTTTGCGCAAAGAACCACAGGGGTGGGCCTTTTCTCTCCAACCTAATGATCCATGCTTAAGGTCTGTAGAAGAATTTTTTTCGGCTATGGTCTATTATATGACGATCCTGATCGAATCTCATCTGCTGAGGCAGAACTCAAGCATTTGAATCTGGGGTCAGGTGATGTTGAAAATTATTGCACACACTTTAGAAGATGGGCTTCAGAAGTCAAATGGAATGATCCTGCTCTGAAATGTCAATTTCTTGCTGGTCTGAGTGAAAGGGTTAAGGATTTGCTGATTGCATTCCCCGCACCTGAGACTCTGCAGGATGCCATGCAATTAGCTGTTCGTGTGGATCGGAGGCTGAGATTTAGGCAGAATGAGGTAAAGACTCCTGTAATGCCAGGTCCTAGTCCCCAGAAAATCTGCTCAGATGGCGGAGAACCGATGGAGGTTGGGGTGAAGTCGCTCCGCTCTCAGGAAAGAGACCGGAGATTCGCCGAGGGATTGTGTCTTTATTGTGGTAAAGCTGACCATTTGATTAAGTATTGTGAGCTTCGTTTAAGTAAAGAAAAAAAAAAGGTCAGTTACGCCCGTATAGCTCGTTTACGCTCTGCAGGAGTATTTATTTCTGGGAGTACTACTCTGCAGGGAGATTTGATTGAATTTCAGGTATTTGTGGATTGTGGTTCAACACTTAATGTGATTGATAAAGGGTTTTTGGAAAACCTTAAATTGAAATCCAAACCTTTGTCATCACCTATTTCTGTGATTGCAATTGATAACACTCCCTTGACATGTATTATTCACAAGGTTGCTGCATTTCCCCTCACTATCAATGGAGTTCACCAAGAAATTTTGGACTTGGTTGTATTAGATAATTTACCCTCTCCGGTCGTTCTAGGATTGCCTTGGTTAAAACTGCACAATTCTTTGCTGGACTGGTCTACTAATATGATAAAGTCTTGGAGTCCGCAGTGCTATGATAAATGTTGTAATGGTCGCATTGCGGCTGTGGAAAAAGGGGAATTACCTGTACCTATTCAAGATTTTTGGAGGGTTTTTTCGGAGGAGGAGTCGCAAGTTTTACCTCCTCATAGGGATTATGATTGCGCCATTGAGTTTGTTCCGGGTGCTACTCTTCCCAAGAGTCGCTTGCTTAATCTGACTATCCCTGAAAGAAAGGCCTTGGAGGAATACATACAGACGAGCTTGGCTCTGGTCACATTAGACCTTCTAAGTCTCCTGTGGCAGTTGGATTTTTCTTTGTTACAAAAAAGGACGGCGGTTTACGTCCATGTCTGGATTTTCATGAAATTAATAAGATTACCGTACGCAATTCCTACCCATTGCCGTTAATTCCTTTACTTGTTTAACCAGTTAGTGGGGTCAAGTGGTTCTCTAAGATTGATCTCCGGGGGGCATACAATTTGTTACGAGTGAAGGAGGGTGATGAATGGAAGACTGCTTTTAACACTCCGGTGGGTCATTTTGAGAATCTGGTGATGCCTTTTGGTCTTACCAATGCACCCGCATTTTTTCAGAACCTTATTAATGATATCCTGAGACCTTTGATTGGTAAGAATGTGGTTGTGTATTTGGATGACATTTTGATTTATTCACCAGATCTGGAGTCCCATTGGCAGAGTGTACGTGAAGTTTTGCAGTTATTGAGTGACAATTCACTCTTTGCTAAGCTGGAGAAATGTGAGTTCGCTGTGCAGAAAATTAGCATTTTGGGCTACATGATCTCCAGCGAGGGCTTTGAGATGGACCCGGTGAAGGTTCAGGCGGTGCAGGAATGGCCTAGGCCTGTTGGTTAGAAATCTATACAGAGATTTTTGGGTTTTGCCAATTATTACAGGAAATTCATGAAGAATTTTTCTGTAATTGTTAAACCTCTAACCGATCTCACCAGGAAAGGTGCGAATACGGCCCAGTGGACTACTGAGGCCATTGAAGCTTTTGTGTATCTCAAAGAGAGGTTCAGCTCTGCCCCCATCCTTATGCAGCCTGATGAGACCAAACCTTTTTTGGTCGAGGTCGATGCTTCATCGGTGGGGGTCGGAGCAGTTTTGTCACAGGAGAACAAGGGTGGAGTACATCCTTGTGCCTTCTTTTCGAAAAAATTTCGGAAACCAAACTGAATTATGATGTTGGAAATCGGGAGTTGCTGGCCATTAAACTTGCGTTTAAACACTGGCGTCATTTTTTGGAAGGCGCTAGATTTCCTATTCAGGTTTTCACAGATCATAAGAATTTGATCTATCTGGATGCTGCCAAGCGCTTGAATGCCCGTCAAGCTAGGTGGGCACTTTTTTTTTCTCGGTTTCATTTTTCTGTTACCTATATCCCTGGTACTAAGAATGTTAAAGCCGATGCTTTATCTCGCAGCTTCTCTCCTACGGTCGGTGCCGAGGAGGAGGAGAGCATTTTACAGAAAGGAGTTGTGGTGGCAGCATTGGACTCCGTTTTGGAGAATGGGATTCTGAATGCTCAAGATGATTCTCCATCTAACACTCCCCATGGGAGGTTGTTCGTGCCTAGAGCCTTTAGGAGAGATTTGTTTGTGGAGTGTCATGAGTCTCGGTTGGCAGGTCATCCAGGAGTTTTGGAGACTAAGAGACTTATCAGTCGCAGTTTTTGGTGGCCTGGATGGCAGAAGGAAGTCATCAAGTGGGTGCGTCAGTGTACTGTGTGCGCTAGGTCAAAGGTTTCACATACTCCTGCTGCGGGGTTGCTTTGCCCTCTGGAGGTTCCTAGTGCGCCTTGGACGCATCTCACTATGGATTTTATTACTGATCTTCCTGTGTCTGAGGGTTTTACTGTCATCTGGGTGGTCGTGGACCGTTTTAGTAAGATGTGTCATTTGGTTCCATTCATTAAATTGCCCTGCGCCAAGACACTCGCTAAGGCGTTTGTTGAGATTGTCAAGCTCCATGGCGTTCCCACGGATATTGTTTCTGGTAGGGGACCTCAGTTTGTGGCTCGCTTTTGGCGTGCTTTTTGTGACAGGTTGGGAGTCCATTTGTCATTTTCGTCTGGGTATCATCCTGAGTCTAATGGACAGACTGAAAGAAAGAACCTGGATGTTGAACAGTTTTTGCATTGTTTTGTGGCGGACAATCAAGAGGAGTGGTCTGAGTTTCTGCCTCTCGCAGAATTTGCTCTTAACAATCATACAGCCTCCTCAGCTGGGTGTTCTCCTTTTTTTTGTTGCACTGGGAGACATCCGTCTTTTGGTTCGTTCTCCAAATTGGGGTCGGCGGTGCCGGAAGAGGAGAATTTTTACGGTGATTTGGAGAGAGTTTGGACAATGTACGTTACAACCTTCAAGAGGCTAACAAGAAGTCCAAGAAGTATTTTGACAGGAAACGTAAGGAGGTTTTGTTTACTGTGGGTGACATGGTTTGGTTGTCCTCGAAGAACCTGCGGTTGAGGATTCCCTCTAAGAAACTGGGTCCTAAGTTTGTGGGTCCATGTGCTTCAGGTTGTTAACCCGTCTGCTGTTAGGTTGGAGGTCCCCACCTCCTGGAAGATTAATCCTGTGTTTCATGTTTCCTTGTTGAAAAAGGCTGACGTATCTGATAGGGACGCCACTGTCATAGTTCCTCCTGTGGTGGAAGACGACGAATATGAAATTTCTCGTATTTTGAATTCTAGATGGCATAGAGGGAGATCACAGTATCTTGTCTCCTGGAAGGGTTTCGGTCCCGAAGACAACTCCTAGGTAGGGACGGATGATGTCTCTGCTCCTAGGCTTGTTAAAGCTTTCCACAGGAGGTTTCCGGATAGGCCTGGGCCTGGAGGATCCGGAGGATTCTCATAAAAGAGGGGGTACTGTTAGAACCCTCCTGTTTGTTTTTTCCATCTTGTGTTTTGCTGTCACGTGACCACCTGCCTTTATATTCCAGCTCCGCCCTTTTGGCTGTGCTGGACTTCAGTGTTGTTTGACTGTTTTTCTAGCCAGGTGCTTCGGTGCCTATATCTGTCAGTTCGCTTGGACCTTCTGGGACCTCTAGTATCTTTTTGTCTGTTTGTCTTTTGTGTTCTGCAACAACTTCTCTGTTTAGGAGGTGTCACATTTTTTGTCCCAGTCCTTAGTTCTTTTAGGGACCCCTCCCCTTATGCTATAGGTCTTCGTTCAGACTAGCCGAGGACTAAGGTGGGTCTGTTCGCTAGGAACAGGCAGCCCGCTGCAACGTAGGGATTCAGCTTAGTCATACTGTAGGGACAGCTTTCCCCTATCTTAGTACTTGTTGCAGATCATAACATTACCCCTGACACCTTCATTTCTCCCGAGTCCTACATTGAGGGATGGATTTTTTTCTTTGCACTCGTTCTCCTCACCCGGATATTTGCTAATTTTTTTCTGTGATTTCTTTGGAATTTTATTGGGAAATGATCTTTTCTCATCCATATTGTGAAATTTGTGGTGAGAACTTTCTGTGTTTAGTGTTCGGCCTCATTGTCAGCGCTCCTCATTATGTGACGATGTTCCTGTGCTGTAACTCTGCTGACTTATTCCACAATTACTCCATTCAGTGACTCAGGGTTTGGATTACGTGAGATGATTTCTGGCTTCATGGAGCCAGATGATGATGACTAGTTTGGCCACTGTAGCGTCCGATCCAGATTATCAGATATTCCGGGTTATCAGACACAGAGACATCATCTGCCATCCATGGTCCACTCCTCGTGTTGTTTCCATAGACAGATAGATAGATATGGATAGATAGTGTGGTAGATCTGCTCACTCGGCCGCACACAGAGGTAGACATGAAACACTGTCTCTTTAAATTTCTTGGTGGTTTATTTAAAATGGCAGAAACCACAGAAAATTTCATAAAATAAACACGGCCCTTCTGGCATAACAGTAAAGAAAAAAAGATGCAGAACAGTCCTTACGTCAGCTGGGGTCCGACCACTCAGGGTTAACAATAACACACGGTCCAGGTTAGCACAAAACCCAAGCTCCTCTCTCAGAAGCTAGCCTTTCCATACACTGAACACCTCATAACTCAACAGGCTGAATATTTATGTCCCAGGCCACCCCCCGGGGTGGAGATATGGTGAATGACCTTCCACCCGCTCTATAGTCGTTCACAAAAAACTGGTCCATTTAAAATCGCTGACTAACCCTCTCAGCACATAACATGCAGGAGAAGACTTCCAGGTTTCACATCACTGAAGCTAATAACCTCAGTGAAACATATCTTCCCTCCAGCAGTCTGCCAGTGACTTTGTCACAATAGATAGATAATAGATAAATAGGTAGATTATAGATAGATAACAGATAGATAATAGATAGATAATAGATAGATAACAGATAGATAATAGATAGATGATAGATAATAGATATATAGATAATAGATAGATAATAGATAGATAATAGATAGATAGATAGATAGATAATAGATAGATAATATATAGATGATAGATAATAGATAGATAATAGATAATAGATAGATAATAGATAGATGACAGATAGATAGATAGATGATAGATAGATAATAGATAGATAATAGATAGATGATAGATAGATAATAGATAGATAGATGATAGATAGATAGATAGATAATAGATAGATGATAGATAGATAGATAGATAATAGACATATAGATTATAGATAGATAATAGATAGATAATAGATAGATAGATAATAGATAGATGATAGATAGATAGAGTGGCAGACACTAATGGAAGAGGCCCCTGTGCAAGATGTTTTCCAGTCCAAAACTAATCTTAATACACAATTCCTGCTGCTTTGGGGGTGGTAGTGACCCCTTCACCTCATGGGTCCCGATGCGGCTGCACAGGTTGCACCAATGATATTTCTGCCCCTGAGATTGATTTGTGCTAGTATTAGGATGGTGATAGTTGTCAAATGAATCAGCAACAGTTGAAAGCTCCTAATTATGTTTAATCTTTCTTTCTTTCTTTTTCTTTCTTTCTCTTCGTTCTCTCTTTATATTTTTCTTTCTTTCTTTCTTTCTTTTTTTTCTCACTCCTCTTTCTTTTTTGTTCTTTCTTTCTTTCTTTCTTTCTTTCTTTCCTTTCTTTCTTTCTTTTCCTTCCTTCCTTCCAGAAGAGTTTCTCTTTGTTACTTTTTGGTTCTGATGAAATGTCTTTATTATTTGAGTTTTGCTTTCACAGCGCGGAGTCGATGCCAGTGATGGTCGGTGCAGTTGTGCCCGCGCGTTCTCTGCTTTCTTTACTACTGAGTGTAACTTAACAAACTCAGCAAGAAAAAGTCAAAGTTGTGGTGAGAACGCTGACACCGGGGAGACGGCGTGGTGTGCACAGTGTCACATGTAATTCACAAAGGAATTGATACTTGATCGCAGTCATTTTCCCAGGGTTAGAGTTCTTCACCTGGGGAATAAAAGAATGAAATATTGCCAAAATCAATTGCCTGTTTTTATGATTTACAAACCCATGGACGTTGTCAGGTTGTCACCATCCAAATAGTACGGTGAACAGCGTGTAACCCCAAGTCTTAACCTTGCTCCCAAGATTGACTGTATGGGTTTAATTCTGCGCTGCCATGTAGAAAGGCTGAGGGATTCAATTTCCAATCCGAGTATAAGTGGTTTATTTAGTTAATGCATTTCAAAGTATACAAACGTCTTCCTCAGGACAACCCCGTGGTTGCGTGGCAGCGCAGAATTAAACCCATTTGTTCCTCCATTACTGCACTTTCACCCCCTCGTGGGTCTGCAGCAGCCGAAGCGTTATCAGTGGTTGGGTGCACAGAACCCGACCAGGTGAGAACTATTAAGTTATTCTCTCCACATTGTTACCCAGATAAGACCCTATCTTTGCACTTTGTGTCTTTCCAGTTCTCTCTTTATTAAGGTTGAATATATGGAGCTCTGTCCAATTCAGTAGAAAATATAAAAACGTTTGTTATTTTTTTTGTTGCTATTTGACAGTTCCATCTCATAATACAGAATCTAGCAGTAAGTATACGGACTCTGAGCGTATTAAACTTTGTGTCTCACATCAGCAGTTTTCTCCTCTAACACATTTGCTTCCTTCATTTGTTTCCATCTGTCTCTATATTCTATTCTTTTGGTATCACTTTATAACGTTTCACTGTATGTGACCCTACAATCAATAATATCACAGACATCTGAGAGTTGTTGCAGTTGATTGACACTTGGATCAGGAGGGACAAATCGTCTCTTTTAGGCTGAATTGGTTCGTGCATTATTTTTGTACCTACACCCCATTCCCTTTATCATCATCTCCCATCCTTTAGTTGAACTTAAAGAGGTTGTCCGGTCCAAAATCGATAAGTCTGCGGTGACTCTGTGTGTCTGCAGACTGATGAAGCCCACCCATCAGTGCACTGCGGGGATTCGCTGGTTTCAGACCTGGGACCTTGTTAGGATCAGAGACTAATGTCCGCCACTTGCTGAAGCTTCGTCGAGCCCCTATCTGTACTGTGGTGTCAGCCTAGGCCGCCGTCATCTCAGGGGTCTCGGTCGCCTTTACTGATGGACATTGCTCATCTGTCAGATTCTGGGGGTCCGTCGTCTTCTTCTGGTCGGCACTGAACCCTGCAAGACGTGCTGGATGGGGGGGCCGCCTCATAAAGTTTTTTGAAGTATGGAGTACTTTATATATGATTTTATTACACTCCAATAAATAACTGCGGCAGCAGCGGGATCACGTCTCGGCTGATAATTTCACCATATTAGAATAATTATTATTGTTACTCTGTGGCTGAATTATCTTCACCTGGAACAACATCAGCTTGCTGAACTTGCTGTTTTGTTTCCATCGTACCCGTCCTGTTACTATGTTACTCATTCCTCATATACACCCTTCAATTGTGTTGACTTTACCCAAAAATCCCATTAACCAATCGTATAGGATTAGCCATATTAATCCCATTTTAATACAATCTCTCCATCGAAGGAAGCAGATAAAGCCGTCACTCGTCATTATATTGTGTGAAATCAGATGAAAAACAAGGAATTCCTGATGTGGAAGTGGTGGGTGGGCATCAGATGACACTTTATGGGGTGAGGAGAAAGAGAATCCAGGATCTAAGGCGAATAGCCTGGAAAGAGCCCAGATCTGCAGACAGTGGCCACCTCCATAAGGGGCCAGTTATTTACAGCTCAAGACCCCGTGACCCCATAATATGATCTGTGTTTTTGCAGTCTGAAGCCCTTTTACATGTTTTTGTAGAACTGTGCGCAGGGTCCTGCTCCGCCAGGTTCTCTAAACCTACAAGAAAAATAACTCTCAGTGGGATTCCTGCCCAGCGAGCCGCCGGAGGTAGATGGGGGGGTCAATATCTTTAACCCCAAACATCACCCTTCAAATAGACCAAGACAGTAGTTTAGAGGTCAGATATCCAAGCCTGGTCCTCCTGGAGGGGTGAGGGCCACAGACAGATCTGTTCCCCTCCTGTGGTTTAGGGTTAAAGCTAAAAATTTGTTCTACAATTTACAGTTCGCGCTCCGAGGCCTAAAGTTCCCTTTAAGGGATATTTAAAGGTCTCAACATTTTCTCATCTGAAAAGGTTAAAAAGAAGGAAGAAGAAGAGGAATTTCCAGGTGAAATGAGGTGAATGTTGATAATTGGGGACATTGGATACATTGTGTTCATTTCTGCAATCAATGGGAGTGAGGTGATAGCTGAGAAATTATTGGTCACTTTTTCGGGGGTCCTTTCTCTTCTCTCCTAATGGACTTTACACTGGAGGAAGGGTCAGTGGTGTCTTAGGAGACGAAAATTCATGTGAATAAGGGAAAGTCTGGAAGGTTTTTTATGCAGTTCTGAGAAGGAGAGAGATGCCTATTTTTTCTTGGTTGCTAGATAGATCGGTACTGTACTGTATATAGGGCAGCACGGTGGCTCAGTGGTTAGCACTATACTATATATAGGACAGCACGGTTGCTCAGTGGAGGGCTGGCTCCAGGTTTTTCTGGGCCCCGGGCGAAAGAGTCTCAGTGGCCCCTTTAATACATACCACGATTCATGATGCACAGATACCGAAGAGAAATATATATATATATAGTACAATGCAAAGATTTCACTTCTTACATTACATGAGTGATATCTACTGTAAATTCTACAATATCTCAGAAACCGGCAAATCGCTCCACACAGAATACTAGCCCCCAGAAAATGCTCCATACAGGACACTGGCCCTCATATAACGCTCCATACAGGATACTGGCCCTCATATAACGCTCCATACAGGATACTGGCCGCCATATAACTCTCCATACAGGATACTGGCCCCTCTTATAATGCCCCATGCAGGATGTCACCCCCCCCCCCATTTAATGCCCCATGCAGGATGTCACTCCCCCCCATATAATGCATCATGCAGAATGTCACTCCCCTCCCATATAATGCATCATGCAGAATGTCACTCCCCCCCAAATAATGTCCCATGTAGGATGTCACCCCCCCATATAATGCCCCATACAGGATGTCACCCCCCCATATAATGCCCCATGCAGGATGTCACCCCCATATAATGCCCCATGCAGGATGTCACCTCTCCCCCCCAAATAATACCCCTTGCAGGATGTCAGCTCCCCCCCATATAATGCCCCATGCAGGATGTCACCTATCCCCCCATATAATGCCCCGTGCAGGATGTCACCTCTCCCCCATATAATGCCAAATGCAGGATGTCACCTCTCCCCCCCATATAATGCCCCATGCCAGATGTCACCCCCCATATAATGCCCCATGCAGGATGTCACTCCCCCCCATATAATGCATCATGCAGAATGTCACTCCCCTCCCATATAATGCATCATGCAGAATGTCACTCACCCCATATAATGTCCCATGTAGGATGTCACCCCCCCATATAATGCCCCATACAGGATGTCACCCCCCCATATAATGCCCCATGCAGGATGTCACCCCCATATAATACCCCATGCAGGATGTCACCTCTCCCCCCCAAATAATACCCCATGCAGGATGTCAGCTCCCCCCATATAATGCCCCATGCAGGATGTCACCTATCCCCCCATATAATTCCCCGTGCAGGATGTCACCTCTCCCCCATATAATGCCAAATGCAGGATGTCACCTCTCCCCCCATATAATGCCCCATGCCAGATGTCACCCCCCATATAATGCCCCATGCAGGATGTCACCTCTCCCCCCCATATAATATGCCATGCAGGATGTCACCTCTCCCCCACATATAATGCACCATGCAGGATGTCACCTCTCCCTCCCATATAATGCCCCATGCAGGATGACACCCCTCCATATAATGCCCCATGCAGGATGTCACCCCCCATATAATGCCCCATGCAGGATATCACCTCTCCCCCCCATATAATACCCCATGCAAGATGTCAGCTCCCCCCCCATATAATGCCCCATGCAGGATGTCACCCCCCATATAATGCCCCATGTAGGATGTCACCCCCCCCATATAAGGCCCCATGCAGGATGTCACCCCCCTATAATGCCCCATGGAGGATGTCACCTCCCCCCCATATAATACCCCATGCAGGATGTCAGCTCCCCTCCCCATATAATGCCCCATGCAGGATTTCACCTCCCCCCATATAATGCCCCATGCAGGATGACACTCCGCCCATATAATGCCCCATGCAGGATGTCACCTCTCCCCCCCAAATAATACCCCATGCAGGATGTCAGCTCCCCCCCATATAATGCCCCATGCAGGATGTCACCTATCCCCCCATATAATGCCCCGTGCAGGATGTCACCTCTCCCCCATATAATGCCAAATGCAGGATGTCACCTCTCCCCCCCATATAGTGCCCCATGCCAGATGTCACCCCCCATATAAAGCCCCATGCAGGATGTCACCTCTCCCCCCCATATAATATGCCATGCAGGATGTCACCTCTCCCCCCCATATAATGCACCATGCAGGATGTCACCTCTCCCTCCCATATAATGCCCCATGCAGGATGACACCCCTCCATATAATGCCCCATGCAGGATGTCACCCCCCATATAATGCCCCATGCAGGATATCACCTCTCCCCCCCATATAATACCCCATGCAAGATGTCAGCTCCCCCCCCATATAATGCCCCATGCAGGATGTCACCCCCCATATAATGCCCCATGTAGGATGTCACCCCCGCCATATAAGGCCCCATGCAGAATATCACCCCCCTATAATGCCCCATGCAGGATGTCACCTCCCCCCCATATAATACCCCATGCAGGATGTCAGCTCCCCTCCCCATATAATGCCCCATGCAGGATTTCACCTCCCCCCATATAATGCCCCATGCAGGATGACACTCCGCCCCATATAATGCCCCATGCAGGATGTCACCTCTCCCCCCCATATAATGCCCCATGCAGGATGTCACCCCCCCATATAATGCCCCATGCAGGATGTCACCTCTCCCCCCCATATAATACGCCATGCAGGATGTCACCTATCCCCCGCATATAATGCACCATGCAGGATGTCACATCTCCCTCCCATATAATGCCCCATGCAGGATGACATCCCTCCATATAATGCACCATGCAGGATGTCACCAGCCCTATAATGCCCCATGCAGGATGTCACCTCTCCCCCCATATAATACACCATGCAGGATGTCAGCTCCCCCCCATATAATGCCCCATGCAAGATGTCACCCCCCCATATAATGCCCCATGCAGGATGTCACCCCCCCATATAATGCCCCATGCAGGATGTCAACCCCCATATAATGCCCCATGCAGGATGTCACCTCCCCCCCCCATATAATACCCCATGCAGGATGTCAGCTCCCCCCCATATAACGCCCCATGCAGGATTTCATCTCCCCCCCATATAATTCCCCATGCAGGATGACACCTGCCCCCCATATAATGTCCCATGCAGGATGACACCTCCCCGCATATAATGCCCCATGCAGGATGACACCTCCCCCCATATAATGCCCCATGCAGGATGTCACCTCTCCCCCCATATAATGCCCCATGCAGGACGACACCTACCCCCATATAATGCCCCATGCAGGATGACACCTCCCCCCCCATATAATGCCCCATGCAGGATGTCACCTCTCCCCCCCATATAATGCCCCATGCAGGATGTTACCTCCCCCCATATAATGCCCCATTTAGGATGTCACCTCTTCCACATAATGCCCCATGCAGGATGATACCTCCGCCCATATAATGCCACATGCAGGATGTCACTACCCCCCCATATAATGCCCCATGAAGGATGTCACTTCCCCCCCTCATATAATGCCCCATGCACGATGACACCACCCCCATATAATGCCCCATGCAGGATGTCACTATCCCCCCAATAAATGCCCCATTCAGGATGTCACCTCTCCCCCCCATATCATGCCCCATGCAGGATGTCACACATCCCCTCTCTTATAATGCCCCATGCAGGATGACACCTCCCCCCATATAATGCCCCATACAGGATGTCACCTCTCCCATATAATGCCCCATGCAGGATGACACCTCCCCCCCATATAATGCCCCATGCAGGATGGCACTACCGCCCCATATATTGCCCCATGCAGGATGACACCTCCCCCCATATAATGCCCCATGCTGGATATCAACTCTCCCCCCATATAATGCCCCATGCAGGATGACACCTCCCCCCATATAATGCCCCATGCAGGATGACACCTCCCCCCATATAATGCCCCATGCAGGATGACACCTCCCCCCCATATAATGCCCCATGCAGGATGTCACCTCTCATCCCATATAATGCCCCATGCACGATGTTACTACCCTCAATATAATGCCTCATGCAGGATGACACCTCCCCTCATATAATGCCCCATGCAGAATGACACCTCCCCCCATATAATGCCCCATGCAGGATGTCACCTCTCCCCCCATATATAGCCCCATGCAGGATGTCACCCCCCCATATAATGCCCCATTCAGGATGTCACCTCTTCCATATAATGCCCCACGCAGGATGACACCTCCCTCCATATAATGCCACATGCAGGATGTCACTACCCCCCATATAATGCCCCATGCAGGATGTCACCACCCCCCCATATAATGCCCCATGCAGGATGAAACCTCCCCCCATATAATGCCCCATGCAGGATGTCCCTATCCCCCCATATAATGCCCCATTCAGGATGTCACCTCTCCCCCCATATCATGCCCCATGCAGGATGTCACACACCCCCTCCCTTACAATGCCCATGCAGGATGACACCTCCCCCCATATAATGAACCATGCAGGATGTCACCTCTTCCATATAATGCCCCTATGCAGGATGACACCTCCCCCCATATAATGCCCCATGCAGGATGGCACTACCACCACATATATTGCCCCATGCAAGATGACACCTCCCCCCATATAATACCCCATGCTGGATATCACCTCTCCCCCATATAATGCCCCATGCGGGATGACACTTCCCCCCATATAATGCCCCATGCAGGATGTCACCCTCCATATAATGCCCCATGCAGGATGTCACCTCTCCCCCATATAATGCGCCATGCAGGATGTCACATCTCCCCCCATATAATGCCCCATGCAGGATGTCACCTCTCCCCCCATGTAATGCCCCATGCAGGATGTCACCTCTCCCCCCATATAATGCCCCATGCAGGATGTCACCTCTCCACCCATATAATGCCCCATGCAGGATGTCACCTCCCCCCCCATATAATGTCCCATGCAGGATGTCACCTCTCCCCCCATATAATGCCCCATGCAAGATGTCACCTCTCCCCCCATATAATGCCCCAGGCAGGATGACACCCCTCCCCCCATATAATACCCCATGCAGGATGTCACCTCTCCCCCCCATATAATGCCCCATGCAGGATGACACCTCCCCCCTTATAATGCCCCGTGCAGGATGACACCTTCCCCCATATAATGCCCCATGCAGGATGTCACCTCTCCCCCCATATAATGCCCCATGCAGGATGACACCTCCCCCCATATAATGCCCCATGCAGGATGTCACTACACCCCCCTTATAATGCCCCATGCTGGATGTCACTCCCTCCCATATAATGCCCCATGCAGGATGTCACCTCTCTCCCCCATATAATACCCCATGCAGGATGTCAGCTCACCCCCCATATAACGCCCCATGTAGGATTTCACCTCCCCCCCATATAATGCCCCATGCAGGATGACACCTACCCCCCATATAATGCCCCATGCAGGATGTCACCTCTCCCCCCATATAATGCCCCATGCAGGATGACACCTCCCCCCATATAATGTCCCGTGCAGGATGACACCTCCCCCGATATAATGCCCCATGCAGGATGTCACCTCTCCCCCCATATAATGCCCCATGCAGGATGTCACCCCCCCATATAATGCCCCATGCAGGATGTCACCCCCCCATATAATGCCCCATGCAGGATGTCACCCCCTATATAATGCCCCATGCAGGATGTCGCCTCTCCCCACCATATAATACCCCATGCAGGATGTCAGTCCCCCCCCATATAACGCCCCATGCAGGATTTCACCTCCCCCCATATAATGACCCATGCAGGATGACACCTGCCCCCCATATAATGCCCCATTCAGGATTTCACCTCCCCCCCATATAATGCCTCATGCAGGATGACACTCCCCCCCCATATAATGCCCCATGCAGGATGACACATCCCCCCATATAATGCCCCGTGCAGGATGACGCCTCCCCCCATATAATGCCCCATGCAGGATGTCACCTCTCCCCCATATAATGCCCCATGCAGGATGACACCTCCCCCCATATAATGCCCCATGCAGGATGACACCTCCCCGCATATAATGCCCCATGCAGGATGACACCTCCCCCCCTTATAATGCCCCATGCAGGATGTCACCTCTCCCCCCATATAATGCCCCATGCAGGATGACACCTCCCCCCATATAATGCCCCATGCAGGATGACACCTCCCCCCATATAATGCCCCATGCAGGATGTCACCTCTCCCCCCATATAATGCCCCATGCAGACTTCACTACCCCCCATATAATGCCCCATGCAGGATGACACCTCCCCCCATACAATGCCCCATGCAGGATGACACCTCCCCCCCATATAATGCCCCATGCAGGATGTCCACTCTCCCCCCCATATAATGCCCCATGCAGGATGTCACCTCCCCCATATAATGCCCCATTCAGGATGTCACCTCTTCCATATAATGCCCCATGCAGGATGATCCCTCCCCCCTTATAATGCCACATGCAGGATGTCACAACCCCCCCATATAATGCCCCATGCAGAATGTCACTCCCCCCCAATATAATGCCCCATGCCGTATGACACCTCCCCCCATATAATGACCCATGCAGGATGTCACTATCCCCCCAATAAATGCCCCATTCAGGATGTCACCTCTCCCCCCCATATCATGCCCCATGCAGGATGTCACACACCCCCTCCCTTATAATACCCCATGCAGGATGACACCTCCCCCCATATAATGCCCCATGCAGGATGTCACCTCTCCCATATAATGCCCCATGCAGGATGACACCTCCCCTCCCATATAATGCCCCATGCAGGATGGCACTACCGCCCCATATATTGCCCCATGCAGGATGACACCTCCCCCCATATAATGCCCCATGCTGGATATCACCTCTCCCCCCATATAATGCCCCATGCAGGATGACACCTCCCCCCATATAATGCCCCATGCAGGTTGATACCTCCCCCCATATAATGACCCATGCAGGATGACTCCTACCCCCATATAATGCCCCATGCAGGATCTCACCTCTACCCCCATATAATGCCCCGTGCAGGATGACACCTCCCCCCATATAATGCCCCATGCAGGATGTCACTCCCCCCCCATATAATGCCCCGTGCTGGATGTCACTCCCCCCCATATAATGCCCCACGCAGGATGTCACTACCCCCCCATATAATGCCCCATGCAGGATGTCACCTCTCCCCCCCATATAATACGCCATGCAGGATGTCACCTATCCCCCGCATATAATGCACCATGCAGGATGTCACATCTCCCTCCCATATAATGCCCCATGCAGGATGACATCCCTCCATATAATGCACCATGCAGGATGTCACCAGCCATATAATGTCCCATGCAGGATGTCACCTCTCCCCCCATATAATACACCATGCAGGATGTCAGCTCCCCCCCATATAATGTCCCATGCAGGATGTCACCCCCCCATATAATGCCCCATGCAGGATGTCACCCCCCCATATAATGCCCCATGCAGAATGTCAACCCCCATATAATGCCCCATGCAGGATGTCACCTCCCCCCCCATATAATACCCCATGCAGGATGTCAGCTCCCCCCCCCATATAACGCCCCATGCAGGATTTCACCTCCCCCCCTTATAATTCCCCATGCAGGATAACACCTGCCCCCCATATAATGCCCCATGCAGGATGACACCTCCCCCCATATAATGCCCCATGCAGGATGTCACCTCTCCCCCCATATAATGCCCCATGCAGGATGTCACTACCGCCCATATAATGCCCCATGCAGCATGACACCTCCCCCCATATAATGCCCCATGCACAATGACACCTCCCCCCCATATAATGCCCCATGCAGGATGTCACCTCTCCCCCCCATATAATGCCCCATGCAGGATGTTACCTCCCCCCATATAATGCCCCATTCAGGATGTCACCTCTTCCACATAATGCCCCATGCAGGATGATACCTCCCCCCATATAATGCCACATGCAGGATGTCACTACCCCCATATAATGCCCCATGCAGGATGTCACTTCCCTCCCTCATATAATGCCCCATGCAGGATGACACCTCCCTCATATAATGCCCCATGCAGGATGTCACTATCCCCCCAATAAATGTCCCATTCAGGATGTCACCTCTCCCCCCCATATCATGCCCCATGCAGGATGTCACACATCCCCTCTCTTATAATGCCCCATGCAGGATGACACCTCCCCCCATATAATGCCCCATACAGGATGTCACCTCTCCCATATAATGCCCCATGCAGGATGGCACCTCCCCCCCATATAATGCCCCATGCAGGATGGCACTACGCCCCATATATTGCCCCATGCAGGATGACACCTCCCCCCATATAATGCCCCATGCTGGATATCACCTCTCCCCCCATATAATGCCCCATGCAGGATGACACCTCCCCCCATATAATGCCCCATGCAGGATGACACCTACCCCCATATAATGCCCCATGCAGGATGACACCTCCCCCCCATATAACGCCCCATGCAGGATGTCGCCTCTCCCCCCATATAATGCCCCATGCAGGAAGACACCTCCCCCCATATAATGCCCCATGCAGGATGACACCTCCCCCCATATAATACCCCATGCAGGATGACACCTTCCCCCATATAATACCCCATACAGGATGTCACCTCTCACCCCATACAATGACCCATGCAGGATGTTACTACCCTCAATATAATGCCCCATGCAGGATGACACCTCCCCTCATATAATGCCCCATGCAGAATGACACCTCCCCGCATATAATGCCCCATGCAGGATGTCACCTCTCCCCCCCATATAATGCCCCATGCAGGATGTCACCCCCCCATATAATGCCCCATTCAGGATGTCACCTCTTCCATATAATGCCCCACGCAGGATGACACCTCCCCCCATATAATGCCACATGCAGGATGTCACTACCCCCCATATAATGCCCCATGCAGGATGAAACCTCCCCCCATATAATGCCCCATGCAGGATGTCCCTACCCCCCCATATAATGCCCCATTCAGGATGTCACCTCTCCCCCCATATCATGCCCCATGCAGGATGTCACACACCCCCTCCCTTACAATGCCCCATGCAGGATGACACCTCCCCCCATATAATGCCCCATGCAGGATGTCACCCTCCCCCCATATAATGCCCCATGCAGGATGGCACTACCACCCCATATATTGCCCCATGCAGGATGACACCTCCCCCCATATAATACCCCATGCTGGATATCACCTCTCCCCCCATATAATGCACCATGCGGGATGACACTTCCCCCCATATAATGCCCCATGCAGGATGTCACCCTCCATATAATGCTCCATGCAGGATGTCACCTCTCCCCCATATAATGCGCCATGCAGGATGTCACCTCTCCCCCCATATAATGCCCCATGCAGGATGTCACCTCTCCCCCCATGTAATGCCCCATGCAGGATGTCACCTCTCCCCCCATATAATGCCCCATGCAGGATGTCACCTCTCCCCCCATATAATGCCCCATGCAGGATGTCACCTCCCCCCCCATATAATGCCCCATGCAGGATGTCACCTCTCCCCCCATATAATGCCCCATGTAAGATGTCACCTCTCCCCCCATATAATGCCCCATGCAGGATGACACCCCTCCCCCCCATATAATGCCCCATGCAGGATGTCACCTCTCCCCCCCATAAAATGCCCCATGCAGGATGTCACCTCTCCCCCATATAATGCGCCATGCAGGATGTCACCTCTCCCCCCATATAATGCCCCATGCAGGATGTCACCTCTCCCCCCATGTAATGCCCCATGCAGGATGTCACCTCTCCCCCCATATAATGCCCCATGCAGGATGTCACCTCTCCCCCGATATAATGCCCCATGCAGGATGTCACCTCCCCCCCCATATAATGCCCCATGCAGGATGTCACCTCTCCTCCCATATAATGCCCCATGCAAGATGTCACCTCTCCCCCCATATAATGCCCCATGCAGGATGACACCCCTCCCCCCCATATAATGCCCCATGCAGGATGTCACCTCTCCCCCCCATATAATGCCCCATGCAGGATGACACCTCCCCCCTTATAATGCCCCGTGCAGGATGACATCTTCCCCCATATAATGCCCCATGCAGGATGTCACCTCTCCCCCCATATAACGCCCCATGCAGGATTTCAACTCCCCCCCTTATAATTCCCCATGCAGGATGACACCTGCCCCCCATATAATGCCCCATGCAGGATGACACCTCCCCCCATATAATGCCCCATGCAGGATGACACCTCCCCCCTTATAATGCCCCGTGCAGGATGACATCTTCCCCCATATAATGCCCCATGCAGGATGTCAGCTCCCCCCCCATATAACGCCCCATGCAGGATTTCACCTCCCCCCCTTATAATTCCCCATGCAGGATGACACCTGCCCCCCATATAATGCCCCATGCAGGATGACACATCCCCCATATAATGCCCCATGCAGGATGTCACCTCTCCCCCCATATAATGCCCCATGCAGGATGTCACTACCGCCCATATAATGCCCCATGCAGGATGACACCTCCCCCCATATAATGCCCCATGCAGGATGACACCTCCCCCCTATATAATGCCCCATGCAGGATGTCACCTCTCCCCCCCATATAATGCCCCATGCAGGATGTTACCTCCCCCCATATAATGCCCCATTCAGGATGTCACCTCTTCCACATAATGCCCCATGCAGGATGATACCTCCCCCCATATAATGCCACATGCAGGATGTCACTACCCCCCATATAATGCCCCATGCAGGATGGCACTTCCCCCCCCTCATATAATGCCCCATGCAGGATGACACCTCCCCCATATAATGCCCCATGCAGGATGTCACTATCCCCCCAATAAATGCCCCATTCAGGATGTCACCTCTCCCCCCCATATCATTCCCCATGCAGGATGTCACACATCCCCTCTCTTATAATGCCCCATGCAGGATGACACCTCCCCCCATATAATGCCCCATACAGGATGTCACCTCTCCCATATAATGCCCCATGCAGGATGGCACCTCCCCCCCATATAATGCCCCATGCAGGATGGCACTACGCCCCATATATTGCCCCATGCAGGATGTCACCTCTCCCCCCCATATAATGCCCCATGCAGGATGTTACCTCCCCCCATATAATGCCCCATTCAGGATGTCACCTCTTCCACATAATGCCCCATGCTGGATGATACCTCCCCCCATATAATGCCACATGCAGGATGTCACTACCCCCCATATAATGCCCCATGCAGGATGTCACTTCCCCCCCTCATATAATGCCCCATGCAGGATGACACCTCCCCCATATAATGCCCCATGCAGGATGTCACTATCCCCCCAATAAATGCCCCATTCAGGATGTCACCTCTCCCCCCCATATCATGCCCCATGCAGGATGTCACACATCCCCTCTCTTATAATGCCCCATGCAGGATGACACCTCCCCCCATATAATGCCCCATACAGGATGTCACCTCTCCCATATAATGCCCCATGCAGGATGGCACCTCCCCCCCATATAATGCCCCATGCAGGATGGCACTACGCCCCATATATTGCCCCATGCAGGATGACACCTCCCCCCATATAATGCCCCATGCTGGATATCACCTCTCCCCCCATATAATGCCCCATGCAGGATGACACCTCCCCCCATATAATGCCCCATGCAGGATGACACCTACCCCCATATAATGCCCCATGCAGGATGACACCTCCCCCCAATATAATGCCCCATGCAGGATGTCACCTCTCCCCCCATATAATGCCCCATGCAGGAAGACACCTCCCCCCATATAATGCCCCATGCAGGATGACACCTCCCCCCATATAATACCCCATGCAGGATGACACCTTCCCCCATATAATACCCCATGCAGGATGTCACCTCTCACCCCATACAATGACCCATGCAGGATGTTACTACCCTCAATATAATGCCCCATGCAGGATGACACCTCCCCTCATATAATGCCCCATGCAGAATGACACCTCCCCGCATATAATGCCCCATGCAGGATGTCACCTCTCCCCCCCATATAATGCCCCATGCAGGATGTCACCCCCCCATATAATGCCCCATTCAGGATGTCACCTCTTCCATATAATGCCCCACGCAGGATGACACCTCCCCCCATATAATGCCACATGCAGGATGTCACTACCCCCCATATAATGCCCCATGCAGGATGTCACTACCCCCCCATATAATGCCCCATGCAGGATGAAACCTCCCCCCATATAATGCCCCATGCAGGATGTCCCTATCCCCCCATATAATGCCCCATTCAGGATGTCACCTCTCCCCCCATATCATGCCCCATGCAGGATGTCACACACCCCCTCCCTTACAATGCCCCATGCAGGATGACACCTCCCCCCATATAATGCCCCATGCAGGATGTCGCCCTCCCCCCATATAATGCCCCATGCAGGATGGCACTACCACCCCATATATTGCCCCATGCAGGATGACACCTCCCCCCATATAATACCCCATGCTGGATATCACGTCTCCCCCCATATAATGCACCATGCGGGATGACACTTCCCCCCATATAATGCCCCATGCAGGATGTCACCCTCCATATAATGCCCCATGCAGGATGTCACCTCTCCCCCATATAATGCGCCATGCAGGATGTCACCTCTCCCCCCATATAATGCCCCGTGCAGGATGTCACCTCTCCCCCCATGTAATGCCCCATGCAGGATGTCACCTCTCCCCCCATATAATGCCCCATGCAAGATGTCACCTCTCCCCCCATATAATGCCCCATGCAGGATGACACCCCTCCCCCCCATATAATGCCCCATGCAGGATGTCACCTCTTCCCCCCATATAATGCCCCATGCAGGATGACACCTCCCCCCTTATAATGCCCCGTGCAGGATGACATCTTCCCCCATATAATGCCCCATGCAGGATGTCACCTCTCCCCCCATACATTGCCCCATGCAGGATGACACCTCCCCCCATATAATGCCCCATGCAGGATGTCACCCCCACATATAATGACCCATGCAGGATGTCACTACACCCCCCTTAGAATGCCCCATGCTGGATGTCACTCCCTCCCATATAATGCCCCATGCAGGATGTCACCTCTCTCCCCCATATAATACCCCATGCAGGATGTCAGCTCCCCCCCCATATAATGCCCCATGCAGGATGACACCTGCCCCCCATATAATGCCCCTTGCTGGATTTCACCCCCCCCCCATATAATGCCCCATGCAGGATGACACCCCCTCATATAATGCCCCATGCAGGATGTCACCTCTCCCCACCATATAATGCCCCATGCAGGATGACACCTCCCCCCATATAATGCCCCGTGCAGGATGACACCTCCCCCCATATAATGCCCCATGCAGGATGTCACCTCTCCCCCCATATAATGCCCCATGCAGGATGTCACCCCCCCATATAATGCCCCATGCAGGATGTCACCCCCCCATATAATGCCCCATGCAGGATGTCACCCCCTATATAATGCCCCATGCAGGATGTTGCCTCTCCCCACCATATAATACCCCATGCAGGATGTCAGTCCCCCCCCCCATATAACGCCCCATGCAGGATTTCACCTCCCCCATATAATGACCCATGCAGGATGACACCTGCCCCCCATATAATGCCCCTTGCAGGATTTCACCCCCCCCATATAATGCCCCATGCAGGATGACACCCCCCCATATAATGCTCCATGCAGGATGTCACCTCTCCCCCCCATATAATGCCCCATGTAGGATGACACCTCCCCCCATATAATGCCCCGTGCAGGATGACACCTCCCCCCATATAATGCCCCATGCAGGATGTCACCCCCCCATATAATGCCCCATGCAGGATGTCACCCCCTATATAATGCCCCATGCAGGATGTCGCCTCTCCCCACCATATAATACCCCATGCAGGATGTCAGTCCCCCCCCATATAACGCCCCATGCAGGATTTCACCTCCCCCCATATAATGACCCATGCAGGATGACACCTGCCCCCCATATAATGCCCCATGCAGGATGACACTCCCCCCCATATAATGCCCCATGCAGGATGTCACCTCTCCCCCCCCATATAATGCCCCATGCAGGATGACACATCCCCCCATATAATGCCCCGTGCAGGATGACACCTCCCCCCATATAATGCCCCATGCAGGATGTCACCTCTCCCCCCATATAATGCCCCATGCAGGATGACACCTCCCCCCATATAATGCCCAATGCAGGATGACACCTCCCCGCATATAATGCCCCATGCAGGATGACACCTCCCCCCCTTATAATGCCCCATGCAGGATGTCACCTCTCCCCCCATATAATGCCCCATGCAGGATGACACCTCCCCCCATATAATGCCCCATGCAGGATGACACCTCCCCCCATATAATGCCCCATGCAGGATGACACCTCCCCCCATATAATGCCCCATGCAGGATGTCACCTCTCCCCCCATATAATGCCCCATGCAGACTTCACTACCCCCCATATAATGCCCCATGCAGGATGACACCTCCCCCCATACAATGCCCCATGCAGGATGACACCTCCCCCCCATATAATGCCCCATGCAGGATATCCACTCTCCCCCCCATATAATGCCCCATGCAGGATGTCACCTCCCCCATATAATGCCCCATTCAGGATGTCACCTCTTCCATATAATACCCCATGCAGGATGACCCCTCCCCCCTTATAATGCCACATGCAGGATGTCACAACCCCCCCATATAATGCCCCATGCAGAATGTCACTCCCCCCCCATATAATGCCCCATGCAGTATGACACCTCCCCCCATATAATGCCCCATGCAGGATGTCACTATCCCCCCAATAAATGCCCCATTCAGGATGTCACCTCTCCCCCGCATATCATGCCCCATGCAGGATGTCACACACCCCCTCCCTTATAATGCCCCATGCAGGATGACACCTCCCCCCATATAATGCCCCATGCAGGATGTCACCTCTCCCATATAATGCCCCATGCAGGATGGCACCTCCCCCCCCCATATAATGCCCCATGCAGGATGGCACTACCGCCCCATATATTGCCCCATGCAGGATGACACCTCCCCCCATATAATGCCCCATGCTGGATATCACCTCTCCCCCCATATAATGCCCCATGCAGGATGACACCTCCCCCCATATAATGCCCCATGCAGGATGATACCTCCCCCCATATAATGACCCATGCAGGATGTCTCCTCCCCCCATATAATGCCCCATGCAGGATCTCACCTCTACCCACATATAATGCCCCGTGCAGGATGACACCTCCCCCCATACAATGCCCCATGCAGGATTTCACTTCCCCCCCCCCATATAATGCCCCTTGCTGGATGTCACTCCCCCCATATAATGCCCCACGCAGGATGTCACTACCCCCCCATATAATGCCCCATGCAGGATGTCACCCCCCATATAATGCCCCATGCAGGATGTCACTACACCCCCCTTATAATGCCCCATGCTGGATGTTACTCCCACCATATAATACCCCATGCAGGATGTTACCGCCCCATATAATGCCCCATGCAGGATGTCACCCCCCTCCCAAATAATGCCCTATGCTGGATGTCACTCCCCCCCATATAATGCCCCATGCAGGATGTCACTCCCCCCACATAATGCCCCATGCAGGATGACACCCCTCCCCCCCATATAATGCCCCATGCAGGATGTCACCCCCCCATATAATGCCCCATGCAGGATGACACCCCTCCCCCCATATAATGCCCCATGCAGGATGTCACTGCCCCCCATATAATGCCGCATGCAGGATGCCACTACCCCCCATATAATGCCCCATGCAGGATGTCACTACCCCCCCATATAATACCCCATGCAATATGTCACTCCCCCCCTCCCCCCCTATAATGCGCCATGCAGGATGTCACTCCCCCCCCACATAATGCCCCATGCAGGATGACACCCCTCCCCCCCATATAATACCCCATGCAGGATGACACCCCTCCCCCCCATATAATGCCCCTTGCAGTATGTCAATCCTTCCTATAATGCCCCATGCAGGATGACACCCTTCCCCCCCATATAATGCCCCATGCAGGATGACACCCCTCCCCCCCATATAATGCCCCATGCAGGATGTCACCTCCCCCCCCATATAATGCCCCATGCAGGATGACACCTCCCCCCCATATAATGCCCCATGCAGGATGTCACTCCCCACATATAATGCCCCATGCAGGATGTCACCTCCCCCCATATAATGCCCCATGCAGGATGACACCTCCCCCCATATAATGCCCCATGCAGGATGTCACTCCCCCCATATAATGCCCCATGCAGGATGTCACTCCCCCCATATAATGCCCCATGCAGGATGTCACCTCCCCCCCATATAATGCCCCATGCAGGATATCACCTCCCCCCATATAATGCCCCATGCAGGATGACACCTCCCCCCATATAATGCCCCATGCAGGATGTCACTCCCCCCATATAATGCCCCATGCAGGATGTCACTCCCCCCATATAATGCCCCATGCAGGATGTCACCTCCCCCCCATATAATGCCCCATGCAGGATATCACCTCCCCCCATATAATGCCCCGTGCAGGATGTCACTCCCCCCATATAATGCCCCATGCAGGATGACACCCCTCCCCCCATATAATGCCCCATGCAGACTGACACCCCTCCCCCCCATATAATGCCCCATGCAGGATGTCACCTCCCCCCCATATAATGCCCCATGCAGGATGACACCTCCCCCCATATAATGCCCCATGCAGGATGTCACTCCCCACATATAATGCCCCATGCAGGATGTCACCTCCCCCCATATAATTCCCCATGCAGGATGACACCTCCCCCCATATAATGCCCCATGCAGGATATCACTCCCCCCATATAATGCCCCATGCAGGATGTCACTCCCCCCATATAATGCCCCATGCAGGATGTCACCTCCCCCCATATAATGCCCCATGCAGGATGACACCTCCCCCCATATAATGCCCCATGCAGGATACCACTCCCCCCATATAATGCCCCATGCAGGATGTCACTCCCCCCATATAATGCCCCATGCAGGATGTCACCTCCCCCCATATAATGCCCCATGCAGGATATCACCTCCCCCCCATATAATGCCCCATGCAGGATGTCACTACCCCCTCATATAATGCTCCATGCCTCCACACATAAAGAAAAAAAAAATCAATTACTCACCTCACGTCTTCTCACCTGCACCAGCGTCTTCCCGCTCTGCACTGTGACTGCTCAGCAGAGGGCGCAGTTGAAAGACGTCACCGCGCCCTCTGACCTGAGACGTCACAGTCAGAGGACGCAGAAGACACCGGAGCTGCTGCGGAGGCAGAGGGAGAGGTAAGTATTGTGCCGGCTTCCGGGTCCTGAGCAAGTGGGGGAAGGGGGGCTGTGGCGGGCGCTGGCACCGCACTCCGCCGCTCACAGGTCTCATAGCGCGCAGGGGTGCCCGACAGCGAGTGGGACAACCCGCCTGCTCAGGGCCACGGCACTCTCCCGGGTGTGCCGGGTGCTGACACCGGTCCTGGCTCAGTGGTTAGCACTATACTATATATAGGGCAGCACGGTGGCTCAGTGGTTAGCACTGTACTATATATAGGGCAGCACGGTGGCTCAGTGGTTAGCACTGTACTTTATATAGGGCAGCACGGTGGCTCAGTGGTTAGCACTGTACTATATATAGGGCAGCACGGTGGCTCAGTGGTTAGCACTGTACTTTATATAGGGCAGCACGGTGGCTCAGTGGTTAGCACTGTACTATATATAGGGCAGCACGGTGGCTCAGTGGTTAGCACTGTACTATATATAGGGCAGCACAGTTTCTCAGTGGTTAGCATTGTATTGTACATATGGCGGCACGGTGGCTCAGTGCTAAATCTGTACTCTATGTAGGGCAGCATAGTAGCTCAGTGGTTAGCACTGTACTATATATAGGGCAGCACGGTTTCTCAGTGGCTAGCACTCTACTATATATAGGGAAGCACAGTGGCTCAGTGGTTAGCACTTGTACTATATATAGGGCAGCACAGTAGCTCAGTGGTTATCTCTGTACTATATATAGGGCAGCACGGTGGCTCAGTGGCTAGCACTGTACTATATATAGGGCAGCACGGTGGCTCAGTGGCTAGCACTGTACTATATATAGGGAAGCACAGTGGCTCAGTGGTTAGCACTTGTACTATATATAGGGAAGCACAATGACTCAGTGGTTAGCACTGTACTATATATAGGGAAGCACGGTGGCTCAGTGGTTAGAACTTATACTATATATAGGGAAGCACAGTGGCTCAGTGGTTAGCACTGTATTATATATAGGGCAGCACAGTAGCTCAGTGGCTAGCACTGTACTATATACAGTACAGACCAAAAGTTTGGACACACCTTCTCATTTAAAGATTTTTCTGTATTTTCATGACTATGAAAATTGTACATTCACACTGAAGGCATCAAAACTATGAATTAACACATGTGGAATTATATACTTAACAAAAAAGTGTGAAACTACTGAAAATATGTCTTATATTCTAGGTTCTTCACAGTAGCCACCTTTTGCTTTGATGACTGCTTTGCACACTCTTGGCATTCTCTTGATGAGCTTCAAGAGGTAGTCACCGGAAATGGTCTTCACTTCACAGGTGTGCCCTGTCAGGTTTAATAAGTGGGATTTCTTGCCTTATAAATTGGGTTAGGACCATCAGTTGTGTTGTGCAGAAGTCTGGTGGATACACAGCTGATAGTCCTACTGAATAGACTGTTAGAATTTGTATTATGGCAAGAAAAAAGCAACTAAGTAAAGAAAAATGAGTGGCCATCATTACTTTAAAAAATGAAGGTCAGTCAGTCCGAAAAATTGGGCAAACTTTGAATGTGTCCCCAAGTGCAGTTGCAAAAACCATCAAGCGCTACAAAGAAACAGGCTCACATGAGGACCGCCCCAGGAAAGGAAGACCAAGAGTCACCTCTGCTTCAGAGGATAAGTTTATCCGAGTCACCAGCCTCAGAAATCGCAGGTTAACAGCAGCTCAGATTAGAGACCAGGTCAATGCCACACAGAGTTCTAGCAGCAGACACATCTCTACAACAACTGTTAAGAGGAGACTTTGTGCAGCAGGCCTTCATGGTAAAATAGCTGCTAGGAAACCACTGCTAAGGACAGGCAACAAGCAGAAGAGACTTGTTTGGGCTAAAGAGCACAAGGAATGGACATTAGACCAGTGGAAATCTGTGCTTTGGTCTGATGAGTCCAAATTTGAGATCTTTGGTTCCAACCACCGTGTCTTTGTGCGACGCAGAAAAGGTGAACGGATGGACTCTCCATGCCTGGTTCCCACCGTGAAGCATGGAGGAGGAGGTGTGATGGTGTGGGGGTGCTTTGCTGGTGACACTGTTGGGGATTTATTCAAAATTGAAGGCATACTGAACCAGCATGGCTACCACAGCATCTTGCAGCGGCATGCTATTCCATCCAGTTTGCGTTTAGTTGGACCATGATTTATTTTTCAACAGGACAATGACCCCAAACACACCTCCAGGCTGTGTAAGGACTATTTGACCAAGAAGGAGAGTGATGGGGTGCTACGCCAGATGACCTGGCCTCCACAGTCACCAGACCTGAACCCAATCGAGATGGTTTGGGGTGAGCTGGACCGCAGAGTGAAGGCAAAAGGGCCAACAAGTGCTAAGCATCTCTGGGAACTCCTTCACGATTGTTGGAAGACCATTTCCGGTGACTACCTCTTGAAGCTCATCAAGAGAATGCCAAGAGTGTGCAAAGCAGTCATCAAAGCAAAAGGTGGCTACTGTGAAGACCCTAGAATATAAGACATATTTTCAGTAGTTTCACACTTTTTTGTTAAGTATATAATTCCACATGTGTAAATTCATAGTTTTGATGCCTTCAGTGTGAATGTACAATTTTCAAAGTCATGAAAATACAGAAAAATCTTTAAATGAGAAGCTGTGTCCAAACTTTTGGTCTGTACTGTATAGGGAAGCACAGTGGCTCAGTGGTTAGCACTGTACTATATATAGGGAAGCACAGTGGCTCAGTGGTTAGCACTATACTATATATAGGGAAGCACAGTGACTCAGTGGTTAGCACTGTACTATATATAGGGCAGCACGGTGACTCAGTGGTTAGCATTGTACTATATATAGGACAGCACGGTTGCTCAGTGGTTAGCACTGTACTGTATCTAGGACAGCATGGCGGCTCAGTGGTTGACACTTTACTATATAGGACAGCATGGTGACTCAGTGGTTAGCACTGTACTATATATATATATATATATATATAGGTCAGCATGGTGGATCAGTGGTTAGCACTGTATTATATATACTGTATATAGGGCTGCACAGTGGCTCAGTGGTTAGCATTGTGCTATATATAGGGCAGTACTGTGGCTCAGTGGTTAGTACTGTACTATATATAGGGCAGCAGGGTGGCTCACTGGTTAACACTGTACTATATATAGGACAGCATGGTGGTTCATGGTTAACACTGTACAATATGCAGGGCAGCACAGTGGCTCAGTGGTTAGCATTGTACTGTATATATGGTGGCTCAGTGGTTAGCACTGTACTATAAATAGTGAAGCACAGTGGCTCAGTGGTTAGCACTGTACTATATATAGGGCAGCAGGGTGTCTCCGTGGTTAGCACTGTACTATATATAGGGCAGCACGGTGGCTCAGTGGTTAGCACTGTACTATATATAGGTCAGCGGGGTGTCTCCGTGGTTAGCACTGTACTATATATAGGGCAGCACGGTGGCTCAGTGGTTAGCACTGTACTATATATAGGGCAGCACCGTGGCTCAGTGGTTAGCACTGTACTATAGATAGGGCAGCACGGTGGCTCAGTGGTTAGCACTGTACTATAGTTAGGGCAGCACGGTGGCTCAGTGGTTAGCACTGTACTATATATAGGGCTGCACGGCGGTTCAGTAGTTAGCACTGTACTGTATATAGGGCTGCACGGTGGTTCAGTAGTTAGCACTGTACTGTATATAGGGTTGCACGGTGGCTGCAAGGAGCTTGCATGTTCTCCCCACGTTTGCGTGATTCCTCCCACATTCCAAAGACATACTAATAGGGAATGTAGATTGTGAGCCCTGATGATGATGATGATGTCTGTAAAGTGCTGTGGAACTATTGCTATATAAGTGAGTAAAATAGATAGATGTAAATAGATAATAATAATTTTATTTCTATTGCGGCAACATATACCACAGCACTTTACAATTTAGAGGGGACTTGTATAGACAATAGACATTACGCAGTAATATGTAATTCAACAATTACAAAGAGGAATGAGCATGGGCGTACATAGAAATCATGGGGCACCATAGCAGAAGTTGTCTAATTGTCCCCCCCTCCTCAAAAAAAAAAATAATCTCACAGATCTCACAACCTTCCAGCCTTTACAGAGTAATTTTCCTCCTACTGAAGCCCTAGATTCCTCTTTCATTGCCCCCATAAAGTATGATGCCAACAAAAGTGCACCCCAAACACAGTATGATACCCCCATGGCGAATTCCTCCACATGCACAGTATAATGACCCTACTGTACCGCACCTCAACGCCGAAGGCAAAGTATGCTGACCCTAACACAGTATGATCCCCCAACTGTGACCCCCACACAGCCCTCCATACAGTATAATGACGCCACAAAAACCTTGACACTGTATAATTCTTGCATACAGTATAATGGCCCCCCACCTAACCCGCCAAATATTAATCCTAATTGCAAAGTGCTGCAGAATATGTTGGCACTATATAAATAAAACATATTATTATTATTATAATGGCCCCCCATAATCCTCCATAGAGTATAATGCACTCCCCCTAATCATCCACATAGTATAATGCACTCGACATGGTCCTCCATACAATATAATGCACCCTATGGTCCTCTATACAATGTAATGCACCTCCCCATGGCCCTCCATACAGTATAATGCACCCCCCATGGTCCTCCATATAATATAATGCACCCGCCATGGTCATCCATACAATATAATGCACCTCCCATGGTCCTCCATACAATATATTGTACCCCCCATGGTCCTCCATAAAATATAACGCATCACCCATAGTCCTCCATACAATATAATGCACCCCCATGATCGTCCATACAATATAATGCACCCCCATGGTACTCCATACAATATAATGCACCCCCATGGTACTCCATACAATATAATGCACCCCCATGGACCTCCATACAATATAATGCACTCCCCATAGTCCTCCATACAATACAATGTACCCCCATGGTCCTCCATACAATATAATGCACCCCCATGGTCCTCCATACAATATAATGTACCCCACATGGTCCTTCATACAATATAATGCACCCCCATGGTCCTTCATACAATATAATGCACCCCCATGGTCCTCCATACAATATAATGCACCCCCCATGGTCCTCCATACAATATAATGCACCACCGTGGTCCATCATATAATATAATGCACCCCCCATGGTCCTCCATACAATATAATGCACCCCCATTGACCTCCATACAATATAATGCACCCCCTCATGGTTCTCTATACAATATAATGTACCACCATGGTCCTACATACAGTATAATGCATCCCCATGATCCTCCATACAGTATAATGTCCCCCCAGAGTCCTCCTTACAATAAAATGCACCCCATGGACCTCCATACAATATAATGCACTCCCCAAAGTCCTCCATACAATATAATGCACCCCCATGGTCCTCCATACAATATAATGCACCCTCATGGTCCTCCATACAATATAATGCACCCCCATGGACCTCCATACAATATAATGCACTCTCCATAGTCCTCCATACAATATAATGTACCCCCATGGTCCTCCATACAATATAATGCACCATCATGGTACTCCATACAATATAATGCACTCCCATGGACCTCCATACAATATAATGCACTCCCCATAGTCCTCCATACAATATAATGTACCCCCATGGTCCTCCATACAATATAATGCACCCCCCATGGTCCTCCATACAATATAATGTACCCCCCATGGTACTTCATACAATATAATGCACCCCCATGGTCCTTCATACAATATAATGCACCCCCATGGTCCTCCATACAATATAATGCATCCCCCATGGTTCTCCATACAATATAATGCACCCCCGTGGTCCGCCATATAATATAATGCACCCCCCATGGTCCTCCATACAATATAATGCACCCCCATGGTACTCCATACAATATAATGCACCCCCATGGTACTCCATACAATATAATGTACCCCCATGGTCCTCCATACAATATAATGCACCCCCCATGGTCCTCCATACAATATAATGCACCCCCCATGGTCCTCCATACAATATAATGCACCCCCGTGGTCCATCATATGATATAATGCACCCCCCATGGTCCTCCATACAATATAATGCTCCCCCATTGACCTCCATACAATATAATGCACCCCCTCATGGTTCTCTATACAATATAATGTACCCCCATGGTCCTACATACAGTATAATGCATCCCCATGATCCTCCATACAGTATAATGTCCCCCCAGAGTCCTCCTTACAATATAATGTACCCCCATGGTCCTCCATACAATATAATGCACCGTCATGGTACTCCATACAATATAATGCACTCCCATGGACCTCCATACAATATACTGCACTCCCCATAGTCCTCCATACAATATAATGTACCCCCATGGTCCTCCATACAATATAATGCACCCCCCATGGTCCTCCATACAATATAATGTACCCCCCATGGTACTTCATACAATATAATGCACCCCCATGGTCCTTCATACAATATAATGCACCCCCATGGTCCTCCATACAATATAATGCACCCCCATGGACCTCCATACAATATAATGCACTCTCCATAGTCCTCCATACAATATAATGTACCCCCATGGTCCTCCAGACAATATAATGCACCGTCATGGTACTCCATACAATATAATGCACTCCCATGGACCTCCATACAATATACTGCACTCCCCATAGTCCTCCATACAATATAATGTACCCCCATGGTCCTCCATACAATATAATGCACCCCCCATGGTCCTCCATACAATATAATGTACCCCCCATGGTACTTCATACAATATAATGCACCCCCATGGTCCTTCATACAATATAATGCACCCCCATGGTCCTCCATACAATATAATGCACCCCCCATGGTTCTCCATACAATATAATGCACCCCCGTGGTCCGCCATATAATATAATGCACCCCCCATGGTCCTCCATACAATATAATGCACCCCCATTGACCTCCATCTATATATATAATCGTCTTATCCCGTCTGTCTGTCTGTCTATCTGTCTGTCTGTCTATCTGTCTGTCTGTCTGTCTGTCTGTCCTGGAAATCCCGCGTCGCTCAATGGTCCGGCAGCGGCCAATCAGCACCGCGGGATTTCTGAAAAAAGATGGCGGCCGTTAGCGGCTCATCTGCGGGACGGAGCTCAGCGGCGATGCAGCGGGGAGATGACCGGCGCGAGGCGCTCATCTCCCGGCCGGTACCAGCAGAAGGACCTCGACCGCCGGACCCATCTGCGGGACGGAGATGCAGCCGGGAGATGAGCGGCGCGAGGCGCTCATCTCCCGGCCGGTAGCAGCGGAAGGACCGCCGGCGACGCTGACCTCCATGCGGAAGGGAGGACCGGGGAGTGGCGCAGCGGGTCGGGATACTTCTGCTGCAAGCGCCCGCTCATGTCCCGGGTTCTCGCAGCGGAAGTACCCGCACAGGCAGCGCCGCTCCCCGGTCCTCACCAAGATGATTCGATGATTGGTCGCGGTCTTCGGACCCGACCAATCACTGATCTTACTGCAAAAGTTAAACACCGCTGTGCTGATTGGTCGCGGACGCTGCCCGCGACCAATCACCGATTTGGGCGCCACATTTAAATATCGGCCGCGACCAATCACCGATCTTGGCTCCACATTTAAACACCGCTGTGCTGATTGGTCGCCGACGCCGGGCGCGACCAATCACCGATTTTGGCGCCACATTTAAATAGCGTCCGTGACCAATCACCGATCTTGGCTCCAAATTTAAACACCGCTGTACTGATTGGTCGCGGACGCTATTTAAATGTGGCGCCAAAATCGGTGATTGGTCGCGGCCGATATTTAAATTTGGCGCCAAAATCGATGATTGATCGCGGGCAGTGCCAGCGACCAATCAGCGATTTTTAACACAAATGTCCGGACCTTTGTAACACCATGCGGATACTGTGGGGACATCAGAGTCTAGCGTGTCAAGGGAGGACCGGGGAGCGGCGCTGCGGGTCGGGATACTTCTGCTGCTAGCAGTCGATTATGTCCCGGCTTCTCGCAGCGGAAGAATCCGCACAGGCAGCGGCGCTGCCAGGTCCTCACCAATACGATTCGCTGATTGGTCGCGCTCTCCGCCCGCTACCAATCAGTGATCTTGGTGCTAAAGTTAAACACCGCTCTGCTGATTGGTCGCGGCCGCTGCCCGCGACCAATCACCGATTTGGGCGCCACATTTAAATAGCGGCCGCGACCAATAACCGATCTTGCCGCCACATTTAAACACTGCTGTGCTGATTGGTCGCGGACGCCAGCCGCGACCAATCAGCGAGATTGGCGCCAAATTTAAACAACGCTCTGCTGATTGGTCGAGGACGCCATTCGCGACCAATCAGCGAGATTGGCGCCAAATTTAAACAACGCTCTGCTGATTGGTCGCGGACTCCAGCCGCGACCAATCAGCGAGATTGGCGTCAAATTTAAACAGCGCTCTGCTGATTGGTCGCGGTTGCCAGCCGCGACCAATCAGCGAGATTGGCGCAAAATTTAAACAACGCCCTGCTGATTGGTCGCGGACGGCAGCCGGGACTAATCAGCGAGATTGGCGCCAAATTTAAACTACGCTCTGCTGATCGGTCGAGGACGCCATTCGCGACCAATTAGCGAGATTGGCGCCAAATTTAAACAGCGCTCTGCTGATTGGTCGCGGTTGCCAGCCGCGACCAATCAGCGAGATTGGCGCAAAATTTAAACAATGCCCTGCTGATTGGTCGCGGACGGCAGCCGGGACCAATCAGTGAGATTGGCGCCAAATTTAAACAACGCTCTGCTGATTGGTCGAGGACGCCATTCGCGACCAATCAGCGAGATTGGCACCAAATTTAAATAACGCTCTGCTGATTGGTCGCGGATGACAGACGACCGCGACCAATCAGCGAGATTGGCGCCAAATTTAAACAACGCTCTGCTGATTGGTTGCGGCTGCCAGCCGACCGCGACCAATCAGTGAGATTGGCGCCTAATTTAAACAGCGCTATGATCTCCCAACGGCAAGTGTGAACGGAGGACCGAGGAGCGGCGCCGCCGGTCAGGACGCTTCTGCTGCGAGCAGCCGCTCATCTCCCAGTTGGTCGCAGAGGAAGTTCCCGCACAGGCAGCGCCACTCCCCGGTCCTCACTAATAATACGCTGATTGGTTGCGGCCGCCGGCCCCGATCGCGACCAATCAGCATTATTGGCGCCAAATTTAAACCTCGCTCTGCTGATTAGTCGCAACCACCGGCCGTGACCAATCAGCGATATTGGCGCCAAATTTAAACACCGCTTCGCTGATTGGTCGCGGTTACCGGTCACAAATAACCAGCATTATTGGCGACAAATTTAAACACCGCTCTGCTGATTGGTCGCGGCCGTGACCAATCACCATTATTGGCGCCAAATTTAAATACCGCTCTGCTGATTGGTCGCGACCGCCGGCCGCAAAACAATCAGCATTATTGCCGCCAAATTTAAACCCCGCTCTGCTGATGGGTCGCGTTCGCTGGCCGCGACCAATCAGCAGTATTGGCGCCAAATTTAAACCTCGCTCTGCTGATTAGTCGCAACCACCGGCCGTGACCAATCAGCACAGCAGTGTTTAAATGTGGCGGCAAGATCGGTGATTGGTCGCGGGCAGCGGCCGCGACCAATCAGCAGAGCGGTGTTTAACTTTAGCGCCAAGATCACTGATCACAATCAGCGAATCGTATTGGTGAGGACCGGGGAGCGTCGCTGCCTGTGCGGATACTTCCGCTGCAAGAAGCCGGGACATGAGCGACTGCTCACAGCAGAAGTATCCCAACCCGCAGCGCCGCTCCCCGGTCCTCCCTTGACACGCTAGCCGCTGATGTCCCCACAGTATCCGCATGGTGTTACAAAGGTCCGGACATTTGTGTTAAAAATCGCTGATTGGTCGCTGGCGCTGGCCGCGACCAATCACCGATTTTGGCGCCAAATTTAAATATCGGCAGCGACCAATCACCGATTTTGGCGCCACATTTAAATAACGTCCGCGACCAATCAGTACAGCGGTGTTTAAATGTGGAGCCAAGATCGGTGATTGGTCGCGGCCGATATTTAAATTTGGCGCCCAAATCGGTGATTGGTCGCGGGCAGCGTCCGCGACCAATCAGCACAGTAGTGTTTAACTTTTGTGGCAAGATCAGTGATTGGTCGCGGGCCAAGACCGCAACCAATCACCGATTTGGGCGCAACATTTAAATAGCGTCCGCGACCAATCAGCACAGCGGTGTTTAAATGTGGCGCCAAGATTGGTGATTGGTCGCGGCCGATATTTAAATGTGGCGGCCAAATCGGTGATTGGTCGCGGGCAGCGCCTGCGACCAATCAGCGATTTTTAACACAAATGTCCGGACCTTTGTAACACCATGCGGATACTATGGGGACATCAGCGGCTAGGGTGTCAAGGGAGGACCGGGGAGCGGCGCTGCGGGTCGGGATACTTCTGCTGCGAGCGCCCGCTCATGTCCCGGGCTCTCGCAGCGGAAGTATCCGCACAGGCAGCGCCGCTGACATCCATGCGGCTAGGGTGTGAAGGGAGGACCGGGGAGCGGCGCTGACATCCAATTGGTCGCGGCCGCTATTTAAATGTGTCGCACAAATCGGTGATTGGTTGCGGTCTTGGCCCGCGACCAATCACTGATCTTGCCGCAAAAGTTAAACACTACTGTGCTGATTGGTCGCGGACGCTGCACGCGACAAATCACCGATTTGGGCGCCAAATTTAAATATCGGCCGCGACCAATCACCGATCTTGGCTCCACATTTAAACACTGCTGTGCTGATTGGTCGCGGACGCTATTTAAATGTGGCGCCCAAATCGGTGATTGGTCGCGGGCAGCGTCCGTGACCAATCAGCACAGTAGTGTTTAACTTTTGCGGCAAGATCAGTGATTGGTCGCGGGCCAAGACCGCGACCAATCACCGATTTGTGCGGTACATTTAAATAGCGGCCGTGACCAATTGGATGTCAGCGCCGCTCCCCGGTCCTCCCTTCACACCCTAGGCGCATGGATGTCAGCGGCGCTGTCTGTGCGGATACTTCCGCTGCGAGAGCCCGGGACATGAGCGGGCGCTCGCAGCAGACGTATCCCGACCCGCAGCGCCACTCCCCGGTCCTCCCTTCCGCATGGACGTCAGCGGCGCCGGCGGTCCTTCCGCTGCTACCGGCCGGGAGATGAGCACCTCGCGCCGCTCATCTCCCGACTGCATCTCCGTCCCGCAGATGGGTCCGGTGGTAGAGGTCCTTCTGCTGGTACCGGTGAGGAGATGAGCGCCTCGCGCCGGTCATCTCCCGGCTGCATCGCCGCTGAGCTCCGTCCCGCAGATGAGCCGCTAAAGGCCGCCATCTTTTTTCAGAAATCCCGTGGCGCTGATTGGCTGCTGCCGGACCAATGAGCGACGCGGGATTTCCAGGACAGACAGACAGAAAGACAGACAGATGGGATAAGATGATTATTTATATAGATGCAGCCCCCATACATAAAAAAAAATACTTACCGCTCCTCATTCCCCTGCTGCTACGGTCTCTGCAGCGTATCGCATCAGCTCCACTGCCTGACCCAGCGTGGCGCGGTGAAATGACATCATTTCTCCGTTGCGTCAGACGCAGAGGGGGAATGATGGGAGAGGGTCTGTCACATGACGCTCTCTCCTCCATTATTGCTTTCAACTGTATCGGCATCTGGGGGCGGCGCTGGCTGACCGGAAAGGGGGCTCTGTGCGTGGGAAGGGCCGGTGCATGAGCTGACACTGGGCCCCCCGGCTCACGGGCCCCATAGCAGTCGCGTGGTCTGCCGCCTTTGGCGGTACACCACTGGTTGTGATCAGTAAATAATATATGCAAAACTTTTGGTCGCTACTGTAGATAATAGATACTTTGCACTCGTTCTCCTCACCCGGATACTTTCTGACTTTTTCTGTGATTTCTTTGGAATTTTATTGGGAAATGATCTTTTCTCATCCGTATTGTGAAATTTGTGGTGAGAACTTTTTGTGTTTAGTGTTCGGCCTCATTGTCAGCGCTCCTTATTATGTGACGATGTTCCTGTGCTGTAACTGCTGACTTATTCCACAATTACTCCATTCCGTGACTCAAGGTTTGGATTACGTGAGACGATCTCTGGCTTCATGGAGCCAGATGATGATGACTAGTATGGCCACTGTAGGGTCCGATCCAGATTATCAGATATTCCGGGTTATCAGACACATAATCCATCTACTTATATGGAGACATCATCTGCCGTCCATGGTCCTCTTCTTCCGATGTCTCCACTTCTCAGTGACCTCCGCCATCCCCTCTCCATGTCATGGTGTGAGTGACGTCATTATAGCTCAGCCATGTAATGTCTGGGCGCAGGCGGGAATAGTTTTGCAAACCCTGTTAATTAGTGAAGAAGAAATATGCAGAAGGACAATGAGAATGTGAAGAGCAGGAAGACCTGTGCTGGACACTTACCTCCATATCAAAGAATTTCATATCAACTCTTTGTGGCCCCTTTTTGATTAGGGGGTCTGCTCTGGGGTCTCTATTAGTTTAAGGGGTTAAGAAAAATCTGTATTATTTTGGGGCTGTATTAATTTAAGGGATCTGGTCTGGGTCTGCTTTTTTCTTGGGATCCTGTCTGGGAGGTTTGCATTTTTTATGGGTTTGGTTTGAGGTCTGTATTTTCTAAGGATCTGGCCCGGGGTCTGTATTTTCTAAGGATCTGGTCCGGGTTCTGTATTTTTTAGGGTTCTGGGGTCTGTGTTTTCTAAGAATCTGGCCCGGGGTCTGTATTTTCTAAGGATCTAGTCCGGGTTCTGTATTTTTTAGGGTTCTGGGGTCTGTGTTTTCTAAGAATCTGGCCCGGGGTCTGTATTTTCTAAGGATCTGGTCCGGGGTCTGTATTTTTTAGGGTTCTGGGGTCTGTATTTTCTAAGGATCTCGTCCGAGGTCTGATTTTTCTAGAGCTCTGGTCTGGGGTCTGTATTTTTTTAGGGGTTTGGGTTTTCTAAGGGTGTGGGATCTGTAATTTCTAATAATCTGGTCTGGGGTGTGTTTTTCTAGGCATCTGGGGTCTGTATTTTTTGAGGATCTGGTCCGGGGTCTGTATTTTTTAGGGGTCTGTTGTCTGTGTTTTCTAAGGATCTGGTCTGCGATCTGTATCTTTAGGAGTATGGTCTGTGGTCTGTATTTTCTAGAGATCTGGTCCGGGGCCTGTATTTTTGGGGGGTCTGGGGTCTGTATTTTCTAGAGATCTGGTCCAGGGCCTGTATTTTTTGGGGGGGTCTGGGGTCTGTATTTTCTAAGGCTCTGGTCTGGGATCTGTATTTTTCCAGGGTTCTGAGATCTGTATTTTTAGGAGTATGGTCTGGGGTCTGTATCTGGAATATGTTTTTGGTAAACAGCTAAAATGCCAAAACTGTCACTGTCCAAATATTTTTGGACCTAACTGTATCTTCCGTACGGAAAACGCTCCTCCATTAGTGGACAGCCCGTTTATTTCTAAAGATGTAGGACTATACTTTGCATATGTTGCTATCCTATGTTCATTCTTAAATTTTGGCAAATATGTCATCCACTGAGCGTCTTATAGGCTATCCTGAGCAAACCCTCCTGTATGACGTCCATATCCCCTATTAGATCGGTATCCCGGAGGCTGTATGGCAGCAGAGTCCTGTGTTACTGAGCATTAGGGATCTCGGTGCGCCCCTATATGATACTCCATGTGTGGGACGTTCTCTGATAGTAACAATGCTTCTAGGATACAATTGTTTAGTCTCTTTACAAATTTCAGTCTCTGAAACAAACAACAATGTTTCATTCACTGACAGCGACCTGAGCTAATGTCCGAGCTGAAGGCCGGTGATCAGATCTCACCCCTCTCTATACTAGAAAAGATATGGAAAACACATGTATCACTGTAGGTCTATACTGCAGTGTAAGAAAAGTATCCCCATCATCCCCCCACTGCTGAGCATCCATCTCTCCACACCACCCATGAGTTCTGTAAAGAGATGGTCACGGGCCACGTGAAGGAAAAGTGCGTTTTATCTGACACGCTGATTACAGGCCAGGAAGCTCCCGGAGACCTGGACCAGGACGAGGTCAGTGAATGACTCCGGACCTGGATAAAATCCATCAGCCGATCTCCGCAGGGTCTGGTAAACCCATTAACATGTATCCGTCACCTCCGACATCTCGATGAATCAGCTCCAAAGTGAAAGCGTTTCCTCTGTATACACAACATAATCTGACAATTTATATGGATGCCATGATTGGAGCTCCGAGCAATTGTCAGGGGTTGAGGCCACTTGGAGTTTGAGCAATGTCAGTACATAATGTGTCGCCATTCATAGATCAGTCTAGAATCGGATGAGTTTTCCTGTCCCATTCTTCAAAAGTGGTGCCGGATCCTATAGTTATTAATATTCACTGGGAAAACGACTTCTAGAATGTGAGATCTACTTTTACATTTAGAAATAACTCCACTATTTGCCAAATGTATCTTTGTTGGTTCAAGAAGTCAGATTTTCAGGTCAAAAATCAAAGGCCAAAAATATATGTTTTTATTATTATTATTATTATTATGGGGAGCTGTCATTACTAATTTAGTATAGATTGTACCATTGGCGTCTCTGCCCCCTGCTAGGCAGAGACGCTGTTCCCCTCACCTCTCCGCTCCGTGCCCGGCAGCACGCGCTGCTTCCCAGGCACTGTGCTTAGGGCGCGCGCGCGCGCGCTCCCTCTCTCTTGAAGGGGCCGCACGCGCCGTCCTAAGGAGTCCCCGGCCAATTGCCAGAGGATCTCCCATATATAAGGCACCTCCTCCAAAATGGAGGTTCCCGAGCAAAGTTGTTTGCACTATATCTTCCTGTGCTTCAGCCCTCAGGTCCCGCTGCTAGCCTGACTTCTCGTCCTGCCTGCCAGTTACCTGCCTGTCACCTGCCTCGTCTGTCAGACCGTTCACCTGGGAGCGTCCACCAGTTACCTGCCTGTTACCTGCTGTCTCCGTCAGCCTGCTCACCTGGGAGCGCCCGCCAGTTACCTGTCAGGTATCCACCTCGTCTGTCTGCCCGCTCTCCTGGGAGCACCTGCTTGCTTTCTGCCAGCCTGCCTGGAGATCACTTGCCGTGACCTCCTGCCTGTCTACCCAGAGACTGTCCCCGTCACTTGCTGTGACCACCTGCCTGTCTACCCAGAGACTGTCCCCGTCACTTGCCGTGACCACCTGCCTGCTTACCCAGAGACTGTCCCCATCACTTGCTGTGGCTACCTGCTTGCCTTCCCTGGGAGTCACCCGATTCCTTACAAGGACTTCCCCCTTGTATTGCAGCTCAGAGGTTCCACCTCCCGGCCCGTTACAGTTTGCTCGGGCCATGGAACCCGGTGGCACCCAAGCTCCCTCACTCTCGGACCTATGCCATGAACTATCCCGTCAGAGGTCTCAACAGGAGTCCATCCTGAGTCACCTGCGTAGTGTTAACTCCCGCCTGGGCACACTGACTGCCTCATCGGGAGCTGCTTCCACTCGCACAACTACTACCCCGGCAGCGTCGCTGCCCATCAATACCATGGCATCCCTTCCCGGTCCCCACCTTTCCGCCCCTCCTCGTTTTGGTGGAGACCCCGGCCTGGCACGGGGCTTCATTAACCAGTGCACCCAGCACTTCGAACTTTTGGCACACCAGTTCACCACCGACCGGGCCAAGGTGGCCTTCATCATGTCCCATCTCACTGGGGAGGCACTGGCCTGGCTAAATCCTCTATGGGAGAGAGGAGACCCCCTGGTGTCCAACTTGCCAGCCTTTCTCACGGCTTTCCGGAAAGTCTTCGACGAACCAGGACGAAGGACCTCTTCTGCCTCCTCTCTGGTACGCCTAGACAAAAGTAAACCCTCTCCATCTCTGATGCTGTCAGTCTCTATCATCTGCGGGGAGAACCGTTACTTTGAACTAGCTCTTTGAACTTGATTCTGGAGCTGCCGGAAATCTCATTTCTCAATCCCTGGTAGAGAAATACCGCATTCCCACTAAACCTCTGGCTGAACCCTTATCTGTCGCCTCCGTGGATGGGGGCCTCTTACCGCAAACCATCCAACTCATCACTGAACCCATAACTCTGCAGGTGGGAATGCTTCACTCTGAGAGCATATTCTTCCATGTTCTACCTGAACTCTCTCACGCCCTTTTGTTAGGCCTATCTTGGCTCCAGAGACATGCACCCGTGCTGAATTGGCAGACCGGCGAAGTCCTACGCTGGGGGCAGGACTGCCATAAGACTTATTTCGTTCCTGTTCGTCCTGCTCGTCCCTCTCCTTCTCCAGCCAATGTACCCGGCCTACCGGTCCCTTATTGGTCTTATGCTGATGTTTTCAACAAGAAAGAAGCTGAGACATTACCCCCTCATAGACCATATGATTGCCCAATCGACCTGGTACCCGGCGCTACTCCACCCCGTGGGCGTATTTACCCGTTGTCCGCTGCCGAGACCCGGGCCATGTCTGAATATATCGAGGAAAATCTGGCCCGTTGATTTATCCGGAAATCTACCTCCCCGGCGGGAGCAGGCTTCTTCTTCGCTAAAAAAAAGGATGGTTCACTCCGTCCCTGTATTGACTATAGAGGTCTTAACCGGATCACGGTGAAGAATAAATACCCCCTTCCGCTCATTCCTGAATTATTTGACCGTCTGAGGGGTGCCAGAATCTTCATCAAGCTGGATCTCCATGGGGCGTATAACGTGGTCCGTATCCGTCGGGGGGATGAATGGAAGACAGCATTCAACACCCGGGATGGCCACTATGAATACCTCGTAATGCCCTTCGGCCTCTGTAATGCTCCCGCCGTCTTTCAAGAGTTGGTCAATGACATCTTCCGTGACCTTCTCTACTCCTGCGTGGTGGTGTACCTGGACGACATCTTGATCTTCTCTCCGGATCTTCCCACACACCGGAGGGACGTTTGTCAAGTCCTGCTCAGGCTCAGGCAAAACCACCTCTACGCAAAATTTGAGAAGTGCCTCTTTGAGCAGACCTCGCTTCCATTTCTGGGCTACGTCATCTCCCAGACCGGCCTACGAATGGATCCTGAGAAACTTTCTGCCATCCTGAAGTGGCCTCGACCGAAGGGGTTGAAGGCTATTCAGCGGTTCCTGGGCTTCGCCAACTACTACCGCCTCTTCATTCCGCACTTCTCTTCCTGGACTGCCCCTATCTCCGCGCTCACCCGTAAGGGCGCTAGTCCCAAAGAATGGCCGCCCGAGGCAGAGGAGGCCTTCCTTTCTTTGAAACAAGCTTTCTCCTCCGCTTCTGTGCTGCACCGTCCGGACTGCAACAAACAATTCTTCTTAGAAGTAGATGCTTCCTCCTCCGGAGCCGGAGCGGTACTCACCCAAAAGTCGTCATCCGGGAGAATGGTAACCTGCGGCTTCTTCTCCAAACTCTTCTCCTCGTCTGAGCGCAATTATTCTATAGGAGACCGAGAATTGTTAGCCGTTAAGTTGGCACTGGAGGAGTGGCGTTACTTGCTCGAGGGGGCTCTTCATCCGGTAATAATTTATACGGACCACAAAAACTTGGCTTACCTCCAGAGTGCCCAAAGATTTAACCCGCGCCAGGCCCGGTGGTCCTTGTTCTTCACCCGCTTTGATTTCATTCTTCATTTCCGCCCGGCAGACAAAAATATCAAAGCCGATGCCTTGTCCCGATCCTTTCTGTCCTCCGATCTTGAGGAGGAGCCAAAGCACATCATCGACCCCGCCAAGGTAATTCTGGTGGCCCCCGTGGATCTGAATCGTCTTCCACCCGGTAAGACGTTCGTGACAGTACCTGATCGTGAGAAGGTTCTGCTCTGGGGTCATTCGTCTAAGCTAGCTGGCCATGCTGGCCAAAAGAAGACCCTCCAGCTTATTACCCGGCATTACTGGTGGCCTACCCTGCGCAAGGAGGTAATAGACTTTGTCTCGGCCTGTGCGTCCTGCGCTCGCAACAAGGTTCCTAGACATCTGCCAGCCGGCCGCCTTCTGCCTCTTCCCGTACCTGCTGCCCCGTGGCAGCATATAGCCATGGACTTTATAACGGATCTCCCTGTCTCTGCTGGTTGTATGGTCACTTGGGTGGTCGCTGACCGCTTCTCTAAGATGGCTCACTTCATTCCCCTGCCGGGTCTTCCGTCTGCATCTGAGTTGGCTAAGGACTTTATTCATCATATTTTCCGTCTCCATGGTCTTCCTCTCCACATCGTGTCCGATTGAGGGGTCCAGGTCACCTCTCGCTTCTGGAGAGCCACGTGTAAACTGCTGGGGGTCACCTTGGACTTCTCTTCTGCTTATCACCCACAGTCCAATGGTCAACTAGAGCGGATCAACCAAATTTTAACCAGTTACCTCCGGAACTTTGTTAATGCCCACCATTCCGACTGGGTGGATCTTTTACCGTGGGCCGAATTCTCCTATAATAATCACGAGAGTGAATCCTCTTCCAAATCCCCGTTTTTTACAGTCTACGGTCAAAATCCCCGGATCCCATTTCCCGTCTCCTCCTCCATGGACAACCCGGCCGCGGAGTCTCTTGTTAGCAAATTCTCCTCCATTTGGGAGAGTACCAGATCCGCACTTCTTCAGTCCTCCGAGCGGATGAAGAAACAGGCTGACAAGAGACGTCTGGATCCGCCCCAATTCCGTCCTGGAGATAAAGTCTGGCTCTCGTCCAAATATGTCCGGCTCAAGATTCCTTCCTACAAGTTAGGGCCCCGGTTCATCGGCCCACTGGAAGTTATCAAGCAAATCAACCCGGTGGCCTATAAATTGAAACTCCCGGCCAACTTGCGGATCCCCAACTCCTTCCATGTATCTCTCCTCAAACCCGTGGTACTTAACTCTTTTTCCAAGTCTACAGGTACGCCTCCTGCTCCGGTTTCCGCTGAAGACGAGTTTGAGGTAGAGAGCATTCTGGCCATCAAGAGGGTAAGAGGAAAGACCTTTTTTCTAGTGGATTGGAAGGGGTTTGGTCCTGAGGAGAGAACATGGGAGCCCCGGGAGAACATCCATGCCCCTCTCATCCTTGATAAATTTCTCTCTGGCCTAAGAAAGGGGGGGCCTAAAGGGGGGGGTACTGTAGCATCGGAGTCTCTGCCCCCTGCTAGGCAGAGATGCCGTTCCCCTCACCTCTCTACTCCGTGCTCGGCGTCCTCCTCCCGCGCTGCTGGCAGCGTGCGCTGCTTCCCAGGCACTGTGCTTAGGGTGCGCGCGCGCGCTCCCTCTCTCTTAAAGGGGCCGCGCGCGCCGTCCTAAGGAGTCCCCGGTCAATTGCCGGAGGATCTCCCATATATAAGGCACCTCCTCCAAAATGGAGTTGCCCGAGCAAAGTTGTTTGCACTGTGTCTTCCTGTGCTTCAGCTCTCAGGTCCCGCTGCTAGCCTGACTTCTCGTCCTGCCTGCCAGCCTGTTATCCGCCAGTTACCTGCCTGTCACCTGCCTCGTCTGTCAGACCGCTCACCTGGGAGCGTCCACCAGTTACCTGCCTATCACCTGCCTCGTCTGTCAGACCGCTCACCTGGGAGCGTCCACCAGTTACCTGCCTGTTACCTGCTGTCTCCTTCAGCCCGCTCACCTGGGAGCGCCCGCCAGCTTTCTGCCAGCCTGCCTGGAGATCCTGCCGTCACTTGCCGTGACCTCCTGCCTGTCTACCCAGAGACTGTCCCCGTCACTTGCCGTGACCACCTGCCTGTCTACCCAGAGACTGTCCCCGTCACTTGCCGTGACCACCTGCCTGTCTACCCAGAGACTGTCCCCGTCACTTGCCGTGACCACCTGCCTGCTTACCCAGAGACTGTCCCCGTCTCTTGCTGTGGCTACCTGCTTGCCTTCCCTGGGAGTCACCAGCTTCCTTACAAGGACTTCCCCCTTGTATTGCAGCTCAGAGGTTCCACCTCCCGGCCCCGTTACATAGATAAAGACAACAAAACTGAAAACCCCAAAATTCACATGAAGCATCTCAAGAAGTTTTAAAATGTGTCGAAGGCCAGAGAGTCAAATGTAGAGTCCTACAATGTATGAGATCTGAATGAGACAAGTATTGAGTGTTACAATGTATCTGAAGGCAGAGAGACAATTGTAAATTGTTAAAATATATCAGAGGCCAATGAGGCAAGTATAGAGTGCTACAATGTATCAGGGTCAATGAGGCAAGTATAGTATTACAATGTATCAGAGGCCAGTAAGATAAGTGTTGAGTGTTACAATGTATCTGATGGCAGTGAGACAAATGTAGAGTATTACAATGTATCAGAGGCCAAAGAGACAAGTATAGAGTGCTACAATGTATGAGATTTCAATGAGACAAGTGTAAAATGTTACAATGTATCATATGCCAATGAGCCAAGTGTAGAGTGTTACAATTTATCTGATGGCAGATAGGAAATTGTAAATTGTTACAATATATCAGAAGCCAATGCGACAAGTGTAGTGTGTTACAATGTATCATAGGCCAATGAGGCAATTATAGTTGTCATGGGGGTACCGCTACAAAGAGGGGCCGGAACACTACAGCGTCTGGTTTCACAAACTCCTGCACTGGTTAGAAGTACTTCTCCATCTTATTAAACAGAGCAGTTTTTTTCCCCTTGCTGGCAGTGCAAGGGTTAATCTGTTGAAGCTCCTGAAGCTTTCCTACTTGCATTGTCTCAGCTGTTCAATGTTGGCCACTGCCCTCTGCCATATATGCTCGCCTCTGGCAATTAGGGATTGCCAGTGTCAGTTCTTGCTGCCTGGTTCTGGAGTTGGAGCTGTTCTTTGGGTTGGAGATGGCGTTTGGAGATTTGTTCATGAGATTGTTGCCTGGAGTTTTGTTTGTGTGCACATTCTCATCCTCTCCTATTTGGTTTCTCCTTCCTTTAACTCGCCTGTGTTCCACTCTGCTGTTTGGTGATTGTATTTCGTATGATAGTTATTTTCATTTATCCCTGTCCGTCTTTCCATGTTTGTCTGGTTAGTGTTTGCCTATACACTTCGGCTTCCCACCTCCCTGGATGGGGGAGGGGACAGATAAGGGTTGTTATAAGAGCATAGCAAGGCACATGAGCCCGGCATCTCCACCTTCAGGAATAATCCGGGGGACAGGGATAGACTAGTGCCTCGCTAGTTCTAGGGACCTGGTTAGGGCCCAAAGTCCCAAGGAACTGAGTGACATTAACACTGGCTCAAACTTTTTTTGATCCATTATGGATCATGGTGGCTGGTCTGGCAGGGCAAATGCAGCAACTCAGCCTGGAGATGGTACACTTAACCATCATTGTTTTGCAGCACCCAAACACCTCAGGTTTAGGGCCTGCAGCTCTTGAGCAACCACTGGTGGAGCCTAAGATTGCTCTACTGGATAGGTTTTCTGGTGGTCGGGATAAGTTCATTGTTTTCAGGGAGGCTTGTAAACTCTATTTTAAATTACGTCCTCACTCCTCAGGTCTCGAGGAGAAACAGGTGGGGATTGTAATCTCTCTCCTCCAGGGTGACCCCCAAGCCTGGGCATTTTCTCTCCCGGCCGACTCTCAGTCACTTCGGACGTTTGAGGAATTTTTTCTGGCTCTGGGTCACATATACGACTACCCCAACAGCATCTCGCTGGTCGAATGTAAACTATGTCAGCTTCAGCAGGGAGACCGGCCAGCAGAGGACTATTGCTCCGAGTTCCATAGGTGGATCCTAAGAGGAATGACCCTGTGCTCCGTAGTCAGTTCTGTCAGGGGCTTTCTGTGAGGATAAAGGATGCCTTTGCCCAGGGCCAGCGCCAGCACCCGGCGCACTCAGGCAAGTGCCGGGGCCCTGAGCCGTCGGGCACCCCGCTGTGCTATGGGACCTGTGAGTGGAGGAGAGTGGTGTCAGCGCCCGCTCCCCCCCACTTGCTCAGGGTCCCAGCAGCTGGCGAAACAACACTTACCCCTCTCCGTGCCTCCGCAGCAGCTCCGGTCTCTTCCGCGTCCTCTGACTGTGACGTCTCAGGTCAGAGGGCCCGCTGACGTCTTTACACCGCGCTCTCTCCTGAGCCGTCACAGCGCAGAGCGGGAAGACGCCGGCGACGCTGGAGTCCGGAGCAGCGGCAGCAGGTGAGGAGAGGTGAGTATTTGATTTTTTTTTAATGTATGGAGGCGTGGGGCATTATGGGGGGGGGGAGAACAGCCTGCATGGGGCATTATTGGGGGGGGCGAACAGCCTGCATGGGGCATTATGGGGGGGGCGAACAGCCTGCATGGGGCATTATAAGGGAGGGAGGGAGTGACATCCTGCATGGGGCATTATAAGGGAGGGGGGTGAAGTCCTGCTTGGGGCATTATAAGGAGGGGAGTGACATCCTGCATGGGGCATTATAAGGGAGGGGGGGTGAAGTCCTGCATGGGGCATTATAAGGGGGGGAGTGACATCCTGCACGGGGCATCATAAGGGAGGGGGGGAGAGTGACATACTGCATGGGGCATTATAAGGGGGGCAGTGACATCTTGCATGTGGCATTATAAGGGAGGGGGGGTGACATCCTGCATGGGGCATTATAAGGGGGGAGTGACATCCTGCATGGGGCATTATAAGGAAGGGGTGGAGAGGTGACATCCTGCATGGGGCATTAAAAGGGGGGGAAGTGACATCCTGCATGGGGCATTATATGGGGGGGAGTGACATCCTGCATGGGGCATTATAAGGGGGGGTGACATAATGCATGGGGCATTATAAGGGGGTGACATCCTGCATGGGGCATTATAAGGGGGGTGACATCCTGTATGGGGCATTATATGGGGGGAACAGCCTGCATGAGGCATTATGTGGGGGGAACAGCCTGCATGGAGCATTATGTGGGGGGAAAGCCTGCATGGGGCACTATATGGGGGCCAGTATCCTGTATGGAGCATTATAAGGGGGCCAGTATCCTGTATGGAGCGTTATATGGGGACCAGTATCCTGTATGGAGCATTATAAGGGGGCCAGTATCCTGTTTGGAGCGTTATATGGGGGCCAGTATCCTGTATGGAGCGTTATATGGGGGCCAGTATCCTGTATGGAGCGTTATATGGGGGCCAGTATCCTGCATGGAGCGTTATATGGGGGCCAGTATCCTGTATGGAGCATTATATGGGGGCCAGTATTCTGTATGGAGCGTTATATGGGGGCCAGTATCCTGTATGGAGCATTATAAGGGGGCCAGTATCCTGTATGGAGCGTTATATGGGGGCCTGTATCCTGTATGGAGCGTTATATGGGGGACAGTATCATGTATGGAGAATTATATAGGGGCCAGTATTCTGTATGGAGCGTTATATGGGGGCCAGTATCATGTATGGAGCGGTATATAGGGGCCAGTATTCTGTATGGAGCATTATATGGGGGCCAGTATCCTGTATGGAGCATTATAAGGGGGCCAGTATCCTGTTTGGAGCGTTATATGGGGGCCTGTATCCTGTATGGAGCATTATATGTGGGCCAGTATCATGTATGGAGCGTTATATAGGGGCCAGTATTCTGTATGGAGCGTTATATGGGGCCAGTATCCTGTATGGAGCGTTATATGGGGGCCAGTATCCTGTATGGAGCGTTATATGGGGGCCAGTATCCTGTATGGAGCATTATATGGGGGCCAGTATTCTGTATGGAGCGTTATATGGGGGCCAGTATTCTGTATGAAGCGTTATATGGGGGCCAGTTTCCTGTATGGAGCATTATATGGGGGCCAGTATTCTGTATGGAGCGTTATATGGGGGCCAGTATCCTGTATGGAGCGTTATATGGGGGCCAGTATTCCGTATGGAGCCTTAAATGGGGGCCAGTATTCCGTATGGGGCCTTATATGGTGGCCAGTATTCCGTATGGGGCCTTATATGGGGGCCAGTATTCTGTATGGAGCGTTATATGGGGGCCAGTATCCTGTATGGGGCCTTATATGGTGGCCAGTATTCCGTATGGGGCCTTATATGGGGGCCAGTATTCTGTATGGAGCGTTATATGGGGGCCAGTATCCTGTATGGAGCGTTATATGGGGGCCAGTATCCTGTATGGAGCGTTATATGGGGGCCAGTATCCTGTATGGAGCATTATATGGGGGCCAGTATTCTGTATGGAGCATTATATGGGGGCCAGTATTCTGTATGAAGCGTTATATGGGGGCCAGTTTCCTGTATGGAGCATTATATGGGGGCCAGTATTCTGTATGGAGCGTTATATGGGGGCCAGTATCCTGTATGGAGCGTTATATGGGGGCCAGTATTCCGTATGGAGCCTTATATGGGGGCCAGTATTCCGTATGGGGCCTTATATGGTGGCCAGTATTCCATATGGGGCCTTATATGGGGGCCAGTATTCTGTATGGAGCGTTATATGGGGGCCAGTATCCTGTATGGGGCCTTATATGGTGGCCAGTATTCCGTATGGGGCCCTATATGGGGGCCAGTATTCTGTATGGAGCGTTATATGGGGGCCAGTATCCTGTATGGAGCGTTATATGGGGGCCAGTATTCCGTACGGGGCCTTATATGGTGGCCAGTATTCCGTATGGGGCCTTATACGGGGGCCAGTATTCCGTATGGGGCCTTATATGGGGGCCAGTATTCCGTATGGAGCCTTATATGGGGGCCAGTATACTGTGTGGAGCGATTCGCCGGTTTCTGAGCTATTGTGGAATTTACAGTAGATATCGGTCATGTAATGTAAGAAGTGAAATCTTTGGCCTTGTACTATATATATATATTTCTCTGCGGTATCTGTGCATCATGAATCGTGGTATGTGTTAAAGGGGCCACTGAGACTCTTTCGCCCGGGGCCCACAAAAACCTGGAGCCGGCCCTGCCTTTGCCCTGTAAGAGACCCTGGTTTCCTTGGAGGCGGCCATATCTCTGGCTATCCGTGTGGATCACCGTCTTTGCCAGAGACATAATAAGACACCTAATTTTCGGGGGCTCAGGGTCAAGGGAACCTAGGGCTGAGTCAACTGAGGAACCCATGCAGTTGTGGCGGGGACTCGTTTCATTGGTCCTCCTGCAGTACGGCATAAAGGGGGAGTGTGTTTTTTCTGTGATGGGAAGGGTGATTTTGTGGGTACTTGTCCATCCATCCATAACCGCAAACAGCCGACGGAAAACTAAGGAGTCCGGGTTGCGGGAGGTTAGCAACCCGGGTGTACGTATTTCCTCTGTGGGTAGGTCAGAATTTTTTTTACCGCCTAAGAACCATTTTGACAAACGTAAGGTGTTTTTTCATCCTTTTTGGACAGTGGGGCGGGGTTTAATCTGATCGATCTGAGGGATACATCTGATGGATACTTCTGTAGATAGGGGCCAGAATTAATCGATTGTTATATGCTAGAGGTCTTGCCCTCTCCTGTGGTTCTTGGACTACCTTGACTTATACTGCACAATCTCATAGTGGACTGGCAGACTCGGGAGGTGGTAAGTAGTGTTGAGCCACCCCCGTAGTGTTCGGGTTCGGTTCGGTTCGTCGAACACCGGGATGTTCGAGGAACTGTTCGTCGAACACCTTAGAACACCGTCGAACACTGTTAAAACCAATGGCAGGCAAACAAAAACACATAGAAACACATAGAAAACACCTTCAAAGGTGTCCAAAAGCTGACAAACTGCTCAGAAGACGCTTTCTTTAAAAAAGCCGGCCGGCAATTCAGCAGCGGCATACACCGGTACCCGACAATTTAGACAAGAAGGAATAGAGCCTCACACATAGATTAGATAGATAGAAACATGTCAGTCACATATATATGAAGTACAGTGACAGTGTTGGTTACTGTACTTGTCATTTAGTGTAAAGGATTTATTAAAAAAAATAATAGTGTTTTCATGCACCGTCTCTTTAAAAAAGCCGGCCGGCAATTCAGCATCTGTACCCGACAATTTATAACAGACAGAATAGAGCTTCACACATAGATTAGATAGATAGAAACATGTCAGTCACATATATATGAAGTACAGTGATAGTGTTGGTTACTGTACTTGTCATTTAGTATTAAAATAAAGGATTTATTATTAAAAAAAATTGGCGTGGGGTTCCCCTTAATTTTAGTCTCTAGCGGAGGTTAAGCAGACAGCTGGGGCAGATGTTTGAAGCCTGGGAAGGGGGTAATACCCACGGAGCTTCCCAGGCTACTAATATGAGCCCCCAGCTGAATACATAGCCTTTACTAGCTATTAAAATGGGGGACCCCCCCCAAAAAATGACGTGGGGTCCCCCCTAATTTAATAGCTAGCAAAGGCTAGGCAGACAGCTGGGGGCTGATATTAATAGCCCAGGAAGGGAGCCATGAATATTGGCCCCCTCCCAGGCTAGAAACACCAGCCGTCAGCCGCCCCAGAAATGGCGCATCCATAGGATGCGCCAATTCTGGCACTTAGCCTCGCTCTTCCACGCTGCCCTGGCGCGGTGGCAGTGGGGTAATAGGGCTGGGGTTGATGTCAGCTTATAATGCCAGCTGACATCAAGCCCAGGTTAGTAATGGAGAGGCGTCTATAAGACACCCCCATTACTAACCCCATAGTCAAAGTTAAAAGAAAACACAAACACCCAGAATAAAGTCCTTTAATTGAAATAAAGACACAATTCTTTATTGTTCTAAATTAAACCATACTTACCATCACGCCCATTCCAGCTGAAGCCAACGATCTCCTGCAATAAAAGAAAAATAATAAAGCAACATCATCCTTACCTTTCCATGGTTTCCAGGACCGTTCCAGCTCTGCTACATCGAGATGACAGGCTGGACCGCAGCAGAACGCTGCCATCCAGCCTGTCATCCCGCAGACACTGAGAAGCGCAGGCATGCTTGTTCTCCTCAGTGTCTGGCTGTGACGGCATAAAGATGAGACGAGTTCATGTCCAATGAACTCGGCGCACCTCATGCACGTCACTGACAGCGTGGGAGAATTCTCCTGCACTCAGCACTTCAGCGTGAGAATTCTCCCACGCTGTCAGTGAAGTGCATGAGGTGAGCTCATTCATGTCCAATGAACTCAGCTGACCTCATGTACGTCACTGACAGCGTGGGAGAATTCTCACGCTGAAGTGCTGAGTGCAGGAGAATTCTCCCACGCTGTCAGTGACGTGCATAAGGTGCGCCGAGTTCATTGGACATGAACTCGTCTCATCTTTATGCCGTCACAGCCAGACACTGCAGAGCGCAAGCATGCCTGCTCTTCTCAGTGTCTGCGGGATGACAGGCTGGATGGCAGCGTTCTGCTGCGGTCCAGCCTGTCATCTCGATGTAGCAGAGCTGAAGCTGTCGTGGGAACCATGGAAAGGTAAGGATGATGTTGCTTTATTATTTTTCTTTTATTGCAGGAGATCGTTGGCTTCAGCTGGAATGGGCGTGATGGTAAGTATGGTTTAATTTAGAACAATAAAGAATTGTGTGTTTATTTCAATTAAAGGACTTTATTCTGGGTGTTTGTGTTTTTTTTAACTTTGACTATGGGGTTAGTAATGGGGGTGTCTTATAGACGCCTCTCCATTACTAACCTGGGCTTGATGTCAGCTGGCATTATAAGCTGACATCAACCCCAACCCTATTACCCCCTGCCAGCGCACCAGGGCAGCGTGGAAGAGCGAGGCTAAGTGCCAGAATTGGCGCATCCTATGAATGCGCCATTTCTGGGGCGGCTGACGGCTGGTGTTTCTAGCCTGGGAGGGGGCCAATATTCATGGCTCCCTTCCTGGGCTATTAATATCAGCCCCCAGCTGTCTGCCTAGCCTTTGCTAGCTATTAAATTAGGGGGGACCCCACGTCATTTTTTTGGGGGGGTCCCCCATTTTAATAGCTAGTAAAGGCTATGTATTCAGCTGGGGGCTGATATTAGTAGCCTGGGAAGCTCCGTGGGTATTACCCCCTTCCCAGGCTTCAAACATCTGCCCCAGCTGTCTGCTTAACCTCCGCTAGAGCCTAAAATTAAGGGGAACCCCACGCCAATTTTTTTAATAATAAATCCTTTATTTTAATACTAAATGACAAGTACAGTAACCAACACTATCACTGTACTTCATATATATGTGACTGACATGTTTCTATCTATCTAATCTATGTGTGAAGCTCTATTCTGTCTGTTATAAATTGTCGGGTACCGCTGCTGAATTGCCGGCCGGCTTTCTTAAAGAGACGGTGCACGAAAACACTAATATTTTTTTTAATAAATCCTTTACACTAAATGACAAGTACAGTAAGCAACACTATCACTGTACTTCATATATATGTGACTGACATGTTTCTATCTATCTAATCTATGTGTGATTCTCTATTCCTTCTATTCTAAATTGTCGGGTACCGCTGCTGAATTGCCGGCCGGCTTTTTTAAAGAGACGGTGCATGAAAACACTATTATTTTTTTTGATAAATCCTTTACGCTAAATGACAAGTACAGTAAGCAGCACTTTCACTGTACTTCGTATATATGTGGCTGACATGTTTATATCTATCTAATCTATGTGTGAAGCTCTATTCTTTCGGTTCTAAATTGTCGGGTACCGGTGTATGCCGCTGCTGAATTGCCGGCTTTTCATGTTTCACTGTTGGCACTGTTCCCATCGATTTGGACAATCACTGTAATGCCACAACCACCATGGCTGTGGCATTACAGTGAGTGGCAGACAATCCCTGCATGATTGGTGCTCTAAATAGCGCCAGACATGCAGGACACGCTTTTGGTGCACGAACAGTTATCGAACATAACCTCGAACAGCCGAATTTTTTGCAAATCGTTCGGGTTCGTCAAACAACTCGAACACCGCCCAAAACAGCTCGAATTTGAGATTGGCGAACAGTTCTAGTCGAACACCGCTCATCTCTAGTGGTAAGGTGGAGCGAGTATTGTCAAGGACACTGCTTGGGCACCCGGTTAGCCAGGGTGGATACCCAGTTTCTGGTGGAATATCTGTCTGACTTCGGGGATGTGTATTCGGAACAGGAGTATCATCAACCTTATGATTGCGTTGTTAATCTTATTGCTGGGGCCAAGCTGCCTAAGAGCAGATTATATAATATCTCTGGTCCAGAGAGGCAGGCCATGAAGGACTATATCGCCAAAAGTCTGACAAAGGGTCATATCAGACCTTCCTCATCTCCCGTTGCAGCAGGATTTCTTTTTGGCAAGAAAAAAGATCGGGGGTTACGCCCCTGCCTATATTTTAACTAAATCAAATCACACTTCAGGATCCATATCCACTCCCTCTCATTCTCTTTAACAAGATCATGGGGGGAAAAATGGTTTTCTAAACTGGACTTCAGGGGGGCATATAATCTATCCGTATAAGGGCGGGGCATGAGTGGAACACAGCCTTCAATACACCTGAGGGTCACTATGAAAACCTTGTGATGCCATTTGAGTTGACTAATGCTTCTGCCGTCTTTCAACACTTTGTAAATTACAATTTTAGTCACCTGGCAGGTAGATTTTTTGGTGATTTATCTTGATGACATATTGATTTATTCACCTGACCTTGAGTCATATCAGGTACATGTCAGGCAGGTCTTACAGATACTCAGAGACAATAAATTATTTCTCAAACCAGAGAAATGCATGTTCGCGGTTCAGGAGATCCCTTTTCTGGGTTATTACTTATCGTCCATCAGTTTTCGCATGGATCCGGTGAAAGTCCAGGCGGTACCGGATTGGGATCATCCTGAAGACTTAAAAGCGGTACAAAGGTTTTTAGGTTTCGCCAATTACTACCGTAAATTCATCAAGAAGTTTCGGTAGTTGGCAAACCTCTGACGGATATGACCAGAAAAGGGATGGACTTTTCCAAATGGTCTCGTCCGGCCAGTGAGACATTTGATACTTTAACCCCTTTACCCCCGAGGGTGGTTTGCACGTAAATGACCGGGCCAATTTTTACAATTCTGACCACTGTCACTTTATGAGGTAATTACTCTGGAACGCTTCAACGGATCCCCCTGATTCTGAGACTGTTTTTTCGTGACATAATGTACTTCATGACAGTGGTAAAATTTCTTCGATATGACTTGTGTTCATTTGTGAAAAATCGGAAATTTGGCAAAAATTTCGCAATTTTCAAACTTTGAATTTTTATGCCCTTAAATCAGAGAGATATGTCACACAAAATAGTTAATAAATAACATTTCCCACATGTCTACTTTACATCAGCACAATTTTGGAACCAAATTTTTTTTTTGTTAGGGAGCTATAAGGGTTAAAAGTTGACCAGCGATTTCTCATTTTTCCAACAAAATTTACAAAACCAATATTTTAGGGACCACATCACATTGAAGTGACTTTGAGGGGCCTTTATGACAGAAAATACCTTAAAGTGACACCATTCTAAAAACTGCACCCCTCAAGGTGCCCAAACCATATTCAAGAAGTTTATTAACCATTCAGGTGCTTCACAGGAATTTTTGGAATGTGGAAGAAAGCAATGAACATTTAACTTTTTTTTCACAAAAATCTTACTTTAGACCCAAATTTTTTTATTTTCGCAGGGGTAACAGGAAAATATAGAGCACAAAATTTGTTGTGCAATTTCTCCTGAGCACACAGATACCCCATATGTGGGGGAAAACCACTGTTTGGGCGCACTGCAGGGTTCGGAAGGGAAGGAGCAACATTTCACTTTTTGAATGTAAAATTTGCTTGAATAATTAGCGGCGCCATGTTGCATTTGGGGAGCCCCTAATGTGTCTAAACAGTGGAAACCCTCCACAAGTGACCCCAATTTGGAAACTATACCCCTCATGGAACTTATGTAGATGTGTGGTGAGCACCTTGAACCCCCAGGTGCTTCACAGAAGTTTATAACATTGAGCCGTAAAAATAAAATTTTCACATTTTTACCACAAAAATGTTTTTCAGCCCCCAATTTTGCATTTTCACAAGGGTAACAGAAGAAATTTCCCCATACCATTTGTTGTGCTATTTCTCCTGAGTAAGCTGATACCCCATATGTGGGGGAAAACTAGAAACCCCCTTGGAATCTAGACCCCCTCAAGGAAATTCTCTAGATATGTGGTGAGCACCCTGAACCGCAAGGTGCTTCACAGAAGTTAAAAAAAAAAAAAAAACTCTAACTTTTTCCACAAAAATGATCTTCTAGCCCCAATTTTTTTATTTTCACAAGGGTAAGAGGAGAAAATGGACCAAAAAAACTGTTGTGCAATTTCTCCTGAGTACGTCGATACCCCATATGTGGGGAAAAAACACTGTTTGGGCGCACGGCAGAGTTCAGAAGGGAAGGAGCACTGTGTGACTTTTTGAATGCAGAATTGGCTGGAATTGAGAGTGGACGCACCTGATGCACCTAAACAGTTTTGGAAACTAGATCCTTCAAGGATTTTATCAAGGGGTATAGTGAACATTTTGAACCCAGAGGTACGACACAAAATTTGATAACATTAGTTCATCATATTAGTCTTGAGCACAAGTAGGGTATTCAGGTATGCACCATGTATCGCGGGTGCTCGAGTGACATGCTTGAGTCCCAGCCCTGAATGTTTCACGGTTGTTAGACACCCCAAAAAAACATGTGAGGATCACTCATGCATGGCAGGCAATCCCCCTTAGTGTTTTTTTTGACTGTATAACAGCCGTGAAATATATGGGGTGGAGACTCGAGCATGTCATTCGAGCACCCGTGATACTTGGTGCATACCCGAACACCCGATGCAAACTCAAGTTGCGAGCACTTGCGTTCAACACTAGTCGCCATATCGTCCTGAAGAGAGAATGTGGGTACCAGCATCTGACGTTCATGTGATCAGGTTGATCCTGTCTTTTCACGCAACACACCCAGATAAACCCATCCCTGAGGTTCCGGAGGTCCCTCTTAGAAGGGTGGGTCCTGTGACCGGTTTACCGCAACAGAGGGGGTCCGGAAGACCGTGGCGTCTACTTTCACGAACTACTACACTGGTTAGAAGTACTTCACCATCGTATTAAACTGGAGTTTTTTCCTTGCTAGCAGAGCAAGGGTTAATCTGTTCAGTTGAAGCTTCCAGAGATTTCCTATCTGGATTGTCTCAGCTGTTCAGTGTTGGCCACTCCTCTCTGCTATATATGCTGCCTCTGGCACTTAAGAATTGCCAGTGTTAGTTCTTACTGCCTGGTTTGGAGTTGAAGCTGTAGTTCATGGTTGGAGTTGGCGTTTTTCCAGATTTGTTCAGGAGATTGTTTCCTGGAGTTTTGTTTGTGTGCACATCCTCATTGTCTCCTATTTGGTTTCTCCTTCCTTTAACTCACCTGTGTTCCACTCTGTTGTTTGGTGTGTGACTTTTGTATGATAGTTATTTTCATTTATCCCTGTCCATCTTCCCTTGTTTGTCTGGTTAGTGTGTTCCTATACACGTCCCACCTGGGTGGGGGAGGGGACAGATAAATGTTGTTCTAGGTGCGTAGCAAGACACATGAACACGGCTTCTCCACCTTCTGAAGTAAGCCGGTGGACAGGGTTAGACTTGGGTGCCCCTAGTTCTAGGGAACTGGTTTGTGCCAACAGTCCCAAGGCACTGCATGACAGTAGTGTTACAATATATCAGGGGCCAGAAAGACAAGTGTCCAGTGGTACAATGCATCTGATGGTAGTAAGACAAATGTATAGTATTACAAGGTATGGTATGGCAGAGAGGCAAGTGCAGAGTGTTACAAAGTATCGGAGGCCAATGAGCCAAGTGTAGAAAGTTACAATGTATCAGAAGCAAGTGAGACAGGTGTAGAGTGTTGCAATGTATCTGATGGCATTGAGATAAGTGTAGAGTGTTACAATATAACCGCAGCGTTTATCTCCTCCATCCATTGGCTGCACAATACGGTGCTCCAAGTTCCGAGTGCCCATTGTTTCCACTAGTACATCCTTACAATAGCTGAGATTATGAGGGGAAATAATTACACAATGAGACTGAATCAGCTTGTAATGAAGGAGATTATTTGTGGAGCTCCCTGGAGATGCCGGGTTCATTCATGACAAATGTAATCTGACATCAGGAGAAGACAATGAGAGATTCTGATTAATTCCATCAAATCTTTGTTTGTATAGAACCTAATAATTCAAGGGCACTTCCCATAATAAACAAAAACAATTGTTGCATCTGTTGTGAATTTCTTTTTGAGAAAGACGATTAATCATCAATATGGCTGTAAGTACAGCTCCCAAAAGGGTTGTAACACAGGCCCCAAAGCTCCTGATGATCCAGTTCTGCGGTAATCATACAAACTTCTACAGTGGTGGACAAAAGTATTGGCACCCCTGCAATTCTATCAGATAATACTCAGTTTCTTCCTGACAATGATTGCAATCACAAATTCTTTGGTCTTATTATCTTCATTTAATTTGCTTGCAAGGAAAGTCCAGAGTCACATTAATCCCAGGGACACAACTCTGCACAGTGGTGTAACTTGAAGATTGTGGGCCCCAATGCAATATCCCCAACAGGACCCTCATATATCACTGGTCTTTAATAGTTGTAGTCTTTTCCTATGGGGACCGGGTGCAATTGCAGCCCCTGCACCTATTATAGTTACGCCCTTGACCCTGCAAATAAAACCCCTCTGATGCTTCCTGTGGGATTCGGCCATCGTCTGTCACGGGTGTGTCTGATGTGATAGACAGTCGCCCTGCAGTTGGTTGCAGAAGATCTCTTTGTTTGGCATTACAGACACCTTCTTAGCTGTTTCACTCTAGGACCCAGCGGCTACCTCCTTTCTGCTAATTGACACCCCAGCCTGGGTGTTTAAATAGTTTCACTTTGCAGCAGGAAGGTGCCGGTGATACTCACATGTTTCCTTGTGAATGCTTGGAGCTCTCAGACTGCTATCTTCCTCTGTGGTACTAGGATAACGCTTGGAGTTATCTCTCTGAAGTCGGCTAAAGCTAAGCTACTTTCCCCCATGTTTGTCTCCCTTGCTGTCTTTAGTCATTAGTGGGGAACGACTAGTGTTCATCCCCCCTTTCCTATCCAGGGCCAAGCGCTAGAAAATACAGGGATTAGGTTCGAGTGCGGCGATTGGTGAGGAACCAATATAGGGATGTTAGTGGAAACAGGGTGATATTAAATCAGCCTTGGAGGTCCCCACTAACCCCCTTTCCCTAGAGTCTGGGCTCTCTTTCCCCCTTCCCTTTTGTGTTGCACTTAGTCTTTCACACACCTTGCGTGACATCATCCCCACATTGAAATAATAGCATTGAAGAGGGTGATCAGGGCATTGGGGGCATTAGGACTTTTGATCAATATTTAAACAGGTTGTCCACTATTTTCATATGGATGGCTCATGCTTAGGACAGGTCATTGATGTCACAACTGTGGGGTATGACACCCAGCCCCCCCAAACAATCAGCTGCGGGCAGCTCCAGGGGTGTCAGGAGGTTAACAGTGTAAGATTCGGACAGCACAGTGTTGTGGCCATTCTTGGTGTGGCACGCTGCAGAGTCAGGCGTCACAAATGTCTGTGACCTCTGATGGTGTGAGGAGCGGGCTCTTCAGCCATTGTTGCATACACACATGTAATTAGTGTAAGGGCCATTGTGAAGTCTGGTGGGCAGCAGCCCCTGCAGGAGAACTACAAAGCCCATGAGAAGCAACCCTGCGCCCCTGGGATTGAGTGGTGCTGGTGATCAGGGAGGCCGGCCAGTGCCTTCGCTGTGGTCATTGACAGGACTCCATGGGACATAGTGTCCTGCGCGGTTCAAGAAGATCCCAACTGCCCGACGACGTCAGTGAGGGATCAGACGAGAGATGTCTATGGAGGATCCTTAGTTGTCAGTGGTGGGAAGAGAGCTGAGGGACTTTCCTGTAAGCCTGAGGTGCCGTAGATGCCGAGGTCCAGGCTGAGGAGAAGTGTTAGTGCAGTATAGTGCCATATGCCGCGGGAGTGAGCAGAACCGGAGTCAACGCACCATGAGGCACCTGAGGCCTGGACATTACTTACTGAGACGGTTGATCGTGCATCCCTTCCGCAATGTTCCCTGTTCCCTTGTTATTCTGCTGGGGACAGTCTGCCAGCCGGTGAGACCACCTTGACAGATGTCCGCCATTACGACCCGGCTCGGTGGAGGCCGACCCAGACATTGGTACTGAAGCTCATATCTCACTGCAATAGGAGCTGAGCTGCAGTACCGAGATCGGCCACTATACCGTGATAACGGCTGATCAGAGGGGATGCCTGGTGTCGGACCCCCACTGATCTGATATTGATGACACATCCTAAGAATAGCTCATCATTATCTAAGCCGACAGCCCCTTTAAGGTCGATATCACCAGCTGTATCTGATAGAGACGCTTGTCGGAGACATCCAGTGCTACTTTCCTCTACTTCCAATGTTTTGGAATCTTTAGTCTTTTACTAAGCTCGGGAAATCTCCGTGATTTCAACATTAGGAATTTCTCATTTTACCAACTTAACTCTGGTTGTTGAAGGAGCCTCTTCGGTGCAATGATTATAGTGATATACGACTTTATATGACTGATGTATGGAGAAGGGTGAAATCCTTTACTGAGCGTCAGAATATGACATTATCCTGGAGATCTCCCTCCGCGGCTGACACGACCTGATCGGGCCCCGGAGTCCATGTGGCTTTCATTTAAAGCTTTTATTTGTGGAGCGTGGTAAGGAGAGCGACGTCACAATATCAGATGATTGATAAGAGGCTGGAGCCTGCGGATTCAGGGCGATCTCCGAGCCCCCACTGTGACCCGGCCACTTGTACGTCCCTGGAATATGTCATCTCTGTAGTTTTGATACGGCTAATGTTACAGAATCCTAACCCTATGTGACCTGCAACAACGGAACAGATTGTGTCACATGATTGTTAGTATCAGTTTGTTCTGCTTGTTTACAATTTATAAATTACATTGTATCAGTCTGTTCGCCACGTGTAAGTATGGATTTTATATTCTAAGGGGATTGTCCACCACTGAACAACCACAGATCAATCAATTCAGGACTCTAATAAAAAATAAACACAGTGGATACCCCACCCTGGTATGTACAGTATGTCCCCCATCCTGGTATATATATCCCCCATCCTGGTATGTACAGCATATCCCCCATCCTGGTATATATATCCCCCACCCTGGTATGTACAGCATGTCCCCCATCCTGGTATATACATCCCCCACCCTGGTTTGTACAGTATGTCCCCCATCCTGGTATATACATCCCCCACCCTGGTTTGTACAGTATGTCCCCCATCCTGGTATATACATCCCCCACCCTGGTATGTACAGTATGTCCCCCATCCTGGTATATATATCCCCCACCCTGGTTTGTACAGCATGTCCCCCATCCTGGTATATATATCCCCCACCCTGGTATGTACAGCATGTCCCCCATCCTGGTATATATATCCCCCACCCTGGTTTGTACAGTATGTCCCCCATCCTGGTATATACATCCCTCACCCTGGTTTGTACAGTATGTCCCCCATCCTGGTATATACAGTACAGACCAAAAGTTTGGACACACCTTCTCATTTAAAGATTTTTCTGTATTTTCATGACTATGAAAATTGTACATTCACACTGAACGCATCAAAACTATGAATTACCACATGTGGAATTATATACTTAACAAAAAAGTGTGAAACAACTGAAAATATGTCTTATATTCTAGGTTCTTCAAAGTAGCCACCTTTTGCTTTGATGACTGCTTTGCACACTCTTGGCATTCTCTTGATGAGCTTCAAGAGGTAGTCACCGGAAATGGTCTTCCAACAATCTTGAAGGAGTTCCCAGAGATGCTTAGCACTTGTTGGCCCTTTTGCCTTCACTCTGCGGTCCAGCTCACCCCAAACCATCTCGATTGGGTTCAGGTCTGGTGACTGTGGAGGCCAGGTCATCTGGCGTAGCACCCCATCACTCTCCTTCTTCGTCAAATAGCCCTTACACAGCCTGGAGGTTTGTTTGGGGTCATTGTCCTGTTGAAAAATAAATGATGGTCCAACTAAACGCAAAGCGGATGGAATAGCATGCCGCTGCAAGATGCTGTGGTAGCCATGCTGGTTCAGTATGCCTTCAGTTTTGAATAAATCCCCAACAGTGTCACCAGCAAAGCCCCCCCACACCATCACACCTCCTCCTCCATGCTTCACGGTGGGAACCAGGCATGTAGAGTCCATCCGTTCACCTTTTCTGCGTCGCACAAAGACACGGTGGTTGGAACCAAAGATCTCAAATTTGGACTCGTCAGACCAAAGCACAGATTTCCACTGGTCTAATGTCCATTCCTTGTGTTGTTTAGCCCAAACTTGTCTCTTCTGCTTGTTGCCTGTCCTTAGCAGTGGTTTCCCAGCAGCTATTTTACCATGAAGGCCTGCTGCACAAAGTCTCCTCTTAACAGTTGTTGTAGAGATGTGTCTGCTGCTAGAACTCTGTGTGGCATTGACCTGGTCTCTAATCTGAGCTGCTGTTAACCTGCGACTTCTGATTCTGGTGACTCGGATAAACTTATCCTCAGAAGCAGAGGTGACTCTTGGTCTTCCTTTCCTGGGGCGGTCCTCATGTGAGCCAGTTTCTTTGTAGCGCTTGATGGTTTTTGCAACTGCACTTCGGGACACTTTCAAAGTCTGCCCAATTTTTCAGACTGACCTTTATTTCTTAAAGTAATGATGGCCACTCGTTTTTCTTTACTTAGCTGCTTTTTTCTTGCATTAATACAAATTCTAACAGTCTATTCAGTAGGACTATCAGCTGTGTATCCACCTGACTTCTGCACAACACAACTGATGGTCCCAACCCCATTTATAAGGCAAGAAATCCCACTTATTAAACCTGACAGGGCACACCTGTGAAGTGAAGACCATTTCCGGTGACTACCTCTTGAAGCTCATCAAGAGAATGCCAAGAGTGTGCAAAGCAGTCATCAAAGCAAAAGGTGGCTACTGTGAAGACCCTAGAATATAAGACATATTTTCAGCTGTTTCACACTTTTTTGTTAAGTATATAATTCCACATGTGGTAATTCATAGTTTTGATGCCTTCAGTGTGAATGTACAATTTTCATAGTGAAAATACAGAAAAATCTTTAAATGAGGTGTGTCCAAACTTTTCGTCTGTACTGTATATCCCCCCATCCTGTTATATGTTCCCCATTCTGCTCTTTAATGCATAGAAAAAAATAAACCATTCTACTCACCGTCCCTCCGCTCTCCCGCCGCGCGGAGTCCTCTTCTGCAGCCGGCAGCTGGCTTCAGCGTGTAAGCGACAGGAGAGCATGATGTCACTGCTACGTGCGCCAGTCAGGTGCAAGCCGACGTCAGCTACTGGCCTCTGATTGGCCGGCAGCGTGTATTGCCGCTCACGGACTTGACGGGTCTATGTGCTGCAATTCACTTTAGGTCAATGTGCGTCCGAGGACACAGGTCCAGGTGAAGTTTGCCACACTGGCCCGGTCGCGACCTCTGCGGCTGCGGTTCTTACGCCCCTGGACGTGACTTGTATCATGTGCCAGCCGCACGTCAGCTGCAGCCTTTATTACCTCTTCAGTGGACAGGAGTCTGAACACAGACGAGCTGCGGCTGCCGCTCACTGGCAACACTTTGATTAAGTTCCCACAATGAGTTTTGGTGGAGTCTCATGTCCACTCTCATTTTTTTGCTCAGCAATTGACCTGAAATTGTGGCTGTTCATGTCTCTTGTGAGTATGAGGTTTACGGGCTGATTTTTTCCCATAGATCGCATTAAATGAGGGAAATCCACAGGTGGAAAAACACATTTCAGGTTTAAGTTTCCGCAACAAAAACAAACTAGAAATGCAAGTAATCCGCACACTGTATCAATAGAGTTCTGTCAAAGGCAAATACCAGAAAGTACCAAAAATAAAGAAGCTTCATTTATAACGTCACAAAACGTCAGCTTCAAAAACACCATAAAAACGCATGTAAAAAATGCAATGAAAAAAAACATGTGACCTAATTTACATAATAAATGCAGAATCTGCAACGTCAAGAAGTACCAAATCCCATACCTGCGGCTAGATATTCCCCCAGCTTCATGATCTCTGAATATCCACCACTGATCAACATTTTTCTGCCTATGCACAGTATACAGAGAGCTAACAATCAGTGATAAGGGCAGGTTATACATGCTCTGCTAGATCTGCAGCAGAAGTAACAGGGATTTTATCAAAAGCACAGCAAGCAGCCCAGTAAGTGACACATCGCTGGAATCAGGATCTTTGCCCCTACATCATGCTGGTCTGGGATGTGGCAGCAAAACCTGGTGACAGATTCCCTTTAATATCCGTTCTATGGAAATCTCTAGACATATATAATGGGTCGTCCGCTGCAGACATCAGGTCGCTCTCTGCAGGATCGTGTTCCTCCAGTGCCGTCCATAAAATGGTCATCACTTCTCTCCAGGGGACACAGAGACCAAACGTGATCAATCTCTGTTTACATCCCCTGCATCAAATATTGGGAGGCGCTGCTGTGACCACCAAGAACTAAATGCTCCGCTGCCATCCGCTGTGTATGGCCGTGTGTTCCCGCTGGACGCTCCCCTGTGATCCGCTGTGTATGGCCGCGTGTTCCCGCTGGACGCTCCGCTGTGATCCGCTGTGTATGGCCGCGTGTTCCCGCTGGATGCTCCGCTGTGATCCGCTGTGTATGGCCGCGTGTTCCCGCTGGACGCTCCGCTGTGATCCGCTGTGTATGGCCGCGTGTTCCCGCTGGACACTCCGCTGTGATCCGCTGTGTATAGCCGCGTGTTCCCGCTGAACGCTCCGCTGCGATCCACTGTGTATAGCCGTGTGTTCCTGCAGGACGTTCCGCTGCGATCCGCTATGTAAGGTCATGTGTTCCCGCTGGATGCTCCGCTGTGATCCGCTGTGTATGGCCGTGTGTTCCCGCTGGACGCTCCGCTGCGATCCGCTGTGTATAGCCGCGTGTTCCGCAGGACGCTCCACTGCGATCCGCTGTGTATAGCCACGTGTTCCCGCTGGACGCTCCGCTGCGATCCGCTGTATATAGCCGCGTGTTCCGCTGGACGCTCCGCTGCGATCCGCTGTGTATAGCCGCGTGTTCCCGCTGGACGCTCCGCTGTGATCCGCTGTGTATAGCCGCGTTTTCCCGCAGGACGCTCTGCTGCGATCCGCTGTTTATGGTCGCTTGTTCCTGCAGGACGCTCCGCTGCGATCCTCTGTGTATGGACGCGTGTTATCGCTGGACGCTCCGCTGCGATCCGCTGTGTATAGCCGCGTGTTCCTGCTGGACGCCCCGCTGCGATCCGCTGTGTATAGCCGCGTGTTCCCGCTGGACGTTCAACTGTGATCCGCTGTGTATAGCCGTGTGTTCCCGCAGGACGCTCTGCTGCGATCCGCTGTGTATGGTCGTGTGTTCCAGCTGGATGCTGTGCTGTGATCCGCTGTGTATATCCTCGTGTTCCCGCTGGACGCTCTGCTGTGATCCGCTGTGATCCGCTGTGTATAGCCGTGTGTTCCGCTGGACGCTCCGCTGCGATCCGCTGTGTATAGCCGCGTGTTCCCGCTGGACGCTCTGCTGTGATCCGCCGTGTATAGCCACGTGTTCCGCTGGATGCTCCGCTGCGATCCGCTGTGTATAGCCGCGTGTTCCGCTGGACGCTCCGCTGCGATAAGCTGTGTATAGCCGCGTGTTCCTGCTGGACGCCCCACTGCGATCCGCTGTGTATAGCCGCATGTTCCGCTGGACGCTCCGCTGCGATCCGCTGTGTATAGCCGTGTGTTCCCGCAGGACGCTCTGCTGCGATCCGCTGTGTATGGTCGCTGGTTCCTGCAGGATGCTCCGCTGCGATCCGCTGTGTATAGCCGCGTGTTCCGCTGGACGCTCCGCTGCGATCCGCTGTGTATGGCCGCGTGTCCCCGCTGGACGCTCCGCTGCGACCCGCTGTGTATAGCCGCGTGTTCCCGCTGGACGCTCCGCTGCGATCCGCTGTGTATAGCCGCGTGTTCCGCTGGACGCTCCACTGCGATCCGCTGTGTATAGCCGCGTGTTCCTGCTGGACGCCCCGCTGCGATCCGCTGTGTATAGCCGCGTGTTCCCGCTGGACGTTCAACTGTGATCCGCTGTGTATAGCCGTGTGTTCCCGCAGGACGCTCTGCTGCGATCCGCTGTGTATGGTCGCTTGTTCCTGCAGGACGCTCCGCTGCGATCCGCTATGTAGGGTCGTGTGTTCCAGCTGGATGCTGTGCTGTGATCCGCTGTGTATATCCTCGTGTTCCCGCTGGACGCTCTGCTGTGATCCGCTGTGATCCGCTGTGTATAGCCGTGTGTTCCGCTGGACGCTCCGCTGCGATCCGCTGTGTATAGCCGCGTGTTCCCGCTGGACGCTCTGCTGTGATCCGCTGTGTATAGCCACGTGTTCCGCTGGATGCTCCGCTGCGATCCGCTGTGTATAGCCGCGTGTTCCGCTGGACGCTCCGCTGCGATCCGCTGTGTATAGCCGCGTGTTCCCGCTGGACGCTCCGCTGCGATCCGCTGTGTATAGCCACGTGTTCCGCTGGACGCTCCGCTGCGATCCGCTGTGTATAGACGTGTGTTCCCGCAGGACGCTCCGCTGCGATCCGCTGTGTATGGTCGCTTGTTCCTGTAGGACGCTCCGCTGCGATCCGCTATGTAAGGTCGTATGATCCCGCTGGATGCTCTGCTGTGATCCGCTGTGTATGGCTGCGTGTTCCCGCTGGATGCTCTGCTGTGATCCGCTGTGTATAGCCGCGTGTTCCCGCTAGACGCTCCGCTGCGATCCGCTGTGTATAGCCGCGTGTTCCCGCTGGACGCTCCACTGTGATCCGCTGTGTATAGCCGTGTGTTACCGCTGGATGCTCCACTGCGATCCGCTGTGTATAGCCGTGTGTTCCCGCTGGACGCTCCACTGTGATCCGCTGTGTATAGCCGCGTGTTCCCGCTGGACGCTCCACTGTGATCCGCTGTGTATAGCCGTGTGTTACCGCTGGATGCTCCACTGCGATCCGCTGTGTATAGCCGTGTGTTCCTGCAGGACGTTCCGCTGTGATCCGCTGTGTAAGGTCATGTGTTTCCGCTGGATGCTCCGCTGTGATCTGCTGTGTATGGCCGTGTGTTCCCGCTGGATGCTCTGCTGTGATCCGCTGTGTATGGCCGCGTATTCCCGCTGGACGCTCCGCTGCGATCCGCCGTGTATAGCCGCGTGTTCCGCAGGACGCTCCGCTGCGATCCGCTGTGTATAGCCACGTGTTCCCGCTGGACGCTGCGCTGCGATCCGCTGTGTATAGCCGCGTGTTCCGCTGGACGCTCCGCTGCGATCCGCTGTATATAGCCGCGTGTTCCGCTGGACGCTCCGCTGCGATCCACTGTGTATAGCCGCGTGTTCCCGCTGGACGCTCCGTTGTGATCCGCTGTGTATAGCCGCGTGTTCCCGCAGGACGCTCTGCTGCGATCCGCTGTTTATGGTCGCTTGTTCCTGCAGGACGCTCCGCTGCGATCCTCTGTGTATGGACGCGTGTTATCGCTGGACGCTCCGCTGCGATCCGCTGTGTATAGCCGCGTGTTCCCGCTGGACGTTCAACTGTGATCCGCTGAGTATAGCCGTGTGTTCCCGCAGGACGCTCTGCTGCGATCCGCTGTGTATGGTCGCTTGTTCCTGCAGGACGCTCCGCTGCGATCCGCTATGTAGGGTCGTGTGTTCCCGCTGGATGCTGTGCTGTGATCCGCTGTGTATATCCTCGTGTTCCCGCTGGACGCTCCGCTGTGATCCGCTGTGTATAGCCGCGTGTTCCGCTGGACGCTCCGCTGTGATCTGCTGTGTATGGCCGCGTGCTCCCGCTAGACGCTCCGCTGCGATCCGCTGTGTATAGCCGCGTGTTCCCGCTGGACGCTCTGCTGTGATCCGCTGTGTATAGCCACGTGTTCCGCTGGATGCTCCGCTGCGATCCGCTGTGTATAGCCGCGTGTTCCGCTGGACGCTCCGCTGCGAAAGCTGTGTATGGCCGCGTGTTCCTGCTGGACGCCCCACTGCGATCCGCTGTGTATAGCCGCATGTTCCGCTGGACGCTCCGCTGCGATCCGCTGTGTATAGCCGTGTGTTCCCGCAGGACGCTCTGCTGCGATCCGCTGTGTATGGTCGCTGGTTCCTGCAGGACGCTCCGCTGTGATCCGCTGTGTATAGCCGCGTGTTCCGCTGGACGCTCCGCTGCGATCCGCTGTGTATGGCCGCGTGTTCCCGCTGGACGCTCCGCTGCGATCCGCTGTGTATAGCCCCGTGTTCCGCTGAACACTCCGCTGCGATCCGCTGTGTATAGCCGCGTGTTCCCGCTGGACGCTCTGCTGCGATCCGCTGTGTATAGCCGCGTGTTCCCGCTGGACGCTCCGCTGCGATCCGCTGTGTATAGCCGCGTGTTCCGCTGGACGCTCCGCTGCGATCCGCTGTGTATAGACGTGTGTTCCCGCAGAACGCTCCGCTGCGATCCGCTGTGTATGGTCGCTTGTTCCTGTAGGACGCTCCGCTGCGATCCGCTATGTAAGGTCGTATGATCCCGCTGGATGCTCTGCTGTGATCCGCTGTGTATGGCTGCGTGTTCCCGCTGGATGCTCTGCTGTGATCCGCTGTGTATAGCCGCGTGTTCCCGCTAGACGCTCCGCTGCGATCCGCTGTGTATAGCCGCGTGTTCCCGCTGGACGCTCCACTGTGATCCGCTGTGTATAGCCGTGTGTTACCGCTGGATGCTCCGCTGCGATCCGCTGTGTATAGCCGTGTGTTCCTGCAGGACGTTCCGCTGTGATCCGCTGTGTAAGGTCATGTGTTTCCGCTGGATGCTCCGCTGTGATCCGCTGTGTATGGCCGTGTGTTCCCGCTGGATGCTCTGCTGTGATCCGCTGTGTATGGCCGCGTGTTCCCGCTGGACGCTCCGCTGCGATCCGCCGTGTATAGCCGCGTGTTCCGCAGGACGCTCCGCTGCGATCCGCTGTGTATAGCCACGTGTTCCCGCTGGACGCTGCGCTGCGATCCGCTGTGTATAGCCGCGTGTTCCGCTGGACGCTCCGCTGCGATCCGCTGTATATAGCCGCGTGTTCCGCTGGACGCTCCGCTGCGATCCACTGTGTATAGCCGCGTGTTCCCGCTGGACGCTCCGTTGTGATCCGCTGTGTATAGCCGCGTGTTCCCGCAGGACGCTCTGCTGCGATCCGCTGTTTATGGTCGCTTGTTCCTGCAGGACGCTCCGCTGCGATCCTCTGTGTATGGACGCGTGTTATCGCTGGACGCTCCGCTGCGATCCGCTGTGTATAGCCGCGTGTTCCCGCTGGACGTTCAACTGTGATCCGCTGAGTATAGCCGTGTGTTCCCGCAGGACGCTCTGCTGCGATCCGCTGTGTATGGTCGCTTGTTCCTGCAGGACGCTCCGCTGCGATCCGCTATGTAGGGTCGTGTGTTCCCGCTGGATGCTGTGCTGTGATCCGCTGTGTATATCCTCGTGTTCCCGCTGGACGCTCCGCTGTGATCCGCTGTGTATAGCCGCGTGTTCCGCTGGACGCTCCGCTGTGATCTGCTGTGTATGGCCGCGTGCTCCCGCTAGACGCTCCGCTGCGATCCGCTGTGTATAGCCGCGTGTTCCGCTGGACGCTCCGCTGCGACAAGCTGTGTATGGCCGCGTGTTCCTGCTGGACGCCCCACTGCGATCCGCTGTGTATAGCCGTGTGTTCCCGCAGGACGCTCTGCTGCGATCCGCTGTGTATGGTCGCTGGTTCCTGCAGGACGCTCCGCTGTGATCCGCTGTGTATAGCCGCGTGTTCCGCTGGACGCTCCGCTGCGATCCGCTGTGTATGGCCGCGTGTTCCCGCTGGACGCTCCGCTGCGATCCGCTGTGTATAGCCGCGTGTTCCGCTGAACACTCCGCTGCGATCCGCTGTGTATAGCCCCGTGTTCCGCTGAACACTCCGCTGCGATCCGCTGTGTATAGCCGCGTGTTCCCGCTGGACGCTCTGCTGCGATCCGCTGTGTATAGCCGCGTGTTCCGCTGGACGCTCCGCTGCGATCCGCTGTGTATAGCCACGTGTTCCTGCTGGACGCTCCGCTGTGATCCGCTGTGTATAGACCTGTGTTCCCGCAGGACGCTCCGCTGCGATCAGCTGTGTATGGTCGCTTGTTCCTGCAGGACGCTCCGCTGCGATCCGCTATGTAAGGTCGTATGATCCCGCTGGATGCTCTGCTGTGATCCGCTGTGTATGGCTGCGTGTTCCCGCTGGATGCTCTGCTGTGATCCGCTGTGTATAGCCGCGTGTTCCCGCTAGATGCTCCGCTGCGATCCGCTGTGTATAGCCGCGTGTTCCCGCTGGACGCTCCACTGTGATCCGCTGTGTATAGCCGCGTGTTCCGCTGGATGCTCCGCTGCAATCCGCTGTGTATAGCTGCGTGTTCCTGCTGGACGCCCCACTGCGATCCGCTGTGTATAGCCGCGTGTTCCGCTGGACGCTCCGCTGTGATCCGCTGTGTATAGCCGTGTGTTCCCGCAGGACGCTGTGCTGCGATCCGCTGTGTATGGTCGCTTGTTCCTGCAGGACGCCCCACTGTGATCCGCTGTGTATAGTCGCGTTTTCCGCTGGACGCTCCGCTGCGATCCGCTGTGTATAGCCGCGTGTTCCTGCAGGACGCTCTGCTGCGATCCGCTGTGTATGGTCGCTTGTTCCTGCAGGACGCTCCGCTGCGATCCGCTATGTAAGGTCGTGTGTTCCCGCTGGATGCTCTGCTGCGATCCGCTGTGTATGGCCGCGTGTTCCCGCTGGATGCTCCGCTGTGATCCGCTGTGTCTAGCCACGTGTTCCCGCTGGACGCTCCGCTGCGATCCGCTGTGTATGGCCGTTTGTTCCCGCTGGACGCTCCGCTGCGATCCGCTGTGTATGGCCGCGTGTTCCCGCTGGACGCTCCGCTGTGATCCGCTGTGTATGACTGCGTGTTCCCGCTGGACGCTCCGCTGTGATCCGCTGTGTATGGCCGTGTGTTCCCGCTGGACGCTCCGCTGTGATCCGCTGTGTATGACTGCGTGTTCCCGCTGGACGCTCCGCTGTGATCCGCTGTGTATAGCCGCGTGTTCCTGCTGGACGCCCCGCTGCAATTCGCTGTGTATGGCCACGTGTTTCCGCTGGACGCTCCGCTGTGATCCGCTGTGTATGGCAGTTTGCTCCCGCTGGACGCTCCGCTGTGATCCGCTGTGTATAGCCACGTGTTCCCGCTGGACGCTCCGCTGTGATCCGCTGTGTATGGCCGCGTGTTTCTGCTGGACGCTCCGCTGTGATCCGCTGTGTATGGCCGTGTGTTCCCGCTGGACGCTCCACTGTGATCCGCTATGTATGGCTGCGTGTTCCCGCTGGACGCTCCGCTGTGTTCCGCTGTGTATGGCTGCGTGTTCCCGCTGGACGCTCCGCTGTGATCCGCTGTGTATGGCCGCGTGTTCCCGCTGGACGCTCCGCTGTGATCCGCTGTGTATGGCCGCGTGTTTCCGCTGGACGCTCCGCTGTGATCCGCTGTGTATGGCCGTGTGTTTCCGCTGGACGCTCCGCTGCGATCCGCTGTGTATAGCCGCGTGTTCCCGCTGAACGCTCCGCTGTGATCCGCTGTGTATGGCAGTGTGCTCCTGCTGGACGCTCCTCTGTGATCCGCTGGGTATAGCCGCGTGTTTCCGCTGGACGCTCCGCTGTGATCCGCTGTGTATGGCAGTGTGTTCCCGCTGGACGCTCCACTGTGATCCGCTGTGTATTGCCGCGTGTTCCTGCTGGACGCCCCGCTGCAATTCGCTGTGTATGGCCGCGTTTTTCCGCTGGACGCTCCGCTGTGATCCGCTGTGTATAGCCGCGTGTTTCTGCTGGACGCCCCGCTGCAATTCGCTGTGTATGGCCGCGTGTTTCCGCTGGACGCTCCGCTGCGATTCGCTGTGTATGGCAGTGTGCTCCCGCTGGACGCTCCGCTGTGATCCGCTGTGTATGGCCGCGTGTTCCCGCTGGACGCTCCGCTGTGATCCGCTGTGTATAGCCGCGTGTTCCCGCTGGACGCTCCGCTGTGTATGGCCGCGTGTTCCCGCTGGACGCTCCGCTGTGATCCGCTGTGTATGGCCGTGTGTTCCCGCTGGACGCTCCGCTGTGATCCGCTGTGTATAGCCGCGTGTTCCCGCTGGACGCTCCGCTGTGTATGGCCGCGTGTTCCCGCTGGACGCTCCGCTGTGATCCGCTGTGTATAGCCGCATGTTCCCGCTGGACGCTCCGCTGTGATCCGCTGTGTATGGCCGTGTGTTCCCGCTGGATGCTCCACTGTGATCCGCTATGTATGGCTGCGTGTTCCCGCTGGACGCTCCGCTGTGATCCGCTGTGTATGGCTGCGTGTTCCCGCTGGACGCTCCGCTGTGATCCGCTGTGTATGGCCGCGTGTTCCCGCTGGACGCTCCGCTGTGATCCGCTGTGTATGGCCGCGTGTTTCCGCTGGACGCTCCGCTGTGATCCGCTGTGTATGGCCGTGTGTTTCCGCTGGACGCTCCGCTGCGATCCGCTGTGTATAGCCGCGTGTTCCCGCTGAACGCTCCGCTGTGATCCGCTGTGTATGGCAGTGTGCTCCTGCTGGACGCTCCTCTGTGATCCGCTGGGTATAGCCGCGTGTTCCCGCTGGACGCTCCACTGTGATCCGCTGTGTATAGCCGCGTGTTCCTGCTGGACGCCCCGCTGCAATTCGCTGTGTATGGCCGCGTGTTTCCGCTGGACGCTCCGCTGCGATCCGCTGTGTATGGCAGTGTGCTCCCGCTGGACGCTCCGCTGTGATCCGCTGTGTATGGCCGCGTGTTCCCGCTGGACGCTCCGCTGTGATCCGCTGTGTATAGCCGCATGTTCCCGCTGGACGCTCCGCTGTGATCCGCTGTGTATGGCCGCGTGTTCCCGCTGGACGCTCCGCTGTGATCCGCTGTGTATAGCCGCATGTTCCCGCTGGACGCTCCGCTGTGATCCGCTGTGTATGGCCGCGTGTTCCCGCTGGACGCTCCGCTGCGATCCGCTGTGTATGGCCGCGTGTTCCCGCTGGACGCTCCGCTGTGATCCGCTGTGTATAGCCGCATGTTCCCGCTGGACGCTCCGCTGTGTATGGCCGCGTGTTCCCGCTGGACGCTCCGCTGCGATCCACTGTGTATAGCCGCGTGTTCCCGCTGGACGCTCCGCTGTGATCCGCTGTGTATAGCCGCATGTTCCCGCTGGACGCTCCGCTGTGATCCGCTGTGTATAGCCGCATGTTCCCGCTGGACGCTCCGCTGCGATCCGCTGTGTATGGCCGCGTGTTCCCGCTGGACGCTCCGCTGTGATCCGCTGTGTATAGCCGCATGTTCCCGCTGGACGCTCCGCTGTGTATGGCCGCGTGTTCCCGCTGGACGCTCCGCTGTGATCCGCTGTGTATAGCAGCATGTTCCCGCTGGACGCTCCGCTGTGTATGACCGCGTGTTCCCGCTGGACGCTCCGCTGTGATCCGTTGTGTATAGCCGCGTGTTCCCGCTGGACGCTCCGCTGTGTATGGCCGCGTGTTCCCGCTGGACGCTCCGCTGTGATCCGCTGTGTATAGCCGCATGTTCCCGCTGGACGCTCCGCTGTGATCCGCTGTGTATGGCCGTGTGTTCCCGCTGGACGCTCCACTGTGATCCGCTATGTATGGCTGCGTGTTCCCGCTGGACGCTCCGCTGTGATCCGCTGTGTATGGCCGCGTGTTTCCGCTGGACGCTCCGCTGTGATCCGCTGTGTATGGCCGTGTGTTTCCGCTGGACGCTCCGCTGCGATCCGCTGTGTATAGCCGCGTGTTCCCGCTGAACGCTCCGCTGTGATCCGCTGTGTATGGCAGTGTGCTCCTGCTGGACGCTCCTCTGTGATCCGCTGGGTATAGCCGCGTGTTTCCGCTGGACGCTCCGCTGTGATCCGCTGTGTATGGCAGTGTGTTCCCGCTGGACGCTCCACTGTGATCCGCTGTGTATAGCCGCGTGTTCCTGCTGGACGCCCCGCTGCAATTCGCTGTATATGGCCGCGTGTTTCCGCTGGACGCTCCGCTGCGATCCGCTGTGTATGGCAGTGTGCTCCCGCTGGACGCTCCGCTGTGTATGACCGCGTGTTCCCGCTGGACGCTCCGCTGTGTATGACCGCGTGTTCCCGCTGGACGCTCCGCTGTGATCCGCTGTGTATAGCCGCATGTTCCCGCTGGACGCTCCGCTGTGATCCGCTGTGTATGGCCGCGTGTTCCCGCTGTTCTCAGTTTTCCTCTATCATCCAGTTAGTAGAGATGAAAGCGTCCGGGCTGCTGCCATGTGCCGGCGGGAGCTGTCAGCACCATCTGCAGCAGGACAAGACTTTGTCACTTGTCTCAGCTCCTGGACCTGCAGAAGGTCATCTCCATCCAGATCCCTCTTAACCTCCATCTGCCGCCCTATTCAGGGATGATATAAGTGAGTGATCACTGGAGACCTGAGACCTGACCCATGAAATGCTTAACACCAGCTCTAAAGGGGATGTCCACCTTAAGAAAACCTGTCACAAGACGACTCTTCACAACAGGGATTCACATTTACATTCAGCAGCTCTCCAAATTCCTGGCCGTCCTTGATCTTTGCCTCTTTAATCCACCGCACCATCCAGGCAGTCGTGGAGGATTTACAGATCTGTGGAGATAAAACTCAATCATTCTAAGGCTATGTGCACATGTTCAGGATTTGAAGCAGAAATTTCTGCAGCGTTTCTGCAGCTCCTTGGCAGTAAAAACACTGCGGAAAAAAAACGTGCGTTTTTGACGCGTTTTTTAAAGGTTTTTTTTAATGCATTTTGTACATTAATAAATGTTTTTTGGAGCTAAATAAAGTTATTTGAAAAGGAACATGGGACATTGCTTTAACCCTTGGATTACCGTCAGAACTGGGGTGAGTATATTGGTTAATTTAAGAATGTATCTGTTGTATTTCAAATAAAGTGTTTGCTCTGTGTCTGTGTGTTTATTTAACGCTTTGCTTTACTTTAATTAGGTTTGGTAATGAAAGGGTCTGATTGACACCTTTTCATCACCAAACAAAAGAGCTAGGTGTCAGCTAGTCCCAGTCACCCAATCTTCAGTAGCATTCCCATTCAAGTCATTTCTGGGGCAGCTGTGAGTTGCTATTTTTAGCCTAGGAAGGTGCCATTAGGCAAACATGGTCCCTGGCTATTAGTAACAGCTCACCGCTGTTTCGTTAGCCGATCCTCCCGATCAGCAACAAGCAGCGCTTTGGACGCAGCGTATTTTTGCTGCGTCCAAAGCGCGGTCTTCTAATGCCGCACATTTGTTGTCGGTACATGTGAATCCAACTCATATAATGACACTTCAAATGGTCAAAATCTGCAGCAGAGACTAGTGTCTCCATTACAGAAATTGACATGCTGCGGGTGAGTTTGGGTACGTGGCCACGGTCAGGAGCCGCTGCAGGTTTGACGCTGCGTGCTTATGTAGCATCAAACCCGCAGGGTCTAGATCTTACAGCATAGTGGATGGGATCTCTAGAAATACCATGTCCACTGTGAATGCATCTGAGGCTGCAGATCACCCGTGGACACTGACATGCGGCGCGGCTTTCAGGACCGCTGTCACTAGTCTCCGCAACAGAAATTTGACCACTAGAATGTATAGAATGCGGTAAATCTGCATGGTTCAGTGAACACATGTGGATTTACCTGCGTTCAATGGAATGCAATGTTTTGGACGCAGCAAAAATATGCTGCATCCAAAGCGCTGCTACGTCCGGATCGTGGGCACATAGCCTAAATTTTTTTTTAAAAAAATGACTCCCACGTCATTTTTATACGTTCAGCTGATCAGTCCCTGTGACCTCAGTATCAGTATTGGTGGGAACATTCTTGAGAATGTTCCCACCCAGCACCGGTGACGTAAAGTGAGGTCAAGTGAGCTCTCAACTGATCTTCAGCTGAGAGCTCAGTAACCGCAGGTTCTGGCAACGCAGCGACTTACACTGCTGGGAGCGAGCGCACACCCGTCAGTGTACCGCCGGGCTGAACACATCGCCGTAGGACATCATGAGGACACCGGGGGGCGCCAGACAGGTGAGGATAGTGTTTTGTTTTTTTGGGTTTTTTTTTACACCGCGCGTAGTCTCGACTCGGCTGAGGAGAATACTACTCCCCTAAGCCGTGCCGCTCTCACTGTTATCTGCAGGACCGGCGGTCAGATGATGGGCACCCCTCTATGCAGCGTTTTTGCAGCGTTTCCGCGGCCCATTGACTTTAATTGAACCGCAGCAAATCAGCAGGTATAAATATTATACCTGCGGATTTTCTGCGGTTCAATTAAAGTCAATGGGCGGGAAACGCTGCATAGAAATGACATGCTGTGTTTTAAAACTCAATGGCAATCCTGAGCAGAAATTTCCTCATCATGTGCACAGAACATCAGGATTGCCATTGCAATAACTGGCAGACCGATTACCAAGCGTTTTTGATGCATTTCCGCGTGGAAAAAACGCTGCGAAAACGCATCAAAAACGCTACGTGTGCACTTAACCTAAGAATTCTGCAACTTCTTCACATCCTTTTATTAATTCGTCATCGTCATTTGTTCAAGAACTCAGCTTGTTGCAAGGAAAGAAAATATATAGAAAACTTACAAAAGAACAGCCGATTACTTCTCCCAGCTGAGGGTTTGCTACACTTGTATCTGTGTAGACAATCCTCTGTGATCTGTGTAACCCCGACTCCAGACTGAGGCATTATATCTGGATTTATACACTGTATCAAACTATCATATCTGGTAAAATCTGTGCGGTACCAGGGTACTTATCTTACAAAAGATTATCTAGACTATGTAATTGTAAGAAACCTTTGTGTAAGAACTTAAGAATGTTTGCATTCTCTGACAGTAAGCAGAGATCTTGACAATAGGGAGGAATTGGTATAGAACTACTGATGAACTAAGGAGTCGGCAGCTCTAGTCCTTCCTCAAACCTTCATATCCAGATGCCTCCCCCCAAAGGGGAGAAAACGTGAAATCTGTCCCAGGGTCAGCGACCGATCCTGCGCTGGTATAATGCCACGGATCACTTATGTGGCAGAGTGATCATTGCCCCCCGAGCTCCGGAAGCAACTGCAACCTTTGCACTCCCAAAAATTGTGTTAATGGTTGCCCCTCTCCTCTCATGATATGCAGTGTTCCCCAGTGACTCTATAGCTAGTGCATAACTACAACTCCCAGCATGCACTGACAGCTGCTGAATTTCAGCATACAGTGGCGACCAAAAGTTCTGCATTTTTTTAAAAAAAGTATTAGAACTTCTGTCTGGTTGTTGTGACTTTCCCTGCTAATGAATTGAAAGTGCATGAAGTTGTCATCATACAAGACCTTAATTTTACCCACAATGCTTTTGAATATAGGTCTGGTCATTTAAATAAACTGACGGCCAAAAGTTTTGCATCTACTATTTATTGATCACAACATAGAGAGTAATCCATTGCTTACAATCCATAACTTTGTATTTTGGAGCAGAACCTCTTGCTTTAATTACTGCACCGCACCGACGGGGCATTGAAGCCACTCGGGGATCCCAGACATCTGGAGGGATCTTGCTCCATTTGCAAATCTACAAACAATTCATCTTTATTGCTCTGGATCCGGTCCCCAACTCCTCGCCTTATCTCATCCCAAAGCTGCTCTATAGGGTGTAAATCAGGTGATTGGCTCGGCCATTGCAACAGGCGAACATTTTTCTTTGCTAGTCAATTTTTGACTACATTGGATGTGTGGTTAGGACCATTGTCTACTGGAATCTCCATCCCCTGCCTACTTTGGTTTTACCATGTGGCAGCATTACATTCTCCAGTATATCCTTGTACATGTAGCATTCATATTTCCATCAATTCTATGCAGACGGCCAATGGCAGATGCAGAAAAGCAGCCCCAAACCATGACATTGCCTCCACCATGTTTCACTGTAGGTGTTTGGTTCCTTACATCATTATGCTTTCCAGTTGGGCGGTATATATCGCGCTTGACATCACTACCAAACAGATTGCACTTGGATTCATCTGACCACAACACCTTAGAGCAATCTGTTTCTTTCCATTGTTGTTTGGCAAACTCAAGTCAGACCTTCCGGTTCTTTGCAGAGATTAAATGCTTCTTGACTGGACCTCGTGCATTCACCCTACTGCTCTCAGCCGTCGCACCACAGTTTGGCGACTCACTTTGACCCCATATTTTTCATTAATTTTGTGTGAAATCTGTACTGCACTTCTATGGACATCAGATACTGACTTTTTCTTAATAATGTAATAAACTCTGGAGGAAGTTTTCGGTGGTCGTCCACTTCTAGACTTCTCAGCTGTTCCAGAACCTTCTTTCTCTTTCTTTACTATATGTGACACTTGACTCTGAGAACAGGTGAGTCCATAGCTCCTCTTTATGGCTTTATGACTTCACTCTCAGAATAAGAATCAGCTTCCTGACATTTGGGGATACATTAGCTTTGTCTTTGCCATGTTTTAACCTAAAAACACACGCAAAAAAAAAAAAAAAAATTAGGCAAAATTCGACTACCCACGACAAAACATGCCAGACACTTGGACCAGCAAATGCTGAAAACTAAAACATAAAGGGATAAAACAATGTCATACACAATGTTTTCCCTTACAGCTGACAACCATTTGCTTCCGGTTTACTAAAATCACCAGGAAAATGGCCTCACAGCAACCAGACAGAATAATCACACTTTAATAAAATGCAAAACTTTCAGTCCCTACTGTATGTTAGGAGTTGTAGTTGTATAGTATATTGGGAGCCACAGGCAGGAGACGCTAATGAGTAGAATTAAACTCTCCTCAACATTAAAATGACAGCACCTAGAAGAAGTTGTGGAATGATGGAAATCACAGGATGAGATATCACTGATCTGTTAATGGTGAAGAAAAGGAAAGAATATTTTCAAAATATGTGATCACCGACCAATGACGTCCCCGATGTGCTCGATGGAGACAAGTCTGGAGACGCTGCCGGCAGCTCCTGTGTGATCATGGACCAATGACGTCCCCGATGTGCTCGATGGAGACAAGTCTGGAGACGCTGCCGGCAGCTCCTGTGTAATCACCGACCAATGACGTCACCGATGTGCTCGATGGAGACAAGTCTGGAGATGATGCCGGCAGCTCCTGTGTAATCACCGACCAATGACGTCACCGATGTGCTCGATGGAGACAAGTCTGGAGATGATGCCGGCAGCTCCTGTGTAATCACTGACCAATGATATCCCTGATGTATTCGATGGAGACAAGTCTGGAGATGATGCCGGCAGCTCCTGTGTGATCACCGACCAATGATATCCCTGATGTGCTCGATGGAGACAAGTCCGGAGACGCTGCCGGCAGCTCCTGTGTGATCACCGACCAATGACGTCACCGATGTGCTCGATGGAGACAAGTCTGGAGATGCTGCCGGCAGATCCTGATGTGCTCGATGGAGACAAGTCTGGAGGCGCGGCCGGCAGATCCTGATGTGCTCGATGGAGAAAAGTCTGGAGGCGCTGCCGGCAGCTCCTGTGTAATCACCGACCAATGATATCCCTGATGTACTCGATGGAGACAAGTCTGGAGATGATGCCGGCAGCTCCTGTGTAATCACCGACCAATGACGTCCCCGATGTGCTCGATGGAGACAAGTCTGGAGGCGCTGCCGGCAGCTCCTGTGTAATCACCGACCAATGATGTCCCCGATGTGCTCGATGGAGACAAGTCTGGAGATGATGCAGGCAGCTCCTGTGTAATTGACTCGCCCCCTTGGCCGTGGGGCACTCGGAACCGGGCAATAGGGAGACGATGGGGGTAGTAGTGGCATCCCGGTCCCGTGGCTCAGGGTGGTCAGACCAGTGGTAGTCTATGATGTGTTTTAGGTAATGTCCGACTATGCCACCCGTGGATTGCGGATATTATGAACAGCCGCTGCAAGGTAATCCCCCGAGGCTGATGGTGTGTGCAGCTGAGATCGGATAACTCCCCAGGGAAGAGTGTAACCCCAGGGCAGTGCAGTTGATGGTGGGGGTGATGGTGCAGGGAGTCCCAGTACCGGTAGTGCTGGGGGAGCGAGAAAGTACACAGACAACATACTGCAGTCCAATGGCTTTTACTCACAGTTCATATGCTCCGGGTCACCTCAGCGCCAGCAGTGACCACCCAAGCCGTGCAGTGTCCACCAGGTGAGGGACTCGGTCAACCCCCAGGCACTTCAGGAGTATGGTTCAGAGCTCCTTCCTATCCTTCCTTCGGCTCATGCCCCGCCAGTGACTAAGCTTTTGCCCCGTTTCCCGCTACCCTATATGGTATGCCTTCCTAGCAAGGTTTAGCAAGGGGTCATACCAAGTGATGGTCACGACCTCCGGTTCTTGGCTGAAGATTATTAGCTTCCACCAAATTGGGATCAGGTACCCTCTTCTTGCCTGACCCGTCACCCGATTCACGTTGGTCCTTAGGGTCCCTTCCACCTTCTTGTTCCTCAGCCCTTCTGTTTCTTGGCCACTTCTTTCCCTTTCCTGTTCCTTCTCTTCTCAGGCCCCGGCCTTTTCTCTAGGCCTGCCTCTGAGCAGAGCTCCTACAGAGCCTCTGCTCCCTGTCTTCTTCTCTGACTGAACAGACTGACTGACTGACTTAAGATGGTGCCCATCTTTTATACCTCCCTCTAGCCATGAGCCCAGGTGACCAGCGACCAATGGGCTCCTACCTACGCTCAGGAACCGTCCCCTCTTGCTCCTACAGCACTGGGTTTTCCTCCCCCTCCCCACTCCAGCCAGGGACATAGTCGGTCGTACCTGCATTTCTGTCTAATGGGAGCACCGTTGAACTGTCCCCCGGAAATGGGGTGAGTGTGCTGTATGCAGCTAACTGAGCCCTGGTCCATACTCCATCCTTACCCGGGAGTGGAGTACCACACCTCTGGCAGAGGTGCAATACCCCTGTAGCGACCGAACCCTCGGGGCGCTACATAATCACCGACAAATGACATCCCTGATGTACTCGATGGAGACAAGTCTGGAGATGATGCCGGCAGCTCCTGTGTGATCACCGACCAATGACGTGCCCAATGAAGACAAGCCTGGAGACGCTGCCGGCAGCTCCTGTGTGATCAATGACCAATGATGTCCCCAATGTGCACGATGGAGGCAAGTCTGGAGAAGCTGCAGCCATGGGAGCAGGTTTAGGCCATGCAGGCACTCACATTAGTGCAAGGAACATAGGGACTCGGAGTGTCATGTCCTTTGGAAAAATGTCCTCCTCAATGGTTCCCTGTTCCAAGTTATTAGTGCACCTGGAATTTAGACACAAGAGGGTCTGTACATTATGCCCCCCCAGATCATAATTCTAGGACTATTACCAGTGTGACGTTCTCTGGTGAAGGCATCTCCATGGTCACTTGGTCTCCAGACCAATCTCCAGCTATCATTGTATTCAAGACTAAAAGTAAGAGTCATCGCTGAAGTGTATAATGTAGATCACTTTGCACTGCAAATTAGTATGTGAAATAAATGGTTCTTATTTAGTGCAGGCAAATCATAGAAATAACCCTTTCTGCCGTATTGACCTTCGTCAGTATAGCGGATTGCAAGAGAGCTAAAGTATGAGGCAGCGCTGCGGAAAGGCAGCAAACACTGCGGCTGTGAAGAGCGTTCACACCAGTGACAGCGGCCGAGGCCGGAGGTCCTGGGATTTCTGCACGAGGCTCAGGCTCCGGACTGGAGAATCCAGAGGTGTTGGAAATTTTGTTTCCATTTTTTCATTATTTGCAGATTATTATTATTATTTATCATTACTTTAGCGCCATTTGTTCCATGGCGCTTTACCTGTGATAGGGGCATACATAGCGAAAACAAGTACAATAATCTTGAACAAAAATGTGACAACGACTGGTCCAGGAGGAGCGAGCACCCTGCCCGTGAGGGCTCACAGTCTACAAGGGATGGGTGAGGATATAGTAGATGGGGGAAGAGCTGATCGTGCAGCGGTATGGTGGAGCGAGGACCCTGCCCGCGAGGGCTCACAGTCTACAAGGGATGGGTGAGGATATAGTAGATGGGGGAAGAGCTGGTCGTGCAGCGGTATGGTGGAGCGAGGACCCTGCCCACGAGGGCTCACAGTCTACAAGGGATGGGTGAGGATATAGTAGATGGGGGAAGAGCTGGTCGTGCAGCGGTATGGTGGAGCGGTGGTTACTGCAGGTTATGTAACGTGTCTATCAATCCAGTGATTTCCATCATTCCACCACTTCTTCTTCTTGGTGTTGTAATTTCAATGTTGAATCTACAGTACAGACCAAAAGTTTGGACACACCTTCTCATTTAAAGATTTTTCTGTATTTTCTTGACTATGAAAATTGTGCATTCACACTGAAGGCATCAAAACTATGAATTAACACATGTGGAATTATATACTTAACAAAAAAGTGTGAAACAACTGAAAACATGTCTTATATTCTAGGTTCTTCAAAGTAGCCACCTTTTGCTTTGATGACTGCTTTGCACACTCTTGGCATTCTCTTGATGAGCTTCAAGAGGTAGTCACCGGAAATGGTCTTCCAACAATCTTGAAGGAGTTCCCAGAGATGCTTAGCACTTGTTGGCCCTTTTGCCTTCACTCTGCGGTCCAGCTCACCCCAAACCATCTCGATTGGGTTCAGGTCTGGTGACTGTGGAGGCCAGGTCATCTGGCGTAGCACCCCATCACTCTCCTTCTTGGTCAAATAGTCCTTACACAGCCTGGAGGTGTGTTTGGGGTTATTCTCCTGTTGAAAAATAAATGGTGGTCCAACTAAACGCAAACTGGATGGAATAGCATGCCGCTGCAAGATACTGTGGTAGCCATGCTGGTTCAGTATGCCCTCAATTTTGAATAAATCCCCAACAGTGTCACCAGCAAAGCACCCCCACACCATCACACCTCCTCCTCCATGCTTCACGGTGGGAACCAGGCATGTAGAGTCCATCTGTTCACCTTTTCTGCGTCGCACAAAGACACGGTGGTTGGAACCAAAGATCTCAAATTTGGACTCATCAGACCAAAGCACAGATTTCCACTGGTCTAATGTCCATTCCTTGTGTTCTTTAGCCCAAACAAGTCTCTTCTGCTTGTTGCCTGTCCTTAGCAGTGGTTTCCTAGCAGCTATTTTACCATGAAGGCCTGCTGCACAAAGTCTCCTCTTAACAGTTGTTGTAGAGATGTGTCTGCTGCTAGAACTCTGTGTGGCATTGACCTGGTCTCTAATCTGAGCTGCTGTTAACCTGCGATTTCTGAGGCTGGTGACTCAGATAAACTTATCCTCAGAAGCAGAGGTGACTCTTGGTCTTCCTTTCTTGGGGCGGTCCTCATGTAAGCCAGTTTCATTGTAGCGCTTGATGGTTTTTACAACTGCACTTGGGGACACTTTCAAAGTTTTCCCAATTTTTCGCACTGACTGACCTTCATTTCTTAAAGTAATGATGGCCACTCATTTTTCTTTACTTAGCTGCTTTTTTCTTGCCATAATCCAAATTCTAACAGTCTATTCAGTAGGACTATAAGCTGTGTATCCACCAGACTTCTGCACAACACAACTGATGGTCCCAACCCCATTTATAAGGCAAGAAATCCCACTTATTAAACCTGACAGGGCACACCTGTGAAGTGAAAACTAGAGATGAGCGTTGTTCTACTCGAACTGTTCGCCAATCTCAAATTCGAGCTGTTTTGGGCGGTGTTCGAGCCGTTCGGCGAACACGAACAATTTGAGAAAAATTCGGCTGTTCGAGGTTATGTTCGATAACTGTTCGTGCACCAAAATCATAACTGGATTTTTTCTCAGTAATGATGAAAATTAATGTTAATACGCAGTGTGAGTGTACAGCGGGGCGGGGGGAGGGGCAGGGGATGGATCTCTGCAGGAACAATGAAGATCTCCATTTTTTTTTTCTCTTTCCCGCATTTGCAGTGGGGAGGTGCAATCTGTCAGCCTATCAGCAGCGCACACACGGAGCGAAGTGCTTTTTTTCACACAAGCAAGGGCATGTGTGATTGGCAGTGTATGTCACATGTCCTTGCCCTATAAGACCAAGCCATTTTCCCCGTCGCCACCATTTTCTCACTGCTGCAGCTGCGTGTTAGACGGCACCGCTGTTGCTGTGTGCGCTATACCTTGTTAATTTCAAGCCAATTTTCGCACAAATATACAGATAGCTTGGGAGTAGGGAATAGTTGTGATTGCAGTCCTTTTAAGGACTAGGTTACAGCATTTCCTACGACTTTTATCAGGCAGGTCTGTGCTCTTAAATAGATAGGTTGTGGGAGTAAAGACTAATTGTAATTGGAGTCCTTTTCAGGACTAGGTTACATCAGTTCCTATCAGTTTTTGCCAGGCAGGTCTGTGCCAGTGCTGTGCAAGTTTCTTTCACAGCATTTGGCTGAATCTAGCAAAGCTAATCCTTTTTGGCCTATTGCAGAGTGTGTTAGTCAGTGGAGAAGCCTATCTGTGTTGCAAGATATACCACCTGTGTATAGAATACCAATTTTTTTACTGCACCTAGTGAAGTAAAATCTTTTGGGCATAGCATCATTCTATTAGTCCATCTATACTGACCTCCATCAGGTTGCAAATTAAAAATATTTTTTTTCTGCATCTAGCTCTGAAAAAATATTTGGGCTTCTAGCTGTGTGTGGGACTTGGTCTATTAGTCCATCTATACTGACCTCCATCAGGTTGCAAATTGAATAAAAAAATTTTCTGCATCTAGCTCTGAAAAAATATTTGGCCTTCTAGCAGTGTGTGGGACACATTGTATTAGGCCATCTATACTGACCTCCATCAGGTTGCAAATTGAATAAAAAAATTTTCTGCATCTAGCTCTGAAAAAATATTTGGCCTTCTAGCAGTGTGTGGGACTCATTGTATTAGGCCATCTATACCAAGCTCCACCAGCTTTGAAATTAATAATAATTTTTCGCTGCATCTAGCCCTGAAAATAATTTTTCCCAATAGTGGTAGCAATAGAAATATGGGGCGCGCGCCTGGCTAACAAAAATATACGCTTCATAACACAAAACACCAGCCTAGCGCACTGTATTAATAAGATGGCATCATCGTCTCTCCCAGTGCTAGGCCTACTACGCAGGCTAGTATTCCTGTGCCTAAAACACAATGTATGGGTCCGCGCTAGCCACTATGCTGAGGGGTATAAAGCTGCTGCTAACGCTTTATAACAATTCAATTGGCAGATTTTCACAGAGCTCTTCCACAATGCCCACCCATCGGGACAACAGTTGCCCACCCTCCCTATGGGATCTAGTGGCGAATAGTTGATGCCATTAATCAGAGCGTCAGTTGCCCCGTCAACGTGGCAAGCATACGGTAAGGCATGGGAAGAGTGGACACGACTAGTAGCAGGCAGACGGGTTGACCAATGTGAACAAGCCAGATCACAAGTCACCATAGAATTTCTCCACCAGCTAATGATGAGGGGCATATCAGGGGCGTCAGCGCAGCGGTGTCTGACCGGAGTAGCATTTCACTTCCAACTACTGAATTGGGGAGATGTGACAAAGATTCATCATCAGACAATCCATAAAAGGGTGGAAAAGGGGTCAGCCAAGTCAGGAGTGTAGACGTCCCGTCCCGTGTCACTAAAACTGATTTCTCACATCATATCCCTAACACCATTAACATGACACTCACAATTTGAAGCAACACTAATGTCTACTGCATTTGTGATCGCCTTCTTCGGGGCGCTATGTATAAGCGAATTAGTCCCTCAATCCAAAATTACCACCAGTGGAGGCTTATTACACCAGGACGTAGTCATAGCCAATAATGCAATACGTGTACGCATACACCAATCGAAAACGGTTCCAGCGGGCAGGGGTACTTGGGTACTTCTACAACCCACAAACGGTACACTGAGTCGGGTAACAATAGTAAAAACATATCTAACCATCAGATCACAAAGTAATTTCTTCGTATCACACATTGATGGAACGCCATTATCAAGATACCTGTTCCAAGCTATATTTAATAAATGCATAACATCGGCAGGGAACCACCCCAAAGATTACGGGACACACTCATTCCGCATAGGTGCGGCCACGGAAGCAGCAAGAGCAGGACTGTCAGAAACGGAAGTTCAGAGGATAGAGAGATGGTGATCCACGTGTTTGGCGAGATACATAAGACCGGACTTGTTATCCTAACGTGGTTTGTTTCTTTTACAGGTGACGCTAAGCCAACAGTGTGAGTGATAGGCCACTCGTATATATATTGGGCACAAAAAAGGGCGAAAGTCCGCCCAGGCGGGAGGAAATTAGAGTTTCATAACACATATTTCAACTGGAGAGGTATTAGAGGCCTGCTATGGCCACAGGTACTAATGGAGGTAATCAAGGTAGGGAGAGAGGCAAGAGGTCCGGTCATCTTAGTTATACAGGCCGGGGGAAACAACCTAGGTCATCACAAGAGCGCATAATTAATGGCAATAATGAAACTAGACACTGAGCGCTTCAGAGAATTTTTCACAAAATTAGCTATAGTATGGTCAGAGATTGTGCTGATAGCGGTATGGCAAGGTGCGCGAGACATCACGGCCATCGAATGGACAAGGCGGGTAATAAATATTCGGATGGCAAAATTTAGAAGAGACAGAGACAGTGTAGTGATACGACACCGACAACTGGAAGGAGATAAAGCAGGCCTCATACGGCCCGACGGTGTTCACTTAATAGATATTGGACTGGACATATTCCTGTCAGGACTCCAGGACGGAGTGGAACAAGCGTTAAGAGTGATGGGTGGGGGTCAGCGTCCTGCATACGAGTACGCTGGATCCTCCGTGGCCTGGAAATAGAAAGGACATGTTGGAGAGTTACACTTGTTGGCCAACTTGCCGGAGTGGGGACCCAGGGCATGCTGCAACAAGCTGAATTATTTTAGAAATAAAATGCCTTTCTAATGGAATGAGTATAAAGAGTTAATAAAGCTGTGACCGATCCTCACCCATCCAGTTGTAAGAGTTACATTATTGGGTTGTCCATGAAAGGGGGGCGGTAGGGGGGCTGAGCATCTGGGTTTGGTTGGGGGTCCCCACAGTCTGCCTAGGCTAGATTAATTTAAAAATTCTTATTAGATACACAGGCGGTGCAGCTTGCTTCGCAGCTGGGCTACTACGCCCAAAGTATTGCCTAGGCTAGATGCAGTTAAAAATTCTACGCTGACTAGCAGACACTGAAGATTTGGAGCAGACCTCTGAGTAAACAGCTCTTCAGACTCAACCATCTGTGTTACCCCAAGCCATAGTGTATGTAGTTTCTTACAGTTAAAAGGGGGGGTGCGACCCAACCCACCTGGAATTGACGATGCCAACGTCACGTAAGACACAGCAAGGGGACTCCCAAAATTGTGGCACAGACACCACTTAACCCTAGAACGCATACCTGTGGCCTTGCAGGCCCGCCCAGTTAATTGTTTTCTATTTTCTGCAAGATTACTTTAGTTAGAATTTTGAAACTCTAGGTATTCTTCATGTATATAGTTGTTTGTCATTTGAGTTTGAGTTATTCCATGTTATTTGCACACGGGCCTAAAGGGCCGCAGGTATGTGAAAGTGTAGATTTTTATGGTCATGCGTTCTAGGGTTAAGTGGCATCAATTGCCCCACTGTTGCTTAAAACGGTTGGTGAGGTGATTTTACCAAATCCCCAAGCTTTTAGTCTCCCAAGGATGACACAGGGGTAGAAATGTCCTTGCGAATCCATGATTTGATCATCTTTATGAACGTGAGTCTGTCTACATTCTCAGTGGACAGCCGCGTGCTCTTATCTGTCAGCACACCACCAGCAGCGCTGAACACACGTTCAGAGAGAACGCTGGCTGCAGGGCATGACAAGATCTCCAAGGCGTGAGTGGCGAGCTCCGGCGATTTTTCAAGATTGGAATACCAAAATGAGCAAGGGTCCAGTGACACAGTCATGGCTTCGATGTTCACTTGGAGATTCTCCTGTACCATCCTCTCTAGGCATTGACTATGTGTCAGACTTCTTGTCTCCTGTGGCCTTGCAAAGGATGGTCTAAAAAAGTGGTGAAACGATTCCACAAAATTGCTGTTACCAGCAGATACTGTGTTACTGTTACTGTTTGAGTGATGAAGACTCGACAGTCCCACCGTTGGCAAGTTAGAACTGTGAGATTCACTACGTGCACCACTGGTGTTTTGTGGAAAAGCACATGTAAGATTCTGCAACAGATACTCCTGCATTCGTCAATACCTTTTTATGGCAGGAATTATTTCGGCAAATATACTTTTGTACCGGGGATCTAAGAGTGTGGCAACCCAGTAGTCAGGATTATTTCTAATTCTCACAATTCGAGGGTCATGTTGCAGGTAGTGCAGCAAGAAGGCACTCATGTGTCTTGCGCATCCAGAAGGACCAAGTCCTTGTTGTGTTGGTAGCGAGGTAAGAATCATGCTTCCTTCCTCTGTCCTCTCCCTCCAACCTCGCACAACAGAAATGTGATCAAGGTCTCCCTCATCTGATGAGTCTTCCATGCCCATTGCCAGTTCGTCCTCCACTTCTTCCTCAGCTCCTGCACCTTCCTCAACAGTTTGGCTGCTACCATGCGCCCTGGTTAATCCCTCTCCCCCACCCTCCCATGCCTGCCGCCTTGGTGCTGCCAACCGTCTGGACCTTGGAGATGTTATCCCTTCCGCATACGACTCCTCCTCTACTTCCTCCACCTCCTCTTGTCCCACCACCTGACTCCGAATTCTGTTTAACATGTGCTCCAGCATGTAAATCACCGGAATAGTCATGCTGATAATGGCATCGTCAGCACTAAACATCTTCGTCGCCATTTCAAGACTGTGCAGAAGGGTGCATAGGTCCCTGATCTGAGACCACTCCTCCAGCGTGATTTGCCCTACCTCTGGATCTCGTTGGCCCAGGCTATACGTCAGAACGTATTGCACCAGGGCTTGTCGGTGCTGCCACAGTCGCTGCAACATGTGCAGAGTTGAATTCCACCGTGTCGGCACATCGCATTTCAGCCGGTGAACTGGCAGGCCCAACGACTTCTGTAGAGATGTAAGTCGTTGAACTGCGGGATGCGAACGGCGGAAGTGAGCACACAGCGACCGTGCACTCTGCAGAAGGCCATCTAGTCCGGGATAGTGGGCTAAAAATTGCTGGACAACCAGGTTCAACACGTGAGCCATACAAGGCACGTGTGTGACATTGCCCCGGCGAAGTGCCGCACCCAGGTTTGCAGCATTGTCGCACATGGCCTTCCCTGGTTGCAGGTCCAGTGGAGACAACCTTTCATGAAACTGGGTCTCCAGAGCTGACCACAACTCCTCAGCTGTGTGACTCACATTTCCCAGACATTTCAAAGTAAACACTGATGCGTTGAGCCCTACTGCCAGCATAGTAAGGAGGTGTGCAGGATCCCTTCTGCGCAGTTAGAAAGCAGGTGGCATTACCAGACAGGCTTTGGGTGCAGGTGGAAGACCGAGAGGAGGTTGAGGAGGCAGAAGCAGTGGAGGAAGTTCGAGATAAAGAGGATTAACACACAACTCGTGGGGACGGTAAGACTTGGACAGCAGCCCCTTGTCCTGCTGTCACCATAGTTACCCAGTGCCCAGTCAGCGACATGTAACGCCCCTGTCCATGCCTTCTCGTCCAAGTGTCTGTGGTGAAGTGCACCCTGTCACACACAGAGTTTCTCAAAGAAGCGGTGATGTTGTGTGCGACATGCTGGTGGAGCGCAGGCACACCTTTCTTTGAGAAGTAGTGCCGACTGGGCATCTGGTACTGGGGCACTGTGACGGACATAAGGTCTTGAAAATCCTCTGTGTCCTCCAGGTGGAAAGGCAGCATTTCTGTAGCCAACAGCTTGCAGATGGTGAAATTCAACCTCTTAGCTTTCTCATGGCTAGGAGGAAATGGTCTTTTACTTTTCCACATCTGAGGGACCGAGGGCTGGCTGTTGTGCTTAGACGGTGTTGAGTAGGGTGTCCCCGGCAACTGCCGGTCTGTGAGGAAGATGCAGGCGGACATGTTAGGTTGCCTTGATCCAAAGGTGGTGCTCTCGATGTCGGAGAGCGCTCAACACTAGCAGGTGTTTCCACTTCCCAATGAACTGACGACCTGCCAATCACACTGGCTGTTGCGGGTAAAGAGGTGGCAGGTCTGCGTCCAAAAACATGTGTGACTGCTGTCCCCCCAGTCACAGAGGATGAAGAGGCTGCGGATGCACAAGATGGGGCAGACGGTGGTTGGCCCAGCCGGCTAGGCCGCATTGTAGCACAGTGAGCTTCCCACTGCAACTTATGCTTCATATCCATGTGCCGGTTCATGCATGAAGTACTCAAACTATGTATTTTTTGGCCTCTACTTAGCTTTTGCTGACAAATATTACAGATAACACGAGTTGGGTCATCCTTATCGATCTGAATAAATGCCCAGGCTATGCAAGGCTTAGCACCCATGCGACCTGAAGAGCCACCACGACTTGTGGTGAGAGGCAGAGTTGTGTTTGAGGATGCAGTTGTTGACGTGCTTCCAGTACTCCGTCTCTGTTCAGGAAGGCGCAACCTAACCTCGTCGTCAATAGCATCTGTGATGCCCCGCTGCGCTTGGTATCACAGATCCTACAAGAGTGCATTGATGGAATCCTCCACAAGAGGCCCCCATAAACATTCACACATCTCCACCTTCCACCTCAGACCAGCAGAGGGAGCCCGTTAGGGATATAAATAGGGAAGGTAGAGCTAGGCAGCTCAGTTCCTCTGAAGAGTTCCTGCAGTAGAAAAGCCTAAGAGAGGTCAGTCTGCAGTGGAGCTCAGTCTAGTCTAGAGAGCGCAGTTAATAGTTCAGCAGTGGAGCACGAGGCTCCTGCTTGCTAGATTCAGGGAGCCCAGATAGAGCTTAAGGTGTGCCGGTGCCGTAAGATCAGTGAAGCGCGGCAAGCTGCCGTTAGTGTGTATAGCCTAGTGAGGGCCTGAGTAGGCCGAAGGCGAGTGGCGAGTTAGTACATAAGGGGCAGAGGAGCTTAACCAGCTCACCCCGAAGCATTTACCGGACACAGGATCCGAGCTTACCGGTATCTCTATGACCCAGTAAGGCATAACCGGAATCCGTGGAGAACTACAAGTCCCAGGATCGCTAAGGTGCTGATATGTAACAGAGCCAGGAGACGCTTAGGCCCCGCATACTGGGAGCGTGAACTCCAAGAGAAGGCCCTACCACAAGGTCAGCCAGCGCAGGACAGAGACAAAGTTAGGCCTAGCTCCAGGCAGGTCAGAAACTTACTACGCAGAGGCAAGAAACAGGAGGCCCTACACCCGCTCATTGGGGAGGATCCTGATATGCACCCTTCACCCTACAGTGCTCCGGGATGTGCCTGAATTTCCACCAGTAAAAGGTACTAAAGTGACTACCGTGTCCGTTCCCGTTCTTGCTGTGACCCAGCTGGGTCTCGCCTGTCATGCATTCCCACTGCATACGCTGCCCTGAGACCTAGCTCCACCTGTGGGGAGCTATACCATCGAGCTGCCTTATCACCGGCCTCAGTGGACTGCTGCAGCGCTGGTGCTTGTCACCAGATACCACAGGTGGCGTCATGAACTCTTATAAAATTAACAATTATCCACCCTTTTAAAGAGAGACCCCAGGGTACGGGCCAGGGAGCCGACCACCGCGACATCCCCAAGGTCAGGCAAATGCCCGGGTACCGAGTCATCCCCATCCCCAGGGCTAGTCACATCCTCCTCCACCTCCTCTGCTGACCTCATCTCTTGGCTGACTGTGGGTTGACAGTAAGTGGGATCTCCAACCTCGTCATCATCACCCTGTGTGTTATCACACCCGTCGCCCTCAGAGCCAACCTCTTCCTGCCCTGACAAAAAACTAAAGTTGTCGCTCCAATCAGGTATTTGAGTCTCATCATCGTCTTCATCATTGTCTCCACCAACAGGAGTTACAGTTTGGGAACAAGGGTCTACATTATGCTCAGAACCTTCTTCATCTGGTCCTGGATCCGACTCATAAAGATTCTGGGCATCAGATCAGATCATTTCCTCGTCTGGATTCACAGAAGCTCTGGAGCAGACCTCCGTTTCCCAGGCTATAGTATGAGTAAACAGCTCTGCAGACTCAACCATCTGTTCTACCTCATACTCAGACGGGCAGCTGGAGACTTGGGAGCTGTGAGGAAGCAAGTGCGATTGGGGTGACACCTTTGAGGACTGGAGTATTTGTGATGTTGAAATTGAGGTGGAGGAGAGCCCACTTAAAGGAGCACTTGATATCCGCTGAAGCACCTGCTGTTTTTGTGCCTCATCTGGAATTTGTAGCGATGGGCGTGTCCGTAAGAATGGGATCTTATCACATTGTCCACGAAAAGAAGTCGACATCTTAGTTTGGCTGGAAGATGGTCTTTCTTCTGCAGATGTTACCCCCCCCCCCCACCGTGGGGGGCCTCGACCCACCGGCGGACAGGCACCAGTATTGGGATAGGGGGGCTGGCCGTCAGGGTCCACCGCGGCTCTGGCACAAACCCGGCGACACGGAGGTGGCACAGGCAGGAACGGACTGGCCGTGTCAGCTTCTCACTTTTTGGATTTTAGAAGGGCATGACATGCCTATATCTGTGTCTCCCCCTCCTTTTACTCCTCCACCTCTTTTCTTTTCGCATGACTATATGTACTTGTCACTTTTCCATGTGTTAGTTGTGTCTTCTGAGCAGTTTGTCAGCTTTTGGACACCTTTGAAGGTGTTTTCTATGTGTTTCTATGTGTTTTTGTTTGCCTGCCATTGGTTTTAACGGTGTTCGAAGGTGTTCGACGAACCGAACCGAACTCGAACACTACGGGGGTGGCTCAACACTAGTGAAGACCATTTCCGGTGACTACCTCTTGAAGCTCATCAAGAGAATGCCAAGAGTGTGCAAAGCAGTCATCGAAGCCAAAGGTGGCTACTGTGAAGAACCTAGAATATAAGACATATTTTCAGTTGTTTCACACTTTTTTGGTAAGTATATAATTCCACATGTGGTAATTCATAGTTTTGATGCCTTCAGTGTGAATGTACAATTTTCATAGTCATGAAAATACAGAAAAATCTTTAAATGAGAAGGTGTGTCCAAACTTATGGTCTGTACTGTACATCTGATAAACCGTACGATTCTGGGGAGTCTACGTTCGGCTCCATAAATGACGGACATGTAGCTGTAGGATCGGCATCGATGTTATATACATTCTGTATCCTGCCAAGCAATGGAGGAATCAGCTGTCAGTGAAAGCATGGGGGTTGTGAGACACGAGTCAACTCTACAGAAAGACAAGGAAGCAAGGATCACTGCAAGGTACAGAAAGCCCCGGCTAACAAATGCCGATTTGTCACAATAACGCTGGACCGCCCTCGTCAGGCCTCGCTGCAGAACAAATCGGATTGGGGCTCAAGGCTGCGCAGATCCGCAGGTGTCCCAGTAAATCACCTGCTGCGTGACGGCCTGAGAGCCATGAGGGTGGAGGGGATGGAGGGACGTGTGAGTCGGCGGTAAATTACTCATATCTGTGTCCTGTCATCTTCCTTCACTTGTCTGTAGCTTTGTTTCAGTTCATCATGGTTTTCATGCACGAATAAGCTGCGGCAACGGACAGAGACAGCGGGCAGAGACTGCAGGCAGAGACAGCGGGCAGAGACAGCAGGCAGAGACAGCGGGCAGAGACAGCAGGCAGCAGGCACAAGCAGCAGACAGAGACAGCAGGCATAGGCAGCGGACAGAGACAGCGGGCAGAGACAGCGGGCAGAGACTGCAGGCAGAGACAGCGGGCAGAGACAGCAGGCAGAGACAGCAGGCAGAGACAGCGGGCAGAGACAGCAGGCACAGGCAGCAGGCACAGGCAGCGGACAGAGACAGCGGGCACAGGCAGCGGGCAGAGACAGCGGGCAGAGACTGCAGGCAGAGACAGCGGGCAGAGACTGCAGGCAGAGACAGCGGGCAGAGACAGCAGGCAGCGGACAGAGACAGCAGGCACAGACACAGGACAGAGACAGCGGGCAGAGACAGCAGGCAGAGACTGCAGGCAGAGACAGCGGGCAGAGACAGCAGGCACAGGCAGCAGGCACAGGCAGCGGACAGAGACAGCGGGCACAGGCAGAGACAGCGGGCAGAGACTGCAGGCAGAGACAGCGGGCAGAGACAGCAGGCAGAGACAGCAGGCAGCAGGCACAAGCAGCGGACAGAGACAGCGGGCACAGGCAGCGGACAGAGACAGCAGGCATAGGCAGCGGATAGAGACAGACAGCACAGGCAACGGGCAGAGACAGCGAGCAGCAGGTAGAGACAGTGGGTGCGGGCAGAGGCAGCAGGCAGAGACAGCTGGGCACAGGCAGCGGGCAGAGACAGCGGGCAGAGGCAGCAGGCAGAGACAGCGGACAGAGACAGCGGGCAGAGACAGCGGGCACAGGCAGCGGACAGAGACAGCCAGCACAGGCAGCGGACAGAGACAGCCAGCACAGGCAGCGGACAGAGACAGCGAGCACAGGCAGCGGGCACAGGCAGCAGGCAAAGGCAGCGGGCAGAGACAGCGGGCAGAAACAGCAGGCAGAGACAGCAGGCAGCATGCACAGGCAGCGGGCACAGGCAGCGGGCAGAAACAGCAGGTAGAGACAGCGGGCACAGGCAGCAGGCAGAGACAGCGGGCACAGGCAGCAGGCAGAGACAGCGGGCACAGGCATAGACTGCGAGCACAGGCAGCGGGCAGAGACAGCAGGCATAGGCAGGGGGCAGAGGCAGCAGACAGAGACAGCGGGCACAGGCAGCAGGCAGAGACAGCGGGCACAGGCAGCGGGCAGAGACAGCGGGCACAGGCATAGACAGCTGGCACAGGCAGCGGGCAGAGGCAGCGGGCACAGGTAGAGGACAATGACAGCAGGCAGCAGGCAGAGACAGCGGGCACAGGCAGCGGGCAGAGACAGCGGGCACAGGCATAGACTGCGAGCACAGGCAGCGGGCAGAGACAGCCGGCACAGGCAGCGGGCACAGGCAGTGGGTAGAGGCATCGGGCACAAGCAGCGGACAGAGACAGCGGGCACAGGCAGTGGGCAGAGACAGCGGGCACAGGCAGCGGGCAGAGACAGCGGGAAAAGGCAGTGGGCAGAGGCAGCGGGACAGGCAGCGGACAGAGACAGCGGGCACAGGCGGCGGACAGAGACAGCGGGCACAGGCAGCGGGCACAGGCAGCGGGCACAGGCAGCGGGCGGAGACAGCGGTCACAGGCAGCGGGCAGAGACATCGGGCACAGGCAGTGGGCAGAGACATCGGGCACAGGCAGCAGGCAGAGACAGCAGGCACAGGCAGCGGGCACAGGCAGCGGGCGGAGACAGCAGTCACAGGCAGTGGGCAGAGACAGGGGGCACAGGCAGCGGGCAGAAACAGCGGGCACAGGCAGCGGGCAGAGGCAGCGGGCACAGGCAGCGGGCAGAGACAGCGGGCACAGGCAGAGACTGCGAGCACAGGCAGCAGGTAGAGACAGCGGGCACAGGCAGCAGGCACAGACAGTGGGCAGAGACAGCGGGCACAGGCAGCGGGCAGAGACATTGGGCACAGGCAGTGGGCAGAGACAGCGGGCACAGGCAGCAGGCACAGGCAGCGGGCAGAGACAGCGGGCAGAGACAGCGGGCACAGGCAGCAGGCAGAGAGAGCAGGCATAGGCAGCGGACAGAGACAGCGAGCACAGGCAACGGGCAGAGACAGCGGAAAGCAGGCAGAGACAGCGGGCGCAGGCAGCAGGCAGAGACAGCGGACAGAGACAGCAGGCAGAGACAGCGGACAGAGACAGCCAGCACAGGCAGCGGACAGAGACAGCGAGCACAGGCAGCGGGCACAGGCAGAGGGCAGAGACAGCAGGTAGAGACAGCAGGCAGCATGCACAGGCACAGGCAGCGGACAGAGACAGCGGGCAAAGGCAGCGGGCAGAGACAGCGGGCAGAGAGAGCAGGCAGAGACAGCAGGCAGCATGCACAGGCAGTGGGCAGAGACAGCGGGCACAGGCAGTGGGCACAGGCAGCGGGCAGAGGCAGTGGGCACAGGCAGTGGGCGGAAACAGCAGTCACAGGCAGCGGGCAGAGACAGCGGGCACAGGCAGTGGGCAGAGACAGCAGGCAGCGGGCAGAGACTGAGAAAAAATACTGACCGAATACTGATAGTGGGGCCGAGGCTTGTGGCAGTTTTGCAGGTGCAGTACATGGATGGAGGAGAGGATTGGGGCTGAGCATGCAATGTGTATGGGATTGCACCACAATGTCGGAGGGATATTTTCCTACTGTTATGTCGCTTTGCCTCTACAGCCGGAGTCTCCAATTTACGGCTCCCGGCCACAACTCCTAGCCGGCCCTGATACCCAGACATTACCTGGATATGCTGAGAGTTGAAGTTTTGCTATAACAGATTGGTGACCACTGACCTCTAATCTACAAAATAACAAACTCTACAAAATGACATTAATTCATTGCACCACCTGGATGCCCTGCCGTACGGTGCTGTACGCACCAGGCCAATATTTCAGTGGGGCAAGAATCAGTCCAGGTAGGACCATTTATGAATCCTGTGGATTAGTGCTCACTATTGGACATGGGGATATCCAATCATTGCACCAGTGATCCCTGGGGATCTCTGCTCGTACACTGGAGATAAAAGTTAATGATCATCTCATGTCCATGGTGATCGGGAACTCAAGGAAACCAGGATTGGACAAGTCAAAATAAAGCTGATACCATTATTTACTCTAAGATAAGTAGTAACAGATTTTTCCCACCTTATGGCTTTAATCTTGACAAACACATCAGAAAGTGGTTAATCAACTGCTGATTCTGACAGTTTTCTCTCATCCCCCCTCCTCCCACACACCTAAACATGCATGATCAGATTGGCTGAGCGTACAAGTGTCTCTTATGTGGAGAGAGGAGTAAGCCACTGCAGACACCTATGAGCTCCTCTGGACTCTTCTATCTTCTCCTGACCGTTCTGTCTCTTCTGGACTCCTCTATCCTCCTCCAGACCCATCTTTCTCCCTCCTGACTCCCCTACCCCCTATAGTCTTCCCTGGTCTCCTCTAGACCCTCTATCCTCCTCCAGACTCATCTGTCTCCCACCCGACTCTCCATCCCCATACAGACCCATCTATCCTTCTCCGGACCCCTCTGTCTCCTCCAGACATCTCTATACTCTTCCAGACACATGTCTCTCTCCCTACTCCCCTGCCCTTATAGTCTTCCCTGGTCTCCTCCAGACCCCTCTATACTCCTCCAGACCCATCTGTCTCCCTCCTGACTCCCCTGCCCCCAACAGTCTTCCCTGGTCTCCTCCAGACCCCTCTATTCTCCTCCAGACCCATCTGTCTCCCTCCTGACTCCCCTGTCCCCCTACAGACCAATCTATCCTTCTCCGGACCCCTCTGTCTCCTCCAGACGTCTCTATACTCTTCCAGACCCATCTGTCTCTCTCCCGACTCCCCTGTCACCATACAGACCCCTCTATCCTCCTCCAGACCCATCTATACTCCTCCCGACCTATCTGTCTCCCGCCTGACTCACCTGCCCCCTATAGTCTTCCCTAGTCTCAACAAGACCCCTCTATCCTCCTCCAGACCCATGTGTCTCCCTCCCGACTCCCCTGTCCCCACACAGACACATCTATCCTTCTCCGGACCCCTCTGTTTCCTCCACACGTCTCTATACTCTTCCAGACCCATCTGTCTCTCTCCCTACCCCCCTGCCCCCTACAGTCTTCCCTAGTCTCCTCCAGATGCCTCTAGCCTCCTCCAGACCCATCTGTCTCCCTCCCGACTCCCCAGTCCCCATACAGACCCATCTATCCTTTGGACCCCTCTGTCTCCTCCAGATGCCTCTATACTCTTCCACACCCATCTGTCTCCCTCCCGACTCCCCTGTCCCCATACAGACCTATCTATCCTTCGGACCCCTCTGTCTCCTCCAGACACCTCTATACTCTTCCAGACGCATCTGTCTCTCTTCCGACTCCCCTGTCCCCATACAGACCCATCTATCCTTCTTCAGACCCCTCTGTCTCCTCCAGACACCTCTATACTCTTCCACACCCATCTGTCTCCCTCCCGACTCCCCTGTTCCTATACAGACCCATCTATCCTTCTTCAGACCCCTCTGTCTCCTCCAGACGCCTCTATACTCTTCCACACCCATCTGTCTCTCTTCCGACTCTCCTGTCCCCATACAGACCCATCTATCCTTCGGACCCCTCTGTCTCCTCCAGACACCTCTATACTCTTCCAGACCCATCTGTCTCTCTCCCTACCCCCCTGCCCCCTACAGTCTTCCCTAGTCTCCTCCAGATCCCTCTAGCCTCCTCCAGATCCATCTGTCTCCCTCCCGACTCCCCAGTCCCCATACAGACCCATCTATACTTTGGACCCCTCTGTCTCCTCCAGACGCCTCTATACTCTTCCACACCCATCTGTCTCCCTCCCGACTCCCCTGTCCCCATACAGACCTATCTATCCTTCGGACTCCTCTGTCTCCTCCAGACACCTCTATACTCTTCCAGACGCATCTGTCTCTCTTCCGACTCCCCTGTCCCCATACAGACCCATCTATCCTTCTTCAGACGCCTCTGTCTCCTCCAGACACCTCTATACTCTTCCACACCCATCTGTCTCTCTCCCGACTCCCCTGTCCCCATACAGACCCCTCTGTCTCCTCCAGACACCTCTATACTCTTTCACACCCATCTGTCTCTCTCCCGACTCCCCTGTCCCCATACAGACCCATCTATCCTTCTTTGGACCCCTCTGTCTCCTCCAGACACCTCTATACTCTTCCACACCCATTTGTCTCTCTCCCGACTCCCCTGTCCCCATACGGACCCCTTCTCTCTTCTATGGAGACATGTTATTGGTTGAGGAGAGTCGCGTAGTCCTCGTACACATTATGTATCACCCTGATGAGATGAGTATTATGGAGTTGGGCGAGATTGGATTGTACTTTAGTATTTCCTTATACTTCTGTCCTTTAATTAAAACAACCAAGAAATTATGTTTATCCCGTTAACAAACCATCCATGAGGCCATAGGTGATGACAGACATATCTGACAGCCGATACAATGGCGGCCATTATATACAGTCATGGCTCCACACCTTCTGGTTCTCTGTATTCCTGTCTAATTCTAGACTCTTTAAGGTCCTTTAGAGTAAATGGCTAAAAATACGAAAAGGAATAGTGATGCACAGTAACCAGGTCTGAGTGCGGGATATTCACATCAGCAGTCCTGTCTGATAACGGCCGGCTAGCGGGAAATGACCCTACACGCCAGTACACGGGCGGCTTCCCATGGGACTCTCACCCTCTGCACCCGGTGTACAGTGATTGTAGCATCCAGTCTAATGGGTGCAGATGGGTGAATGCAGAGACCGCTCCGTGGTGCTCAGAGAGGACGGACCTGAGCGATCAGTCACTTGGCACCAATTTAACGGTTTCTAGAAGACCTTTAAGGAAGATCCCGACTAAACTCCACTGCACATTCCCTTCCCTCATCCCATTTCTGCTGCCTCGGTCTCCCTATAGACGTTGGATTTGCCCCACATTGGTTCCTACTAGAGTTGAGCGAGTATGTTCGATTAACCCTTTCGCTGAGTATGCTCGGGCCGAGCTCCGAGTATTTACAGCTGCTCGGTGATATGGTTGAATTGCTCCCGTGTGCACGATTTGTGACTGTTTGACAGCTTTATTACATGTGAGGAATGTGTAAGAAATAGACACTGCTCACATGTAATAAAACTGTCAAACTGTCACAAATCGTGCACACGGGAGCGATTCAACCTCATCACCGAGCAGCTGTAAATACTCGGAGCTCGGCCGAGCATACTCGGACAGAACATACTCGCTCAACACTAGTTCCTACATCTACCTGCGAGTCGCTTCCTGTCCTGATGACTATTAGTCTTATTACTATACATAAATGTTATGTTCCCTGACCTTGGACTCCTTCCATCATTCTTCCTTTTATCAATTCTGATGCCTCGCTATAGAAATATCATCTGTAGGCATCCAACAATTGGGCGGCTCCATATCCTCTAGGGGGCATCACACCCTATGCCCTGGTTTAACCCCCAATCAATACCAATAATGATGGGTGAAATCAACCTCAGTGATAGAAAAAGGGGAGAAAAGAAAAAGCTGAAAATGCAGAGAATCTAGTGATCACCAGATCAGATAGCGTCTCTCCAGTGTCTGAACCTGCTGCTGTCACCGGGAATATTCAGACATGATAATGGTAATAATGATAAATAATAATAATAATAAAACACATTGTAGCTATTTCTGAGCTTCACTCCTTGGACAATAAATAGGTCACGTATAAGAAATGCAGAGGAAACCTGAGCTGCTTCTGGTCGGTATCGAGGTCGCGCTTCCTGTTGACTGCACCAAACAACAAACAAGTATTTGTCGCGGTTTGTCCTGTTTGTCTGCAACATCCAGAGGAAGTGAAAGACGAGGACATCTCCGAGGAGCTGAAATATGTGCTGAAATTCTTCACGTTTGTCCCATGATACATATATATATAAAACACCACAAACCCGGTCAACACTTCTCGGAAATCCGCGCAAGGTGGGACATTTACGTTACGGATAAAACAAACAAAACAATTAACTTTGAGTTCTGTAGATGACACTAATAATGAAATACGAATGTATACAGTTAGGTCCATATATATTTGGACAGAGAGAACATTTTTCTAATTTTGGTTCTAGACATTACCACAATGAATTTTAAACAAAACAATTCAGATGCAGTTGAAGTTCAGACTTTCAGCTTTCATTTGAGGGGATCCACATTAAAATTGGATGAAGGGTTTAGGAGTTTCAGCTCGTTAACATGTGCCACCCTGTTTTTAAAGGGACCAAAAGTAATTGGACAGATTAAATAATTGTAGATAAAATGTTCATTTCTAGTAGCTGGTTGAAAACCCTTTGTTGTCAATGACTGCCTGAAGTCTTGAACTCATGGACATCACCAGACGCTGGGTTTCCTCCTTTTTGATGCTCTGCCAGGCCTTCACTGCGGTGGTCTTCAGTTGCTGTTTGTTTGTGGGCCTTTCTGTCTGAAGTTTAGTCTTTAACAAGTGAAATGCTGCTCAATTGGGTTGAGATCAGTGAGTGACTTGGCCATTCAAGAATATTCCACTTCTTTGCTTTAATAAACTCCTGGGTTGCTTTGGCTTTATGTTTTGGGTCATTGTCCATCTGTAGTATGAAACCACGACCAATCAGTTTGGCTGCATTTGGCTGGATCTGAGCACACAGTATGGCGGCTCTGAATACATCAGAATTCATTCGGCTGCTTCTGTCCTGTGTCACATCATCAATAAACACTAGTGACCCAGTGCCACTGGCAGCCATGCATGCCAAAGCCATCACACTGCCTCCGCCGTGTTTTACAGATGATGTGGTATGCTTTGGATCATGAGCTGTACCACGCCTTCGCCATACTTTTCTCTTTCCATCATTCTGGTAGAGGTTGATCTTGGTTTCATCTGTCCAAAGAATGTTCTTCCAGAACTGTGCGGCTTTTTTAGATGTTTTTTAGCAAAGTCCAGTCTAGTCTTTTTCTTCTTGATGCTTATGAGTGGCTTGCACCGTGCAGTGAACCCTCTGTATTTACTTTCATGCAGTCTTCTCTTTATGGTAGATTTGGATATTGATACGCCTACCTCCTGGAGAGTATTGTTCACTTGGTTGGCTGTTGTGAAGGGGTTTCTCTTCACCATGGAGATTATTCTGCGATCATCCACCACTGTTGTCTTCCGTGGGCGCCCAGGTCTTTTTGCATTGATGAGTTCACCAGTGCTTTCTTTCTTTCTCAGGATGTACCAAACTGTAGATTTTGCCACTCCTAATATTGTAGCAATTTCTCAGATGAGTTTTTTCTGTTTTTGCAGCTTAAGGATTGCTTCTTTCACCTGCATGGAGAGCTCCTTTGACCGCATGTTTACTTCACAGCAAAACCTTCCAAATGCAAACACCACACCTCAAATCAACTCCAGGCCTTTTATCTGCTTAATTGAGAATGACATAAAGAAGGGATTGCCCACACCTGTCCATGAAATAGCCTTGGAGTCAATTGTCCAATTACTTTTGGTCCCTTTAAAAACAGGGTGGCACATGTTAAGGAGCTGAAACTCCTAAACCCTTCATCCAATTTTAATGTGGATAATCTCAAATGAAAGCTGAAAGTCTGAACTTCAACTGCATCTGAATTGTTTTGTTTAAAATTCATTGTGGTAATGTCTAGAACCAAATTTAGAAAAATGTTGTCTCTGTCCAAATATATATGGACCTAACTGTATGTGGGTTAGTATATATTGGATGGATTGTCGGGGGGTCCACAGAGAAGTCACGCTGGTAATGATCACATGACTCCACTATGGAGGACCCGCGTTATATAACCACACAGCCCTATATTACATTATCACTTATACATTGTATCTGCTGGGAATCATTGAACCCGAGGATTCATATCTGATTTATGAGCTTATTGTCACTTACGGATGTAGTTAAACCCTTGCTGTCATTTCAGGTAACTTATTTAGAATATGAGAAAATAAGAAATAACATTATTTCTGGCCATTATATGACTTGTAGCTTGCACTTTTCCCTAGTTTTCCCCTCTGTAGGCTGTCATTTTTGTTGTCTCTGAGCTGGTGGGTGTAGAAGAGCTGCTATGATGTCTCCCATACACAGCAGACAGACATGAGGGATCCCTGCTCTCCTGTCTCAATGTAGCTCATGTTCAGAAGCAGCAGCAGTATGGAGAACATTATATAGCAGTACTGAGCAGTGTAGCTGTGAATCCATCAATGAGGCGAGATAAAACTTACTAGAAAGCAGCAGCATGGACATTGTGTGCAGTATTGAGCACAGTAGCAATGAATCCAATCTTGAGGTTGGATAAAACACTTACTAGAAAACAGCAGCAAGGGTTATGAGTGTGTCTCTCTGCTTCTTCCTTTCTTCTCCTTCCTGCCTTTCCTTACAGAATTAGTTGAGTAGATGTAATCTGATCCCTCAGCGAGCTGGCAGACAATTTTGATATATTTTAGCAGTTTTCAAATGGATGATGACTTTATGGGGAAAAGGTGGAGAAAAGGTGGAGTAAAGAAAGAAGACATCTCTGATAAAATATAACATAGTTTGTTGAATTCAATCTTACTATAGATTTATGTAAAGTTTGTGTTTGTTAAAATGGACCCTGTGAGGAGCTCAGCACTGCTGTACACAGCCGTAGACCCTGTGAGGAGCTCAGCACTGCTGTACACAGCCACAGACCCAGTGATGAGCTCAGCACTGCTGTACACTGCCGCAGACCCTGAGAGGAGCTCAGCACTGCTGTACACTGCCGCAGACCCTGAGAGGAGCTCAGCACTGCTGTACACAGCCACAGACCCTGTGAGGAGCTCAGCACTGCTGTACACTGCCGCAGACCCTGAGAGGAGCTCAGCACTGCTGTACACAGCCACAGACCCTGTGAGGAGCTCAGCACTGCTGTACACAGCCGCGGACCCTGTGAGGAGCAGAGCACTGCTGTACACAGCCGCGGACCCTGTGAGGAGCTCAGCACTGCTGTACACAGCCGTAGACCCTGTGAGGAGCTCAGCACTGCTGTACACAGCCGCGGACACTGTGAGGTGCTCAGCACTGCTGTACACAGCCGCGGACCCTGTGAGGAGCTCAGCACTGCTGTACACAGCCGAAGACCCAGTGATGAGCTCAGCACTGCTGTACACAGCCGAAGACCCTGTGAGGAGCTCAGCACTGCTGTACACAGCTGTAGACCCTGTGAGGAGCTCAGCACTGCTGTACACAGCCGTAGACCCTGTGAGGAGCTCAGCACTGCTGTACACAGCCACAGACCCAGTGATGAGCTCAGCACTGCTGTACACAGCCACAGACCCTGAGAGGAGCTCAGCACTGCTGTACACAGCCACAGACCCTGTGAGGAGCTCAGCACTGCTGTACACAGCCACAGACCCTGTGAGGAGCTCAGCACTGCTGTACACAGCCGCGGACCCTGTGAGGAGCAGAGCACTGCTGTACACAGCCGCGGACCCTGTGAGGAGCTCAGCACTGCTGTACACAGCCGTAGACCCTGTGAGGAGCTCAGCACTGCTGTACACAGCCGCGGACACTGTGAGGTGCTCAGCACTGCTGTACACAGCCGCGGACCCTGTGAGGAGCTCAGCACTGCTGTACACAGCCATGGACCCTGTGATGAGCTCAGCACTGCTGTACACAGCTGTAGACCCTGTGAGGAGCTCAGCATTGCTGTACACAGCCGCGAACCCTGTGAGGAGCTCAGCACTGCTGTACACAGCCACAGACCCTGTGAGGAGCTCATCACTGCTGTACACAGCCGCAGACCCTGTGAGGAGCTCAGCACTGCTGTACACAGCCGCAGACCCTGTGAGGAGCTCAGCACTGCTGTACACAGCCGCAGACCCTGTGAGGAGCTCAGCACTGCTGTACACAACCACAGACCCAGTGATGAGCTCAGCACTACTGTACACAGCCACAGACCGAGTGATGAGCTCAGCACTGCTGTACACAGCCGCAGACCCTGTGAGGAGCTCAGCACTGCTGTACACAGCCGCAGACCCTGTGAGGAGCTCAGCACTGCTGTACACAGCCGCAGACCCTGTGAGGAGCTCAGCACTGCTGTACACAGCCACAGACCCAGTGATGAGCTCAGCACTGCTGTACACAGCCACAGACCCTGAGAGGAGCTCAGCACTGCTGTACACAGCCACAGACCCTGTGAGGAGCTCAGCACTGCTGTACACAGCCGCGGACCCTGTGAGGAGCAGAGCACTGCTGTACACAGCCGCGGACCCTGTGAGGAGCTCAGCACTGCTGTACACAGCCGTAGACCCTGTGAGGAGCTCAGCACTGCTGTACACAGCCGCGGACACTGTGAGGTGCTCAGCACTGCTGTACACAGCCGCGGACCCTGTGAGGAGCTCAGCACTGCTGTACACAGCCATGGACCCTGTGAGGAGCTCAGCACTGCTGTACACAGCTGTAGACCCTGTGAGGAGCTCAGCATTGCTGTACACAGCCGCGAACCCTGTGAGGAGCTCAGCACTGCTGTACACAGCCACAGACCCTGTGAGGAGCTCATCACTGCTGTACACAGCCGCAGACCCTGTGAGGAGCTCAGCACTGCTGTACACAGCCGCAGACCCTGTGAGGAGCTCAGCACTGCTGTACACAGCCGCAGACCCTGTGAGGAGCTCAGCACTGCTGTACACAACCACAGACCCAGTGATGAGCTCAGCACTACTGTACACAGCCACAGACCGAGTGATGAGCTCAGCACTGCTGTACACAGCTGCGGACCCTGTGAGGAGCTCAGCACTGCTGTACACAGCCGCGGACCCTGTGATGAGCCCAGCACTGTTGTACACAGCCGCGGACCCTGTGAGGAGCTCAGCACTGCTGTACACAGCCGCAGACCCTGTGAGGAGCTCATCACTGCTGTACACAGCCATGGAACCTGTGAGGAGCTGAGCACTGCTGTACACAGCCACGGACCCTGTGAGGAGCTCAGCACTGCTGTACACAGCCGCGGACCCTGTGAGGAGCTGAGCACTACTGTACACAGCCGCGGACCCTGTGAGGAGCTCAGCACTGCTGTACACAGCCGCAGACCCTGTGAGGAGCTAAGCACTGCTGTACACAGCCGCGGACCCTGTGAGGAGCTGAGCACTGCTGTACACAGCCGCGGACCCTGTGAGGAGCTGAGCACTGCTGTACACAGCCGCGGACCCTGTGAGGAGCTCAGCACTGCTGTACACAGCCGCGGACCCTGTGAGGAGCTCAGCACTGCTGTACACAGCCATCGACACTGTGAGGAGCTGAGCAATGCTGTACACAGCCGAGGACCCTGTGAGGAGCTCAGCACTTCTGTACACAGCCGCGGACACTGTGAGGAGCTCAGCACTGCTGTACACAGCCGCGGACCCTGTGAGGAGCTCAGCACTGCTGTACACAGCCATGGACACTGTGAGGAGCTAAGCACTGCTGTACACAGCCGTAGACCCTGTGAGGAGCTCAGCACTGATGTACACAGCCACGGACCCTATGAGGAGCTCAGCACCGCTATACACAGCCGCGGACCCTGAGAGGAGCTCAGCACTGCTGTACACAGCCGCAGACCCTGTGAGGAGCTGAGCACTGCTGTACACAGCCGCGGACCCTGTGAGGAGCTCAGCACTGCTGTACACAACCACAGACCCAGTGATGAGCTCAGCACTGCTGTACACAGCCACAGACCGAGTGATGAGCTCAGCACTGCTGTACACAGCCGCAGACCGAGTAATGAGCTCAGCACTGCTGTACACAGCTGTAGACCCTGTGAGGAGCTCAGCACTGCTGTGCACAGCCGCGGACCCTGTGAGCAGCTCAGCACTGCTGTACACAGCCACAGACCCAGTGATGAGCTCAGCACTGCTGTACACAGCCGCAGACCGAGTAATGAGCTCAGCACTGCTGTACACAGCTGTAGACCCTGTGAGGAGCTCAGCACTGCTGTACACAGCCGCGGACCCTGTGAGGAATTCAGCACTGCTGTACACAGCCGCAGACCCTGTGATGAGCTCAGCACTGCTGTACACAGCCGCAGACCCTGTGATGAGCTCAGCACTGCTATACACAGCCACAGACCGAGTGATGAGCTCAGCACTGCTGTACACAGCCACAGACCGAGTGTTGAGCTCAGCACTGCTGTACACAGGCGCAGACCCTGTGAGGAGCTCAGCACCGCTGTACACAGCCACAGACCCTGTGAGGAGCTCAGCACCGCTGTACACAGCCGCAGACCATGTGAGGAGCTCAGCACTGCTGTACACAGCCACAGACCGAGTGATGAGCTCAGCACTGCTATACACAGCCGCGGACCCTGTGAGGAGCTCAGCACTGCTGTACACAGCTGTAGACCCTGTGAGGAGCTCAGCGCTGCTGTACACAGCCATAGACCCTGTGAGGAGCTCAGCACTGCTGTACACAGCCACAGACCCAGTGATGAGCTCAGCACTGCTGTACACAGCCACAGACCCAGTGATGAGCTCAGCACTGCTGTACACAGCCATAGACCCTGTGAGGAGCTCAGCACTGCTGTACACAGCCACAGACCCAGTGATGAGCTCAGCACTGCTGTACACAGCCATAGACCCTGTGAGGAGCTCAGCACTGCTGTACACAGCCACAGACCCAGTGATGAGCTCAGCACTGCTGTACACAGCCGCAGAACGAGTGATGAGCTCAGCACTGCTGTACACAGCTGAAGACCCTGTGAGGACCTCAGCACTGCTGTACACAGCCGCGGACCCTGTAAGGAGCTCAGCACTGCTGTACACAGCCACAGACCCTGTGAGGAGCTCAGCACTGCTGTACACTGCCGCAGACCCAGTGATGAGCTCAGCACTGCTGTACACAGCCACAGACCCAGTGATGAGCTCAGCACTGCTGTACACAGCCACAGACCGAGTGTTGAGCTCAGCACTGCTGTACACAGGCGCAGACCCTGTGAGGAACTCAGCAGTGCTATACACAGCCGCGGACCCTGTGATGAGCTCAGCACTGCTATACACAGCCACAGACCGAGTGATGAGCTCAGCACTGCTGTACACAGCCACAGACCCAGTGATGAGCTCAGCACTGCTGTACACAGCCACAGACCGAGTGTTGAGCTCAGCACTGCTGTACACAGGCGCAGACCCTGTGAGGAGCTCAGCACCGCTGTACACAGCCACAGATCCTGTGAGGAGCTCAGCACCGCTGTACACAGCCGCAGACCCTGTGAGGAGCTCAGCACTGCTGTACACAGCCACAGACCGAGTGATGAGCTCAGCACTGCTATACACAGCCGCGGACCCTGTGAGGAGCTCAGCACTGCTGTACACAGCTGTAGACCCTGTGAGGAGCTCAGCGCTGCTGTACACAGCCATAGACCCTGTGAGGAGCTCAGCACTGCTGTACACAGCCACAGACCCAGTGATGAGCTCAGCACTGCTGTACACAGCCACAGACCCAGTGATGAGCTCAGCACTGCTGTACACAGCCATAGACCCTGTGAGGAGCTCAGCACTGCTGTACACAGCCACAGACCCAGTGATGAGCTCAGCACTGCTGTACACAGCCGCAGAACGAGTGATCAGCTCAGCACTGCTGTACACAGCTGAAGACCCTGTGAGGACCTCAGCACTGCTGTACACAGCCGCGGACCCTGTAAGGAGCTCAGCACTGCTGTACACAGCCACAGACCCTGTGAGGAGCTCAGCACTGCTGTACACTGCCGCAGACCCAGTCATGAGCTCAGCACTGCTGTACACTGCCGCAGAACCAGTGATGAGCTCAGCACTGCTGTACACAGCCGCGGACTCTGTGAGGAACTCAGCACTGCTGTACACAGCCGCAGACCCTGTGAGGAGCTCAGCACTGCTGTACACAGCCGCAGACCCTGTGAGGAGCTCAGCACTGCTGTACACCGCCGCGGACCCTGTGAGGAGCTCAGCACTGCTGTACACAGCTGCGGACCCTGTGAGGAGCTCAGCACTGCTGTACACAACAGCGGACCCAGTGATGAGCTCAGCACTGCTGTACACAGCCACAGACCGAGTGATGAGCTCAGCACTACTATACACAGCTGTAGACCCTGTGAGGAGCTCAGCACTGCTGTACACAGCCGCGGACCCTGTGAGGAGCTCAGCACTGCTGTACATAACCACAGACCCAGTGATGAGCTCAGCACTGCTGTACACAGCCACAGACCCAGTGATGAGCTCAGCACTGCTGTACACAGCCACAGACGGAGTGATGAGCTCAGCACTGCTGTACACAGCCGCGGACCCTGTGAGGAGCTCAGCACTGCTGTACACAGCCACAGACCCAGTGATGAGCTCAGCACTGCTGTACACAGCCGCAGACCGAGTGATGAGCTCAGCACTGCTGTGCACAGCTGTAGACCCTGTGAGGAGCTCAGCACTGCTGTACACAGCCGCGGACCTTGTGAGGAACTCAGCACTGCTGTACACAGCCGCGGACCCTGTGAGGAGCTCAGCACTGCTGTACACAGCCACAGACCCAGTGATGAGCTCAGCACTGCTGTACACAGCCAAAGACCGAGTGATGAACTCAGCACTACTGTACACAGCTACAGACCCAGTGATGAGCTCAGCACTGCTGTACACAGCCGCGGACCCAGTTATGAGCTCAGCAATGCTATATACAGCCGCGGACCCTGTGAGGAGCTCAGCACTGCTGTACACAGTCACAGACCGAGTAATGAGCTCAGCACTGCTGTACACAGCTGTAGACCCTGTGAGGAGCTCAGCACTGCTGTGCACAGCCGCGGACCCTGTGAGGAGCTCAGCACTGATGTACACAGCCGCAGACCGAGTAATGAGCTCAGCACTGCTGTACACAGCTGTAGACCCTGTGAGGAGCTCAGCACTGCTGTACACAGCCGCGGACCCTGTGAGGAATTCAGCACTGCTGTACACAGCCGCGGACCCTGTGATGAGCTCAGCACTGCTGTACACAGCCACAGACCCAGTGATGAGCTCAGCACTGCTGTACACAGCCACAGACCGAGTGATGAGCTCAGCACTGCTGTACACAGCCACAGACCCAGTGATGAGCTCAGCACTGCTGTACACAGCCACAGACTGAGTGTTGAGCTCAGCACTGCTGTACACAGCCGCAGACCGTGTGAGGAGCTCAGCACCGCTGTACACAGCCACAGACCCTGTAAGGAGCTCAGCACTGCTGTACACAGCCGCAGACCCAGTGATGAGCTCAGCACTGCTGTACACAGCTGTAGACCCTGTGAGGAGCTCAGCGCTGCTGTACACAGCCATAGACCCTGTGAGGAGCTCAGCACTGCTGTACACAGCCACAGACCCAGTGATGAGCTCAGCACTGCTGTACACAGCCACAGACCCAGTGATGAGCTCAGCACTGCTGTACACAGCCATAGACCCTGTGAGGAGCTCAGCACTGCTGTACACAGCCACAGACCCAGTGATGAGCTCAGCACTGCTGTACACAGCCGCAGAACGAGTGATGAGCTCAGCACTGCTGTACACAGCTGAAGACCCTGTGAGGACCTCAGCACTGCTGTACACAGCCGCGGACCCTGTAAGGAGCTCAGCACTGCTGTACACAGCCGCAGACCCTGTGAGGAGCTCAGCACTGCTGTACACTGCCGCAGACCCAGTGATGAGCTCAGCACTGCTGTACACTGCCGCAGAACCAGTGATGAGCTCAGCACTGCTGTACACAGCCGCGGACTCTGTGAGGAACTCAGCACTGCTGTACACAGCCGCAGACCCTGTGAGGAGCTCAGCACTGCTGTACACAGCCGCAGACCCTGTGAGGAGCTCAGCACTGCTGTACACCGCCGCGGACCCTGTGAGGAGCTCAGCACTGCTGTACACAGCTGCGGACCCTGTGAGGAGCTCAGCACTGCTGTACACAACCGAGGACCCAGTGATGAGCTCAGCACTGCTGTACACAGCCACAGACCGAGTGATGAGCTCAGCACTACTATACACAGCTGTAGACCCTGTGAGGAGCTCAGCACTGCTGTACACAGCCGCGGACCCTGTGAGGAGCTCAGCACTGCTGTACATAACCACAGACCCAGTGATGAGCTCAGCACTGCTGTACACAGCCACAGACCCAGTGATGAGCTCAGCACTGCTGTACACAGCCACAGACGGAGTGATGAGCTCAGCACTGCTGTACACAGCCGCGGACCCTGTGAGGAGCTCAGCACTGCTGTACACAGCCACAGACCCAGTGATGAGCTCAGCACTGCTGTACACAGCCGCAGACCGAGTGATGAGCTCAGCACTGCTGTACACAGCTGTAGACCCTGTGAGGAGCTCAGCACTGCTGTACACAGCCACAGACCCAGTGATGAGCTTAGCACTGCTGTACACAGCCACAGACCGAGTGATGAGCTCAGCACTACTGTACACAGCTACAGACCCAGTGATGAGCTCAGCACTGCTGTACACAGCCGCGGACCCTGTGAGGAGCTCAGCACTGCTGTACACAGCCACAGACCCAGTGATGAGCTCAGCACTGCTGTACACAGCCGCAGACCGAGTGATGAGCTCAGCACTGCTGTACACAGCCGCGGACCCTGTGAGGAGCTCAGCACTGCTGTACACAGCCACAGACCCAGTGATGAGCTCAGCACTGCTGTACACAGCCACAGACCGAGTGATGAGCTCAGCACTACTGTACACAGCTACAGACCCAGTGATGAGCTCAGCACTGCTGTACACAGCCGCGGACCCAGTTATGAGCTCAGCACTGCTATATACAGCCGTGGACCCTGTGAGGAGCTCAGCACTGCTGTACACAGTCGCAGACCGAGTAATGAGCTCAGCACTGCTGTACACAGCTGTAGACCCTGTGAGGAGCTCAGCACTGCTGTGCACAGCCGCGGACCCTGTGAGGAGCTCAGCACTGCTGTACACAGCCACAGACCCAGTGATGAGCTCAGCACTGCTGTACACAGCCGCAGACCGAGTAATGAGCTCAGCACTGCTGTACACAGCTGTAGACCCTGTGAGGAGCTCAGCACTGCTGTACACAGCCGCGGACCCTGTGAGGAATTCAGCACTGCTGTACACAGCCGCGGACCCTGTGATGAGCTCAGCACTGCTGTACACAGCCACAGACCCTGTGAGGAGCTCAGCGCTGCTGTACACAGCTGTAGACTCTGTGAGGAGCTCAGCACTGCTGTACACAGCCGCGGACCCTGTGAGGAGATCAGCACTGCTGTACACAGCCGCAGACCCTGTGATGAGCTCAACACTGCTGTACACAGCCGCAGACCGAGTGATGAGCTCAGCACTGCTGTACACAGCTGTAGACCCTGTGAGGAGCTCAGCACTGCTGTACACAGCCGCGGACCCTGTGAGGAACTCAGCACTGCTGTACACAGCCGAGGACCTGTGAGGAGCTCAGCACTGCTGTACACAGCCACAGACCCAGTGATGAGCTCAACACTGCTGTACACAGCCGCAGACCGAGTGATGAGCTCAGCACTGCTGTACACAGCTGTAGACCCTGTGAGGAGCTCAGCACTGCTGTACACAGCCGCGGACCCTGTGAGGAACTCAGCACTGCTGTACACAGCCGAGGACCCTGTGAGGAGCTCAGCACTGCTGTACACAGCCACAGACCCAGTGATGAGCTCAGCACTGCTGTACACAGCCACAGACCGAGTGATGAGCTCAGCACTACTGTACACAGCTACAGACTCAGTGATGAGCTCAGCACTGCTGTACACAGCCGCGGACCCAGTTATGAGCTCAGCACTGCTATATACAGCCGTGGACCCTGTGAGGAGCTCAGCACTGCTGTACACAGCCACAGACCCATTGATGAGCTCAGCACTGCTGTACACAGCCGCGGACCCTGTGAGGAGCTCAGCACTTCTGTACACAGCCGCAGACCCTGTGAGGAGCTCAGCACTGCTGTACACAGCCGCGGACCCTGTGAGGAGCTCAGCACTGCTGAACACAACCACAGACCCAGTGATGAGCTCAGCACTGCTGTACACAGCCACAGACCGAGTGATGAGCTCAGCACTGCTGTACACAGCTAAAGACCCAGTGATGAGCTTAGCACTGCTGCACACAGCCAAAGACCAAGTGATGAGCTCAGTACTGCTGTATACAGCCACAGACCGAGTGATGAGCTCAGCACTGCTGTACACAGCTGTAGACCCTGTGAGGAGCTCAGCACTGCTGTACACAGCCGAGGACCCTGTGAGGAGCTCAGCACTGCTGTACACAGCCGCAGACCCAGTGATGAGCTCAGCACTGCTGTACACAGCCACAGACCGAGTGTTGAGCTCAGCACTGCTGTACACAGCCGCAGACCCTATGAGGAGCTCAGCACCGCTGTAAACAGCCACAGACCCTGTGAGGGGCTCAGCACCGCTGTACACAGCCGCAGACCCTGTGAGGAGCTCAGCACTGCTGTACACAGCCACAGACCGAGTGATGAGCTCAGTACTGCTGTACACAGCTGTAGACCCTGTGAGGAACTCAGCACTGCTGTACACAGCCGAGGACCCTGTGAGGAGCTCAGCACTGCTGTACACAGCCACAGACCCAGTGATGAGCTCACCACTGCTGTACACAGCCACAGACTGAGTGATGAGCTCAGCACTACTGTACACAGCTACAGACCCAGTGATGAGCTCAGCACTGCTGTACACAGCCGCGGACCCAGTTATGAGCTCAGCACTGCTATATACAGCCGTGGACCCTGTGAGGAGCTCAGCACTGCTGTACACAGCCGCAGACCCTGTGAGGAGCTCAGCACTGCTGTACAGAGCTGTAGACCCAGTGATGAGCTCAGCACTGCTGTACACAGCCACAGACCCATTGATGAGCTCAGCACTGCTGTACACAGCCGCGGACCCTGTGAGGAGCTCAGCACTTCTGTACACAGCCGCAGACCCTGTGAGGAGCTCAGCACTGCTGTACACAGCCGCGGACCCTGTGAGGAGCTCAGCACTGCTGAACACAACCACAGACCCAGTGATGAGCTCAGCACTGCTGTACACAGCTACAGACCCAGTGATGAGCTTAGCACTGCTGTACACAGCCACAGACCAAGTGATGAGCTCAGTACTGCTGTATACAGCCACAGACCGAGTGATGAGCTCAGCACTGCTGTATACAGCTGTAGACCCTGTGAGGAGCTCAGCACTGCTGTACACAGCCGAGGACCCTGTGAGGAGCTCAGCACTGCTGTACACAGCCGCAGACCCAGTGATGAGCTCAGCACTGCTGTACACAGCCACAGACCGAGTGTTGAGCTCAGCACTGCTGTACACAGCCGCAGACCCTGTGAGGAGCTCAGCACCGCTGTAAACAGACACAGACCCTGTGAGGAGCTCAGCACCGCTGTACATAGCCGCAGACCCTGTGAGGAGCTCAGCACTGCTGTGCACAGCCACAGACCGAGTGATGAGCTCAGCACTGCTGTACACAGCTGTAGACCCTGTGAGGAGCTCAGCGCTGCTGTACACAGCCATAGACCCTGTGAGGAGCTCAGCACTGCTGTACACAGCCACAGACCCAGTGATGAGCTCAGCACTGCTGTACACAGCCGAAGACCCTGTGAGGAGCTAAGCACTGCTGTACACAGCCACAGACCCTGTGAGGAGCTCAGCACCGCTGTACACAGCCGCAGACCCTGTGAGGAGCTCAGCACTGCTGTACACAGCTGCAGACCCTGTGAGGAGCTCAGCACTGCTGTACACAGCCACAGACCGAGTGATGAGCTCAGCACTGCTGTACACAGCTGTAGACCCTGTGAGGAGCTCAGCGCTGCTGTACACAGAAATAGACCCTGTGAGTAGCTCAGCACTGCTGTACACAGCCACAGACCCAGTGATGAGCTCAGCACTGCTGTACACAGCCACAGACCCAGTGACGAGCTCAGCACTGCTGTACACAGCCACAGACCCTGTGAGGAGCTCAGCACTGCTGTACACAGCCACAGACCCAGTGATGAGCTCAGCACTGCTGTACATAGCCACAGACCGAGTGATGAGCTCAGCACTACTGTACACAGCTACAGACCCAGTGATGAGCTCAGCACTGCTGTACACAGCCGCGGACCCAGTTATGAGCTCAGCACTGCTATATACAGCCGTGGACCCTGTGAGAAGCTCAGCACTGCTGTACACAGCCGCAGACCCTGTGAGGAGCTCAGCACTGCTGTACACAGCTGTAGACCCAGTGATGAGCTCAGCACTGCTGTACACAGCCACAGACCCATTGATGAGCTCAGCACTGCTGTACACAGCCGCGGACCCTGTGAGGAGCTCAGCACTGCTGTACACAGCCATAGACCCAGTGATGAGCTCAGCACTGCTGTACACAGCCGCAGACCCTGTGAGGAGCTCAGCACTGCTGTACACAGCGACAGACCCAGTGATGAGCTCAGCACTGCTGTACACAGCCACAGACCGAGTGATGAGCTCAGCACTACTGTACACAGCTACAGACCCAGTGATGAGCTCAGCACTGCTGTACACAGCCGCGGACCCAGTTATGAGCTCAGCACTGCTATATACAGCCGTGGACCCTGTGAGGAGCTCAGCACTGCTGTACACAGCCGCAGACCCTGTGAGGAGCTCAGCACTGCTGTACACAGCTGTAGACCCAGTGATGAGCTCAGCACTGCTGTACACAGCCACAGACCCATTGATGAGCTCAGCACTGCTGTACACAGCCGCGGACCCTGTGAGGCGCTCAGCACTGCTGTACACAGCCGCGGACCCTGTGAGGAGCTCAGCACTGCTGTACACAGCCATAGACCCTGTGAGGAGCTCAGCACTGCTGTACACAGCCACAGACCCAGTGATGAGCTCAGCACTGCTGTACACAGCCGCAGAACGAATGATGAGCTCAGCACTGCTGTACACAGCTGTAGACCCTGTGAGGAGCTCAGCACTGCTGTACACAGCCGCAGACCCTGTGAGGAGCTCAGCACTGCTGTACATTGCCGCAGACCCAGTGATTAGCTCAGCACTGCTGTACACAGCCGCAGACCCTGTGAGGAGCTCAGCACTGCTGTACACAGCCGCAGACCCTGTGAGGAGCTCAGCACTGCTGTACACAGCCGCAGACCCTGTGAGGAGCTCAGAACTGCTGTACACCGCCGCGGACCCTGTGAGGAACTCAGCACTGCTGTACACAGCCGCAGACACTGTGAGCAGCTCAGCACTGCTGTACACAGCCGCGGACCCAGTGATGAGCTCAGCATTGCTGTACACAGCCACAGACCGAGTGATGAGCTCAGCACTGCTGTACACAGCTGTAGACCCTGTGGGGAGCTCAGCACTGCTGTACACAGCCGCGGACCCTGTGAGGAGCTCAGCACTGCTGTACATAACCACAGACCCAGTGATGAGCTCAGCACTGCTGTACACAGCCACAGACCCAGTGATGAGCTCAGCACTGCTGTACACAGCCACAGACCCAGTGATGAGCTCAGCACTGCTGTACACAGCCACAGACCGAGTGATGAGCTCAGCACTGCTGTTCACAGCCACAGACCGAGTGATGAGCTCAGCACTGCTGTACACAGCTGTAGACCCTGTGAGGAGCTCAGCTCTGCTGTACACAGCCACAGACCCAGTGATGAGCTCAGCACGGCTGAACACAGCCACAGACCAAGTGATGAGCTCAGCACTGCTGTACACAGCCGCAGACCCTGTGAGGAGCTCAGCACCGCTGTACACAGCCGCAGACCCTGTGAGGAGCTCAGCACTGCTGTACACAGCCACAGACCGAGTGATGAGCTCAGCACTGCTGTACACAGCCACAGACCCTGTGAGGAGCTCAGCACTGCTGTACATAACCACAGACCCTGTGAGGAGCTCAGCACTGCTGTACACAGCCACAGACCCAGTGATGAGCTCAGCACTGCTGTACACAGCCGCAGACCCTGTGATGAGCTCAGCACCGCTGTACACAGCCACAGACCGAGTGATGAGCTCAGCACTGCTGTACACAGCCACAGACCCTGTGAGGAGCTCAGCACTGCTGTACATAACCACAGACCCTGTGAGGAGCTCAGCACTGCTGTACACAGCCACAGACCCAGTGATGAGCTCAGCACTGCTGTACACAGCCACAGACCCAGTGATGAGCTCAGCACTGCTGTACACAGTCGCAGACCGTGTGATGAGATCAGCACTGCTGTACACAGCTGTAGACCCTGTGAGGAGCTCAGCACTGCTGTACACAGTCGCGGACCCTGTAAGGAGCTCAGCACTGATGTACACAGCCGCAGACCCTGTGTGGAGCTCAGTACTGCTGTACACAGCTGCAGACCCAGTGATGAGCTCAGCACTGCTGTACACTGCCGCAGACCCAGTGATGAGCTCAGCACTGCTGTACACAGCCGCGGACCCTGTGAGGAGCTCAGCACTGCTGTACACAGCCGCAGACCCTGTGAGGAGCTCAGCACTGCTGTACACAGCCACAGACCCTGTGAGGAGCTCAGCACTGCTGTACACAGCCGCATACCCTGTGAGGAGCTCAGCACTGCTGTACACAGCTGCAGACCCTGTGATGAATTCAGCACTGCTGTACACAGCCGCAGACCCTGTGAGGAGCTCAGCACTACTGTATACAGCTGTAGACCCTGTGAGGAGCTCAGCACTGCTGTACACAGCTGTAGACCCTGTGAGGAGCTCAGCACTGCTGTACACAGCCATAGACCCTGTGAGGAGCTCAGCACTGCTGTGCACAGCCACAGACCCAGTGATGAGCTCAGCACTGCTGTACACAGCCGCAGACCGAGTGATGAGCTCAGCACTGCTGTACACAGCCGTGGACCCTGTAAGGAGCTCAGCACTGCTGTACACAGTCGCAGACCCTGTGAGGAGCTCAGAACTGCTACTGCTATACACTGCCGCAGACCCTGTGATGAGCTCAGCACTGCTGTACACAGCCACAGACCCTGTGAGGAGCACAGCACTGCTGTACACAGCCGCAGACCCTGTGAGGAGCTCAGCACTGCTGTACACAGCCGCGGACCCTGTGAGGAGCTCAGCACTGCTGTACACAGCCGCAGACCCTGTGAGGAGCTCAGCACTGCTGTACACAGCCGCGGACCCAGTGATGAGCTCAGCACTGCTGTACACAGCCACAGACCGAGCGATGAGCTCAGCACTGCTGTACACAGCCACAGACCGAGTGATGAGCTCAGCACTGCTGTACACAGCCACTGACCCTGTGAGGAGCTCAGCACTGCTGTACACAGCCGCGGACCCAGTGATGAGCTCAGCACTGCTGTACACAGCCACAGACCGAGCGATGAGCTCAGCACTGCTGTACACAGCCGCATACCCTGTGATGAGCTCAGCACTGCTGTACACAGCCACAGACCGAGCGATGAGCTCAGCACTGCTGTACACAGCCGCAGACCCTGTGAGGAGCTTAGCACTGCTGTACACAGCCGCAGACCCTGTGAGGAGCTCAGCACTGCTGTACACAGCCACTGACCCTGTGAGGAGCTCAGCACTGCTGTACACAGCCGCCGACCCAGTGATGAGCTCAGCACTGCTGTACACAGCCACAGACCGAGCGATGAGCTCAGCACTGCTGTACACAGCCGCATACCCTGTGAGGAGCTCAGCACTGCTGTACACAACCACAGACCGAGTGATGAGCTCAGCACTGCTGTACACTGCCGCAGACCCAGTGATGAGCTCAGCACTGCTGTACACCGCCGCGGACCCTGTGATGAGCTCAGCACTGCTGTACACAGCCGCAGACCCTGTGAGGAGCTCAGCACTGCTGTACACCGCCGCGGACCCTGTGAGGAGCTCAGCACTGCTGTACTCAGCCGCAGACCCTGTGAGGAGCTCAGCACTGCTGTACACAGCCGCGGACCCTGTGAGGAGCTCAGCACTGCTGTACACAGCCGCGGACCCAGTAATGAGCTCAGCACTGCCGTACACAGACACAGACCGAGTGATGAGCTCAGCACTGCTGTACACAGCCACAGACCGAGTGATGAGCTCAGCACTGCTGTTCACAGCCACAGACCGAGTGATGAGCTCAGCACTCCTGTACACTGTCACAGACCCTGTGAGGAGCTCAGCACCGCTGTACAGAGCCGCAGACCCTGTGAGGAGCTCAGCACTGCTGTACACAGCCACTGACCGAGTGATGAGCTCAGCACTGCTGTACACAGCTGTAGACCCTGTGAGGAGCTCAGCACTGCTGTACACAGCCGCGGACCCTGTGAGGAGCTCAGCACTGCTGTACACAGCCACAGACCGAGTGATCAGCTCAGCACTGCTGTACACTGCCGCAGACCCAGTGATGAGCTCAGCACTGCTGTACACAGCCGCTACCCTGTGAGGAGCTCAGCACTGCTGTACACCGCCGCGGACACTGTGAGGAGCTCAGCACTGCTGTACTCAGCCGCAGACCTTGTGAGGAGCTCAGGACTGCTGTACACAGCCGCGGACCCAGTAATGAGCTCAGCACTGCCGTACACAGACACAGACCGAGTGATGAGCTCAGCACTGCTGTACATAACCACAGACCCAGGGATGAGCTCAGCACTGCTTTACACAGCCACAGACCGAGTGATGAGCTCAGCACTGCTGTTCACAGCCACAGACTGAGTGATGAGCTCAGCACTGCGGTACACAGCCGCAGACCCTGTGAGGAGCTCAGCACTGCTGTACACAGCCGCAGACCGAGTGATGAGCTCAGCACTGCTGTACACAGCTGTAGACCCTGTGAGGAGCTCAGCACTGCTGTACACAGCCAGAGACCCTGTGAGGAGCTCAGCACTGCTGTACACAGCCACAGACCGAGTGATGAGCTCAGCACTGCTGTACACAGTGATAGACCCTGTGAGGAGCTCAGCACTGCTGTACGCAGCCACAGACCCAGTGATGAGCTCAGCACTGCTGTACACAGTTGCAGACCGAATGATGAGCTCAGCACTGCTGTACACAGCTGTAGACCCTGTGAGGAGCTCAGCACTGCTGTACATAGTCGCGGACCCTGTAAGGAGCTCAGCACTGGTGTACACAGCCGCAGACCCTGTGAGAAGCTCAGCACTGCTGTACACAGCCGCAGACCCAGTGATGAGCTCAGCACTGCTGTACACAGCCACAGACCCTGTGATGAGCTCAGCACTGCTGTACACAGCCGCAGACCTAGTGAGGAGCTCAGCACTGCTGTACACAGCCGCAGACACAGTGATGAGCTCAGCACTGCTATACACAGCCGCAGACCCTGTGAGGAGCTCAGCACTGGTGTACACAGCCATAGACCCTGTGAGGAGCTCAGCACTGCTGTACACAGCCGCAGACACAGTGATGAGCTCAGCACTGCTGTACACAGCCACAGACCGAGTGATGAGCTCAGCACTGCTGTACACAGTCATAGACCCTGTGAGGAGCTCAGCACTGCTGTACGCAGCCACAGACCCAGTGATGAGCTCAGCACTTCTGTACACAGCCACAGACCGAGTGATGAGCTCAGCACTGCTGTACACAGTCATAGACCCTGTGAGGAGCTCAGCACTGCTGTACGCAGCCACAGACCCAGTGATGAGCTCAGCACTGCTGTACACAGTTGCAGACCCTGTGAGGAGCTCAGCACTGCTGTTCACAGCCACAGACCGAGTGATGAGCTCAGCACTCCTGTACACTGTCACAGACCCTGTGAGGAGCTCAGCACCGCTGTACACAGCCGCAGACCCTGTGAGGAGCTCAGCACTGCTGTACACAGCCACTGACCGAGTGATGAGCTCAGCACTGCTGTACACAGCTGTAGACCCTGTGAGGAGCTCAGCACTGCTGTACACAGCCGCGGACCCTGTGAGGAGCTCAGCACTGCTGTACACAGCCACAGACCGAGTGATCAGCTCAGCACTGCTGTACACTGCCGCAGACCCAGTGATGAGCTCAGCACTGCTGTACACAGCCGCTACCCTGTGAGGAGCTCAGCACTGCTGTACACCGCCGCGGACACTGTGAGGAGCTCAGCACTGCTGTACTCAGCCGCAGACCTTGTGAGGAGCTCAGGACTGCTGTACACAGCCGCGGACCCAGTAATGAGCTCAGCACTGCCGTACACAGACACAGACCGAGTGATGAGCTCAGCACTGCTGTACATAACCACAGACCCAGTGATGAGCTCAGCACTGCTGTACACAGCCACAGACCCAGTGATGAGCTCAGCACTGCTGTACACCGTCGCAGACCGAGTGATGAGTTCAGCACTGCTGTACACAGCTGTAGACCCTGTGAGGAGCTCAGCACTGCTGTACACAGTCGCGGACCCTGTAAGGAGCTCAGCACTGATGTACACAGCCGCAGACCCTGTGTGGAGCTCAGTACTGCTGTACACAGCTGCAGACCCAGTGATGAGCTCAGCACTGCTGTACACTGCCGCAGATCCAGTGATGAGCTCAGCACTGCTGTACACAGCCGCGGACCCTGTGAGGAGCTCAGCACTGCTGTACACAGCCGCATACCCTGTGAGGAGCTCAGCACTGCTGTACACAGCCGCGGAGCCTGTGAGGAGCTCAGCACTGCTGTACACAGCCGCATACCCTGTGAGGAGCTCAGCACTGCTGTACACAGCCGCAGACCCTGTGAGGAGCTCAGCACTGCTGTACACAGCCGTGGACCCTGTAAGGAGCTCAGCACTGCTGTACACTGCCGCAGACCCTGTGAGGAGCTCAGCACTGCTGTACACAGCCGCGGACCCTGTGAGGAGCTTAGCACTGCTGTACACAGCCGCAGACCCTGTGAGGAGCTCTGCACTGCTGTACACAGCCACTGACCCTGTGAGGAGCTCAGCACTGCTGTACACAGCCGCGGACCCAGTGATGAGCTCAGCACTGCTGTACACAGCCACAGACCGAGCGATGAGCTCAGCACTGCTGTACACAGTCGCATACCCTGTGAGGAGCTCAGCACTGCTGTACACAGCCGTAGACCCTGTGAGGAGCTCAGCACTGCTGTACACAGCCGCGAACCCTGTGAGGAGCTCAGCACTGCTGTACACAACCATAGACCCAGTGAGGAGCTCAGCACTGCTGTACACAACCACAGACCGAGTGATGAGCTCAGCACTGCTGTACACAGCCGCAGACCCAGTGATGAGCTCAGCACTGCTGTACACAGCCGCAGACCCTGTGAGGAGCTCAGCACTGCTGTACACCGCCGCGGACCCTGTGAGGAGCTCAGCACTGCTGTACTCAGCCGCAGACCCTGTGAGGAGCTCAGCTCTGCTGTACACAGCCGCGGACCCTGTGAGGAGCTCAGCACTGCTGTACACAGCCGCGGACCCAGTAATGAGCTCAGCACCGCCGTACACAGACACAGACCGAGTGATGAGCTCAGCACTGCTGTACACAGCCACAGACCGAGTGAAGAGCTCAGCACTGCTGTTCACAGCCACAGACCGAGTGATGAGCTCAGCACTGCTGTACACAGTCACAGACCCTGTGAGGAGCTCAGCACCGCTGTACACAGCCGCAGACCCTGTGAGGAGCTCAGCACTGCTGTACACAGCCACAGACCGAGTGATGAGCTCAGCACTGCTGTACACAGCTGTAGACCCTGTGAGGAGCTCAGCACTGCTATACACAGCCGCGGACCCTGTGAGGAGCTCAGCACTGCTGTACATAACCACAGACCCAGGGATGAGCTCAGCACTGCTGTACACAGCCACAGACCGAGTGATGAGCTCAGCACTGCTGTACACAGCCGCAGACCCTGTGAGGATCTCAGCACTGCTGTACACTGCCGCAGACCCAGTGATGAGCTCAGCACTGCTGTACACAGCCGCAGGCCCTGTGAGGAGCTCAGCACTGCTGTACACCGCCGCGGACCCTGTGAGGAGCTCAGCACTGCTGTACTCAGCCGCAGACCCTGTGAGGAGCTCAGCACTGCTGTACACAGCCGCGGACCCTGTGAGGAGCTCAGCACTGCTGTACACAGCCGTGGACCCAGTAATGAGCTCAGCACTGCCGTACAGAGACACAGATCGAGTGATGACCTCAGCACTGCTGTACACAGCCGCGGACCCTGTGAGGAGCTCAGCACTGCTGTACACAGCCGCGGACCCAGTAATGAGCTCAGCACTGCCGTACACAGCCACAGACCGAGTGATGAGCTCAGCACTGCTGTACACAGCCGCGGACCCTGTGAGGAGCTCAGCACTGCTGTACACAGCCGCGGACCCAGTAATGAGCTCAGCACTGCCGTACACAGCCACAGACCGAGTGATGAGCTCAGTGACGCGCCCCTGGGCCTGTGTCGCGCTGCGTTGCGCACGCGGGAGCTTACCCGGAGCCGGATCTGTTGAGGGTTGTAGTCTCGTGGCGGTGACCCGGTCCGTGCCCAGGGAGTCAAACTGAGCGGCGATGTATCAGCGGTAGATGTTGGACGACTACGCCACCCGTTGAGTACAGCTAAGGAGCTGCTGCTGCAGGGCAGACCGCTGAGGCCGGTGGTAGGATTGTGCAGCGTGATAGTATAACCCCCAACGGGAGGGGTATGGCCTCAGGGCAGCCGACGTGGATGATGGGGGTAGCAGGAACCACTCGGAGACGGTACGGTGTAGTTCAGGGTCTTTACTGGTGACAAAGATAGACCCTCCCGGAGTACTGGCTAGCGATTGGGGCCTGGTCAGTCCTTGAGCAGATGGGATCTCCCCTGGCCAGGCGGAGTTGTAGGCCTCCCAAACTAACTGTACTCTTCTGGCTACCTTGCTAGAGGCGGGTATAAGTAGCCCACGTCCCTCAGTGTACCGTGTGGTGCTCACCCGTATGGCCGGTGACTCGGGGCCGTCGGGTTTCTTGGCCAGAGGACCTGGAATCCCCTGCCTGACGGATTCTGCTGCTGGGTAGGAGTTAGTCCCCACAGACTCGGACTCCGGGTCCGGTAAGAAATCTTCTCAGTCAGGGCGAGCTCTGCAGCTGCCAGCCCCTGACTCCTTGTAACACTGCTCCCACAGAGCTCCTGATGTTCTGTTCCTATATTTGCTTCTTTTCTCTGTCTCTACTTCTTCTCTACTCACTAACCCTGCCTCAGCCCTAGGTTTATATAGGGGAAGTTCTTCCCCTCCCAGGACTGGGCAGGAGGTGTGGCATGCATAGGATTCCTGACCAAGAGACCTCCCACCTGCTCTCAGACGTAATATCTCTATCACTGTGGCAACCAGACCCCTGGGGTGTCACATTCCCCCCTAGTGAAATTTAGTACTCCGGGACTAAACATATTTTAGAAAAACATAACAAGATATAACAATAACAATACAATAAAGAAACACATAAAGGTGGTCACGGCATGTCCGTAACCGGGTGCAGTCTTTGAAGAAAGCAAGGTGTCCATTTCACCAAAACAGGGAGACGTAACCAGGTAGGGGTCTGTCCTGCCCCGAGTCCTTAACAGTCTTTAGTCCGTCCTGGGTTACGCTCCAACTATGTACACAGGATTCCCGGTAAACCCACCAAAGACTCCTATAAACAACTAGAAACACATAATTATACACAAGCAACAAGAAAAACAGGTAACCACAAATAAAACAATTTATACACTTCAAATCCTCCAACGTGCGGGTAACTGGCCTCTAGTGGCCCTAGTGGACCTACGGAGCTGACTGTCTGGCCCTGAACTACAGGGTGTAGGAGCTGTCAAGGGTAAATTGGGCAGCTGTCTACGGGCCCTTTGGCTCACTAGGGATATGGCAGGCTCACTGCAAGCAGAGGGTTGATCCTCCTGATCTGCTGGTGTGGGGTCTTCTGCCTCCTGGACCGGCTGTTCTTCCAGCTCTACCTGTTGCTCCGTAGGTGCTTGAGATGCTGGTTGGAGGAAGGTGAGTACGGGTACCACAACTGCACCATTGACTTGAGTCCAAGACCGAGGGAAGTCTCCGAGCACAGTACTAACCATATCTTCCCTTTTCTCTACCTGTCGATGGTCTTCTTGTTCCTCTTCAGGGTTCCGTAGCTGTTCAGGACACTTCTTCAGGTGATCCCGGGATACAATGGCTGTGGTCTCCCCTCCGTCTTTACTGATGGTACAGACCTTCGGGTTCTCGTGGCTTGAGGGCAGTACGGTGTACGGGTCCTTCTCCCACTGGTCGTCCAACTTGTGGAGCCGTCTTTTCCTCTTCAAGACCTGCTCTCCGGGCACCAGGGGAACAGCGGGAGCATACTGGTTGTAAGTTTTCTCTTGTCTCTCCCTAGCCTGACAGAGACTTCGCTCCACGCTCTCCTGTACTTTCCGGTACTGCTGCTGCCTCTCTGTGTCCCAGTCTGCTTCTGGTGAAGTGTCCTCGGGTGTCAGGACTCCCATTTCCAGGTCAACAGGTAACTTACCAGGTCTCGCCCTCATTAGGTAAGCCGGGGTACAGTTGGTGGAACCTACCGGGATGTGGTTGTATAGGTCCACCAGATCGGGCAGCTTCTCAGGCCACAGACTGCGTTCTTCCAGGGGCAACGTTTTCAGAAGATCCATTACCACCTGGTTCATTTTCTCACAAAGTCCATTAGTTTGCGGATGATAGGGTGTCGTCCTTATCTTCCGGCAGCCATACAGATTGCAGAATTCCTGGAAGACCTCCGCTTCAAAGGCAGGTCCCTGGTCCGTCAGCACTTGGTCCGGGTACCCGTGTGGACGGCAGAAGTGCTGCTGGAAGGCTCTAGCTGCTGTTTGAGCCGTTAAGTCCTTGACGGGGACGACAACCAAGAACCGGGAGTAATGATCCACGATGGTTAACGCGTAGACGTAGCCACTTCTGCTTGGGGTCAGTTTTACATGATCCAAGGCTACCAGTTCCAACGGCTGCCGGGTGACGATGGACTGCAGGGGAGTCTTCTGGCTGGCACGGTCCTTCCTCCTCAGGTTGCACGGGCCACAGTCTCTGCACCACCTCTCGATGGTTCCCCTCATGCCTACCCAATGGAACCGCCCGCGCAGCAGGAACTCCAGCTTCTTCCATCCGAAATGCCCAGCTCCATCGTGGTATGCCTCCATCACCATGGCTGCGTCTCGTCGTGGCACCACTACTTGCCAGATTAGTTCATGCGTCCGGGAGTTAACCATCCTGCGGCACAACTTCCCCTTGTAAAGGAACAGTCTACTCTTTTCTGCCCACAGTTGCTTGGCTTCCTCCGGAGCGTCTGGGTCAAGGCGAGCCTCTGGCCGAGTCAGCATCTCCTTCACCAGCCGGACGGCAGGGTCACTGTCTTGCGTTTCCGCCCAGTTGTAGTGAGGTAAGGGGTTAAGCGTAGCGCCTTGCTTACTCCTTACCCGATGGGAATACTGGATAGTCCCATGACGGTGAAACGCGGGGAGTTCGACTTCTTCCAGTCCCTCTGGATCTTCTCCTATGTCCGGTAGGTTTGGCATCCTGGACAGGGCGTCCGCGTTGGTATTGGAGCGTCCTGCCCGGTATTTGATGGTGAACTCGTAGTTGGACAGGCGGGCCATCCATCTCTGCTCTAGGGCACCGAGTCTTGCCGTGTCCAGGTGTGTCAACGGGTTGTTATCCGTGTACACGACGAACCGGGAAGAAGCGAGGTAGTGCTTAAAGCGTTCGGTGACTGCCCACACCACTGCCAGGAACTCTAACTTAAATGAGCTGTAATTCTCAGGGTTTCTTTCGGTGGGTCGCAGTTTTCGGCTGGCGTAAGCGATTACTCGCTCTTTCCCCTGCTGGATCTGGGACAGCACGGCTCCTAGCCCGATGTTACTTGCGTCGGTGTAGAGGATAAAGGGCTGGCTGTAATCCGGGTACGCCAGGATTTCATCCCCCGTGAGGGCCATCTTCAGCTGGCGGAAGGACTCTTCTTCCAACTTCTCCCATCTGAAGGGCGGCTTCTAGTTCTTGGCCTTCCGGGACTGGCCTATCAGGAGGTCCTGCATAGGAGCTGCCTTTTTGGTGAAACCGGGGATGAACCTGCGGTAGTAGCCTACCAACCCGAGGAACTGCCGCACTTCCTTTACACTGGAGGGACTTGGCCATTCCTTAATTGCGGTGATCTTATCAGGGTCGGGAGCCACTCTGTCAGCGCTCACCACGTGTCCCAGGTACTGCACCTTTGGTTTCAGGAGGTGACACTTGGAGGGTTTCACCTTTAGGCCGTAGCTTGCCAGAGCTTCGAACACTTCCGCCAGGTGTTTCAGGTGGTCCTCATAAGTCTTAGAATATACGATGACATCGTCCAGGTACAACAGGACCGTCTCGAAGTTTCTGTGGCCCAGACAGCACTCCATTAATCGTTGGAAGGTTCCTGGTGCGTTGCAGAGTCCGAACGGCATACAGGTAAACTCGCTAAGTCCCATCGGGGTGGTGAATGCGGTCTTCTCCCGGTCCGCCTCTGCTACAGGAACCTGCCAGTACCCACTAGTGAGATCCAAGGTAGAGAAGAAGTTAGCAGATCTTAAAGCAGCCAAAGACTCCTCTATCCTTGGTAAGGGGTACGCATCCTTGTGTGTGATACGGTTGATTTTCCGGTAATCTACACACATCCTCATGGTGTTGTCTTTCTTTTTGACTAAGACTAGTGGAGCTGCCCAGGGGCTACAGCTATCCCTGATCACCCCAGCCTCCTTCATGTCTCTAAGCATCCCCTTGGCGTGTTGGTAGTGTGCAGGGGGTACGGGTCGATACCTCTCTTTTATGGGAGGATGGTCTCCCGTGGGGATGTGGTGTTCTACCCCCTTGACTCGCCCGAAGTCTAACGGGTGTTTACTAAACACTCTCTCGTACTCTTGAACCACCCGATAGATTCCCTGTTTCTGGTGTGAGGGAGTGGAGTCAGTACCCAAATGTAGTTGCTGACACCAGTACTCCATTGTTTTCTTAGAGCCGTTACCTTCCTCCGGGTGAGATGGAGGCAAGGGTTCCACAGATTGTATAGCATTTTGGTTAATGGTATATAATTTGGCTAGCGTGGCATACCGGGGCAGGTACACTTCCCTCTTCCCGATATTGATTATGCGAACGGGCACCCTCCCATGGCGTACATTAACCACCCCCCGTGCTGTCAAAAAGATGGTGGGCCTACTGTCTGAGTAAACTGGTTCTACCATTGCCTGGTAATCTCTACCTCTCAGACCAATAGCTGCCCGGCACCAAATCATCATTTCACTTTTTGGGGGCATGGCAATAGGGAAAGGGTCACACATTCTCACGCTACCAATCTCACCGCCGGAGAGTTCCACCTGTTGCCGTCGCATCAGTGCCCGGATCTCTTTTTGGAGCACTCGCTGCTCGCCGGAGCTGGCGTTCTTGGCAACCTGCTGTAAAAGGAAAATCACCTCTGCAAGACAATTTTCAATTACATTAGTTCCTAGAGTTATCTTTGGGTGACTCTCGTGTTTGTCAATGTCTACAATGATCAGTCCCTGTGCTGCCAGTTCAACTCTACCGATTTTAATGGTCACCTCTTTAAATCCAATCTGTGGCACGGGCTGACCATTGCTGGCGATGATACTCAAGTCGTCGTCAGGGTAGCGGGTGATATCCGAGTCATTCCAGTACTGCTTGAACAGCACGTACGGGATGGTGGTGACCTGTGACCCGGTGTCCAGTAGGGCACTCATAGGAATGCCATCCAGTACCACGGGTAAGACTGGACGTCCTCCCACATATTTGTCGCGCCAGTTCGATGGGCCTGGTGATCTTTTTCCTGGGGGTTGGCCCTCTACCCCAGGTTGTGCCAGTTTAAAGGACAGTACCTTGCCATATGTCCGGGTTGATTGCAGCGGCGGCAGATGGGTCGTCCGTCCTCGTTGTATCGGTCGCTGGGTCTTCCTCTGGCCGGTGGGGTCCTCCTTGGTCGACGCCACGGGATGTCCTCCGGTCCGGATGCCAGCTGGATCTTCCCTGGAGTGGAAACCTGTAAAGACTGCACAGTTCGGGTTAGCGCAGCAACGCTTTTAGCTAGCTCTTGGACCTGATGGTGCAGGTCTGGAGCCGGGTCATTGTTCAAAGCCTGCGCATCAGCTCCCACAGGCCCTGCCGACAAGGGCGCCGCCTCCTGGTGGTAAGTGGTAGTGGGGCGTCTGGGGGTCACAACGCCACTTGGTGCCGGTTCTCGAAGCACCCGGATGGCTCTGTCCTTGAACTGTGCAAATCCCAGATGAGGGTCCTGTAAGGCCATTGCCCGCAACTGGGTTCGGTGGGCATTGCAATATAAACCCTCTATAAATTGTTCAGTCAACAGCCTGTCCTCGTCTCCCACGCCGTCAGGGTCGGTCTGCTTAATGGCTCTTAGGGCCTCTTGTAGGTTCAGGGCATAGTCCCTTATACTCTCGTGTGCTCGCTGCTTGCACCCGTAGAATCTAAGCTTGATCTCGGCTGAGGTGCGGGTATCAAAGGTGTCCCTCAGCCGGGTTAGTATCCCTGCGACAGTCCTCCCCCCAGGTGGCCAGGACTTTACCTCCCTTCGGGCTCCCCAGTTAATTGGGCCACCAGGATGCTCACTTTTTGCTCTTCTGTGAGGGGGTACACCTGGAAGAGGCTATCCAGCTTTTCTCTAAAGTCATGCAGGGTATGTGACTCCCCTGAGTACTGGGGTAGCCAGGCCGCTCCCGGGATATAGGGCATGGTGAAAGGCATGACTGCAGCAGCGGTGGCGCTGGCGGGGGTTGAGGCAGTGAAGCTCTCCTCCGTATCCGACATCCTCCTCCCCCCTAGTGGACCGTGGCCTACCTTGCGATGATCCTCTTCCGTAGGCCGCGGCTCCGCAGTAGATCGTCAGGGTTGAGGACCTTCCATCGCGCTCCTGTGACGTCGGCGTCTGCTGGGCTCCTTCCAGGACCTTACGCGACGTCCGAACGTGAGGCGGGGCTTCAGTTCTCGCGCGCTTTCGGAGTCCACGCCCCTCTTCTTCCCGCGCGACGTCTTCAAGATGGCGTCCAACGGCGGGAAAACTCCACGGAAGGCGGGAAGAAGGCTGAAAATGGCGCCGGATGGCGGGAATCTTCACCGATGGCGGGAAGAAGGCTGAAGATGGCGCCGGATGGCGGGAATCTTCACCACAGGTAAGTTTGAACAGTCTTTTTCAGGCACGCAGTACCCGGTGGTTGCGGGCACGAAATCCTGCCGACTACGCCAAAAGTTGACGCGCCCCTGGGCCTGTGTCGCGCTGCGTTGCGCACGCGGGAGTTTACCCGGAGCCGGATCTGTTGAGGGTTGTAGTCTCGTGGCGGTGACCCGGTCCGTGCCCAGGGAGTCAAACTGAGCGGCGATGTATCAGCGGTAGATGTTGGACGACTACGCCACCCGTTGAGTACAGCTAAGGAGCTGCTGCTGCAGGGCAGACCGCTGAGGCCGGTGGTAGGATTGTGCAGCGTGATAGTATAACCCCCAACGGGAGGGGTATGGCCTCAGGGCAGCCGACGTGGATGATGGGGGTAGCAGGAACCACTCGGAGACGGTACGGTGTAGTTCAGGGTCTTTACTGGTGACAAAGATAGACCCTCCCGGAGTACTGGCTAGCGATTGGGGCCTGGTCAGTCCTTGAGCAGATGGGATCTCCCCTGGCCAGGCGGAGTTGTAGGCCTCCCAAACTAACTGTACTCTTCTGGCTACCTTGCTAGAGGCGGGTATAAGTAGCCCACGTCCCTCAGTGTACCGTGTGGTGCTCACCCGTATGGCCGGTGACTCGGGGCCGTCGGGTTTCTTGGCCAGAGGACCTGGAATCCCCTGCCTGACGGATTCTGCTGCTGGGTAGGAGTTAGTCCCCACAGCCTCGGACTCCGGGTCCGGTAAGAAATCTTCTCAGTCAGGGCGAGCTCTGCAGCTGCCAGCCCCTGACTCCTTGTAACACTGCTCCCACAGAGCTCCTGATGTTCTGTTCCTATATTTGCTTCTTTTCTCTGTCTCTACTTCTTCTCTACTCACTAACCCTGCCTCAGCCCTAGGTTTATATAGGGGAAGTTCTTCCCCTCCCAGGACTGGGCAGGAGGTATGGCATGCATAGGATTCCTGACCAAGAGACCTCCCACCTGCTCTCAGACGTAATATCTCTATCACTGTGGCAACCAGACCCCTGGGGTGTCACATCAGCACTGCTGTACACAGCCGCGGACCCTGTGAGGAGCTCAGCACTGCTGTACACAGACACAGACCGAGTGATGAGCTCAGCACTGCTGTACACAGCCACAGACCGAGTGATGAGCTCAGCACTGCTGTACACAGCCACGGACCCTGTGAGGAGCTCAGCACTGCTGTACACAGCCACGGACCCTGTGAGGAGCTCAGCACTGCTGTACACAGCCGGAGATCCAGTGATGAATTCAGCACTGCTGTACACAGCCGAAGACCCTGTGAGGAGCTCAGCACTGCTGTACACAGCTGTAGGCCTTGTGAGGAGCTCAGCACTGCTGTACACAGCCACAGACCCTGTGAGGAGCTCAGCACTGCTGTACACAGCCGCGGACCCTGTGAGGAGCTCAGCACTGCTGTACACAGCCGCAGACCCAGTGATGAATTCAGCACTGCTGTACACAGCCGAAGACCCTGTGAGGAGCTCAGCACTGCTGTACACAGCTGTAGACCCTGTGTGGAGCTCAGCACTGCTGTACTCAGCTGTAGACCCTGTGAGAAGCTCAGCACTGCTGTACACAGCTCTAGACCCTGTGAGGAGCTCAGCACTCCTGTACACAGCCACAGACCCTGTGAGAAGCTCAGCACTGCTGTACACAGCTGTAGACCCTGTGATGAGCTCAGCACTGCTGTACACAGCCGCAGACCCTGTGAGGAGATCAGCACTGCTGTACACAGCCACGGACCCTGTGAGGAGCTCAGCACTGCTGTACACAGCCATAGACCCTGTGAGGAGCTCAGCACTGCTGTACACAGCTGTAGACCCTGTGATGAGCTCAGCACTGCTGTACACAGCCGCAGACCCAGTGATGAGCTCAACACTGCTGTACACAGCTTCAGACCCTGTGAGGAGCTCAGAACTGCTGTACACAGCCATAGACCCTGTGAGGAGCTCAGCACTGCTGTACACAGCCGTACACCCTGTGATGAGCTCAGCACTGCTGTACACAGCCGCAGACCCTGTGAGGAGATCAGCACTGCTGTACACAGCTGTAGACCCTGTGAGGAGCTCAGCACTGATGTACACAGCCATAGACCCTGTGAGGAGATCAGCACTGCTGTACACAGCTGCAGACCCTGTGAGGAGCTCAGCACTGTTGTACACAGCTGCAGACCCTGTGAGGAGCTCAGCACTGCTGTACACGGCCGCAGACCCTGTGAGGAGCTCAGCACTGCTGTACACTGCTCGCAGACCCAGTGATGAACTCAGCACTGCTGTACACTGCCGCAGACCCAGTGATGAGCTCAGCACTGCTGTACACAGCCACGGACCCTGTGAGGAGCTCAGCACTGCTGTACACAGCCACGGACCCTGTGAGGAGCTCAGCACTGCTGTACACAGCCGGAGATCCAGTGATGAATTCAGCACTGCTGTACACAGCCGAAGACCCTGTGAGGAGCTCAGCACTGCTGTACACAGCTGTAGGCCTTGTGAGGAGCTCAGCACTGCTGTACACAGCCACAGACCCTGTGAGGAGCTCAGCACTGCTGTACACAGCCGCGGACCCTGTGAGGAGCTCAGCACTGCTGTACACAGCCGCAGACCCAGTGATGAGCTCAGCACTGCTGTACACAGCTGCAGACCCTGTGAGGAGCTCAGCACTGCTGTACACAGCCGCAGACCCAGTGATGAATTCAGCATTGCTGTACACAGCCGAAGACCCTGTGAGGAGCTCAGCACTGCTGTACACAGCTGTAGACCCTGTGTGGAGCTCAGCACTGCTGTACTCAACTGTAGACCCTGTGAGAAGCTCAGCACTGCTGTACACAGCCACAGACCCTGTGAGAAGCTCAGCACTGCTGTACACAGCTGTAGACCCTGTGATGAGCTCAGCACTGCTGTACACAGCCGCAGACCCTGTGAGGAGATCAGCACTGCTGTACACAGCCACGGACCCTGTGAGGAGCTCAGCACTGCTGTACACAGCCACAGACCCTGTGAGGAGCTCAGCACTGCTGTACACAGCTGTAGACCCTGTGATGAGCTCAGCACTCCTGTACACAGCTGTAGACCCTGTGATGAGCTCAGCACTGCTGTACACAGCCGCAGACCCAGTGATGAGCTCAGCACTGCTGTACACAGCTTCAGACCCTGTGAGGAGCTCAGAACTGCTGTACACAGCCATAGACCCTGTGAGGAGCTCAGCACTGCTGTACACAGCCGTACACCCTGTGATGAGCTCAGCACTGCTGTACACAGCCGCAGACCCTGTGAGGAGATCAGCACTGCTGTACACAGCTGTAGACCCTGTGAGGAGCTCAGCACTGCTGTACACAGCCATAGACCCTGTGAGGAGATCAGCACTGCTGTACACAGCTGCAGACCCTGTGAGGAGCTCAGCACTGTTGTACACAGCTGCAGACCCTGTGAGGAGCTCAGCACTGCTGTACACGGCCGCAGACCCTGTGAGGAGCTCAGCACTGCTATACACAGCCGCAGACCCTGTAAGGAGCTCAGCACTGCTGTACACTGCTCGCAGACCCAGTGATGAACTCAGCACTGCTGTACAGTGCCGCAGACCCAGTGATGAGCTCAGCACTGCTGTACACAGCCGCGGACACTGTGAGGAGCTCAGCACTGCTGTACACAGCCACAGACCCTGTGAGGAGCTCAGCACTGCTGTACACAGCCGCGGACCCTGTGAGGAGCTCAGCACTGCTGTACTCAGCCGCAGACCCTGTGAGGAGCTCAGCACTGCTGTACACAGCCGCGGACCCTGTGAGGAGCTCAGCACTGCTGTACACAGCCGCGGACCCAGTAATGAGCTCAGCACTGCCGTACAGAGACACAGACCCAGTGATGAGCTCAGCACTGCTGTACACAGCCGCGGACCCTGTGAGGAGCTCAGCACTGCTGTACACAGCCGCGGACCCAGTAATGAGCTCAGCACTGCCGTACACAGACACAGACCGAGTGATGAGCTCAGCACTGCTGTTCACAGCCACAGACCGAGTGATGAGCTCAGCACTGCTGTACACAGTCACAGACCCTGTGAGGAGCTCAGCACCGCTGTACACAGCCGCAGACCCTGTGAGGAGCTCAGCACTGCTGTACACAGCCACAGACCGAGTGATGAGCTCAGCACTGCTGTACACAGCTGTAGACCCTGTGAGGAGCTCAGCACTGCTGTACACAGCCACGGACTCTGTGAGGAGCTCAGCACTGCTGTACACAGCCACGGACCCTGTGAGGAGCTCAGCACTGCTGTACACAGCCGGAGATCCAGTGATGAATTCAGCACTGCTGTACACAGCCACAGACCCTGTGAGGAGCTCAGCACTGCTGTACACAGCCGCGGACCCTGTGAGGAGCTCAGCACTGCTGTACACAGCCGCAGACCCAGTGATGAATTCAGCACTGCTGTACACAGCCGAAGACCCTGTGAGGAGCTCAGCACTGCTGTACACAGCTGTAGACCCTGTGAGGAGCTCAGCACTGCTGTACTCAGCTGTAGACCCTGTGAGAAGCTCAGCACTGCTGTACACAGCCACAGACCCTGTGAGGAGCTCAGCACTCCTGTACACAGCCACAGACCCTGTGAGGAGCTCAGCACTGCTGTACACAGCTGTAGACCCTGTGATGAGCTCAGCACTGCTGTACACAGCCGCAGACCCTGTGAGGAGATCAGCACTGCTGTACACAGCCACGGACCCTGTGAGGAGCTCAGCACTGCTGTACACAGCCACAGACCCTGTGAGGAGCTCAGCACTGCTGTACACAGCCGCGGACCCTGTGAGGAGCTCAGCACTGCTGTACACAGCCGCAGACCCTGTGAGGAGATCAGCACTGCTGTACACAGCCACGGACCCTGTGAGGAGCTCAGCACTGCTGTACACAGCCGCAGACCCTGTGAGGAGATCAGCACTGCTGTACACAGCCACGGACCCTGTGAGGAGCTCAGCACTGCTGTACACAGCTGTAGACCCTGTGATGAGCTCAGCACTGCTGTACACAGCCGCAGACCCTGTGAGGAGATCAGCACTGCTGTACACAGCCATAGACCCTGTGAGGAGCTCAGCACTGCTGTACACAGCTGTAGACCCTGTGATGAGCTCAGCACTGCTGTACACAGCCGCAGACCCAGTGATGAGCTCAGCACTGCTGTACACTGACGCAGACCCTGTGAGGAGCTCAGAACTGCTGTACACAGCCGCAGACCCAGTGATGAGCTCAGCACTGCTGTACACTGACGCAGACCATGTGAGGAGCTCAGAACTGCTGTACACAGCCGTACACCCTGTGATGAGCTCAGCACTGTTGTACACAGCTGCAGACCCTGTGAGGAGCTCAGCACTGCTGTACACAGCCGCAGACCCTGTGAGGAGCTCAGCACTGCTATACACAGCCGCAGACCCTGTAAGGAGCTCAGCACTGCTGTACACAGCCGCAGACCCTATGAGGAGCTCAGCACTGCTGTACACTGACGCAGACCCAGTGATGAACTCAGCACTGCTGTACACTGCCGCAGACCCAGTGATGAGCTCAGCACTGCTGTACACAGCCGCGGACCCTGTGAGGAGCTCAGCACTGCTGTACACAGCCACAGACCCTGTGAGGAGCTCAGCACTGCTGTACACAGCCGCGGACCCTGTGAGGAGCTCAGCACTGCTGTACATAGCCGCAGACCCAGTGATGAATTCAGCACTGCTGTACACAGCCGCAGACCCTTTGAGGAGCTCAGCACTGCTGTACACAGCCACAGACCCTGTGAGGAGCTCAGCACTGCTGTACGCAGCCGCAGACCCTGTGAGGAGCTCAGCACTGCTGCACACAGCCGCAGACCCTTTGAGGAGCTCAGCACTGCTGTACGCAGCCGCAGACCCTGTGAGGAGCTCAGCACTGCTGCACACAGCCGCAGACCCTTTGAGGAGCTCAGCACTGCTGTACACAGCTGTAGACCCTGTGAGGAGCTCAGCACTGCTGTACACAGCTGTGGACCCTGTGAGGAGCTCAGCAGTGCTGTACATAGCCACAGACCCTGTGAGGAGCTCAGCACTGCTGTACACAGCCGTAGACCCTGTGAGGAGCTCAGCACTGCTGTACACAGCTGTGGACCCTGTGAGGAGCTCAGCAGTGCTGTACATAGCCACAGACCCTGTGAGGAGCTCAGCACTGCTGTACATAGCCACAGACCCTGTGAGGAGCTCAGCACTGCTGTACACAGCCGTAGACCCTGTGAGGAGCTCAGCAGTGCTGTACATAGCCACAGACCCTGTGAGGAGCTCAGCACTGCTGTACACAGCCGTAGACCCTGTGAGGAGCTCAGCACTGCTGTACACAGCTGTAGACCCTGTGAGGAGCTCAGCACTGCTGTACACAGCTGTGGACCCTGTGAGGAGCTCAGCAGTGCTGTACATAGCCACAGACCCTGTGATGAACTCAGCACTGCTGTACACAGCCGCAGACCCTGTGAGGAGATCAGCACTGCTGTACACAGCCACGGACCCTGTGAGGAGCTCAGCACTGCTGTACACAGCCGCAGACCCTGTGAGGAGTGCAGCACCGCTATACACAGCCGGGGACCCTGTGAGGAGCTCAGCACTGCTGTACACAGCTGCAGACCCTGTGAGGAGCTCAGCACCGCTATACACAGCCGGGGACCCTGTGAGGAGCTCAGCACTGCTGTACACAGCCGAAGACCCTGTGAGGTGCTCAGCACTGCTGTACACTGCCGCAGACCCATTGATGAGCTCAGCAATGCTGTACACAGCCACGGACCCTGTGAGGAGCTCAGCACTGCTGTACACAGCCGCAGACCCTGTGAGGAGCTCAGCACTGCTGTACACAGCCACAGACCCTATGAGGAGCTCAGCACTGCTGTACACAGCCGCGAACCCTGTGAGGAGCTCAGCACTGCTGTACACAGCCGCAGACCCAGTGATGAGCTCAGCACTGCTGTACACAGCTGCAGACCCTGTGAGGAGCTCAGCACTGCTGTACACAGCCGCGAACCCTGTGAGGAGCTCAGCACTGCTGTACACAGCCGCAGACCCAGTGATGAGCTCAGCACTGCTGTACACAGCCACAGACCCTGTGAGGAGCTCAGCACTGCTCTACACAGCCGTAGACCCTGTGATGAGCTCAGCACTGCTGTACACAGCCGCAGACCCTGTGAGGAGATCAGCACTGCTGTACACAGCCACGGACCCTGTGAGGAGCTCAGCACTGCTGTACACAGCCGCAGACCCTGTGAGGAGTGCAGCACTGCTGTACACAGCTGCAGACCCTGTGAGGAGCTCAGCACCGCTATACATAGCCGGGGACCCTGTGAAGAGCTCAGCACTGCTGTACACAGCCGAAGACCCTGTGAGGTGCTCAGCACTGCTGTACACTGCCGCAGACCCAGTGATGAGCTCAGCAATGCTGTACACAGCCACGGACCCTGTGAGGAGCTCAACACTGCTGTACACAGCCGCAGACCCTGTGAGGAGCTCAGCACTGCTGTACACAGCCACAGACCCTGTGAGGAGCTCAGCACTGCTGTACACAGCCGCGAACCCTGTGAGGAGCTCAGCACTGCTGTACACAGCCGCAGACCCAGTGATGAGCTCAGCACTGCTGTACACAGCTGCAGACCCTGTGAGGAGCTCAGCACTGCTGTACACAGCTGGAGACCCTGTGAGGAGCTCAGCACTGCTGTACACAGCTGTAGACCCTGTGAGGAGCTCAGCACTGCTGTACACAGCCACGGACCCTGTGAGGAGCTCAGCACTGCTGTACACAGCCGCTGACCCTGTGAGGCGCTCAGCACTGCTATACACAGCCGCAGACCCTGTGAGGAGCTCAGCACTGCTGTACACAGCCGCGGACCCAGTGATGAGCTCAGCACTGCTGTACAGAGCCGCAGACCCAGTGATGAGCTCAGCACTGCTGTACACAGCCGCAGACCCAGTGAGGAGCTCAGCACTGCTGTACACAGCCGCGGACCCTGTAACGAGCTCAGCACTGCTGTACACAGCCGCAGACCCTGTGAGGAGCTCAGCACTGCTGTACACTGCCTCAGACCCAGTGATGTGCTCAGCACTGCTGTACACTGCCGCATACCTAGTGATGAGCTCAGCACTGCTGTACATAGCCGCGGACCCTGTGAGGAGCTCAGCACTGCTGTACACAGCCGCAGACCCTGTGAGGAGCTCAGCACTGCTGTACACAGCCACAGACCCTGTGAGGAGCTCAGCACTGCTGTACACAGCCGCGGACCCTGTGAGGAGATCAGCACTGCTGTACACAGCCGCAGACCCAGTGATCAATTCAGCACTGCTGTACACAGCCGCAGACCCTGTGAGGAGCTCAGCACTGCTGTATACAGCTGTAGACCCTGTGAGGAGCTCAGCACTGCTGTACACAGCTGTAGACCCTGTGAGGAGCTCAGCACTGCTGTACACAGCCGCAGACCCTGTGAGGAGCTCAGCACTTCTGTATACAGCAGCAGACCCTGTGAGGAGATCAGCACTGCTGTACACAGCCATGGACCCTGTGAGGAGCTCAGCACTGCTGTACACAGCCGCAGACCCTGTGAGGAGCTCAGCACTGCTGTACACAGCTGCAGAGCCTGTGAGGAGCTCAGCACAGTTATACACAGCCGCGGACCCTGTGAGGAGCTCAGCACTGCTGTACACAGCTGCAGACCCTGTGAGGAGCTCAGCACTGCTGTACACAGCCGAAAACCCTGTGAGGAGCTCAGCACTGCTGTACACAGCCGCAGACCCAGTGATGAGCTCTGCAATGCTGTACACAGCCGCGGACCCTGTGAGGAGCTCAGCACTGCTGTACACAGCCGCAGACCCTGTGAGGAGCTCAGCACTGCTGTACACAGCCGCGGACCCTGTGAGGAGCTCAGCACTGCTGTACAGAGCCGCAGACCCTGTGAGGAGCTCAGCACTGCTGTACACAGCCGCAGACCCAGTGATAAGCTCATTACTGCTGTACACAGCCGCAGACTCAGTGATGAGCTCAGCACTGCTGTACACAGCCACGGACCCTGTGAGGAGCTCAGCACTGCTGTACACAGCCACAGACCCTGTGAGGAGCTCAGCACTGCTTTACACAGCTGCAGACCCTGTGAGGAGCTCAGCACTGCTGTACACAGCTGCAGACCCTGTGAGGAGCTCAGCACCGCTATACACAGCCGCGGACCCTGTGAGGAGCTCAGCACTGCTGTACACAGTTGCAGACCCTGTGAGGAGCTCAGCACTGCTGTACACAGCAGAAGACCCTGTGAGGAGCTCAGCACTGCTGTACACAGCCGCAGACCCAGTGATGAGCTCAGCAATGCTGTACACAGCCGCGGACCCTGTGAGGAGCTCAGCACTGCTGTACACAGCCGCAGACCCTGTGAGGAGCTCAGCACTGCTGTACACAGCCGCAGACCCTGTGAGGAGCTCAGCACTGCTGTACACAGCCGCGAACCCTGTGAGGAGCTCAGCACTGCTGTACACAGCCGCAGACCCAGTGATGAGCTCAGCACTGCTGTACACAGCTGCAGACCCTGTGAGGAGCTCAGCACTGCTGTACACAGCCGTAGACCCTGTGAGGAACTCAGCACTGCTGTACACAGCCACGGACCCTGTGAGGAGCTCAGCACTGCTGTACACAGCCACAGACCCAATGATGAGCTCAGCACTGCTGTACACAGCCGCAGACCATGTGAGGCGCTCAGCACTGCTATACACAGCCGCAGACCCTGTGAGGAGCTCAGCACTGCTGTACACAGCCGCGGACCCAGTGAGGAGCTCAGCACTGCTGTACACAGCCACAGACCCAGTGATGAGCTCAGCACTGCTGTACACAGCCGCAGACCGAGTGATGAGCTCAGCACTGCTGTACACAGCCGTAGACCCTGTGAGGAGCTCAGCACTGCTGTACACAGCCGCAGACCCTGTGAGGAGCTCAGCACTGCTGTACACTGCCGCAGACCCAGTGATGAGCTCAGCACTGCTGTACACTGCCGCATACCCAGTGATGAGCTCAGCACTGCTGTACACAGCCGCGGACCCTGTGAGGCGCTCAGCACTGCTATACACAGCCGCAGACCCTGTGAGGAGCTCAGCACTGCTGTACACAGCCGCGGACCCTGTGAGGCGCTCAGCACTGCTATACACAGCCGCAGACCCTGTGAGGAGCTCAGCACTGCTGTACACAGCCGCGGACCCAGTGATGAGCTCAGCACTGCTGCACACAGCCACAGACCCAGTGATGAGCTCAGCACTGCTGTACACAGCTGCAGACTGAGTGATGAGCTCAGCACTGCTGTACACAGCTGTAGACCCTGTGAGGAGCTCAGCACTGCTGTACACAGCCGCGGACCCTGTAAGGAGCTCAGCACTGCTGTACACAGCCGCAGACCCTGTGAGGAGCTCAGCACTGCTGTACACTGCCGCAGACCCAGTGATGTGCTCAGCACTGCTGTACACTGCCGCATACCCAGTGATGAGCTCAGCACTGCTGTACACAGCCGCGGACCCTGTGAGGAGCTCAGCACTGCTGTACACAGCCTCAGACCCTGTGAGGAGCTCAGCACTGCTGTACACAGCCGCAGACCCTGTGAGGAGCTCAGCACTGCTGTACACAGCCGCGGACCCTGTGAGGAGCTCAGCACTGCTGTACACAGCCGCAGACCCAGTGATGAGCTCAGCACTGCTGTACACAACTGCAGACCCTGTAAGGAGCTAAGCACTGCTGTACACAGCTGCAGACCCTGTGAAGAGCTCAGCACTGCTGTACACAGCGTTAGACCCTGTGAGGAGCTCAGCACTGCTGTACACAGCCGCGGACCCTGTGAGGAGCTCAGCACTGCTGTACACAGCCGCGGACCCTGTGAGGAGCTCAGCACTGCTGTACACAGCCGCAGACCCAGTGATGAGCTCAGCACTGCTGTACACAGCTGCAGACCCTGTAAGGATCTAAGCACTGCTGTACACAGCTGCAGACCCTGTGAAGAGCTCAGCACTGCTGTACACAGCGTTAGACCCTGTGAGGAGCTCAGCACTGCTGTACAGTCATGGCCAAAAGTATTGAGAATGAGACAAATAGTAATTTTTCCAAAGTTTACTGCTTCATTTTTTGTAATGGCAATTTGCATATACTCCTGAATGTCAAAGAGTGATCAGCTTAACAGCTATTACTGTACTTGCAAAGTCAATATTTGCCCAGAAAATTAACTTTAACCCCCAAAACACATTTCAACATCATTGCAGTCCTGCCTTAAAAGGAGCAGCTAACATCGTTTTAGTGATTGATCCATTAACACAGGTGTGGGTGTTGATGAGGACAGGGCTGGCGATCAATCAGTCATGATTAAGTAAGAATGACATCACTGGACACTTTAAAAGGAGGCTGGTTCTTGGTATCATTGTTTCTCTTCAGTTAACCATGGTTATCTCTAAAGAAACACGTGCAGCCATCATTGCACTGCACAAAAATGGCCTAACAGGGAAGAGTATCGCAGCTACAAAGATTGCACCTCAGTCAACAATCTATCGCATCATCAAGAACTTCAAGGAGAGAGCTTCCATTGTTGTCAAAAAGGCTCCAGGGCGCCCAAGAAAGACCAGCAAGCGCCAGGACCGTATCTTAAAACTGTTTCAGCTGCGGGATCGGACTACCAGCAGTGCCGAGCTTGCTCAGGAATGGCAGCAGGCTGGTGTGAGTGCTTCTGCACGCACTGTGAGGCGGAGACTCTTTGAGCAAGGGCTGGTTTCAAGGAGGGCAGCAAAGAAGCCACTTCTCTCCAGAAAAAACATCAGGGACCGACTGATATTCTGCAAAAGGTACAGGGAGTAGACTGCTGAGGACTGGGGCAAAGTCATTTTCTCTGATGAATCCCCTTTTCGATTGTTTGGGACATCTGGAAAACAGCTTATTCGGAGAAGAAGAGGTGAGCGCTACCACCAGTCTTGTCTCATGCCAACTGTAAAGCATCCTGAAACCATTCATGTGTGGGGTTGCTTCTCAGCCAAGGGAATCGGCTCACTCACAGTCTTGCCTAAAAACACAGCCATGAATAAAGAATGGTACCAGAATGCCCTCCAAGAGCAACTTCTCCCAACCGTCCAAGAGCAGTTTGGCGCCCAACAATGCCTTTTCCTGCATGATGGAGCACCTTGCCTTAAAGCAAAGGTGATAACTAAATGGCTCATGGAACAAAACAGAGATTTTGGGTCCATGGCCTGGAAACTCCCCAGATCTTAATCCCATTGAGAACTTGTGGTCAATCATCAAGAGACGGGTGGACAAACAAAAACCAACAAATTCTGGCAAAATGCAAGCATTGATTATGCAAGAATGGACTGCTATCAGTCAGGATTTGGTCCAAAAGTTGATTGAGAGCATGCCAGGGAGAATTACAGAGGTCTTGAAGAAGAAGGGGCAACACTGCAAATATTGATTTGCTGCATTAACTCATTCTAACTGTCAATATAACCTATTGGTACTCATAATATGATTACAATTATATTTCTGTATGTGATATAAACATCAGACAAACACTAATAAAAACCAGAGGCCAGCAGATCATGTGAAAATATCATTTTGGTGTCATTCTCAATACTTTTGGCCATGACTGTAGAGAGCCGCAGACCCAGTGAGGAGATCAGCACTGCTGTACACAGCCACGGACCCTGTGAGGAGCTCAGCACTGCTGTACACAGCTGCAGACCCTGTGAGGAGCTCAGCACCGCTGTACACAGCTGCAGACCATGTGAGGAGCTCAGCACCGCTATACACAGCCGCGGACCCTGTGAGGAGCACAGCACTGCTGTACACAGTTGCAGACCCGGTGATGAGCTCAGCAATGCTGTACACAGCCGCGGACCCTGTGAGGAGCTCAACACTGCTGTACACAGCCGCAGACCCTGTGAGGAGCTCAGCACTGCTGTGCAGAGCCGAACACCCTGTGAGGAGCTCAGCACTGCTGTACACAGCCGCAGACCAGGTGATGAGCTCAGCAATGCTGTACACAGCCGCGGACCCTGTGAGGAGCTCAACACTGCTGTACACAGCCGCAGACCCTGTGAGGAGCTCAGCACTGCTGTACACAGCCACAGACCCTGTGAGGAGCTAAGCACTGCTGTACACAGCCGCAGACCCAGTGAGGAGCTCAGCACTGCTATACACAGCCGCAGACCCTGTGAGGAGCTTAGCACTGCTGTACACAGCCACAGACCCTGTGAGGAACTCAGCACTGCTGTACACAGCCGCGGACCCTGTGAGGAGCTCAGCACCGTTATACACAGCTGCGGACCCTGTGAGGAGCTCAGCACTGCTGTACACAGCCGCAGACCCTGTGAGGAGCTCAGCACTGCTGTACACAGCCGCGGACCCTGTGAGGAGCTCAGCACTGCTGTACACAGCCACAGACCGAGTGATGAGCTCAGCACTGCTGTACACAGCCACAGACCGAGTGATGAGCTCAGCACTGCTGTACACAGCCAAAGACCCAGTGAGGAGCTCAGCACCGTTATACAAGGCCGCGGACCCTGTGAGGAGCTCAGCACTGCTGTACACAGCCGCAGACCCTGTGAGGAGCTCAGCACTGCTGTACACAGCCGCAGACCCTGTGAGGAGCTCAGCACTGCTGTACACAACCACAGACCCTGTTAGGAGCTCAGCACTGCTGTACACAGCCGCAGACCAGGTGATGAGCTCAGCAATGCTGTACACAGCCGGAGACCCTGTGAGGAGCTCAGCACTGCTGTACACAGCCACGGACCCTGTGAGGAGCTAAGAACTGCTGTACACAGCCGCAGACCCTGTCAGGAGCTCAGCACTGCTGTACACAGCTGCAGACCATGTGAGGAGCTCAGCACCGCTATACACAGCCGCGGACCCTGTGAGGAGCACAGCACTGCTGTACACAGTTGCAGACCCGGTGATGAGCTCAGCACTGCTGTACACAGCCGCGGACCCTGTGAGGAGCTCAACACTGCTGTACACAGCCGCAGACCCTGTGAGGAGCTCAGCACTGCTGTACACAACCACAGACCCTGTGAGGTGCTCAGCACTGCTGTGCAGAGCCGAACACCCTGTGAGGAGCACAGCACTGCTGTACACAGCCGCAGACCAGGTGATGAGCTCAGCAATGCTGTACACAGCCACAGACCGAGTGATGAGCTCAGCACTACTGTACACAGCTACAGACCCAGTGATGAGCTCAGCACTGCTGTACACAGCCGCGGACCCAGTTATGAGCTCAGCACTGCTATATACAGCCGTGGACCCTGTGAGGAGCTCAGCACTGCTGTACACAGTCGCAGACCCTGTGAGGAGCTCAGCACTGCTGTACACAGCTGTAGACCCAGTGATGAGCTCAGCACTGCTGTACACAGCCACAGACCCATTGATGAGCTCAGCACTGCGGTACACAGCCGCGGACCCTGTGAGGAGCTCAGCACTGCTGTACACAGCCGCAGACCCTGTGAGGAGCTCAGCACTCCTGTACACAGCCGCGGACCCTGTGAGGAGCTCAGCACTGCTGTACACAACCACAGACCCAGTGATGAGCTCAGCACTGCTGTACACAGCCACAGACCGAGTGATGAGCTCAGCACTGCTGTACACAGCTACAGACCCAGTGATGAGCTTAGCACTGCTGTACACAGCCACAGACCAAGTGATGAGCTCAGTACTGCTGTATACAGCCACAGACCGAGTGATGAGCTCAGCACTGCTGTACACAGCTGTAGACCCTGTGAGGAGCTCAGCACTGCTGTACACAGCCGAGGACCCTATGAGGAGCTCAGCACCGCTGTACACAGCCGCAGACCCTGTGAGGAGCTCAGCAGTGCTGTACACAGCCACAGACTGTGTGATGAGCTCAGCACTGCTGTACACAGCTGTAGACCCTGTGAGGAGCTCAGCGCTGCTGTACACAGCCATAGACCCTGTGAGGAGCTCAGCACTGCTGTACACAGCCGCAGACCCAGTGATGAGCTCAGCACTGCTGTACACAGCCACAGACCGAGTGATGAGCTCAGCACTGCTGTACACAGCTGTAGACCCTGTGAGGAGCTCAGCACTGCTGTACACAGCCGCGGACCCTGTAAGGAGCTCAGCACTGCTGTACACTGCCGCAGACCCAGTGATAAGCTCAGCACTTCTGTACACTGCCGCAGACCCAGTGATGAGCTCAGCACTGCTGTACACAGCCACAGACCGAGTGATGAGCTCAGCACTGCTGTACACAGCCGCGGACCCTGTGAGGAGCTCAGCACTGCTGTTCACAGCCACAGACCGAGTGATGAGCTCAGCACTGCTGTACACAGCTGTAGACCCTGTGAGGAGCTCAGCTCTGCTGTACACAGCCGCGGACCCTGTGAGGAGCTCAGCACTGCTGTTCACAGCCACAGACCGAGTGATGAGCTCAGCACTGCTGTACACAGCTGTAGACCCTGTGAGGAGCTCAGCTCTGCTGTACACAGCCGCAGACCCTGTGAGGAGCTCAGCACTGCTGTACACAGCCACAGACCGAGTGATGAGCTCAGCACGGCTGAACACAGCCACAGACCAAGTGATGAGCTCAGCACAGCTGTACACAGCCGCAGACCCTGTGAGGAGCTCAGCACCGCTGTACACAGCCGCAGACCCTGTGAGGAGCTCAGCACTGCTGTACACAGCCACAGACCGTGTGATGAGATCAGCACTGCTGTACACAGCTGTAGACCCTGTGAGGAGCTCAGCACTGCTGTACACAGTCGCGGACCCTGTAAGGAGCTCAGCACTGATGTACAAAGCCGCAGACCCTTTGTGGAGCTCAGTACTGCTGTACACAGCTGCAGACCCAGTGATGAGCTCAGCACTGCTGTACACTGCCGCAGACCCAGTGATGAGCTCAGCACTGCTGTACATAGCCGCGGACCCTGTGAGGAGCTCAGCACTGCTGTACACAGCTGCAGACCCTGTGAGGAGCTCAGCACTGCTGTACACAGCCACAGACCCTGTGAGGAGCTCAGCACTGCTGTACACAGCCGCATACCCTGTGAGGAGCTCAGCACTGCTGTACACAGCTGCATACCCTGTGATGAATTCAGCACTGCTGTACACAGCCGCAGACCCTGTGAGGAGCTCAGCACTGCTGTACACAGCTGTAGACCCTGTGAGGAGCTCAGCACTGCTGTACACAGCTGCATACCCTGTGATGAATTCAGCACTGCTGTACACAGCCGCAGACCCTGTGAGGAGCTCAGCACTGCTGTATACAGCTGTAGACCCTGTGAGGAGCTCAGCACTGCTGTACACAGCTGTAGACCCTGTGAGGAGCTCAGCACTGCTGTACACAGCCATAGACCCTGTGAGGAGCTCAGCACTGCTGTGCACAGCCACAGACCCAGTGATGAGCTCAGCACTGCTGTACACAGCCGCAGACCGAGTGATGAGCTCAGCACTGCTGTACACAGCTGTAGACCCTGTGAGGAGCTCAGCACTGCTGTACACAGCCACTGACCCTGTGAGGAGCTCAGCACTGCTGTACACAGCCGCGGACCCAGTGATGAGCTCAGCACTGCTGTACACAGCCACAGACCGAGCGATGAGCTCAGCACTGCTGTACCCAGCCGCATACCCTGTGAGGAGCTCAGCACTGCTGTACACAGCCACAGACCCAGTGATGAGCTCAGCACTGCTGTACACAGCCAGAGACCCAGTGATGAGCTCAGCACTGCTGTACACAGTCGCAGACCGTGTGATGAGATCAGCACTGCTGTACACAGCTGTAGACCCTGTGAGGAGCTCAGCACTGCTGTACACAGTCGCGGACCCTGTAAGGAGCTCAGCACTGATGTACAAAGCCGCAGACCCTGTGTGGAGCTCAGCACCGCTATACACAGCTGTAGACCCTGTGAGGAGCTCAGCACTGCTGTACACAGCTGTAGACCCTGTGAGGATCTCAGCACTGCTGTACACAGCTGCAGACCCTGTGAGGAGCTCAGCACTGCTGTACACAGCCACAGACCCTGTGAGGAGCTCAGCACTGCTGTACACAGCCGCATACCCTGTGAGGAGCTCAGCACTGCTGTACACAGCTGCATACCCTGTGATGAATTCAGCACTACTGTATACAGCTGTAGACCCTGTGAGGAGCTCAGCACTGCTGTACACAGCTGTAGACCCTGTGAGGAGCTCAGCACTGCTGTACACAGCCATAGACCCTGTGAGGAGCTCAGCACTGCTGTGCACAGCCACAGACCCAGTGATGAGCTCAGCACTGCTGTACACAGCCGCAGACCGAGTGATGAGCTCAGCACTGCTGTACACAGCCGCAGACCCAGTGATGAGCTCAGCACTGCTGTACATAGCCGCGGACCCTGTGAGGAGCTCAGCACTGCTGTACACAGCTGCAGACCCTGTGAGGAGCTCAGCACTGCTGTACACTGCCGCAGACCCAGTGATGAGCTCAGCACTGCTGTACATAGCCGCGGACCCTGTGAGGAGCTCAGCACTGCTGTACACAGCTGCAGACCCTGTGAGGAGCTCAGCACTGCTGTACACAGCCACAGACCCTGTGAGGAGCTCAGCACTGCTGTACACAGCCGCATACCCTGTGAGGAGCTCAGCACTGCTGTACACAGCTGCATACCCTGTGATGAATTCAGCACTACTGTATACAGCTGTAGACCCTGTGAGGAGCTCAGCACTGCTGTACACAGCTGTAGACCCTGTGAGGAGCTCAGCACTGCTGTACACAGCCATAGACCCTGTGAGGAGCTCAGCACTGCTGTGCACAGCCACAGACCCAGTGATGAGCTCAGCACTGCTGTACACAGCCACAGACCGAGTGATGAGCTCAGCACTGCTGTACACAGCCAAAGACCCAGTGAGGAGCTCAGCACCGTTATACAAGGCCGCGGACCCTGTGAGGAGCTCAGCACTGCTGTACACAGCCGCAGACCCTGTGAGGAGCTCAGCACTGCTGTACACAGCCGCAGACCCTGTGAGGAGCTCAGCACTGCTGTACACAACCACAGACCCTGTTAGGAGCTCAGCACTGCTGTACACAGCCGCAGACCAGGTGATGAGCTCAGCAATGCTGTACACAGCCGGAGACCCTGTGAGGAGCTCAGCACTGCTGTACACAGCCACGGACCCTGTGAGGAGCTAAGAACTGCTGTACACAGCCGCAGACCCTGTCAGGAGCTCAGCACTGCTGTACACAGCTGCAGACCATGTGAGGAGCTCAGCACCGTTATACACAGCCGCGGACCCTGTGAGGAGCACAGCACTGCTGTACACAGTTGCAGACCCGGTGATGAGCTCAGCACTGCTGTACACAGCCGCGGACCCTGTGAGGAGCTCAACACTGCTGTACACAGCCGCAGACCCTGTGAGGAGCTCAGCACTGCTGTACACAACCACAGACCCTGTGAGGTGCTCAGCACTGCTGTGCAGAGCCGAACACCCTGTGAGGAGCACAGCACTGCTGTACACAGCCGCAGACCAGGTGATGAGCTCAGCAATGCTGTACACAGCCACAGACCGAGTGATGAGCTCAGCACTACTGTACACAGCTACAGACCCAGTGATGAGCTCAGCAGTGCTGTACACAGCCGCGGACCCAGTTATGAGCTCAGCACTGCTATATACAGCCGTGGACCCTGTGAGGAGCTCAGCACTGCTGTACACAGTCGCAGACCCTGTGAGGAGCTCAGCACTGCTGTACACAGCTGTAGACCCAGTGATGAGCTCAGCACTGCTGTACACAGCCACAGACCCATTGATGAGCTCAGCACTGCGGTACACAGCCGCGGACCCTGTGAGGAGCTCAGCACTGCTGTACACAGCCGCAGACCCTGTGAGGAGCTCAGCACTCCTGTACACAGCCGCGGACCCTGTGAGGAGCTCAGCACTGCTGTACACAACCACAGACCCAGTGATGAGCTCAGCACTGCTGTACACAGCCACAGACCGAGTGATGAGCTCAGCACTGCTGTACACAGCTACAGACCCAGTGATGAGCTTAGCACTGCTGTACACAGCCACAGACCAAGTGATGAGCTCAGTACTGCTGTATACAGCCACAGACCGAGTGATGAGCTCAGCACTGCTGTACACAGCTGTAGACCCTGTGAGGAGCTCAGCACTGCTGTACACAGCCGAGGACCCTGTGAGGAGCTCAGCACCGCTGTACACAGCCGCAGACCCTGTGAGGAGCTCAGCAGTGCTGTACACAGCCACAGACTGTGTGATGAGCTCAGCACTGCTGTACACTGCCGCAGACCCAGTGATGAGCTCAGCACTGCTGTACATAGCCGCGGACCCTGTGAGGAGCTCAGCACTGCTGTACACAGCTGCAGACCCTGTGAGGAGCTCAGCACTGCTGTACACAGCCACAGACCCTGTGAGGAGCTCAGCACTGCTGTACACAGCCGCATACCCTGTGAGGAGCTCAGCACTGCTGTACACAGCTGCATACCCTGTGATGAATTCAGCACTGCTGTACACAGCCGCAGACCCTGTGAGGAGCTCAGCACTGCTGTACACAGCTGTAGACCCTGTGAGGAGCTCAGCACTGCTGTACACAGCTGCATACCCTGTGATGAATTCAGCACTGCTGTACACAGCCGCAGACCCTGTGAGGAGCTCAGCACTGCTGTATACAGCTGTAGACCCTGTGAGGAGCTCAGCACTGCTGTACACAGCTGTAGACCCTGTGAGGAGCTCAACACTGCTGTACACAGCTGTAGACCCTGTGAGGAGCTCAGCACTGCTGTGCACAGCCACAGACCCAGTGATGAGCTCAGCACTGCTGTACACAGCCGCAGACCGAGTGATGAGCTCAGCACTGCTGTACACAGCTGTAGACCCTGTGAGGAGCTCAGCACTGCTGTACACAGCCACTGACCCTGTGAGGAGCTCAGCACTGCTGTACACAGCCGCGGACCCAGTGATGAGCTCAGCACTGCTGTACACAGCCACAGACCGAGCGATGAGCTCAGCACTGCTGTACCCAGCCGCATACCCTGTGAGGAGCTCAGCACTGCTGTACACAGCCACAGACCCAGTGATGAGCTCAGCACTGCTGTACACAGCCAGAGACCCAGTGATGAGCTCAGCACTGCTGTACACAGTCGCAGACCGTGTGATGAGATCAGCACTGCTGTACACAGCTGTAGACCCTGTGAGGAGCTCAGCACTGCTGTACACAGTCGCGGACCCTGTAAGGAGCTCAGCACTGATGTACAAAGCCGCAGACCCTGTGTGGAGCTCAGCACCGCTATACACAGCTGTAGACCCTGTGAGGAGCTCAGCACTGCTGTACACAGCTGTAGACCCTGTGAGGATCTCAGCACTGCTGTACACAGCTGCAGACCCTGTGATGAGCTCAGCACTGCTGTACATAGCCGCGGACCCTGTGAGGAGCTCAGCACTGCTGTACACAGCTGCAGACCCTGTGAGGAGCTCAGCACTGCTGTACACAGCCACAGACCCTGTGAGGAGCTCAGCACTGCTGTACACAGCCGCATACCCTGTGAGGAGCTCAGCACTGCTGTACACAGCTGCATACCCTGTGATGAATTCAGCACTACTGTATACAGCTGTAGACCCTGTGAGGAGCTCAGCACTGCTGTACACAGCTGTAGACCCTGTGAGGAGCTCAGCACTGCTGTACACAGCCATAGACCCTGTGAGGAGCTCAGCACTGCTGTGCACAGCCACAGACCCAGTGATGAGCTCAGCACTGCTGTACACAGCCGCAGACCGAGTGATGAGCTCAGCACTGCTGTACACAGCCGCAGACCCAGTGATGAGCTCAGCACTGCTGTACATAGCCGCGGACCCTGTGAGGAGCTCAGCACTGCTGTACACAGCTGCAGACCCTGTGAAGAGCTCAGCACTGCTGTACACTGCCGCAGACCCAGTGATGAGCTCAGCACTGCTGTACATAGCCGCGGACCCTGTGAGGAGCTCAGCACTGCTGTACACAGCTGCAGACCCTGTGAGGAGCTCAGCACTGCTGTACACAGCCACAGACCCTGTGAGGAGCTCAGCACTGCTGTACACAGCCGCATACCCTGTGAGGAGCTCAGCACTGCTGTACACAGCTGCATACCCTGTGATGAATTCAGCACTACTGTATACAGCTGTAGACCCTGTGAGGAGCTCAGCACTGCTGTACACAGCTGTAGACCCTGTGAGGAGCTCAGCACTGCTGTACACAGCCATAGACCCTGTGAGGAGCTCAGCACTGCTGTGCACAGCCACAGACCCAGTGATGAGCTCAGCACTGCTGTACACAGCCACAGACCGAGTGATGAGCTCAGCACTGCTGTACACAGCCAAAGACCCAGTGAGGAGCTCAGCACCGTTATACAAGGCCGCGGACCCTGTGAGGAGCTCAGCACTGCTGTACACAGCCGCAGACCCTGTGAGGAGCTCAGCACTGCTGTACACAGCCGCAGACCCTGTGAGGAGCTCAGCACTGCTGTACACAACCACAGACCCTGTTAGGAGCTCAGCACTGCTGTACACAGCCGCAGACCAGGTGATGAGCTCAGCAATGCTGTACACAGCCGGAGACCCTGTGAGGAGCTCAGCACTGCTGTACACAGCCACGGACCCTGTGAGGAGCTAAGAACTGCTGTACACAGCCGCAGACCCTGTCAGGAGCTCAGCACTGCTGTACACAGCTGCAGACCATGTGAGGAGCTCAGCACCGCTATACACAGCCGCGGACCCTGTGAGGAGCACAGCACTGCTGTACACAGTTGCAGACCCGGTGATGAGCTCAGCACTGCTGTACACAGCCGCGGACCCTGTGAGGAGCTCAACACTGCTGTACACAGCCGCAGACCCTGTGAGGAGCTCAGCACTGCTGTACACAACCACAGACCCTGTGAGGTGCTCAGCACTGCTGTGCAGAGCCGAACACCCTGTGAGGAGCACAGCACTGCTGTACACAGCCGCAGACCAGGTGATGAGCTCAGCAATGCTGTACACAGCCACAGACCGAGTGATGAGCTCAGCACTACTGTACACAGCTACAGACCCAGTGATGAGCTCAGCACTGCTGTACACAGCCGCGGACCCAGTTATGAGCTCAGCACTGCTATATACAGCCGTGGACCCTGTGAGGAGCTCAGCACTGCTGTACACAGTCGCAGACCCTGTGAGGAGCTCAGCACTGCTGTACACAGCTGTAGACCCAGTGATGAGCTCAGCACTGCTGTACACAGCCACAGACCCATTGATGAGCTCAGCACTGCGGTACACAGCCGCGGACCCTGTGAGGAGCTCAGCACTGCTGTACACAGCCGCAGACCCTGTGAGGAGCTCAGCACTCCTGTACACAGCCGCGGACCCTGTGAGGAGCTCAGCACTGCTGTACACAACCACAGACCCAGTGATGAGCTCAGCACTGCTGTACACAGCCACAGACCGAGTGATGAGCTCAGCACTGCTGTACACAGCTACAGACCCAGTGATGAGCTTAGCACTGCTGTACACAGCCACAGACCAAGTGATGAGCTCAGTACTGCTGTATACAGCCACAGACCGAGTGATGAGCTCAGCACTGCTGTACACAGCTGTAGACCCTGTGAGGAGCTCAGCACTGCTGTACACAGCCGAGGACCCTGTGAGGAGCTCAGCACCGCTGTACACAGCCGCAGACCCTGTGAGGAGCTCAGCAGTGCTGTACACAGCCACAGACTGTGTGATGAGCTCAGCACTGCTGTACACAGCTGTAGACCCTGTGAGGAGCTCAGCGCTGCTGTACACAGCCATAGACCCTGTGAGGAGCTCAGCACTGCTGTACACAGCCGCAGACCCAGTGATGAGCTCAGCACTGCTGTACACAGCCACAGACCGAGTGATGAGCTCAGCACTGCTGTACACAGCCGCGGACCCTGTAAGGAGCTCAGCACTGCTGTACACTGCCGCAGACCCAGTGATAAGCTCAGCACTTCTGTACACTGCCGCAGACCCAGTGATGAGCTCAGCACTGCTGTACACAGCCACAGACCGAGTGATGAGCTCAGCACTGCTGTACACAGCTGTAGACCCTGTGAGGAGCTCAGCTCTGCTGTACACAGCCGCGGACCCTGTGAGGAGCTCAGCACTGCTGTTCACAGCCACAGACCGAGTGATGAGCTCAGCACTGCTGTACACAGCTGTAGACCCTGTGAGGAGCTCAGCTCTGCTGTACACAGCCGCAGACCCTGTGAGGAGCTCAGCACTGCTGTACACAGCCACAGACCGAGTGATGAGCTCAGCACGGCTGAACACAGCCACAGACCAAGTGATGAGCTCAGCACAGCTGTACACAGCCGCAGACCCTGTGAGGAGCTCAGCACCGCTGTACACAGCCGCAGACCCTGTGAGGAGCTCAGCACTGCTGTACACAGCCACAGACCGTGTGATGAGATCAGCACTGCTGTACACAGCTGTAGACCCTGTGAGGAGCTCAGCACTGCTGTACACAGTCGCGGACCCTGTAAGGAGCTCAGCACTGATGTACAAAGCCGCAGACCCTTTGTGGAGCTCAGTACTGCTGTACACAGCTGCAGACCCAGTGATGAGCTCAGCACTGCTGTACACTGCCGCAGACCCAGTGATGAGCTCAGCACTGCTGTACATAGCCGCGGACCCTGTGAGGAGCTCAGCACTGCTGTACACAGCTGCAGACCCTGTGAGGAGCTCAGCACTGCTGTACACAGCCACAGACCCTGTGAGGAGCTCAGCACTGCTGTACACAGCCGCATACCCTGTGAGGAGCTCAGCACTGCTGTACACAGCTGCATACCCTGTGATGAATTCAGCACTGCTGTACACAGCCGCAGACCCTGTGAGGAGCTCAGCACTGCTGTACACAGCTGTAGACCCTGTGAGGAGCTCAGCACTGCTGTACACAGCTGCATACCCTGTGATGAATTCAGCACTGCTGTACACAGCCGCAGACCCTGTGAGGAGCTCAGCACTGCTGTATACAGCTGTAGACCCTGTGAGGAGCTCAGCACTGCTGTACACAGCCACAGACCCTGTGAGGAGCTCAGCACTGCTGTACACAGCCATAGACCCTGTGAGGAGCTCAGCACTGCTGTGCACAGCCACAGACCCAGTGATGAGCTCAGCACTGCTGTACACAGCCGCAGACCGAGTGATGAGCTCAGCACTGCTGTACACAGCTGTAGACCCTGTGAGGAGCTCAGCACTGCTGTACACAGCCACTGACCCTGTGAGGAGCTCAGCACTGCTGTACACAGCCGCGGACCCAGTGATGAGCTCAGCACTGCTGTACACAGCCACAGACCGAGCGATGAGCTCAGCACTGCTGTACCCAGCCGCATACCCTGTGAGGAGCTCAGCACTGCTGTACACAGCCACAGACCCAGTGATGAGCTCAGCACTGCTGTACACAGCCAGAGACCCTGTGAGGAGCTCAGCACTGCTGTACACAGTCGCGGACCCTGTAAGGAGCTCAGCACTGATGTACAAAGCCGCAGACCCTGTGTGGAGCTCAGCACCGCTATACACAGCTGTAGACCCTGTGAGGAGCTCAGCACTGCTGTACACAGCTGTAGACCCTGTGAGGATCTCAGCACTGCTGTACACAGCTGCAGACCCTGTGAGGAGCTCAGCACTGCTGTACACTGCCGCAGACCCAGTGATGAGCTCAGCACTGCTGTACATAGCCGCGGACCCTGTGAGGAGCTCAGCACTGCTGTACACAGCTGCAGACCCTGTGAGGAGCTCAGCACTGCTGTACACAGCCACAGACCCTGTGAGGAGCTCAGCACTGCTGTACACAGCCGCATACCCTGTGAGGAGCTCAGCACTGCTGTACACAGCTGCATACCCTGTGATGAATTCAGCACTACTGTATACAGCTGTAGACCCTGTGAGGAGCTCAGCACTGCTGTACACAGCTGTAGACCCTGTGAGGAGCTCAGCACTGCTGTACACAGCCATAGACCCTGTGAGGAGCTCAGCACTGCTGTGCACAGCCACAGACCCAGTGATGAGCTCAGCACTGCTGTACACAGCCGCAGACCGAGTGATGAGCTCAGCACTGCTGTACACAGCCGCAGACCCAGTGATGAGCTCAGCACTGCTGTACATAGCCGCGGACCCTGTGAGGAGCTCAGCACTGCTGTACACAGCTGCAGACCCTGTGAGGAGCTCAGCACTGCTGTACACTGCCGCAGACCCAGTGATGAGCTCAGCACTGCTGTACATAGCCGCGGACCCTGTGAGGAGCTCAGCACTGCTGTACACAGCTGCAGACCCTGTGAGGAGCTCAGCACTGCTGTACACAGCCACAGACCCTGTGAGGAGCTCAGCACTGCTGTACACAGCCGCATACCCTGTGAGGAGCTCAGCACTGCTGTACACAGCTGCATACCCTGTGATGAATTCAGCACTACTGTATACAGCTGTAGACCCTGTGAGGAGCTCAGCACTGCTGTACACAGCTGTAGACCCTGTGAGGAGCTCAGCACTGCTGTACACAGCCATAGACCCTGTGAGGAGCTCAGCACTGCTGTACACAGCCACAGACCCAGTGATGAGCTCAGCACTGCTGTACACAGCCGCAGACCGAGTGATGAGCTCAGCACTGCTGTACACAGCCGCAGACCGAGTGATGAGCTCAGCACTGCTGTACACAGCCACAGACCCAGTGATGAGCTCAGCACTGCTGTACACAGCCGCAGACCCAGTGATGAGCTCAGCACTGCTGTACACAGCCGCAGACCCTGTGAGGAGCTCAGCACTGCTGTACACCGCCGCGGACCCTGTGAGGAGCTCAGCACTGCTGTACACAGCCGTCGACCCTGTGAGGAGCGTAGCACTGCTGTACACAGCCGCAGACCCTGTGAGGAGCTCAGCACTGCTGTACACAGCCACTGACCCTGTGAGGAGCTCAGCACTGCTGTACACAGCCGCGGACCCAGTGATGAGCTCAGCACTGCTGTACACAACCACAGACCCAGTGATAAGCTCAGCACTGCTGTACACAGCCGCATACCCTGTGAGGAGCTCAGCACTGCTGTACACAACCACAGACCGAGTGATAAGCTCAGCACTGCTGTACACTGCCGCAGACCCAGTGATGAGCTCAGCACTGCTGTACACAGCCGCAGACCCTGTGAGGAGCTCAGCACTGCTGTACACCGCCGCAGACCCTGTGAGGAGCTCAGAACTGCTGTACTCAGCCGCAGACCCTGTGAAGAGCTCAGCACTGCTGTACACAGCCGCGGACCCTGTGAGGAGCTCAGCACTGCTGTACACAACCACAGACCCAGTGATGAGATCAGCACTGCTGTACACAGACACAGACCGAGTGATGAGCTCAGCACTGCTGTACACAGCCACAGACCGAGTGATGAGCTCAGCACTGCTGTTCACAGCCACAGACCGAGTGATGAGCTCAGCACTGCTGTACACTGTCACAGACCCTGTGAGGAGCTCAGCACCGCTGTACACAGCCGCAGACCCTGTGAGGAGCTCAGCACTGCTGTACACAGCCACTGACCGAGTGATGAGCTCAGCACTGCTGTACACAGCTGTAGACCCTGTGAGGAGCTCAGCACTGCTGTACATAGCCGCGGACCCTGTGAGGAGCTCAGCACTGCTGTACACAGCCACAGACCGAGTGATCAGCTCAGCACTGCTGTACACAGCCGCAGACCCAGTGATGAGCTCAGCACTGCTGTACACAGCCACAGACCCTGTGAGGAGCTCAGCACTGCTGTACACCGCCGCGGACCCTGTGAGGAGCTCAGCACTGCTGTCCTCAGCCGCAGACCCTGTGAGGAGCTCAGCACTGCTGTACACAGCTGCGGACCCTGTGAGGAGCTCAGCACTGCTGTACACAGCCGCGGACCCAGTAATGAGCTCAGCACTGCCGTACACAGACACAGACCGAGTAATGAGCTCAGCACTGCTGTACACAGCCACAGACCGAGTGATGAGCTCAGCACTGCTGTACACAGCTGTAGACCCTGTGAGGAGCTCAGCACTGCTGTACACAGCCGCAGACCCTGTGAGGAGCTCAGCACTGCTGTACACAGCCACAGACCGAGTGATGAGCTCAGCACTGCTGTTCACAGCCACAGACCGAGTGATGAGCTCAGCACTGCTGTACACAGCCGCAGACCCTGTGAGGAGCTCAGCACTGCTGTACACAGCCGCAGACCGAGTGATGAGCTCAGCACTGCTGTACACAGCTGTAGACCCTGTGAGGAGCTCAGCACTGCTGTACACAGCCAGAGACCCTGTGAGGAGCTCAGCACTGCTGTACACAGCCACAGACCCAGTGATGAGCTCAGCACTGCTGTACACAGCCATAGACCCTGTGAGGAGCTCAGCACTGCTGTACACAGCCACAGACCCAGTGATGAGCTCAGCACTGCTGTACACAGTTGCAGACCGAGTGATGAGCTCAGCACTGCTGTACACAGCTGTAGACCCTGTGAGGAGCTCAGCACTGCTGTACACAGTCGCGGACCCTGTAAGGAGCTCAGCACTGTTGTACACAGCCGCAGACCCTGTGAGAAGCTCAGCACTGCTGTACACAGCCGCAGACCCAGTGATGAGCTCAGCACTGCTGTACACTGCCGCAGACCCAGTGATGAGCTCAGCACTGCTGTACACAGCCGCAGACCTAGTGATGAGCTCAGAACTGCTGTACACTGCCGCAGACCCTGTGAGGAGCTCAGCACTGCTGTACACAGCCGCAGACCCTGTGAGGAGCTCAGCACTGCTGTACACAGCCGCAGACCCTGTGAGGAGCTCAGCACTGCTGTACACAGCCGCAGACCCTGTGAGGAGCTCAGCACTGCTGTACACCGCCGCGGACCCTGTGAGGAACTCAGCACTGCTGTACACAGCCGCAGACCCTGTGAGGAGCTCAGCACTGCTGTACACAGCTGCGGACCCTGTGAGGAGCTCAGCACTGCTGTACACAGCCGCAGACCCTGTGAGGAGCTCAGCACTGCTGTACACAGCCACAGACCGAGTGATGAGCTCAGCACTGCTGTACACAGCTGTAGACCCTGTGAGGAGCTCAGCACTGCTGTACATAACCACAGACCCAGGGATGAGCTCAGCACTGCTGTACACAGCCACAGACCGAGTGATGAGCTCAGCACTGCTGTACACCGCCGCGGACCCTGTGAGGAGCTCAGCACTGCTGTACACAGCCGCAGACCTAGTGATGAGCTCAGAACTGCTGTACACTGCCGCAGACCCTGTGAGGAGCTCAGCACTGCTGTACACAGCCGCAGACCCTGTGAGGAGCTCAGCACTGCTGTACACAGCCGCAGACCCTGTGAGGAGCTCAGCACTGCTGTACACAGCCGCAGACCCTGTGAGGAGCTCAGCACTGCTGTACACCGCCGCGGACCCTGTGAGGAACTCAGCACTGCTGTACACAGCCGCAGACCCTGTGAGGAGCTCAGCACTGCTGTACACAGCTGCGGACCCTGTGAGGAGCTCAGCACTGCTGTACACAGCCGCGGACCCAGTGATGAGCTCAGCACTGCTGTACACAGCCACAGACCGAGTGATGAGCTCAGCACTGCTGTACACAGCCACAGACCGAGTGATGAGCTCAGCACTGCTGTACACAGCTGCAGACCTGTGTGAGGAGCTCAGCACCGCTGTACACAGCCGCAGACCCTGTGAGGAGCTCAGCACTGCTGTACACAGCCACAGACCGAGTGATGAGCTCAGCACTGCTGTACACAGCCGCGGACACTGTGAGGAGCTCAGCACTGCTGTACACAGCCACAGACCGAGTGATGAGCTCAGCACTGCTGTACACAGCTGCAGACCTGTGTGAGGAGCTCAGCACCGCTGTACACAGCCGCAGACCCTGTGAGGAGCTCAGCACTGCTGTACACAGCCACAGACCCAGTGATGAGCTCAGCACTGCTGTACACAGCCACAGACCCAGTGATGAGCTCAGCACTGCTGTACACCGTCACAGACCGAGTGATGAGTTCAGCACTGCTGTACACAGCTGTAGACCCTGTGAGGAGCTCAGCACTGCTGTACACAGTCGAGGACCCTGTAAGGAGCTCAGCACTGATGTACACAGCCGCAGACCCTGTGTGGAGCTCAGCACTGCTGTACACTGCCGCAGACCCAGTGATGAGCTCAGCACTGCTGTACACAGCCGCGGACCCTGTGAGGAGCTCAGCACTGCTGTACACAGCCGCATACCCTGTGAGGAGCTCAGCACTGCTGTACACAGCCGCAGACCCTGTGAGGAGCTCAGCACTGCTGTACACAGCCGCGGAGCCTGTGAGGAGCTCAGCACTGCTGTACACAGCTGCAGACCCTGTGATGAATTCAGCACTGCTGTACACAGCCGCAGACCCTGTGAGGAGCTCAGCACTGCTGTATACAGCTGTAGACCCTGTGAGGAGCTCAGCACTGCTGTACACAGCCATAGACCCTGTGAGGAGCTCAGCACTGCTATGCACAGCCACAGACCCAGTGATGAGCTCAGCACTGCTGTACACAGAAGCAGACCGAGTGATGAGCTCAGCACTGCTGTACACAGCTGTAGACCCTGTGAGGAGCTCAGCACTGCTGTACACAGCCATGGACCCTGTAAGGAGCTCAGCACTGCTGTACACTGCCGCAGAACCTGTGAGGAGCTCAGCACTGCTGTACACAGCCGCGGACCCTGTGAGGAGCTTAGCACTGCTGTACACAGCCGCAGACCCTGTGAGGAGCTCAGCACTGCTGTACACAGCCGCGGACCCAGTGACGAGCTCAGCACTGCTGTACACAGCCACAGACCGAGCGATGAGCTCAGCACTGCTGTACACAGTCGCATACCCTGTGAGGAGCTCAGCACTTCTGTACACAGCCGTAGACCCTGTGAGGAGCTCAGCACTGCTGTACACAGCCGCGAACCCTGTGAGGAGCTCAGCACTGCTGTACACAACCATAGACCCAGTGAGGAGCTCAGCACTGCTGTACACAACCACAGACCGAGTGATGAGCTCAGCACTGCTGTACACTGCCGCAGACCCAGTGATGAGCTCAGCACTGCTGTACACAGCCGCAGACCCTGTGAGGAGCTCAGCACTGCTGTACACAGCCGCGGACCCTGTGAGGAGCTTAGCACTGCTGTACACAGCCGCAGACCCTGTGAGGAGCTCAGCACTGCTGTACACAGCCGCGGACCCAGTGACGAGCTCAGCACTGCTGTACACAGCCACAGACCGAGCGATGAGCTCAGCACTGCTGTACACAGTCGCATACCCTGTGAGGTGCTCAGCACTGCTGTACACAACCATAGACCCAGTGAGGAGCTCAGCACTGCTGTACACAGCCGCGGGCCCTGTGAGGAGCTCAGCACTGCTGTACTCAGCCGCAGACCCTGTGAGGAGCTCAGCACTGCTGTACCCAGCCGCAGACCCTGTGAGGAGCTCAGCACTGCTGTACACAGCCACAGACCGAGCGATGAGCTCAGCACTGCTGTACACAGTCGCATACCCTGTGAGGAGCTCAGCACTGCTGTACACAGCCGTAGACCCTGTGAGGAGCTCAGCACTGCTGTACACAGCCGCGAACCCTGTGAGGAGCTCAGCACTGCTGTACACAACCATAGACCCAGTGAGGAGCTCAGCACTACTGTACACAACCACAGACCGAGTGATGAGCTCAGCACTGCTGTAAACTGCCGCAGACCCAGTGATGAGCTCAGCACTGCTGTACACAGCCGCAGACCCTGTGAGGAGCTCAGCACTGCTGTACACCGCCGCGGACCCTGTGAGGAGCTCAGCACTGCTGTACTCAGCCGCAGACCCTGTGAGGAGCTCAGCACTGCTGTACACAGCCGCGGACCCTGTGAGGAGCTCAGCACTGCTGTACACAGCCGCGGACCCAGTAATGAGCTCAGCACTGCCGTACACAGACACAGACCGAGTGATGAGCTCAGCACTGCTGTACACAGCCACAGACCGAGTGATGAGCTCAGCACTGCTGTACACAGCCGCATACCCTGTGAGGAGCTCAGCACTGCTGTACACAGACACAGACCGAGTGATGAGCTCAGCACTGCTGTTCACAGCCACAGACCGAGTGATGAGCTCAGCACTGCTGTACATAACCACAGACCCAGGGATGAGCTCAGCACTGCTGTACACAGCCACAGACCGAGTGATGAGCTCAGCACTGCTGTACACCGCCGCGGACCCTGTGAGGAGCTCAGCACTGCTGTCCTCAGCCGCAGACCCTGTGAGGAGCTCAGCACTGCTGTACACAGCTGCGGACCCTGTGAGGAGCTCAGCACTGCTGTACACAGCCGCGGACCCAGTAATGAGCTCAGCACTGCCGTACACAGACACAGACCGAGTAATGAGCTCAGCACTGCTGTACACAGCCACAGACCGAGTGATGAGCTCAGCACTGCTGTACACAGCTGTAGACCCTGTGAGGAGCTCAGCACTGCTGTACACAGCCGCAGACCCTGTGAGGAGCTCAGCACTGCTGTACACAGCCACAGACCGAGTGATGAGCTCAGCACTGCTGTTCACAGCCACAGACCGAGTGATGAGCTCAGCACTGCTGTACACAGCCGCAGACCCTGTGAGGAGCTCAGCACTGCTGTACACAGCCGCAGACCGAGTGATGAGCTCAGCACTGCTGTACACAGCTGTAGACCCTGTGAGGAGCTCAGCACTGCTGTACACAGCCATAGACCCTGTGAGGAGCTCAGCACTGCTGTACACAGCCACAAACCCAGTGATGAGCTCAGCACTGCTGTACACAGTTGCAGACCGAGTGATGAGCTCAGCACTGCTGTACACAGCTGTAGACCCTGTGAGGAGCTCAGCACTGCTGTACACAGTCGCGGACCCTGTAAGGAGCTCAGCACTGGTGTACACAGCCGCAGACCCTGTGAGAAGCTCAGCACTGCTGTACACAGCCGCAGACCCAGTGATGAGCTCAGCACTGCTGTACACTGCCGCAGACCCAGTGATGAGCTCAGCACTGCTGTACACAGCCGCAGACCTAGTGATGAGCTCAGAACTGCTGTACACTGCCGCAGACCCTGTGAGGAGCTCAGCACTGCTGTACACAGCCGCAGACCCTGTGAGGAGCTCAGCACTGCTGTACACAGCCGCAGACCCTGTGAGGAGCTCAGCACTGCTGTACACAGCCGCAGACCCTGTGAGGAGCTCAGCACTGCTGTACACCGCCGCGGACCCTGTGAGGAACTCAGCACTGCTGTACACAGCCGCAGACCCTGTGAGGAGCTCAGCACTGCTGTACACAGCTGCGGACCCTGTGAGGAGCTCAGCACTGCTGTACACAGCCGCGGACCCAGTGATGAGCTCAGCACTGCTGTACACAGCCACAGACCGAGTGATGAGCTCAGCACTGCTGTACACAGCCACAGACCGAGTGATGAGCTCAGCACTGCTGTACACAGCTGCAGACCTGTGTGAGGAGCTCAGCACCGCTGTACACAGCCGCAGACCCTGTGAGGAGCTCAGCACTGCTGTACACAGCCACAGACCGAGTGATGAGCTCAGCACTGCTGTACACAGCCGCGGACACTGTGAGGAGCTCAGCACTGCTGTACATAACCACAGACCCTGTGAGGAGCTCAGCACTGCTGTACACAGCCACAGACCCAGTGATGAGCTCAGCACTGCTGTACACAGCCACAGACCCAGTGATGAGCTCAGCACTGCTGTACACCGTCACAGACCGAGTGATGAGTTCAGCACTGCTGTACACAGCTGTAGACCCTGTGAGGAGCTCAGCACCGCTGTACACAGCCGCAGACCCTGTGAGGAGCTCAGCACTGCTGTACTCAGCCACGGACCCTGTGAGGAGCTCAGCACTGCTGTACACAGCCATAGACCCTGTGAGGAGCTCAGCACTGCTGTACACAGCTGTAGACCCTGTGAGGAGCTCAGCACTGCTGTACACAGCCACGGACCCTGTGAGGAGATCAGCACTGCTGTACACAGCTGTAGACCCTGTGAGGAGCTCAGCACTGTTGTACACAGCTGCAGACCCTGTGAGGAGCTCAGCACTGCTGTACACAGCCGCAGACCCTGTGAGGAGCTCAGCACTGCTATACACAGCCGCAGACCCTGTAAGGAGCTCAGCACTGCTGTACACAGCCGCAGACCCTATGAGGAGCTCAGCACTGCTGTACACAGCCATAGACCCTGTGAGGAGCTCAGCACTGCTGTACACAGCTGTAGACCCTGTGAGGAGCTCAGCACTGCTGTACACAGCCACGGACCCTGTGAGGAGATCAGCACTGCTGTACACAGCTGTAGACCCTGTGAGGAGCTCAGCACTGTTGTACACAGCTGCAGACCCTGTGAGGAGCTCAGCACTGCTGTACACAGCCGCAGACCCTGTGAGGAGCTCAGCACTGCTATACACAGCCGCAGACCCTGTAAGGAGCTCAGCACTGCTGTACACAGCCGCAGACCCTATGAGGAGCTCAGCACTGCTGTACACTGCCGCAGACCCAGCGAGGAGCTCAGCACTGCTGTACCCAGCCACAGACCCTGTGAGGAGATCAGCACTGCTGTACACAGCTGCAGACCCTGTGAGGAGCTCAGCACTGTTGTACACAGCTGCAGACCCTGTGAGGAGCTCAGCACTGCTATACACAGCCGCAGACCCTATAAGGAGCTCAGCACTGCTGTACACAGCCGCAGACCCTATGAGGAGCTCAGCACTGCTGTACACTGCCGCAGACCCAGTGATGAACTCAGCACTGCTGTACACTGCCGCAGACCCAGTGATGAGCTCAGCACTGCTGTACAGTGCCGCAGACCCAGTGATGAGCTCAGCACTGCTGTACACAGCTGTAGACCCTGTGAGGAGCTCAGCACTGCTGTACACTGCCACGGACTCTTTGAGGAGCTCAGCACTGCTGTACGCAGCCGCAGACCCTGTGAGGAGCTCAGCACTACTGTACGCAGCTGTAGACCCTGTGAAGACCTCAGCACTGCTGTACACAGCCACAGACCCTGTGAGGAGCTCAGCACTGCTGTACGCAGCCGCAGACCCTGTGAGGAGCTCAGCACTGCTGCACACAGCCGCAGACCCTTTGAGGAGCTCAGCACTGCTGTACACAGCTGTAGACCCTGTGAGGAGCTCAGCACTGCTGTACACAGCTGTGGACTCTGTGAGGAGCTCAGCAGTGCTGTACACAGCCACAGACCCTGTGAGGAGCTCAGCACTGCTGTACACAGCCGTAGACCCTGTGATGAGCTCAGCACTGCTGTACACAGCCGCAGACCCTGTGAGGAGATCAGCACTGCTGTACACAGCCACGAACCCTGTGAGGAGCTCAGCACTGCTGTACACAGCCGCAGACCCTGTGAGGAGTGCAGCACTGCTGTACACAGCTGCAGACCCTGTGAGGAGCTCAGCACCGCTATACACAGCCGGGGACCCTGTGAGGAGCTCAGCACTGCTGTACACAGCCGAAGACCCTGTGAGGTGCTCAGCACTGCTGTACACTGCCGCAGACCCAGTGATGAGCTCAGCAATGCTGTACACAGCCACGGACCCTGTGAGGAGCTCAGCACTGCTGTACACAGCCGCAGACCCTGTGAGGAGCTCAGCACTGCTGTACACAGCCACAGACCCTGTGAGGAGCTCAGCACTGCTGTACACAGCCGCGAGCCCTGTGAGGAGCTCAGCACTGCTGTACACAGCCGCAGACCCAGTGATGAGCTCAGCACTTCTGTACACAGCTGCAGACCCTGTGAGGAGCTCAGCAGTGCTGTACACAGCCGTAGACCCTGTGAGGAGCTCAGCACTGCTGTACACAGCCGTAGACCCTGTGATGAGCTCAGCACTGCTGTACACAGCCGCAGACCCTGTGAGGAGATCAGCACTGCTGTACACAGCCACGGACCCTGTGAGGAGCTCAGCACTGCTGTACACAGCCGCAGACCCTGTGAGGAGTGCAGCACTGCTGTACACAGCTGCAGACCCTGTGAGGAGCTCAGCACCGCTATACACAGCCGGGGACCCTGTGAGGAGCTCAGCACTGCTGTACACAGCCGAAGACCCTGTGAGGTGCTCAGCACTGCTGTAGACTGCCGCAGACCCAGTGATGAGCTCAGCAATGCTGTACACAGCCACGGACCCTGTGAGGAGCTCAGCACTGCTGTACACAGCCGCAGACCCTGTGAGGAGCTCAGCACTGCTGTACACAGCCACAGACCCTGTGAGGAGCTCAGCACTGCTGTACACAGCCGCGAACCCTGTGAGGAGCTCAGCACTGCTGTACACAGCCGCAGACCCAGTGATGAGCTCAGCACTACTGTACACAGCCACAGACCCTGTGAATAGCTCAGCACTGCTGTACACAGCTGTAGACCCTGTGAGGAGCTCAGCACTGCTGTACACAGCCGCAGACCCAGTGATGAGCTCAGCACTGCTGTACACAGCTGCAGACCCTGTGAATAGCTCAGCACTGCTGTACACAGCTGTAGACCCTGTGAGGAGCTCAGCACTGCTGTACACAGCCACGGACCCTGTGAGGAGCTCAGCACTGCTGTACACAGCCGCTGACCCTGTGAGGCGCTCAGCACTGCTATACACAGCCGCAGACCCTGTGAGGAGCTCAGCACTGCTGTACACAGCCGCGGACCCAGTGATGAGCTCAGCACTGCTGTACAGAGCCGCAGACCCAGTGATGAGCTCAGCACTGCTGTACACAGCCGCAGACCCAGTGAGGAGCTCAGCACTGCTGTACACAGCCGCGGACCCTGTAACGAGCTCAGCACTGCTGTACACAGCCGCAGACCCTGTGAGGAGCTCAGCACTGCTGTACACTGCCGCAGACCCAGTGATGTGCTCAGCACTGCTGTACACTGCCGCATACCTAGTGATGAGCTCAGCACTGCTGTACACAGCCGCGGACCCTGTGAGGAGCTCAGCACTGCTGTACACAGCCGCAGACCCTGTGAGGAGCTCAGCACTGCTGTACACAGCTGTAGACCCTGTGAGGAGCTCAGCACTGCTGTACACAGCCACAGACCCTGTGAGGAGCTCAGCACTGCTGTACACAGCCGCGGACCCTGTGAGGAGCTCAGCACTGCTGTACACAGCCGCAGACCCTGTGAGGAGCTCAGCACTGCTGTACACAGCCGCAGACCCTGTGAGGAGCTCAGCACTGCTGTACACAGCCGCAGACCCTGTGAGGAGCTCAGCACTGCTGTACACAGCCGCAGACCCTGTGAGGAGCTCAGCACTGCTGTACACAGCTGTAGACCCTGTGAGGAGCTCAGCACTGCTGTACACAGCTGTAGACCCTGTGAGGAGCTCAGCACTGCTGTACACAGCCGCAGACCCTGTGAGGAGCTCAGCACTTCTGTATACAGCAGCAGACCCTGTGAGGAGATCAGCACTGCTGTACACAGCCATGGACCCTGTGAGGAGCTCAGCACTGCTGTACACAGCTGCAGAGCATGTGAGGAGCTCAGCACAGTTATACACAGCCACGGACCCTGTGAGGAGCTCAGCACTGCTGTACACAGCTGCAGACCCTGTGAGGAGCTCAGCACTGCTGTACACAGCCGCGGACCCTGTGAGGAGCTCAGCACTGCTGTACACAGCCGCAGACCCTGTGAGGAGCTCAGCACTGCTGTACACAGCCGCGGACCCTGTGAGGAGCTCAGCACTGCTGTACAGAGCCGCAGACCCTGTGAGGAGCTCAGCACTGCTGTACACAGCCGCAGACCCAGTGATAAGCTCATTACTGCTGTACACAGCCGCAGACTCAGTGATGAGCTCAGCACTGCTGTACACAGCCACGGACCCTGTGAGGAGCTCAGCACTGCTGTACACAGCCACAGACCCTGTGAGGAGCTCAGCACTGCTTTACACAGCTGCAGACCCTGTGAGGAGCTCAGCACTGCTGTACACAGCCGCGGACCCTGTGAGGAGCTCAGCACTGCTGTACACAGCTGCAGACCCAGTGATGAACTCAGCACTGCTGTACACAGCCGCAGACCCTGTGAGGAGATCAGCACTGCTGTACACAGCCACGGACCCTGTGAGGATCTCAGCACTGCTGTACACAGCCGCAGACCCTGAGAGGAGCTTAGCACTGCTGTACACAGCTGCAGACCCTGTGAGGAGCTCAGCACCGCTATACACAGCCGCGGACCCTGTGAGGAGCTCAGCACTGCTGTACACAGTTGCAGACCCTGTGAGGAGCTCAGCACTGCTGTACAGAGCCGAAGACCCTGTGAGGAGCTCAGCACTGCTGTACACAGCCGCAGACCCAGTGATGAGCTCAGCAATGCTGTACACAGCCGCGGACCCTGTGAGGAGCTCAGCACTGCTGTACACAGCCGCAGACCCTGTGAGGAGCTCAGCACTGCTGTACACAGCCGCAGACCCTGTGAGGAGCTCAGCACTGCTGTACACAGCCGCAGACCCTGTGAGGAGCTCAGCACTGCTGTACACAGCCGCGAACCCTATGAGGAGCTCAGCACTGCTGTACACAGCCGCAGACCCAGTGATGAGCTCAGCACTGCTGTACACAGCTGCAGACCCTGTGAGGAGCTCAGCACTGCTGTACACAGCCGTAGACCCTGTGAGGAACTCAGCACTGCTGTACACAGCCACAGACCCTGTGAGGAGCTCAGCACTGCTGTACACAGCCGCAGATCATGTGAGGCGCTCAGCACTGCTATACACAGCCGCTGACCCTGTGAGGAGCTCAGCACTGCTGTACACAGCCGCGGACCCAGTGATGAGCTCAGCACTGCTGTACACAGCCACAGACCCAGTGATGAGCTCAGCACTGCTGTACACAGCCGCAGACCGAGTGATGAGCTCAGCACTGCTGTACACAGCCGTAGACCCTGTGAGGAGCTCAGCACTGCTGTACACAGCCACGGACCCTGTAAGGAGCTCAGCACTGCTGTACACAGCCGCAGACCCTGTGAGGAGCTCAGCACTGCTGTACACTGCCGCAGACCCAGTGATGAGCTCAGCACTGCTGTACACTGCCGCATACCCAGTGATGAGCTCAGCACTGCTGTACACAGCCGCGGACCCTGTGAGGCGCTCAGCACTGCTATACACAGCCGCAGACCCTGTGAGGAGCTCAGCACTGCTGTACACAGCCGCGGACCCTGTGAGGCGCTCAGCACTGCTATACACAGCCGCAGACCCTGTGAGGAGCTCAGCACTGCTGTACACAGCCGCGGACCCAGTGATGAGCTCAGCACTGCTGCACACAGCCACAGACCCAGTGATGAGCTCAGCACTGCTGTACACAGCTGCAGACTGAGTGATGAGCTCAGCACTGCTGTACACAGCTGTAGACCCTGTGAGGAGCTCAGCACTGCTGTACACAGCCGCGGACCCTGTAAGGAGCTCAGCACTGCTGTACACAGCCGCGGACCCTGTGAGGAGCTCAGCACTGCTGTACACAGCCGCGGACCCAGTGATGAGCTCAGCACTGCTGTACACAGCCACAGACCGAGCGATGAGCTCAGCACTGCTGTACACAGCCGCATACCCTGTGAGGAGCTCAGCACTGCTGTACACAACCACAGACCCTGTGAGGAGCTCAGCACTGCTGTACACAGCCACAGACCCAGTGATGAGCTCAGCACTGCTGTACACAGTTGCAGACCGAGTGATGAGCTCAGCACTGCTGTACACAGCTGTAGACCCTGTGAGGAGCTCATCACTGCTGTACACAGTCGCGGACCCTGTAAGGAGCTCAGCACTGGTGTACACAGCCGCAGACCCTGTGAGAAGCTCAGCACTGCTGTACACAGCCGCAGACCCAGTGATGAGCTCAGCACTGCTGTACACTGCCACAGACCCAGTGATGAGCTCAGCACTGCTGTACACAGCCGCAGACCTAGTGATGAGCTCAGAACTGCTGTACACTGCCGCAGACGCAGTGATGAGCTCAGCACTGCTGTACACAGCCGCAGACCCTGTGAGGAGCTCAGCACTGCTGTACACAGCCGCAGACCCTGTGAGGAGCTCAGCACTGCTGTACACAGCCGCAGACCCTGTGAGGAGCTCAGCACTGCTGTACACCGCCGCGGACCCTGTGAGGAACTCAGCACTGCTGTACACAGCCGCAGACCCTGTGAGGAGCTCAGCACTGCTGTACACAGCTGCGGACCCTGTGAGGAGCTCAGCACTGCTGTACACAGCCGCGGACCCAGTGATGAGCTCAGCACTGCTGTACACAGCCACAGACCGAGTGATGAGCTCAGCACTGCTGTACACAGCCACAGACCGAGTGATGAGCTCAGCACTGCTGTACACAGCTGCAGACCTGTGTGAGGAGCTCAGCACCGCTGTACACAGCCGCAGACCCTGTGAGGAGCTCAGCACTGCTGTACACAGCCACAGACCGAGTGATGAGCTCAGCAATGCTGTACACAGCCGCGGACACTGTGAGGAGCTCAGCACTGCTGTACATAACCACAGACGCTGTGAGGAGCTCAGCACTGCTGTACACAGCCACAGACCCAGTGATGAGCTCAGCACTGCTGTACACAGCCACAGACCCAGTGATGAGCTCAGCACTGCTGTACACCGTCACAGACCGAGTGATGAGTTCAGCACTGCTGTACACAGCTGTAGACCCTGTGAGGAGCTCAGCACTGCTGTACACAGTCGAGGACCCTGTAAGGAGCTCAGCACTGATGTACACAGCCGCAGACCCTGTGTGGAGCTCAGTACTGCTGTACACAGTTGCAGACCCAGTGATGAGCTCAGCACTGCTGTACACTGCCGCAGACCCAGTGATGAGCTCAGCACTGCTGTACACAGCCGCGGACCCTGTGAGGAGCTCAGCACTGCTGTACACAGCCGCATACCCTGTGAGGAGCTCAGCACTGCTGTACACAGCCGCAGACCCTGTGAGGAGCTCAGCACTGCTGTACACAGCCGCGGAGCCTGTGAGGAGCTCAGCACTGCTGTACACAGCTGCAGACCCTGTGATGAATTCAGCACTGCTGTACACAGCCGCAGACCCTGTGAGGAGCTCAGCACTGCTGTATACAGCTGTAGACCCTGTGAGGAGCTCAGCACTGCTGTACACAGCTGTAGACCCTGTGAGGAGCTCAGCACTGCTGTACACAGCCATAGACCCTGTGAGGAGCTCAGCACTGCTGTGCACAGCCACAGACCCAGTGATGAGCTCAGCACTGCTGTACACAGCAGCAGACCGAGTGATGAGCTCAGCACTGCTGTACACAGCTGTAGACCCTGTGAGGAGCTCAGCACTGCTGTACACAGCCGTGGACCCTGTAAGGAGCTCAGCACTGCTGTACACTGCCGCAGAACCTGTGAGGAGCTCAGCACTGCTGTACACAGCCGCGGACCCTGTGAGGAGCTTAGCACTGCTGTACACAGCCGCAGACCCTGTGAGGAGCTCAGCACTGCTGTACACAGCCGCGGACCCAGTGACGAGCTCAGCACTGCTGTACACAGCCACAGACCGAGCGATGAGCTCAGCACTGCTGTACACAGTCGCATACCCTGTGAGGAGCTCAGCACTTCTGTACACAGCCGTAGACCCTGTGAGGAGCTCAGCACTGCTGTACACAGCCGCGAACCCTGTGAGGAGCTCAGCACTGCTGTACACAACCATAGACCCAGTGAGGAGCTCAGCACTGCTGTACACAACCACAGACCCTGTGAGGAGCTCAGCACTGCTGTACACAACCATAGACCCAGTGAGGAGCTCAGCACTGCTGTACACAACCACAGACCGAGTGATGAGCTCAGCAGTGCTGTACACAGCCGCAGACCCTGTGAGGAGCTCAGCACTGCTGTACACAGCCGCGGACCCTGTGAGGAGCTCAGCACTGCTGTACACAGCCGCAGACCCAGTGATGAGCTCAGCACTGCTGTACACAGCTGCAGACCCTGTAAGGAGCTAAGCACTGCTGTACACAGCTGCAGACCCTGTGAGGAGCTCAGCACTGCTGTACACAGCGTTAGACCCTGTGAGGAGCTCAGCACTGCTGTACAGTCATGGCCAAAAGTATTGAGAATGAGACAAATAGTAATTTTTCCAAAGTTTACTGCTTCATTTTTTGTAATGGCAATTTGCATATACTCCTGAATGTCAAAGAGTGATCAGCTTAACAGCTATTACTGTACTTGCAAAGTCAATATTTGCCCAGAAAATTAACTTTAACCCCCAAAACACATTTCAACATCATTGCAGTCCTGCCTTAAAAGGAGCAGCTAACATCGTTTTAGTGATTGATCCATTAACACAGGTGTGGGTGTTGATGAGGACAGGGCTGGCGATCAATCAGTCATGATTAAGTAAGAATGACATCACTGGACACTTTAAAAGGAGGCTGGTTCTTGGTATCATTGTTTCTCTTCAGTTAACCATGGTTATCTCTAAAGAAACACGTGCAGCCATCATTGCACTGCACAAAAATGGCCTAACAGGGAAGAGTATCGCAGCTACAAAGATTGCACCTCAGTCAACAATCTATCGCATCATCAAGAACTTCAAGGAGAGAGCTTCCATTGTTGTCAAAAAGGCTCCAGGGCGCCCAAGAAAGACCAGCAAGCGCCAGGACCGTATCTTAAAACTGTTTCAGCTGCGGGATGGGACTACCAGCAGTGCTGAGCTTGCTCAGGAATGGCAGCAGGCTGGTGTGAGTGCTTCTGCACGCACTGTGAGGCGGAGACTCTTTGAGCAAGGGCTGGTTTCAAGGAGGGCAGCAAAGAAGCCACTTCTCTCCAGAAAAAACATCAGGGACCGACTGATATTCTGCAAAAGGTACAGGGAGTAGACTGCTGAGGACTGGGGCAAAGTCATTTTCTCTGATGAATCCCCTTTTCGATTGTTTGGGACATCTGGAAAACAGCTTATTCGGAGAAGAAGAGGTGAGCGCTACCACCAGTCTTGTCTCATGCCAACTGTAAAGCATCCTGAAACCATTCATGTGTGGGGTTGCTTCTCAGCCAAGGGAATCGGCTCACTCACAGTCTTGCCTAAAAACACAGCCATGAATAAAGAATGGTACCAGAATGCCCTCCAAGAGCAACTTCTCCCAACCGTCCAAGAGCAGTTTGGCGCCCAACAATGCCTTTTCCTGCATGATGGAGCACCTTGCCTTAAAGCAAAGGTGATAACTAAATGGCTCATGGAACAAAACAGAGATTTTGGGTCCATGGCCTGGAAACTCCCCAGATCTTAATCCCATTGAGAACTTGTGGTCAATCATCAAGAGACGGGTGGACAAACAAAAACCAACAAATTCTGGCAAAATGCAAGCATTGATTATGCAAGAATGGACTGCTATCAGTCAGGATTTGGTCCAAAAGTTGATTGAGAGCATGCCAGGGAGAATTACAGAGGTCTTGAAGAAGAAGGGGCAACACTGCAAATATTGATTTGCTGCATTAACTCATTCTAACTGTCAATATAACCTATTGGTACTCATAATATGATTACAATTATATTTCTGTATGTGATATAAACATCAGACAAACACTAATAAAAACCAGAGGCCAGCAGATCATGTGAAAATATCATTTTGGTGTCATTCTCAATACTTTTGGCCATGACTGTAGAGAGCCGCAGACCCAGTGAGGAGATCAGCACTGCTGTACACAGCCACGGACCCTGTGAGGAGCTCAGCACTGCTGTACACAGCTGCAGACCCTGTGAGGAGCTCAGCACCGCTGTACACAGCTGCAGACCATGTGAGGAGCTCAGCACCGCTATACACAGCCGCGGACCCTGTGAGGAGCACAGCACTGCTGTACACAGTTGCAGACCCGGTGATGAGCTCAGCAATGCTGTACACAGCCGCGGACCCTGTGAGGAGCTCAACACTGCTGTACACAGCCGCAGACCCTGTGAGGAGCTCAGCACTGCTGTGCAGAGCCGAACACCCTGTGAGGAGCTCAGCACTGCTGTACACAGCCGCAGACCAGGTGATGAGCTCAGCAATGCTGTACACAGCCGCGGACCCTGTGAGGAGCTCAACACTGCTGTACACAGCCGCAGACCCTGTGAGGAGCTCAGCACTGCTGTACACAGCCACAGACCTGTGAGGAGCTCAGCACTGCTGTACACAGCCGCGGACCCTGTGAGGAGCTCAGCACTGCTGTACACAGCCGCAGACCCAGTGATGAGCTCAGCACTGCTGTACACAGCTGCATACCCTGTGAGGAGCTCAGCACTGCTGTACACAGCTGCAGACCCTGTGAGGAGCTCAGCACTGCTGTACACAGCCGCGGACCCTGTGAGGAGCTCAACACTGCTGTACACAGCCGCAGACCCTGTGAGGAGCTCAGCACTGCTGTACACAACCACAGACCCTGTGAGGAGCTCAGCACTGCTGTGCAGAGCCGAACACCCTGTGAGGAGCTCAGCACTGCTGTACACAGCCGCAGACCAGGTGATGAGCTCAGCAATGCTGTACACTGCCGCGGACCCTGTGAGGAGCTCAACACTGCTGTACACAGCCGCAGACCCTGTGAGGAGCTGAGCACTGCTGTACACAGCCGCGGACCCTGTGAGGAGCTCAGCACTGCTGTACACAGCCGCAGACCCAGTGATGAGCTCAGCACTGCTGTACACAGCTGCAGACCCTGTGAGGAGCTCAGCACTGCTGTACACAGCTGCAGACCCTGTGAGGAGCTCAGCACTGCTGTACACAGCTGTATACCCTGTGAGGAGCTCAGCACTGCTGTATACAGCCGCAGACCCTGTGAGGAGCTCAGCACTGCTATACACAGCCGCAGACCCTGTAATGAGCTCAACACTGCTGTACACAGCCGCAGACCCTGTGAGGAGCTCAGCACTGCTGTACACAGCCGCAGACCCTGTGAGGAGCTCAGCACTGCTGTGCAGAGCCGAACACCCTGTGAGGAGCTCAGCACTGCTGTACACAGCCGCAGACCAGGTGATGAGCTCAGCAATGCTGTACACAGCCGCGGACCCTGTGAGGAGCTCAACACTGCTGTACACAGCCGCAGACCCTGTGAGGAGCTCAGCACTGCTGTACACAGCCACAGACCTGTGAGGAGCTCAGCACTGCTGTACACAGCCGCGGACCCTGTGAGGAGCTCAGCACTGCTGTACACAGCCGCAGACCCAGTGATGAGCTCAGCACTGCTGTACACAGCTGCATACCCTGTGAGGAGCTCAGCACTGCTGTACACAGCTGCAGACCCTGTGAGGAGCTCAGCACTGCTGTACACAGCCGCGGACCCTGTGAGGAGCTCAACACTGCTGTACACAGCCGCAGACCCTGTGAGGAGCTCAGCACTGCTGTACACAACCACAGACCCTGTGAGGAGCTCAGCACTGCTGTGCAGAGCCGAACACCCTGTGAGGAGCTCAGCACTGCTGTACACAGCCGCAGACCAGGTGATGAGCTCAGCAATGCTGTACACAGCCGCGGACCCTGTGAGGAGCTCAACACTGCTGTACACAGCCGCAGACCCTGTGAGGAGCTCAGCACTGCTGTACACAGCCGCGGACCCTGTGAGGAGCTCAGCACTGCTGTACACAGCCGCAGACCCAGTGATGAGCTCAGCACTGCTGTACACAGCTGCAGACCCTGTGAGGAGCTCAGCACTGCTGTACACAGCTGCAGACCCTGTGAGGAGCTCAGCACTGCTGTACACAGCTGTATACCCTGTGAGGAGCTCAGCACTGCTGTATACAGCCGCAGACCCTGTGAGGAGCTCAGCACTGCTATACACAGCCGCAGACCCTGTAATGAGCTCAACACTGCTGTACACAGCCGCAGACCCTGTGAGGAGCTCAGCACTGCTGTACACTGCCGCAGACCCAGTGATGAGCTCAGCACTGCTGTACACAGCTTCAGACCCTGTGAGGAGCTCAGCACTGCTGTACACAGCTGCAGACCCTGTGAGGAGCTCAGCACTGCTGTACACAGCTGTAGACCCTGTGAGGAGCTCAATACTGCTGTACACAGCCAGAGGCCCTGTGAGGAGCTCAGCACTGCTGTACACAGCCGCGGACCCTGTGAGGAGCTCAGCACTGCTGTACACAGCCGCAGACCCAGTGATGAGCTCAGCACTGCTGTACACAGCTGCAGACCCTGTGAGGAGCTCAGCACTGCTGTACACAGCTGTAGACCCTGTGAGGAGCTCAGCACTGCTGTACACAGCCACGGACCCTGTGAGGAGCTCAGCACTGCTGTACACAGCAGCAGACCCTGTGAGGAGCTCAGCACTGCTATACACAGCCGCAGACCCTGTGAGGAGCTCAGCACTGCTGTACTCAGCCACAGACCCAGTGATGAGCTCAGCACTGCTGTACACAGCCGCAGACTGAGTGATGAGCTCAGCACTGCTGTACACAGCTGTAGACCCTGTGAGGAGCTCAGCACTGCTTTACACAGCCGCGGACCCTGTAAGGAGCTCAGCACTGCTGTACACAGCCGCAGACCCTGTGAGGAGCTCAGCACTGTTGTACACTGCCGCAGACCCAGTGATGAGCACAGCACTGCTGTACACTGCCGCAGACCCATTGATGAGCTCAGCACTGCTGTACACTGCCGCAGACCCTGTGATGAGCTCAGCACTGCTGTACACAGCCGCAGACCCTGTGAGGAGCTCAGCACTGCTGTACACAGCCACAGACCCTGTGAGGAGCTCAGCACTGCTGTACACAGCCGCAGACCCTGTGAGGAGCTCAGCACTGCTGTACACAGCCGCAGACCCAGTGATGAATTCAGCACTGCTGTACACAGCCGCAGACCCTGTGAGGAGCTCAGCACTGCTGTACACAGCCACAGACCCTGTGAGGAGCTCAGCACTGCTGTACACAGCCGCAGACCCTGTGAGGAGATCAGCACTGCTGTACATAACCACAGACCCTGTGAGGAGCTCAGCACTGCTGTACACAGCCAAAGACCCTGTGAGGAGCTCAGCACTGCTGTACACAGCTGTAGACCCTGTGATGAGCTCAGCACTGCTGTACACAGCCGCAGACCCTGTGAGGAGATCAGCACTGCTGTACACAGCCACGGACCCTGTGAGGAGCTCAGCACTGCTGTACACAGCCGCAGACCCTGTGAGGAGCTCAGCACTGCTGTATACAGCTGTAGACCCTGTGAGGAGATCAGCACTGCTGTACACAGCTGTAGACCCTGTGAGGAGCTCAGCACTGCTGTACACAGCCACAGACCCTGTGAGGAGCTCAGCACTGCTGTACACAGCCACAGACCCTGTGAGGAGCTCTGCACTGCTTTACACAGCCAGAGACCCTGTGAGGAGCTAAGCACTGCTGTACACAGCCAGAGACCCTGTGAGGAGCTCAGCACTGCTGTATACAACTGTAGACCCTGTGATGAGCTCAGCACTGCTGTACACAGCCACAGACCCTGTGAGGAGATCAGCACTGCTGTACACAGCCACGGACCCTGTGAGGAGCTAAGCACTGCTGTACACAGCCGCAGACCCTGTGAGGAGCTCAGCACCGCTATACACAGCCGCGGACCCTGTGAGGAGCTCAGCATTGCTGTACACAGTAGCAGACCCAGTGAGGAGCTCAGCACTGCTGTACACAGCCGAAGACCCTGTGAGGAGCTCAGCACTGCTGTACACAGCCGCAGACCCAGTGATGAGCTCAGCACTGCTGTACACAGCCGCGGACCCTGTGAAGAGCTCAGCACTGCTGTACACAGCCGCGGACCCTGTGAGGAGCTCAGCACTGCTGTACACAGCTGTAGACCCTGTGATGAGCTCAGCACTGCTGTACACAGCCGCAGACCCTGTGAGGAGATCAGCACTGCTGTACACAGCGACGGACCCTGCGAGGAGCTCAGCACTGCTGTACACAGCCGCAGACCCTGTGAGGAGCTCAGCACTGCTGTACACAGCTGCAGACCCTGTGAGGAGCTCAGCACTGCTGTACACAGCCGAAAACCCTGTGAGGAGCTCAGCACTGCTGTACACAGCCGCAGACCCAGTAATGAGCTCAGCACTGCTGTACACAGCCGCGGACCCTGTGAGGAGCTCAGCACTGCTGTACACAGCCGCGGACCCTGTGAGGAGCTCAGCACTGCTGTACAGAGCCGCAGACCCTGTGAGGAGCTCACACGGCTGTACACAGCCGCAAACCCAGTGATAAGCTCAGCACAGCTGTACACAGCTGGAGACCCTGTGAGGAGCTCAGCACTGCTGTACACAGCTGTAGACCCTGTGAGGAGCTCAGCACTGCTGTACACAGCCGCGGACCCTGTGAGGAGCTCAGCACTGCTGTTCACAGCTGCAGACCCTGTGAGGCGCTCAGCACTGCTATACATAGCCGCAGACCCAGTGATGAGCTCAGCACTGCTGCACACAGCCACAGACCCAGTGATGAGCTCAGCACTGCTGTACACAGCTGTAGACCCTGTGAGGAGCTCAGCACTGCTGTACACAGCCGTGGACCCTGTAAGGAGCTCAGCACTGCTGTACACAGCCGCAGACCCTGTGAGGAGCTCAGCACTGCTGTACACAGCCGCACACCCAGTGATGAGCTCAGCACTGCTGTACACAGGCGCGGACCCTGTGCGGAGCTCAGCACTGCTGTACACAGCCGCAGACCCTGTGAGGAGCTCAGCACTGCTTTACACAGGCACAAACCCTGTGAGGAGCTCAGCACTGCTGCACACAGCCGCGGACCCTGTGAGGAGCTCCGCACTGCTCTACACAGCCGCAGACTCAGTGAAGAATTCAGCACTGCTGTACACAGCCGCAGACCCTGTGAGGAGCTCAGCACTGCTGTATACAGCTGTAGACCCTGTGAGGAGCTCAGCACTGCTGTACACAGCTGTAGACCCTGTGAGGAGCTCAGCACTGCTGTACACAGCCACAGACCCTGTGAGGAGCTCAGCACTGCTGTACACAGCCGCAGACCCTGTGAGGAGCTCAGCACTGCTGTACACAGCCGCAGACCCAGTGATGAGCTCAGCACTGCTGTACACAGCTGCAGACCCTGTGAGGAGCTCAGCACTGCTGTACACAGCTGTAGACCCTGTGAGGAGCTCAGCACTGCTGTACACAGCCACGGACTCTGTGAGGAGCTCAGCACTGCTATACACAGCCGCAGACCCTGTGAGGCGCTCAGCACTGCTATACACAGCCGCAGACCCTGTGAGGAGCTGAGCACTGCTGTACACAGCCACAGACCAAGTGATGAGCTCAGCACTGCTGTCTACAGCCGCAGACCGAGTGATGAGCTCAGCACTGCTGTACACAGCTGTAGACCCTGTGAGGAGCTCAGCACTGCTGTACACAGCCGCAGACCCTGTGAGGAGCTCAGCACTGCTGTACACAGCCGCAGACCCTGTGAGGAGCTCAGCACTGCTGTGCACAGCCGCAGACCCTGTGAGGAGCTCAGCACTGCTGTACACAGCCACAGACCCTGTGAGGAGCTCAGCACAGCTGTACACAGCCGCGGACCCTGTGAGGAGCTCAGCACTGCTGTACACAGCCACAGACCCTGTGAGGAGCTCAGCACTGCTGTACACAGCCCCAGACCCTGTGAGGAGCTCAGCACTGCTGTATACAGCTGGAGACCCTGTGAGGAGCTCAGCACTGCTGTACACAGCTGTAAATCCTGTGAGGAGCTCAGCACTGCTGTACACAGCCACAGACCCTGTGAGGAGCTCAGCAGTGCTGTACACAGCTGTAGACCCTGTGATGAGCTCAGCACTGCTGTACACAGCCGGAGACCCTGTGAGGAGATCAGCACTGCTGTACACAGCCACGGACCCTGTGAGGAGCTAAGCACTGCTGTACACAGCCGCAGACCCTGTCAGGAGCTCAGCACTGCTGTACACAGCTGCAGACCATGTGAGGAGCTCAGCACCGCTATACACAGCCGCGGACCCTGTGAGGAGCACAGCACTGCTGTACACAGTTGCAGACCCGGTGATGAGCTCAGCAATGCTGTACACAGCCGCGGACCCTGTGAGGAGCTCCACACTGCTGTACACAGCCGCAGACCCTGTGAGGAGCTCAGCACTGCTGTACACAACCACAGACACTGTGAGGAGCTCAGCACTGCTGTGCAGAGCCGAACACCCTGTGAGGAGCTCAGCACTGCTGTACACAGCCGCAGACCAGGTGATGAGCTCAGCAATGCTGTACACAGCCGCGGACCCTGTGAGGAGCTCAACACTGCTGTACACAGCCGCAGACCCTGTGAGGAGCTCAGCACTGCTGTACACAGCCACAGACCTGTGAGGAGCTCAGCACTGCTGTACACAGCCGCGGACCCTGTGAGGAGCTCAGCACTGCTGTACACAGCCGCAGACCCAGTGATGAGCTCAGCACTGCTGTACACAGCTGCAGACCCTGTGAGGAGCTCAGCACTGCTGTACACAGATGCAGACCCTGTGAGGAGCTCAGCACTGCTGTACACAGCTGTATACCCTGTGAGGAGCTCAGCACTGCTGTACACAGCCGCAGACCCTGTGAGGAGCTCAGCACTGCTGTACACAGCCGCAGACCCTGTGAGGAGCTCAGCACTGCTGTACACTGCCGCAGACCCAGTGATGAGCTCAGCACTGCTGTACACAGCTTCAGACCCTGTGAGGAGCTCAGCACTGCTGTACACAGCTGCAGACCCTGTGAGGAGCTCAGCACTGCTGTACACAGCTGTAGACCCTGTGAGGAGCTCAATACTGCTGTACACAGCCAGAGGCCCTGTGAGGAGCTCAGCACTGCTGTACACAGCCGCGGACCCTGTGAGGAGCTCAGCACTGCTGTACACAGCCGCAGACCCAGTGATGAGCTCAGCACTGCTGTACACAGCTTCAGACCCTGTGAGGAGCTCAGCACTGCTGTACACAGCTGCAGACCCTGTGAGGAGCTCAGCACTGCTGTACACAGCTGTAGACCCTGTGAGGAGCTCAGCACTGCTGTACACAGCCACGGACCCTGTGAGGAGCTCAGCACTGCTGTACAAAGCCGCAGACCCTGTGAGGAGCTCAGCACTGCTGTACTCAGCCACAGACCCAGTGATGAGCTCAGCACTGCTGTACACAGCCGCAGACTGAGTGATGAGCTCAGCACTGCTGTACACAGCTGTAGACCCTGTGAGGAGCTCAGCACTGCTTTACACAGCCGCGGACCCTGTAAGGAGCTCAGCACTGCTGTACACAGCCGCAGACCCTGTGAGGAGCTCAGCACTGCTGTACTCAGCCACAGACCCAGTGATGAGCTCAGCACTGCTGTACACAGCCGCAGACTGAGTGATGAGCTCAGCACTGCTGTACACAGCTGTAGACCCTGTGAGGAGCTCAGCACTGCTTTACACAGCCGCGGACCCTGTAAGGAGCTCAGCACTGCTGTACACAGCCGCAGACCCTGTGAGGAGCTCAGCACTGCTGTACACTGCCGCAGACCCAGTGATGAGCACAGCACTGCTGTACACTGCCGCAGACCCAGTGATGAGCTCAGCACTGCTGTACACTGCCGCAGACCCTGTGATGAGCTCAGCACTGCTGTACACAGCCGCGGACCCTGTGAGGAGCTCAGCACTGCTGTACACAGCCACAGACCCTGTGAGGAGCTCAGCACTGCTGTACACAGCCGCAGACCCAGTGATGAATTCAGCACTGCTGTACACAGCCGCAGACCCTGTGAGGAGCTCAGCACTGCTGTACACAGCCACAGACCCTGTGAGGAGCTCAGCACTGCTGTACACAGCTGTAGACACTGTGAGGAGCTAAGCACTGCTGTACACAGCCACAGACCCTGTGAGGAGCTCAGCACTGCTGTACATAACCACAGACCCTGTGAGGAGCTCAGCACTGCTGTACACAGCCAAAGACCCTGTGAGGAGCTCAGCACTGCTGTACACAGCTGTAGACCCTGTGATGAGCTCAGCACTGCTGTACACAGCCGCAGACCCTGTGAGGAGATCAGCACTGCTGTACACAGCCACGGACCCTGTGAGGAGCTCAGCACTGCTGTACACAGCCACAGACCCTGTGAGGAGCTCATCACTGCTGTACACAGCTGTAGACCCTGTGAGGAGCTCAGCACTGCTGTACACAGCCACAGACCCTGTGAGGAGCTCAGCACTGCTGTACACAGCCACAGACCCTGTGAGGAGCTCAGCACTGCTGTACACAGCCGCAGACCCTGTGAGGAGCTCAGCACTGCTGTACACAGCCACGGACCCTGTGAGGAGCTAAGCACTGCTGTACACAGCCGCAGACCCTGTGAGGAGCTCAGCACTGCTTTACACAGCCACAGACCCTGTGAGGAGCTAAGCACTGCTGTACACAGCCACAGACCCTGTGAGGAGCTCAGCACTGCTGTATACAACTGTAGACCCTGTGATGAGCTCAGCACTGCTGTACACAGCCACAGACCCTGTGAGGAGATCAGCACTGCTGTACACAGCCACAGACCCTGTGAGGAGATCAGCACTGCTGTACACAGCCACGGACCCTGTGAGGAGCTAAGCACTGCTGTACACAGCCGCAGACCCTGTGAGGAGCTGAGCACCGCTATACACAGCCGCGGACCCTGTGAGGAGCTCAGCACTGCTGTACACAGTTGCAGACCCAGTGAGGAGCTCAGCACTGCTGTACACAGCCGAAGACCCTGTGAGGAGATCAGCACTGCTGTACACAGATGCAGACCCTGTGAGGAGCTCAGCACTGCTGTACACAGCTGTATACCCTGTGAGGAGCTCAGCACTGCTGTACACAGCCGCAGACCCTGTGAGGAGCTCAGCACTGCTGTACACAGCCGCAGACCCTGTGAGGAGCTCAGCACTGCTGTACACTGCCGCAGACCCAGTGATGAGCTCAGCACTGCTGTACACAGCTTCAGACCCTGTGAGGAGCTCAGCACTGCTGTACACAGCTGCAGACCCTGTGAGGAGCTCAGCACTGCTGTACACAGCTGTAGACCCTGTGAGGAGCTCAATACTGCTGTACACAGCCAGAGGCCCTGTGAGGAGCTCAGCACTGCTGTACACAGCCGCGGACCCTGTGAGGAGCTCAGCACTGCTGTACACAGCCGCAGACCCAGTGATGAGCTCAGCACTGCTGTACACAGCTTCAGACCCTGTGAGGAGCTCAGCACTGCTGTACACAGCTGCAGACCCTGTGAGGAGCTCAGCACTGCTGTACACAGCTGTAGACCCTGTGAGGAGCTCAGCACTGCTGTACACAGCCACGGACCCTGTGAGGAGCTCAGCACTGCTGTACACAGCCGCAGACCCTGTGAGGAGCTCAGCACTGCTGTACTCAGCCACAGACCCAGTGATGAGCTCAGCACTGCTGTACACAGCCGCAGACTGAGTGATGAGCTCAGCACTGCTGTACACAGCTGTAGACCCTGTGAGGAGCTCAGCACTGCTTTACACAGCCGCGGACCCTGTAAGGAGCTCAGCACTGCTGTACACAGCCGCAGACCCTGTGAGGAGCTCAGCACTGCTGTACACTGCCGCAGACCCAGTGATGAGCACAGCACTGCTGTACACTGCCGCAGACCCAGTGATGAGCTCAGCACTGCTGTACACTGCCGCAGACCCTGTGATGAGCTCAGCACTGCTGTACACAGCCGCGGACCCTGTGAGGAGCTCAGCACTGCTGTACACAGCTGTAGACCCTGTGAGGAGCTCAGCACTGCTGTACACAGCCACAGACCCTGTGAGGAGCTCAGCACTGCTGTACACAGCCGCAGACCCTGTGAGGAGCTCAGCACTGCTGTACACAGCCGCAGACCCAGTGATGAATTCAGCACTGCTGTACACAGCCGCAGACCCTGTGAGGAGCTCAGCACTGCTGTACACAGCCACAGACCCTGTGAGGAGCTCAGCACTGCTGTACACAGCTGTAGACACTGTGAGGAGCTAAGCACTGCTGTAGACAGCCACAGACCCTGTGAGGAGCTCAGCACTGCTGTACATAACCACAGACCCTGTGAGGAGCTCAGCACTGCTGTACACAGCCAAAGACCCTGTGAGGAGCTCAGCACTGCTGTACACAGCTGTAGACCCTGTGATGAGCTCAGCACTGCTGTACACAGCCGCAGACCCTGTGAGGAGATCAGCACTGCTGTACACAGCTGTAGACCCTGTGAGGAGCTCAGCACTGCTGTACACAGCCACAGACCCTGTGAGGAGCTCAGCACTGCTGTACACAGCCACAGACCCTGTGAGGAGCTCAGCACTGCTGTACACAGCCGCAGACCCTGTGAGGAGCTCAGCACTGCTGTACACAGCCACGGACCCTGTGAGGAGCTAAGCACTGCTGTACACAGCCGCAGACCCTGTGAGGAGCTCAGCACTGCTTTACACAGCCACAGACCCTGTGAGGAGCTAAGCACTGCTGTACACAGCCACAGACCCTGTGAGGAGCTCAGCACTGCTGTATACAACTGTAGACCCTGTGATGAGCTCAGCACTGCTGTACACAGCCACAGACCCTGTGAGGAGATCAGCACTGCTGTACACAGCCACAGACCCTGTGAGGAGATCAGCACTGCTGTACACAGCCACGGACCCTGTGAGGAGCTAAGCACTGCTGTACACAGCCGCAGACCCTGTGAGGAGCTGAGCACCGCTATACACAGCCGCGGACCCTGTGAGGAGCTCAGCACTGCTGTACACAGTTGCAGACCCAGTGAGGAGCTCAGCACTGCTGTACACAGCCGAAGACCCTGTGAGGAGCTCAGCACTGCTGTACACAGCCGCAGACCCAGTGATGAGCTCAGCACTGCTGTACACAGCTGTAGACCCTGTGATGAGCTCAGCACTGCTGTACACAGCCGCAGACCCTGTGAGGAGATCAGCACTGCTGTACACAGCGACGGACCCTGCGAGGAGCTCAGCACTGCTGTACACAGCCGCAGACCCTGTGAGGAGCTCAGCACTGCTGTACACAGCTGCAGACCCTGTGAGGAGCTCAGCACTGCTGTACACAGCCGCAGACCCAGTAATGAGCCCAGCAATGCTGTACAAAGCCACAGACCCTGTGAGGAGCTCAGCACTGCTGTACACAGCCGCGGACCCTGTGAGGAGCTCAGCACTGCTGTACAGAGCCGCAGACCCTGTGAGGAGCTCACACGGCTGTACACAGCCGCAGACCCAGTGATAAGCTCAGCACAGCTGTACACAGCCGCAGACCCAGTGATGAGCTCAGCACTGCTGTACACAGCTGGAGACCCTGTGAGGAGCTCAGCACTGCTGTACACAGCTGTAGACCCTGTGAGGAGCTCAGCACTGCTGTACACAGACACGGACCCTGTGAGGAGCTCAGCACTGCTGTTCACAGCTGCAGACCCTGTGAGGCGCTCAGCACTGCTATACACAGCCGCAGACCCAGTGATGAGCTCAGCACTGCTGCACACAGCCACAGACCCAGTGATGAGCTCAGCACTGCTGTACACAGCCGCAGACCGAGTGATGAGCTCAGCACTGCTGTACACAGCTGTAGACCCTGTGAGGAGCTCAGCACTGCTGTACACAGCCGTGGACCCTGTAAGGAGCTCAGCACTGCTGTACACAGCCGCAGACCCTGTGAGGAGCTCAGCACTGCTGTACAGTGCCGCAGACCCAGTGATGAGCTTAGCACTGCTGTACACTGCCGCACACCCAGTGATGAGCTCAGCACTGCTGTACACAGCCGCGGACCCTGTGCGGAGCTCAGCACTGCTGTACACAGCCGCAGACCCTGTGAGGAGCTCAGCACTGCTTTACACAGGCACAAACCCTGTGAGGAGCTCAGCACTGCTGTACACAGCCGCAGACCCAGTGAAGAATTCAGCACTGCTGTACACAGCCGCAGACCCTGTGAGGAGCTCAGCACTGCTGTACACAGCTGTAGACCCTGTGAGGAGCTCAGCACTGCTGTACACAGCCACAGACCCTGTGAGGAGCTCAGCACTGCTGTACACAGCCGCAGACCCTGTGAGGAGCTCAGCACTGCTGTACACAGCCGCAGACCCAGTGATGAGCTCAGCACTGCTGTACACAGCTGCAGACCCTGTGAAGAGCTCAGCACTGCTGTACACAGCTGTAGACCCTGTGAGGAGCTCAGCACTGCTGTACACAGCCACGGACTCTGTGAGGAGCTCAGCACTGCTATACACAGCCGCAGAACCTGTGAGGCGCTCAGCACTGCTATACACAGCCGCAGACCCTGTGAGGAGCTCAGCACTGCTGTACACAGCCGCGGACCCAGTGATGAGCTCAGCACTGCTGTACACAGCCACAGACCAAGTGATGAGCTCAGCACTGCTGTCTACAGCCGCAGACCGAGTGATGAGCTCAGCACTGCTGTACACAGCCGCGGACCCTGTGAGGAGCTCAGCACTGCTGTACACAGCCGCAGACCCTGTGAGGAGCTCAGCACTGCTGTACACAGCCGCAGACCCTGTGAGGAGCTCAGCACTGCTGTACACAGCCACAGACCCTGTGAGGAGCTCAGCACAGCTGTACACAGCCGCGGACCCTGTGAGGAGCTCAGCACTGCTGTACACAGCCGCAGACCCAGTGATGAATTCAGCACTGCTGTACACAGCCGCAGACCCTGTGAGGAGCTCAGCACTGCTGTATACAGCTGTAGACCCTGTGAGGAGCTCAGCACTGCTGTACACAGCTGTAGACTCTGTGAGGAGCTCAGCACTGCTGTACACAGCCGCAGACCCTGTGAGGAGCTCAGCACTTCTGTATACAGCCGCAGACCCTGTGAGGAGATCATCACTGCTGTACACAGCTGCAGACCCTGTGAGGAGCTCAGCACCGTTATACACAGCCGCGGACCCTGTGAGGAGCTCAGCACTGCTGTACACAGCTGCAGACCCTGTGAGGAGCTCAGCAATGCTGTACACAGTCGCGGACCCTGTGAGGAGCTCAGCACTGCTGTACACAGCCGAAAACCCTGTGAGGAGCTCAGCACTGCTGTACACAGCCGCAGACCCAGTGATGAGCTCAGCAATGCTGTACACAGTCGCGGACCCTGTGAGGAGCTCAGCACTTGTGTACACAGCCGCAGACCCTGTGAGGAGCTCAGCACTGCTGTACATAGCCACAGACCCTGTGAGGAGCTCAGCACTGCTGTACACAGCCGCAGACCCAGTGATAAGCTCAGCACTGCTGTACACAGCCACAGACCCAGTGATGAGCTCAGCACTGCTGTACACAGCCACGGACCCTGTGAGGAGCTCAGCACTGCTGTACACAGCTGCAGACCCTGTGAGGAGCTCAGCACTGCTGTACACAGCTGTAGACCCTGTGAGGAGCTCAACACTGCTGTACACAGCCGCAGACCCTGTGAGGAGCTCAGCACTTCTGTATACAGCCGCAGACCCTGTGAGGAGATCAGCACTGCTGTACACAGCCACGGACCCTGTGAGGAGCTCAGCACTGCTGTACACAGCCGCAGACCCTGTGAGGAGCTCAGCACTGCTGTACACAGCTGCAGACCCTGTGAGGAGCTCAGCACTGTTATACACAGCCGCGGACCCTGTGAGGAGCTCAGCACTGCTGTACACAGCTGCAGACCCTGTGTGGAGCTCAGCACTGCTGTACACAGCCGAAAACCCTGTGACCAGCTCAGCACTGCTGTACACAGCCGCAGACCCAGTGATGAGCTCAGCAATGCTGTACACAGCCGCAGACCCTGTGAGGAGCTCAGCACTGCTGTACACAGCCACAGACCCTGTGAGGAGCTCAGCACTGCTGTACACAGCCGTGGACCCTGTGATGAGCTCAGCACTGCTGTACAGAGCCGCAGACCCTGTGAGGAGCCCAGCACTGCTGTACACAGCCGCAGACCCAGTGATGAGCTCAGCACTGCTGTACACAGCCACGGACCCTGTGAGGACCTCAGCACTGCTGTACACAGCTGCAGACCCTGTGAGGAGCTCAGCACTGCAGTACACAGCTGCAGACCCTGTGAGGAGCTCAGCACTGCTGTACACAGCCGCGGACCCTGTGAGGAGCTCAGCACTGCTGTACACAGCTGCAGACCCTGTGAGGAGCTCAGCACTGCTGTACACAGCCGCAGACCCTGTGAGGAACTCAGCACTGTTGTACACAGCTGCAGACCCTGTGAGGAGCTCAGCACCGCTATACACAGCCGCGGACCCTGTGAGGAGCTCAGCACTGCTGTTCACAGCCTCGGACCCTGTGAGGAGCTCAGCACTGCTGTACACAGCCGCAGACCCTGTGAGGAGCTCAGCACTGCTGTACACAGCCGCGGACCCTGTGAGGAGCTCAGCACTGCTGTTCACAGCCTCGGACCCTGTGAGGAGCTCAGCACTGCTGTACACAGCCGCAGACCCTGTGAGGAGCTGAGCACTGCTGTACACAGCCGCAGACCCTGTGAGGAGCTCAGCACTGCTGTACACAGCCGCAGACCCTTTGATTTCCTATTATCACATCCTCAGGTGTGTATCACCTGGAGAGCGCGTTTGTCCGGTTGCGTCACCCTATTACACCAGTTCCTTATGTCGCACTTCACATTCCTCCTTTATCTTCCAGTCTGATGATTAGAGATGAGCGCCATAGCCGAGGAGGCAACAATCCCAACGGAAAGATTAGAACGCGGCAGAATCTCTGATCCGATGATGGAAGATCCGGATGCGACATTCACACCTATGTGTGCTGGTTCCTGGAGGGGCCGATGTCATCTCTCCGTCTATAGGGTTCTCAGTAGTGATTGCAATAAGTCATTGCCCTGGGGCCTGCACCAAGCCCGTACCGAGAACCGTACAGATTATTATTCCGCCATTACATGGCACTTTATTGTGTCTTTGAATACTTCCCATATTTTAGATCTTTCTCAGATATTTGCCATCTTTCTGCAGAAACTCACTACCTTACCTCAGCGGCTAATTTGACTCTGTGCCCCCTCAATAACTGTGCCCCATATTAGCTGCTTTGCCCACTGCCATGCTATTTGTGCACTCGGCCCCTTCTTTCTAGATCTCAGCTCTAGACTCCATCTCTTGACAAGTCTGAAGACCTTAGGGCCAGAGATGGACATGCCATCGCTGCAGTTTCTGCAGCTGCTCGGGGCCCAATAGGTTGGGGGGCCACTGCTATCAATCAGATTGCACAGAAGGACACACATACTGAACTGCATTGTTCACAATTACTGGTGAGAGAAATAATCAGGCGCTTCATGATGATATAGGAGGGGGCCCTCTTCCGTCTGTGTGGCCCCCGCGTAGGGTCACTTTATATTTGATGATTGACTAATGTTGAGGATTTGGGAGGATCTCACTTGATACAATATTTACAAATAAAGTATTTGACCCTAAGTCCACCCTCCACTCCTCAACTATGGGAGACGGAAGCCCCAAGATACTGTACAGACCAAAAGTTTGGACACACCTTCTCATTTAAAGATTTTTCTGTATTTTCATGACTATGAAAATTGTACATTCACACTGAAGGCATCAAAACTATGAATTATCACATGTGGAATTATATACTTAACAAAAAAGTGTGAAACAACTGAAAACATGTCTTATATTCTAGGTTCTTCAACGTAGCCACCTTTTGCTTTGATGACTGCTTTGCACACTCTTGGCATTCTCTTGATGAGCTTCAAGAGGTAGTCACCGGAAATGGTTTTCACTTCACAGGTGTGCCCTGTCAGGTTTAATAAGTGGGATTTCTTGCCTTATAAATGGGGTTGGGACCATCAGTTGTGTTGTGCAGAAGTCAGGTGGATACACAGCTGATAGTCCTACTGAATAGACTGTTAGAATTTGTATTATGGAAAGAAAAAAGCAGCTAAGTAAAGAAAAACGAGTGGCCATCATTACTTTAAGGAATGAAGGACAGTCAGTGCGAAAAATTGGGAAAACGTTGAAAGTGTCCCCAAGTGCAGTTGCAAAAACCATCAAGCGCTACAAAGAAACTGGCTCACATGAGGACCGCTCCAGGAAAGGAAGACCAAGAGTCACCTCTGCTTCTGAGGATAAGTTTATCCGAGTCACCAGCCTCAGAAATCGCAGGTTAACAGCAGCTCAGATTAGAGACCAGGTCAATGCCACACAGAGTTCTAGCAGCAGACACATCTCTACAACAACTGTTAAGAGGAGACTTTGTGCAGCAGGCCTTCATGGTAAAATAGCTGCTAGGAAACCACTGCTAAGGACAGGCAACAAGCAGAAGAGACTTGTTTGGGCTAAAGAACACAAGGAATGGACATTAGACCAGTGGAAATCTGTGCTTTGGTCTGATGAGTCCAAATTTGAGATCTTTGGTTCCAACCACCGTGTCTTTGTGCGACGCAGAAAAGGTGAACGGATGGACTCTACATGCCTGGTTCCCACCATGAAGCATGGAGGAGGAGGTGTGATGGTGTGGGGGTGCTTTGCTGGTGACACTGTTGGGGATTTATTCAAAATTGAAGGCATACTGAACCAGCATGGCTACCACAGTATCTTGCAGCGGCATGCTATTCCATCCAGTTTGCGTTTAGTTGGACCACCATTTATTTTTCAACAGGACAATGACCCCAAACACCTCCAGGCTGTGTAAGGGCTATTTGACCAAGAAGGAGAGTGATGGGGGGCTACGCCAGATGACCTGGCCTCCACAGTCACCAGACCTGAACCCAATCTAGATGGTTTGGGGTGAGCTGGACCGCAGAGTGAAGGCAAAAGGGCCAACAAGTGCTAAGTATCTCTGGGAACTTCTTCAAGATTGTTGGAAGACCATTTCCGGTGACTACCTCTTGAAGCTCATCAAGAGAATGCCAAGAGTGTGCAAAGTAGTCATCAAAGCAAAAGGTGGCTACTGTGAAGAACCTAGAATATAAGACATATTTTCAGTTGTTTCACACTTTTTTGTTAAGTATATAATTCCACATGTGGTAATTCATAGTTTTGATGCCTTCAGTGTGAATGTACAATTTTCATAGTGAAAATACAGAAAAATCTTTAAATGAGGTGTGTCCAAACTTTTGGTCTGTACTGTATGTGTGTGCCCCCTCTAATTCTGACAAATTGCACATGTTAACTCACCTAACAACATGAGCCGTAACCTCACCTCCCACTAATTATGTATCCTATTATTTATCCTGGATATTATACATTGTATCTACAGCATTTGGATTTTGGTAGGAAGAGTCTGGACTTAAAGACACAAACCATATGGGATTCAGTGATGTCTGTGATTTGCGAGTCTCCGTTATTCGTTGTGACCCCACTGGGGAGAAGCTACACTCCATGCTTCGAGTTGCTGTGAGACAAGACTTGTCCTTAACGTGAACCTGGTGTCCTCACATGAAATAACGCTGGTGGTTTCTCTTCTGGTCGATCCTAGAAGACCTTTATTTGTATAATTCTTCCCTTCTATTGGTGCCACATGGGGGATTTATTTAGGGCCTGTGAACAATGGAGCTGTTGGATCTGATGGAAAGTTTCGCTGAGTCTCCTCTGTCCGGAAGATGCTTCCAGGTGATGGAAAGAAGAACCTGAAACTTCTTCCATTCCTGTGGATATAGATAACCGCTGTTCAATTCATTGCCAGAGAAGAATTCCCAACTCACCAGTATAAAGATCCGCAGCAAAGATCCACTTCTGGGTAATCCAGCACCATTGACTTCTTGGGTGAAAATAAGAATCTATCATGGCTTCATTGTTTCTTTATTCACTGCACAGAAAATATTAGGATTTCCTAAATTCCAGAAACTTGTTAGTTTATTTCCTTCTATCTTGTTGGAGATACGTAGAGTCATTTCTGCTTTAATTGAACTTTAGCTTTATGTAATGAAACGTCCTGCGTCCTGAGATCTTACATAATATCACCAGATCTCGTTCTTTGCACTAACCCAGTGATGCTTACTGAATGGCGGAAATATTACTGTTCTGAAAATGTTACCATTCTGTAACCGCTTAGGAAACGTTGGGTTATTGCAAAGATCAACATTTCGCTCTTTTTGGGGCCAATGAGTGGGGTGACTTGAATCTCATTGGCCCCAATGCAAAAACTCCAACGGGGCGGCCCCCAATTATTGCAAGTCTTTAATCATTTCATATAGGGCTCCAGGGCCCGTGTGCGATTGCATCCCCTGCACCTATTGTAATTACACCCCTGCATACCTAGGATCCAACAGCCCAAAAGATCAGTTCTGACCTTTGCCAGAAAGTCTGGCCCTTTAGGGGGCATTAGGGACCCTTCTGGACACTTTGGCTGATGAGTGTTAAAGAGAAAAGTCACCAGACTGAAGGAGACTAATCTTACAAGTGCAGCCCCCCGACTGGTGATGACGAGTTCTCTTTAAAATCTGCAATTTCTTGGCTATTTTTGGAAAGCTTTAGATTTCATCTGGTTGAAGCCCCTGATTCTGGCCCTGGAGCCTTGTGGTCCGGTGATTCGGGGGTCCGGTAGTTTTGGCATCTTATAATTGATGCTCTTATTTTAGATTAGAATAACACAATAAGTCGAGCGAGGCGCAGGATTTAATACGATTCCTCACCACAAAGTTTGCGCTTTTTCAATATTTTTCTAAAATAAGCCCCTCGCATTTCTATCCTCCAGAAGCGCCAATTGTTGACTTCACCACAAAACCAGGTTTACACAAGTTCGGCGGGGCTATTCCGCTTTTACACGCCACCCACGCTGGCACCGCTCCTGTGCTATATACTTTAGACCTGGCATTGTCCCATGTCAAACAAAGACCTGGCACCGGCCCCAGGAAGAAAAGCGACTTCTACCCCGAACTCGTACAATCATTGTCCAGCAGCCCCCACTGTGACGAAAGCCCAGCAATGAAGCAGCTCGCATTGCACAAGGGAGAACGCTGCTCCTTTCCTGGAGGTCAGGGGGGGGTGAAGATTTCTAATAACTGAAGTTAAAAGTCAATCACAAAATATCTAATCTGCAGATTATACAAATGTAACAGATTGAGAGGATCGGTGACATCCTGGGATTTATTACACAGGATTCCTCCAGTCTCACATTCATGGAGCTCAGTCAGGAATCATCGAAACTTCTGAAACTTCCCAATCGACTTTTGCTTTTCAATTTTGCACAGTTTTTATATTTTCAGCTTCTCAGTGAATAGAAACAATATTACTTTCCTCCGGCGGTGAAATCATGTACAGACCTGATCATTTTCACCACTGAGGGTTTGTTTCAGTTACATCCAGTCTATGATATCAGCACAAATCTTTCTTCCGTCAGAGGGTTTGCTACAATGTATCAGTCTTGGGTCCAGACTCGCAGATTATCTATATATATAATTGTCTTATCCCGTCTGTCTATCTGTCTATCTGTCTGTCTTTCTGTCTGTCTGTCTGTCTGTGTGTCTGTCTGTCCTGGAAATCCCGCGTCGCTCATTGGTCCGGCAGCGGCCAATCAGCGCCGCAGGATTTCTGAAAAAAGATGGCGGCCGTTAGTGGCTCATCTACAGGACGGAGCTCAGCAGCGATGCAGCCGGGAGATGACCGGCGCGAGGCGCTCATCTCCCGGCCGGTACCAGCAGAAGGAACCCGACCGCCGGACCCATCTGCGGGACGGAGATGCAGCCGGGAGATGAGCGGCGCGAGGCGCTCATCTCCCGGCCGGTAGCAGCGGAAGGACCGCCGGCGTCGCTGACCTCCATGCGGAAGGGAGGACCGGGGAGCGGCGCTGCGGGTCGGGATACTTCTGCTGCGAGCGCCCGCTCATGTCCCGGGTTCTCGTTGCGGAAGCACAGCGGTGTTTAAATGTGGAGCCAAGATCGGTGATTGGTCGCGGCCGATATTTAAATTTGGCGTCCAAATCGGTGATCGGTCGCGGGCAGCGCCAGCGACCAATCAGCGATTTTTAACACAAATGTCTGGACCTTAGTAACACCATGCGGATACTGTGGGGACATCAGCGGCTAGGGTGTCAAGGGAGGACCGGGGAGCGGCGCTGCGGGTCGGGATACTTCTGCTGCGAGCAGTCGCTCATCTCTCGGCTTCTCGCAGCAGAAGTAGCCGAACAGGCAACGGCGCTCCCCGGTCCTGACTAATACGATTCCGCTCCCCTGTCCTCACCAATACGATTCGCTGATTGGTCGCGCTCTCTGCCCGCAACCAATCAGTGATCTTGGCACTAAAGTTAAACACCGCTCTGCTGATTGCCCGCGACCAATCACCGATTTGGGCCCCACATTTAAATAGCGGCCGCGACCAATCACCGATCTTGGCTCCACATTTAAACACTACTGTGATGATTGGTCGCGGACGCCAGCCGCGACCAATCAGCGAGCTTGGCGCCAAATTTAAACAACGCTCTGCTGATTGGTCGCGGACGCTAGATGCGTCCAATCAGCGAGATTGGCGCCAAATTTAAACAACGCTCTGCTGATTGGTCGCGGACTCCAGCCGCGACCAATCAGCAAGATTGGCACCAAATTTAAACAACGCTCTGCTGATTGGTCGAGGCTGCCGGCCGCGACCAATCAGCGATTTTGGCGCCAAATTTAAACCCCGCTCTGCTAATTGGTCGCAGATGCCGGCCGCGACTAATCAGCATTATTGGCGCCAAATTTAAACCCCGCTCTGCTGATTGGTCGCGGTTGCCGGCCGAGATCAATCAGCAGTATTGGCGCCAAAATTAAACACCTCTCTGCTGATTAGTCGTGGTCGCCGTCCGCGACCAATCAGAAGTATTGGCGCCAAATTTAAACACCGCTCTGCTGATTAGTCGTGGTCGCCGTCCGCGACCAATCAGCAGTATTGGCGCCAAATTTAAACCCCGCTCTGCTGATTGGTCGCGACCGCCGGCCGCCACCAATAAGCGATTTTGGCGCCAAATCTAAACCCCGCTCTGCTGATTGGTTGCGGTTGCCAGCCGCGACTAATCAGCATTGTTGGCGCCAAATTGCCGGCCGCGACTAATCAGCATTACTGCCTCAAAATTTAAACCCCACTCCGCTGAACGGTCACGTTCGCTGGCCGCGACCAATCAGCATTATTGGCGCAAAATTTAAACCCCGCTCTGCTGATTAGTCGCGACCGCCGGCCGTGACCAATCAGATATATAGTCGCCAAATTTCAACACCGCTTTGCTGATTGGTTGCAGTTGCCGGCCGCGACCAATCAGCGATTTTGGCGCCAAATTTAAACACAGCTCTGCTGATTGGTCGCGACCGCCGGCTGTGACCAATCTGCGATATAGGCGCCAAATTTAAACCCCGCTCTGCTGATGGGTCGCGTTCGCTGGCCGTGACCAATCAGCATTATTGGCGCCACATTTAAACCCCGCTCTGCTGATTAGTTGCGACCGCCAGCCGTGACCAATCTGCGATATAGGCGCCAAATTTTAACACCGCTTTGCTGATTGGTCGCAGTTGCCGGCCTCGACCAATCAGCGATTTTATTCTAGAATACCCAATGCATTAGAATCGGGCCACCATCTAGTTGCCTAGATAGCAAACCCCAATGTGTATGTGAAGATGAGCCGAGTGTTACTCCAGATTTATACACCGCTACAGACGCTGTACAGATCTTGGCCCCTGTTCAGACAGATGTTTGTAACTACATAGTATATGGCTAAGAGCATCACAAATCTGACTCAAGGGGTCTGCTACATTGTGCCAGAGGATCCGCAATCTGTTTCTGTGGATCAGAGAATTCGCCATCTTCATGATGAGGCTGCAGGCACCAGATGAGGCCGGTGGATATTACTGGCTTCTAACATTCCTTAGACGCCAATTAGATTTAATATTGTTACCTGATATTAAATCTAAAGTAACAATGAGAGAAAATCCAGATTTCAGGGGTCTTGTCAATAACTGGCGCCCCCTCCCGCCTTCGCTCAGCCCTGCCTGCCCTTACTCCAGACAATAATCCATATCCTCTTATCTAATATTTATTAGCAATCAGTGAGGAAGGGATTCACACATTGTGACGCCCCTGCTGCTCTTATCATCTGTAGAGAAGATTAAATGGTTAAAAGCTTCAGACTGGGACCAGGACTTCTCTGGAGATTAAAGCGCAGCTGTTAGCAGAATTGTGCTCAGTAAACTACATACACTGATTAAAATGATACCTTTGTTGATGAAATCCGTCCTGTGGTTCTTGTGTAATCTTTATTTTCATTCCTGACATAATGAGATGCTCATGCTTCGGGGAGGCCTGTGGGGTGCGCTCTATCCTGTGCTTTGCTTATTTAAGACTATGTCTGCTTTCTATCAGGTCACTGTGCTTTTAGTTTTCAGATTATAAAAGAACTACAGGACGGATCTCATCAACAAAGGTATCATTTTAATCAGTGTAATGTTGCCCACCTGACAGTGTACAACTGCTTCTCACTAAATTAGAATATCATCAAAAAGTTAATTTATTTCAGTTCTTCAATACAAAAAGTGAAGCTCCTATATTATATAGAGTCATTACACACAGAGGGATCTATTATATAGAGTCATTACACACAGAGGGATCTATTATATAGAGACATTACACACAGAGGGATCTATTATATAGAGTCATTACACACAGAGGGATCTATTATATAGAGTCATTACACACAGAGGGATCTATTATATAGTCATTACACACAGAGGGATCTATTATATAGAGTCATTACACACAGAGGGATCTATTATATAGAGTCATTACACACAGAGGGATCTATCTCAAGTGTTTATTTCTGTTAACTAGATGGTGGCCACCGCGACCAATCAGCAGAGCAGCGTTTAAATGTGCCGCCCATCTCACTGATTGGTCGCGGCCGGCCACCGCGACCAATCAGCACAGCGGCATTTAAATTTGCAGCCTATATCGCTGATTGGTCGCGGCCGGCCACCGCGACCAATCAGCAGAGCGGCGTTTAGATTTGCCGCCCATCTCGCTGATTGGTCGCGGCCGGCCACCGCGACCAATCAGCAGAGCGGCGTTTAAATGTGCCAGCCATCTTGCTGATTGGTCGCGGTGGCCGGCCGCGATTAATCAGCAGAGCGGCGTTTAAATTAGCCGGACATCTCGCTGATTGGTCGCGGTGGCCGGCCGCGACCAATCAGCAGAGCGGCGTTTAAATTTGTCGCCCATCTCGCTGATTGGTCGCGTCCGGCCACCGCGACCAATCAGCAGAGCGGCGTTTAAATTTGCCGCCCATCTCGCTGATTGGTTGCGGTAGCCGGCCGCGACCAATCAGCAGAGCGGCGTTTAAATTTGCCGCCCATCTCGCTGATTGGTCACGGTGGCCGGCCGCGATAAATCAGCAGAGCGGCGTTTATATTTGCCGCCCATCTCGATCATTGGTCACGGCCGGCCGCCGCGACCAATCAGCAGAGCGGCGTTTAAATTTGCCGCCCATCTCGCTGATTGGTCACGGCCGGCCACCGCGACCAATCAGCAGAGCGGCGTTTAAATTTGCCGCCCATCTCGCTGATTGGTCGCGGCCAGCCACCGCGAGCAATCAGCAGAGCGGCGTTTAAATTTGCCGCCCATCTCGCTGATTGGTCGCGGCCGGCCACCGTGAGCAATCAGCAGAGCGGCTTTTAAATTTGCCGCCCATCTCGCTGATTGGTCGCAGCCGGCCACCGCGACCAATCAGCAGAGCGGCGTTTAAATTTGCCGCCCATCTCGCTGATTGGTCGCGGTAGCCGGCCGCGACCAATCAGCAGAGCGGCGCTTAAATTTGCCGCCCATCTCGCTGATTGGTCGCGGTAGCCGGCCACCGCAACCAATCAGCACAGCGGCGTTTAAATTTGCCGCCCATCTCGCTGAATGGTCGCGGTGGCCGGCCGCTATTAATCAGCAGAGCGGCGTTTAAATTTGCCGCCCATCTCGCTCATTGGTCGCGGCCAGCCGCCGCGACCAATCAGCGTCGTATTAGTGTGGGCCCGGGAGCGGCGCTGCTTGTGCGGCTCCGTATTAGCGCTGCCTGTGCGGGTACTTCCGCTGCGAGCAGCTGGGAGATGAGCGGCTACTCGCAGCAGAAGCATCCCGACTGGCGGCGCCGCTCCCCGGTCCTCCGTTCACACTTGCTGTCGGGAGATCAGCGGGCCAAGCCGCTGATCTTCCGACGTTAGCCGCATGGAGGTCAGCGGCGCCGGTCGGGGTAGTTGTGCTGCTAGCGTCGCTCATCTCCCCGCTGCATCGCCGCTGACCTCCGTCCGCCAAATGAGCCGCTAACGGCCGCCATCTTTTTTCAGAAATTCCGCGGCACTGATTGGCCGCTGCTGGACCAATGAGCGACGCGGGATTTCCAGGACAGACAGACAGACAGACAGACAGACAGACGGGATAAAACAATTATATAGTAGATGTTGATGATTATGGCTTACAGCCAATGAAAACACAAAAGTCATTATTTCAATTAATTAGAATACTTTATAACAGCTTGAAAAATGTTTTTAAAATCCAAAATGTCGTCCTACTGAAATGTCTGTTCAGTAAATGCCCTCAATACTTGGTTGGGCTCCTTGTGCATCAATTACTGCATCAATGCGGCAATGTGGCATGGAGGGATCAGCCTGTGGCATGGAGGGATCAGCCTGTGGCATGGAGGCGATCAGCCTGTGGCCTGGAGGCGATCAGCCTGTGGCATGGAGGGATCAGCCTGTGGCATGGAGGGATCAGCCTGTGGCATGGAGGGATCAGCCTGTGGCATGGAGGCGATCAGCCTGTGGCATGGAGGGATCAGCCTGTGGCATGGAGGGATCAGCCTGTGGCATGGAGGGATCAGCCTGTGGCATGGAGGCGATCAGCCTGTGGCATGGAGGGATCAGCCTGTGGCATGGAGGCGATCAGCCTGTGGCATGGAGGCGATCAGCCTGTGGCCTGGAGGCGATCAGCCTGTGGCATGGAGGGATCAGCCTGTGGCATGGAGGGATCAGCCTGTGGCATGGAGGCGATCAGCCTGTGGCATGGAGGGATCAGCCTGTGGCATGGAGGGATCAGCCTGTGGCATGGAGGGATCAGCCTGTGGCTGCTGAGGGGTTCTGGAAGCCCAGGTGGCTTTGATAGCCGCCTTCAGCTCGTCTGCATTGTTGGCTCTGGGGTCTCTCACCTGTAAATCAGATCTGAGTAGTGACCGCTGCGATTATTACACTCGACCATCGGTCCTTGTGCAGAAGGGTTCACGAGAACTGACACTGACAGTCGGTATCTGTCTCTATGATCCTCGGGGTTTGCTCTTTGTGGCCATTTAGATTTCTATTGTATTTTGGTATCATTTAGTCCATAGCTGAGATCCACACTTGTTTATTTCCCGGCCCCCATAGCTGCGGATGTGTTATTGTTGGGTGGTTACACTCCATCGCTCCTTACACTTCTTCTTCTTCTTGGTGGATCCGCTCCTTTGTGTTTTCATATAAGTTTTATTTTAGCTTTTTATCAACCTCAGCTCCATAGCTGCTCTCATCTGACACGTGCCCTTTTCATTAGTATTTTTTTCTCTATATAAATAGTAGAATGTGCCCTTAGAACACAGCATTATATCTTTTCTTTGTTTGGGGGGCATTGTCAGTATCCCTTTAATGGACACTGTCCTTTTAATTGAGAGCCGCAGTCACCAGCGCATGGACTCCACTTGGCCCCTAACGCTGCAGGGTCTTTGAGCATGTTCAGATGGCGCCTGGAACGCCGAATATTAATGCATCGGGGCTTTTTGTTGCTCACACAGCAGGTGAGAGGTTAATGACGGCTATCATACATGTGTGATAATGATCAGTTGTCTCCACTATGTATCATGTTATGTGCTACGTCACACCAGCTCTTTATAGCCAAACAAGTCTCTGATATTAATTTATTACTATGTAAAAATGTCTATTTGGGTTCTAATATATATATATATAATTATCTATGAAACATGAACAGTAGTAAAAGAAAATAATATATTAATAAGCTAAACCGAAAATTGTTTTATTCCTGCCGGCTCTGTTCATTAAAAAAAAAAAACAAGAAAACAAAACAGTGCTTTACTTACCCTCCCCCGGCACAAGCGCAGTGATTGGCTGCAATGCTGTCAACACGATGTCAGTTCAGCAGCCAAATAACAGTAACCAAAGTTGCACCGGAGACTGAGCACTGGACCAGGGGAGGGTGAATAGATCGTGGCTAGATTTTGTACAGCTGGCAGGCAAACTTTTTTTTTTTTTGAAAGGAGACAAGAAATGGTCTTCTTTGGTCACTATCTGGATAGGAGAATTTGTGTTGGATACAATGTAGCATTCCCTCAGTTCTAGGGCTGAATTCAGATGTTGGGGTGCAGACTGCGGTGCACGACCGGCCGCGTCAAGCAGCATCCTTAGGCCGGGGTCACACCACCATGCTTTCTCTCATCCGAGAGAACAGGGCCGATTATGCCGAGTGTGCTCCGAGTTTCTCGGATGAGGAGAAAATGGAAAAATGTTTTTCTCCACTAAGTCAGTCCATGAACATTGCCCCGCACTCAGATCCTCACCTCCCAACTTTTGAAGCACAGAAAGAGGGACAAATTATGCGGCGCTCGTGGCGCACCGCAGCAAATTTTAGTCACACCCCAATCCACGCCCGTTTACCATTATCTTTCTCCCCTGGCAGGAGGAGTTATCAGAGGGGCGCTGGCGTCAGCGGTCGCGTGACCATCAGCTGACTAAATGACGTCACCGCAGCTCCTGCAAATACACCGCGGGACGCCGAGGAGAGAGGACGCGGCCGGGAGGAGACTGGAGAGGTGAATATACAGGTTTTTTTTATTTTTAACTTTTTATTTCTTTTTTTCACCGCGTGGTAGCTGGGATGAGAGGAGTTGTAGTCTCCTCTTCATCCCGGGTACCACACGCACCGCGATTACGCTGCAAATTCGCGGCCATTGAATTTAATTGAATTGCAGCAAATCCACATATACCTGCGGGTTTGCTGCGTTTCAATGTTCCTCAATGGCCGCGAATTTGTAGCGTAATCGCGGTAGAAATGGTCATGCTGCGTTCTGCAACGCAATGCGAATTCGGCACGCAAATTAGCGCATCATGTGCACAGCACATCCGAATTCACACTGCTTTGCACGGCAGACGGTTTTACAAGCGTTTTCGCGGCCGTAAAAACGCAGCAAAAACATTACAAAAATGCTCCGTGGGCACATGGCCTTAGACCACGGCCCCACTATCAGTATTTGGTCAGTATTCGGTCAGTATTTTTTCTCAGGAGTGGGAGGTAAAACCAGGAGTGGGTGATAAATGCAGAATTGGTGACTTGTTTCTATTAGACCTTTTCTCTGATTGTTCCTCACCTGGTTTTACCTCCCACTCCTGAGAAAAAATACTGACCGGATACTGATCAAATACTGATAGTGGGGCCGTGGCCTAAGGGGAATATACCATCACAACTTTTTAAAGCTTTCCACCACACAAAGGAACCATTTAATAACCCACTTCTCCTATGGATTTAAATGCACAAAGAAGCATCTCCAGGCGGCCAGAGCCCAGACCCCGGCGGGACCACTGCACTTATGTGGGGTCCACGCCGATCTGAGTAACTGGTAGATTAGAGCCTATTTCTGATAGGTCCCACGTACCCCCGGAGCTTCCCTCCCTTCCTGTAAAAGCTCAGACAAGGCAATGAACACTTAATAATTAGTGTCAGTATATACTGAACACAGAATTGTTATTAGTAAAGCGACTTCTCCATCAAAAACATTTCCCGAATTCCTCTGCTGTTCTTGACGGAGATCTTCAAGACGTTTACTGCAGCCCTGAGAAATCTCACCAGGCTGATACAAGGTCATTGACGGATTAAGAATGTATTTAATTCCATCAGGCCGATATGAGAATGATGAAGGAAGACAATCGGAGGCTTTCCCAAAGGAAAAAGTTCAGATTGAGCCGTTCTCCAGTCCATGGACTCCTGGATCAGAAGAGTCACCTGCGCGACGCTCCTCTTTGTTGTAACCACTGAACCCTCCGCCTCTTCTCGGATGGAGCTGATTCGGCAGCCGGGGGTGGAGGGTTTACTACAATGCTCCGGGGAAAAAGTATCCCAAGTGTCCCCAGAGGGAAGTAGACTCTCTAGCGCCACCTATAAGAGATGACACTGACTTACAGGATAAGCACCTATAGGTGGCACTAGAGAGACGCATGGCTGCCCATCACAACAGTCAGTGTTGCATAATAACAAGGATTTGTTCCCCTATATAAAAATATTAAAAAGTTGATTTTTTTTTTTTAGTTTCTATTTTTTTTTTTTTTTTTTACAATATTTTCCTTTTACAAAGAGGAAGTTTATTACTACATTTCTCCTGCAATTCCAATAATGATATGAATAATCGCTTATAATAAACCTTCCTCATATACACTGCTCAAAAACATAAAGGGAGCACTGAAATACCCCATCCTAGATCTGAATGAATGAAATCTTCTCATTGAATACTTTGTTCTGTACAAAGTTGAATGTGCTGACAACAAAATCACACAAAAATCATCAATGGAAATCACATTTATTAACCAATGGAGCCTGGATTTGGAGTCACCCCCAAAATTAAAGTGGAAAAACACACTACAGGCTGATCCAACTGTGATGTAATGTCCTTAAAACAAGTCACAATGAGGCTCAGTATTGTGTGTGGCCTCCACGTGCCTGTATGACCTCCCTACAACGCCTGGGCATGCTCCTGATGAGGCTGAGTATTGTGTGTGGCCTCCACGTTCCTGTATGACCTCCCTACAACGCCTGGGCATGCTCCTGATGAGGCTGAGTATTGTGTGTGGCCTCCACGTGCCTGTATGACCTCCCTACAACGCCTGGGCATGCTCCTGATGAGGCTGAGTATTGTGTGTGGCCTCCACGTGCCTGTATGACCTCCCTACAACGCCTGGGCATGCTCCTGATGAGGCTGAGTATTGTGTGTGGCCTCCACGTGCCTGTATGACCTCCCTACAACGCCTGGGCATGCTCCTGATGAGGCTGAGTATTGTGTGTGGCCTCCACGTGCCTGTATGACCTCCCTACAACGCCTGGGCATGCTCCTGATGAGGCTGAGTATTGTGTGTGGCCTCCACGTGCCTGTATGACCTCCCTACAATGCCTGGGCATGCTCCTGATGAGGCTGAGTATTGTGTGTGGCCTCCACGTGCCTGTATGACCTCCCTACAATGCCTGGGCATGCTCCTGATGAGGCTGAGTATTGTGTGTGGCCTCCACGTGCCTGTATGACCTCCCTACAACGCCTGGGCATGCTCCTGATGAGGCTGAGTATTGTGTGTGGCCTCCACGTGCCTGTATGACCTCCCTACAATGCCTGGGCATGCTCCTGATGAGGCTCAGTATTGTGTGTGGCCTCCACGTGCCTGTATGACCTCCCTACAACGCCTGGGCATGCTCCTAATGAGGCTGAGTATTGTGTGTGGCCTCCACATGCCTGTATGACCTCCCTACAACGCCTGGGCATGCTCCTGATGAGGCTGAGTATTGTGTGTGGCCTCCACGTGCCTGTATGACCTCCCTACAACGCCTGGGCATGCTCCTGATGAGGCTGAGTATTGTGTGTGGCCTCCACGTGCCTGTATGACCTCCCTACAACGCCTGGGCATGCTCCTGATGAGGCTGAGTATTGTGTGTGGCCTCCACGTGCCTGTATGACCTCCCTACAACGCCTGGGCATGCTCCTGATGAGGCTGAGTATTGTGTGTGGCCTCCACGTGCCTGTATGACCTCCCTACAACGCCTGGGCATGACCCTGATGAGGCTGAGTATTGTGTGTGGCCTCCACGTGCCTGTATGACCTCCCTACAACGCCTGGGCATGCTCCTGATGAGGCTGAGTATTGTGTGTGGCCTCCACGTGCCTGTATGACCTCCCTACAATGCCTGGGCATGCTCCTGATGAGGCTGAGTATTGTGTGTGGCCTCCACGTGCCTGTATGACCTCCCTACAATGCCTGGGCATGCTCCTGATGAGGCTGAGTATTGTGTGTGGCCTCCACGTGCCTGTATGACCTCCCTACAATGCCTGGGCATGCTCCTGATGAGGCTGAGTATTGTGTGTGGCCTCCACGTGCCTGTATGACCTCCCTACAACGCCTGGGCATGCTCCTGATGAGGCTGAGTATTGTGTGTGGCCTCCACGTGCCTGTATGACCTCCCTACAACGCCTGGGCATGCTCCTGATGAGGCCGAGTATTGTGTGTGGCCTCCACGTGCCTGTATGACCTCCCTACAACGCCTGGGCATGCTCCTGATGAGGCTGAGTATTGTGTGTGGCCTCCACGTGCCTGTATGACCTCCCTACAACGCCTGGGCATGCTCCTGATGAGGCTGAGTATTGTGTGTGGCCTCCACGTGCCTGTATGACCTCCCTACAACGCCTGGGCATGCTCCTGATGAGGCTCAGTATTGTGTGTGGCCTCCACGTGCCTGTATGACCTCCCTACAACGCCTGGGCATGCTCCTGATGAGGCTCAGTATTGTGTGTGGCCTCCACGTGCCTGTATGACCTCCCTACAACGCCTGGGCATGCTCCTGATGAGGCTGAGTATTGTGTGTGGCCTCCACGTGCCTGTATGACCTCCCTACAACGCCTGGACATGCTCCTGATGAGGCTGAGTATTGTGTGTGGCCTCCACGTGCCTGTATGACCTCCCTACAATGCCTGGACATGCTCCTGATGAGGCTCAGTATTGTGTGTGGCCTCCACGTGCCTGTATGACCTCCCTACAACGCCTGGGCATGCTCCTGATGAGGCTCAGTGTTGTGTGTGGCCTCCACGTGCCTGTATGACCTCCCTACAACGCCTGGGCATGCTCCTGATGAGGCTCAGTATTGTGTGTGGCCTCCACGTGCCTGTATGACCTCCCTACAATGCCTGGGCATGCTCCTGATGAGGCTGAGTATTGTGTGTGGCCTCCACGTGCCTGTATGACCTCCCTACAACGCCTGGGCATGCTCCTGATGAGGCTGAGTATTGTGTGTGGCCTCCACGTGCCTGTATAACCTCCCTACAACGCCTGGGCATGCTCCTGATGAGGCTGAGTATTGTGTGTGGCATCCACGTGCCTGTATGACCTCCCTACAATGCCTGGGCATGCTCCTGATGAGGGTGAGTATTGTGTGTGGCCTCCACGTGCCTGTATGACCTCCCTACAACGCCTGGGAATGCTCCTGATGAGGCTGAGTATTGTGTGTGGCCTCCACGTGCCTGTATTGTGGCACCCCAGGGGTCTGGTTTCCACAGTAACAAGCAATGTTATGTCTGAGAGCAGGTGGGAGGTCCTTTGGTCAGGGATCCTGTGCATGCCACACCTCCTGCCCAGTCTTGGGAGGGGAAGACCTTCCCCTATATAAACCCGGGGCTGAAGCAGGGTTAGTCAGTCAAGGAGAGTAGAGACAAGAAACAGTCACAGGAAGAAACAGCAGAAGCTCAGTGGGAGCAATACTACTACAAGTCAGGGGCTGGCAGCTGCAGAGCTCGCCCTGACTGAGAAGCTTTCTTACTGGACCCGGCGTCCGAGGCTGTGGGGACTAACTCTTACCCAGCAGCAGAAGCCGACCGGCAGGGGATTTCAGGTCCTCAGGCCCAGAAACCCGAAGGCACGGTCACACGCGTGGGACCAGCGCCGCCATCGTGGAGCGGAAGCCATTAGAAGGCCCCGAGTCACCGGCCATACGGGTGAGCACCACACGGTACACTCAGGGACGTGGGCTACTTATATCCGCTTCTAGCAAGGTATCCAGAAGAGTACAGTCAGTTTGGGAGGCCTACAACTCCGCCTGGCCAGGGGAGATCCCATCTGCTCAAGGACTGACCAGGCCCCGTTCGCTAGCAAGTACTCCGGGAGGGTCTATCGTTGTTACCAGTAAAGACCCTGAATTACACCGCACCGTCTCTGAGTGGTTCCTGCTACCCTCATCTTCCACGTCGGCTGCCCTGAGGCCATACCCCTCCCGTTGGGGGTTATACTATCACGCTGCACAATTCTACACCGGCCTCAGCGGTCTGCCCTGCAGCGGCAGCTCCATAGCTGCAAATCAACAGGTGGCGTAGTCGACACTCAAATAACATCTATCAAGACTACCACACACTGAGTTGACTCCCTGGGCACGGACCGGGTCCCCGCCACTCGGAGACTACAACCCTCATCTGATCCGGTTCCGGGTAAGCCCCCGTGCGCGAGACGCTGCGCGACACAGCAGGCCCAGGGGCGCGTCAACTTTGGCGTAGTCGGCAGGATCTCGTGCCCGCAACCACCGGGTACTGCGTGCCTGAAAAAGAGACTTTTCAAACTTACCTGTGGTGAAGACTCCCGCCATCCGGCGCCATCTTCAGCCTTCTTCCCGCCATCGGTGAAGTTTCCCGCCATCCGGCGCCATCTTCTGCCTTCTTCCCGCCATCCGTGGAGTTTTCCCGCCATTGGACGCCATCTTGAGGACGCCGCGCGGGAAGAAGAGGGGCGTGGACTCCGAAAGCGCGCGAGAACTGAAGCCCCGCCTCACGTCCGGACGTTGCGTAAGGTCCTGGAAGGAGCCCAGCAGACGCCGACGTCACAGGAGCGCGACGGAAGGTCCTCAACCATCCACTGCGGAGCCGCGGCCTACGGAAGAGGATCATCGCAAGGTAGGCCACGGTCCACTAGGGGGGAGGAAGATGTCGGATACGGAGGAGAGCTTCACTGCCTCAACCCCCGCCAGCGCTACCGCTGCTGCAGTTATGCCCTTCACCATGCCCTATATCCCGGGAGCAGCTTGGCTACCCCAGTACTCAGGGGAGTCACATACCCTGCATGACATTAGAGAAAAGCTGGATAGCCTCTTCCAGGTGTACCCCCTCACAGAAGAGCAAAAAGTGAGCATCCTGGTGGCCCAACTAACCGGGGCAGCCAAAAGGGAAGTAAAATCCTGGCCACCTGGGAGGAAGACTGTCGCAGGGATACTAACCCGGCTGAAGGACACCTTTGATACCCGCACCTCAGCCGAGATTAAGCTTAGATTCTACGGGTGCAAGCAGCGAGCGCATGAGAGTATAAGGGACTATGCACTAAACCTACAAGAGGCCCTGAGGGCCATTAAGCAGACCGACCCTGATGGAGTGGGAAACGAGGACAGGCTGTTGACCGAACAGTTTATAGAGGGACTATATTGTAATACCCACCGAACCCAGTTGCGGGCAATGGCCTTACAGGATCCCCATCTGGGCTTTGCACAGTTCAAGGACAGAGCCATCCGGGTGCTCCGAGAACCGGCACCGGGTGGCGTTGTCACCCACAGGCGCCCTGCTATCACTTACCACCAGGAGGCGGCGCCTTTGTCGGCAGGGCCTGTGGGAGCTGATGCGCAGGCTTTGGACAATGACCCGGCTCCAGACCTACACCATCAGGTCCAAGAGCTAGCTAAGAGCGTTGCTGCGCTAACCCTAACTGTGCAGTCTTTACAGGCTTCCACCCCAGGGAAGATCCAGCTGGCATCCGGACCGGAGGACATCCCGTGGCGTCGACCAAGGAGGACCCCACCGGCCAGAGGAAGACCCAGTGACCGATACAGCGAGGACGGACGACCCATCTGCCGCCGCTGCAATCAACCCGGACATATGGCAAGGTACTGTTCTTTAAACGGGCACAACCTGGGGTAGAGGGCCAACCCCCAGGAAAAAGATCACCAGGCCCATCAAACTGGCGCGACAGATATGTGGGAGGACGTCCAGTCTTGCCTGTGGTACTGGATGGCATTCCCATGAGTGCCCTACTGGACACCGGGTCACAGGTCACCACCATCCCGTACGTGCTCTTTAAGCAGTACTGGAATGACTCGGATATTACCCGCTACCCTGACGACGACTTGAGTATCATCGCCAGCAATGGCCAGCCCGTGCCACAGATCGGATTTAAAGAGGTGACCATCAAAATCGGTAGAGTCGAACTGGCAGCACAGGGACTGATCATTGTAGATATTGACAAACATGAGAGTCACCCAAAAATAACTCTAGGAACTAATGTAATTGAAAATTGTCTTGCAGAGGTGATTTTCCTTTTACAGCAGGTTGCCAAGAACGCCAGCTCCGGCGAGCAGCGGGTGCTCCAGAAAGAGATCCGGGCACTGATGCGACGGCAACAGGTGGAACTCTCCGGCGGTGAGATTGGTAGCGTAAGAATGTGTGACCCTTTTCCTATTGCCATGCCCCCAAAAAGTGAAATGATGATTTGGTGCCGGGCAGCTATTGGTCTGAGAGGTAGAGATTACCAGGCAATGGTAGAACCAGTTTACTCAGACAGTAGGCCCACCATCTTGACAGCACGGGGGGTGGTTAATGTACGCCATGGGAGGGTGCCCGTTCGCATAATCAATATCGGGAAGAGGGAAGTGTACCTGCCCCGGTATGCCACGCTAGCCAAATTATATACCATTAACCAAAATGCTATACAATCTGTAGAACCCTTGCCTCCATCTCACCCGGAGGAAGGTAACGGCTCTAAGAAAACAATGGAGGACTGGTGTCAGCAACTACATTTGGGTACTGACTCCACTCCCTCACATCAGAAACAGGGAGTCTATCGGGTGGTTCAAGAGTACGAGAGAGTGTTTAGTAAACACCCGTTAGACTTCGGGCGAGTCAAGGGGGTAGAACACCACATCCCCACGGGAGACCATCCTCCCATAAAAGAGAGGTATCGACCCGTACCCCCTGCACACTACCAACACGCCAAGGGGATGCTTAGAGACATGAAGGAGGCTGGGGTGATCAGGGATAGCTGTAGCCCCTGGGCAGCTCCACTAGTCTTAGTCAGAAAAAAAGACAACACCATGAGGATGTGTGTAGATTACCGGAAAATCAACCGTATCACACACAAGGATGCGTACCCCTTACCAAGGATAGAGGAGTCATTGGCTGCTTTAAGATCTGCTAACTTCTTCTCTACCTTGGATCTCACTAGCGGGTACTGGCAGGTTCCTGTAGCAGAGGCGGACCGGGAGAAGACTGCATTCACCACCCCGATGGGACTTAGCGAGTTCACCTGCATGCCGTTCGGACTCTGCAACGCACCAGGAACCTTCCAACGACTAATGGAGTGTTGTCTGGGCCACAGAAACTTCGAGACGGTCCTGTTGTACCTGGACGATGTCATCGTATATTCCAAGACGTATGAGGACCACCTGAAACACCTAGCGGAAGTGTTCGAAGCTCTGGCGAGTTACGGCTTAAAGGTGAAACCCTCCAAGTGTCACCTCCTGAAACCAAAGGTGCAGTACCTGGGACACGTGGTGAGCGCTGACGGAGTGGCTCCCGACCCTGATAAGATCACCGCAATTAAGGAATGGCCAAGCCCCTCCAGCGTAAAAGAAGTGCGGCAGTTCCTCGGGTTGGTAGGCTACTACCGAAGGTTTATTCCCGGTTTCACCAAAAAGGCAGCACCTATGCAGGACCTCCTGATAGGCCAGTCCCGGAAGGCCAAGAACCAGAAACCGCCCTTCAAATGGGAGGAGCTGGAAGAAGAGTCCTTCCGCCAGCTGAAGATGGCCCTCACGGGGGACGAAATCCTGGCGTACCCGGATTATAGCCAGCCCTTTATCCTCTACACCGACGCCAGTAACATCGGGCTAGGAGCCGTACTGTCCCAGATCCAGCAGGGGAAGGAACGAGTAATCGCCTACGCCAGCCGAAAGCTGCGACCCACCGAAAGGAACCCCGAGAATTACAGCTCATTTAAGCTGGAGTTCCTGGCCGTAGTATGGGCAGTCACCGAGCGCTTTAAGCATTACCTCGCTTCTTCCCGGTTCACCGTGTACACGGATAACAACCCGTTGACACACCTGGACACGGCAAGACTCGGTGCCCTGGAACAGAGGTGGATGGCCCGTCTGTCCAACTACGAGTTCACAATCAAATACCGGGCCGGACGCTCCAATACAAACGCGGACGCCCTGTCCAGGATGCCCAACCTGCCGGACGAAGGAGAAGATCCGGAGGGACTGGAAGAAGTTGAACTCCCTGCGTTCCACCGTCATGGGACTATCCAGTATTCCCACTGGGTAAGGAGTAAGCAGGTTGCTACGTTGAACCCCTTATCTCACTACAACTGGGCGGAAACGCAAGACAGCGACCCTGCCGTCCGACTGGTGAAGGAGATGCTGACTCGCCCGGAGGCTTGCCTTGAACCAGACGCTCCGGAGGAAGCCAAACAACTATGGGCAGAGAAGAGTCGACTGTTCCTTTACAAGGGGAAGTTGTGCCGCAGAATGGTTAACTCCCGGACGCATGAACTACTCTGGCAAGTAGTGGTGCCACGAAGAGACGCAGCCATGGTGATGGAGGCATACCACGACGGAGCTGGACACTTCGGGTGGAAGAAGCTGGAGTTCCTGCTGCGCGAGCGATTCCACTGGGTAGGCATGAGGGGAACCATTGAGAAGTGGTGCAGAGACTGTGGCCCGTGCAACCTGAGAAGGAAGGACCGTGCCAGCCAGAAGACTCCCCTGCAGTCCATCGTCACCCGGCAACCGTTGGAACTGGTAGCCTTGGATCATGTAAAACTGACCCCAAGCAGAAATGGCTACGTCTACGCGTTAACCATCGTGGATCATTACTCCCGGTTCTTGGTTGTCGTCCCCGTCAAGGACTTAACAGCTCGGACAGCAGCGAGAGCCTTCCAGCAGCATTTCTGCCGTCCACACGGGTACCCGGACCAAGTGTTGACAGACCAGGGACCTGCCTTTGAGGCGGAGGTCTTCCAAGAATTCTGCACTCTGTATGGCTGCCGGAAGATAAGGACGACACCCTATCATCCGCAAACTAATGGACTTTGTGAGAAAATGAACCAGGTGGTAATGGATCTTCTGAAAACGTTGCCCCTGGAAGAACGCAGTCTGTGGCCTGAGAAGCTGCCCGATCTGGTGGACCTATACAACCACATCCCGGTAGGTTCCACCAACTGTACCCCGGCTTACCTAATGAGGGCAAGACCTGGTAAGTTACCTGTTGACCTGGAAATGGGAGTCCTGACACCCGAGGACACTTCACCAGAAGCAGACTGGGACACAGAGAGGCAGCAGCAGTACCGGAGAGTACAGGAGAGCGTGGAGCGAAGTCTCTGTCAGGCTAGGGAAAGACAAGAGAAAACTTACAACCAGTATGCTCCCGCTGTTCCCCTGGTACCCGGAGAGCAGGTCTTGAAGAGGAAGAGACGGCTCCACAAGTTGGATGACCAGTGGGAGAAGGACCCGTACACCGTACTGCCCTCAAGCCACGAGAACCCGAAGGTTTGTACCATCAGTAAAGACGGAGGGGAAACCACAGCCATTGTATCCCGGGACCACCTGAAGAAGTGTCCCGAACAACTGAGGAACCCTGAAGAGGAACCAGAAGACCATCGACCCGTAGAGGAAAGGGAAGATATGGTTAGTACTGTGCTCGGGGACTTCCCTCGGTCTTGGACTCAAGTCAATGGTGCAGTTGTGGTACCCGTACTCGCCTTCCTCCAACCAGCATCCCAAGCACCTACGGAGCAACAGGTAGAGCTGGAAGAACAGCCGGTCCAGGAGGCAGAAGACCCCACACCCGCAGACCAGGAGGATCAACCCTCTGCTTGCAGTGAGCCTGCCATATCCCTAGTGAGCCAAAGAGCCGGTAGACAGCTGCCCAGTTTACCCTTGACAGCTCCTACACCCTGTAGTTCAGGGCTAGACAGTCAGCTCCGTAGGTCCACTAGGGCCACTAGAGGCCAGTTACCCGCACGTTGGAGGATTTGAAGTGTATAAATTGTTTTATTTATGTTTACCTGTGTATTGTTGCTTGTGTATAATTTTGTGTTTCTAGTTATTTGTAGGAGTCCTTGGTGGATCTACCGGGAATCCTTGTACAATTAGTTGGAGCGTAACCCAGGATGGACTAGAGACTGTTAAGGACTCGGGGTAGGACAGACCCCTACCTGGTTACGTCTCCCTGTTTTGGTGAAATGGACACCTTTGTTTCTTCAAAGACTGCACCCGGTTACGGACATGCCGTGACCACCTTTATGTGTTTCTTTATTGTATTGTTATTGTTATATCTTGTTATGTTTTTCTAAAATATGTTTAGTCCCGGAGTACTAAATTTCACTAGGGGGGAATGTGGCACCCCAGGGGTCTGGTTTCCACAGTAACAAGCAATGTTATGTCTGAGAGCAGGTGGGAGGTCTCTTGGCCAGGGATCCTGTGCATGCCACACCTCCTGCCCAGTCTTGGGAGGGGAAGACCTTCCCCTATATAAACCCGGGGCTGAAGCAGGGTTAGTCAGTCAAGGAGAGTAGAGACAAGAAACAGTCACAGGAAGAAACAGCAGAAGCTCAGTGGGAGCAATACTACTACAAGTCAGGGGCTGGCAGCTGCAGAGCTCGCCCTGACTGAGAAGCTTTCTTACCGGACCCGGCGTCCGAGGCTGTGGGGACTAACTCTTACCCAGCAGCAGAAGCCGACCGGCAGGGGATTTCAGGTCCTCAGGCCCAGAAACCCGAAGGCACGGTCACACGCGTGGGACCAGCACCGCCATCGTGGAGCGGAAGCCATTAGAAGGCCCCGAGTCACCGGCCATACGGGTGAGCACCACACGGTACACTCAGGGACGTGGGCTACTTATATCCGCTTCTAGCAAGGTAGCCAGAAGAGTACAGTCAGTTTGGGAGGCCTACAACTCCGCCTGGCCAGGGGAGATCCCATCTGCTCAAGGACTGACCAGGCCCCGTTCGCTAGCAAGTACTCCGGGAGGGTCTATCGTTGTTACCAGTAAAGACCCTGAATTACACCGCACCGTCTCTGAGTGGTTCCTGCTACCCTCATCTTCCACGTCGGCTGCCCTGAGGCCATACCCCTCCCGTTGGGGGTTATACTATCACGCTGCACAATTCTACACCGGCCTCAGCGGTCTGCCCTGCAGCGGCAGCTCCATAGCTGCAAATCAACAGGTGGCGTAGTCGACACTCAAATAACATCTATCAAGACTACCACACACTGAGTTGACTCCCTGGGCACGGACCGGGTCCCCGCCACTCGGAGACTACAACCCTCATCTGATCCGGTTACGGGTAAGCCCCCGTGCGCGAGACGCTGCGCGACACAGCAGGCCCAGGGGCGCGTCAACTTTGGCGTAGTCGGCAGGATCTCGTGCCCGCAACCACCGGGTACTGCGTGCCTGAAAAAGAGACTTTTCAAACTTACCTGTGGTGAAGACTCCCGCCATCCGGCGCCATCTTCAGCCTTCTTCCCGCCATCGGTGAAGTTTCCCGCCATCCGGCGCCATCTTCTGCCTTCTTCCCGCCATCCGTGGAGTTTTCCCGCCATTGGACGCCATCTTGAGGACGCCGCGCGGGAAGAAGAGGGGCGTGGACTCCGAAAGCGCGCGAGAACTGAAGCCCCGCCTCACGTCCGGACGTTGCGTAAGGTCCTGGAAGGAGCCCAGCAGACGCCGACGTCACAGGAGCGCGACGGAAGGTCCTCAACCATCCACTGCGGAGCCGTGGCCTACGGAAGAGGATCATCGCAAGGTAGGCCACGGTCCACTAGGGGGGAGGAAGATGTCGGATACGGAGGAGAGCTTCACTGCCTCAACCCCCGCCAGCGCTACCGCTGCTGCAGTTATGCCCTTCACCATGCCCTATATCCCGGGAGCAGCTTGGCTACCCCAGTACTCAGGGGAGTCACATACCCTGCATGACATTAGAGAAAAGCTGGATAGCCTCTTCCAGGTGTACCCCCTCACAGAAGAGCAAAAAGTGAGCATCCTGGTGGCCCAACTAACCGGGGCAGCCAAAAGGGAAGTAAAATCCTGGCCACCTGGGAGGAAGACTGTCGCAGGGATACTAACCCGGCTGAAGGACACCTTTGATACCCGCACCTCAGCCGAGATTAAGCTTAGATTCTACGGGTGCAAGCAGCGAGCGCATGAGAGTATAAGGGACTATGCACTAAACCTACAAGAGGCCCTGAGGGCCATTAAGCAGACCGACCCTGATGGAGTGGGAAACGAGGACAGGCTGTTGACCGAACAGTTTATAGAGGGACTATATTGTAATACCCACCGAACCCAGTTGCGGGCAATGGCCTTACAGGATCCCCATCTGGGCTTTGCACAGTTCAAGGACAGAGCCATCCGGGTGCTCCGAGAACCGGCACCGGGTGGCGTTGTCACCCACAGGCGCCCTGCTATCACTTACCACCAGGAGGCGGCGCCTTTGTCGGCAGGGCCTGTGGGAGCTGATGCGCAGGCTTTGGACAATGACCCGGCTCCAGACCTACACCATCAGGTCCAAGAGCTAGCTAAGAGCGTTGCTGCGCTAACCCGAACTGTGCAGTCTTTACAGGCTTCCACCCCAGGGAAGATCCAGCTGGCATCCGGACCGGAGGACATCCCGTGGCGTCGACCAAGGAGGACCCCACCGGCCAGAGGAAGACCCAGTGACCGATACAGCGAGGACGGACGACCCATCTGCCGCCGCTGCAATCAACCCGGACATATGGCAAGGTACTGTTCTTTAAACGGGCACAACCTGGGGTAGAGGGCCAACCCCCAGGAAAAAGATCACCAGGCCCATCAAACTGGCGCGACAGATATGTGGGAGGACGTCCAGTCTTGCCTGTGGTACTGGATGGCATTCCCATGAGTGCCCTACTGGACACCGGGTCACAGGTCACCACCATCCCGTACGTGCTCTTTAAGCAGTACTGGAATGACTCGGATATTACCCGCTACCCTGACGACGACTTGAGTATCATCGCCAGCAATGGCCAGCCCGTGCCACAGATCGGATTTAAAGAGGTGACCATCAAAATCGGTAGAGTCGAACTGGCAGCACAGGGACTGATCATTGTAGATATTGACAAACATGAGAGTCACCCAAAAATAACTCTAGGAACTAATGTAATTGAAAATTGTCTTGCAGAGGTGATTTTCCTTTTACAGCAGGTTGCCAAGAACGCCAGCTCCGGCGAGCAGCGGGTGCTCCAGAAAGAGATCCGGGCACTGATGCGACGGCAACAGGTGGAACTCTCCGGCGGTGAGATTGGTAGCGTAAGAATGTGTGACCCTTTTCCTATTGCCATGCCCCCAAAAAGTGAAATGATGATTTGGTGCCGGGCAGCTATTGGTCTGAGAGGTAGAGATTACCAGGCAATGGTAGAACCAGTTTACTCAGACAGTAGGCCCACCATCTTGACAGCACGGGGGGTGGTTAATGTACGCCATGGGAGGGTGCCCGTTCGCATAATCAATATCGGGAAGAGGGAAGTGTACCTGCCCCGGTATGCCACGCTAGCCAAATTATATACCATTAACCAAAATGCTATACAATCTGTAGAACCCTTGCCTCCATCTCACCCGGAGGAAGGTAACGGCTCTAAGAAAACAATGGAGGACTGGTGTCAGCAACTACATTTGGGTACTGACTCCACTCCCTCACATCAGAAACAGGGAGTCTATCGGGTGGTTCAAGAGTACGAGAGAGTGTTTAGTAAACACCCGTTAGACTTCGGGCGAGTCAAGGGGGTAGAACACCACATCCCCACGGGAGACCATCCTCCCATAAAAGAGAGGTATCGACCCGTACCCCCTGCACACTACCAACACGCCAAGGGGATGCTTAGAGACATGAAGGAGGCTGGGGTGATCAGGGATAGCTGTAGCCCCTGGGCAGCTCCACTAGTCTTAGTCAGAAAAAAAGACAACACCATGAGGATGTGTGTAGATTACCGGAAAATCAACCGTATCACACACAAGGATGCGTACCCCTTACCAAGGATAGAGGAGTCATTGGCTGCTTTAAGATCTGCTAACTTCTTCTCTACCTTGGATCTCACTAGCGGGTACTGGCAGGTTCCTGTAGCAGAGGCGGACCGGGAGAAGACTGCATTCACCACCCCGATGGGACTTAGCGAGTTCACCTGCATGCCGTTCGGACTCTGCAACGCACCAGGAACCTTCCAACGACTAATGGAGTGTTGTCTGGGCCACAGAAACTTCGAGACGGTCCTGTTGTACCTGGACGATGTCATCGTATATTCCAAGACGTATGAGGACCACCTGAAACACCTAGCGGAAGTGTTCGAAGCTCTGGCGAGTTACGGCTTAAAGGTGAAACCCTCCAAGTGTCACCTCCTGAAACCAAAGGTGCAGTACCTGGGACACGTGGTGAGCGCTGACGGAGTGGCTCCCGACCCTGATAAGATCACCGCAATTAAGGAATGGCCAAGCCCCTCCAGCGTAAAAGAAGTGCGGCAGTTCCTCGGGTTGGTAGGCTACTACCGAAGGTTTATTCCCGGTTTCACCAAAAAGGCAGCACCTATGCAGGACCTCCTGATAGGCCAGTCCCGGAAGGCCAAGAACCAGAAACCGCCCTTCAAATGGGAGGAGCTGGAAGAAGAGTCCTTCCGCCAGCTGAAGATGGCCCTCACGGGGGACGAAATCCTGGCGTACCCGGATTATAGCCAGCCCTTTATCCTCTACACCGACGCCAGTAACATCGGGCTAGGAGCCGTACTGTCCCAGATCCAGCAGGGGAAGGAACGAGTAATCGCCTACGCCAGCCGAAAGCTGCGACCCACCGAAAGGAACCCCGAGAATTACAGCTCATTTAAGCTGGAGTTCCTGGCCGTAGTATGGGCAGTCACCGAGCGCTTTAAGCATTACCTCGCTTCTTCCCGGTTCACCGTGTACACGGATAACAACCCGTTGACACACCTGGACACGGCAAGACTCGGTGCCCTGGAACAGAGGTGGATGGCCCGTCTGTCCAACTACGAGTTCACAATCAAATACCGGGCCGGACGCTCCAATACAAACGCGGACGCCCTGTCCAGGATGCCCAACCTGCCGGACGAAGGAGAAGATCCGGAGGGACTGGAAGAAGTTGAACTCCCTGCGTTCCACCGTCATGGGACTATCCAGTATTCCCACTGGGTAAGGAGTAAGCAGGTTGCTACGTTGAACCCCTTATCTCACTACAACTGGGCGGAAACGCAAGACAGCGACCCTGCCGTCCGACTGGTGAAGGAGATGCTGACTCGCCCGGAGGCTTGCCTTGAACCAGACGCTCCGGAGGAAGCCAAACAACTATGGGCAGAGAAGAGTCGACTGTTCCTTTACAAGGGGAAGTTGTGCCGCAGAATGGTTAACTCCCGGACGCATGAACTACTCTGGCAAGTAGTGGTGCCACGAAGAGACGCAGCCATGGTGATGGAGGCATACCACGACGGAGCTGGACACTTCGGGTGGAAGAAGCTGGAGTTCCTGCTGCGCGAGCGATTCCACTGGGTAGGCATGAGGGGAACCATTGAGAAGTGGTGCAGAGACTGTGGCCCGTGCAACCTGAGAAGGAAGGACCGTGCCAGCCAGAAGACTCCCCTGCAGTCCATCGTCACCCGGCAACCGTTGGAACTGGTAGCCTTGGATCATGTAAAACTGACCCCAAGCAGAAATGGCTACGTCTACGCGTTAACCATCGTGGATCATTACTCCCGGTTCTTGGTTGTCGTCCCCGTCAAGGACTTAACAGCTCGGACAGCAGCGAGAGCCTTCCAGCAGCATTTCTGCCGTCCACACGGGTACCCGGACCAAGTGTTGACAGACCAGGGACCTGCCTTTGAGGCGGAGGTCTTCCAAGAATTCTGCACTCTGTATGGCTGCCGGAAGATAAGGACGACACCCTATCATCCGCAAACTAATGGACTTTGTGAGAAAATGAACCAGGTGGTAATGGATCTTCTGAAAACGTTGCCCCTGGAAGAACGCAGTCTGTGGCCTGAGAAGCTGCCCGATCTGGTGGACCTATACAACCACATCCCGGTAGGTTCCACCAACTGTACCCCGGCTTACCTAATGAGGGCAAGACCTGGTAAGTTACCTGTTGACCTGGAAATGGGAGTCCTGACACCCGAGGACACTTCACCAGAAGCAGACTGGGACACAGAGAGGCAGCAGCAGTACCGGAGAGTACAGGAGAGCGTGGAGCGAAGTCTCTGTCAGGCTAGGGAAAGACAAGAGAAAACTTACAACCAGTATGCTCCCGCTGTTCCCCTGGTACCCGGAGAGCAGGTCTTGAAGAGGAAGAGACGGCTCCACAAGTTGGATGACCAGTGGGAGAAGGACCCGTACACCGTACTGCCCTCAAGCCACGAGAACCCGAAGGTTTGTACCATCAGTAAAGACGGAGGGGAAACCACAGCCATTGTATCCCGGGACCACCTGAAGAAGTGTCCCGAACAACTGAGGAACCCTGAAGAGGAACCAGAAGACCATCGACCCGTAGAGGAAAGGGAAGATATGGTTAGTACTGTGCTCGGGGACTTCCCTCGGTCTTGGACTCAAGTCAATGGTGCAGTTGTGGTACCCGTACTCGCCTTCCTCCAACCAGCATCCCAAGCACCTACGGAGCAACAGGTAGAGCTGGAAGAACAGCCGGTCCAGGAGGCAGAAGACCCCACACCCGCAGACCAGGAGGATCAACCCTCTGCTTGCAGTGAGCCTGCCATATCCCTAGTGAGCCAAAGAGCCGGTAGACAGCTGCCCAGTTTACCCTTGACAGCTCCTACACCCTGTAGTTCAGGGCTAGACAGTCAGCTCCGTAGGTCCACTAGGGCCACTAGAGGCCAGTTACCCGCACGTTGGAGGATTTGAAGTGTATAAATTGTTTTATTTATGTTTACCTGTGTATTGTTGCTTGTGTATAATTTTGTGTTTCTAGTTATTTGTAGGAGTCCTTGGTGGATCTACCGGGAATCCTTGTACAATTAGTTGGAGCGTAACCCAGGATGGACTAGAGACTGTTAAGGACTCGGGGTAGGACAGACCCCTACCTGGTTACGTCTCCCTGTTTTGGTGAAATGGACACCTTTGTTTCTTCAAAGACTGCACCCGGTTACAGACATGCCGTGACCACCTTTATGTGTTTCTTTATTGTATTGTTATTGTTATATCTTGTTATGTTTTTCTAAAATATGTTTAGTCCCGGAGTACTAAATTTCACTAGGGGGGAATGTGGCACCCCAGGGGTCTGGTTTCCACAGTAACAAGCAATGTTATGTCTGAGAGCAGGTGGGAGGTCTCTTGGCCAGGGATCCTGTGCATGCCACACCTCCTGCCCAGTCTTGGGAGGGGAAGACCTTCCCCTATATAAACCCGGGGCTGAAGCAGGGTTAGTCAGTCAAGGAGAGTAGAGACAAGAAACAGTCACAGGAAGAAACAGCAGAAGCTCAGTGGGAGCAATACTACTACAAGTCAGGGGCTGGCAGCTGCAGAGCTCGCCCTGACTGAGAAGCTTTCTTACCGGACCCGGCGTCCGAGGCTGTGGGGACTAACTCTTACCCAGCAGCAGAAGCCGACCGGCAGGGGATTTCAGGTCCTCAGGCCCAGAAACCCGAAGGCACGGTCACACGCGTGGGACCAGCACCGCCATCGTGGAGCGGAAGCCATTAGAAGGCCCCGAGTCACCGGCCATACGGGTGAGCACCACACGGTACACTCAGGGACGTGGGCTACTTATATCCGCTTCTAGCAAGGTAGCCAGAAGAGTACAGTCAGTTTGGGAGGCCTACAACTCCGCCTGGCCAGGGGAGATCCCATCTGCTCAAGGACTGACCAGGCCCCGTTCGCTAGCAAGTACTCCGGGAGGGTCTATCGTTGTTACCAGTAAAGACCCTGAATTACACCGCACCGTCTCTGAGTGGTTCCTGCTACCCTCATCTTCCACGTCGGCTGCCCTGAGGCCATACCCCTCCCGTTGGGGGTTATACTATCACGCTGCACAATTCTACACCGGCCTCAGTGGTCTGCCCTGCAGCGGCAGCTCCATAGCTGCAAATCAACAGGTGGCGTAGTCGACACTCAAATAACATCTATCAAGACTGCCACACACTGAGTTGACTCCCTGGGCACGGACCGGGTCCCCGCCACTCGGAGACTACAACCCTCATCTGATCCGGTTCCGGGTAAGCCCCCGTGCGCGAGACGCTGCGCGACACAGCAGGCCCAGGGGCGCGTCAGTATGACCTCCCTACAACGCCTGGGCATGCTCCTGATGAGGCTGAGTATTGTGTGTTGCCTCCACGTGCCTGTATGACCTCCCTACAACGCCTGGGCATGCTCCTGATGAGGCTGAGTATTGTGTGTGGCCTCCACGTGCCTGTATGACCTCCCTACAACGCCTGGGCATGCTCCTGATGAGATTGCGGATGGTCTCCTGTGGGATCTCCTCCAGGATGGCACATCAATGTGAGCTGTGGCAAGAAGGTTTGCTGTGTCTGTTAGCGTAGTGTCCAGAGGCTGGAGGCGCTACCAGGAGACAGGCCAGTACACCAGGAGACGTGGAGGGGGCCGTAGGAGGGCAACAACCCAGCAGCAGGACCGCTACCTCCGCCTGTGTGCAAGGAGGAACAGGAGGAGCACTGCCAGAGCCCTGCAAAATGACCTCCAGCAGACCACAAATGTGCATGTGTGGCACCCCAAGGGTCTGGTTACCACAGTAATAGAGATATTATGTCTGAGAGCAAGCGGGAGGTTTCTCTGGTCAGGAGCCCTAAGCATGCAACACGGCCCACACAGACCTGGGAGGGGAGGAATCTGCCCTTATAAACTGGGTGGGATTAGTGAGTGAAGTCCCAGACAGAGAAAGAGTTGAGTTCCAGACACAGGGAAAGTGACAACAGGAGCTCTGTAGGAGCAGGAGTGAGTGCCAGAGGCTGGAAGCTAGATAGCTCGCCTTGGCTGAAGACACTAACCCGGACACGGAGTCCGAGGCTGTGGGGACATCCAGGTCCAGCAGCAGAATCCAACCGGCAGGGGATTCCATGTCCTCTGGCTTTAGAAACCCGAAGGCACGGTCACAAGCAAGGGACCAGCACCGCCATCGTGAAGCGAAGGCTGACGGAAGGCCCCAAGTCACCGGCCATACGGGTGAGCACCACACGGTATACTCAGGGACGTGGGCTACTTCTACCCGCATAGAGCAAGGTAGCCAGGAAAGAGTGCAGATAGTCGGGGAGGCCTACAACTCCACCTGGCCAGGGGAGATCCTGCTTGCTCACAGACTGACCAGGCCCCTACTGCTAACCAGTACTCCCGGGAGGGTCTGCTTTATACCACCAGTAAAGACCCTGAACTGCACCACACGTCTCTGTGATTCCTTGCCGCACCAGCACCATTACTACTGGGACGCTCACACCATCACTCCCATCATCCACATTAGCTGCCCTGAGGCAATACTTCTCCCGTGGGGAGTTATCCCATACTCGGCTGCGCAAACAACATCAGCCTCAGCGGTCGGCAGTGCAGCGGCGGTCCCCACTGACCGCAATCCACGGGTGGCGTAGTCGGACATTGTTCTTACCTATAGACTGCCACTGGTTTGACCGCCCTGGGCACGGACCGGGTCACCGCCACGGAGAACTACAACCCCCAGCCATCAGGCTCCGGGTATCCCCCTGCACAGCACAGGCCCAGGGGGCGCGTCAACTTTGGCGTAGTTGGCAGGATTTCGTGCCCGCAACCACCGGGTACTGCGTGCCTGAAAAAGACTTTTATACTTACCGGTGGTGAAGTTTCCCGCCGTCCGGAGTCGTTTCCCGCCATCGGACGCCATCTTGGACCGTTTCCCGCCGTCTTCTGCCGTCTTCCCGCCATCCGCAGCTGCTTCCCGCCTTCGGACGCCATCTTCGGGATGCCGCACGGGAAGAAGAGGGGCGTGGACGCCGAAAGCGCGCAAGATCCGAAGCTCCGCCCCATGCTCCGCCCCACGCTCTGACGCTGCGCAAGGTCCTGGAAGGGAGGAAGAGTGACGCTGACGTCATTGGAGCGCGACGCCAGGTCCTCAACCCCGACGATCGACTGCGGAGCAGCGGCCTACGGAAGAAGAGCATCGCAAGGTAGGCCACGGTCCACTAGGGGGGAAGGAGGATGTCAGACACCGAGGGGAGCTCCACTGCCACAGCCACCGCCAGCGCAACCGCTGCAGCAGTCATGCCTTTCACTATGCCCTATATCCCGGGGGCAACCTGGCTACCCCAGTACTCAGGGGAGTCACATACCCTAAGTGATTTTAGGGAAAGACTTGATAGCCTCTTCCAGGTATACCCCCTCACAGAAGAGCAAAAAGTGAGTATCCTGGTAGCCCAGCTAATCAGGGCAGCCCAAAGGGAGGTAAAGTCCTGGTCACCTGGGAAGAAGAGGACTGTCAGAGAGATACTAGCCCGGCTGAAAGACACATTTGATACCCGAACCTCAGCCGAGATAAAACTAAGATTTTACGGGTGCAAACAACGGGCACATGAAAGTATAAGGGACTATGCTCTAAACTTACAAGAGGCCCTGAGAGCCATTAAGCAGGCAGACCCTGACAGCGTGGGAAATGAAGACAAGCTGTTGACCGAACAATTTATTGAGGGTCTACTGTGCAATGCCCACCGAACCCAGTTGCGGGCAATGGCCTTACAGGACCCTGACCTGGACTTTGCACAGTTCAAGGACAGAGCCATCCGGGTGCTCCGAGAACTGGCACCAGGTGGCGCTGTGACCCACAGGCGCCCTGCTATCACTTACCACCAGGAGACGGCGCCCTTGTCTGCAGGTCCTGTGGGAGCTGATGCGCAGGCTTTGAACTATGACCCGGCAACAGACCTGCACCACCAGGTCCAAGAGCTGACTAAGAGTGTTGCCGCGCTAACCAGAACTGTGCAGTCTTTACAGGTCTCTTCTCCAGAAAAGATCCAGCTGGCATCCGGACCGGAGGACGTCCCGTGGCGCCGACTGAGGAGGACCCCACCGGCCAGAGGAAGTCCCAGCGACAGATACAATGAGGACGGACGACCCATCTGCCGCCGCTGCAATCAACCCGGACATATGGCAAGGTACTGTCATTTAAACGGGCACAACCTGGGGTAGAGGGCCAACCCCCAGGCATAAGATCATCAGGCCCATCAAACTGGCATGACAAATACGTAGGGGGACGTCCGGTCTTGCCTGTGGTACTGGATGGCATTCCTATGAGTGCCCTACTAGACACCGGGTCACAGGTCACCACCATCCCGTACGTGCTCTTCAAGCAGTACTGGAATGACTCGGACATAACCTGCTACCCAGATGACGACCTGAGCATTATCGCCAGCAATGGTCAGCCCGTGCCACAGATAGGATTTAAGGAAATGACCATCAAGGTCGGTAAAGTTGAACTGCCGGCACAAGGACTTATCATTGTGGACATTGACCGTCGCGAGAGTCACCCAAAAATCACCCTAGGTACTAACGTAATTGAAAACTGTCTTGCAGAGGTGATTCTTATTTTGCAGCAGGTTGCCAAGAACGCCAGTTCCAGCCAGCAACGTGTGCTCCAAAAAGAGATCCGGGCACTGATGAAACGGCAACAGGTGGAACTATCTGGTGGTGAGATAGGTAGCGTGAGAATGTGTGACCCGTTCCCTATTGCCATGCCCCCAAAAAGTGAGATGATGATTTGGTGCCGGGCAGCTATTGGTCTAAGAGGTAGAGACTACCAAGCAATGGTAGAACCCGTCTACTCAGACAGTAGGCCCACCATTTTGACAGCACGGGGGGTGGTCGATGTACGCCATGGGAGGGTGCCCGTCCGCATCATCAATTTCGGGGAGAGAGAAGTATACCTGCCCCGGTATGCCACGCTAGCCAGATTGTTCACCATAAACCAGAATTCTGTACAGGCCGTGGAACCCTTGCCTCCATCTCAACCAGAGGAAGGTAACGGCTCTAAGAAACCAATGGAGGACTGGTGTCAGCAACTGCATTTAGGTACTGACTCCACTCCCTCACACCAAAAACAGGGAGTCTATCGGGTGGTTCAAGAGTACGAGAGAGTGTTTAGCAAACACCCGTTAGACTTTGGGCGAGTAAAGGGGGTAGAACATCACATCCCAACGGGAGACCATCCTCCCATAAAGGAGAGATACCGACCCATACCCCCTGCACACTATCAACACGCCAAGGGGATGCTAAAAGACATGAAGGAGGCTGGGGTAATTAGGGACAGCTGTAGCCCCTGGGCAGCTCCACTAGTCTTAGGGAAAAAGAAAGACAACACCATGAGGATGTGTGTAGACTACAGGAAGGTCAACCGTATCACACACAAAGATGCGTACCCGTTACCAAGGATAGAAGAGTCCTTAGCTGTCTTAAAATCTGCTAACTTCTTCTCTACTTTGGATCTCACTAGCGGGTACTGGCAGGTTCCTGTAGCAGAGGCGGACCGGGAGAAGACCACATTCACCACCCCGATGGGACTCAGCGAATTTAACTGTATGCCGTTCGGGCTCTGCAACGCACCAGGAACCTTCCAACGGTTGATGGAATGCTGTCTGGGGCACCGGAACTTCGAGACGGTCCTATTATACCTGGACGACGTCATCGTCTATTCCAAGACCTATGAGGACCATCTGGAACACCTGGCAGAAGTGTTTGAAGCCCTGGCGAACTATGGCCTAAAGGTAAAACCCTCAAAGTGTCATCTACTGAAGCCAAAGGTACAGTACCTGGGACACGTGGTGAGTGCTGACGGAGTGGCTCCCGACCCTGACAAGATCACCGTGATCAAGGACTGGCCAAGACCATCCAGCATAAAGGAAGTGCGGCAGTTCCTCGGGTTGGTAGGCTACTACCGAAGATTCATTCCCGGTTTTACCAAGAAGGCAGCTCCTATGCAGGACCTCCTGATAGGCCAGTCCAGGAAGGCCAAAAACCAGAAGCCACCCTTCAAATGGGAAAAGCTGGAAGAAGAGTCCTTCCGCCAGCTGAAGATGGCCCTCACGGGGGATGAAATCCTGGCGTACCCTGATTACAGCCAGCCCTTTATCCTCTACATGGACGCAAGCAACATCGGGCTAGGAGCCGTATTGTCCCAGATCCAGCTGGGGAGAGAACGGGTAATTGCTTACGCCAGCCGAAAACTGCGACCCACGGAAAGAAACCCTGAGAATTACAACTCGTTCAAGCTCGAGTTCCTGGCAGTGGTGTGGGCAGTAACCGAACGTTTCAAGCATTACCTTGCCTCTTCCAGGTTCACCATGTACACGGACAACAACCTGTTGACACACCTGGACACTGCAAGACTGGGTGCCCTGGAGCACAGATGAATGGCCCGCCTGTCCAATTTTGAGATCACCATTAAATACCGGGCAGGACGCTCCAATACCAACGTGTACGCCCTGTCCAGGATGCCAAACCTACCGGACGAAGGGGAGGATCCAGAAGAATTGGAAGAGATCGAACTCCCAGCGTTTCACCGTCATGGGATTACCCAGTATTCCCACCGTGTGAGGGGCCAGCGATCCGCTACGTTCAACCCCTTACCCCACTACAACTGGGCGGAGGCGCAAGACAGTGACCCCGCAGTCCGTCTGGTGAAGGAGATGCTGACCCAGGCTGACGCCCGCCTGGACCCAGACGCTCCGGAAGAGACCAAGCAACTGTGGGCAGAGAAGAGCAGACTGTTTCTCTACAAGGAGAAGTTGTGCCGCAGAATGGTCAATTCCCGGACACATGAACTGATCTGGCAGGTGGTGGTACCGAGACGGGACGCGGCTATGGTGCTGGAGGCCTACCACAATGGGGCAGGGCACTTCGGATGGAAGAAGCTGGAGTTCCTGCTGCGTGAACGGTTCTACTGGATAGGCATGAGAGGAGCCATTGAGAGGTGGTGTAGAGACTGTGGCCCGTGCAATCTAAGAAGAAGGGACCGTGCCAGCCAGAGGACTCCCCTGCAGCCCATCATCACCAGGCAGCCGCTGGAACTGGTCGCTCTGGACCATGTTAAACTGGCTCCAAGCAGAAGCGGGTATGTCTACGCCCTAACCATCGTGGATCACTACTCCCGGTTCCTGTTGGTGGTCCCTGTCAAAGACCTGACGGCTCAGACAGCAGCCAGAGCCTTCCAGCTGCACTTCTGCCGCCCGCACGGGTACCCGGACCAAGTGCTGACGGACCAAGGACCAGCCTTCGAAACGGAGGTCTTCCAGGAGTTCTGCAACCTGTATGGCTGCAAGAAGATAAGAACAACGCCCTATCACCCCCAAACCAATTGACTCTGCGAGAAGATGAACCAGGTGGTGATAGATCTGCTAAAAACATTGCCCCTGGAAGAACGCAGTCTGTGGCCTGAGAAACTGCCCGATCTGGTGGACCTGTATAACCACATCCCGGTAGGTTCCACCAACTGTACCCCGGCTTACCTAATGCGAGCAAGACCTGGTAAGCTGCCTGTTGACCTGGATATGGGAGTCCTGATACCCGAGGACACCTCACCAGAGACAGACTGGGATACAGAACGGCAGCAGCAGTACCGGAAAGTACAAGAGAGCGTCGAGCGAAGTCTCCGTCAATCAAGAGAAAGGCAGGAGAGAACTTATAACCAACATGCTCCCGCTGTTCCCCTGGTACCTGGAGAGCAGGTCTTGAAAAGAAAAAGGCGGCTCAATAAGTTGGACGACCAGTGGGAAAAGGACCCGTACTGCCCTCAAGCCACCATAATCCAAAGGTGTACGTCATCAGCAAGGATGGAGGAGAGACCACAGCCACTGTCTCCAGAGACCACCTGAAAAAGTGCCCCGAGAAGTTGCAAAGCACGGATGAAGATCAGGAAGACCCTCAACCCGTAGAGGAAAAGGAGGAAATGATCACCACCGTACTCAGAGACTTTCCCCGGACACAAGTAAACAACGCTATCGTGGTGCCCGTCCTCACCTTTCTCCAGCCAGCCCCTCAAGTACCTACAGAAGACCAGGTAGAGCTGGAAGAGCAACCGGCCCAGGAGGCAGAAGAATCCACACCAGCAGCACAGGAGAATCTACCCTCTGCTAGTAGTGAGCCTGCCATGCCCCTAGTGAGCCAAAGAGTGCGCAGACAGCTGCCCAGCTTACCCATAAAACCTCCTACACCCTGTAGTGCAGGACCAGTTAGTGAGCGCCGTAGGTCCACTAGAGTCACTACAGGTCAGATGCCCGCTCGCTGGAGAATCTAAACTAATGCACTGTGAATTTACCTGTTTCTTGAAAATGTTAATGGTTTATGTTTGTTGCCTGTTATTAATTATGTTTCTCAGTTACCCTGCAGATTTATTTGGACTAACAGGTTATGGACGCTGGATAACCGGAACATTCTTGTAGATAGTTGCACCTTGGTGCCTCTTGTGAAGACGGCCGCGGAAGAAAAAACCTGTCTGGCGTGGCCTACTTGCGGCCCAAAGTAGCTAGCTCCAGCCTTGCAGCCACGCCAAAGGACAACGCAAGGGGTTTGCTTTGGACAGGTCCCCTACTTCGCTTAAAACTTCACCTTGGGTGATATGGACACCCGATTGCGGACACGCCGTGACCTTTAAAGAACTAAAGCTTCTTGTAAATATGTTATTGTGTTATTGTTATATCCTGTATTTATGTTTCTTTAAAAAAAAAAAATGTGTGTTTAGTCCCGGAGTACTAAAATTTACTAGGGGGGAATGTGGCACCCCAAGGGTCTGGTTACCACAGTAATAGAGATATTATGTCTGAGAGCAAGTGGGAGGTTTCTCTGGTCAGGAGCCCTAAGCATGCAACACGGCCCACCCAGACCTGGGAGGGGAGGAATCTGCCCTTATAAACTGGGTCTGGGGTGGGATTAGTGAGTGAAGTCCCAGACAGAGAAAGAGTTGAGTTCCAGACACAGGGAAAGTGACAACAGGGGCTCTGTAGGAGCAGGAGTGAGTGCCAGAGGCTGGAAGCTAGATAGCTCGCCTTGGCTGAAGACACTAACCCGGACACGGAGTCCGAGGCTGTGGGGACATCCAGGTCCAGCAGCAGAATCCAACCGGCAGAGGATTCCATGTCCTCTGGCCTTAGAAACTCGAAGGCACGGTCACAAGCAAGGGACCAGCACCGCCATCGTGAAGCGAAGGCTGACGGAGGGCCCCAAATCACCGGCCATACGGGTGAGCACCACACGGTATACTCAGGGACGTGGGCTACTTCTACCCGCATAGAGCAAGGTAGCCAGGAAAGAGTGCAGATAGTTGGGGAGGCCTACAACTCCACCTGGCCAGGGGAGATCCTGCTTGCTCACAGACTGACCAGGCCCCTACTGCTAACCAGTACTCCCGGGAGGGTCTGCTTTATACCACCAGTAAAGACCCTGAACTGCACCACACGTCTCTGTGATTCCTTGCCGCACCAGCACCATTACTACTGGGACGCTCACACCATCACTCCCATCATCCACTTAGCTGCTCTGAGGCAATACTTCTCCCATGGGGAGTTATCCCATACTCGGCTGCGCAAACAACATCAGCCTCAGCGGTCGGCAGCGCAGCGGCGGTCCCCACTGACCGCAATCCACGGGTGGCGTAGTCGGACATTGTTCTTACCTATAGACTGCCACTGGTTTGACCGCCCTGGGCACGGACCGGGTCACCGCCACGGAGAACTACAACCCCCAGCGATCCGGCTCCGGGTATCCCCCTGCACAGCACAGGCCCAGGGGGCGCGTCACATGTGTCTGCACAAACGGTTAAAAACTGACTCCATGAGGGTGGTATGAAGGCCCGAAGTCCACAGATGGAGGTTGTGCTCACAGCCCAACACCGTGCAGGGCGCTTGGCATTTGCCACAGAACACCAGGATTGGCAAAGTCTCCACTGGCGCCCTGTGCTCCTCACAGATGAAAGCAGGTTCACACTGAGCACATGTGACAGACGTGACAGAGTCTGGAGACGCCGTGGAGAGTGATCTGCTGCCTGCAACATCCTTCAGCATGAGCGGTTTGGCAGTGGGTCAGTAATGGAGGACTGTGTGGCCCTCCAAAGAAATGCCAACCCACACCATGTGCTCGCCAGAGGTATCCTGACTGCCATTAGGTACCGAGATGAGATCCTCAGACTCCTTGTGAGACCATATGCTGGTGCGGTTGGCCCTGGGTTCCTCCCAATGCAGGACAATGCCAGACCTCATGTGGCTGGAGTGTGTCAGCAGTTCCTGCAAGATGAAGGCATTGAAACTATGGAATGGCCGCCCATTCTCCAGACCTGAATCCGATTGAGCACTTCTGGGACATCATGTCTCGCTCCATCCACCAACGTCACGTTGCACCACAGACTGTCCAGGAGTTGGCGGATGCTTTAGTCCAGGTCTGGGAGGCGATTCCACAGGAGACCATCCGCAACCTCATCAGGAGCATGCCCAGGCATTGTAGGGAGGTCATACAGGCACGTGGAGGCCACACACAATACTGAGCCTCATCAGGAGCATGCCCAGGCATTGTAGGGAGGTCATACAGGCACGTGGAGGTCACACACAATACTCAGCCTCATCAGGAGCATGCCCAGGCGTTGTAGGGAGGTCATACAGGCACGTGGAGGTCGCACACAATACTCAGCCTCATCAGGAGCATGCCCAGGCATTGTAGGGAGGTCATACAGGCACGTGGAGGCCACACACAATACTCAGCCTCATCAGGAGCATGCCCAGGCGTTGTAGGGAGGTCATACAGGCACGTGGAGGCCACACACAATACTCAGCCTCATCAGGAGCATGCCCAGGCGTTGTAGGGAGGTCATACAGGCACGTGGAGGCCACACACAATACTGAGCCTCATCAGGAGCATGCCCAGGCATTGTAGGGAGGTCATACAGGCACATGGAGGCCACACACAATACTCAGCCTCATCAGGAGCATGCCCAGGCATTGTAGGGAGGTCATACAGGCACCTGGAGGCCACACATATGTAGCACCCCGAGGGCTCGGCTGCTACAGGGGTATTGCACCTCAGACCAGAGGTGTGATATTCCACTCCCGGGTAAGGATGGAGTGTGGACCAGGGCTCAGTTAGCTGCATACAGCACACACACCCCATTTCCGAGGGACAGCTCAACGGTGCTCCCACTAGACAGAAGTGCAGGCACGACAGCATCTGTTCCTGGCTGGAGTGGGGAGGGGGAGGAAAACCCAGTGGTGTAGGAGCAGATAGGGGTGGGTCTCTGGGCATAGGTAGGAGCCCATTGGTTGCTAGTCACTTGGGCTCGGGTGTTAGAAGGAGGTATATAAGGTGGGCACCATCTTAGAACAGAGTTGAGTCCAGTTCAGTTCAGTGCAGTGCAGAGAAGAAGCTAAGAGTAAGAGGAGAAGACAGGAAGCAGAGCCCCTGCATGGGCTCTGCTCCGCAGGCAGGCCTTGTCAGGAGGCTGGAGCCTGAGAGAGAGAGAAAGGAGAATGAACAGAAAGGACAGTAAGAAAGGAAGCAAGGAACAGGAACACAGAGAAAGGCCCAGAGACACGAGGACAGAAGGAACCCCATATGCCCAGGAGATACAGGGTGAAGGGTTGGCAGAGCAGGGTACCGGAACCCAAATTGGTGGAGGCGACTAATCCTCAGCCAAAACCGGAGGTTGTGACCACATCTTGGTGCGACCCCTCACTACATCCACCAGGAAAGCATACCACATAGGGTCAGGGAAACCGGAGAGAGGTTTCGCCAACAGAAGGCCCGAGGAAGCTGGACAAAGGTGGGTCACTGGTGGGGACGGCCAGAGAAAGGAAAGGAAGGGAGTCCTGTGCCACGCTCTGGAATTGCCTGGGAGTTGGTCGAGCCCCTTGCCTGGTGGACGCAGCACGGCTTGGGCAGTCACCGCCGGTACCGAGGTGACTAGGACCAGTAAAGAACTGTGAGTAAAGCATTGGAAACTGCAACCACACGTCTCTGTGTTTCATCGCCGCACCAGCACCATTAGTACTGGGACGCTCACACCATCACTACCATCATCTACTCTAGCTGCCCTGAGGCAATACTTCTCCCGTGGGGAGTTATCCCATTCTTGGCTGCGCATATAACATCAGCCTCAGCGGTCTGCAGCGCAGCGGCGGTCCCCACTGACTGCAATCCACGGGTGGCGTAGTCGGACACTTATTACAACACAAATAGACTGCCACTGGTTTGACCACCTTGGGCACGGACCGGGTCAACGCCACGGAGACTACAACCCCCAGCGATCCGGCTCCGGGTATTCCCCTGCACAGCACAGGCCCAGGGGGCGCGTCACATAATACTCAGCCTCATCAGGAGCATGCCCAGGCATTGTAGGGAGGTCATACAGGCACGTGGAGGTCACACACAATACTCAGCCTCATCAGGAGCATGCCCAGGCATTGTAGGGAGGTCATACAGGTACGTGGAGGCCACACACAATACTGAGCCTCATCAGGAGCATGCCCAGGCGTTGTAGGGAGGTCATACAGGAACGTGGAGGCCACACACAATACTCAGCCTCATCAGGAGCATGCCCAGGCGTTGTAGGGAGGTCATACAGGCACGTGGAGGCCACACACAATACTGAGACTCATTTTGACTTGTTTTAAGGACATTACATCAAAGTTGGATCCTCCTGTAGTGTGTTTTTCCACTTTAATTTTGGGGGTGACTCCAAATCCAGGCTCCATTGGTTAATAAATGTGATTTCCATTGATGATTTTTGTGTGATTTTGTTGTCAGCGCATTCAACTTTGTACAGAACAAAGTATTCAATGAGAAGATTTCATTCATTCAGATCTAGGATGGGTTATTTCACTGTTCCCTTTATTTTTTTGAGCAGTGCTTGTGTGTACATATATATATACAGTACAGACCAAAAGTTTAGACACACCTTCTCATTTAAAGATTTTTCTGTATTTTCATGACTTTGAAAATTGTACATTCACACTGAAGGCATCAAAACTATGAATTAACACATGTGGAATTATATACTTAACGAAAAAGTGTGAAACAACTGAAAATATGTCTTATATTCTAGGTTCTTCACAGTAGCCACCTTTTGCTTTGATGACTGCTTTGCACACTCTTGGCATTCTCTTGATGAGCTTCAAGAGGTAGTCACCGGAAATGGTTTTCACTTCACAGGTGTGCCCTGTCAGGCTTAATAAGTGGAATTTCTTGCCTTATAAATGGGGTTGGGACCATCAGTTGTGTTGTGCAGAAGTCTGGTAGATACACAGCTGATAGTCCTACTGAATAGACTGTTAGAATTTGTATTATGGCAAGAAAAAAGCAGCTAAGTAAAGAAAAACGAGTGGCCATCATTACTTTCAGAAATGAAGGTCAGTCAGTCCGAAAAATTGGGCAAACTTTGAAAGTGCAGTTTCAAAAACCATCAAGCGCTACAAATAAACTGGCTCACATGAGGACCGCCCCAGGAAAGGAAGACCAAGAGTCTCCTCTGCTTCTGAGGATAAGTTTATCCGAGTCACCAGCCTCAGAAATCGCAGGTTAACAGCAGCTCAGATTAGAGACCAGGTCAATGCCACACAGAGTTCTAGCAGCAGACACATCTCTACAACAACTGTTAAGAGGAGACTTTGTGCAGCAGGCCTTCATGGTAAAATAGCCGCTAGGAAACCACTGCTAAGGACAGGCAACAAGCAGAAGAGACTTGTTTGGGCTAAAGAACACAAGGAATGGACATTAGACCAGTGGAAATCTGTGCTTTGATCTGATGAGTCCAAATTTGAGATCTTTGGTTCCAACCACCGTGTCTTTGTGCGACGCAGAAAAGGTGAAGGGATGGACTCTACATGCCTGGTTCCCACTGTGAAGCATGGAGGAGGAGGTGTGATGGTGTGGGGGGCTTTGCTGGTGACACTGTTGGGGAGTTATTCAAAATTGAAGGCATACTGAACCAGCATGGCTACCACAGCATCTTGCAGCGGCATGCTATTCCATCCGGTTTGCGCTTAGTTGGACCATCATTTATTTTTCAACAGGAAAATGATCCCAAACACACCTCCAGGCTGTGTAAGGGCTATTTGACCAAGAAGGAGAGTGATGGGGGGCTACGCCAGATGACCTGGCCTCCACAGTCACCAGACCTGAACCCAATCGAGATGGTTTGGGGTGAGCTGGACCGCAGAGTGAAGGCAAAAGGGCCAACAAGTGCTAAGCATCTCTGGGAACTCCTTCAAGATTGTAGGAAGACAATTTCCGGTGACTACCTCTCGAAGCTCATCAAGAGAATGCCAAGAGTGTGAAAAGCAGTCATCAAAGCAAAAGGTGGCTACTTTGAAGAACCTAGAATATAAGACATATTTTCAGTTGTTTCACACTTTTTTGTTAAGTATATAATTCCATATGTGTTAATTCATAGTTTTGATGCCTTCAGTGTGAATGTACAATTTTCATAGTCATGAAAATACAGAAAAATCTTTAAATAAGAAGGTGTGTCCAAACTTTTGGTCTGTACTGTATATGTATATATATATATATATATATATATATATATATATATATATATATATATAATTATAGTGGCCTCCAAACCAGATCTTGTCTTTATTATCTAGACCTTGAAACAGGGCATTAGGGTTCCGGCTCTGCGCTATCATTAGGAGGAGGCCGAGCTTTCTGCTCTCAAGAAGACGATTGTTCATGATTTTTGAAGAGAATATTAGGAATTTTCTGTGGAACATCTAAAGATTTTACCTCTGGTTTCAGTTTGCTCAAGTCCTTATTAGAAGGACTCCTCAAGTAAGACCATATTGTACTGGTTACCGTCTCTACATGAGTTCCCAGATTGCCCAAATGTCAATCAGAAGAACTTGGACGAGCATTTAGACCAGTGTTTGCCAAACTCTCGTCCTCCTGGCCCCCACATGTCATGTTTTCAGGATTTTCTTAGTGTTGCACGGGTGATGGAATGATTTACGGCATCAGAAATGGGCCCTGGTTCTCTCACCTGTGACAAAAGGTTCAGTAAATCAAAAACTCATCAGAAACACAGAATCAACATTTGCCGTCATGTCTACCAGAGAAAACATTAGGTGCATGTTGGCTCAGTAGTTAGCCTTTGTTGTGCATTGTCTGTGTCTAACCTTAGGAGCTGTAGTTGTTAGCATTGGTTGCACATTGGCTCAGTGGTTAGGCTTGCTGGCATGTTGGCAGAATTAGCTCTGGCCGTTCATTGGCTCACTGGTGGACCAAAGTGGCACTTTGGATCAGTAGTTAGCCTTGGTGATACATTGGCTTAGTGTTTAGCCCTTATGACACATGGGCTCAGTGATGTGACTTGGTTGCACACTGGCTCGCTGGTTGGCTTTGGTTGCACACTGGCTCGCTGGTTGGCTTTGGTTGCACACTGGCTCGCTGGTTGGCTTTGGTTGCACACTGGCTCGCTGGTTGGCTTTGGTTGCACACTGGCTCTCTGGTTGGCTTTGGTTGCACACTGGCTCGCTGGTTGGCTTTGGTTGCACACTGGCTCGCTGGTTGGCTTTGGTTGCACACTGGCTAGCTGGTTGGCTTTGGCTGCACACTGGCTCGCTGGTTGGCTTTGGTTGCACACTGGCTCGCTGGTTGGCTTTGGCTGCACACTGGCTCGCTGGTTGGCTTTGGTTGCACACTAGCTCGCTGGCTGGCTTCGGTTGCACACTGGCTCGCTGGTTGGCTTTGGTTGCACACTGGCTCGCTGGTTGGCTTTGGCTTCACACTGGCTCGCTGGTTGACTTTGGTTGCACACTGGCTCGCTGGTTGGCTTTGGTTGCACACGGGCTCGCTGGTTGGCTTTGGTTGCACACTGGCTCACTGGTTGGCTTTGGTTGCACACTGGCTCGCTGGTTGGCTTTGGTTGCACACTGGCTCGCTGGTTGGCTTTCGTTGCACACTGGCTCGCTGGTTGGCTTTGGCTGCACACTGGCTCGCTGGTTGGCTTTGGCTGCACACTGGCTCGCTGGTTGGCTTTGGTTGCACACTGGCTCGCTGGTTGGCTTTGGTTGCACACTGGCTCGCTGGTTGGCTTTGGTTGCACACTGGCTCGCTGGTTGGCTTTGGCTTCACACTGGCTCGCTGGTTGGCTTTGGTTGCACACTGGCTCGCTGGTTGGCTTTGGTTGCACACTGGCTCGCTGGTTGGGTTTGGCTGCACACTGGCTCGCTGGTTGGCTTTGGCTGCACACTGGCTCGCTGGTTGGCTTTGGCTGCACACTGGCTCGCTGGTTGGCTTTGGCTGCACACTGGCTCGCTGGTTGGCTTTGGCTGCACACTGGCTCGCTGGTTGGCTTTGGTTGCACACTGGCTCGCTGGTTGGCTTTGGTTGCACACTGGCTCGCTGGTTGGCTTTGGCTGCACACTGGCTCGCTGGTTGGCTTTGGCTGCACACTGGCTCGCTGGTTGGCTTTGGCTGCACACTGGCTCGCTGGTTGGCTTTGGCTGCACAATGGCTCGCTGGTTGGCTTTGGCTGCACACTGGCTCGCTGGTTGGCTTTGGTTGCACACTGGCTCGCTGGTTGGCTTTGGTTGCATACTGGCTCGCTGGTTGGCTTTGGTTGCACACTGGCTCGCTGGTTGGCTTTGGCTTCACACTGGCTCGCTGGTTGGCTTTGGTTGCACACTGGCTCGCTGGTTGGCTTTGGTTGCACACTGGCTCGCTGGTTGGGTTTGGCTGCACACTGGCTCGCTGGTTGGCTTTGGCTGCACACTGGCTCGCTGGTTGGCTTTGGTTGCACACTGGCTCGCTGGTTGGCTTTGGTTGCACACTGGCTCGCTGGTTGGCTTTGGTTGCACACTGGCTCGCTGGTTGGCTTTGGTTGCACACTGGCTCGCTGGTTGGCTTTGGCTGCACACTGGCTCGCTGGTTGGCTTTGGCTGCACACTGGCTCGCTGGTTGGCTTTGGCTGCACACTGGCTCGCTGGTTGGCTTTGGCTGCACACTGGCTCGCTGGTTGGCTTTGGCTGCACACTGGCTCGCTGGTTGGCTTTGGTTGCACACTGGCTCGCTGGTTGGCTTTGGTTGCATACTGGCTCGCTGGTTGGCTTTGGTTGCACACTGGCTCACTGGTTGGCTTTGGCTTCACACTGGCTCGCTGGTTGGCTTTGGTTGCACACTGGCTCGCTGGTTGGCTTTGGTTGCACACTGGCTCGCTGGTTGGGTTTGGCTGCACACTGGCTCGCTGGTTGGCTTTGGCTGCACACTGGCTCACTGGTTGGCTTTGGTTGCACACTGGCTCGCTGGTTGGCTTTGGTTGCACACTGGCTCGCTGGTTGGCTTTGGTTGCACACTGGCTCGCTGGTTGGCTTTGGTTGCACACTGGCTAGCTCGTTGGCTTTACTTCCGTCTAACACTAGAATTTGGGATTAGATTCTAACAAATGAAACCTCTGCAAAAAATTATCTTATGTGATTTGGTTTCCCATGAACAGTTTGTGCGCTTGGGATCCAGGGATTAGATGGTGACACCATTGAGTAGAGTGACTGATGTGAGATCCCTGTCCAAGTCCTAAGGGTGCATTCACATTGCTTTTGGTTACACGCTTGATGGCCTCGTTGGGGATTACGTCCGAACACCCCCCCCTCCCCGTTTTGCAGGGGAAGTTTGGATGTATGTCCCAAAGTTTCCACCAAGCATGTAACTAAACGCAATGTTAAAGCATCCTAAGACACTAGAGCCCATCCCTCATCCTGTCCCCGCCATTGTGTTTCGAAGGGCCATAATAGGTTTCCACAATCTATGGGGACAAGAGAATGGGCCATCATGAGAAATGTACTCATACAGGCTGATGAGGTGTAAATCTAGTAATGGGGCCGTCCTCCTCCTTGTCACCTTCCTATTACCCATCTAGGCTGCCTCTGAGCTTATCAGTCATAGTTCCCATTTTGTATGTGGTCACATATATATTTCACCTATAGCCTGATATGGCGACAGGTTAGGTTTATAGGGTGAACTCCATGGACTTGTGTCTACCTTCGAAGTGAAAAACTATGAAACTATATATATATATATATATATATATATATATATATATATATATATATATATATATATATATATATATACAGTATATAACAATCACACCCATTCTCCTTAAAATAACCTCAGTGTTCAAAGTTTTGCAGTGCTGAAATCTCATCTCATGGACTGGTGAAGTTTTGTAGGAGCGACTCCTCACATGTTATTCATTACGACTCACATTATCAAAACCTTCTGCTGTTGGGAATTCGTTCAAGAAAACATCATGGATCACTTATAATTACCCGAAACTGACAGATAAAGTGGTGCCCGGCTCCCCTTTACCAATGACATCAAGAGAAACATGTTCCCGGATTAATATGCGCAGGTTCCAGAAAACACCAACAGTCAAGATATTCGGGAGGAGGCTGAGAGCAGTTTCCGTAATGTTTTGGGTTTAATTAATGCAAAGAAAAAGTAAATAAAATAAGAAGTGAAAATGTCTCATCTGCAGAAAGAACAAAACTTCTTTTCTAGTTTGATTTACACTTAATTACCTGTCTCTGCTCTGGTGGCAGCGCTGACTGAGACTGGGCAGAGCAAGCGTCACGCGGACAGCAAATAGACTGCAGCAGTGGCTGGTAACGTAGGTAACAAGCAGTAAATTATAGGATTAAAAGTCCCTCTGTTCTTGAAAATGAAGAGGAGTTTTATTAAGAGGTAAATTGCAAAGTTGTTGTTTTTACAGGTATTTTGCAATTTTACTCATTTATCTATAATATAATCGTAGATGCGTCCCTCTGTCTGAAGCCTTTATAGACTGTGCAAGTGCGACGCGCCTGCACAGTCTGGCTCCAGACAGAAGAACGCATCCAGCTGTTACAGGTAAGAGGAGTGTATGGCGCCGGAGATCGCGGTATGTGTAGACACTGAAAGCATGCCGCGTTCTCCGGCACCATACTTACATACTTACCTGACCAGGAGGAGCGTTGCTGCGGCGCCTCTGTTCGGTCCGGAGGCCGGAGGAGGAGTGCAGCATCAGAATCGGCGCATGCACATAGGGCTATCCGGCGCCATTTTACTGAAAACACATTTGCAGTGTGTCTTCAGCAAAATGGTGTCGGACAGCGCGGTATGGGCTTGAGCGCACTCCGGCACCGTACTCCGCCTCCGGCAGAACAGAACACAGCTGCGCTGGAGCACAAGAAAGAAAGGTGAGTATAACTGTTTACTTTTTGTGTATGGGATGAGGGATGGGGTACCATGCATACCAGGATAGGGATGAGGGGTACCATGCATACCAGAATTGGGGATGAGGGGTGCCATGCATACCAGGATTGTGGATGAGGGGCCCATGCATACCAGAATTGGGGGATGAGGGGTGCCATGCATACCAGGATTGGGGATGAGGGGTGCCATGCATACTAGGATTGGGGATGAGGGGTGCCATGCATACCAGGATTGGGGATGAGGGGTGCCATGTATACCAGGATTGGGGATGAGGGGTGCCATGCATACCAGAATTGGGGGATGAGGAGGCCATGCATACTAAGATTAGGGGATGAGGGGTGCCATGTATACCAGGATTGGGGATGAGGGGTGCCATGCATATCAGGATTGGGGGATGAGAAAGCCATGCATACCAGGATTGGGGGATGAGGGGTGCCATGCATACCAGGATTGGGGGATGAGGGGTGCCATGCATACCAGGATTGGGGATGAGGGAGCCATGCATACCAGGATTGGGGGATGAGGGAGCCATGAAAACCAGGATTGGGGGTTGAGGGGTGCCATGTGTGACGAAATGGACTCCTTTTATATACAACATAGGATAGATGATTTCTTATTTATCCGGATAATTTTGTATTTTGTGGCGAACTCGTAATATGCCACTCATGGGTTAAGTTCTTACAATCTAGCTGGACACTATTTTGTACACCCATTGTTTCTAGAGTCTTGTTGATGTTGGTGATGTTAACCTAGGTAATGCAATTATCTCTCTTCTGTAAGGTCAGAGGAATTTAATCCTGTTAGAATGCCATTGTATTACCATGTAGATTGTTGACTCTATGTAAATTGCCTCAACCACCATTGTTCTAATGTCATAACTTGCAAACCGAATGTCTCCTACTAGCATTCCATTGTAGGACTATATCAATCAGTATGTAGCTCTCCCTTGCCTGGACTGCAATACGACCAAAATGGTTATATGGGACTTGAGATCCAGCCAATGAAAAGATAGTCTTATTCCACCAATCGTGAAGTCCCCGGTATCCTGCAATGAGGGCTGAGGGTATATCAGGAGAACTGTTCAGTTGACCAGGAGATTTTTGTCTACTGCCCTCTGCCTAGGGATATCGGTCTCGACTGCAGGTGCACTAGCTTGAAGACAGGCAGCTATTTAGGATCTCTGGATTCGAATGGGAGAACAACGACCCTCTAGGACGCAACCCAGGTTGGGACATTTCGGTCACCTGGTTACAGACTTTGCCGTGCTGTCTCAGTTCCAAACTCCGGCATTATTTCTTTCTGGGCAGGTGCCTGCCAAAATAAGGGGACCATTGGTTTGGAGTAAATAGTCCTGGAAGATCTGAGATACGAAGACTCTAAAACCCTGGTGAGCCAGCGGAAGGGTGAGACTCTGTTGCCTGTTACAATTTGTGCTGTGCTGGTTATGTGTTATATGCTGTTAGTTGTTGGGGATCCAATAAAGCCTTAATATTGTGATTCCCTCACCCTGTCTTGTCTGAGTAGTGTTCCGCCCACGGTTGAGGAGTCCGGGCGTTCAGTTGGGGATGAGCCCTGGTCCACGTGGTCTTTCTAAAGGTGGCTGGGCCAGCGGACGAGAGCACCCACTGACCCCGTGTCTTTACAATTGGTGGCAGCGGTGGGACACTACTCAGCCTAGTTTATCCATATCCAGGAGAGCTGCAGGGGACTGGTGTTCGTGGACACGGTCCAGGAGCTCAACAACCAGGGAGGCATATAAGCATACCCAGCAAGCCATAGGTGAGGCATTCAGGTTTCGGACGCTGCCATGTCCAACCCCACCAGCTCAGCCATGGGACAAGGGCCGGAGAGGAGATACGACCGCAGCAGTAAATGGATGCTACAGGATATGTGCCAGAGACGAAATGTTGAATACAGGAGGGCTGACACTCGGGCGGCTTTGATCCAGAAATTGGTCCTTTGGGAGATCCAGAATGAGGTGGAGGACGATGAGGACCCCGTCGACTTTGTACCCGAGGATGTCCACCATGTGTCTCATCCTGAGTACCGTGACAATCTGGAAACCACCCAATCCCCAGCAGAACAAGCCAAGGAATGGTTGGCTGCCTTGGGGCCTGAAGCTTCAAGAGAAGAAAGGGCTGGTGTTTTACAAGCAGTGCTTGGAGCTCCAATTTCCTTACCTCCAGCGACCACCTCCACAATAGACCACCACCAAGGAATTCATCTTCGCTACAGTGACGTACCAGTGATGAATGAATCCAGCACGGAGATTGATGAACACTTGCAAAACTTTGAGGTGATGATGAGTATGCACAGGGTGCCCACAGCTGAGTGGCCCAGATACCTGTGGACAAGTTTGCCTGGTCGGGCCCAGGAGGCTGTCCGATCACTTGGGCCTCAGGATTGCTTGGACTATGGAATTATTAAGGACAATCTGTTGACCATTTTTGCCATAACCCCTGAGAGATATCGCATTAAGTTCTGGACTATGCCTCGCCAGGGTGTCTCCTACGTCGAATTTGGCAGTCAGCTCCGACGACACTGTAACCGCTGGCTCGATGGTCGGGCTACCCATTCTGCTGCTGCCCACCGGGACATGATAGTACTCGAACAGCTTATGGAAAAGATGGACCCGGAAATACGAGAATGGGTGGCGGACCGGAAGCCCAACACCCCCAAGCAAGCAGCCCGATTGGCTGACGAATTTACAGCCAACCGACCCAGCTGGAGACCGTATAGACCGATCCCAGGAGGTTCCTCAACCATGGATCCCAGCGACCTTCAGACTCCCGTGCTGGACTAACTCACTATGCCACAGAAGCCCCAACAGGGCAAAGGCTTACCAACAGGGCCCGTGATTTGCCTAACCCACGACGCTGTTATACGTGTGGGGGCCTTGGACACGTGGCCAAAGAGTGTCTTCAAAACCGGGGCCCCATGCCTGGAGCCCATCTGCCAGCTCAACCAGTCAACATATGCAGAGATGAACCAGCGAGGCCTGGAGGATTCTACCCCCACGAAACACCAGCAGCTGAGGAAGTGATTTACCCGATCCACACCTTGCGGCAGGCCGAACACCGTACACCAGCCAACCTCAATCGCCACATACAGACGGTCAAGGTTGGTGGAATAACGGCTCAGGGACTTGGAGACACTGGATCCTCAATCACCCTGGTTAGCCCAGGGATCAAACATCCCTCTGGCATGAGTGCAGCTGGACTAGGGAACAGACCAGGGAGAGGTTGAAGTGGGGCTCATGGACAGCCTCCCAACCCCTGTCCTTTTGGGAAACGACCTAGGACAAGGATTATCCAGCCAGTTCGTCACCGCCATCACCTGCAGCCAAGCCTAGAATCAACCGTGTGCAGATCTTTCTACCAACCCATCCGAGGATAACCCACCCTCGCCGTCTTCAGCCTCCTCTTCTGAGCCAACAAATGTGAGTACATGAAACCAAACTGTGGCCATTGGCTGGGGGGAGAATAATTGTAAGAAGTTCAGGGAAGCCCAACTGACAGACCACACCCTAGAGAGTATCCGTAGTGCGGCTGCCCAACCTGGGGGAGGAAATCAGGGGGAGGTGTATAGATAGGTAAGAGGCCTTTTATATCGGGAAAAGCCTGCATCCTGCCCAGAAAGACCTTGGACCCGTGTACATCAGCTTGTGGTACCCCAGCAATACCGACCCCAACTACTGCGCTTAGCTCATGATGTTCCCGCAGCTGGGCACATGGGGACCAAAAAGACCAGGGCCCACCTGTTGCGTATTTTTTTTTGGCCAAGGGTCACTCAAGAAGTGAAGAACTACAGAGCTTCTTGTCCAGTGTGTCAACGTATGGGCGGAGCCCCATGTCGGGCCCCACTCCAACCCATGTCTTTGATAGGGGAGCCGTTCCAGAGAGTTGCCATTGATTTAGTAGGCCCCTTAGGCATCCCCAGCTGCATCGGGAAAAGATTCATCCTCACCCTGGTAGACTTTGCCACCCGCTACCCAGAAGCCACTGCCTTGACTTCCATAGATGCAGAACATGTGGTTCAAGCTTTACTGGACATCTTTAGCCGAGTAGGATTTCCACAGGAAGTGTTAACTGACCAGGGGCCACAGTTCCAAAGCGAACTGATTCAGACCCTCTGGGAGAAACATGGAGTCCACCCCATGCGCACAATCCTGTACCATCCTGAAACGAATGGATTGTGTGAGCGCTTCAATGGAACCCTGAAACAGCTCATTAGCTGTTATGTAGAGGCCGAGGGAGGGGACTGGGAGAAAAACCTGCAGCAGCTCCTTTTTGCTTACCGGGAGGTGCCGCAGGACTCCACCGGGTTCTCCCCCTTCGAATTGCTGTACGGCCAAAAAGTACGGGGCCCTTAGAGCTGGTACGAGAAAGTTGGGAGGGCACCGTCCCCACAGAAGAGGTTCCCATCCTAGATTATGTTCAAAAATTTAGGGAAAGGATGAGGCACCTCATGGCATTAGCCCTAGGGGAACTTAGAAGTGGCTCAGGAAAGGCAAAAACGATGTTATGACCGCGCTGCCCAACTCCGAGAATTTGCATGTGGACAGAAGGTCCTAGTACTCGTACCGGTACGAAAAAACAAGCTGCAAGCCATGTGGGCGGGTCCATTTACCATTACCAGGCAATGTGGCAATACTGACTACACCGTGGCCTTGGACCAAGCAGGGGTTCGTGAGTGTACCTACCATGGTAACAGGCTAAAAGCTTATGAGGAAAGAGAGGTCACCAACTTAGCAGTTTGTTGTCCCGATTTAGATGACCCTGATATAGACCAGATCTCAGACCTATTAGTGGACTTCAAAAGGGACATGGGGGTAAAAGATGTATCACTGGGGGAACAGCTGTGTCCATCACAGAAGCAACAGTTATCAGACGTACTCAGCCCATATGAATCCCTGTTCACAAGTTTGCCCGGTCGAACACCTCTGGTCCGGCATCATGTCAACACAGGGGTATCCACTCCACTACGCCATCCCGCCTACCGAGTGACACCACCGGTGTTGGCAATGATGAAGGCCGAGGTGGATGACATGTTAAACATGGGAGTCATAGTCCCCTCCCAAAGCCCATGGGCTGCCAGTGTTGTGCTGGTGCCAAAATAAGGACAAGAGTACTCGTTTCTGTGTGGACTATAGACAGCTCAATGAGATCACAGTTACGGATGCCTACCCTATGCCCCGGATGGATGAACTACTAGATCGGTTGGGGGGATCTCGGTTTATATCCACCCTCGATCTGAGCAATGGATACTGGCAGATCCCACTCACAAGAGAGGCTCAAGAGAAATCAGCTTTCATAACCCCTTTTGGCCTATATGAGTTCACCAGCATGCCTTTTGGGATGAAGAATTCCCCAGCTACCTTCCAAAGGATGGTGGACCATTTACTAGAGGGATGTCAGGGGTATGCCCAGGCCTATTTGGATGACATCGCTATCTTCAGCGACACCTGGGAAGAGCATCTTTAGCACGTGTCCCAGGTGCTGCAAAGGGTAGCCAAAGCCCAGCTCACCATCTGACCTGACAAATGCCAAATGGGGATGGCCGAGGTGTTATACCTGGGACATCGGGTGGGAAGTGGGTGCATTCGTCCAGAACCAGCAAAAGTAGAAGCAATTACCCAGTGGCCGCGCCCAGTCAACCAAAAACAGGTCTGCGCGTTTTTGGGCACCGCAAACTATTATAGAAAATTTATCCCCAATTACAGCACCGTAGCAAAACCGCTCACCGACCTCACAACCAAAAAATATGCCCTCAACCTTATCTGGACCCCAGAATGTGAAGCTGCGTTCCTTCAGTTGAAAGACCGGCTAGCCCAGAGCCCAGTTCTGACTGCGCCTGACTTCCGACGTAGGTTCATTGTCCAAACCGATGCATCAGACACAGGACTAGGAGCGGTACTTAGCCAAGTGGGGGTTGACGGCGAGGAACATCCGATAGCTTATCTCTCCCGGAAACTGTTGGACCGAGAGAGGGCCTACGCCACCATAGAAAAGGAATGCCTGGCCATAGTCTGGGCCCTAAAAAAATTTCAGCCCTACCTCTATGACAATGAATTTACAGTCCTCACTGACCACAATCCATTGAGTTGGCTAAACCGCACTGGTGGGGACAACGGGCGATTGCTTAGGTGGAGTCTGGCGTTACAATCCTACAATTTCTCCATCTCACATAAACAGGGCAAGAACCATGGAAATGCGGATGGACTGTCCCGACAGGTGGAGAAGGATGATCGGAAGCCTATCATGTCTGGCTAAATAAGAAGGGGGAGGAATGTGACGAAATGGACCCCTTTTATATACAACATAGGATGATTTCTTATTTATCCGGACAATTTGGTATTTTGTGGCGAACTCGTAATATGCCACTCATGGGTTAAGTTCTTACAATCTAGCTGGACACTATTTTGTACACCCATTGTTTCTAGAGTCTTGTTGATGTTGGTGATGTTAACCTAGGTAATGCAATTATCTCTCTTCTGTAAGGTCAGAGGAATTTAATCCTGTTAGAATGCCATTGTATTACCATGTAGATTGTTGACTCTATGTAAATTGCCTCAGCCACCATTGTTCTAATGTCATAACTTGCAAACCGAATGTCTCCTACTAGCATTCCATTGTAGGACTATATCAATCAGTATGTAGCTCTCCCTTGCCTTGACTGCAATACGACCAAAATGGTTATATGGGACTTGAGATCCAGCCAATGAAAAGACAGTCTTATTCCACCAATCTTGAAGTCCCCGGTATCCTGCAATGAGGGCTGAGGGTATATCAGGAGAACTGTTCAGTTGACCAGGAGATTTTTGTCTACTGCCCTCTGCCTAGGGATATCGGTCTCGACTGCAGGTGCACTAGCTTGAAGACAGGCAGCTAATTTAGGATCTCTGGATTCGAATGGGAGAACAACGACCGCCTAGGACGCAACCCAGGTTGGGACATTTCGGTCACCTGGTTACAGACTTTGCCGTGCTGTCTCAGTTCCAAACTCCGGCATTATTTCTTTCTGGGCAGGTGCCTGCCAAAATAAGGGGACCACTGGTTTGGAGTAAATAGTCCTGGAAGATCTGAGATACGAAGAATCTAAAACCCTGGTGAGCCAGCGGAAGGGTGAGACTCTGTTGCCTGTTACAATTTGTGCTGTGCTGGTTATGTGTTATATGCTGTTAGTTGTTGGGGATCCAATAAAGCCTTAATATTGTGATTCCCTCACCCTGTCTTGTCTGAGTAGTGTTCCGCCCACAGTTGAGGAGTTCGGGCGTTCAGTTGGGGATGAGCCCGCAGACGAGAGCACCCACTGACCCCATGTCTTTACACCATGCATACCAGGATTGGGGATGAGGGGTACCATGCATACCAGGATAGGGATGAGGGGTGCCATGCATACCAGGATTGGGGATGAGGGGTGCCAGGCATACCAGGATTGGGGATGAGGGGCCCATGCATACCAGAATTGAGGGAATTGAGGGATGAGGGGTGCCATGCATACCAGGATTGGGGATGAGGGGTGCCATGCATACCAGGATTGGGGGATGAGGGGTGCCATGCATACCAGGATTGGGGGATGAGGGGTGCCATGCATACCAGGATTGGGGATGAGAAAGCCTTGCATACCAGGATTGGGGGATGAGGGGTGCCATGAATACCAGGATTGGGGGATGAGGGGTGCCATGCATACCAGGATTGGGGGATGAGGGGTGCCATGCATACCAGGATTGGGGGATGAGGGGTGCCATGCATACCAGGATTGGGGGATGAGGGGTGCCATACATACCAGGATTGGGGATGAGGGATGCCATGCATACCAGGATTGGGGATGAGGGGTGCCATGCATACCAGGATTGGGGGATGAGGGGTGCCATGCATACCAGGATTGGGGATGAGGGGTGCCATGCATACCAGGATTGGGGGATGAGGGGTGCCATGCATACCAGGATTGGGGATGAGGGGTGTCTTGCATACTAGGATTGGGGGATGAGGGGTGCCATGCATACCAGGATTGGGGGATGAGGGGTGCCATGCATACCAGGATTGGGGGATGAGGGGTGCCATGCATACCAGGATTGGGGGATGAGGGGTGCCATGCATACCAGGATTGGGGGATGAGGGGGGTGCCATGCATACCAGGATTGGGGGATGAGGGGGGTGCCATGCATACCAGGATTGGGGGATGAGGGGGGTGCCATGCATACCAGGATTGCGGGATAAGGGGGGTGCCATGCATACCAGTATTGGGGGATGAGGGAGGTGCCATGCATACCAGGATTGGGGGATGAGGGGGGTGCCATGCATACTGGGATTGGGGGATGAGGGGTGCCATGCATACCAGGATTGGGGATGAGGGGTGCCATGCATGCCGGGATTGAGGATGAGGGGTGCCATGCATACCAGGATTGGGGGATGAGGGGTGCCATGCATTACAGGAAAGGGATGAGGGATGCCATGCATTACAGGATTATTATTATTATTTATTATTATAGCGCCATTTATTCCATGACACTTTACATGTGAAAAAGGAGTATACATACAAGAACAATTACAGGATAGGGATGAGGGTTAACATGAATACCAGGATAGGATGGTGGGGACAGGATGGGGGCAGCACAAATACCAGGAGGGGGGCAGCACATACCAGCATGGGAGACCATATACCAATAAAAATGCTCGCAACCCGGGCATAGAACGGGTTCAATAGCTAGTGATAGCATAAGCTTGATGGTGAAAATGTTATTTCTAAATAAATAATTTTGTTTTAATTTGATTTAATGTAACTGATTTACTAATGTAGTTTGCTGCAATTAACTTGTATTTGTGATGGATATTTCACTTGTATATAAAATCCTTGTCCAATATCCTGTCATATGTTATGAGAAGAGCTATTACTACGCATCTGCCACTGATTGTGCAAAATATTCCAAATTACCTTCAGGTGTTTTTAGTAAAAATTAATGTGAGAAACTAAAAGTTATTTAGAAATTTGCCAAAATTATTCGCAAATCTGCCATGTGTCTGTCTATACAGTAATTATGTGCGGCCTGTTCATTGTAACGAAAGCTCTTCCTGACTCCTATCAGCAGTGATGTGAAATTGTAGGATGATGGATACAATATACTGAAAAACATCCAATGCTAACGCCATAATGAGGACAAGAAGGGAACAAAATAATAACAGTCAAGGAGAAATACAATGAATGTATCCAGAATATAACCAGGAATAGACATGATGATAATGTCTGTAAAGCGCTGAAGAAATAATGGCGCTATATAAGTGAGTAAAATAAATAAATAAATATGGTATAGTCTGTTTTATAAAGAACTACACCACAAGGCAAACACATTTTTACTTTTAATATCAAACTATTTATCCAGGACTGATCCTGAGTTACATCCTTTATTATACTCCAGAGCTGCACTCACTATTCTGCTGGTGCAGTCACTGTGTACATACATTACATTACTGATCCTGAGTTACATCCTGTATTATACTCCAGAGCTGCACTCACTATTCTGCTGGTGCAGTCACTGTGTACATACATTACATTACTGATCCTGAGTTACCTCCTGTATTATACCCCAGAGCTGCGCTCACTATTCTGCTGGTGCAGTCACTGTGTACACATATTACATTACTGATCCTGAGTTACCTCCTGTATTATACTCCACAGCTGCACTCACTATTCTGCTGGTGCAGTCACTGTGTACATACATTACATTACTGATCCTGAGTTACATCCTGTATTATACTGCAGAGCTGCAATCACTATTCTGCTGGTGGAGTCACTGTGTACATACATTACATTACTGATCCTGAGTTACATCCTCTATTATACTCCAGAGCTGCACTCACTATTCTGCTGGTGCAGTCACTGTGTACATACATTACATTACTGATCATGAGTTACATCCTGTATTATACTCCAGAGCTAAGCTCACTTTTCTGCTGGTGCAGTCACTGTGTACATACATTACATTACTGATCCTGAGTTACATCCTCTATTATACTCCAGAGCTGCACTCACTATTCTGCTGGTGCAGTCACTGTGTACATACATTACATTACTGATCCTGAGTTACATCCTGTATTATACTCCAGAGCTGCACTCACTATTCTGCTGGTACAGTCACTGTGTAAATACATTACATTACTAATCCTGAGTTACATCCTGTATTATACTCCAGAGCTGCACTCACTAATCTGCTGGTGCAGTCACTGTGTACATACATTACATTACTGATCCTGAGCTACATCCTGTATTATCCTCCAGAGCTGCGCTCACTATTCTGCTGGTGCAGTCACTGTGTACATACATTACATTACTGATCCTGAGTTACATCCTCTATTATACTCCAGAGCTGCACTCACTATTCTGCTGGTGCAGTCACTATGTACATACATTACATTACTGATCCTGAGTTTCCTCCTGTATTATACTCCAGAGCTGCACTCACTATTCTGCTGGTGCAGTCACTGTGTACATGCATTACATTACTGATCCTGAGTTTCCTCCTGTATTATACTCCAGAGCGGCATTTACTATTCTGCAGGTGCAGTCACTGTGTACATACATTACATTACTGATCCTGAGTTACATTCTGTATTATACCACAGAGCTGCACTCACTATTCTGCTGGTGGAGTCACTGTGTACATACATTACATTACTGATCCTGAGTTACATCCTGTATTATACCCCAGAGCTGCACTCACTACTCTACTGGTGGAGTCACTGTGTACATACATTACATTACTGATCCTGAGTTACATCCTGTATTATACTCCAGAGCTGCACTCACTATTCTGCTGGTGCAGTCACTGTGTACATACATTACATTACTGATACTGAGTTACATCCTGTATTATACTCCAGAGCTGCACTCACTATTCTGCTGGTGGAGTCACTATGTGCATACATTACATTACTGATCCTGAGTTACATCCTGTATTATACTCCAGAGCTGCACTCACTATTCTGCTGGTGCAGTCACTGTGTACATACATTACATTACTGATACTGAGTTACATCCTGTATTATACTCCAGAGCTGCACTCACTATTCTGCTGATGGAGTCACTATGTGCATACATTACATTACTGATCCTGAGTAGTGTTGAGCCACCCCCGTAGTGTTCGAGTTCGGTTCGGTTCGTCGAACACCTTCGAACACCGTTAAAACCAATGGCAGGCAAACAAAAACACATAGAAACACATAGAAAACACCTTCAAAGGTGTCCAAAAGCTGACAAACTGCTCAGAAGACACAACTAACACATGGAAAAGTGACAAGTACATATAGTCATGCGAAAAGAAAAGAGGTGGAGGAGTAAAAGGAGGGGGAGACACAGATATAGGCATGTCATGCCCTTCTAAAATCCAAAAAGTGAGAAGCCGACACGTTCAGTCCGCTCCTGCCCGTGCCACCTCCGTGTCGCCGGGTTTGTGCCAGAGCCGCGGTGAACCCTGATGGCCAGCCCCCCTCTCCCAATACTGGTGCCTGTCCGCTGGTGGGTCGAGCGAGCCCCCCTGTGGTGGAGGCAGCTCTAAGCTTTTTAATTTAAATTGTCTCTCTAATTTGAATGAATACACTTTAAATCCATTTACAAGGATCTATTGGAGGGCAAGTCTCATGCCAGCAGCCGCGTAATTCCAGCTCCAGTAGCGTCCACTAAAGCTGCTGCAGTTAAAAAGCTTTTATAAGGTTCGAGCTCGACTGTCCACCGCAAGGCATCCTACTGCCAATCCCAGCCCCTATGCCTTGGGGTGCCTCCTGATGCTCTTCACTAAGTATCCCATGGTCCCGAAGCATTTCCTTTGAAAAAATTAAGTGTCCAAACTACAGGTGGTGTAGCTTGCTTAACAGCCGGGATAATCCGCTGACTAGCAGACACTGCTACTAGGCACAAAGTATTTCCTGGGCTAGATGCAGTTAAAAATTTGTAATTAGATACTCTCGTTGGATGCTGAGAAAGCATTCCATAGAGTCTCCTGGCACGCCATATATGATTCTCTTAAAAAGCTTGGGGTAGGGGTCTAGGGGACCCTTTTATAGCCAAAATCACGGCCCTGTATCACAATACGTCACCTAGGCTGAAGATAAATGGAACTGTAGCACCCTGAGGGCTCGGTTGCTACAGAGGTATTGCACCTCACCCAGAGGTGTGGTATCTCACTCTCAGGTAAGGATGGAGTGTGGATCAGGACCCGACACCTGCATGCATTACACCACATTGCCGTGGGGCAGGGCGACCAATATGCCCCTGAGATGGGCACGACAGTCCCTGTCCCTGGCTGGAGTGGGGGGAGGGAACACTGAGGAAGGGGAACCCTGTAGTGCAGGAGCAGGGAGGAAGCAGTTCCTGGGTGCATTGAGAAGGGAGTATAAAAGGTGGGCACCATCTTAGTTCAGTGCAGAGAAGTCTGAGCAGAAGTGGCAGGGAGCAGGGGCTCTGCATGAGCTCTGCTCCGGAGGCGGGCCTAGTAACAGAGGCCCAGGCCTGGAAGAGGGAGAAGGAAGGAAGAGGAGCGGAGAAGGCTCCAGGAACGAGGAACGAAGGGATCTCAGGGGTGCGGACGGGCGAGTCGCCACCGCACGCCCGAATCCACCTGCGTGGAGGGGTCAGGCCAAAGGGGGAGACCGGTCCCCGAAACTAGTGGAGGCAGGAAACGACCCTCAGCTAGAAACCGGAGGCTGTGACATTTTATGTGGCGCAGCCCCTCGCTACACCCGCTAGGAGGGCAGCACATAGGGTCAGGGAAACTGGCGCCAAGTTTACCAAGAGGAGGCCCGAGGCAGCCGGACAGAAGGGTTGGTAAGAAAGGCCAGACAAAGGACACACAAAGGGGGTCCTGTGAAGCGCTCCAAAGTTATCTGGGAGTTGTCTGAGCCCCTCACCTGGTGAGCACAGTACGACGTGGGCAGCCGTTACCTGCAGACGTGGTCTGGATAATAAGAACTGTGAGTAAAGGCCCTGGACTGCATCACTGACTCCGTGTGCTGCCCTGCACCATCACCCCCATCCTCCGCATACACTGCCCTGAGGCTATACTCCTCCCGTGGGGAGTTATGCTACGCTCTGCTGCACCCACAACACCAGCCTCAGCGGTCTGCCCTGTAGCGGCGGTTCACTCTGACCGCAATCCACGGGTGGCGTAGTCGGACATTTAAACATCAAAACCACATAAATAGTTCCGCCACTGGTTTGACCGCCCTGAGCCACGGAACCGGATCGCCGCCACGAAGACTACAACCACCAGCATCCACCAAAAAGGGTCCAAGGCCCAGGGGGTGCGTCAGAACATTTTCATCACCTTTCACAATCACCAATAGGACAAGGCAGGGATGTCCTCTGTCCCCTCTCTTATACATCCTAGTGACGGAGCACCTGCTCTCATCAATTCGCCATAACCCCAATATTAGGTGGATTGAGGTGGGAGGCACCGAGTACAAGTGCTCTCTATTTGCTGATGATGTCCTAGTATATATCACTCAATCACATATATCCATCCATGCTGTTATGGCTGAAATAGATCACTTTGTTACATGGTCAAATTTTAAAATCAATGCAGCGAAGTCTGAGGCCCTCGATGTCTCCCTCCCCAAATCCATATAGGATTCCATCCAGTCCAACTTTCCCTTTGCCTGGCCCTCACAGGGTATCAAATACTTAGGAATTCCTATTCATAGAGACCTCTCCCATCTATGTTATCTTAATTTTGGGCCCTTTATTGAACAATTCCATACAGACCACGGTTGGCAAGTTAGAACTGTAAGATTCACTACGTGAACCACTGGTGTTTTGTGGAAAAGCACATGTACACTGCGTTCCAAATTATTATGCAAAAAGTGTTTAGGAGTGATAAGGGAAGAATTTGTTTGTTTGTCAGTTAAACTCATTGATGGTGATGTGTGTCAGGGCTCTTTATATCACTGTAAGCAATTGCAGACACCTGTGCTAATTAGTTTGGCAGGTGTGTCCAATGAAAGGCAAGACTACTTAAGAAGGCTCTCTCACATTATTAAGCAGCCTACATTTTCTGCCAAAATGGGAAAGAAAAAGGATGTGTCGGCTGCTGAGAAGCAACAAATTGTGGAGTGTTTAGGTCAAGGCATGACTACAATCAACATTGTGCGATGATCAGGATGAAGTGTCTTGGCAATCAAGAAGTATGTAGCTGATTCACAGTACACACGTGTGCGTGCTGATAAGGGCAAATTGAGGACTCTTTCCTACAGGCAATTACGTCAGGTTAAAAGAGCAGCGGCAAAAAAGCCTTGTCATAGCAGCAGACAAGTTTTTGAAGCTGCTGGTGCCTCCAATGTCCGCCGAACAACAAGATGCAGGGTCCTTCAGAGGTTTGCAGCTGTGCATACGCCATCCTGTCGACCTCCTCTATCCACTTCACACAAGCAGAAACGGCTCCAGTGGGCCAAAGATTACATGAAGACTGATTTCAAAACTGTTTTGTTCACGGATGAGTGCCGTGCAGCGCTCGATGGTCCAGATGGATGGAGTGGAGGATGGCTGGTTGATGGACACCCCACGCAAACACGGCTACAGCGCCAACAAGGAGGAGGTGGAGTAATGTTTTGGGCTGGAATCATGGGGAGAGAGATTGTCGGCCCCTTTAGGATCCCTGAAGGTGCTAAAGATGAACTCCATAATGTATGTGAATTTTCTCAAACAGCACTTCCTGTCATGGTTCAAGAAGAAGCACCGTGTATTCCACAGCAAGATCATTTTTTTGCATGATAATGCACCATCTCATGCTGCACATAAAACATCTGCATCTCTGGCTGATATGGGCATAAAAGGGGACAAACTTATGGTGTGACCCCCATGCTCCCCTGACCTCTACCCCATTCAGAACCTCTGGAGCATCATCAAAAGGAGTGTCTATGATGGCGGGAGGCAGTTCACATCTAAGCAACAGCTCTGGGAGGGTATTCTGTCCTCATGCAAAACAATTGAAGCAGAAACCATCCAAAACCTGACAAATTCAATGGACGAGAGAGTTCAGAAGCTCCTTTCGAACAAGGGGTCCTATGTGAAAATGTAACATCACCTAGAATAAAGTTTTGAGTTGAGAACTGTTTGATTTCAGTTTCTAACAACCTGCTAATGCTTATAATTTCAAAAATGACCATTTTTTTGGTCTTTATTAAAATGAAAAGGTTGATCGAAAAGTTTGGGGGATCTAAGAGTGTGGCAACCCAGTAGTCATGATTACTTCGAATTCTGACAATATGAGGGTCATGCTGCAGGTAGTGCAGCAAGAAGGCACTTATGTGTCTTGCGCATCTCGGAGCCCCAAAATTATTTTCCGGGCTAGATGCAGCTAAAAATTATTATTAATTTTAAATCTGGTGGAGCTTAGTATAGATGGCCTAATAGGATCAGTGCTGCACACTGCTACAAAGCCCAAATTATTTTCCAGCCAAGATACAGATAAACATGATTAGTAATTTGAAAGCTTAAAACGGTTGGTAGGGTGATTTTAACCAATCATCAAGCTTTTACTCTCCCCAGGATGACACAGGGGTAGAAAAGTCATTTCGGATCCATGATTTGTTCATCTTTATGAACGTGAGTCTGTCTACATTATCAGTGGAGAGCCGCGTGCGCTTATCTGTCAGCACACCACCAGCAGCGCTGAACACACGTTCAGACAGAACGCTGGCTGCGGGGCATGACAAGATCTCCAAGGCGTAAGTGGCTAGCTCCGGCCATTTATCCAGATTGGAAGCCCAAAAAGAGCAAGGGTCCAGTGACACAGTCGTGGCTTCAATGTTTACTTGGAGATACTCCTGTACCATCGTCTCTAGGTGTTGACTATGTGTCAGACTTCTTGTCTCCTGTGGCCTTGCAAAGGATGGGCTAAAAAAGTGGTGAAATGATTCCGCAAAATTGATGTTACCACCAGATACTGTGGTTCTGTTACGGTTTGAGTGCTGAACACTTGACGGTCCCACGGTTGGCAAGTTGGAACTGTGAGATTCACTACGTGCACCACTGGTATTTTGTGGAAAAGCACATGTAAGATTCTGCAACAGTCTCTGCTGATACTCCTGCATGCGTGCATCCCTTTCTATGGCAGGAATAATTTTGGCAAATTTACTTTTGTACCGGGGATCTAACAGTGTGGCAACCCAGTAGTCAGGATTATTTCTAATTCTCACAATTCGAGGGTCATGTTGCAGGTAGTGCAGCAAGAAGGCACTCATGTGTGTTGCGCATCCAGGAGCACCAAGTCCCTGTTGTGTTGGTGGCGAGGTAACAATCATGCTTCCTTCCTCTGTCCTCTCCCCCCAACCTCGCACAACAGAAATGTGATCAAGGTCTCCCTCATCTGATGAGTCTTCCATCAGTTCGTCCTCCACTTCTTCCTGGGCTCCTGCACCTTCCTCACTAGTTTGGCTGCTACCATGCGCCCTGGTAAAACCATCTCCCCCACCCTCACATGCCTGCCGCCTTGGTGCTGCCGACCGTTTGGACCTTGCAGATGTTAGCCCTTCCGCATACAACTCCTCCTCCTCTACTTCCTCCACCTCCTCTTGTGCCACCACCTGACTCCGAATTCTGCTTAACATGTGCTCCAGCATGTAAATCACCGGAATAGTCATGCTGATAATGGCATCGTCAGCACTAAACATCTTCGTCGCCATTTCAAATCTGTGCAGAAGGGTGCATAGGTCCCTGATCTGAGACCACTCCTCCAGCGTGATTTGCCCCACCTCTGGGTCTCGTTGGCCCAGGCTATACGTCAGAACGTATTGCACCAGGGCTTGTCGGTGCTGCCACAGTCGCTGCAACATGTGCAGAGTTGAATTCCACCGGGTAGGCACATCGCATTTTAGCCGGTGAAGTGGCAGGCCCAACGACTTCTGTAGAGATGTAAGTCGCTGAGCTGCGGGATGCGAACGGCGGAAGTGAGCACACAGCGACCGTGCCCTCTGCAGAAGGCCATCTAGTCTGGGATAGTGGGCTAAAAATTGCTGGACAACCAGGTTCAACACGTGAGCCATACAAGGCACGTGTGTGACATTGCCCCGGCGAAGGGCCGCACCCAGGTTTGCAGCATTGTCGCACACGGCCTTCCCTGGTTTCAGGTCAAGTGGAGACAACCATTCATGAAATTGGTTCTCCAGAGCTGACCACAACTCCTCAGCTGTGTGACTCACATTTCCCAGACATTTCAAAGTAAAAACTGCCTGATGACGTTGAGCCCTACTGCCAGCATAGTAAGGAGGTGTGCAGGATCCCTTCTGCGCAGTTAGAAAGCTTGTGGCATGACCAGACAGGCTTTGGGCGCAGGTGGAAGACCGAGAGGAGGTTGAGGAGGCAGAAGCAGTGGAGGAACTTTGACATAAAGAGGATTGACGCACAACTCGTGGGGACGGCAAGACTTGGACAGCAGCCCCTTGTCCTGCTGTCACCATAGTTACCCAGTGCCCAGTCAGCGACATGTAACGCCCCTGTCCATGCCTACTCGTCCAAGTGTCTGTGGTGAAATGCACCCTGTCACACACAGAGTTTCTCAAAGAAGCGGTGATGTTGTGTGCGACATGCTGGTGGAGCGCAGGCACACCTTTCTTTGAGAAGTAGTGCCGACTGGGCATCTGGTACTGGGGCACTGCGACGGACATAAGGTCTCGAAAATCCTCTGTGTCCACCAGGCGGAAAGGCAGCATTTCTGTAGCCAAGAGCTTGCAGATGGTGAAATTCAACCTCTTAGCTTTCTCATGGCTAGGAGGAAATGGTCTTTTACTTGTCCACATCTGAGGGACCGAGGGCTGGCTATTGTGCTTAGACGGGGTTGATAAGGGTGTCCCCGGCAAACTGCCGGTCTGTGAGGAAGATGCAGGCGGACATGTTAGGTTGCCTTGATCCAAAGGTGGTGCTATCGATGTCGGACAGCGCTCAACACCAGCTGGTGTTACCACCTCCAAAGAAAATGATGACCTGCCAATCACGCTGGCTGTTGCGGGTAAAGAGGTGGCAGGTCTGCGCCCCAAAACAGGTGTGACTGCTGTCCCCCCAGTCACAGAGGATGAAGAGGCCGCGGATGCACAAGATATGGCAGACGGTGGTTGGCCCGGCCAGCTAGGCCGCATTGTAGCACACTGAGCTTCCCACTGCAACTTATGCTTCATGTCCATGTGCCGGTTCATGCATGAAGTACTCAAACTATGTATTTTTTGGCCTCTACTTAGCTTTTGCTGACAAATGTTACAGATAACACGAGTTGGGTCATCTTTATCGATCTGAAAAAATGCCCAAGCTATGCAAGGCTTAGCACCCATGCGACCTGAAGAGCCACCACGACTTGTGGTGAGAGGCAGAGTTGTGTTTGAGGATGCAGTTGTTGACGTGCTTCCAGTACTACGTCTCTGTCCAGGAAGGCGCAACCTGACCTCGTCGTCACTAGCATTCTCCTCCACCTCCTCTGCTGACCTCATCTCTTGGCTGACTGTGGGTTGACAGTAAGTGGGATCTCCAACCTCATCATCATCACCCTGTGTGTTATCACACCCGTCGTCCTCAGAGCCAACCTGTTCCTGCCCTGACAAAAAACTAAAGTTGTCGCTCCAATCAGGTATTTGAGTCTCATCATCGTCTTCCTCATTGTCTCCACCAACAGGAGTTACAGTTTGGGAATGAGGGTCTACATTATGGTCAGAACCTTCTGCGTCTGGTCCTGGATCCGACTCATAAAGATTCTGGGCATCAGTGCAGATCATTTCCTCGTCTGGATTCACAGAAGCGCTGGAGTCGACCTCTGATTCCCAGGCTATAGTATGAGTAAACAGCTCTGCAGACTCAACCATCTGTTCTACCTCATACTCAGACGGGCAGCTGGAGATTTGGGAGCTGTGAGGAAGCAAGTGCGATTGGGGTGACACCTTTGAGGACTGGAGTATTTGTGATGTTGAAGTTGATGTGGAGGAGAGCCCACTTAAAGGAGCACTTGATATCCGTTGAAGCACCTGCTGTTTTTGTGCCTCATCTGGAATTTGTAGCGATTGGCGTGGCCGTAAGAAAGGGATCTTATCACATTGTCCGCTAAAAGAAGTAGACATTTTAGTTTGGCTGGAAGATGGTCTTTCTTCTGCAGATGTTACTGTTGCTTTAACACCTACCCCACGGACACAACCTTTTTTCCCCTTCCCAACACGCCTATTCCCCTTTCCACCAGCAGCAGGCCTTTTTCCACTCATTTTGGTGGTTAACTAATTCACAACTCTGGAGTTGTTTGCACAAAAAAACAATGGATGGGAACCGAGCAGAGCTGAGTGGCCAAACTGTGGTATTAGGCCAAAACTATTGGCTGGGTTAGATGCAGAAAAAAATTGTATTCAGTTTGTAACCTGATGGAGGTCAGTATAGATGGACTAATAGAGAAAGTCCCACACACCGCTAGAAGGCCAAATATTTTTTCAGAGCTAGATGCAGAAAAAAATTATATTCAATTTGCAACCTGATGGAGGTCAGTATAGATGGACTAATAGAATGATGCTATGCCCAAAAGATTTTACTTCACTAGGTGCAGTAAAAAAATTGGTATTCTATACACAGGTGGTATATCTTGCAACACAGATAGGCTACTCCACTGACTAACACACTCTGCAATAGGCCAAAAAGGATTAGCTTTGCTAGATTCAGCCAAATGCTGTGAAAAAAACTTGCACAGCACTGGCACAGACCTGCCTGGCAAAAACTGATAGGAACTGATGTAACCTAGTCCTGAAAAGGACTCCAATTACAATTAGTCTTTACTCCCACAATCTATCTATTTAAGAGCACAGACCTGCCTGATAAAAGTCGTAGGAAATGCTGTAACCTAGTCCTTAAAAGGACTGCAATCACAACTATTCCCTACTCCCAAGCTATCTGTAGATTTGTGCGAAAATTGGCTTGAAATTAACAAGGTATAGCGCACACAGCAACAGCGGTGCCGTCTAACACGCAGCTGCAGCAGTGAGAAAATGGTGGCGACGGGGAAAATGGCTTGGTCTTATAGGGCAAGGACATGTGACATACACTGCCAATCACACATGCCCTTGCTTGTGTGAAAAAAAGCACTTCGCTCCGTGTGTGCGCTGCTGATAGGCTGACAGACTGCACCTCCCCACTGTAAATGCGGGAAAGAGAAAAAAAAATGGAGATCTTCATTATTCCTGCAGAGATCCATCCCCTGCCCCTCCCCCCACCCCGCTGTACACTCAAACTGCGTATTAACATTAATTTTCATCATTACTGAGAAAAAATCCAGTTATGATTTTGGTGCACGAACAGTTATCGAACATAACCTCGAACAGCCGAATTTTTCTCAAATTGTTCGTGTTCGCCGAACGGCTCGAACACCGCCCAAAACAGCTCGAATTTGAGATTGGCGAACAGTTCGAGTAGAACAACGCTCATCTCTAATCCTGAGTTACATCCTGTATTATACTCCAGAGCTGCACTCACTATTCTGCTGGTGTAGTCACTGTGTACATACATTACATTACTGATCCTAAGTTACATCCTGTATTATACTCCAGAGCTGCACTCACTATTCTGCTGGTGCAGTCACTGTGTTCATACATCACATTACTGATCCAGAGTTACATCCTGTATTATTCTCCAGAGCTGCACTCACTATTCTGCTGGTGGAGTCACTGTGTACATACATTACATTACTGATCCTGAGTTACATCCTGTATTATACTCCAGAGCTGCACTCACTATTCTGCTGGTGCAGTCACTGTGTACATACATTACATTACTGATCCTGAGTTACATCCTGTATTATACTCCAGAGCTGCACTCACTATTCTGCTGGTGCAGTCACTGTGTACATACATTACATTACTGATCCTGAATTACATCCTGTATTATACTCCAGAGCTGCACTCACTATTCTGCTGGTGGAGTCACTGTGTACATACATTACATTACTGATCCTGAGTTACATCCTGTATTATACTCCAGAGCTGCACTCACTATTCTGCTGGTCCAGCCGCTCCCTCTCTCTCCTCACACACATATTATACATATATACACAATTATAACTACCTACACCATGACATCTGGTCCGGTTACCAAACAAATAATAACAATATAATAAACAATAACCGACAAATTATATACAAACTAATATATACATTCTTTTTTTTTTTTTTTTTTAAATAAAATAAATACTAACTATACAAATATATACAAGACAAAACAAAACCCCCCACACTGGAGCCCACCAGTCCCTCCCCGGCACTGACCTGAGAGCTGGTCCTGCGCCTCATGCCTCAGTCCATCGTCCATAGGACAGATCAGGCAGTGCCAGTTTTTCACCCAAATAACCAGTGTCCCACAAGATGAACCCACCTCCCCCCTTTTCCCACCACCCAACCTAACACCTCCACCCAAACCCATATATACAATATATACAGAAACAAACAATACAATAACCACAACTGACAAAGCCCAAGTTCGGCGCCTGCAGCCCTACATCACTGTCTACTGATCAATAAAACAAAAATCTATGGTGTCAGCAGCAGCCCCCCACCAGGAGAGGAGACGACCAGACTAGGGCACACTAAAAGAAAAGCCCCTCCAGACGAGAGCGGCCCTCCGTGTACCCAGTCTCTCATACCCCAGAGAACGCACCTCCACCAGGTCACCGAGTATGGTCCTAAACACATCGTCCACTGGGAGGATTTTCCGCTGCGTCGATATTAAGCACCGTGCGTTCCACGTGTGATACCTAACCACTGTACTAACTAGAAATAAGGTGCAGTGGTCCCGACCACCCAGGTCCCCGAATGCTCCATAGGCCCATTCCGCATAAGAGAGACCGGCCAGCCGGGGCCAGCCAATGGAGGCGCCCACCCTGTTGTACATCTCTGTGTTAAAGGGACAACGAAGCAGGAAGTGGTCCATGCTTTCAAGCATGGTACCACAAAGCTCCCGAAGACAGTTCCTGTCCTCAGAGCTCCTACACTTCAGATTGTCACTCACACACAGTTTCCCATGGAAGCAGCGCCAAGCCAAGTCCCAAAACTTCGAGGGGATCCTGATAGAATTCAAAAGATGCAGACCCACCCCAAGATCCCGACTTGGGCAATCCCTGAGCGCCAGAGGCCTCTGAAAATGGGTCAACAGAACCCTTTTGTCAAGGAGCTTCCTTTGCAGAGTCCTGACCTCCCACATTCCCAGACCCCACCGGTGAATTACCTTCAGAACCACGGTAGCGTAAGCCGGGAGATGTCCATGCGGTGTGCGGAGATCCTTCACTTGCCCTCCTTTCTCCCATTCCTGGAAGAAAGGCTGAAACCATCCCTTACAGGAGAATACCCACGGAGGAGCCCTCTCTTTCCAGAGGTCTGCAATATTGATCTTAATGAAGGTATTCACAAGGAATACCACAGGGTTGACCATACCCAACCCTCCTAGTCTCCTCGTACGATAAGTAACCTCCCTCTTGACCAGGTTCAGTCTATTCCCCCATAACAGTTGGAAGAACAAACTGTAGACCCGAGTCCAGAGAGGCTCCGGCAAGATGCACACACTGCCCAGATAGATCAGCAAAGGGAGCAGGTAAGTTTCGATCAGGTTTACCCTTTCCCTTAGGGTCAAAGACCAACCCTTCCATTGGTTCACCTTCTGAGTGGCGATCTCTAGCCTGCTGTCCCAATTTTGTTTGGGGTAATCCCCCTGGCCAAATTCGATGCCAAGAACTTTTGCAGAGACTTTCGGTCCTGGAAGGGTGTCCGGGAGATCAAAACCAAGATCTCCTCCTCCCAGCCAGAGACTCTCACACTTATCCCGGTTGATCTTAGACCCGGATGCCTCCGAGTAGCGATTTACCTCTGACATCAGCCATTCTGCCTCCCCATCAGAGGAAACAAAAACGGTGACGTCATCGGCATACGCCACCACTCTCAGAGTGGCTTCCGGTGCTGTCCGGTCCATCCCGATCCCAGCCAACGGTCCACGCTCCACCCTCCTAAGAAGTGGGTCAATCGCAAACACGTACAGTAGCGGGCTCAAGGGACAACCCTGGCGAACACCACACCCAACCTCAAAAGAGCTGCCAATCCAACCGTTCACAAGCGGGAAACTCTCTGCCCCAGCGTACAAGGTCTTAAGCCAATCAACGAACCCCCCCGGCAGGCCATACCTCAGAAGGACAGACCAGAGGTGCTCATGATTAACCCGATCAAACACTTTTGCCTGGTCCAATGACAGCATGTACCCCTTCCAGTGGACAGCCCTACCCTGCTCCACCGCCTCTCGGACACAGAGTACAGCACTAATTGTACTGCGGCCCGGAACAGAGCAATGCTGGGCTCTCGAAAGGAGCTGGGGTGCAATTTTCACCAGCCGATTAAACAGCACCTTTGCCAAAACCTTCCTGTCTGCATTGAGAAGCGCTATGGGACGCCAATTCTCAATGCAAGATGGGTCCTTACCCTTTGACAAGATGATCAGGGCAGACCTCCTCATTGACTTTGGCAGAGTGCCCGAGGAAAGACACTCATTGAATACCTCAGTCAAGAGGGGAACCAAGGTGTCCTTAAAGGTCTTATAGAATTCAGATGTTAAGCCATCTGGACCGGGAGATTTCTTTAGGTCAAGCCCTTCAATCGCCAACTTAACTTCCTCTTCCCTGATCATCTCTGTCAAAACACCAAGAGAGGGGTCTACCCCTGGTTCGGGGACGGCTTCAGCCAGAAAAGCCGACATCTCATCCCAATCCAGATCCCTCTTCCCCAAGAGGTGCGAGTAGAAGGATCTGACAACCTCCAGGATCCCTGATCTGGATCTTTTCAGGGCCCCCTCAGTGTCAACCAGTCCTGTAACAACTTTACTATTCACTGACATCTTGCAGTTTCTGTAAGGGTCGTGCGAGCGGTACTTCCCGTAATCCCTCTCAAAAACCAAAGATGCGTGTCTATCATACTGACACCTCATTAGCAAAGATTTCACTCTGGAGATCTCCTCGCGGCTACCTCCAGTTGAGACAAGATGCTCGAGTTTCCTCCTCAGGCCCTGATACAGGCGATACCTGTCCAGGCTCCTGAGGCTCGAGAGCTGGCGGAAAAATCTCGCCACCCTTTTCTTAAACATCTCCCACCACTCTGACTTACTACTACAAAGATCCAGTAAGGGTACCTGGCTCTGAAGAAAATCCTCAAAGGACTGTCTTATCTCCGCTTCTTCCAAGAGAGACGAATTGAGCCTCCAAAAGCCTCTTCCCATCCGGGGGGTCTCTGTAACATTCAGGGAAAACAAATTCAAACAGTGACCGGGGAACTCCACCTCAACAACAGATACTGCTGAAGAGACGGCTTCCTCCTTTAAATAAAACCTGTCTATCCTGGACCTACAGTTACCTCTATTATAGGTGAACCCCTCGTGGCCTGGGGTGTGCCGGATGTGGACATCCACCAGGTGAGCCTCACTAGCTATACTATTAAGGGCGACGCTATCATAAGTCAGTTTGTCTCTGTAACCTCCTCTATCCCGGGGCCTTGTGACAGTGTTAAAGTCCCCTCCAAAGATGACCTGCCGACTCGTAAAAAGGTAGGGCTTGATCCTCGTAAAGAGACACTTCCGGTCCCACTTAGATTGGGGACCATAGATGTTAATGAGCCGGAGCTCTTGTCCCTTCATGAGGATATCTAATATCAGGCACCTCCCCATTTCTAACTCAATAACCCGTCGGCATTCTACCGGTGCGGTAAAAAGGACCGCCACTCCGCTTTACGGCTCGGCCGCAAGAGACCAATAGGAGGGCCCGAGTCTCCACTCCCTTTTAGCTATAAACACCTCTGCCATATTTGGCAGCCTGGTCTCTTGCAAAAAGAAAATGTTAGCTTCAACCCGGCTGAGAAAATCAAAGGCCGCAAATCTAGCCATGTTTGACTTAATGCTGGCGACATTAATGGACGCCAGCGTCAACGGAGTGGGTACCGCCATCATTGGTGATTGAGTTAGATGGCTTTCCTCTTCCCACTCCCCTTATCCTCTGCCTCAGAGGAGGAATCCTTCCCCCTCTTTAACAACACAGAGGTGTCCATTCCAGCATTTTTCCTTCTTTTCTCGTCCTCGTCTCCGGACTCTGGGCCAGTCCCTCCCCCCAAGGACCTTGCATCCCCAGGAGAAGGAGACTCAGCGCCCCCTGTAAGCTCCGCCGAAGCCAGAACCTCACCCTCGGCCTCCTCCTCAGAGGAAGAGATGTTATCAAGGGCTTGGAACCGGTTAGAAAGACCAACCAGAGGGGAGTCGGTTTTACCTTCCTTGGTCAGAGCGGGAGAAGATGTTTTATCTCCCTTCTTTTTGGTGCCGAGCTTACGCTTGTTCTCTAGCCACCGCTTATTATCCTCATCCATACTTTCATAATGGGAGGATTCTGAGGCAGAGGCAGTTTCCTCCCTGTGGATCCTCCTGACCTCCTAATCCAACTCATCATGACTCGGGGCCTCAGCAGCAAGACTGGCATCCAGGACAGGGGCTGCCCCAGTAGCCCGGGGCTTGCCAAGCTCCCTCTCCTGTCTGCGCTTGTCTAGACGCCTCAGCTGGGCAGGCATCTTTTTATTGCTTTTCTTCCCTGGCCCCTCAGCTCCCCCACCCCTGCTAATCCCCTCCCCAGCAGAATCGGCCTCACGGCTTTCTCCCACCGGGGTCTCGACTGCATTAGCAAAGGAGCGAGGACAACGGCTGAATGGGTGACCTAACTCACCACACAGTTGGCACCTAATCTCCACACAAGAGGCAGCAAGATGGCCTACACCCCCACACAACGCGCATTTCTGCACGGTGCAGTTTGCACTGAAGTGTGTGGGGTCACCGCACCTGTGACAGAGCTTCGGTTGCCCCTGGTAGAAGACCAGGATACGATCCCTACCCAGGAAGGCAGATGATGGAATGTGGGCAACCGTACCACCTGAACGCTTACGTTTTACCATAAACGTCCAGGCCCCTGACCAGATACCAAACTCGTCGCGGTTTTTCTTTGGCATCTCCACCACTTCTCCATACCGACCAAGCCACGTCATGATGTCATAGCAAGAAAGCGACTCATTACGAGTCATCACGGTCACTTTCTTGATCTGGTTTTGGCGAGACACTGCCTGAACGGCAAAGTCTCGCAAGCCAGGCTCATTTTTTGCCAACTCATAATTCGCCCAGAAGAGCTCAAGCCCCTCCGGCCGAACAAAGCTGACATCAAACTCAGGCGTGGAATAGGGATGTATCAAGGCGTAGATGTCAATCGCCTTGAAGCCCATCCTCAGCAGGAGCTCCACAACTTTTGACCTTGGAGGACATGCATCACTGCCCCTCCACCGAAGACGGACCAGATTCCTACGCACACTGCCTGGCCCGGCTGTTGGGAGGGACCACACTGTATCCCCCTCTTTTTGCTCTCGGAAGGCCCCGAGGCCATGCCACTCTATCCAGAAGGATAGATCAACCTCTCGACCCTCTACCATTAGTGATCGCTCCCCCTTCTTTAGAGCCTCCAGAAGGCGCCGTTGCAACATGCTGTCCCCAAAGCCCGGAGACGAGGAGGATGCCCTATTTGCCCCGGAGGTGACACTGGCATAACTCTGGACAGGTGATGCCACCCCCGGGAGGGCAACCGGACCAGTGACCACATCAGCCCCAACAGCATCACCATTACCCACCTCCATCTCACCCTCCACCAAACCAGCAACCACACCACTAGACAATGAATTAGCCTCATTCACCCCCACCACCACATTCATTCCTACTTGACTTGTAACAATGGCGGATGACATTTTGACCTCCGCATCAGGCACAAGGGGCTCAGTCACCTCCATGGAACTGGAGACGACCTCACCCCCGGTCTTATGTGTGCCCTCCACATCATCGGTCGATAATTTCCGCTGTTTGGCATTCGGTATAATGTGCCACTGATCTTTAGCTGCTGTTAGGCGCCGCTGATCTTTAGCATCAGGATCTTCCGGACCAGCGATGCCAACACAAAATAGCACTTTCGCGGGAGGACCGGAACGCTCAGCCCCGACAGCCCCCTCACACTGCCGCCGCTTCTCAACTAAGTGATCAGCGGCAACAGCATTCAGAGGTGCCGAGGCTACTGGAGCTGCCCCCGACACCGTGCTGCTCCCCTCTCCCACTGAGGAGCACATCACAGCATCGTGGCCTGACGGAACGCCTGCCGCCGGGGCGCCCTCACTGTCCAGCCTCTCGGCTGATGCACCTCCTGCTGCGTCCCCGCTACTACAAGCAGAGACGGAGCTCTGCGCCTCACTACCACGCTCTGTAATCTCCACGCGCCTTTGCACCGGATCCACAGCAGAACCCGGGCTGGGCTGGGCAACGGGGCTTATACAGCGAGCTGAGCCTGCCGCCGACTCAGGGGGTACAGGGAGGGGGGCATAGACATAGCTTACCGCTTCCTGCAGCTTTGGCTTGGTCTTCTTTGCCTTTTTGTGGCCCCCAGGTGTCTTTTCTGGTAGATCGTCACCAAGATGGAAGTTTTGGAGGCACACTGGGGACTCCAGGAGCTTTTTTTCGGCCATTAGCGCCCCTCCCTGGCCGCTGCTGTCACTGTCCTCCCCAGAGCCGGCAGAACTGCGACCGGATGTCACTGTCGCCTGTACTGCAGGGAGCTTGCTGCACGTGGCCTGCGGGCAGGGCCGGCTCCAGGTTTTTCTGGGCCCCGGGCGAAAGAGTCTCAGTGGGCCCCTTTAACACATACCACGATTCATGATGCAGAGATACGGCGGAGAAATATATATATATATATATGTATATATATATATATATATATATATATATATATATATATATAGTACAATGCAAAGATTTCACTTCTTACATTACATGAGTGATATATATTGTAAATTCCACAATAGCTCAGAAACCGGTGAATCGCTCCACACAGAATACTGGCCCCCATATAAGTCTCCATATGGAATACTGCCCCCCATATAACGCTTCATACGGAATACTGGCCCCCATATAAGGCCCCATAAGGAATACTGGCCCCCATATAAGGGCCCATATGGAATACTGGCCCCCATATAAGGCTCCATACGGAATACTGGCCCCCATATAAGGCTCCATACGGAATACTGACCCCCATATAAGGCTCCATACGGAATACTGACCCCCATATAAGGCTCCATACGGAATACTGGCCCCCATATAAGGCTCCATACGGAATACTGGTCCCCATATAAGGCTCCATACGGAATACTGGCCCCCATATAAGGCTCCATACGGAATACTGGCCCCCATATAAGGCCCCATACGGAATACTGGCCCCCATATAATGCCCCATACGGAATACTGGCCCCCATATAAGGCTCCATACGGAATACTGGTCCCCATATAAGGCTGCATACAGAATACTGGCCCCCATATAAGGCTCCATACGGAATACTGGCCTCCATATAAGGCTCCATAAGGAATACTGGCCTCCATATAAGGCTCCATACGGAATACTGGCCCCCATATAAGGCTCCATACAGAATACTGGCCCCCATATAATGCTCCATACAGGATACTGGTCCCCTTATAAAGCTCCATACAGGATACTGGCCCCCATATAACGCTCCATACAGGATACTGGTCCCCTTATAAAACTCCATACAGGATACTGGCCCCCATATAACGCTCCATACAGGATACTGGCCCCCATATAATGCTGCATGCAGGCTGTTACCCCCCACATAATGCCCCATACAGGCTGTCCCCCCCTTATAATGCTCCATGCAGGCTGTTACCCCCCACATAATGCCCCATACAGGCTGTCCCCCCCTTTTAATGCTCCATGCAGGCTGTTACCCCCCACATAATGCCCCATACAGGCTGCCCCCCTTATAATGCTCCATGCAGGCTGTTCTCCCCACATAATGCACTATGCAGGCTGTCTCCCCCCCCCTTATAATGCCCCATGCAGGCTGTCACCCCCTCTCTCTATAATGCCCCATGAAGGATGTCACCCCCTCTCTTTATACTGCCCCATGCAGGATGCCACCCCCCCTCTTTATAATGCCCAATGCAGGATGCCACCCCCCCCTTTATAATGCCCCATGCAGGATGCCACCCCCCCTCTTTATAATGCCCCATGCAGGATGTCACACACCCCCCCTCTTTATAATGCCCCATGCAGGATGCCACCCCCCCTCTTTATAATGCCCCATGCCTCCATACATTAAAAAAAAAAAATCAAATACTCACCTCCCTCCTCCTCACCTGCTACCTGCTGCCCGCTGCTCGGGTCCGGACTCCAGCGTTGTCGGCGTTTTCCCGCTCAGCGCTCCCTGTGACGGCTCAGGGGAGGGCGCGGTGTAAAGACGTCACCGTGCCCTCTGACCTGAGACATCACAGGGAGCGCGCACCAGGAAGACAGCGGATCTGCGGAGGCACGGGGAGAGGTAAGTATCCGGCTGCCGGGGCCCTGAGCAAGCGGCGGAGAAGGGCGGGCGCTGAAACCGCTCTCCTCCGCCAATAGCCCAGCGGGGTGCGTGACCGCCAGTGGGCCCCTCTGCCTGCTCAGGGCCCCGGCACGTGCCCGGGTGTGCCGGGTGCTGAAGCCGGCCCTGTCTGCGGGTAACTTTGCAGGCTGCCAGGTGGGGCTTCCTGCTGGTCATCATCACTCTCATCATCCACCTGGCTCTCAGGCTGCAGCCCCATCTGCCTTTGCTCTCTGGAATCATCCATTTCTCTGTAGCGGTCTTCATTTATTAGCTTTTCTTTGAATGGACCACTCTGCTCCCTGATGGTGGCTTTCCTAAGTTCCAGAAGATTAATTTCACTGGTCAGTCTTTTTATCTCCGCTTGGAGCTTGGCCTTCCTTGTTTTGGAGGCCCCTGCAGCTTTCGCGCTTGTGCAGCGCAGCTCCTCCCGAAGTCTCCTGACCAGCTTATTTGCATCTTCATACTCACGGAGGTGGATCATGACCCGGGAGGCATAGGTGGACACACCTCCGTGAGCACTCAGCTTTCATCCGGAAGGAGCGCCATCATGCACGCCGCTGTCAGACTTTTCCTCCATGCTGGAAGCCTTGCGGCTTCTAGGGGTCTCCACAATCCCGGGGGGAGTAGGAGCCACATTGCTGCGACTCCTGGTGGAGCGTCTCACCCCCGAGTCCTCTGATGTGCAGGGCGGTTGCTGGTTTCTTCTGCCCCCCCGCCGGCCTGGTTCGGGAAGGAGAAGCCTGGGGCTTGGCTCCTTCACTCATCCCAGAAACCCGCTCCCTCCCTGGGTAGGAGAGATAGCAGATCCCCAGGTGGAGAGGTGTTGGTTTCTCAGAGATCAGGAGCTCACAGCAGGATCTGCAGCCACCACACCCGCAATCACCACACTGACTAGCAGCTGATCAGAGCTGCACCCAGTATGCTGCTGGTGCAGTCACTGTGTACATACATTACATTACTGATCCTGAGTTACCTCCTGTATTATACTCCAGAGCTGCACTCACTATTCTGCTGGTGCAGTCACTGTGTACATACCATTACATTACTGATCCTGAGTTACCTCCTGTATTATACTCCAGAGCTGTACTCACTATTCTGCTTGTGCAGTCACTGTGTACATACATTACATTACTGATCCTGAGTTACATCTTGTATTATACTCCAGAGCTGCGCTCACTATTCTGCTGGTGCAGTCACTGTGTACATACATTACATTACTGATCCCGAGTTACATCCTGTATTATACTCCAGAGCTGCACTCACTATTCTGCTGGTGCAGTCACTGTGTACATACATTACATTACTGATCCTGTACTGATCCTGAGTTACATCCTGTATTATACTCCAGAGCTGCACTTGACGCGCCCCCTGGGCCTGTGCTGTGCAGGGGGATACCCGGAGCCGGATCGCTGGGGGTTGTAGTCCTCCGTGGCGGTGACCCGGTCCGTGCCCAGGGCGGTCAAACCGGTGGCAGTCTATTGATATTGTAGTTGTCTGACTACGCCACCCGTGGATTGCGGTCAGTGGGGACCGCCGCTGCGCTGCAGACCGCTGAGGCTGATGTTGTTTGCACAGCCGAGTATGGGATAACTCCCCACGGGAGAAGTATTGCCTCAGGGCAGCTAATGTGGATGATGGGAGTGATGGTGTGAGCGTCCCAGTAGTAATGGTGCTGGTGCGGCAAGGAATCACAGAGACGTGTGGTGCAGTTCAGGGTCTTTACTGATGGTATAAAGCAGACCCTCCCGAGAGTACTGGTTAGCAGTAGGGGCCTGGTCAGTCTGTGAGCAAGCAGGATCTCCCCTGGCCAGGTGGAGTTGTAGGCCTCCCCGACTATCTGCACTCTTTCCTGGCTACCTTGCTCTATGCGGGTAGAAGTAGCCCACGTCCCTGAGTATACCGTGTGGTGCTCACCCGTATGGCCGGTGACTTGGGGCCTTCCGTTAGCCTCCGCTTCACGATGGCGGTGCTGGTCCCTTGCTTGTGACCGTGCCTTCGGGTTTCTAAGGCCAGAGGACATGGAATCCCCTGCCGGTTGGATTCTGCTGCTGGACCTGGATGTCCCCACAGCCTCGGACTCCGTGTCCGGGTTAGTGTCTTCAACCAGGGCGAACTCTGCTCAGCTCCAGCCCCTGGTATTCAGCTACTGTTCCTACAGAGCTCCTGGTTCTTACTTTCCCTCTCCAGGCTCTGACTGCTCTGCTTGTTCTGCAGGCTCTGTCTAACCTAATCCCGCCCCAGACCCAGTTTATAAGGGCAGATTCCTCCCCTCCCAGGTCTGGGTGGGCCGTGTTGCATGCTTAGGGCTCCTGACCAGAGAAACCTCCCACTTGCTCTCAGACATAATATCTCTATTACTGTGGTAACCAGACCCCTGGGGTGCCACACACTCACTATTCTGCTGGTGCAGTCACTGTGTACATACATTACATTACTGATCCCGAGTTACATCCTGTATTATACTCCAGAGCTGCACTCACTATTCTGCTGGTGCAGTCACTGTGTACATACATTACATTACTGATGCTGAGTTACATCCTGTATTATACTCCAGAGCTGCACTCACTATTCTGCTTGTGCAGTCACTGTGTACATACATTACATTACTGATCCTGAGTTACAGCCTGTATTATACTCCAGAGCGGCACTCACTATTCTGCTGGTGCAGTCACTGTGTACATACATTACATTACTGATCCTGAGTTACATCCTGTATTATACTCCAGAGCTGCACTCACTATTCTGCTGGTGCAGTCACTGTGTACATACATTACATTACTGATGCTGAGTTACATCCTGTATTATACTCCAGAGCTGCACTCACTATTCTGCTGGTGCAGTCACTGTGTACATACATTACATTACTGATCCTGAGTTACATCCTGTATTATACTCCAGAGCTGCACTCACTATTCTGCTGGTGCAGTCACTGTGTACATACATTACATTACTGATCCTGAGTTACATCCTGTATTATACTCCAGAGCTGCACTCACTATTCTGCTGGTGCAGTCACTGTGTACATACATTACATTACTGATCCTGAGTTACATCCTGTATTATCCTCCAGAGCTGCACTCACTATTCTGCTGGTGCAGTCACTGTGTACATACATTACATTACTGATCCGGAGTTACATCCTGTATTATACTCCAGAGCTGCGCTCACTATTCTGCTGGTGCAGGCACTGTGTACATACATTACATTACTGATCCTGAGTTACATCCTGTATTATACTCCGGAGCTGCACTCACTATTCTGCTGGTGCAGTCACTGTGTACATACATTACATTACTGATCCTGAGTTACATCCTGTATTATACTCCAGAGCTGCACTCACTATTCTGCTGGTGCAGTCACTGTGTACATACATTACATTACTGATCCTGAGTTACATCCTGTATTATACTCCAGAGCTGCACTCACTATTCTGCTGGTGCAGTCGCTGTGTACATACATTACATTACTGATCCTGAGTTACCTCCTGTATTATACTCCAGAGCTGCACTCACTATTCTGCTGGTGCAGTCACTGTGTACATACATTACATTACTGATCCTGAGTTACATCCTGTATTATACTCCAGAGCTGCACTCACTATTCTGCTGGTGCAGTCACTGTGTACATACATTACATTACTGATCCTGAGTTACATCCTGTATTATACCCCAGAGCTGCACTCACTATTCTGCTGGTGCAGTCACTATGTGCATACATTACATTACTGATCCTGAGTTACATCCTGTATTATACCCCAGAGCTGCACTCACTATTCTGCTGGTGCAGTCACTGTGTACATACATTACATTACTGATCCTGAGTTACCTCCTGTATTATACTCCAGAGCTGCACGCACTATTCTGCTGGTGCAGTCACTGTTTACATACATTACTGATCCTGAGTTACCTCCTGTATTATACTCCAGAGCTGCACTCACTATTCTGCTGGTGTAGTCACTGTGTACATACATTACATTACTGATCCTGAGTTACCTCCTGTATTATACTCCAGAGCTGCACTCACTATTCTGCTGGTGCAGTCACTGTGTACATACATTACATTACTGATCCTGAGTTACATCCTGTATTATACTCCAGAGCTGCACTCACTATTCTGCTGGTGCAGTCACTGTGTACATACATTACATTACTGATCCTGAGTTACATCCTGTATTATACTCCAGAGCTGCACTCACTATTCTGCTGGTGCAGTCACTGTGTACATACATTACATTACTGATCCTGAGTTACATCCTGTATTATCCTCCAGAGCTGCACTCACTATTCTGCTGGTGCAGTCACTGAGTACATACATTACATTACTGATCCTGAGTAACATCCTGTATTATACTCCAGAGCTGCACTCACTATTCTGCTGGTGCAGTCACTGAGTACATACATTACATTACTGATCCTGAGTAACATCCTGTATTATACTCCAGAGCTGCACTCACTATTCTGCTGGTGCAGTCACTGTGTACATACATTACATTACTGATCCTGAGTTACATCCTGTATTATACTCCAGAGCTGCACTCACTATTCTGCTGGTGCAGTCACTGTGTGCATACATTACATTACTGATCCTGAGTTACATCCTGTATTATACTCCAGAGCTGCACTCACTATTTTGCTGGTGGAGTCACTGTGTACATACATTACATTACTGATCCTGAGTTACATCCTGTATTATACTCCAGAGCTGCACTCACTATTCTGCTGGTGCAGTCACTGTGTATACATTACATTACTGATCCTGAGTTACATGTTGTATTATACAGACATAATTCTTCTCTCAGTAACCTCAGACTTTTTCTATGGGTCCAGGCTCTTCATACTCACAGATGGTAAAATCATAGAAATTCTTTATCCTGGACCTCAGAGACTCAGGAAACGTAGAATCCAAACTTAGAACCTGTTTCCTTTCTTTGTCATAATGATGTCACGAAGAACAAATGAAACTGGAAAACATATAGACAAAACTTCATGCCATTTGATGAGGTGGAAAAGGTGACATCACTGGATCCATAACTTTGAGGATCTCAGACAAACTACAATACATAGAGGGTCCCTGGGGGATTATCAGGAGTCAGTTCATTTAGGGATTTTCAAATATTCTTGGACAGTTAATGTGTCAGGTTGTATAACGTGAGTAGATACATTGTAATAATTTGGGTAGAGATTAGTGATGAGCGAGCACAAAAATGCTCGGGTGCTCGATGCTCGGGTCGAGCACATTGGAATACTCGGGTGATCGACCCGAGCAACGAGCCCAATGTAAGTCTATGGGAAACTCCAGCATTTTTCAGGCGGCTCCCTCGGCGGTCTGCAGAGGGCCTGAAAATTGCCTAAATCGATGGGAACAGTGCTTAAATGTCATAGGAACAGCATGGGGAAGACCCCTGGAAGCATTTCTGACTCCCAGGTCACTGCTGTCAACAACGTTATCAGAGTATTACGCCACTTTTACGGACTCACAATAAAACATACAAAAACAAAATGGATTTTCCTGGGAAATATGTTAAGGAACATCCTTTCCAGGGTAATGACTTGTATATAAGGCAAAATAAATAACCAAAAACAAAAATACTCCTCCACACCTTGGGCTATGTTCACACGTAGTGTTTTTAATGCGTTTTTGCACTTTTGTATTGCTTTTAACCGTGACAAATGCATTCACCGGGAAATGTCATTTTAGCATTTTACAACCTTATCTGGCCATGTGGTGTGTGACACGTCATCAGACACATCCTGTTTCATTTATGAAGGAGGGACTCTAAAAGTCACAAGCACTATTTTTACAGCCTTACTATTCTTAAAGGGCCATCAGCTGGCTATTCTTTGTTTTTCGCATTATTAAAGAGTGGGTCTCCTATACTGTTATTGTGTATACAGTGACTGCAAGGGCTGCCAAAAATTTGGACGCATCCCAATACCCTTTTGAAGAGACATAGAGGAGGGTTTCAGTAAAAAAAAATGTTCCCATTATAAAGGAGTGGGTCTCCTACAGTGGTAATGCCCATGCTGTGATTGCAAGGGCTGACAAAATTTGGGAAAACCCCACTAACAATTTAAAGACACATAGAGCTGGGCCACAGTAACGACATGTTCCCATAAGAAAGGAGAGGGTCTGCTATCCAGTTATAGGGTATGCAGTGAGTCCAACGGCTGCCAAAAATTTGGAGGAACTCCAATGCACTTTGCAAGAGATGTAGAGGTCGGAGGGCCTCCTGAAAACAATCTTCCCATTATTAGGAAGTGGGTCTCCCATACTGTTTGCTTATGCAGTGAATGCAACCGCTGCCAAAAATTTGGAGCAACTCCAATGTCCCTTGCAAAAGACGTAGATATGGTGATATGGAGGAGGATGATGAGGATGAGGAGAAGGAGGAGGACAAGAGCAAATAGACAAAATCAGGAAGCGTATACCCATGTCTGGGTGTGAAGACAGAGGTGGATGGGAATAGAGTTAGACCTCCAAAAAAACCCCACTGTATTTGAGTTTGTTACACTGCTGTTATCCGGTGGTGTTGAGAAGTCTGGCCCAATCCAGCCCTTGTTCATTTTTATAAGAGTCAGCCTGTCAGCATTTTCAGTTGACAGGCGGATGCGCTTATCGGTTATAATTCAACCGGTGGCACTAAAATCCCGCTCTGACAAAACCCTATCCGCAGGGCAGGCCAGGACCTCTAAGGCGCAGAGAGCAAGTTCATGCCACATGTCCAGCTTGGATACTCAATAATAATAATGCACAGAGGAATCACGGAGGACATTGGTATGGTCAGCAAGGTACTCCCTCACCCTCTTCCGAAACTTTTCCCTCCTTGGGAGAGTAACCCGCGCCTCAGGGCCTTGACAATGGGAGGGTCTGAGAAAACTGTCCCAGAACTTTGACAGTGTTCCTCTGCCTCTGCTGGATTGCATTTGTGTCTCTCTCGCCTGTACTCCTTGGTTGTCCAACGAACTGTGCCCTCTGCCGCCAGCATTTTCAGATGGGAATTTTTTAAATAATTCCGCAATGAGGGGCTTCTCGTACTGAACCATTTTATTAGGCCTGTCCTGCAAGGGAATAAGAGACAGGAAAGTTGTCCTTGTAGCGTGGGTCTAGAAGTGTCACCAACCAGTAATGACTGTCACCCAAAATTTGGACAACGCGAGGGTCACAGGAAAGGCAGAACAACATATAAACTCAGCCATGTGTACCAGACTGCTAACAGCCAAGACTTCCATGTCCTCACCAAGAGGACGACTGACCATGCTCTCCTCCTCATCCTCCTCCTCCCTGTCCTCAGGCCATCCACACTGAACAGACGGTATGACAGTTGTGCAGATAGTACTGTCTATAATGCAGGAAACTAGCTCCTGTTCCTCCTCCTCTTCCTCTTCCTCACTGTCACCCAATCCACGTTGGGATGAGATGAGTCTGGGATGTGTGTAATCACCCTGTAACGTTCCTTGCCCCATCTCATCGTGCTCCGCCTGCAATTCCTCCTCTTTAATTGTGAGCATAGAGTGTTTCTGAAGACAGAGAAGTAGGATGGTGACTCTAATTATGGTGTCATCGCCGCTCATCATCCTCATCATCTTGGTGGAGTCCTCAAAGTTTTGGAGGATTTTACATATATCTGACATCCATGTCCACTGCTGAGGTCTTATGTGTGGAGTATGAACTGAATAACAATGGCCTTGTTGATGCTGGTACTCAACAACTGCCCTTTTCTGCTCACAAATTCTTCCCAACATCTGCAATGTAGAGTTCTAACGCGTGAGGAAATCGCACACCAGTCGGTGAGCTGGAAGCTGCAAACGATGCTGAAGAACGGCAAGAGCGGCGGAAGCTGTAGCTGACTTTCTAAAATGGGCACACAGGCGGCGTACTTTAACATGCAGATCCGTCAGCTCCGGGTAGGTTTTGAGAAACTGCTGAACCACGAGGTTAAGCACATCGGCCAGGCATTGTACATGTGTGAGCTCGCCTCGCCTCAGAGCCGCCACCAGGTCCCGGCCATTGTCACACATGACCATGCCTGGCTGACAGATCTGTCTGCTCTTTCAGAGCTGTCCACAACTCTTCAGCATTGTGTGGTTTGTCACTTAAGCATATAAGCTTCAGCACAGCCTGTTGCCGCTTGGCCGAAGCGGTGCTTCCAGCTTGCGACTGATGTGGTCATTTTAGAGATGAAGGCTGAAGAGGAGGATGAGGTGCAGGAGCTGTAGAATGTGGGGGCAACTATGATTGACTCAGGGCCCGCAATCCTTGGCGTCGGGAAGACATTTTCCTTTTCAAGGTCCGACTGGGTCCCGGCTTCCACTATGTTAACCCAGTGTGCCATCAGCAAGAAGTACTGTCTCTGCCCACAAGCAGTTGTCCACGTGTCCGTGGTTAGGTGGAATTTCCCAGTAACTGCGTTGTTGAGGGCACGGCTAATGTTGTGGGACACGTGCTTGTGCAATGCGGGGACGGCACACCAGGAGAAATAGTGGCGGCTGGGGACCGAGTACCGAAGGACGGCCGCCTCCATCAGGTTGCGGAAAGAGCCTAAAAGGCAACATTTCGAGCATAAGCATTTGCGAAATGTGTGAATTTAGTAGTGTGGCCTGTGGGGCGTTGGCTGCGTATTGGCACTTGCATTCCAAGGACTGGGGAAGGGACAACTGAACACTGCGCTGGAACAAGGACGTGGACGTGCTTGCTGATGGTGCTAGTTGAGAGTGTGCAACGACACGTGCAGGGCGGGAGGCATCTTTGCATGCGCCATGTACAGGGGATGGGTGTGCACACACAACAGCGGAACAAGCAGTGGTATCACCTGCAGACACTATTGCTGGACCCTGGGGTTTGGCCCACTTAGTGGGGTGCTTTGCTGCCATGTGTCTGATCATGCTGGTGGTGGTCAGACTGATAGTTTTGCTACCCCTGCTGATGCTGGCCTGCCATGTGGCGCAAATAGCCTTTTTGGGGATATCTGCAGAGTCTTTAAAAAACAACCTGACTCGGGAAGACCTAACAGTTGTACTGGCAACTTCCGTCGTGTTGGCATTACGAGGAACGCTTTCCCGCCTTGTGTCTGCAGCCACCACACTGCTTCTTCCTGCCTGTTGTGGTGCTATGCCTCCTACTCCCTGTGTGCTGCTGTCCTCGCTCTGTATGTCCCCCTGCCAGGTTGGGTCAGTTACTATATCATCCTCCACCTCGTCTTCCTCTTCTGCACCTTGGTCCTCTTCCTGACTTTCTGACAATTGTGTCTCATCATCATCGTCCACCTCTTGCGACAGTAATTGCACTTTCACACCTTTGCCTTCATGTGACCATGGCTGCTCCAATATTTGGGTATTGCTACACGCGTTCTCCTCTTGACTCGCTTGAAGCTGGCCGGGCGAGAGGCCCGAATCTACAAATGGAAAAGTGAACAGCTCTTCAGAGTGTCCAAGGGATCAGTTGTCTCCGGGTGCTCGGCATGGTGGGAGAAAGGCGGATCAGGGTGAGGAATATGCGGTTCCGACTCACGGCTACTGAAACTTGACCGTGTGGAAGACAGGGTGGTGGTGGTGGTGGCAAAGTGACTGGAAGCATTATCTGCTATCCAACCAACAACCTTTTGACACTGCTCTGGGTTCTATGGTGTACTGTGGTCCCCTAGTAATTGGGATAGGAAGGTCGAGCAACAAGATGTGGGTGTTTGTTCTGGCACAATTTCAGCTTGCCCACGGCCTCGGCCTCGGCCTCTGCATGCACCATCACCATCACGTCCACTTCCCCGTCCCTTGCCACGCACCTTGCCCATTTTAAATGGAGGACAAAATTTTCCACGTTCACGAGAAATGGCTGATTTTGGAACGCAGTTCTATGTGATACATCTGACAGAGAACCACGGTTTTAAATAGCAGTCCTGTAATTTACTAATATTATTCTACACAAAGACCTAGTGTGAATTGCTTGACCGACACACTGCAACAGAATGGAAATGGAGGCCAATATTTTCCAGGTGCAGTTCAAATTTCTGGATTTTTGTCGCTGAAATATGGAACAGATCTAGCTGTATTCTGCAGTGCTAACAAGCAAATGGAGCAGAAAAATGGTGTGCTCTGGATTGCTTTTTAAGCAAATAACCAGGATTAAGATAAAAAAAATAAAAATTTCCCTGGTCCCTGATATCTGGGACTATGTCTACAAATATCTGTAATTATTACAGCAACAGCATACAGGACGTTTAATGGACCCTCTTGCTATATGCACTGCAGTCTGCCACATACACTGCCTGCCTAACTCCTGCTATCACCACTGAATATATGTAGCTGGATTAGTCCTCAGAAGGACTGTTAGTTCAGATGGATATATACACTGCTCAAAAAAATAAAGGGAACACTCAAATAACACATCCTAGATCTGAATGAATGAAATATTCTCATTGAATACTTTGTTCTCTACAAAGTTGAATGTGCTGACAACAAAATCACACAAAAATCATCAATGGAAATCACATTTATTAACCAATGGAGGCCAGGATTTGGAGTCACCCCCAAAATGAAAGTGGAAAAACACACTACAGGCTGATCCAACTTTGATGTAATGTCCTTAAAACAAGTCAAAATGAGGCTCAGTATTGTGTGTGGCCTCCACGTGCCTGTATGACCTCCCTACAATGCCTGGGCATGCTCCTGATGAGGCTGAGTATTGTGTGTGGCCTCCACGTGCCTGTATGACCTCCCTACAACGCCTGGGCATGCTCCTGATGAGGTTGCGGATGGTCTCCTGTGGGATCTCCTCCCAGACTTGGACTAAAGCATCCGCCAACTCCTGGACAGTCTGTGGTGCAACGTGACGTTGGTGGATGGAGCGAGACATGATGTCCCAGATGTGCTCAATCGGATTCAGGTCTGGGGAACGGGCGGCCAGTCCAGAGCTTCAATACCTTCATCTTGCAGGAACTGCTGACACACTCCAGCCACATGAGGTCTGGCATTGTCCTGCATTAGGAGGAACCCAGGGCCAACCGCACCAGCATATGGTCTCACAAGGGGTCTGAGGATCTCATCTCGGTACCTAATGGCAGTCAGGCCTACCTCTGGAGAGCACATGGAGGGCTGTGCGGCCCTCCAAAGAAATGCCACCCCACACCATTACTGACCCACTGCCAAACCGGTCATGCTGAAGGATGTTGCAGGCAGCAGATCGCTCTCCACGGCGTCTCCAGATTCTGTCACGTCTGTCACATGTGCTCAGTGTGAACCTGCTTTCATCTGTGAAGAGCACAGGGCGCCAGTGGCGACTTTGCCAATTCTGGTGTTCTGTGGCAAATGCCAAGCGTCCTGCACTGTGTTGGGCTGTGAGCACAACCCCCATCTGTGGACGTCGGGCCCTCATACCACCATCATGGAGTCGGTTTCTAACCGTTTGTGCAGACACATGCACATTTGTGGCCTGCTGGAGGTCATTTTGCAGAGCTCTGGCAGTGCTCCTCCTGTTCCTCCTTGTACACAGGCGGAGGTAGCGGTCCTGCTGCTGGCTTGTTGCCCTCCTACGGCCTCCTCCACATCTCCTGGTGTACTGGCCTGTCTCCTGGTAGCGTCTCCAGCCTCTGGACACTACGCTGACAGACACAGCAAACCTTCTTGCCACAGCTCACATTGATGTGCCATCCTGGATGAGCTGCACTACCTGAGCAACTTCTGTGGGTTGTAGACTCCGTCTCATGCTGCCACGAGTGTGAAAGCACAACCAACATTCAAAAGTGACCAAAACATCAGCCAGAAAGCATTGGTACTGAGATGTGGTCTATGGTCCCCACCTGCAGAACCGCTCCTTTATTGAGGGTGTCTTGATAATTGCCAATAATTTCCATCTATTGTCTATTCCATTTGCACAACAGCATGTGAAATTGATTGTCAATCAGTGTTGCTTCCTAAGTGGACAGTTTGATTTCACAGAAGTTTGATTTACTTGGAGTTATATTCTGTTGTAAGTGTTCCCTTTTATTTTTTTGAGCAGTGTATATACAGGGTGGTCCAAAAGTAGATGGCCAGAAAATAATAACATTTATTTTGATTTATATATAAAATTATATTTACTAACACAAGCATAATATTGATAATTACATTTTATTCTGAACAATAATACAAAAGCCCTTACATTTTATCAGCGCTAGGGGCTCACACTGTTTTCCATTACAATTTGCACAGCTTTGAAGTCGCCTCTTTCGCTTCGACAAACTTATTTGCACAAGTCTCTTTGGGTATTCATTTCTTGAAATGCATCTCTTATGTAATTTTTCAAATCACTGACACTTTTTGGTTTTCGACTATAAACTTTGTCCTTGAGTACTCCCCAAAAGAAAAAATCCATTGGGGTCAAGTCTGGTGAACGTGCCGGCCAATCAATTGGGCTTCTTCAGCCAATCCATTAATTAGGAAATGTTTCATGGAGATACTCGCGGACCACTCTGGAATAATGTGGAGGGGCCCGATCTTGTTGGAAATAAAGGTCATGTGAATTAGGCTGTAGCTGTAACTGGGGAACAACTTGATTCATTAGAATTTCGAGATACTTATCTCCTGTGACTGCTCCATCAAAAAATATTGGTCCTAAAACACCAAAACTTGAAATACTACCCCAAACATTGACACCAGGCTGATTTAGTTGTTGCTCTAATGTTAAATGCATGTTCTCATTATACCAGTAAATACAATTATGTCTGTTAATATGGCCGGATAATGTGAAAGAAGCTTCATCACTCCATATAATGTTACCGAAAATTACTGGATTTTCTTCAATTTCGTTAAGCAGAATCTCAGTAAATTGCAGCCGCCTGTCTGGATCATCCTCCAATAAACCATGAATTAGACGTGGACAATGAGCTTTCCACCCAACAGACTTTTTTGGACTCTGAACAAATGTTTCAGCAGCAAGTTGTTTCTTATCTTCTGTACAGACGGTTTGGGGTCGAGCAGTTTTTGGAGCATTAAGGATTGAGCCGGTGGCATTGAATTTGTCATGAATGCGGTAAATGGTTTGTCTCTTTGGGGCTTGAGTACCAAATGTTTACACCCAATTTGCTCTAACGGTTTCAGCATTTTGAGATTTCCAATACTCTGTTAAAATCCATTTTCTTTGATCTGTATTTAAATTATTTGCCATTATGTGTTATCTGAATTATCTGAAAAGAAAACAGATTTGGGGGAGATCTATCTGTGAAAACTAGATCTGTGAAACTGGCTCAGTTGCTCTTAGCAACCAATCAGATTCCATCTTTTCATTTTCTAAAGAGTCTGTGGGGAATGAAAAGTGGAATCTGATTGGTTGCTAAGGGCAACTGAGCCAGTTTCACTTTCCACCATGTTTGATAAATCTCCCCCTTCATAACCTTATTACACTTTCTGTCCACCTACTTTTGGACCACCCTGTATATATGTTGTGGAATATCTACACTAACTAATAAACAAGCAAATCTCTCCCTGATGCAGCAGCTCCTCTCCCTACACTGTCTGATCCGGAGTGACTGTGACGAGCATGGCGGCGCCAGGTCTGATATACACCTGATGACGCTGTGCGGCCAGCCAATCACTGTAATGCCACAACCAACATGGCTACGGCATTACAGTGCGTGGCAGGCAATCCCTGCATGTTCATTGGCTCTCTAAAGAGCGCCAAACATGCAGGGAGGGGACCCGAGCATCCGCCCGAGCAACCCGGAAAAACTCGGCGAGCGCCGAGCTTGTCGAGTACCGAGCAGCAGCGAGCACGCTCGCTCATCACTAGTAGACATACATTGTGTCCCTTTTCTCAGATGACTTCTGGCAATTGCTCTGCAGACATCCAGGAGAAGCCTCTATCCCTGATATACCTGGTGATTGTATGTACAGGTGGAGGGCGGTGGCGGCTTCTTCTGCAGACTCTACAGATCCGGGGGATGATAATTTATATTATCTGACCAAAGTCTTCACATTCCTTCACTTATCAGCTGAGTACAGTGCTGAGGAGCCTGCGTGACATGAGGGTCCTCAGCGCCAAAACTTCACAGTAGTTATATTGTGGATCTATTATCATAGGCACAATCTATAGTAATGTACAATGTTCTAAAGACTCCAACCCTGACTGACACCATGTGATAATAGAAGTAGCAACACGTCCCAAAATAACAGAAGTGTTATATAATAGGAGCTGCTGTATATAAGCCCACCTAATGTTACTGACTGCTGCGCTTCTGTATCTAAGCCCACCTAGTGTTACTGACTGCTGAGCTGCTGTATCTAAACCCATCCAGTGTAACTGTCTGCTGAGCGGCTGTATCTCTTCCTATCTTGTGTGTCATGTTACTGCATGCTTATCTGCTATATCTAATGCCCAGGGCAGCCATCAGGGCATTACTGCCCTTACTATTGTATGGGGCCTGGTAACCAGGAGCAAAAATGGGGGGCCCTGCCAGCCTGGGCCCCCCTCTCTTTGCTTCTGCTTACCGGGCCCTTAGGGACAACAGTTCAGCACATGATGCACCAGGCGGATGGAAATGAGCACTATACCTTTAATCCACGGCCGGGTGCATCATGTTCCTGGTCATGTGACACGCTGCGCGCTTATCTTCAATCCGGAGCAGAGCAGCAGCGTGCCACATGTGTTGTGGGGACGGCGGCAGGCGGTAAGTGTGTGTGTTGTGCTGCACTGCTGAGGGAAGGGAGGCTGCTAAGGGAAGGGAGGCTGCTGAGGGAGGGGAGGTGGCTGAGAGGAGGCTGCTGAGGGGATGCTGGTGAGGGAGGGGACGCTGATGAGGGACGGGGGCTGATAAGGGGACGCTGATGAGGGACGGGGGGCTGATGAGGGGACGCTGATGAGGGAGGGGGGGCTGATGAGGGACGGGGGGCTGATGAGGGGAGGCTGATGAGGGAGGGGAGGCTGATGAGGGAGGGGGGGCTGATGAGGGAGGGGGTGTTGCTGAGGGGAGGCTGATGAGGGAGGGGAGGCTGATGAGGGAGGGGGGCTGATGAGGGAGGGGAGGCTGCTGAGGGGAGGCTGATGAGGGAGGGGAGGCTGCTGAGGGGAGGCTGATGAGGGAGGGGATGCTGGTGAGGGGAGGCTGATGAGGGAGGGGATGCTGGTGAGGGAGGGGAGGCTGCTGAGGGGAGGCTGATGAGGGAGGGGATGCTGGTGAGGGAAGGGAGGCTGCCAATTATTTTGCAGAAGCGCTGCATTTTCGCCGCCATTGACTTGCATTGGAACGCATGGATTCCGCTTCACTAGATAAGCACATGCGGAATCCATGCGTTCAATGTGCGGATGGTACCCGGGTGTGGAGGACGGGAGATTCTCCTCCGGACCCGGGTACCATAGAAACTGTAAAAAAAAGAAATAAAATAAAAAATAAAGACTATATTTACCTTCTGGCGGCTCGCGGTGCGCTCCTCCTCTCATGCCGGCAGCGGTATACTGAAGGACCTGCGCTGACGTCATAGTCATGTGACGGGTCACGCGACGCTGACGTCAGCAGGTCCTTCAGTATACCGCTGCCGGCAACCGGGACGGAGGGAAGCAAGACACCGGGGGCCATCAGAGGGTAAGTATAGATTTATTTTTTTATTTTTTACCATTCTTTCGGTCACACTATATATGCCGTTTTCATGGATTTCTATAGTGTGACCAAGTTGACAAGCACTTTCCAAGTGATGCTAAAATCGCTTGTCAACCCGCATGCGGAAATGCATGTGAAGAACGCTTCACATTCGCATGTCCCTGGCAGGAAAAACGCATGTAAAATCCGCATGTACAATCCGCATGTACAATCCGCATGCACAATCCGCATGTACAATCCGCATGTACAATCCGCATGTACAATCCGCATGCGCAATCCGCATGCACAATCCGCATGCACAATCAGCATGCACAATCCGCATGCACAATCAGCATGCGCAATCCGTATGCGCAATCCGCATGTACAATCAGCATGTACAATCAGCATGTACAATCAGCATGCACAATCCGCATGCACAATCCGCATGCGCAATCCGCATGGGCAATCCGCATGGGCAATCCGCATGGGCAATCCGCATGCACAATCCGCATGCACAATCCGCATGCACAATCCGCATGTACAATCCGCATGTACAATCCGCATGCAGAATCCGCATGCACAATCCGCATGCACAATCCGCATGCACAATCCGCATGTACAATCCGCATGTACAATCCGCATGCACAATCCGCATGCACAATCCGCATATACAATCCGCATTTGTTTTTTCTGCCAGGGAGATGCAGAAACACTCAGGAAAAAATCCTGAGCATTTCTGCATCTTGTGCACATAGCCTTCCTGTCTGCTTAGCAGTGTATCTAATCCTATCCTGTGTGATACTGTCTGTTTAGCAGTGTATCTAATCCTATCCTGTGTGATACTGTCTGTTTAGGAGTGTATCTAATCCTGCCCGCTGTCAGTTGTCACTTTTTCTTCTGGTTCTACAGTTTGGGGGCCCCTTCATCGGCACCATGTCGGACCTCCGCTTCTCTGCAGCTCTGCTCTTCTCACAATCTCAGGTAACTGCGATTCCTCCGAGTTCTGGAAGAAGTTTAATTAAACATGAAGAAGCGAGAAACATTTCCAGGTGACCTCCCCATCAGCTCCTCTGGTCTCATCCTCCCCCCCATGTCAGGATTAGATACATTGTGTCCTTACACATTACTGAAATTTAAGGATGGAGGAGATTAACCCTGTAGTAGCTGTTGGCTGTATACTCTGTATACTGTAACTAGCATGTTCACAGCCTCTGCTCTCGGTTATTGATCTTCATTAGTGATGAGCGAGCATACTCACAAGTACTCGATACTCGCCCGAGCATCTCACCGCTCGAGATGCTCTGCGCTTGCCGAGTATTTCCGGGTTACTCGGGCGGGAGCTCGGGTCTCCTCCCTGCATGTTTGGCGCTCTTTACAGAGCCAATGAACATGCAGGGATTGCCAGCCAGTCACTGTAATGCCGAAGCCATGTTGTTTGTGGGCATTACAGTGATTGGCTGGCCGCACAGCGTCACCTCGAGTATTTAAAACCGGGCGCCGCCATCTTGGACACAGACGCTCTGGATCAGACAGTGTAGGGACAGTGCTGCTGAGTTAGGGAGAGATTCGCTTGTTTCTAGTTAGTGTAGGTGTACAGACTATATTAGAGACACATATCCATCTCAACAAACAGTCCTTCTGAGGACTAATCCATCTGCAGAGATATCAGGCAGGCAGTGTATATAGGCAGGCAGGGTATATAGGCAGGCAGGCAGTGTATATAGCAGACTGCAGTGCATATAGCACAAGAGGCTCCATTCCAGTTCTGCCTTCTGCTGCTGTTAGATATTTCTATACAAAGGCCCAGGTCTCAGGGGCCAGGAATAATTTTTTTTGGATCTTAATCCTCATTATTTGCTTAATCCAGAGAACACCGTTGTTCTGCGCCATTTGCTTGTTGGCACTGCAGAATACAGCCAGGTCCTTTCCATATTACAGCGCTAGAAATCCAGTTATTTAAAACTGTGCTTTTTTCGTCACACGGATCACATACAATTGCGCTGAAAATACTGCCATTTCTGGCCTCCACTCAAATTTTTTTTCAGTGTGTCAGTGAAGCAATTCACACCAGTTTGCTGTTCAAAATAGTTACCTACAGGCCAGGTATTTAATACTGTGGTTTGTCCATCACACGGATCACATATAACTTCACTCCAAATTCAGCCATTTGAAGTAAGCATGGAAGATATTGTCCTCCATTTAAAATGGGCAAGGCACGTGGCAAGGGACGGGGAACTGGACATGATGGTGATGGTGCATGCAGAGGCTGAGGCCGAGGATGTGGCCATGGGCAAGCTGAAATTGTACCACAACAAACACCCACATCCTCTCGCCTGACCTGTCCCAATTCCTAGGGGACCGCAGCACACCACTATTGAACCCACAGCAGTGTCAAAAGGTTGTTGGTTGGATAGCGGATAATGCTTCCAGTCACTTAGCCACCACCACCACCCTGTCTTCCACACGGTCAAGACTCAGTAGCCGTGAGTGTGGACCGCATATTCCTCACCCTGATCCTCCTTCCTCCCACCATGCTGAGTGCCCGGAGACAATTGATCTCACACTTGGACACTCTGAAGAGCTGTTCACTTTTCCATTTATAGATTCGGGCCTCTCGCCCGGTCCACTTGTAGCGGGGCAAGAGGAGATCGCGTGTAGCGATGCCCAAATATTTGAGCAGCCACGGTCACACAAAGGCAACGGTGGGAAAGTGTCACAAGAGGTGGACGATAATGAGACACAATTGCCAGAAACTCAGGAGGAGGACCAGGGTGTGGAAGTGGAAGATGAGGTGGTGGATGATATGGTAACTGACCCAACCTGGCAGGAGGACATGCAGAGCGAGGACAGCAGCACACAGGGGGAGGGAGGCAGAGCACCCCAACAGACAGGAAGAAGCAATGTGGTGGCTGCAAACAGAAGGCGGGCAACCGATCCCTGAAACACCAACACGAAGGAAGTTGCCAGTACAGCTGTTAGGTCTTCCCGAGTCTGGTTGTTTTTTAAAGACTCTGCCGATAATCCCAAAAAGGCCATTTGCACCACCTGCCAGGCCAGCATCAGCAGGGGTGGCAAAACTAGCAGTCTGACCACCACCAGCATGATCAGGCACATGGCAGCAAAGCACCCGACTTTGTGGGCCGAACCCCAGGGTCCTGGAACAGTGTCTGCGGGTGGCACCATTGCTTCTTCAGCTGTTGTGCATGCAAGCCAATCCCCTGTCCATGGTGCATGTGAAGATGCCTCCTGCTGTGCACCTGTCGTTGCACACTCTCAAGTAGCAGCATCAGAAAGCACGTCCATGTCCTTGTCCCAGCGCAGCGTTCAGTTGTCCCTACCCCAGTCCTTGGAACGCAAGCGCAAATACGAAGCCAACGCCCCACAGGCCACACTACTAAATTCTCACATTTCACAACTGCTTGCGCTCGAAATTTTGCCTTTTAGGCTCGTGGAGACGGAAGCATTCCGCAACCTGATGGCAGCGTCCGTCCCTTGGTACTCGGTCCCCAGCCGCCACTATTTCTCCTGGTGTGCCGTCCCCGCATTACACAAGCACGTGTCCCAAAACATTAGCCATGCCCTCAACAATGCAGTTACCGGGAAATTCCACCTAACCACGGTGGGCAGGGATGGTACATCTTGCTGATGGCACACTGGGTTAACATAGTGGAAGCCGGGACCCAGTCGGACCCTGGGACGGAACACATCCTCCTGACGCCAAGGATTGCGGGCCCTAGGTCAATCAGGGTTGCCCCCACAGTCTACAGCTCCTGCACCTCATCCTCCTCAGCCTCCTCCTCCTCTTCAGCCTCCATCTCCGAAATGACCACATCAGTCGCAAGCTGGAAGCGCTGCAGCACTGCCTCGGCCAAGCGGCAACAGGCTGTGCTAAAGCCAATATGCTTAGGTGGCAAACCGCACAATGCTGAAGAGTTGTGGACAGCTCTGAAAGAGCAGGCAGATCTGTGGTTCACACCGCTGAACCTACAGCCAGGCATGGTCGTGTGTGACAATGGCCGGAACCTGGTGGCGGCTCTGAGGCGAGTCGAGCTCACACACGTACCATGCCTGGCCCATGTGCTTAACCTCGTGGTTCAGCGGTTTCTCAAATCCTACCCGGAGCTGCCAGATCTGCTTGTTAAAGTACGCCGCATGTGTGCCCATTTTAGAAAGTCACCTACAGCTTCCACCGCCCTTACCGTGTTTCAGCAGCGTTTGCAGCTTCCGGTTCACAGATTGGTGCGTGATGTCCCCACGCATTGGAACTCTACACTGCAGTTGTTAGGAAGGATTTGTGAGCAGAAAAGGGCAGTTGTTGAGTACCAGCATCAACAAGGCCGTCGGTATTCAGTTCAGACTCCACACATAAGACCTCAGGAGTGGACATGGATGTCAGACATATGTACCATCCTCTAAAACTTTGAGGACTCCACCAAGATGGTGAGCGGCGATGACGCTATAATTAGCGTCACCATCCCGCTTTTCTGTCTTCTGAAACGCTCTCTGCTCACAATCAAAGAGGATGCATTGCAGGCAGAGCACGATGAGATGGAGCAAGGAACCATACAGGGTGATTACACACAGCCAAGCCTCATCTCATCCCAACGTGGATTGGGTGACAATGAGGAAGAGGAGGCGGAGGAGGAAGGACAGGAGCTAGTTTCATTCGCTATAGACGGTACTACCTGAACAACTGTCATACCGTCTGTTCAGCGTTGATGGCCTGAGGACAGAGAGGGGGAGGAGAGCATGATCAGTCATCCTTTGGTGAGGACATAGAAGTCTTGCCTGTTAGCAGTCTGGCACGCATGACTGAGTTTGTTACTCTGCCTTTCCCATGACCCTCGCGTTATCAAAATTTTGGGTGACAGTCATTACTGGTTGGTGACACTTCTAGACCCAGACTACAAGGAGAACTTTATATCTCTTATTCCTGAGGCGGACAGGTCTACAAAAATGGGGCTGTACCAGAAGGCCCTTGTTGCTGAACTATTAAAAAAATTCCCATCTTAAAACCCTGGCGGCAGAGGTCATAGTTCGTTGGACAACCAAGGAGTACAGGCGAGAGAGACACAACTTCAATCCAGCAGAGGCAGGGGAACACTGTCAAAGTTCTGGGACAGTTTTCTCAGACCCTCCCATCGAACAGGCCCTGAGGCGCGGGGTACTCTCACTGGCTCTCTATGCCTTGGAGGTCCTGGCCTGCCCTGCCGCCAGCGTTTTATCAGAGCGGGTTTTTAGTGCCGCTGGTGGAATTATAACTGATATGCGCATCCGCCTGTCAACTGAAAATGCTGACAGGCTGACTCTTATAAAAATGAACAAGGGCTGGATTGGGCCAGACTTCTCAAAACCACCGAATGATAGCAGCGTAACATAAACTCCAATCCAGTGTCTTTTCTTGGGAGGTGTATTCCCATGCACCTCTTCACACCCACACATGGGTATACGCTTCCTGATTTTGGCTATTTGCTCTTGTCCTCCTCCTTCTCCTTATCCTCCACCACCATATCACCAGGGTGACCGTGGTACGTGATGCAACACCCACATGATTTTTTTAAAGGGTGTTTATGATGCCTGTAAAAAAAAATAATTATACAGTATGTCCATGTATACCCCCTAGGGGTAAATGTTTGTCCGCTCATACACTTAGTGCATGGGCATTACAAGTATAGGAGGCCCGCTCCTTTCTAATTGGGAACATTTTTTTATGAGGCCCTCTTCCACGTCTCTTCTAAGGGGCATTGGAGTGCCTCCAAATTTTTGGCAGCCCTTGCATTCACTGCATAGGCCAACACAATGGGAGACCCACTTCTTAATAATGGGAACATTGTTTTCAGGAGACCCTCCTCAAAGGGGTATTGTGGTGCGTCCAAATTTTGGGCAGCCCTGCCACTCACTCCATACGCAATAACAGTATAGGAGACCCACTCTTTAGTAATGGGAACAATAATACATAGCTGGCTGATGGCTCTCTAAGAATAGTGAGGGCCGACTGCTGGCCCTTTTAAGAATAGTAAGGGCTGCCTGATGGCCCTATAAAAATATGCTTTGTGACTTTCAGAGTCGCTCCTTCATAAATGTGTCTGATGATGTGTCACACACCACATGGCCAGATAAGGTAGTAAAATGTTAAAATGACATTTCCCAGTGAATGCATTTGTCACGGTTGAAAGCAATGCAAAAGTGCAAAAACGCATCCAAAACGCTACGTGTGAACATAGCCCAAGGTGTGGAGGAGTATTTTTGTTTTTAGTTATTTATTTTGCCTTATATACAAGTCATTACCCTGGAAAGGATGTTCCTTAATATATTTCCCTGGAAAATCCATTTTGGTTTTGTTTTTGTATGTTTTATTTTGAGTCCGTAAAGTGGTGTAATACTCTGACAACGTTGCTGACAGCAGTGATCTGGGAGTCAGAAATGCTTCCAAGGGTCTTCCCCATGCTGTTCCCATGTTATTTGAGCACTGTTCCCATCAATTTGGGCAATTTTTAGGCCCTCTGCAGACCGCCGGGGGGAGCCGCCTGAAAAATGCTGGAGTTTCCCATAGACTTACATTGGGCTCGTTGCTCGGGTCGAGCTCCCGAGTATTCCAATGTGCTCGACCCAAGCATCGAGCACCCGAGGATTTTAGTGCTCGCTCATCACTAATCTTCATGTATTTTCCAGCCAAACTTTGAAAACGTATTCAGGTAAGCGTAGCTATCATCCAGAATAAGTTGTGTGTGTAAGGGTATGTGCACACGATGCAGAAATAAAGCAGAAAATTTCTGCATCATTTCTGCATCTCCCTGGCAGAAAAAACGCATGCAGATTGTGCATGCGTTTTTCCTGCGGAATACATGTGGATTGACAAGCGCTTTCCAGGCGATTTTAGCATTACTTGGAAAGTGCTTGACAACTAGGTCATACTATATAAATCCATGCAACCGGCATGGATTTATATAGTGTGACCCGAGAGAGTGGTAAAAATAAAAAATAAATGTATACTTTACCCTCCGATGGCCCCCGGTGTCCCGCTCACTGCGTTCTCCCTCGCCGGCAACTTTGAATTGAAAGACCTGCCGACGTCAGCGTCACGTGACCCGTCACATGACTCTGACGTCAGCGCAGGTCCTTCAACTCACTGCAAAGTGCCGGGAACCAAGTAGGAGTGGTGCGCGGGCCGACAGAAGGTAAGTATACATTTATTTTTTATTTTATTGTTTTTTTTACTGATTTTTTAATGGTACCTGGGTGTGGATGAGACTCTCCTCTCCTCCACACCCGGGTACCATCCGCACATTAGAACGCGCCAATTACGCAAGTACAGATGCAGTCTTGCGGAATTGGGGCGTTCTAATGCAAGTCAATGGCGGCAAAAACGCAGCGTTTCCGCAAAATTAATGGACATGCTGCGGATTTGTGAGCGCAGCATTTACGCTGCGGAAAAATCTGCATCATGGGCACAGCACATGCGGATTTCAATTGGGAACATTGCTGCCCTTCTACCATGCGTTTTTAATGCGTTTCCGCAGCTGCAAAAATGCTGCGGAAACGCATTAAAAACACATCGTGTGAACTCAGCCTTAATGAGAAATACCAATATTTCTGACTGTTTTGTGACTTGTATCCTGCATATTTACCAGTTTTCCCCCTCTCCAGCCTGTATATGTCATTTTCAGTTGTCTCTGAGCTGGTGGGTGTGGATGAGCTGCTATGATGTCTCTGCACACACAGACACATGGTTTCCTGCTCTCATCTCTAGCCCATATTCAGCAGCAGCATGGAGGCTGTTGTACAGCAGTACTGAGCAGTGTAGCTGTGAGTCTAGCACTTCAATTATCTAAAACACTTACTGGAAAACAGCAGCAGTTCTGTCTGTGCACCTTTCTCCCCCCTCGGCCCCACCCCTTCCTCGGCCCCACCCCTTCCTCGGCTCCACCCCCCCCTCTGCTCCATCTCCCCCCCCCCTCTGCTCCATCCCCCCCCCTCTGCTCCATCTCCCCCCACTCTGCTCCATCTTCCCTCCCTCTGCTCCATCTCCCCCCACTCTGCTCCATCTTCCCTCCCTCTGCTCCATCTCCCCCCCCTCTGCTCCATCTCCCCCCACTCTGCTCCATCTTCCCTCCCTCTGCTCCATCTCCCCCCCCCTCTGCTCCACACCCCCCTCTGCTCGTACTCCATCTTCCCTCCCTCTGCTCATGCTCCATCATTTCCGTCTCCCCCTCTACTCCATCTTTCTCCCCTTCTGCTCCATCTTTCTACTCTCGCCCTCCTGCTGCCCACTATAAACTCCAATAAGCAGCTATATTCTGATCCCTCATGAGCCAGCAGTCAGTCTTGGTTTGAGCAAGATGCATTTTAGCAGCTTTTCAGAGCCAGAGAATGATAAATTCAGGAGGTGACATGGAGGGAGAAGAAGAGGCTCATAAGTGGAGAAAGAAGCTGAATTTTTGATACGTTTCTTATATTCATTTGGTTGGTTTATGCAGACAGCAATGGACCAGATGGTAAGGCGCTGCAGAACATGTTGGCGCTATATAAACAAGATTTATTATATGCGATCGTACAGGGAGCAAATCATACAAGTGGCTGATGGTATGGAGAATATTCTGTCTGAGGGTCTCCCAGATGGAGATGGATCTCCCGTCCCCAGCACCCGCCGTCCCCCCGCTCGCTGCTGATTAATGTCACTTGTGCAGCTGTGAACAGAGAAGAGAAAAATGATCCAGACGTTTCCAATCAGATCCGCAAAGTGGAGAAATGTAATTAGGGAAAGCGACGCGATAATGTGAACACGGCTGACAGAAAACACCAACACAGGCGGCCGGCGAGCGCCGTGCTGATGTGACACCGAGCCGAGTAAGAAACAACACGGAGAGAAGACAGACGCAACACGGAGAGAAGACAGACGCAACACGGAGAGAAGACAGAAGCAACACGGAGAGAAGGCAGACGCAACGCGGAGAGAAGGCAGACGCAACGCAGAGAGAAGGCAGACGCAACGCGGAGAGAAGACAGACGCAACACGGAGAGAAGACAGACGCAACACAGAGAGAAGACAGATGCAACGCGGAGAGAAGACAGACGCAACATAGAGAGAAGACAGATGCAACGCGGAGAGAAGACAGACGCAACGCCGGAGAGAAGACAGACGCAACACGGAGAGAAGACAGACGCAACACGGAGAGAAGGCAGACGCAACACGGAGAGAAGGCAGACGCAACACGGAGAGAAGGCAGACGCAACACGGAGAGAAGGCAGACGCAACACGTAGAGAAGACAGACGCAACACCGGAGAGAAGACAGACGCAACACCGAGAGAAGGCAGACGCAACACGTAGAGAAGACAGACGCAACACGTAGAGAAGACAGACGCAACACCGGAGAGAAGACAGACGCAACACCGGAGAGAAGACAGACGCAACACGTAGAGAAGACAGACGCAACACGTAGAGAAGGCAGACGCAACACGGAGAGAAGGCAGACGCAACACGGAGAGAAGGCAGACGCAACACGTAGAGAAGACAGACGCAACACGGAGAGAAGACAGACGCAACCGTGTAACCACAGACCTGCGCTCACCAAAATGTGAGCTTACCCCCCGGCTCAAGCCTGCTGCTCCGATGTGAGGGTCCCGTGACTGTGACATAGTCTGTGTGCGTCCCCATAAAGAATAATCCATATATAATGTACAAATCTCAGTCCAGAGATTCATCTGCTCCATTGATAGACTTGTGCTGAACTCGGCAGCGCCTCCACCAGGGCCAAAAGCAACAAAACAGCTCAAGAAAGCCGAGGCACCAAAACAGCAGGTTCTTCAGAAAAACTTGTTCTTTATTCCATGTCCTTTAAAAACCTCCCAGGAAGACACAGCAGCAACGTTTCGGCCATAATTGGCCATTTTCAAGCCCTGAAATCTGTATGAAATGTTATCGATGTGTAGAGTTCAGATCCAGCGATCACCGGTGACCTCTCCAGCGCTTTCCTCTTTTCTTCTTCACCCGCCACAGACGGCGGTGACTTCTTCCGGCCAGAACTCGTCTGTGTGTTACTTTCTGCAGAGACGACTATGGCTGATCACTTCTAGTGCCCTTCACACTTTGGCCCCCAATTCTACAGTCACAGTATCCCCCAAAATAAAATACATTGCAGTAGTGATGTTCACGTATTTCCCCTATGTGTCCCCCACAGTACTAACTTGTATGCTCCTATTTGTGGCGCCCTGCCAAAGTCAAATTCTACATTGTGCCTAAATACAGAAATATCCGCCCCCCCCTCCATATCAAAACCCATATAATAGTATTGTCCACCTTTTATACCCCCATACAGGAGTGATGTCCCTCTTTGTGGCCCCTATAGAGTAGTAATATTCCCCTATGTGCCTCCATACATTATTAATGATCCCCTTGTGGCCCCATGTTGTGTCTCCGCATCATTTTGCCCCACAGTCGTCCTATTCACACTGCAATTACAAAAAAGCAATCGCCCACCTGTTCCCGCTCCCATGACGAGCGGCCTGTGCTTCCTCCTCCCACCACAAGGGGCACAATGCTGTTACACCATTGGCCGCCTGAGATGGGACCATGATGTCCTCTACAGCTGCGGCCTCTTATGCAGGGGGCTTGTATCACTACGTGGGGCCTGGGAATCGGGGGCTCTCGGCTCCACAATAGTTATTAACTGGATGTGCTGGAAGCCAGCGGGACCGGGATCACTCGTGGTCGGCGATCGTTATACCGCTAGGTAGGTAGATATGAAATCCTAAAAAGTTCCGTCCCTTTCTTTGTATCCCTCTGTAATTCTGTTCTTCCATGGGGAAACTTCTGTGTAAGAAAATTGTATTTTTCTCTTCTTTCTTTCTTTTTAGCTCCTGGTCGGTGTTGTTCACAATTTTGGTTATCAGACAATCCATTATCAGGAGGTGCAGACATTTCCCTTTGGGACATCAGAAATGTGTCAGCAGTCAGGAAGCAGCGGCAGGTGTCACCTTCCTGACGTGTGTGTATGCATATATATATATCCTGGCCATCACACATCTCACCTGTGCAGGACACGCGCACCAGACGGGGATGGAAAATCCATTTCTCCTTGGAAAGCATTTCCTCCATACTGACGAGCAGATGTGCAGGAATGCGCGGACATGATGGCTGTTTCCACTGACATTAATGCTCTGCTGGTTCAGGTGCTCGCAGTCCTGATTAGAAGCTATTTCTGGACTATGAAGCTTCTCCGGAGCCGCAGATCTGAGCACAGGCTTCTCATAACCGAGTAATCAGGGCTTAGAAGAGAGTGGGGCGACCCACGCTGCTGGACGCTAGAGCGGGGCGACCCACGCTGCTGGACACTAGAGCGGGGCGACCCAGGCTGCTGGACACTAGAGCGGGGCGACCCACGCTGCTGGACACTAGAGCGGGGCGACCCACGCTGCTGGACGCTAGAGCGGGGCGACCCACGCTGCTGGACGCTAGAGCGGGGCGACCCAGGCTGCTGGACACTAGAGCGGGGCGACCCACGCTGCTGGACACTAGAGCGGGGCGACCCACGCTGCTGGACGCTAGAGCGGGGCGACCCACGCTGCTGGACGCTAGAGCGGGGCGACCCACGCTGCTGGACACTAGAGCGGGGCGACCCACGCTGCTGGGGTGGGGTGACCTGCACCGCTGGGGACCGGAGCCAGGTGACCTGCACCACTGGGGACGAGGGCGGGGTGACCTGCACCGCTGGGGACGAGGGTGGGGTGACCTGCACCGCTGGGGACGAGGGTGGGGTGACCTGCACCGCTGGGGACGAGGGGTGGGGTGACCTGCACCGCTGGAGACGAGGGGTGGGGTGACCTGCACCGCTGGGGACGGGAGCCCGGTGACCTGCACCGCTGTGGACGAGGGTGACGTGACCTGCACCGCTGTGGACGAGGGTGGGGTGACCTGCACCGCTGGGGACGAGGGGTGGGGTGACCTGCACCGCTGGGGACGAGGGGTGGATTGACCTGCACCGCTGGGGACGAGGGGTGGGGTGACCTGCACCACTGGGGACGGGAGCCAGGTGACCTGCACTGCTGGGGACGAGGGCGGGGTGACCTGCACCGCTGGGGACGAGGGCGGGGTGACCTGCACCGCTGGGGACGAGGGGTGGGGTGACCTGCACCGCTGGGGACGAGGGGTGGGGTGACCTGCACCGCTGGGGACGAGGGGTGGGGTGACCTGCACCGCTGGGGACGGGAGCCGTGGTGACCTGCACCGCTGGGGACGAGGGTGGGGTGACCTGCACCGCTGGGGACGAGGGTGGGATGACCTGTTCTCCTGGGGACGAGGGTGGGGTGACCTGTTCCGCTGGGGACGAGGGTGGGGTGACCTGCACCGCTGGGGACGAGGGTGGGGTGACCTGCACCGCTGGGGACGGGAGCCAGGCGACCCACGCTTCTGGACACTAGAGCGGGGCGACCTGCACCACTGAACACTAGAGCGGGGCGACCTGCACCACTGAACACTAGAGAGGGGTGACCTGCACCGCTGAACACTAGAGCGGGGCGACCTGCACCGCTGAACACTAGAACGGGGCGACCTGCACCGCTGAACACTAGAACGGGGCGACCTGCACCGCTGAACACTAGAGCGGGGCGACCTGCACCGCTGGGGACGAGGGTGGGGTGACTTGCACCGCTGGGGACGAGGGTGGGGTGACCTGCACCGCTGGGGACGAGGGTGGGGTGACCTGCGCCGTTGGAGTCGGGAGCCAGGTGACCTGCACCGCTGTGGACGAGAGTGACGTGACCTGCAACGCTGGGGACGAGGGTGACGTGACCTGCACCGTTGGGGACGAGGGTGGGGTGACCTGCACCGCTGGGGATTAGGGTGGGGTGACCTGCACCGCTGGGGATGAGGGTGGGGTGACCTGCACCGCTGGGGACGAGGGTGGGGTGACCTGCACCGCTGGGGACGAGGGTGGGGTGACCTGCACCGCTGGGGACGAGGGGTGGGGTGACCTGCACCGCTGTGGACGGGAGCCAGGTGACCTGCACCGCTGGGGACGAGGGCGGGGTGACCTGCACCGCTGGGGACGAGGGCGGGGTGACCTGCACCACTGGGGACGAGGGTGGGGTGACCTGCACCGCTGGGGACGAGGGGTGGGGTGACCTGCACCGCTGTGGACGGGAGCCAGGTGACCTGCACCGCTGGGGACGAGGACGGGGTGACCTGCACCGCTGGGGACGAGGGCGGGGTGACCTGCACCGCTGGGGACGAGGGCGGAGTGACCTGCACCGCTGGGGACGAGGGCGGGGTGACCTGCACCGCTGGGGACGAGGGTGGAGTGACCTGCACCGCTGGGGACGGGAGCCGGGGTGACCTGCACCACTGGGGACGAGGGTGGGGTGACCTGCACCGCTGGGGACGAGGGTGGGGTGACCTGTTCCGCTGGGGACGAGGGCGGGGTGACCTGCACAGCTGGGGACGAGGGCGAGGTGACCTGCACCGCTGGGGACGAGGGCGGGGTGACCTGCACCGCTGGGGACGAGGGCGGGGTGACCTGCACCGCTGGGGACGAGGGCGGGGCGACCTGCACCGCTGGGGACGAGGGTTGGGGTAACCTGCACCGCTGGGGACGGGAGCCGTGGTGACCTGCACCGCTGGGGACGAGGGTGGGGTGACTTGCACCGCTGGGGACGAGGGTGGGATGACCTGCACCGCTGGGGACGAGGGTGGGGTGACCTGTTCCGCTGGGGAAGAGGGTGGGGTGACCTGCACCGCTGGGGACGAGGGTGGGGTGACCTGCACCGCTGGGGACGGGAGCCAGGCGACTCACGCTTCTGGACAGTAGAGAGGGGCGACCTGCACCGCTGAGCACTATAGCGGGGCGACCTGCACCGCTGAACACTAGAGCGGGGCGACCCACGCTGCTGGACGCTAGAGCGGGGCGACCCACGCTGCTGGACACTAGAGCGGGGCGACCCACGCTGCTGGACACTAGAGCGGGGCGACCCACGCTGCTGGGGTGGGGTGACCTGCACCGCTGGGGACGAGGGGTGGGGTGACCTGCACCGCTGGGGACCGGAGCCAGGTGACCTGCACCACTGGGGACGAGGGCGGGGTGACCTGCACCGCTGGGGACGAGGGTGGGGTGACCTGCACCGCTGGGGACGAGGGTGGGGTGACCTGCAACTCTGGGGACGAGGGGTGGGGTGACCTGCACCGCTGGGGACGAGGGGTGGGGTGACCTGCACCGCTGGGGACGGGAGCCAGGTGACCTGCACCGCTGTGGACGAGGGTGACGTGACCTGCACCGCTGGGGACGAGGGTGGGGTGACCTGCACCGCTGGGGACGAGGGGTGGGGTGACCTGCACCGCTGGGGACGAGGGGTGGATTGACCTGCACCGCTGGGGACGAGGGGTGGGGTGACCTGCACCACTGGGGACGGGAGCCAGGTGACCTGCACTGCTGGGGACGAGGGCGGGGTGACCTGCACCGCTGGGGACGAGGGGTGGGGTGACCTGCACCGCTGGGGACGAGGGGTGGGGTGACCTGCACCGCTGGGGACGAGGGGTGGGGTGACCTGCACCGCTGGGGACGGGAGCCGTGGTGACCTGCACCGCTGGGGACGAGGGTGGGGTGACCTGCACCGCTGGGGACGAGGGTGGGATGACCTGTTCCCCTGGGGACGAGGGTGGGGTGACCTGTTCCGCTGGGGACGAGGGTGGGGTGACCTGCACCGCTGGGGACGAGGATGGGGTGACCTGCACCGCTGGGGACGGGAGCCAGGCGACCCACGCTTCTGGACACTAGAGCGGGGCGACCTGCACCACTGAACACTAGAGCGGGACGACCTGCACCACTGAACACTAGAGAGGGGTGACCTGCACCGCTGAACACTAGAGCGGGGCGACCTGCACCGCTGAACACTAGAACGGGGCGACCTGCACCGCTGAACACTAGAACGGGGCGACCTGCACCGCTGAACACTAGAACGGGGCGACCTGCACCGCTGAACACTAGAGCGGGGCGACCTGCACCGCTGGGGACGAGGGTGGGGTGACCTGCACCGCTGGGGACGAGGGTGGGGTGACCTGCGCCGTTGGAGTCGGGAGCCAGGTGACCTGCACCGCTGTGGACGAGAGTGACGTGACCTGCACCGCTGTGGACGAGGGTGACGTGACCTGCACCGCTGGGGACGAGGGTGACGTGACCTGCACCGTTGGGGACGAGGGTGGGGTGACCTGCACCGCTGGGGATTAGGGTGGGGTGACCTGCACCGCTGGGGATGAGGGTGGGGTGACCTGCACCGCTGGGGACGAGGGTGGCGTGACCTGCACCGCTGGGGACGAGGGTGGGGTGACCTGCACCGCTGGGGACGAGGGGTGGGGTGACCTGCACCGCTGTGGACGGGAGCCAGGTGACCTGCACCGCTGGGGACGAGGGCGGGGTGACCTGCACCGCTGGGGACGAGGGTGGGGTGACCTGCACCGCTGGGGACGAGGGTGGGGTGACCTGCACCGCTGGGGACGAGGGGTGGGGTGACCTGCACCGCTGTGGACGGGAGCCAGGTGACCTGCACCGCTGGGGACGAGGACGGGGTGACCTGCACCGCTGGGGACGAGGGCGGAGTGACCTGCACCGCTGGGGACGAGGGCGGGGTGACCTGCACCGCTGGGGACGAGGGTGGGGTGACCTGCACTGCTGGGGACGAGGGTGGGGTGACCTGCACCGCTGGGGACGGGAGCCGGGGTGACCTGCCCCACTGGGGACGAGGGTGGGGTGACCTGCACCGCTGGGGACGAGGGTGGGGTGACCTGTTCCGCTGGGGACGAGGGCGGGGTGACCTGCACAGCTGGGGACAAGGGCGAGGTGACCTGCACCGCTGGGGACGAGGGCGGGGTGACCTGCACCGCTGGGGACGAGGGCGGGGTGACCTGCACCGCTGGGGACGAGGGCAGGGCGACCTGCACCGCTGGGGACGAGGGTTGGGTGACCTGCACCGCTGGGGACGACGGGTGGGGTAACCTGCACCGCTGGGGACGGGAGCCGTGGTGACCTGCACCGCTGGGGACGAGGGTGGGGTGACTTGCACCGCTGGGGACGAGGGTGGGATGACCTGCACCACTGGGGACGAGGGTGGGGTGACCTGTTCCGCTGGGGAAGAGGGTGGGGTGACCTGCACCGCTGGGGACGAGGGTGGGGTGACCTGCACCGCTGGGGACGGGAGCCAGGCGACCCACGCTTCTGGACAGTAGAGAGGGGCGACCTGCACCGCTGAGCACTATAGCGGGGCGACCTGCACCACTGAGCACTATAGCGGGGCGACCTGCACCGCTGAACACTAGAGCGGGGCGACCTGCACCGCTGAACACTAGAGCGTGGCGACCTGCACCGCTGAACACTAGAGCGGGGCGACCTGCACCGCTGAACACTAGAGCGGGGCGACCTGCACCGCTGAACACTAGAGCGGGGCGACCTGCACCGCTGAACACTAGAGCGGGGCGACCTGCACCGCTGAGGACGAGGGTGGGGTGACTTTCACCGCTGGGGACGAGGGTGGGGTGACCTGCACCGCTGGGGACGATGGTGGGGTGACCTGCACCGCTGGGGACAAGGGTAGGGTGACCTGCGCCGTTGGAGTCGGGAGCCAGGTGACCTGCACCGCTGGGGACGAGGGTGACGTGACCTGCACCGCTGTGGACGAGGGTGACGTGACCTGCACCGCTGTGGACGAGGGTGACGTGACCTGCACCGCTGGGGACGAGGGTGGGGTGACCTGCACCGCTGGGGATGAGGGTGGGGTGACCTGCACCGCTGGGGACAAGGGTGGGGTGACCTGCACCGCTGGGGACGAGGGTGGGGTGACCTGCACCGCCGTGGACGAGGGGTGGGGTGACCTGCACCGCTGTGGACGGGAGCCAGGTGACCTGCACCGCTGGGGACGAGGGCGGGGTGACCTGCACCGCTGGGGACGAGGGCGGGGTGACCTGCACCGCTGGGGACGAGGGCGGCGTGACCTGCACCGCTGGGGACGAGGGTGGGGTGACCTGCACCGCTGGGGACGAGGGTGGGGTGACCTGCACTGCTGGGGACGAGGGGTGGGGTGACCTGCACCGCTGGGGACGGGAGCCGGGGTGACCTGCACCGCTGGGGACGAGGGTGGGGTGCCCTGTTCCGCTGGGGACGAGGGTGGGGTGACCTGCACCGCTGGGGACGAGGGTGGGGTGTCCTGCACTGCTGGGGACGGGAGCCAGGCGACCCACGCTTCTGGACACTAGAGCGGGGCGACCTGCACCACTGAACACTATAGCGGGGCGACCTGCACCACTGAACACTAGAGCGGGGCGACCTGCACCGCTGAACACTAAAGCGGGGCGACCTGCACCGCTGAACACTAGAGCGGGGCGACCTGCACCGCTGAACACTAGAGCGGGGCGACCTGCACCGCTGAACACTAGAGCGGGGCGACCTGCACCGCTGAACACTAGAGCGGGGCGACCTGCACCGCTGAACACTAGAGCGGGGCGACCTGCACCGCTGGGGATGAGGGTGGGGTGACTTGCACCGCTGGGGACGAGGGTGGGGTGACCTGCACCGCTGGAGAAGAGGGAGGGGTGACCTGCACCGCTGGGGACGAGGGTGGGGTGTCCTGCACTGCTGGGGACGGGAGGCAGACGACCCACGCTTCTGGACACTAGAGCGGGGCGACCTGCACCACTGAACACTATAGCGGGGCGACCTGCACCACTGAACACTATAGCGGGCGACCTGCACCGCTGAACACTAGAGCGGGGCGACCTGCACCGCTGAACACTAGAGCGGGGCGACCTGCACCGCTGAACACTAGAGCGGGGCGACCTGCACCGCTGAACACTAGAGCGGGGCGACCTGCACCGCTGAACACTAGAGCGGGGCGACCTGCACCGCTGAACACTAGAGCGAGGCGACCTGCACCGCTGAACACTAGAGCGGGGCGACCTGCACCGCTGAACACTAGAGCGGGGCGACCTGCACCGCTGGGGATGAGGGTGGGGTGACTTGCACCGCTGGGGACGAGGGTGGGGTGACCTGCACCGCTGGAGAAGAGGGAGGGGTGACCTGCACCGCTGGGGACGAGGGTGGGGTGACCTGCACCGCTGGGGACGGGAGCCAGGCGACCCACGCTTCTGGACACTAGAGCGGGGCGACCTGCACCACTGAACACTAGAGCGGGGCGACCTGCACCGCTGAACATTAGAGCGGGGCGACCTGCACCGCTGAACATTAGAGCAGGGCGACCTGCACCGCTGAACACTAGAGTGGGGCGACCTGCACCGCTGAACACTAGAGCGGGGCGACCTGCACCGTTGAACACTAGAGCGGGGTGACCTGCACCGCTGAACACTAGAGCGGGGCTACCTGCTCCGCTGAACACTAGAGCGGGGCGACCTTCACCGCTGGGGACGAGGGTGGGGTGACTTGCACCGCTGGGGACGAGGGTGGGGTGACCTGCACCGCTGGAGACGAGGGAGGGGTTACCTGCTCCGCTGGGGACGAGGGTGTGGTGACCTGCACCGCTGGGGACGGGAGCCAGGCGACCCACGCTGCTGGACACTAGAGCAGGGCGACCTGCACCACTGAACACTAGAGCGGGGTGACCTGCTCCGCTGGGGACGAGGGTGGGGTGACCTGCTGCGCTGGGGACGAGGGTGGGGTGACCTGCACCGCTGGGGACGAGGGTGGGGTGACCTGCACCGCTGGGGACGGGAGCCAGGCGACCCACGCTTCTGGACACTAGAGCGGGGCGACCTGCACCACTGAACAGTAGAGCGGGGCGACCTGCACCACTGAACAGTAGAGCGGGGCGACCTGCACCACTGAACAGTAGAGCGGGGCGACCTGCACCGCTGAACACTAGAGCGGGGCGACCTGCACCGCTGAACACTAGAGCGGGGCGACCTGCACCGCTGAACACTAGAGCAGGGCGACTTGCACCGCTGGGGACGAGGGCGGGGTGACTTGCACCGCTGGGGACGAGGGCGGGGTGTCTTGCACCGCTGGGGACGAGGGTGGGGTGACCTGCACCGCTGGAGACGAGGGAGGGGTTACCTGCTCCGCTGGGGACGAGGGTGTGGTGACCTGCACCGCTGGGGACGGGAGCCAGGCGACCCACGCTGCTGGACACTAGAGCAGGGCGACCTGCACCACTGAACACTAGAGCGGGGTGACCTGCTCCGCTGGGGACGAGGGTGGGGTGACCTGCTGCGCTGGGGACGAGGGTGGGGTGACCTGCACCGCTGGGGACGAGGGTGGGGTGACCTGCACCGCTGGGGACGGGAGCCAGGCGACCCACGCTTCTGGACACTAGAGCGGGGCGACCTGCACCACTGAACAGTAGAGCGGGGCGACCTGCACCACTGAACAGTAGAGCGGGGCGACCTGCACCACTGAACAGTAGAGCGGGGCGACCTGCACCGCTGAACACTAGAGCGGGGCGACCTGCACCGCTGAACACTAGAGCGGGGCGACCTGCACCGCTGAACACTAGAGCAGGGCGACTTGCACCGCTGGGGACGAGGGCGGGGTGACTTGCACCGCTGGGGACGAGGGCGGGGTGTCTTGCACCGCTGGGGACGGGAGCCAGGTGACCTGCACCGCTGGGGATGAGGGTGGGGTGACCTGCACCGCTGGGGACGAGGGTGGGGTGTCCTGCACTGCTGGGGACGGGAGCCAGGCGACCCACGCTTCTGGACACTAGAGCGGGGCGACCTGCACCACTGAACACTATAGCGGGACGACCGGCACCACTGAACACTAGAGCGGGGCGACCTGCACCGCTGAACACTAGAGCGGGGCGACCTGCACCGCTGAACACTAGAGCGGGGCGACCTGCACCGCTGAACACTAGAGCGGGGCGACCTGCACCGCTGAACACTAGAGCGGGGCGACCTGCACCGCTGAACACTAGAGCGGGGCGACCTGCACCGCTGAACACTAGAGCGGGGCGACCTGCACCGCTGGGGATGAGGGTGGGGTGACTTGCACCGTTGGGGACGAGGGTGGGGTGACCTGCACCGCTGGAGAAGAGGGAGGGGTGACCTGCACCGCTGCGGACGAGGGTGGGGTGTCCTGCACTGCTGGGGGCGGGAGCCAGGCGACCCACGCTTCTGGACACTAGAGCGGGGCGACCTGCACCACTGAACACTATAGCGGGGCGACCTGCACCGCTGAACACTATAGCGGGCGACCTGCACCGCTGAACACTAGAGCGGGGCGACCTGCACCGCTGAACATTAGAGCGGGGCGACTTGCACCGCTGAACACTAGAGCGGGGCGACCTGCACCGCTGAACACTAGAGCGGGGCGACCTGCACCGCTGAACACTAGAGCGGGGCGACCTGCACCGCTGAACACTAGAGCGGGGCGACCTGCACCGCTGGGATGAGGGTGGGGTGACTTGCACCGCTGGGGACGAGGGTGGGGTGACCTGCACCGCTGGAGAAGAGGGAGGGGTGACGTGCACCGCTGGGGACGAGGGTGGGGTGACCTGCACCGCTGGGGACGGGAGCCAGGCGACCCACGCTTCTGGACACTAGAGCGGGGCGACCTGCACCACTGAACACTAGAGCGGGGCGACCTGCACCGCTGAACACTAGAGCGGGGCGACCTGCACCGCTGAACACTAGAGCGGGGCGACCTGCACCGCTGAACACTAGAGCGGGGTGACCTGCACCGCTGAACACTAGAGCGGGGCGACCTGCACCGTTGAACACTAGAGCGGGGTGACCTGCACCGCTGAACACTAGAGCGGGGCGACCTGCTCCGCTGAACACTAGAGCGGGGCGACCTTCACCGCTGGGGACGAGGGTGGGGTGACTTGCACCGCTGGGGACGAGGGTTGGGTGACCTGCACCGCTGGAGACGAGGGAGGGGTTACCTGCTCCGCTGGGGACGAGGGTGTGGTGACTTGCACCGCTGGGGACGGGAGCCAGGCGACCCACGCTGCTGGACACTAGAGCGGGGCGACCTGCACCACTGAACACTAGAGCGGGGTGACCTGCTCCGCTGGGGACGAGGGTGGGGTGACCTGCTGCGCTGGGGACGAGGGTGGGGTGACCTGCACCGCTGGGGACGAGGGTGGGGTGACCTGCACCGCTGGGGACGGGAGCCAGGCGACCCACGCTTCTGGACACTAGAGCGGGGCGACCTGCACCACTGAACAGTAGAGCGGGGCGACCTGCACCACTGAACAGTAGAGCGGGGCGACCTGCACCACTGAACAGTAGAGCGGGGCGACCTGCACCGCTGAACACTAGAGCGGGGCGACCTGCACCGCTGAACACTAGATCGGGGCGACCTGCACCGCTGAACACTAGAGCGGGGCGACCTGCCCCGCTGAACACTAGAGCAGGGCGACTTGCACCGCTGGGGACGAGGGCGGGGTGACTTGCACCGCTGGGGACGAGGGCGGGGTGACTTGCACCGCTGGGGACGAGGGCGGGGTGTCTTGCACCGCTGGGGACGAGGGTGGGGTGACCTGCACCGCTGGGGACGGGAGCCAGGTGACCTGCACCGCTGGGGATGAGGGTGGGGTGACCTGCACCGCTGGGGACGAGGGTGGGGTGACCTGCACCGCTGGGGACGGGAGCCAGGCAACCCATGCTTCTGGACACTAGAGCGGGGCGACCTGCACCACTGAACACTAGAGCGGGGCGACCTGCACCACTGAACACTAGAGCGGGGCGACCTGCACCGCTGAACACTAGAGCGGGGTGACCTGCACCGCTGAGCACTAAAGCGGGGCGACCTGCACCGCTGAACACTAGAGCGGGGCGACCTGCACCGCTGGGGACGAGGGTGGGGTGAATTGCACCGCTGCGGATGAGGGTGGGGTGACCATCACCGCTGGAGACGAGGGAGGGGTGACCTGCACCGCTGGGGATGAGGGTGGGGTGACCTGCACCGCTGGGGACGGGAGCCAGGCGACCCACGCTTCTGGACACTAGAGCGGGGCGACCTGCACCACTGAACACTTGAGCGGGGCGACCTGCACCGCTGAACACTAGAGCGGGGCGACCTGCACCACTGAACACTAGAGCGGGGCGACCTGCACCGCTGAACACTAGAGCGGGGCGACCTGCACCGCTGAACACTAGAGCGGGGCGACCTGCACCGCTGAACACTAGAGCGGGGCGACCTGCACCGCTGAACACTAGAGCGGGGCGACCTGCACCGCTGAACACTAGAGCGGGGTGACCTGCACCGCTGAACACTAGAGCGGGGCGACCTGCACCGCTGAACACTAGAGCGGGGCTACCTGCTCCGCTGAACACTAGAGCGGGGCGACCTTCACCGCTGGCGACGAGGGTGGGGTGACTTGCACCGCTGGGGATGAGGGTGGGGTGACCTGCACCGCTGGAGACGAGGGAGGGGTGACCTGCACCGCTGGGGACGAGGGTGGGGTGACCTGCACCGCTGGGGACGGGAGCCAGGCGACCCACGCTGCTGGACACTAGAGCGGGGCGACCTGCACCACTGAACACTAGAGCGGGGTGACCTGCTCCGCTGGGGACGAGGGTGGGGTGACCTGCTGCGCTGGGGACGAGGGTGGGATGACCTGCACCGCTGGGGACGGGAGCCAGGCGACCCACGCTTCTGGACACTAGAGCGGGGTGACTTGCACCACTGAACAGTAGAGCGGGGCGACCTGCACCACTGAACAGTAGAGCGGGGCGACCTGCACCACTGAACAGTAGAGCGGGGCGACCTGCACCACTGAACAGTAGAGCGGGGCGACCTGCACCGCTGAACACTAGAGCGGGGCGACCTGCACCGCTGAACACTAGAGCGGGGCGACCTGCACCGCTGAACACTAGAGCGGGGCGACCTGCACCGATGAACACTAGAGCGGGGCGACCTGCACCGCTGAACACTAGAGCGGGGCGACCTGCACCGCTGAACACTAGAGCGGGGCGACTTGCACCGCTGAGGACGAGGGCGGGGTGACTTGCACCGCTGGGGACGAGGGCGGGGTGTCTTGCACCGCTGGGGACGAGGGTGGGGAGACCTGCACCGCTGGGGACGGGAGCCAGGTGACCTGCACCGCTGGGGATGAGGGTGGGGTGACCTGCACCGCTGGGGACGAGGGTGGGGTGACCTGCACCGCTGAGGACGGGAGCCAGGCGACCCACGCTTCTGGACACTAGAGCGGGGCGACCTGCACCACTGAACACTAGAGCGGTGCGACCTGCACCACTGAACACTAGAGCGGGGCGACCTGCACCGCTGGGGATGAGTGTGGGGTGAATTGCACCGCTGGGGACGAGGGTGGGGTGACCTGCACCGCTGGAGACGAGGGAGGGGTGACCTGCACCGCTGGGGATGAGGGTGGGGTGACCTGCACCGCTGGGGACGGGAGCCAGGCGACCCACGCTTCTGAACACTTGAGCGGGGCGACCTGCACCGCTGAACACTAGAGCGGGGCGACCTGCTCCACTGAACACTAGAGCGGGGCGACCTGCACCCCTGAACACTAGAGCGGGGCGACCTGCACCGCTGAACACTAGAGCGGGGCGACCTGCACCGCTGAACACTAGAGCGGGGCGACCTGCACCGCTGAACACTAGAGCGGGGCGACCTGCACCGCTGAATACTAGAGCGGGGCGACCTGCACCGCTGAACACTAGAGCGGGGCGACCTGCACCGCTGAACACTAGAGCGGGGGCGACCTGCACCGCTGGGGACGAGGGTGGGGTGACTTGCACCGCTGGGGACGAGGGTGGGGTGACCTGCACCGTTGGAGACGAGGGAGGGGTGACCTCCACCGCTGGGGACGAGGTTGGGGTGACCTGCACTGCTGGGGACGGGAGCCAGGCGACCCACGCTGCTGGACACTAGAGCGGGGCGACCTGCACCACTGAACACTAGAGCTGGGTGACCTGCTCCGCTGGGGACGAGGGTGGGGTGACTTGCTCCGCTGGGGACGAGGGTGGGGTGACCTGCACCGCTGGGGATGATGATGATGTCTGTCATTAGTGGAGGCGTGAATGTCACTCAGCGATAATAACACAATTGTGATGTCATCACTTCACCAATCAAGTGTGTAACGCATCAAAAGAAACAAGTGTCTTTACTCTCAGTAACAGAAACAAAGTAACAATCAGAATTACTTGCGATGACCTCTCCAAATGGCCCGAAATTCTCACTGTTATAGTATTATAGTAAGAGGAACAGGACAATTATTGTAAAGGACATATTGATACTCATGCTAGAGCAACTCCATTTTGTCTGCTTGCTTTAAAATCATGTTATTATACTCCTTGCATAACATACATTCTTTCCTTCTTTTCTCATGCAACTTTCTCACACTGACCTTTTATCACAAGAACATTCTGCGAGACACTCTGCTCCTGTTATCTAACTAGTCTAGGCCAGGATTGACCTTGTAAATTTCCAGCGTGCTTCGAACTAACGATAATATGACCATATATGTGTTTCCGTAATAATTGCACTAACATTGGCTCAAGCCTGTAGTACGGCAGTAGATGATTGAACATTAATAAACTCAAAACAATATAAAATGCTAAGCAAAATAAACGGGATCAGAGATTCTTTGAATCCTCCCTGGAGAAGACTTCTGAGAATCCTATGAAAGGCAAGGAACCAGGACGAGGGGTAGATTAAGTAATCAGTTTGGAGAGTGGAAGGCATCAGCTGGCAAGAAAGCCCAGCCTTGACCATTAACGAGCCAAACCAATAACTTGCATGAAGCTTCACGATATCTTATTTTATGAGAAGTAGAGATGAAGCCTGAAAGTCTTCTCACCAGATGCCTCCACACACATTAACCATTCATATGTGGTAAAGGAGACGTCTCTAGGAGACCTCAGTCTCAAAAAAACTACGTATGTTCAACTGATGAAAGATCAATCCCAATGGAATAGACCTTTATGGTCAAATACCATTCTGGAGGAACCTTGTTGAAGTAATGACCAAGAATAAGAAACAACTGGATTGCCTTTACTCATGCTAATATAATAATGCAGAATTCATATAGGAGACCAGCATGAAACGTCTATGAAATTAATTTGCGCTGAGCTGAAAAAGTATTTGGCAATGAGAGGGTTAATCGCCCCCATGTCAGCATAATATGTCCAATCCCTCACGGGACAAGCATCAGAATCTGCCCCGACATCTGCAGTAAACTGAGAACGTCCATTGGTGGACATCGGTCATCAGGAGAATTCCCAGTCCTGAACTCCGGACAAGAAACCCTTAATATCCTAATTAGTGATAAAAACATTGGTCTGGGGAGACCCCTGTGGGTTGTAGGCAATTCCATGTGATAAGACTGGAGGAAACTGTGCGCACTGGGAGTGATTGATGATGTAGTGAAAACCAGAGACACGACACAAGAGGAAAACAAAGCGGAAAAATAATGGCGCTGACGCGGGGGGGCTTTTCTGGGGTTGACGAGGGTCTTGGGTTTCCTTTGAATTTATGCTGGTTTTGCAGATTCTGTGCTTCTGAGGAGGAGAATCGTGGAGGATATTTCTGAATATTGAATATAATGGGATGATAAGAAGCAGGAGATGACCTACATAATGGGATGATCTGCTGGTCTGTGTGGGGAGGTCGGCATCTATAGCAATAAGTTCATTGGTGAGGCTGCGATCTTAGTGGAGTCCTCTGCGGCCCCTGGAGGACTGAAGACCCCGGGACAGAGGCAGGGGAGAGGATGTGTCAGTCACATTTACTCTTTCATCAGCAGAGATTTGGGAATGAGTAATTTACATTTGCAGACTTGGTTGAGTCCTGTCCATCTTACATAAAGCAGCGGTCTGTCTTATTCACACAGAACATCTGTAGCGCCCCGAGGGTTCGGCCGCTACAGAGGTACTGCATCTCAACCAGATGTGCGATATCTCACTCTCAGGTAAGGATGGAGTGTGGATCAGGACCCTGACACCTGCATGCATTACACCACATTTCCGGGGAGCAGGGCGACCGATATGCTCCAAGTAGAGCACGACAGTCCCTGTTGCTGGCTGGAGTGGGGGGGAGGGAACACCTAGGAAGGGGGAATCCTGTAGTGCATAGGAGGGAGAGGGCAGTTCCTGGGTGCACTGAGAAGGAGGTATAAAAGGTGGGCACCATCTTAGTTCTGTGTTCAGTCAGAGAGAGGAAGTGACAGAGTAAGGGCCTCTGCAAGGGGCTCTGCTCCACAGGCAGGCCTGGGAGAGCGGCCGGAGCCTGGAGGAAGGAGAAGGAAGGAAGAGGAGCGGAGGAGGCTCCAGTAACAAGGAACGAAGGGACCCCAGGGGTATGGACCGGCGAGTTGCCACCGCACGCCTGAATCTACCTGCGTAGGGAAGTCAGGCCAAAGGGGGAGACCGGTCCCCGAAACTAGTGGAGGCGGGGAACGTCCCTCAGCTAGAAACCGGAGGCTGTGACATTTTATGTGGCACAGCCCCTCGCTACACCCGCTAGGAAGGCACCACATAGGGTCAGGGAAAAGGCACCAACGTTCACCCGAGAAGGCCCGAGTCAGCCGGACAGAAACGAGGTCACTGGTGGGGTATGACAGGCCAGAGTTATCTGGGAGTAGGCCGAGCCCCTCACCTGGTGAGCACAGTGCGACGTGGGACGTTATGACCAGCTGGAGTAACGTGGATAAAGAACTGTGAGTAAATACCCTGGACTGCATTACAGGACTCTGTGTCGTTACTGCTGCTCCCGCGCACCATCACCCCCAACATCCGCACTCACTGCCCTGAGGCTATACTCCTCCCGTGGGGAGTTATACTACCCTCTGCTGCACCCACAACACCAGCCTCAGCGGTCTGCCCTGCAGCGGCGGTTCACTCTGACCGCAATCCACGTGTGGCGTAGTCGGACATTCAGCATTTAGACTGCCATTTGGTTTGACCGCCCTGGGCACGGACCGGGTCGTCACCACGCAAGGACTACATCCCTCAGCATCCACAAAAGGTCCGGTTCCGGGTATAATAATAATAATAATAATAATAGTTTATTTTTATAGCGCCAACATATTCCGCAGCACTTTACAAATTTTAGGGGGGACTTATACAGACAATACAGAATAAGCATATCTCACGGAGTGAGGGCCCTGCTCGCGAGCTTACAGTCTATGAGGAAGTGGGGGAGACACAAAAGGTAAAAAGTACATATATTTTATAATGCAGCCTTGATATACTGAATAGGATAAATAATAATACATGGACTGGTCGCCAGCCAGTATGTGTGCAGTCCTGACAGAGGCTTTTATGTGCATGGTTGGTTTGAACCCGAAGTTGAAGAAGATTTTAATATGGGGGAAAGCTGGGATGGACAGAGTGTGTTTAGGTGATACGCCAGTCTAAAGAAATGTGTTTTTAGGGTTCGCTTGAAACTGTGGGTATTGGGAATTAATCGAACTGTCCTGGGTAGTGCATTCCAGAGAATTGGCGCAGCACGCGAGAAATCTTGGAGACGGGAGTGGGAAGTTCGGATTATGGAGGATTTTAGTTTCAAGTCATTTGCAGAACGGAGGGCACGTGTAGGGTGGTAGACTGAGACAAGGGAGGAGATGTAGGGGGGTACTGAAGCATGGAGCGCTTTGTGGGTAAGCGTGATAAGTTTAAAACGAACTCTATATTGGATGGGCAACCAATGCAATGACTGGCACAGGGAAGAGGCATCTGAGTAGCGGCTGGCGAGGAATATGATCCTGGCTGCTGCGTTCAGGACGGATTGGAGAGGGGAGAGTTTAGTAAGAGGGAGACCGATTAGTAGAGCGTTGCAATAGTCAAGACGAGAATGAATAAGAGCGACAGTAAGAGTTTTTGCCGAGTCAAAGGTGAGAAAAGTCCTGATTCTTGAGATGTTTTTGAGGTGTAGATGACATGAACGAGCGAGTGATTTGATGTGAGGAGTGAAAGAAAGATCTGAATCAAAAATGACCCCAAGACAGCGGGCTTGTAGCTGGGGAGTAATGGTTGAGCCACAAACGGAGATGGCAATATCGGGCACAGGTAGATTAATGGAGGGAGGAAAGACGAGTAGTTCAGTTTTTGACAGATTCAGTTTTAGGTAGAGGGAGGACATAATGTTAGACACAGCAGAAAGACAATCACTGGTGTTTTGTAGTAATGCAGGGGTGATGTCCGGAGCAGAGGTGTATAATTGGGTGTCATCAGCATAGAGATGGTACTGAAAACCGAATCTACTGATTGTTTGTCCAATAGGAGCGGTGTATAAGGAGAAAAGAAGGGGGCCTAGGACTGATCCTTGAGGAACCCCGACAGTAAGAGGAAGTAGGGAGGAGGAGGAGCCGGCAAAAGACACAGAGAAGGAGCGGTCAGAGAGATAAGAGGAGAACCAGGAGAGAACCGTGTCCTTGAGGCCAATAGTGCGGAGCATAGTGAGGAGGAGCTGGTGATCCACAGTGTCAAATGCTGCAGAGAGATCCAGGAGAATCAGCAGGGAGTAGTGACCATTAGATTTAGCTGTTAGTAGATCATTAGAGACTTTAGTGAGGGCAGTTTCAGTAGAATGTAAAGAGCGGAAACCAGATTGTAAAGGGTCAAGAAGAGAGTTGTCTGAGAGATAGCGGATTAGACGGGAGTGGACCAGGCGTTCCAGGAGTTTAGAGATAAAGGGAAGATTGGAAACAGGTCTGTAGTTGGCTGTGCAGTTCTGGTCGAGGGATGGTTTTTTAAGTAATGGTTGTATGCTGGCGTGTTTAAAAGAAGAGGGAAAGATACCAGATGAGAGGGAAAGGTTGAAAATTTTAGTTAGGTGAGAGGTGACAGCTGGAGCAAGGGACTGAAGGAGATGTGAGGGAATAGGGTCGCTGGTGCAGGTGGTAGGGCGAGAAGATGCAAGGAGCCTGATCACTTCATCTTCCGTGACTGGTTCGAAGTCAGAAAATGAGCAAGATACAATGTGGCGGGGGGGAGCATGCATAACATTTGGGGATTGGGAGAAAATTTCCTGTCGGATATGGTCAATTTTTTCTTTGAAATAGTTAGCCAGATCGTCAGCGCTGAGGTCGGTGGTCGGGGCCTGTGCTGTTTGATTGAGGAGAGAATGAAACGTGTCAAAGAGTCGTTTAGGATTATTGGAAAGTGAGATGATGAGGTTGTTAAAGTAGGTTTGTTTGGAGAGGTGAAGGGCAGAGTTATATGTTTTCAGCATAAATTTATAGTGGAGGAAATCTTCGGGCAGATTTGATTTTCTCCACAGCCGTTCAGCGCACCTGGAGTACCTCTGGAGAAGACGTGTTTGAGGCGTGTGCCAGGGTTGTCGCCGTCTATGCCGAATTGTTCTTTGTGTAGGAGGTGCGGCTTCATCCAGGGCGCATAGCATTATTTTGTTATAATGCTTCAATGCAGATTCGGGACATGAGAGGGAGGAGATTGGGGCCAATGATGATTGCAACCTTTTTATAAATTTCTGGGTGTTAATGGCGCGTAAATTTCTATAAGTGTGGACGGTGGGAGTGTCTTGAGTAGAGTCACAGTTCTTGACAGAGAATGAAAGAAGATTATGGTCAGAGAGTGGAAGGGGAGAGTTCGTAAAGTCATGTACTGAGCAAAGCCGGGAGAAGATCAGGTCCAATGTGTTCCCGTCCTCATGTGTAGGAGAATTAGCAAGCTGTGAAAGGCCGAAGGAGGAGGTTAATGATAAAAGATGCGTGGCAGATGGGGAAAGAGGATCGCCAATTGGGATGTTAAAGTCTCCCATGATTATCGTGGGGATGTCGCAGGATAGAAAATTTGTAAGCCAGGCAGCAAAGTGATCCAGGAATTGACGGGGGGGACCTGGGGGGCGATAGACAACCGCCACTCGCAGGGAGAAGGGCCGGTAGAGTCTGACTGTGTGGGCCTCAAAGGACGGGAAGATAAGGGAGGGTACAGGGGGGATAACCTGAAAAGTACATTTTGTTGAAAGAAGCAGACCAACACCTCCACCTGATCTGTTGTCAGGTCGCGGGGTATGAGAGAAATGTAGGCCACCATAGGAGAGAGCTGCAGCGGCGGTGGTGTCCGACTGCTGGATCCAGGTTTCAGTGAGAGCCAGAAGGTTGAGGGAATTAGAGAGGAAAAAGTCATGGATGTAAGAGAGTTTATTACAAGCTGAGCGTGCATTCCAAAGGGCACAGTTGAATGAGACAGAAGATATGCAGGGAATATTAATGAGATTAGCAGGGTTTCTGAATGTAACAGGGAAAGAGTTAGTGTTATTATTACTGGAGGGTCCTGGGTTGGGAGAAATATCACCTGCGACTAATAGAAGGAAGATACAGAGAGTGAGCAGATGATTGAGTGATTTGTGAGAGCGTTTCCTGCGTTGTATGGTGGGAATGAATGGATCTGCGTGGTATAACATTGTGAAGAGAGCATGACAACTGTACATAGGAGAAGAGAGGAGTGAGGGATTAATATGGATGAAGTGTGCCGCATTTGTGGGTGAACGGTGAATGTGGATGATTGTAGCAACCAGAGTATAAATGGCACAGATACAAATGGTGAATACTGTTTGCCAAAAAGATGACCTGGAAGCAAGTTTGTTTAATTGTCTTGCATGTCTTACCTGTCTCCTGCCCTGTCCAACTGCCATTTTCTAACTGCCAGGGCACTTTGCTAAATTATGGCACTTCGATAAAGTATGCATAAATGCTATATGCATAAATGCCCCCGCATAAATGCCTCCCCTTAACTAAGTCTCAATATATAGGGACGTATCTGCTTAGATCTGCACAGATTTAACTCATTAACAATCAATCACTAGCTTAAAAGACAACAGGAGACCATAAAGTGCAGGGAAAAAAAAAACAAAAAAAAAAAAAAAAAAAAAACAGACTAGTAAACTCGGCATGGATCATAAACTCTTAAAGTAAGTGTGATGACCTTTAAGTATCATGGAATAAAAAAGCTAGAGGAGTGAAAAATATATACCAGAAATTGATAGGCTGCAGAGCATTGCATGGAGATATAATGCAGTTTTCAGGACAGATCACACAAGCAGTGAAAAATATATACCAGAAATTGATAGGCTGCAGAGCATTGCATGGAGATATAATGCAGTTTTCAGGACAGATCACACAAGCAGTGAAAAATATATACCAGAAATTGATAGGCTGCAGAGCATTGCATGGAGATATAATGCAGTTTTCAGGACAGATCACACAAGCAGTGAAAAATATATACCAGAAATTGATAGGCTGCAGAGCATTGCATGGAGATATAATGCAGTTTTCAGGACAGATCACACAAGCAGTGAAAAATATATACCAGAAATTGATAGGCTGCAGAGCATTGCATGGAGATATAATGCAGTTTTCAGGACAGATCACACAAGCAGTGAAAAATATATACCAGAAATTGATAGGCTGCAGAGCATTGCATGGAGATATAATGCAGTTTTCAGGACAGATCACACAAGCAGTGAAAAATATATACCAGAAATTGATAGGCTGCAGAGCATTGCATGGAGATATAATGCAGTTTTCAGGACAGATCACACAAGCAGTGAAAAATATATACCTGTAAGAAGAGAAGAAAGATGAATATTAGCAGTGCCATTTTCTAACTGCCAGGGCACTTTGCTAAATTATGGCACTTCGATAAAGTATGCATAAATGCTATATGCATAAATGCCCCCGCATAAATCCCCACACACACACGGCCCAGGGGGCGCGTCACATCAATGTGGCAAACGCTGCCAGGACGGAGGCCAAACCGTGTCCGCAGAGACTTCATCAGCCTTAAACCATCAGAATTTCATTTTTTGAGGATTTTGAGCACAGAGTACTGTATCTCTGTGTGTCAACATATCCTAACCTAAATGGTCACTGTCATTTCAACAATCTTAATAGTACAAGTGATGAGCGAGCACTATAATGCTCGGGTGCTCGTTGCTCGGGTCGAGCACATTGGAATACTCGGGTGCTCGCCCTGAGCAACGAGCCCAATGTAAGTCTATGGGAAACTCGAGCATTTTTCAGGCGGCTCCCCCCGGCGGTCTGCAGAGGGCCTAAAAATTGCCCAAATCGATGGGAACAGTGCTCAAATGACATGGGGACAGCATGAGGAAGACCCCTGGAAGCATTTCTGACTCCCAGGTCACTGCTGTTAAAAACGTGGTCAGTGTATTACGCCACTTTTACGGACTCACAATAAAACATACAAAAATGAAAACAAAATGGATTTTCCTGGGAAATATGTTAAGGAACATCCTTTCCAGGGTAATGACTTGTATATAAGGCAAAATAAATAACCAAAACCAAAAATACTCCTCCACACCTTAGGCTATGTTCACACGTGGCGTTTTTGATGCATTTTTTCACTTTTGCATTGCTTTCAACCATGACAAATGCATTCACCAGGAAATGTCATTTTAACATTTTACAACCTTATCTGGCCATGTGGTGTGTGACATATCATCAGACACAATGTGTTTCATTTATGGAGGAGCGACTCTAAAAGTCACAAAGCCTATTTTTATAGGGCCATCAGGCGGCCTTTACTATTCTTAAAGGGCCAGCAGTCGGCCCTCACTATTCTTAGAGAGCCATCAGCCGGCTATGTTTTATTGTTCCCACTACTAAAGAGTGGGTCTCCTATACTGTTATTGCGTATGCAGTGAGTGGAAGGGCTGCCTAAAATTTGGACGCAGCCCAATACCACTTTGAAGAAACTGAATACCCCTGAAAACAATGTTCCCATTATTAGGAAGTAGGTCTCCCAGTGTGTTTGCCTATGCAGTGAATGCAAGGGCTGCCAAAAATTGGGAGGCACTCCAATGCCCCTTGGAAGAGACGTGGAGGAGGGCCTCATAAAAAAAATGTTCCCATTAGAAGGAAGCTGGTCTCCTCTACTTGTAATGCCCATGCACTAAGTGTATTGGCTGACAAACATTTACCCCTGGGGGGTATACATGAACATACTGTATAAAAAAAATTTTTTACGGGCATCATAAACACCCTTTAAAAAAATGATGTGGGTGTTGCATCACGGACCACGGTCACCCTGGTGATATGGTGGTGGAGGATGAGGAGAAGGAGGAGGACAAGAGCAAATAGCCAAAATCAGGAAGCGTATACCTATGTGTGGGTGTGAAGAGGTGCATGGGAATACACCTCCCAAGAAAAGACACTGGATTTGAGTTTATGTTATGCTGCTATCATTTGGTGGTGTTGAGAAGTCTGGCCCAATCCAGCCCTTGTTCATTTTTATAAGAGTCAGCCTATCAGCATTTTCAGTTGACAGGCGGATGCGCTTATCAGTTAGAATTCCACCAGCGGCACTAAAAACCCGCTCTGATAAAACGCTGGCGGCAGGGCAGGCCAGGACCTCCAAGGCGTAGAGAGCCAGTTCATTCCACGTATCCAGCTTGGATACCCAGTAATTATAAGGCACAGCGGAATCACGGAGGATGTTGTTACGATCGGCAAGGTACTCCCTCAGCATCTTCCCAAACTTTGAACTCCTTGTGAGAGTACTCCGCGCCTCATGGCCTGTGCGATGGGAGGGGCTGAGAAAATTCTCCCAAAACTTTGACAGTGTTCCCCTGCCTCTGCTGGATTGCATTTGTGTCTCTCTCGCCTGTACTCCTTGGTTGTCCAACGAACTGTGCCCTCTGCCGCCAGCGTTTTCAGATGGGAATTTTTTTAATAGTGCCGCAACAAGAGCCTTCTGGTACAGCCCCATTTTTGTAGACCTGTCCGCCTCAGGAATAAGAGATATAAAGTTCTCCTTGTAGCGTGGGTCTAGAAGTGTCACCAGCCAGTAATGACTGTCACCCAAAATTTTGAGAACGCTAGGGTCAATGGAAAGGCAGCGTAACATAAACTCAGCCATGCGTGCCAGACTGCTGACAGGCAAGACTTTCGTGTCCTCACCAAGAGGATGACTGACCATGCTCTCCTCCTCCTCTCTGTCCTCTGGCCATTAACGCTGAACAGACAGTGTGACAGCTGTACAGGTAGTACCGTCTATAGAGCATGAAACTAGCTCCTCTTCTTCCTCCTCCTCTTCCTCATTGTCACCCAATCCACGTTGGGATGAGATGAGGCTTGGCTGTGTGTAATCACCCTGTATGGTTACTTGCTCCATCTCATCGTGCTCTGCCTGCAATGCATCCTCTTTGATTGTGAGCAGAGAGCGTTTCAGAAGACAGAGAAGCGGGATGGTGATTCTAATTATGGCATCATCGCCGCTCACCATCTTGGTGGAGTCCTCAAAGTTTTGGAGGATGGTACATATGTCTGACATCCATGTCCACTCCTGAGGTCTTATGTGTGGAGTCTGAACTGAATACTGACGGCCTTGTTGATGCTGGTACTCAACAACTGCCCTCTTCTGCTCACAAATCCTTCCCAACATCTGCAGTGTAGCGTTCCAATGCGTGGGGACATCACACACCAGTCTGTGAGCCGGAAGCTGCAAACGCTGCTGAAACACGGCAAGGGCGGCGGAAGCTGTAGGTGACTTTCTAAAATGGGCACACATGCGGCGTACTTTAACAAGCAGATCAGGCAGCTCCGGGTAGGATTTGAGAAACCGCTGAACCACGAGATTAAGCACATGGGCCAGGCATGGTACGTGTGTGAGCTCGCCTCGCCTCAGAGCCGCCACCAGGTTCCGGCCATTGTCACACAGGACCATGCCTGGTTCAGCGGTGTGAGCCACAGATCTGCCTGCTTTTTCAGAGTTGTCCACAACTCTTCAGCATTGTGCGGTTTGTCACCTAAGCATATTGGCTTCAGCACAGCCTGTTGCCGCTTGGCCGAGGCAGTGCTGCAGTGCAGCTTGTGATTGATGTGGTCATTTCGGAGATGGAGGCTGAAGAGGAGGAGGAGGATGATGTGCAGGAGCTGTAGACTGTGGGGGCAACCCTGATTGACTTAGGGCCCGCAATCCTTGGTGTCGGGAGGATGTGTTCCGTCCCAAAGTCCGACTGGGTCCCGGCTTCCATTTTGTTAACCCAGTGTGCCGTCAGCGAGATGTACCATTCCTGCCCACAAGCACTTGTCCACGAGTCCGTAGTTAGGTGGACTTTCCCGGTAACTGCGTTGTTGAGGGCACGACTAATGTTTTGGGACACGTGCTTGTGTAATGCGGGGACGGCACACCGGGAGAAATAGTGGCGGCTGGGGACAGAGTACCGAGGGACGACCGCCGCCATCAGGTTGCGGAATGCTTCCGTCTCCACGAGCCTAAAAGGCAACATTTCGAGGGCAAGCAGTCGTGAAATGTGGGAATTTAGTAGTGTGGCCTGTGGGGCGTTGGCTACGTATTTGCGCTTGCGTTCCAAGGACTGGGGTATGGAGATCTGAACGCTGCGCTCGGACAAGGACGTGGACGTGCTTCCTGATGCTGCTACTTGAGAGTGTGCAACGACAGGTGCAGGGCAGGAGGCATCTTCGCATGCACCATGGACAGAGGATTGGCTTGCATGCACAACAGCGGAAGAAGCAGTGGTGTCACCCGCAGACACTGTTCCTGGGGTTCGGTCCACAAAGTCGGGTGCTTTGCTGCCATGTGCCTGCTCATGCTGGTGGTGGTCAGGCTGCTATTTTTGCCACGCCTGTTGATGCTGGCCTGGCAGGTGGTGCAAATGGCCTTTTGGGGTTATCGGCAGAGTCTTTAAAAAACAACCAGACTCGGGAAGACCTAACAGTTGTACTGGCCACTTCCTTCGTGTTGGTGTTACGGGGAACGGTTGCCTGCCTTCTGTGTGCGGCCACCACACTGCTTCTTCCTGCCTGTTTGGGTTCTCTGCCTCCCTCCCCCTGTGTGCTGCTGTCCTTGCTCTGCATGTCATCCTGCCAGGTTGGGTCAGTTACTATATCATCCACCACCTCGTCTTCCACCTCCGCACCTTGGTCCTCCTCCTGACTTTCTGACAATTGTGTCTCATCATCGTCCACCTCTTGTGACACTTTCCCACTGTCGCTTTCGTGTGACCATGGCTGCTCAAATATTTGGCCAATGCTATATGCGATCTCCTCTTGCCCCGCTTCAAGTGGACCAGGTGAGAGGCCCGAATCTATAAATGGAAAAGTGAACAGCTCTTCTGAGTGTCCAAGTGTGGAATCAGTTGTCTCCGGGCACTTGGAATGGTGGGGGGAAGGAGGATCAGGGTGAGGAATATGCGGTACAGACTCACGGCTACTGAGACTTGACCGTGTGGAAGACAGGGTGGTGGTGGTGGCTAAGTGACTGGAAGCATTATCTGCTATCCAACCAACAACCTTTTGACACTGCTCTGGGTTCAATAGTGGTGTGCTGCGGTCCCCTAGGAACTGGGACAGGAAGGTCAGGCGAGAAGATGTGGGTGTTTGTTGTGGCACAATTTCGGCTTGCCCATGGCCTTTTCCTCGGCCTCTGCATGCACCATTACCATCATGTCCAGTTCTCCTTCCCTTGCCATGTGCCTTGCCCATTTTAAATGGAGGACAGTATCTTCCACGCTCACAACAAATGGCTGAATTTGGAGCGAAGTTATATCCAGGTCTAAGACAAAACTTACAACTTACTGGAAAAAACAGCACCACCTGTGCCTCTCTCTTTCAGCTCTTGCCCCCTTCTTCTCCTCTCCATTGTCGTGTGATGGAGAAAGCACAGTTTTAAATAGCTGGATTTCTAGCGCTGTAATATGGAAAGGACCTGGCTGTATTCTGCAGCGCCAACAAGCAAATGGCTTATAAAAACGGTGTTCTCTGGATTGCTTTTTAAGCAAATAATGAGGATTAAGATCCAAAAAAAAAGTATTCCTGGCCCCTGAGACCTGGGCCTATTTCTAGAAATATAACAGCAGCAGAAGGCAGAACTGGAATGGAGCCTCTTGTGCTATATGCACTGCAGTCTGCTATATACACTGCCTGCCTGTCTATATACACTGCCTGCCTGATATCTCTGCAGATGGATTAGTCCTCAGAAGGACTGTTTGTTAAGATGGATATGTGTAATGTACGCTTTTTCTCCCTACACTACCTAATACACAAGCAAATCTCTCCCTGACGCAGCAGCTCCTCTCCCTACACTGTCTGATCCGGAGTGACTGTGACGAGCATGGCGGCGCCAGGTCTGATATAGACCTGATGACGCTGTGCGGCCAGCCAATCACTGTAATGCCACAACCAACATGGCTACGGCGTTACAGTGAGTGGCTGGCAATCCCTGCATGTTCATTGGCTCTCTAAAGAGCGCCAAACATGCAGGGAGAGGACACGAGCATCCGCCCGAGCAACCCGGAAATACTCGCCGAGCGTCTCGAGTACTGAGATGCTCAGGCGAGTACCGAGTACTTGCGAGTATGCTCGCTCATCACTAATAAGAATCTTTGTAATATATCTTACCAGAGAAATCTATTTCTTTCTCCGCTTATCAGCCACTGTCCCTTCGCTGCTTCCTGAACTCACCAATCACTATGAAAAACTGCTCTAATCCATCCTACTGAAAACAAGGTAGACGGCCAGCTCACTGAAGGATCAGATTACTGCTGCCTATTGAAGACAATGGAGAGGAGAAGAAGGGGGGCAAGAGCTGAATGAGAGAGAGGCACAGGTGGTGCTGTTTCTTCCAGTAAGTTGTAAGTCTTGTCTTAGACCTGGATTCACAGCTGTAATGCTCAGAACTGCTGTATAATTTTCTCCATGCTTTTTTTTGCTGCTTTCCATAAGTATTAATCTCAACCCATAGTCTATATTAATAGACAGACTGCTCATTACCACTGTATAATGTCCTCCATTCTGCGGCTTCCAGGAAGTGTTTGATCTCACCCTAGAAACATAAAAACATAGAATGTTATATTTGGAGGAGACCTCCGGGGTCCTCGTGTCCATCCCCCTGCTCAATGCAGAAGTCACTAAACCATCTCAGACAGATGTCTGTCCAGCCTCTGTATCCATTGAAGGAGATCTCACCACCTCTCGTGGCCGCCTGTTCCACTCATTGATCACCTCACTGTCAAAAAGTGTCTTCTAATATCTAATCTGTATCTTCTCCCATTCAGTTTCATCCCATTGCTTCTAGTCTTTCCTTGTGCAAATGAGAATAAAGCTGATCCCTCTACAGTGTGACAGCCCTTCAGATATTTGTAGACAGCTATTAAGTCTCCTCTCAGTCTTCTCTTTTGCAGCTAAACATTCCTAGATCCTGTAACCGTTCCTCATAGGACATAATTTGCAGACCAGTCACCATTCTGGTCGCTCTTCTCTGAAATTGCTCCAGTTTGTCTATGTCTTTTTTAAGATGTGGTGCCCAGAACTGAACATAGTATTCCAGATGAGGTCTGACCAAAGAGGGGTAAAGGTGGATAATTACTTCATGTGATCTAGACTGTATGCTTCTCTTAATACATCCCAGAACTGTGTTTGGCTCTTTTGCTGCTGCATCACACTGTTGACTCATGTGAAGTCTGTGATCTATTAGTATACCCAAGTCATTTCCACACGTGCTGTTACTTAACTCTATTCCTCCCATTTTGTATATGCTTTCTTCATTTTTCTTGCCCAGATTTAAGGCTTTGCATTTTCCCTGTTATAAACCATTCTGTTAGTTGCTGCCCACAGTTCCATTTTTTTTAAATCTTTTTGAATCCTCTCTTTCTCTCTTCTCTAGTATTAGCTATCCCTCCTAGCTTTGTGTCATCAGCAAATTTAATCAGTTTACCCTCAATTCCTTCATCTAAATCATTGATAAAGATGTTGAACAACACAGTGCCCAGGACAGAGCCTTGTGATACCCCACTTGAGACATTCATCCAACTTGATGTGCAACCATTTATGACCACTCTTTGGGTCTGATCACTAAGCCAGTTATGAATCCACCTAACAGTTGCCTTGTCCATTTGTGTCACCCCAGGCCTGGATGCCACAAATATTAAAGGCTGTGTCTGAGAGCAGGAGGGAGGTTCCCTGGTCAGGGACCATTAGCATGCAGCACCTCCTGTCCCAGGCCAGTAGGGGGAGCAGGCTGCCCCTATAAAAGCTGGAACTGGGGCAGGGTTAGAGAGACCAGAACCCACTTCTGAAGTGTCCAGAAGGGTTCCCAGAGAAGAGAGACAGGTCAGCAGCAGCTGAGGAGTCCGTGAGGCAGAGGAGAGACTGCGAAGCCAGGGACAGAGGCGACGAGAGCCGGTCCTGGCTGAGAGAAGTACACAACCGGACATTCGGGTCCGAGGCTGTCAGGGTTGCAAGCCCAGCAGCAGAGAACCAACCCACGAGGGATTTCAGGTCCCTTGGCCTAAGAAGCCTGGAGGCTCCGCCACACAGAGGGACCAGTACAGCAAGGAGCAGCAAAAGGTACACAAGATCCGAGTCGCAAGCCATACAGGCAAAGTATACAGCCAGCTCAGGGACGTGGGCTATTACACCACGAAAAGGGGGATAGTCAGCAAGAGCATAGAGAGAGAACGGTAGGCCTACACACTCACCCTGACCAGTGGGGCTCGCCTGAATGGTCTCAGATACCCAGGCCCATTCCTAACCCGTACTCCTGTTGGGTCAGTAATAACATCTGCAATAAAGACCCAGGACTGTTTGAAACGGGCTCCGACCTTTTACTATTGCGGCCGGCACTATCACCCCCAGCATCCACCTACTCTGCCCTGAGGCTACACTCTTCCCGTGGGGAGTTATCCAATCCCTGTGCTGCACACCAACACCAGCTTCAGTGGCCTGCCTTACAGCGGCGGTCATCCCTGACCGCAATCCACGTGTGGCGTAGTCGGACATTCAAAACACTGATAATTAGACTGCCACAATTTGGTCTGACCACCCTGAGCCACGGGATTGGGTTGCCACTACTACTCCCAGCATCGTACAGAAGCCCGGTTCAGGGTACCCCACGGCCCAGGGGGCGAGTCAGCTTTTGGCGTAGTCGGCAGGATTGTGACCAACCCGCAACAAACGGGTATTGCGTGCCTGAAAAAGGCTTTATACTTACCTGAGTGAAGTTTCCCGCCATTCGGGGCCATTTCCCGCCAATCTGAGCCGTTTCCCGCCATCGGGCGCCATCTTCGGGACGCCGCGCTGGAAGAAGAGGGGCGTGGACGTCAAAAACGCGCGAGACCTGAAGCCCCGCCCAACGCTGAGACGCTGCGCAAGGTCCTGGAAGGAGATCCAGAGGACGCCGACGTCATCACCGTGCGACGCAAGGTCCTCGCCCAGAGCATCACGAGCGGAGCCGCGGCCTACAGAAGAGGATCGCCGGAAGGTAGGCCACGATTAACTAGGGGGGAGGAAGATGTCGGACGCGGAGGGACCCTCTACCACCAGCGTAGCCGCTGCAGCTGTGATGCCGTTTTCCATGCCCTACATCCCCGGAGCGGCCTGGCTGCCACAGTATGCCGGTGAGTCACATATCTTGGGCGACTTTAAAGAAAGGCTATGTAGCCTGTTCAAAGTTTATCCCCTGACAGAAGAACAGAAACTAAGCATACTTATAGGGCAGTTAACTGGTGCGGCCCAGCGGGAGGTAAAGTCTTGGGCAGCTGAGGAGAAAAGGACTGTAAGGGGGGTTCTGATCCATCTACGGGACACCTTTGACACCCGTACCTCAGCAGAAATCAAAATGCGGTTCTATGGATGTAAGCAGCGAGCTCAAGATAGCATCAGAGATTATCTCCTAAATTTACAGGAAGCCTTGGGGGCAATTAAGCAAGCTGACCCTGGCAGCGTGCAGGACACCGATAAACTGTTGACTGACCAGTTCATAGAAGGTCTGCTGTCCAGCGCCCACAGAACCCAGCTGCGCCTCATGGCCCTGCAGAACCCAGATTTGACTTTTGCACAGTTCAAAGGTAGGGCCATCCGGGTGCTCCGAGAACCCGCACCAGGTGGCGCTGTAGCTTCCCGGCGCCCGGCCATCACTTACCACCAGGGGGCGGCGCCCTACCCCGCAGACCTTGTGGGGGCTGATGCGCAGGCCCTAAACCCATCCCCGCCTGCAAACCTGCACCACCAGGTCCAAGAACTAACAAAGAGTGTTGCTGCATTGACCAGGACCGTACAGTCGTTACAGATGGACCCGTCAGGACCAATCAAGCTGGCTTCCACTCCGGAGGATGTCCCGTGGCGTCGACAGAGGAGGATCCCGTCGTTCAGAGGGAGGCCCACCGACCGTTACACCGAGGATGGACAGCCGATTTGCCGCCGTTGCAGCCAGCCGGGACACGTAGCCAGGTACTGTACTTTAAATGGGTCCGACCTGGGGCAGAGGGCCAACCCCCAGGCATAAGGTCATCAGGCCCGTCTAATTGGCGTGATAAATAAGTGGGGGGACGCCCAGTTTTACCCGTAGTGCTGGACGGTATCCCCATGAGTGCACTGCTGGATACCGGGTCACAAGTAACTACCATCCCCTATGTACTTTTTAAGCAGTATTGGAGTGACACTGACATAACCCGCTATCCAGACAATGACTTGAGCATCATCGCCATCAATGGCCAGCCCGTGCCGCAGGTGGGGTTCAGAGAGATGACCATCAAGATTGGTAAGGTTGAACTGCCGTCACAGGGAGTGATCATTGTGGACATTGACCGTCGTGAAAGTCACCCTAAAATAACTTTGGGTACTAGCGTGATTGAAAACTGTCTTTCAGAAGTAATTATAATTTTGCAGCAGGTGGCGATGAATGCGAGCTCCAGCCAACAGAGGGTCCTCCAAAAACAGATAAGAGCCCTGATGAGACGGCAACAGGTAGAACTGTCTGGTGGTGAGATCGGTAGGTGTGAGGATGAGCGACCCATTCCCCATTGCCATGCCTCCCAAAAGTGAAATGATGATCTAGTGTCGGACTGCAATCGGGTTAAGAGGGAGAGACTACCAAGCCATGGTAGAACCCGTGTACTCAGACAGCAGACCCACCATTTTGACAGGCCGGGGGGTGGTTGATGTCCGTCATGGGAGGGTGCCCGTTCGCATTCTCAACATTGGGGAGAGGGAGGTACACTTACCCGGGTACGCTACACTTGCCAAACTGTTTGCTGTCGAACACAAAGCTATCAGGGCCGTGGAGCCTTTGCCTCCATCTCCACCAGTGGAGGATAATGGCTCCCAGAAACACCAGGAGGACTGGTGCCAGAAACTCCACGTGGGTGCTGACTCCACTCCCTTGCACCAAAAACAAGGAGTCTACCGGGTGTTTCAGGAGTACGAGAGAATCTTTAGTAAGCACCCGCTAGACTTCGGCAGAGTGAAAGGGGTAGAACACCACATCCCCACGGGGAGCCACCCACCAATAAAAGAGAGATACCGACCTGTACCCCCCGCACACTATCAGAACGCAAAGGGCATGCTGAGAGAAATGAAAGAAGCCGGGGTCATTAGAGACAGCTGTAGCCCCTGGGCATCCCCCTTGGTTCTAGTAAAAAAGAAAGACGGTACCATGAGAATGTGCGTGGACTATAGACAAATCAATTGTATCACCCATAAAGACGCGTACCCATTACCTAGGATAGAGGAGTCTTTGGCCGCACTAAAATCAGCTAATTTCTTCTCTACTTTGGACCTTACTAGCGGGTACTGGCAAGTTCCTGTGGCAGAGGCTGACAAGGAGAAGACCGCCTTCACCACCCCGATGGGATTAAGTGAATTCAACTGTATGCCATTCGGGCTCTGCAATGCACCCGGGACCTTCCAGAGGCTGATGGAATGCTGTTTAGGGCACCGAAACTTTGAGACGGTCCTACTCTACCTGGATGACGTGATTGTCTATTCGAAGACTTACGAGGACCATCTCAAGCACCTGGCCGAGGTGTTCGAGGCCCTGGCAGGCTTTGGCATGAAAGTGAAACCCTCCAAGTGCCATCTGTTAAAGCCGAAGGTACAGTACCTGGGACACGTGGTGAGTGCAGAAGGAGTAACCCCCGACCCCGACAAGGTCACAGTAATCAAGAGCTGGCCAAGCCCCTCAAACATCAAAGAAGTGAGGCAATTCCTCGGGTTGGTAGGCTACTACCGAAGGTTCATCCCCAGGTTCACTAAGATGGCAGCCCCTATGACCTCCTGATAGGGCAATCTAAGACCAGAAGCCAAAAGCCACCCTTCAAGTGGGACAAGCCGGAAGAGGAGTCCTTCCGCCAGTTCAAGATGGCCCTCACGGGGGATGAGATCCTGGCCTACCCCGATTATGGCCAGCCTTTTATCCTCCACACAGACGCCAGTAATGTGGGACTGGGAGCCGTACTGTCACAGAACCAACAGGGCAGAGAAAGGGTGAACGCGTACGCCAGCCAGAAGCTGAGGCCCACTGAAAGAAACCTGGAGAATTACAGCTCCTTCAAGCTAGAGTTCTTGGCTGTGGTGTGGGCCATCACAGAATGGTTTAAACATTACCTGGCCTCTGCAAAGTTCACCGTGTACACGGACAACAACCCGTTGACACACCTAGACAATGCAAGACTTGGTGCCCTGGAACAGCGGTGGATGGCCCGGCTATCGAACTATGACTTCACAATCAAATACCAGGCACGCAGAACCAACGCCAACGCAGATGCCCTATCGAGAATGCCCCACCTACCCGAAGGGGAAGAAGACTCGGAAGAGCTGGAGGAAGTAGAGCTCCCTGCGTTCCACCGGTATGGGGCCACTCAGTATTCTCACCGGGTAAGAGACAAAGACCTGACCACCGTCATGTTCAACCCCTTACCCCACCACGGCTGGGCTGAAATGCAAGATAGTGACCCTGCAATACGCCTGGTGAAAGACATGTTAACCCAGACAGACGCTAGCCCTGGCCCGGACGCTTCAGAGGAAGCCAAGCAGTTATGGAAGGAGAAAAGCAGGCTATTCCTCTACGAGGGTAAGCTGTGCAGAAGGATTGTTAACCACCGGACGCACGAGCTGACCTGGCAGGTAGTGGTCCCAAGGCGAGATGCAGCAATGGTCCTGGAGGCCTACCATGACAGAGCGGGACACTTCGGGTGGAAGAAACTGGAGTTCCTGCTGAGAGAGCGGTTCTACTGGGTCGGTATGAGAGGGGCCATAGAGAAGTGGAGCAGGGACTGTGGCCCATGCCACCTCAGAAGGAAGGACCGTACCAGCCAGAAGACACCCTTGAGGCCCATCGTCACCAGGCAGCCTCTTGAGTTGGTAGCTCTGGACCATGTGAAGTTGGCTCCAAGCCGGTCCGGCTACATCTATGCCCTCACGATTGTGGACCATTACTCCCGGTTCCTGGTGGTGGTTCCTGTTAAAGACTTGACAGCCCAAACAGCGGCCAGAGCCTTCCAACAACACTTCTGCCGTCCACACGGGTATCCGGAACAGGTCTTGACGGATCAAGGTCCAGCGTTTGAGGCTGAAGTCTTCCAGGAGTTCTGCAACCTCTACGGCTGTAAGAAGATTCGGACAACGCCTTACCACCCGCAAACCAAAGGGCTGTGTGAGAAAATGAACAATATAATCATTGATCTCCTCAAGACGTTGCCCCTGGAAGAACGCAGCCTGTGGCCGGAGAAGCTGCCAGACCTGATAGACTTGTACAACCATATCCCGGTGAATGCTACAAATTGCACCCCGGCTTACCTGATGCGAGCAAGACCAGGTAAGCTGCCGGTAGACCTGGAGATGGGAGTCCTGACACCCGAGGACACCTCCCCAGACGCGGACTGGGATACGTAACGGCGGCTACAGTACAAGAAGGTACAGGAGAGTGTGGAGAGGAGTCTGGCTCAAATGAGAGAAAAGCAAGAGAGGCTCATCAACCAACACGCCCCTGCTGGTCCCCTGGAATCTGGTGAGCAGGTCCTGAAGCGGAAGAGAAGGCTTCACAAGCTGGACGACCAGTGGGAGAGAGACCCGTACATAGTACTGCAGTCCAACCACGACAACCCGAAGGTATGTGTGATTACCAAGGATGGAGGAGAAACCACTAGCACCATCTCCAGAGACCACCTAAAACGGTGCCCCGAGCAACTACAGAGTGCAGGAGAAGATCAAGATGACCTTGAACCCGCAGAGGACAAGGAAGAAATGATCAGCACAGTTCTTGGAGAGTTCTCCCGGTCCTGGTCTCGGATAAACGATGCAATAGTGGTACCCATCCTACACTTCCTTCAGCCTACGCAGCAGGAGCCTACAGGAGAGCAGGAAGAACAAGAGGAACGAGCAGCCCCGGAGGCAGAAGATCCTACGCCAGCAGCCCAGGAGAGTCAATCCTCTGCTGACAGTGAGCCTGCCATGCCTGCGGTAAGCCAAAGGACCCGCAGACAGCTGCCTGCCCTGCCTGTAAACCCAGCTAGTAGCTGTCCCCTAATTGTTAGTGGGGAAAGCCAGGTTAGACCACCACCAGACAGTGGGTTACGCAGGTCAACCCGGAGCACTAAGGGTCAAATACCAGCTCGCTGGAAGATCTAAATGTTGTATATTGCAAATGTTTTATGTTTATTACCTGGTTACTAATACTGTTTTCCCAGTTTTCCTAGATACAATGGACTGGCAGGTTATGGACAGTGAATAACCGGAACTACCATGTAGATAATTGCACCTGGTGCCCTCTTGTGAAGATGGCCACAGAAGAAAAACCTGTCCGGCGTGGCTCCCTTGTGGCCCAAAGTAGGTAGCCCAGCCTTGTCGCCACGCACAAGGCCAGGAACTTGGAGTTTATGGAGACAGGTCCCCACACTGTGGAAAACTTCACCTTGTTGGGTGATATGGACACCCGGTCACGGAAGCGCCGTGCCCTTAAGGACAAAATGTACTTGTATATATGTTATGTTATCATTTATACCCTGTATTTGTGTTTCCTGTTTAGTCCCGGAGTACTAAATTTTACTAGGGGGGAATGTGTCACCCCAGGCCGGGATGCCACAAATATTAAAGGCTGTGTCTGAGAGCAGGAGGGAGGTTCCCTGGTCAGGGACCATTAGCATGCAGCACCTCCTGTCCCAGGCCAGTAGGGGGAGCAGGCTGCCCCTATAAAAGCTGGGACTGGGGAAGGGTTAGAGAGACCAGAACCCACTTCTGAAGTGTCCAGAAGGGTTCTCAGAGAAGAGGGACAGGTCAGCAGCAGCTGAGGAGTCCGTGAGGCAGAGGAGAGACTGCGAGCCAGGGATAGAGTCGACGAGAGCCGGTCCTGGCTGAGAGAAGTACACAACAGGACATTGGGGTCCGAGGCTGTCAGGGTTGCAAGCCCAGCAGCAGAGAACCAACCCGCGAGGGATTTCAGGTCCCTTGGCCTAAGAAGCCTGGAGGCTCCGCCACACAGAGGGACCAGTACAGCAAGGAGAAGCAAAAGGTACCCAAGGCCCGAGTCGCAAGCCATACAGGAGAAGTACACGGCCAGCTCAGGGACGTGGGCTATTACACCACGAAAAGGGGGATAGTCAGCAAGAGCATAGAGAGAACGGTAGGCCTACACACTCACCCTGACCAGTGGTGCTCGCCCGAATGCTCTCAGATAGCCAGGCCCATTCCTAACCGGTACTCCTGTTGGGTCAGTAATAACATCTGCAATAAAGACCCAGGACTGTTTGAAACGGGCTCCGACCTTTTACTATTGCGGCCGGCACTATCACCCCCAGCATCCATCTACTCTGCCCTGAGGCTACACTCTTCCCGTGGGGAGTTATCCTATCCCTGTGCTGCACACCAACACCAGCCTCAGCGGCCTGCCTTGCAGCGGCTATTATCCCTGACCACAATCCACGGGTGGCGTAGTCGGACATCCCAAAACACTGTTAAATAGACTGCCACAATTTGGTCTGACCACCCTGAGCCATGGGATCGGGTTGCCACTACTACTCCCAGCATCGTACAGAAGCCCGGTTCTGGGTGCCCCACGGCCCAGGGGGCGAGTCACATTCCATAGATGGTCATTTTTTCAATAGGAATGGTGTGAGACACTTTGTCAAATGCTTTGCCGAAGTCCAGATATACTACAGATATCTACAGATACATTCACATTAACACTGCTCAGTACTTCTCTGTCCTCCACACTGCTGCTGAACATGTGCTACAAAAAGCCAGGAGTGCGTTAATCCCTCATGTCTGTGTGTGCTGTATATGGGAAACTTCTAAGCAGTTAGTCTCTACCCACTAGCTCAGAGAAAACTGAACATTACAGTAAAAGCCTGCAAAGGGGAAAACTAGTGAAAAATGCAAAATACAAACCATATAATGGCCAGAAATGGTGGTATTCCTTCTGTCCACACAGACACGTCTTCATCATAAAATTACCTTACTTTAAAGTCTTTTTCTGAGTAATGATTATACTACAAGGAACCTTGGACCTCCTGAGCTTTCCTGTCAGTACAAAAATATAGAAACTGTAGAAATACAATGTCTAAATAATACCATCCTACACTAACTAACAATATACACTGCTCAAAAAAATAAAGGGAACACTTACAACAGAATATAACTCCAAGTAAATCAAACTTCTGTGAAATCAAACTGTCCACTTAGGAAGCAACACTGATTGACAATCAATTTCACATGCTGTTGTGCAAATGGAATAGACAATAGATGGAAATTATTGGCAATTATCAAGACCCCCCTACATAAAGGAGTGGTTCTGCAGGTGGGGACCACAGACCACATCTCAGTACCAATGCTTTCTGGCTGATGTTTTGGTCACTTTTGAATGTTGGTTGTACTTTCACACTCGTGGTAGCATGAGATGGACTCTACAACCCACAGAAGTTGCTCAGGTAGTGCAGCTCATCCAGGAAGGCACATCAATGCGAGCTGTGGCAAGAAGGTTGGCTGTGTCTGTCAGTGTAGTGTCCAGAGGCTGGAGGCGCTACCAGGAGACAGGCCAGTACACCAGGAGACGTGGAGGGGGCCGTAGGAGGGCAACAACCCAGCAGCAGGACCCCTACCTCCGCCTGTGTGCAAGGAGGAACAGGAGGAGCACCGCCAGAGCCCTGCAAAATGACCTCCAGCAGGCCACAAATGTGCATGTGTCTGCACAAACGGTTAGAAACCGACTCCATGAGGGTGGTATGAAGGCCCGACGTCCACAGATGGGGGTTGTGCTCACAGCCCAACACCGTGCAGGACGCTTGGCATTTGCCACAGAACACCAGGATTGGCAAAGTCTCCACTGGTGCCCTGTGCTCCTCACAGATGAAAGCAGGTTCACACTGAGCACATGTGACAGACGTGACAGAGTCTGGAGACGCCGTGGAGAGCGATCTGCTGCCTGAAACATCCTTCAGCATGACCGGTTTGGCAGTGGGTCAGTAATGGTGTGGGGTGGCATTTCTTTGGAGGGCCGCACAGCCATCCATGTGCTCACCAGAGGTAGCCTGACTGCCATTAGGTACCGAGATGAGATCCTCAGACCCCTTGTGAGACCATATGCTGGTGCGGTTGGCCCTGGGTTCCTCCTAATGCAGGACAATGCCAGACCTCATGTGGCTGGAGTGTGTCAGCAGTTCCAGCAAGATGAAGGCATTGAAGCTATGGACTGGCTGCCCGTTCCCCAGACCTGAATCCGATTGAGCACTTCTGGGACATCATGTCTCGCTCCATCCACCAACGTCACGTTGCACCACAGACTGTCCAGGAGTTGGCGGATGCTTTAGTCCAGGTCTGGGAGGAGATCCCACAGGAGACCATCCGCAACCTCATCAGGAGCATGCCCAGGCGTTGTAGGGAGGTCATACAGGCACGTGGAGGCCACACACAATACTCAGCCTCATCAGGAGCATGCCCAGGCGTTGTAGGGAGGTCATACAGGCACGTGGAGGCCACACACAATACTCAGCCTCATCAGGAGCATGCCCAGGCGTTGTAGGGAGGTCATACAGGCACGTGGAGGCCACACACAATACTCAGCCTCATCAGGAGCATGCCCAGGCGTTGTAGGGAGGTCATACAGGCACGTGGAGGCCACACACAATACTCAGCCTCATCAGGAGCATGCCCAGGCGTTGTAGGGAGGTCATACAGGCACGTGGAGGCCACACACAATACTCAGCCTCATCAGGAGCATGCCCAGGCGTTGTAGGGAGGTCATACAGGCACGTGGAGGCCACACACAATACTCAGCCTCATCAGGAGCATGCCCAGGCGTTGTAGGGAGGTCATACAGGCACGTGGAGGCCACACACAATACTCAGCCTCATCAGGAGCATGCCCAGGCATTGTAGGGAGGTCATACAGGCACGTGGAGGCCACACACAATACTCAGCCTCATCAGGAGCATGCCCAGGCGTTGTAGGGAGGTCATGCAGGCACGTGGAGGCCACACACAATACTCAGCCTCATCAGGAGCATGCCCAGGTGTTGTAGGGAGGTCATACAGGCACGTGGAGGCCACACACAATACTCAGCCTCATCAGGAGCATGCCCAGGCGTTGTAGGGAGGTCATACAGGCACGTGGAGGCCACACACAATACTCAGCCTCATCAGGAGCATGCCCAGGCGTTGTAGGGAGGTCATACAGGCACGTGGAGGCCACACACAATACTGAGACTCATTGTGACTTGTTTTAAGGACATTACATCAAAGTTGGATCAGCCTGTAGTGTGTTTTTTTTACTTTAATTTTGGGGGTGACTCCAAATCCAGGCCTCCATTGGTTAATAAATGTGATTTCCATTGATGATTTTTGTGTGATTTTGTTGTCAGCACATTCAACTTTCTACAGAACAAAGTATTCAATGAGAAGATTTCATTCATTCAGATCTAGGATGGGGTATTTCAGTGTTCCCTTTAGTTTTTTGAGCAGTGTATATAGTGTCTAAATGAATATATCGTCTGAATAATGCCATCTTACAGTAATAATAATACATATAAATGAATGGCCATGCGATGCCTAGATAATGTTGGTGTTTTTGGCTGTCATTATAGACCCCCGCAGTTGTGGCGCCCCTGAGGGTTCAGTCGCCACAGAGGTACTGCACCTCACCCCGAGGTGTGGTGTCTCCTTCTCTCAGCTAAGTAGGGAGTGCTGCCTGGGACCCCAACACCTGCATCCAACACTACACTGCTCCAGGTCAGCAGGAGGGGCAAGATGCAATGTATGTTTCTGCTGAGCCCTGTCCCTGGCTGGAGTAGGGGGGAACCCAAAGGTAGGGGGAACCAATAGTGGGTGTGGGTGGAGGAAGCAGATACAGGAAGCACTTATACAGTAGGTATATAATAGGAAGCCATATTAGGACAGGGGTTGTGAAGTGAGGGCAGTTCAGAGGAACAGTCCGGGAGCAGAGGCTCAGTCAGAGCTCTGCTCCACAAGTTAGGGCCCAGGATAAAGGCCCCGGAGGGGAGCAGGGAGTAGGCTCTGTTCTAAAGAAAGGATCCCAGGGGGTACGGCGCGTGCAGGACGGCACCCATATGCCCCGCTCCTGCCAGGTGTCAGGAGGGATCGGTTGCTTCATTCTAATCTCCAGGGGGTCAGGTTGGTCCCGGATCCGACGTACAGGAAGGACTTCAGCATACCCGAGCGGGATTAAGAGTGGGCAGCGTAGGGCAGCGGAGAGAAGGACCAAGTGTGAAGACGGTCAAAATAGGAACACGAGAAAGTGGGCGCAGTGCGACGAGGGAGGCCTTCACCTGTAAAGCGCACTTGTGAATTGCTTAAGGACTGTAAGTAAAACCTTGGACGACTGCATGGAATTGTCTCTGTCTGTTTCTTCACCGGCGCCATTCTTCCTCCCCCGCACTACAACGCCCAGCGCACCATACATCTATTTTACTCTGCCCTGAGGCCCGCTCCACCTGTGGGGAGCTGTACCATCTTTAGCTGCCCTGTCATCTGCCTCAGAGGACTGTTGCAGCGCTGGTGAACCTCACCAGACACCACAGGTGGCATCACGAATTCTCTGAACTTTTACTGATAATTGACACCCCTTTGTGCACTGACCGCCCTGGGCCAGCCACCGTGATATACCCCAAACAGTAAAGGCCCCGGGGGCGAGTCACAGTTGTACTCCACTCTCAGGTTTCCATTTCTTGGAGGTCACATTGGCAACAGTGAAAACTAATATTGATCCCACAATCACTAGTAAACGAGCTTCTGATACATTTGACGTATTTTGGGATTAAATGATTTAGGAAAAAGCAAAAAAGTTAAACTATAAATGTTTACTGAAGATGGATGGCCGGCCGAGCCCAAGTTCTGTAGCTCATCTGCAGTAATCCTCCATTGTTCGAGTACCAGAGAAAACTTTCCTCCGTCTCATCACGTCTTTAATTACCGTCCATCAACTTTCTGTAAATATGAAGAAACCTTTGAAGGAAATGAAACGAGAAGCAGACCATGACAACGCAAAAGCAAAAAGTCCCATTATGAAGCGTAGGATGTTTGATTAATGATTAGACCCATTTTATAGCCTGCAGGACCCGAGCGTTCCCAGCAGCTGAATTTATCACACAGGACTGCTTTATGCTACACGGATCTCCAGGAATGAGCGCCACATGGCACTGCTACATGCCACAGCTCACATCTCACAGGCCCATGATAATCCATTTACAGGACCTGACCTATGGACAAAGAGCCCGTTATCCAGGGAGGATTTCAAGAGAAAACCCAGAAACCTAAACTGAATTTATAAGGACAAAGTAAGAAAGTACGGCCCACTCATTCCTCCAACGCTCGGAAAACCCCGCTATTCCTGAGAGCTGTCACATGGATTAGACCAGACTAAGCTTCATGATATGGGGGGTCAAAGTGTGAACGCGAAAGACAAAACAGGGAATAGTATGTAACAAGCCGCGCTATTATACATATTCCAGGTAGTGCACATCCCCGGAATACTAAGTTCTGGTATTACATGGAAAAAGAAAGAAGGCAAAAAAAAACTTCGAAAAAAGTCCTGGATCATGAAGTTACAAAATTTTATTGGAGAAAATAAATCGGTAATGTGAATCGCAAACTCCGACACTAAGAATGATAAAACAATGGAGGAGTAAAAAAATATATCAATTAGAGAAAATAAGCTGCCAAGAAAAGGTATGTTCCATATAGAAATAGTGGAACATTAAGGTAGGATAAAATTGCTCAAAAGGTAAGTCATGAATGGTCAATAGAAGACATGATCAATTAGAACTCCTGAGAATTCTGGTATAACAACATGTGCCCAGAGCAGCAAGTAGATTTTGCCATGACAGCTTAACTATGAACTGAAACATTCACATAGATAGAAAGGATTCCAAGCAGTTGCTTAAACAGTATGACATACATCATAGAAACATACTTACAACCACAGTGGTTAGAGACTTGCTGCTCACTAGTGCTCGCCCCGACGCGCGTTTCGGCACGGCTGCCTTCGTCAGGGGGTGGCGTACAAGGAGGTGGGAAGGGTTAAAAAGGCCCCATCAACCAATGGAAAAGAAGGTGTGTAAACTTCAAACCAATGAACATGGGAAGGGCGTGGCATGGCGAATGGCCATCAGCGCCCCACCGCTGCAACCGCGTCATGTGATCCGTGACGTCGTGATCACATGGGAATCACGTGACCACGCGTCACCGAGCACATATAGATACGGCCGGCGAGGACACAGCAGCATACCGCCCATCCCACATTCATAGATGACCGAAGGTGACCAACAAAGGAGAAATATAAAATGGTACAATCTAATATCCACAATGTCGACATATATATTCATAAATCTATTAAAAAAAATAAACAAAACCACATGAGGGATGGCCAAATTGGATGGAAACAAAGTGCCATTACATAATAGAATATGAACAGGCAGCCAATGTATACAATGGGACAATGAAAATGAAAAACAATTACATAATAGACACCATATAAATATGTATCAAATATTAGTATGTATGCATCAATCCAACACATTGGCTATGTCTGTAACCTTAGTATATAGGACAGTAAATGATTGCAATACAAAATACAAAGGCTATTCATAAACATTATGCAATAATATTTCGACCAGTAGGAAATAAATCCATTACAAAAATGTTTTTCATAGCACAGCTTAAAAAGCTATGTAGACATAATATATCCATAACGTCCAAAGGGATGGAAGTCCGCAATCACTCCCACAGATGAAAAGATAGGGGAGGAGGCACTGCACCCCCAATAGGTCAGCCTTCATAGGATGTCCATATAGATGCTTGATGGGTGGAAAGAAACACAAAATCACGAGGGAGACTCTAAAAAAGAAAAAAGTGTAAGTATAAAAATACCCTGACCACCAGTTAAAAACCAGAATGATAACAAGTTTAAAATAGTAAGAAGGCGATCAGAGAAATGGAACATAGCTGATATTTTCATTCAAGCCCAATGGGTGGAGGGTCTTCAGTGTCCAAATCCATCTACTTTCCTTTTGGGCTAGTAATTGACTCACTCTACCTCCCCTAATGTTGGCGGTAATCATATCTATACCCCTAAGTTTTGATGCATCACACCCATGGTGTATTCTAAAATGTTTTGGTAGCGTTTTTAGTGTGGAAATATCAGCCTCAACTGCCGCCGCTTCAATGCCCAGGACATGTTCCCGTATTCTTGTCTTCAATTGTCTAATGGTAAGTCCTACATAGATTTTAGGACACGGGCATGTTGCGTAATAGTCCACCGTTTTAGAGGTACAGGTAATTGATTTGGTGATGGAAGAGGTCCTAGACCCTTGCGAGTCTGTAAATTAATTTATATGTTCCACACATTTTCCACACGGTGAACAACCATTAACCAACATTGGTCTTCCCAGGAAATTAGGAGGAATAGTAGAGTGATAATGGCTTCTTGTAAGATGATCTCGAAGATTTTTGGCCTTTCTAAAAGTAATTTGTGGTCTCCGTGATAAATAATTGGACAATATAGGGTCCGCCATAAGGATTGGCCATGATCTAGTGAGACAGTCACGTACGTCTGCTGCTCCAGAATTGAATGTAGTAATAAACCGCAATGTATTACTATCTTTGGCCGATTTCACCGTATATAAGGAGTCATGGCGCGTGGTGTATTTTGCGCGATGAAATGCTTTCTTCACAGCACGACGGCTGTACCCCCTTTCCCTGAATCTGATCATAAGATCTTGCGCCTACTATCTACTAAGTTCTGGTATTAGTAGAGGGATTATCTAGGAGCAGATACAAATACAATGGTCACATTTTTTAGATTAGACAGTAGATATGAAAAATTTTTGGAATATGAATTCTCCACGTTCCAAGAAGTTGATTAGAAAATTCGAATTTGTAGTAAATGAGTTCACCCCAAATTGAAAGTCCTGCAATTGCTCTGAAAAGTCAGGTATGGATGATTGATATTCACCACACTGATTAAGCAGACAGCAGCTGTCAGTGGTGTCCCTCCCTGGTCCTGCCTCACAGACACGGTGACTCCCTGGCCCCGCCTCACAGACACGGTGACTCTCCCTGGTCCCGCCTCACAGACACAGTGACTCTCCCTGGTCCCGCCTCACAGACACGGTGACTCTCCCTGGTCCAGCCTCACAGACACGGTGACTCTCCCTGGTCCCGCCTCACAGACACGGTGACTCTCCCTGGTCCCGCCTCACAGACACGGTGACTCTCCCTGGTCCCGCCTCACAGACACGGTGACTCTCCCTGGTCCCGCCTCACAGACGCGGTGACTCTCCCTGGTCCCGCCTCACAGACGCGGTGACTCTCCCTGGTCCCGCCTCACAGACGCGGTGACTCTCCCTGGTCCCGCCTCACAGACGCGGTGACTCTCCCTGGTCCCGCCTCACAGAAAGGGTGACTCTCCCTGGTCCCACCTCACAGACGCGGTTACTCTCCCTGGTCCCGCCTCACAGACACGGTGACTCTCCCTGGTCCCGCCTCACAGACACGGTGACTCTCCCTGGTCCAGCCTCACAGACGCGGTGACTCTCCCTGGTCCCGCCTCACAGACGCGGTGACTCTCCCTGGTCCCACCTCACAGACGTGGTGACTCTCCCTGGTCCCGCCTCACAGACACGGTGACTCTCCCTGGTCCCGCCTCACAGACACGGTGACTCTCCCTGGTCCCGCCTCACAGACACGGTGACTCTCCCTGGTCCAGCCTCACAGACACGGTGACTCTCCCTGGTCCCGCCTCACAGACGCGGTGACTCTCCCTGGTCCCGCCTCACAGAAAGGGTGACTCTCCCTGGTCCCACCTCACAGACGCGGTTACTCTCCCTGGTCCCGCCTCACAGACACGGTGACTCTCCCTGGTCCCGCCTCACAGACACGGTGACTCTCCCTGGTCCAGCCTCACAGACGTGGTGACTCTCCCTGGTCCCACCTCACAGACGCGGTTACTCTCCCTGGTCCCGCCTCACAGACACGGTGACTCTCCCTGGTCCCGCTTCACAGACACGGTGACTCTCCCTGGTCCAGCCTCACAGACGTGGTGACTCTCCCTGGTCCCGCCTCACAGACACGGTGACTCTCCCTGGTCCCACCTCACAGACGCGGTGACTCTCCCTGGTCCCGCCTCACAGACACTTTGACTCTCCCTGGTCCCGCCTCACAGACACGTTGACTCTCCCTGGTCCTGCCTCACAGACGCGGTGACTCTCCTTGGTCCCGCCTCACAGACACTGTCATGAAAACAAACCCACTTTTGGGTCAGACCTTGCAGTGAGAGGAATGATTGCTCAAACCAGATCACTAATGTCCTATGATCCCACAGCTGCCACCAATTTGTCATGAAAACAAACCCACTTTTGGGTCAGACCTTGCAGCTCTCTGGCACCCCCCTTATCCTGCTGGTCACACACGGTATTGACCGAGGATAAGCACGGGCACAGCTGCTCTAATTTATGTCGACTATTGCGGCACGTGATGTGACAGGACGTATATATACCACCAGTTCCTTCCAGGAATGTATATATACCTCCGACCAGCCACCCTCAAGCCACAATATCACATAAATACTGGTATACTGCCACCACCGATCGCTTAACAGGTGGATCGGGTACCCGTTAGGTAACATGAATTAGCAGGTGAGGAACGTGTTTGCTCGACATAGGACAAGAAGAACGAAACTGGTAAATGTAATGCACACGCCCGGGCTGAGCGGCGTGTGCGTGTGATTCCACTGGACCGTGCCGGAGAGTGATTGCCTGGAGGGGCGTAACTAGGTATTCACCCGATCCGACCAGGGTCGCACGACGGCATACGACGCCAGTGCACCAAGGAGGAACCGAGCAGAGGGACCAGGTGCTACTCCAGGACAGACCCCGGACACGGCTGTTGACCCACACAGGGGAACACAGGAACAGACTGGTTAGGCTGGCGCACTGACTGGTGGGTATAGGCAGGCACGACTGGTATGCAGGCAGGCGGGTATGCAGGCAGGGGGGTACAGGCAAGCACAGCTAGAGTGCAGACAGGGAGGCACTAGCAGGTAGGAACACAGGCGGGATAGGACCCAGTACACACTGGGACTCAGGAACAATACAGGCAGGGGGGTACAGGCAAGCACGGCTAGAGTGCAGACAGGAAGGCACTAGCAGGCAGGAACACAGGCGGGATAGGACCCAGTACACACTAGGACTCAGGAACAGAACCACAGATGTGGCGGACAAACACAGCAGAGTGAGGCCGCCCAGAGAGGTGAGCGAGAACAGGGCAGGACAAGACCGCCTGGAGCGGTGAGCAAGAGTAGAGCAGGACAAGGCCGCCAGGAGCGGTGAGCAAAGGGTCAGAGCTGAGCGAGACTGCCGGAGCAGTGAGAAAGAGTAAAGCAGGACGAGACCGCCTGGAGCGGTGAGCAAGAGAGGAGCAAGACTGCCGGAGCAGTGAGCAAAAGGGTCAGAGCGGAGCAAGGCTGCCGGAGCAGCGAGCAAAGGAGTCAGAGCAGGCTAGAACCGCCGGAGCGGTAAGCAAAGGAGTCAGAGCAGGCTAGAACCGCCGGAGCGGTGAGCAAAGGAGTCAGAGCAGGCTAGAACCGCCGGAGCGGTGAGCAAAGGAGTCAGAGCAGGCTAGAACCGCTGGAGCGGTGAGCAAAGGAGTCAGAGCAGGCTAGAACCGCCGGAGCGGTGAGCAAAGGAGTCAGAGCAGGCTAGAACCGCCGGAGCGGTGAGCAAAGGAGTCAGAGCAGGCTAGAACCGCCGGAGCGGTGAGCAAAGGAGTCAGAGCAGGCTAGAACCGCCGGAGCGGTGAGCAAAGGAGTCAGAGCAGGCTAGAACCGCCGGAGCGGTGAGCAAAGGAGTCAGAGCAGGCTAGAACCGCCGGAGCGGTGAGCAAAGGAGTCAGAGCAGGCTAGGCTGAGCAGGGGGGACAGGGCTCTGTTCACACGGAACAGACAGGAAGGGAAAGGCAGAGCCAGATACCCACAGGGTACTTGCAGTGAAGTAGCGAGTGGACCACAAACTCACAAACGGGAGTACAGAGACAACAAGCAGGAGTTAGGTACGAGTTCAGACTCTGCAGAAAAAGGAAGGGAACGGACATAGAGGCAAAACAGGTAAAGGATAGGAGAGAGTTCAGACTGGAACTGAGTGTACGGAGGAGACCGACACTGCAGCGGAATACAGGAGCGGGTCTGGGAATACGGCCCCCAGAGAGGCAGGACGAACAGGCAAGGAGCGTGTTCAGACAGGACAGACAAGATACAGGAGCGGGTCTAGGTAATCGGCCCCTAGAAGCTGGGAGGAACAGGCTAGGAGCGTGTTCAGACAGGTCAGACAAGATACAGGAGCGGGTCTAGGTAATCGGCCCCTAGAAGGCAGGAGGAACAGGCTAGGAGCGTGTTCAGACAGGCCTGGAAATACAGCCTCCAGGATAGGCAGACAAGAGAACACAGAACGGGACCTGGCACCTTCAGAGTGCAAGCACACACTGAATGAAACACTATGCTCAGGCAGGGATTGATTGGAGCAGCTGAGCTATATACCAGGTGACAGACAGCAATAGGCTGAGGACGCACAAGGGGTGTGACCCACAGCAGGTACAAAAAGCAGGAAGTGATCGGGCGCCGCCCTTAAGCAGCAGAAACAGACACAAACAGACAGCATGGAGGGAAGCCAGAGAGACATTCTGGACAGGAGATCAAGTGCGCGCTCTTGCACAGTGGGAGATGGACCACTATGCAAGGACGCCGCCAGGTATGTTACAGTACCCCCCCCCTTACGCCCCCTCTTCTTCAGGCCTGCCAGAATCTTCCGCAGGGAATTTGAGGGCCAATTCTTCACTTCGAAGAGATCACTTCCACTGTCCACCGGAAAAACTGGTCTCCTCTGGGTAGCTAGGATGCTACCTCCCATCCAGCCACCCTTAGCAACAGACGAAACGGGTGGAGTACCAGGAACAGCACACAAGGAAGTCTCTCTCCACATATTTTCAGGTGGCACCCCAGAGGGTACAGGAGACAACTGGAAGTCCTCCACCGGGTTGGAGGGGGACAGAGACTTGGGGGTAATCTCTGCTTCGAGGTACATCTTGTCAAGCTCACAGGAAGAAATAGACGGGTTATCAGGTACATAATGAGGAAAAGTCACTGTCTCTTTGTTATCTGGTGGTACCCCGGAGGATTCAGGAAACAAATGGAGGTCCTCCGCCGGGTCAGAAGAGTGCAGAGGCTCAGAGAAAACATCTGCTTCAGAGTACACTAGGTCGGACTCACTGGACGAAGCAGGCGAGGTATGGGGTACCGAGTATAGGAAAGTCTCTGTCCATTCACCACCAGGTGGCACCCCGAAGGGTTCTGGAGACAACTGGCGGTCCTCCGCCTGGTCAGAGGGGTGTAGAGACTCACGGGTAACCTCTGCTTCAGAGTACACAAGGTTGGACTCAGTGGACGAAGCGAGCGAGGTATCAGGTACAGAGTATAGGAGAGTCTCTGTCCTTTCGCTACCAGGTAGCACCCCAAAGGGTTCTGGAGACAACTGGAGGTCCTCCGCCTGGTCGGAGGGGTGTAGAGACTCGGGAGTAACCTCTGCTTCGGAGTACACTAGGTTGGACTCAATGGACGAAGCGAGCGAGGTATCAGGTACAGAGTATAGGAGAGTCTCTGTCCTTTCGCTACCAGGTAGCACCCCGAAGGGTTCAGGAGACAACTGGAGGTCCTCCGCCTGGTCGGAGGGGTGTAGAGACTCGGGGGTAACTACTACTTTGGGGTACCCATTGTCAGGCTCACAGGACGAAGCGGACAAAGTATCGAGTACCGAGTGTAGAGAAGTCTCTCTCCATTTGTCATCGAGTGGTATCCCGGAGGATTCAGGAGGCAACAGGGGGTCCTCCGCCAGGTAGTAGAGGTGCACAGACTCTGAGGTAACCACAGCTTTGGAGCATCCTTGGACATGCACACCGGTTAAAGTGGGTGAAGCATCTGATGCCGGGTGCAGGAAGTTCTCCTGTGTGGAGTCTGGATGGGCAGAAGTCTCTTCGGGCAGGAGAACTGGTGCACTACCCACGCACATTACCCGTTGGGGCTTCTCCGGGATACAGGGAGATGAAGCTTCAGTAGGGACTTCAAGGTTGGGGTCAGGAGGTCTCAGGGAGGACAGACCCTGGCGTGACGGCTTGCCTCTACGTCTAGCACGTCTGGACTGCCTCTTGAGGTTGGGAGAAGTATTCCGGAAAGCGTAGTCACCCTGTGAGGATTCTGGGTGGGCAGTAGTCTCATTGGGCTGGAGGACTATTGCGCTACCCACACACATTACCCATTGGGGCTGCTCCGGGATATTGGGAAGTGAAGCTTCAGCAGGAGCCTCCGGGTTAGGATCATCGAAGACCATTAGAAAGGCCACCAGGAAGGCCATTAGGTCCAGGAGGATCGGATCCTGTGTTTCATATAGGGGGTTGATCCATTCCAAGGCATCACCCGCCAGGTAAGACATAATGAATGCCACCTTAACCCGATCGGTGGGAAAACATAGAGGGTAGAACTTGAAGTGTAGCATGCATTGCTCCACAAATGCACGACTTTGTCTTGGATCCCCATAATAACGTAGCGGATCCGCAGGAACGAGAGCAGATAGATCCATCTGGACGGGTGCGTAATTCGCCTGGAACTCAGCTAAAGGGAAAAAAAATATATATTTATTTATTTTAATGCATGTATTCGCTGGAAAACTTCTCAGAGAGCGAAGGCCGTGGGGCTCAACGGGAACCATAGCCTGAGCATGCTGTAATGCACACGCCCAGGCTGAGCGGCGTGTGCGTGTGATTCCACTGGACCGTGCCGGAGAGTGATTGCCTGGAGGGGCGTAACTAGGTATTCACCCGATCCGACCAGGGTCGCACGACGGCATACGACGCCAGTGCACCAAGGAGGAACCGAGCAGAGGGACCAGGTGCTACTCCAGGACAGACCCCGGACACGGCTGTTGACCCACACAGGGGAACACAGAAACAGACTGGTTAGGCTGGCGCACTGACTGGTGGGTATAGGCAGGCACGACTGGTATGCAGGCAGGCGGGTATGCAGGCAGGGGGGTACAGGCAAGCACAGCTAGAGTGCAGACAGGGAGGCACTAGCAGGTAGGAACACAGGCGGGATAGGACCCAGTACACACTGGGACTCAGGAACAATACAGGCAGAGGGGTACAGGCAAGCACAGCTAGAGTGCAGACAAGGAGGCACTAGCAGGTAGGGACACTGGCGGGATAGGACCCAGTACACACTGGGACTCAGGAACAGAACCACAGATGTGGCGGACAAACACAGCAGAGTGAGGCCGCCCAGAGAGGTGAGCGAGAACAGGGCAGGACAAGACCGCCTGGAGCGGTGAGCAAGAGTAGAGCAGGACAAGGCCGCCAGGAGCGGTGAGCAAAGGGTCAGAGCTGAGCGAGACTGCCGGAGCAGTGAGCAAGAGTAAAGCAGGACGAGACCGCCTGGAGCGGTGAGCAAGAGAGGAGCAAGACTGCCGGAGCAGTGAGCAAAAGGGTCAGAGCGGAGCAAGGCTGCCGGAGCAGCGAGCAAAGGAGTCAGAGCAGGCTAGAACCGCCGGAGCGGTAAGCAAAGGAGTCAGAGCAGGCTAGAACCGCCGGAGCGGTGAGCAAAGGAGTCAGAGCAGGCTAGAACCGGCGGAGCGGTGAGCAAAGGAGTCAGAGCAGGCTAGAACCGCCGGAGCGGTGAGCAAAGGAGTCAGAGCAGGCTAGAACCGCCGGAGCGGTGAGTAAAGGAGTCAGAGCAGGCTAGAACCGCCGGAGCGGTGAGCAAAGGAGTCAGAGCAGGCTAGAACCGCCGGAGCGGTGAGAAAAGGAGTCAGAGCAGGCTAGAACCACTGGAGCGGTGAGCAAAGGAGTCAGAGCAGGCTAGAACCGCCGGAGTGGTGAGCAAAGGAGTCAGAGCAGGCTAGAACCGCCGGAGCGGTGAGCAAAGGAGTCAGAGCAGGCTAGAACCGCCGGAGCGGTGAGCAAAGGAGTCAGAGCAGGCTAGAACCGCCGGAGCGGTGAGCAAAGGAGTCAGAGCAGGCTAGAACCGCCGGAGCGGTGAGCAAAGGAGTCAGAGCAGGCTAGAACCGCCGGAGCGGTGAGCAAAGGAGTCAGAGCAGGCTAGGCTGAGCAGGGGGGACAGGGCTCTGTTCACACGGAACAGACAGGAAGGGAAAGGCAGAGCCAGATACCCACAGGGTACTTGCAGTGAAGTAGCGAGTGGACCACAAACTCACAAACGGGAGTACAGAGACAACAAGCAGGAGTTAGGTACAAGTTCAGACTCTGCAGAAAAAGGAAGGGAACGGACATAGAGGCAAAACAGGTAAAGGATAGGAGAGAGTTCAGACTGGAACTGAGTGTACGGAGGAGACCGACACTGCAGCGGAATACAGGAGCGGGTCTGGGAATACGGCCCCCAGAGAGGCAGGACGAACAGGCAAGGAGCATGTTCAGACAGGACAGACAAGATACAGGAGCGGGTCTAGGTAATCGGCCCCTAGAAGGCGGGAGGAACAGGCTAGGAGCGTGTTCAGACAGGTCAGACAAGATACAGGAGCGGGTCTAGGTAATCGGCCCCTAGAAGGCAGGAGGAACAGGCTAGGAGCGTGTTCAGACAGGCCTGGAAATACAGCCTCCAGGATAGGCAGACAAGAGAACACAGAACGGGACCTGGCACCTTCAGAGTGCAAGCACACACTGAATGAAACACTATGCTCAGGCAGGGATTGATTGGAGCAGCTGAGCTATATACCAGGTGACAGACAGCAATAGGCTGAGGACGCACAAGGGGTGTGACCCACAGCAGGTACAAAAAGCAGGAAGTGATCGGGCACCGCCCTTAAGCAGCAGAAACAGACACAAACAGACAGCATGGAGGGAAGCCAGAGAGACATTCTGGACAGGAGATCAAGTGCGCGCTCTTGCACAGTGGGAGATGGACCACTATGCAAGGACGCCGCCAGGTATGTTACAGTAAATAATAATGATTTACTCCCAAAAGGGGGGCAGTGTTTACAAAAAATATACAAGATATTATAAAATAGACAATTTACATATATGCATAAAACAGTTATTAAAATAAAAGGGATAAGTAATAGCAAAACCTGCTTCACAAGGTGATGGTCTCAGATTCTGTGGGGGGGACAGCTCCCCGGAAATTAGATGTGATTCCTCTACGCAGCGTGGTCTGCGTGCGTCTGATGTCCCTGAGAAGAATGCCAGTTTTATGACCGTTCTGCTTTTTAGAAAAGCAGCCAAAACTCTGGGAGACACCCATTATTTACCTCACAAGGGGGGCTCGGCTTTGTGAGACCACCCAGCTGCATAGAACATAAAAACCTTCATATTTCATATCTTGGTGTGGGGGGTTCCAACATCCAAGATGGAGACATCATGTTGGCCGTCACTAATTTTCATGCAGATGGATATTAAACAGGACCTCTCTATGATGCTCAGAAGCTAAGAAACCAATTCCTCGATTTCTGGGGGTATCCCAGTTATGAAAAATATATCATTGTAACCAGGAAAATGTGAGCATTCCAAAAATGTGGTCCCTGGGTTAGTGACAGTCCTGTGCGTTATTAAATTCTACATTAACTGTTTGTCCAGCTAAACATTAGAATTGGAGGGAAGGACCAGTTTAAACTAGACGCTGCTCTACACTGGGGGTTTACGACGATAATAAAAATTCTTAGGGTGGGGGCCAGCACTGCAGTTCTATGTCTTCTCTTACAAACGGATAGGGGGTGGGGGTGTTTCTTTGAGACATCTCTCGTTTTTAAAAACTCGGGCAGAAATACATTTTGCCTGACAGACACGGTGACTCTCCCTGGTCCTGCCTCACAGACACGGTGACTCTCCCTGGTCCCGCCTCACAGACACGGTGACTCTCCCTGGTCCCGCCTCACAGACACGGTGACTCTCCCTGGTCCCGCCTCACAGACACAGTGACTCTCCCTTGTCCCGCCTCACAGACGTGGTGACTCTCCCTGGTCCCGCCTCACAGACGTGACTCTCCCTGGTCCCGCCTCACAGACGCAGTGACCCTCCCTGGTCCCGCCTCACAGACGCGGTGACTCTCCCTGGTCCCACCTCACAGACGCAGTGACTCTCCCTGGTCCCGCCTCACAGATGCGGTGACTCTCCCTGTTTCCGCCTCACAGACACGGTGACTCTCCCTGGTCCCGCCTCACAGACACGGTGACTCTCCCTGGTCCCGCCTCATTGACATGGAATGGAGACTCTCCTTTCTCCCTATCAGTTACCTTAAATCTATATTATTCTCTCTTGAGCACAAAGTAATCTTCACTGCTGTCCTGTCACACACTAACTGTAGAGTTTCTTGAGTGTTTTATAGCTTTCTCTCCCTTTATCTATGGCAGAGCAGTTAGCTGTGACACCCTCCCAAAATTTCTGCTGCATTCCCTGCCTCTGCTTACATACTGGCTATGTTACTCCCTCCTGATTGCCTCTGCTATACCGTGTAATGTGATAATGGCAATGCATTATGGTCTTGCCTCACAGACAAGGTGACTTTCCCTGGTCCCGCCTCACAGACATGGTGACTCTCCATGGTCCTGCCTCACAGACACGGTGACTCTCCCTGGTCCTGCCTCACAGACATGGTGACTTTCCCTTGTCCCGCCTCACAGACACGGTGACTCCCTGGTCCCGCCTCACAGACACGGTGACTCTCCATGGTCCCGCCTCACAGACACAGTGACTCTCCCTGGTCCCGCCTCACAGATACGGTGACTCTCCCTGGTCCCGCCTCACAGACACAGTGACTCTCCCTGGTCCCGTCTCACAGACACGGTGACTCTCCCTGGTCCCGCCTCATTGACATGGAATGGAGACTCTCCTTTCTCCCTATCAGTTACCTTAAATCTATATTATTCTCTCTTCAGCACACAGTAATCTTCACTTCTGTCCTGTCACACACTATCTGTAGAGTTTCTTGAGTGTTTTATAGCTTTCTCTCCCTTTATCTATAGCAGAGCAGTTAGCTGTGACACCCTCCCAAAATTTCTGCTGCATTCCCTGCCTCTGCTTTTATACTAGCTCTGATACTCCCTCCTGATTGCCTCTGCTATCCCGTGTAATGTGATAACGGCAATGCATTATGTGCCGGCCTCCTGGGGAGGTCATGTGAGCTTTCTCTGGCCGATGTAATGTTCTGCAATGTGTCGGACATTTTAGGCTTTTTGCACAAATTAAATCACGTTGTTTGAATTTGTCAGGTTCTGCGTATTTCTAAAAGTTTGATACAAATTTGATTTGCATTGAATTGATTCGCTCCTCTCTATTAAACATTGATTTTGACAATGGGAAACATACCAACATAAAAAGACTAGGAATGGCAATAAAGGTGATAATGTACCTGGCAATAATTGTATTTTCTGAGATTACTTTTAGTATATTATTACCTATACTTGGTCATAATCTATTTAGTTTGCATCTTAACCTGAACCAATGGAGCTTACTATCTAATGTCCTCACCACGGTGATTATAGGAATTTACTTAATAAGATATTGGCGTGTAAGATATTGGCAGATGTGTTTCCGATCCACATGGTTTCACTCCTAAGCTTTGAATTGATGTTGGTTGGATACTCAGTCGGATCTGTTACTTTTTGTTGTTTTTTGCTACTTATATGTTGTTGACACAATACAGAAGTGATTCTATGATAGTCCAGCATCGGCTTCGTCTTGTTCGGAGGCTGTCATGAAGGAGTTTTTCTGCGAAGTATCAGAACTACAGGCAACGCTCGTTAAGGCTTCATTCAGACGTCCGTATTGAGCCTTGTGCAGTAGTATTTATTATACTATGTAACTATGGTATTGGCAGTGGCAAAGCATTGGGTCACAGGAGCCAGGGGCATACATAGAAATCATGGGGTCCTATCGCAGAAGTCTTAATTGCCCCTCCCACCCCTGCCAAAAATAAAAAAATATTAGTCGGGGTCACAGAAGAGCATACCCCATGACTTTGCCACCCTTACAAAGTAATTTTGCCTCTATTGAAGCCCCTTAGTATTCTCATACACTAAGATATCTCTTTCATGGCCCCCACAAAGTATGTGCCCCCCAAGCACAGTAAGATATTCCTACAGTGAATTTCTTCACAGTACCCTCCACACGCCAGTATGATGGCCCTACAGTACCCCCCGCAAAGTATGATACCCCCACAGTGACCCCAACACTGTATGATGGCCCCAATAGACCTCCACACAACTTTCCATACAGTATGATGGCCCTCCATACAGTAATGTGTCCCCCACACAAACCACCACACTGTAAAATGACCTGCACACATTATAATGGCCCCCATAAATCCATCCAGACATTATAATGGCCCCCCGCACAACCCTCCACACAGTAAATGGACAAACCGTATAATTTGCCTCCATGCAGAATATTTGGTCCCCACACAGCCGTCTAAACAGAATAATGGCCCCCAAATAACCCTCCAAATAGTATGATGGCCCCCACAAAATGCTCATTGGTTTAATTGATTTAAATAAATAAAATACTCCCCTCCCCCCTCTGGTGTCTGCAGTGTGTGGTCTGCACTGCTCAGCAAAGCTGATATGTAATGACGTCATCGCGCTCGCTGAGCTGAGATGGCAGATGCACAGGGAGAATGATGGAGGAGGGAGCGAGAACGGACGGCTCCCTATTCCTTCATTGCTTTCAACTGTATCTGCATCCAGGATGTGGATACAGTTGAAAGTCGGGTGGGGGAGCCCATAGCGGCCACTTGGTCTGCCACTATTAGCGGTACACCACTGACAGTTAGGGCTAGGATAAGGGATAGAGTTAGGGCTAGGATAAGGGATAGAGTTAGGGCTAGGATAAGGGATAGAGTTAGGGCTAGGATAAGGGATAGAATTAGGGCTAGGATAAGGGATAGAGTAAGGGCTAGGATAAGGGATAGAGTAAGGGCTAGGATAAGTGATAGAGTAAGGGCTAGCATAAGGGATAGAGTAAGGGCTAGGATAAGGAATAGAGTTAGGGCTAAGGTTAGGGCTAGGATAAGGGATAGAGTTAGGGCTAAGGTTAGGGCTAGGATAAGGGATAGAGTTAGGGCTAACATTAGGGATAGGTCTAGGGTAATGAAATAGTTACTTTTTTAATGTAATAAAAAAATTGTAGCAATGTTTAACTTTTTATTTTTAAAATGTAAAGTCTAATATAAGCAAAACCTACAAGGTGAAAAAGCAAATTATGATTCCATTACTATGTTCCTCAAAGTACAATAAATGTTATTGGGGGGATAAGGGGTTCAATACTGGACTAGCGGAAGGAACTCAGAGAGTAGTAATGGTTCCCGGGTTCGCGGTATAAAATACTTCCTTCCAACCCTGCTGTAGGAACCATAGTTAACCATTTACTGCCTGACATTTCAGCTTCAGCAGTTTGTAAAAAAACAAGCAAAATTGTTCATGAAACAAAAATGTCTATAGAAATGGAGACAATCAATAAATGGACAAATGTAAATAAAACTGATGTGACTCTTAAAATAATAAAAGGCATAAATATAGACATTAAAGGTATTAACCTCAATACCATTGTCTTCATAGCTTATTCAGATGTTGGTTATTTTTAGGTGCAAAAATCTCAGGAAACATAAAAAAAAAGGAAATTATAATGTTAAAGAATGTAGTTAATGGAGCAGTGGTGACATCAAGGAAAATAATAAAGCTCTTATAACTGGATGACTCAATTAATTGGCGGTATAAAAACATTACACCCACCAGGATCTTGGCATACAAACCCCTCAAAATGGGTAAATTTGCTCAATTACGAAAAAATTGTACGAAGGAAAATTATAAGATATATAAGTAGAAATCTGTTATATCAAAACCAAAGGAGGAATATCAATAATCCCATTTACTGAGGATGTGAACCAGAAGTGAACGATAAAACTACAGCAGGTAGCAGCAACTATTAAAGTGGTAATCGAGTATAAGGCTAAATTCACATGTCCAGTAATCATCTGTTAGAACGGATCCAGCAGCAAATCATTGTCAAACAAGTTGTGCAAACACAATTAAAAGGAATAATAGTAAAATATAATATAACATATCAGACTCTAACCTACCAAGGAAACCTTCAAAAGGAACCTGAAGACCTACATCTTCCGACAAGTGTACAACCTGCAGTAACCACAGCTCCACCATACCGCTGCACGACCAGCTCTACCCTCACCTACTCTATCCTCACCCATCCCTTGTAGACTGTGAGCCCTCGCGGGCAGGGTCCTCGCTCCACCATACCGCTGTATGACCAGCTCTACCCTCACCTACTGTATCCTCACCCATCCCTTGTAGACTGTGAGCCCTCGCGGGCAGGGTCCTCGCTCCTCCTATACCAGTCACCGTCACATTTTTGTTCAAGATTATTGTAATTGTTTTTGTTATGTATACACCTATCACATGTAAGGCGCTATAATAATAATATTGCTCCTATGTACAAGAATATAACTACTATAATACTGCCCCCTATGTACAAGAATATAACTACTATAATACTGCTCCTATGTAAAAGAATATAACTACTATAATACTGCCCCCTATGTACAAGAATATAACAACTATAATACTGCTCCTATGTACAAGAATATAACTACTATAATACTGCTCCTATGTACAAGAATATAACTACTATAATACTGCCTCTATGTACAAGAATATAACAACTATAATACTGCTCCTATGTACAAGAATATAACTACTATAATACTGCTCCTATGTACAAGAATATAACTACTATAATACTGCTCCTATGTACAAGAATATAACTACTATAATACTGCTCCTATGTGCAAGAATATAACTACTATAATACTGCCCCCTATGTATAAGAATATAACTACTATAATACTGCCTCTATGTGCAAGAATATAACTACTATAATACTGCCTCTATGTACAAGAATATAACTACTATAATACTGCCCCCCTATGTATAAGAATATAACTACTATAATACTGCCTCTATGTACAAGAATATAACTACTATAATACTGCTCCTATGTACAAGAATATAACTACTATAATACTGCTCCTATGTACAAGAATATAACTACTATAATACTGCCCCATATGTACAAGAATATAACTAGTATAATACTGCCCCCTATGTACAAGAATATAACTACTACAATACTGCTCCTATGTGCAAGAATATAACTACTATAATACTGCTTCTATGTGCAAGAATATAACTACTATAATACTGTCTCCTATGTACAAGAATATAACTACTATAATACTGATCCTATGTACAAGAATATAACTACTATAATACTGCCCCTATGTACAGGAATATAACTACTATAATACTGCTCCTATGTACAAGAATATAACTACTATAATACTGCCCCTATGTACAGGAATATAACTACTATAATACTGCTCCTATGTACAAGAATATAACTACTATAATACTGCTCCTATGTGCAAGAATATAACTACTATAATACTGCGCCTATGTACAAGAATATAACTACTATAATACTGCTCCTATGTACAGGAATATAACTACTATAATACTACCCCTATGTACAAGAATATAACTACTATAATACTGCTCCTATGTACAAGAATATAACTACTATTATACTGCTCCTATGTACAAGAATATAACTACTATAATACTGCCCCTATGTACAAGAATATAACTACTATAATACTGCCCCCTATGTGCAAGAATATAACTACTATTATACTGCTCCTATGTACAAGAATATAACTACTATAATACTGCCCCTATGTACAAGAATATAACTACTATAATACTGCCCCCTATGTGCAAGAATATAACTACTATAATACTGCTCCTATGTACAGGAATATAACTACTATAATACTGCCCCTATGTACAAGAATATAACTACTATAATACTGCCCCTATGTACAAGAATATAACTACTATAATACTGCCCCTATGTACAAGAATATAACTACTATAATACTGCCCCCTATGTGCAAGAATATAACTACTATAATACTGCTCCTATGTACAGGAATATAACTACTATAATACTGCCCCTATGTACAAGAATATAACTACTATAATACTGCCCCTATGTACAAGAATAGAACTACTATAATACTGCTCCTATGTACAAGAATATAACTACTATAATACTGCTCCTATGTACAGGAATATAACTACTATAATACTGCCCCTATGTACAAGAATATAACTACTATAATACTGCTCCTATGTACAAGAATATAACTACTATAATACTGCTCCTATGTACAAGAATATAACTACTATAATACTGCTCCTATATACAAGAATATAACTACTATAATACTGCTCCTATGTACAAGAATATAACTACTATAATACTGCTCCTATGTACAAGAATATAACTACTATAATACTGCCCCCTATGTACAAGAATATAACTACTATAATACTGCTCCTATGTACAAGAATATAACTACTGTAATACTGCCCCTATGTACAAGTATATAACTACTATAATACTGCCCCCTATGTACAATGTGTTACTGACCCATCCATGGGCATTCTGGAGATATGCCAGGTTTTTGTGATCCGTATAGATGATCACCGGGTATAGAGCCCCTTCAAGCAGGTAACGCCACTCCTCCAGTGCCAATTTGACTGCTAGCAATTCACGGTCTCCTATAGAGTAGTTGCGCTCAGAGGAGGAGAAGAGTTTGGAGAAGAAGCCGCAGGTTACCATTCTCCCGGAAGAAGACTTTTGGGTGAGTACCGCTCCGACTCCGGAGGAGGAAGCATCAACCTCCAGGTAGAACTGTTTGTTGCTATTGACTCGCCCCCTGGGCCGCGGGGCACTCGGAGCCGGGCAACAGGGAGACGATGGGGATAGTAGTGGCGACCCGGTTCCGTGGCTCAGGGTGGTCAGACCAATGGTAGTCTGCTATGAGCTGTTGGTAATGTCTGACTACGCCACCCGTGGATTGCGGCTATTATGAACCGCCGCTGCAAGGCAGACCGCTGGGGCCGATGGTGTGTGCAGCTAAGGTAGTGTAACTCCCCACGGGAAGAGTGCAGCCCCAGGGCAGTGTGGTGGATGGTGGGGGTGATGGTGACGAGAGTCCCGGTACCGATAGTGCTGGAGGAGCAAGGAACACACAGACAACGTGTTGCAGTCCAGGGTCTTTTGCTCACAGTTTGTAAATTCTCAGTCACTTCTGTCAGCAATGACCGCCCGAGCCGTGCTGCGTCCACCAGGTGAGGGGCTCGGTCAACCCCCAGGCAGTTCAGGAATATGGCACATGACCCCCTTTCGTCCTTTCTCTGGCCTGCCTCACCAGTAACCAACTTTTGTCCAGCTACCGCGGATCTGCGTGGGTAAAAGTGGGCCCCATTCCCCGCTGTCCTATATGGTGCCTTCCTAGCAGGTTTGGTGAGGTGTCGCACCAATAAATGATCACGACCTCCGGTCTTTGGCTGAGGGTAGTTTCTCCTCCACCAACTTGGGATCCGGTACCCTTAATCTGCCTGACCCTTCACCCGGTATTCTCATGGGCTCTTATGGTCCCTTCTGCCTTCTTGTTTCTGAGCCTTTCCATACTTTGGATACTTCTCTTTCTGTTTCTGTTCCTTGCTGTTCCTTTCTTCTACTCCGGCCTTCACTCTAGGCCTGTCTGATGGAGCTGGGCCGAGGCTGAGCCACAGCTTCCTATCACATCTCCACTCTGCTCCCTCTCACTCACTCTCAGAACTAAGATGGTGCCCACCTTATATACCCTTCCCTAGTGTGTGAGCTCAGGTGACCAGCAACCAATGAGCTCCTTCCTATGCTCAGAAACCAACCCCTATCTGCTCCTACATCACTGGGTATTCCTCCCCCCTCCCCACTCCAGCCAGAGACAGATTCTGTCATGCCTGCATTACTATCTAATGGGAGCACCGTTGAGCTGTCCCTCGGAAATGAGGTGAGTGTGCTGTATGCAGCTAACTGAGCCCTGGTCCACATTCCATCCTTACCTGGGAGTGGAATATCACACCTCTGGCAGAGGTGCAATACCCCTGTAGCGGCCGAACCCTCGGGGCGCTACATTCCCCCCTGGTAAACCACAGCACGTCCTCGGGCTGGAAAAGAGCAAAGACAATTAATTTACAAGACATGCAAAACTTTTTCATATAAAACATTTTTTTAAGTAAGACATATTCTTGTGTACTGGCCGCGGTGCAAGTTGCGACCAGGTGTTCATTCTTCTTAAAGGTGCAACAAAAGTTGTCTTGAGGTAGGTTGCAGTCTTTTTATAAAACCAGTAGGGGGCGCAACTATGTACAAGGACAGCCGCTCTCAGTCCTCGGCCAGGTTAGGGAAAAGGAATGGCTGTTCTCAGTCCCCAGCCAGGTAACTTAGGGGGTGGGGCAACTTTTTATCAGTTCTATATCAGTCCCAACGGGGACCACACTCTCAGTGGAAACAGTCCCATAACAGTTCCTTTTACCCTGACGGGTAACTATATACAGTCACACTCTACCGTTTACTGGTAACAGTGTCCTCCTGATGCTCCTTGCCACTCCTGGTCGTCTTCAGGCCCATCCGGACTGGTGCGCTGGGCGAACATGTCAGCGCCCAGGGGCTGTATGGCAGGGGGCACCGGTGGGGAAGCGGCGCCCGGGGGTACTCGGCCTTGCGACCAGGCCAGTGGTCGTCTTCCGGTCGTGCCCGTGAGTGGCACAGCCGAGGCCAGGGGCGCTGGCGAGGTAGCGGCGCCCAGAGGTTTTAGGCCTTGCGTCTCGACCTGTGGCGTCTGCTTCTTTTTCACGCCCGGGGTTAAAGGGCACGGCGTGGGGCGGAGCATGACAGCAGTGCTTGCAGCCTGAGGACTAGCTGGTAGCGGCGGAGGCGTGGTGACAGGTACGGTCCTCGGGGCTTTGGGCCTCGCAACGGGAGGCTGAGGTAGGCTCGCGGCTTCAGGGCTGGGGGTGGTGATGTCCCCGTTACCTGCCTCGGTCGTTGCGGTCTCCTCCGAGTCGTCGTCCCCGGACTCCGGTCCACCTTCACCGCCCTCGGAGGCAGGCGTGCGGCTGGGCGGTGGTAGCGCCTCCTGTGGTCGGGTCACGGCTTGCCGGGCCAACTCCTCCTTCCACCCGGCGATCACATCCCGCTGCGCCCGGACCATCCTCCGGTCCAGTTCTTCTAGCGCAGCTTGCGCACGCTCCGGGTCCTTGGGGAGCTGTGCTAGCAGCTCCGCGAAGCTGCAGGGTGGCTCGGCCTGCAGCAGGCCACACGCCAGGGTGCTGGTGCTGCTCTCTCCTTCCATTCCCGGGTGCAGATAATACTAATAACAGAGTGGAGCCAGAGGCCTAATTGGAGCAAGTTTAAAATCTGTAGTAGTGTGAATGTGGACAGAGCAGGAGAAATTGCCGTACACACAGCAGGGTAACAGCTGACGTTACTGAACCCCAATAACACGGCAGCAAATGTTGACTGTGCAGACGGCACTTCTGAGCAGCAACTAGCGGTGTTGGAGCCCAGGGTAAATACTAAAAACAGAGGAGCCAGAGGTGTAATTGGAGCAAGTTTTAAATCTTAGGTACAGTGGATGTGGACAGAGCAGGAGAATTTGCCGGACACACAGCTGGGGATCAGCTGACGTTACTGAACCCCAATAACACTGGAGCAAGCGTTGACTGTGCAGACGGCACTTCTGAGCAGCAACTAGCGGTGTTGGAGCCCAGGGTAAATACTAAAAACAGAGGAGCCAGAGGTGTAATTGGAGCAAGTTTTAAATCTGTAGTACAGTGGATGTGGACAGAGCAGGAGAATTTGCCGGACACACAGCTGGGCATCAGCAGACGTTACTGAACCCCAATAACACTGGAGCAAGCGTTGACTGTGCAGACGGCACTTCTGAGCAGCAACTAGCGGTGTTGGAGCCCAGGGTAAATACTAAAAACAGAGGAGCCAGAGGTGTAATTGGAGCAAGTTTTAAATCTGTAGTACAGTGGATGTGGACAGAGCAGGAGAATTTGCCGGACACACAGCTGGGCATCAGCAGACGTTACTGAACCCCAATAACACTGGAGCAAGCATTGACTGTGCAGACGGCACTTCTGAGCAGAAACTAGCGGTGTTGGAGCCAGGGTAAATACTAAAAACAGAGGAGCCAGAGGTGTAATTGGAGCAAGTTTTAAATTAGTAGTAGAGTGGATGTGGACAGAGCAGGAGAATTTGCCGGACACACAGCTGGGGATCAGCTGACGTTACTGAACCCCAATAACATGGCAGCAAGTGTTGACTGTGCAGACGGCACTTCTGAGCAGAAACTGGCGGTGTTGGAGCTCAGGGATTACAGTTCAGGTGGTAGAAACATGAACACAACAGGAGACCTGAATACTGTTGCCAAGGAATTATTTATTCTGGGAGAGGACTGGCAAATTCATGCGAGATCCAGGCCTTGTTCATTTTGAGAACAGTAAGCCGGTCAACGTTATTGGAGGATAGTCGCATGCGACGGTCTGTTAGTACACCACCTGCGGCACTAAAGACGCGTTCCGGTAATACACTAGGAGCAGGGCAAGCTAGCACCTCCAATGCATACTGACTAAGCTCTGGCCATGTATCTAGCTTACAGACCCAAAACTTGAAGGGAGAAGAGCCGTCTGGGAGTACACTGAGAGGGCAAGACATGTAGTCTGTCACCATCTGACGGAAACCACCACACTAATAGGAGAAATCAGGAAAAATTATGAATTGGCAAAAAAGGACAATGTATGAGGCCGTGACGCACGCTGAGTGCACTACAACCAGACTTGGCTGAAGCACACACTACAGGGTGAGCTGCACTCACACACACAGACCTCGCAGACAGCGGTGAACAGCACAGAGAACTGTGCACTAGCGCTGCAAGGCACAGCGATTTATAAAGTAGCTTGGGTAAAGCAGAATAGACCAAATAGGTAGCTAAAACTGTCCCTCAGAACAACAGCGTCCTATCCCTAACTGAATTCACAGCAGAGTGAGCTCAAAATGGCAGCGGCGGCTTTTATAGTGCATCATGACATAATTTCAGCAGCCAATCACAGCCATGCCATTAGTTAACATGCCTAACAGGATGTGCCCACACTTCTTAGGATCCTTATTGGCTGAATAAAATGAAACTGGCTCATTGCATTATGGGAACTTCCGATTCCGGTATACAACATTCTAAAAGTATCGTAATTAAGTATCGGAATTCCGATACCGTGAATATCGGCCGATACCCGATATTTCAATATCGGAATGCTCAACACTAATAGGGAGTGAGAGAGTCTAGACAGCACATGGAAGGAGATTTTCTCCGAGTGCAGCATTCCCACCTGCAGGGTTAGGGGCTCAGTGACGAGCAGGATGGTCACCGGAAGGAGTCTTCCATCCACGGAGGCGACTGACAATGGTTCAGCCAGAGGTTTGGTGGGAATTCGGTATCTCTCTACCAGGGACTGAGAAATGAGGTTTCCAGCAGCTCCAGAATCCAGATGAGCAATTTCAAAGAGACGGTTCTCTCCCCAGGAGATAGAGACAGACAAAGTCAAGGATGGAGAGGAGTAACTTTTGCCTAGGACGACCTCTCCTAGCGGTCCTAGACACTGCAGTTTTCCGTCCTCTCCGGGCAGGAACAGATCAGAAGCTCTTTACTGCCACAATAGAAACAGCTCCCCTCGGCTCGACGTGACTCCCGGCGAGATTTGACCACCTTGGTTTGGTCGATCTGCATGGGTTCGGGCGAGTGCGCCCGGGGAGTGACTGGTTGAGAGGCAGGTCTCTGGAAAGTAGGAGCAAGGCGGAGGAACTTTCTCTCCCGGGTGGTCTCTTTGGTGCGTTCTTGGAACCGGATGTCAATCCGGGTAGCGAGTGACACCAGGTCATCCAGGGTGGTAGGAATGTCCCGACCGGCTAGCTCATCCTTAATCCGACCGGAAAGACCCTCCCAGAAGACGGACACCAGATCCTCGTTATCCCAGGCAAGCTCGGAAGCGAGGGTACGGAACCGTATGTATTGGCCCACGGTGAGACTCCCTGGCGGAGACGTAGCAGAGAGGAATCCCACAGGGGATTTAGCCATGCCAGTGCCTCCCCAGTCAGATGGGACATGATGAATGCCACTTTGGCCCGGTCGGAGATGAACTGATGTGCCAAAAGTTCAAAGTGCAGGGTGCACTGGTTTATGAAGCCCCGAGCTAGAGCGGGTCGCCTCCAAAACGAGGAGGTGCAGAAAGCCGGGGTCCTCGGTTGGATGCCGTGGTACTGGTGGGCAGCGGCGCTGCCGGAGCGGGTGTTGCTCGACTAGGGGCGGACACAGGTGGTACGGACAGCGTGTCCAGGTGAGTGTTGACAGACCGCAGGTAGGTCAGGATGGTTTCCTGTTGGGATCTCTGACGAGACACCTCCTGGTATAGGTCAGCAAGCGAAGGAGCCTGGGGGCCACCGGGTTCCATGGCCCGAGCAAACTGTTACGGATCCGGGTGGTGGAACCTCTGTGCCGAGGTGCAAGGAGGGACCCAGAGGGGCGTGACTAAGTATCAACTCAGACCGACCCTGGTCGTACGGCGGTTAACGACTCTGTGACCAGGGAGGGACCGAGCAGAGGGACCAGGTGCTCTTGTAAGAGAGCAGGTGGCTCCCATGGGTCAACAGACTGGGACTGACCGGTATAGCGGATGGACACAACAGGCAGGCAGAAGTCTCTGGATAGGTGACAGGTGGTCATGGCACGTGACGGCAGGGCAGGTAGAAGTCTCTAGGTAACAGGTGGTCACGGCAAGTGACAGCAGGAGCTTCCAGGTAGGCTACGGTAAGTGGCGGCCGAGGAGGCTGAAGTCTCTAGGTTAGCAGGCGGGTGGTCACGGCAAGCCTAACTGGAACCTCCAGTTAGGCTATCAGGCAACTGGCAATTAACAAGCGAGTGCTCCCAGGTGAGCGGGCTAGCATGCACGGCAGGTAACAGGCAGGTACTGGTGGGTGCTTCCTAGTAAGCAGGCGGACTTGCTCATAGACAGACTGGCGGGTAGTACGGAAGGCAGACTGTCGGGCTGGAGAGTAGTCAGACTGGCGGACTGGAACAGTAGTCAGGCTGGCAACTGGACCTGAGGGCTGAAGCAGAGGTAAGTATGCTGTGCAACAACTTTTGCTCGGGCACCTCCATTTTGGAGGAGGTGCCTTATATATGGGAGGACCCTCGGCTATTGGCCGGGGACTCCTTATGACGGCGCGCGCGGCCCCTTTAAGAGAGAGGAAACGTGCGCACCCTAAGCACAGTGCCCGGGAAGCTGCGCGTGCTGGCAGCAGCAGGAAGAGGAGCACAGGAGGACGCCGCGCAGGGAGTGGGGAGGTGAGAGGGACGGCGTCTCTGCCTGTCAGGGGGCAGAGACGCCGATGCTACAATAACTACTATAATACTGCCCCTATGTACAAGAATATAACTACTAAAATACTGCCCCTATGTACAATAATATAAGTACTATAATACTGCTCCTATGTACAAGAATATAACTACTATAATACTGCCCCTATGTACAATAATATAAGTAATATAATACTGCTCCTATGTACAAGAATATAACTACTATAATACTGCCCCTATGTACAATAATATAAGTACTATAATACTGCTCCTATGTACAAGAATATAACTACTATAACACTGCCCCTATGTACAATAATATAAGTACTATAATACTACCCCCTATGTAGAAGAATATAACTACTATAATACTGCTCCTATGTACAAGAATATAACTACTATAATACTGCTCCTGTGTACAAGAATATAGCTACTATAATACTGCCCCATATGTACAAGAATATAACTACTATAATACTGCCCCTATGTACAGGAATATAACTACTATAATACTGCCCCTATGTACAAGAATATAACTACTATAATACTGCCCCTATGTACAGGAATATAACTACTATAATACTGCCCCTATGTACAAGAATATAGCTAATATAATACTGCCCCATATGTACAAGAATATAACTACTATAATACTGCCTCTATGTACAGGAATATAACTACTATAATACTACCTCCTATGTACAAGAATATAACTACTATAACACTGCCCCTATGTACAGGAATATAACTACTATATTACTGCCCCTATGTACAAGAATATAACTACTATAATACTGCCCCTATGTACAAGAATATAACTACTATAATACTGCCCCTATGTACAAGAATAGAACTACTATAATACTGCTCCTATGTACAAGAATATAACTACTATAATACTGCTCCCTATGTGCAAGAATATAACTACTATAATACTGCCCCCTATGTACCAGAATATAACTACTATAATACTGCTCCTGTGTACAAGAATATAACTGCTATAATACTGCTCCTATGTACAAGAATATAACTACTATATAACTGCCCCCTAAGTACAAGAATATAACTATTACAATACTGCCCCATATGTACAAGAATATCACTACTATAATACTGCTCCTATGTGCAAGAATATAACTACTATAATACTGCTCCAATGTACAAGAATATAATTACTATAATACTGCTCCTATGTACAAGAATATAACTACTATAATACTGCTCCTATGTACCAGAATATAACTACTATAATACTGCTCCTATGTACAAGAATATAACTACTATAATACTGGCCCTATGTACAAGAATATAACTACTATAATACTGCTCCTGTGTACAAGAATATAACTACTATAATACTGCCCCATATGTACAAGTATATAACTACTATAATACTGCCCCTATATACAAGAATATAACTACTATAATACTGCTCCTATGTGCAAGAATATAACTACTATAATACTGCTCCAATGTACAAGAATATAATTACTATAATACTGCTCCTATGTACAAGAATATAACTACTATAAAAAACTGCTCCTATGTGCAAGAATATAACTACTATAATACTGCTACTATGTACAAGAATATAACTACTATAATACTGCTCCTATGTACAAGAATATAGCTACTATAATACTGTCCCCTATGTACAAGAATATAACTACTATAATACTGTCTCCTATGTACAAAAATATAACTGCTATAATACTGCCCCCTATGTGCAACAATATAAATACTATAATACTGCCCCTATGTACAGGCATATAACTACTATAATACTGTTCCTATGTACAAGAATATAACGACTATAATACTGCCCCATATGTACAAGAATATAACTACTATAATACTGCTCCTATGTACAAGAATATAACTACTATAATTCTGCTCCTATGTACAAGAATATAACTACTATAATACTGCCCCTATGTACAAGAATATAACTACTATAATACTGTTCCTATGTACAAGAATATAACTACTATAATACTGCTCCTATGTACAAGAATATAACTACTATAATACTGCTCCTATGTACAAGAATATAACTACTATAATACTGCTCCCTATGTACAAGAATATAACTACTATAATACTGCCCCTATGTACAAGAATATAACTACTAGAATACTGCCCACTATGTACAAGAATATAGCTACTATAATACTGCCTCTATGTACAAGAATATAACTACTATAATACTGTCCCTATGTACAAGAATATAACTACTATAATACTGCCCCTATGTACAAGAATATAACTACTAGAATACTGCCCCTATGTACAAGAATATAACTACTATAATACTGCTCCTATGTACAAGAATATAACTACTATAATACTGCTCCTATGTACAAGAATATAACTACTATAATACTGCCCCTATGTACAAGAATATAACTACTATAATACTGCTCCTATGTACAAGAATATAACTACTATAGTACTGCTCCCTATGTACAAGAATATAACTACTATAATACTGCTCCTATGTACAAGAATATAACTACTATAATACTGCTCCTATGTGCAAGAATATAACTACTATAATACTGCCCCCTATGTACAAGCATATAACTACTAGAATACTGCCCCCTATGTACAAGAATATAACTACTATAATACTGCCCCTATGTACAAGAATATAACTACTATAATACTGCTCCTATGTACAAGAATATAACTACTATAATACTGCCCCTATGTACAAGAATATAACTACTATAATACTGCTTCTATGTGCAAGAATATAACTACTATAATACTGCTCCTATGTACAAGAATATAACTACTATAATACTGCTCCTATGTACAAGAATATAACTGCTATAATACTGCTCCTATGTACAAGAATATAACTACTATAGTACTGCTCCCTATGTACAAGAATATAACTACTATAATACTGCTCCTATGTATAAGAATATAACTACTATAATACTGCTCCTATGTGCAAGAGTATAACTACTATAATACTGCCCCCTATGTACAAGAATATAACTACTAGAATACTGCCCCCTATGTACAAGAATATAACTACTATAATACTGCCCCTATGTACAAGAATATAACTACTATAATACTGCTCCTATGTACAAGAATATAACTACTATAATACTGCCGCTATGTACAAGAATATAACTACTATAATACTGCTCCTATGTACAAGAATATAACTACTATAATACTGCCCCCTATGTACAAGAATATAACTACTATAATACTGCCCCTATGAACAAGAATATAACTACTATAATACTGCTCCTATGTACAAGAAAATAACTACTATAATACTGCTGCTATGTACAAGAATATAACTACTATAATACTGCTCCTATGTACAAGAATATAACTACTATAATACTGCCCCTATGTACAAGAATATAACTACTATAATTCTGCTCCTATGTACAAGAATATAACTACTATAATACTGCCCCTATGTACAAGAATATAACTACTATAATACTGCTCCTATGTGCAAGAATATAACTACTATAATACTGCTCCTATGTACAAGAATATAACTACTATAATACTGTCCCCTATGTACAAGAATATAACTACTATAATACTGCTCCTATGTACAAGAATATAACTACTATAATACTGCTCCTATGTACAAGAATATAACTACTATAATACTGCTCCTATGTACACGAATATAACTACTATAATACTGCCCCTATATACAAGAATATAACTACTATAATACTGCCCCTATGTACAAGAATATAACTACTATAATACTGCCCCTATGTACAAGAATATAACTACTATTATACTGCTCCTATGTACAAGAATATAACTACTATAATACTGCTCCTATGTACAAGAATATAACTACTATAATACTGCCCCCTATGTACAAGAATATAACTACTATAGTACTGCTCCTATGTACAGGAATATAACTACTATAATACTGTCCCCTATGTACAAGAATATAACTACTATAATACTGCTCCTATGTACAAGAATATAACTATTATAGTACTGCCCCCTATGTACAAGAATATAACTACTATAATACTGCTCCTATGTACAAGAATATAACTACTATAATACTGTCCCCTATGTACAAGAATATAACTACTATAATACGGCTCCTATGTACAAGAATATAACTACTATAATACGGCTCCTATGTACAAGAATATAACTACTATAATACTGCTCCTATGTACAAGAATATAACTACTATAATACTGCCCCTATGTACAAGAATATAACTACTATAATACTGCCCCTATGAACAAGAATATAACTACTATAATACTGCCCCTATGAACAAGAATATAACTACTATAATACTGCCCCTATGTACAAGAATATAACTACTATAATACTGCCCCTATGTACAAGAATATAACTACTATAATACTGCTCCTATGTACAAGAATATAACTACTATAATACTGCCCCTATGTACAAGAATATAACTACTATTATACTGCCCCTATGTACAAGAATATAACTACTATAATACTGCCCCCTTTGTACAAGAATATAACTACTATAATACTGCCCCCTTTGTACAAGAATATAACTACTATAATACTGCCCCTATGTACAAGAATATAACTACTATAATACTGCTCCTATGTACAAGAATATAACTGCTATAATACTGCTCCTATGTACAAGAATATAACTACTATAATACTGCTCCTATGTACAAGAATATAACTACTATAATACTGCTCCCTATGTACAAGAATATAACTACTATAATACTGCTCCTATGTACAAGAATATAACTACTATAATACTGCTCTTATGTACAAGAATATAACTACTATAATACTGCCCCCTATGTACAAGAATATAACTACTATAATACTGCCCCCTATGTACAAGAATATAACTACTATAATACTGTCCCCTATGTACAAGAATATAACTACTATAATACTGCCCCCTGCGTACAAGAATATAACTACAATAATACTGCCCCCTATGTACAAGAATATAACTACTATAATACTGCCCCCTATGTAGAAGAATATAACTACTATAATACTGCTCCCTATGTACAAGAATATAACTACTATAATCCTGCCCCCTATGTACAAGAATATAACTACTATAATACTGTCCCTATGTACAAGAATATAACTACTATAATACTGTCCCTATGTACAAGAATATAACTACTATAATACTGCCTCCTAGCTGTGAGGACGTGTGTCAGTGGTTCTCCTGATGTCTGGAGCCTCCCTGGGCGGGTAAGCTCTCCAACAAGGCCCAGGCTTCCAGGCCTACACTGGGAGGAAACTCCCAAGCTTTTTCTAATGTGGATGCAAATCTCAAAGTGACTTCTGAGGAGAAGAAAGCTCCGAATGGAAGTAGCAGCAGCAGCAGCAACAAGAAAGATGAAGTTGTGAAAGTGAGTAAAGTAAAGGAAGAAGGAAAAGCCGTGGTCATATGTAAGAAAGTCGCAGTAAAGTAGTCGGCCAGCCAAGGCAAGCAGAGTGAAGTGCAATTAGGAAAGCTCCAGAAGGAATCTACTGCTGGGAAGCTGAATGGAGGAAAGCAGCTTGTTGGCCAGGAGGTGAGGCAGATCCCATCACCAGCCTCAGGTGTGCAGCTCACTCCAAGCCGGCAGAGGAGGACATCTCTGGAGAGACTGACCCTCCAGGAGAACCTGCAGCAGAAGCACGTGGTGACCAGCATGGCGGGCTCTGGACGCACGAGGTCGCAGTCAGGTGGCAGCAGTAAAAGTGCTGTGGAGCCTGGAGCCATGAAACCAGCGGTGGTAAAACCCAAGGAGGCATCTAGGTCCAAGCAGCCAGAGACCTCACTGAAGGCAGGATCCCAGGAGACTCCATGTGCACCAGGGCTGCAGATTGCAGAGGACATCCCAGGACTGGTGGAGAGGTTGCGTGTGTTACAGCAGCAGAAGCAGCTAATACAGGTATCAATAGACTGTGTATATAAAGTAAAGGCTGAGGATCCCGGGGATCACACCGTGTATGACCGGAAGCTGAACTCAATGGGGGTAGAGCTGGCAAATGTGGTGAAGGACATAGACTGTGTGTTTGAGAAGATGGGGCCCCTGGCAGAGACTTACAGGAACCAGGAACCGTTTAGGTTCAATATGCCGTACTCTGCTGATTCGCAGTCAGACATTGTCCCAGGTGGGCCCCAGAAGCAGGTGCGGCCAGTGCTGCAGCCCGCAAGCTTCTTGTTCCAAAAGGGACTGCACCAGGAGCCGCAACAGCCTGCGGCAGGTCCCAAGCAGGAGCATGGAGTGCAAGATACAACGGTGGTACCACAAGTCCCAGGATGCCCAGCACAGCAGCCGGACAGTGGACATGTGTCATTAGTTTCTGGTGGTGCCCAGCAGGACTCTCATGCTGGGGATAATCATACTGTATCTGTGGGGTCGGGGGCTGGAGGGAGCACAGAATCTGTGGTGGACATGGCGCAGTCTGATAATGACATTGATGTTGATGATAACAATGTGCATGATAATGTCTGTGATTTTCCTCCTTTGATTCCAAGCACACAGGGTCCCCCTGCAGCAGACCCTCACCCTGTCGGTCAGCCCAGTGTGACCCCGCAAGTTCCCCCCAGTAATGCCTGGAGCCGTGGCGCTCCGTCCTTTACCTCTGGCGCTAATTATACCGGCCAGGCGTTTAAACGGAGGAACGTCGTGCGCTTCAGGCACAGAGGTGCCACGGAGGATCTGCCGGACAGGAGGTTTGTGGTCAGGGAGCTCCTGTGCCAGCAGATGGGGTTTGCGCCAGTTAACATCTGGGCGGTAATTAATCTACCAGACAGGCAGGGCTATGATGTCAGCTTTAAGCTCATGTCTGATCTGGACAGATTCTGGGCCAATTTCCCCAAGTTCAGAGACGCTGAGGGCTGGAGTAAGTTCAGCTTTATTCCCATCTCTAAGCCAGATACGGTTACGGTTAATGTCATCTTCTGGAATGAGTCTGTTCCCCCGCAGGACATTGTGGTGTGGCTCCGGAGGCATTGCGACCTCGTCTCTGACCTCACCAGAAGCAGAGATAATGATGGTATCTGAACGGGTGGGTGGAAGGTCCTGGTGAAGCTGCGCCAGTGTAATAACATCACTGCCCACCTACCCAACTCCTTCTTTATTGGGAGGGAGAAGGGTGTATGTTTCTACCCCGGCCAGCCCCGAAAGTGCTTCAAATGTGGCAAGGCGGTTCACCTGGCGAATACCTGTACAGTGGTGAAGTGCAGCCTGTGCGGGGAAGTCGGCCATGTAGCTGCAGACTGTCAGAACATCAGGTGCAACCTCTGTGGTAAGATCGGCCACCCTCACCGGGACTGTCCAGACGCCTGGCACAACATCTGTAAGGACTTTCCTGATGAGGATTTGGTGGCGGGGGCAGAGATTCTGGAGGAGGAGGCTTTATTGTCAGAGGTCCACCAGGGGTTCACTCAGGTACCACCAGAGCAGCACCGCTCAGAGGGGGCACAGGGGAGCATGGAGGTCGTCCCTCAGGAGCAGCAGTCACAGGAAGGCTCAGAGAGGGCACAGGGGAGCATGGAGGTCGTCCCTCAGGAGCAGCAGTCACAGGAAGGCGCTACTTCAGTATTACCATCTGTATCTGAAGGAAATAGCAATAATCAGAGTAAAAGGAAGAAAAAGGACAAGACCTCCCGTAAACCTGAGGAGGAGCATGACACTGGCCAGAGTGCCAGGAGGAAGGTCCAGAGCTCTGCAGGAGTAATGGTCGTGTCTAATAGGTTTGATGTTCTGTCTAACGGGGATTTTGAGGATGAACTTAAAAAAATAGACGCAGAGTGTGATAGGGATGTAGAGGACTGTCCCCCACCAAAGCGGAAGCCCTTACCTGTGGGCACTCAGGTAGAGACTGGTATGGAGACCGGTGGTGGACAGGATGACTCCGACTCAGATCTATGAGCCGTCAACCAGACAATGTCCGAACCCAGATAAAATCATAAGAAACTACTAGGAAGAGTCAGAAAAGTGTAAAGTTATGGAAGGACGTGTAACTGTGCTGAAATATGATGGTTTCTTTTACAAAGTGTTTATTTTTCATTTTTCCAACCACAGGTGTGGACTCTTTATATTGACTTTATCTGTATAATCTAGAGATGTAACGAATGTATGTACAATTCAAGTGAATCTAGTTTTGTATTATTGCAGGAATTTTGTTAATTTTTAATTGTATTTGTTTGGTTTTTATAATAAAAATTGCCCCATATGTACAAGAATATAACTACTATAATACTGCTCCTATGTACAAGAATATAACTACTATAATACTACCCCCTATGTACAAGAATATAACTACTATAATACTGTCCCTATGTACAAGAATATAACTACTATAATACTGCTCCTATGTACAAGAATAAAACTACTATAATACTGCTCCTATGTACAAGAATAGAGCTACTATAATACTACCCCCTATGTACAAGAATATAACTACTATAATACTGTCCCTATGTACAAGAATATAACTACTATAATACTGCTCCTATGTACAAGAATAAAACTACTATAATACTGCTCCTATGTACAAGAATATAACTACTATAATACTACCCCCTATGTACAAGAATATAACTACTATAATACTGTCCCTATGTACAAGAATATAACTACTATAATACTGCTCCTATGTACAAGAATATAACTACTATAATACTGCTCCTATGTACAAGAATAAAACTACTATAATACTGCTCCTATGTACAAGAATAGAGCTACTATAATACTGCTCCTATGTACAAGAATATAACTACTATAATACTGCGCCTATGTTCAAGAATATAACTACTATAATACTGTTCCTATGTACAAGAATATAACTACTATAATACTGCTCCTATGTACAAGAATATAACTACTATAATACTGTTCCTATGTACAAGAATATAACTACTATAATACTGCTCCTATGTAAAAGAATATAACTACTATAATACTGCTCCCTATGTACAAGAATATAACTACTATAATACTGTTCCTATGTACAAGAATATAACTACTATAATACTGCCCCTATGTACAAGATTATAACTACTATAATACTGCTCCTATGTACAAGAATATAACTACTATAATACTGCTCCCTATGTATAAGAATATAACTACTATAATACTGCTCCTATGTACAAGAATATAACTACTATAATACTGCCCCTATGTACAAGAATATAATTACTATAATACTGCTCCTATGTACAAGAATATAATTACTATAATACTGCTCCTATGTGGAAGAATATAACTACTATAATACTGCTACTATGTACAAGAATATAACTACTATAATACTGCTCCTATGTACAAGAATATAACTACTATAATACTGTCCACTACGTACAAGAATATAACTACTATAATACTGTCTCCTATGTACAAGAATATAACTGCTATAATACTGCCCCTATGTGCAACAATATAACTACTATAATACTGCCCCTATGTACAGTCATATAACTACTATAATACTGTTCCTATGTACAAGAATATAACTACTATAATACTGCTCCTATGTACAAGAATATAACTACTATAATACTACCCCATATGTACAAGAATATAACTACTATAATACTGCTCCTATGTGCAAGAATATAACTACTATAATACTGCTCCTATGTACAAGAATATAACTACTATAATACTGCCCCTATGTACAAGAATATAACTGCTATAATACTGTTCCTATGTACAAGAATATAACTACTATAATAATGCTCCTATGCACAAGAATATAACTACTATAATACTGCTCCTATGTACAAGAATATAACTACTATAATACTGCTCCTAAGTACAAGAATATAACTACAATAATACTGCTCCTATGTACAAGAATATAACTACTATAATACTGCTCCCTATGTACAAGAATATAACTACTATAATACTGCTCCTATGTACAAGAATATAACTACTATAATACTGCTCCTATGTACAAGAATATAACTACTATAATACTGCAACTATGTACAAAAATATAAGTACTATTATACTGCTCCTATGTACAAGAATATAACTACTATAATACTGCCCCTATGTACAAGAATATAACTACTATAATACTGCCCCTATGTACAAGAATATAGCTACTATAATATTGCTCCCTATGTACAAGAATATAACTACTATAAAACTGCTCCTATGTACAAGAATATAACTACTATAATACTGCCCCTATGTACAAGAATATAACTACTATAATACTGCCCCTATGTACAATAATATAAGTACTATTATACTGCTCCTATGTACAAGAATATAACTACTATAATACTGCTCCTATGTACAAGAATATAACTACTATAATACTGCTCCTATGTACAAGAATATAACTACTATAATACTGCTCCTATGTACAAGAATATAACTACTATAATACTGCTCCCTATGTACAAGAATATAACTACTATAATACTGCTCCTATGTACAAGAATAGAACTACTATAATACTGCTCCTATGTACAAGAAGAGAACTACTATAATACTGCCCCTATGTACAAGAATATAACTACTATAATAGTGTACCTATGTACAAGAATATAACTACTATAATAGTGTTCCTATGTACAAGAATATAACTACTATAATACTGCTCCTATGTACAAGAATATAACTACTATAATACTGCTCCTATGTACAAGAATATAACTACTATAATACTGCTCCCTATGTGCAAGAATATAACTACTATAATACTGCTACTATGTACAAGAATATAACTACTATAATACTGCTCCTATGTACAAGAATATAACTACTATAATACTGTCTCCTATGTACAAGAATATAACTGCTATAATACTGCCCCCTATGTGCAACAATATAACTACTATAATACTGCCCCTATGTACAGGCATATAACTACTATAATACTGTTCCTATGTACAAGAATATAACTACTATAATACTGCTCCTATGAACAAGAATATAACTACTATAATACTACCCCATATGTACAAGAATATAACTACTATAATACTGCTCCTATGTGCAAGAATATAACTACTATAATACTGTTCTATGTACAAGAATATAACTACTATAATACTGCCCCTATGTACAAGAATATAACTACTATAATACTGCAGCTATGTACAAGAATATAACTACTATAATAGTGTTCCTATGTACAAGAATATAACTACTATAATACTGCTCCTATGTACAAGAATATAACTACTATAATACTGCTCCTATGTACAAGAATATAACTACTATAATACTGCTCCCTATGTGCAAGAATATAACTACTATAATACTGCTACAATGTACAAGAATATAACTACTATAATACTGCTCCTATGTACAAGAATATAACTACTATAATACTGTCCCCTATGTACAAGAATATAACTACTATAATACTGTCTCCTATGTACAAGAATATAACTGCTATAATACTGCCCCCTATGTGCAACAATATAACTACTATAATACTGCCCCTATGTACAGGCATATAACTACTATAATACTGTTACTATGTACAAGAATATAACTACTATAATACTGCTCCTATGTACAAGAATATAACTACTATAATACTACCCCATATGTACAAGAATATAACTACTATAATACTGCTCCTATGTGCAAGAATATAACTACTATAATACTGCTCCTATGTACAAGAATATAACTACTATAATACTGCCCCTATGTACAAGAATATAACTACTATAATACTGTTCCTATGTACAAGAATATAACTACTATAATAATGCTCCTATGTACAAGAATATAACTACTATAATAATGCTCCTATGTACAAGAATATAACTACTATAATACTGCTCCTATATACAAGAATATAACTACTATAATACTGCTCCTATGTACAAGAATATAACTACTATAATACTGCTCCCTATGTACAAGAATATAACTACTATAATACTGCTCCTATGTACAAGAATATAACTACTATAATACTGCTCCTATGTACAAGAATATAACTACTATAATACTGCCCCTATGTACAAGAATATAACTACTATAATACTGCAACTATGTACAATAATATAAGTAGTATTATACTGCTCCTATGTACAAGAATATAACTACTATAATACTGCCCCTATGTACAAGAATATAACTACTATAATACTGCCCCTATGTACAAGAATATAACTACTATAATACTGCCCCATATGTACAAGTATATAACTACGATAATACTGCCCCTATATACAAGAATATAAATACTATAATACTGCTCCTATGTGCAAGAATATAAATACTATAATACTGCTCCTATGTACAAGAATATAATTACTATAATACTGCTCCTATGTACAAGAATATAACTACTATAATACTGCTCCTATGTGCAAGAATATAACTACTATAATACTGCTACAATGTACAAGAATATAACTACTATAATACTGCTCCTATGTACAAGAATATAACTACTATAATACTGTCCCCTATGTACAAGAATATAACTACTATAATACTGTCTCCTATGTACAAGAATATAACTGCTATAATACTGCCCCCTATGTGCAACAATATAACTACTATAATACTGCCCCTATGTACAGGCATATAACTACTATAATACTGTTACTATGTACAAGAATATAACTACTATAATACTGCTCCTATGTACAAGAATATAACTACTATAATACTACCCCATATGTACAAGAATATAACTACTATAATACTGCTCCTATGTGCAAGAATATAACTACTATAATACTGCTCCTATGTACAAGAATATAACTACTATAATACTGCCCCTATGTACAAGAATATAACTACTATAATACTGTTCCTATGTACAAGAATATAACTACTATAATAATGCTCCTATGTACAAGAATATAACTACTATAATAATGCTCCTATGTACAAGAATATAACTACTATAATACTGCTCCTATATACAAGAATATAACTACTATAATACTGCTCCTATGTACAAGAATATAACTACTATAATACTGCTCCCTATGTACAAGAATATAACTACTATAATACTGCTCCTATGTACAAGAATATAACTACTATAATACTGCTCCTATGTACAAGAATATAACTACTATAATACTGCCCCTATGTACAAGAATATAACTACTATAATACTGCAACTATGTACAATAATATAAGTAGTATTATACTGCTCCTATGTACAAGAATATAACTACTATAATACTGCCCCTATGTACAAGAATATAACTACTATAATACTGCCCCTATGTACAAGAATATAACTACTATAATACTGCCCCATATGTACAAGTATATAACTACGATAATACTGCCCCTATATACAAGAATATAAATACTATAATACTGCTCCTATGTGCAAGAATATAAATACTATAATACTGCTCCTATGTACAAGAATATAATTACTATAATACTGCTCCTATGTACAAGAATATAACTACTATAATACTGCTCCTATGTGCAAGAATATAACTACTATAATACTGCTACTATGTACAAGAATATAACTACTATAATACTGCTCCTATGTACAAGAATATAACTACTATAATACTGTCCCCTATGTACAAGAATATAACTACTATAATACTGTCTCCTATGTACAAGAATATAACTGCTATAATACTGCCCCCTATGTGCAACAATATAACTACTATAACACTGCCCCTATGTACAGGCATATAACTACTATAATTCTGTTCCTATGTACAAGAATATATCTACTATAATACTGCTCCTATGTACAAGAATATAACTACTATAATACTGCCCCATATGTACAAGAATATAACTACTATAATACTGCTCCTATGTACAAGAATATAACTACTAAAATACTGCTCCTATGTACAAGAATATAACTACTATAATACTGCTCCTATGTGCAAGAATATAACTACTATAATACTACTATGTACAAGAATAGAACTACTATAATACTGCTCCTATGTACAAGAATAGAACTACTATAATACTGCTCCTATGTGCAAGAATATAACTACTATAATACTGCTCCTATGTACAAGAATATAACTACTATAATACAGTTCCTATGTACAAGAATATAACTACTATAATACTGCTCCTATGTACAAGAATATAACTACTATAATACTGCCCCTATGTACAAGAATATAACTACTATAATACTGCCCCTATGTACAATAATATAAGTACTATTATACGGCTCCTATGTACAAGAATATAACTACTATAATACTGCCCCTATGTACAAGAATATAACTACTATAATACTGCCCCTATGTACAAGAATATAACTACTATAATACTGCCCCATATGTACAAGTATATAACTACTATAATACTGCCCCTATATGCAAGAATATAACTACTATAATACTGCTCCTATGTGCAAGAATATAACTACTATAATACTGCTCCAATGTACAAGAATATAATTACTATAATACTGCTCCTATGTACAAGAATATAACTACTATAATACTGCTCCTATGTGCAAGAATATAACAACTATAATACTGCTACTATGTACAAGAATATAACTACTATAATAGTGCTCCTATGTACAAAAATATAACTACTATAATACTGTCCCCTATGTACAAGAATGTAACTACTATAATACTGTCTCCTATGTACAAGAATATAACTACTATAATACTGCTCCTATGTACAAGAATATAACTACTATAATACTGCTTCTATGTACAAGAATATAACTACTATAATACTGCTACTATGTACAAGAATATAACTACTATAATACTGCTCCTATGTACAAGAATATAACTACTATAATACTGCTCCTATGTACAAGAATATAACAACTATAATACTGCCCCTATGTACAAGAATATAACTACTATAATACTGCCCCTATGTACAATAATATAAGTACTATTATACTGCTCCTATGTACAAGAATATAACTACTATAATACTGCCCCAATGTACAGGAATATAACTACTATAATACTGCCCCTATGTACAAGAATATAACTACTATAATACTGTACCTATGTACAGGAATATAGCTACTATAATACTGCCCCATATGTACAAGAATATAACTACTATAATACTGCCCCTATGTACAAGAATATAACTACTATAATACTGCCCCTATGTACAAGAATATAGCTACTATAATACTGCCCCATATGTACAAGAATATAACTACTATAATACTGCCCCTATGTACAAGAATATAACTACTATAATACTGCTCCTATGTACAAGAATATAACTACTATAATACTGTCCCCTATGTACAAGAATGTAACTACTATAATACTGTCTCCTATGTACAAGAATATAACTACTATAATACTGCTCCTATGTACAAGAATATAACTACTATAATACTGCTACTATGTACAAGAATATAACTACTATAATACTGCTCCTATGTACAAGAATATAACTACTATAATAGTGTTCCTATGTACAAGAATATAACTACTATAATACTGCTCCTATGCACAAGAATATAACTACTATAATAATGCTCCTATGTACAAGAATATAACTACTATAATACTGCTCCCTATGGGCAAGTATATAACTACTATAATACTGCTCCTATGTACAAGAATATAACTACTATAATACTGCCCCTATGTACAAGAATATAACTACTATAATACTGCCCCTATGTACAATAATATAAGTACTATTATACTGCTCCTATGTACAAGAATATAACTACTATAATACTGCCCCTATGTACAAGAATATAACTACTATAATACTGCCCCTATGTACAAGAATATAACTACTATAATACTGCCCCATATGTACAAGTATATAACTACTATAATACTGCCCCTATATACAAGAATATAACTACTATAATACTGCTCCTATGTGCAAGAATATAACTACTATAATACTGCTCCAATGTACAAGAATATAATTACTATAATACTGCTCCTATGTACAAGAATATAACTACTATAATACTTCTCCTATGTGCAAGAATATAACTACTATAATACTGCTACTATGTACAAGAATATAACTACTATAATACTGCTCCTATGTACAAGAATATAACTACTATAATACTGTCCCCTATGTACAAGAATATAACTACTATAATACTGTCTCCTATGTACAAGAATATAACTACTATAATACTGCTCCTATGTATAAGAATATAACTACTATAATACTGCTCCTATGTACAAGAATATAACTACTATAATACTGCTACTATGTACAAGAATATAACTACTATAATACTGCTCCTATGTGCAAGAATATAACTACTATAATACTGCTCCTATGTACAAGAATATAACTACTATAATAGTGTTCCTATGTACAAGAATAAAACTACTATAATACTGCTCCTATGCACAAGAATATAACTACTATAATACTGCTCCTATGCACAAGAATATAACTACTATAATACTGCTCCTAATGGGCAAGAATATAACTACTATAATACTGCTTCTATGTACAAGAATATAACTACTATAATACTGCCCCTATGTACAACAATATAACTACTATAATACTGCCCCTATGTACAATAATATAAGTACTATTATACTGCTCCTATGTACAAGAATATAACTACTATAATACTGCCCCTATGTACAAGAATATAACTACTATAATACTGCCCCTATGTACAAGAATATAACTACTATAATACTGCCCCATATGTACAAGTATATAACTACTATAATACTGCCCCTATATACAAGAATATAACTACTATAATACTGCTCCTATGTGCAAGAATATAACTACTATAATACTGCTCCAATGTACAAGAATATAATTACTATAATACTGCTCCTATGTACAAGAATATAACTACTATAATACTGCTCCTATGTGCAAGAATATAACTACTATAATACTGCTAATATGTACAAGAATATAACTACTATAATACTGCTCCTATGTACAAGAATATAACTACTATAATACTGTCCCCTATGTACAAGAATATAACTACTATAATACTGTCTCCTATGTACAAGAATATAACTACTATAATACTGCTCCTATGTACAAGAATATAACTACTATAATACTGCTCCTATGTACAAGAATATAACTACTATAATACTGCTACTATGTACAAGAATATAACTACTATAATACTGCTCCTATGTACAAGAATATAACTACTATAATACTGCTCCTATGTACAAGAATATAACTACTATAATACTGCCCCTATGTACAAGAATATAACTACTATAATACTACCCCTATGTACAATAATATAAGTACTAATATACTGTTCCTATGTACAAGAATATAACTACTATAATACTGCCCCAATGTACAGGAATATAACTACTATAATACTGCCCCTATGTACAAGAATATAACTACTATAATACTGCCCCTATGTACAGGAATATAACTACTATAATACTGCCCCTATGTACAAGAATATAGCTACTATAATACTGCCCCATATGTACAAGAATATAACTACTATAATATTGTCCCTATGTACAATAATATATGTACTATAATACTGCTCCTATGTGCAAGAATATAACTACTATAATACTGGACCTATGTATAAGAATATAACTACTATAATACTGCTCCTGTGTACAAGAATATAACTACTATAATACTGCCCCATATGTACAAGTATATAACTACTATAATACTGCCCCTATATACAAGAATATAACTACTATAATACTGCTCCTATTTGCAAGAATATAACTACTATAATACTGCTCCAATGTACAAGAATATAATTACTATAATACTGCTCCTATGTACAAGAATATAACTACTATAATACTGCTCCTATGTGCAAGAATATAACTACTATAATACTGCTACTATGTACAAGAATATAACTACTATAATACTGCTCCTATGTACAAGAATATAGCTACTATAATACTGTCCCCTATGTACAAGAATATAACTACTATAATACTGTCTCCTATGTACAAAAATATAACTGCTATAATACTGCCCCCTATGTGCAACAATATAAATACTATAATACTGCCCCTATGTACAGGCATATAACTACTATAATACTGTTCCTATGTACAAGAATATAACGACTATAATACTGCCCCATATGTACAAGAATATAACTACTATAATACTGCTCCTATGTGCAAGAATATAACTACTATAATTCTGCTCCTATGTACAAGAATATAACTACTATAATACTGCCCCTATGTACAAGAATATAACTACTATAATACTGTTCCTATGTACAAGAATATAACTACTATAATACTGCCCCTATGTACAAGAATATAACTACTATAATACTGCAACTATGTACAATAATATAAGTAGTATTATACTGCTCCTATGTACAAGAATATAACTACTATAATACTGCCCCTATGTACAATATAACTACTATAATACTGCCCCTATGTACAAGAATATAACTACTATAATACTGCCCCATATGTACAAGTATATAACTACGATAATACTGCCCCTATATACAAGAATATAAATACTATAATACTGCTCCTATGTGCAAGAATATAAATACTATAATACTGCTCCTATGTACAAGAATATAATTACTATAATACTGCTCCTATGTACAAGAATATAACTACTATAATACTGCTCCTATGTGCAAGAATATAACTACTATAATACTGCTACTATGTACAAGAATATAACTACTATAATACTGCTCCTATGTACAAGAATATAACTACTATAATACTGTCCCCTATGTACAAGAATATAACTACTATAATACTGTCTCCTATGTACAAGAATATAACTGCTATAATACTGCCCCCTATGTGCAACAATATAACTACTATAACACTGCCCCTATGTACAGGCATATAACTACTATAATTCTGTTCCTATGTACAAGAATATATCTACTATAATACTGCTCCTATGTACAAGAATATAACTACTATAATACTGCCCCATATGTACAAGAATATAACTACTATAATACTGCTCCTATGTACAAGAATATAACTACTAAAATACTGCTCCTATGTACAAGAATATAACTACTATAATACTGCTCCTATGTGCAAGAATATAACTACTATAATACTACTATGTACAAGAATAGAACTACTATAATACTGCTCCTATGTACAAGAATAGAACTACTATAATACTGCTCCTATGTGCAAGAATATAACTACTATAATACTGCTCCTATGTACAAGAATATAACTACTATAATACAGTTCCTATGTACAAGAATATAACTACTATAATACTGCTCCTATGTACAAGAATATAACTACTATAATACTGCCCCTATGTACAAGAATATAACTACTATAATACTGCCCCTATGTACAATAATATAAGTACTATTATACGGCTCCTATGTACAAGAATATAACTACTATAATACTGCCCCTATGTACAAGAATATAACTACTATAATACTGCCCCTATGTACAAGAATATAACTACTATAATACTGCCCCATATGTACAAGTATATAACTACTATAATACTGCCCCTATATGCAAGAATATAACTACTATAATACTGCTCCTATGTGCAAGAATATAACTACTATAATACTGCTCCAATGTACAAGAATATAATTACTATAATACTGCTCCTATGTACAAGAATATAACTACTATAATACTGCTCCTATGTGCAAGAATATAACAACTATAATACTGCTACTATGTACAAGAATATAACTACTATAATAGTGCTCCTATGTACAAAAATATAACTACTATAATACTGTCCCCTATGTACAAGAATGTAACTACTATAATACTGTCTCCTATGTACAAGAATATAACTACTATAATACTGCTCCTATGTACAAGAATATAACTACTATAATACTGCTTCTATGTACAAGAATATAACTACTATAATACTGCTACTATGTACAAGAATATAACTACTATAATACTGCTCCTATGTACAAGAATATAACTACTATAATACTGCTCCTATGTACAATATAAGTACTATTATACTGCTCCTATGTACAAGAATATAACTACTATAATACTGCCCCAATGTACAGGAATATAACTACTATAATACTGCCCCTATGTACAAGAATATAACTACTATAATACTGCCCCTATGTACAGGAATATAGCTACTATAATACTGCCCCATATGTACAAGAATATAACTACTATAATACTGCCCCTATGTACAAGAATATAACTACTATAATACTGCCCCTATGTACAAGAATATAGCTACTATAATACTGCCCCATATGTACAAGAATATAACTACTATAATACTGCCCCTATGTACAAGAATATAACTACTATAATACTGCTCCTATGTACAAGAATATAACTACTATAATACTGTCCCCTATGTACAAGAATGTAACTACTATAATACTGTCTCCTATGTACAAGAATATAACTACTATAATACTGCTCCTATGTACAAGAATATAACTACTATAATACTGCTACTATGTACAAGAATATAACTACTATAATACTGCTCCTATGTACAAGAATATAACTACTATAATAGTGTTCCTATGTACAAGAATATAACTACTATAATACTGCTCCTATGCACAAGAATATAACTACTATAATAATGCTCCTATGTACAAGAATATAACTACTATAATACTGCTCCCTATGGGCAAGTATATAACTACTATAATACTGCTCCTATGTACAAGAATATAACTACTATAATACTGCCCCTATGTACAAGAATATAACTACTATAATACTGCCCCTATGTACAATAATATAAGTACTATTATACTGCTCCTATGTACAAGAATATAACTACTATAATACTGCCCCTATGTACAAGAATATAACTACTATAATACTGCCCCTATGTACAAGAATATAACTACTATAATACTGCCCCATATGTACAAGTATATAACTACTATAATACTGCTCCTATGTGCAAGAATATAACTACTATAATACTGCTCCAATGTACAAGAATATAATTACTATAATACTGCTCCTATGTACAAGAATATAACTACTATAATACTTCTCCTATGTGCAAGAATATAACTACTATAATACTGCTACTATGTACAAGAATATAACTACTATAATACTGCTCCTATGTACAAGAATATAACTACTATAATACTGTCCCCTATGTACAAGAATATAACTACTATAATACTGTCTCCTATGTACAAGAATATAACTACTATAATACTGCTCCTATGTATAAGAATATAACTACTATAATACTGCTCCTATGTACAAGAATATAACTACTATAATACTGCTACTATGTACAAGAATATAACTACTATAATACTGCTCCTATGTGCAAGAATATAACTATAATACTGCTCCTATGTACAAGAATATAACTACTATAATAGTGTTCCTATGTACAAGAATAAAACTACTATAATACTGCTCCTATGCACAAGAATATAACTACTATAATACTGCTCCTATGCACAAGAATATAACTACTATAATACTGCTCCTAATGGGCAAGAATATAACTACTATAATACTGCTCCTATGTACAAGAATATAACTACTATAATACTGCCCCTATGTACAACAATATAACTACTATAATACTGCCCCTATGTACAATAATATAAGTACTATTATACTGCTCCTATGTACAAGAATATAACTACTATAATACTGCCCCTATGTACAAGAATATAACTACTATAATACTGCCCCTATGTACAAGAATATAACTACTATAATACTGCCCCATATGTACAAGTATATAACTACTATAATACTGCCCCTATATACAAGAATATAACTACTATAATACTGCTCCTATGTGCAAGAATATAACTACTATAATACTGCTCCAATGTACAAGAATATAATTACTATAATACTGCTCCTATGTACAAGAATATAACTACTATAATACTGCTCCTATGTGCAAGAATATAACTACTATAATACTGCTACTATGTACAAGAATATAACTACTATAATACTGCTCCTATGTACAAGAATATAACTACTATAATACTGTCCCCTATGTACAAGAATATAACTACTATAATACTGTCTCCTATGTACAAGAATATAACTACTATAATACTGCTCCTATGTACAAGAATATAACTACTATAATACTGCTCCTATGTACAAGAATATAACTACTATAATACTGCTACTATGTACAAGAATATAACTACTATAATACTGCTCCTATGTACAAGAATATAACTACTATAATACTGCTCCTATGTACAAGAATATAACTACTATAATACTGCCCCTATGTACAAGAATATAACTACTATAATACTACCCCTATGTACAATAATATAAGTACTAATATACTGTTCCTATGTACAAGAATATAACTACTATAATACTGCCCCAATGTACAGGAATATAACTACTATAATACTGCCCCTATGTACAAGAATATAACTACTATAATACTGCCCCTATGTACAGGAATATAACTACTATAATACTGCCCCTATGTACAAGAATATAGCTACTATAATACTGCCCCATATGTACAAGAATATAACTACTATAATATTGTCCCTATGTACAATAATATATGTACTATAATACTGCTCCTATGTGCAAGAATATAACTACTATAATACTGGACCTATGTATAAGAATATAACTACTATAATACTGCTCCTGTGTACAAGAATATAACTACTATAATACTGCCCCATATGTACAAGTATATAACTACTATAATACTGCCCCTATATACAAGAATATAACTACTATAATACTGCTCCTATGTGCAAGAATATAACTACTATAATACTGCTCCAATGTACAAGAATATAATTACTATAATACTGCTCCTATGTACAAGAATATAACTACTATAATACTGCTCCTATGTGCAAGAATATAACTACTATAATACTGCTACTATGTACAAGAATATAACTACTATAATACTGCTCCTATGTACAAGAATATAGCTACTATAATACTGTCCCCTATGTACAAGAATATAACTACTATAATACTGTCTCCTATGTACAAAAATATAACTGCTATAATACTGCCCCCTATGTGCAACAATATAAATACTATAATACTGCCCCTATGTACAGGCATATAACTACTATAATACTGTTCCTATGTACAAGAATATAACGACTATAATACTGCCCCATATGTACAAGAATATAACTACTATAATACTGCTCCTATGTGCAAGAATATAACTACTATAATTCTGCTCCTATGTACAAGAATATAACTACTATAATACTGCCCCTATGTACAAGAATATAACTACTATAATACTGTTCCTATGTACAAGAATATAACTACTATAATACTGCTCCTATGTACAAGAATATAACTACTATAATACTGCTCCTATGTGCAATAATATAACTACTATAATACTGCCCCAATGTACAGGAATATAACTACTATAATACTGCCCCTATGTACAAGAATATAACTACTATAATACTGCCCCTATGTACAGGAATATAACTACTATAATACTGCCCCTATGTACAAGAATATCACTACTATAATACTGCCTCCTAGCTGTGAGGACGTGTGTCAGTGGTTCTCCTGATGTCTGGAGCAAGCCCGGGGAGGGGCCTCCCTGGGCGGGTAAGCTCTCCAAGCAAGGCCCAGGCTTCCAGGCCTACACTGGGAGGAAACTCCCAAGCTCTTTCTAATGTGGATGCAAATCCCAAAGTGACTTCTGAGGAGAAGAAAGCTCCGAATGGAAGTAACAGCAGCAACAAGAAAGATGCAGTTTTGAAAGTGAGTAAAGTAAAGGAAGAAGGAAAAGCCGTGGTCGTATGTAAGAAGGTCGCAGTAAAGCAGTCGGCCAGCCAAGGCAAGCAGAGTGAAGTGCAATTAGGAAAGATCCAGAAGGAATCTACTGCTGGGAAGCTGAATGGAGGAAAGCAGCTTGTTGGCCAGGAGGTGAGGCAGATCCCATCACCAGCCTCAGGTGTGCAGCTCACTCCAAGCCGGCAGAGGAGGACATCTCTGGAGAGACAGACCCTCCAGGAGAACCTGCAGCAGAAGCATGTGGTGACCAGCATGGCGTGCTCTGGACGCACGAGGTCGCAGTCAGGTGGCAGCAGTAATAGTGCTGTGGAGCCTGGAGCCACGAAACCAGCGGTGGTAAAACCCAAGGAGACATCTAAGTCCAAACAGCCAGAGAGCTCGCTGAAGGCAGGATCCCAGGAGACTCCATGTGCACCTGGGCCACAGATTGCAGAGGACATCTCAGGACTGGTGGAGAGGTTGCGTGTGTTACAGCAGCAGAAGCAGCTAATACAGGTATCAATAGACTGTGCATATAAAATAAAGGCTGAGGATCCCGGGGATCACACCGTGTATGACCGGAAGCTGAACTCGATGGGGATAGAGCTGGCAAATGTGGTGAAGGACATAGACTGTGTGTTTGAGAGGATGGGGCCCCTGGCAGAGACTTACAGGAACCAGAAACCGTTTATGTTCAATCTGCCGTACTCTGCTGATTCGCAGTCAGACATTGTCCCAGGTGGGCCCCAGAAGCAGGTGCAGCCAGTGCTGCAACCCGCAAGCTTCTTGTTCCAAAAGGGACTGCACCAGGAGCCGCAACAGCCTGCGGCAGATCCCAAGCAGGAGCATGGAGTGCAGGGTAAAACGGTGGTACCACAAGTCCCAGGATGCCCAGCACAGCAGCCGGACAGTGGACATGTGTCATTAGTTTCTGGTGGTGCCCAGCAGGACTCTCATGCTGGGGATAATCATACTGTATCTGTGGGGTCGGGGGCTGGAGGGAGCACAGAATCTGTGGTGGACATGGCGCAGTCTGATAATGACATTGATGTTGATGATAACAATGTGCATGATAATGTCTGTGATTTTCCTCCTTTGATTCCAAGCACACAAGGTCCCCCTGCAGCAGACCCTCACCCTGTCAGTCAGCCCAGTGTGACCCCGCAAGTTCCCCCCAGTAATGCCTGGAGCCGTGGTGCTCCGTCCTTTACCTCTGGCGCTAATTATACCGGCCAGGCGTTTAAACGGAGGAACGTCGTGCGTTTCAGCCACAGAGGTGCCACGGAGGATCTGCCGGACAGGAGGTTTGTGGTCAGGGAGCTCCTGTGCCACCAGATGGGGTTTGCGCCAGTTAACATCTGGGCGGTAATTAATCTACCAGACAGGCAGGGCTATGATGTCAGCTTTAAGCTCATGTCTGATCTGGACAGATTCTGGGCCAATTTCCCCAAGTTCAGAGACGCTGAGGGCTGGAGTAAGTTCAGCTTTATTCCCATCTCTAAGCCAGATACGGTTACGGTTAATGTCATCTTCTGGAATGAGTCTGTTCCCCCGCAGGACATTGTGGTGTGGCTCCGGAGGCATTGCGACCTCGTCTCTGACCTCACCAGAAGCAGAGATAACGATGGTATCTGGACGGGTGGGTGGAAGGTCCTGGTGAAGCTGCGCCAGTGTAATAACATCACTGCCCACCTACCCAACTCCTTCTTTATTGGGAGGGAGAAGGGTGTATGTTTCTACCCCGGCCAGCCCAGAAAGTGCTTCAAATGTGGCAAGGCGGGTCACCTGGCGAATACCTGTACAGTGGTGAAGTGCAGCCTGTGCGGGGAAGTCGGCCATGTAGCTGCAGACTGTCAGAACATCAGGTGCAACCTCTGTGGTAAGATCGGCCACCCTCACCGGGACTGTCCAGACGCCTGGCACAACATCTGTAAGGACTTTCCTGATGAGGATTTGGTGGCGGGGGCAGAGGTTCTGGAAGAGGAGGCTTTATTGTCAGAGGTCCACCAGGGGTCCACTCAGGTACCACCAGAGCAGCAGCGCTCAGAGGGGGCACAGGGGAGCATGGAGGTCGTCCCTCAGGAGCAGCAGTCACAGGAAGGCGCTACTTCAGTATTACCATCTGTATCTGAAGGAAATAGCCAGAATCAGAGTAAAAGGAAGAAAAAGGACAAGACCTCCCGTAAACCTGAGGAGGAGCATGACACTGGCCAGAGTGCCAGGAGGAAGGTCCAGAGTTCTGCAGGAGTAATGGTCGTGTCTAATAGGTTTGATGTTCTGTCTAACGGGGATTTTGAGGATGAACTTAAAAAAATAGACACAGAGTGTGATAGGGATGTAGAGGACTGTCCCCCACCAAAGCGGAAGCCCTTACCTGTGGGCACTCAGGTAGAGACTGGTATGGAGACGGGTGGTGGACAGGATGACTCCGACTTAGATCTATGAACCGTCAACCAGATATTGTCCGAACCCAGATAAAATCATGAGAAATTAGGAAGAGTCAGAAAAGTGTAAAGTTATGGAAGGACGTGTAACTGTGTGGAAATATGATGGTTTCTTTTACAAAGTGTTTATTTTTCATTTTTCCAACCACAGGTGTGGACTCTTTATATTGACTTTATGTGTATAATCTAGAGATGTAACGAATGTATGTACAATTCAAGTGAATCTAGTTTTGTATTATTGCAGGAATTTTGTTAATTTTTAATTGTATTTGTTTGGTTTTTATAATAAAAATTGCCCCTATGTACAAGTATATAGCTACTATAATACTGCCCCATATGTACAAGAATATAACTACTATAATATTGCCCCTATGTACAATAATATATGTACTATAATACTGCTCCTATGTGCAAGAATATAACTACTATAATACTGGCCCTATGTATAAGAATATAACTACTATAATACTGCTCCTGTGTACAAGAATATAACTACTATAATACTGCCCCATATGTACAAGAATATAACTACTATAATACTGCTCCTATGTGCAAGAATATAACTACTATAATACTGCTCCTATGTACAAGAATATAACTACTATAATACTGCTCCTACGTACAAGAATATAACTACTATAATACTGTCCACTATGTACAAGAATATAACTACTATAATACTGTCTCCTATGTACAAGAATATAACTGCTATAATACTGCCCCCTATGTGCAACAATATTACTACTATAATTCTGTCCCTATGTACAGGCATATAACTACTATAATACTGTTCCGATGTACAAGAATATAACTACTATAATACTGCTCCTATGTACAAGAATATAACTACTATAATACTACCCCATATGTACAAGAATATAACTACTATAATACTGCTCCTATGTGCAAGAACATAACTACTATAATACTGCTCCTATCTACAAGAATATAACTACTATAATACTGCCCCTATGTACAAGAATATAACTACTATAATATTGTTCCTATGTACAAGAATATAACTACTATAATACTGCTCCTATGTACAATAATATAACTACTATAATACTGTTCCTATGTACAAGAATATAACTACTATAATACTGCCCCTATGTACAAGAATATAACTACTATATTACTGCCCCTATGTACAATAATATAAGTACTATTATACTGCTCCTATGTACAAGAATATAACTACTATAATACTGCCCCTATGTACAAGAATATAACTACTATAATACTGCCCCTATGTACAAGAATATAACTACTATAATACTGCCCCATATGTACAAGTATATAACTGCTATAATACTGCCCCTATATACAAGAATATAACTACTATAATACTGCTCCTATGTGCAAGAATATAACGACTATAATACTGCTCCAATGTACAAGAATATAATTACTATAATACTGCTCCTATGTACAAGAATATAACTACTATAATACTGCTCCTATGTGCAAGAATATAACTACTATAATACTGCTACTATGTACAAGAATATAACTACTATAATACTGCTCCTATGTACAAGAATATAACTACTATAATACTGTCCCCTATGAAATGTACAAGAATATAACTACTATAATACTGCTCCTATGTACAAGAATATAACTACTATAATACTGTCCCCTATGTACAAGAATATAACTACTATAATACTGTCTCCTATGTACAAGAATATAACTACTATAATACTGCTCCTATGTACAAGAATATAACTACTATAATACTGCTCCTATGTACAAGAATATAACTACTATAATACTGCTCCTATGTACAAGAATATAACTAATATAATACTGCTCCTATGTACAAGAATATAACTACTATAATACTGCTCCTATTTACAAGAATATAACTACTATAATACTGCCCCTATGTACAAGAATATAACTACTATAATACTGCCCCTATGTACAATAATATAAGTACTATTATACTGCTCCTATGTACAAGAATATAACTACTATAATACTGCCCCAATGTACAGGAATATAACTACTATAATACTGCCCCTATGTACAAGAATATAACTACTATAATACTGCCCCTATGTACAGGAATATAACTACTATAATACTGCCCCTATGTACAAGAATATAGCTACTATAATACTGCCCCATATGTACAAGAATATAACTACTATAATACTGCCCCTATGTACAATAATATATGTACTATAATACTGCTCCTATGTGCAAGAATATAACTACTATAATACTGACCCTATGTATAAGAATATAACTACTATAATACTGCTCCTGTGTACAAGAATATAACTACTATAATACTGCCCCATATGTACAAGTATATAACTACTATAATACTGCCCCTATATACAAGAATATAACCACTATAATACTGCTCCCATGTGCAAGAATATAACTACTATAATACTGCTACAATGTACAAGAATATAATTACTATAATACTGCTCCTATGTACAAGAATATCACTACTATAATACTGCTCCTATGTGCAAGAATATAACTACTATAATACTGCTACTATGTACAAGAATATAACTACTATAATACTGCTCCTACGTATAAGAATATAACTACTATAATACTGTCCACTATGTACAAGAATATAACTACTATAATACTGTCTCCTATGTACAAGAATATAACTGCTATAATACTGCCCCCTATGTGCAACAATATAACTACTATAATACTGCCCCTATGTACAGGCATATAACTACTATAATACTGTTCCTATGTACAAGAATATAACTACTATAATACTGCTCCTATGTACAAGAATATAACTACTATAATACTACCCCATATGTACAAGAATATAACTACTATAATACTGCTCCTATGTGCAAGAATATAACTACTATAATACTGCTCCTATGTACAAGAATATAACTACTATAATACTGCCCCTATGTACAAGAATATAACTACTATAATACTGTTCCTATGTACAAGAATATAACTACTATAATACTGCTCCTATGTACAAGAATATAACTACTATAATACTGCTCCTATGTACAAGAATATAACTACTATAATACTGCTCCTATGTACAAGAATATAACTACTATAATACAGCTCCTATGTACAAGAATATAACTACTATAATACTGCTCCCTATGTATAAGAATATAACTACTATAATACTGCTCCTATGTACAAGAATATAACTACTATAATACTGCCCCTATGTACAAGAATATAACTACTATAATACTGCCCCTATGTACAATAATATAAGTACTATTATACTGCTCCTATGTACAAGAATATAACTACTATAATACTGCCCCTATGTACAAGAATATAACTACTATAATACTGCCCCTATGTACAAGAATATAACTACTATAATACTGCCCCATATGTACAAGTATATAACTACTATAATACTGCCCCAATATACAAGAATATAACTACTATAATACTGCTCCAATGTACAAGAATATAATTACTATAATACTGCTCCTATGTACAAGAATATAACTACTATAATACTGCTCCTATGTGCAAGAATATAACTACTATAATACTGCTACTATGTACAAGAATATAACTACTATAATACTGCTCCTATGTACAAGAATATAACTAATATAATACTGTCCCCTATGTACAAGAATATAACTACTATAATACTGTCTCCTATGTACAAGAATATAACTGCTATAATACTGCCCCCTATGTGCAACAATATAACTACTATAAAACTGCCCCTATGTACAGGCATATAACTACTATAATACTGTTCCTATGTACAAGAATATAACTACTATAATACTGCTCCTATGTACAAGAATATAACTACTATAATACTGCCCCATATGTACAAGAATATAACTACTATAATACTGCTCCTATGTACAAGAATATAACTACTATAATACTGCTCCTATGTACAAGAATATAACTACTATAATACTGCTCCTATGTACAAGAATATAACTACTATAATACTGCTCCTTTGTACAAGAATAGAACTACTATAATACTGCTCCTATGTACAAGAATATAACTACTATAATACTGTTCCTATGTACAAGAATATAACTACTATAATACTGCTCCTATGTACAAGAATATAACTACTATAATACTGCTCCTATGTACAAGAATATAACTACTATAATACTGCTCCTATGTACAAGAATATAACTACTATAATACTGCTCCCTATGTACAAGAATATAACTACTATAATACTGCTCCTATGTACAAGAATATAACTACTATAATACTGCCCCTATGTACAAGAATATAACTACTATAATACTGCCCCTATGTACAATAATATAAGTACTATTATACTGCTCCTATGTACAAGAATATAACTACTATAATACTGCTCCTATGTACAAGAATATAACTACTATAATACTGCTCCCTATGTACAAGAATATAACTACTATTATACTGCTCCTATGTAGAAGAATATAACTACTATAATACTGCCCCTATGTACAAGAATATAACTACTATAATACTGCAACTATGTACAATAATATAAGTACTATTATACTGCTCCTATGTACAAGAATATAACTACTATAATACTGCCCCTATGTACAAGAATATAACTACTATAATACTGCTCCTATGTACAAGAATATAACTACTATAATACTGCTCCCTATGTGCAAGGCTATAACTACTATAATACTGCTACTATGTACAAGAATATAATTACTATAATACTGCTCCTATGTACAAGAATTTAACTACTATAATACTGTCCCCTATGTACAAGACTATAACTACTATAAAACTGTCTCCTATGTACAAGAATATAACTGCTATAATACTGCCCCCTATGTGCAACAATATAACTACTATAATACTGCTCCTATGTACAGGCATATAACTACTATAATACTGTTCCTATGTACAAGAATATAACTACTATAATACTGCTCCTATGTACAAGAATATAACTACTATAATATTACCCCATATGTACAAGAATATAACTACTATAATACTGCCCCTATGTACAATAATATAAGTACTATTATACTGCTCCTATGTACAAGAATATAACTACTATAATACTGCCCCTATGTACAAGAATATAACTACTATAATACTGCCCCTATGTACAAGAGTATAACTACTATAATACTGCCCCATATGTACAAGTATATAACTACTATAATACTGTCCCTATATACAAGAATATAACTACTATAATACTGCTCCTATGTGCAAGAATATAACTACTATAATACTGCTCTAATGTACAAGAATATAATTACTATAATACTGCTCCTATGTACAAGAATATAACTACTATAATACTGCTCCTATGTACAAGAATATAACTACTATAATACTGCTACTATCTACAAGAATATAACTACTATAATACTGCTCCTATGTAAAAGAAAATAACTACTATAATACTGTCCCCTATGTACAAGAATATAACTACTATAATACTGTCTCCTATGTACAAGAATATAACTACTATAATACTGCTCCTATGTACAAGAATATAACTACTATAATACTGCTCCTTTGTACAAGAATAGAACTACTATAATACTGCTCCTATGTACAAGAATAGAACTACTATAATACTGCTCCTATGTACAAGAATAGAACTACTAAAATACTGCTCCTATGTACAAGAATATAACTACTATAATACTGCCCCTATGTACAAGAATATAACTACTATAATACTATTCTATGTACAAGAATATAACTACTATAATACTGCTCCTATGTACAAGAATATAACTACTATAATACTGCTCCCTATGTACAAGAATATAACTACTATAATACTGCCCCTATGTACAAGAATATAACTACTATAATACTGCCCCTATGTACAATAATATAAGTACTATTATACTGCTCCTATGTACAAGAATATAACTACTATAATACTGCCCCTATGTACAAGAATAAAACTACTATAATACTGCTCCTATGTACAAGAATATAACTACTATAATACTGCCCCCTATGTACAAGAATATAACTACTAGAATACTGCCCCCTATGTACAAGAATATAACGACTATAATCATGCTCCCTATGTACAGGAATATAACTACTATAATACTGTCCCTATGTACAAGAATATAACTACTACAATACTGCCCCTATGTACAAGAATATAACTACTGGAATACTGCCCCCTATGTACAAGAATATAACTACTAGAATACTGCCCCCTATGTACAAGAATATAACTACTAGAATACTGCCCCTATGTACAAGAATATAACTACTATAATACTGCTCCTATGTACAAGAATATAACTACTATAATACTGCCCCCTATGTACAAGAATATAACTACTAGAATACTGCTCCCTATGTACAAGAATATAACTACTATAATACTGCTCCTATGTACAAGAATATAACTACTATAATACTGCTCCCTATGTGCAAGGCTATAACTACTATAATACTGCTACTATGTACAAGAATATAATTACTATAATACTGCTCCTATGTACAAGAATTTAACTACTATAATACTGTCCCCTATGTACAAGACTATAACTACTATAAAACTGTCTCCTATGTACAAGAATATAACTGCTATAATACTGCCCCCTATGTGCAACAATATAACTACTATAATACTGCTCCTATGTACAGGCATATAACTACTATAATACTGTTCCTATGTACAAGAATATAACTACTATAATACTGCTCCTATGTACAAGAATATAACTACTATAATATTACCCCATATGTACAAGAATATAACTACTATAATACTGCCCCTATGTACAATAATATAAGTACTATTATACTGCTCCTATGTACAAGAATATAACTACTATAATACTGCCCCTATGTACAAGAATATAACTACTATAATACTGCCCCTATGTACAAGAGTATAACTACTATAATACTGCCCCATATGTACAAGTATATAACTACTATAATACTGTCCCTATATACAAGAATATAACTACTATAATACTGCTCCTATGTGCAAGAATATAACTACTATAATACTGCTCTAATGTACAAGAATATAATTACTATAATACTGCTCCTATGTACAAGAATATAACTACTATAATACTGCTCCTATGTACAAGAATATAACTACTATAATACTGCTACTATCTACAAGAATATAACTACTATAATACTGCTCCTATGTAAAAGAAAATAACTACTATAATACTGTCCCCTATGTACAAGAATATAACTACTATAATACTGTCTCCTATGTACAAGAATATAACTACTATAATACTGCTCCTATGTACAAGAATATAACTACTATAATACTGCTCCTTTGTACAAGAATAGAACTACTATAATACTGCTCCTATGTACAAGAATAGAACTACTATAATACTGCTCCTATGTACAAGAATAGAACTACTAAAATACTGCTCCTATGTACAAGAATATAACTACTATAATACTGCCCCTATGTACAAGAATATAACTACTATAATACTATTCTATGTACAAGAATATAACTACTATAATACTGCTCCTATGTACAAGAATATAACTACTATAATACTGCTCCCTATGTACAAGAATATAACTACTATAATACTGCCCCTATGTACAAGAATATAACTACTATAATACTGCCCCTATGTACAATAATATAAGTACTATTATACTGCTCCTATGTACAAGAATATAACTACTATAATACTGCCCCTATGTACAAGAATAAAACTACTATAATACTGCTCCTATGTACAAGAATATAACTACTATAATACTGCCCCCTATGTACAAGAATATAACTACTAGAATACTGCCCCCTATGTACAAGAATATAACGACTATAATCATGCTCCCTATGTACAGGAATATAACTACTATAATACTGTCCCTATGTACAAGAATATAACTACTACAATACTGCCCCTATGTACAAGAATATAACTACTGGAATACTGCCCCCTATGTACAAGAATATAACTACTAGAATACTGCCCCCTATGTACAAGAATATAACTACTAGAATACTGCCCCTATGTACAAGAATATAACTACTATAATACTGCTCCTATGTACAAGAATATAACTACTATAATACTGCCCCCTATGTACAAGAATATAACTACTAGAATACTGCTCCCTATGTACAAGAATATAACTACTATAATACTGCTCCTATGTACAAGAATATAACTACTATAATACTGCTCCTATGTGCAACAATATAACTACTATAAAACTGCCCCCTATGTACAAGAATATAACTACTAGAATATTGCCCCCTATGTACAAGATTATAACTACTAGAATAATGCCCCTATGTACAAGAATATAACAACTATAATACTGCTCCTATGTACAAGAATATAACTACTATAATACTTTCCCCCTATGTACAAGAATATAACAACTATAATACTGCTCCTATGTACAAGAATATAACTACTATAATACTGCCCCCTATGTACAAGAATATAATAACTATAATACTGCTCCTATGTACAAGAATATAACTACTATAATACTGCCCCCTATGTACAAGAATATAACTATTATAATACTGCTCCCTATGTACAAGAATATAAATACTATAATACTGCCCTATGTACAAGAATATAACAACTATAATACTGCTCCTATGTACAAGAATATAACTACTATAATACTGCCCCCTATGTACAAGAATATAACTATTATAATACTGCTCCTATGTACAAGAATATAACTACTATAATACTGCCCCCTATGTACAAGAATATAACTACTATAATACTGCTCCCTATGTACAGGAATATAACTACTATAATACTGCCCCCTATGTACAAGAATATAACTACTATAATACTGCCCCCTATGTACATGAATATAACTACTATAATACTGCCCCTATATACAAGAATATAACTACTATAATACTGCCCCTATGTACAAGAATATAACTACTATAATACTGCTCCTATGTACAAGAATATTACTATTATAATACTGCTCCCTATGTACAAGAATGTATAACTACTATAATACTGCTCCTATGTATAAGAATATAACTACTATAATACTGCCTCTATGTATAAGAATATAACTACTATAATACTGCCCCCTATGTACAAGAATATACTATAATACTACCCCCTAGGTATAAGAATATAACCACTATAATACTGCCTCTATGTACAAGAATATAACTACTATAATACTGTCCCTATGTACAAGAATATAACTACTATAATACTGCCCCATATGTACAAGAATATAACTACTATATTACTGCCCCCTATGTACAGGAATATAACTACTATAATACTGCCCCCTTTGTAAAAGAATATAACTACTATAATACTGCCCCCTATGTATAAGAATATAACTACTATAATACTGCCTCTATGTACAAGAATATAACTACTATAATACTGCCCCTATATACAAGCATATAACTACTATAATACTGCTCCTATGTGCAAGAATATAACTACTATAATACTGCTCCAATGTACAAGAATATAATTACTATAATACTGCTCCTATGTACAAGAATATAACTACTATAATACTGCTCCTATGTACAAGAATATAACTACTATAATACTGCTACTATGTACAAGAATATAACTACTATAATACTGCTCCTATGTACAAGAAAATAACTACTATAATACTGTCCCCTATGTACAAGAATATAACTACTATAATACTGTCTCCTATGTACAAGAATATAACTACTATAATACTGCTCCTATGTACAAGAATATAACTACTATAATACTGCACCTATGTACAAGAATAGAACTACTATAATACTGCTCCTATGTAAAAGAATAGAACTACTATAATACTGCTCCTATGTACAAGAATAGAACTGCTATAATACTGCTCCTATGTACAAGAATATAACTACTATAATACTGCCCCTATGTACAAGAATATAACTACTATAATACTATTCTATGTACAAGAATATAACTACTATAATACTGCTCCTATGTACAAGAAGAAAACTACTATAATACTGCTCCCTATGTACAAGAATATAACTACTATAATACTGCTCCTATGTACAAGAATATAACTACTATAATACTGCCCCTATGTACAAGAATATAACTACTATAATACTGCCACTATGTACAATAATATAAGTACTATTATACTGCTCCTATGTACAAGAATATAACTACTATAATACTGCCCCTATGTATAAGAATATAACTACTATAATACTGTCCCTATGTACAAGAATATAACTACTATAATACTGCTCCTATGTACAAGAATTTAACTACTATAATACTGCTCCTATGTGCAAGAATATAACTACTATAATACTGCCCCCTATGTACAAGAATATAACTACTAGAATACTGCCCCCTATGTACAAGAATATAACTACTATAATACTGCCCCTATGTACAAGAATATAACTACTGTAAAACTGCTCCTATGTACAAGAATATAACTACTATAATACTGCCCCTATGTACAGGAATATAACTACTATAATACTGCTCCTATGTACAAGAATATAACTACTATAATACTGCTCCTATGTACAAGAATATAACTACTATAATACTGCTCCTATGTACAAGAATATAACTACTATAATACTGCCCCCTATGTACAAGAATATAACTACTAGAATACTGCCCCCTATGTACAAGAATATAACTACTATAATACTGCTCCCTATGTACAAGAATATAACTACTATAATACTGCTCCTATGTACAAGAATATAACTACTATAATACTGCTCCTATGTGCAAGAATATAACTACTATAATACTGCCCCCTATGTACTAGAATATAACTACTAGAATACTGCCCCCTATGTACAAGAATATAACTACTAGAATAATGCCCCTATGTACAAGAATATAACTACTATAATACTGCTCCTATGTACAAGAATATAACTACTATAATACTTTCCCCCTATGTACAAGAATATAACTACTATAATACTGCCCTCTATGTACAAGAATAGAACTGCTATAATACTGCTCCTATGTACAAGAATATATCTACTATAATACTGCCCCTATGTACAAGAATATAACTACTATAATACTATTCTATGTACAAGAATATAACTACTATAATACTGCTCCTATGTACAAGAAGAAAACTACTATAATACTGCTCCCTATGTACAAGAATATAACTACTATAATACTGCTCCTATGTACAAGAATATAACTACTATAATACTGCCCCTATGTACAAGAATATAACTACTATAATACTGCCACTATGTACAATAATATAAGTACTATTATACTGCTCCTATGTACAAGAATATAACTACTATAATACTGCCCCTATGTATAAGAATATAACTACTATAATACTGTCCCTATGTACAAGAATATAACTACTATAATACTGCTCCTATGTACAAGAATTTAACTACTATAATACTGCTCCTATGTGCAAGAATATAACTACTATAATACTGCCCCCTATGTACAAGAATATAACTACTAGAATACTGCCCCCTATGTACAAGAATATAACTACTATAATACTGCCCCTATGTACAAGAATATAACTACTGTAAAACTGCTCCTATGTACAAGAATATAACTACTATAATACTGCCCCTATGTACAGGAATATAACTACTATAATACTGCTCCTATGTACAAGAATATAACTACTATAATACTGCTCCTATGTACAAGAATATAACTACTATAATACTGCTCCTATGTACAAGAATATAACTACTATAATACTGCCCCCTATGTACAAGAATATAACTACTAGAATACTGCCCCCTATGTACAAGAATATAACTACTATAATACTGCTCCCTATGTACAAGAATATAAATACTATAATACTGCTCCTATGTACAAGAATATAACTACTATAATACTGCTCCTATGTGCAAGAATATAACTACTATAATACTGCCCCCTATGTACTAGAATATAACTACTAGAATACTGCCCCCTATGTACAAGAATATAACTACTAGAATAATGCCCCTATGTACAAGAATATAACTACTATAATACTGCTCCTATGTACAAGAATATAACTACTATAATACTTTCCCCCTATGTACAAGAATATAACTACTATAATACTGCCCTCTATGTACAAGAATATAACTACTATAATACTGCTCCTATGTACAAGAATATAACTACTATAATACTGCCCATATGTACAAGAATATAACAATTATAATACTGCTCCTATGTACAAGAATATAACTACTATAATACTGCCCCCTATGTACAAGAATATAACTACTATAATACTGCCCCCTATGTACAAGAATACAACTACTATAATACTGCTCCTATGTACAAGAATATAACTATTATAATACTGCTCCCTATGTACAAGAATATAACTATTATAATACTGCTCCCTATGTACAAGAATATAACTACTATAATACTGCCCCTATGTACAAGAATATAACAACTATGATACTGCTCCTATGTACAAGAATATAACTACTATAATACTGCCCCCTATGTACAAGAATATAACAACTATAATACTGCTCCTATGTACAAGAATATAACTACTATAATACTGCCCCCTATGTACAAGAATATAACTATTATAATACTGCTCCCTATGTACAAGAATATAAATACTATAATACTGCCCCTATGTACAAGAATATAACAACTATAATACTGCTCCTATGTACAAGAATATAACTACTATAATACTGCCCCCTATGTACAAGAATATAACAACTATAATACTGCTCCTATGTACAAGAATATAACTACTATAATACTGCTCCTATGTACAAGAATATAACTACTATACTACTGCCCCCTATGTACAAGAATATAACTACTATAATACTGCTCCCTATGTACAGGAATATAACTACTATAATACTGCCCCCTATGTACAAGAATATAACTACTATAATACTGCCCCCTATGTACATGAATATAACTACTATAATACTGCCCCTATATACAAGAATATAACTACTATAATACTGCCCCTATGTACAAGAATATAACTACTATAATACTGCTCCTATGTACAAGAATATAACTATTATAATACTGCTCCCTATGTACAAGAATATATAACTACTATAATACTGCTCCTATGTATAAGAATATAACTACTATAATACTGCCCCTATGTATAAGAATATAACTACTATAATACTGCCCCCTATGTACAAGAATATACTATAATACTGCCCCCTAGGTATAAGAATATAACTACTATAATACTGCCTCTATTTACAAGAATATAACTACTATAATACTGCCCCATATGTACAAGAATATAACTACTATAATACTGCCCCCTATGTACAAGAATATAACTACTATAATACTGCTCCTATGTGCAAGAATATAACTACTATAATACTGTCTCCTATGTACAAGAATATAACTACTATAATACTGCCCCTATGTACAAGAATATAACTACTATAATACTGCCCCTATGTACAATAATATAAGTACTATTATACTGCTCCTATGTACAAGAATATAACTACTATAATACTGCCCCTATGTACAAGAATATAAATACTATAATACTGCCCCCTATGTACAAGAATATAACTACTATAATACTGCTCCTATGTACAGGAATATAACTACTATAATACTGCCCCTATGTACAAGAATATAACTACTATAATACTGCCCCCTATGTACAAGAATATAACTACTATAATACTGCTCCTATGTACAGGAATATAACTACTATAATACTGCCCCTATGTACAAGAATATAACTACTATAATACTGCCCCCTATGTACAAGAATATAACTACTATAATACTGCCCCTATGTACAAGAATATAACTACTATAATACTGCTCCTATGTGCAAGAATATAACTACTATAATACTGCTCCTATGTACAAGAGTATAACTTTTATAATACTGCCCCCTATGTACAAAAATATAACTACTATAATACTGCTCCCTATATACAAGAATATAAGTACTATAATACTGCTCCTATGTACAAGAATATAACTACTATAGTATAAGAGTATAAGTACTATAATAGTGCCCCTATGTACAAAAATATAACTACTATAATACTGCCCCTATGTACAAGAATATAAGTACTATAATACTGCTCCTATGTATAAGAATATAACTACTATAATAGTGTTCCTATGTACAAGAATATAACTACTATAGTACAAGAATATAACTACAATAATACTGCCCCCTATGTACAAGAATATAACTGCTATAATACTGCCCCCTATGTACAAGAATATAACTACTATAATACTGCTCCCTATGTACAAGAATATAACTACTATAATCCTGCCCCCTATGTACAAGAATATAACTACTATAATACTGTCCCTGTGTACAAGAATATAACTACTATAATACTGTCCCTATGTACAAGAATATAACTACTATAATACTGCCTCCTAGCTGTGAGGACGTGTGTCAGTGGTTCTCCTGATGTCTGGAGCAAGCCCGGGGAGGGACCTCCCTGGGTGGGTAAGCTCTCCAAGCAAGGCCCAGGCTTCCAGGCCTACACTGGGAGGAAACTCCCAAGCTTTTTCTAATGTGGATGCAAATCCCAAAGTGACTTCTGAGGAGAAGAAAGCTCCGAATGGAAGTAGCAGCAGCAACAAGAAAGATGAAGTTGTGAAAGTGAGTAAAGTAAAGGAAGAAGGAAAAGCCGTGGTCGTATGTAAGAAGGTGACAGTAAAGCAGTCGGCCAGCCAAGGCAAGCAGAGTGAAGTGCAATTAGGAAAGCTGCAGAAGGAATCTACTGCTGGGAAGCTGAATGGAGGAAAGCAGCTTGTTGGCCAGGAGGCGAGGCAGATCCCATCACCAGCCTCAGGTGTGCAGCTCACTCCAAGCCGGCAGAGGAGGACATCTCTGGAGAGACTGACCCTCCAGGAGAACCTGCAGCAGAAGCACGTGGTGACCAGCATGGTGGGCTCTGGACGCACGAGGTCGCAGTCAGGTGGCAGCAGTAAAAGTGCTGTGGAGCCTGGAGCCATGAAACCAGCGGTGGTAAAACCCAAGGAGGCATCTAGGTCCAAGCAGCCAGAGACCTCACTGAAGGCAGGATCCCAGGAGACTCCATGTGCACCAGGGCTGCAGATTGCAGAGGACATCCCAGGACTGGTGGAGAGGTTGCGTGTGTTACAGCAGCAGAAGCAGCTAATACAGGTATCAATAGACTGTGTATATAAAGTAAAGGCTGAGGATCCCGGGGATCACACCGTGTATGACCGGAAGCTGAACTCAATGGGGGTAGACCTGGCAAATGTGGTGAAGGACATAGACTGTGTGTTTGAGAGGATGGGGCCCCTGGCAGAGACTTACAGGAACCAGGAACCGTTTAGGTTCAATATGCCGTACTCTGCTGATTCGCAGTCAGACATTGTCCCAGGTGGGCCCCAGAAGCAGGTGCGGCCAGTGCTGCAGCCCGCAAGCTTCTTGTTCCAAAAGGGACTGCACCAGGAGCCGCAACAGCCTGCGGCAGATCCCAAGCAGGAGCATGGAGTGCAGGGTACAACGGTGGTACCACAAGTCCCAGGATGCCCAGCACAGCAGCCGGACAGTGGACATGTGTCATTAGTTTCTGGTGGTGCCCAGCAGGGCTCTCATGCTGGGGATAATCATACTGTATCTGTGGGGTCGGGGGCTGGAGGGAGCACAGAATCTGTGGTGGACATGGCGCAGTCTGATAATGACATTGATGTTCATGATAATCATGTGCATGATAATGTCTGTGATTTTCCTCCTTTAATTCCAAGCACACAGGGTCCCCCTGCAGCAGACCCTCACCCTGTTAGTCAGCCCAGTGTGATCCCGCAAGTTCCCCCCAGTAATGCCTGGAGCCGTGGCGCTCCGTCCTTTACCTCTGGCGCTAATTATACCGGCCAGGCGTTTAAACGGAGGAACGTCGTGCGTTTCAGGCACAGAGGTGCCAAGGAGGATCTGCCCGACAGGAGGTTTGTGGTCAGGGAGCTCCTGTGCCAGCAGATGGGGTTTGCGCCAGTTAACATCTGGGCGGTAATTAATCTACCAGACAGGCAGGGCTATGATGTCAGCTTTAAGCTCATGTCTGATCTGGACAGATTCTGGGCCAATTTCCCCAAGTTCAGAGACGCTGAGGGCTGGAGTAAGTTCAGCTTTATTCCCATCTCTAAGCCAGATACGGTTACGGTTAATGTCATCTTCTGGAATGAGTCTGTTCCCCCGCAGGACATTGTGGTGTGGCTCCGGAGGCATTGCGACCTCGTCTCTGACCTCACCAGAAGCAGAGATAATGATGGTATCTGAACGGGTGGGTGGAAGGTCCTGGTGAAGCTGCGCCAGTGTAATAACATCACTGCCCACCTACCCAACTCCTTCTTTATTGGGAGGGAGAAGGGTGTATGTTTCTACCCCGGCCAGCCCAGAAAGTGCTTCAAATGTGGCAAGGCGGGTCACCTGGCGAATACCTGTACAGTGGTGAAGTGCAGTCTGTGCGGGGAAGTCGGCCATGTAGCTGCAGACTGTCAGAACATCAGGGGCAACCTCTGTGGTAAGATCGGCCACCCTCACCGGGACTGTCCAGACGCCTGGCACAACATCTGTAAGGACTTTCCTGATGAGGATTTGGTGGCGGGGGCAGAGGTTCTGGAAGAGGAGGCTTTATTGTCAGAGGTCCACCAGGGGTTCACTCAGGTACCACCAGAGCAGCAGCGCTCAGAGGGGGCACAGGGGAGTATGGAGGTCGTCCCTCAGGAGCAGCAGTCACAGTAAGGCTCAGAGAGGGCACAGGGGAGCATGGAGGTCGTCCCTCAGGAGCAGCAGTCACAGGAAGGCGCTACTTCAGTATTACCATCTGTATCTGAAGGAAATAGCAATAATCAGAGTAAAAGGAAGAAAAAGGACAAGACCTCCCGTAAACCTGAGGAGGAGCATGACACTGGCCAGAGTGCCAGGAGGAAGGTCCAGAGTTCTGCAGGAGTAATGGTCGTGTCTAATAGGTTTGATGTTCTGTCTAACGGGGATTTTGAGGATGAACTTAAAAAAATAGACACAGAGTGTGATAGGGATGTAGAGGACTGTCCCCCGCCAAAGCGGAAGCCCTTACCTGTGGGCACTCAGGTAGAGACTGGTATGGAGACCGGTGGTGGACAGGATGACTCCGACTCAGATCTATGAGCTGTCAACCAGATAATGTCCGAACCCAGATAAAATCATAAGAAACTACTAGGAAGAGTCAGAAAAGTGTAAAGTTATGGAAGGATGTGTAACTGTGCTGAAATATGATGGTTTCTTTTTACAAAGTGTTTATTTTTCATTTTTCCAACGACAGGTGTGGACTCTTTATATTGACTTTATCTGTATAATCTAGAGATGTAACGAATGTATGTACAATTCAAGTGAATCTAGTTTTGTATTACTGCAGGAATTTTGTTAATCTTTTGTATTTGTTTGGTTTTTATAATAAAAATTGCCCCTATGTACAAGAATATAACTCCTATAATACTGCTCCTATGTACAAGAATATAACTACTATAATACTGCTCCTATGTACAAGAATATAACTACTATAATACTGCTCCTATGTACAAGAATATAACTACTATAATACTGCTCCTATGTACAAGAATATAACTACTATAATACTGCCCCTATGTACAAGAATATAACTACTATAATACTGCTCCTATGTACAAGAATATAACTACTATAATACTGCCCCCTATGTACAAGAATATAACTACTATAATACTGCTCCTATGTACAAGAATATAACTACTATAATACTGCCCCCTATGTACAAGAATATAACTACTATAATACTGCCCCCTATGTACAAGAATATAACTACTATAATGCTGCTCCCTATGTACAAGAATATAACTACTATAATACTGCCCCTATGTACAAGAATATAACTACTATAATACTGTCCCCTATGTACAAGAATATAACTACTATAATACTGCCCCCTATGTACAAGAATATAACTACTATAATACTGCTCCCTATGTACAAGAATATATCTACTATAATACTGCCCCCTGTGTACAAGAATATAACTACTATAATACTGCCCCCTATGTACAAGAATATAACTACTATAATACTGCTCCCTATGTACAAGAATATAACTACTATAATACTGCTCCCTATGTACAAGAATATAACTACTATAATACTGCCCCTATGTACAAGAATATAACTACTATAATACTGCCCCTATGTACAAGAATATAACTACTATAATACTTCCCCTATGTACAAGAATATAACTACTATAATACTGCTCCCTATGTACAAGAATATAACTACTATAATACTGCCCCTATGTACAAGAATATAACTACTATAATACTGCCCCTATGTACAAGAATATAACTACTATAATACTGCTCCTATGTACAAGAATATAACTACTATAATTCTGCCCCTATGTACAAGAATATAACTACTATAATACTGCTCCTATGTACAAGAATATAACTACTATAATACTGCTCTTATGCACAAGAATATAACTACTATAATACTGCCCCCTATGTACAAGAATATAACTACTATAATACTGCCCCTATGTACAAGACTATAACTACTATAATACTGCTCCTATGTACAAGAATATAACTACTATAATACTGCTCTTATGTACAAGAATATAACTACTATAATACTGCCCCCTATGTACAAGAATATAACTACTATAATACTGCCCCCTATGTACAAGAATATAACTACTATAATACTGTCCCCTATGTACAAGAATATAACTACTATAATACTGCCCCCTGTGTACAAGAATATAACTACAATAATACTGCCCCCTATGTACAAGAATATAACTACTATAATACTGCCCCCTATGTACAATAATATAACTACTATAATACTGCTCCCTATGTACAAGAATATAACTACTATAATCCTGCCCCCTATGTACAAGAATATAACTACTATAATACTGCCCCTATGTACAAGAATATAACTACTATAATCCTGCCCCCTATGTACAAGAATATAACTACTATAATACTGCCCCTATGTACAAGAATATAACTACTATAATACTGCTCCTATGTACAAGAATATAACTAGTATAATACTTCCCCTATGTACAAGAATATAACTACTATAATACTGCTCCCTATGTACAAGAATATAACTACTATAATACTGCCCCTATGTACAAGAATATAACTACTATAATACTGCCCCTATGTACAAGAATATAACTACTATAATACTGCTCCTATGTACAAGAATATAACTACTATAATACTGCCCCTATGTACAAGAATATAACTACTATAATACTGCCCCTATGTACAAGAATATAACTACTATAATGCTGCTCCTATGTACAAGAATATAACTACTATAATACTTCCCCTATGTACAAGAATATAACTACTATAATACTGCTCCCTTTGTACAAGAATATAACTACTATAATACTGCTCCCTATGTACAAGAATATAACTACTATAATACTGCTCCTATGTACAAGAATTTAACTACTATAATACTTCCCCTATGTACAAGAATTTAACTACTATAATACTGCCCCTATGTACAAGTGTAACGGGTCTGGGAGGCGGAACCTCTGGGCTACTATACAAGGGAGCGGTCCTTGTAAGGGAGCGGGTGGCGACCAGGCAGGCAGTCACAGCAGGTGACCGGGACAGTCTCTGGGTGTACGGGCAGGAGGTCACGGCAAGTGATCAGGGCAGTCTCTGGAAGAACGGGCTGGAGGTCACGGCAAGTGACCGGGGCAGTCTCTGGAAGAACGGGCTGGAGGTCACGGCAAGTGACCGGGGCAGTCTCTAGGTAAAGGGTAGGTACGACCTGTGATGGCTGAACCTCCAGGTAGGCTAGCAAGGCAGATGGAGGATGTGTGCTCCCAGGTGAGCGGGCAAGAGTCTGGAATAGCTGGTGGTCACAGCACGTGACAGCGGAGCCTCCGGGCAGGCAAGCAGGCAGGTAGCGGAGAAGCGCTCCCAGGTGAGCGGGCAAGTTGGTCCTTAGACAGACTGACCGGAGTTGTAAGGCAGACCGTCGGACCTCAGGCAGGCAGGCAGGTAACAGGAAATCAGGCAGGATTAGGACAGCAAGCTGGCAGGAATCTGGCAGGTAACTGGCAGGTAACTGGCAACGGGACCTGAGGGCTGAAGCAGAGTAAAACGGTGCAACAACATTGCTCGGGCACCTCCATTTTGGAGGAGGTGCCTTATATATGGTAAAGTCCTCCGGCCATTGGCCGGGGACTCCTTAGGACGGCGCGCGCGGCCCCTTTAAGAGGGAGGGAGGGTGCGCGCGCGCGCCCTAAGCACAGTGGCCGGGAAGGAGCGCGCGCTGCCAGCAGAGCGGGAGAGGGACGCCGGGCACGGAGCAGAGCGGTGAGGGGAACAGCGTCCCTGCCTAGCAGAGGGCAGGGACGCCGGCACTACAGTACCCCCCCCTTTAGGCCCCCCCTTTTTTAGGCCAGATAGAAATTTAGCTAGGATGAGAGGGGCATGGATGTTCTCCCGGGGCTCCCACGTTCTCTCCTCAGGACCAAACCCCTTCCAATCTACCAGAAAAAAGGTCTTTCCTCTTACCCTTTTGGTGGCAAGAATGTTCTCTACCTCAAACTCGTCCTCAGCAGAAACCGGAGCAGGAGGCGTACCTGTAGACTTGGAAAAAGAGTTAAGCACCACGGGTTTGAGGAGAGATACATGGAAGGAGTTAGGGATCCGTAAGTTGGCCGGGAGTTTCAATTTATAGGCCACCGGGTTGATCTGACTGATGACCTCCAGAGGACCGATGAACCGAGGCCCTAACTTGTAAGAAGGTATCTTGAGTCGAACATATTTAGATGAGAGCCAGACTTTATCACCTGGACGGAATTGAGGAGGATCCAGGCGTTTTTTGTCAGCGTGTCTTTTCATACGCTCGGATGACAGAAGGAGTGCGGACCGGGTACTCTCCCATATGGAGGAAAATTTGCTAACGAGAGATTCCGCAGCCGGGTTGTCCACAGAGGTGGAGACAGGAAAAGGAATCCGAGGATGCTGACCAAAGACTACAAAAAACGGGGATTTGGAGGAGGATTCGCTCTCGTGATTATTATAAGAGAACTCGGCCCATGGTAGGAGATCCACCCAGTCAGAATGGTGGGCATTAACGAAGTGCCGGAGGTAACTGGTCAGGTTCTGATTGATCCGCTCCACTTGACCATTGGACTGTGGGTGGTAAGCGGAAGAGAAGTCCAGGGTGACGTCTAGTAGTTTACAAGTGGCTCTCCAGAAACGTGAGGTGAACTGTACCCCACGATCCGACACGATGTGGAGGGGCAGGCCATGAAGACGGAAGATGTGGCGGATAAAGTCTTTAGCCAGCTCGGGTGCAGACGGAAGGCCTGGCAGGGGAATAAAGTGAGCCATCTTGGAAAAGCGGTCAGCGACCACCCAAATGACCGTACAACCGGCAGAGACAGGGAGATCGGTTATAAAGTCCATTGCTATATGCTGCCAGGGGGCAGCAGGTACAGGAAGCGGAAGGGGGCGTCCGGCTGGCAGATGTCTCGGGACTTTGTTGCGGGCGCAGGACACACAGGCAGAAACAAAGTCTATTATGTCCTTGTGCAGGGTAGGCCACCAATAGTGCCGGGCAATAAGCTGGAGGGTCTTTTTCTGACCGGCGTGGCCAGCTAGTTTAGACGAATGGCCCCAGTGTAGGATCTTCTCCCGATCAGGTACTGAAACAAACGTCTTACCGGGAGGGAGACGATTTAGACTCACGGGAGCCACCTGCATTACTCTGGCGGGATCGATGATATGTTTAGGTTCTTCCTCGAGATCGGACACCAGAAAGGATCGGGACAAGGCGTCTGCTTTGACGTTTTTGTCAGCCGGGCGAAAATGAAGAACAAAATCAAAGCGAGCAAAAAACAAGGACCACCGGGCTTGGCGCGGGTTAAGTCTCTGGGCATGCTGGAGGTAAGCCAAGTTCTTGTGGTCAGTGTAAATTATTACCGGATGAAGAGCCCCCTCGAGTAGGTAACGCCACTCCTCCAACGCCAGCTTGATGGCCAATAACTCTCGGTCTCCTATGGAATAGTTGCGCTCAGAAGAGGAGAAGAGTTTGGAGAAGAAGCCACAAGTTACCATTCTCCCGGAAGATGATTTTTGAGTAAGTACCGCTCCGGCTCCAGAGGAGGAGGCGTCAACTTCCAGGAAGAACTGCTTGTTGCCGTCCGGGCGATGCAGCACCGGGGCGGAAGAGAAGGCCTGTTTTAGGGAAAGAAAGGCCTCCTCTGCTTCGGGCGGCCACTCTTTGGGATTAGTACCCTTACGGGTGAGCGCGGAAATTGGGGCAGTCCGGGAAGAGAAGTGCGGGATGAAGAGGCGGTAATAGTTGGCGAAGCCCAGGAACCGTTGAATAGCCTTCAACCCCTCTGGTCGGGGCCATTTCTCGATGGCAGACAGTTTCTCAGGATCCATTTGTAGGCCGGTCTGAGAGATAATGTAGCCCAGAAACGGAAGCGAGGTCTGCTCAAAGAGGCACTTCTCATATTTAGCGTAGAGATGGTTCTGCCTGAGCCTGAGCAGGACCTGACGAACATCCCTCCGGTGAGTCTGGAGATCCGGAGAGAAGACCAAGATGTCGTCCAGGTACACCACTACGCAGGAGTAGAGAAGGTCCCGGAAGATGTTATTGACCAACTCTTGAAAGACGGCAGGAGCGTTACAGAGGCCAAAGGGCATTACCAGATATTCATAATGGCCGTCCCGGGTGTTTAATGCCGTCTTCCATTCATCCCCCTGACGGATACGAACCAGGTTGTACACCCCACGGAGGTCCAGTTTGGTGAAGATTCTAGCCCCCCTCAGACGATCAAATAACTCCGGAATGAGCGGAAGGGGGTACTTATTCTTCACCGTGATCTGGTTAAGGCCTCTATAGTCTATACAGGGACGGAGAGAGCCGTCCTTCTTTTTGACGAAAAAGAAGCCTGCTCCCGCCGGGGAGGTAGATTTCCGGATGAATCCCCTGGCCAGATTCTCCTCAATATATTCGGACATCGACCGGGTCTCAGCAGCGGATAATGGATAAATACGCCCACGGGGAGGAGAAGTACCAGGTAACAGGTCGATAGGGCAGTCGTATGGTCTATGAGGGGGTAGTGTCTCTGCCTCCTTTTTATTAAAGACATCAGCATAAGACCAATAAGGAATCGGAAGTCCAGGTAGATTAGCTGGGGTAGGAGAAGGACGGACGGGATGAACGGGAACCAGACAGGTCTTATGGCAGCCCTGTCCCCAGCGAAGGACTTCTCCGGTCTGCCAGTCAAGAACGGGTGCATGTTTCTGGAGCCAAGGTAGGCCTAGCAAGAGGGCGTGAGAGAGTCCAGGCAGAACATGGAAGGAGATACTTTCAGAATGCAGCATTCCCACCTGCAGAGTAATGGATTCGGTGATGAGTTGGATGGGGCGTGGTAAGAGCCCCCCATCCACGGCAGCAACAGACAAGGGTACAGCCAGAGGTTTGGTGGGGATGCGGTATTTCTCTACCAGGGACTGTGAAATAAGATTCCCGGCTGCTCCAGAGTCCAGTTGGGCTAGTTCGAAATAACGGTTCTCCCCGTAGACGATTGAAACTGACAACAGCAGGGATGGAGAGGATTTATTCTTGTCTAGGTGGACCTCTCTGAGCGAACCTAGACACAGGCGTTTCCCGACCTCTCCGGGCAGGCACGGTTCCGGTGCTCCTTACTGCCACAGTAGAAGCAGGTCCCCTCGGCACGGCGTAAGTCCTGACGGGTCTTGACCATCTTGGTCTGGTCGACCTGCATAGGCTTAGGAGGGTGTACCTGGTTAGAGACAGAAGGAGTGACGGGTTTCTGAAAAGTAGGAGCTAGACGTGGTAACCTCCTCTCACGGGTGACCTCTCTGGCACGCTCCTGGAACCGTAGGTCAATCCGGGTGGCAAGAGTTATTAAGTCATCGAGAGTGGTAGGAATGTCCCGACCGGCAAGTTCATCTTTAATACGGCCGGACAGACCCTCCCAGAAGACGGAAACCAGAGCGTCGTTATCCCAGGTCAGCTCCGAGGCAAGGGTACGGAACCGTATGGCATATTGGCCCACGGTGAGACTTTCCTGACGGAGGCGTAGCAACGATGATGCAGATGAGGTCTTCCGTCCGGGTTCGTTGAAGACTTTCCGGAAAGCCGTGAGAAAAGCAGGCAAGTTGGACACCAGGGGGTCTCCTCTCTCCCATAGAGGATTTAGCCAGGCCAGGGCCTCCCCGGTGAGATGGGACATGATGAATGCAATTTTGGCTCAGTCGGAGTTAAACTGGTGGGACAATAGTTCAAAGTGCAGGGTGCACTGATTTATGAAGCCCCGAGCCTGGGCTGAGTCGCCTCCGAAGCGAGGAGGTGCAGAAAGCCGAGGTCCGGGGTAGGATATCATGGTGTTAGTGGACAGCGGAGCTGCCGGATTGCGAGACATGGCACTGGCGGAGGTTGTTGGTGGAGCAGTCAGAGTGTCCAGGCGAGTATTGACATTCCGCAGGTGACCCAGGATGGACTCCTGTTGGGACCTTTGACGGGACAGTTCATGACACAGGTCCGAGAGCGAGGGAGCTTGGGTGCCACCGGGTTCCATGGCCCGAGCAAACTGTAACGGGTCTGGGAGGCGGAACCTCTGGGCTACTATACAAGGGAGCGGTCCTTGTAAGGGAGCGGGTGGCGACCAGGCAGGCAGTCACAGCAGGTGACCGGGACAGTCTCTGGGTGTACGGGCTGGAGGTCACGGCAAGTGACCGGGGCAGTCTCTGGAAGAACGGGCTGGAGGTCACGGCAAGTGACCGGGGCAGTCTCTAGGTAAAGGGTAGGTACGACCTGTGATGGCTGAACCTCCAGGTAGGCTAGCAAGGCAGATGGAGGATGTGTGCTCCCAGGTGAGCAAGCGAGAGTCTCTGGAATAGCAGGTGGTCACAGCACGTGACGGCGGAGCCTCCAGGTAGGCAAGCAGGCAGGTAGCGGAGAAGCGCTCCCAGGTGAGCGGGCAAGAGTCTGGAATAGCTGGTGGTCACAGCACGTGACAGCGGAGCCTCCGGGCAGGCAAGCAGGCAGGTAGCGGAGAAGCGCTCCCAGGTGAGCGGGCAAGCTGGTCCTTAGACAGACTGACTGGAGTTGTAAGGCAGACCGTCGGACCTCAGGCAGGCAGGCAGGTAACAGGAAATCAGGCAGGATTAGGACAGCAAGCTGGCAGGAATCTGGCAGGTAACTGGCAGGTAACTGGCAACGGGACCTGAGGGCTGAAGCAGAGTAAAACGGTGCAACAACATTGCTCGGGCACCTCCATTTTGGAGGAGGTGCCTTATATATGGTAAAGTCCTCCGGCCATTGGCCGGGGACTCCTTAGGACGGCGCGCGCGGCCCCTTTAAGAGGGAGGGAGGGCGCGCGCGCGCGCCCTAAGCACAGTGGCCGGGAAGGAGCGCGCGCTGCCAGCAGAGCGGGAGAGGGACGCCGGGCACGGAGCAGAGCGGTGAGGGGAACAGCGTCCCTGCCTAGCAGAGGGCAGGGACACCGGCACTACAACAAGAATATAACTACTATAATACTGCTCCTATGTATAAGAATATAACTACTATAATACTGCTCCCTATGTACAAGAATATAACTACTATAATACTGCACCTATGTACAAGAATATAACTACTATAATACTGCTCCTATGTACAAGAATTTAACTACTATAATACTGCCCTGTATGTACAAGAATATAACTACTATAATACTGCCCCTATGTACAAGAATATAACTACTATAATACTGCTCCCTATGTACAAGAATATAACTACTATAATACTGCTCCTATGTACAAGAATATAACTACTATAATACTGCTCCTATGTACAAGAATATATCTACTATAATACTTCCCCTATGTACAAGAATATAACTACTATAATACTGCTCCCTATGTACAAGAATATAACTACTATAATACTGCCCCTATTTACAAGAATATAACTACTATAATACTGCCCCTATGTACAAGAATATAACTACTATAATACTGCTCCTATGTACAAGAATATATCTACTATAATACTTCCCCTATGTACAAGAATATAACTACTATAATACTGCCCCTATGTACAATAATATAACTACTATAATACTGCTCCTATGTACAAGAATATATCTACTATAATACTTCCCCTATGTACAAGAATATAACTACTATAATACTGCTCCTATGTACAAGAATATATCTACTATAATACTTCCCCTATGTACAAGAATATAACTACTATAATACTGCCCCTATGTACAATAATATAACTACTATAATACTGCTCCTATGTACAAGAATATATCTACTATAATACTTCCCCTATGTACAAGAATATAACTACTATAATACTGCTCCTATGTACAAGAATATATCTACTATAATACTTCCCCTATGTACAAGAATATAACTACTATAATACTGCTCCCTATGTACAAGAATATAACTACTATAATACTGCCACTATTTACAAGAATATAACTACTATAATACTGCCCCTATGTACAAGAATATAACTACTATAATACTGCCCCTATGTACAATAATATAACTACTATAATACTGCTCCTATGAACAAGAATATATCTACTATAATACTTCCCCTATGTACAAGAATATAACTACTATAATACTGCTCCTATGTACAAGAATATATCTACTATAATACTTCCCCTATGTACAAGAATATAACTACTATAATACTGCCCCTATGTACAATAATATAACTACTATAATACTGCTCCTATGTACAAGAATATATCTACTATAATACTTCCCCTATGTACAAGAATATAACTACTATAATACTGCTCCCTATGTACAAGAATATAACTACTATAATACTGCCACTATTTACAAGAATATAACTACTATAATACTGCCCCTATGTACAAGAATATAACTACTATAATACTGCCCCTATGTACAATAATATAACTACTATAATACTGCTCCTATGAACAAGAATATATCTACTATAATACTTCCCCTATGTACAAGAATATAACTACTATAATACTGCTCCTATGTACAAGAATATATCTACTATAATACTTCCCCTATGTACAAGAATATATCTACTATAATACTTCCCCTATGTACAAGAATATAACTACTATAATACTGCTCCCTATGTACAAGAATATAACTACTATAATACTGCCCCTATTTACAAGAATATAACTACTATAATACTGCTCCTATGTACAAGAATATAACTACTATAATCCTGCTCCTATGTACAAGAATATAACTACTATAATACTGCTCCTATGTACAAGAATATAACTACTATAATACTGCTCCTATGTACAAGAATATAACTACTATAATCCTGCTCCTATGTACAACAATATAACTACTATAATACTGCCCCTATGTACAAGAATATAACTACTATAATACTGCTCCTATGTACAACAATATAACTACTATAATACTGCTCCTATGTACAAGAATATAACTACTATAATACTGCTCCTATGTACAAGAATATAACTACTATAATACTGCTCCTATGTACAAGAATATAACTACTATAATACTGCCCCTATGTACAAGAATATAACTACTATAATACTGTCTCCTATGTACAAGAATATATCTACTATAATACTGCTCCTATGTACAAGAATATAACTACTATAATACTGCTCCTATGTACAATGTGTTATTGACCCATCCTGTCTTGTTACATTTTATCTATACTGATTACATTTCAGAGATTACACATTTTTTCCCTGGAGTTTTTCATGTTTCCGTTAATAGTTTTGTCCCAGTAATGGCTGCAGACAATAGTTTAGCAGTATTTTGGGGTGATGGCGATCAGCGGAGGAATGCTGGCCAGGCCGATGCCACTGGCGAGGGAGCGCTCCGCTCCTTTCAAGGAAGTGGTAGGAAACACACGGAGGCTGAGATGTTGGATATATCCTCATCTTAGAGCCATCAGAGCGGATATGATCTGGTTTCATGTGACGTTTCCTTTGCACCCGTATATATGACACACAACAGGTCTCCTCTGGGATCTATGGTGAGCGCTCTGCAGGAACTGCTGTATATGGCGCTGTATTGCTGTAAATACACAAGTCATGTTGTTGCCGCTCTCATATCCTCTTTATAGATTTAGACACGACAATAAAACTAAATCATAATAAAAGATGATAAAATTTGTAATTACTGCAGCTGTCACCAGTAATTATCATTGACCTGAAGAATAAATCCCGCAGCCGCAGAATGCAGCAGATGATGATGTTCTGCTTTTATTGATTGTTGTGCACATTAGGAATAAATGAGCAGGTTTACCGTCTGCACCTGCGTATTAATGTCATACTACAGGTGGGATGGCCCTTTTTGTAGTGCTGTTTTATAATTTTTTTTTTATTGTGCATTTAGGACGTGGCCCTTTCCCATTATGTGCACCCGTATACACTCATCTTTGCCAGAAAAGTTTTAATTGGAGTTAAACTTGTATCTCATCACTTCCCCAGTCCTCTTCAGACCTGTCTGGGCACTTAGAGAAGTGAGTCATCAGAGTTAGGCTGAGTTCACACGATGCGTTTTTCATGCATTTCCGCGGCGTTTTTGCAGTTGCGTAAACGCCGCGGAAATGCATGAAAAACGCATGGTAGAAGGGCAGCAATGTTCCCCAATGGAAATCCGCATGTGCTGTGCCCATGATGCGGATTTTTCCGCAGCATGTCAATTAATTTTGCGGAAACGCTGCTCTTTTGCCGCCATTGACTTGCATTAGACCGCATGGAATCCGCATCACTGTATATGTTGATGCGCTTTTCATGCGGTCTAATGTGCGGATGGTACCCGGGTGTGGATGAGAGGACTCTCATCCAGACCCAGGTACCATTAAAAAAAAAAGAATAAAATAAAAAATATATATATTCTCACCTTCTGACGGCCCGCGCTGCGTCCTGCTGGCTTCGCGGGCACTTCGCGGTTGAATGAAGGACCTTCGCTGACATCAGAGTCATGTGACGGGTCACGTGACGCTGACGTCGGAAGGTCCTAAAGTCTTCACTGCCGGCAGCCGGGACCGATGAAGTAGGACACCGGGGGCCATCAGAGGGTAACGTATAGATTTATTTTTTATTTTTTGACATTCACACACTATATAAATCCATGCTGTTTGCATGGATTTATATAGTGTAAAGTTGACAAGCACTTTCCCAGTGATGCTAAAATCGCCTGGAAAGCGCTTGTCAACCCGCATGCGGAAATGAAAGTGAAGACCGCTTCATTTCCGCATGTCCCTGGCAGGAAACCGCATGTACAATCCGCATGCGTTTTTTCCTGCCAGAGAAATACAGAAACGCTCAGGAAAAAATCCTGAGCATTTCTGCATCGTGTGCACATACCCTTAGAGTCCATCCATATGAGATTATCTTGTCATGGTTGCATGGCTTCTACACTTTAAAAAAAAAAAAAAAGTTTATTTAGGAGCTCTTGTTTTTTACTTGTATAACACACAAAACATATAGATTCTGCCTGCAGCCACCACAAGAGGGAGCTCCCTGTATACAGAGATACATGATAAGATCCTGTCAGCAGCCACCACTAGGGGGAGCTCCCTGTATACAGAGATACATGATAAGATCCTGTCTGCAGCCACCACTAGGGGGAGCTCCCTGTATACAGAGATACATAAGATCCTGCCTGCAGCCACCACTAGGGGGAGCTCCCTGTATACAGAGGTACATGATAAGATCCTGTCTGCAGCCACCACTAGGGGGAGCTTCCTGTATACAGAGATACATGATAAGATCCTGTCTGCAGTCACCACTAGGAGGAGCTCCCTGTATACAGAGATACATGATAAGATCCTGTCTGCAGCCACCACTAGGGGGAGCTCCCTGTATACAGAGATACATGATAAGATCCTGTCTGCAGCCACCACTAGGGGGAGCTCCCTGTATACAGAAATACATGATAAGATTCTATCTGCAGCCACCACTAGGGGGAGCGCCCTGTATACAGAGATACATGATAATATTCTGTCTGCAGCCACCAGTAGGGGGAGCTCCCTGTATACAGAGATACATGATAAGATCCTGTCTGCTGTCACCACTAGGGGGAGCTCCCTGTATACAGAGATACATGATAAGATTCTGTCAGCAGCCACCACTAGGGGGAGCTCCCTGTATACAGAAATACATGATAAGATTCTATCTGCAGCCACCAATAGGGGGAGCTCCCTGTATACAGAGATACATGATAAGATCCTGTCTGCAGCCACCACTAGGGGGTGCTCCCTGTATACAGAGATACATGATAAGATCCTGTCTGCAGCCACCACTAGGGGGAGCTCCCTGTATACAGAAATACATGGTAAGATTCTATCTGCAGCCACCACTAGGGGGAGTGCCCTGTATACAGAGATACATGATAATATTCTGTCTGCAGCCACCAGTAGGGGGAGCTCCCTGTATACAGAGATACATGATAAGATCCTGTCTGCCGTCACCACTAGGGGGAGCTCCCTGTATACAGAGATACATGATAAGATTCTGTCTGCAGCCATCACTAGGGGGAGCTCCCTGTATACAGAGATAAATGATAAGATTCTGTCTGCAGCCACCACTAGGGGGAGCTCCCTGTATACAGAGATACATGATAAGGTCCTGTCTGCAGTTACCACTAGGGGGAGCTCCCTGTATACAGGGATACATGATAATATTCTGTCTGCAGCCACCACTAGGGGGAGCTCCCTGTATACAGAGATACATGATAAGATCCTGTCTGCAGCTACCACTAGGGGGAGCTCCCTGTATACAGAGATACATGATAATATTCTGTCTGCAGTCACCACTAGGGGGAGCTCCCTGTATACAGAGATACAAGATAAGATTCTGTCTGCAGCCACCACTAGGGGGAGCTCCCTGTATACAGAGATACATGATAAGATCCTGTCTGCAGCCACCACTAGGGGAAGCTCCCTGTATACAGGGATACATGATAATATTCTGTCTGCAGCCACCACTAGGGGGAGCTCCCTGTATATAGAGATACATGATAAGATCCTGTCTGCAGCCACCACTAGGGGGAGCTCCCTGTATACAGAAATACATGGTAAGATTCTATCTGCAGCCACCACTAGGGGGAGTGCCCTGTATACAGAGATACATGATAATATTCTGTCTGCAGCCACCAGTAGGGGGAGCTCCCTGTATACAGAGATACATGATAAGATCCTGTCTGCCGTCACCACTAGGGGGAGCTCCCTGTATACAGAGATACATGATAAGATTCTGTCTGCAGCCATCACTAGGGGGAGCTCCCTGTATACAGAGATAAATGATAAGATTCTGTCTGCAGCCACCACTAGGGGGAGCTCCCTGTATACAGAGATACATGATAAGGTCCTGTCTGCAGTTACCACTAGGGGGAGCTCCCTGTATACAGAGATACATAGGAATCTGTCTGCAATTACCACTAGGGGGAGCTCCCTGTATACAGAGATACATGATAAGATTCTGTCTGCAGCCACCACTAGGGGGAGCTCCCTGTATATAGAGATACATGATAATATTCTGTCTGCAGCCACCACTAGGGGGAGCTCCCTGTATACAGAGATACATGATAAGATTCTCTCTGCAGTCACCACTAGGGGGAGCTCCCTGTATACAGAGGTACATGATAAGATTCTGTCTACAGCCACCACTAGGGGGAGCTCCCTGTATACAGAGATACAAGATAAGATTCTGTCTGCAGTCACCACTAGGGGGAGCTCCCTGTATACAGGGATACATGATAATATTCTGTCTGCAGCCACCACTAGGGGGAGCTCCCTGTATACAGAGATACATGATAAGATCCTGTCTGCAGCTACCACTAGGGGGAGCTCCCTGTATACAGAGATACATGATAATATTCTGTCTGCAGTCACCACTAGGGGGAGCTCCCTGTATACAGAGATACAAGATAAGATTCTGTCTGCAGCCACCACTAGGGGGAGCTCCCTGTATACAGAGATACATGATAAGATCCTGTCTGCAGCCACCACTAGGGGGAGCTCCCTGTATACAGGGATACATGATAATATTCTGTCTGCAGCCACCACTAGGGGGAGCTCCCTGTATATAGAGATACATGATAAGATCCTGTCTGCAGCCATCACTAGGGGGAGCTCCCTGTATACAGAGATACATGATAAGATCCTGTCTGCCGTCTCCACTAGGGGGAGCTCCCTGTATACAGAGATACATGATAAGATCCTGTCTGCCGTCTCCACTAGGGGGAGCTCCCTGTATACAGAGATACATGATAAGATTCTGTCTACAGTCACCACTAGGGGAGCTCCCTGCATACAGAGATACATGATAAGATCCTGTCTGTCGTCACCGCTAGGGGGAGCTCCCTGTACACAGGGATACATGATAAGATTCTGTCTGCAGCCACCACTAGGGGGAGCTCCCTGTATACAGAGATACATGATAAGATTCTATCTGCAACCACCACTAGGGGGAGTGCCCTGTATACAGAGATACATGATAATATTCTGTCTGCAGCCACCACTAGGGGGAGCTCCCTGTATATAGAGATACATGATAAGATCCTGTCTGCCGTCACCGCTAGGGGGAGCTCCCTGTATACAGGGATACATGATAAGATTCTGTCTGCAGCCACCACTAGGGGGAGCTCCCTGTATACAGAAATACATGATAAGATTCTGTCTGCAGCCACCACTAGGGGGAGCTCCCTGTATACAGAGATACATGATAAGATCCTGTCTGCCGTCACCACTAGGGGAAGCTCCCTGTATACAGAGATACATGATAAGATTCTGTCTGCAGCCACCAGTAGGGGGAACTTCCTGTATACAGAGATACATGATGTGATTCTGTCTGCAGTCACCACTAGGGGGAGCTCCCTGTATACAGAGATACATGATAAGATTCTGTCTGCAGCCACCACTAGGGGGAGCTTCCTGTATACAGAGATACATGATAAGATCCTGTCTGCAGCCACCACTAGGGGGAGCTCCCTGTATACAGAAATACATGATAAGATTCTGTCTGCAGCCACCACTAGGGGGAGCTCCCTGTATACAGAGATACATGATGTGATTCTGTCTGCAGCCACCACTAGGGGGAGCTCCCTGTATGCAGAGAAACAGGATAAGATTCTGTCTGCAGTCACCACTAGGGGGAGCTCCCTGTATACAGAGATACATGATAAGATCCTGTCTGCAGCCAACACTAGGGGGAGCTCCCTGTATACAGAGATACATGATAAGATTCTATCTGCAGCCACCACTAGGGGGAGCTCCCTGTATACAGAGATACATGATAAGATCCTGTCTGCAGCCATCACTAGGGGGAGCTCCCTGTATACAGAGATACATGATAAGATTCTGTCTGCAGCCACCACTAGGGGGAGCTCCCTGTATACAGAGACACATGATAAGATTCTATCTGCAGCCACCACTAGGGGGAGCTCCCTGTATACAGAGATACATGATAAGATTCGGTCTGCAGCCACCACTAGGAGGAGCTCCCTGTATACAGAGATACATAAGATCCTGTCTGCAGCCACCACTAGGGGGAGCTACCTGTATACAGAGATACATGATGTGATTCTGTCTGCAGCCACCACTAGGGGGAGCTCCCTGTATACAGAGACACATGATAAGATTCTATCTGCAGCCACCACTAGGGGGAGCTCCCTGTATACAGAGATACATGATAAGATTCTATCTGCAGCCACCACTAGGGGGAGCTCCCTGTATACAGAGACACATGATAAGATTCTGTGTCTGCAGCCACCACTAGGGGGAGCTCCCTGTATACAGAGATACATGATAAGATTCTGTCTGCAGCCACCACTAGGGGGAGCTCCCTGTATACAGAGATACATGATAAGATTCTATCTGCAGCCACCACTAGGGGGAGCTCCCTGTATACAGAGATACATGATGTGATTCGGTCTGCAGCCACCACTAGGGGGAGCTCCCTGTATACAGAGATACATGATAAGATCCTGTCTGCAGCCACCACTAGGGGGAGCTCCCTGTATACAGAGATACATGATAAGATTCTGTCTGCAGCCACCACTAGGTTGAGCTCCCTGTATACAGAGATACATGATGTGATTCTGTCTGCAGCCACCACTAGGGGGAGCTCCCTGTATACAGAGACACATGATAAGATTCTATCTGCAGCCACCACTAGGGGGAGCTCCCTGTATACAGAGATACATGATAAGATTCTATCTGCAGCCACCACTAGGGGGAGCTCCCTGTATACAGAGATACATGATAAGATTCTATCTGCAGCCACCACTAGGGGGAGCTCCCTGTATACAGAGATACATGATAAGATTCTGTGTCTGCAGCCACCACTAGGGGGAGCTCCTTGTATACAGAGATACATGATAAGATTCTGTCTGCAGCCACCACTAGGGGGAGCTCCCTGTATACAGAGATACATGATAAGATTCTATCTGCAGCCACCACTAGGGGGAGCTCCCTGTATACAGAGATACATGATAAGATTCTATCTGCAGCCACCACTAGGGGGAGCTCCCTGCATGAAGATTTCTTCTTCTCCTATAGGAGGCATGGTGAGCAAAAATAAGTACAAATGTATCAGACATTTTCCAGGTAGCACCGTAGAAAGATATGTACATGAGATTAGATAGCCTTACTATTATCTCTATGGAATACAATCCGCTGTGTGCATTGATATATTTCATGGTATAACTAGACAGATATATAGGTAAACCGCTAACATGTCCTTTGGCCGCTCTCCATTTCATGCTATGTTAGACAACTGGCAATGCTCCCGGGTTATCACAGCACTGCCGTTAATCACTTGCATCTTCTGTTTTCCTTAGAATTATTGAGAAATTATAGAGCACAAGAGCCAAGTAAATGAAATGATTTATATTTGCTCCAGAGCTGTAATCATAATTCTGTGTTTGATAACAGTCGAGGACATGGGCTGCGTACATCAGTAGCAATATGTATTTCTTGGCAGATCTCCTGCTTCTTCTCCCTTTTGCCCTGGAAGCTTTTGTAGCAATGTAGTGAAATATTATGGACGGAAATAAATTGGTTTTCTTGGTCTCCTATATAAGTATCAGATTAGATTATTGCTGCAAGTATTTTTGGATCTGGATGGTACAAAGATAATTGGAAAACAATGGGCACAGCTGGGAACGCCTGTAATGCCGGAACGCGGGCTCATTGTGAAGAGCTAGTAAAGTCAGCGCAACGTCCCTTAATATTTCCAGCTGCTGCCTGTAGAGGATGGCACGGCTCTCCTGAAAACTTATGGGACAGCAGTGAACTGTAGGACTATAGTGCGGCTCTATGGACTAGGGGGCTGGAGCTGTGACTGGCCCTTGGTTACATTATATATTATTGTTTGCTACTCAATTGCCATTTACTGAATACATGGCATTCTCTCTACTTTTGGCGCTCTCTGGGCACTGGCTCTATGTTAGTAAAATGTGATGCTATGTGGCCAAGGTTGGACATTACGTAATGTAGTATAGTATATAGTATGAAGCTGAGCCACGTATGGCACTAGTTGTGCACTATATGGCTCCTGTGATACTGCCTGCATCTGCATTTCATCTCTGGAAACCAGGGATTCATATTGAGAAATCAGAAATCTCATCGATAACCTTCTTAATTACAGGGAACTTAATTAAAACATAAATATTAACCAAACAGAGACATCATCGTTAACTCAAAAGATGCCAGTAATGAATCCTATAGACAGCAGAAATTTTGAGTTAACCCACAGGAAACAAGGAAGATGATTAACTATGCACCAGAAATGTCTAATAACCCTCAGGACACCAGGGATATTATTGTGAGTCCATCAGATCAGTATTTGATAAACAGAAAACTTTATTATTGCAGAACATTCCTGTAATAAATTGGATCTTAGGACTAAACTCTGAGTCACATTGTCATAGATAATAGTTAACTGGTGACTGGAATAAAACAAATAAGAAAGAAGGTATCTGAAGAACAATGCAGTAAAATAAGTTCATGAAGTAGGAGGTTTTTTTCTGTTCTTTAGATACTTATTGTTCATAAAAGTGCAAAATAAAGATGAGATATGTAGATAAAACAGAAACGAAAAGAAGGAAACTAGTGGAGGAGCGCACAGACCTTACTGTTAATACTCAATATAGTCCAAGTACAAGGCACTGCTGCTTATTAATCAACATTCGTGTTATAAATTCATCTCCCTTTGTAAAAAGAACACAGAGATTTACTAAAACTACTTTTCAAAGTACAAAAATAGTTTTATAAAAGCCTCAACATGTTCATATTGGCTGGAAATGAAATTCTCTTAATTCCTTAGGAATTTGAGAAAGATAATGTCTAATTTGCCCTTAAACGACCTTTATGATATCAAATGATTTAAATTATTCTTACAACGAAGATGAGGACAGAGATTACTGCAATTATCTGTCTCTGTCAACATCTACCTGACGGGCAAATAATAGCTGTGAACGTGAACAACGCGGAAAAATTATAATAAGGTTTGGCTTTTATTCTCACTCATATTGTAAGAGTCGATAAAGGGTTGATAATGACTTGTAGGATTGCTGCTTCCAACAGGTGGCACTATAGAGTTCAAGACCTCTTCTCATATTAATGTAACCATTCATTCCAGAAGTTTCTGTATTCTATTTTCTATTTCTATTTTCTTTCAAAGAAAAACTTACAAATATGTAAAAAAAAAAAGAAATATAAAGAATAAGATTAAAATAAAAATAATACATTAGAATGTATTGTACATATGTTTAAACATATTCTGCAGGTATAATATAATACTGCCCCTATATACAAGAATATAACTACTATAATACTGCTCCTATGTACAAGAATATAACTACTATAATACTGCTCCTATGTACAAGAATATAACTACTATAATACTGCTCCTATATACAAGAATATAACTACTATAATACTGCTCCTATGTACAAGAATATAACTACTATAATACTGCCCCTATATACAAGAATATAACTACTATAATACTGCCCCTATATACAAGAATATAACTACTATAATACTGCTCCTATGTACAAGAATATAACTACTATAATACTGCTCCTATGTACAAGAATATAACTACTATAATACTGCCCCCTATGTACAAGAATATAACTACTATAATACTGCTCCTATGTACAAGAATATAAGTACTATAAAACTGCTCCTATGTACAAGAATATAACTACTATAATACTGCTCCTATGTACAAGAATATAACTACTATAATACTGCCCCCTATGTAGAAGAATATAACTACTATAATACTGCCCCTATATACAAGAATATAGCTACTATAATACTGCCCATATGTACAAGAATATAACTACTATAATACTGCTCCTATGTACAAGAATATAACTACTATAATACTGCCCCCTATGTACAAGAATATAACTACTATAATACTGCTCCACTATGTACAAGAATATAACTACTATAATACTGCCCCTATGTACAAGAATATAACTACTATAATACTGCCCCCTATGTACAAGAATATAACTACTATAATACTGCTCCACTATGTACAAGAATATAACTACTATAATACTGCCCCCTATGTACAAGAATATAACTACTATAATACTGCTCCTATGTACAAGAATATAACTACTATAATACTGCCCCCTATGTACAAGAATATAACTACTATAATACTGCTCCACTATGTACAAGAATATAACTACTATAATACTGCCCCCTATGTACAATAATATAACTACTATAATACTGCCCCTATGTACAAGAATATAACTACTATAATACTGCCCCCTATGTACAAGAATATAACTACTATAATACTGCCTCTATGTACAAGAATATAACTACTATAATACTGCTCCACTATGTACAAGAATATAACTACTATAATACTGCCCCTATGTACAAGAATATAACTACTATAATACTGCTCCACTATGTACAAGAATATAACTACTATAATACTGTCCCTATGTACAAGAATATAACTACTATAATACTGCCCCTATGTACAAGAATATAACCACTATAATACTGTCCCTATGTACAAGAATATAACTACTATAATACTGTCCCTATGTACAAGAATATAACTACTATAATACTGCCCCTATGTACAAGAATATAACTACTATAATACTGCCCCCATGTACAAGAATATAACTACTATAATACTGCCCCTATATGCAAGAATATAACTACTATAATACTGTCCCTATGTACAAGAATATAACTACTATAATACTGCCCCCTATGTACAAGAATATAACTACTATAATACTGCTCCACTATGTACAAGAATATAATTACTATAATACTGCCCCTATGTACAAGAATATAACTACTATAATACTGCCCCCTATGTACAAGAATATAACTACTATAATACTGCCCCTATGTACAAGAATATAACTACTATAATACTGCTCCTATGTACAAGAATATAACTACTATAATACTGCTCCTATGTACAAGAATATAACTACTATAATACTGCTCCACTATGTACAAGAATATAACTACTATAATACTTCTCCTATGTACAAGAATATAACTACTATAATACTGCTCCTATGTACAAGAATATAACTACTATAATACTGTCCCTATGTACAAGAATATAACTACTATAATACTGCCCCTATGTACAAGAATATAACTACTATAATACTGCCCCCATGTACAAGAATATAGCTACTATAATACTGCCCCTATATACAAGAATATAACTACTATAATACTGTCCCTATGTACAAGAATATAACTACTATAATACTGTCCCTATGTACAAGAATATAACTACTATAATACTGCCCCTATGTACAAGAATATAACTACTATAATACTGCCCCCATGTACAAGAATATAACTACTATAATACTGCCCCTATGTACAAGAATATAACTACTATAATACTTCTCCTATGTACAAGAATATAACTACTATAATACTGCCCCTATGTACAAGAATATAACTACTATAATACTGCCCCTATGTACAAGAATATAACTACTATAATACTGCCCCTATGTACAAGAATATTACTACTATAATACTGCCCCTATGTACAAGAATATAACTACTATAATACTGCCCCCTATGTACAAGAATATAACTGCTATAATACTGCCTATGTGTACAAGAATATAACTACTATAATACTGCCCCCTATGTACAAGAATATAACTACTATAATACTGCCTATATGTACAAGAATATAACTACTATAATACTACCCCCTATGTACAACAATATAACTACTATACAACCCCTGGCAAAAATTATGGAATCACCGGGCTCGGAGGATGTTCATTCAGTTGTTTAATATTGTTGAAAATAAGCAGATCACAGACATGGCACAAAACTAAAGTCATTTCAAATGGCAACTTTAGGGCTTTAAGAAACACTAAAAGAAATCAAGATAAAAAATGTGGTAATTTTTTTGAGACCAAGCAGAGGAAAAAAATTATGGAATCACTCAATTCTGAGGAAAAAATTATGGAATCATGAAAAACAAACACACAAAAGAACACTCCAATACATCACTAGTGTTTTGTTGCACCACCTCTGGCTTTAATAACAGCTTGCAGTCTCTGAGGCATGGACTTAATGAGTGACAAACAGTACTCTTAATCAATCTGGCTCCAACTTTCTCCGATTGCTGTTGCCAGATCAGCTTTGCAGGTTGGAGCCTTGTCATGGACCATTTTCTTCAACTTCCACCAAAGATTTTCAGTTGGATTGAGATCCGGACTATTTGCAGGCCATGACATTGACCTTATGTGTCTTCTTTCAAGGAATGTTTTCACAGTTTTTGCTCTATGGCAGGATGCGTTATCATCTTGAAAAATGATGTCATCATCCCCAAACATCCTTTCAATTGATGGGATAAGAAAACTGTTCAAAATATCAATGTAACCTTGGGCATTTATTGAAGATGTAATGACAGCCATCTCCCCAGTGCCTTTACCTGACATGCAGCCCCATATCATCAATGACTGTGGAAATTTGCATGTTCTCTTCATGCCGTCATCTTTATAAATCTCATTGGAACGGCACCAAACAAAAGTTCCAGCATCATCACCTTGCCCAATGCAGATTCGCGATTCATCACTGAATATGACTTTCATCCAGTCATCCACAGTCCACGATTGCTTTTCCTTAGCCCATTGTAACCTTCTTTTTTTCTGTTTAGGTGTTAATGATGGCTTATGTTTAGCTTTTCTGTATGTAAATCCCATTTCCTTTAGGCGGTTTCTTACAGGTTGGTCACAGACATTGACTCCAGTTTCCTCCCATTCGTTCCTCATTTGTTTTGTTGTGCATTTCCTGTTTTGGAAACATATTGCTTTAAGTTTCCGGTCTTGACGCTTTGATGTCTTCCTTGGTCTACCAGTATGTTTGCCTTTAACAACCTTCCCATTCTGCTTGAATTTGGTCCAGATTTTAGATACAGCTGACTGTGAACAAGCAACATCTTTTGCAATATTGCGTGATGATTTACCTTCTTTTAAGAGTTTGATAATCCTCTCCTTTGTTTCAATTGACATCTCTGGTGTTGGAGCCATGATTCATGTCAGTCCACTTCGTGCAACAGCTCTCCAAGGTGTGATCACGCCTTTTTAGATGCAGACTAACGAGCAGATCTAATTTGATGCAGGTGTTAGTTTTGGAAATGAAAATTTACAGGGTGATTCCGTAATTTTTTCCTCAGAATTGAGTGATTCCATAATTTTTTCCCTCTGCTTGGTCTGAAAAAAATTACCCTTACTGAGTACCACATTTTTTTTCTTGATTTCATTTAGTATTTCTTAAAGCCATAAAGTTGCCATTTGAAATGACTCTAGTTTTGTGCCATGTCTGTGATCTGCTTTTTTTCAACAACATTAAACAACTGAATGAACATCCTCCGAGTCCGGTGATTCCATCATTTTTGCAAGTGGTTGTAATACTGCCCCCTATGTACAAGAATATAACTACTATAATAATGCTCCCTATGTACAAGAATATAACTACTATAATACTGCTTCTATGTACAAGAATATAACTACTATAATACTGCCCCCTATGTACAAGAATATAACTACTATAATACTGCCTCCTATCTACAAGAATATAACTACTATAATACTGCCCCTATGTACAAGAATATAACTACTATAATACTGCCCCCTATGTACAAGAATATAACTACTATAATACTGCTCCCTATGTACAAGAATATAACTACTATAATACTGCTCCTATGTACAAGAATATAACTACTATAATACTGCCCCCTATGTACAAGAATATAACTGCTATAATACTGCTCCCTATGTACAAGAATATAACAGCTATAATACTGCCCCCTATGTATAAGAATATAACTACTATAATACTGCTCCCTATGTACAAGAATATAACTACTATAATACTGCGCCTATGTACAAGAATATAACTACTATAATACTGCTCCTATGTACAAGAATATAACTACTATAATACTGCCCCCTATGTACAAGAATATAACTGCTATAATACTGCTCCCTATGTACAAGAATATAACTGCTATAATACTGCCCCCTATGTATAAGAATATAACTACTATAATACTGCTCCTATGTACAAGAATATAACTACTATAATACTGCTCCTATGTACAAGAATGTAACTACTATAATACTGCTCCTATGTACAAGAATATAACTACTATAATACTGCCCCCTATGTACAAGAATATAACTACTATAATACTGTCCCTATGTACAAGAATATAACTACTATAATACTGCTCCTATGTACAAGAATATAACTACTATAATACTGCTCCTATGTACAAGAATATAACTACTATAATACTGTCCCTATGTACAAGAATATAACTACTATAATACTGCTCCTATGTACAAGAATATAACTACTATAATACTGCCCTCTATGTACCAGAATATAACTACTATAATACTGCTCCTATGTACAAGAATATACAGTAACTACTATAATACTGCCCCCTATGTGCAAGAATATAACTACTATAATGAAGGTTGGAATTAGACATGTGGACTGAGGTAAGTGGGATTTGCTCTTGATATTTCCTTTCTGATTTTCGATGTTTCACATGTTGTCCACACAATCTTTTTCTCCAGTATACCAGGGCTGTTCCGCTTTCACCCAGTGCAGCCGTTTCGTCAGGTCCAAGCTGCATTTATTTCCATCAATGTTACCACAACTATGTGAATGTTATATATGGAATCAGGGAAATTCTGAAGATTTGACCACAGATCTCCATGTAGTGCAAGAAATAGCAACATCTCGGGGACAAGAACTGCAGTGCACAGAATTGCAGATATTAAGGGTCCTCCAGTATCACACACACAAATCTCTATTTCAGTTTTACTTGTTAATTTTGTTTTTTTCTTTACATTCTTCAAACTTTTTAAAACATCTATTTGCTGTAAGTGGAGAGGAGCATCAGAAGGGTTAAAACCAACACAAATCAAAAACTTCTAACATCTACTGATGTAGTATCCCTCATTGATTTGCACTGAAACATTGTAACAAAACTATTAGCACTTGAATTTTATTTTCTATTTTATTGCTTTAGTTAATGGAAGATTTTATAGTCTGAAAACTACTGTAACAAACCCTCTGCTCTGTGACATGTTAGATTAAGACAGTCTCCTGCTGTGAACATATTTGATTCTATTCACTGTCAGGAAGCAATAATCCTAAAATGGTTACGTTACGTCAGCCATACATATGAAAATAAAAAGCTTTGTAGTCAGATATTGCAGAAATTACCTTTTTCCTCCTGGACTGATTTTTCATTCTCAAAATGTTTAACTCATTCATAAAATGTGTCTACCGTGAATACAGATTTTCCTGTTACTTAGATTGGAGATCACAGTTGGTGCTGATAAAGTTCTATGGAGAAGTGTAACTGTGGCTTCAGGAGAATTTGCAGCAGAATGTCTGTCTGCCTCCTCCCCCTCTGGGCCTGCCTCTAGCTCCTCCCAATCTGTATAGATCTGCCTCCAGCTCCTCCCCCTCTCTGTGTTGGTCTCTAGCCCACCCCTCGGTATGTGTTTGCCGTTAGCTCCTTTACCTCTGTCTGTGTCTGCCGCAACCTCCTCCACCTCTGTCTGGGTCTGCCACTAGCTCCTCCACCTCTGTCTGGGTCTGTCGCTAGCTCCTCCACCTCTGTCTGGGTCTGTCGCTAGCTCCTCCACCTCTGTCTGGGTCTGTCGCTAGCTCCTCCACCTCTGTCTGGGTCTGCCGCTAGCTCCTCCACCTCTGTCTGGGTCTGTCGCTAGCTCCTCCACCTCTGTCTGGGTCTGTCGCTAGCTCCTCCACCTCTGCCTGGGTCTACCACTAGCTCCTCCACCTCTGTCTGGGTCTGCCACTAGCTCCTCCACCTCTGTCTGGGTCTGCCGCTAGCTCCTCCACCTCTGTCTGGGTCTGTCGCTAGCTCCTCCACCTCTGCCTGGGTCTACCACTAGCTCCTCCACCTCTGCCTGGGTGTGACACTAGCTCCTCCATCTCTGCCTGGGTCTGCTGCTAGCTCCACCACCTCTGCCTGGGTCTGCCGCTAGCTCCTCCACCTCTGCTTGGTCTGCTTCTAGCTCCTCCACCTCTGCCTGGGTCTGCCGCTAGCTCCTCCACCTCTGCCAGTGTATGCCGCTACCTCCTCCACCTCTGCCACTAGCTCCTCTGCCTGGGTCTGCTTCTAGCTCCTCCACCTCTGTTTGGTCTGCCGCTAGCTCCTCCTCCTCTGCCTAGGTCTGCTGCTAGCTCCTCCACTTCTGCCTAGGTCTGCCTTTAGGTCCTCCACCTCTGCCTAGGTCTGCCTTTAGCTCCTCCACCTCTGCCTGGGTCTGCCTCTAGCTCCTCCACCTCTACATGGGTCTGCCTCTGTGTCACCCTGACCTGGATGCCACAAGTGTAATTAAAGCTGTGTCTGAGAGCAAGGGGGAGGTTCTCTAGTCAGGGGAACATTAGCATGCAATACCTCCTGTCTCAGGCCAGTAGGGGGAGCTGGCTGCCCCTATAAAAGCTGGTACTGGGGACAGGGTTAGAGAGAACTGGATTGCCTGTCTCAGCACTGAGACGTGTCCCAGAGTGGAGCAGGGACAGAAAGTTGATTGCACCTAAGAGGAAGTGTGGCAGTAGGAGAGAGCCACCAGCCAGAGACAAGAGGCGAAGAGAGCCTGTCTTGGCAGAGAAAAGACTTAATTTTACCAGACTTTGGTGTCTGAGGCTGGAAGGATTCCACATCCCCCAGCAGAGAACCAGTCCGCAAGGGACTGTACATTCCTTGGCCTAAGAAGCCTGGAGGCCCTGCCACAACCGAAGGGACCAGTAAAGCCGTACAAGGCTGGGAGCAGAAAGGAACCCACGTCGCAGGCCATACAGGCAAGAATACACGGAAAGCTCGGAAACGTGGGCTGTTACCCTATCAGGAGGAGATAGCCAGAAGGAGCACAGAAAGCACGGTAGGCCTACACCCTCACCCTGACCAGGGCCAATTTCCCCGTTGCTCTCAGACATCCAGGTCTCCTCCTAGCCGGGACTGTTTGTGGGTCAGTTTTCCTGTTTAGTAAAGACCCTGGACTGCAACCTGTTGTCTGTGTGCTCCTTGCTCCTCCAGCACTATCAGCACTGGGACTCTCACTACCATCACTCCCACCATCCACTATACTGCCCTGGGGCCGCACTCTTCCCGGGGGGAGTCACACTACCCTAGCTGCACACCTCATCAGCCCCAGCGGTCTGCATGCAGCGGCGGTTCCTAATAACCGCAATCCACGGGTGGCGTAGTCGGACATAAACATCAGTACATAACGGACTACCACTGGCCTGACCACCCTGAGCCACGGAACCGGGTTGCCACTACTACTCCCACCGTTTCCCTAATTGTCCGGATCCGAGTGCCCCACGGCCCAGGGGGCGAGTCACCTCTAGCTCTTCCACCTCTGCCTGTGTCTGCCACTAGCTCCTCCACCTTTGCCTGGATCTGTCTCTAGCTCATCCACTTCTGCCTGGGTTTGCTTCTAGCTCGTCCACCTCTCTCTGGGTCTGCCTCTAGCTCCTTCACCTCTGTCTGGGACTGCCTCTAGCCCCTCCACCTCTGTCTGGGTCTACCTCTAGCTCCTCCACCTCTGACTGGGTCTGCCGCTAGCTCCTCCACTTCTGCCTGGGTCTGCCTCTAGGTCCTCTGCCTGGGTCTGCCTCTAGCTCCTCCACCTCTGCCTCGTCTTCCTCTAGCTCCTCCACCTCTGCCTGGGTCTGCCACTAGCTCCTCCACCTCTGCCAGGGTCTGCCTCTAGCTCGTACATCTCTGCCTGGGTCTGCCGCTAGCTCCTCCACCTCTGCCTGGGTCGGCCGCTAGCTCCTCCACCTCTGCCTGGGTCGGACACTAGCTCCTCCACCTCTGCCTGGGTCGGACACTAGCTCCTCCACCTCTGCCTGGGTCTGCCTCTAGCTCCTCTGTCTGGGTCTGCCTCTAGCACCTCCACTTCTGCCTGGGTCTGCCTCTAGCTCCTCCACCTCTGCCTGGGTCTGTCGCTAGCTCCTCCACCTCTATCTGGGTCTGCCGCTAGCTCTTCTGCCTGGGTCTGCCTCTAGCTTGTCCACCTCTGCCTGGGTCTGCCTCTAGCTCCTCCACGTCTGCCTAGGTCTGCCTCTAGTTTGTCCACCTCTGCCTGGGTCTGCCTCTAGCTCCTCCACCTCTGCCTGGGTCTGCCTCTAGCTTCTCCACCTCTGCCTGGGTCTGCCTCTAGCTCCTCCACCTCTGCCTGGGTCTGCCTCTAGCTTCTCCACCTCTGCCTGGGTCTGCCTCTAGCTCTTCCACCTCTGCCTGGGTCTGTCGCTAGCTCCTCCACCTCTGTCTGGGTCTGCCACTAGCTCCTCTGCCTGGGTCTGCCTCTAGCTTGTCCACCTCTGCCTGGGTCTGCCTCTAGCTCCTCTACATCTGCCTGGGTCTGCCTCTAGCTTGTCCACCTCTGCCTGGGTCTGCCTCTAGCTCCTCCACCTCTGCCTGGGTCTGCCTCTAGCTTCTCCACCTTTACCTGGGTCTGCCTCTAGCTCCTCCACCTCTGCCTGAGTCTGCCGCTAGCTCGTCCACCTCTGCCTGGGTCTGCCTCTAGCTCGTCCACCTCTGCCTGCGTCTGCCGCTAGCTCCTCCCAATCTGTATGTTCCTGACTCTAGCTCCTTCCTCTCTCTATGTGTTTGTTTCTAGCTCCTCCCCCTCCATAGAATTTTAAATGCACCAACTGTCATCTTCTCTGAGTAATGGGAAAATCACTGAATATAGAATGGACCTCTGAATTGAGAGCGACAGATCAGTGCGGGAGGAGAGAAAAGTAGATTTCTCTGATAAGATCTGGTGTAAAGTATCGTTTTTCATATGGACTATTGATTTCTGGAAAAAAATATTAAAACGATCGTTATTTTGTAAATTGAATGGAAATCCCCTTTAAGTCTGTAATTTCTGCAGATGTTTCATGGATCAGACAACTGCAGGAGGTACAGTGGGTTGTAATTTGTGCTGTGACTTCATCGGTGGCAATCTGACTGTGGGGGTCACTTCTCTCCTCTCTGGACCCCTAAACTGATAAGTTGAAACAATCATTAACCCCTTCACGACATGTGCCGTACATGTACTACACATGCCATGTCCCCCTCTTTGGTGTGGGCTCCGGCGCTGAGCCTGCACTTTTCCGGGCACATGTCAGCTGATTCTTAAAGCTGAAATGTGCCCACAACAGCCGCAGGTGGAAACGCCATCCACCTGCGGCTGTTAACTACTTAAATGCCGCTGTCAAACTCTGACAGGAAGCCGGTTGTTGGCTCCGCCCATCGGCGACCCCATCACGTGATCGCCGGTCACCGATGGGTTGGCATGACAACCCGGGGTCTGAATGAGACCCCTGTAATTGTCATAGCCGATCTGCTATGAGCGCCGCCCAGTGGTCGGCGTTCATAGCAGATAAGCACTTTTGTTGCACATAGCAGGGCTGAACCCCTGCTGTGTGTAACAGAGGCGATCGGACAATCGCAGCTTCAAGTCTCCTAAGGAGACTAATAACAAGCAAGTAAAAAGTAGAAAAAAAAGTTTTTAAAATATTAAAAAAATCTAAAAGTTTAAATCACCCCCTTCTTGCCTCATTCAAATTGAAACAATAAAAAAAAATCATATATACACATATTTGATATCGCTGCGATCTATCAATATTAAAAAAAAAATTAATTTGATCGTAAATGGCGTAACGATCTAAACGCCAGAATTACGTTTTTTTTGTCGCCGCAACATTGCAAGAAAATTCAATAACGGGCGATCAAAAGATCGTATCTGAGCTAAAATGGTATCAATAAAAATGTCAACATCACGAAAAATGGAGATGCTATGGGTCTCGGAAAATGATTTTCAGGGGAGGAGTCCTGAGGAGATAATTTGCATATTCCCACTGCATTTTGGGGTAAGTGAAGAGTCTCCGCGAGCTCAAAGAACACTGGATTTTGGCTGTTGGAGCTGAAAAGAAGACATCGGTAAACCGTGCGCCTACCGGCGCGCGCATTTTCAAGCTTTTTTTTTAAGCTTTTTTCACTGTTTTCAGAACATTAACAGTAAGGACATGGAAGAGTCCAGGAGCCATTTGGTGAGCTGCATATCCTGCTACATGTTCACAGACTTGCCAGTGGAAAAGCCAAACTTCACATGCCAGAAATGCAGCTTGTGTCCCTGTTGGAGGAAAAGTTGCGAAATCTAGAAGAGAGGTTAACTACCTTGAAAATCATTAAGGAAGGTGAAGAGTTCTTAGACAGAGCAGAATTATCTCTTCATGATTCAGAAAGAGAAGAAATTCGAACTGCACCTGACGAAACAGAGGAATGGAAGCATGTGACCCACAGAAGCAGGAGGATCGAGAGGCAGTCAGCACCCATACTGCTCAGGAACCAGTACCAGGCTCTCACGCAGGAGAACCATGAAGAAATACAGCAAAATAAGACTTTGCCAGCAATGAATAACCTTGTAAGCCCTCAGAATCCTCCTGGATGGAGAAAGAAGAATGTTGTGAAGAAAAAACGGAGAGTGGTGGTCATGGGGGATTCCCTGTTAAGAGGAACAGAGGCCGCTATCTGCAGACCAGACATAACCTCAAGAGAAATGTGCTGTCTTCCAGGAGCAAAAATTATACATGTGTCTGACAGGATATCAAGACTCTTCAGACTTACAGATCACTACCCATTCCTGCTAATACATGTGGGGACAAATGACACCGCAAGAAAGGACCTGGAAACCATCTGCAGTGACTTTGAAGACTTAGGCAAGAAAGTGAAAGAATTGGGAGCGCAGGTGGTCTTCTCATCCATCCTCCCAGTGGATGGCCATGGAACAATGAGGTGGAATAAGATTCTACAGGTGAACAACTGGCTACGTCGATGGTGCCGTCAACAAGGATTTGGATTTCTGGATCACGGAATGAATTACCTATACGATGGACTACTTGCTAGAGATGGGGTGCACCTTACGAAGACTGGAAAACATGTATTTGGAAGTCACCTTGCTACACTCATCAGAAGAGCTTTATACCAGAACAATGTGGGAAGGGAAGCAAAAGGCCAGAAAAAGCCATACAGCTGACAAATACTATTGAGATCTCTGCTACTGGAAGTGGAAAGGAAGAACAAAGACAGAAAAATCTAAATAATAAAAATATGGGAGGAAGAGAAACCAATCACAAACTAAAATGTTTTTATACAAATGCACAAAGCATGGGCAACAAACAAGGAGAATTGGAACTACTAATGCAGGAAAAGGAATATGATGTCATTGGAATCACTGAAACTTGGTGGGACGATACACATGATTGGAATAAAAGGCTAAAAGGATACAACTTATTTGCAAGAAACAGACTTGATAAACGAGGAGGAGGTGTCGCATTGTATGTTAGAAAAGCGTATATCTGCACAGAGATTGAAGCTTCAGAGACTGGGAGTTCTGTGGAAACTGTTTGGGTAAGAATACAAGGAGAGAACAACGGAAAGGACAACATTGTAGGCATTTACTACAGGCCACCTGGGCAAGCTGAAGATATGGATGAACTCTTTATGTATCAAATGACCAAGTTCTCCAAAAAATATGACGTAGTGGTCATGGGAGATTTCAACTATGCAGACATTTGTTGGGAATCTCTCTCAAGTAAAACTAACAGGTCAAGCAAATTCTTATCCTCTCTTGCTGACAACTTTATCTTCCAAAAGGTAGGGGAGAAAACAAGGGGATCTTCTACTTTGGATCTAATCCTTATAAACAGGGAGGAAATGGTTGAGGAGGTAAAGGTGGCTGGGACCCTAGGAGGCAGCGATCATGCTATTATAGAATTTTGGATAACTAGAGGAGGAAGACATGTGAAGACTCAGACTTCAAGGTTAGATTTTAGAAAGGCAGATTTTAAGAGACTCAGAAAGAGAATAGGAGGGATCCAATGGCTGGATGTCCTTAAGGACAAAAATGTCCAGGAAGGATGGGAAATTTTTAAAAATGAGATTCTCAAAGCACAATCGTTAACAATCCCGAAAAGTAGGAAGAATGGGAAGCATTTAAGGAAACCAGGATGGATGAACACAGAACTTAAACACATGCTAAAAAGAAAGAAAGAAATGTTTATTAAATGGAAAGAGGGAGGCATATCTAAAGAAGATTATAATGCAGTCTGCAGATCCTGCAGGGCACGTATCAGGTTAGCTAAAGCTGATAATGAATTAAGGCTTGCAAGAGATGTCAAAAGCAATAAAAAAGGATTTTGGGGGTATGTCAAAAGTAAAAGAAAAGTCAAAGATGCTATAGGATTTTTACAGGATGAAAATGGAGAAATGGTAAGAGAGGATGTTGAGAAGGCCGAACTTTTTAATTCCTATTTTGCATCTGTTTTCTCTCAGAAAGAAAATGTAACATCAACTGATCTTCACTGTCCTTTTAAAGGAATAGAGGAATCCAAGTTATCTGTAAACAGAAAGATTGTGAGGGAATATTTAGCTAACATGAATGAGTTCAAGTCTCCAGGTCCAGATGAATTACACCCCAGACTACTGAAGGAGATCGTAGAAGAAATTTTAGAACCACTCTCCATAATCTTTGAAAATTCTTGGAGAACAGAAGTCCCAGAAGACTGGAGAAGAGCAAATGTTGTTCCTATCTTCAAAAAGGGGAAGAAGGTGGACCCAGGGAACTATAGGCTGGTGAGTCTGACTTCTATACCAGGAAAGATCTTTGAACAAATTATTAAACAACATGTATGTAAGTACATGGATAAGAATGAAGTGATTAACCAGAGTCAGCATGGGTTTGTAACTAACAAGTCATGTCAGACTAACTTAATTTCCTTCTATGACAGAATCACTGACTGGGTGGATCAGGGAAATGCTGTAGATATAGTATATCTTGACTTCAGCAAAGCATTTGACAAAGTATCTCACACCATCCTTATTGAAAAAATGACCAAGTATGCAATGGACCAGGCAACTGTTAGGTGGATTCATAACTGGCTTAGTGATCGGACTCAAAGGGTGGTTGTAAATGGCTTCACATCCAGCTGGATGAATGTCTCAAGTGGGGTACCACAGGGCTCCGTCCTGGGACCTGTATTGTTCAACATCTTTATCAATGATTTAGATGAAGGAATTGAGGGTAAACTGATTAAATTTGCTGATGACACAAAGCTAGGAGGGATAGCTAATACTAGAGAAGAGAGAGAGAGGATTCAAAAAGACCTAAATAAACTGGAGCAGTGGGCAGCAACCAACAGAATGGTTTTTAACAGGGAAATATGCAAAGTACTACATCTGGGCAATAAAAATGAAAAAAGCATATACAGAATGGGAGGAATAGAGCTAAGCAACAGTACATGTGAAAAAGACTTAGGTATACAAATAGATCATAGACTGAACATGAGTCAACAGTGTGATGCAGCAGCAAAAAAGGCAAATACAATTCTGGGATGTATTTGTGGCACCCCAGGGGTCTGGTTCCCACAGTAATAGCAATATTACGTCTGTGAGCAGGTGGGAGGTTTCCTGGTCAGACATCCTATGCATGCCACACCTCCTGCCCAGTCCTGGGAGGGGAAGAACTTCCCCTATATAAAGCTGGGGCTGAGGCAGGGTTAGAGAGAAAGAGCAGAGAACACAGACAGAGACACAGTCTGGTCTGGAGTGGAGCAGCTTTAGGAAAAAGAAAGATCAGGAGCTCAGTGGGAGCAGTGCTAAAAAGAGATCAGGGGCTGGAAGCTGTAGAGCTCGCCCTGATTGAAGAGTTCTTACCGGACCCGGAGTCCGAGGCTGTGGGGACTAATCCTTACCCCGCAGCAGAAACCGCCCGGCAGGGGATTTCAGGTCCTCTGGCCAAGAAACCCGAAGGCACGGTCACACGCAAGGGACCAGCACCGCGATGTGGAGCGGAAGCTACCAAAAGGCCCCGAGTCACCGGCCATTCGGGTGAGCACCACACGGTACACTCAGGGACGTGGGCTACTTTTACCAGCCTCTAGCAAGGTAGCCAGAAGAGTACGATTAGTTGGGGAGGCCTACAACTCCGCCTGGCCAGGGGAGATCCCATCTGCTTGCGGACTGACCAGGCCCCGATCGCTAGCCAGTACTCCGGGAGGGTCTACCTTTGCCACCAGTAAAGACCCTGAACTACACCGCACCGTCTCCGAGTGTTTCATCATCCACGTCCGCTGCCCTGAGGCCATACCCCTCCCGTTGGGGGTTATACCATCCCCGCTGCACAACCGTATCACCGGCCTCAGCGGTCTGCCCTGCAGCGGCGGTCTCATGACCGCATTCAACGGGTGGCGTAGTCGAACATTCTAACATCTACTGCTAAATACTGCCGCTCAGTTTGACTCCCTGGGCACGGACCGGGTCACCGCCACGAAACTACTACCCCTCTCAGATCCGGCTCCGGGTAGGCCCCCGCGTGCCCAACGCTACTCAGCACAGGCCCAGGGGCGCGTCAACTTTGGCGTAGTCGGCAGGATTTCGTGCCCGCAACCACCGGGTACTGCGTGCCTGAAAAAGAGACTTTTCAACTTACCTGTGGTGAAGATTCCCGCCATCCGACGCCATCTTCTACCTTCTTCCCGCCATCCGTGGAGTTTTCCCGCCGTTGGACGCCATCTTCTGCCTTCTTCCCGCCATCCGTGGAGTTTTCTCGCCGTTGGACGCCATCTTGAAGACGCCGCGCGGGAAGAAGAGGGGCGTGGACTCCGAAAAGCCCGCGAGAACTGAAGCCCCGCCTCACGTCCGGACGTTGCGTAAGGTCCTGGAAGGAGCCCAGCAGACGCCGACGTCATAGGAGCGCGACGGAAGGTCCTCGACCCTGACGATCCACTGCGGAGCCGCGGCCTACGGAAGAGGATCATCGCAAGGTAGGCCACGGTCCACTAGGGGGGAGGAAGATGTCGGATACGGAGGAGAGCTTCACTGCCGCAGCCACCGCCAGCGCCACCGCTGCTGCGGTCATGCCTTTCACTATGCCCTATATCCCGGGGACAGCCTGGCTACCCCAGTACTCAGGGGAGTCACATACCCTGAATGACTTTAGAGAAAAGCTGGATAGCCTCTTCCAGGTGTACCCCCTCACAGAAGAGCAAAAAGTGAGCATCCTGGTGGCCCAACTAACCGGGGCAGCCCAAAGGGAGGTAAAGTCCTGGCCACCTGGGAGGAGGACTGTCGCAGGGATATTAACCCGGCTGAAGGACACCTTTGATACCCGCACCTCAGCTGAGATTAAGTTTAGATTCTACGGGTGCAAACAGCGAGCACATGAGAATATAAGGGACTATGCACTAAACCTACAAGAGGCCCTGAGAGCCATTAAGCAGACCGACCCTGACGGCGTGGGAAACGAGGACAGGCTGTTGACCGAACAATTTATAGAGGGACTATATTGCAATGCCCACCGAACCCAGTTGCGGGCAATGGCCTTACAGGATCCTCATCTGGACTTTGCACAGTTCAAGGACAGAGCCATCCGGGTGCTCCGAGAACCGGCACCGGGTGGCGTTGTGACCCACAGGCGCCCTACTACCGCTTACCACCAGGAGGCGGCGCCCTTGTCGGCAGGGCCTGTGGGGGCTGATGCGCAGGCTTTGAACAATGACCCGGCTCCAGACCTGCACCATCAGGTCCAAGAGCTAGCTAAAAGCGTTGCTGCGCTAACCCGAACTGTGCAGTCGTTACAGGTTTCTGCTCCAGGGAAGATCCAGCTGGCATCCGGACCGGAGGACATCCCGTGGCGTCGACCAAGGAGGACCCCACCGGCCAGAGGAAGACCCAGCGACCGATACAACGAGGACGGACAACCCATCTGCCGCCGCTGCAATCAACCCGGACATATGGCAAGGTACTGTCCATTAAACTGGCACAACCTGGGGTAGAGGGCCGACCCCTAGGAATAAGATCACCAGGCCCATCGAACTGGCGTGACAAATATGTGGGAGGACGTCCAGTCTTGCCTGTGGTACTGGATGGCATTCCTATGAGTGCCCTACTTGACACCGGGTCACAGGTCACCACCATCCCGTACATGCTCTTCAAGCAGTACTGGAATGACTCGGATATAACCCGCTACCCTGACGACGACTTGAGTATCATCGCCAGCAATGGTCAACCCGTGCCACAGATCGGATTCAAGAGATGACCATTAAAATCGGTAGAGTCGAACTGGCAGCACAGGGACTGATCATTGTAGACATTGACAAGCGCGAGAGTCACCCAAAGATAACTCTAGGAACTAATGTAATTGAAAATTGTCTTGCAGAGGTGATTTTCATTTTACAGCAGGTTGCCAAGAACGCCAGCTCCGGCCAGCAGCGAGTGCTCCAAAAAGAGATCCGGGCACTGATGCGACGGCAACAGGTGGAACTCTCCAGTGGTGAGATTGGAAGCGTGAGAATGTGTGACCCTTTCCCTATTGCCATGCCCCCAAAAAGTGAAATGATGATTTGGTGCCGGGCAGCTATTGGTCTAAGAGGTAGAGACTACCAAGCAATGGTAGAACCCGTCTACTCAGACAGTAGGCCCACCATTTTGACAGCACGGGGGGTGGTTGATGTACGCCATGGGAGGGTGCCCGTTCGCATAATAAACATCGGGAAGAGAGAAGTACACCTGCCCCGGTATGCCACGCTAGCTAAATTGTTCACCATAAACCAGAATTCTGTACAGGCCGTGGAACCCTTGCCTCCATCTCAACCAGAGGAAGGTAACGGCTCTAAGAAAACAATAGAGGACTGGTGTCAGCAACTACATTTGGGTACTGACTCCACTCCCTCACACCAGAAACAGGGAGTCTATCGGGTGGTTCAAGAGTACGAGAGAGTATTTAGTAAACACCCGTTAGACTTCGGGCGAGTAAAGGGGATAGAACACCACATCCCCACGGGAGACCATCCTCCCATAAAGGAGAGATACCGACCCGTACCCCCTGCACACTACCAACACGCCAAGGGGATGCTTAGAGACATGAAGGAGGCTGGGGTAATCAGGGATAGCTGTAGCCCCTGGGCAGCTCCACTAGTCTTGGTTAAAAAGAAAGACAACACTATGAGAATGTGTGTAGATTACCGGAAAATCAACCGTATCACACACAAAGATGCGTACCCCTTACCAAGGATAGAGGAGTCTTTGGCTGCTTTAAAATCTGCTAACTTCTTCTCTACTTTGGATCTCACTAGCGGGTACTGGCAGGTTCCTGTAGCAGAGGCGGACCGGGAGAAGACCGCATTCAACACCCCGATGGGACTTAGCGAGTTTACCTGCATGCCGTTCGGACTCTGCAACGCACCAGGAACCTTCCAACGATTGATGGAATGCTGTCTGGGACACCGAAACTTCGAGACGGTCCTGTTATACCTGGACGATGTCATCGTCTACTCCAAGACCTACGAGGACCACCTGAAACACCTGGCAGAAGTGTTCGAAGCTCTGGCAAACTACGGCCTAAAGGTGAAACCCTCCAAGTGTCACCTCCTGAAACCAAAGGTGCAGTACCTGGGACACATGGTGAGTGCTGACGGAGTGGCTCCCGACCCTGATAAGATCACCGCAATTAAGGAATGGCCAAGCCCCTCCAGCGTAAAGGAAGTGCGGCAGTTCCTCGGGTTGGTAGGCTACTACCGAAGATTCATTCCCGGTTTCACCAAAAAGGCAGCTCCTATGCAGGACCTCCTGATAGGCCAGTCCAGGAAGGCCAAGAACCAGAAGCCGCCCTTCAGATGGGAGAAGCTGGAAGAAGAGTCCTTCCGCCAGCTGAAGATGGCCCTCACGGGGGATGAAATCCTGGCGTACCCGGATTACAGCCAGCCCTTTATCCTCTACACCGACGCAAGTAACATCGGGCTAGGAGCCGTACTGTCCCAGATCCAGCAGGGGAAAGAACGAGTAATTGCTTATGCCAGCCGAAAACTGCGACCCACCGAAAGAAACCCTGAGAATTACAGCTCATTCAAGTTAGAATTCCTGGCAGTGGTGTGGGCAGTCACCGAACGCTTTAAGCACTACCTCGCCTCTTCCCGGTTCACCGTGTACACGGATAACAACCCGTTGACACACCTGGACACAGCAAGACTCGGTGCCCTGGAGCAGAGATGGATGGCCCGCCTGTCCAACTTTGAGTTCACAATCAAATACCGGGCAGGATGCTCCAATACCAACGCGGATGCCTTGTCCAGAATGCCAAACCTACCGGACGTGGGGGAAGATCCAGAAGAACTGGAAGAGGTTGAACTTCCCGCGTTCTACCGGCATGGGACTATCCAGTATTCCCACCGGGTAAGGAGTAAGCAATCCGCTACGTTCAACCCCTTACCTCATTACAACTGGGCGGAAACGCAAGACAGTGACCCCGCCGTCCGACTGGTGAAGGAGATGCTGACTCAGCCAGATGCCCGCCTTGACCCAGACGCTCCGGAGGAGGCCAAGCAACTGTGGATTGAGAAGAGTCGACTGTTGCTTTACAAGGGAAGTTGTGCCGCAGAATGGTTAACTCCCGGACGCATGAACTGATCTGGCAAGTAGTGGTGCCAAGAAGAGACGCGGCTATGGTACTGGAGGCATACCACGACGGAGCTGGGCACTTCGGATGGAAGAAGCTGGAGTTCCTGCTGCGTGGGCGGTTCCACTGGGTAGGCATGAGGGGAACCATCGAGAGGTGGTGCAGAGACTGTGGACCGTGCCACCTAAGAAGGAAGGACCGTGCCAGCCAGAAGACTCCCTTGCAGCCCATCATCACCCGACAGCCACTGGAACTGGTAGCCCTGGACCATGTGAAACTGGCTCCAAGCAGATCTGTGTATGTCTACGCCCTCACAATCGTAGATCATTACTCCCGGTTCCTGGTGGTGGTCCCGGTCAAGGACTTAACGGCTCAAACAGCAGCTAGAGCCTTCCAGCAGCACTTCTGCCGTCCACACGGATACCCGGAGCAGGTGCTGACGGACCAGGGACCTGCCTTTGAAGCGGAAGTCTTCCAGGAGTTCTGTATTCTGTATGGCTGCCGGAAGATAAGAACAACACCCTATCATCCGCAAACCAATGGGCTCTGCGAGAAAATGAACCAGGTGGTGATAGATCTTCTGAAAACATTGCCCCTGGAGGAACGCAGTCTGTGGCCTGAGAAACTGCCTGATCTGGTGGACCTATACAACCACATCCCGGTAGGTTCTACCAACTGTACCCCGGCTTACCTAATGAGAGCAAGACCTGGTAAGCTTCCTGTTGATCTGGAGATGGGAGTCCTGACACCCGAGGACACTTCACCAGAAGCAGACTGGGACACAGAAAGGCAGCAGCAGTACCGGAAAGTACAGGAGAGCGTGGAGCGAAGTCTCTGTCAAGCTAGAGAAAGACAGGAGAAGACTTACAACCAGTATGCTCCCGCTGTTCCCCTGGTACCTGGAGAGCAGGTCTTGAAGAGGAAGAGACGCCTCCACAAGTTGGACGACCAGTGGGAGAAGGACCCGTACACCATACTGCCCTCAAGCCATGAGAACCCGAAAGTCTGCATAATCAGTAAGGATGGAGGAGAAACCACAGCCATTGTATCCCGAGATCACCTGAAGAAGTGTCCCGAACAGCTACGAAGCCCTGAAGAAGAACAAGAAGACCCTCGACCCGCAGAGGAAAGGGAAGATATGGTTAGTACTGTGCTCGGAGACTTCCCTCGGTCTTGGACTCAAGTCAATGGCGCAGTTGTGGTACCCGTCCTCACCTTCCTCCAACCAGCATCTCAAGTACCTACGGAGAAACAGGTAGAGCTGGAAGAGCAGCCGGTCCAGGAGGCAGGAGACCCCACACAAGCAGACCAGGAGGATCAACCCTCTGCTTATAGTGAGCCTGCCGTACCCCTAGTGAGCCAAAGAGCCCGTAGACAGCTGCCCAGTTTATCTTTGACAGCTCCTACACCCCGTAGCTCAGGACCAGTCAGTCAGCTCCGTAGGTCCACTAGAGCCACTAGAGGCCAGTTACCCGTACGTTGGAGGATCTAAGTGTTTAGACTGTTTATTTGTATTTACCTGTTTTCTGTTACTTGTAAATAATTGTGTATTTCTAGTTAGTTTATAGGTGTCGTTTATGGATTATCCGGAATCCTTTGTACATATGTTTGGAGCGTAACCCAGGAATGGACTAAAGACTGTTAAGGACTCGGGGCAGGACAGACCCCTACCTGGTTACGGCTCCCTATCTCTTGGTGAAATGGACACCTTTGTTTTCTTCAAAGACTGCACCCGGTTGCGGACATGCCGTGACCATCCTAATGTGTTTTTCTTTATTGTACTGTTTCTGTTTTTTACTTGTTATCTTTTACAAAAATATGTTTAGTCCCGGAGTACTAAATTTCACTAGGGGGGAATGTGGCACCCCAGGGGTCTGGTTCCCACAGTAATAGCAATATTACATCTGTGAGCAGGTGGGAGGTTTCCTGGTCAGACATCCTATGCATGCCACACCTCCTGCCCAGTCCTGGGAGGGGAAGAACTTCCCCTATATAAAGCTGGGGCTGAGGCAGGGTTAGAGAGAAAGAGCAGAGAACACAGACAGAGACACAGTCTGGTCTGGAGTGGAGCAGCTTTAGGAAAAAGAAAGATCAGGAGCTCAGTGGGAGCAGTGCTAAAAAGAGATCAGGGGCTGGAAGCTGTAGAGCTCGCCCTGATTGAAGAGTTCTTACCGGACCCGGAGTCCGAGGCTGTGGGGACTAATCCTTACCCCGCAGCAGAAACCGCCCGGCAGGGGATTTCAGGTCCTCTGGCCAAGAAACCCGAAGGCACGGTCACACGCAAGGGACCAGCACCGCGACGTGGAGCGGAAGCTACCAAAAGGCCCCGAGTCACCGGCCATACGGGTGAGCACCACACGGTACACTCAGGGATGTGGGCTACTTTTACCAGCCTCTAGCAAGGTAGCCAGAAGAGTACGATTAGTTGGGGAGGCCTACAACTCCGCCTGGCCAGGGGAGATCCCATCTGCTCGCGGACTGACCAGGCCCCGATCGCTAGCCAGTACTCCGGGAGGGTCTACCTTTGCCACCAGTAAAGACCCTGAACTACACCGCACCGTCTCCGAGTGTTTCATCATATACGTCCGCTGCCCTGAGGCCATACCCCTCCCGTTGGGGGTTATACCATCCCCGCTGCACAACCGTATCACCGGCCTCAGCGGTCTGCCCTGCAGCGGCGGTCTCATGACCGCATTCAACGGGTGGCGTAGTCGAACATTCTAACATCTACTGCTAAATACTGCCGCTCAGTTTGACTCCCTGGGCACGGACCGGGTCACAGCCACGAAACTACTACCCCTCTCAGATCCGGCTCCGGGTAGGCCCCCGCGTGCGCAACGCTACTCAGCACAGGCCCAGGGGCGCGTCATATTAACAGAAGCATACAGTCTAGATCACGTGAAGTCATTATCGGTCTTTACTCCTCTTTGGTCAGACCTCATCTGGAATACTGTGTACAGTTTTGGGCACCACATTTTAAAAAAGACATGAAGAAACTGGAGCAAGTTCAGAGAAGAGCGACCAGAATGGTGACTGGTCTGCAAACCATGTCCTATGAGGAACGGTTGCAGGATTTGGGAATGTTTAGCTTGCAAAAAAGAAGACTGAGAGGAGACTTAATAGCTGTCTACAAATATGTCAAGGGCTGTCACATTGTAGAAGGATCATCTTTATTCTCATTTGCACAAGGAAAGACTAGAAGCAATGGGATGAAACTAAATGGGAGGAGACACAGATTAGATATTAGAAAAAACTTTTTGACAGTTAGGGTGATTAATGAGTGGAACAGGCGGCCACAAGAGGTGGTGAGTTCCCCTTCAATGGACGTCTTCAAACAGAGGCTGGACAGACATCTGTCTGAGATGATCTAGTGAATCCTGCTTTGAGCAGGGGGTTGGACCAGATGACCCAGGAGGTCCCTTCCAACTCTACCATTCTATGATTCTATGATTTTTTTGTTTGTTTTTTAAAAGAAAAAAAACAAACTTTGGATTTTTTTTTCACCACTCAAATAAAAAAGAACCTATACATGTTTGGTTTCTGGGAACTTGTAATGATCTGGAGAATAATAATGGCAGGTCAGTTTTAGCATTCAGTGAACAAGGTAAAAAAAAATTGTGGAATTGCACTTTTTTTTGCAATTTCACCGCACTTGGAATTTTTTTCCCGTTTTTCAGGCTATGTTATGGTAAAATCAATGGTGGCGTTCAAAAGTACAACTTGTCCCGCAAAAAATAAGCCCTCACATGGCCATATTGACCAAAAAAATAAAAAGGCTATGGCTCTGGGAAGAAGGGGAGCAAAAAATGAAAACGCAAAAACGGAAAAGGTCTGCGGCGTGAAGGAGTTAAAACACAGCGTCATGTTATCAATAAGTGCTTCATAGCTCCCAGAATGCACCGAGCTCTGGAAATAGGAAACCAGGAGAATTGTGAATGCAGCTCTGGGTGTGAACAGAGTACAAGGCATGAAGAGTTGCTTATAACTGCACCGTACATGTGGGTTCGAATTTGGAATTGCTGTAAAAAATTTCAGAAGTTTCCCTTTAAGCGCGGTTCATCTGACGACGTCTCCTGAGGATTGAGCCGCGTTCACATGAGCTTCACAGTGAGGATTTACTGTATGCAGCTAATGTCCATTATCCATAACCAGGAGGCGCGAGGTCAAGTCAAAGGTGATAGTTTCTCTTCAGGCCACTGGATCACTAAGAAATCAGATTTTTCAACAACGATTTTGGAATTTTAGGTCAAAATCTCAAAAACAGGATATAGGGCAAATTATAGGGGAATCCACAGGACCACCCAAAAAATGCCAGTGCCATTTCCCCTTTGCTCCGGACTCATGTGCGTTTGCTGCGGCTCCTGGCTTCTCCTGTCCTCTATTTGACATTAGGAGAAGCTTCTTCTTGTCGTCCATTTTGGGTCCATGAGGCTGAAATCTTTCACCGATCGTGTACGAGTCTCTACAGTCTTTCTTTGTTTCAGCCTTTTTCTTAGTTCTTCCTGGCAATCAGAGCAATTAAACTAATGAGATGTTATATTGTAAAGAAGAATTACCCACGATTAGATAACCAGGAGGATTTGGGGACACTCCGCTCTTCTGTAAAATGCTCAGTGGTGGTTGACTTTGTATCTTCAGGACAGAACGTAATATTTCTCTTTTCCAGATACATCACAATCTCTTTGGACACATTTGCAGCCGACTCATTAAAAAGTCGTTAGGTAACTGAACATGAATCCTAATTACTTACTAAATGTAATGGGAACAAGAATGCAAAACGTTTTTCTTCTGACAGTCGGATGGCTAGTATGACAGAAAAATTAACAACACACCGGGTGCCAATGCCCACCGCCCGAGCATAAATCATCAACAGACCAAGTACCAATGCCCAGCCCCGGAGCATAAACCATTGACAGACCAGGTGCCAATGCCCAGACCCAGAGCATAAACCATTGACAGACCAGGTGCCAATGCCCAGCACCGGAACATAAATCATCATCAGACCAGGTACCAATGCCCAGCACCGGAGCATAAATCATCATCAGACAAGGTACTGTAACATACCTGGCGGCGTCCTTGCATGGTGGTCCATCTCCCACTGTGCAAGAGAGCGCACTTGATCTCCTGTCCAGAGTGTCTCTCTGGCTTCCCTCCATGCTGTCTGTTTGTGTCTGTTTCTGCTGCTTAAGGGCGGCGCCCGATCACTTCCTGCTTTTTGTACCTGCTGTGGGTCACACCCCTTGTGCGTCCTCAGCCTAATGCTGTCTGTCACCTGGTATATAGCTCAGCAGCTCCCTTCTATCCCTGCCTGAGCATAAGTGTTTCTTTCAGTGTGTGCTTGCACTCTGAAGGTGCCAGGTCCCGTTCTGTGTTCTCTTGTCTGCCTATCTGACGCGCCCCCTGGGACATATTCCTTTTTGAGGGGAATACCCGGCACCGGATCAGATGGGGGGGGGTTGTAGTCTCCGAGCGGCTGTGACCCGGTCCCGTGCCCAGGGCGTCAAGCTCAGGGTTATGTGGCAGTCTTTACTGATGTTATTAAAGTTCGTTGTGTCGACTACGCCACCCGTTGTGATGCGGTCACTGTGGCCGCCGCTGCTGCAGGGTCCGCTGAGGCTGATGGTGGATGCGCAGCTTGGTGGGATAACCCCCAACGGGAGGGGTATAGCCTCAGAGGGGACAGGCGCAGAGGATGGGGGTTGTGGTGGTGCGGTGCAGCCGGTAATGATTACAGACTCGGGTAGTGCAGTTAAGGGTCTTTACTTACTGCAGATGTTCCTGGTCACTCTAGCTCCAAGTGACCTCCCGAGCCGTGCTGCGTCCACCAGGTCCTGGATCCGGCCAACCCCCAAACAAGTCCGGAGCGTGGCCCTGAGCTCTCCCTCTGTCCTTCCTTCAGCCGTCCCCACCAGTGATTCACCTAAATCCAGCTCCCTCGGGCCTTCTGTTGGGCAACCTTTGGCCTCAGGTTCCCTGACCCTCCATGTGGTGTGCCTTCAGGGTGAATGTAGTGGGTGACCGTGACAGACTCTGCCCACGGTCTCCGGTCTCTGGCTGGGGAATGTCTTTACCCCCACCAGCTTGGGTTCCGGTACCCTTCTGCTGACTCCTCACCCGGTGTTCTTATTTGGGTTCTTGGGTCCCTTCTTTGTCCCCCTCTGGGTCTTTCTGTACTCCACTCTCTCACTCTTCAGGCTCAGGTCTGTTCTGCTCCCTTGCTGCAGGCTGACTTCCTCTGCAGCAGACTTACTCTCTGCGTCTGACCCTGATCTTTGATGGTGCCCACCTTATATATCCCTCTATGTGTGAGCTCAGGTGACCAGCACCCAATGAGCTCCTACCACTACCCAGACTGCTCCCCCTATCTGCCCCTACACTACATGGGATGTTCCTCCCCCCTCCCACTCCAGCCAGGAACAGGCTCGGTCGCACCTGCACATTTCTAAGTGGGAGTGCCGTCGGCCTGCTCCTCTGGAATGGGATGTATGTAGTGCATGCAGTCTATCTGAGCTCAGTTCCACACTCCTTCCTTACCCGGGAGTGGAATATCACACCTCTGGGTTGAGGTGCAATACTCCTGTAGCAGCCGAATCCTCAGGGTGCTACATTCCCCCCTGGTAAATCACAGCACGTCCTCGGGCTGCAAAGACAAAAAACACCAAAACATACAACATTTTATAAACATGTAAAACATATTAAATATTATACGAAATACTATATAAATATATATATAAACTTTTTCAGGTAAACAACATTCTCGTCGTCTCTTTCTCTCTTCTGTTCCTCTGGTCACCGTGCAACTCGTGACCAGGTAGAGTGCGACAGTCTTTTGGAAAAATGGTTTTTCCTATAAAAACCGGTAGGGGGCGCTTTAGCAAGCGCAACTATGTACAGGGAAATTTTGGCCGTTCTCAGTCCCCGGCCAGGTAAAGGGAAAGGGATGGCTGCTCACAGTCCTCAGCCTGGTATGGAAAGGGTTACAGGTAACAGTTCGCTGGTCCCAACGGGGACTATTTTAGCAGCAACAACAGTTCCAGTTTCAGTTTCAGTTCCGATTCACTGTGCCCCGACAGGCAACTATATACAGTCTCCTGCTCTGCCGCACTCAACGGCGTCTGCCTCCTGCTCTTATCTTACGGCTGGTGGTTTCTTCAGACCCGTCCGGGTCCTCTTGCTCCTCCTCCTCGCACCGCAACTCCTCCTCCGTCAAGCGATGCACGTGGAGGGCGTAAGGTCCCTTGGCACACTTGTGCCGGGTGAACGTTACCTCATCACCGACGTAGAGGTCACGGCCTTTGTGACCCTCTGGCAGGTGGGACTCGACGTCCCGTCGTGTAACGAAGACGTCACCCATGGTGTTCCGGTCCCTTATGAAGCCCCACCCATGCTGCGCATTAAACTTTATTACCGTCCCGATGGTACGGGGACGATCTGCTGCACGGGGGTCCCTTCTGGTCCGACTCTTTTGCTCCGCGCTGCGGGTCTGGGCCCATTGCTCTTTGGCCTGCCTCTCCTCCCGCTCTCTCTTGAACTCTGCCAGCTGTTGACGGCAACACTCTGTGCGCGCTGCTGCAGCTGCCCGAGTCTCTCCGGTGAACCCCATCAGATCTTCTCCCTTGGGGTCCCACGCAAATTGAGCCTCTTCTAGGGGAGGCGAGACCCGAGTCACGGGCTTTGGAGCCGGGATCAGGGGCTCACACAGGGGACCTAGTTGCTTCTGCCGCTCCAGCTCCAAGAATCCTTCGGGCCAGATGAAAGGCCGACCGTCCGGCCACGTTAGCTGGCTGAAGGGGTCCTCTCCCAGATGTGGCACCCTAGGTATTACGGGCGCGGGCGCGGTGGTGGTGGCGCCCGGGTTGCCCAGGCCTTGCGGCCAGGCCTGGGGCACCTGGAAGGTGAAGGGCACCGTTAGGACGGCGGCGCCCTGGGTTATCTGGCCTTGCGACCAGGCCGGAGGCTCCGCGGAGGTAGATGGCTCTGCTTTGGATGCGGCGCCCGGAAATGCTAGGCCCTGTGACCAGGCCGGAGGCTCCTCTTCCGGCGCCACGCTCCGGGTCACGATGCGTGACGTCATCGGGGTCGCGACGGCGGCTTCCGGTCGGGGCCTAGTCGGTGGCGATGTCATGGCGGTCTCGGGTACGGCCGGGGGACCTTCGGGCTCTGCGACGGGGAGCTGGGGCAGGTAAGCGGTCTTCCGGTATGGGGTATAGGCATCCCCCTTACCTGCTGCCATGCGTCTCGCTCCCTCTTCTGCGCCGTCTCCGGCCTTGGGTCCTCCCGCGTCATCCGCAGAGGTAGTCGGTGTCTTCTTCCAAGGGAGCGGGTTCCGTGGACGGATTCCAGCTTGCTGGGCCATCTCCCGGCCCCACTCCGCCAGGATCTCCCTCTGCACTCGGGCCATCCTTCCCGCGAGGCCCTCCAGGGCACTCCGCGCGCACTCCCGATCTCGGGGAAGCTGCGCCAGGATCTCCGCTAAGCCTAGCGGGGTTGTTGACTCCAGCAGGCTCCTGACCATCGGGTCGGTGCTGCTCTGCTCTGCTTCCGGCAGGCTCCTGGCCAGCGGGCCGGTGCTGCTCTGCTCTCCTCCTTCTTCCTCCAGCAGGCTCCTGGCCAGCGGGCCGGTGCTGCTCTGCTGCCGCTCCATTCCCGGGTCCACTCTTTCTCTCCTCGACTCCGGGTGAGCTTCTCCGCTACTCCTCATTAGACCTCTTGCCTCCGGGTGCGCTCGTTCTACACTGCTCCAAGCGACACCCATCTTTGCTCTTTTCTTTCGTCTCCTCCCACTTCGAGGGCGGTCCCGGGGCAACTCGGTGACTGTCAGCTCCAGGGGGAGTTCTTTCACGCTGACCGACACCTCCAGCATCACAGTCTCTGTTGGTGGGGGCGGTTTCCACTTTTGGCGCCATTTTCTGTCCCGGCCCACGATGGGATGTGGCCTCTTGCCCTCCTTTGGCACGCCCATAATGGCGTCCGCTGCTCTTCCAAGGCGGGAAATCTGCGGTTTTGGCGGGAAGCGTCGCCCAGTGGCGGGAAACTCTGCAGATGGCGGGAACAAGCTGGAAATGGCGGACAATCGGCGGGAAACGACTGGTGATGGAGTCCGATGGCGTGGACCCTCCGGAACCGGCAGGAGTCTTCTTTCTAAGGTAAACTTGCACTTTTCTTCAGGCACGCAGTACCCGGGTGTTGCGGGCACGTAATCCTGCCGACTACGCCAAAGTTGACGCGCCCCCTGGGACATATTCCTTTTTGAGGGGAATACCCGGCACCGGATCAGATGGGGGGGGGTTGTAGTCTCCGAGCGGCTGTGACCCGGTCCCGTGCCCAGGGCGTCAAGCTCAGGGTTATGTGGCAGTCTTTACTGATGTTATTAAAGTTCGTTGTGTCGACTACGCCACCCGTTGTGATGCGGTCACTGTGGCCGCCGCTGCTGCAGGGTCCGCTGAGGCTGATGGTGGATGCGCAGCTTGGTGGGATAACCCCCAACGGGAGGGGTATAGCCTCAGAGGGGACAGGCGCAGAGGATGGGGGTTGTGGTGGTGCGGTGCAGCCGGTAATGATTACAGACTCGGGTAGTGCAGTTAAGGGTCTTTACTTACTGCAGATGTTCCTGGTCACTCTAGCTCCAAGTGACCTCCCGAGCCGTGCTGCGTCCACCAGGTCCTGGATCCGGCCAACCCCCAAACAAGTCCGGAGCGTGGCCCTGAGCTCTCCCTCTGTCCTTCCTTCAGCCGTCCCCACCAGTGATTCACCTAAATCCAGCTCCCTCGGGCCTTCTGTTGGGCAACCTTTGGCCTCAGGTTCCCTGACCCTCCATGTGGTGTGCCTTCAGGGTGAATGTAGTGGGTGACCGTGACAGACTCTGCCCACGGTCTCCGGTCTCTGGCTGGGGAATGTCTTTACCCCCACCAGCTTGGGTTCCGGTACCCTTCTGCTGACTCCTCACCCGGTGTTCTTATTTGGGTTCTTGGGTCCCTTCTTTGTCCCCCTCTGGGTCTTTCTGTACTCCACTCTCTCACTCTTCAGGCTCAGGTCTGTTCTGCTCCCTTGCTGCAGGCTGACTTCCTCTGCAGCAGACTTACTCTCTGCGTCTGACCCTGATCTTTGATGGTGCCCACCTTATATATCCCTCTATGTGTGAGCTCAGGTGACCAGCACCCAATGAGCTCCTACCACTACCCAGACTGCTCCCCCTATCTGCCCCTACACTACATGGGATGTTCCTCCCCCCTCCCACTCCAGCCAGGAACAGGCTCGGTCGCACCTGCACATTTCTAAGTGGGAGTGCCGTCGGCCTGCTCCTCTGGAATGGGATGTATGTAGTGCATGCAGTCTATCTGAGCTCAGTTCCACACTCCTTCCTTACCCGGGAGTGGAATATCACACCTCTGGGTTGAGGTGCAATACTCCTGTAGCAGCCGAATCCTCAGGGTGCTACATATCCTGGAGGCTGTATTTCCAGGCCTGTCTGAACACGCTCCTAGCCTGTTCCTCCTGCCTTCTAGGGGCCGATTACCTAGACCTGTTCCTGTATCTTGTCTGACCTGTCTGAACACGCTCCTAGCCTGTTCCTCCTGCCTTCTAGGGGCCGATTACCTAGACCTGTTCCTGTATCTTGTCTTACCTGTCTGAACACGCTCCTAGCCTGTTCCTCCTGCCTTCTGGGGGCCGGTTCCCTTTACCCGCTCCTGTATCTTGTCTGTCCTGTCTGAACACGCTCCTTGCCTGTTCATCCTGCCTCTCTGGGGGCCGTATTCCCAGACCCGCTCCTGTATCCCGCTGCAGTGTCGGTCTCCTCCGTACACTCAGTTCCAGTCTGAACTCTCTCCTATCCTTTACCTGTTTTTCCTCTATGTCCGTTCCCTTCCTTTTTCTGCAGAGTCTGAACTCGTACCTAACTCCTGCTTGTTGTCTCTGTTCTCCCGTTTGTGAGTTTGTGGTCCACTCGCTACTTCACTGCAAGTACCCTGTGGGTGTCTGGCTCTGCCTTTCCCTTCCTGTCTGTTCCGTGTGTACAGAGCCCTGTCCCCCCTACTCAGCCTAGCCTGCTCTGACTCCTCTGGCCGCTGCTCCGGCAGTCCTGTCCTGCCCTGCTTCTGCCCGCTGCTCCGGCAGTCCTGTCCTGCCCTGCTTCTGCCCGCTGCTCCGGCAGTCCTGTCCTGCCCTGCTTCTGCCCGCTGCTCCGGCAGTCCTGTCCTGCCCTGCTTCTGCCCGCTGCTCCGGCAGTCCTGTCCTGCCCTGCTTCTGCCCGCTGCTCCGGCAGTCCTGTCCTGCCCTGCTTCCGCCCGCTGCTCCGGCAGTCCTGTCCTGCCCTGCTTCTGCCCGCTGCTCCGGCAGTCCTGTCCTGCCCTGCTTGTGCTCGCTGCTCCGGCAGTCCTGTCCTGCCCTGCTTGTGCTCGCTGCTCCTGCAGCCCCGTCCTGCTCTGTTCTTGCCCACCGCTTCGGGCGTTCCCTCTCTGCTGTGGTTGTCTACCGCATCTGCGGTTCTGTGACCCAGTCTGTACTGGGTCTTAACCTTTCTGTGCTCCAGCCCGTCCTTTCGGCCAGTACCTCCCTGCCTGCATACTCGCCTGTATCCACCCATCTGCATACCAGCCGTGTTTGCTTATATCCACCAGTCTGTGCCAGCCTAACCTGCCTGTTCCTGAGTCCCAGTGTGTACTGGGTCCTATCCCGCCTGTGTTCCTACCTGCTAGTGCCTCCCTGTCTGCACTCTAGCTGCGCTTGCCTTTACCCGCCTGCCTGCATACCAGTCGTGCCTGCCTATACCCTCCAGTCTGTGTGCCAGCCTACCAGCCTGTTCCTGTATTCCCCTGTGTGGGTCAACAGCCGTGTCCGGGGTCTGTCCTGGAGTAGCACCTGGTCCCTCTGCTCGGTTCCTCCTTGGTGCACTGGCGTCGTATGCCGTCGTGCGACCCTGGTCGGATCGGGTGAATACTTAGTCACGCCCCTCCAGGCATTCACTCTCCGGCACGGTCCAGTGGAATCACTACTATCACACGCACACGCCGCTCAGCCCGGGCGTGTGCATAACAGGTACCAATGCCCAGCACCGGAGCATAAATCATCATCAGACCAGGTACCATTGCCCAGCACCGGAGCAAAAATCATCATCAGACCAGGTGCCAATGCCCATCCCCCGAGCATAAATCATCAACAGACCAAGTACCAAGGCCGAGCCCCCAAGCATAAATCATCAACAGACCAAGTACCAAGGCCAAGCCCCCAAGCATAAATCATCAACAGACCAAGTACCAAGGCCGAGCCCCCAAGCATAAATCATCAACAGACCAAGTACCAATGCCCAGCCCCGGAGCATAAAACATTGACAGACCAGGTGCCAATGCTCAGCCCCCGAGCATAAAATATCAACCGACCAGGTGCCAATGCCCAGCCCCAGAGCATAAATCATCTACAGACCAGGTACCAATGCCCAGCCCCGGAGCATAAATCATTGACAGACCAGGTACCAATGCCCAGCCCCGGAGCATAAATCATCAACAGACTAGGTACCAATGCCCAGCCCCGGAGCATAAACCATCGACAGGCCAGGTACCAATGCCCAGACCCGGAGCATAAATCATAAACAGACCTGGTACCAATGCCCAGCCCCTGAGCATAAATCATCAACAGACCAGGTACCAATGCCCAGCCCCAGAGCATAAACCATTGACAGGCCAGGTACCAATGCCCAGACCCGGAGCATAAATCATAAACAGACCAGGTACCAATGCCCAGCCCCTGAGCATAAATCATCGACAGACCAGGTACCAATGCCCAGCACCGGAGCATAAATCATCAACAGACCAGGTACCAATGCCAGCACCGGAGCATAAATCATCAACAGACCAGGTACCAATGCCCAGCCCTGGAGCAAAAATCATCAACAGACCAGGTACCAATGCCCAGCCCCAGAGCATAAATCATCAACAGACCAGGCGCCAATGCCCGACCCCGGAGCAAAAATCATCAGACCGCATGTTAATGCCGGCCCTGGAAAAAAATAGTCAGTAGACTACATACCAATGCCCGTCTCTGGAGCAAAAATTGACAGATTAGGCGTCAATACCCAGCCCCTGAACATAAATCATCGACAAGCCAGGTGCCAGTGTCCAGCCCCGGAGCATAAATCATTGACAGACCAGGTACAGAGGCCCAGCCCCGGAGTATAATCGTCAACAGACCAGTTACCAAGGCCCGGCTCTGAAGCACACATCATCGTAATATTTCTTTTCTCCGGACACATCAGAATCTCTTTGGACACATTTGCAGCCGACTCATTAAAAAGTTGTTAGGTAACTGAACATGAATCCTAATTACTTACTAAATGTAATAGGAACAAGAATGCAAAACGTTTTTCTCCTGACAGTCGGATGGCTAGTATGACAGAACAACACAACGGGTGCCAATGCCCAGCCCCCGAGCATAAATCATCAACAGACCAAGTGCCAATGCCCAGCTCCGGAGCAGAAACCATTGACAGACCAGGTACCAATGGCCAGCCCGCGAGCATAAATCATCAACAGACCAAGTACCAATGCCCAGCCCCGGAGCATAAACCATTGACAGACCAGGTGCCAATGGCCAGCTCGGGAGCATAAATCATCAACACATCAGGTACCAATGCCCAGCCCCGGAGCAAAAATCATCAACAGACCAGGTACCAATGCCCAGCCCCGGAGCATAAATCATCAACACACCAGGTACCAATACCCAGCCCCGGAGCATAAATCATCAACAGACCAGGTACCAATGCCCAGCCCCCGAGCATAAATCATCAACAGACCAGGTACCAATGACCAGCCTCAGAGCATAAACCATTGACAGACCAGGTGCCAATGCCCAGCCCCGGAGCATAAACCACAGACAGACCAGGTACCAATGGTCAGCCCCGGAGCATAAATTATTAACAGACCAGGTACCAATGCCCAGCCCCCAAGCATAAATCATCGACAAACCAGGTACCAATGCCCAGCACCGGAGCAAAAATCATCAACAGACCAGGGGCCAATGCCCGACCCCGGAGCAAAATTCATAAACAGACCAGATACCAATGCCCGACCCCGGAGCAAAAATCATCAACAGACTGCATGTTAATGCTGGCCCTGGAGAAAACATAGTCAACAGACTAGGTACCAATGCCCGGCTCTGGAGAAAAAATTGACAGACTAGGCGCCAATACCCAGCCCCTGAACATAAATCAACGACAAGCCAGGTGCCAGTGCCCAGCCCCGGAGCATAAATCGTCAACAGACCAGGTACAGAGGCCCAGCTCTGAAGCACAAATCATCGTCAGACCGCATGTTAATGCCGGCCGTGGAGCAAAAATCATTGACAAACCAGGTGCCAAAGGCCAACACTGGAGCAAAAATCATAGTCACACTAGGTGCCAATGCCATGTCATGACTGTCTATTGAATGATGTAAAAAATGTCTCCTTCAAATCGGATAAAGATGACAACTCTGCCTCGTTATCACGTCCAAGGGAAACACAAAAATACGGATCAGAGGGTGTAAATTCACCCGTCCTGCAGTTCTATCACTTTCAGCTCCTGCTTGTTACATTTCACCTTCTGATTTGTCGGAGTTAGATACTTTCCAGGTGATCTCGCCTTCAGTAAAACTTGCAATCTATGGCTTTAAACCACTCTTTTTCTATGTCTAGGAGTCCAGTGGGCGGTCCTAATCAGTGATTGACAGTCCTGTACTGATGTAGTGGAAGAGATGCTGCCAGGTTTTCCACAATCTGACATCTTTGAAATAGTTACACTCATAACAACTTCACAGAAGAGGACGGGGTTAATTCTGCTTAAAGCTACAGAGTAATGCAAAGAAATCCTGAAACAGAAATAGTTTGGTGCTTAAGTCAAACTTTGTCCAGCGGCGCAGCTTCTGCATCAATCGTTATTTGCTCCTTTTTTTGGCAAAAAAAAAGAGTAAAAAAAAAGTTAAAAGTTTTCGGAATAATCTCCCAGGAGCAGAGCAGCCCTTATAGCGGTCATGGCCGGAGCGGCGCGGTCACACGGCGCGGTCACACGGCACAGCTGGGTTTTACGGCATGAACATTTTTTCAATTATTTTTGCAGCTGAAGAAAATGACATAATTTGGCGGCTTTAATGCCGCTTGTGTCTGTTGTGTGATTTATGCTGCGTGTCCTGGAGTGATGACCCCACTCACAAAGGGGAAAACACCCAGTGGGCACAGTGTCAGCATATGACCCTCGAGAGACCTCCCGTATACGCAGCTCTGGATGTGACTAGAGTAGAAGTAACTTTATATGATGTAACACAAGGTGTAAGCAGTTATATAAGGAAAGTGTGTAACCTGGACACGTGTCGTGTCAGCACTATATGGCAGTAGTATCTTATCACTATAGTCTGGTATTATGAGCCTTATATGTTAGAACTATCCTCGCACTATATGGTGCAGTATACGAGCTGTGTATGCCATTAGTATCAGCACTATAAGATGGTATTATATGGGCTGTGTATGCCAGTAGTATCAGCACTATATGGTGGTATTATATGGGCTGTGTATGCCATTAGTATCAGCACTATAAGGTGGTATTATACGGGCTGTGTATGCCAGTAGTATCAGCACTATAAGGTGGTATTATATGGGCTGTGTATGCCATTAGTATCAGCACTATAAGGTGGTATTATATGAGCTGTGTATGCCAGTGGTATCAGCACTATAAGGTGGTATTATATGGGCTGTGTATGCCAGTAGTATCAGCACTATAAGGTGGTATTATACGGGCTGTGTATGCCAGTAGTATCAGCACTATAAGGTGGTATTATATGGGCTGTGTATGCCATTAGTATCAGCACTATAAGGTGGTATTATATGGGCTGTGTATGCCAGTGGTATCAGCACTATAAGGTGGTATTATATGGGCTGTGTATGCCATTAGTATCAGCACTATAAGGTGGTATTATATGAGCTGTGTATGCCATTAGTATCAGCACTATAAGGTGGTATTATGTGGGCTGTGTATGCCAGCAGTATCAGGACTATAAGGTGGTATTATATGGGCTGTGTATGCCAGTAGTATCAGCCCTATAAGGTGGTATTATATGGGCTGTGTATGCCATTAGTATCAGCACTATAAGGTGGTATTATATGAGCTGTGTATGCCAGTAGTATCAGCACTATAAGGTGGTATTATATGGGCTGTGTATGCCATTAGTATCAGCACTATAAGGTGGTATTATATGGGCTGTGTATGCCAGTAGTATCAGCACTATAAGGTGGTATTATATGGGCTGTGTATGCCATTAGTATCAGCACTATAACGTGGTATTATGTGGGCTGTGTATGCCAGTACTATCAGCCCTATAAGGTGGTATTATATGGGCTGTGTATGCCATTAGTATCAGCACTATAAGGTGGTATTATATGAGCTGTGTATGCCAGTAGTATCAGCACTATAAGGTGGTATTATATGGGCTGTGTATGCCATTAGTATCAGCACTATAAGGTGGTATTATATGGGCTGTGTATGCCATTAGTATCAGCACTATAAGGTGGTATTATATGGGCTGTGTATGCCAGTAGTATCAGCACTATAAGGTGGTATTATATGGGCTGTGTATGCCATTAGTATCAGCACTATAAGGTGGTATTATATGAGCTGTGTATGCCAGTAGTATCAGCACTATAAGGTGGTATTATATGGGCTGTGTATGCCATTAGTATCAGCACTATAAGGTGGTATTATATGGGCTGTGTATGCCATTAGTATCAGCACTATAAGGTGGTATTATATGAGCTGTGTATGCCAGTAGTATCAGCACTATAAGGTGGTATTATATGGGCTGTGTATGCCATTAGTATCAGCACTATAAGGAGGTATTATATGAGCTGTGTATGCCATTAGTATCAGCACTATAAGGTGGTATTATATGGGCTGTGTATGCCATTAGTATCAGCACTATAAGGTGGTATTATATGAGCTGTGTATGCCAGTAGTATCAGCACTATAAGGTGGTATTATATGGGCTGTGTATGCCATTAGTATCAGCACTATAAGGTGGTATTATATGGGCTGTGTATGCCATTAGTATCAGCACTATAACGTGGTATTATGTGGGCTGTGTATGCCAGTAGTATCAGCACTATAAGGTGGTATTATATGAGTTGTGTATGCCATTAGTATCAGCCCTATAAGGTGGTATTATATGGGCTGTGTATGCCATTAGTATCAGCACTATAAGGTGGTATTATATGAGCTGTGTATGCCATTAGTATCAGCACTATAAGGTGGTATTATGTGGGCTGTTTATGCCATTAGTATCAGCCCTATAAGGTGGTATTATATGGGCTGTGTATGCCATTAGTATCAGCCCTATAAGGTGGTATTATATGGGCTGTGTATGCCATTAGTATCAGCACTATAAGGTGGTATTATATGAGCTGTGTATGCCAGTAGTATCAGCACTATAAGGTGGTATTATATGGGCTGTGTATGCCATTAGTATCAGCACTATAAGGTGGTATTATAAGGGCTGTGTATGCCATTAGTATCAGCACTATAAGGTGGTATTATATGGGCTGTGTATGCCAGTAGTATCAGCACTATAAGGTGGTATTATGTGGGCTGTGTATGCCATTAGTATCAGCACTATATGGTGGCATTATACGGGCTGTGTATGCCATTAGTATCAGCACTGTAAGGTGGTATTATATGGGCTGTGTATGCCAGTAGTATCAGCACTATAAGGTGGTATTATGTGGGCTGTGTATGCCATTAGTATCAGCACTATATGGTGGCATTATACGGGCTGTGTATGCCATTAGTATCAGCACTATAAGGTGGTATTATATGGGCTGTGTATGCCAGTAGTATCAGCACTATAAGGTGGTATTATGTGGGCTGTGTTTGCCATTAGTATCAGCACTATAAGGTGGTATTATATGGGCTGTGTATGCCAGTAGTATCAGCACTATAAGGTGGTATTATACGGGCTGTGTATGCCAGTAGTATCAGCCCTATAAGGTGGTATTATATGGGCTGTTTATGCCAGTAGTATCAGCACTATAAGGTGGTATTATGTGGGCTGTGTATGCCAGTAGTATCAGCCCTATAAGGTGGTATTATACGGGCTGTGTATGCCATTAGTATAAGCACTATAAGGTGGTATTATATGGGCTGTGTATGCCAGTAGTATCTGCACTATAAGGTGGTATTATGTGGGCTGTGTATGCCATTAGGATCAGCACTATAAGGTGGTATTATATGGGCTGTGTATGCCAGTAGTATCAGCACTATAAGGTGGTATTATATGGGCTGTGTATGCCATTAGTATCAGCACTATAAGGTGGTATTATATGGGCTGTGTATGCCAGTAGTATCAGCACTATAAGGTGGTATTATATGGGCTGTGCATGCCATTAGTATCAGCACTATAAGGTGGTATTATATGGGCTGTGTATGCCATTAGTATCAGCACTATAAGGTGGTATTATATGGGCTGTGTATGCCAGTAGTATCAGCACTATAAGGTGGTATTATATGGGCTGTGTATGCCAGTAGTATCAGCACTATAAGGTGGTATTATATGGGCTGTGCATGCCATTAGTATCAGCACTATAAGGTGGTATTATATGGGCTGTGTATGCCAGTAGTATCAGCACTATAAGGTGGTATTATATGGGCTGTGTATGCCAGTAGTATCAGCACTATAAGGTGGTATTATATGGGCTGTGTATGCCAGTAGTATCAGCACTATAAGGTGGTATTATATGGGCTGTGTATGCCATTAGTATCAGCACTATAAGGTGGTATTATATGGGCTGTGTATGCCAGTAGTATCAGCACTATAAGGTGGTATTATATGGGCTGTGTATGCCAGTAGTATCAGCACTATAAGGTGGTATTATATGGGCTGTGTATGACATTAGTATCAGCACTATAAGGTGGTATTATATGGGCTGTGTATGCCATTAGTATCAGCACTATAAGGTGGTATTATATGGGCTGTGTATGCCATTAGTATCAGCACTATATGGTGGCATTATACGGGCTGTGTATGCCATTAGTATCAGCACTATAAGGTGGTATTACATGGGCTGTTTATGCCAGTAGTATCAGCACTATAAGGTGGCATTATACGGGCTGTGTATGCCATTAGTATCAGCACTATAAGGTGGTATTATATGGGCTGTTTATGCCAGTAGTATCAGCACTATAAGGTGGTATTATATGGGCTGTGTATGCCAGTAGTATCAGCACTATAAGGTGGTATTATATGGGCTGTGTATGCCAGTAGTATCAGCACTATAAGGTGGTATTATATGGGCTGTGTATGCCATTAGTATCAGCATTATAAGGTGGTATTATATGAGCTGTGTATGCCAGTAGTATCAGCACTATAAGGTGGTATTATATGGGCTGTGTATGCCATTAGTATCAGCACTATAAGGTGGTATTATACGGGCTGTGTATGCCATTAGTATCAGCACTATAAGGTGGTATTATATGGGCTGTGTATGCCAGTAGTATCAGCACTATAATGTGGTATTATATGAGCTGTGTATGCCAGTAGTATCAGCACTATAAGGTGGTATTATATGAGCTGTGTATGCCAGTAGTATCAGCACTATAAGGTGGTATTATATGGGCTGTGTATGCCATTAGTATCAGCACTATAAGGTGGTATTATATGAGCTGTGTATGCCAGTAGTATCAGCACTATAAGGTGGTATTATATGGGCTGTGTATGACATTAGTATCAGCACTATAAAATGGTATTATGTGGGCTGTGTATGCCAGTAGTATCAGCACTATAAGGTGGTATTATATGAGCTGTTTATGCCATTAGTATCAGCACTATAAGGTGGTATTATGTGGGCTGTGTATGCCATTAGTATCAGCACTATAAGGTGGTATTATATGAGCTGTTTATGCCATTAGTATCAGCACTATAAGGTGGTATTATATGGGCGGTGTATGCTATTAGTATCAGCACTATAAGGTGGTATTATATGGGCTGTGTATGGCAGTAGTATCAGCACTATAAGGTGGTATTATATGAGCTGTGTATGCCATTAGTATCAGCACTATAACGTGGTATTATGTTGGCTGTGTATGCCAGTACTATCAGCCCTATAAGGTGGTATTATATGGGCTGTGTATGCCATTAGTATCAGCACTATAAGGTGGTATTATATGAGCTGTGTATGCCAGTAGTATCAGCACTATAAGGTGGTATTATGTGGGCTGTGTATGCCATTAGTATCAGCACTATATGGTGGCATTATACGGGCTGTGTATGCCATTAGTATCAGCACTATAAGGTGGTATTATATGGGCTGTGTATGCCAGTAGTATCAGCACTATAAGGTGGTATTATGTGGGCTGTGTTTGCCATTAGTATCAGCACTATAAGGTGGTATTATATGGGCTGTGTATGCCAGTAGTATCAGCACTATAAGGTGGTATTATGTGGGCTGTGTATGCCATTAGTATCAGCACTATATGGTGGCATTATACGGGCTGTGTATGCCATTAGTATCAGCACTATAAGGTGGTATTATGTGGGCTGTGTATGCCAGTAGTATCAGCCCTATAAGGTGGTATTATATGGGCTGTTTATGCCAGTAGTATCAGCACTATAAGGTGGTATTATGTGGGCTGTGTATGCCAGTAGTATCAGCCCTATAAGGTGGTATTATACGGGCTGTGTATGCCATTAGTATCAGCACTATAAGGTGGTATTATATGGGCTGTGTATGCCAGTAGTATCAGCACTATAAGGTGGTATTATGTGGGCTGTGTATGCCATTAGTATCAGCACTATAAGGTGGTATTATATGGGCTGTGTATGCCAGTAGTATCAGCACTATAAGGTGGTATTATATGGGCTGTGTATACCATTAGTATCAGCACTATAAGGTGGTATTATATGGGCTGTGTATGCCAGTAGTATCAGCACTATAAGGTGGTATTATATGGGCTGTGCATGCCATTAGTATCAGCACTATAAGGTGGTATTATATGGGCTGTGTATGCCATTAGTATCAGCACTATAAGGTGGTATTATATGGGCTGTGTATGCCAGTAGTATCAGCACTATAAGGTGGTATTATATGGGCTGTGTATGCCAGTAGTATCAGCACTATAAGGTGGTATTATGTGGGCTGTGTTTGCCATTAGTATCAGCACTATAAGGTGGTATTATATGGGCTGTGTATGCCAGTAGTATCAGCACTATAAGGTGGTATTATATGGGCTGTGTATGCCAGTAGTATCAGCACTATAAGGTGGTATTATATGGGCTGTGTATGACATTAGTATCAGCACTATAAGGTGGTATTATATGGGTTGTGTATGCCATTAGTATCAGCACTATAAGGTGGTATTATATGGGCTGTGTATGCCATTAGTATCAGCACTATATGGTGGCATTATACGGGCTGTGTATGCCATTAGTATCAGCACTATAAGGTGGTATTACATGGGCTGTTTATGCCAGTAGTATCAGCACTATAAGGTGGCATTATACGGGCTGTGTATGCCATTAGTATCAGCACTATAAGGTGGTATTATATGGGCTGTTTATGCCAGTAGTATCAGCACTATAAGGTGGTATTATATGGGCTGTGTATGCCAGTAGTATCAGCACTATAAGGTGGTATTATATGGGCTGTGTATGCCAGTAGTATCAGCACTATAAGGTGGTATTATATGGGCTGTGTATGCCATTAGTATCAGCATTATAAGGTGGTATTATATGAGCTGTGTATGCCAGTAGTATCAGCACTATAAGGTGGTATTATATGGGCTGTGTATGCCATTAGTATCAGCACTATAAGGTGGTATTATACGGGCTGTGTATGCCATTAGTATCAGCACTATAAGGTGGTATTATATGGGCTGTGTATGCCAGTAGTATCAGCACTATAAGGTGGTATTATATGAGCTGTGTATGCCAGTAGTATCAGCACTATAAGGTGGTATTATATGAGCTGTGTATGCCAGTAGTATCAGCACTATAAGGTGGTATTATATGGGCTGTGTATGCCATTAGTATCAGCACTATAAAATGGTATTATGTGGGTTGTGTATGCCAGTAGTATCAGCACTATAAGGTGGTATTATATGAGCTGTTTATGCCATTAGTATCAGCACTATAAGGTGGTATTATGTGGGCTGTGTATGCCATTAGTATCAGCACTATAAGGTGGTATTATATGAGCTGTTTATGCCATTAGTATCAGCACTATAAGGTGGTATTATATGGGCGGTGTATGCTATTAGTATCAGCACTATAAGGTGGTATTATATGGGCTGTGTATGGCAGTAGTATCAGCACTATAAGGTGGTATTATATGAGCTGTGTATGCCATTAGTATCAGCACTATAACGTGGTATTATGTTGGCTGTGTATGCCAGTACTATCAGCCCTATAAGGTGGTATTATATGGGCTGTGTATGCCATTAGTATCAGCACTATAAGGTGGTATTATATGAGCTGTGTATGCCAGTAGTATCAGCACTATAAGGTGGTATTATGTGGGCTGTGTATGCCATTAGTATCAGCACTATATGGTGGCATTATACGGGCTGTGTATGCCATTAGTATCAGCACTATAAGGTGGTATTATATGGGCTGTGTATGCCAGTAGTATCAGCACTATAAGGTGGTATTATGTGGGCTGTGTTTGCCATTAGTATCAGCACTATAAGGTGGTATTATATGGGCTGTGTATGCCAGTAGTATCAGCACTATAAGGTGGTATTATGTGGGCTGTGTATGCCATTAGTATCAGCACTATATGGTGGCATTATACGGGCTGTGTATGCCATTAGTATCAGCACTATAAGGTGGTATTATGTGGGCTGTGTATGCCAGTAGTATCAGCCCTATAAGGTGGTATTATATGGGCTGTTTATGCCAGTAGTATCAGCACTATAAGGTGGTATTATGTGGGCTGTGTATGCCAGTAGTATCAGCCCTATAAGGTGGTATTATACGGGCTGTGTATGCCATTAGTATCAGCACTATAAGGTGGTATTATATGGGCTGTGTATGCCAGTAGTATCAGCACTATAAGGTGGTATTATGTGGGCTGTGTATGCCATTAGTATCAGCACTATAAGGTGGTATTATATGGGCTGTGTATGCCAGTAGTATCAGCACTATAAGGTGGTATTATATGGGCTGTGTATACCATTAGTATCAGCACTATAAGGTGGTATTATATGGGCTGTGTATGCCAGTAGTATCAGCACTATAAGGTGGTATTATATGGGCTGTGCATGCCATTAGTATCAGCACTATAAGGTGGTATTATATGGGCTGTGTATGCCATTAGTATCAGCACTATAAGGTGGTATTATATGGGCTGTGTATGCCAGTAGTATCAGCACTATAAGGTGGTATTATATGGGCTGTGTATGCCAGTAGTATCAGCACTATAAGGTGGTATTATATGGGCTGTGCATGCCATTAGTATCAGCACTATAAGGTGGTATTATATGGGCTGTTTATGCCATTAGTATCAGCACTATAAGGTGGTATTATATGGGCTGTGTATGCCAGTAGTATCAGCACTATAAGGTGGTATTATATGGGCTGTGTATGCCAGTAGTATCAGCACTATAAGGTGGTATTATATGGGCTGTGTATGACATTAGTATCAGCACTATAAGGTGGTATTATATGGGCTGTGTATGCCATTAGTATCAGCACTATAAGGTGGTATTATATGGGCTGTGTATGCCATTAGTATCAGCACTATATGGTGGCATTATACGGGCTGTGTATGCCATTAGTATCAGCACTATAAGGTGGTATTACATGGGCTGTTTATGCCAGTAGTATCAGCACTATAAGGTGGCATTATACGGGCTGTGTATGCCATTAGTATCAGCACTATAAGGTGGTATTATATGGGCTGTTTATGCCAGTAGTATCAGCACTATAAGGTGGTATTATATGGGCTGTGTATGCCAGTAGTATCAGCACTATAAGGTGGTATTATATGGGCTGTGTATGCCAGTAGTATCAGCACTATAAGGTGGTATTATATGGGCTGTGTATGCCATTAGTATCAGCATTATAAGGTGGTATTATATGAGCTGTGTATGCCAGTAGTATCAGCACTATAAGGTGGTATTATATGGGCTGTGTATGCCATTAGTATCAGCACTATAAGGTGGTATTATACGGGCTGTGTATGCCATTAGTATCAGCACTATAAGGTGGTATTATATGGGCTGTGTATGCCAGTAGTATCAGCACTATAAGGTGGTATTATATGAGCTGTGTATGCCAGTAGTATCAGCACTATAAGGTGGTATTATATGAGCTGTGTATGCCAGTAGTATCAGCACTATAAGGTGGTATTATATGGCTGTGTATGACATTAGTATCAGCACTATAAGGTGGTATTATATGAGCTGTGTATGCCATTAGTATCAGCACTATAAGGTGGTATTATATGAGCTGTTTATGCCATTAGTATCAGCACTATAAGGTGGTATTATGTGGGCTGTGTATGCCATTAGTATCAGCACTATAAGGTGGTATTATATGAGCTGTTTATGCCATTAGTATCAGCACTATAAGGTGGTATTATGTGGGCTGTGTATGCCATTAGTATCAGCACTATAAGGTGGTATTATATGAGCTGTTTATGCCATTAGTATCAGCACTATAAGGTGGTATTATATGGGCGGTGTATGCTATTAGTATCAGCACTATAAGGTGGTATTATATGGGCTGTGTATGCCAGTAGTATCAGCACTATAAGGTGGTATTATATGGGCTGTGTATGCCAGTAGTATCAGCACTATAAGGTGGTATTATATGGCTGTGTATGCCATTAGTATCAGCACTATAAGGTGGTATTATATGGGCTGTGTATGCCATTAGTATCAGCACTATAAGGTGGTATTATATGGGCCGTGTATGCCATTAGTATCAGCACTATATGTTGGTATTATATGGGCTGTGTATGCCATTAGTATCAGCACTATAAGGTGGTATTATATGGGCTGTGCATGCCATTAGTATCAGCACTATAAGGTGGTATTATATGGGCTGTGTATGCCATTAGTATCAGCACTATAAGGTGGTATTATACGGGCTGTGTATGCCATTAGCATCAGCAATATAAGGTGGTATTATATGGCTGTGTATGACATTAGCATCAGCACTATAAGGTGGTATTATGTGGGCTGTGTATGCCATTAGTATCAGCACTATAAGGTGGTATTATATGAGCTGTGTATGCCATTAGTATCAGCACTATAAGGTGGTATTATATGGGCTGTGTATGCCATTAGTATCAGCACTATAAGGTGGTATTATATGAGCTGTGTATGCCATTAGTATCAGCACTATAATGTGGTATTATATGGGCTGAGAATGCCATTAGTATCAGCACTGTAAGGTGGTATTATATAGGCTGTGTATGCCATTAGTATCAGCACTATATGGCGCCATTATATGGGCTGTGTTTGCCATTAGTATCAGCACTATAAGGTGGTATTATATAGGCTGTGTATGCCATTAGTATCAGCACTATATGGCGCCATTATATGGGCTGTGTATGCCATTAGTATCAGCACTATAAGGTGGTATTATATGGGCTGTGTATGCCATTAGTATCAGCACTATAAGGTGGTATTATATGGGCTCTGTATGCCATTAGTATCAGCACTATCAGGTGGTATTATGTGGGCTGTGTATGCCATTAGTATCAGCACTATAAGGTGGTATTATATGGGCTGTGTATGCCATTAGTATCAGCACTATAAGGTGGTATTATATGGGCTCTGTATGCCATTAGTATCAGCACTATCAGGTGGTATTATATGGGCTGTGTATGTCATTAGTATCAGCACTATAAGGTGGTATTATACGGGCTGTGTATGCCATTAGTATCAGCACTATCAGGTGGTATTATGTGGGCTGTGTATGCCATTAGTATCAGCACTATAAGGTGGTATTATATGGGCTGTGTATGCCATTAGCATCAGCACTATAAGGTGGTATTATATGAGCTGTGTATGCCATTAGTATCAGCACTATAATGTGGTATTATATGGGCTGTGTATGCCATTAGTATCAGCACTGTAAGGTGGTATTATATAGGCTGTGTATGCCATTAGTATCAGCACTATATGGCGCCATTATATGGGCTGTGTATGCCATTAGTATCAGCACTATAAGGTGGTATTATATGGGCGGTGTATGCCATTAGTATCAGCACTATAAGGTGGTATTATATGGGCTGTGTATGCCATTAGTATCAGCACTGTAAGGTGGTATTATATAGGCTGTGTATGCCATTAGTATCAGCACTATATGGCGGCATTATATGGGCTGTGTATGCCATTAGTATCAGCACTATAAGGTGGTATTATATGGGCGGTGTATGCCATTAGTATCAGCACTATAAGGTGGTATTATATGGCTGTGTATGCCAGTAGTATCCAGCACTATAAGGTGGTATTATATGGGCTGTGTATGCCATTAGTATCAGCACTATAAGGTGGTATTATATGGGCTGTGTATGCCATTAGTATCAGCACTATAAGGTGGTATTATATGAGCTGTGTATGCCATTAGTATCAGCACTATAAGGTGGTATTATATGGGCTGTGTATGCCATTAGTATCAGCACTATATGGTGGTATTATATGGGCTGTGTATGCCATTAGTATCAGCACTATAAGGTGGTATTATGTGGGCTGTGTATGCCATTAGTATCAGCACTATAAGGTGGTATTATATGGGCTGTGTATGCCATTAGTATCAGCACTATAAGGTGGTATTATATGAGCTGTGTATGCCATTTGTATCAGCACTATAAGGTGGTATTATATGGGCTGTGTATGCCATTAGTATCAGCACTATAAGGTGGTATTATATGGGCTGTGTATGCCAGTAGTATCAGCACTATAAGGTGGTATTATATGGGCTGTGTATGCCATTAGTATCAGCACTATAAGGTGGTATTATATGGGCTGTGTATGCCATTAGTATCAGCACTATAAGGTGGTATTATATGGGCTGTGTATGCCAGTAGTATCAGCACTATAAGGTGGTATTATATGGGCTGTGTATGCCATTAGTATCAGCACTATATGGTGGTATTATATGGGCTGTGTATGCCATTAGTATCAGCACTATAAGGTGGTATTATATGAGCTGTGTATGCCATTAGTATCAGCACTATAAGGTGGTATTCTGTGGGCTGTGTATGCCATTAGTATCAGCACTATAAGGTGGTATTATATGGGCTGTGTTTGCCATTAGTATCAGCACTATAAGGTGGTATTATATGAGCTGTGTATGCCATTAGTATCAGCACTATAAGGTGGTATTCTGTGGGCTGTGTATGCCATTAGTATCAGCACTATAAGGTGGTATTATAAGGGCTGTGTATGCCATTAGTATCAGCACTATAAGGTGGTATTATATGGCTGTGTATGCCAGTAGTATCAGCACTATAAGGTGGTATTATATGGGCTGTGTATGCCATTAGTATCAGCACTATAAGGTGGTATTATACGGGCTGTGTATGTCATTAGTATCAGCACTATAAGGTGGTATTATGTGGGCTGTGTATGCCATTAGTATCAGCACAATATGGCGGCATTATATGGGCTGTGTATGCCATTAGTATCAGCACTGTAAGGTGGTATTATATAGGCTGTGTATGCCATTAGTATCAGCACTATAAGGTGGTATTATATGGGCTGTGTATGCCATTAGTATCAGCACTATAAGGTGGTATTATATGGGCGGTGTATGCCATTAGTATCAGCACTATAAGGTGGTATTATATGGCTGTGTATGCCAGTAGTATCAGCACTATAAGGTGGTATTATATGGGCTGTGTATGCCATTAGTATCAGCACTATAAGGTGGTATTATATGAGCTGTGTATGCCAGTAGTATCAGCACTATAAGGTGGTATTATATGGGCTGTGTATGCCATTAGTATCAGCACTATAAGGTGGTATTATATGGGCTGTGTATGCCATTAGTATTAGCACAATAAGGTGGTATTATATGGGCTGTGTATGCCATTAGTATCAGCACTATAAGGTGGTATTATATGGGCTGTGTATGCCATTAGTATTAGCACTATAAGGTGGTATTATACGGGCTGTGTATGCCATTAGTATCAGCACTATAAGGTGGTATTATATGGGCTGTGTATGCCATTAGTATTAGCACTATAAGGTGGTATTATACGGGCTGTGTATGCCATTAGTATCAGCACTATAAGGTGGTATTATATGGGCTGTGTATGCCATTAGTATTAGCACTATAAGGTGGTATTATACGGGCTGTGTATGCCATTAGTATCAGCACTATAAGGTGGTATTATATGGGCTGTGTATGCCATTAGTATTAGCACTATAAGGTGGTATTATACGGGCTGTGTATGCCATTAGTATCAGCACTATAAGGTGGTATTATATGGGCTGTGTATGCCATTAGTATTAGCACAATAAGGTGGTATTATATGGGCTGTGTATGCCATTAGTATTAGCACTATAAGGTGGTATTATACGGGCTGTGTATGCCATTAGTATCAGCACTATAAGGTGGTATTATATGGGCTGTGTATGCCATTAGTATTAGCACTATAAGGTGGTATTATACGGGCTGTGTATGCCATTAGTATCAGCACTATAAGGTGGTATTATATGGGCTTTGTATGCCATTAGTATCAGCACTATAAAGTGGTATTATATGGGCTGTGTATGCCATTAGTATTAGCACAATAAGGTGGTATTATATGGGCTGTGTATGCCATTAGTATCAGCACTATAAGGTGGTATTATATAGGCTGTGTATGCCATTAGTATCAGCACTATATGGCGGCATTATATGGGCTGTGTATGCCATTAGTATCAGCACAATAAGGTGGTATTATATGGGCGGTGTATGCCATTAGTATCAGCACTATAAGGTGGTATTATATGGCTGTGTATGCCAGTAGTATCCAGCACTATAAGGTGGTATTATATGGGCTGTGTATGCCATTAGTATCAGCACTATAAGGTGGTATTATATGGCTGTGTATGCCAGTAGTATCCAGCACTATAAGGTGGTATTATACGGGCTGTGTATGCCATTAGTATCAGCACTATAAGGTGGTATTATATGGGCTGTGTATGCCATTAGTATTAGCACTATAAGGTGGTATTATACGGGCTGTGTATGCCATTAGTATCAGCACTATAAGGTGGTATTATATGGGCTGTGTATGCCATTAGTATTAGCACTATAAGGTGGTATTATACGGGCTGTGTATGCCATTAGTATCAGCACTATAAGGTGGTATTATATGGGCTGTGTATGCCATTAGTATTAGCACTATAAGGTGGTATTATACGGGCTGTGTATGCCATTAGTATCAGCACTATAAGGTGGTATTATATGGGCTGTGTATGCCATTAGTATTAGCACAATAAGGTGGTATTATATGGGCTGTGTATGCCATTAGTATTAGCACTATAAGGTGGTATTATACGGGCTGTGTATGCCATTAGTATCAGCACTATAAGGTGGTATTATATGGGCTGTGTATGCCATTAGTATTAGCACTATAAGGTGGTATTATACGGGCTGTGTATGCCATTAGTATCAGCACTATAAGGTGGTATTATATGGGCTTTGTATGCCATTAGTATCAGCACTATAAAGTGGTATTATATGGGCTGTGTATGCCATTAGTATTAGCACAATAAGGTGGTATTATATGGGCTGTGTATGCCATTAGTATCAGCACTATAAGGTGGTATTATATAGGCTGTGTATGCCATTAGTATCAGCACTATATGGCGGCATTATATGGGCTGTGTATGCCATTAGTATCAGCACAATAAGGTGGTATTATATGGGCGGTGTATGCCATTAGTATCAGCACTATAAGGTGGTATTATATGGCTGTGTATGCCAGTAGTATCCAGCACTATAAGGTGGTATTATATGGGCTGTGTATGCCATTAGTATCAGCACTATAAGGTGGTATTATATGGGCTGTGTATGCCATTAGTATCAGCACTATAAGGTGGTATTATATGAGCTGTGTATGCCATTAGTATCAGCACTATAAGGTGGTATTATATGGGCTGTGTATACCATTAGTATCAGCACTATATGGTGGTATTATATGGGCTGTGTATGCCATTAGTATCAGCACTATAAGGTGGTATTATGTGGGCTGTGTATGCCATTAGTATCAGCACTATAAGGTGGTATTATATGGGCTGTGTATGCCATTAGTATCAGCACTATAAGGTGGTATTATATGGGCTGTGTATGCCATTAGTATCAGCACTATAAGGTGGTATTATATGGGCTGTGTATGCCATTAGTATCAGCACTATAAGGTGGTATTATATGAGCTGTGTATGCCATTAGTATCAGCACTATAAGGTGGTATTATATGGGCTGTGTATGCCATTAGTATCAGCACTATATGGTGGTATTATATGGGCTGTGTATGCCATTAGTATCCAGCACTATAAGGTGGTATTATATGGCTGTGTATGCCAGTAGTATCCAGCACTATAAGGTGGTATTATATGGGCTGTGTATGCCATTAGTATCAGCACTATAAGGTGGTATTATATGGGCTGTGTATGCCATTAGTATCAGCACTATAAGGTGGTATTATATGAGCTGTGTATGCCATTAGTATCAGCACTATAAGGTGGTATTATATGGGCTGTGTATGCCATTAGTATCAGCACTATAAGGTGGTATTATATGGGCTGTGTATGCCATTAGTATCAGCACTATAAGGTGGTATTATATGAGCTGTGTATGCCATTAGTATCAGCACTATAAGGTGGTATTATATGGGCTGTGTATGCCATTAGTATCAGCACTATAAGGTGGTATTATATGGGCTGTGTATGCCATTAGTATCAGCACTATAAGGTGGTATTATATGAGCTGTGTATGCCATTTGTATCAGCACTATAAGGTGGTATTATATGGGCTGTGTATGCCATTAGTATCAGCACTATAAGGTGGTATTATATGGGCTGTGTATGCCAGTAGTATCAGCACTATAAGGTGGTATTATATGGGCTGTGTATGCCATTAGTATCAGCACTATAAGGTGGTATTATATGGGCTGTGTATGCCATTAGTATCAGCACTATAAGGTGGTATTATATGGGCTGTGTATGCCAGTAGTATCAGCACTATAAGGTGGTATTATATGGGCTGTGTATGCCATTAGTATCAGCACTATATGGTGGTATTATATGGGCTGTGTATGCCATTAGTATCAGCACTATAAGGTGGTATTATGTGGGCTGTGTATGCCATTAGTATCAGCACTATAAGGTGGTATTATATGGGCTGTGTATGCCATTAGTATCAGCACTATAAGGTGGTATTATATGAGCTGTGTATGCCATTAGTATCAGCACTATAAGGTGGTATTCTGTGGGCTGTGTATGCCAGTAGTATCAGCACTATAAGGTGGTATTATAAGGGCTGTGTATGCCAGTAGTATCAGCACTATAAGGTGGTATTATATGGCTGTGTATGCCAGTAGCATCAGCACTATAAGGTGGTATTATATGGGCGGTGTATGCCATTAGTATCAGCACTATAAGGTGGTATTATACGGGCTGTGTATGCCAGTAGTATCAACACTATAAGGTGGTATTATACAGGCTGTGTATGCCATTAGTATCAGCACAATATGCCGGCATTATATGGGCTGTGTATGCCATTAGTATCAGCACTGTAAGGTGGTATTATATAGGCTGTGTATGCCATTAGTATCAGCACTATAAGGTGGTATTATGTGGGCTGTGTATGCCATTAGTATCAGCACAATATGGCGGCATTATATGGGCTGTGTATGCCATTAGTATCAGCACTGTAAGGTGGTATTATATAGGCTGTGTATGCCATTAGTATCAGCACTATAAGGTGGTATTATATGGGCGGTGTATGCCATTAGTATCAGCACTATAAGGTGGTATTATATGGCTGTGTATGCCAGTAGTATCAGCACTATAAGGTGGTATTATATGGGCTGTGTATGCCATTAGTATCAGCACTATAAGGTGGTATTATATGAGCTGTGTATGCCATTAGTATCACCACTATAAGGTGGTATTATATGAGCTGTGTATGCCAGTAGTATCAGCACTATAAGGTGGTATTATATGGGCTGTGTATGCCATTAGTATCAGCACTATAAGGTGGTATTATATGGGCTGTGTATGCTATTAGTATTAGCACAATAAGGTGGTATTATATGTGCTGTGTATGCCATTAGTATCAGCACTATAAGGTGGTATTATATGGGCTGTGTATGCCATTAGTATTAGCACTATAAGGTGGTATTATATGGGCTGTGCATGCCATTAGTATCAGCACTATAAGGTGGCATTATATGGGCTGTGTATGCCATTAGTATTAGCACAATAAGGTGGTATTATATGGGCTGTGTATGCCATTAGTATTAGCACTATAAGGTGGTATTATACGGGCTGTGTATGCCATTAGTATCAGCACTATAAGGTGGTATTATATGGGCTGTGTATGCCATTAGTATTAGCACTATAAGGTGGTATTATACGGGCTGTGTATGCCATTAGTATCAGCACTATAAGGTGGTATTATATGGGCTTTGTATGCCATTAGTATCAGCACTATAAGGTGGTATTATATGGGCTGTGCATGCCATTAGTATCAGCACTATAAGGTGGTATTGTATGGGCTGTGTATGCCATTAGTATTAGCACAATAAGATGGTATTATATGGGCTGTGTATGCCATTAGTATCAGCACTATAAGGTGGTATTATATAGGCTGTGCATGCCATTAGTATCAGCACTATAAGGTGGTATTATATGGGCTGTGTATGCCATTAGTATCAGCACTATAAGGTGGTATTATATAGGCTGTGCATGCCATTAGTATCAGCACTATAAGGTGGTATTATATGGGCTGTGCATGCCATTAGTATCAGCACTATAAGGTGGTATTATATGGGCTGTGTATGCCATTAGTATTAGCACAATAAGGTGGTATTATATGGGCTGTGTATGCCATTAGTATCAGCACTATAAGGTGGTATTATATAGGCTGTGCATGCCATTAGTATCAGCACTATAAGGTGGTATTATATGGGCTGTGTATGCCATTAGTATTAGCACAATAAGGTGGTATTATATGGGCTGTGTATGCCAGTAGTATCAGCACTATAAAGAGGTATTATATGAGCTGTTTATGCCATTAGTATCAGCACTATAAGGTGGTATTATATGGGCTGTGTATGCCATTAGTATCAGCACTATAAGGTGGTATTATATGAGCTGTTTATGCCATTAGTATCAGCACGATAAGGTGGTATTATATGGGCTGTTTATGCCATTAGTATCAGCACTATAAGGAGGTATTATATGAGCTGTTTATGCCATTAGTATCAGCACTATAAGGTGGTATTATATGGGCTGTGTATGCCAGTAGTATCAGCACTATAAGGTGGTATTATATGGGCTGTGTATGCCAGTAGTATCAGCACTATAAGGTGGTATTATATGGGCTGTGTATGACATTAGTATCAGCACTATAAGGTGGTATTATATGGGCTGTGCATGCCATTAGTATCAGCACTATAAGGTGGTATTATATGGGCAGTGTATGCCATTAGTATCAGCACTATATGGTGGCATTATACGGGCTGTGTATGCCATTAGTATCAGCACTATAAGGTGGTATTATATGGGCTGTGTATGCCATTAGTATCAGCACTATAAGGTGGTATTATATGGGCTGTGTATGCCATTAGTATCAGCACTATAAGGTGGTATTATACAGGCTGTGTATGCCATTAGTATCAGCACTATATGGTGGTATTATATGGGCTGTGTATGCTATTAGTATCAGCACTATAAGGTGGTATTATATGGGCTGTGCATGCCAATAGTATCAGCACTATAAGGTGGTATTACATGGGCTGTGTATGCCATTAGTATCAGCACTATAAGGTGGTATTATATGGGCTGTTTATGCCAGTAGTATCAGCACTATAAGGTGGTATTATATGGGCTATGTATGCCATTAGTATCAGCACTATAAGGTGGTATTATACGGGCTGTGTATGCCATTAGTATCAGCACTATAAGGTGGTATTATATGGGCTGTGTATGCCATTAGTATCAGCACTATAAGGTGGTATTATATGGGCTGTGTATGCCATTAGTATCAGCACTATAAGGTGGTATTATACGGGCTGTGTATGCCATTAGTATCAGCACTATAAGGTGGTATTATGTGGGCTGTGTATGCCAGTAGTATCAGCACTATAAGGTGGTATTATATGAGCTGTGTATGTCAGTAGTATCAGCACTATAAGGTGGTATTATATGAGCTGTGTATGCCAGTAGTATCAGCACTATAAGGTGGTATTATATGGGCTGTGTATGCCATTAGCATCAGCACTATAAGGTGGTATTATATGGGCTGTGTATGCCATTAGTATCAGCACTATCAGGTGGTATTATGTGGGCTGTGTATGCCATTAGTATCAGCACTATAAGGTGGTATTATATGGGCTGTGTATGCCATTAGTATCAGCACTATCAGGTGGTATTATGTGGGCTGTGTATGCCATTAGTATCAGCACTATAAGGTGGTATTATATGAGCTGTGTATGCCATTAGTATCAGCACTGTAAGGTGGTATTATATAGGCTGTGTATGCCATTAGTATCAGCACTATATGGCGGCATTATATGGGCTGTGTATGCCATTAGTATCAGCACTATAAGGTGGTATTATATGGGCGGTGTATGCCATTAGTATCAGCACTATAAGGTGGTATTATATGGGCTGTGTATGCCATTAGTATCAGCACTGTAAGGTGGTATTATATAGGCTGTGTATGCCATTAGTATCAGCACTATATGGCGGCATTATATGGGCTGTGTATGCCATTAGTATCAGCACTATAAGGTGGTATTATATGGGCTGTGTATGCCATTAGTATCAGCACTGTAAGGTGATATTATATAGGCTGTGTATGCCATTAGTATCAGCACTATATGGCGGCATTATATGGGCTGTGTATGCCATTAGTATCAGCACTATAAGGTGGTATTATATGGGCGGTGTATGCCATTAGTATCAGCACTATAAGGTGGTATTATATGGGCTGTGTATGCCATTAGTATCAGCACTATATGGCGGCATTATATGGGCTGTGTATGCCAGTAGTATCAGCACTATAAGGTGGTATTATATGGGCTGTGTATGCCATTAGTATCAGCACTATATGGCGGCATTATATGGGCTGTGTATGCCATTAGTATCAGCACTATAAGGTGGTATTATATGGGCTGTGTATGCCATTAGTTTCAGCACTATAAGGTGGTATTATATGGGCTGTGTATGCCATTAGTATCAGCACTATATGGCGGCATTATATGGGCTGTGTATGCCATTAGTATCAGCACTATAAGGTGGTATTATATGGGCTGTGTATGCCATTAGTATCAGCACTATAAGGTGGTATTATATGGGCTGTGTATGCCAGTAGTATCAGCACTGTAAGGTGGTATTATATGGGCTGTGTATGCCATTAGTATCAGCACTATATGGCGGCATTATATGGGCTGTGTATGCCATTAGTATCAGCACTATAAGGTGGTATTATATGGGCGGTGTATGCCATTAGTATCAGCACTATAAGGTGGTATTATATGGCTGTGTATGCCAGTAGTATCCAGCACTATAAGGTGGTATTATATGGGCTGTGTATGCCATTAGTATCAGCACTATAAGGTGGTATTATATGAGCTGTGTATGCCATTAGTATCAGCACTATAAGGTGGTATTATATGGGCTGTGTATGCCATTAGTATCAGCACTATATGGTGGTATTATATGGGCTGTGTATGCCATTAGTATCAGCACTATAAGGTGGTATTATGTGGGCTGTGTATGCCATTAGTATCAGCACTATAAGGTGGTATTATATGGGCTGTGTATGCCATTAGTATCAGCACTATGAGGTGGTATTATATGAGCTGTGTATGCCATTAGTATCAGCACTATAAGGTGGTATTATATGGGCTGTGTATGCCAGTAGTATCAGCACTATAAGGTGGTATTATGTGGGCTGTGTATGCCATTAGTATCAGCACTATAAGGTGGTATTATATGGGCTGTGTATGCCATTAGTATCAGCACTATGAGGTGGTATTATATGAGCTGTGTATGCCATTAGTATCAGCACTATAAGGTGGTATTATATGGGCTGTGTATGCCAGTAGTATCAGCACTATATGGTGGTATTATATGGGCTGTGTATGCCATTAGTATCAGCACTATAAGGTGGTATTATGTGGGCTGTGTATGCCATTAGTATCAGCACTATAAGGTGGTATTATATGGGCTGTGTATGCCATTAGTATCAGCACTATAAGGTGGTATTATATGGGCTGTGTATGCCATTAGTATCAGCACTATAAGGTGGTATTATATGGGCTGTGTATGCCAGTAGTATCAGCACTATAAGGTGGTATTATATGGGCTGTGTATGCCATTAGTATCAGCACTATAAGGTGGTATTATATGGGCTGTGTATGCCATTAGTATCAGCACTATAAGGTGGTATTATATGAGCTGTGTATGCCATTAGTATCAGCACTATATGGTGGTATTATATGGGCTGTGTATGCCATTAGTATCAGCACTATAAGGTGGTATTATGTGGGCTGTGTATGCCATTAGTATCAGCACTATAAGGTGGTATTATATGGGCTGTGTATGCCATTAGTATCAGCACTATAAGGTGGTATTATATGAGCTGTGTATGCCATTAGTATCAGCACTATAAGGTGGTATTATATGGGCTGTGTATGCCATTAGTATCAGCACTATAAGGTGGTATTATATGGGCTGTGTATGCCATTAGTATCAGCACTATAAGGTGGTATTATATGGGCTGTGTATGCCATTAGTATCAGCACTATAAGGTGGTATTATATGGGCTGTGTATGCCAGTAGTATCAGCACTATAAGGTGGTATTATATGGGCTGTGTATGCCATTAGTATCAGCACTATAAGGTGGTATTATATGGGCTGTGTATGCCATTAGTATCAGCACTATAAGGTGGTATTATATGGGCTGTGTATGCCATTAGTATCAGCACTATATGGTGGTATTATATGGGCTGTGTATGCCATTAGTATCAGCACTATAAGGTGGTATTATATGGGCTGTGTATGCCAGTAGTATCAGCACTATAAGGTGGTATTATATGGGCTGTGTATGCCATTAGTATCAGCACTATAAGGTGGTATTATGTGGGCTGTGTATGCCATTAGTATCAGCACTATCAGGTGGTATTATGTGGGCTGTGTATGCTAGTAGTATCAGCACTATAAGGTGATATTATAAGGGCTGTGTATGCCATTAGTATCAGCACTATAAGGTGGTATTATATCGCTGTGTATGCCAGTAGTATCAGCACTATAAGGTGGTATTATATGGGCTGTGTATGCCATTAGTATCAGCACTATAAGGTGGTATTATAAGGGCTGTGTATGCCATTAGTATCAGCACTATAAGGTGGTATTATATGGCTGTGTATGCCATTAGTATCAGCACTATAAGGTGGTATTATACGGGCTGTGTATGCCAGTAGTATCAACACTATAAGGTGGTATTATACAGGCTGTGTATGTCATTAGTATCAGCACTATAAGGTGGTATTATGTGGGCTGTGTATGCCATTAGTATCAGCACAATATGGCGGCATTATATGGGCTGTGTATGCCATTAGTATCAGCACTGTAAGGTGGTATTATATAGGCTGTGTATGCCATTAGTATCAGCACTATAAGGTGGTATTATATGGGCGGTGTATGCCATTAGTATCAGCACTATAAGGTGGTATTATATGGCTGTGTATGACAGTAGTATCAGCACTATAAGGTGGTATTATATTGGCTGTGTATGCCATTAGTATCAGCACTATAAGGTGGTATTATATGAGCTGTGTATGCCAGTAGTATCAGCACTCTAAGGTGGTATTATACGGGTTGTGTATGCCATTAGTATCAGCACTATAAGGTGGTATTATATGGGCTGTGTATGCCATTAGTATTAGCACTATAAGGTGGTATTATATGGGCTGTGCATGCCATTAGTATCAGCACTATAAGGTGGTATTATATGGGCTGTGTATGCCATTAGTATCAGCACTATAAGGTGGTATTATATGGGCTGTGTATGCCATTAGTATTAGCACTATAAGGTGGTATTATATGGGCTGTGCATGCCATTAGTATCAGTACTATAAGGTGGTATTATATGGGCTGTGCATGCCATTAGTATCAGCACTATAAGGTGGTATTATATGGGCTGTGTATGCCATTAGTATTAGCACTATAAGGTGGTATTATATGGGCTGTGCATGCCATTAGTATCAGTACTATAAGGTGGTATTATATGGGCTGTGCATGCCATTAGTATCAGTACTATAAGGTGGTATTATATGGGCTGTGTATGCCATTAGTATCAGCACTATAAGGTGGTATTATATGGGCTGTGTATGCCATTAGTATTAGCACTATAAGGTGGTAATATACGGGCTGTGTATGCCATTAGTATCAGCACTATAAGGTGGTATTATATGGGCTGTGTATGCCATTAGTATTAGCACTATAAGGTGGTATTTTACGGGTTGTGTATGCCATTAGTATCAGCACTATAAGGTGGTATTATATGGGCTGTGTATGCCATTAGTATCAGCACTATAAGGTGGTATTATATGAGCTGTGTATGCCAGTAGTATCAGCACTATAAGGTGGTATTATATGAGCTGTGTATGCCATTAGTATCAGCACTATAAGGTGGTATTATATGGGCTGTGTATGCCATTAGTATTAGCACTATAAGGTGGTATTTTACGGGTTGTGTATGCCATTAGTATCAGCACTATAAGGTGGTATTATATGGGCTGTGTATGCCATTAGTATCAGCACTATAAGGTGGTATTTTACGGGTTGTGTATGCCATTAGTATCAGCACTATAAGGTGGTATTATATGGGCTGTGTATGCCATTAGTATCAGCACTATAAGGTGGTATTATATGGGCTGTGTATGCCATTAGTATCAGCACTATAAGGTGGTATTATATGAGCTGTGTATGCCAGTAGTATCAGCACTATAAGGTGGTATTATATGGGCTGTGAATGCCATTAGTATTAGCACAATAAGGTGGTATTATATGGGCTGTGTATGCCATTAGTATCAGCACTATAAGGTTGTATTATATGGGCTGTGTATGCCATTAGTATCAGCACTATAAGGTGGTATTATATGAGCTGTGTATGCCAGTAGTATCAGCACTATAAGGTGGTATTATATGGGCTGTGTATGCCATTAGTATTAGCACAATAAGGTGGTATTATATGGGCTGTGTATGCCATTAGTATCAGCACTATAAGGTGGTATTATATGGGCTGTGTATGCCATTAGTATCAGCACTATAAGGTGGTATTATATAGGCTGTGCATGCCATTAGTATCAGCACTATAAGGTGGTATTATATGGGCTGTGTATGCCATTAGTATCAGCACTATAAGGTGGTATTATATGAGCTGTGTATGCCAGTAGTATCAGCACTATAAGGTGGTATTATATGGGCTGTGTATGCCATTAGTATTAGCACAATAAGGTGGTATTATATGGGCTGTGTATGCCATTAGTATTAGCACAATAAGGTGGTATTATATGGGCTGTGTATGCCATTAGTATCAGCACTATAAGGTGGTATTATATGGGCTGTGTATGCCATTAGTATCAGCACTATAAGGTGGTATTATATGGGCTGTGTATGCCATTAGTATTAGCACAATAAGGTGGTATTATATGGGCTGTGTATGCCAGTAGTATCAGCACTATAAGGAGGTATTATATGAGCTGTTTATGCCATTAGTATCAGCACTATAAGGTGGTATTATATGGGCTGTGTATGCCATAAGTATCAGCACTATAAGGTGGTATTATATGGGCTGTGTATGCCATTAGTATCACCACTATAAGGTGGTATTATATGAGCTGTTTATGCCATTAGTATCAGCACGATAAGGTGGTATTATATGGGCTGTTTATGCCATTAGTATCAGCACTATAAGGAGGTATTATATGAGCTGTTTATGCCATTAGTATCAGCACTATAAGGTGGTATTATATGGGCTGTGTATGCCAGTAGTATCAGCACTATAAGGTGGTATTATATGGGCTGTGTATGCCAGTAGTATCAGCACTATAAGGTGGTATTATATGGGGTGTTTATGCCATTAGTATCAGCACTATAAGGTAGTATTATATGGGCTGTGTATGCCAGTAGTATCAGCACTATAAGGTGGTATTATATGGGCTGTGTATGCCAGTAGTATCAGCACTATAAGGTGGTATTGTATGGGCTGTGTATGACATTAGTATCAGCACTATAAGGTGGTATTATATGGGCTGTGCATGCCATTAGTATCAGCACTATAAGGTGGTATTATATGGGCTGTGTATGCCATTAGTATCAGCACTATATGGTGGCATTATACGGGCTGTGTATGCCATTAGTATCAGCACTATAAGGTGGTATTATATGGGCTGTGTATGCCATTAGTATCAGCACTATAAGGTGGTATTATATGGGCTGTGTATGCCATTAGTATCAGCACTATATGGTGGTATTATACAGGCTGTGTATGCCATTAGTATCAGCACTATATGGTGGTATTATATGGGCTGTGTATGCTATTAGTATCAGCACTATAAGGTGGTATTATATGGGCTGTGCATGCCATTAGTATCAGCACTATAAGGTGGTATTACATGGGCTGTTTATGCCAGTAGTATCAGCACTATAAGGTGGCATTATACGGGCTGTGTATGCCATTAGTATCAGCACTATAAGGTGGTATTATATGGGCTGTGTATGCCAGTAGTATCAGCTCTATAAGGTGGTATTATATGGGCTGTGTATGCCATTAGTATCAGCATTATAAGGTGGTATTATATGAGCTGTGTATGCCAGTAGTATCAGCACTATAAGGTGGTATTATATGGGCTGTGTATGCCATTAGTATCAGCACTATAAGGTGGTATTATACGGGCTGTGTATGCCATTAGTATCAGCACTATAAGGTGGTATTATATGGGCTGTGTATGCCATTAGTATCAGCACTATAAGGTGGTATTATATGGGCTGTGTATGCCATTAGTATCAGCACTATAAGGTGGTATTATATGGGCTGTGTATGCCATTAGTATCAGCACTATAAGGTGGTATTATGTGGGCTGTGTATGCCATTAGTATCAGCACTATAAGGTGGTATTATATGAGCTGTGTATGCCAGTAGTATCAGCACTATAAGGTGGTATTATATGGGCTGTGTATGCCATTAGTATCAGCACTATAAGGTGGTATTATATGAGCTGTGTATGCCAGTAGTATCAGCACTATAAGGTGGTATTATATGGGCTGTGTATGCCATTAGTATCAGCACTATAAGGTGGTATTATATGGGCTGTGTATGCCATTAGTATCAGCACTATAAGGTGGTATTATATGGGCTGTGTATGCCAGTAGTATCAGCACTATAAGGTGGTATTATATGGGCTGTGTATGCCATTAGTATCAGCACTATAAGGTGGCATTATATGAGCTGTGTATGCCAGTAGTATCAGCACTATAAGGTGGTATTATATGGGCTGTGTATGCCATTAGTATCAGCACTATAAGGTGGTATTATATGGGCTGTGTATGCCATTAGTATCAGCACTATAAGGTGGTATTATATGGGCTGTGTATGCCAGTAGTATCAGCACTATAAGGTGGTATTATATGAGCTGTGTATGCCAGTAGTATCAGCACTATAAGGTGGTATTATATGGGCTGTGTATGCCATTAGTATCAGCACTATAAGGTGGTATTATATGAGCTGTGTATGCCAGTAGTATCAGCACTATAAGGTGGTATTATATGGGCTGTGTATGCCATTAGTATCAGCACTATAAGGTGGTATTATATGGGCTGTGTATGCCATTAGTATCAGCACTATAAGGTGGTATTATATGGGCTGTGTATGCCAGTAGTATCAGCACTATAAGGTGGTATTATATGGGCTGTGTATGCCATTAGTATCAGCACTATAAGGTGGTATTATATGAGCTGTGTATGCCAGTAGTATCAGCACTATAAGGTGGTATTATATGGGCTGTGTATGCCATTAGTATCAGCACTATAAGGTGGTATTATATGGGCTGTGTATGCCATTAGTATCAGCACTATAAGGTGGTATTATATGGGCTGTGTATGCCAGTAGTATCAGCACTATAAGGTGGTATTATATGAGCTGTGTATGCCAGTAGTATCAGCACTATAAGGTGGTATTATGTGGGCTGTGTATGCCATTAGTATCAGCACTATAAGGTGGTATTATATGAGCTGTGTATGCCAGTAGTATCAGCACTATAAGGTGGTATTATACGGGCTGTGTATGCCAGTAGTATCAGCACTATAAGGTGGTATTATGTGGGCTGTGTATGCCATTAGTATCAGCACTATAAGGTGGTATTATATGGGCTGTGTTTGCCATTAGTATCAGCACTATAAGGTGGTATTATATGGGCTGTGTATGCCAGTAGTATCAGCACTATAAGGTGGTATTATATGGGCTGTGTATGCCATTAGTATCAGCACTATAAGGTGGTATTATATGAGCTGTGTATGCCAGTAGTATCAGCACTATAAGGTGGTATTATATGGGCTGTGTATGCCAGTAGTATCAGCACTATAAGGTGGTATTATATGGGCTGTGTATGCCATTAGTATCAGCACTATAAGGTGGTATTATATGGCTGTGTATGCCATTAGTATCAGCACTATAAGGTGGTATTATATGGGCTGTGTATGCTATTAGTATCAGCACTATAAGGTGGTATTATACGGGCTGTGTATGCCATTAGTATCAGCACTATAAGGTGGTATTATATGGGCTGTGTATGCCAGTAGTATCAGCACTATAAGGTGGTATTATGTGGGCTGTGTATGCCATTAGTATCAGCACTATAAGGTGGTATTATATGCGCTGTGTATGCCAGTAGTATCAGCACTATAAGGTGGTATTGTATGAGCTGTTTATGCCATTAGTATCAGCACTATAAGGTGGTATTATGTGGGCTGTGTATGCTATTAGTATCAGCACTATAAGGTGGTATTATATGAGCTGTTTATGCCATTAGTATCAGCACTATAAGGTGGTATTATATGAGCTGTTTATGCCATTAGTATCAGCACTATAAGGTGGTATTATATGGGCGGTGTATGCTATTAGTATCAGCACTATAAGGTGGTATTATATGGGCTGTGTATGCCATTAGTATCAGCACTATAAGGTGGTATTATATGGGCTGTGTATGCCAGTAGTATCAGCACTATAAGGTGGTATTATATGGGCTGTGTATGCCAGTAGTATCAGCACTATAAGGTGGTATTATATGGCTGTGTATGCCATTAGTATCAGCACTATAAGGTGGTATTATATGGGCTGTGTATGCCATTAGTATCAGCACTATATGGTGGTATTATATGGGCTGTGTATGCCATTAGTATCAGCACTATAAGGTGGTATTATATGGGCTGTGTATGCCATTAGTATCAGCACTATAAGGTGGTATTATATGAGCTGTGTATGCCAGTAGTATCAGCACTATAAGGTGTTATTATACGGGCTGTGTATGCCATTAGTATCAGCACTATAAGGTGGTATTATATGGGCTGTGTATGCCATTAGTATCAGCACTATAAGGTGGTATTATATGAGCTGTGTATGCCATTAGTATCAGCACTATAAGGTGGTATTATATGAGCTGTGTATGCCATTAGTATCAGCACTATAATGTGGTATTATATGGGCTGTGTATGCCATTAGTATCAGCACTGTAAGGTGGTATTATATAGGCTGTGTATGCCATTAGTATCAGCACTATATGGCGCCATTATATGGGCTGTGTATGCCATTAGTATCAGCACTATAAGGTGGTATTATATGGGCGGTGTATGCCATTAGTATCAGCACTATAAGGTGGTATTATATGGGCTGTGTATGCCATTAGTATCAGCACTGTAAGGTGGTATTATATAGGCTGTGTATGCCATTAGTATCAGCACTATATGGCGGCATTATATGGGCTGTGTATGCCATTAGTATCAGCACTATAAGGTGGTATTATATGGGCTGTGTATGCCAGTAGTATCAGCACTATAAGGTGGTATTATATGAGCTGTTTATGCCATTAGTATCAGCACTATAAGGTGGTATTATATGGCTGTGTATGCCAGTAGTATCCAGCACTATAAGGCGGTATTATATGGCTGTGTATGCCATTAGTATCAGCACTATAAGGTGGTATTATATGAGCTGTGTATGCCATTAGTATCAGCACTATAAGGTGGTATTATATGGGCTGTGTATGCCATTAGTATCAGCACTATAAGGTGGTATTATGTGGGCTGTGTATGCCATTAGTATCAGCACTATAAGGTGGTATTATATGGGCTGTGTATGCCATTAGTATCAGCACTATAAGGTGGTATTATATGGGCTGTGTATGCCATTAGTATCAGCACTATAAGGTGGTATTATATGGGCTGTGTATGCCATTAGTATCAGCACTATAAGGTGGTATTATATGGGCTGTGTATGCCATTAGTATCAGCACTATCAGGTGGTATTATGTGGGCTGTGTATGCCAGTAGTATCAGCACTATAAGGTGGTATTATATGGGCTGTGTATGCCAGTAGTATCAGCACTATAAGGTGGTATTATATGGGCTGTGTATGCCATTAGTATCAGCACTATAAGGTGGTATTATAAGGGCTGTGTATGCCATTAGTATCAGCACTATAAGGTGGTATTATATGGCTGTGTATGCCAGTAGTATCAGCACTATAAGGTGGTATTATATGGGCTGTGTATGCCATTAGTATCAGCACTATAAGGTGGTATTATAAGGGCTGTGTATGCCATTAGTATCAGCACTATAAGGTGGTATTATATGGCTGTGTATGCCAGTAGTATCAGCACTTTAAGGTGGTATTATATGGGCTGTGTATGCCATTAGTATCAGCACTATAAGGTGGTATTATACGGGCTGTGTATGCCAGTAGTATCAACACTATAAGGTGGTATTATACAGGCTGTGTATGTCATTAGTATCAGCACTATAAGGTGGTATGATGTGGGCTGTGTATGCCATTAGTATCAGCACAATATGGCGGCATTATATGGGCTGTGTATGCCATTAGTATCAGCACTGTAAGGTGGTATTATATAGGCTGTGTATGTGTGGCACCCCAGGGGTCTGGTTTCCACAGTAATGTAATGTTATGTCTGAGAGCAGGTGGGAGGTCCTTTGGTCAGGGATCCTGTGCATGCCACACCTCCTGCCCAGTCTTGGGAGGGGAAGGACTTCCCCTATATAAACCCGGGGCTGAAGCAGGGTTAGTCAGTCAAGGAGAGTAGAGACAAGAAACAGTCACAGGAAGAAACAGCAGAAGCTCAGTGGGAGCAATACTACTACAAGTCAGGGGCTGGCAGCTGCAGAGCTCGCCCTGACTGAGAAGCTTTCTTACCGGACCCGGCGTCCGAGGCTGTGGGGACTAACTCTTACCCAGCAGCAGAAGCCGACCGGCAGGGGATTTCAGGTCCTCAGGCCCAGAAACCCGAAGGCACGGTCACACGCGTGGGACCAGCGCCGCCATCGTGGAGCGGAAGCCATTAGAAGGCCCCGAGTCACCGGCCATACGGGTGAGCACCACACGGTACACTCAGGGACGTGGGCTACTTATATCCGCTTCTAGCAAGGTAGCCAGAAGAGTACAGTCAGTTTGGGAGGCCTACAACTCCGCCTGGCCAGGGGAGATCCCATCTGCTCAAGGACTGACCAGGCCCCGTTCGCTAGCAAGTACTCCGGGAGGGTCTATCGTTGTTACCAGTAAAGACCCTGAATTACACCGCACCGTCTCTGAGTGGTTCCTGCTACCCTCATCTTCCACGTCGGCTGCCCTGAGGCCATACCCCTCCCGTTGGGGGTTATACTATCACGCTGCACAATTCTACACCGGCCTCAGCGGTCTGCCCTGCAGCGGCAGCTCCATAGCTGCAAATCAACGGGTGGCGTAGTCGACACTCAAATAACATCTATCAAGACTGCCACACACTGAGTTGACTCCCTGGGCACGGACCGGGTCCCCGCCACTCGGAGACTACAACCCTCATCTGATCCGGTTCCGGGTAAGCCCCCGTGCGCGAGACGCGGCGCGACACAGCAGGCCCAGGGGCGCGTCAACTTTGGCGTAGTCGGCAGGATTTCGTGCCCGCAACCACCGGGTACTGCATGCCTGAAAAAGAGAGTTTTCAAACTTACCATCCGTGAAGTTTTCCCGCCATCGGTGAAGATTCCCGCCATCCGGCGCCATTTTCAGCCTTCTTCCCGCCATCTGTGAAGATTCCCGCCATCCGGCGCCATCTTCAGCCTTCTTCCCGCCATCCGTGGAGTTTTCCCGCCGTTGGACGCCATCTTGAGGACGCCGCGCGGGAAGAAGAGGGGCGTGGACTCCGAAAGCGCGCGAGAACTGAAGCCCCGCCTCACGTCCGGACGTTGCGTAAGGTCCTGGAAGGAGCCCAGCAGACGCCGACGTCACCGGAGCGCGACGGAAGGTCCTCAACCCTGACGATCCACTGCGGAGCCGCGGCCTACGGAACAGGATCATCGCAAGGTAGGCCACGGTCCACTAGGGGGAAGGAAGATGTCGGATGCGGAGGAGAGCTTCATTGCCTCAACCCCCGCCAGCGCCACCGCTGCTGCAGTTATGCCCTTCACCATGCCCTATATCCCGGGAGCAGCTTGGCTACCCCAGTACTCAGGGGAGTCACATACCCTGCATGACTTTAGAGAAAAGCTGGATAGCCTCTTCCAGGTGTACCCCCTCACAGAAGAGCAAAAAGTGAGCATCCTGGTGGCCCAACTAACCGGGGCAGCCAAAAGGGAAGTAAAATCCTGGCCACCTGGGAGGAAGACTGTCGCAGGGATACTAACCCGGCTGAAGGACACCTTTGATACCCGCACCTCAGCCGAGATTAAGCTTAGATTCTACGGGTGCAAGCAGCGAGCGCATGAGAGTATAAGGGACTATGCACTAAACCTACAAGAGGCCCTGAGGGCCATTAAGCAGACCGACCCTGATGGAGTGGGAAACGAGGACAGGCTGTTGACCGAACAATTTATAGAGGGACTATATTGTAATGCCCACCGAACCCAGTTGCGGGCGATGGCCTTACAGGATCCCCATCTGGGCTTTGCACAGTTCAAGGACAGAGCCATCCGGGTGCTCCGAGAACCGGCACCGGGTGGCGTTGTGACCCACAGGCGCCCAGCTATCACTTACCACCAGGAGGCGGCGCCCTTGTCGGCAGGGCCTGTGGGAGCTGATGCGCAGGCTTTGGACAATGACCCAGCTCCAGACCTACACCATCAGGTCCAAGAGCTAGCTAAGAGCGTTGCTGCGCTAACCCGAACTGTGCAGTCTTTACAGGTTTCCACCCCAGGGAAGATCCAGCTGGCATCCGGACCGGAGGACATCCCGTGGCGTCGACCAAGGAGGACCCCACCGGCCAGAGGAAGATCCAGTGACCGATACAGCGAAGACGGACGACCCATCTGCTGCCGCTGCAATCAACCCAGACATATGGCAAGGTACTGTTCTTTAAATGGGCACAACCTGGGGTAGAGGGCCAACCCCCAGGAAAAAGATCACCAGGCCCATCGAACTGGCGCGACAGATATGTGGGAGGACGTCCAGTCTTGCCTGTGGTACTGGATGGCATTCCCATGAGTGCCCTACTGGACACCGGGTCACAGGTCACCACCATCCCGTACGTGCTCATTAAGCAGTACTGGAATGACTCGGATATTACCCGCTACCCTGACGACGACTTGAGTATCATCGCCAGCAATGGCCAGCCCGTGCCACAGATCGGATTTAAAGAGGTGACCATCAAAATCGGTAGAGTCGAACTGGCAGCACAGGGACTGATCATTGTAGATATTGACAAACATGAGAGTCACCCAAAAATAACTCTAGGAACTAATGTAATTGAAAATTGTCTTGCAGAGGTGATTTTCCTTTTACAGCAGGTTGCCAAGAACGCCAGCTCCGGCCAGCAGCGAGTGCTCCAAAAAGAGATCCGGGCACTGATGCGACGGCAACAGATAGAACTCTCCGGTGGTGAGATTGGTAGCGTAAGAATGTGTGACCCTTTTCCTATTGCCATGCCCCCAAAAAGTGAAATGATAATTTGGTGCCGGGCACGCGTGCTGAGAGGTAGAGATTACCAGGCAATGGTAGAACCAGTTTACTCAGACAGTAGGCCCACCATCTTGACAGCACGGGGGTGGTTAATGTACGCCATGGGAGGGTGCCCGTTCGCATAATCAATATCGGGAAGAGGGAAGTGTACCTGCCCCGGTATGCCACGCTAGCCAAATTATATACCATTAACCAAAATGCTATACAATCTGTGGAACCCTTGCCTCCATCTCACCCGGAGGAAGGTAACGGCTCTAAGAAAACAATGGAGGACTGGTGTCAGCAACTACATTTGGGTACTGACTCCACTCCCTCACATCAGAAACAGGGAGTCTATCGGGTGGTTCAAGAGTACGAGAGAGTGTTTAGTAAACACCCGTTAGACTTCGGGCGAGTCAAGGGGGTAGAACACCACATCCCCACGGGAGACCATCCTCCCATAAAAGAGAGGTATCGACCCGTAACCCCTGCACACTACCAACACGCCAAGGGGATGCTTAGAGACATGAAGGAGGCTGGGGTGATCAGGGATAGCTGTAGCCCCTGGGCAGCTCCACTAGTCTTAGTCAGAAAAAAAGACAACACCATGAGGATGTGTGTAGATTACCGGAAAATCAACCGTATCACACACAAGGATGCGTACCCCTTACCAAGGATAGAGGAGTCATTGGCTGCTTTAAGATCTGCTAACTTCTTCTCTACCTTGGATCTCACTAGCGGGCACTGGCAGGTTCCTGTAGCAGAGGCGGACCGGGAGAAGACCGCATTCACCACCCCGATGGGACTTAGCGAGTTCACCTGCATGCCGTTCGGACTCTGCAACGCACCAGGAACCTTCCAACGACTAATGGAGTGTTGTCTGGGCCACAGAAACTTCGAGACGGTCCTGTTGTACCTGGACGATGTCATCGTATATTCCAAGACGTATGAGGACCACCTGAAACACCTGGCGGAAGTGTTCGAAGCTCTGGCGAGTTACGGCCTAAAGGTGAAACCCTCCAAGTGTCACCTCCTGAAACCAAAGGTGCAGTACCTGGGACACGTGGTGAGCGCTGACGGAGTGGCTCCCGACCCTGATAAGATCACCGCAATTAAGGAATGGCCAAGCCCCTCCAGCGTAAAAGAAGTGCGGCAGTTCCTCGGGTTGGTAGGCTACTACCGAAGGTTTATTCCCGGTTTCACCAAAAAGGCAGCACCTATGCAGGATCTCCTGATAGGCCAGTCCCGGAAGGCCAAGAACCAGAAGCCGCCCTTCAAATGGGAGGAGCTGGAAGAAGAGTCCTTCCGCCAGCTGAAGATGGCCCTCACGGGGGACGAAATCCTGGCGTACCCGGATTATAGCCAGCCCTTTATCCTCTACACCGACGCCAGTAACATCGGGCTAGGAGCCGTACTGTCCCAGATCCAGCAGGGGAAGGAACGAGTAATCGCTTACGCCAGCCGAAAGCTGCGACCCACCGAAAGGAACCCCGAGAATTACAGCTCATTTAAGCTAGAGTTCCTGGCCGTAGTATGGGCAGTCACCGAGCGCTTTAAGCATTACCTCGCTTCTTCCCGGTTCACCGTGTACACGGATAACAACCCGTTGACACACCTGGACACGGCAAGACTCGGTGCCCTGGAGCAGAGGTGGATGGCCCGTCTGTCCAACTACGAGTTCACAATCAAATACCGGGCCGGACGCTCCAATACCAACGCGGACGCCCTGTCCAGGATGCCCAACCTGCCGGACGAAGGAGAAGATCCGGAGGGACTGGAAGAAGTTGAACTCCCTGCGTTCCACCGTCATGGGACTATCCAGTACTCCCACCGGGTAAGGAGTAAGCAGGCTGCTACGTTGAACCCCTTACCTCACTACAACTGGGCGGAAACGCAAGACAGCGACCCTGCCGTCCGACTGGTGAAGGAGATGCTGACTCGCCCAGAGGCTTGCCTTGAACCAGACGCTCCGGAGGAAGCCAAACAACTATGGGCAGAGAGGAGTCGACTGTTCCTTTACAAGGGGAAGTTGTGCCGCAGAATGGTTAACTCCCGGACGCATGAACTACTCTGGCAAGTAGTGGTGCCACGAAGAGACGCAGCCATGGTGATGGAGGCATACCACGACGGAGCTGGACACTTCGGGTGGAAGAAGCTGGAGTTCCTGCTGCGCGAGCGATTCCACTGAGGTAGGCATGAGGGGAACCATTGAGAAGTGGTGCAGAGACTGTGGCCCGTGCAACCTAAGAAGGAAGGACCGTGCCAGCCAGAAGACTCCCCTGCAGTCCATCGTCACCCGGCAGCCGTTGGAACTGGTAGCCTTGGATCATGTAAAACTGACCCCAAGCAGAAGTGGCTACGTCTACGCACTAACCATCGTGGATCACTACTCCCGGTTCTTGGTTGTCGTCCCCGTCAAGGACTTAACAGCTCGAACAGCAGCGAGAGCCTTCCAGCAGCATTTCTGCCGTCCACACGGGTACCCGGACCAAGTGTTGACAGACCAGGGACCTGCCTTTGAAGCGGAGGTCTTCCAAGAATTCTGCACTCTGTATGGCTGCCGGAAGATAAGGACGACACCCTATCATCCGCAAACTAATGGACTTTGTGAGAAAATGAACCAGGTGGTAATGGATCTTCTGAAAACGTTGCCCCTGGAAGAACGCAGTCTGTGGCCTGAGAAGCTGCCCGATCTGGTGGACCTATACAACCACATCCCGGTAGGTTCCACCAACTGTACCCCGGCTTACCTAATGAGGGCAAGACCTGGTAAGTTACCTGTTGACCTGGAAATGGGAGTCCTGACACCCGAGGACACTTCACCAGAAGCAGACTGGGACACAGAGAGGCAGCAGCAGTACCGGAGAGTACAGGAGAGCGTGGAGCGAAGTCTCTGTCAGGCTAGGGAAAGACAAGAGAAAACTTACAACCAGTATGCTCCCGCTGTTCCCCTGGTACCCGGAGAGCAGGTCTTGAAGAGGAAGAGACGGCTCCACAAGTTGGACGACCAGTGGGAGAAGGACCCGTACACCGTACTGCCCTCAAGCCACGAGAACCCGAAGGTTTGTACCATCAGTAAAGACGGAGGGGAAACTACAGCCATTGTATCCCGGGACCACCTGAAGAAGTGTCCCGAACAACTGAGGAACCCTGAAGAGGAACAAGAAGACCATCGACCCGTAGAGGAAAGGGAAGATATGGTTAGTACTGTGCTCGGGGACTTCCCTCGGTCTTGGACTCAAGTCGATGGTGCAGTTGTGGTACCCGTACTCACCTTCCTCCAACCAGCATCCCAAGCACCTACGGAGCAACAGGTAGAGCTGGAAGAACAGCCGGTCCAGGAGGCAGAAGACCCCACACCCGCAGACCAGGAGGATGAACCCTCTGCTTGCAGTGAGCCTGCCATATCCCTAGTGAGCCAAAGAGCCGGTAGACAGCTGCCCAGTTTACCCTTGACAGCTCCTACACCCTGTAGTTCAGGGCTAGACAGTCAGCTCCGTAGGTCCACTAGGGCCACTAGAGGCCAGTTACCCGCACGCTGGAGGATTTAAAGTGTATAAATTGTTTTATTTATGTTTACCTGTGTATTGTTGCTTGTGTATAATTTTGTGTTTCTAGTTATTTTTAGGAATCCTTGGTGGATCTACCGGGAATCCTTGTACAATTAGTTGGAGCGTAACCCAGGATGGACTAGAGACTGTTAAGGACTCGGGGTAGGACAGACCCCTACCTGGTTACGTCTCCCTGTTTTGGTGAAATGGACACCTTTGTTTCTTCAAAGACTGCACCCGGTTACGGACATGCCGTGACCACCTTTATGTGTTTCTTTATTGTATTGTTATTGTTATATCTTGTTATGTTTTTCTAAAATATGTTTAGTCCCGGAGTACTAAATTTTACTAGGGGGGAATGTGGCACCCCAGGGGTCTGGTTTCCACAGTAATGTAATGTTATGTCTGAGAGCAGGTGGGAGGTCCTTTGGTCAGGGATCCTGTGCATGCCACACCTCCTGCCCAGTCTTGGGAGGGGAAGGACTTCCCCTATATAAACCCGGGGCTGAAGCAGGGTTAGTCAGTCAAGGAGAGTAGAGACAAGAAACAGTCACAGGAAGAAACAGCAGAAGCTCAGTGGGAGCAATACTACTACAAGTCAGGGGCTGGCAGCTGCAGAGCTCGCCCTGACTGAGAAGCTTTCTTACCGGACCCGGCGTCCGAGGCTGTGGGGACTAACTCTTACCCAGCAGCAGAAGCCGACCAGCAGGGGATTTCAGGTCCTCAGGCCCAGAAACCCGAAGGCACGGTCACACGCGTGGGACCAGCGCCGCCATCGTGCAGCGGAAGCCATTAGAAGGCCCCGTGTCACCGGCCATACGGGTGAGCACCACACGGTACACTCAGGGACGTGGGCTACTTATATCCGCTTCTAGCAAGGTAGCCAGAAGAGTACAGTCAGTTTGGGAGGCCTACAACTCCGCCTGGCCAGGGGAGATCCCATCTGCTCAAGGACTGACCAGGCCCCGTTCGCTAGCAAGTACTCCGGGAGGGTCTATCGTTGTTACCAGTAAAGACCCTGAATTACACCGCACCGTCTCTGAGTGGTTCCTGCTACCCTCATCTTCCACGTCGGCTGCCCTGAGGCCATACCCCTCCCGTTGGGGGTTATACTATCACGCTGCACAATTCTACACCGGCCTCAGCGGTCTGCCCTGCAGCGGCAGCTCCATAGCTGCAAATCAACGGGTGGCGTAGTCGACACTCAAATAACATCTATCAAGACTGCCACACACTGAGTTGACTCCCTGGGCACGGACCGGGTCCCCGCCACTCGGAGACTACAACCCTCATCTGATCCGGTTCCGGGTAAGCCCCCGTGCGCGAGACGCGGCGCGACACAGCAGGCCCAGGGGCGCGTCATATGCCATTAGTATCAGCACTATAAGGTGGTATTATATGGGCGGTGTATGCCATTAGTATCAGCACTATAAGGTGGTATTATATGGCTGTGTATGCCAGTAGTATCAGCACTATAAGGTGGTATTATATGGGCTGTGTATGCCATTAGTATCAGCACTATAAGGTGGTATTATATGAGCTGTGTATGCCATTAGTATCAGCACTATAAGGTGGTATTATATGAGCTGTGTATGCCAGTAGTATCAGCACTCTAAGGTGGTATTATATGGGCTGTGTATGCCATTAGTATCAGCACTATAAGGTGGTATTATATGGGCTGTGTATGCCATTAGTATCAGCACTATAAGGTGGTATTATATGGGCTGTGTATGCCATTAGTATCAGCACTATAAGGTGGTATTATATGGGCTGTGTATGCCATTAGTATCAGCACTATAAGGTGGTATTATATGGGCTGTGTATGCCATTAGTATTAGCACAATAAGGTGGTATTATATGGGCTGTGTATGCCATTAGTATTAGCACAATAAGGTGGTATTATATGGGCTGTGTATGCCATTAGTATCAGCACTATAAGGTGGTATTATATGGGCTGTGCATGCCATTAGTATCAGCACTATAAGGTGGTATTATATGGGCTGTGTATGCCATTAGTATCAGCACTATAAGGTGGTATTATATGAGCTGTGTATGCCATTAGTATCAGCACTATAAGGTGGTATTATGTGGGCTGTGTATGCCAGTAGTATCAGCACTATAAGGAGGTATTATATGAGCTGTTTATGCCATTAGTATCAGCACTATAAGGTGGTATTATATGGGCTGTGTATGCCAGTAGTATCAGCACTATAAGGTGGTATTATATGGGCTGTGTATGCCAGTAGTATCAGCACTATAAGGTGGTATTATATGGGCTGTTTATGCCATTAGTATCAGCACTATAAGGAGGTATTACATGAGCTGTTTATGCCAATAGTATCAGCACTATAAGGTGGTATTATATGGGCTGTGTATGCCATTAGTATCAGCACTATAAGGTGGTATTATGTGGGCTGTGTATGCCAGTAGTATCAGCACTATAAGGAGGTATTATATGAGCTGTTTATGCCATTAGTATCAGCACTATAAGGTGGTATTATATGGGTTGTGTATGCCATTAGTATCAGCACTATAAGGTGGTATTATATGAGCTGTTTATGCCATTAGTATCAGCACGATAAGGTGGTATTATATGGGCTGTTTATGCCATTAGTATCAGCACTATAAGGAGGTATTATATGAGCTGTTTATGCCATTAGTATCAGCACTATAAGGTGGTATTATGTGGGCTGTGTATGCCAGTAGTATCAGCACTATAAGGAGGTATTATATGAGCTGTTTATGCCATTAGTATCAGCACTATAAGGTGGTATTATATGGGCTGTTTATGCCATTAGTATCAGCACGATAAGGTGGTATTATATGGGCTGTGTATGCCATTAGTATCAGCACTATAAGGTGGTATTATATGGGCTGTGTATGCCATTAGTATCAGCACTATAAGGTGGTATTATATGAGCTGTTTATGCCATTAGTATCAGCAAGATAAGGTGGTATTATATGGGCTGTTTATGCCATTAGTATCAGCACTATAAGGAGGTATTATATGAGCTGTGTATGCCATTAGTATCAGCACTATAAGGTGGTATTATGTGGGCTGTGTATGCCAGTAGTATCAGCACTATAAGGAGGTATTATATGAGCTGTTTATGCCATTAGTATCAGCACTATAAGGTGGTATTATATGGGCTGTGTATGCCATTAGTATCAGCACTATAAGGTGGTATTATATGGGCTGTGTATGCCATTAGTATCAGCACTATAAGGTGGTATTATATGAGCTGTTTATGCCATTAGTATCAGCACGATAAGGTGGTATTATATGGGCTGTTTATGCCATTAGTATCAGCACTATAAGGAGGTATTATATGAGCTGTTTATGCCATTAGTATCAGCCCTATAAGGTGGTATTATATGGGCTGTGCATGCCAGTAGTATCAGCACTATAAGGTGGTATTATATGGGCTGTGTATGCCATTAGTATCAGCACTATAAGATGGTATTATATGGCTGTGTATGCCATTAGTATCAGCACTATATGGTGGTATTATATGGGCTGTGTATGCCATTAGTATCAGCACTATAAGGTGGTATTATGTGGGCTGTGTATGCCAGTAGTATCAGCACTATAAGGTGGTATTATATGGGCTGTGTATACCAGTAGTATCAGCACTATAAGGTGGTATTATATGGGCTGTGTATACCAGTAGTATCAGCACTATAAGGTGGTATTATATGGGCTGTGTATGCCAGTAGTATCAGCACTATAAGGTGGTATTATATGGCTGCGTATGCCATTAGTATCAGCACTATAAGGTGGTATTATATGGGCTGTGTATGCCATTAGCATCAGCACTATAAGGTGGTATTATATGGGCTGTGTATGCCATTAGTATCAGCACTATATGGTGGTATTATATGGGCTGTTTATGTCATTAGTATCAGCACTATAAGGTGGTATTATATGGGCTGTGTATGCCAGTAGTATCAGCACTATAAGGTGGTATTATATGGCTGTGTATGCCATTAGCTCAGCACTATAAGGTGGTATTATATGGGCTGTGTATGCCAGTAGTATCAGCACTATAAGGTGGTATTATATGGCTGTGTATGCCATTAGCTCAGCACTATAAGCTGGTATTATATGGGCTGTGTATGCCAGTAGTATCAGCACTATAAGGTGGTATTATATGGGCTGTGTATGCCATTAGTATCAGCACTATAAGGTGGTATTATATGGGCTGTGTATGCCAGTAGTATCAACACTATAAGGTGGTATTATACAGGCTGTGTATGTCATTAGTATCAGCACTATAAGGTGGTATTATGTGGGCTGTGTATGCCATTAGTATCAGCACAATATGGCGGCATTATATGGGCTGTGTATGCCATTAGTATCAGCACTGTAAGGTGGTATTATATAGGCTGTGTATGCCATTAGTATCAGCACTATAAGGTGGTATTATATGGGCGGTGTATGCCATTAGTATCAGCACTATAAGGTGGTATTATATGGCTGTGTATGCCAGTAGTATCAGCACTATAAGGTGGTATTATATGGGCTGTGTATGCCATTAGTATCAGCACTATAAGGTGGTATTATATGAGCTGTGTATGCCAGTAGTATCAGCACTCTAAGGTGGTATTATATGGGCTGTGTATGCCATTAGTATCAGCACTATAAGGTGGTATTATATGGGCTGTGTATGCCATTAGTATCAGCACTATAAGGTGGTATTATATGGGCTGTGTATGCCATTAGTATCAGCACTATAAGGTGGTATTATACGGGCTGTGTATGCCATTAGTATCAGCAGTATAAGGTGGTATTATATGGGCTGTGTATGCCATTAGTATTAGCACAATAAGGTGGTATTATATGGGCTGTGTATGCCATTAGTATTAGCACAATAAGGTGGTATTATATGGGCTGTGTATGCCATTAGTATCAGCACTATAAGGTGGTATTATATGGGCTGTGCATGCCATTAGTATCGGCACTATAAGGTGGTATTATATGGGCTGTGTATGCCATTAGTATCAGCACTATAAGGTGGTATTATATGAGCTGTGTATGCCATTAGTATCAGCACTATAAGGTGGTATTATATGGGCTGTGTATGCCATTAGTATCAGCACTATATGGCGGTATTATATGGGCTGTGTATGCCATTAGTATCAGCACTATAAGGTGGTATTATGTGGGCTGTGTATGCCAGTAGTATCAGCACTATAAGGAGGTATTATATGAGCTGTTTATGCCATTAGTATCAGCACTCTAAGGTGGTATTATATGGGCTGTGTATGCCATTAGTATCAGCACTCTAAGGTGGTATTATATGGGCTGTGTATGCCATTAGTATCAGCACTATAAGGTGGTATTATATGGGCTGTGTATGCCATTAGTATCAGCACTATAAGGTGGTATTATATGGGCTGTGTATGCCAGTAGTATCAGCACTATAAGGTGGTATTATATGGGCTGTGTATGCCAGTAGTATCAGCACTATAAGGTGGTATTATATGGGCTGTTTATGCCATTAGTATCAGCACTATAAGGAGGTATTACATGAGCTGTTTATGCCATTAGTATCAGCACTATAAGGTGGTATTATATGGGCTGTGTATGCCATTAGTATCAGCACTATAAGGTGGTATTATATGGGCTGTGTATGCCAGTAGTATCAGCACTATAAGGAGGTATTATATGAGCTGTTTATGCCATTAGTATCAGCACTATAAGGAGGTATTATATGGGTTGTGTATGCCATTAGTATCAGCGCTATAAGGTGGTATTATATGAGCTGTTTATGCCATTAGTATCAGCACTATAAGGTGGTATTATATGGGCTGTGTATGCCAGTAGTATCAGCACTATAAGGTGGTATTATATGGGCTGTGTATGCCATTAGTATCAGCACTATAAGGTGGTATTATATGGGCTGTGTATGCCATTAGTATCAGCACTATAAGGTGGTATTATATGAGCTGTTTATGCCATTAGTATCAGCACGATAAGGTGGTATTATATGGGCTGTTTATGCCATTAGTATCAGCACTATAAGGTGGTATTATATGGGCTGTTTATGTCATTAGTATCAGCACTATAAGGAGGTATTATATGAGCTGTTTATGCCATTAGTATCAGCACTATAAGGTGGTATTATATGGGCTGTGTATGTCATTAGTATCAGCATTATAAGGTGGTATTATATGAGCTGTGTATGCCATTAGTATCAGCACTATAAGGTGGTATTATATGGGCTGTGTATGCCAGTAGTATCAGCACTATAAGGTGGTATTATATGGGCTGTGTATGCCATTAGTATCAGCACTATAAGATGGTATTATATGGCTGTGTATGCCATTAGTATCAGCACTATATGGTGGTATTATATGGGCTGTTTATGTCATTAGTATCAGCACTATAAGGTGGTATTATATGGGCTGTGTATGCCAGTAGTATCAGCACTATAAGGTGGTATTATATGGGCTGAGTATGCCAGTAGTATCAGCACTATAAGGTGGTATTATATGGGCTGTGTATGCCATTAGTATCAGCGCTATAAGGTGGTATTATGTGGGCTGTGTATGCCAGTAGTATCAGCACTATAAGGTGGTATTATATGGGCTGTGTATACCAGTAGTATCAGCACTATAAGGTGGTATTATATGGGATGTGTATACCAGTAGTATCAGCACTATAAGGTGGTATTATATGGGCTGTGTATGCCAGTAGTATCAGCACTATAAGGTGGTATTATATGGCTGCGTATGCCATTAGTATCAGCACTATAAGGTGGTATTATATGGGCTGTGTATGCCATTAGCATCAGCACTATAAGGTGGTATTATATGGGCTGTGTATGCCATTAGTATCAGCACTATATGGTGGTATTATATGGGCTGTTTATGTCATTAGTATCAGCACTATAAGGTGGTATTATATGGGCTGTGTATGCCATTAGTATCAGCACTATAAGGTGGTATTAGATGGGCTGTGTATGCCAGTAGTATCAGCACTATAAGGTGGTATTATATGGGCTGTGTATGCCATTAGTATCAGCACTATAATGTGGTATTATATGGGCTGTGTATGCCATTAGTATCAGCACTATAAGGTGGTATTATATGGGCTGTGTATGCCATTAGTATCAGCACTATAAGGTGGTATTATATGGGCTGTGTATGCCATTAGTATCAGCACTATAAGGTGGTATTATATGGGCTGTGTATGCCATTAGTATCAGCACTATCAGGTGGTATTATGTGGGCTGTGTATGCCATTAGTATCAGCACTATAAGGTGGTATTATATGGGCTGTGTATGCCATTAGTATCAGCACTATAAGGTGGCATTATATGGGCTGTGTATGCCATTAGTATCAGCACTATAAGGTGGTATTATATGGGCTGTGTATGCCAGTAGTATCAGCACTATAAGGTGGTATTATATGGGCTGTGTATGCCAGTAGTATCAGCACTATAAGGTGGTATTATACGGGCTGTGTATGCCATTAGTATCAGCACTATAAGGTGGTATTATATGGGCTGTGTATGCCATTAGTATCAGCACTATAAGGTGGTATTATATGGGCTGTGTATGCCATTAGTATCAGCACTATAAGGTGGCATTATATGGGCTGTGTATGCCATTAGTATCAGCACTATAAGGTGGTATTATATGGGCTGTGTATGCCAGTAGTATCAGCACTATAAGGTGGTATTATATGGGCTGTGTATGCCATTAGCTCAGCACTATAAGGTGGTATTATATGGGCTGTGTATGCCATTAGTATCAGCACTATAAGGTGGTATTATATGAGCTGTGTATGCCAGTAGTATCAGCACTATAAGGTGGTATTATATGGGCTGTGTATGCCATTAGCTCAGCACTATAAGGTGGTATTATATGGGCTGTGTATGCCATTAGTATCAGCACTATAAGGTGGTATTATATGGGCTGTGTATGCCATTAGTATCAGCACTATAAGGTGGCATTATATGGGCTGTGTATGCCATTAGTATCAGCACTATAAGGTGGTATTATATGGGCTGTGTATGCCAGTAGTATCAGCACTATAAGGTGGTATTATATGGGCTGTGTATGCCATTAGCTCAGCACTATAAGGTGGTATTATATGGGCTGTGTATGCCATTAGTATCAGCACTATAAGGTGGTATTATATGGGCTGTGTATGCCATTAGTATCAGCACTATAAGGTGTTATTATATGGGCTGTGTATGCCATTAGTATCAGCACTATAAGGTGGTATTATATGGGCTGTGTATGCCATTACTATCAGCACTATAAGGTGGTATTATATGGGCTGTGTATGCCATTAGTATCAGCACTATAAGGTGGTATTATATGGGCTGTGTATGCCATTAGTATCAGCACTATAAGGTGGTATTATATGGGCTGTGTATGCCATTAGTATCAGCACTATCAGGTGGTATTATGTGGGCTGTGTATGCCAGTAGTATCAGCACTATAAGGTGGTATTATAAGGGCTGTGTATGCCATTAGTATCAGCACTATAAGGTGGTATTATATGGGCTGTGTATGCCATTAGCATCAGCACTATAAGGTGGTATTATATGGGCTGTGTATGCCAGTAGTATCAGCACTATAAGGTGGTATTATATGGGCTGTTTATGTCATTAGTATCAGCACTATAAGGTGGTATTATATGGCTGTGTATGCCATTAGCTCAGCACTATAAGGTGGTATTATATGGGCTGTGTATGCCAGTAGTATCAGCACTATAAGGTGGTATTATATGGCTGTGTATGCCATTAGCTCAGCACTATAAGGTGGTATTATATGGGCTGTGTATGCCAGTAGTATCAGCACTATAAGGTGGTATTATATGGGCTGTGTATGCCATTAGTATCAGCACTATAAGGTGGTATTATATGGGCTGTGTATGCCAGTAGTATCAGCACTATAAGGTGGTATTATATGGCTGTGTATGCCATTAGCTCAGCACTATAAGGTGGTATTATATGGGCTGTGTATGCCAGTAGTATCAGCACTATAAGGTGGTATTATATGGGCTGTGTATGCCATTAGTATCAGCACTATAAGGTGGTATTATATGGGCTGTGTATGCCAGTAGTATCAGCACTATAAGGTGGTATTATATGGCTGTGTATGCCATTAGCTCAGCACTATAAGGTGGTATTACATGGGCTGTGTATGCAAGTAGTATCAGCACTATAAGGTGGTATTATATGGCTGTGTATGCCATTAGCTCAGCACTATAAGGTGGTATTATATGGGCTGTGTATGCCAGTAGTATCAGCACTATAAGGTGGTATTATATGGGCTGTGTATGCCATTAGTATCAGCACTATAAGGTGGCATTATATGGGCTGTGTATGCCATTAGTATCAGCACTATAAGGTGGTATTATATGGGCTGTGTATGCCAGTAGTATCAGCACTATAAGGTGGTATTATATGGGCTGTGTATGCCATTAGCTCAGCACTATAAGGTGGTATTATATGGGCTGTGTATGCCATTAGTATCAGCACTATAAGGTGGTATTATATGGGCTGTGTATGCCATTAGTATCAGCACTATAAGGTGGTATTATATGGGCTGTGTATGCCATTAGTATCAGCACTATAAGGTGGTATTATATGGGCTGTGTATGCCATTAGTATCAGCACTATAAGGTGGTATTATATGGGCTGTGTATGCCATTAATATCAGCACTATAATGTGGTATTATATGAGCTGTTTATGCCATTAGTATCAGCACGATAAGGTGGTATTAAATGGGCTGTTTATGCCATTAGTATCAGCACTATAAGGAGGTATTATATGAGCTGTTTATGCCATTAGTATCAGCACTATAAGGTGGTATTATATGGGCTGTGTATGCCAGTAGTATCAGCACTATAAGGTGGTATTATATGGGCTGTGTATGCCAGTAGTATCAGCACTATAAGGTGGTATGATATGGGCTGTTTATGCCATTAGTATCAGCACTATAAGGAGGTATTACATGAGCTGTTTATGCCATTAGTATCAGCACTATAAGGTGGTATTATATGGGCTGTGTATGCCATTAGTATCAGCACTATAAGGTGGTATTATGTGGGCTGTGTATGCCAGTAGTATCAGCACTATAAGGAGGTATTATATGAGCTGTTTATGCCATTAGTATCAGCACTATAAGGTGGTATTATATGGGTTGTGTATGCCATTAGTATCAGCACTATAAGGTGGTATTATATGAGCTGTTTATGCCATTAGTATCAGCACGATAAGGTGGTATTATATGGGCTGTTTATGCCATTAGTATCAGCACTATAAGGAGGTATTATATGAGCTGTTTATGCCATTATTATCAGCACTATAAGGTGGTATTATGTGGGCTGTGTATGCCAGTAGTATCAGCACTATAAGGAGGTATTATATGAGCTGTTTATGCCATTAGTATCAGCACTATAAGGTGGTATTATATGGGCTGTGTATGCCATTAGTATCAGCACTATAAGGTGGTATTATATGGGCTGTGTATGCCATTAGTATCAGCACTATAAGGAGGTATTATATGGGCTGTTTATGCCATTAGTATCAGCACTATAAGGTGGTATTATATGGGCTGTGTATGCCATTAGTATCAGCACTATAAGGTGGTATTTTATGAGCTGTTTATGCCATTAGTATCAGCACTATAAGGTGGTATTATATGGGCTGTGTATGCCATTAGTATCAGCACTATAAGGTGGTATTATATGGGCTGTGTATGCCATTAGTATCAGCACTATAAGGTGGTATTATATGGGCTGTGTATGCCATTAGTATCAGCACTATAAGGTGGTATTATATGGGCTGTGTATGCCATTAGTATCAGCACTATAAGGAGGTATTATATGAGCTGTTTATGCCATTAGTATCAGCACTATAAGGTGGTATTATATGGGCTGTGTATGCCATTAGTATCAGCACTATAAGGTGGTATTTTATGAGCTGTTTATGCCATTAGTATCAGCACGATAAGGTGGTATTATATGGGCTGTTTATGCCATTAGTATCAGCACTATAAGGAGGTATTATATGAGCTGTTTATGCCATTAGTATCAGCCCTATAAGGTGGTATTATATGGGCTGTGTATGCCAGTAGTATCAGCACTATAAGGTGGTATTATATGGGCTGTGTATGCCATTAGTATCAGCACTATAAGATGGTATTATATGGCTGTGTATGCCATTAGTATCAGCACTATATGGTGGTATTATATGGGCTGTTTATGTCATTAGTATCAGCACTATAAGGTGGTATTATATGGGCTGTGTATGCCAGTAGTATCAGCACTATAAGGTGGTATTATATGGGCTGAGTATGCCAGTAGTATCAGCACTATAAGGTGGTATTATATGGGCTGTGTATGCCATTAGTATCAGCACTATAAGGTGGTATTATGTGGGCTGTGTATGCCAGTAGTATCAGCACTATAAGGTGGTATTAGATGGGCTGTGTATACCAGTAGTATCAGCACTATAAGGTGGTATTATATGGGCTGTGTATACCAGTAGTATCAGCACTATAAGGTGGTATTATATGGGCTGTGTATGCCAGTAGTATCAGCACTATAAGGTGGTATTATATGGCTGCGTATGCCATTAGTATCAGCACTATAAGGTGGTATTATATGGGCTGTGTATGCCATTAGCATCAGCACTATAAGGTGGTATTATATGGGCTGTGTATGCCATTAGTATCAGCACTATATGGTGGTATTATATGGGCTGTTTATGTCATTAGTATCAGCACTATAAGGTGGTATTATATGGGCTGTGTATGCCAGTAGTATCAGCACTATAAGGTGGTATTATATGGCTGTGTATGCCATTAGCTCAGCACTATAAGGTGGTATTATATGGGCTGTGTATGCCAGTAGTATCAGCACTATAAGGTGGTATTATATGGGCTGTGTATGCCATTAGTATCAGCACTATAAGGTGGCATTATATGGGCTGTGTATGCCATTAGTATCAGCACTATAAGGTGGTATTATATGGGCTGTGTATGCCAGTAGTATCAGCACTATAAGGTGGTATTATATGGGCTGTGTATGCCATTAGTATCAGCACTATAAGGTGGTATTATGTGGGCTGTGTATGCCATTAGTATCAGCACAATATGGCGGCATTATATGGGCTGTGTATGCCATTAGTATCAGCACTGTAAGTTGGTATTATATAGGCTGTGTATGCCATTAGTATCAGCACTATAAGGTGGTATTATATGGGCGGTGTATGCCATTAGTATCAGCACTATAAGGTGGTATTATATGGCTGTGTATGCCAGTAGTATCAGCACTATAAGGTGGTATTATATGGGCTGTGTATGCCATTAGTATCAGCACTATAAGGTGGTATTATATGAGCTGTGTATGCCATTAGTATCAGCACTATAAGGTGGTATTATATGAGCTGTGTATGCCAGTAGTATCAGCACTCTAAGGTGGTATTATATGGGCTGTGTATGCCATTAGTATCAGCACTATAAGGTGGTATTATATGGGCTGTGTATGCCATTAGTATCAGCACTATAAGGTGGTATTATACGGGCTGTGTATGCCATTAGTATCAGCAGTATAAGGTGGTATTATATGGGCTGTGCATGCCATTAGTATCAGCACTATAAGGTGGTATTATATGGGCTGTGTATGCCATTAGTATCAGCACTATAAGGTGGTATTATATGAGCTGTGTATGCCATTAGTATCAGCACTATAAGGTGGTATTATGTGGGCTGTGTATGCCAGTAGTATCAGCACTATAAGGAGGTATTATATGAGCTGTTTATGCCATTAGTATCAGCACTCGAAGGTGGTATTGTATGGGCTGTGTATGCCATTAGTATCAGCACTATATGGTGGTATTATATGGGCTGTGTATGCCATTAGTATCAGCACTATAAGGTGGTATTATATGAGCTGTTTATGCCATTAGTATCAGCACTATAAGGTGGTATTATATGGGCTGTGTATGCCAGTAGTATCAGCACTATAAGGTGGTATTATATGGGCTGTGTATGCCAGTAGTATCAGCACTATAAGGTGGTATTATATGGGCTGTTTATGCCATTAGTATCAGCACTATAAGGAGGTGTTACATGAGCTGTTTATGCCATTAGTATCAGCACTATAAGGTGGTATTATATGGGCTGTGTATGCCATTAGTATCAGCACTATAAGGTGGTATTATATGGGCTGTGTATGCCAGTAGTATCAGCACTATAAGGAGGTATTATATGAGCTGTTTATGCCATTAGTATCAGCACTATAAGGTGGTATTATATGGGCTGTGTATGCCAGTAGTATCAGCACTATAAGGTGGTATTATATGGGCTGTTTATGTCATTAGTATCAGCACTATAAGGTGGTATTATATGGGCTGTTTATGCCAGTAGTATCAGCACTATAAGGTGGTATTATATGGGCTGTGTATGCCATTAGCATCAGCACTATAAGGTGGTATTATATGGGCTGTGTATGCCATTAGTATCTGCACTATATGGTGGTATTATATGGGCTGTTTATGTCATTAGTATCAGCACTATAAGGTGGTATTATATGGGCTGTGTATGCCATTAGTATCAGCACTATAAGGTGGTATTAGATGGGCTGTGTATGCCAGTAGTATCAGCACTATAAGGTGGTATTATATGGGCTGTGTATGCCATTAGTATCAGCACTATAAGGTGGTATTATATGGGCTGTGTATGCCATTAGTATCAGCACTATAAGGTGGTATTATATGGGCTGTGTATGCCATTAGTATCAGCACTATAAGGTGGTATTATATGGGCTGTGTATGCCATTAGTATCAGCACTATAAGGTGGTATTATATGAGCTGTGTATGCCATTAGTATCAGCACTATAAGGTGGTATTATATGGCTGTGTATGCCATTAGTATCAGCACTGTAAGGTGGTATTATATGGGCTGTGTATGCCATTAGTATCAGCACTATAAGGTGGTATTATATGGGCTGTGTATGCCATTAGTATCAGCACTATAAGGTGGTATTATATGGGCTGTGTATGCCAGTAGTATCAGCACTATAAGGTGGTATTATATGGGCTGTGTATGCCATTAGCTCAGCACTATAAGGTGGTATTATATGGGCTGTGTATGCCATTAGTATCAGCACTATAAGGTGGTATTATATGGGCTGTGTATGCCATTAGTATCAGCACTATAAGGTGGTATTATATGGGCTGTGTATGCCAGTAGTATCAGCACTATAAGGTGGTATTATATGGGCTGTGTATGCCATTAGCTCAGCACTATAAGGTGGTATTATATGGGCTGTGTATGCCATTAGTATCAGCACTATAAGGTGGTATTATATGGGCTGTGTATGCCATTAGTATCAGCACTATAAGGTGGTATTATATGGGCTGTGTATGCCATTAGTATCAGCACTATAAGGTGGTATTATATGGGCTGTGTATGCCATTAGTATCAGCACTATCAGGTGGTATTATGTGGGCTGTGTATGCCAGTAGTATCAGCACTATAAGGTGGTATTATAAGGGCTGTGTATGCCATTAGTATCAGCACTATAAGGTGGTATTATATGGGCTGTGTATGCCATTAGCATCAGCACTATAAGGTGGTATTATATGGGCTGTGTATGCCAGTAGTATCAGCACTATAAGGTGGTATTATATGGGCTGTTTATGTCATTAGTATCAGCACTATAAGGTGGTATTATATGGGCTGTTTATGCCAGTAGTATCAGCACTATAAGGTGGTATTATATGGCTGTGTATGCCATTAGCTCAGCACTATAAGGTGGTATTATATGGGCTTTGTATGCCAGTAGTATCAGCACTATAAGGTGGTATTATATGGCTGTGTATGCCATTAGCTCAGCACTATAAGGTGGTATTATATGGGCTGTGTATGCCATTAATATCAGCACTATTAGGTGGTATTATATGGGCTGTGTATGCCAGTAGTATCAGCACTATAAGGTGGTATTATATGGGCTGTGTATGCCATTAGTATCAGCACTATAAGGTGGTATTATATGGGCTGTGTATGCCAGTAGTATCAGCACTATAAGGTGGTATTATATGGCTGTGTATGCCATTAGCTCAGCACTATAAGGTGGTATTATATGGGCTGTGTATGCCAGTAGTATCAGCACTATAAGGTGGTATTATATGGCTGTGTATGCCATTAGCTCAGCACTATAAGGTGGTATTATATGGGCTGTGTATGCCAGTAGTATCAGCACTATAAGGTGGTATTATATGGGCTGTGTATGCCATTAGTATCAGCACTATAAGGTGGTATTATATGGGCTGTGTATGCCATTAGTATCAGCACTATAAGGTGGTATTATATGGGCTGTGTATGCCATTAGTATCAGCACTATAAGGTGGTATTATATGGGCTGTGTATGCCATTAGTATCAGCACTATAAGGTGGTATTATATGGGCTGTGTATGCCATTAGTATCAGCACTATAAGGTGGTATTATATGGGCTGTGTATGCCATTAGTATCAGCACTATCAGGTGGTATTATGTGGGCTGTGTATGCCAGTAGTATCAGCACTATAAGGTGGTATTATAAGGGCTGTGTATGCCATTAGTATCAGCACTATAAGGTTGTATTATATGGGCTGTGTATGCCATTAGTATCAGCACTATAAGGTGGTATTATATGGCTGTGTATGCCAGTAGTATCAGCACTATAACGTGGTATTATATGGGCTGTGTATGCCATTAGTATCAGCACTATAAGCTGGTATTATACGGGCTGTGTATGCCAGTAGTATCAACACTATAAGGTGGTATTATACAGACTGTGTATGCCATTAGTATCAGCACTATAAGGTGGTATTATGTGGGCTGTGTATGCCATTAGTATCAGCACTATATGGCAGCATTATATGGGCTGTGTATGCCATTAGTATCAGCACTGTAAGGTGGTATTATATAGGCTGTGTATGCCATTAGTATCAGCACTATATGGCGGCATTATATGGGCTGTGTATGCCATTAGTATCAGCACTATAAGGTGGTATTATATGGGCGGTGTATGCCATTAGTATCAGCACTATAAGGTGGTATTATATGGCTGTGTATGCCAGTAGTATCCAGCACTATAAGGTGGTATTATATGGGCTGTGTATGCCATTAGTATCAGCACTATATGGCGGCATTATATGGGCTGTGTATGCCATTAGTATCAGCACTATAAGGTGGTATTATATGGTCTGTGTATGCCATTAGTATCAGCACTATAAGGTGGTATTATATGAGCTGTTTATGCCATTAGTATCAGCACTATAAGGTGGTATTATATGGGCTGTGTATGCCATTAGTATCAGCGCTATAAGGTGGTATTATATGATCTGTTTATGCCATTAGTATCAGCACTATAAGGTGGTATTATAAGGGCTGTGTATGCCAGTAGTATCAACACTATAAGGTGGTATTATATGGGCTGTGTATGCCATTAGTATCAGCACTATAAGGTGGTATTATACGGGCTGTGTATGCCATTAGTATCTGCACTATTAGGTGGTATTATATGGGCTGTGTATGCCATTAGTATCAGCACTATAAGGTGGTATTATACGGGCTGTGTATGCCATTAGTATCAGCACTATAAGGTGGTATTATGTGGGCTGTGTATGCCATTAGTATCAGCACTATATGGCGGCATTATATGGGCTGTGTATGCCATTAGTATCAGCACTGTAAGGTGGTATTATATAGGCTGTGTATGCCATTAGTATCAGCACTAAATGGCGGCATTATATAGGCTGTGTATGCCATTAGTATCAGCACTATAAGGTGGTATTATAAGGGCTGTGTATGCCATTAGTATCAGCACTATAAGGTGGTATTATATGGCTGTGTATGCCAGTAGTATCAGCACTATAAGGTGGTATTATATGGGCTGTGTATGCCATTAGTATCAGCACTATAAGGTTGTATTATATGGGCTGCGTATGCCATTAGTATCAGCACTATAAGGTGGTATTATATGAGCTGTGTATGCCATTAGTATCAGCACTATAAGGTAGTATTATATGGGCTGTGTATACCAGTAGTATCAGCACTATAAGGTGGTATTACATGGGCTGTGTATGCCAGTAGTATCAGCACTATAAGGTGGTATTATATGGGCTGTTTATGCCATTAGTATCAGCACTATAAGGTGGTATTATATGGGCTGTGTATGCCATTAGTATCAGCACTATAAGGTGGTATTATATGGGCTGTGTATGCCAGTAGTATCAGCACTATAAGGTGGTATTATATGGGCTGTGTATGCCATTAGTATCAACACTATAAGGTGGTATTATATGGGCTGTTTATGCCATTAGTATCAGCACTATAAGGTGTTATTATATGGGCTGTGTATGCCATTAGTATCAGCACTATAAGGTGGTATTATATGGGCTGTGTATGCCATTAGTATCAGCACTATAAGGTGGCATTATATGGGCTGTGTATGCCATTAGTATCAGCACTGTAAGGTGGTATTATATGGGCTCTGTATGCCAGTAGTATCAGCACTATAAGGTGGTATTATATGGGCTGTGTTTGCCATTAGTATCAGCACTATAAGGTGGTATTATATGGGCTGTGTATGCCATTAGTATCAGCACTGTAAGGTGGTATTATATGGGCTGTGTATGCCATTAGTATCAGCACTATAAGGCAGTATTATACGGGCTGTGTATGCCATTAGTATCAGCACTATAAGGTGGCATTATATGGGCTGTGTATTCCATTAGCATCAGCACTATAAGGTGGTATTATATGGGCTGTTTATGCCATTAGTATCAGCACTATAAGGTGGTATTATATGGGCTGTTTATGCCATTAGTATCAGCACTATAAGGTGGTATTATATGGGCTGTGTATGCCAGTAGTATCAGCACTATAAGGTGGTATTATATGGGCTGTTTATGCCATTAGTATCAGCACTATAAGGTGGTATTATATGGGCTGTGTATGCCATTAGTATCAGCACTATAAGGTGGTATTATGTGGGCTGTGTATGCCATTAGTATCAGCACTATAAGGTGGTATTATATGGGCTGTGTATGCCATTAGTATCAGCACTATAAGGTAGTATTATATGGGCTGTGTATGCCATTAGCATCAGCACTATAAGATGGTATTATACGGGCTGTGTATGCCAGTAGTATCAGCACTATAAGGTGGTATTATATGAGCTGTGTATGCCATTAGTATCAGCACTATAAGGTGGTATTATATGGGCTGTGTATGCCATTAGTATCAGCACTATAAGGTGGTATTATATGGGCTGTGTATGCCAGTAGTATCAGCACTATAAGGTGGTATTATATGGGCTGTGTTTGCCATTAGTATCAGCACTATAAGGAGGTATTATATGAGCTGTGTATGCCATTAGTATCAGCACTATAAGGTGGTATTATATGGGCTGTGTATGCCATTAGTATCAGCACTATAAGGTGGTATTATATGGGCTGTGTATGCCATTAGTATCAGCACTATAAGGTGGTATTATATGGGCTGTGTATGCCATTAGTATCAGCACTATAAGGTGGTATTATATGGGCTGTGTATGCCATTAGTATCAGCACTGTAAGGTGGTATTATATGGGCTGTGTATGCCAATAGTATCAGCACTATAAGGTGGTATTATATGGGCTGTGTATGCCATTAGTATCAGCACTATAAGGTGGTATTATATGGGCTGTGTATGCCATTAGTATCAGCACTATAAGGTGGTATTATATGGGCTGTGTATGCCATTAGTATCAGCACTATAAGGTGGTATTATATGGGCTGTGTATGCCATTAGTATCAGCACTATAAGGTGGTATTATATGGGCTGTTTATGCCAGTAGTATCAGCACTATAAGGTGGTATTATATGGGCTGTGTATGCCATTAGTATCAGCACTATAAGGTTGTATTATATGGGCTGTGTATGCCAGTAGTATCAGCACTATAAGGTGGTATTATATGGGCTGTGTATGCCAGTAGTATCAGCACTATAAGGTGGTATTATATGGGCTGTTTATGCCATTAGTATCAGCACTATAAGGTGGTATTATAAGGGCTGTGTATGCCATTAGTATCAGCACTATAAGGTTGTATTATATGGGCTGTGTATGCCATTAGTATCAGCACTGTAAGGTGGTATTATACGGGCTGTGTATGCCATTAGTATCAGCACTGTAAGGTGGTATTATACGGGCTGTGTATGCCATTAGTATCAGCACTATAAGGTGGTATTATACGGGCTGTGTATGCCAGTAGTATCAGCACTATAAGGTGGTATTATATGGGCTGTGTATGCCATTAGTATCAGCACTATAAGGTGGTATTATACGGGCTGTGTATGCCATTAGTATCAGCATTATAAGGTGGTATTATATGGGCTGTGTATGCCATTAGTATCAGCACTATAAGGTGGTATTATACGGGCTGTGTATGCCAGTAGTATCAGCACTATAAGGTGGTATTATATGGGCTGTGTATGCCATTAGTATCAGCACTGTAAGGTGGTATTATACGGGCTGTGTATGCCATTAGTATCAGCACTATAAGGTGGTATTATACGGGCTGTGTATGCCATTAGTATCAGCACTATAAGGTGGTATTATACGGGCTGTGTATGCCAGTAGTATCAGCACTATAAGGTGGTATTATACGGGCTGTGTATGCCAGTAGTATCAGCACTATAAGGTGGTATTATATGGGCTGTGTATGCCATTAGTATCAGCACTGTAAGGTGGTATTATATGGGCTGTGTATGCCATTAGTATCAGCACTATAAGGTGGTATTATACGGGCTGTGTATGCCATTAGTATCAGCACTATAAGGTGGTATTATATGGACTGTGTATGCCATTAGTATCAGCACTATAAGGTGGTATTATATGGGCTGTGTATGCCAGTAGTATCAGCACTATAAGGTGGTATTATATGGGCTGTGTATGCCATTAGTATCAGCACTATAAGGTGGTATTATACGGGCTCTGTATGCCATTAGTATCAGCACTGTAAGGTGGTATTATGTGGGCTGTGTATGCCAGTAGTATCAGCACTATAAGGTGGTATTATATCGGCTGTGTATGCCATTAGTATCAACACTGTAAGGTGGTATTATATGGGCTGTGTATGCCATTAGTATCAGCACTATAAGGTGGTATTATACGGGCTGTGTATGCCAGTAGTATCAGCACTGTAATGTGGTATTATATGGGCTGTGTATGCCATTAGTATCAGCACTATAAGGTGGTATTATATGGGCTGTGTATGCCATTAGTATCAGCACTATAAGATGTTATTATATGGGCTGTATATGCCAGTAGTATCAGCACTATAAGGTGGTATTATATGAGCTGTGTATGCCAGTAGTATCAGCACTATAAGGTGGTATTATATGGGCTATGTATGCCATTAGTATCAGCACTATAAGGTTGTATTATATGGGCTGTGTATGCCATTAGTATCAGCACTATAAGATGGTATTATATGGGCTGTGTATGCCAGTAGTATCATCACTATAAGGTGGTATTATATGAGCTGTGTATGCCATTAGTATCAGCACTATAAGGTGGTATTATATGAGCTGTGTATGCCATTAGTATCAGCACTATAAGGTGGTATTATATGGGCTGTGTATGCCATTAGTATCAGCACTATAAGGTGGTATTATATGGGCTGCGTATGCCATTAGTATCACCACTATAAGGTGGTATTATATGGGATGTGTATGCCATTAGTATCAGCACTATAAGGTGGTATTATATGAGCTGTGTATGCCATTAGTATCAGCACTATAAGGTGGTATTATATGGGCTGTGTATGCCATTAGTATCAGCACTATAAGGTGGTATTATATGGGCTATGTATGCCATTAGTATCAGCACTATAAGGTTGTATTATATGGGCTGTGTATGCCATTAGTATCAGCACTATAAGATGGTATTATATGGGCTGTGTATGCCAGTAGTATCATCACTATAAGGTGGTATTATATGAGCTGTGTATGCCATTAGTATCAGCACTATAAGGTGGTATTATATGGGCTGTGTATGCCATTAGTATCAGCACTATAAGGTGGTATTATATGGGATGTTTATGCCATTAGTATCAGCACTATAAGGTGGTATTATATGGGCTGTGTATGCCATTAGTATCAGCACTATAAGGTGGTATTATGTGTGCTGTGTATGTCATTAGTATCAGCACTATAAGTTGGTATTATATGGGCTGTTTATGCCATTAGTATCAGCACTATAAGGTGGTATTATATGGGCTGTGTATGCCATTAGTATCAGCACTATAAGGTGGTATTATATGGGCTGTGTATGCCATTAGTATCAGCACTATAAGGTGGTATTATATGGGCTGTGTATGCCATTAGTATCAGCACTATAAGATGGTATTATATGAGCTGTGTATGCCAGTAGTATCAGCACTATAAGGTGGTATTATATGGGCTGTGTATGCCATTAGTATCAGCACTATAAGGTGGTATTATATGGGCTGTGTATGCCATTAGTATCAGCACTATAAGATGGTATTATATGAGCTGTGTATGCCAGTAGTATCAGCACTATAAGGTGGTATTATATGGGCTGTGTATGCCATTAGTATCAGCACTATAAGGTGGTATTATATGGGCTGTGTATGCCAGTAGTATCAGCACTATAAGGTGGTATTATATGGGCTGTGTATGCCATTAGTATCAGCACTGTAAGGTGGTATTATATGGGCTGTGTATGCCATTAGTATCAGCACTATAAGGTGGTATTATATGGGCTGTGTATGCCATTAGTATCAGCACTATAAGGTGGTATTATATGAGCTGTGTATGCCATTAGAATCAGCACTATAAGGTGGTATTATATGGGCTGTGTATGCCATTAGTATCAGCACTATAAGGTGGTATTATATGGGCTGTGTATGCCATTAGTATCAGCACTATAAGATGGTATTATATGAGCTGTGTATGCCATTAGTATCAGCACTATAAGGTGGTATTATATGGGCTGTGTATGCCATTAGTATCAGCACTATAAGGTGGTATTATATGAGCTGTGTATGCCATTAGAATCAGCACTATAAGGTGGTATTATATGGGCTGTGTATGCCATTAGTATCAGCACTATAAGGTGGTATTATATGAGCTGTGTATGCCATTAGTATCAGCACTATAAGGTGGTATTATATGGGCTGTGTATGCCATTAGTATCAGCACTATAAGGTGGTATTATATGGGCTGTGTATGCCATTAGTATCAGCACTATATGGTGGTATTACATGGGCTGTGTATGCCATTAGTATCAGCACTATAAGGTGGTATTATACGGGCTGTGTATGCCAGTAGTATCAGCACTATAAGGTGGTATTATGCGGGCTGTGTATGCCATTAGTATCAGCACTATAAGGTGGTATTATATGGGCTGTGTATGCCATTAGTATCAGCACTATAAGGTGGTATTATATGGGCTGTGTATGCCATTAGTATCAGCACTATAAGGTGGTATTATATGGGCTGTGTATGCCATTAGTATCAGCACTATAAGGTGGTATTATATGGGCTGTGTATGCCAGTAGTATCAGCACTATAAGGTGGTATTATACGGGCTGTGTATGCCAGTAGTATCAGCACTATAAGGTGGTATTATATGGGCTGTGTATGCCATTAGTATCAGCACTATAAGGTGGTATTATATGGGCTGTGTATGCCATTAGTATCAGCACTATAAGGTGGTATTATATGGGCTGTGTATGCCATTAGTATCAGCACTGTAAGGTGGTATTATACGGGCTGTGTATGCCATTAGTATCAGCACTATAAGGTGGTATTATATGGGCTGTTTATGCCATTAGTATCAGCACTATAAGGTGGTATTATATGGGCTGTGTATGCCAGTAGTATCAGCACTATAAGGTGGTATTATATGGGCTGTGTATGCCATTAGTATCAGCACTGTAAGGTGGTATTATACGGGCTGTGTATGCCATTAGTATCAGCACTATAAGGTGGTATTATACGGGCTGTGTATGCCATTAGTATCAGCACTATAAGGTGGTATTATATGGGCTCTGTATGCCAGTAGTATCAGCACTATAAGGTGGTATTATATGGGCTGTGTTTGCCATTAGTATCAGCACTACAAGGTGGTATTATATGGGCTGTGTATGCCATTAGTATCAGCACTGTAAGGTGGTATTATATGGGCTGTGTATGCCATTAGTATCAGCACTATAAGGCAGTATTATACGGGCTGTGTATGCCATTAGTATCAGCACTATAAGGTGGCATTATATGGGCTGTGTATTCCATTAGCATCAGCACTATAAGGTGGCATTATATGGGCTGTGTATGCCAGTAGTATCAGCACTATAAGGTGGTATTATATGGGCTGTTTATGCCATTAGTATCAGCACTATAAGGTGGTATTATATGGGCTGTGTATGCCATTAGTATCAGCACTATAAGGTGGTATTATGTGGGCTGTGTATGCCATTAGTATCAGCACTATAAGGTGGTATTATATGGGCTGTGTATGCCATTAGTATCAGCACTATAAGGTAGTATTATATGGGCTGTGTATGCCATTAGCATCAGCACTATAAGATGGTATTATACGGGCTGTGTATGCCAGTAGTATCAGCACTATAAGGTGGTATTATATGAGCTGTGTATGCCATTAGTATCAGCACTATAAGGTGGTATTATATGGGCTGTGTATGCCATTAGTATCAGCACTATAAGGTGGTATTATATGGGCTGTGTATGCCAGTAGTATCAGCACTATAAGGTGGTATTATATGGGCTGTGTTTGCCATTAGTATCAGCACTATAAGGAGGTATTATATGAGCTGTGTATGCCATTAGTATCAGCACTATAAGGTGGTATTATATGGGCTGTGTATGCCATTAGTATCAGCACTATAAGGTGGTATTATATGGGCTGTGTATGCCATTAGTATCAGCACTATAAGGTGGTATTATATGGGCTGTGTATGCCATTAGTATCAGCACTATAAGGTGGTATTATATGGGCTGTGTATGCCATTAGTATCAGCACTGTAAGGTGGTATTATATGGGCTGTGTATGCCAATAGTATCAGCACTATAAGGTGGTATTATATGGGCTGTGTATGCCATTAGTATCAGCACTATAAGGTGGTATTATATGGGCTGTGTATGCCATTAGTATCAGCACTATAAGGTGGTATTATATGGGCTGTGTATGCCATTAGTATCAGCACTATAAGGTGGTATTATATGGGCTGTGTATGCCATTAGTATCAGCACTATAAGGTGGTATTATATGGGCTGTTTATGCCAGTAGTATCAGCACTATAAGGTTGTATTATATGGGCTGTGTATGCCAGTAGTATCAGCACTATAAGGTGGTATTATATGGGCTGTGTATGCCAGTAGTATCAGCACTATAAGGTGGTATTATATGGGCTGTTTATGCCATTAGTATCAGCACTATAAGGTGGTATTATAAGGGCTGTGTATGCCATTAGTATCAGCACTATAAGGTGGTATTATATGGGCTGTGTATGCCATTAGTATCAGCACTATAAGGTTGTATTATATGGGCTGTGTATGCCAGTAGTATCAGCACTATAAGGTGGTATTATATGGGCTGTGTATGCCAGTAGTATCAGCACTATAAGGTGGTATTATATGGGCTGTTTATGCCATTAGTATCAGCACTATAAGGTGGTATTATAAGGGCTGTGTATGCCATTAGTATCAGCACTATAAGGTTGTATTATATGGGCTGTGTATGCCATTAGTATCATCACTGTAAGGTGGTATTATACGGGCTGTGTATGCCATTAGTATCAGCACTGTAAGGTGGTATTATACGGGCTGTGTATGCCATTAGTATCAGCACTATAAGGTGGTATTATACGGGCTGTGTATGCCAGTAGTATCAGCACTATAAGGTGGTATTATATGGGCTGTGTATGCCATTAGTATCAGCACTATAAGGTGGTATTATACGGGCTGTGTATGCCATTAGTATCAGCATTATAAGGTGGTATTATATGGGCTGTGTATGCCATTAGTATCAGCACTATAAGGTGGTATTATACGGGCTGTGTATGCCAGTAGTATCAGCACTATAAGGTGGTATTATATGGGCTGTGTATGCCATTAGTATCAGCACTGTAAGGTGGTATTATACGGGCTGTGTATGCCATTAGTATCAGCACTATAAGGTGGTATTATACGGGCTGTGTATGCCATTAGTATCAGCACTATAAGGTGGTATTATACGGGCTGTGTATGCCAGTAGTATCAGCACTATAAGGTGGTATTATACGGGCTGTGTATGCCAGTAGTATCAGCACTATAAGGTGGTATTATATGGGCTGTGTATGCCATTAGTATCAGCACTGTAAGGTGGTATTATACGGGCTGTGTATGCCATTAGTATCAGCACTATAAGGTGGTATTATATGGACTGTGTATGCCATTAGTATCAGCACTATAAGGTGGTATTATATGGGCTGTGTATGCCAGTAGTATCAGCACTATAAGGTGGTATTATATGGGCTGTGTATGCCATTAGTATCAGCACTATAAGGTGGTATTATACGGGCTCTGTATGCCATTAGTATCAGCACTATAAGGTGGTATTATATGGACTGTGTATGCCATTAGTATCAGCACTATAAGGTGGTATTATATGGGCTGTGTATGCCAGTAGTATCAGCACTATAAGGTGGTATTATATGGGCTGTGTATGCCATTAGTATCAGCACTATAAGGTGGTATTATACGGGCTGTGTATGCCATTAGTATCAGCACTATAAGGTGGTATTATATGGACTGTGTATGCCATTAGTATCAGCACTATAAGGTGGTATTATATGGGCTGTGTATGCCAGTAGTATCAGCACTATAAGGTGGTATTATATGGGCTGTGTATGCCATTAGTATCAGCACTATAAGGTGGTATTATACGGGCTCTGTATGCCATTAGTATCAGCACTGTAAGGTGGTATTATGTGGGCTGTGTATGCCATTAGTATCAGCACTATAAGGTGGTATTATATGAGCTGTGTATGCCAGTAGTATCAGCACTATAAGGTGGTATTATATCGGCTGTGTATGCCATTAGTATCAACACTGTAAGGTGGTATTATATGGGCTGTGTATGCCATTAGTATCAGCACTATAAGGTGGTATTATATGAGCTGTGTATGCCAGTAGTATCAGCACTATAAGGTGGTATTATATCGGCTGTGTATGCCATTAGTATCAACACTGTAAGGTGGTATTATATGGGCTGTGTATGCCATTAGTATCAGCACTATAAGGTGGTATTATACGGGCTGTGTATGCCAGTAGTATCAGCACTGTAATGTGGTATTATATGGGCTGTGTATGCCATTAGTATCAGCACTATAAGGTGGTATTATATGGGCTGTGTATGCCATTAGTATCAGCACTATAAGGTGGTATTATATGGGCTGTGTATGCCATTAGTATCAGCACTATAAGGTGGTATTATATGGGCTGTGTATGCCAGTAGTATCCAGCACTATAAGGTGGTATTATATGGACTGTGTATGCCATTAGTATCAGCACTATAAGATGTTATTATATGGGCTGTATATGCCAGTAGTATCAGCACTATAAGGTGGTATTATATGAGCTGTGTATGCCAGTAGTATCAGCACTATAAGGTGGTATTATATGGGCTATGTATGCCATTAGTATCAGCACTATAAGGTTGTATTATATGGGCTGTGTATGCCATTAGTATCAGCACTATAAGATGGTATTATATGGGCTGTGTATGCCAGTAGTATCATCACTATAAGGTGGTATTATATGAGCTGTGTATGCCATTAGTATCAGCACTATAAGGTGGTATTATATGAGCTGTGTATGCCATTAGTATCAGCACTATAAGGTGGTATTATATGGGCTGTGTATGCCATTAGTATCAGCACTATAAGGTGGTATTATATGGGCTGCGTATGCCATTAGTATCACCACTATAAGGTGGTATTATATGGGATGTTTATGCCATTAGTATCAGCACTATAAGGTGGTATTATATGGGCTGTGTATGCCATTAGTATCAGCACTATAAGGTGGTATTATGTGTGCTGTGTATGTCATTAGTATCAGCACTATAAGTTGGTATTATATGGGCTGTTTATGCCATTAGTATCAGCACTATAAGGTGGTATTATATGGGCTGTGTATGCCATTAGTATCAGCACTATAAGGTGGTATTATATGGGCTGTGTATGCCATTAGTATCAGCACTATAAGGTGGTATTATATGGGCTGTGTATGCCATTAGTATCAGCACTATAAGATGGTATTATATGAGCTGTGTATGCCATTAGTATCAGCACTATAAGGTGGTATTATATGGGCTGTGTATGCCAGTAGTATCAGCACTATAAGGTGGTATTATATGGGCTGTGTATGCCATTAGTATCAGCACTGTAAGGTGGTATTATATGGGCTGTGTATGCCATTAGTATCAGCACTATAAGGTGGTATTATACGGGCTGTGTATGCCATTAGTATCAGCACTATAAGGTGGTATTATATGGACTGTGTATGCCATTAGTATCAGCACTATAAGGTGGTATTATATGGGCTGTGTATGCCAGTAGTATCAGCACTATAAGGTGGTATTATATGGGCTGTGTATGCCATTAGTATCAGCACTATAAGGTGGTATTATACGGGCTCTGTATGCCATTAGTATCAGCACTGTAAGGTGGTATTATGTGGGCTGTGTATGCCAGTAGTATCAGCACTATAAGGTGGTATTATATCGGCTGTGTATGCCATTAGTATCAACACTGTAAGGTGGTATTATATGGGCTGTGTATGCCATTAGTATCAGCACTATAAGGTGGTATTATACGGGCTGTGTATGCCAGTAGTATCAGCACTGTAATGTGGTATTATATGGGCTGTGTATGCCATTAGTATCAGCACTATAAGGTGGTATTATATGGGCTGTGTATGCCATTAGTATCAGCACTATAAGGTGGTATTATATGGGCTGTGTATGCCATTAGTATCAGCACTATAAGGTGGTATTATATGGGCTGTGTATGCCAGTAGTATCCAGCACTATAAGGTGGTATTATATGGACTGTGTATGCCATTAGTATCAGCACTATAAGATGTTATTATATGGGCTGTATATGCCAGTAGTATCAGCACTATAAGGTGGTATTATATGAGCTGTGTATGCCAGTAGTATCAGCACTATAAGGTGGTATTATATGGGCTATGTATGCCATTAGTATCAGCACTATAAGGTTGTATTATATGGGCTGTGTATGCCATTAGTATCAGCACTATAAGATGGTATTATATGGGCTGTGTATGCCAGTAGTATCATCACTATAAGGTGGTATTATATGAGCTGTGTATGCCATTAGTATCAGCACTATAAGGTGGTATTATATGGGCTGTGTATGCCATTAGTATCAGCACTATAAGGTGGTATTATATGGGCTGCGTATGCCATTAGTATCACCACTATAAGGTGGTATTATATGGGATGTTTATGCCATTAGTATCAGCACTATAAGGTGGTATTATATGGGCTGTGTATGCCATTAGTATCAGCACTATAAGGTGGTATTATGTGTGCTGTGTATGTCATTAGTATCAGCACTATAAGATGGTATTATATGAGCTGTGTATGCCATTAGTATCAGCACTATAAGGTGGTATTATATGGGCTGTGTATGCCATTAGTATCAGCACTATAAGGTGGTATTATATGGGCTGTGTATGCCATTAGTATCAGCACTATAAGGTGGTATTATATGGGCTGCGTATGCCATTAATATCACCACTATAAGGTGGTATTATATGGGATGTTTATGCCATTAGTATCAGCACTATAAGGTGGTATTATATGGGCTGTGTATGCCATTAGTATCAGCACTATAAGGTGGTATTATGTGTGCTGTGTATGTCATTAGTATCAGCACTATAAGGTGGTATTATATGGGATGTTTATGCCATTAGTATCAGCACTATAAGTTGGTATTATATGGGCTGTTTATGCCATTAGTATCAGCACTATAAGGTGGTATTATATGGGCTGTGTATGCCATTAGTATCAGCACTATAAGGTGGTATTATATGGGCTGTGTATGCCATTAGTATCAGCACTATAAGGTGGTATTATATGGGCTGTGTATGCCATTAGTATCAGCACTATAAGATGGTATTATATGAGCTGTGTATGCCATTAGTATCAGCACTATAAGGTGGTATTATATGGGCTGTGTATGCCATTAGTATCAGCACTATAAGGTGGTATTATATGAGCTGTGTATGCCATTAGAATCAGCACTATAAGGTGGTATTATATGGGCTGTGTATGCCATTAGTATCAGCACTATAAGGTGGTATTATATGAGCTGTGTATGGCATTAGTATCAGCACTATAAGGTGGTATTATATGGGCTGTGTATGCCATTAGTATCAGCACTATAAGGTGGTATTATATGGGCTGCGTATGCCATTAGTATCAGCACTATATGGTGGTATTACATGGGCTGTGTATGCCATTAGTATCAGCACTATAAGGTGGTATTATACGGGCTGTGTATGCCCGTAGTATCAGCACTATAAGGTGGTATTATGCGGGCTGTGTATGCCATTAGTATCAGCACTATAAGGTGGTATTATATGGGCTGTGTATGCCATTAGTATCAGCACTATAAGGTGGTATTATATGGGCTGTGTATGCCATTAGTATCAGCACTATAAGGTGGTATTATATGGGCTGTGTATGTCATTAGTATCAGCACTATAAGGTGGTATTATATGGGCTGTGTATGCCAGTAGTATCAGCACTATAAGGTGGTATTATACGGGCTGTGTATGCCAGTAGTATCAGCACTATAAGGTGGTATTATATGGGCTGTGTATGCCATTAGTATCAGCACTATAAGGTGGTATTATATGGGCTGTGTATGCCATTAGTATCAGCACTATAAGGTGGTATTATATGGGCTGTGTATGCCATTAGTATCAGCACTGTAAGGTGGTATTATACGGGCTGTGTATGCCATTAGTATCAGCACTATAAGGTGGTATTATATGGGCTGTTTATGCCATTAGTATCAGCACTATAAGGTGGTATTATATGGGCTGTGTATGCCAGTAGTATCAGCACTATAAGGTGGTATTATATGGGCTGTGTATGCCATTAGTATCAGCACTGTAAGGTGGTATTATACGGGCTGTGTATGCCATTAGTATCAGCACTATAAGGTGGTATTATACGGGCTGTGTATGCCATTAGTATCAGCACTATAAGGTGGTATTATATGGACTGTGTATGCCATTAGTATCAGCACTATAAGGTGGTATTATATGGGCTGTGTATGCCAGTAGTATCAGCACTATAAGGTGGTATTATATGGGCTGTGTATGCCATTAGTATCAGCACTATAAGGTGGTATTATACGGGCTCTGTATGCCATTAGTATCAGTACTGTAAGGTGGTATTATGTGGGCTGTGTATGCCAGTAGTATCAGCACTATAAGGTGGTATTATATGGGCTGTGTATGCCATTAGTATCAGCACTGTAAGGTGGTATTATATGGGCTGTGTATGCCATTAGTATCAGCACTATAAGGTGGTATTATACGGGCTGTGTATGCCAGTAGTATCAGCACTGTAATGTGGTATTATATGGGCTGTGTATGCCATTAGTATCAGCACTATAAGGTGGTATTATGTGGGCTGTGTATGCCAGTAGTATCAGCACTATAAGGTGGTATTATATGGGCTATGTATGCCATTAGTATCAGCACTATAAGGTGATATTATATGGGCTGTGTATGCCAGTAGTATCAGCACTATAAGGTGGTATTATATGGGCTATGTATGCCATTAGTATCAGCACTATAAGGTTGTATTATATGGGCTGTGTATGCCATTAGTATCAGCACTATAAGATGGTATTATATGGGCTGTGTATGCCAGTAGTATCAGCACTATAAGGTGGTATTATATGGGCTGTGTATGCCATTAGTATCAGCACTATAAGGTGGTATTATATGGGCTGTGTATGCCAGTAGTATCAGCACTATAAGATGGTATTATATGAGCTGTGTATGCCATTAGTATCAGCACTATAAGGTGGTATTATATGAGCTGTGTATGCCATTAGTATCAGCACTATAAGGTGGTATTATATGGGCTGTGTATGCCATTAGTATCACCACTATAACGTGGTATTATATGGGATGTTTATGCCATTAATATCAGCACTATAAGGTGGTATTATATGGGCTGTGTATGCCGTTAGTATCAGCACTATAAGGTGGTATTATGTGTGCTGTGTATGTCATTAGTATCAGCACTATAAGGTGGTATTATATGGGCTGTTTATGCCATTAGTATCAGCACTATAAGGTGGTATTATATGGGCTGTGTATGCCATTAGTATCAGCACTATAAGGTGGTATTATATGGGCTGTTTATGCCATTAGTATCAGCACTATAAGGTGGTATTATATGGGCTGTGTATGCCATTAGTATCAGCACTATAAGGTGGTATTATATGGGCTGTGTATGTCATTAGTATCAGCACTATAAGGTGGTATTATATGAGCTGTGTATGCCATTAGAATCAGCACTATAAGGTGGTATTATATGGGCTGTGTATGCCATTAGTATCAGCACTATAAGGTGGTATTATATGAGCTGTGTATGCCATTAGTATCAGCCCTATAAGGTGGTATTATATGGGCTGTGTATGCCATTAGTATCAGCACTATAAGGTGGTATTATATGGGCTGTGTATGCCATTAGTATCAGCACTATAAGGTGGTATTATATGGGCTGTGTATGCCATTAGTATCAGCACTATAAGGTGGTATTATATGGGCTGTGTATGCCATTAGTATCAGCACTATATGGTGGTATTACATGGGCTGTGTATGCCATTAGTATCAGCACTATAAGGTGGTATTATACGGGCTGTGTATGCCAGTAGTATCAGCACTATAAGGTGGTATTATATGGGCTGTGTATGCCATTAGTATCAGCACTATCAGGTGGTATTATGCGGGCTGTGTATGCCATTAGTATCAGCACTATAAGGTGGTATTATATGGGCTGTGTATGCCATTAGTATCAGCACTATAAGGTGGTATTATATGGGCTGTGTATGCCATTAGTATCAGCACTATAAGGTGGTATTATATGGGCTGTGTATGCCATTAGTATCAGCACTGTAAGGTGGTATTATATGGGCTGTTTATGCCATTAGTATCAGCACTATAAGGTGGTATTATATGGGCTGTGTATGCCACTAGTATCAGCACTGTAAGGTGGTATTATATGGGCTGTTTATGCCATTAGTATCAGCACTATAAGGTGGTATTATATGGGCTGTGTATGCCAGTAGTATCAGCACTATAAGGTGGTATTATACGGGCTGTGTATGCCAGTAGTATCAGCACTATAAGGTGGTATTATATGGGCTGTTTATGCCATTAGTATCAGCACTATAAGGTGGTATTATATGGGCTGTGTATGCCAGTAGTATCAGCACTGTAAGGTGGTATTATATGGGCTGTTTATGCCATTAGTATCAGCAGTATAAGGTGGTATTATATGGGCTGTGTATGCCAGTAGTATCAGCACTATAAGGTGGTATTATATGGGCTGTGTATGCCAGTAGTATCAGCACTATATGGTGGTATTATATGGGCTGTGTATGCCATTAGTATCAGCACTATAAGGTGGTATTATAAGGGCTCTGTATGCCATTAGTATCAGCACTATAAGGTGGTATTATATGGCTGTGTATGCCATTAGTATCAGCACTATAAGGTGGTATTATACGGGCTGTGTATGCCAGTAGTATCAGCACTATAAGGTGGTATTATATGGGCTGTTTATGCCATTAGTATCAGCACTATAAGGTGGTATTATATGGGCTGCTTATGCCATTAGTATCAGCACTATAAGGTGGTATTATACGGGCTGTGTATGCCAGTAGTATCAGCACTATAAGGTGGTATTATATGGGCTGTTTATGCCATTAGTATCAGCAGTATAAGGTGGTATTATATGGGCTGTGTATGCCAGTAGTATCAGCACTATAAGGTGGTATTATATGGGCTGTGTATGCCAGTAGTATCAGCACTATATGGTGGTATTATATGGGCTGTGTATGCCATTAGTATCAGCACTATAAGGTGGTATTATAAGGGCTCTGTATGCCATTAGTATCAGCACTATAAGGTGGTATTACATGGCTGTGTATGCCATTAGTATCAGCACTATAAGGTGGTATTATATGGGCTGTGTATGCCATTAGTATCAGCACTATAAGGTGGTATTATACGGGCTGTGTATGCCATTAGTATCAGCACTATAAGGTGGTATTATATGGGCTGTGTATGCCATTAGTATCAGCACTATAAGGTGGTATTATATGGGCTGTGTATGCCATTAGTATCAGCACTATAAGGTGGTATTATACGGGCTGTGTATGCCATTAGTATCAGCACTATAAGGTGGTATTATATGGGCTGTGTATGCCATTAGTATCAGCACTATAAGGTGGTATTATACGGGCTGTGTATGCCATTAGTATCAGCACTATAAGGTGGTATTATATGGGCTGTGTATGCCATTAGTATCAGCACTATAAGGTGGTATTATATGGGCTGTGCATGCCATTAGTATCCGCACTATAAGGTGGTATTATACGGGCTGTGTATGCCATTAGTATCAGCACTATAAGGTGGTATTATATGGACTGTGTATGCCATTAGTATCAGCACTATAAGGTGGTATTATATGGGCTGTGTATGCCATTAGTATCAGCACTATAAGGTGGTATTATGTGAGCTGTGTATGCCAGTAGTATCAGCACTATAAGGTGGTATTATGTGGGCTGTGTATGCCATTAGTATCAGCACTATAAGGTGGTATTATATGGGCTGTGCATGCCAGTAGTATCAGCACTATAAGGTGGTATTATATGGGCTGTGTATGTCATTAGTATCAGCACTATAAGGTGGTATTATATGGGCTGTGTATGCCTTTAGTATCAGCACTATATGGTGGTATTACATGGGCTGTGTATGCCATTAGTATCAGCACTATAAGGTGGTATTATACGGGCTGTGTATGCCAGTAGTATCAGCACTATAAGGTGGTATTATACGGGCTGTGTATGCCAGTAGTATCAGCACTATAAGGTGGTATTATATGGGCTGTGTATGCCATTAATATCAGCACTATAAGGTGGTATTATATGGGCTGTGCATGTCATTAGTATCAGCACTATAAGGTGGTATTATATGGGCTGTGTATGCCTTTAGTATCAGCACTATATGGTGGTATTACATGGGCTGTGTATGCCATTAGTATCAGCACTATAAGGTGGTATTATACGGGCTGTGTATGCCAGTAGTATCAGCACTATAAGGTGGTATTATACGGGCTGTGTATGCCAGTAGTATCAGCATTATAAGGTGGTATTATACGGGCTGTTTATGCCATTAGTATCAGCACTATAAGGTGGTATTATATGGGCTGTTTATGCCATTAGTATCAGCTCTATAAGGTGGTATTATATGGGCTGTGTATGCCATTAGTATCAGCACTATAAGGTGGTATTATATGGGCTGTTTATGCCATTAGTATCAGCACTATAAGGTGGTATTATATGGGCTGTGTATGCCATTAGTATCAGCACTATAAGGTGGTATTATATGGGCTGTGTATGCCATTAGTATCAGCACTATAAGGTGGTATTATATGGGCTGTTTATGCCATTAGTATCAGCACTATAAGGTGGTATTATATGGGCTGTGTATGCCATTAGTATCAGCACTATAAGGTGGTATTATATGGCTGTGTATGCCAGTAGTATCAGCACTATAAGGTGGTATTATACGGGCTGTGTATGCCATTAGTATCAGCACTATAAGGTGGTATTATATGGGCTGTGTATGCCATTAGTATCAACACTATAAGGTGGTATTATATGGGCTGTGTATGCCATTAGTATCCGCACTATAAGGTGGTATTATGCGGGCTGTGTATGCCATTAGTATCAGCACTATAAGGTGGTATTATATGGGCTGTGTATGCCATTAGTATCAGCCCTATAAGGTGGTATTATATGGGCTGTGTATGCCATTAGTATCAGCATTATAAGGTGGTATTATACGGGCTGTGTATGCCATTAGTATCAGCACTATAAGGTGGTATTATATGGGCTGTGTATGCCATTAGTATCAGCACTATAAGGTGGTATTATATGGGCTGTGTATGCCATTAGTATCAGCACTATAAGGTGGTATTATACGGGCTGTGTATGCCATTAGTATCAGCACTATAAGGTGGTATTATATGGGCTGTGTATGCCATTAGTATCAGCCCTATAAGGTGGTATTATATGGGCTGTGTATGCCATTAGTATCAGCACTATAAGGTGGTATTATACGGGCTGTGTATGCCATTAGTATCAGCACTATAAGGTGGTATTATACGGGCTGTGTATGCCATTAGTATCAGCACTATATGGTGGTATTATATGGGCTGTGTATGCCATTAGTATCAGCACTATAAGGTGGTATTATATGGGCTGTGTATGCCATTAGTATCAGCACAATAAGGTGGTATTATATGGGTTGTGTATGCCATTAGTATCCGCACTATAAGGTGGTATTATATGGGCTGTGTATGCCTTTAGTATCCGTACTATAAGGTGGTATTATATGGGCTGTGTATGCCATTAGCATCAGCACTATAAGGTGGTATTTTATGGCTGTGTATGCCATTAGCATCAGCACTATAAGGTGGTATTATATGGGCTGTGTATGCCATTAGTATCAGCACTATAAGGTGGTATTATATGGCTGTGTATGCCATTAGCATCAGCACTATAAGTTGGTATTATGTGTGCTGTGTATGCCATTAGTATCAGCACTATAAGGTGGTATTATATGGGCTGTGTATGCCATTAGTATCAGCACTATATGGTGGTATTATATGGGCTGTGTATGCCAGTAGTATCAGCACTGTAAGGTGGTATTATACGGGCTGTGTATGCCATTAGTGTCAGCACTATAAGGTGGTATTATTTGGGCTGTGTATGCCATTAGTATCAGCACTATAAGGTGGTATTATATGGGCTGTGTATGCCAGTAGTATCAGCACTATATGGTGGTATTATATGGGCTGTGTATGCCATTAGTATCAGCACTATAAGGTGGTATTATAAGGGCTCTGTATGCCATTAGTATCAGCACTATAAGGTGGTATTACATGGCTGTGTATGCCATTAGTATCAGCACTATAAGGTGGTATTATATGGGCTGTGTATGCCATTAGTATCAGCACTATAAGGTGGTATTATACGGGCTGTGTATGCCATTAGTATCAGCACTATAAGGTGGTATTATATGGGCTGTGTATGCCATTAGTATCAGCACTATAAGGTGGTATTATATGGGCTGTGTATGCCATTAGTATCAGCACTATAAGGTGGTATTATACGGGCTGTGTATGCCATTAGTATCAGCACTATAAGGTGGTATTATATGGGCTGTGTATGCCATTAGTATCAGCACTATAAGGTGGTATTATACGGGCTGTGTATGCCATTAGTATCAGCACTATAAGGTGGTATTATATGGGCTGTGTATGCCATTAGTATCAGCACTATAAGGTGGTATTATATGGGCTGTGCATGCCATTAGTATCCGCACTATAAGGTGGTATTATACGGGCTGTGTATGCCATTAGTATCAGCACTATAAGGTGGTATTATATGGACTGTGTATGCCATTAGTATCAGCACTATAAGGTGGTATTATATGGGCTGTGTATGCCATTAGTATCAGCACTATAAGGTGGTATTATGTGAGCTGTGTATGCCAGTAGTATCAGCACTATAAGGTGGTATTATGTGGGCTGTGTATGCCATTAGTATCAGCACTATAAGGTGGTATTATATGGGCTGTGCATGCCAGTAGTATCAGCACTATAAGGTGGTATTATATGGGCTGTGTATGTCATTAGTATCAGCACTATAAGGTGGTATTATATGGGCTGTGTATGCCTTTAGTATCAGCACTATATGGTGGTATTACATGGGCTGTGTATGCCATTAGTATCAGCACTATAAGGTGGTATTATACGGGCTGTGTATGCCAGTAGTATCAGCACTATAAGGTGGTATTATACGGGCTGTGTATGCCAGTAGTATCAGCACTATAAGGTGGTATTATATGGGCTGTGTATGCCATTAATATCAGCACTATAAGGTGGTATTATATGGGCTGTGCATGTCATTAGTATCAGCACTATAAGGTGGTATTATATGGGCTGTGTATGCCTTTAGTATCAGCACTATATGGTGGTATTACATGGGCTGTGTATGCCATTAGTATCAGCACTATAAGGTGGTATTATACGGGCTGTGTATGCCAGTAGTATCAGCACTATAAGGTGGTATTATACGGGCTGTGTATGCCAGTAGTATCAGCATTATAAGGTGGTATTATACGGGCTGTTTATGCCATTAGTATCAGCACTATAAGGTGGTATTATATGGGCTGTTTATGCCATTAGTATCAGCTCTATAAGGTGGTATTATATGGGCTGTGTATGCCATTAGTATCAGCACTATAAGGTGGTATTATATGGGCTGTTTATGCCATTAGTATCAGCACTATAAGGTGGTATTATATGGGCTGTGTATGCCATTAGTATCAGCACTATAAGGTGGTATTATATGGCTGTGTATGCCATTAGTATCAGCACTATAAGGTGGTATTATATGGGCTGTGTATGCCAGTAGTATCAGCACTATAAGGTGGTATTATACGGGCTGTGTATGCCATTAGTATCAGCACTATAAGGTGGTATTATATGGGCTGTGTATGCCATTAGTATCAACACTATAAGGTGGTATTATATGGGCTGTGTATGCCATTAGTATCCGCACTATAAGGTGGTATTATGCGGGCTGTGTATGCCATTAGTATCAGCACTATAAGGTGGTATTATATGGGCTGTGTATGCCATTAGTATCAGCCCTATAAGGTGGTATTATATGGGCTGTGTATGCCATTAGTATCAGCATTATAAGGTGGTATTATACGGGCTGTGTATGCCATTAGTATCAGCACTATAAGGTGGTATTATATGGGCTGTGTATGCCATTAGTATCAGCACTATAAGGTGGTATTATATGGGCTGTGTATGCCATTAGTATCAGCACTATAAGGTGGTATTATACGGGCTGTGTATGCCATTAGTATCAGCACTATAAGGTGGTATTATATGGGCTGTGTATGCCATTAGTATCAGCCCTATAAGGTGGTATTATATGGGCTGTGTATGCCATTAGTATCAGCACTATAAGGTGGTATTATACGGGCTGTGTATGCCATTAGTATCAGCACTATAAGGTGGTATTATACGGGCTGTGTATGCCATTAGTATCAGCACTATATGGTGGTATTATATGGGCTGTGTATGCCATTAGTATCAGCACTATAAGGTGGTATTATATGGGCTGTGTATGCCATTAGTATCAGCACAATAAGGTGGTATTATATGGGTTGTGTATGCCATTAGTATCCGCACTATAAGGTGGTATTATATGGGCTGTGTATGCCTTTAGTATCCGTACTATAAGGTGGTATTATATGGGCTGTGTATGCCATTAGCATCAGCACTATAAGGTGGTATTTTATGGCTGTGTATGCCATTAGCATCAGCACTATAAGGTGGTATTATATGGGCTGTGTATGCCATTAGTATCAGCACTATAAGGTGGTATTATATGGCTGTGTATGCCATTAGCATCAGCACTATAAGTTGGTATTATGTGTGCTGTGTATGCCATTAGTATCAGCACTATAAGGTGGTATTATATGGGCTGTGTATGCCATTAGTATCAGCACTATATGGTGGTATTATATGGGCTGTGTATGCCAGTAGTATCAGCACTGTAAGGTGGTATTATACGGGCTGTGTATGCCATTAGTGTCAGCACTATAAGGTGGTATTATTTGGGCTGTGTATGCCATTAGTATCAGCACTATAAGGTGGTATTATATGGGCTGTGTATGCCAGTAGTATCAGCACTATAAGGTGGTATTATATGGCTGTGTATGCCATTAGTATCAGCACTATAAGGTGGTATTATATGGGCTGTGTATGCCATTAGTATCAGCACTATAAGGTGGTATTATATGGGCTGTGTATGCCATTAGTATCAGCACTATAAGGTGGTATTATACGGGCTGTGTATGCCATTAGTATCAGCAGTATAAGGTGGTATTATATGGGCTGTGTATGCCATTAGTATCAGCACTATAAGGTGGTATTATATGGGCTGTGTATGCCATTAGTATCAGCACTATAAGGTGGTATTATACGGGCTGTGTATGCCATTAGTATCAGCACTATAAGGTGGTATTATATGAGCTGTGTATGCCATTATTATCAGCACTATAAGGTGGTATTATATGGGCTGTGTATGCCATTAGTATCAGCACTATAAGGTGGTATTATACGGGCTGTGTATGCCATTAGTATCAGCACTGTAAGGTGGTATTATATGGGCTGTGTATGCCATTAGTATCAGCACTATAAGGTGGTATTATGTGGGCTGTGTATGCCATTAGTATCAGCACTATATGTTGGTATTATATGAGCTGTGTATGCCATTAGTATCAGCACTATAAGCTGGTATTATATGGGCTGTGTATGCCATTAGTATCAGCACTATATGGTAGTATTATATGAGCTGTGTATGCCATTAGTATCAGCACTATAAGGTGGTATTATATGGGCTGTGTATGCCAGTAGTATCAGCACTATAAGGTGGTATTATACGGGCTGTGTATGCCATTAGTATCAGCACTATAAGGTGGTATTATATGGGCAGTGTATGCCATTAGTATCAGCACTATAAGGTGGTATTATATGGGCTGTGTATGCAGTATTATCAGCACTATAAGGTGGTATTATATGGGCTGTGTATGCCATTAGTATCAGCACTATAAGGTGGTATTATATGGGCTGTGTATGCCATTAGTATCAGCACTATAAGGTGGTATTATATGGGCTGTGTATGCCATTAGTATCAGCACTATAAGGTGGTATTATATGGGCTGTGTATGCCATTAGTATCAGCACTAGAAGGTGGTATTATATGGGCTGTGTATGCCAGTAGTATCAGCACTATAAGGTGGTCTTATATGGGCTGTGTATGCCAGTATTATCAGCACTATAAGGTGGTATTATATGGGCTGTGTATGCCATTAGTATCAGCACTATAAGGTGGTATTATATGGGCTGTGTATGCCATTAGTATCAGCACTATAAGGTGGTATTATATGAGCTGTGTATGCCAGTAGTATCAGCACTATAAGGTGGTATTATATGGGCTGTGTATGCCATTAGTATCAGCACTATAAGGTGGTATTATATGGGCTGTGTATGCCATTAGTATCAGCACTATAAGGTGGTATTATATGGGCTGTGTATGCCATTAGTATCAGCACTATAAGGTGGTATTATATGGGCTGTGTATGCCATTAGTATCAGCACTATAAGGTGGTATTATATGAGCTGTGTATGCCAGTAGTATCAGCACTATAAGGTGGTATTATATGGGCTGTGTATGCCATTAGTATCAGCACTATAAGGTGGTATTATATGGGCTGTGTATGCCATTAGTATCAGCACTATAAGGTGGTATTATATGGGCTGTGTATGCCATTAGTATCAGCACTATAAGGTGGTATTATATGGGCTGTGTATGCCATTAGTATCAGCTCTATAAGGTGGTATTATATGGGCTGTGTATGCCAGTAGTATCAGCGCTATAATGTGGCATTATACGGGCTGTGTATGCCATTAGTATCAGCGCTATAAGGTGGTATTATGTGGGCTGTGTATGCCAGTAGTATCAGCACTATAAGGTGGTATTATATGGGCTGTGTATGCCAGTAGTATCAGCCCTATAAGGTGGTATTATACGGGCTGTGTATGCCATTAGTATCAGCACTATAAGGTGGTATTATACGGGCTGTGTATGCCATTAGTATCAGCACTATAAGGTGGTATTATATGGGCTGTGTATGCCATTAGTATCAGCACTATAAGGTGGTATTATACGGGCTGTGTATGCCATTAGTATCAGCACTATAAGGTGGTATTATACGGGCTGTGTATGCCATTAGTATCAGCACTATAAGGTGGTATTATATGGGCTGTGTATGCCATTAGTATCAGCACTATAAGGTGGTATTATATGGGCTGTGTATGCCATTAGTATCAGCACTATAAGGTGGTATTATATGGGCTGTGTATGCCATTAGTATCAGCACTATAAGGTGGTATTATACGGGCTGTGTATGCCATTAGTATCTGCACTATTAGGTGGTATTATATGGGCTGTGTATGCCATTAGTATCAGCACTATAAGGTGGTATTATATGGGCTGTGTATGCCATTAGTATCAGCACAATAAGGTGGTATTATAAGGGCTGTGTATGCCATTAGTATCAGCACTATAAGGTAGTATTATATGGGCTGTGTATGCCATTAGTATCAACACTATAAGGTGGTATTATAAGGGCTGTGTATGCCATTAGTATCAGCACTATAAGGTAGTATTATATGGGCTGTGTATGCCATTAGTATCAACACTATAAGGTGGTATTATACGGGCTGTGTATGCCATTAGTATCTGCACTATTAGGTGGTATTATAAGGGCTGTGTATGCCATTAGTATCAGCACTATAAGGTAGTATTATATGGGCTGTGTATGCCATTAGTATCAACACTATAAGGTGGTATTATACGGGCTGTGTATGCCATTAGTATCTGCACTATTAGGTGGTATTATATGGGCTGTGTATGCCATTAGTATCAGCACTATAAGGTGGTATTATATGGGTTGTGTATGCCATTAGTATCAGCACTATAAGGTGGTATTATAAGGGCTGTGTATGCCATTAGTATCAGCACTATAAGGTGGTATTATAAGGGCTGTGTATGCCATTAGTATCAGCACTATAAGGTGGTATTATACGGGCTGTGTATGCCATTAGTATCTGCACTATTAGGTGGTATTATATGGGCTGTGTATGCCATTAGTATCAGCACTATAAGGTGGTATTATATGGGCTGTGTATGCCATTAGTATCAGCACAATAAGGTGGTATTATATGGGCTGTGTATGCCATTAGTATCAGCACTATAAGGTGGTATTATAAGGGCTGTGTATGCCATTAGTATCAGCACTATAAGGTGGTATTATATGGGCTGTGTATGCCATTAGTATCAGCACTATAAGGTGGTATTATACGGGCTGTGTATGCCATTAGTATCAGCAGTATAAGGTGGTATTATATGGGCTGTGTATGCCATTAGTATCAGCACTATAAGGTGGTATTATATGGGCTGTGTATGCCATTAGTATCAGCACTATAAGGTGGTATTATGTGGGCTCTGTATGCCATTAGTATCAGCACTATATGTTGGTATTATATGAGCTGCGTATGCCATTAGTATCAGCACTATAAGGTGGTATTATATGTGCTGTGTATGCCATTAGTATCAGCACTATATGGTGGTATTATATGGGCTGTGTATGCCATTAGTATCAGCACTATAAGGTGGTATTATGTGGGCTGTGTATGCCATTAGTATCAGCACTATATGGTAGTATTATATGAGCTGTGTATGCCATTAGTATCAGCACTATATGGTGGTATTATATGGGCTGTGTATGCCATTAGTATCAGTACTATAAGGTGGTATTATATGGGCTGTGTATGCCATTAGTATCAGCACTATAAGGTGGTATTATATGGGCTGTGTATGCCATTAGTATCAGCACTATAAGGTGGTATTATATGGGCTGTGTATGCCAGTAGTATCAGCACTATAAGGTGGTATTATATGGGCTGTGTATGCCAGTAGTGTCAGCACTATAAGGTGGTATTATATGGGCTGTGTATGCCAGTAGTATCAGCACTATAAGGTGGTATTATATGGGCTGTGTATGCCAGTAGTATCAGCACTATAAGGTGGTATTATATGGGCTGTGTATGCCAGTAGTATCAGCAATATAAGGTGGCATTATACGGGCTGTGAATACCATTAGTATCAGCACTATATGGTGGTATTATGTGGGCTGTGTATGCCATTAGTATCAGCACTATAAGGTGGTATTATATGGGCTGTGTATGCCATTAGTATCTGCACTATAAGGTGGTATTATATGGGCTGTGTATGCCATTAGTATCAGCACTATAAGGTGGTATTATATGGGCTGTGTATGCCAATAATATCAGCACTATAAGGTGGTATTATGTGGGCTGTGTATGCCATTAGTATCAGCACTATAAGGTGGTATTATATGGGCTGTGTATGCCAGTAGTATCAGCACTATAAGGTGGTATTATATGGGCTGTGTATGCCAGTAGTATCAGCACTATAAGGTGGTATTATATGAGCTGCGTATGCCATTAGTATCAGCACTATAAGGTGGTATTATATAGGCTTTGTATGCCATTAGTATCAGCACTATAAGGTGGTATTATATAGGCTGTGTATGCCAGTAGTATCAGCACTATAAGGTGGTATTATATGGGCTGTGTATGCCATTAGTATCAGCACTATAAGGTGGTATTATATGAGCTGTGTATGCCATTAGTATCAGCACTATAAGGTGGTATTATATGGGCTGTGTATGCCATTAGTATCAGCACTATAAGGTGGTATTATATAGGCTTTGTATGCCATTAGTATCAGCACTATAAGGTGGTATTATATAGGCTGTGTATGCCAGTAGTATCAGCACTATAAGGTGGTATTATATGGGCTGTGTATGCCATTAGTATCAGCACTATAAGGTGGTATTATATGGGCTGTGCATGCCATTAGTATCAGCACTATAAGGTGGTATTATATGGGCTGTGTATGCCATTAGTATCAGCACTATAAGGTGGTATTATACGGGCTGTGTATGCCATTAGTATCAGCACTATATGGTGGTATTATATGGGCTGTGTATGCCAGTAGTATCAGCACTGTAAGGTGGTATTATACGGGCTGTGTATGCCATTAGTATCAGCACTATAAGGTGGTATTATGTGGGCTGTGTATGCCATTAGTATCAGCACTATAAGGTGGTATTATATGGGCTGTGTATGCCATTAGTATCAGCACAATAAGGTGGTATTATATGGGCTGTGTATGCCATTAGTATCCGCACTATAAGGTGGTATTATATGGGCTGTGTATGCCATTAGTATCAGCACTATAAGGTGGTATTATATGGGCTGTGTATGCCATTAGTATCTGCACTATTAGGTGGTATTATATGGGCTGTGTATGCCATTAGTATCAGCACTATAAGGTGATATTATACGGGCTGTGTATGCCATTAGTATCAGCACTATAAGGTGGTATTATATGAGCTGTGTATGCCATTAGTATCAGCACTATAAGGTGGTATTATATGGGCTGTGTATGCCATTAGTATCAGCACTATAAGGTGGTATTATACGGGCTGTGTATGCCATTAGTATCAGCAGTATAAGGTGGTATTATACGGGCTGTGTATGTCATTAGTATCAGCACTATAAGGTGGTATTATAAGGGCTGTGTATGCCATTAGTATCAGCACTATAAGGTGGTATTATACGGGCTGTGTATGCCATTAGTATCTGCACTATTAGGTGGTATTATATGGGCTGTGTATGCCATTAGTATCAGCACTATAAGGTGGTATTATAAGGGCTGTGTATGCCATTAGTATCAGCACTATAAGGTGGTATTATATGGGCTGTGTATGCCATTAGTATCAGCACTATAAGGTGGTATTATACGGGCTGTGTATGCCATTAGTATCTGCACTATTAGGTGGTATTATATGGGCTGTGTATGCCATTAGTATCAGCACTATAAGGTGGTATTATACGGGCTGTGTATGCCAGTAGTATCAGCACTATAAGGTGGTATTATATGGGCTGTGTATGCCATTAGTATCAGCACTATAAGGTGGTATTATGTGGGCTGTGTATGCCATTAGGATCAGCACTATAAGGTGGTATTATACGGGCTGTGTATGCCATTAGTATCAGCAGTATAAGGTGGTATTATATGGGCTGTGTATGCCATTAGTATCAGCACTATAAGGTGGTATTATGTGGGCTGTGTATGCCATTAGGATCAGCACTATAAGGTGGTATTATACGGGCTGTGTATGCCATTAGTATCAGCAGTATAAGGTGGTATTATATGGGCTGTGTATGCCATTAGTATCAGGACTATAAGGTAGTATTATATGGGCTGTGTATGCCATTCGTATCAGCACTATAAGGTGGTATTATGTGGGCTGTGTATGCCATTAGGATCAGCACTATAAGGTGGTATTATACGGGCTGTGTATGCCATTAGTATCAGCAGTATAAGGTGGTATTATATGGGCTGTGTATGCCATTAGTATCAGCACTATAAGGTGGTATTATATGGGCTGTGTATGCCATTAGTATCAGCACTATAAGGTGGTATTATGTGGGCTGTGTATGCCATTAGTATCAGCACTATAAGGTGGTATTATACGGGCTGTGTATGCCATTAGTATCAGCACTGTAAGGTGGTATTATATGGGCTGTGTATGCCATTAGTATCAGCACTATAAGGTGGTATTATGTGGGCTGTGTATGCCATTAGTATCAGCACTATAAGGTGGTATTATGTGGGCTGTGTATGCCATTAGTATCAGTACTATATGTTGGTATTATATGAGCTGTGTATGCCATTAGTATCAGCACTATAAGGTGGTATTATATGGGCTGTGTATGCCATTAGTATCAGCACTATATGGTGGTATTATATGGGCTGTGTATGCCATTAGTATCAGCACTATAAGGTGGTATTATATGGGCTGTGTATGCCATTAGTATCAGCACTATAAGGTGGTATTATGTGGGCTGTGTATGCCATTAGTATCAGCACTATATGGTAGTATTATATTTGCTGTGTATGCCATTAGTATCAGCACTATATGGTGGTATTATATGGGCTGTGTATGCCAGTAGTATCAGCACTATAAGGTGGTATTATATGGGCTGTGTATGCCATTAGTATCCGCACTATAAGGTGGTATTATATGGGCTGTGTATGCCATTAGTATCAGTACTATAAGGTGGTATTATACGGGCTGTGTATGCCATTAGTATCTGCACTATTAGGTGGTATTATATGGGCTGTGTATGCCATTAGTATCAGCACTATAAGGTGGTATTATACGGGCTGTGTATGCCATTAGTATCAGCACTATAAGGTGGTATTATACGGGCTGTGTATGCCATTAGTATCTGCACTATAAGGTGGTATTATATGGGCTGTGTATGCCATTAGTATCAGCACTATAAGGTGGTATTATATGGGCTGTGTATGCCATTAGTATCAGCACTATAAGGTGGTATTATACGGGCTGTGTATGCCATTAGTATCAGCACTATAAGGTGGTATTATACGGGCTGTGTATGCCATTAGTATCAGCACTATAAGGTGGTATTATATGGGCTGTGTATGCCATTAGTATCAGCACTATAAGGTGGTATTATAAGGGCTGTGTATGCCATTAGTATCAGCACTATAAGGTGGTATTATATGGGCTGTGTATGCCATTAGTATCAGCACTATAAGGTGGTATTATACGGGCTGTGTATGCCATTAGTATCTGCACTATTAGGTGGTATTATATGGGCTGTGTATGCCATTAGTATCAGCACTATAAGGTGGTATTATATGGGCTGTGTATGCCATTAGTATCAGCACAATAAGGTGGTATTATATGGGCTGTGTATGCCATTAGTATCAGCACTATAAGGTCGTATTATAAGGGCTGTGTATGCCATTAGTATCAGCACTATAAGGTGGTATTATACGGGCTGTGTATGCCATTAGTATCAGCACTATAAGGTGGTATTATATGGGCTGTGTATGCCATTAGTATCAGCACTATAAGGTGGTATTATACGGGCTGTGTATGCCATTAGTATCAGCAGTATAAGGTGGTATTATATGGGCTGTGTATGCCATTAGTATCAGCACTATAAGGTAGTATTATATGGGCTGTGTATGCCATTAGTATCAGCACTATAAGGTGGTATTATATGGGCTGTGTATGCCATTAGTATCAGCACTATAAGGTGGTATTATACGGGCTGTGTATGCCATTAGTATCAGCACTGTAAGGTGGTATTATATGGGCTGTGTATGCCATTAGTATCAGCACTATAAGGTGGTATTATACGGGCTGTGTATGCCATTAGTATCAGCACTATAAGGTGGTATTATGTGGGCTGTGTATGCCATTAGTATCAGCACTATAAGGTGGTATTATACGGGCTGTGTATGCCATTAGTATCAGCACTGTAAGGTGGTATTATATGGGCTGTGTATGCCATTAGTATCAGCACTATAAGGTGGTATTATGTGGGCTGTGTATGCCATTAGTATCAGCACTATAAGGTGGTATTATGTGGGCTGTGTATGCCATTAGTATCAGCACTATAAGGTGGTATTATGTGGGCTGTGTATGCCATTAGTATCAGCACTATATGTTGGTATTATATGAGCTGTGTATGCCATTAGTATCAGCACTATAAGGTGGTATTATATGGGCTGTGTATGCCATTAGTATCAGCACTATATGGTGGTATTATATGGGCTGTGTATGCCATTAGTATCAGCACTATAAGTTGGTATTATATGGGCTGTGTATGCCATTAGTATCAGCAGTATAAGGTGGTATTATGTGGGCTGTGTATGCCATTAGTATCAGCACTATATGGTAGTTTTATATTAGCTGTGTATGCCTTTAGTATCAGCACTATATGGTGGTATTATATGGGCTGTGTATGCCAGTAGTATCAGCACTATAAGGTGGTATTATATGGGCTGTGTATGCCATTAGTATCCGCACTATAAGGTGGTATTATATGGGCTGTGTATGCCATTAGTATCAGTACTATAAGGTGGTATTATACGGGCTGTGTATGCCATTAGTATCTGCACTATTAGGTGGTATTATATGGGCTGTGTATGCCATTAGTATCAGCACTATAAGGTGGTATTATAAGGGCTGTGTATGCCATTAGTATCAGCACTATAAGGTGGTATTATAAGGGCTGTGTATGCCATTAGTATCAGCACTATAAGGTGGTATTATATGGGCTGTGTATGCCATTAGTATCAGCAGTATAAGGTGGTATTATACGGGCTGTGTATGCCATTAGTATCAGCACTATAAGGTGGTATTATAAGGGCTGTGTATGCCATTAGTATCAGCACTATAAGGTGGTATTATACGGGCTGTGTATGCCATTAGTATCTGCACTATTAGGTGGTATTATATGGGCTGTGTATGCCATTAGTATCAGCACTATAAGGTGGTATTATACGGGCTGTGTATGCCATTAGTATCAGCACTATAAGGTGGTATTATAAGGGCTGTGTATGCCATTAGTATCAGCACTATAAGGTGGTATTATATGGGCTGTGTATGCCATTAGTATCAGCACTATAAGGTGGTATTATACGGGCTGTGTATGCCATTAGTATCTGCACTATTAGGTGGTATTATATGGGCTGTGTATGCCATTAGTATCAGCACTATAAGGTGGTATTATATGGGCTGTGTATGCCATTAGTATCAGCACAATAAGGTGGTATTATATGGGCTGTGTATGCCATTAGTATCAGCACTATAAGGTGGTATTATAAGGGCTGTGTATGCCATTAGTATCAGCACTATAAGGTGGTATTATATGGGCTGTGTATGCCATTAGTATCAGCACTATAAGGTGGTATTATACGGGCTGTGTATGCCATTAGTATCAGCAGTATAAGGTGGTATTATATGGGCTGTGTATGCCATTAGTATCAGCACTATAAGGTGGTATTATATGGCCTGTGTATGCCATTAGTATCAGCACTATAAGGTGGTATTATATGAGCTGTGTATGCCATTAGTATCAGCACTATAAGGTGGTATTATACGGGCTGTGTATGCCACTAGTATCAGCACTGTAAGGTGGTATTATATGGGCTGTGTATGCCATTAGTATCAGCACTATAAGGTGGTATTATATGGGCTGTGTATGCCATTAGTATCAGCACTATAAGGTGGTATTATGTGGGCTGTGTATGCCATTAGTATCAGCACTATATGTTGGTATTATATGAGCTGTGTATGCCATTAGTATCAGCACTATAAGGTGGTATTATATGGGCTGTGTATGCCATTAGTATCAGCACTATATGGTGGTATTATATGGGCTGTGTATGCCATTAGCATCAGCACTATAAGGTGGTATTATATGGGCTGTGTATGCCATAAGTATCAGCACTATAAGGTGGTATTATGTGGGCTGTGTATGCCATTAGTATCAGCACTATATGGTAGTATTATATGAGCTGTGTATGCCATTAGTATCAGCACTATATGGTGGTATTATATGGGCTGTGTATGCCAGTAGTATCAGCACTATAAGGTGGTATTATACGCGCTGTGTATGCCATTAGTATCAGCACTATAAGGTGGTATTATATGGGCTGTGTATGCCATTAGTATCAGCACTATAAGGTGGTATTATATGGGCTGTGTATGCCATTAGTATCAGCACTATAAGGTGGTATTATATAGGCTTTGTATGCCATTAGTATCAGCACTATAAGGTGGTATTATATGGGCTGTGTATGCCAGTAGTATCAGCACTATAAGGTGGTATTATATAGGCTTTGTATGCCATTAGTATCAGCACTATAAGGTGGTATTATACGCGCTGTGTATGCCATTAGTATCAGCACTATAAGGTGGTATTATATGGGCTGTGTATGCCATTAGTATCAGCACTATAAGGTGGTATTATATGGGCTGTGTATGCCATTAGTATCAGCACTATAAGGTGGTATTATATGGGCTGTGTATGCCAGTAGTATCAGCACTATAAGGTGGTATTATATGGGCTGTGTATGCCAGTAGTATCAGCACTATAAGGTGGTATTATACGGGCTGTGTATGCCATTAGTATCAGCAATATAAGGTGGCATTATACGGGCTGTGAATACCATAAGTATCAGCACTATATGGTGGTATTATGTGGGCTGTGTATGCCATTAGTATCAGCACTATAAGGTGGTATTATATGGGCTGTGTATGCCAGTAGTATCAGCAATATAAGGTGGCATTATACGGGCTGTGAATACCATTAGTATCAGCACTATATGGTGGTATTATGTGGGCTGTGTATGCCATTAGTATCAGCACTATAAGGTGGTATTATATGGGCTGTGTATGCCATTAGTATCTGCACTATAAGGTGGTATTATATGGGCTGTGTATGCCATTAGTATCAGCACTATAAGGTGGTATTATATGGGCTGTGTATGCCAATAGTATCAGCACTATAAGGTGGTATTATGTGGGCTGTGAATGCCATTAGTATCAGCACTATAAGGTGGTATTATATGGGCTGTGTATGCCAGTAGTATCAGCACTATAAGGTGGTATTATATGGGCTGTGTATGACAGTAGTATCAGCACTATAAGGTGATATTATGTGAGCTGTGTATGCCATTAATATCAGCACTATAAGGTGGTATTATATAGGCTTTGTATGCCATTAGTATCAGCACTATAAGGTGGTATTATATAGGCTGTGTATGCCAGTAGTATCAGCACTATAAGGTGGTATTATATGGGCTGTGTATGCCATTCGTATCAGCACTATAAGGTGGTATTATATGAGCTGTGTATGCCATTAGTATCAGCACTATAAGGTGGTATTATATGGGCTGTGTATGCCAATAGTATCAGCACTATAAGGTGGTATTATGTGGGCTGTGTATGCCAGTAGTATCAGCACTATAAGGTGGTATTATATGAGCTGTGTATGCCAGTAGTATCAGCACTATAAGGTGGTATTATATGAGCTGTGTATGCCATTAGTATCAGCATTATAAGGTGGTATTATATGAGCTGTGTATGCCATTAGTATCAGCACTATAAGGTGGTATTATATGGGCTGTGTATGCCAGTAGTATCAGCCCTATAAGGTGGTATTATACGGGCTGTGTATGCCATTAGCATCAGCACTATAAGGTGGTATTTATGGGCTGTGTATGCCAGTAGTATCAGCACTATAAGGTGGTATTATATGGGCTGTGTATGCCATTAGTATCAGCACTATAAGGTGGTATTATACGGGCTGTGTATGCCATTAGTATCAGCACTATAAGGTGGTATTATATGGGCTGTGTATGCCAGTAGTATCAGCACTATAAGGTGGTATTATACGGGCTGTGAATGCCAGTAGTATCAGCGCTATAAGGTGGCATTATATGGGCTGTGTATGCCATTAGTATCAGCACTATAAGGTGGTATTATATGAGCTGTGTATGCCATTAGCATCAGCACTATAAGGTGGTATTATATGAGCTGTGTATGCCAGTAGTATCAGCATTATAAGGTGGTATTATATGAGCTGTGTATGCCATTAGTATCAGCACTATAAGGTGGTATTATATGGGCTGTGTATGCCAGTAGTATCAGCACTATAAGGTGGTATTATATGAGCTGTGTATGCCATTAGTATCAGCACTGTAAGGTGGTATTATATGGGCTGTGTATGCCATTAGTATCAGCACTATAAGTTGGTATTATATGAGCTGTGTATGCCAGTAGTATCAGCATTATAAGGTGGTATTATACGGGCTGTGTATGCCATTAGTATCAGCACTATAAGGTGGTATTATATGGGCTGTGTATGCCAGTAGTATCAGCACTATAAGGTGGTATTATATGAGCTGTGTATGCCATTAGTATCAGCACTGTAAGGTGGTATTATATGGGCTGTGTATGCCATTAGTATCAGCACTATAAGTTGGTATTATATGAGCTGTGTATGCCAGTAGTATCAGCATTATAAGGTGGTATTATATGAGCTGTGTATGCCATTAGTATCAGCACTATAAGGTGGTATTATATGGGCTGTGTATGCCAGTAGTATCAGCACTATAAGGTGGTATTATATGGGCTGTGTATGCCATTAGTATCAGCACTATAAGGTGGTATTATATGAGCTGTGTATGCCAGTAGTATCAGCATTATAAGGTGGTATTATATGAGCTGTGTATGCCATTAGTATCAGCACTATAAGGTGGTATTATATGGGATGTGTATGCCAGTAGTATCAGCACTATAAGGTGGTATTATATGGGCTGTGTATGCCAGTAGTATCAGCATTATAAGGTGGTATTATATGAGCTGTGTATGCCATTAGTATCAGCACTATAAGGTGGTATTATATGAGCTGTGTATGCCAGTAGTATCAGCATTATAAGGTGGTATTATATGAGCTGTGTATGCCATTAGTATCAGCACTATAAGGTGGTATTATATGGGCTGTGTATGCCAGTAGTATCAGCACTATAAGGTGGTATTATATGAGCTGTGTATGCCATTAGTATCAGCACTATAAGGTGGTATTATATGGGCTGTGTATGCCAGTAGTATCAGCACTATAAGGTGGTATTATGTGGGCTGTGTATGCCATTAGTATCAGCACTATAAGGTGGTATTATATGAGCTGTGTATGCCAGTAGTATCAGCACTATAAGGTGGTATTATATGGGCTGTGTATGCCATTAGTATCAGCACTATAAAGTGGTATTATATGGGCTGTGTATGCCATTAGTATCAGCACTATAAGGTGGTATTATGTGGGCTGTGTATGCCATTAGTATCAGCACTATATTGCGCAGTATACGGGCTGTGTATGCCAGTAGTATCAGCACTATACGGCGGCATTATATGGGCTGTGTATGCCATTAATATCAGCACTATAAGGTGGTATTATATAGGCTGTGTATGCCAGTAGTATCAGCACTATAAGGTGGTATTATGTGTGCTGTGTATGCCATTAATATCAGCACTATAAGGTGGTATTATACGGGCTGTGTATGCCAGTAATATCAGCACTATAAGGTGGTATTATATGGGCTGTGTATGCCATTAGTATCAGCACTATAAGGTGGTATTATGTGGGCTGTGTATGCCATTAGTATCAGCACTATATGGCAGCATTATATGGGCTGTGTATGCCATTAGTATCAGCACTATAAGGTGGTATTATATGGGCTGTGTATGCCATTAGTATCAGCACTATAAGGTGGTATTATATGGGCTGTGTATGCCATTAGTATCAGCACTATAAGGTGGTATTATATGGGCTGTGTATGTCATTAGTATCAGCACTATAAGGTGGTATTATATGAGCTGTGTATGCCATTAGTTTCAGCACTATAAGGTGGTATTATATGGGCTGTGTATGCCATTAGTATCAGCACTATAAGGTGGTATTATATGAGCTGTGTATGCCAGTAGTATCAGCACTATAAGGTGGTATTATATGAGCTGTGTATGCCAGTAGTATCAGCACTATAAGGTGGTATTATGTGGGCTGTGCATGCCATTAGTATTAGCACTATAAGGTGGTATTATATGGGCTGTGTATGCCATTAGTATCAGCACTATAAGGTGGCATTATATGAGCTGTGTATGCCAGTAGTATCAGCACTATAAGGTGGTATTATATGGGCTGTGTATGCCATTAGTATCAGCACTATAAGGTGGTATTATACGGGCTGTGTATACCATTAGTATCAGCACTATAAGGTGGTATTATACGGGCTGTGTATGCCAGTAGTATCAGCACTATAAGGTGGTATTATATGGCTGTGTATGCCATTAATATCAGCACTATAAGGTGGCATTATACGGGCTGTGTATGCCATTAATATCAGCACTATAAGGTGGTATTATGTGGGCTGTGTATGCCATTAGTATCAGCACTATAAGGTGGTATTATATGGGCTGTGTATGCCATTAGTATCAGCAATATAAGGTGGTATTATAAGGGCTGTGTATGCCATTAGTTTCAGCACTATAAGGTGGTATTATATGGGCTGTGTATGCCATTAGTATCAGCACTATAAGGTGGTATTATACGGGCTGTGTATGCCAGCAGTATCAGCACTATATTGCGCAGTATACGGGCTGTGTATGCCAGTAGTATCAGCACTATATGGCGGCATTATATGGGCTCTGTATGCCATTAATATCAGCACTATAAGGTGGTATTATATAGGCTGTGTATGCCATTAGTATCAGCACTATAAGGTGGTATTATGTGGGCTGTGTATGCCATTAGTATCAGCACTATATGGCAGCATTATATGGGCTGTGTATGCCATTAGTATCAGCACTATAAGGTGGTATTATATGAGCTGTGTATGCCATTAGTTTCAGCACTATAAGGTGGTATTATATGGGCTGTGTATGCCATTAGTATCAGCACTATAAGGTGGTATTATATGATTTGTGTATGCCAGTAGTATCAGCACTATAAGGTGGTATTATGTGGGCTGTGTATGCCATTAGTATCAGCATTATAAGGTGGTATTATACGGGCTGTGTATGCCAGTAGTATCAGCACTATATGGCGGCATTATATGGGCTGTGTATGCCATTAATATCAGCACTATAAGGTGGTATTATGTGGGCTGTGTATGCCATTAATATCAGCACTATAAGGTGGTATTATATGGGCTGTGTATGCCATTAGTATTAGCACTATAAGGTGTTATTATATGGGCTGTGTATGCCAGTAGTATCAGCACTATAAGGTGGTATTATATGGGCTGTGTATGCCATTAGTATCAGCACTATAAGGTGGTATTATATGGGCTGTGTATGCCATTAGTATCAGCACTATAAGGTGGTATTATATGGACTGTGTATGCCATTAGTATCAGCACTATAAGGTGGTATTATATGGGCTGTGTATGCCAGAAGTATCAGCACTATATTGTGCAGTATACGGGCTGTGTATGCCAGTAGTATCAGCACTATATGGCGGCATTATATGAGCTGTGTATGCCATTAATATCAGCACTATAAGGTTGTATTATATAGGCTGTGTATGCCAGTAGTATCAGCACTATAAGTTGGTATTATATGAGCTGTGTATGCCATTAGTATCAGCACTATAAGGTGGTATTATATGGGCTGTGTATGCCATTAGTATCAGCACTATAAGGTCGTATTATATGGGCTGTGTATGCCATTAGTATCAGCACTATAAGGTGGTATTATATGGGCTGTGTATGTCATTAGTATCAGCACTATAAGGTGGTATTATATGGGCTGTGTATGCCATTAGTATCTGCACTATTAGGTGGTATTATATGGGCTGTGTATGCCAGTAGTATCAGCACTATAAGGTGGTATTATATAGGCTGTGTATGCCATTAGTATCAGCACTATAAGGTGGTATTATATGAGCTGTTTATGCCATTAGTATCAGCACTATAAGGTGGTATTATATGGGCTGTGTATGCCATTAGTATCAGCACTATAAGGTGGTATTATATGGGCTGTGTATGCCAGTAGTATCAGCACTATAAGGTGGTATTATGTGTGCTGTGTATGCCATTAGTATCAGCACTATAAGGTGGTATTATATGGGCTGTGTATGTCATTAGTATCAACACTATAAGGTGGTATTATATGGGCTGTGTATGTCATTAGTATCAGCACTATAAGGTGGTATTATATGGGCTGTGTATGCCATTAGTATCTGCACTATTAGGTGGTATTATATGGGCTGTGTATGCCAGTAGTATCAGCACTATAAGGTGGTATTATATAGGCTGTGTATGCCATTAGTATCAGCACTATAAGGTGGTATTATATAGGCTGTGTATGCCAGTAGTATCAGCACTATAAGGTGGTATTATACGGGCTGTGTATGCCAGTAGTATCAGCACTATAAGGTGGTATTATACGGGCTGTGTATGCCATTAGTTTCAGCACTATAAGGTGGTATTATATGGGCTGTGTATGTCATTAGTATCAACACTATATGGTGGTATTATATGGGCTGTGTATGCCATTAGTATCTGCACTATTAGGTGGTATTATATGGGCTGTGTATGCCATTAGTATCTGCACTATTAGGTGGTATTATGTGGGCTGCATATGGTGCTGTATCTGAGCACACCACCTAGTATATAAGGTGAAGTAACTGAATATTATGGGCTGTATATGGCGGTAGTATCTTGGCATTCTATGAGAGTATTATGCAGCATGAAGACACATCATGATCTTCTAGAAAACTTGGGTGATAATCGACCCGACCGGCTCTGCTGATAAAGGATTGTCCCTGAGAGTCCAGAGCAGCAAAACGATTAATTCTGCAATGATGAAGAAAACGAAGTAGATGCCGTGTGTAGGTCAGGACTCTGGGAAAGCCGGGTGACAGGCATGTGACACGGACCGGGTGACGGGAATGTGACATGGATCGGGCAATGGGCATGTGACACGGACAGGGTGATGGGCATCTGACACGAACCGGGTGACGGGCGTGTGACACGGACCGGGTGACGGGCGTGTGACACGGACAGGGCGACGGGCGTGTGACACGGACAGGGCGACGGGCATGTGACACGGACCGGGCGACGGGCATGTGACACGGACAGGATGACGGGCATGTGACACGGACCGGGTGACGGGCGTGTGACACGGACAGGGCGACGGGCGTGTGACACGGTCAGGGCGACGGGCATGTGACATGGACCGGGCGACGGGCATGTGACATGGACCGGGCGACGGGCATGTGGCCCGGACAGGGTGAAGAGAATGTGACACGGACCGGGTGTCCGCACCTGCACCATGCCAATCTGCAGTCCCATGATTCCCGCCTGGACACGCTCCGCACGTACCCTGCACACACTTCATGTCACCCGCAGACGCGGTTAATCATTAGCTCTGCGGTCACCAAGGACTTTACTTATTGAAAGAAGATTAAATTATGGGAAATGAAATGGCAGCAAGTCTCGGAGCGAGAGCGGCTGGCACATTGCTCTGCATCACTGGGCGCCTGAGAAATGTGAAGTGACTGACAGCAGCGCGCCCTACTGGGGCGAAGGGGCAATTACTCCGGCCCTGCCCCCCTGCTCTACAAGCTGCCCCCCACCTGCTGGCTGCCCCTGCAGGAGGCTCAGGGGGTATAATCTGTGGGATTATTATTCCTGTCACTTCCCACATCACAGGCCACCGACCAATGCAAGATGACACAACGTGACCTCAGGTGCAGACGCTGCACTACAGATCCCAGAAAGCTCTGCAGCTCTCCGGCCCCCGTCAGCCTGGCGTAGATGGAGTTAATGGGTAGCAAACACCCGGCGCGTGGCATCATGGCTGTCCTGGGCAAGAGACAAGGAAAGCAAATATTTTCGATCTGTGCAATGAATAACCGCGGCCGCCATAGAGGCGAAAATCCGAATCTCTGAGGCTAGAGGCATAACAAGGAGTCAACAGTGGGGGGCGACGTGGGACCTCTGTGACCCCAAATGTGACTGACCACTGCCAAGTGCCTGCAAACCGCAGAATAATAACTCTGCCCCCTGCAGCCAGCCTGCGGCGCTGCATACACCCCAGGTATTGATAAGTCTCCTGGCTGGTGATGAGCTCCTGCAGCCTTTATCTATCCCTCATCCCCTCACGATGGCTGGACCATCATTATAAATAAGCCCCTGTACTTAGTGTCACCCCCACCTCATTGTAGATCGTAAGCTCTTATGAGCAGGGGCGTCATTATTTTTGCTTTAATTATTGTATTATCTTTAAATTTCTTACTTATGACTGTTGTATATGAACCTCTGAATTGTAAAGCGCTGCGGAATATGTTGGCGCTATATAAATAAAGATGATTATTATTATTGTTACACACACGCCGCTAAGTGCAGATAGGGGACGAGACAGGTTACATGAATTCTTGGAATCCTGGGGGAACCTTTACTCAGGGCAACCATAGACCATGTGCTGCAGCTTCTCTCAGGCACACAGGGCTACTGGCCCCCAAATATCACTCCATACAGGATACTGGCCCCCAAATATCACTCCATACAGGATACTGGCCCCCAAATATCACTCCATACAGGATACTGGCCCCCAAATATCACTCCATACAGGATACTGGCCCCCATATAATGCTCCATACAGGATAATGGCCCCCAAATATCACTCCATACAGGATACTGGCCCCCATATCACGCTCCATGCAGGCTATGCCCCCACATAATGCTCCATGCAGGCTGTTCCCCCCACATAATGCCTCATGCAGACTGTTCCCCCCACATAATGCCTCATGCAGGCTGTTCCTCCCATATAATGCCCCATGCAGGATGTCAACCCCCCTTACTGTGGAAAGACGTCAACGTTCACTCTGACTTGAGACGTCACAGTCAGAGGACGCGGAAGAGACCGCAGCTGCTGCGGAGGCACAGGGAAAGGTAAGTATTGTGCCGGGGCCCTGAGCAAGCGGGGGGAGCGGGCGCCGACAGCTCACGGGTCCCATAGTGTGGCGGGGTGCCCAACGGTGAGTGGCTCCTCCGGCCTGCTCAGGGCCCCAACACGTGCCTGGGTGCGCCGGGTGCTGATGCCGACCCAGCCAGTAGTACAGGACAGCACAGTTCTAATGCAAAGGCACATTAATGAACACAGCATTCTTTACAGCACAGTGAGATGGAGGAGGGGGAAGGGTTTTGCTGAGGGAGATGATCCCTGTGACACCAATTCTTCCAGTCCTTATCTTTCTGCCTGACAATATTCTGCACTGCTAGTTCAGGAACTCTACCTGACCTGTGCTTAGCTTCACCCCTGACTTGAATCATTTTCAATTGCAGGGGCGCTTCTGTGAAATACATCTACATCCATAGACATTAATATAGAGGAAAGTATATGCCCCCCACATCCACCTCCAGGGGCTTCTCTGTCCTCATCTACATCCATAGACATTAATATGGAGAAAAGTATGTGCCCCCCACATCCACCTCCGGGGGCTTCTCTGTCCTCATCTACATCCATAGACATTAATATGGAGGAAAGTATGTGCCCCCCACATCCACCTCCGGGGACTTCTCTGTCCTCATCTACATCCATAGACATTAATATGGAGAAAGTATGTGCCCCCCACATCCACCTCTGGGGGCTTCTCTGTCCTCATCTACATCCATAGACATTAATATGGAGGAAAGTATGTGCCCCCCACATCCACCTCCAGGGGCTTCTCTGTCCTCATCTACATCCATAGACATTAATATGGAGGAAAGTATGTGCCCCCTACATCCACCTCCGGGGGCTTCTCTGTCCTCATCTACATCCATAGACATTAATATGGAGGAAAGTATGTGCCCCCCACATCCACCTCCAGGGGCTTCTCTGTCCTCATCTACATCCATAGACATTAATATGGAGAAAAGTATGTGCCCCCCACATCCACCTCCGGGGGCTTCTCTGTCCTCATCTACATCCATAGACATTAATATGGAGGAAAATATGTGCCCCACACATCCACCTCCAGGGGCTTCTCTGTCCTCATCTACATCCATAGACATTAATATGGAGGAAAGTATGTGCCCCCCACATCCACCTCCAGGGGCTTCTCTGTCCTCATCTACATCCATAGACATTAATATGGAGGAAAGTATGTGCCCCCCCACATCCACCTCCAGGGGCTTCTCTGTCCTCATCTACATCCATAGACATTAATATGGAGGAAAGTATGTGCCCCCCACATCCACCTCCGGGGGCTTCTCTGTCCTCATCTACATCCATAGACATTAATATGGAGAAAAGTATGTGCCCCCCACATCCACCTCCAGGGGCTTCTCTGTCCTCATCTACATCCATAGACATTAATATAGAGTAAACTATATGCCCCCCACATACACCTCCGGGGGCTTCTCTGTCCTCATCTACATCAATAGACATTAATATGGAGAAAGTATGTGCCCCCCACATCCACCTCCGGGGGCTTCTCTGTCCTCATCTACATCCATAGACATTAATATAGAGTAAAGTATATGCCCCCCACATCCAACTCCAGAGGCTTCTCTGTCCTCATCTACATCCATAGACATTAATATGGAGAAAAGTATGTGCCCCCCACATCCACCTCCAGGGGCTTCTCTGTCCTCATCTACATCCATAGACATTAATATAGAGTAAACTATATGCCCCCCACATACACCTCCGGGGGCTTCTCTGTCCTCATCTACATCAATAGACATTAATATGGAGAAAGTATGTGCCCCCCACATCCACCTCCGGGGGCTTCTCTGTCCTCATCTACATCCATAGACATTAATATGGAGGAAAGTATGTGCCCCCCACATCCACCTTCAGGGGCTTCTCTGTCCTCATCTACATCCATAGACATTAATATGGAGGAAAGTATGTGCCCCCCACATCCACCTCCAGGGTCTTCTCTGTCCTCATCTACATCCATAGACATTAATATGGAGAAAAGTATGTGCCCCCCACATCCACCTCCGGGGGCTTCTCTGTCCTCATCTACATCCATAGACATTAATATAGAGTAAAGTATATGCCCCCCACATCCAACTCCAGAGGCTTCTCTGTCCTCATCTACATCAATAGACATTAATATGGAGAAAGTATGTGCCCCCCACATCCACCTCCAGGGGCTTCTCTGTCCTCATCTATATCCATAGACATTAATATGGAGAAAGTATGTGCCCCCCACATCCACCTCCAGGGGCTTCTCTGTCCTCATCTATATCCATAGACATTAATATGGAGAAAGTATGTGCCCCCCACATCCACCTCCGGGGGCTTCTCTGTCCTCATCTATATCCATAGACATTAATATGGAGGAAAGTATGTGCCCCCCACATCCACCTCCAGGGGCTTCTCTGTCCTCATCTATATCCATAGACATTAATATGGAGAAAGTATGTGCCCCCCACATCCTCCTCCGGGGGCTTCTCTGTCCTCATCCACATCCATAGACATTAATATGGAGAAAAGTATGTGCCCCCCACATCCACCTCCAGGGTCTTCTGTGTCCTCATCTACATCCATAGACATTAATATGGAGAAAAGTATGTGCCCCCCACATCCACCTCCGGGGGCTTCTCTGTCCTCATCTACATCCATAGACATTAATATGGAGAAAGTATTTGCCCCCCACATCCACCTCCGGGGGCTTCTCTGTCCTCATCTACATCCATAGACATTAACATGGAGAAAGTATGTGCCCCCCACATCCACCTCCGGGGGCTTCTCTGTCCTCATCTACATCCATAGACATTAATATGGAGAAAAGTATGTGCCCCCCACATCCACCTCCAGGGGCTTCTCTGTCCTCCTCTACATCCATAGACATTAATATGGAGAAAGTATGTGACCCCCACATCCACCTCCGGGGGCTTCTCTGTCCTCATCTACATCCATAGACATTAATATGGAGAAAAGTATGTGACCCCCACATCCACCTCCGGGGGCTTCTCTGTCCTCATCTACATCCGTAGAAATTAATATGGAGGAAAGTATGTGACCCCCACATCCACCTCCAGGGGCTTCTCTGTCCTCATCTACATCCATAGACATTAATATGGAGAAAGTATGTGCCCCCCACATCCACCTCCGGGGGCTTCTCTGTCCTCATCTACGTCCATAGACATTAATATGGAGAAAAGTATGTGCCCCCCACATCCACCTCCGGGGGCTTCTCTGTCCTCATCTACATCCATAGACATTAATATAGAGGAAAGTATGTGCCCCCCACATCCACCTCCGGGGGCTTCTCTGTCCTCATCTACGTCCATAGACATTAATATGGAGAAAAGTATGTGCCCCCCACATCCACCTCCGGGGGCTTCTCTGTCCTCATCTACATCCATAGACATTAATATAGAGGAAAGTATGTGCCCCCCACATCCACCTCCGGGGGCTTCTCTGTCCTCATCTACATCCATAGACATTAATATAGAGGAAAGTATGTGCCCCCCACATCCACCTCCGGGGGCTTCTCTGTCCTCATCTACATCCATAGAAATTAATATGAAGAAAGTATGTGCCCCCCACATCCACCTCTGGGGGCTTCTCTGTCCTCATCTACGTCCATAGACATTAATATGGAGAAAAGTATGTGCCCCCCACATCCACCTCCGGGGGCTTCTCTGTCCTCATCTACATCCATAGACATTAATATAGAGGAAAGTATGTGCCCCCCACATCCACCTCCGGGGGCTTCTCTGTCCTCATCTACATCCATAGAAATTAATATGGAGAAAGTATGTGCCCCCCACATCCACCTCTGGGGGCTTCTCTGTCCTCATCTACGTCCATAGACATTAATATGGAGAAAAGTATGTGCCCCCCACATCCACCTCCGGGGGCTTCTCTGTCCTCATCTACATCAATAAACATTAATATGGTGAAAAGTATGTGCCCCCCACATCCACCTCCGGGGGCTTCTCTGTCCTCATCTACATCCATAGACATTAATATGGAGAAAAGTATGTGCCCCCCACATCCACATCCGGGGGCTTCTTTGTCCTCATCTACATCCATAGACATTAATATGGAGAAAAGTATGTGCCCCCACATCCACCTCCGGGGGCTTCTCTCTCCTCATCTACATCCATAGACATTAATATGGAAAAAGTATGTGCCCCCCACATCCACATCCGGGGGCTTCTTTGTGCTCATCTACATCCATAGACATTAATATGGAGGAAAGTATGTGCCCCCCAAACCCACCTCCAGGGGCTTCTCTGTCCTCATCTACATCCATAGACATTAATATGGAGAAAGTATGTGCCCCCCAAACCCACCTCCAGGGGCTTCTCTGTCCTCATCTACATCCATAGACATTAATATGGAGAAAAGTATGTGCCCCCCACATCCACCTCCGGGGGCTTCTCTGTCCTTATCTACATCCATAGGCATTAATTTGGAGAAAAGTATATGCCCCCCACATCCACCTCTGGGGGCTTCTCTATCCTCATCTGTGGCACCCCAGGGGTCTGGTTTCCACAGTAATAGCAGTATTACGTCTGTGAGCAGGTGGGAGGTCTCCTGGGCAGGAATCCTAAGCATGCCACACCTCCTGCTCAGTCCTGGGAGGGGAAGAACTTCCCCTACATAAACTGGGGCTGAGGCAGGGTTAGAGAGAGGAGTTCCAGACAGAGACGGAGTCTGGTCTGGACACGCAGAAACAGGGACAGATAGACATCAGGAGCTCTGTAGGAGCCAAGGAGAAGCGCCAGGGGCTGGAGCTGTGCAGAGCTCGCCCTGGGAGAAGGTACTAAAACCGGACACAGGAGTCCGAGGCTGTGGGGACTAAGATATACCCAGCAGCAGAATCCATCCGGCAGGGGATTCCAGGTCCTCTGACCATAAAAGCCCGGAGGCTCAGTCACAACGAAGGGACCAGCACCGCCATCCCGGAGCGGAGGCTAACAGGAGGCCCCAGGTCACCAGCCATACGGGTGAGCACCACACGGTATACCCAGGGACGTGGGCTACTTGTAACCGCCGAAAGCAGGGTAGCCAGGAAGGGTACAGACTAACGGGAAGGCCTACAACTCCACCTGGCCAGGGGAACTCCGGCTTACTCGCAGACTAACCAGGCCCCAACTACTAGCCAGTACTCCCGGGGAATTTGCCTTGTACCATCAGTAAAGGCCCTGAACTGTACCCTCGCGTCTCCGTGCTTCCTTGTCGCACCGTTAGTGCTGGGACATCCACACCATCACTCCCAACATCACCCACATCCGCTGCCCTGAGGCCATACCTCTCCCGTTGGGGGTTATATCAACATTGCTGCACACCTATACCACCGGCCTCAGCGGTCTGCCCTGCAGCGGCGGTTTCATAACCGCCTTCAACGGGTGGCGTAGTCGGACACTAATACCATCATACCAATAACTGCCACTTAGTTTGACCACCCTGGGCGCGGACCGGGTCACCGCCACACGAAGACTACTACCCCCATCGGATCCGGCTCCGGGTATCCCCCGCGCGCACGCGCGCCGCACTACAGCACTGGCCCAGGGGGCGAGTCAACTTTGGCGTAGTCGGCAGGATTTCGTGCCCGCAACCACCGGGTACTGTGTGCCTGAAAAAGAGACTTTTATACTTACCTGTGGTGAAGTTTCCCGCCATCCGGAGCCGATTCCCGCCATCAGACGCCATCTTGGACCGTTTCCCGCCGTCTTCTGCCTTCTTCCCGCCATCCACAGCTGCTTCCCGCCTTCGGACGCCATCTGCGGGACGCCGCACGGGAAGAAGAGGGGCGTGGACGCCGAAAGCGCGCGAGATCCGAAGCTCCGCCCCACGCTCCGCCCCACGCTTTGACGCTGCGCAAGGTCCTGGAAGGGAGGAAGAGCGACGCTGACGTCATCGGAGCTCGACGCCAGGTCCTCAACCCCGACGATCGACTGCGGAGCCGCGGCCTACGGAAGAAGAGCATCACAAGGTAGGCCACGGTCCACTAGGGGGGAGGAGGATGCCGGATACCGAGGGGAGCTCCACTGCCACAGCCACCGCCAGCGCAACCGCTGCAACAGTCATGCCATTCACCATGCCCTATATCCCGGGGGCAACCTGGCTACCCCAGTACTCAGGGGAGTCACATACCTTAAATGACTTTCGAGAAAGACTGGATAGCCTCTTCCAGGTGTACCCCCTCACAGAAGAGCAAAAAGTGAGTATCCTGGTGGCCCAATTAATCGGGGCAGCCCAAAGGGAGGTAAAGTCCTGGTCACCTGGGAGGAAGAGGACTGTCAGAGAGATACTAGCCCGGCTGAAAGACACGTTTGACACCCGCACCTCAGCCGAAATAAAACTAAGATTTTATGGGTGCAAACAACGGGCACATGAGAGTATAAGAGACTATGCTCTAAACCTACAAGAGGCCCTGAGAGCCATTAAGCAGACCGACCCTGACAGCGTGGGAAATGAAGATAAGCTGTTGACTGAACAATTTATTGAGGGTCTACTGTGCAATGCCCACCGAACCCAGTTGCGGGCAATGTCCTTACAGGACCCTGACCTGGACTTTGCACAGTTCAAGGACAGAGCCATCCGGGTGCTCCGAGAACCGGCACCAGGTGGCGCTGTGACCCACAGGCCCCCTGCTATCACTTACCACCAGGAGACGGCGCCCTTGTCTGCAGGGCCTGTGGGAGCTAATGCGCAGGCTTTAAACAGTGACCCGGCTACAGACCTGCACCATTAGGTCCAAGAGCTGACTAAGAGCGTTGCCGCGCTAACCAGAACTGTGCAGTCTTTACAGGTTTCTACTGCAGGTAAGATCGAGCTGGCATCCGGACCGGAGGACATCCCGTGGCGCCGACCAAGGAGGACCCCACCGGCCAGGGGAAGACCCAGCGATCGATACAACGAGGACGGACGACCCATCTGCCGCCGCTGCAATCAACCCGGACATGTGGCAAGGTACTGTCATTTAAATGGGCACAACCTGGGGTAGAGGGCCAACCCCCAGGCATAAGACCATCAGGCCCATCAAACTGGCGTGATGAATACGTAGGGGGACGTCCAATCTTGCCTGTGGTACTGGATGGCATTCCTATGAGTGCCCTACTAGACACTGGGTCACAGGACACCACCATCCCGTACGTGCTCTTCAAGCAGTACTGGAATGACTCGGACATAACCCGCTACCCAGATGACGACCTGAGTATCATCGCCAGCAATGGTCAGCCCGTGCCGCAGGTGGGATTCAAGGAGGTGACCATTAAAATCGGTAAAGTCGAACTGGCGGCACAAGGACTGATTATAGTAGACATAGACCGTCATGAGAGTCACCCTAGAATCACCCTGGGAACAAATGTAATTGAAAATTGTCTTGCAGAGGTGATTCTCATTTTACAGCAGGTTGCCAAGAACGCCAGTTCCGGCCAGCAGCGTGTGCTCCAAAAAGAGATCCGGGCACTGATGAAGCGGCAACAGGTGGAACTATCTGGTGGTGAGATAGGTAGCGTGAGAATGTGTGACCCGTTCCCTATTGCCATGCACCCAAAAAGTGAGATGATGATTTGGTGCCGGGCAGCTATTGGTCTAAGAGGTAGAGACTACCAAGCAATGGTAGAACCCGTCTACTCAGACAGTAGGCCCACCATTTTGACAGCACGGGGGGTGGTCGATGTACGCCATGGGAGGGTGCCCGTTCGTATCATAAATATCGGTGAGAGAGAAGTACACCTGCCCCGGTATGCCACGCTAGCTAAATTGTTCACCATAAACCAGAATTCTGTACAGGCCGTAGAACCCTTGCCTCCATCTCAACCAGAGGAAGGTAACGGCTCTAAGAAACCAGTGGAGGACTGGTGTCAGCAACTACATCTGGGTACTGACTCCCCTCCCTCACACCAGAAACAAGGAGTCTATCGGGTGGTTCAAGAGTAAGAGAGAGTGTTTAGTAAACACCCGTTAGACTTCGGGCGAGTAAAGGGGGTAGAACACCACATCCCCACGGGAGACCATCCTCCCATAAAGGAGAGATACCGACCCGTACCCCCTGCACACTACCAACACGCCAAGGGGATGCTTAGAGACATGAAGGAGGCTGGGGTTATCAGGGACAGCTGTAGCCCCTGGGCAGCTCCACTAGTCTTAGTGAAAAAGAAGGACAACACTATGAGAATGTGTGTAGACTACAGGAAGGTCAACCGTATCACACACAAAGATGCGTACCCGTTACCTAGGATAGAAGAATCTTTAGCTGCATTAAAATCTGCTAACTTCTTTTCCACTTTGGATCTTACTAGCGGGTACTGGCAGGTTCCTGTAGCAGAGGCAGACCGAGAGAAGACCGCATTCACCACCCCGATGGGTCTCAGCGAATTTAACTGTATGCCGTTCGGGCTCTGCAACGCACCAGGAACCTTCCAACGGTTGATGGAATGCTGTCTGGGACACCGGAACTTCGAGACGGTCCTGTTATACCTGGACGATGTCATCGTCTATTCCAAGACCTACGAGGACCACCTGAAACACCTGGCAGAAGTGTTCGAAGCTCTGGCAAACTACGGTCTAAAGGTGAAACCCTCCAAGTGTCACCTCCTGAAACCAAAGGTGCAATACCTGGGACACGTGGTGAGTGCTGACGGAGTGGCTCCTGACCCTGATAAGATCACCGTGATTAAGGACTGGCCAAGACCCTCCAGCATAAAGGAAGTGCGGCAGTTCCTCGGGTTGGTAGGCTACTACCGAAGATTCATTCCCGGTTTCACCAAAATGGCAGCCCCTATGCAGGACCTCCTGATAGGTCAATCTCGAAAAGCCAAAAACCAGAAGCCGCCCTTCAGGTGGGAAAAGCTGGAAGAGGAGTCCTTTTGCCAGCTGAAGATGGCCCTCACGGGGGATGAAATCCTGGCATATCCAGACTACAGCCAGCCCTTTATCCTCCACACGGACGCGCAAGTAACATCGGGCTAGGAGCCGTGCTGTCCCAGATCCAGCAAGGAAAAGAACGGGTAATCGCTTACGCTAGCCGAAAGCTACGACCCACCGAGAGGAACCCTGAGAATTATAGCTCATTCAAACTGGAGTTCCTGGCAGTAGTGTGGGCAGTGACCGAACGTTTCAAGCATTACCTTGCCTCCTCCAAATTCATCGTGTACACGGATAACAACCCGTTGACACACCTGGACACTGCAAGGCTCGGTGCTCTGGAACAGAGATGGATGGCTCGCCTGTCCAACTTTGAATTCACCATCAAATACCGGGCAGGACGCTCAAATGCCAACGCGGATGCCCTGTCTAGAATGCCGAACTTACCGGACGTAGGGGAAGATCCAGAAGATCTGGAAGAAGTTGAGCTCCCTGCGTTCCACCGTCATGGGATTACCCTGTATTCCCACCGTGTGAAGGACAGGCGCTCCGCGACGTTCAATCCCTTGCCCCACTACAACTGGGCGGCGACTCAAGACAGTGATCCTGCAGTCCGTCTGGTGAAGGAAATGCTGACCCAAGCCGATGCCAGTCTGGACCCAGACGCCCCAGAGGAGACTAAGCAACTGTGGAAGGAGAAAAGTAGGCTGTTCCTCTACAGGGAGAAGTTGTGCCGGAGAATGGTTAACTCTCGAACACATGAGTTGACCTGGCAGGTAGTGGTCCCCAGACGAGACGCGGCTATGATTCTGGAGGCCTACCACAACGGAGCAGGACATTTCGGGTGGAAGAAGCTGGAGTTCTTGTTGCGTGAACGGTTCTACTGGGTAGGCATGAGAGGAGCCATCGAGAGGTGGTGCAGAGACTGTGGGCCGTGCCACCTAAGAAGGAAGGACCGTGCCAGCCAGAAGACTCCCTTGCAGCCCATCATCACCCGACAGCCACTGGAACTGGTAGCCCTGGACCATGTGAAACTGGCTCCAAGCAGATCTGGGTATGTCTACGCCCTCACAATCGTAGATCATTACTCCCGGTTCCTGGTGGTGGTTCCGGTCAAGGACTTAACGGCTCAAACAGCAGCTAGAGCCTTCCAGCAGCACTTCTGCCGTCCACACGGGTACCCGGACCAAGTGCTGACAGACCAAGGGCCAGCCTTCGAAGCGGAAGTCTTCCAGGAGTTCTGCAACCTGTATGGCTGCACGAAGATAAGAACAACGCCCTATCACCCACAAACTAATGGACTCTGCGAGAAGATGAACCCAGGTGGTGATAGACCTCCTGAAAACATTGCCCCTGGAAGAACGCAGTCTGTGGCCTGAGAAGCTGCCTGATCTGGTGGACCTATACAACCACATCCCTGTAGGTTCTACCAACTGTACCCCGGCTTACCTAATGAGAGCGAGGCCTGGTAAGCTGCCTATCGACCTGGATATGGGAGTCCTGACGCCCGAGGACACCTCGCCAGAGGCAGACTGGGATACAGGACGGCAGCAGCAGTATCGGAAAGTGCAGGAGAGCGTGGAGCGAAGTCTGTCTCAAGCTAGAGAAAGGCAAGACAAGGCTTATAATCAGTATGCTCCCGCTGTTCCCCTGGTACCTGGAGAGCAGGTCTTGAAGAGGAAAAGACGGCTCCACAAGTTGGACGACCAGTGGGAGAAGGACCCGTACACCGTACTGCCATCAAGCCATGAGAACCCAAAGATTTGCGTGATCAGTAAGGATGGAGGAGAAACCACAGCCGTTGTCTCCAGAGACCACCTGAAGAAGTGTCCCGAGCAGCTGCAAAACCCTGAAGAAGAAGATCAAGAAAACCCTCGACCCGCAGAGGAAAGGGAAGAAATGATCAGGACTGTACTCGGAGACTTCCCCCGGTCTTGGACACAAGTAAACGGTGCTGTCGTGGTACCCGTCCTCACCTTTCTCCAGCCAGCCCCGCAAGTGCCTACAGAGGAACCAGTAGAGCTGGAAAAGCAGCCGGCCCAAGAGGCAGAAGAGTCCACGCCAGCAGTACAGGAGGATCAACCCTCTGCTAGTAGTGAGCCTGCCGTGCCCCTAGTGAGCCAAACAGTGCGCAGAAAGCTGCCCAGCCTGCCCATAACACCTCCTACACCCTGTAGTGCAGGACCAGTTAGTGAGCTCCGTAGGTCCACTAGGGTTACCAGAGGCCAGATGCCCGTACGTTGGAGAATCTAAGTTGGCTAGTTGCTTTAACTATTTTATGTTTACCTGTTTTGCTGTAGCCGTTGCTAATTATGTTTTTCAGTTACAGATTTCTTTATATGGACTGACAGGTTATGGACAGTGAGTAACCGGAACTCTGTTGTAAATATGTTTGGAGCGTAACCCAGGAATGGACTAAAGACTGTTGAAGACTCGGGGCAGGACAGACCCCTACCTGGTTACGGCTCCCTGTTCTTTGGTGAAATGGACACCCTTATTGCTTCCCGGTTACGGACACGCCGTGACCATCTCATGTATTTAATTGTTATTGTTTATACCCTGTTATGTTTTGAAAAAAAAAAAATATGTTTAGTCCGGGAGTACTAAATTTCACTAGGGGGGAATGTGGCACCCCAGGGGTCTGGTTTCCACAGTAATAGCAGTATTACGTCTGTGAGCAGGTGGGAGGTCTCCTGGTCAGGAATCCTAAGCATGCCACACCTCCTGCTCAGTCCTGGGAGGGGAAGAACTTCCCCTACATAAACTGGGGCTGAGGCAGGGTTAGAGAGAGGAGTTCCAGACAGAGACGGAGTCTGGTCTGGACACGCAGAAACAGGGACAGATAGACATCAGGAGCTCTGTAGGAGCCAAGTAGAAGCGCCAGGGGCTGGAGCTGTGCAGAGCTCGCCCTGGGAGAAGGTACTAAAACCGGACACAGGAGTCCGAGGCTGTGGGGACTAAGATATACCCAGCAGCAGAATCCATCCGGCAGGGGATTCCAGGTCCTCTGACCATAAAAGCCCGGAGGCTCAGTCACAACGAAGGGACCAGCACCGCCATCCCGGAGCGGAGGCTAACAGGAGGCCCCAGGTCACCAGCCATACGGGTGAGCACCACACGGTATACCCAGGGACGTGGGCTACTTGTAACCGCCGAAAGCAGGGTAGCCAGGAAGGGTACAGACTAACGGGAAGGCCTACAACTCCACCTGGCCAGGGGAACTCCGGCTTACTCGCAGACTAACCAGGCCCCAACTACTAGCCAGTACTCCCGGGGGAATTTGCCTTGTACCATCAGTAAAGGCCCTGAACTGTACCCTCGCGTCTCTGTGCTTCCTTGTCGCACCGTTAGTGCTGGGACATCCACACCATCACTCCCAACATCACCCACATCCGCTGCCCTGAGGCCATACCTCTCCCGTTGGGGGTTATATCAACATTGCTGCACACCTATACCACCGGCCTCAGCGGTCTGCCCTGCAGCGGCGGTTTCATAACCGCATTCAACGGGTGGCGTAGTCGGACACTAATACCATCATACCAATAACTGCCACTTAGTTTGACCACCCTGGGCGCGGACCGGGTCACCGCCACACGAAGACTACTACCCCCATCGGATCCGGCTCCGGGTATCCACCGCGCGCACGCGCGCCGCACTACAGCACTGGCCCAGGGGGCGAGTCAACTTTGGCGTAGTCGGCAGGATTTCGTGCCCGCAACCACCGGGTACTGCGTGCCTTAAAAAGAGACTTTTATACTTACCTGTGGTGAAGTTTCCCGCCATCCGGAGCCGATTCCCGCCATCAGACGCCATCTTGGACCGTTTCCCGCCGTCTTCTGCCTTCTTCCCGCCATCCGCAGCTGCTTCCCGCCTTCGGACGCCATCTGCGGGACGCCGCACGGGAAGAAGAGGGGCGTGGACGCCGAAAGCGCGCGAGATCCGAAGCTCCGCCCCACGCTCCGTCCCACGCTTTGACGCTTCGCAAGGTCCTGGAAGGGAGGAAGAGCGACGCTGACGTCATCGGAGCTCGACGCCAGGTCCTCAACCCCGACGATCGACTGCGGAGCCGCGGCCTACGGAAGAAGAGCATCACAAGGTAGGCCACGGTCCACTAGGGGGGAGGAGGATGCCGGATACCGAGGGGAGCTCCACTGCCACAGCCACCGCCAGCGCAACCGCTGCAACAGTCATGCCATTCACCATGCCCTATATCCCGGGGGCAACCTGGCTACCCCAGTACTCAGGGGAGTCACATACCTTAAATGACTTTCGAGAAAGACTGGATAGCCTCTTCCAGGTGTACCCCCTCACAGAAGAGCAAAAAGTGAGCATCCTGGTGGCCCAATTAATCGGGGCAGCCCAAAGGGAGGTAAAGTCCTGGCCACCTGGGAGGAAGAGGACTGTCAGAGAGATACTAGCCCGGCTGAAAGACACGTTTGACACCCGCACCTCAGCCGAAATAAAACTAAGATTTTATGGGTGCAAACAACGGGCACATGAGAGTATAAGAGACTATGCTCTAAACCTACAAGAGGCCCTGAGAGCCATTAAGCAGGCAGACCCTGACAGCGTGGGAAATGAAGATAAGCTGTTGACTGAACAATTTATTGAGGGTCTACTGTGCAATGCCCACCGAACCCAGTTGCGGGCAATGGCCTTACAGGACCCTGACCTGGACTTTGCACAGTTCAAGGACAGAGCCATCCGGGTGCTCCGAGAACCGGCACCAGGTGGCGCTGTGACCCACAGGCCCCCTGCTATCACTTACCACCAGGAGACGGCGCCCTTGTCTGCAGGGCCTGTGGGAGCTGATGCGCAGGCTTTAAACAGTGACCCGGCTACAGACCTGCACCATCAGGTCCAAGAGCTGACTAAGAGCGTTTCCGCGCTAACCAGAACTGTGCAGTCTTTACAGGTTTCTACTGCAGGGAAGATCGAGCTGGCATCCGGACCGGAGGACATCCCGTGGCGCCGACCAAGGAGGACCCCACCGGCCAGGGGAAGACCCAGCGATCGATACAACGAGGACGGACGACCCATCTGCCGCCGCTGCAATCAACCCGGACATGTGGCAAGGTACTGTCATTTAAATGGGCACAACCTGGGGTAGAGGGCCAACCCCCAGGCATAAGACCATCAGGCCCATCAAACTGGCATGATAAATACGTAGGGGGACGTCCAATCTTGCCTGTGGTACTGGATGGCATTCCTATGAGTGCCCTACTAGACACTGGGTCACAGGTCACCACCATCCCGTACGTGCTCTTCAAGCAGTACTGGAATGACTCGGACATAACCCGCTACCCAGATGACGACCTGAGTATCATCGCCAGCAATGGTCAGCCCGTGCCGCAGGTGGGATTCAAGGAGGTGACCATTAAAATCGGTAAAGTCGAACTGGCGGCACAAGGACTGATTATAGTGGACATAGACCGTCATGAGAGTCACCCTAGAATCACCCTGGGAACCAATGTAATTGAAAATTGTCTTGCAGAGGTGATTCTCATTTTACAGCAGGTTGCCAAGAACGCCAGTTCCGGCCAGCAGCGTGTGCTCCAAAAAGAGATCCGGGCACTGATGAAGCGGCAACAGGTGGAACTATCTGGTGGTGAGATAGGTAGCGTGAGAATGTGTGACCCGTTCCCTATTGCCATGCCCCCAAAAAGTGAGATGATGATTTGGTGCCGGGCAGCTATTGGTCTAAGAGGTAGAGACTACCAAGCAATGGTAGAACCCGTCTACTCAGACAGTAGGCCCACCATTTTGACAGCACGGGGGGTGGTCGATGTACGCCATGGGAGGGTGCCCGTTCGCATCATAAATATCGGTGAGAGAGAAGTACACCTGCCCCGGTATGCCACGCTAGCTAAATTGTTCACCATAAACCAGAATTCTGTACAGGCCGTAGAACCCTTGCCTCCATCTCAACCAGAGGAAGGTAACGGCTCTAAGAAACCAGTGGAGGACTGGTGTCAGCAACTACATCTGGGTACTGACTCCACTCCCTCACACCAGAAACAAGGAGTCTATCGGGTGGTTCAAGAGTACGAGAGAGTGTTTAGTAAACACCCGTTAGACTTCGGGCGAGTAAAGGGGGTAGAACACCACATCCCCACAGGAGACCATCCTCCCATAAAGGAGAGATACCGACCCGTACCCCCTGCACACTACCAACACGCCAAGGGGATGCTTAGAGACATGAAGGAGGCTGGGGTAATCAGGGACAGCTGTAGCCCCTGGGCAGCTCCACTAGTCTTAGTGAAAAAGAAGGACAACACTATGAGAATGTGTGTAGACTACAGGAAGGTCAACCGTATCACACACAAAGATGCGTACCCGTTACCAAGGATAGAAGAGTCCTTAGCTGCATTAAAATCTGCTAATTTCTTCTCTACTTTGGATCTCACTAGCGGGTACTGGCAGGTTCCTGTAGCAGAGGCAGACCGAGAGAAGACCGCATTCACCACCCCGATGGGTCTCAGCGAATTTAACTGTATGCCGTTCGGGCTCTGCAACGCACCAGGAACCTTCCAACGGTTGATGGAATGCTGTCTGGGACACCGGAACTTCGAGACGGTCCTGTTATACCTGGACGATGTCATCGTCTATTCCAAGACCTACGAGGACCACCTGAAACACCTGGCAGAAGTGTTCGAAGCTCTGGCAAACTACGGCCTAAAGGTGAAACCCTCCAAGTGTCACCTCCTGAAACCAAAGGTGCAATACCTGGGACACGTGGTGAGTGCTGACGGAATGGCTCCTGACCCTGATAAGATCACCGTGATTAAGGACTGGCCAAGACCCTCCAGCATAAAGGAAGTGCGGCAGTTCCTCGGGTTGGTAGGCTACTACCGAAGATTCATTCCCGGTTTCACCAAAATGGCAGCCCCTATGCAGGACCTCCTGATAGGTCAATCTCGAAAAGCCAAAAACCAGAAGCCGCCCTTCAGGTGGGAAAAGCTGGAAGAGGAGTCCTTTTGCCAGCTGAAGATGGCCCTCACGGGGGATGAAATCCTGGCATATCCAGACTACAGCCAGCCCTTTATCCTCCACACGGACGCAAGTAACATCGGGCTAGGAGCCGTGCTGTCCCAGATCCAGCAAGGAAAAGAACGGGTAATCGCTTACGCTAGCCGAAAGCTACGACCCACCGAGAGGAACCCTGAGAATTATAGCTCATTCAAACTGGAGTTCCTGGCAGTAGTGTGGGCAGTGACCGAACGTTTCAAGCATTACCTTGCCTCCTCCAAATTCATCGTGTACACGGATAACAACCCGTTGACACACCTGGACACTGCAAGGCTCGGTGCTCTGGAACAGAGATGGATGGCTCGCCTGTCCAACTTTGAATTCACCATCAAATACCGGGCAGGACGCTCAAATGCCAACGCGGATGCCCTGTCTAGAATGCCGAACTTACCGGACGTAGGGGAAGATCCAGAAGATCTGGAAGAAGTTGAGCTCCCTGCGTTCCACCGTCATGGGATTACCCTGTATTCCCACCGTGTGAAGGACAGGCGCTCCGCGACGTTCAATCCCTTGCCCCACTACAACTGGGCGGAGACGCAAGACAGTGATCCTGCAGTCCGTCTGGTGAAGGAAATGCTGACCCAAGCCGATGCCAGTCTGGACCCAGACGCCCCAGAGGAGACTAAGCAACTGTGGAAGGAGAAAAGTAGGCTGTTCCTCTACAGGGAGAAGTTGTGCCGGAGAATGGTTAACTCTCGAACACATGAGTTGACCTGGCAGGTAGTGGTCCCCAGACGAGAAGCGGCTATGATTCTGGAGGCGTACCACAACGGAGCAGGACATTTCGGGTGGAAGAAGCTGGAGTTCTTGTTGCGTGAACGGTTCTACTGGGTAGGCATGAGAGGAGCCATCGAGAGGTGGTGCAGAGACTGTGGACCGTGCCACCTAAGAAGGAAGGACCGTGCCAGCCAGAAGACTCCCTTGCAGCCCATCATCACCCGACAGCCACTGGAACTGGTAGCCCTGGACCATGTGAAATTGGCTCCAAGCAGATCTGGGTATGTCTACGCCCTCACAATCGTAGATCATTACTCCCGGTTCCTGGTGGTGGTTCCGGTCAAGGACTTAACGGCTCAAACAGCAGCTAGAGCCTTCCAGCAGCACTTCTGCCGTCCACACGGGTACCCGGACCAAGTGCTGACAGACCAAGGGCCAGCCTTCGAAGCGGAAGTCTTCCAGGAGTTCTGCAACCTGTATGGCTGCACGAAGATAAGAACAACGCCCTATCACCCACAAACTAATGGACTCTGCGAGAAGATGAACCAGGTGGTGATAGACCTCCTGAAAACATTGCCCCTGGAAGAACGCAGTCTGTGGCCTGAGAAGCTGCCTGATCTGGTGGACCTATACAACCACATCCCTGTAGGTTCTACCAACTGTACCCCAGCTTACCTAATGAGAGCGAGGCCTGGTAAGCTGCCTATCGACCTGGATATGGGAGTCCTGACGCCCGAGGACACCTCGCCAGAGGCAGACTGGGATACAGGACGGCAGCAGCAGTATCGGAAAGTGCAGGAGAGCGTGGAGCGAAGTCTGTCTCAAGCTAGAGAAAGGCAAGAGTAGGCTTATAATCAGTATGCTCCCGCTGTTCCCCTGGTACCTGGAGAGCAGGTCTTGAAGAGGAAAAGACGGCTCCACAAGTTGGACGACCAGTGGGAGAAGGACCCGTACACCGTACTGCCATCAAGCCATGAGAACCCAAAGATTTGCGTGATCAGTAAGGATGGAGGAGAAACCACAGCCGTTGTCTCCAGAGACCACCTGAAGAAGTGTCCCGAGCAGCTGCAAAACCCTGAAGAAGAAGATCAAGAAAACCCTCGACCCGCAGAGGAAAGGGAAGAAATGATCAGGACTGTACTCGGAGACTTCCCCCGGTCTTGGACACAAGTAAACGGTGCTGTCGTGGTACCCGTCCTCACCTTTCTCCAGCCAGCCCCGCAAGTGCCTACAGAGGAACCAGTAGAGCTGGAAAAGCAGCCGGCCCAAGAGGCAGAAGAGTCCACGCCAGCAGTACAGGAGTATCAACCCTCTGCTAGTAGTGAGCCTGCCGTGCCCCTAGTGAGCCAAAGAGTGCGCAGAAAGCTGCCCAGCCTGCCCATAACACCTCCTACACCCTGTAGTGCAGGACCAGTTAGTGAGCTCCGTAGGTCCACTAGGGTTACCAGAGGCCAGATGCCCGTACGTTGGAGAATCTAAGTTGGCTAATTGCTTTAACTATTTTATGTTTACCTGTTTTGTTGTAGCCGTTGCTAATTATGTTTTTCAGTTACAGATTTCTTTATATGGACTGACAGGTTATGGACAGTGAGTAACCGGAACTCTGTTGTAAATATGTTTGGAGCGTAACCCAGGAATGGACTAAAGACTGTTGAAGACTCGGGGCAGGACAGACCCCTACCTGGTTACGGCTCCCTGTTCTTTGGTGAAATGGACACCCTTATTGCTTCCCGGTTACGGACACGCCGTGACCATCTCATGTATTTAATTGTTATTGTTTATACCCTGTTATGTTTTGAAAAAAAAAAAATATGTTTAGTCCGGGAGTACTAAATTTCACTAGGGGGGAATGTGGCACCCCAGGGGTCTGGTTTCCACAGTAATAGCAGTATTACGTCTGTGAGCAGGTGGGAGGTCTCCTGGTCAGGAATCCTAAGCATGCCACACCTCCTGCTCAGTCCTGGGAGGGGAAGAACTTCCCCTACATAAACTGGGGCTGAGGCAGGGTTAGAGAGAGGAGTTCCAGACAGAGACGGAGTCTGGTCTGGACACGCAGAAACAGGGACAGATAGACATCAGGAGCTCTGTAGGAGCCAAGTAGAAGCGCCAGGGGCTGGAGCTGTGCAGAGCTCGCCCTGGGAGAAGGTACTAAAACCGGACACAGGAGTCCGAGGCTGTGGGGACTAAGATATACCCAGCAGCAGAATCCATCCGGCAGGGGATTCCAGGTCCTCTGACCATAAAAGCCCGGAGGCTCAGTCACAACGAAGGGACCAGCACCGCCATCCCGGAGCGGAGGCTAACAGGAGGCCCCAGGTCACCAGCCATACGGGTGAGCACCACACGGTATACCCAGGGACGTGGGCTACTTGTAACCGCCGAAAGCAGGGTAGCCAGGAAGGGTACAGACTAACGGGAAGGCCTACAACTCCACCTGGCCAGGGGAACTCCGGCTTACTCGCAGACTAACCAGGCCCCAACTACTAGCCAGTACTCCCGGGGGAATTTGCCTTGTACCATCAGTAAAGGCCCTGAACTGTACCCTCGCGTCTCTGTGCTTCCTTGTCGCACCGTTAGTGCTGGGACATCCACACCATCACTCCCAACATCACCCACATCCGCTGCCCTGAGGCCATACCTCTCCCGTTGGGGGTTATATCAACATTGCTGCACACCTATACCACCGGCCTCAGCGGTCTGCCCTGCAGCGGCGGTTTCATAACCGCATTCAACGGGTGGCGTAGTCGGACACTAATACCATCATACCAATAACTGCCACTTAGTTTGACCACCCTGGGCGCGGACCGGGTCACCGCCACACGAAGACTACTACCCCCATCGGATCCGGCTCCGGGTATCCACCGCGCGCACGCGCGCCGCACTACAGCACTGGCCCAGGGGGCGAGTCAACTTTGGCGTAGTCGGCAGGATTTCGTGCCCGCAACCACCGGGTACTGCGTGCCTTAAAAAGAGACTTTTATACTTACCTGTGGTGAAGTTTCCCGCCATCCGGAGCCGATTCCCGCCATCAGACGCCATCTTGGACCGTTTCCCGCCGTCTTCTGCCTTCTTCCCGCCATCCGCAGCTGCTTCCCGCCTTCGGACGCCATCTGCGGGACGCCGCACGGGAAGAAGAGGGGCGTGGACGCCGAAAGCGCGCGAGATCCGAAGCTCTGCCCCACGCTCCGTCCCACGCTTTGACGCTTCGCAAGGTCCTGGAAGGGAGGAAGAGCGACGCTGACGTCATCGGAGCTCGACGCCAGGTCCTCAACCCCGACGATCGACTGCGGAGCCGCGGCCTACGGAAGAAGAGCATCACAAGGTAGGCCACGGTCCACTAGGGGGGAGGAGGATGCCGGATACCGAGGGGAGCTCCACTGCCACAGCCACCGCCAGCGCAACCGCTGCAACAGTCATGCCATTCACCATGCCCTATATCCCGGGGGCAACCTGGCTACCCCAGTACTCAGGGGAGTCACATACCTTAAATGACTTTCGAGAAAGACTGGATAGCCTCTTCCAGGTGTACCCCCTCACAGAAGAGCAAAAAGTGAGCATCCTGGTGGCCCAATTAATCGGGGCAGCCCAAAGGGAGGTAAAGTCCTGGCCACCTGGGAGGAAGAGGACTGTCAGAGAGATACTAGCCCGGCTGAAAGACACGTTTGACACCCGCACCTCAGCCGAAATAAAACTAAGATTTTATGGGTGCAAACAACGGGCACATGAGAGTATAAGAGACTATGCTCTAAACCTACAAGAGGCCCTGAGAGCCATTAAGCAGGCAGACCCTGACAGCGTGGGAAATGAAGATAAGCTGTTGACTGAACAATTTATTGAGGGTCTACTGTGCAATGCCCACCGAACCCAGTTGCGGGCAATGGCCTTACAGGACCCTGACCTGGACTTTGCACAGTTCAAGGACAGAGCCATCCGGGTGCTCCGAGAACCGGCACCAGGTGGCGCTGTGACCCACAGGCCCCCTGCTATCACTTACCACCAGGAGACGGCGCCCTTGTCTGCAGGGCCTGTGGGAGCTGATGCGCAGGCTTTAAACAGTGACCCGGCTACAGACCTGCACCATCAGGTCCAAGAGCTGACTAAGAGCGTTTCCGCGCTAACCAGAACTGTGCAGTCTTTACAGGTTTCTACTGCAGGGAAGATCGAGCTGGCATCCGGACCGGAGGACATCCCGTGGCGCCGACCAAGGAGGACCCCACCGGCCAGGGGAAGACCCAGCGATCGATACAACGAGGACGGACGACCCATCTGCCGCCGCTGCAATCAACCCGGACATGTGGCAAGGTACTGTCATTTAAATGGGCACAACCTGGGGTAGAGGGCCAACCCCCAGGCATAAGACCATCAGGCCCATCAAACTGGCATGATAAATACGTAGGGGGACGTCCAATCTTGCCTGTGGTACTGGATGGCATTCCTATGAGTGCCCTACTAGACACTGGGTCACAGGTCACCACCATCCCGTACGTGCTCTTCAAGCAGTACTGGAATGACTCGGACATAACCCGCTACCCAGATGACGACCTGAGTATCATCGCCAGCAATGGTCAGCCCGTGCCGCAGGTGGGATTCAAGGAGGTGACCATTAAAATCGGTAAAGTCGAACTGGCGGCACAAGGACTGATTATAGTGGACATAGACCGTCATGAGAGTCACCCTAGAATCACCCTGGGAACCAATGTAATTGAAAATTGTCTTGCAGAGGTGATTCTCATTTTACAGCAGGTTGCCAAGAACGCCAGTTCCGGCCAGCAGCGTGTGCTCCAAAAAGAGATCCGGGCACTGATGAAGCGGCAACAGGTGGAACTATCTGGTGGTGAGATAGGTAGCGTGAGAATGTGTGACCCGTTCCCTATTGCCATGCCCCCAAAAAGTGAGATGATGATTTGGTGCCGGGCAGCTATTGGTCTAAGAGGTAGAGACTACCAAGCAATGGTAGAACCCGTCTACTCAGACAGTAGGCCCACCATTTTGACAGCACGGGGGGTGGTCGATGTACGCCATGGGAGGGTGCCCGTTCGCATCATAAATATCGGTGAGAGAGAAGTACACCTGCCCCGGTATGCCACGCTAGCTAAATTGTTCACCATAAACCAGAATTCTGTACAGGCCGTAGAACCCTTGCCTCCATCTCAACCAGAGGAAGGTAACGGCTCTAAGAAACCAGTGGAGGACTGGTGTCAGCAACTACATCTGGGTACTGACTCCACTCCCTCACACCAGAAACAAGGAGTCTATCGGGTGGTTCAAGAGTACGAGAGAGTGTTTAGTAAACACCCGTTAGACTTCGGGCGAGTAAAGGGGGTAGAACACCACATCCCCACAGGAGACCATCCTCCCATAAAGGAGAGATACCGACCCGTACCCCCTGCACACTACCAACACGCCAAGGGGATGCTTAGAGACATGAAGGAGGCTGGGGTAATCAGGGACAGCTGTAGCCCCTGGGCAGCTCCACTAGTCTTAGTGAAAATGAAGGACAACACTATGAGAATGTGTGTAGACTACAGGAAGGTCAACCGTATCACACACAAAGATGCGTACCCGTTACCAAGGATAGAAGAGTCCTTAGCTGCATTAAAATCTGCTAATTTCTTCTCTACTTTGGATCTCACTAGCGGGTACTGGCAGGTTCCTGTAGCAGAGGCAGACCGAGAGAAGACCGCATTCACCACCCCGATGGGTCTCAGCGAATTTAACTGTATGCCGTTCGGGCTCTGCAACGCACCAGGAACCTTCCAACGGTTGATGGAATGCTGTCTGGGACACCGGAACTTCGAGACGGTCCTGTTATACCTGGACGATGTCATCGTCTATTCCAAGACCTACGAGGACCACCTGAAACACCTGGCAGAAGTGTTCGAAGCTCTGGCAAACTACGGCCTAAAGGTGAAACCCTACAAGTGTCACCTCCTGAAACCAAAGGTGCAATACCTGGGACACGTGGTGAGTGCTGACGGAATGGCTCCTGACCCTGATAAGATCACCGTGATTAAGGACTGGCCAAGACCCTCCAGCATAAAGGAAGTGCGGCAGTTCCTCGGGTTGGTAGGCTACTACCGAAGATTCATTCCCGGTTTCACCAAAATGGCAGCCCCTATGCAGGACCTCCTGATAGGTCAATCTCGAAAAGCCAAAAACCAGAAGCCGCCCTTCAGGTGGGAAAAGCTGGAAGAGGAGTCCTTTTGCCAGCTGAAGATGGCCCTCACGGGGGATGAAATCCTGGCATATCCAGACTACAGCCAGCCCTTTATCCTCCACACGGACGCAAGTAACATCGGGCTAGGAGCCGTGCTGTCCCAGATCCAGCAAGGAAAAGAACGGGTAATCGCTTACGCTAGCCGAAAGCTACGACCCACCGAGAGGAACCCTGAGAATTATAGCTCATTCAAACTGGAGTTCCTGGCAGTAGTGTGGGCAGTGACCGAACGTTTCAAGCATTACCTTGCCTCCTCCAAATTCATCGTGTACACGGATAACAACCCGTTGACACACCTGGACACTGCAAGGCTCGGTGCTCTGGAACAGAGATGGATGGCTCGCCTGTCCAACTTTGAATTCACCATCAAATACCGGGCAGGACGCTCAAATGCCAACGCGGATGCCCTGTCTAGAATGCCGAACTTACCGGACGTAGGGGAAGATCCAGAAGATCTGGAAGAAGTTGAGCTCCCTGCGTTCCACCGTCATGGGATTACCCTGTATTCCCACCGTGTGAAGGACAGGCGCTCCGCGACGTTCAATCCCTTGCCCCACTACAACTGGGCGGAGACGCAAGACAGTGATCCTGCAGTCCGTCTGGTGAAGGAAATGCTGACCCAAGCCGATGCCAGTCTGGACCCAGACGCCCCAGAGGAGACTAAGCAACTGTGGAAGGAGAAAAGTAGGCTGTTCCTCTACAGGGAGAAGTTGTGCCGGAGAATGGTTAACTCTCGAACACATGAGTTGACCTGGCAGGTAGTGGTCCCCAGACGAGAAGCGGCTATGATTCTGGAGGCGTACCACAACGGAGCAGGACATTTCGGGTGGAAGAAGCTGGAGTTCTTGTTGCGTGAACGGTTCTACTGGGTAGGCATGAGAGGAGCCATCGAGAGGTGGTGCAGAGACTGTGGACCGTGCCACCTAAGAAGGAAGGACCGTGCCAGCCAGAAGACTCCCTTGCAGCCCATCATCACCCGACAGCCACTGGAACTGGTAGCCCTGGACCATGTGAAATTGGCTCCAAGCAGATCTGGGTATGTCTACGCCCTCACAATCGTAGATCATTACTCCCGGTTCCTGGTGGTGGTTCCGGTCAAGGACTTAACGGCTCAAACAGCAGCTAGAGCCTTCCAGCAGCACTTCTGCCGTCCACACGGGTACCCGGACCAAGTGCTGACAGACCAAGGGCCAGCCTTCGAAGCGGAAGTCTTCCAGGAGTTCTGCAACCTGTATGGCTGCACGAAGATAAGAACAACGCCCTATCACCCACAAACTAATGGACTCTGCGAGAAGATGAACCAGGTGGTGATAGACCTCCTGAAAACATTGCCCCTGGAAGAACGCAGTCTGTGGCCTGAGAAGCTGCCTGATCTGGTGGACCTATACAACCACATCCCTGTAGGTTCTACCAACTGTACCCCAGCTTACCTAATGAGAGCGAGGCCTGGTAAGCTGCCTATCGACCTGGATATGGGAGTCCTGACGCCCGAGGACACCTCGCCAGAGGCAGACTGGGATACAGGACGGCAGCAGCAGTATCGGAAAGTGCAGGAGAGCGTGGAGCGAAGTCTGTCTCAAGCTAGAGAAAGGCAAGAGAAGGCTTATAATCAGTATGCTCCCGCTGTTCCCCTGGTACCTGGAGAGCAGGTCTTGAAGAGGAAAAGACGGCTCCACAAGTTGGACGACCAGTGGGAGAAGGACCCGTACACCGTACTGCCATCAAGCCATGAGAACCCAAAGATTTGCGTGATCAGTAAGGATGGAGGAGAAACCACAGCCGTTGTCTCCAGAGACCACCTGAAGAAGTGTCCCGAGCAGCTGCAAAACCCTGAAGAAGAAGATCAAGAAAACCCTCGACCCGCAGAGGAAAGGGAAGAAATGATCAGGACTGTACTCGGAGACTTCCCCCGGTCTTGGACACAAGTAAACGGTGCTGTCGTGGTACCCGTCCTCACCTTTCTCCAGCCAGCCCCGCAAGTGCCTACAGAGGAACCAGTAGAGCTGGAAAAGCAGCCGGCCCAAGAGGCAGAAGAGTCCACGCCAGCAGTACAGGAGTATCAACCCTCTGCTAGTAGTGAGCCTGCCGTGCCCCTAGTGAGCCAAAGAGTGCGCAGAAAGCTGCCCAGCCTGCCCATAACACCTCCTACACCCTGTAGTGCAGGACCAGTTAGTGAGCTCCGTAGGTCCACTAGGGTTACCAGAGGCCAGATGCCCGTACGTTGGAGAATCTAAGTTGGCTAATTGCTTTAACTATTTTATGTTTACCTGTTTTGTTGTAGCCGTTGCTAATTATGTTTTTCAGTTACAGATTTCTTTATATGGACTGACAGGTTATGGACAGTGAGTAACCGGAACTCTGTTGTAAATATGTTTGGAGCGTAACCCAGGAATGGACTAAAGACTGTTGAAGACTCGGGGCAGGACAGACCCCTACCTGGTTACGGCTCCCTGTTCTTTGGTGAAATGGACACCCTTATTGCTTCCCGGTTACGGACACGCCGTGACCATCTCATGTATTTAATTGTTATTGTTTATACCCTGTTATGTTTTGAAAAAAAAAATATATGTTTAGTCCGGGAGTACTAAATTTCACTAGGGGGGAATGTGGCACCCCAGGGGTCTGGTTTCCACAGTAATAGCAGTATTACGTCTGTGAGCAGGTGGGAGGTCTCCTGGTCAGGAATCCTAAGCATGCCACACCTCCTGCTCAGTCCTGGGAGGGGAAGAACTTCCCCTACATAAACTGGGGCTGAGGCAGGGTTAGAGAGAGGAGTTCCAGACAGAGACGGAGTCTGGTCTGGACACGCAGAAACAGGGACAGATAGACATCAGGAGCTCTGTAGGAGCCAAGTAGAAGCGCCAGGGGCTGGAGCTGTGCAGAGCTCGCCCTGGGAGAAGGTACTAAAACCGGACACAGGAGTCCGAGGCTGTGGGGACTAAGATATACCCAGCAGCAGAATCCATCCGGCAGGGGATTCCAGGTCCTCTGACCATAAAAGCCCGGAGGCTCAGTCACAACGAAGGGACCAGCACCGCCATCCCGGAGCGGAGGCTAACAGGAGGCCCCAGGTCACCAGCCATACGGGTGAGCACCACACGGTATACCCAGGGACGTGGGCTACTTGTAACCGCCGAAAGCAGGGTAGCCAGGAAGGGTACAGACTAACGGGAAGGCCTACAACTCCACCTGGCCAGGGGAACTCCGGCTTACTCGCAGACTAACCAGGCCCCAACTACTAGCCAGTACTCCCGGGGGAATTTGCCTTGTACCATCAGTAAAGGCCCTGAACTGTACCCTCGCGTCTCCGTGCTTCCTTGTCGCACCGTTAGTGCTGGGACATCCACACCATCACTCCCAACATCACCCACATCCGCTGCCCTGAGGCCATACCTCTCCCGTTGGGGGTTATATCAACATTGCTGCACACCTATACCACCGGCCTCAGCGGTCTGCCCTGCAGCGGCGGTTTCATAACCGCATTCAACGGGTGGCGCAGTCGGACACTAATACCATCATACCAATAACTGCCACTTAGTTTGACCACCCTGGGCGCGGACCGGGTCACCGCCACACGAAGACTACTACCCCCATCGGATCCGGCTCCGGGTATCCCCCGCGCGCACGCGCGCCGCACTACAGCACTGGCCCAGGGGGCGAGTCACATCTACATCCATAGACATTAATATGGAGAAAGTATGTGCCCCCCACATCCACCTCCGGGGGCTTCTCTGTCCTCATCTACATCCATAGACATTAATATGGAGAAAGTATGTGCCCCCCACATCCACCTCCGGGGGCTTCCCTGTCCTTATCTACATCCATAGACATTAATTTGGAGAAAAGTATATGCCCCCCACATCCACCTCTGGGGGCTTCTCTGTCCTCATCTACATCCATAGACATTAATATGGAGAAAGTATGTGCCCCCCACATCCACCTCTGGGGGCTTCTCTGTCCTCATCTACATCCATAGACATTAATATGGAGAAAGTATGTGCCCCCACATCCACTTACGGGGGCTTCTCTGTCCTCATCTACATCCATAGACATTAATATGGAGAAAGTATGTGCCCCCCACATCCACCTCTGGGGGCTTCTCTGTCCTCATCTACATCCATAGACATTAATATGGAGAAAGTATGTGCCCCCCACATCCACCTCCGGGGGCTTCTCTGTCCTCATCTACATCCATAGACATTAATATGGAGGAAAGTATGTGCCCCCCACATCCACCTATGGGGGCTTCCCTGTCCTTATCTACATCCATAGACATTAATTTGGAGAAAAGTATATGCCCCCCACATCCACCTCTGGGGGCTTCTCTGTCCTCATCTACATCCATAGACATTAATATGGAGAAAGTATGTGTCCCCCACATCCACCTCTGGGGGCTTCTCTGTCCTCATCTACATCCATAGACATTAATATGGAGAAAGTATGTGCCCCCACATCCACCTCCGGGGGCTTCTCTGTCCTCATCTACATCCATAGACATTAATATGGAGAAAGTATGTGCCCCCCACATCCACCTCCGGGGGCTTCTCTGCCCTCATCTACATCCATAGACATTAATATGGAGAAAGTATGTGCCCCCCACATCCACCTCCAGGGGCTTCTCTGCCCTCATCTACATCCATAGACATTAATATGGAGAAAGTATGTGCCCCCCACATCCACCTCCAGGGGCTTCTCTGTCCTCATCTACATCAATAAACATTAAAATGGAGAAAAGTATGTGCCCCCCACATCCACCTCCGGGGGCTTCTCTGTCCTCATCTACATCCATAGACATTAATATGGAGAAAAGTATGTGCCCCCCACATCCACCTCCAGAGGCTTCTCTATCCTCATCTACATCCATAGACATTAATATGGAGAAAGTATGTGCCCCCCACATCCACCTCCAGGGGCTTCTCTGTCCTCATCTACATCAATAAACATTAAAATGGAGAAAAGTATGTGCCCCCCACATCCACCTCCAGGGGCTTCTCTGTCCTCATCTACATCCATAGACATTAATATGGAGAAAGTATGTGCCCCCACATCCACCTCCGGGGGCTTCTCTGTCCTCATCTACATCAATAAACATTAAAATGGAGAAAAGTATGTGCCCCCCACATCCACCTCCAGGGGCTTCTCTGTCCTCAGCTACATCCATAGACATTAATATGGAGAAAGTATGTGCCCCCCAAATCCACTTACGGGGGCTTCTCTGTCCTCATCTACATCCATAGACATTAATATAGAGGAAAGTATGTGCCCCCCACATCCACCTCCAGGGGCTTCTCTGTCCTCATCTACATCCATAGACATTAATATGGAGATAGTATGTGCCCCCCACATCCACCTCCAGGGGCTTCTCTGTCCTCATCTACATCCATAGACGTTAATATGGAGAAAGTATGTGCCCCCCACATCCACCTCCGGGGGCTTCTCTGTCCTCATCTACATCCATAGACATTAATATGGAGAAAGTATGTGCCCCCACATCCACCTCCGGGGGCTTCTCTGTCCTCATCTACATCAATAAACATTAATATGGAGAAAAGTATGTGCCCCCACATCCACCTCCAGGGGCTTCTCTGTCCTCATCTACATCAATAAACATTAATATGGAGAAAAGTATGAGCCCCCCACATCCACCTCCAGGGGCTTCTCTGTCCTCATCTACATCCATAGACGTTAATATGGAGAAAGTATGTGCCCCCACATCCACCTCCGGGGGCTTCTCTGTCCTCATCTACATCAATAAACATTAAAATGGAGAAAAGTATGTGCCCCCCACATCCACCTCCAGGGGCTTCTCTGTCCTCATCTACATCCATAGACATTAATATGGAGGAAAGTATGTGCCCCCCACATCCACCTCCAGGGTCTTCTCTGTCCTCATCTACATCCATAGACATTAATATGGAGAAAAGTATGTGCCCCCCACATCCACCTCCGGGGGCTTCTCTGTCCTCATCTACATCCATAGACATTAATATGGAGGAAAAGTATGTGCCCCCCACATCCACCTCCGGGGGCTTCTCTGTCCTCATCTACATCAATAAACATTAAAATGGAGAAAAGTATGTGCCCCCCACATCCACCTCCAGGGGCTTCTCTGTCCTCATCTACATCCATAGACATTAAAATGGAGAAAAGTATGTGCCCCCCACATCCACCTCCGGGGGCTTCTCTGTCCTCATCTACATCAATAAACATTAAAATGGAGAAAAGTATGTGCCCCCCACATCCACCTCCAGGGGCTTCTCTGTCCTCATCTACATCAATAAACATTAAAATGGAGAAAAGTATGTTCCCCCCACATCCACCTCCAGGGTCTTCTCTGTCCTCATCTACATCCATAGACATTAATATGGAGAAAAGTATGTGCCCCCCCACATCCACCTCCGGGGGCTTCTCTGTCCTCATCTACATCAATAAACATTAAAATGGAGAAAAGTATGTGCCCCCCACATCCACCTCCGGGGGCTTCTCTGTCCTCATCTACATCCATAGACATTAATATGGAGGAAAGTATGTGCCCCCCACATCCACTTCTGGGGGCTTCTCTGTCCTCATTTACATCAATAAACATTAATATGGAGAAAAGTATGCGCCCCCCACATCCACCTCCAGGGGCTTCTCTGTCCTCATCTACATCCATAGACGTTAATATGGAGAAAGTATGTGCCCCCCACATCCACCTCCGGGGGCTTCTCTGTCCTCATCTACATCCATAGACATTAATATGGAGAAAGTATGTGCCCCCCACATCCACCTCCGGGGGCTTCTCTGTCCTCATCTACATCCATAGACGTTAATATGGAGAAAGTATGTGCCCCCCACATCCACCTCCGGGGGCTTCTCTGTCCTCATCTACATCAATAAACATTAAAATGGAGAAAAGTATGTGCCCCCCACATCCACCTCCAGGGGCTTCTCTGTCCTCATCTACATCCATAGACATTAATATAGAGTAAAGTATGTGCCCCCCACATCCACCTCCGGGGGCTTCTCTGTCCTCATCTACATCCATAGACATTAATATGGAGAAAGTATGTGCCCCCCACATCCACCTCTGGGGGCTTCTCTGTCCTCATCTACATCCATAGACGTTAATATGGAGAAAGTATGTGCCCCCCACATCCACCTCCGGGGGCTTCTCTGTCCTCATCTACATCAATAAACATTAAAATGGAGAAAAGTATGTGCCCCCCACATCCACCTCCAGGGGCTTCTCTGTCCTCATCTACATCCATAGACATTAATATAGAGTAAAGTATGTGCCCCCCACATCCACCTCTGGGGGCTTCTCTGTCCTCATCTACATCCATAGACATTAATATGGAGAAAAGTATGTGACGCGCCCCCTGGGCCATATTCTTTAGGGGGAATATCCGGAGCCGGATCAGATGGGAGTTGTAGTCTTCCGAGTGGCTGTGACCCGGTCCGTGCCCAGGGTGTCAAACTCAGTTGTATGTGGCAGTCCTACAGATGTTATTAAGTTCTTTATTGTCGACTACGCCACCCGTTGTATTGCGGTCACTATGGCCGCCGCTGCAGCAGGGTCCGCTGAGGCTGATGGTGTAGGTGCAGCTTTTGATGGTATAACCCCCAACGGGTGGGGTATAGCCTCAGGGGGTCAGGTGCAGAGGATGGGGGTTGTGGTGGTGCAGCATAGGTGTTAAAGGAAGACAGAGTCGGGTTATGCAGTTTAGGGTATTTACTCACTGCTGATGTTCCGGTCACTCCAGCTTCAAGTGACCTCCCGAGCCGTGCTGCATCCACCAGGTCCTGGATCCAGCCAACCCCCAAGCGAGTCCGGAGCGTGACCCTGAGCTCTCCTTCTGTCCTTTCTCTGGCCGTCCCCACTAGTGATCCACCCAGGTCCAGCTCCCTCGGGCCTTCTGTTGGGAGACCCTTGGCCTTGGGTTCCCTGACCCTCCACGTGGTATGCCTTCGGGGTGGATGTGGTGGGTGGCCGTGGCAGACGCTGCCCACGGCCTCCGGTCTCTGGCTGGGGTGTGTTTTTGCCCCCACCAGCTTGGGTTCCGGTACCCTGATGCCGACTCTTCACCCGTGGATTGGATTTGGGGTCTCAGAGTCCTCTCTTCTGTTTCCCCCTCTGGGTCTCTCTTGCTTTCTCCTCTCTCTCTCTCTGGGGCTTCTCTGCTCCTCTGACTTCTCTCTGCAAATACTCACAGCCTGACTGACTGTGGCTGACTGACCCTGTTCTTTGATGGTGCCCACCTTATATACACCCTCTATGTGTGAGCTCAGGTGACCAGCACCCAATGAGCTCCTATCTTTACCCAGGCTGCTCCCCCTATCTGCCCCTACACTACTTGGGATGTACCACCCCCCTCCCACTCCAGCCAGGAACAGACTCGGTCGTACCTGCACATTTCTAAGTGGGAGTACCGTCGGCCTGTTCCCCGGAAATGGGATGTGTGTAGTGCATGCAGCCTACCGAGCTCAGTTCCACACTCCATCCTTACCCGGGAGTGGAATATCACACCTCTGGGTTGAGGTGCAATACCCCTGTAGCAGCCGAATCCTCAGGGTGCTACATTCCCCCCTGGTAAATCACAGCACGTCCTCGGGCTGTAAGACATAACACCAAAACATACAAATTTTTGCATAAACATATAAAATATATAAAACATTATATATATTTGCATAAAACTTTTCAGATAAAACATTCTCGTCGCCTCTGGCTCCTCCTCCGGTCACTGTGCAACGTGTGACCGGGTAAAGTGCGACAGTCTCTCTGGAAAACTGGTTTTCCTATAAAACCGGTAGGGGGCGCTTTAGGACGCGCAACTATATACAGGGACTATGGCCGCTCTCAGTCCTCGGCCAGGTAAGGAGGGAAAGGGAATGGCTGTTCACAGTCCTCAGCCTGTGGGATTAAGGGTAAACGGGTGAACAGTTCACATCAGCTGGTCCCAACGGGGACTATATTTGCAGTAACAGTTTCTTTATACCCCGATCGGGTAACTATTTACAGCACCTGCTCCGCTGTACTCAACAGCGTCTTCCTCCTGCTCCTTCTTTGGGGATCTCAGCTTCAGACCCGTCCGGATCCTCTTGCTCTTCCTCCTCACATCGCAGCTCCTCCTCTGTCAGGCGATGCACATGGAGGGCGTAAGGTCCTTTGGCACACTTGTGCCGGGTAAAGGTGACCTCGTCCCCGATATAAAGGTCACGACCTCTGTGCCCCTCCGGCAGATGGGACTCCACATCTCTGCGCGTGACAAAGACGTCGCCGGGGGTGTTGTGGTCTCGGATGAAGCCCCACCCATGCTGCATATTGAACTTAATTACAGTCCCGGTGGTGCGGGGACTGTGCGCTGCACGGGGATCCCTCCTGGTTCGGCTCTTCTGCTCGGCGCTTCTTATTTGGGCCTGTTGTTCCCGGACCCGCCTCTCTCTCCGCTCCCTCGCAAACTCCTCGAGCTGCTGTCGGCAACACTCAGCACGCTCCGCTGCAGCTGCCCTGGTTTCCTGAGTGAACCCCATTAGGTCTTCTCCGGTGGGGTCCCACTCAAATTGGGTCTCTTCAAGCGGGGGCGAGATCCTTATCACGGGCTTCGGAGCCGGAATCAGGGGTGCACACATGGCCCCAACTCTCCTCTGGTGCTCCAGTTCATAATATTTCTGGGGCCAGATGAAAGGCTGCCCGTCCGGCCACGTGTGCTGGGCAAACAAGTCCTCTCCCAGACGCGGCACCCTTGGTTTTACGGGCGCGGGCGCGGTGGTGGTGGCGCCCGGGTTGCCCAGGCCTTGCGGCCAGGCCTGGGGCACCTGGAAGGTGAAGGGCACCGTTAGGACGGCGGCGCCCTGGGCTACCTGGCCTTGCGGCCAGGCCGGAGGCTCCGCGGAGGTAGGGGGCGCTGTTGGTGATGCGACGCCCGGGAATTCTAGGCCCTGCGACCAGGCTGGTGTTGCTTCCTGTTTTGCCACGCTCGGGGTCGTTGCGCATGGCGTCACAGGGGTCGCGGCGACGGCTTCCGGTTGGGGCCTAGTCTGCATCGGTGACATGGCGTTTTCGGGCACAGCAGGGGGACTTTCGGGCTCTGCGACGGGGAGCTGGGGCAGGTAAGCGGTGTCCTGGTTTGGGGTATAGACGTCCCCTTTACCTGCCTCCAGGCGTTCGGCTCCCTTCTCGGCGCCGTCTCCGGCCTTGGGTCCTCCCGCGCCGTCCTCAGAGGCGGTCTGTCTCCTCATCTTGGCTGGCGTGCTCCGGGTCTTGGTTTGCTGGGCCATCTCTCGGCTCCACTCCGCCAATGTCTCTCGCTGTACCCGGGCCATCCTCCGTGCGAGGCCCTCCAGGGCAGTCTGTGCACACTCCCGGTCTCGGGGGAGTTGTGCAAGGACCTAAACTAGGCCTAGTGGGGTCGTGGTTTCCAGCAGGCTCCTGACCAACGGGTCGGTGCTGCTCTGCTCTTCTTCCAGCAGGCTCCTGGCCAGCGGGCCGGTGCTGCTCTGCTCTCTCGCCATCTCCGGGTGAGCTTCTCTGCTACTCTTCTCCAGGCTTCCTGCCTCCGGGTGCGCTCGCTCCAGACTGCTCCAGGCGGCACCCATCTTTGTTCTCTCCTTTCGTCTCCTCCCACCTCGAGGGCGGTCCCGGGGCCACTTGGTGACTGTCAGCTCCAGGGGCGGTTCTTTCACGCTGACAGACACCTCTAGCATCACAGTCTCTGTTGGTGGGGGCGGTTTCCACTTTTGGCGCCATTTTCGGTCCTGGCCCACGATGGGAGGTGGCCTCTCACCACCCTCTGGCACGCCCATAATGGCGTCCGCTCTTCCAAGGCGGGAAACCTTTGGAAATGGCGGGAATCGCTTCCCAGTGGCGGGAAACTCTGCAGATGGCGGGAAAAAGCTGTTAATGGCGGACAACCGGCTGGAATCGACTGGTGATGGGGTCCGATGGCGGGGACCCTCCGGAACCGACAGGAGACTTCTTTTTGAGGTAAACTCATTCTTTTCTTCAGGCACGCAGTACCCGGTTGTTGCGGGCACGTAATCCTGCCGACTACGCCAAAGTTGACGCGCCCCCTGGGCCATATTCTTTAGGGGGAATATCCGGAGCCGGATCAGATGGGAGTTGTAGTCTTCCGAGTGGCTGTGACCCGGTCCGTGCCCAGGGTGTCAAACTCAGTTGTATGTGGCAGTCCTACAGATGTTATTAAGTTCTTTATTGTCGACTACGCCACCCGTTGTATTGCGGTCACTATGGCCGCCGCTGCAGCAGGGTCCGCTGAGGCTGATGGTGTAGGTGCAGCTTTTGATGGTATAACCCCCAACGGGTGGGGTATAGCCTCAGGGGGTCAGGTGCAGAGGATGGGGGTTGTGGTGGTGCAGCATAGGTGTTAAAGGAAGACAGAGTCGGGTTATGCAGTTTAGGGTATTTACTCACTGCTGATGTTCTGGTCACTCCAGCTTCAAGTGACCTCCCGAGCCGTGCTGCATCCACCAGGTCCTGGATCCAGCCAACCCCCAAGCGAGTCCGGACCGTGACCCTGAGCTCTCCTTCTGTCCTTTCTCTGGCCGTCCCCACTAGTGATCCACCCAGGTCCAGCTCCCTTGGGCCTTCTGTTGGGAGACCCTTGGCCTTGGGTTCCCTGACCCTCCACGTGGTATGCCTTCGGGGTGGATGTGGTGGGTGGCCGTGGCAGACGCTGCCCACGGCCTCCGGTCTCTGGCTGGGGTGTGTTTTTGCCCCCACCAGCTTGGGTTCCGGTACCCTGATGCCGACTCTTCACCCGTGGATTGGATTTGGGGTCTCAGAGTCCTCTCTTCTGTTTCCCCCTCTGGGTCTCTCTTGCTTTCTCCTCTCTCTCTCTCTGGGGCTTCTCTGCTCCTCTGACTTCTCTCTGCAAAGACTCACAGCCTGACTGACTGTGGCTGACTGACCCTGTTCTTTGATGGTGCCCACCTTATATACACCCTCTATGTGTGAGCTCAGGTGACCAGCACCCAATGAGCTCCTATCTTTACCCAGGCTGCTCCCCCTATCTGCCCCTACACTACTGGGATGTACCACCCCCCTCCCACTCCAGCCAGGAACAGACTCGGTCGTACCTGCACATTTCTAAGTGGGAGTACCGTCGGCCTGTTCCCCGGAAATGGGATGTGTGTAGTGCATGCAGCCTACCGAGCTCAGTTACACACTCCATCCTTACCCGGGAGTGGAATATCACACCTCTGGGTTGAGGTGCAATACCCCTGTAGCAGCCGAATCCTCAGGGTGCTACATATGTGCCCCCCACATCCACCTCCAGGGGCTTCTCTGTCCTCATCTACATCCATAGACATTAATATAGAGTAAAGTATATGCCCCCCACATCCACCTCCGGGGGCTTCTCTGTCCTCATCTACATCCATAGACATTAATATGGAGAAAGTATGTGCCCCCCACATCCACCTCTGGGGGCTTCTCTGTCCTCATCTACATCCATAGACATTAATATGGAGGAAAGTATGTGCCCCCCACATCCACCTCCAGGGTCTTCTCTGTCCTCATCTACATCCATAGACATTAATATGGAGAAAAGTATGTGCCCCCACATCCACCTCCGGGGGCTTCTCTGTCCTCATCTACATCCATAGACATTAATATGGACAAAGTATGTGCCCCCCACATCCACCTCTGGGGGCTTCTCTGTCCTCATCTACATCCATAGACATTAATATGGAGAAAAGTATGTGCCCCCCACATCCACCTCCAGGGGCTTCTCTGTCCTCATCTACATCCATAGACATTAATATAGAGTAAAGTATGTGCCCCCCACATCCACCTCCAGGGGCTTCTCTGTCCTCATCTACATCCATAGACATTAATATGGAGAAAGTATGTGCCCCCCACATCCACCTCCAGGAGCTTCTCTGTCCTCATCTACATCCATAGACATTAATATAGAGTAAAGTATGTGCCCCCCACATCCAACTCCAGAGGCTTCTCTGTCCTCATCTACATCAATAGACATTAATATGGAGAAAAGTATGTGCCCCCCACATCCACCTCCAGGGGCTTCTCTGTCCTCATCTACATCCATAGACATTAATATAGAGTAAAGTATGTGCCCCCCACATCCAACTCCAGAGGCTTCTCTGTCCTCATCTACATCAATAGACATTAATATGGAGAAAAGTATGTGCCCCCCACATCCACCTCCGGGGGCTTCTCTGTCCTCTTCTACATCCATAGACATTAATATAGAGTAAAGTATATGCCCCCCACATCCACCTCCAGGAGCTTCTCTGTCCTCATCTACATCCATAGACATTAATATGGAGAAAGTATGTGCCCCCCACATCCACCTCCAGGGGCTTCTCTGTCCATCTACATCCATAGACATTAATATGGAGGAAAGTATGTGCCCCCCACATCCACCTCCGGGGGCTTCTCTGTCCTCATCTACATCAATAAACATTAAAATGGAGAAAAGTATGTGCCCCCCACATCCACCTCCGGGGGCTTCTCTGTCCTCATCTACATCAATAAACATTAAAATGGAGAAAAGTATGTGCCCCCCACATCCACCTACGGGGGCTTCTCTGTCCTCATCTACATCCATAGACATTAATATGGAGAAAGTATGTGCCCCCCACAGCAACCTCCGGGGGCTTCTCTGTCCTCATCTACATCAATAAACATTAAAATGGAGAAAAGTATGTGCCCCCCACATCAACCTCCAGGGGCTTCTCTGTCCTCATCTACATCCATAGACATTAATATGGAGAAAGTATGTGCCCCCACATCCACCTCCGGGGGCTTCTCTGTCCTCATCTACATCCATAGACATTAATATGGAGAAAGTATGTGCCCCCCACATCCACCTCCGGGGGCTTCTCTGTCCTCATCTACATCCATAGACATTAAAATGTAGAAAAGTATGTGCCCCCCACATCAACCTCCAGGGGCTTCTCTGTTCTCATCTACATCCATAGACATTAATATGGAGGAAAGTATGTGCCCCCCACATCCACCTCCGGGGGCTTCTCTGTCCTCATCTACATCCATAGACATTAATATGGAGAAAGTATGTGCCCCCACATCCACCTCCGGGGGCTTCTCTGTCCTCATCTACATCCATAGATACTAATATGGAGAAAGTATGTGCCCCCACATCCACCTCCGGGGGCTTCTCTGTCCTCATCTACATCCATAGACATTAATATAGAGGAAAGTATGTGCCCCCCACATCCACCTCCAGGGGCTTCTCTGTCCTCATCTACATCCATAGACATTAATATGGAGGAAAGTATGTGCCCCCCACATCCACCTCTGGGGGCTTCTCTGTCCTCATCTACATCAATAAACATTAATATGGAGAAAAGTATGCGCCCCCCACATCCACCTCCAGGGGCTTCTCTGTCCTCATCTACATCCATAGACGTTAATATGGAGAAAGTATGTGCCCCCCACATCCACCTCCGGGGGCTTCTCTGTCCTCATCTACATCCATAGACATTAATATGGAGAAAGTATGTGCCCCCCACATCCACCTCCGGGGGCTTCTCTGTCCTCATCTACATCAATAAACATTGAAATGGAGAAAAGTATGTGCCCCCCACATCCACCTCCGGGGGCTTATCTGTCCTCATCTACATTCATAGACATTAATATGGAGGAAAGTATGTGCCCCCCACATCCACCTCCAGGGTCTTCTCTGTCCTCATCTACATCCATAGACATTAATATGGAGAAAAGTATGTGCCCCCCACATCCACCTCCGGGGGCTTCTCTGTCCTCATCTACATCCATAGACATTAATATAGAGTAAAGTATGTGCCCCCCACATCCACCTCCGGGGGCTTCTCTGTCCTCATCTACATCAATAGACATTAATATGGAGAAAGTATGTGCCCCCCACATCCACCTCCGGGGGCTTCTCTGTCCTCATCTACATCCATAGACATTAATATAGAGTAAAGTATGTGCCCCCCACATCCACCTCCGGGGGCTTCTCTGTCCTCATCTACATCCATAGACATTAATATGGAGAAAAGTATGTGCCCCCCACATCCACCTCCGGGGGCTTCTCTGTCCTCATCTACATCCATAGACATTAATATGGAGAAAAGTATGTGCCCCCCACATCCACCTCCGGGGGCTTCTCTGTCCTCATCTACATCCATAGACATTAATATAGAGTAAAGTATATGCCCCCCACATCCACCTCCAGAGGCTTCTCTGTCCTCATCTACATCCATAGACATTAATATGGAGAAAAGTATGTGCCCCCCACATCCACCTCCAGGGGCTTCTCTGTCCTCATCTACATCCATAGACATTAATATGGAGAAAGTATGTGCCCCCCACATCCACCTCCAGGGGCTTCTCTGTCCTCATCTATATCCATAGACATTAATATGGAGGAAAGTATGTGCCCCCCACATCCTCCTCCGGGGGCTTCTCTGTCCTCATCCACATCCATAGACATTAATATGGAGAAAAGTATGTGCCCCCCACATCCAACTCCAGGGTCTTCTGTGTCCTCATCTACATCCATAGACATTAATATGGAGGAAAGTATGCGCCCCCCACATCCACCTCCAGGGGCTTCCCTGTCCTCATCTACATCCATAGACATTAATATGGAGAAAAGTATGTGCCCCCCACATCCACCTCCGGGGGCTTCTCTGTCCTCATCTACATCCATAGACATTAATATGGAGGAAAGTATGCGCCCCCCACATCCACCTCCAGGGGCTTCTCTGTCCTCATCTACATCCATAGACATTAATATGGAGGAAAGTATGCGCCCCCCACATCCACCTCCAGGGGCTTCCCTGTCCTCATCTACATCCATAGACATTAATATGGAGGAAAGTATGCGCCCCCCACATCCACCTCCAGGGGCTTCCCTGTCCTCATCTACATCCATAGACATTAATATGGAGGAAAGTATGCGCCCCCCACATCCACCTCCAGGGGCTTCCCTGTCCTCATCTACATCCATAGACATTAATATGGAGGAAAGTATGCGCCCCCCACATCCACCTCCAGGGGCTTCTCTGTCCTCATCTACATCCATAGACATTAATATGGAGGAAAGTATGCGCCCCCCACATCCACCTCCAGGGGCTTCTCTGTCCTCATCTACATCCATAGACATTAATATGGAGAAAAGTATGTGCCCCCCACATCCACCTCCAGAGGCTTCTCTGTCCTCATCTACATCCATAGACATTAATATGGAGAAAAGTATGTGCCCCCCACATCCACCTCCAGGGGCTTCTCTGTCCTCATCTACATCCATAGACATTAATATGGAGAAAGTATGTGCCCCCCACATCCACCTCCAGGGGGTTCTCTGTCCTCATCTATATCCATAGACATTAATATGGAGGAAAGTATGTGCCCCCCACATCCTCCTCCGGGGGCTTCTCTGTCCTCATCCACATCCATAGACATTAATATGGAGAAAAGTATGTGCCCCCCACATCCACCTCCAGGGTCTTCTGTGTCCTCATCTACATCCATAGACATTAATATGGAGAAAAGTATGCGCCCCCCACATCCACCTCCAGGGGCTTCCCTGTCCTCATCTACATCCATAGACATTAATATGGAGAAAGTATTTGCCCCCCACATCCACCTCCGGGGGCTTCTCTGTCCTCATCTACATCCATAGACATTAATATGGAGAAAGTATGTGCCCCCCACATCCAGCTCCGGGGGCTTCTCTGTCCTCATCTACATCCATAGACATTAATATGGAGAAAAGTATGTGCCCCCCACATCCACCTCCAGGGGCTTCTCTGTCCTCCTCTACATCCATAGACATTAATATGGAGAAAGTATGTGACCCCCACATCCACCTCCGGGGGCTTCTCTGTCCTCATCTACATCCATAGACATTAATATGGAGAAAAGTATGTGACCCCCACATCCACCTCCAGGGGCTTCTCTGTCCTCATCTACATCCATAGACATTAATATGGAGGAAAGTATGTGACCCCCACATCCACCTCCAGGGGCTTCTCTGTCCTCATCTACATCCATAGACATTAATATGGAGAAAGTATGTGCCCCCCACATCCACCTCTGGGGGCTTCTCTGTCCTCATCTACGTCCATAGACATTAATATGGAGAAAAGTATGTGCCCCCCACATCCACCTCCGGGGGCTTCTCTGTCCTCATCTACATCAATAAACATTAATATGGTGAAAAGTATGTGCCCCCTACATCCACCTCCAGGGGCTTCTCTGTCCTCATCTACATCCATAGACATTAATTTGGAGAAAGTATGTGCCCCCCACATCCACCTCCAGGGGCTTCTCTGTCCTCATCTACATCCATAGACATTAATATGGAGAAAAGTATGTGCCCCCCACATCCACCTCCAGAGGCTTCTCTATCCTCATCTACATCCATAGACATTAATTTGGAGAAAGTATGTGCCCCCCACATCCACCTCCAGGGGCTTCTCTGTCCTCATCTACATCAATAAACATTAAAATGGAGAAAAGTATGTGCCCCCCACATCCACTTACGGGGGCTTCTCTGTCCTCATCTACATCCATAGACATTAATATAGAGGAAAGTATGTGCCCCCCACATCCACCTCAAGGGGCTTCTCTGTCCTCATCTACATCCATAGACATTAATATGGAGAAAGTATGTGCCCCCCACATCCACCTCCAGGGGCTTCTCTGTCCATCTACATCCATAGACATTAATATGGAGGAAAGTATGTGCCCCCCACATCCACCTCCGGGGGCTTCTCTGTCCTCATCTACATCAATAAACATTAAAATGGAGAAAAGTATGTGCCCCCCACATCCACCTCCGGGGGCTTCTCTGTCCTCATCTACATCAATAAACATTAAAATGGAGAAAAGTATGTGCCCCCCACATCCACCTACGGGGGCTTCTCTGTCCTCATCTACATCCATAGACATTAATATGGAGAAAGTATGTGCCCCCCACAGCAACCTCCGGGGGCTTCTCTGTCCTCATCTACATCAATAAACATTAAAATGGAGAAAAGTATGTGCCCCCCACATCAACCTCCAGGGGCTTCTCTGTCCTCATCTACATCCATAGACATTAATATGGAGAAAGTATGTGCCCCCACATCCACCTCCGGGGGCTTCTCTGTCCTCATCTACATCCATAGACATTAATATGGAGAAAGTATGTGCCCCCCACATCCACCTCCGGGGGCTTCTCTGTCCTCATCTACATCCATAGACATTAAAATGTAGAAAAGTATGTGCCCCCCACATCAACCTCCAGGGGCTTCTCTGTTCTCATCTACATCCATAGACATTAATATGGAGGAAAGTATGTGCCCCCCACATCCACCTCCGGGGGCTTCTCTGTCCTCATCTACATCCATAGACATTAATATGGAGAAAGTATGTGCCCCCACAACCACCTCCGGGGGCTTCTCTGTCCTCATCTACATCCATAGATACTAATATGGAGAAAGTATGTGCCCCCACATCCACCTCCGGGGGCTTCTCTGTCCTCATCTACATCCATAGACATTAATATAGAGGAAAGTATGTGCCCCCCACATCCACCTCCAGGGGCTTCTCTGTCCTCATCTACATCCATAGACATTAATATGGAGGAAAGTATGTGCCCCCCACATCCACCTCTGGGGGCTTCTCTGTCCTCATCTACATCAATAAACATTAATATGGAGAAAAGTATGCGCCCCCCACATCCACCTCCAGGGGCTTCTCTGTCCTCATCTACATCCATAGACGTTAATATGGAGAAAGTATGTGCCCCCCACATCCACCTCCGGGGGCTTCTCTGTCCTCATCTACATCCATAGACATTAATATGGAGAAAGTATGTGCCCCCCACATCCACCTCCGGGGGCTTCTCTGTCCTCATCTACATCAATAAACATTAAAATGGAGAAAAGTATGTGCCCCCCACATCCACCTCCGGGGGCTTATCTGTCCTCATCTACATTCATAGACATTAATATGGAGGAAAGTATGTGCCCCCCACATCCACCTCCAGGGTCTTCTCTGTCCTCATCTACATCCATAGACATTAATATGGAGAAAAGTATGTGCCCCCCACATCCACCTCCGGGGGCTTCTCTGTCCTCATCTACATCCATAGACATTAATATAGAGTAAAGTATGTGCCCCCCACATCCACCTCCGGGGGCTTCTCTGTCCTCATCTACATCAATAGACATTAATATGGAGAAAGTATGTGCCCCCCACATCCACCTCCGGGGGCTTCTCTGTCCTCATCTACATCCATAGACATTAATATAGAGTAAAGTATGTGCCCCCCACATCCACCTCCAGAGGCTTCTCTGTCCTCATCTACATCAATAGACATTAATATGGAGAAAGTATGTGCCCCCCACATCCACCTCCGGGGGCTTCTCTGTCCTCATCTACATCCATAGACATTAATATGGAGAAAAGTATGTGCCCCCCACATCCACCTCCGGGGGCTTCTCTGTCCTCATCTACATCCATAGACATTAATATGGAGAAAAGTATGTGCCCCCCACATCCACCTCCGGGGGCTTCTCTGTCCTCATCTACATCCATAGACATTAATATAGAGTAAAGTATATGCCCCCCACATCCACCTCCAGAGGCTTCTCTGTCCTCATCTACATCCATAGACATTAATATGGAGAAAAGTATGTGCCCCCCACATCCACCTCCAGGGGCTTCTCTGTCCTCATCTACATCCATAGACATTAATATGGAGAAAGTATGTGCCCCCCACATCCACCTCCAGGGGCTTCTCTGTCCTCATCTATATCCATAGACATTAATATGGAGGAAAGTATGTGCCCCCCACATCCTCCTCCGGGGGCTTCTCTGTCCTCATCCACATCCATAGACATTAATATGGAGAAAAGTATGTGCCCCCCACATCCAACTCCAGGGTCTTCTGTGTCCTCATCTACATCCATAGACATTAATATGGAGGAAAGCATGCGCCCCCCACATCCACCTCCAGGGGCTTCCCTGTCCTCATCTACATCCATAGACATTAATATGGAGAAAAGTATGTGCCCCCCACATCCACCTCCGGGGGCTTCTCTGTCCTCATCTACATCCATAGACATTAATATGGAGGAAAGTATGCGCCCCCCACATCCACCTCCAGGGGCTTCTCTGTCCTCATCTACATCCATAGACATTAATATGGAGGAAAGTATGCGCCCCCCACATCCACCTCCAGGGGCTTCCCTGTCCTCATCTACATCCATAGACATTAATATGGAGGAAAGTATGCGCCCCCCACATCCACCTCCAGGGGCTTCTCTGTCCTCATCTACATCCATAGACATTAATATGGAGGAAAGTATGCGCCCCCCACATCCACCTCCAGGGGCTTCCCTGTCCTCATCTACATCCATAGACATTAATATGGAGGAAAGTATGCGCCCCCCACATCCACCTCCAGGGGCTTCCCTGTCCTCATCTACATCCATAGACATTAATATGGAGGAAAGTATGCGCCCCCCACATCCACCTCCAGGGGCTTCTCTGTCCTCATCTACATCCATAGACATTAATATGGAGGAAAGTATGCGCCCCCCACATCCACCTCCAGGGGCTTCTCTGTCCTCATCTACATCCATAGACATTAATATGGAGAAAAGTATGTGCCCCCCACATCCACCTCCAGAGGCTTCTCTGTCCTCATCTACATCCATAGACATTAATATGGAGAAAAGTATGTGCCCCCCACATCCACCTCCAGGGGCTTCTCTGTCCTCATCTACATCCATAGACATTAATATTGAGAAAGTATGTGCCCCCCACATCCACCTCCAGGGGCTTCTCTGTCCTCATCTATATCCATAGACATTAATATGGAGGAAAGTATGTGCCCCCCACATCCTCCTCCGGGGGCTTCTCTGTCCTCATCCACATCCATAGACATTAATATGGAGAAAAGTATGTGCCCCCCACATCCACCTCCAGGGTCTTCTGTGTCCTCATCTACATCCATAGACATTAATATGGAGAAAAGTATGCGCCCCCCACATCCACCTCCAGGGGCTTCCCTGTCCTCATCTACATCCATAGACATTAATATGGAGAAAGTATTTGCCCCCCACATCCACCTCCGGGGGCTTCTCTGTCCTCATCTACATCCATAGACATTAATATGGAGAAAGTATGTGCCCCCCACATCCAGCTCCGGGGGCTTCTCTGTCCTCATCTACATCCATAGACATTAATATGGAGAAAAGTATGTGCCCCCCACATCCACCTCCAGGGGCTTCTCTGTCCTCCTCTACATCCATAGACATTAATATGGAGAAAGTATGTGAACCCCACATCCACCTCCGGGGGCTTCTCTGTCCTCATCTACATCCATAGACATTAATATGGAGAAAAGTATGTGACCCCCACATCCACCTCCAGGGGCTTCTCTGTCCTCATCTACATCCATAGACATTAATATGGAGGAAAGTATGTGACCCCCACATCCACCTCCAGGGGCTTCTCTGTCCTCATCTACATCCATAGACATTAATATGGAGAAAGTATGTGCCCCCCACATCCACCTCTGGGGGCTTCTCTGTCCTCATCTACGTCCATAGACATTAATATGGAGAAAAGTATGTGCCCCCCACATCCACCTCCGGGGGCTTCTCTGTCCTCATCTACATCAATAAACATTAATATGGTGAAAAGTATGTGCCCCCTACATCCACCTCCAGGGGCTTCTCTGTCCTCATCTACATCCATAGACATTAATTTGGAGAAAGTATGTGCCCCCCACATCCACCTCCAGGGGCTTCTCTGTCCTCATCTACATCCATAGACATTAATATGGAGAAAAGTATGTGCCCCCCACATCCACCTCCAGAGGCTTCTCTATCCTCATCTACATCCATAGACATTAATTTGGAGAAAGTATGTGCCCCCCACATCCACCTCCAGGGGCTTCTCTGTCCTCATCTACATCAATAAACATTAAAATGGAGAAAAGTATGTGCCCCCCACATCCACTTACGGGGGCTTCTCTGTCCTCATCTACATCCATAGACATTAATATAGAGGAAAGTATGTGCCCCCCACATCCACCTCCGGGGGCTTCTCTGTCCTCATCTACATCCATAGACATTAATATGGAGGAAAGTATGTGCCCCCCACATCCACCTCTGGGGGCTTCTCTGTCCTCATCTACATCCATAGACATTAATATGGAGGAAAGTATGTGCCCGCCACATCCACCTCCGGGGGCTTCTCTGTCCTCATCTACATCCATAGACGTTAATATGGAGAAAGTATGTGCCCCCCACATCCACCTCCAGGGGCTTCTCTGTCCTCATCTACATCCATAGACGTTAATATGGAGAAAGTATGTGCCCCCCACATCCACCTCCGGGGGCTTCTCTGTCCTCATCTACATCCATAGACATTAATATGGAGAAAGTATGTGCCCCCCACATCCACCTCCGGGGGCTTCTCTGTCCTCATCTACATCCATAGACGTTAATATGGAGAAAGTATGTGCCCCCACATCCACCACCGGGGGCTTCTCTGTCCTCATCTACATCAATAAACATTAAAATGGAGAAAAGTATGTGCCCCCCACATCCACCTCCAGGGGCTTCTCTGTCCTCATCTACATCCATAGACATTAATATAGAGTAAAGTATGTGCCCCCCACATCCACCTCCGGGGGCTTCTCTGTCCTCATCTACATCCATAGACATTAATATGGAGAAAGTATGTGCCCCCCACATCCACCTCTGGGGGCTTCTCTGTCCTCCTCTACATCCATAGACATTAATATGGAGAAAGTATGTGCCCCCCACATCCACCTCTGGGGGCTTCTCTGTCCTCATCTACATCCATAGACATTAATATGGAGAAAGTATGTGCCCCCCACATCCACCTCCAGGGGCTTCTCTGTCCTCATCTACATCCATAGACATTAATATAGAGTAAAGTATGTGCCCCCCACATCCACCTCCAGGAGCTTCTCTGTCCTCATCTACATCCATAGACATTAATATAGAGTAAAGTATGTGCCCCCCACATCCAACTCCAGAGGCTTCTCTGTCCTCATCTACATCAATAGACATTAATATGGAGAAAAGTATGTGCCCCCCACATCCACCTCCAGGGGCTTCTCTGTCCTCATCTACATCCATAGACATTAATATAGAGTAAAGTATGTGCCCCCCACATCCACCTCCGGGGGCTTCTCTGTCCTCATCTACATCAATAGACATTAATATGGAGAAAAGTATGTGCCCCCCACATCCACCTCCAGGGGCTTCTCTGTCCTCATCTACATCCATAGACATTAATATAGAGTAAAGTATGTGCCCCCCACATCCACCTCCAGGGGCTTCTCTGTCCTCATCTACATCCATAGACATTAATATAGAGTAAAGTATGTGCCCCCCACATCCACCTCCAGAGGCTTCTCTGTCCTCATCTACATCAATAGACATTAATATGGAGAAAGTATGTGCCCCCCACATCCACCTCCGGGGGCTTCTCTGTCCTCTTCTACATCCATAGACATTAATATAGAGTAAAGTATATGCCCCCCACATCCACCTCCAGGAGCTTCTCTGTCCTCATCTACATCCATAAACATTAATATGGAGAAAGTATGTGCCCCCCACATCCACCTCCGGGGGCTTCTCTGTCCTCATCTACATCAATAAACATTAAAATGGAGAAAAGTATGTGCCCCCCACATCCACCTCCGGGGGCTTCTCTGTCCTCATCTACATCAATAAACATTAAAATGGAGAAAAGTATGTGCCCCCCACATCCACCTACGGGGGCTTCTCTGTCCTCATCTACATCCATAGACATTAATATGGAGAAAGTATGTGCCCCCCACAGCCACCTCCGGGGGCTTCTCTGTCCTCATCTACATCAATAAACATTAAAATGGAGAAAAGTATGTGCCCCCCACATCAACCTCCAGGGGCTTCTCTGTCCTCATCTACATCCATAGACATTAATATGGAGAAAGTATGTGCCCCCCACATCCACCTCCGGGGGCTTCTCTGTCCTCATCTACATCCATAGACATTAATATGGAGAAAGTATGTGCCCCCACATCCACCTCCGGGGGCTTCTCTGTCCTCATCTACATCCATAGACATTAATATAGAGGAAAGTATGTGCCCCCCACATCCACCTCCAGGGGCTTCTCTGTCCTCATCTACATCCATAGACATTAATATGGAGGAAAGTATGTGCCCCCCACATCCTCCTCCGGGGGCTTCTCTGTCCTCATCCACATCCATAGACATTAATATGGAGAAAAGTATGTGCCCCCCACATCCACCTCCAGGGGCTTCTCTGTCCTCATCTACATCCATAGACATTAATATGGAGAAAGTATGTGCCCCCCACATCCACCTCCAGGGGCTTCTCTGTCCTCATCTATATCCATAGACATTAATATGGAGAAAGTATGTGCCCCCACATCCACCTCCGGGGGCTTCTCTGTCCTCATCTACATCCATAGACATTAATATGGAGAAAGTATGTGCCCCCCACATCCACCTCCGGGGGCTTCTCTGTCCTCATCTACATCCATAGACATTAATATGGAGAAAGTATGTGCCCCCACATCCACCTCCGGGGGCTTCTCTGTCCTCATCTACATCCATAGATACTAATATGGAGAAAGTATGTGCCCCCACATCCACCTCCGGGGGCTTCTCTGTCCTCATCTACATCCATAGACATTAATATAGAGGAAAGTATGTGCCCCCCACATCCACCTCCAGGGGCTTCTCTGTCCTCATCTACATCCATAGACATTAATATGGAGGAAAGTATGTGCCCCCCACATCCTCCTCCGGGGGCTTCTCTGTCCTCATCCACATCCATAGACATTAATATGGAGAAAAGTATGTGCCCCCCACATCCACCTCCAGGGGCTTCTCTGTCCTCATCTACATCCATAGACATTAATATGGAGAAAGTATGTGCCCCCCACATCCACCTCCAGGGGCTTCTCTGTCCTCATCTATATCCATAGACATTAATATGGAGAAAAGTATGTGCCCCCCACATCCACCTCCAGGGGCTTCTCTGTCCTCCTCTACATCCATAGACATTAATATGGAGAAAGTATGTGCCCCCCACATCCACCTCCGGGGGCTTCTCTGTCCTCATCTACATCCATAGACATTAATATGGAGAAAAGTATGTGACCCCCACATCCACCTCCAGGGGCTTCTCTGTCCTCATCTACATCCATAGACATTAATATGGAGGAAAGTATGTGACCCCCACATCCACCTCCAGGGGCTTCTCCGTCCTCATCTACATCCATAGACATTAATATGGAGAAAGTATGTGCCCCCCACATCCACCTCTGGGGGCTTCTCTGTCCTCATCTACGTCCATAGACATTAATATGGAAAAAAGTATGTGCCCCCCACATCCACCTCCGGGGGCTTCTCTGTCCTCATCTACATCAATAAACATTAATATGGAGAAAGTATGTGCCCCCCACATCCACCTCTGGGGGCTTCTCTGTCCTCATCTACATCCATAGACATTAATATGGAGAAAGTATGTGCCCCCCACATCCACCTCTGGGGGCTTCTCTGTCCTCATCTACATCCATAGACATTAATATGGAGAAAGTATGTGCCCCCCACATCCACCTCTGGGGGCTTCTCTGTCCTCATCTACGTCCATAGACATTAATATGGAGTAAAGTATGTGCCCCCTACATCCACCTCCAGGGGCTTCTCTGTCCTCATCTACATCCATAGACATTAATTTGGAGAAAGTATGTGCCCCCCACATCCACCTCCAGGGGCTTCTCTGTCCTCATCTACATCCATAGACATTAATATGGAGAAAAGTATGTGCCCCCCACATCCACCTCCAGAGGCTTCTCTATCCTCATCTACATCCATAGACATTAATTTGGAGAAAGTATGTGCCCCCCACATCCACCTCCAGGGGCTTCTCTGTACTCATCTACATCAATAAACATTAAAATGGAGAAAAGTATGTGCCCCCCACATCCACTTACGGGGGCTTCTCTGTCCTCATCTACATCCATAGACATTAATATAGAGGAAAGTATGTGCCCCCCACATCCACCTCAAGGGGCTTCTCTGTCCTCATCTACATCCATAGACATTAATATGGAGGAAAGTATGTGCCCCCCACATCCACCTCTGGGGGCTTCTCTGTCCTCATCTACATCCATAGACATTAATATGGAGGAAAGTATGTGCCCCCCACATCCACCTCCGGGGGCTTCTCTGTCCTCATCTACATCCATAGACGTTAATATGGAGAAAGTATGTGCCCCCCACATCCACCTCCAGGGGCTTCTCTGTCCTCATCTACATCCATAGACGTTAATATGGAGAAAGTATGTGCCCCCCACATCCACCTCCGGGGGCTTCTCTGTCCTCATCTACATCCATAGACATTAATATGGAGAAAGTATGTGCCCCCCACATCCACCTCCGGGGGCTTCTCTGTCCTCATCTACATCCATAGACGTTAATATGGAGAAAGTATGTGCCCCCACATCCACCACCGGGGGCTTCTCTGTCCTCATCTACATCAATAAACATTAAAATGGAGAAAAGTATGTGCCCCCCACATCCACCTCCGGGGGCTTCTCTGTCCTCATCTACATCCATAGACATTAATATAGAGTAAAGTATGTGCCCCCCACATCCACCTCCGGGGGCTTCTCTGTCCTCATCTACATCCATAGACATTAATATGGAGAAAGTATGTGCCCCCCACATCCACCTCTGGGGGCTTCTCTGTCCTCATCTACATCCATAGACATTAATATGGAGAAAAGTATGTGCCCCCCACATCCACCTCCAGGGGCTTCTCTGTCCTCATCTACATCCATAGACATTAATATAGAGTAAAGTATATGCCCCCCACATCCACCTCCGGGGGCTTCTCTGTCCTCATCTACATCCATAGACATTAATATGGAGAAAGTATGTGCCCCCCACATCCACCTCTGGGGGCTTCTCTGTCCTCATCTACATCCATAGACATTAATATGGAGAAAGTATGTGCCCCCCACATCCACCTCTGGGGGCTTCTCTGTCCTCATCTACATCCATAGACATTAATATGGAGAAAGTATGTGCCCCCCACATCCACCTCTGGGGGCTTCTCTGTCCTCATCTACATCCATAGACATTAATATGGAGAAAAGTATGTGCCCCCACATCCACCTCCGGGGGCTTCTCTGTCCTCATCTACATCCATAGACATTAATATGGAGAAAGTATGTGCCCCCCACATCCACCTCTGGGGGCTTCTCTGTCCTCATCTACATCCATAGACATTAATATAGAGTAAAGTATGTGCCCCCCACATCCAACTCCAGAGGCTTCTCTGTCCTCATCTACATCAATAGACATTAATATGGAGAAAAGTATGTGCCCCCCACATCCACCTCCAGGAGCTTCTCTGTCCTCATCTACATCCATAGACATTAATATAGAGTAAAGTATGTGCCCCCCACATCCAACTCCAGAGGCTTCTCTGTCCTCATCTACATCAATAGACATTAATATGGAGAAAGTATGTGCCCCCCACATCCACCTCCGGGGGCTTCTCTGTCCTCTTCTACATCCATAGACATTAATATAGAGTAAAGTATATGCCCCCACATCCACCTCCAGGAGCTTCTCTGTCCTCATCTACATCCATAGACATTAATATGGAGAAAGTATGTGCCCCCCACATCCACCTCCGGGGGCTTCTCTGTCCTCATCTACATCAATAAACATTAAAATGGAGAAAAGTATGTGCCCCCCACATCCACCTCCGGGGGCTTCTCTGTCCTCATCTACATCCATAGACATTAATATAGAGTAAAGTATGTGCCCCCCACATCCACCTCCGGGGGCTTCTCTGTCCATCTACATCCATAGACATTAATATGGAGGAAAGTATGTGCCCCCCACATCCACCTCCGGGGGCTTCTCTGTCCTCATCTACATCAATAAACATTAAAATGGAGAAAAGTATGTGCCCCCCACATCCACCTCCGGGGGCTTCTCTGTCCTCATCTACATCAATAAACATTAAAATGGAGAAAAGTATGTGCCCCCCACATCCACCTACGGGGGCTTCTCTGTCCTCATCTACATCCATAGACATTAATATGGAGAAAGTATGTGCCCCCCACAGCCACCTCCGGGGGCTTCTCTGTCCTCATCTACATCAATAAACATTAAAATGGAGAAAAGTATGTGCCCCCCACATCAACCTCCAGGGGCTTCTCTGTCCTCATCTACATCCATAGACATTAATATGGAGAAAGTATGTGCCCCCACATCCACCTCCGGGGGCTTCTCTGTCCTCATCTACATCCATAGACATTAATATGGAGAAAGTATGTGCCCCCCACATCCACCTCCAGGGGCTTCTCTGTCCTCATCTACATCAATAAACATTAAAATGGAGAAAAGTATGTGCCCCCCACATCAACCTCCAGGGGCTTCTCTGTTCTCATCTACATCCATAGACATTAATATGGAGGAAAGTATGTGCCCCCCACATCCACCTCCGGGGGCTTCTCTGTCCTCATCTACATCCATAGACATTAATATGGAGAAAGTATGTGCCCCCACATCCACCTCCGGGGGCTTCTCTGTCCTCATCTACATCCATAGATACTAATATGGAGAAAGTATGTGCCCCCACATCCACCTCCGGGGGCTTCTCTGTCCTCATCTACATCCATAGACATTAATATAGAGGAAAGTATGTGCCCCCACATCCACCTCCAGGGGCTTCTCTGTCCTCATCTACATCCATAGACATTAATATGGAGGAAAGTATGTGCCCCCCACATCCTCCTCCGGGGGCTTCTCTGTCCTCATCCACATCCATAGACATTAATATGGAGAAAAGTATGTGCCCCCCACATCCACCTCCAGGGGCTTCTCTGTCCTCATCTACATCCATAGACATTAATATGGAGAAAGTATGTGCCCCCCACATCCACCTCCAGGGGCTTCTCTGTCCTCATCTATATCCATAGACATTAATATGGAGGAAAGTATGTGCCCCCCACATCCTCCTCCGGGGGCTTCTCTGTCCTCATCCACATCCATAGACATTAATATGGAGAAAAGTATGTGCCCCCCACATCCACCTCCAGGGTCTTCTGTGTCCTCATCTACATCCATAGACATTAATATGGAGAAAAGTATGCGCCCCCCACATCCACCTCCAGGGGCTTCCCTGTCCTCATCTACATCCATAGACATTAATATGGAGAAAGTATTTGCCCCCCACATCCAGCTCCGGGGTCTTCTCTGTCCTCATCTACATCCATAGACATTAATATGGAGAAAAGTATGTGCCCCCCACATCCACCTCCAGGGGCTTCTCTGTCCTCCTCTACATCCATAGACATTAATATGGAGAAAGTATGTGCCCCCCACATCCACCTCCGGGGGCTTCTCTTTCCTCATCTACATCCATAGACATTAATATGGAGAAAAGTATGTGACCCCCACATCCACCTCCGGGGGCTTCTCTGTCCTCATCTACATCCATAGACATTAATATGGAGGAAAGTATGTGACCCCCACATCCACCTCCAGGGGCTTCTCTGTCCTCATCTACATCCATAGACATTAATATGGAGAAAGTATGTGCCCCCCACATCCACCTCTGGGGGCTTCTCTGTCTTCATCTACGTCCATAGACATTAATATGGAGAAAAGTATGTGCCCCCCACATCCACCTCCGGGGGCTTCTCTGTCCTCATCTACATCAATAAACATTAATATGGTGAAAAGTATGTGCCCCCTACATCCACCTCCAGGGGCTTCTCTGTCCTCATTTACATCCATAGACATTAATTTGGAGAAAGTATGTGCCCCCCACATCCACCTCCAGGGGCTTCTCTGTCCTCATCTACATCCATAGACATTAATATGGAGAAAAGTATGTGCCCCCCACATCCACCTCCAGGGGCTTCTCTGTCCTCATCTACATCAATAAACATTAAAATGGAGAAAAGTATGTGCCCCCCACATCCACTTACGGGGGCTTCTCTGTCCTCATCTACATCCATAGACATTAATATAGAGGAAAGTATGTGCCCCCCACATCCACCTCAAGGGGCTTCTCTGCCTCATCTACATCCATTGACATTAATATGGAGGAAAGTATGTGCCCCCCACATCCACCTCTGGGGGCTTCTCTGTCCTCATTTACATCAATAAACATTAATATGGAGAAAAGTATGCGCCCCCCACATCCACCTCCAGGGGCTTCTCTGTCCTCATCTACATCCATAGACGTTAATATGGAGAAAGTATGTGCCCCCCACATCCACCTCCGGGGGCTTCTCTGTCCTCATCTACATCCATAGACATTAAAATGGAGAAAAGTATGTGCCCCCCACATCCACCTCCGGGGGCTTCTCTGTCCTCATCTACATCCATAGACATTAATATGGAGAAAGTATGTGCCCCTCACATCCACCTCTGGGGGCTTCTCTGTCCTCATCTACATCCATAGACATTAATATGGAGAAAAGTATGTGCCCCCCACATCCACCTCCAGGGGCTTCTCTGTCCTCATCTACATCCATAGACATTAATATAGAGTAAAGTATATGCCCCCCACATCCACCTCCGGGGGCTTCTCTGTCCTCATCTACATCCATAGACATTAATATGGAGAAAGTATGTGCCCCCCACATCCACCTCTGGGGGCTTCTCTGTCCTCATCTACATCCATAGACATTAATATGGAGAAAGTATGTGCCCCCCACATCCACCTCTGGGGGCTTCTCTGTCCTCATCTACATCCATAGACATTAATATGGAGAAAGTATGTGCCCCCCACATCCACCTCTGGGGGCTTCTCTGTCCTCATCTACATCCATAGACATTAATATGGAGAAAAGTATGTGCCCCCACATCCACCTCCGGGGGCTTCTCTGTCCTCATCTACATCCATAGACATTAATATGGAGAAAGTATGTGCCCCCCACATCCACCTCTGGGGGCTTCTCTGTCCTCATCTACATCCATAGACATTAATATGGAGAAAAGTATGTGCCCCCCACATCCACCTCCAGGGGCTTCTCTGTCCTCATCTACATCCATAGACATTAATATAGAGTAAAGTATATGCCCCCCACATCCACCTCCAGGAGCTTCTCTGTCCTCATCTACATCCATAGACATTAATATAGAGTAAAGTATGTGCCCCCCACATCCAACTCCAGAGGCTTCTCTGTCCTCATCTACATCAATAGACATTAATATGGAGAAAAGTATGTGCCCCCCACATCCACCTCCAGGGGCTTCTCTGTCCTCATCTACATCCATAGACATTAATATAGAGTAAAGTATGTGCCCCCCACATCCAACTCCAGAGGCTTCTCTGTCCTCATCTACATCAATAGACATTAATATGGAGAAAGTATGTGCCCCCCACATCCACCTCCGGGGGCTTCTCTGTCCTCTTCTACATCCATAGACATTAATATAGAGTAAAGTATATGCCCCCCACATCCACCTCCAGGAGCTTCTCTGTCCTCATCTACATCCATAGACATTAATATGGAGAAAGTATGTGCCCCCCACATCCACCTCTAGGGGCTTCTCTGTCCATCTACATCCATAGACATTAATATGGAGGAAAGTATGTGCCCCCCACATCCACCTCCGGGGGCTTCTCTGTCCTCATCTACATCAATAAACATTAAAATGGAGAAAAGTATGTGCCCCCCACATCCACCTCCGGGGGCTTCTCTGTCCTCATCTACATCAATAATCATTAAAATGGAGAAAAGTATGTGCCCCCCACATCCACCTACGGGGGCTTCTCTGTCCTCATCTACATCCATAGACATTAATATGGAGAAAGTATGTGCCCCCCACAGCCACCTCCGGGGGCTTCTCTGTCCTCATCTACATCAACAAACATTAAAATGGAGAAAAGTATGTGCCCCCCACATCAACCTCCAGGGGCTTCTCTGTCCTCATCTACATCCATAGACATTAATATGGAGAAAGTATGTGCCCCCACATCCACCTCCGGGGGCTTCTCTGTCCTCATCTACATCCATAGACATTAATATGGAGAAAGTATGTGCCCCCCACATCCACCTCCAGGGGCTTCTCTGTCCTCATCTACATCAATAAACATTAAAATGGAGAAAAGTATGTGCCCCCCACATCAACCTCCAGGGGCTTCTCTGTTCTCATCTACATCCATAGACATTAATATGGAGGAAAGTATGTGCCCCCCACATCCACCTCCGGGGGCTTCTCAGTCCTCATCTACATCCATAGACATTAATATGGAGAAAGTATGTGCCCCCACATCCACCTCCGGGGGCTTCTCTGTCCTCATCTACATCCATAGACACTATTATGGAGAAAGTATGTGCCCCCACATCCACCTCCGGGGGCTTCTCTGTCCTCATCTAAATCCATAGACATTAATATAGAGGAAAGTATGTGCCCCCCACATCCACCTCCAGGGGCTTCTCTGTCCTCATCTACATCCATAGACATTAATATGGAGGAAAGTATGTGCCCCCCACATCCACCTCTGGGGGCTTCTCTGTCCTCATCTACATCAATAAACATTAATATGGAGAAAAGTATGCGCCCCCCACATCCACCTCCAGGGGCTTCTCTGTCCTCATCTACATCCATAGACGTTAATATGGAGAAAGTATGTGCCCCCCACATCCACCTCCGGGGGCTTCTCTGTCCTCATCTACATCCATAGACATTAATATGGAGAAAGTATGTGCCCCCCACATCCACCTCCGGGGGCTTCTCTGTCCTCATCTACATCAATAAACATTAAAATGGAGAAAAGTATGTGCCCCCCACATCCACCTCCAGGGGCTTCTCTGTCCTCATCTACATTCATAGACATTAATATGGAGGAAAGTATGTGCCCCCCACATCCACCTCCAGGGTCTTCTCTGTCCTCATCTACATCCATAGACATTAATATGGAGAAAAGTATGTGCCCCCCACATCCACCTCCGGGGGCTTCTCTGTCCTCATCTACATCCATAGACATTAATATAGAGTAAAGTATGTGCCCCCCACATCCACCTCCAGAGGCTTCTCTGTCCTCATCTACATCAATAGACATTAATATGGAGAAAGTATGTGCCCCCCACATCCACCTCCGGGGGCTTCTCTGTCCTCATCTACATCCATAGACATTAATATGGAGAAAAGTATGTGCCCCCCACATCCACCTCCAGGGGCTTCTCTGTCCTCATCTACATCCATAGACATTAATATAGAGTAAAGTATATGCCCCCCACATCCACCTCCAGAGGCTTCTCTGTCCTCATCTACATCCATAGACATTAATATGGAGAAAAGTATGTGCCCCCCACATCCACCTCCGGGGGCTTCTCTGTCCTCATCTACATCCATAGACATTAATATGGAGAAAAGTATGTGCCCCCCACATCCACCTCCGGGGGCTTCTCTGTCCTCATCTACATCCATAGACATTAATATAGAGTAAAGTATATGCCCCCCACATCCACCTCCAGAGGCTTCTCTGTCCTCATCTACATCCATAGACATTAATATGGAGAAAAGTATGTGCCCCCCACATCCACCTCCAGGGGCTTCTCTGTCCTCATCTACATCCATAGACATTAATATGGAGAAAGTATGTGCCCCCCACATCCACCTCCAGGGGCTTCTCTGTCCTCATCTATATCCATAGACATTAATATGGAAGAAAGTATGTGCCCCCCACATCCTCCTCCGGGGGCTTCTCTGTCCTCATCCACATCCATAGACATTAATATGGAGAAAAGTATGTGCCCCCCACATCCACCTCCAGGGTCTTCTGTGTCCTCATCTACATCCATAGACGTTAATATGGAGAAAGTATGTGCCCCCACATCCACCTCCGGGGGCTTCTCTGTCCTCATCTACATCAATAAACATTAAAATGGAGAAAAGTATGTGCCCCCCACATCCACCTCCAGGGGCTTCTCTGTCCTCATCTACATCCATAGACATTAATATAGAGTAAAGTATGTGCCCCCCACATCCACCTCCGGGGGCTTCTCTGTCCTCATCTACATCCATAGACATTAATATGGAGAAAGTATGTGCCCCCCACATCCACCTCTGGGGGCTTCTCTGTCCTCATCTACATCCATAGACATTAATATGGAGAAAAGTATGTGCCCCCCACATCCACCTCCAGGGGCTTCTCTGTCCTCATCTACATCCATAGACATTAATATAGAGTAAAGTATATGCCCCCCACATCCACCTCCAGGGGCTTCTCTGTCCTCATCTACATCCATAGACATTAATATAGAGTAAAGTATGTGCCCCCCACATCCACCTCCGGGGGCTTCTCTGTCCTCATCTACATCCATAGACATTAATATGGAGAAAGTATGTGCCCCCCACATCCACCTCTGGGGGCTTCTCTGTCCTCATCTACATCCATAGACATTAATATGGAGAAAGTATGTGCCCCCCACATCCACCTCTGGGGGCTTCTCTGTCCTCATCTACATCCATAGACATTAATATGGAGGAAAGTATGTGCCCCCACATCCACCTCCGGGGGCTTCTCTGTCCTCATCTACATCCATAGACATTAATATGGAGAAAGTATGTGCCCCCCACATCCACCTCTGGGGGCTTCTCTGTCCTCATCTACATCCATAGACATTAATATGGAGAAAAGTATGTGCCCCCCACATCCACCTCCAGGGGCTTCTCTGTCCTCATCTACATCCATAGACATTAATATAGAGTAAAGTATGTGCCCCCCACATCCAACTCCAGAGGCTTCTCTGTCCTCATCTACATCAATAGACATTAATATGGAGAAAGTATGTGCCCCCCACATCCACCTCCGGGGGCTTCTCTGTCCTCTTCTACATCCATAGACATTAATATAGAGTAAAGTATATGCCCCCCACATCCACCTCCAGGAGCTTCTCTGTCCTCATCTACATCCATAGACATTAATATGGAGAAAGTATGTGCCCCCCACATCCACCTCCAGGGGCTTCTCTGTCCATCTACATCCATAGACATTAATATGGAGGAAAGTATGTGCCCCCCACATCCACCTCCGGGGGCTTCTCTGTCCTCATCTACATCAATAAACATTAAAATGGAGAAAAGTATGTGCCCCCCACATCCACCTCCGGGGGCTTCTCTGTCCTCATCTACATCAATAAACATTAAAATGGAGAGAAGTATGTGCCCCCCACATCAACCTCCAGGGGCTTCTCTGTCCTCATCTACATCCATAGACATTAATATGGAGAAAGTATGTGCCCCCACATCCACCTCCAGGGGCTTCTCTGTCCTCATCTACATCAATAAACATTAAAATGGAGAAAAGTATGTGCCCCCCACATCAACCTCCAGGGGCTTCTCTGTTCTCATCTACATCCATAGACATTAATATGGAGGAAAGTATGTGCCCCCCACATCCACCTCCGGGGGCTTCTCTGTCCTCATCTACATCCATAGACATTAATATGGAGGAAAGTATGTGCCCCCCACATCCTCCTCCGGGGGCTTCTCTGTCCTCATCCACATCCATAGACATTAATATGGAGAAAAGTATGTGCCCCCCACATCCACCTCCAGGGGCTTCTCTGTCCTCATCTACATCCATAGACATTAATATGGAGAAAGTATGTGCCCCCCACATCCACCTCCAGGGGCTTCTCTGTCCTCATCTATATCCATAGACATTAATATGGAGGAAAGTATGTGCCCCCCACATCCTCCTCCGGGGGCTTCTCTGTCCTCATCCACATCCATAGACATTAATATGGAGAAAAGTATGTGCCCCCCACATCCACCTCCAGGGTCTTCTGTGTCCTCATCTACATCCATAGATATTAATATGAAGAAAAGTATGCGCCCCCCACATCCACCTCCAGGGGCTTCCCTGTCCTCATCTACATCCATAGACATTAATATGGAGAAAGTATTTGCCCCCCACATCCAGCTCCGGGGGCTTCTCTGTCCTCATCTACATCCATAGACATTAATATGGAGAAAAGTATGTGCCCCCCACATCCACCTCCAGGGGCTTCTCTGTCCTCCTCTACATCCATAGACATTAATATGGAGAAAGTATGTGACCCCCACATCCACCTCCGGGGGCTTCTCTTTCCTCATCTACATCCATAGACATTAATATGGAGAAAAGTATGTGACCCCCACATCCACCTCCGGGGGCTTCTCTGTCCTCATCTACATCCATAGACATTAATATGGAGGAAAGTATGTGACCCCCACATCCACCTCCAGGGGCTTCTCTGTCCTCATCTACATCCATAGACATTAATATGGAGAAAGTATGTGCCCCCCACATCCACCTCTGGGGGCTTCTCTGTCTTCATCTACGTCCATAGACATTAATATGGAGAAAAGTATGTGCCCCCCACATCCACCTCCGGGGGCTTCTCTGTCCTCATCTACATCAATAAACATTAATATGGTGAAAAGTATGTGCCCCCTACATCCACCTCCAGGGGCTTCTCTGTCCTCATTTACATCCATAGACATTAATTTGGAGAAAGTATGTGCCCCCCACATCCACCTCCAGGGGCTTCTCTGTCCTCATCTACATCCATAGACATTAATATGGAGAAAAGTATGTGCCCCCCACATCCACCTCCAGGGGCTTCTCTGTCCTCATCTACATCAATAAACATTAAAATGGAGAAAAGTATGTGCCCCCCACATCCACTTACGGGGGCTTCTCTGTCCTCATCTACATCCATAGACATTAATATAGAGGAAAGTATGTGCCCCCCACATCCACCTCAAGGGGCTTCTCTGCCTCATCTACATCCATAGACATTAATATGGAGGAAAGTATGTGCCCCCCACATCCACCTCTGGGGGCTTCTCTGTCCTCATTTACATCAATAAACATTAATATGGAGAAAAGTATGCGCCCCCCACATCCACCTCCAGGGGCTTCTCTGTCCTCATCTACATCCATAGACGTTAATATGGAGAAAGTATGTGCCCCCCACATCCACCTCCGGGGGCTTCTCTGTCCTCATCTACATCCATAGACATTAAAATGGAGAAAAGTATGTGCCCCCCACATCCACCTCCGGGGGCTTCTCTGTCCTCATCTACATCCATAGACATTAATATGGAGAAAGTATGTGCCCCCCACATCCACCTCTGGGGGCTTCTCTGTCCTCATCTACATCCATAGACATTAATATGGAGAAAAGTATGTGCCCCCCACATCCACCTCCAGGGGCTTCTCTGTCCTCATCTACATCCATAGACATTAATATAGAGTAAAGTATATGCCCCCCACATCCACCTCCGGGGGCTTCTCTGTCCTCATCTACATCCATAGACATTAATATGGAGAAAGTATGTGCCCCCCACATCCACCTCTGGGGGCTTCTCTGTCCTCATCTACATCCATAGACATTAATATGGAGAAAGTATGTGCCCCCCACATCCACCTCTGGGGGCTTCTCTGTCCTCATCTACATCCATAGACATTAATATGGAGAAAGTATGTGCCCCCCACATCCACCTCTGGGGGCTTCTCTGTCCTCATCTACATCCATAGACATTAATATGGAGAAAAGTATGTGCCCCCACATCCACCTCCGGGGGCTTCTCTGTCCTCATCTACATCCATAGACATTAATATGGAGAAAGTATGTGCCCCCCACATCCACCTCTGGGGGCTTCTCTGTCCTCATCTACATCCATAGACATTAATATGGAGAAAAGTATGTGCCCCCCACATCCACCTCCAGGGGCTTCTCTGTCCTCATCTACATCCATAGACATTAATATAGAGTAAAGTATATGCCCCCCACATCCACCTCCAGGAGCTTCTCTGTCCTCATCTACATCCATAGACATTAATATAGAGTAAAGTATGTGCCCCCCACATCGAACTCCAGAGGCTTCTCTGTCCTCATCTACATCAATAGACATTAATATGGAGAAAAGTATGTGCCCCCCACATCCACCTCCAGGGGCTTCTCTGTCCTCATCTACATCCATAGACATTAATATAGAGTAAAGTATGTGCCCCCCACATCCACCTCCGGGGGCTTCTCTGTCCTCTTCTACATCCATAGACATTAATATAGAGTAAAGTATGTGCCCCCCACATCCACCTCCAGGAGCTTCTCTGTCCTCATCTACATCCATAGACATTAATATGGAGAAAGTATGTGCCCCCCACATCCACCTCCAGGGGCTTCTCTGTCCATCTACATCCATAGACATTAATATGGAGGAAAGTATGTGCCCCCCACATCCACCTCCGGGGGCTTCTCTGTCCTCATCTACATCAATAATCATTAAAATGGAGAAAAGTATGTGCCCCCCACATCCACCTACGGGGGCTTCTCTGTCCTCATCTACATCCATAGACATTAATATGGAGAAAGTATGTGCCCCCCACAGCCACCTCCGGGGGCTTCTCTGTCCTCATCTACATCAATAAACATTAAAATGGAGAAAAGTATGTGCCCCCCACATCAACCTCCAGGGGCTTCTCTGTCCTCATCTACATCCATAGACATTAATATGGAGAAAGTATGTGCCCCCACATCCACCTCCGGGGGCTTCTCTGTCCTCATCTACATCCATAGACATTAATATGGAGAAAGTATGTGCCCCCCACATCCACCTCCAGGGGCTTCTCTGTCCTCATCTACATCAATAAACATTAAAATGGAGAAAAGTATGTGCCCCCCACATCAACCTCCAGGGGCTTCTCTGTTCTCATCTACATCCATAGACATTAATATGGAGAAAGTATGTGCCCCCACATCCACCTCCGGGGGCTTCTCTGTCCTCATCTACATCCATAGACACTAATATGGAGAAAGTATGTGCCCCCACATCCACCTCCGGGGGCTTCTCTGTCCTCATCTACATCCATAGACATTAATATAGAGGAAAGTATGTGCCCCCCACATCCACCTCCAGGGGCTTCTCTGTCCTCATCTACATCCATAGACATTAATATGGAGGAAAGTATGTGCCCCCCACATCCACCTCTGGGGGCTTCTCTGTCCTCATCTACATCCATAGACATTAATATGGAGAAAGTATGTGCCCCCCACATCCACCTCCGGGGGCTTCTCTGTCCTCATCTACATCAATAAACATTAAAATGGAGAAAAGTATGTGCCCCCCACATCCACCTCCAGGGGCTTCTCTGTCCTCATCTACATTCATAGACATTAATATGGAGGAAAGTATGTGCCCCCCACATCCACCTCCAGGGTCTTCTCTGTCCTCATCTACATCCATAGACATTAATATGGAGAAAAGTATGTGCCCCCCACATCCACCTCCGGGGGCTTCTCTGTCCTCATCTACATCCATAGACATTAATATAGAGTAAAGTATGTGCCCCCCACATCCACCTCCAGAGGCTTCTCTGTCCTCATCTACATCAATAGACATTAATATGGAGAAAGTATGTGCCCCCCACATCCACCTCCGGGGGCTTCTCTGTCCTCATCTACATCCATAGACATTAATATGGAGAAAAGTATGTGCCCCCCACATCCACCTCCAGGGGCTTCTCTGTCCTCATCTACATCCATAGACATTAATATAGAGTAAAGTATATGCCCCCCACATCCACCTCCAGAGGCTTCTCTGTCCTCATCTACATCCATAGACATTAATATGGAGAAAAGTATGTGCCCCCCACATCCACCTCCGGGGGCTTCTCTGTCCTCATCTACATCCATAGACATTAATATGGAGAAAAGTATGTGCCCCCCACATCCACCTCCGGGGGCTTCTCTGTCCTCATCTACATCCATAGACATTAATATAGAGTAAAGTATATGCCCCCCACATCCACCTCCGGGGGCTTCTCTGTCCTCATCTACATCCATAGACATTAATATAGAGTAAAGTATATGCCCCCCACATCCACCTCCAGAGGCTTCTCTGTCCTCATCTACATCCATAGACATTAATATGGAGAAAAGTATGTGCCCCCCACATCCACCTCCGGGGGCTTCTCTGTCCTCATCTACATCCATAGACATTAATATAGAGTAAAGTATATGCCCCCCACATCCACCTCCAGAGGCTTCTCTGTCCTCATCTACATCCATAGACATTAATATGGAGAAAAGTATGTGCCCCCCACATCCACCTCCGGGGGCTTCTCTGTCCTCATCTACATCCATAGACATTAATATGGAGAAAAGTATGTGCCCCCCACATCCACCTCCGGGGGCTTCTCTGTCCTCATCTACATCCATAGACATTAATATAGAGTAAAGTATATGCCCCCCACATCCACCTCCAGAGGCTTCTCTGTCCTCATCTACATCCATAGACATTAATATGGAGAAAAGTATGTGCCCCCCACATCCACCTCCAGGGGCTTCTCTGTCCTCATCTACATCCATAGACATTAATATGGAGAAAGTATGTGCCCCCCACATCCACCTCCAGGGGCTTCTCTGTCCTCATCTATATCCATAGACATTAATATGGAAGAAAGTATGTGCCCCCCACATCCTCCTCCGGGGGCTTCTCTGTCCTCATCCACATCCATAGACATTAATATGGAGAAAAGTATGTGCCCCCCACATCCACCTCCAGGGTCTTCTGTGTCCTCATCTACATCCATAGACGTTAATATGGAGAAAGTATGTGCCCCCACATCCACCTCCGGGGGCTTCTCTGTCCTCATCTACATCAATAAACATTAAAATGGAGAAAAGTATGTGCCCCCCACATCCACCTCCAGGGGCTTCTCTGTCCTCATCTACATCCATAGACATTAATATAGAGTAAAGTATGTGCCCCCCACATCCACCTCCGGGGGCTTCTCTGTCCTCATCTACATCCATAGACATTAATATGGAGAAAAGTATGTGCCCCCCACATCCACCTCCGGGGGCTTCTCTGTCCTCATCTACATCCATAGACATTAATATGGAAGAAAGTATGTGCCCCCCACATCCACCTCCGGGGGCTTCTCTGTCCTCATCTACATCCATAGACATTAATATGGAGAAAGTATGTGCCCCCCACATCCACCTCTGGGGGCTTCTCTGTCCTCATCTACATCCATAGACATTAATATGGAGAAAGTATGTGCCCCCCACATCCACCTCCGGGGGCTTCTCTGTCCTCATCTACATCCATAGACATTAATATGGAGAAAGTATGTGCCCCCCACATCCACCTCTGGGGGCTTCTCTGTCCTCATCTACATCCATAGACATTAATATGGAGAAAAGTATGTGCCCCCCACATCCACCTCCAGGAGCTTCTCTGTCCTCATCTACATCCATAGACATTAATATGGAGAAAAGTATGTGCCCCCCACATCCACCTCCAGGGGCTTCTCTGTCCTCATCTACATCCATAGACATTAATATAGAGTAAAGTATGTGCCCCCCACATCCAACTCCAGAGGCTTCTCTGTCCTCATCTACATCAATAGACATTAATATGGAGAAAGTATGTGCCCCCCACATCCACCTCCGGGGGCTTCTCTGTCCTCTTCTACATCCATAGACATTAATATAGAGTAAAGTATATGCCCCCCACATCCACCTCCAGGAGCTTCTCTGTCCTCATCTACATCCATAGACATTAATATGGAGAAAGTATGTGCCCCCCACATCCACCTCCAGGGGCTTCTCTGTCCATCTACATCCATAGACATTAATATGGAGGAAAGTATGTGCCCCCCACATCCACCTCCGGGGGCTTCTCTGTCCTCATCTACATCAATAAACATTAAAATGGAGAAAAGTATGTGCCCCCCACATCCACCTCCGGGGGCTTCTCTGTCCTCATCTACATCAATAAACATTAAAATGGAGAGAAGTATGTGCCCCCCACATCCACCTCCGGTGGCTTCTCTGTCCTCATCTACATCAATAAACATTAAAATGGAGAAAAGTATGTGCCCCCCACATCAACCTCCAGGGGCTTCTCTGTCCTCATCTACATCCATAGACATTAATATGGAGAAAAGTATGTGCCCCCACATCCACCTCCAGGGGCTTCTCTGTCCTCATCTACATCAATAAACATTAAAATGGAGAAAAGTATGTGCCCCCCACATCAACCTCCAGGGGCTTCTCTGTTCTCATCTACATCCATAGACATTAATATGGAGGAAAGTATGTGCCCCCCACATCCACCTCCGGGGGCTTCTCTGTCCTCATCTACATCCATAGACATTAATATGGAGAAAGTATGTGCCCCCCACATCCACCTCTGGGGGCTTCTCTGTCCTCATCTACATCCATAGATACTAATATGGAGAAAGTATGTGCCCCCACATCCACCTCCGGGGGCTTCTCTGTCCTCATCTACATCCATAGACATTAATATGGAGGAAAGTATGTGCCCCCCACATCCACCTCTGGGGGCTTCTCTGTCCTCATCTACATCAATAAACATTAATATGGAGAAAAGTATGCGCCCCCCACATCCACCTCCAGGGGCTTCTCTGTCCTCATCTACATCCATAGACGTTAATATGGAGAAAGTATGTGCCCCCCACATCCACCTCCGGGGGCTTCTCTGTCCTCATCTACATCAATAAACATTAAAATGGAGAAAAGTATGTGCCCCCCACATCCACCTCCAGGGTCTTCTCTGTCCTCATCTACATCCATAGACATTAATATGGAGAAAAGTATGTGCCCCCCACATCCACCTCCGGGGGCTTCTCTGTCCTCATCTACATCCATAGACATTAATATAGAGTAAAGTATGTGCCCCCCACATCCACCTCCAGAGGCTTCTCTGTCCTCATCTACATCAATAGACATTAATATGGAGAAAGTATGTGCCCCCCACATCCACCTCCGGGGGCTTCTCTGTCCTCATCTACATCCATAGACATTAATATGGAGAAAAGTATGTGCCCCCCACATCCACCTCCAGGGGCTTCTCTGTCCTCATCTACATCCATAGACATTAATATAGAGTAAAGTATATGCCCCCCACATCCACCTCCAGAGGCTTCTCTGTCCTCATCTACATCCATAGACATTAATATGGAGAAAAGTATGTGCCCCCCACATCCACCTACGGGGGCTTCTCTGTCCTCATCTACATCCATAGACATTAATATGGAGAAAGTATGTGCCCCCCACAGCCACCTCCGGGGGCTTCTCTGTCCTCATCTACATCAATAAACATTAAAATGGAGAAAAGTATGTGCCCCCCACATCAACCTCCAGGGGCTTCTCTGTCCTCATCTACATCCATAGACATTAATATGGAGAAAGTATGTGCCCCCACATCCACCTCCGGGGGCTTCTCTGTCCTCATCTACATCCATAGACATTAATATGGAGAAAGTATGTGCCCCCCACATCCACCTCCAGGGGCTTCTCTGTCCTCATCTACATCAATAAACATTAAAATGGAGAAAAGTATGTGCCCCCCACATCAACCTCCAGGGGCTTCTCTGTTCTCATCTACATCCATAGACATTAATATGGAGGAAAGTATGTGCCCCCCACATCCACCTCCGGGGGCTTCTCAGTCCTCATCTACATCCATAGACATTAATATGGAGAAAGTATGTGCCCCCACATCCACCTCCGGGGGCTTCTCTGTCCTCATCTACATCCATAGACACTAATATGGAGAAAGTATGTGCCCCCACATCCACCTCCGGGGGCTTCTCTGTCCTCATCTACATCCATAGACATTAATATAGAGGAAAGTATGTGCCCCCCACATCCACCTCCAGGGGCTTCTCTGTCCTCATCTACATCCATAGACATTAATATGGAGGAAAGTATGTGCCCCCCACATCCACCTCTGGGGGCTTCTCTGTCCTCATCTACATCAATAAACATTAATATGGAGAAAAGTATGCGCCCCCCACATCCACCTCCAGGGGCTTCTCTGTCCTCATCTACATCCATAGACGTTAATATGGAGAAAGTATGTGCCCCCCACATCCACCTCCGGGGGCTTCTCTGTCCTCATCTACATCCATAGACATTAATATGGAGAAAGTATGTGCCCCCCACATCCACCTCCGGGGGCTTCTCTGTCCTCATCTACATCAATAAACATTAAAATGGAGAAAAGTATGTGCCCCCCACATCCACCTCCAGGGGCTTCTCTGTCCTCATCTACATTCATAGACATTAATATGGAGGAAAGTATGTGCCCCCCACATCCACCTCCAGGGTCTTCTCTGTCCTCATCTACATCCATAGACATTAATATGGAGAAAAGTATGTGCCCCCCACATCCACCTCCGGGGGCTTCTCTGTCCTCATCTACATCCATAGACATTAATATAGAGTAAAGTATGTGCCCCCCACATCCACCTCCAGAGGCTTCTCTGTCCTCATCTACATCAATAGACATTAATATGGAGAAAGTATGTGCCCCCCACATCCACCTCCGGGGGCTTCTCTGTCCTCATCTACATCCATAGACATTAATATGGAGAAAAGTATGTGCCCCCCACATCCACCTCCAGGGGCTTCTCTGTCCTCATCTACATCCATAGACATTAATATAGAGTAAAGTATATGCCCCCCACATCCACCTCCAGAGGCTTCTCTGTCCTCATCTACATCCATAGACATTAATATGGAGAAAAGTATGTGCCCCCCACATCCACCTCCGGGGGCTTCTCTGTCCTCATCTACATCCATAGACATTAATATGGAGAAAAGTATGTGCCCCCCACATCCACCTCCGGGGGCTTCTCTGTCCTCATCTACATCCATAGACATTAATATAGAGTAAAGTATATGCCCCCCACATCCACCTCCGGGGGCTTCTCTGTCCTCATCTACATCCATAGACATTAATATAGAGTAAAGTATATGCCCCCCACATCCACCTCCAGAGGCTTCTCTGTCCTCATCTACATCCATAGACATTAATATGGAGAAAAGTATGTGCCCCCCACATCCACCTCCGGGGGCTTCTCTGTCCTCATCTACATCCATAGACATTAATATGGAGAAAAGTATGTGCCCCCCACATCCACCTCCGGGGGCTTCTCTGTCCTCATCTACATCCATAGACATTAATATAGAGTAAAGTATATGCCCCCCACATCCACCTCCAGAGGCTTCTCTGTCCTCATCTACATCCATAGACATTAATATGGAGAAAAGTATGTGCCCCCCACATCCACCTCCAGGGGCTTCTCTGTCCTCATCTACATCCATAGACATTAATATGGAGAAAGTATGTGCCCCCCACATCCACCTCCAGGGGCTTCTCTGTCCTCATCTATATCCATAGACATTAATATGGAAGAAAGTATGTGCCCCCCACATCCTCCTCCGGGGGCTTCTCTGTCCTCATCCACATCCATAGACATTAATATGGAGAAAAGTATGTGCCCCCCACATCCACCTCCAGGGTCTTCTGTGTCCTCATCTACATCCATAGACGTTAATATGGAGAAAGTATGTGCCCCCACATCCACCTCCGGGGGCTTCTCTGTCCTCATCTACATCAATAAACATTAAAATGGAGAAAAGTATGTGCCCCCCACATCCACCTCCAGGGGCTTCTCTTTCCTCATCTACATCCATAGACATTAATATAGAGTAAAGTATGTGCCCCCCACATCCACCTCCGGGGGCTTCTCTGTCCTCATCTACATCCATAGACATTAATATGGAGAAAGTATGTGCCCCCCACATCCACCTCTGGGGGCTTCTCTGTCCTCATCTACATCCATAGACATTAATATGGAGAAAAGTATGTGCCCCCCACATCCACCTCCAGGGGCTTCTCTGTCCTCATCTACATCCATAGACATTAATATAGAGTAAAGTACATGCCCCCCACATCCACCTCCAGGGGCTTCTCTGTCCTCATCTACATCCATAGACATTAATATAGAGTAAAGTATGTGCCCCCCACATCCACCTCCGGGGGCTTCTCTGTCCTCATCTACATCCATAGACATTAATATGGAGAAAGTATGTGCCCCCCACATCCACCTCTGGGGGCTTCTCTGTCCTCATCTACATCCATAGACATTAATATGGAGAAAGTATGTGCCCCCCACATCCACCTCTGGGGGCTTCTCTGTCCTCATCTACATCCATAGACATTAATATGGAGGAAAGTAAGTGCCCCCACATCCACCTCCGGGGGCTTCTCTGTCCTCATCTACATCCATAGACATTAATATGGAGAAAGTATGTGCCCCCCACATCCACCTCTGGGGGCTTCTCTGTCCTCATCTACATCCATAGACATTAATATGGAGAAAAGTATGTGCCCCCCACATCCACCTCCAGGGGCTTCTCTGTCCTCATCTACATCCATAGACATTAATATAGAGTAAAGTATGTGCCCCCCACATCCAACTCTGGGGGCTTCTCTGTCCTCATCTACATCAATAGACATTAATATGGAGAAAGTATGTGCCCCCCACATCCACCTCCGGGGGCTTCTCTGTCCTCTTCTACATCCATAGACATTAATATAGAGTAAAGTATATGCCCCCCACATCCACCTCCAGGAGCTTCTCTGTCCTCATCTACATCCATAGACATTAATATGGAGAAAGTATGTGCCCCCCACATCCACCTCCAGGGGCTTCTCTGTCCATCTACATCCATAGACATTAATATGGAGGAAAGTATGTGCCCCCCACATCCACCTCCGGGGGCTTCTCTGTCCTCATCTACATCAATAAACATTAAAATGGAGAAAAGTATGTGCCCCCCACATCCACCTCCGGGGGCTTCTCTGTCCTCATCTACATCAATAAACATTAAAATGGAGAGAAGTATGTGCCCCCCACATCCACCTCCGGTGGCTTCTCTGTCCTCATCTACATCAATAAACATTAAAATGGAGAAAAGTATGTGCCCCCCACATCAACCTCCAGGGGCTTCTCTGTTCTCATCTACATCCATAGACATTAATATGGAGGAAAGTATGTGCCCCCCACATCCACCTCCGGGGGCTTCTCTGTCCTCATCTACATCCATAGACATTAATATGGAGAAAGTATGTGCCCCCCACATCCACCTCTGGGGGCTTCTCTGTCCTCATCTACATCCATAGATACTAATATGGAGAAAGTATGTGCCCCCACATCCACCTCCGGGGGCTTCTCTGTCCTCATCTACATCCATAGACATTAATATGGAGGAAAGTATGTGCCCCCCACATCCACCTCTGGGGGCTTCTCTGTCCTCATCTACATCAATAAACATTAATATGGAGAAAAGTATGCGCCCCCCACATCCACCTCCAGGGGCTTCTCTGTCCTCATCTACATCCATAGACGTTAATATGGAGAAAGTATGTGCCCCCCACATCCACCTCCGGGGGCTTCTCTGTCCTCATCTACATCAATAAACATTAAAATGGAGAAAAGTATGTGCCCCCCACATCCACCTCCAGGGTCTTCTCTGTCCTCATCTACATCCATAGACATTAATATGGAGAAAAGTATGTGCCCCCCACATCCACCTCCGGGGGCTTCTCTGTCCTCATCTACATCCATAGACATTAATATAGAGTAAAGTATGTGCCCCCCACATCCACCTCCAGAGGCTTCTCTGTCCTCATCTACATCAATAGACATTAATATGGAGAAAGTATGTGCCCCCCACATCCACCTCCGGGGGCTTCTCTGTCCTCATCTACATCCATAGACATTAATATGGAGAAAAGTATGTGCCCCCCACATCCACCTCCAGGGGCTTCTCTGTCCTCATCTACATCCATAGACATTAATATAGAGTAAAGTATATGCCCCCCACATCCACCTCCAGAGGCTTCTCTGTCCTCATCTACATCCATAGACATTAATATGGAGAAAAGTATGTGCCCCCCACATCCACCTCCGGGGGCTTCTCTGTCCTCATCTACATCCATAGACATTAATATGGAGAAAAGTATGTGCCCCCCACATCCACCTCCGGGGGCTTCTCTGTCCTCATCTACATCCATAGACATTAATATAGAGTAAAGTATATGCCCCCCACATCCACCTCCAGAGGCTTCTCTGTCCTCATCTACATCCATAGACATTAATATGGAGAAAGTATGTGCCCCCCACATCCACCTCCAGGGGCTTCTCTGTCCTCATCTATATCCATAGACATTAATATGGAGGAAAGTATGTGCCCCCCACATCCTCCTCCGGGGGCTTCTCTGTCCTCATCCACATCCATAGACATTAATATGGAGAAAAGTATGTGCCCCCCACATCCACCTCCAGGGTCTTCTGTGTCCTCATCTACATCCATAGACATTAATATGGAGGAAAGTATGCGCCCCCCACATCCACCTCCAGGGGCTTCCCTGTCCTCATCTACATCCACAGACATTAATATGGAGAAAAGTATGTGCCCCCCACATCCACCTCCGGGGGCTTCTCTGTCCTCATCTACATCCATAGACATTAATATGGAGGAAAGTATGCGCCCCCCACATCCACCTCCAGGGGCTTCTCTGTCCTCATCTACATCCATAGACATTAATATGGAGGAAAGTATGCGCCCCCCACATCCACCTCCAGGGGCTTCCCTGTCCTCATCTACATCCATAGACATTAATATGGAGGAAAGTATGCGCCCCCCACATCCACCTCCAGGGGCTTCTCTGTCCTCATCTACATCCATAGACATTAATATGGAGGAAAGTATGCGCCCCCCACATCCACCTCCAGGGGCTTCCCTGTCCTCATCTACATCCATAGACATTAATATGGAGGAAAGTATGCGCCCCCCACATCCACCTCCAGGGGCTTCTCTGTCCTCATCTACATCCATAGACATTAATATGGAGAAAAGTATGTGCCCCCCACATCCACCTCCGGGGGCTTCTCTGTCCTCATCTACATCCATAGACATTAATATGGAGGAAAGTATGCGCCCCCCACATCCACCTCCAGGGGCTTCTCTGTCCTCATCTACATCCATAGACATTAATATGGAGGAAAGTATGCGCCCCCCACATCCACCTCCAGGGGCTTCCCTGTCCTCATCTACATCCATAGACATTAATATGGAGGAAAGTATGCGCCCCCCACATCCACCTCCAGGGGCTTCTCTGTCCTCATCTACATCCATAGACATTAATATGGAGAAAAGTATGTGCCCCCCACATCCACCTCCGGGGGCTTCCCTGTCCTCATCTACATCCATAGACATTAATATGGAGGAAAGTATGCGCCCCCCACATCCACCTCCAGGGGCTTCCCTGTCCTCATCTACATCCATAGACATTAATATGGAGAAAAGTATGTGCCCCCCACATCCACCTCCAGAGGCTTCTCTGTCCTCATCTACATCCATAGACATTAATATGGAGAAAAGTATGTGCCCCCCACATCCACCTCCAGGGGCTTCTCTGTCCTCATCTACATCCATAGACATTAATATGGAGAAAGTATGTGCCCCCCACATCCACCTCCAGGGGCTTCTCTGTCCTCATCTATATCCATAGACATTAATATGGAGGAAAGTATGTGCCCCCCACATCCTCCTCCGGGGGCTTCTCTGTCCTCATCCACATCCATAGACATTAATATGGAGAAAAGTATGTGCCCCCCACATCCACCTCCAGGGTCTTCTGTGTCCTCATCTACATCCATAGACATTAATATGGAGAAAAGTATGCGCCCCCCACATCCACCTCCAGGGGCTTCCCTGTCCTCATCTACATCCATAGACATTAATATGGAGAAAGTATTTGCCCCCCACATCCACCTCCGGGGGCTTCTCTGTCCTCATCTACATCCATAGACATTAATATGGAGAAAGTATGTGCCCCCCACATCCAGCTCCGGGGGCTTCTCTGTCCTCATCTACATCCATAGACATTAATATGGAGAAAAGTATGTGCCCCCCACATCCACCTCCAGGGGCTTCTCTGTCCTCCTCTACATCCATAGACATTAATATGGAGAAAGTATGTGACCCCCACATCCACCTCCGGGGGCTTCTCTGTCCTCATCTACATCCATAGACATTAATATGGAGAAAAGTATGTGACCCCCACATCCACCTCCGGGGGCTTCTCTGTCCTCATCTACATCCATAGACATTAATATGGAGGAAAGTATGTGACCCCCACATCCACCTCCAGGGGCTTCTCTGTCCTCATCTACATCCATAGACATTAATATGGAGAAAGTATGTGCCCCCCACATCCACCTCTGGGGGCTTCTCTGTCCTCATCTACGTCCATAGACATTAATATGGAGAAAAGTATGTGCCCCCTACATCCACCTCCAGGGGCTTCTCTGTCCTCATCTACATCCATAGACATTAATATGGAGAAAAGTATGTGCCCCCACATCCACCTCCGGGGGCTTCTCTCTCCTCATCTACATCCATAGACATTAATATGGAAAAAGTATGTGCCCCCCACATCCACATCCGGGGGCTTCTTTGTCCTCATCTACATCCATAGACATTAATATGGAGGAAAGTATGTGCCCCCCACATCCACCTCCAGGGGCTTCTCTGTCCTCATCTACATCCATAGACATTAATATGGAGAAAGTATGTGCCCCCAAACCCACCTCCAGGGGCTTCTCTGTCCTCATCTACATCCATAGTCATTAATATGGAGAAAAGTATGTGCCCCCCACATCCACCTCCGGGGGCTTCTCTGTCCTTATCTACATCCATAGACATTAATTTGGAGAAAAGTATGTGCCCCCCACATCCACCTCTGGGGGCTTCTCTATCCTCATCTACATCCATAGACATTAATATGGAGAAAGTATGTGCCCCCCACAATCCACCTCCGGGGGCTTCTCTGTCCTCATCTACATCCATAGACATTAATATGGAGAAAGTATGTGCCCCCCACATCCACCTCTGGGGGCTTCTCTGTCCTCATCTACATCCATAGACATTAATATGGAGAAAAGTATATGCCCCCCACATCCACCTCAGGGGGCTTCCCTGTCCTTATTTACATCCATAGACATTAATATGGAGAAAAGTATATGCCCCCCACATCCACCTCTGGGGGCTTCTCTGTCCTCATCTACATCCATAGACATTAATATGGAGAAAGTATGTGCCCCCCACATCCACCTCTGGGGGCTTCTCTGTCCTCATCTACATCCATAGACATTAATATGGAGAAAGTATGTGCCCCCACATCCACTTACGGGGGCTTCTTTGTCCTCATCTACATCCATAGACATTAATATGGAGAAAGTATGTGCCCCCCACATCCACCTCCGGGGGCTTCTCTGTCCTCATCTACATCAATACACATTAAAATGGAGAAAAGTATGTGCCCCCCACATCCACCTCCGGGGGCTTCTCTGTCCTCATCTACATCCATAGACATTAATATGGAGAAAAGTATGTGCCCCCCACATCCACCTCCGGGGGCTTCTCTGTCCTCATCTACATCCATAGACATTAATATGGAGAAAAGTATGTGCCCCCCACATCCACCTCCGGGGGCTTCTCTGTCCTCATCTACATCCATAGACATTAATATGGAGAAAGTATGTGCCCCCACATCCACCTCCAGGGGATTCTCTGTCCTCATCTACATCCATAGACATTAATATGGAGAAAGTATGTGCCCCCCACATCCACCTCCGGGGGCTTCTCTGTCCTCATCTACATCAATACACATTAAAATGGAGAAAAGTATGTCCCCCCACATCCACCTCCGGGGGCTTCTCTGTCCTCATCTACATCCGTAGACATTAATATGGAGAAAAGTATGTGCCCCCCACATCCACCTCCGGGGGCTTCTCTGTCCTCATCTACATCCATAGACATTAATATGGAGAAAGTATGTGCCCCCACATCCATCTCCAGGGGCTTCTCTGTCCTCATCTACATCCATAGACATTAATATGGAGGAAAGTATGTGCCCCCCACATCCACCTCCGGGGGCTTCTCTGTCCTCATCTACATCCATAGACATTAATATGGAGGAAAGTATGTGCCCCCCACATCCACCTCCGGGGGCTTCTCTGTCCTCATCTACATCCATAGACATTAATATGGAGAAAGTATGTGCCCCCACATCCATCTCCAGGGGATTCTCTGTCCTCATCTACATCCATAGACATTAATATGGAGAAAGTATGTGCCCCCCACATCCACCTCCGGGGGCTTCTCTGTCCTCATCTACATCCATAGACATTAATATGGAGAAAGTATGTGCCCCCACATCCACCTCCAGGGAATTCTCTGTCCTCATCTACATCCATAGACATTAATATGGAGAAAAGTATGTGCGCCCCACATCCACCTCCGGGGGCTTCTCTGTCCTCATCTACATCCATAGACATTAATATGGAGAAAGTATGTGCCCCCCACCTTCACCTCCAGGGGCTTCTCTGTCCTCATCTACATCCATAGACATTAATATGGAGAAAGTATGTGCCCCCCACATCCACCTCCTGGGGCTTCTCTGTCCTCATCTACATCCATAGACATTAATATGGAGAAAGTATGTGCCCCCACATCCACCTCCGGGGGCTTCTCTGTCCTCATCTACATCCATAGACATTAATATGGAGAAAAGTATGTGCCCCCACATCCACCTCCGGGGGCTTCTCTGTCCTCATCTACATCAATAAACATTAATATGGAGTAAAGTATGTGCCCCCCACATCCACCTCCAGGGGCTTCTCTGTCCTCATCTACATCCATAGACATTAATATGGAGGAAAGTATGTGCCCCCCACATCCACCTCCAGGGTCTTCTCTGTCCTCATCTACATCCATAGACATTAATATGGAGAAAAGTATGTGCCCCCCACATCTACCTCCAGGGGCTTCTCTGTCCTCATCTACATCCATAGACATTAATATAGAGGAAAGTATGTGCCCCCCACATCCAACTCCAGAGGCTTCTCTGTCCTCATCTACATCAATAGACATTAATATGGAGAAAGTATGTGCCCCCCACATCCACCTCCGGGGGCTTCTCTGTCGTCATCTACATCCATAGACATTAATATGGAGAAAAGTATGTGCCCCCCACATCCACCTCTGGGGGCTTCTCCGTCGTCATCTACATCCATAGACATTAATATAGAGGAAAGTATGTGCCCCCCACATCCACCTCTGGGGGCTTCTCTGTCCTCATCTACGTCCATAGACATTAATATGGAGAAAAGTATGTGACCCCCACATCCACCTCCAGGGGCTTCTCTGTCCTCATCTACATCCATAGACATTAATATGGAGAAAGTATGTGCCCCCAACATCCACCTCTGGGGGCTTCTCTGTCCTCCTCTACGTCCATAGACATTAATATGGAGAAAAGTATGTGCCCCCCACATCCACCTCTGGGGGCTTCTCTGTCGTCATCTACATCCATAGACATTAATATAGAGGAAAGTATGTGCCCCCCACATCCACCTCTGGGGGCTTCTCTGTCCTCATCTACGTCCATAGACATTAATATGGATAAAAGTATGTGACCCCCACATCCACCTCCAGGGGCTTCTCTGTCCTCATCTACATCCATAGACATTAATATGGAGAAAGTATGTGCCCCCAACATCCACCTCTGGGGGCTTCTCTGTCCTCATCTACGTCCATAGACATTAATATGGAGAAAAGTATGTGCCCCCCACATCCACCTCCGGGGGCTTCTCTGTCCTCATCTACATCAATAAACATTAATATGGAGAAAAGTATGTGCCCCCCATATCCACCTCTGGGGGCTTCTCTGTCCTCATCTACGTCCATAGACATTAATATGAAGAAAAGTATGTGCCCACCCACATCCACCTCCGGGGGCTTCTCTCTCCTCATCTACATCCATAGACATTAATATGGAAAAAGTATGTGCCCCCCACATCCACATCCGGGGGCTTCTTTGTCCTCATCTACATCCATAGACATTAATATGGAGGAAAGTATGTGCCCCCCACATCCACCTCCAGGGGCTTCTCTGTCCTCATCTACATCTATAGACATTAATATGGAGAAAAGTATGTGCCCCCCACATCCACCTCCGGGGGCTTCTCTGTCCTCATCTACATCCATAGACATTAATATGGAGAAAGTATGTGCCCCCCACATCCACCTCCAGGGGCTTCTCTGACCTCATCTACATCCATAGACATTAATATGGAGAAAGAATGTGCCCCCCACATCCACCTCCAGGGGCTTCTCTGTCCTCATCTACATCCATAGACATTAATTTGGAGAAAAGTATGTGCCCCCCACATCCACCTCCGGGGGCTTCTCTGTCCTCATCTACATCCATAGACATTAATATGGAGAAAGTATGTGCCCCCCACATCCACCTCCAGGGGCTTCTCTGTCCTCATCTACATCCATAGACATTAATATGGAGAAAGTATGTGCCCCCCACATCCACCTCCGGGGGCTTCTCTGTCCTCATCTACATCCATAGACATTAATATGGAGAAAAGTATGTGCCCCCCACATCCACCTCCGGGGGCTTCTCTGTCCTCATCTACATCCATAGACATTAATATAGAGGAAAGTATGTGCCCCCCACATCCACCTCCAGGGGCTTCTCTGTCCTCATCTACATCCATAGACATTAATATGGAGGAAAGTATGTGCCCCCCACATCCACCTCTGGGGGCTTCTCTGTCCTCATCTACATCAATAAACATTAATATGGAGAAAAGTATGCGCCCCCCACATCCACCTCCAGGGGCTTCTCTATCCTCATCTACATCCATAGACGTTAATATGGAGAAAGTATGTGCCCCCCACATCCACCTCCGGGGGCTTCTCTGTCCTTATCTACATCCATAGACATTAATATGGAGAAAAGTATGTGCCCCCCACATCCACCTCCGGGGGCTTCTCTGTCCTCATCTACATCAATAAACATTAAAATGGAGAAAAGTATGTGCCCCCCACATCCACCTCCAGGGGCTTCTCTGTCCTCATCTACATTCATAGACATTAATATGGAGGAAAGTATGTGCCCCCCACATCCACCTCCAGGGTCTTCTCTGTCCTCATCTACATCCATAGACATTAATATGGAGGAAAGTATGTGCCCCCCACATCCACCTCTGGGGGCTTCTCTGTCCTCATCTACATCCATAGACGTTAATATGGAGAAAGTATGTGCCCCCCACATCCACCTCCGGGGGCTTCTCTGTCCTTATCTACATCCATAGACATTAATATGGAGAAAAGTATGTGCCCCCCACATCCACCTCCGGGGGCTTCTCTGTCCTCATCTACATCCATAGACGTTAATATGGAGAAAGTATGTGCCCCCCACATCCACCTCCGGGGGCTTCTCTGTCCTTATCTACATCCATAGACATTAATATGGAGAAAAGTATGTGCCCCCCACATCCACCTCCGGGGGCTTCTCTGTCCTCATCTACATCCATAGACGTTAATATGGAGAAAGTATGTGCCCCCCACATCCACCTCCGGGGGCTTCTCTATCCTCATCTACATCAATAAACATTAATATGGAGAAAAGTATGCGCCCCCCACATCCACCTCCAGGGGCTTCTCTGTCCTCATCTACATCCATAGACGTTAATATGGAGAAAGTATGTGCCCCCCACATCCACCTCCGGGGGCTTCTCTGTCCTTATCTACATCCATAGACATTAATATGGAGAAAAGTATGTGCCCCCCACATCCACCTCCGGGGGCTTCTCTGTCCTCATCTACATCCATAGACGTTAATATGGAGAAAGTATGTGCCCCCCACATCCACCTCCGGGGGCTTCTCTATCCTCATCTACATCAATAAACATTAATATGGAGAAAAGTATGCGCCCCCCACATCCACCTCCAGGGGCTTCTCTGTCCTCATCTACATCCATAGACGTTAATATGGAGAAAGTATGTGCCCCCCACATCCACCTCCAGGGGCTTCTCTGTCCTCATCTACATCCATAGACGTTAATATGGAGAAAGTATGTGCCCCCCACATCCACCTCCGGGGGCTTCTCTGTCCTTATCTACATCCATAGACATTAATATGGAGAAAAGTATGTGCCCCCCACATCCACCTCCGGGGGCTTCTCTGTCCTCATCTACATCCATAGACGTTAATATGGAGAAAGTATGTGCCCCCCACATCCACCTCCGGGGGCTTCTCTGTCCTTATCTACATCCATAGACATTAATATGGAGAAAAGTATGCGCCCCCCACATCCACCTCCGGGGGCTTCTCTATCCTCATCTACATCCATAGACGTTAATATGGAGAAAGTATGTGCCCCCCACATCCACCTCCGGGGGCTTCTCTGTCCTTATCTACATCCATAGACATTAATATGGAGAAAAGTATGTGCCCCCCACATCCACCTCCGGGGGCTTCTCTGTCCTCATCTACATCAATAAACATTAAAATGGAGAAAAGTATGTGCCCCCCACATCCACCTCCAGGGGCTTCTCTGTCCTCATCTACATTCATAGACATTAATATGGAGGAAAGTATGTGCCCCCCACATCCACCTCCAGGGGCTTCTCTGTCCTCATCTACATCCATAGACATTAATATAGAGTAAAGTATGTGCCCCCCACATCCACCTCCAGAGGCTTCTCTGTCCTCATCTACATCAATAGACATTAATATCGAGAAAGTATATGCCCCCCACATCCACCTCCAGAGGCTTCTCTGTCCTCATCTACATCCATAGACATTAATATGGAGAAAAGTATGTGCCCCCCACATCCACCTCCAGGGGCTTCTCTGTCCTCATCTACATCCATAGACATTAATATGGAGAAAGTATTTGCCCCCCACATCCACCTCCGGGGGCTTCTCTGTCCTCATCTACATCCATAGACATTAATATGGAGAAAGTATGTGCCCCCCACATCCAGCTCCGGGGGCTTCTCTGTCCTCATCTACATCCATAGACATTAATATGGAGAAAAGTATGTGCCCCCCACATCCAGCTCCAGGGGCTTCTCTGTCCTCCTCTACATCCATAGACATTAATATGGAGAAAGTATGTGACCCCCACATCCTCCTCCGGGGGCTTCTCTGTCCTCATCTACATCCATAGACATTAATATGGAGAAAAGTATGTGACCCCCACATCCACCTCCGGGGGCTTCTCTGTCCTCATCTACATCCATAGACATTAATATGGAGGAAAGTATGTGACCCCCACATCCACCTCCAGGGGCTTCTCTGTCCTCATCTACATCCATAGACATTAATATGGAGAAAGTATGTGCCCCCCACATCCACCTCTGGGGGCTTCTCTGTCCTCATCTACGTCCATAGACATTAATATGGAGAAAAGTATGTGCCCCCCACATCCACCTCCGGGGGCTTCTCTGTCCTCATCTACATCAATAAACATTAATATGGTGAAAAGTATGTGCCCCCTACATCCACCTCCAGGGGCTTCTCTGTCCTCATCTACATCCATAGACATTAATATGGAGAAAAGTATGTGCCCCCACATCCACCTCCGGGGGCTTCTCTCTCCTCATCTACATCCATAGACATTAATATGGAAAAAGTATGTGCCCCCCACATCCACATCCGGGGGCTTCTTTGTCCTCATCTACATCCATAGACATTAATATGGAGAAAGTATGTGACCCCCACATCCACCTCCAGGGGCTTCTCTGTCCTCATCTACATCCATAGACATTAATATGGAGAAAGTATGTGCCCCCAAACCCACCTCCAGGGGCTTCTCTGTCCTCATCTACATCCATAGACATTAATATGGAGAAAGTATGTGCCCCCCACATCCACCTCCAGAGGCTTCTCTGTCCTCATCTACATCCATAGACATTAATATGGAGAAAGTATGTGCCCCCAAACCCACCTCCAGGGGCTTCTCTGTCCTCATCTACATCCATAGACATTAATATGGAGAAAGTATGTGCCCCCCACATCCACCTCCGGGGGCTTCTCTGTCCTCATCTACATCCATAGACATTAATATGGAGAAAGTATGTGCCCCCCACATCCACCTCCGGGGGCTTCTCTGTCCTCATCTACATCTATAGATATTAATTTGGAGGAAAGTATGTGCCCCCCACATCCACCTCCGGGGGCTTCTCTGTCCTCATCTACATCCATAGACATTAATATGGAGAAAGTATGTGCCCCCCACATCCACCTCTGGGGGCTTCTCTGTCCTCATCTACATCCATAGACATTAATATGGAGAAAAGTATATGCCCCCCTCATCCACCTCTGGGGGCTTCTCTGTCCTCATCTACATCCATAGACATTAATATGGAGAAAGTATGTGCCCCCCACATCCACCTCTGGGGGCTTCTCTGTCCTCATCTACATCCATAGACATTAATATGGAGAAAGTATGTGCCCCCACATCCACTTACGGGGGCTTCTCTGTCCTTATCTACATCCATAGACATTAATTTGGAGAAAAGTATATGCCCCCACATCCACCTCTGGGGGCTTCTCTATCCTCATCTACATCCATAGACATTAATATGGAGAAAGTATGTGCCCCCCACATCCACCTCCGGGGGCTTCTCTGTCTTCATCTACATCCATAGACATTAATATGGAGAAAGTATGTGCCCCCCACATCCACCTCCGGGGGCTTCTCTGTCCTCATCTACATCCATAGACATTAATTTGGAGAAAAGTATATGCCCCCCACATCCACCTCTGGGGGCTTCTCTATCCTCATCTACATCCATAGACATTAATATGGAGAAAGTATGTGCCCCCCACATCCACCTCCGGGGGCTTCTCTGTCCTCATCTACATCCATAGACATTAATATGGAGAAAGTATGTGCCCCCACATCCACCTCCGGGGGCTTCTCTGTCCTTATCTACATCCATAGACATTAATTTGGAGAAAAGTATGTGCCCCCCACATCCACCTCCAGGGGCTTCTCTATCCTCATCTACATCCATAGACATTAATATGGAGAAAGTATGTGCCCCCCACATCCACCTCCGGGGGCTTCTCTGTCCTCATCTACATCCATAGACATTAATATGGAGAAAGTATGTGCCCCCCACATCCACCTCCGGGGGCTTCTCTGTCCTCATCTACATCCATAGACATTAATATGGAGAAAGTATGTGCCCCCCACATCCACCTCTGGGGGCTTCTCTGTCCTCATCTACATCCATAGACATTAATATGGAGAAAAGTATATGCCCCCCACATCCACCTCTGGGGGCTTCTCTGTCCTCATCTACATCCATAGACATTAATATGGAGAAAGTATGTGCCCCCCACATCCACCTCTGGGGGCTTCTCTGTCCTCATCTACATCCATAGACATTAATATGGAGAAAGTATGTGCCCCCACATCCACTTACGGGGGCTTCTCTGTCCTCATCTACATCCATAGACATTAATATGGAGAAAGTATGTGCCCCCACATCCACCTCCGGGGGCTTCTCTGTCCTCATCTACATCCATAGACATTAATATGGAGAAAGTATGTGCCCCCCACATCCACCTCTGGGGGCTTCTCTGTCCTCATCTACATCCATAGACATTAATATGGAGAAAGTATGTGCCCCCACATCCACTTACGGGGGCTTCTCTGTCCTCATCTACATCCATAGACATTAATATGGAGAAAGTATGTGCCCCCCACATCCACCTCCGGGGGCTTCTCTGTCCTCATCTACATCCATAGACATTAATATGGAGAAAAGTATGTGCCCCCCACATCCACCTCCGGGGGCTTCTCTGTCCTCATCTACATCCATAGACATTAATATGGAGAAAGTATGTGCCCCCACATCCACCTCCAGGGGATTCTCTGTCCTCATCTACATCCATAGACATTAATATGGAGAAAAGTATGTGCCCCCCACATCCACCTCCGGGGGCTTCTCTGTCCTCATCTACATCCATAGACATTAATATGGAGGAAAGTATGTGCCCCCCACATCCACCTCCGGGGGCTTCTCTGTCCTCATCTACATCCATAGACATTAATATGGAGAAAGTATGTGCCCCAACATCCACCTCCAGGGGATTCTCTGTCCTCATCTACATCCATAGACATTAATATAGAGGAAAGTATGTGCCCCCCACATCCACCTCCAGGGGATTCTCTGTCCTCATCTACATCCATAGACATTAATATGGAGAAAGTATGTGCCCCCCACATCCACCTCCGGGGGCTTCTCTGTCCTCATCTACATCCATAGACATTAATATGGAGAAAGTATGTGCCCCCACATCCACCTCCAGGGGATTCTCTGTCCTCATCTACATCCATAGACATTAATATGGAGAAAAGTATGTGCGCCCCACATCCACCTCCGGGGGCTTCTCTGTCCTCATCTACATCCATAGACATTAATATGGAGAAAGTATGTGCCCCCCACATCCACCTCCGGGGGCTTCTCTGTCCTCATCTACATCCATAGACATTAATATGGAGAAAAGTATGTGCCCCCCAAATCCACCTCCAGAGGCTTCTCTGTCCTCATCTACATCCATAGACATTAATATGGAGAAAGTATGTGCCCCCCACATCCACCTCCAGGGGCTTCTCTGTCCTCATCTACATCCATAGACATTAATATGGAGAAAGTATGTGCCCCCCACATCCACCTCCGGGGGCTTCTCTGTCCTCATCTACATCCATAGACATTAATATGGAGAAAAGTATGTGCCCTCCACATCCACCTCCGGGGGCTTCTCTGTCCTCATCTACATCCATAGACATTAATATGGAAAAAGTATGTGCCCCCCACATCCATCTCCGGGGGCTTCTCTGTCCTCATCTACATCCATAGACATTAATATGGAGAAAGTATGTGCCCCCCACATCCACCTCCGGGGGCTTCTCTGTCCTCATCTACATCAATAAACATTAAAATGGAGAAAAGTATGTCCCCCCACATCCACCTCCGGGGGCTTCTCTTTCCTCATCTACATCCATAGACATTAATATGGAGAAAAGTATGTGCCCCCCACATCCACCTCCGGGGGCTTCTCTGTCCTCATCTACATCCATAGACATTAATATGGAGAAAAGTATGTGCCCCCCACATCCACCTCCAGAGGTTTCTCTGTCCTCATCTACATCAATAAACATTAAAATGGAGAAAAGTATGTGCCCCCCACATCCACCTCCAGGGGCTTCTCTGTCCTCATCTACATCCATAGATACTAATATGGAGAAAGTATGTGCCCCCCACATCCACCTCCAGGGGCTTCTCTGCCCTCATCTACATCCATAGACGTTAATATGGAGAAAGTATGTGCCCCCCACATCCACCTCCGGGGGCTTCTCTGTCCTCATCTACATCCATAGACGTTAATATGGAGAAAGTATGTGCCCCCCACATCCACCTCCGGGGGCTTCTCTGTCCTCATGTACATCCATAGACATTAATATGGAGAAAGTATGTGCCCAACATCCACCTCCAGGGGCTTCTCTGTCCTCATCTACATCCATAGACATTAATATGGAGGAAAGTATGTGCCCCCCACATCCACCTCCGGGGGCTTCTCTGTCCTCATCTACATCCATAGACATTAATATGGAGAAAGTATGTGCCCCCCACATCCACTTACAGGGCTTCTCTGTCCTCATCTACATCCATAGCCATTAATAAGGAGGAAAGTATGTGCCCCCCACATCCACCTCTGGGGGCTTCTCTGTCCTCATCTACATCCATAGACATTAATATAGAGGAAAGTATGTGCCCCCCACATCCACCTCCAGGGGCTTCTCTGTCCTCATCTACATCCATAGACGTTAATATGGAGAAAGTATGTGCCCCCCACATCCACCTCCAGGGGCTTCTCTGTCCTTATCTACATTCATAGACATTAATACGGAGAAAAGTATGTGCCCCCCGCATCCACCTCCAGGGGCTTCTCTGTCCTCATCTACATCAATAAACATTAATATGGAGAAAGTATGTGCCCCCCACATCCACCTCCGGGGGCTTCTCTGTCCTCATCTACATCCATAGACATTAATATGGAGAAAAGTATGTGCCCCCCACATCCACCTCCGGGGGCTTCTCTGTCCTCCATCTACATCCATAGACATTAATATGGAGAAAAGTATGTGCCCCCCACATCCACCTCCTGGGGCTTCTCTGTCCTCATCTACAACCATAGACATTAATATGGAGAAAAGTATGTGCCCCCCACATCCACCTCCTGGGGCTTCTCTGTCCTCCATCTACATCCATAGACATTAATATAGAGGAAAGTATGTGCCCCCCACATCCACCTCCAGGGGCTTCTCTGTCCTCATCTACATCCATAGACATTAATATGGAGAAAAGTATGTGCCCCCCACATCCACCTCCGAAGGCTTCTCTGTCCTCATCTACATCCATAGACATTAATATAGAGGAAAGTATGTGCCCCCCACATCCACCTCCGGGGGCTTCTCTGTCCTCATCTACATCCATAGACATTAATATGGAGGAAAGTATGTGCCCCCCACATCCACCTCCGAAGGCTTCTCTGTCCTCATCTACATCCATAGACATTAATATGGAGAAAAGTTTGTGCCCCCCACATCCACCTCCGGGGGCTTCTCTGTCCTCATCTACATCCATAGACATTAATATGCAGGAAAGTATGTGCCCCCCACATCCACCTCTGGGGGCTTCTCTATCCTCATCTACATCCATAGACATTAATATGGAGAAAGTATGTGCCCCCCACATCCACTTCCGGGGGCTTCTCTGTCCTCATCTACATCCATAGACATTAATATGGAGAAAGTATGTGCCCCCCACATCCACCTCCGGGGGCTTCTCTGTCCTCATCTACATCTATAGACATTAATTTGGAGGAAAGTATGTGCCCCCCACATCCACCTCCGGGGGCTTCTCTGTCCTCATCTACATCCATAGACATTAATATGGAGAAAGTATGTGCCCCCCACATCCACCTCTGGGGGCTTCTCTGTCCTCATCTACATCCATAGACATTAATATGGAGAAAAGTATATGCCCCCCTCATCCACCTCTGGGGGCTTCTCTGTCCTCATCTACATCCATAGACATTAATATGGAGAAAGTATGTGCCCCCCACATCCACCTCTGGGGGCTTCTCTGTCCTCATCTACATCCATAGACATTAATATGGAGAAAGTATGTGCCCCCACATCCACTTACGGGGGCTTCTCTGTCCTTATCTACATCCATAGACATTAATTTGGAGAAAAGTATATGCCCCCACATCCACCTCTGGGGGCTTCTCTATCCTCATCTATATCCATAGACATTAATATGGAGAAAGTATGTGCCCCCCACATCCACCTCCGGGGGCTTCTCTGTCCTCATCTACATCCATAGACATTAATATGGAGAAAGTATGTGCCCCCCACATCCACCTCCGGGGGCTTCTCTGTCCTCATCTACATCCATAGACATTAATTTGGAGAAAAGTATGTGCCCCCACATCCACCTCCGGGGGCTTCTCTGTCCTTATCTACATCCATAGACATTAATTTGGAGAAAAGTATGTGCCCCCCACATCCACCTCCAGGGGCTTCTCTATCCTCATCTACATCCATAGACATTAATATGGAGAAAGTATGTGCCCCCCACATCCACCTCCGGGGGCTTCTCTGTCCTCATCTACATCCATAGACATTAATATGGAGAAAGTATGTGCCCCCCACATCCACCTCTGGGTGCTTCTCTGTCCTCATCTACATTAATAGACATTAATATGGAGAAAAGTATATGCCCCCCACATTCACCTCTGGGGGCTTCTCTGTCCTCATCTACATCCATAGACATTAATATGGAGAAAGTATGTGCCCCCCACATCCACCTCTGGGGGCTTCTCTGTCCTCATCTACATCCATAGACATTAATATGGAGAAAGTATGTGCCCCCACATCCACTTACGGGGGCTTCTCTGTCCTCATCTACATCCATAGACATTAATATGGAGAAAGTATGTGCCCCCACATCCACCTCCGGGGGCTTCTCTGTCCTCATCTACATCCATAGACATTAATATGGAGAAAGTATGTGCCCCCCACATCCACCTCTGGGGGCTTCTCTGTCCTCATCTACATCCATAGACATTAATATGGAGAAAGTATGTGCCCCCACATCCACTTACGGGGGCTTCTCTGTCCTCATCTACATCCATAGACATTAATATGGAGAAAGTATGTGCCCCCCACATCCACCTCCGGGGGCTTCTCTGTCCTCATCTACATCCATAGACATTAATATGGAGAAAAGTATGTGCCCCCCACATCCACCTCCGGGGGCTTCTCTGTCCTCATCTACATCCATAGACATTAATATGGAGAAAGTATGTGCCCCCACATCCACCTCCAGGGGATTCTCTGTCCTCATCTACATCCATAGACATTAATATGGAGAAAGTATGTGCCCCCCACATCCACCTCCGGGGGCTTCTCTGTCCTCATCTACATCCATAGACATTAATATGGAGAAAAGTATGTGCCCCTCACATCCACCTCCGGGGGCTTCTCTGTCCTCATCTACATCCATAGACATTAATATGGAGGAAAGTATGTGCCCCCCACATCCACCTCCGGGGGCTTCTCTGTCCTCATCTACATCCATAGACATTAATATGGAGAAAGTATGTGCCCCCCACATCCACCTCCGGGGGCTTCTCTGTCCTCATCTACATCCATAGACATTAATATGGAGGAAAGTATGTGCCCCCCACATCCACCTCCAGGGGATTCTCTGTCCTCATCTACATCCATAGATATTAATATGGAGAAAGTATGTGCCCCCCACATCCACCTCCGGGGGCTTCTCTGTCCTCATCTACATCAATACACATTAAAATGGAGAAAAGTATGTCCCCCCACATCCACCTCCGGGGGCTTCTCTGTCCTCATCTACATCCATAGACATTAATATGGAGAAAAGTATGTGCCCCTCACATCCACCTCCGGGGGCTTCTCTGTCCTCATCTACATCCATAGACATTAATATGGAGGAAAGTATGTGCCCCCCACATCCACCTCCAGGGGATTCTCTGTCCTCATCAACATCCATAGACATTAATATAGAGGAAAGTATGTGCCCCCCACATCCACCTCCAGGGGATTCTCTGTCCTCATCTACATCCATAGACATTAATATGGAGAAAGTATGTGCCCCCCACATCCACCTCCGGGGGCTTCTCTGTCCTCATCTACATCCATAGACATTAATATGGAGAAAGTATGTGCCCCCACATCCACCTCCAGGGGATTCTCTGTCCTCATCTACATCCATAGACATTAATATGGAGAAAAGTATGTGCGCCCCACATCCACCTCCGGGGGCTTCTCTGTCCTCATCTACATCCATAGACATTAATATGGAGAAAGTATGTGCCCCCCACATCCACCTCCGGGGGCTTCTCTGTCCTCATCTACATCCATAGACATTAATATGGAGAAAAGTATGTGCCCCCCACATCCACCTCCAGAGGCTTCTCTGTCCTCATCTACATCCATAGACATTAATATGGAGAAAGTATGTGCCCCCCACATCCACCTCCAGGGGCTTCTCTGTCCTCATCTACATCCATAGACATTAATATGGAGAAAGTATGTGCCCCCCACATCCACCTCCGGGGGCTTCTCTGTCCTCATCTACATCCATAGACATTAATATGGAGAAAAGTATGTGCCCCCCACATCCACCTCCAGAGGCTTCTCTGTCCTCATCTACATCCATAGACATTAATATGGAGAAAGTATGTGCCCCCCACATCCACCTCCGGGGGCTTCTCTGTCCTCATCTACATCAATAAACATTAAAATGGAGAAAAGTATGTCCCCCCACATCCACCTCCGGGGGCTTCTCTTTCCTCATCTACATCCATAGACATTAATATGGAGAAAAGTATGTGCCCCCCACATCCACCTCCGGGGGCTTCTCTGTCCTCATCTACATCCATAGACATTAATATGGAGAAAAGTATGTGCCCCCCACATCCACCTCCAGAGGCTTCTCTGTCCTCATCTACATCCATAGACATTAATATGGAGAAAGTATGTGCCCCCCACATCCACCTCCAGGGGCTTCTCTGTCCTCATCTACATCAATAAACATTAAAATGGAGAAAAGTATGTGCCCCCCACATCCACCTCCAGGGGCTTCTCTGTCCTCATCTACATCCATAGATACTAATATGGAGAAAGTATGTGCCCCCCACATCCACCTCCAGGGGCTTCTCTGTCCTCATCTACATCCATAGACATTAATATGGAGGAAAGTATGTGCCCCCCACATCCACCTCCAGGGGCTTCTCTGCCCTCATCTACATCCATAGACGTTAATATGGAGAAAGTATGTGCCCCCCACATCCACTTACAGGGCTTCTCTGTCCTCATCTACATCCATAGCCATTAATAAGGAGGAAAGTATGTGCCCCCCACATCCACCTCTGGGGGCTTCTCTGTCCTCATCTACATCCATAGACATTAATATAGAGGAAAGTATGTGCCCCCCACATCCACCTCCAGGGGCTTCTCTGTCCTCATCTACATCCATAGACGTTAATATGGAGAAAGTATGTGCCCCCCACATCCACCTCCAGGGGCTTCTCTGTCCTCATCTACATTCATAGACATTAATACGGAGAAAAGTATGTGCCCCCCGCATCCACCTCCAGGGGCTTCTCTGTCCTCATCTACATCAATAAACATTAATATGGAGAAAGTATGTGCCCCCCACATCCACCTCCGGGGGCTTCTCTGTCCTCATCTACATCCATAGACATTAATATGGAGAAAAGTATGTGCCCCCCACATCCACCTCCGGGGGCTTCTCTGTCCTCCATCTACATCCATAGACATTAATATGGAGAAAAGTATGTGCCCCCCACATCCACCTCCTGGGGCTTCTCTGTCCTCATCTACAACCATAGACATTAATATGGAGAAAAGTATGTGCCCCCCACATCCACCTCCTGGGGCTTCTCTGTCCTCCATCTACATCCATAGACATTAATATAGAGGAAAGTATGTGCCCCCCACATCCACCTCCAGGGGCTTCTCTGTCCTCATCTACATCCATAGACATTAATATGGAGAAAAGTATGTGCCCCCCACATCCACCTCCGAAGGCTTCTCTGTCCTCATCTACATCCATAGACATTAATATAGAGGAAAGTATGTGCCCCCCACATCCACCTCCGGGGGCTTCTCTGTCCTCATCTACATCCATAGACATTAATATGGAGGAAAGTATGTGCCCCCCACATCCACCTCCGAAGGCTTCTCTGTCCTCATCTACATCCATAGACATTAATATGGAGAAAAGTTTGTGCCCCCCACATCCACCTCCGGGGGCTTCTCTGTCCTCATCTACATCCATAGACATTAATATGCAGGAAAGTATGTGCCCCCCACATCCACCTCTGGGGGCTTCTCTATCCTCATCTACATCCATAGACATTAATATGGAGAAAGTATGTGCCCCCCACATCCACTTCCGGGGGCTTCTCTGTCCTCATCTACATCCATAGACATTAATATGGAGAAAGTATGTGCCCCCCACATCCACCTCCGGGGGCTTCTCTGTCCTCATCTACATCTATAGACATTAATTTGGAGGAAAGTATGTGCCCCCCACATCCACCTCCGGGGGCTTCTCTGTCCTCATCTACATCCATAGACATTAATATGGAGAAAGTATGTGCCCCCCACATCCACCTCTGGGGGCTTCTCTGTCCTCATCTACATCCATAGACATTAATATGGAGAAAAGTATATGCCCCCCTCATCCACCTCTGGGGGCTTCTCTGTCCTCATCTACATCCATAGACATTAATATGGAGAAAGTATGTGCCCCCCACATCCACCTCTGGGGGCTTCTCTGTCCTCATCTACATCCATAGACATTAATATGGAGAAAGTATGTGCCCCCACATCCACTTACGGGGGCTTCTCTGTCCTTATCTACATCCATAGACATTAATTTGGAGAAAAGTATATGCCCCCACATCCACCTCTGGGGGCTTCTCTATCCTCATCTATATCCATAGACATTAATATGGAGAAAGTATGTGCCCCCCACATCCACCTCCGGGGGCTTCTCTGTCCTCATCTACATCCATAGACATTAATATGGAGAAAGTATGTGCCCCCCACATCCACCTCCGGGGGCTTCTCTGTCCTCATCTACATCCATAGACATTAATTTGGAGAAAAGTATGTGCCCCCACATCCACCTCCGGGGGCTTCTCTGTCCTTATCTACATCCATAGACATTAATTTGGAGAAAAGTATGTGCCCCCCACATCCACCTCCAGGGGCTTCTCTATCCTCATCTACATCCATAGACATTAATATGGAGAAAGTATGTGCCCCCCACATCCACCTCCGGGGGCTTCTCTGTCCTCATCTACATCCATAGACATTAATATGGAGAAAGTATGTGCCCCCCACATCCACCTCTGGGTGCTTCTCTGTCCTCATCTACATTAATAGACATTAATATGGAGAAAAGTATATGCCCCCCACATTCACCTCTGGGGGCTTCTCTGTCCTCATCTACATCCATAGACATTAATATGGAGAAAGTATGTGCCCCCCACATCCACCTCTGGGGGCTTCTCTGTCCTCATCTACATCCATAGACATTAATATGGAGAAAGTATGTGCCCCCACATCCACTTACGGGGGCTTCTCTGTCCTCATCTACATCCATAGACATTAATATGGAGAAAGTATGTGCCCCCACATCCACCTCCGGGGGCTTCTCTGTCCTCATCTACATCCATAGACATTAATATGGAGAAAGTATGTGCCCCCCACATCCACCTCTGGGGGCTTCTCTGTCCTCATCTACATCCATAGACATTAATATGGAGAAAGTATGTGCCCCCACATCCACTTACGGGGGCTTCTCTGTCCTCATCTACATCCATAGACATTAATATGGAGAAAGTATGTGCCCCCCACATCCACCTCCGGGGGCTTCTCTGTCCTCATCTACATCCATAGACATTAATATGGAGAAAAGTATGTGCCCCCCACATCCACCTCCGGGGGCTTCTCTGTCCTCATCTACATCCATAGACATTAATATGGAGAAAGTATGTGCCCCCACATCCACCTCCAGGGGATTCTCTGTCCTCATCTACATCCATAGACATTAATATGGAGAAAGTATGTGCCCCCCACATCCACCTCCGGGGGCTTCTCTGTCCTCATCTACATCCATAGACATTAATATGGAGAAAAGTATGTGCCCCTCACATCCACCTCCGGGGGCTTCTCTGTCCTCATCTACATCCATAGACATTAATATGGAGGAAAGTATGTGCCCCCCACATCCACCTCCGGGGGCTTCTCTGTCCTCATCTACATCCATAGACATTAATATGGAGAAAGTATGTGCCCCCCACATCCACCTCCGGGGGCTTCTCTGTCCTCATCTACATCCATAGACATTAATATGGAGGAAAGTATGTGCCCCCCACATCCACCTCCAGGGGATTCTCTGTCCTCATCTACATCCATAGATATTAATATGGAGAAAGTATGTGCCCCCCACATCCACCTCCGGGGGCTTCTCTGTCCTCATCTACATCAATACACATTAAAATGGAGAAAAGTATGTCCCCCCACATCCACCTCCGGGGGCTTCTCTGTCCTCATCTACATCCATAGACATTAATATGGAGAAAAGTATGTGCCCCTCACATCCACCTCCGGGGGCTTCTCTGTCCTCATCTACATCCATAGACATTAATATGGAGGAAAGTATGTGCCCCCCACATCCACCTCCAGGGGATTCTCTGTCCTCATCAACATCCATAGACATTAATATAGAGGAAAGTATGTGCCCCCCACATCCACCTCCAGGGGATTCTCTGTCCTCATCTACATCCATAGACATTAATATGGAGAAAGTATGTGCCCCCCACATCCACCTCCGGGGGCTTCTCTGTCCTCATCTACATCCATAGACATTAATATGGAGAAAGTATGTGCCCCCACATCCACCTCCAGGGGATTCTCTGTCCTCATCTACATCCATAGACATTAATATGGAGAAAAGTATGTGCGCCCCACATCCACCTCCGGGGGCTTCTCTGTCCTCATCTACATCCATAGACATTAATATGGAGAAAGTATGTGCCCCCCACATCCACCTCCGGGGGCTTCTCTGTCCTCATCTACATCCATAGACATTAATATGGAGAAAAGTATGTGCCCCCCACATCCACCTCCAGAGGCTTCTCTGTCCTCATCTACATCCATAGACATTAATATGGAGAAAGTATGTGCCCCCCACATCCACCTCCAGGGGCTTCTCTGTCCTCATCTACATCCATAGACATTAATATGGAGAAAGTATGTGCCCCCCACATCCACCTCCGGGGGCTTCTCTGTCCTCATCTACATCCATAGACATTAATATGGAGAAAAGTATGTGCCCCCCACATCCACCTCCAGAGGCTTCTCTGTCCTCATCTACATCCATAGACATTAATATGGAGAAAGTATGTGCCCCCCACATCCACCTCCGGGGGCTTCTCTGTCCTCATCTACATCAATAAACATTAAAATGGAGAAAAGTATGTCCCCCCACATCCACCTCCGGGGGCTTCTCTTTCCTCATCTACATCCATAGACATTAATATGGAGAAAAGTATGTGCCCCCCACATCCACCTCCGGGGGCTTCTCTGTCCTCATCTACATCCATAGACATTAATATGGAGAAAAGTATGTGCCCCCCACATCCACCTCCAGAGGCTTCTCTGTCCTCATCTACATCCATAGACATTAATATGGAGAAAGTATGTGCCCCCCACATCCACCTCCAGGGGCTTCTCTGTCCTCATCTACATCAATAAACATTAAAATGGAGAAAAGTATGTGCCCCCCACATCCACCTCCAGGGGCTTCTCTGTCCTCATCTACATCCATAGATACTAATATGGAGAAAGTATGTGCCCCCCACATCCACCTCCAGGGGCTTCTCTGTCCTCATCTACATCCATAGACATTAATATGGAGGAAAGTATGTGCCCCCCACATCCACCTCCAGGGGCTTCTCTGCCCTCATCTACATCCATAGACGTTAATATGGAGAAAGTATGTGCCCCCCACATCCACCTCCGGGGGCTTCTCTGTCCTCATCTACATCCATAGACGTTAATATGGAGAAAGTATGTGCCCCCCACATCCACCTCCGGGGGCTTCTCTGTCCTCATGTACATCCATAGACATTAATATGGAGAAAGTATGTGCCCCCACATCCACCTCCAGGGGCTTCTCTGTCCTCATCAACATCCATAGACATTAATATAGAGGAAAGTATGTGCCCCCCACATCCACCTCCGGGGGCTTCTCTGTCCTCATGTACATCCATAGACATTAATATGGAGAAAGTATGTGCCCCCACATCCACCTCCAGGGGCTTCTCTGTCCTCATCAACATCCATAGACATTAATATGGAGGAAAGTATGTGCCCCCCACATCCACCTCCGGGGGCTTCTCTGTCCTCATCTACATCCATAGACATTAATATGGAGAAAGCATGTGCCCCCCACATCCACTTACAGGGCTTCTCTGTCCTCATCTACATCCATAGCCATTAATATGGAGGAAAGTATGTGCCCCCCACATCCACCTCTGGGGGCTTCTCTGTCCTCATCTACATCCATAGACATTAATATAGAGGAAAGTATGTGCCCCCCACATCCACCTCCAGGGGCTTCTCTGTCCTCATCTACATCCATAGACGTTAATATGGAGAAAGTATGTGCCCCCCACATCCACCTCCAGGGGCTTCTCTGTCCTCATCTACATTCATAGACATTAATACGGAGAAAAGTATGTGCCCCCCGCATCCACCTCCAGGGGCTTCTCTGTCCTCATCTACATCAATAAACATTAATATGGAGAAAGTATGTGCCCCCCACATCCACCTCCGGGGGCTTCTCTGTCCTCATCTACATCCATAGACATTAATATGGAGAAAAGTATGTGCCCCCCACATCCACCTCCGGGGGCTTCTCTGTCCTCCATCTACATCCATAGACATTAATATGGAGAAAAGTATGTGCCCCCCACATCCACCTCCTGGGGCTTCTCTGTCCTCATCTACATCCATAGACATTAATATGGAGAAAAGTATGTGCCCCCCACATCCACCTCCTGGGGCTTCTCTGTCCTCCATCTACATCCATAGACATTAATATAGAGGAAAGTATGTGCCCCCCACATCCACCTCCAGGGGCTTCTCTGTCCTCATCTACATCCATAGACATTAATATGGAGAAAAGTATGTGCCCCCCACATCCACCTCCGAAGGCTTCTCTGTCCTCATCTACATCCATAGACATTAATATAGAGGAAAGTATGTGCCCCCCACATCCACCTCCGGGGGCTTCTCTGTCCTCATCTACATCCATAGACATTAATATGGAGGAAAGTATGTGCCCCCCACATCCACCTCCGAAGGCTTCTCTGTCCTCATCTACATCCATAGACATTAATATGGAGAAAAGTTTGTGCCCCCCACATCCACCTCCGGGGGCTTCTCTGTCCTCATCTACATCCATAGACATTAATATGGAGGAAAGTATGTGCCCCCCACATCCACCTCCGGGGGCTTCTCTGTCCTCATCTACATCCATAGACATTAATATGGAGAAAGTATGTGCCCCCACATCCACCTCCGGGGGCTTCTCTGTCCTCATCTACATCCATAGACATTAATATGGAGGAAAGTATGTGCCCCCCACATGCACCTCCGGGGTCTTCTCTGTCCTCATCTACATCCATAGACATTAATATGGAGAAAAGTATGTGCCCCCCACATCCACCTCCAGGGGCTTCTCTGTCCTCATCTACATCCATAGACATTAATATAGAGGAAAGTATGTGCCCCCCACATCCACCTCCAGGGGCTTCTCTGTCCTCATCTACATCCATAGACATTAATATGGAGGAAAGTATGTGCCCCCCACATCCACCTCCGGGGGCTTCTCTGTCCTCATCTACATCCATAGACATTAATATGGAGAAAAGTATGTGCCCCCCACATCCACCTCCGGGGGCTTCTCTGTCCTCATCTACATCCATAGACATTAATATGGAGAAAAGTATGTGCCCCCCACATCCACCTCCGGGGGCTTCTCTGTCCTCATCTACATCCATAGACATTAATATAGAGTAAAGTATATGCCCCCCACATCCACCTCCAGAGGCTTCTCTGTCCTCATCTACATCCATAGACATTAATATGGAGAAAAGTATGTGCCCCCCACATCCACCTCCAGGGGCTTCTCTGTCCTCATCTACATCCATAGACATTAATATGGAGAAAGTACTTGCCCCCCACATCCACCTCCGGGGGCTTCTCTGTCCTCATCTACATCCTTAGACATTAATATGGAGAAAGTATGTGCCCCCCACATCCAGCTCCGGGGGCTTCTCTGTCCTCATCTACATCCATAGACATTAATATGGAGAAAAGTATGTGCCCCCCACATCCACCTCCAGGGGCTTCTCTGTCCTCCTCTACATCCATAGACATTAATATGGAGAAAGTATGTGACCCCCACATCCTCCTCCGGGGGCTTCTCTGTCCTCATCTACATCCATAGACATTAATATGGAGAAAAGTATGTGACCCCCACATCCACCTCCGGGGGCTTCTCTGTCCTCATCTACATCCATAGACATTAATATGAAGGAAAGTATGTGACCCCCACATCCACCTCCAGGGGCTTCTCTGTCCTCATCTACATCCATAGACATTAATATGGAGAAAAGTATGTGCCCCCCACATCCACCTCCGGGGGCTTCTCTGTCCTCATCTACGTCCATAGACATTAATATGGAGAAAAGTATGTGCCCCCCACATCCACCTCCGGGGGCTTCTCTGTCGTCATCTACATCAATAAACATTAATATGGTGAAAAGTATGTGCCCCCTACATCCACCTCCAGGGGCTTCTCTGTCCTCATCTACATCCATAGACATTAATATGGAGGAAAGTATTTGCCCCCCACATCCACCTCCGGGGGCTTCTCTGTCCTCATCTACATCCATAGACATTAATATGGAGAAAAGTATGTGCCCCCCACATCCACCTCCATGGGCTTCTCTGTCCTTATCTACATCTATAGACATTAATATGGAGAAAGTATGTGCCCCCACATCCACCTCCGGGGGCTTCTCTGTCCTCATCTACATCCATAGACATTAATATGGAGAAAAGTATGTGCCCCCCACATCCACCTCCGGGGGCTTCTCTGTCCTCATCTACATCCATAGACATTAATATGGAGAAAAGTATGTGCCCCCCACATCCACCTCCAGGGGCTTCTCTGTCCTCATCTACATCCATAGACATTAATATGGAGAAAGTATTTGCCCCCCACATCCACCTCCGGGGGCTTCTCTGTCCTCATCTACATCCATAGACATTAATATGGAGAAAGTATGTGCCCCCCACATCCAGCTCCGGGGGCTTCTCTGTCCTCATCTACATCCATAGACATTAATATGGAGGAAAGTATGTGCCCCCCACATCCACCTCCAGGGGCTTCTCTGTCCTCCTCTACATCCATAGACATTAATATGGAGGAAAGTATGTGCCCCCCACATCCACCTCTGGGGGCTTCTCTGTCCTCATCTACATCCATAGACATTAATATAGAGGAAAGTATGTGCCCCCCACATCCACCTCCAGGGGCTTCTCTGTCCTCATCTACATCCATAGACGTTAATATGGAGAAAGTATGTGCCCCCCACATCCACCTCCGGAGGCTTCTCTGTCCTCATCTACATCCATAGACATTAATATGGAGAAAAGTATGTGCCCCCCACATCCACCTCCAGGGGCTTCTCTGTCCTCATCTACATTCATAGACATTAATACGGAGAAAAGTATGTGCCCCCCGCATCCACCTCCAGGGGCTTCTCTGTCCTCATCTACATCAATAAACATTAATATGGAGAAAGTATGTGCCTCCCACATCCACCTCCGGGGGCTTCTCTGTCCTCATCTACATCCATGGACATTAATATGGAGAAAAGTATGTGCCCCCCACATCCACCTCCGGGGGCTTCTCTGTCCTCCATCTACATCCATAGACATTAATATGGAGAAAAGTATGTGCCCCCCACATCCACCTCCTGGGGCTTCTCTGTCCTCATCTACATCCATAGACATTAATATAGAGGAAAGTATGTGCCCCCCACATCCACCTCCAGGGGCTTCTCTGTCCTCATCTACATCCATAGACATTAATATGGAGAAAAGTATGTGCCCCCCACATCCACCTCCGAAGGCTTCTCTGTCCTCATCTACATCCATAGACATTAATATGGAGAAAAGTATGTGCCCCCCACATCCACCTCCAGGGGCTTCTCTGTCCTCATCTACATCCATAGACATTAATATGGAGAAAAGTATGTGCCCCCCACATCCACCTCCGAAGGCTTCTCTGTCCTCATCTACATCCATAGACATTAATATGGAGAAAAGTATGTGCCCCCCACATCCACCTCCGGGGGCTTCTCTGTCCTCATCTACATCCATAGACATTAATATGGAGGAAAGTATGTGCCCCCCACATCCACCTCCGAAGGCTTCTCTGTCCTCATCTACATCCATAGACATTAATATGGAGAAAAGTATGTGCCCCCCACATCCACCTCCGGGGGCTTCTCTGTCCTCATCTACATCCATAGACATTAATATGCAGGAAAGTATGTGCCCCCCACATCCACCTCCGGGGTCTTCTCTGTCCTCATCTACATCCATAGACATTAATATGGAGAAAGTATGTGCCCCCACATCCACCTCCGGGGGCTTCTCTGTCCTCATCTACATCCATAGACATTAATATGGAGGAAAGTATGTGCCCCCCACATCCACCTCCGGGGGCTTCTCTGTCCTCATCTACATCCATAGACATTAATATGGAGAAAGTATGTGCCCCCACATCCACCTCCGGGGGCTTCTCTGTCCTCATCTACATCCATAGACATTAATATGGAGGAAAGTATGTGCCCCCCACATGCACCTCCGGGGTCTTCTCTGTCCTCATCTACATCCATAGACATTAATATGGAGAAAAGTATGTGCCCCCCACATCCACCTCCAGGGGCTTCTCTGTCCTCATCTACATCCATAGACATTAATATAGAGGAAAGTATGTGCCCCCCACATCCACCTCCAGGGGCTTCTCTGTCCTCATCTACATCCATAGACATTAATATGGAGAAAGTATGTGCCCCCACATCCACCTCCAGGGGCTTCTCTGTCCTCATCTACATCCATAGACATTAATATGGAGAAAGTATGTGCCCCCCACATCCACCTCCGGGGGCTTCTCTGTCCTCATCTACATCCATAGACATTAATATGGAGGAAAGTATGTGCCCCCCACATCCACCTCTGGGGGCTTCTCTGTCCTCATCTACATCCATAGACATTAATATGGAGGAAAGTATTTGCCCCCCACATCCACCTACAGGAGCTTCTCTGTCCTCATCGACATCCATAGACATTAATATGGAGGAAAGTATTTGCCCCCCACATCCACCTCCGGGGGCTTCTCTGTCCTCATCTACATCCATAGACATTAATATGGAGAAAAGTATGTGCCCCCCACATCCACCTCCGGGGGCTTCTCTGTCCTTATCTACATCTATAGACATTAATATGGAGAAAGTATGTGCCCCCACATCCACCTCCGGGGGCTTCTCTGTCCTCATCTACATCCATAGACATTAATATGGAGAAAAGTATGTGCCCCCCACATCCACCTCCGGGGGCTTCTCTGTCCTCATCTACATCCATAGACATTAATATAGAGAAAAGTATGTGCCCCCCACATCCACCTCCGGGGGCTTCTCTGTCCTCATCTACATCCATAGACATTAATATAGAGTAAAGTATGTGCCCCCCACATCCACCTCCAGAGGCTTCTCTGTTCTCATCTACATCCATAGACATTAATATGGAGAAAAGTATGTGCCCCCCACATCCACCTCCAGGGGCTTCTCTGTCCTCATCTACATCCATAGACATTAATATGGAGAGAGTATGTGCCCCCCACATCCAGCTCCGGGGGCTTCTCTGTCCTCATCTACATCCATAGACATTAATATGGAGAAAAGTATGTGACCCCCACATCCACCTCCGGGGGCTTCTCTGTCCTCATCTACATCCATAGACATTAATATGGAGGAAAGTATGTGACCCCCACATCCACCTCCAGGGGCTTCTCTGTCCTCATCTACATCCATAGACATTAATATGGAGAAAGTATGTGCCCCCCACATCCACCTCTGGGGGCTTCTCTGTCCTCATCTACGTCCATAGACATTAATATGGAGAAAAGTATGTGCCCCCCACATCCACCTCCGGGGGCTTCTCTGTCCTCATCTACATCCATAGACATTAATATGCAGGAAAGTATGTGCCCCCCACATCCACCTCCGGGGTCTTCTCTGTCCTCATCTACATCCATAGACATTAAAATGGAGAAAGTATGTGCCCCCACATCCACCTCCGGGGGCTTCTCTGTCCTCATCTACATCCATAGACATTAATATGGAGGAAAGTATGTGCCCCCCACATCCACCTCCGGGGGCTTCTCTGTCCTCATCTACATCCATAGACCTTAATATGGAGAAAGTATGTGCCCCCACATCCACCTCCGGGGGCTTCTCTGTCCTCATCTACATCCATAGACATTAATATGGAGGAAAGTATGTGCCCCCCACATGCACCTCCGGGGTCTTCTCTGTCCTCATCTACATCCATAGACATTAATATGGAGAAAAGTATGTGCCCCCCACATCCACCTCCAGGGGCTTCTCTGTCCTCATCTACATCCATAGACATTAATATAGAGGAAAGTATGTGCCCCCCACATCCACCTCCAGGGGCTTCTCTGTCCTCATCTACATCCATAGACATTAATATGGAGGAAAGTATGTGCCCCCCACATCCACCTCCAGGGGCTTCTCTGTCCTCATCTACATCCATAGACATTAATATGGAGAAAGTATGTGCCCCCCACATCCACCTCCGGGGGCTTCTCTGTCCTCATCTACATCCATAGACATTAATATGGAGGAAAGTATGTGCCCCCCACATCCACCTCCAGGGGCTTCTCTGACCTCATCTACATCCATAGACATTAATATGGAGGAAAGTATTTGCCCCCCACATCCACCTACAGGAGCTTCTCTGTCCTCATCGACATCCATAGACATTAATATGGAGGAAAGTATTTGCCCCCCACATCCACCTCCGGGGGCTTCTCTGTCCTCATCTACATCCATAGACATTAATATGGAGAAAAGTATGTGCCCCCCACATCCACCTCCGGGGGCTTCTCTGTCCTCATCTACATCAATAAACATTAATATGGAGTAAAGTATGTGCCCCCCACATCCACCTCCAGGGGCTTCTCTGTCCTCATCTACATCCATAGACATTAATATGGAGGAAAGTATGTGCCCCCCACATCCACCTCCAGGGTCTTCTCTGTCCTCATCTACATCAATAGACATTAATATGGAGAAAGTATGTGCCCCCCACATCCACCTCCGGGGGCTTCTCTGTCGTCATCTACATCCATAGACATTAATATGGAGAAAAGTATGTGCCCCCCACATCCACCTCTGGGGGCTTCTCTGTCGTCATCTACATCCATAGACATTAATAAAGAGGAAAGTATGTGCCCCCCACATCCACCTCTGGGGGCTTCTCTGTCGTCATCTACATCCATAGACATTAATATAGAGGAAAGTATGTGCCCCCCACATCCACCTCCTGGGGCTTCTCTGTCCTCATCTACATCCATAGACATTAATATAGAGGAAAGTATGTGCCCCCCACATCCACCTCCGAAGGCTTCTCTGTCCTCATCTACATCCATAGACATTAATATGGAGAAAAGTATGTGCCCCCCACATCCACCTCCGGGGGCTTCTCTGTCCTCATCTACATCCATAGACATTAATATAGAGGAAAGTATGTGCCCCCCACATCCACCTCCGGGGGCTTCTCTGTCCTCATCTACATCCATAGACATTAATATGGAGGAAAGTATGTGCCCCCCACATCCACCTCCGGGGTCTTCTCTGTCCTCATCTACATCCATAGACATTAATATGGAGAAAGTATGTGCCCCCCACATCCACCTCCGGGGGCTTCTCTGTCCTCATCTACATCCATAGACATTAATATGGAGAAAGTATGTGCCCCCACATCCACCTCCGGGGGCTTCTCTGTCCTCATCTACATCCATAGACATTAATATGGAGGAAAGTATGTGCCCCCCACATCCACCTCCGGGGTCTTCTCTGTCCTCATCTACATCCATAGACATTAATATGGAGAAAAGTATGTGCCCCCCACATCCACCTCCAGGGGCTTCTCTGTCCTCCTCTACATCCATAGACATTAATATGGAGGAAAGTATGTGCCCCCCACATCCACCTCCAGGGGCTTCTCTGTCCTCATCGACATCCATAGACATTAATATGGAGGAAAGTATTTGCCCCCCACATCCACCTCCATGGGCTTCTCTGTCCTCATCTACATCCATAGACATTAATATGGAGAAAGTATGTGCCCCCCACATCCACCTCCGGGGGCTTCTCTGTCCTCATCTACATCCATAGACATTAATATGGAGGAAAGTATGTGCCCCCCACATCCACCTACAGGAGCTTCTCTGTCCTCATCGACATCCATAGACATTAATATGGAGGAAAGTATTTGCCCCCCACATCCACCTCCGGGGGCTTCTCTGTCCTCATCTACATCCATAGACATTAATATGGAGAAAAGTATGTGCCCCTCACATCCACCTCCAGGGGCTTCTCTGTCCTCATCTACATCCATAGACATTAATATGGAGAAAAGTATGTGCCCCCCACATCCACCTCCATGGGCTTCTCTGTCCTTATCTACATCTATAGACATTAATATGGAGGAAAGTATTTGCCCCCCACATCCACCTCCGGGGGCTTCTCTGTCCTCATCTACATCCATAGACATTAATATGGAGAAAAGTATGTGCCCCCACATCCACCTCCGGGGGCTTCTCTGTCCTCATCTACATCAATAAACATTAATATGGAGTAAAGTATGTGCCCCCCACATCCACCTCCGGGGGCTTCTCTGTCCTCATCTACATCCATAGACATTAATATGGAGGAAAGTATGTGCCCCCCACATCCACCTCCAGGGTCTTCTCTGTCCTCATCTACATCCATAGACATTAATATAGAGAAAGTATGTGCCCCCCACATCCACCTCCGGGGGCTTCTCTGTCCTCATCTACATCCATAGACATTAATATGGAGAAAAGTATGTGCCCCCCACATCCACCTCCAGGGGCTTCTCTGTCCTCATCTACATCCATAGACATTAATATAGAGGAAAGTATGTGCCCCCCACATCCAACTCCAGAGGCTTCTCTGTCCTCATCTACATCAATAGACATTAATATGGAGAAAGTATGTGCCCCCCACATCCACCTCTGGGGGCTTCTCTGTCGTCAACTACATCCATAGACATTAATATGGAGAAAGTATGTGCCCCCCACATCCACCTCCAGGGGCTTCTCTGTCCTCATCTACATCCATAGACATTAATATAGAGGAAAGTATGTGCCCCCCACATCCAACTCCAGAGGCTTCTCTGTCCTCATCTACATCAATAGACATTAATATGGAGAAAAGTATGTGTCCCCCACATCCACCTCTGGGGGCTTCTCTGTCGTCATCTACATCCATAGACATTAATATGGAGAAAAGTATGTGTCCCCCACATCCACCTCTGGGGGCTTCTCTGTCGTCATCTACATCCATAGACATTAATATAGAGGAAAGTATGTGCCCCCCACATCCACCTCTGGGGGCTTCTCTGTCCTCATCTACGTCCATAGACATTAATATGGAGAAAAGTATGTGACCCCCACATCCACCTCCAGGGGCTTCTCTGTCCTCATCTACATCCATAGACATTAATATGGAGAAAGTATGTGCCCCCCACATCCACCTCCAGGGGCTTCTCTGTCCTCATCTACATCCATAGACATTAATATAGAGGAAAGTATGTGCCCCCCACATCCACCTCTGGGGGCTTCTCTGTCCTCATCTACGTCCATAGACATTAATATGGAGAAAAGTATGTGACCCCCACATCCACCTCCAGGGGCTTCTCTGTCCTCATCTACATCCATAGACATTAATATGGAGAAAGTATGTGCCCCCAACATCCACCTCTGGGGGCTTCTCTGTCCTCATCTACGTCCATAGACATTAAAATGGAGAAAAGTATGTGCCCCCCACATCCACCTCTGGGGGCTTCTCTGTCGTCATCTACATCCATAGACATTAATATAGAGGAAAGTATGTGCCCCCCACATCCACCTCTGGGGGCTTCTCTGTCCTCATCTACGTCCATAGACATTAATATGGAGAAAAGTATGTGACCCCCACATCCACCTCCAGGGGCTTCTCTGTCGTCATCTACATCCATAGACATTAATATAGAGGAAAGTATGTGCCCCCCACATCCACCTCTGGGGGCTTCTCTGTCCTCATCTACGTCCATAGACATTAATATGGAGAAAAGTATGTGACCCCCACATCCACCTCCAGGGGCTTCTCTGTCCTCATCTACATCCATAGACATTAATATGGAGAAAGTATGTGCCCCCAACATCCACCTCTGGGGGCTTCTCTGTCCTCATCTACGTCCATAGACATTAATATGGAGAAAAGTATGTGCCCCCCACATCCACCTCCGGGGGCTTCTCTGTCCTCATCTACATCAATAAACATTAATATGGAGAAAAGTATGTGCCCCCCATATCCACCTCTGTGGGCTTCTCTGTCCTCATCTACGTCCATAGACATTAATATGAAGAAAAGTATGTGCCCACCCACATCCACCTCCGGGGGCTTCTCTCTCCTCATCTACATCCATAGACATTAATATGGAAAAAGTATGTGCCCCCCACATCCACATCCGGGGGCTTCTTTGTCCTCATCTACATCCATAGACATTAATATGGAGGAAAGTATGTGCCCCCCACATCCACCTCCAGGGGCTTCTCTGTCCTCATCTACATCTATAGACATTAATATGGAGAAAAGTATGTGCCCCCCACATCCACCTCCGGGGGCTTCTCTGTCCTCATCTACATCCATAGACATTAATATGGAGAAAGTAAGTGCCCCCACATCCATCTCCAGGGGCTTCTCTGTCCTCATCTACATCCATAGACATTAATATGGAGAAAGTATGTGCCCCCCACATCCACCTCCAGGGGCTTCTCTGACCTCATCTACATCCATAGACATTAATATGGAGAAAGAATGTGCCCCCCACATCCACCTCTGGGGGCTTCTCTGTCCTCATCTACATCCATAGACATTAATTTGGAGAAAAGTATGTGCCCCCCACATCCACCTCCGGGGGCTTCTCTGTCCTCATCTACATCCATAGACATTAATATGGAGAAAGTATGTGCCCCCCACATCCACCTCCAGGGGCTTCTCTGTCCTCATCTACATCCATAGACATTAATATGGAGAAAGTATGTGCCCCCCACATCCACCTCCGGGGGCTTCTCTGTCCTCATCTACATCCATAGACATTAATATGGAGAAAGTATGTGCCCCCCACATCCACCTCCAGGGGCTTCTCTGACCTCATCTACATCCATAGACATTAATATGGAGAAAGAATGTGCCCCCCACATCCACCTCCGTGGGCTTCTCTGTCCTCATCTACATCCATAGACATTAATATGGAGAAAAGTATGTGCCCCCCACATCCACCTCCAGGGGCTTCTCTGTCCTCATCTACATCCATAGACATTAATATGGAGAAAGTATGTGCCCCCCACATCCACCTCTGGGGGCTTCTCTGTCCTCATCTACATCCATAGACATTAATATGGAGAAAGTATGTGCCCCCCACATCCACCTCCAGGGGCTTCTCTGTCCTCATCTACATCCATAGACATTAATATGGAGAAAGTATGTGCCCCCCACATCCACCTCCAGGGGCTTCTCTGTCCTCATCTACATTCATAGACATTAATATGGAGAAAGTATGTGCCCCCCACATCCACCTCCAGGGGCTTCTCTGTCCTCATCTACATCCATAGACATTAATATGGAGAAAGTATGTGCCCCCCACATCCACCTCCGGGGGCTTCTCTGTCCTCATCTACATCCATAGACATTAATATGGAGAAAGTATGTGCCCCCCTCATCCACCTCCAGGGGCTTCTCTGTCCTCATCTACATCCATAGACATTAATATGGAGAAAAGTATGTGCCCCCCACATCCACTTACGGGGGCTTCTCTGTCCTCATCTACATCCATAGACATTAATATGGAGAAAAGTATGTGCCCCCCACATCCACTTACGGGGGCTTCTCTGTCCTCATCTACATCCATAGACATTAATATGGAGAAAAGTATGTGCCCCCACATCCACTTACGGGGGCTTCTCTGTCCTCATCTACATCCATAGACATTAATATGGAGGAAAGTATGTGCCCCCCACATCCACCTCCAGGGGCTTCTCTGTCCTCATCTACATCCATAGACATTAATATGGAGAAAAGTATGTGCCCCCCACATCCACTTACGGGGGCTTCTCTGTCCTCATCTACATCCATAGACATTAATATGGAGAAAAGTATGTGCCCCCCACATCCACTTACGGGGGCTTCTCTGTCCTCATCTACATCCATAGACATTAATATGGAGAAAAGTATGTGCCCCCACATCCACTTACGGGGGCTTCTCTGTCCTCATCTACATCCATAGACATTAATATGGAGGAAAGTATGTGCCCCCCACATCCACCTCCGGGGGCTTCTCTGTCCTCATCTACATCCATAGACATTAATATGGAGAAAGTATGTGCCCCCCTCATCCACCTCCAGGGGCTTCTCTGTCCTCATCTACATCCATAGACATTAATATGGAGAAAAGTATGTGCCCCCCACATCCACTTACGGGGGCTTCTCTGTCCTCATCTACATCCATAGACATTAATATGGAGAAAAGTATGTGCCCCCCACATCCACTTACGGGGGCTTCTCTGTCCTCATCTACATCCATTGACATTAATATGGAGAAAGTATGTGCCCCCACATCCACTTACGGGGGCTTCTCTGTCCTCATCTACATCCATAGACATTAATATGGAGGAAAGTATGTGCCCCCCACATCCACCTCCAGGGGCTTCTCTGTCCTCATCTACATCCATAGACATTAATATGGAGAAAGTATGTGCCCCCCACATCCACCTCTGGGGGCTTCTCTGTCCTCATCTACATCCATAGACATTAATATGGAGGAAAGGATGTGCCCCCCACATCCACCTCTGGGGGCTTCTCTGTCCTCATCTACATCCATAGACATTAATATGGAGAAAGTATGTGCCCCCCACATCCACTTACGGGGGCTTCTCTGTCCTCATCTACATCCATAGACATTAATATGGAGAAAGTATGTGCCCCCCACATCCACTTACGGGGGCTTCTCTGTCCTCATCTACATCCATAGACATTAATATGGAGGAAAGTATGTGCCCCCCACATCCACCTCTGGGGGCTTCACTGTCCTCATCTACATCCATAGACATTAATATGGAGAAAGTATGTGCCCCCCACATCCTCTTACGGGGGCTTCTCTGTCCTCATCTACATCCATAGACATTAATTTGGAGGAAAGTATGTGCCCCCCACATCCACCTATGGGGGCTTCTCTGTCCTCATCTACATTCATAGACATTAATATGGAGAAAAGTATGTGCCCCCCACATCCACTTCCGGGGGCTTCTCTGTCCTCATCTACATTCATTAACATTAATATGGAGAAAAGTATGTGCCCCCCACATCCACCTCCGGGGGCTTCTCTGTCCTCATCTACATCAATACACATTAATATGGAGAAAGTATGTGCCCCCCACATCCACCTCCGGGGGCTTCTCTGTCCTCATCTACATCAATACACATTAATATGGAGAAAGTATGTGCCCCCCACATCCACCTCCGGGGGCTTCTCTGTCCTCATCTACATTCATTAACATTAATATGGAGAAAAGTATGTGCCCCCCACATCCACCTCCGGGGGCTTCTCTGTCCTCATCTACATCAATACACATTAATATGGAGAAAGTATGTGCCCCCCACATCCACTTACGGGGGCTTCTCTGTCCTCATCTACATCCATAGACATTAATATGGAGAAAGTATGTGCCCCCCACATCCACCTCCAGGGGCTTCTCTGTCCTCATCTACATCCATAGACATTAATATGGAGAAAGTATGTGCCCCCCACATCCACCTCTGGGGGCTTCTCTGTCCTCATCTACATCCATAGACATTAATATGGAGGAAAGTATGTGCCCCCCACATAAACCTCTGGGGGCTTCTCTGTCCTCATCTACATCCATAGACATTAATATGGAGGAAAGTATGTGCCCCACACATCCATTTACGGGGGCTTCTCTGTCCTCATCTACATCCATGGACATTAATATGGAGGAAAGTATGTGCCCCCCACATCCACCTCTGGGGGCTTCGCTGTCCTCATCTACATCCATAGACATTAATATGGAGAAAGTATGTGCCCCCCACATCCTCTTACGGGGGCTTTTCTGTCCTCATCTACATCCATAGACATTAATATGGAGGAAAGTATGTGCCCCCCACATCCACCTATGGGGGCTTCTCTGTCCTCATCTACATCAATAAACATTAATATGGAGAAAACAATGTGCCCCCCACATCCACCTCCAGGGGCTTCTCTGTCCTCATCTACATCCATAGACGTTAATATGGAGAAAGTATGTGCCCCCCACATTCACCTCTGGGGGCTTCTCTGTCCTCATCTACATTCATAGACATTAATATGGAGAAAAGTATGTGCCCCCCACATCCACCTCCGGGGGCTTCTCTGTCCTCATCTACATTCATTAACATTAATATGGAGAAAAGTATGTGCCCCCCACATCCACCTCCGGGGGCTTCTTTGTCCTCATTTACATCAATACACATTAATATGGAGAAAGTATGTGCCCCCCACATCCACCTCCGGGGGCTTCTCTGTCATCATCTACATCCATAGACATTAATATGGAGAAAAGTATGTGCCCCCACATCCACCTCCGGGGGCTTCTCTGTCCTCATCTGCATCCATAGACATTAATATGGAGAAAAGTATGTGCCCCCCACATCCATCCCCAGGGGCTTCTCTGTTCTCATCTACATCCATAGACATTAATATGGAGGAAAGTATGTGCCCCCCACATCCACCTCCGGGGGCTTCTCTGTCCTCATCTACATCCATAGACATTAATATGGAGGAAAGTATGTGCCCCCCACATCAATCTACGGGGGCTTCTCTGTCCTCATCTACATCCATAGACATTAATATGGAGAAAAGTATGTGCCCCCACATCCACCTCCGGGGGCTTCTCTGTCCTCATCTACATCAGTAAACATTAATATGGAGAAAGTATGTGCCCCCCACATCCACCTCCGGGGGCTTCTCTGTCCTCATCTACATCCATAGACATTAATATGGAGAAAGTATGTGCCCCCCACATCCACCTCCAGGGGCTTCTCTGTCCTCATCTACATCCATAGACATTAATATGGAGAAAAGTATGTGCCCCCCACATCCACTTACAGGGGCTTCTCTGTCCTCATCTACATCCATAGACATTAATATGGAGGAAAGTATGTGCCCCCCACATCAATCTACGGGGGCTTCTCTGTCCTCATCTACATCCATAGACATTAATATGGAGAAAAGTATGTGCCCCCACATCCACCTCCGGGGGCTTCTCTGTCCTCATCTACATCAGTAAACATTAATATGGAGAAAGTATGTGCCCCCCACATCCACCTCCGGGGGCTTCTCTGTCCTCATCTACATCCATAGACATTAATATGGAGAAAGTATGTGCCCCCCACATCCACCTCCAGGGGCTTCTCTGTCCTCATCTACATCCATAGACATTAATATGGAGAAAAGTATGTGCCCCCCACATCCACTTACAGGGGCTTCTCTGTCCTCATCTACATCCATTGACATTAATATGGAGAAAGTATGTGCCCCCACATCCACTTACGGGGGCTTCTCTGTCCTCATCTACATCCATAGACATTAATATGGAGAAAGTATGTGCCCCCACATCCACTTACGGGGGCTTCTCTGTCCTCATCTACATCAATAAACATTAAAATGGAGAAAAGTATGTGCCCCCCACATCCACCTCCAGGGGCTTCTCTGTCCTCATCTACATCCATAGACATTAATATGGAGGAAAGTATGTGCCCCCCACATCCACCTCCAGGGGCTTCTCTGTCCTCATCTACATCCATAGACATTAATATGGAGAAAGTATGTGCCCCCCACATCCACCTCTGGGGGCTTCTCTGTCCTCATCTACATCCATAGACATTAATATGGAGGAAAGTATGTGCCCCCCACATCCACCTCTGGGGGCTTCTCTGTCCTCATCTACATCCATAGACATTAATATGGAGGAAAGTATGTGCCCCCCACATCCTCTTACGGGGGCTTCTCTGTCCTCATCTACATCCATAGACATTAATATGGAGGAAAGTATGTGCCCCCCACATCCACCTATGGGGGCTTCTCTGTCCTCATCTACATCAATAAACATTAATATGGAGAAAAGTATGTGCCCCCCACATCCACCTCTGGGGGCTTCTCTGTCCTCATCTACGTCCATAGACATTAATATGGAGAAAAGTATGTGACCCCCACATCCACCTCCAGGGGCTTCTCTGTCCTCATCTACATCCATAGACATTAATATGGAGAAAGTATGTGCCCCCAACATCCACCTCTGGGGGCTTCTCTGTCCTCATCTACGTCCATAGACATTAATATGGAGAAAAGTATGTGCCCCCCACATCCACCTCTGGGGGCTTCTCTGTCGTCATCTACATCCATAGACATTAATATAGAGGAAAGTATGTGCCCCCCACATCCACCTCTGGGGGCTTCTCTGTCCTCATCTACGTCCATAGACATTAATATGGTGAAAAGTATTTGACCCCCACATCCACCTCCAGGGGCTTCTCTGTCCTCATCTACATCCATAGACATTAATATGGGGAAAGTATGTGCCCCCAACATCCACCTCTGGGGGCTTCTCTGTCCTCATCTACGTCCATAGACATTAATATGGAGAAAAGTATGTGTCCCCCACATCCACCTCCGGGGGCTTCTCTGTCCTCATCTACATCAATAAACATTAATATGGAGAAAAGTATGTGCCCCCCATATCCACCTCTGGGGGCTTCTCTGTCCTCATCTACGTCCATAGACATTAATATGAAGAAAAGTATGTGCCCACCCACATCCACCTCCGGGGGCTTCTCTCTCCTCATCTACATCCATAGACATTAATATGGAAAAAGTATGTGCCCCCCACATCCACATCCGGGGGCTTCTTTGTCCTCATCTACATCCATAGACATTAATATGGAGGAAAGTATGTGCCCCCCACATCCACCTCCGGGGGCTTCTCTGTCCTCATCTACATCCATAGACATTAATATGGAGAAAGTAAGTGCCCCCACATCCATCTCCAGGGGCTTCTCTGTCCTCATCTACATCTATAGACATTAATATGGAGAAAAGTATGTGCCCCCCACATCCACCTCCGGGGGCTTCTCTGTCCTCATCTACATCCATAGACATTAATATGGAGAAAGTAAGTGCCCCCACATCCATCTCCAGGGGCTTCTCTGTCCTCATCTACATCCATAGACATTAATATGGAGAAAGTATGTGCCCCCCACATCCACCTCCAGGGGCTTCTCTGTCCTCATCTACATCCATAGACATTAATATGGAGAAAGTATGTGCCCCCCACATCCACCTCCAGGGGCTTCTCTGTCCCCATCTACATCCATAGACATTAATATGGAGAAAGTATGTGCCCCCCACATCCACCTCCGGGGGCTTCTCTGTCCTCATCTACATCCATAGACATTAATATGGAGAAAGTATGTGCCCCCCACATCCACCTCCAGGGGCTTCTCTGACCTCATCTACATCCATAGACATTAATATGGAGAAAGTATGTGCCCCCCACATCCACCTCCGGGGGCTTCTCTGTCCTCATCTACATCCATAGACATTAATATGGAGAAAAGTATGTGCTCCCCACATCCACCTCCAGGGGCTTCTCTGTCCTCATCTACATCCATAGACATTAATATGGAGAAAGTATGTGCCCCCCACATCCACCTCCAGGGGCTTCTCTGTCCTCATCTACATCCATAGACATTAATATGGAGAAAGTATGTGCCCCCCACATCCACCTCCGGGGGCTTCTCTGTCCTCATCTACATCCATAGACATTAATATGGAGAAAGTATGTGCCCCCCACATCCACCTCCAGGGGCTTCTCTGTCCTCATCTACATCCATAGACATTAATATGGAGAAAGTATGTGCCCCCCACATCCACCTCCGGGGGCTTCTCTGTCCTCATCTACATCCATAGACATTAATATGGAGAAAAGTATGTGCTCCCCACATCCACCTCCGGGGGCTTCTCTGTCCTCATCTACATCCATAGACATTAATATGGAGAAAGTATGTGCCCCCCACATCCACCTCCAGGGGCTTCTCTGTCCTCATCTACATCCATAGACATTAATATGGAGAAAGTATGTGCCCCCCACATCCACCTCCGGGGGCTTCTCTGTCCTCATCTACATCCATAGACATTAATATGGAGAAAGTATGTGCCCCCCACATCCACCTCCAGGGGCTTCTCTGTCCTCATCTACATCCATAGACATTAATATGGAGAAAAGTATGTGCCCCCCACATCCACTTACGGGGGCTTCTCTGTCCTCATCTACATCCATAGACATTAATATGGAGAAAAGTATATGCCCCCCACATCCACCTCCAGGGGCTTCTCTGTCCTCATCTACATCCATTGACATTAATATGGAGAAAGTATGTGCCCCCACATCCACTTACGGGGGCTTCTCTGTCCTCATCTACATCCATAGACATTAATATGGAGAAAGTATGTGCCCCCACATCTACTTCCAGGGGCTTCTCTGTCCTCATCTGCATCCATAGACATTAATATGGAGAAAGTATGTGCCCCCCACATCCACCTCCAGGGGCTTCTCTGTCCTCATCTACATCCATAGACATTAATATGGAGAAAGTATGTGCCCCCCACATCCACCTCTGGGGGCTTCTCTGTCCTCATCTACATCAGTAAACATTAATATGGAGAAAGTATGTGCCCCCCACATCCACCTCCGGGGGCTTTTCTGTCCTCATCTACATCCATAGACATTAATATAGAGGAAAGTATGTGCCCCCCACATCCACCTCCGGGGGCTTCTCTGTCCTCATCTACATCCATAGACATTAATATGGAGAAAGTATGTGCCCCCCACATCCACCTCCAGGGGCTTCTCTGTCCTCATCTACATCCATAGACATTAATATGGAGAAAAGTATGTGCCCCCCACATCCACTTACGGGGGCTTCTCTGTCCTCATCTACATCCATAGACATTAATATGGAGAAAAGTATGTGCCCCCCACATCCACCTCCAGGGGCTTCTCTGTCCTCATCTACATCCATTGACATTAATATGGAGAAAGTATGTGCCCCCACATCCACTTACGGGGGCTTCTCTGTCCTCATCTACATCCATAGACATTAATATGGAGAAAGTATGTGCCCCCACATCCACTTACGGGGGCTTCTCTGTCCTCATCTACATCAATAAACATTAAAATGGAGAAAAGTATGTGCCCCCCACATCCACGTCCAGGGGCTTCTCTGTCCTCATCTACATCCATAGACATTAATATGGAGAAAGTATGTGCCCCCCACATCCACCTCTGGGGGCTTCTCTGTCCTCATCTACATCCATAGACATTAATATGGAGGAAAGTATGTGCCCCCCACATCCACCTCCAGGGGCTTCTCTGTCCTCATCTACATCCATAGACATTAATATGGAGAAAGTATGTGCCCCCCACATCCACCTCTGGGGGCTTCTCTGTCCTCATCTACATCCATAGACATTAATATGGAGGAAAGTATGTGCCCCCCACATCCACCTCTGGGGGCTTCTCTGTCCTCATCTACATCCATAGACATTAATATGGAGGAAAGTATGTGCCCCCCACATCCTCTTACGGGGGCTTCTCTGTCCTCATCTACATCCATAGACATTAATATGGAGGAAAGTATGTGCCCCCCACATCCACCTATGGGGGCTTCTCTGTCCTCATCTACATCAATAAACATTAATATGGAGAAAAGTATGTGCCCCCCACATCCACCTCCAGGGGCTTCTCTGTCCTCATCTACATCCATAGACGTTAATATGGAGAAATTATGTGCCCCCCACATTCACCTCTGGGGGCTTCTCTGTCCTCATCTACATTCATAGACATTAATATGGAGAAAAGTATGTGCCCCCCACATCCACCTATGGGGGCTTCTCTGTCCTCATCTACATCAATAAACATTAATATGGAGAAAAGTTTGTGCCCCCCACATCCACCTCTGGGGGCTTCTCTGTCCTCATCTACGTCCATAGACATTAATATGGAGAAAAGTATGTGACCCCCACATCCACCTCCAGGGGCTTCTCTGTCCTCATCTACATCCATAGACATTAATATGGAGAAAGTATGTGCCCCCAACATCCACCTCTGGGGGCTTCTCTGTCCTCATATACGTCCATAGACATTAATATGGAGAAAAGTATGTGCCCCCCACATCCACCTCTGGGGGCTTCTCTGTCGTCATCTACATCCATAGACATTAATATAGAGGAAAGTATGTGCCCCCCACATCCACCTCTGGGGGCTTCTCTGTCCTCATCTACGTCCATAGACATTAATATGGAGAAAAGTATGTGCCCCCAACATCCACCTCTGGGGGCTTCTCTGTCCTCATCTACGTCCATAGACATTAATATGGAGAAAAGTATGTGTCCCCCACATCCACCTCCGGGGGCTTCTCTGTCCTCATCTACATCAATAAACATTAATATGGAGAAAAGTATGTGCCCCCCATATCCACCTCTGGGGGCTTCTCTGTCCTCATCAACGTCCATAGACATTAATATGAAGAAAAGTATGTGCCCACCCACATCCACCTCCGGGGGCTTCTCTCTCCTCATCTACATCCATAGACATTAATATGGAAAAAGTATGTGCCCCCCACATCCACATCCGGGGGCTTCTTTGTCCTCATCTACATCCATAGACATTAATATGGAGGAAAGTATGTGCCCCCCACATCCACCTCCGGGGGCTTCTCTGTCCTCATCTACATCTATAGACATTAATATGGAGAAAGTAAGTGCCCCCACATCCATCTCCAGGGGCTTCTCTGTCCTCATCTACATCCATAGACATTAATATGGAGAAAGTATGTGCCCCCCACATCCACCTCCAGGGGCTTCTCTGACCTCATCTACATCCATAGACATTAATATGGAGAAAGTATGTGCCCCCCACATCCACCTCCGGGGGCTTCTCTGTCCTCATCTACATCCATAGACATTAATATGGAGAAAGTATGTGCCCCCCACATCCACCTCCGGGGGCTTCTCTGTCCTCATCTACATCCATAGACATTAATATGGAGAAAGTATGTGCCCCCACATCTACTTCCAGGGGCTTCTCTGTCCTCATCTACATCCATAGACATTAATATGGAGAAAGTATGTGCCCCCCACATCCACCTCTGGGGGCTTCTCTGTCCTCATCTACATCAGTAAACATTAATATGGAGAAAGTATGTGCCCCCCACATCCACCTCCGGGGGCTTCTCTGTCCTCATCTACATCCATAGACATTAATATAGAGGAAAGTATGTGCCCCCCACATCCACCTCCGGGGGCTTCTCTGTCCTCATCTACATCCATAGACATTAATATAGAGAAAGTATGTGCCCCCCACATCCACCTCCGGGGGCTTCTCTGTCCTCATCTACATCCATAGACATTAATATGGAGAAAGTATGTGCCCCCCACATCCACCTCCAGGGGCTTCTCTGTCCTCATCTACATCCATAGACATTAATATGGAGAAAGTATGTGCCCCCCACATCCACCTCCGGGGGCTTCTCTGTCCTCATCTACATCCATAGACATTAATATGGAGAAAAGTATGTGCTCCCCACATCCACCTCCGGGGGCTTCTCTGTCCTCATCTACATCCATAGACATTAATATGGAGAAAGTATGTGCCCCCCACATCCACCTCCAGGGGCTTCTCTGTCCTCATCTACATCCATAGACATTAATATGGAGAAAGTATGTGCCCCCCACATCCACCTCCGGGGGCTTCTCTGTCCTCATCTACATCCATAGACATTAATATGGAGAAAGTATGTGCCCCCCACATCCACCTCCAGGGGCTTCTCTGTCCTCATCTACATCCATAGACATTAATATGGAGAAAAGTATGTGCCCCCCACATCCACTTACGGGGGCTTCTCTGTCCTCATCTACATCCATAGACATTAATATGGAGAAAAGTATATGCCCCCCACATCCACCTCCAGGGGCTTCTCTGTCCTCATCTACATCCATTGACATTAATATGGAGAAAGTATGTGCCCCCACATCCACTTACGGGGGCTTCTCTGTCCTCATCTACATCCATAGACATTAATATGGAGAAAGTATGTGCCCCCACATCTACTTCCAGGGGCTTCTCTGTCCTCATCTGCATCCATAGACATTAATATGGAGAAAGTATGTGCCCCCCACATCCACCTCCAGGGGCTTCTCTGTCCTCATCTACATCCATAGACATTAATATGGAGAAAGTATGTGCCCCCCACATCCACCTCTGGGGGCTTCTCTGTCCTCATCTACATCAGTAAACATTAATATGGAGAAAGTATGTGCCCCCCACATCCACCTCCGGGGGCTTCTCTGTCCTCATCTACATCCATAGACATTAATATAGAGGAAAGTATGTGCCCCCCACATCCACCTCCGGGGGCTTCTCTGTCCTCATCTACATCCATAGACATTAATATGGAGAAAGTATGTGCCCCCCACATCCACCTCCAGGGGCTTCTCTGTCCTCATCTACATCCATAGACATTAATATGGAGAAAAGTATGTGCCCCCCACATCCACTTACGGGGGCTTCTCTGTCCTCATCTACATCCATAGACATTAATATGGAGAAAAGTATGTGCCCCCCACATCCACCTCCAGGGGCTTCTCTGTCCTCATCTACATCCATTGACATTAATATGGAGAAAGTATGTGCCCCCACATCCACTTACGGGGGCTTCTCTGTCCTCATCTACATCCATAGACATTAATATGGAGAAAGTATGTGCCCCCACATCCACTTACGGGGGCTTCTCTGTCCTCATCTACATCAATAAACATTAAAATGGAGAAAAGTATGTGCCCCCCACATCCACGTCCAGGGGCTTCTCTGTCCTCATCTACATCCATAGACATTAATATGGAGAAAGTATGTGCCCCCCACATCCACCTCTGGGGGCTTCTCTGTCCTCATCTACATCCATAGACATTAATATGGAGGAAAGTATGTGCCCCCCACATCCACCTCCAGGGGCTTCTCTGTCCTCATCTACATCCATAGACATTAATATGGAGAAAGTATGTGCCCCCCACATCCACCTCTGGGGGCTTCTCTGTCCTCATCTACATCCATAGACATTAATATGGAGGAAAGTATGTGCCCCCCACATCCACCTCTGGGGGCTTCTCTGTCCTCATCTACATCCATAGACATTAATATGGAGGAAAGTATGTGCCCCCCACATCCTCTTACGGGGGCTTCTCTGTCCTCATCTACATCCATAGACATTAATATGGAGGAAAGTATGTGCCCCCCACATCCACCTATGGGGGCTTCTCTGTCCTCATCTACATCAATAAACATTAATATGGAGAAAAGTATGTGCCCCCCACATCCACCTCCAGGGGCTTCTCTGTCCTCATCTACATCCATAGACGTTAATATGGAGAAATTATGTGCCCCCCACATTCACCTCTGGGGGCTTCTCTGTCCTCATCTACATTCATAGACATTAATATGGAGAAAAGTATGTGCCCCCCACATCCACCTATGGGGGCTTCTCTGTCCTCATCTACATCAATAAACATTAATATGGAGAAAAGTTTGTGCCCCCCACATCCACCTCTGGGGGCTTCTCTGTCCTCATCTACGTCCATAGACATTAATATGGAGAAAAGTATGTGACCCCCACATCCACCTCCAGGGGCTTCTCTGTCCTCATCTACATCCATAGACATTAATATGGAGAAAGTATGTGCCCCCAACATCCACCTCTGGGGGCTTCTCTGTCCTCATATACGTCCATAGACATTAATATGGAGAAAAGTATGTGCCCCCCACATCCACCTCTGGGGGCTTCTCTGTCGTCATCTACATCCATAGACATTAATATAGAGGAAAGTATGTGCCCCCCACATCCACCTCTGGGGGCTTCTCTGTCCTCATCTACGTCCATAGACATTAATATGGAGAAAAGTATGTGCCCCCAACATCCACCTCTGGGGGCTTCTCTGTCCTCATCTACGTCCATAGACATTAATATGGAGAAAAGTATGTGTCCCCCACATCCACCTCCGGGGGCTTCTCTGTCCTCATCTACATCCATAGACATTAATATGGAGAAAGTATGTGCCCCCAACATCCACCTCTGGGGGCTTCTCTGTCCTCATCTACGTCCATAGACATTAATATGGAGAAAAGTATGTGTCCCCCACATCCACCTCCGGGGGCTTCTCTGTCCTCATCTACATCAATAAACATTAATATGGAGAAAAGTATGTGCCCCCCATATCCACCTCTGGGGGCTTCTCTGTCCTCATCAACGTCCATAGACATTAATATGAAGAAAAGTATGTGCCCACCCACATTCACCTCCGGGGGCTTCTCTCTCCTCATCTACATCCATAGACATTAATATGGAAAAAGTATGTGCCCCCCACATCCACATCCGGGGGCTTCTTTGTCCTCATCTACATCCATAGACATTAATATGGAGGAAAGTATGTGCCCCCCACATCCACCTCCGGGGGCTTCTCTGTCCTCATCTACATCTATAGACATTAATATGGAGAAAGTAAGTGCCCCCACATCCATCTCCAGGGGCTTCTCTGTCCTCATCTACATCCATAGACATTAATATGGAGAAAGTATGTGCCCCCCACATCCACCTCCAGGGGCTTCTCTGACCTCATCTACATCCATAGACATTAATATGGAGAAAGTATGTGCCCCCCACATCCACCTCCGGGGGCTTCTCTGTCCTCATCTACATCCATAGACATTAATATGGAGAAAGTATGTGCCCCCCACATCCACCTCCGGGGGCTTCTCTGTCCTCATCTACATCCATAGACATTAATATGGAGAAAGTATGTGCCCCCACATCTACTTCCAGGGGCTTCTCTGTCCTCATCTACATCCATAGACATTAATATGGAGAAAGTATGTGCCCCCCACATCCACCTCTGGGGGCTTCTCTGTCCTCATCTACATCAGTAAACATTAATATGGAGAAAGTATGTGCCCCCCACATCCACCTCCGGGGGCTTCTCTGTCCTCATCTACATCCATAGACATTAATATAGAGGAAAGTATGTGCCCCCCACATCCACCTCCGGGGGCTTCTCTGTCCTCATCTACATCCATAGACATTAATATAGAGAAAGTATGTGCCCCCCACATCCACCTCCAGGGGCTTCTCTGTCCTCATCTACATCCATAGACATTAATATGGAGAAAAGTATGTGCCCCCCACATCCACTTACGGGGGCTTCTCTGTCCTCATCTACATCCATAGACATTAATATGGAGAAAAGTATGTGCCCCCCACATCCACCTCCAGGGGCTTCTCTGTCCTCATCTACATCCATTGACATTAATATGGAGAAAGTATGTGCCCCCACATCCACTTACGGGGGCTTCTCTGTCCTCATCTACATCCATAGACATTAATATGGAGAAAGTATGTGCCCCCACATCCACTTACGGGGGCTTCTCTGTCCTCATCTACATGAATAAACATTAAAATGGAGAAAAGTATGTGCCCCCCACATCCACGTCCAGGGGCTTCTCTGTCCTCATCTACATCCATAGACATTAATATGGAGAAAGTATGTGCCCCCCACATCCACCTCTGGGGGCTTCTCTGTCCTCATCTACATCCATAGACATTAATATGGAGGAAAGTATGTGCCCCCCACATCCACCTCCAGGGGCTTCTCTGTCCTCATCTACATCCATAGACATTAATATGGAGAAAGTATGTGCCCCCCACATCCACCTCTGGGGGCTTCTCTGTCCTCATCTACATCCATAGACATTAATATGGAGGAAAGTATGTGCCCCCCACATCCACCTCTGGGGGCTTCTCTGTCCTCATCTACATCCATAGACATTAATATGGAGGAAAGTATGTGCCCCCCACATCCTCTTACGGGGGCTTCTCTGTCCTCATCTACATCCATAGACATTAATATGGAGGAAAGTATGTGCCCCCCACATCCACCTATGGGGGCTTCTCTGTCCTCATCTACATCAATAAACATTAATATGGAGAAAAGTATGTGCCCCCCACATCCACCTCTGGGGGCTTCTCTGTCCTCATCTACGTCCATAGACATTAATATGGAGAAAAGTATGTGACCCCCACATCCACCTCCAGGGGCTTCTCTGTCCTCATCTACATCCATAGACATTAATATGGAGAAAGTATGTGCCCCCAACATCCACCTCTGGGGGCTTCTCTGTCCTCATCTACGTCCATAGACATTAATATGGAGAAAAGTATGTGCCCCCCACATCCACCTCTGGGGGCTTCTCTGTCGTCATCTACATCCATAGACATTAATATAGAGGAAAGTATGTGCCCCCCACATCCACCTCTGGGGGCTTCTCTGTCCTCATCTACGTCCATAGACATTAATATGGAGAAAAGTATGTGCCCCCAACATCCACCTCTGGGGGCTTCTCTGTCCTCATCTACGTCCATAGACATTAATATGGAGAAAAGTATGTGTCCCCCACATCCACCTCCGGGGGCTTCTCTGTCCTCATCTACATCCATAGACATTAATATGGAGAAAGTATGTGCCCCCAACATCCACCTCTGGGGGCTTCTCTGTCCTCATCTACGTCCATAGACATTAATATGGAGAAAAGTATGTGTCCCCCACATCCACCTCCGGGGGCTTCTCTGTCCTCATCTACATCAATAAACATTAATATGGAGAAAAGTATGTGCCCCCCATATCCACCTCTGGGGGCTTCTCTGTCCTCATCAACGTCCATAGACATTAATATGAAGAAAAGTATGTGCCCACCCACATCCACCTCCGGGGGCTTCTCTCTCCTCATCTACATCCATAGACATTAATATGGAAAAAGTATGTGCCCCCCACATCCACATCCGGGGGCTTCTCTGTCCTCATCTACATCTATAGACATTAATATGGAGAAAGTAAGTGCCCCCACATCCATCTCCAGGGGCTTCTCTGTCCTCATCTACATCCATAGACATTAATATGGAGAAAGTATGTGCCCCCCACATCCACCTCCGGGGGCTTCTCTGTCCTCATCTACATCTATAGACATTAATATGGAGAAAGTAAGTGCCCCCACATCCATCTCCAGGGGCTTCTCTGTCCTCATCTACATCCATAGACATTAATATGGAGAAAGTATGTGCCCCCCACATCCACCTTCAGGGGCTTCTCTGTCCTCATCTACATCTATAGACATTAATATGGAGAAAAGTATGTGCCCCCCACATCCACCTCCGGGGGCTTCTCTGTCCTCATCTACATCCATAGACATTAATATGGAGAAAGTATGTGCCCCCCACATCCACCTCCAGGGGCTTCTCTGACCTCATCTACATCCATAGACATTAATATGGAGAAAGAATGTGCCCCCCACATCCACCTCCAGGGGCTTCTCTGTCCTCATCTACATCCATAGACATTAATTTGGAGAAAAGTATGTGCCCCCCACATCCACCTCCGGGGGCTTCTCTGTCCTCATCTACATCCATAGACATTAATATGGAGAAAGTATGTGTCCCCCACATCCACCTCCGGGGGCTTCTCTGTCCTCATCTACATCAATAAACATTAATATGGAGAAAAGTATGTGCCCCCCATATCCACCTCTGGGGGCTTCTCTGTCCTCATCTACGTCCATAGACATTAATATGAAGAAAAGTATGTGCCCACCCACATCCACCTCCGGGGGCTTCTCTCTCCTCATCTACATCCATAGACATTAATATGGAAAAAGTATGTGCCCCCCACATCCACCTCCGGGGGCTTCTCTGTCCTCATCTACATCCATAGACATTAATATGGAGAAAGTAAGTGCCCCCACATCCATCTCCAGGGGCTTCTCTGTCCTCATCTACATCCATAGACATTAATATGGAGAAAGTATGTGCCCCCCACATCCACCTCCAGGGGCTTCTCTGACCTCATCTACATCCATAGACATTAATATGGAGAAAGAATGTGCCCCCCACATCCACCTCCAGGGGCTTCTCTGTCCTCATCTACATCCATAGACATTAATTTGGAGAAAAGTATGTGCCCCCCACATCCACCTCCGGGGGCTTCTCTGTCCTCATCTACATCCATAGACATTAATATGGAGAAAGTATGTGCCCCCCACATCCACCTCCAGGGGCTTCTCTGTCCTCATCTACATCCATAGACATTAATATGGAGAAAGTATGTGCCCCCCACATCCACCTCCGGGGGCTTCTCTGTCCTCATCTACATCCATAGACATTAATTTGGAGAAAAGTATGTGCCCCCCACATCCACCTCCGGGGGCTTCTCTGTCCTCATCTACATCCATAGACATTAATATGGAGAAAGTATGTGCCCCCCACATCCACCTCCAGGGGTTTCTCTGTCCTCATCTACATCCATAGACATTAATATGGAGAAAGTATGTGCCCCCCACATCCACCTCCGGGGGCTTCTCTGTCCTCATCTACATCCATAGACATTAATATGGAGAAAGTATGTGCCCCCCACATCCACCTCCGGGGGCTTCTCTGTCCTCATCTACATCCATAGACATTAATATGGAGAAAGTATGTGCCCCCCACATCCACCTCCGGGGGCTTATCTGTCCTCATCTACATCCATAGACATTAATATGGAGAAAGTATGTGCCCCCCACATCCACCTCCGGGGGCTTCTCTGTCCTCATCTACATCCATAGACATTAATATGGAGAAAGTATGTGCCCCCCACATCCACCTCCAGGGGCTTCTCTGTCCTCATCTACATCCATAGACATTAATATGGAGAAAAGTATGTGCCCCCCACATCCACTTACGGGGGCTTCTCTGTCCTCATCTACATCCATAGACATTAATATGGAGAAAAGTATGTGCCCCCCACATCCACCTCCAGGGGCTTCTCTGTCCTCATCTACATCCATAGACATTAATATGGAGAAAGTATGTGCCCCCACATCTACTTCCAGGGGCTTCTCTGTCCTCATCTACATCCATAGACATTAATATGGAGGAAAGTATGTGCCCCCCACATACACCTCCAGGGGCTTCTCTGTCCTCATCAACATCCATAGACATTAATATGGAGAAAGTATGTGCCCCCCACATCCACCTCTGGGGGCTTCTCTGTCCTCATCTACATCCATAGACATTAATATGGAGGAAAGTATGTGCCCCCCACATCCACCTCCAGGGGCTTCTCTGTCCTCATCTACATCCATAGACATTAATATGGAGAAAGTATGTGCCCCCCACATCCACCTCTGGGGGCTTCTCTGTCCTCATCTACATCCATAGACATTAATATGGAGAAAGTATGTGCCCCCACATCTACTTCCAGGGGCTTCTCTGTCCTCATCTACATCCATAGACATTAATATGGAGGAAAGTATGTGCCCCCCACATCCACCTCCGGGGGCTTCTCTGTCCTCATCCACATCCATAGACATTAATATGGAGAAAGTATGTGCCCCCCACATCCACTTACGGGGGCTTCTCTGTCCTCATCTACATCCATAGACATTAATATGGAGGAAAGTATGTGCCCCCCACATCCACCTCTGGGGGCTTCACTGTCCTCATCTACATGCATAGACATTAATATGGAGAAAGTATGTGCCCCCCACATCCTCTTACGGGGGCTTCTCTGTCCTCATCTACATCCATAGACATTAATATGGAGGAAAGTATGTGCCCCCCACATCCACCTATGGGGGCTTCTCTGTCCTCATCTACATTCATAGACATTAATATGGAGAAAAGTATGTGCCCCCCACATCTACCTCCGGGGGCTTCTCTGTCCTCATCTACATTCATTAACATTAATATGGAGAAAAGTATGTGCCCCCCACATCCACCTCCGGGGGCTTCTCTGTCCTCATCTACATCAATACACATTAATATGGAGAAAAGTATGTGCCCCCCACATCCACCTCCGGGGGTTTCTCTGTCCTCATCTACATCAATACACATTAATATGGAGAAAGTATGTGCCCCCCACATCCACCTCCGGGGGCTTCTCTGTCCTCATCTACATTCATTAACATTAATATGGAGAAAAGTATGTGCCCCCCACATTCACCTCCGGGGGCTTCTCTGTCCTCATCTACATCAATACACATTAATATGGAGAAAGTATGTGCCCCCCACATCCACTTACGGGGGTTTCTCTGTCCTCATATACATCCATAGACATTAATATGGAGGAAAGTATGTGCCCCCCACATCCACCTCCAGGGGCTTCTCTGTCCTCATCTACATCCATAGACATTAATATGGAGAAAGTATGTGCCCCACACATCCACCTCTGGGGGCTTCTCTGTCCTCATCTACATCCATAGACATTAATATGGAGGAAAATATGTGCCCCCCACATAAACCTCTGGGGGCTTCTCTGTCCTCATCTACATCCATAGACATTAATATGGAGGAAAGTATGTGCCCCACACATCCACCTCCAGGGGCTTCTCTGTCCTCATCCACATCCATAGACATTAATATGGAGAAAGTATGTGCCCCCCACATCCACTTACGGGGGCTTCTCTGTCCTCATCTACATCCATAGACATTAATATGGAGGAAAGTATGTGCCCCCCACATCCACCTCTGGGGGCTTCGCTGTCCTCATCTACATCCATAGACATTAATATGGAGAAAGTATGTGCCCCCCACATCCTCTTACGGGGGCTTCTCTGTCCTCATCTACATCCATAGACATTAATATGGAGGAAAGTATGTGTAGCACCCTGAGGATTCGGCTGCTACAGGGGTATTACACCTCAAGCCAGAGGTGTGGTATTCCACTCCCGGGTAAGGATGGAGTGTGGAACTGAGCTCAGTTAGCTGCATGCACTACACACATCCCATTTCCGGGGAACAGACCGACGGTACTCCCACTAGAGAAATGTGCAGGTACGACAGTGTCTGTTCCTGGCTGGAGTGGGAGGGGGGTGGAACATCCCAGTAGTGTAGGGGCAGATAGGGGGAGCAGTCTGGGTAGTGCTAGGAGCTCATTGGGTGCTGGTCACCTGAGCTCACACATAGAGGGAGTATATAAGGTGGGCACCATCTTAGGACAGGGTCTTTTGCAGAGTGAGGTCAGTCTGTCAGAGCAGAGGAGAAGAGCAGCTCCAAGGCCAAGAGAGAGAGAGAGGAGAAAGAAAGACCCAGAGGGGGAGAAAGAAGGAACTCCAAGAGCCCAAATTAGACCAGAGGGTGAAGAGTTGGCAACAGGGTACCGGATCCCAAGCTGGCAGAGGCTACAGCACACCTTAGCCAGGAACCGGAGGTCGTGGGCAGGACCGATCTGCCACGATCACCCACTAAATCCACCCGGAAGGCAGACCAGGAATAGGGTCAGGGAACCCAGAGACAAGGGTTTACCACCAAGAGGCCCGAGGGAGCCGGACATAGGTGGATCCCTGGTGGGGAAGGCCAGAGAAGAGGACAGGACAGAAAGGGAGCTCAGGACCACGCTCCAGAATCACCTGGGGGTTGGCTGAGTCCAGGACCTGGTGGACGCAGCACGGCTCGGGTGGTCACTTAAGGCCGGAGTGACCAGAACAACTGCAGTAAGTAAACAAACCCTGAACTGCACAGCCCGACTCTGAGTCTCATTTCCATCCTCGCTGCACCACCACAACCCCCATCCTCTGCAACTGACCCCCTGAGGCTATACCCCTCCCGTTGGGGGTTATACTACCTGAGCTGCACATACATCACCAGCCTCAGCGGACCCTGCTGCAGCGGCGGCCGTATTGACCGCAATTCAACGGGTGGCGTAGTCGACACAAAAGAACATCTAGAAATATCATAAGGACTGCCACACACTGAGCTTGACACCCTGGGCACGGACCGGGTCACAGCCACTCGGAGACTACAACCCCCATCTGATCCGGCTCCGGGTAATCCCCTAACAGCACTGGCCCAGGGGGCGCGTCAACTTTGGCGTAGTCGGCAGGATAACGTGCCCGCAACAACCGGGTACTGCGTGCCTGAAGAAAAGTTCACCGTTACCTTAAAAAGAAGTCTCCCGCCGGTTCCGGAGGGTCCCCGCCATCGGGCCCCATCACAGGTCGTTTCCCGCCGGTTGTCCGCCATTTGCAGCTTTTTCCCGCCATCCATGGAGTTTCCCGCCACTGGGAGACGATTCCCGCCATTTCCAAAGATTTCCCGCCTTGGAAGAGCGGACGCCATTATGGGCGTGCCAGAGGGTGGCAAGAGGCCACCTCCCATCGTGGGCCAGGTCGAAGAATGGCGCCAAAAGCGGAAACCGCGCCCACCAACAGAGACTGTGATGCTGGAAGTGTCCATCAGCGTGAGAGAACTGCCCCTGGAACTGACAATCACAAAGTTGCCCCGGGACCACCCTCGATGTGGGCGGAGACAGAACAAGAGAGCAAAGATGGGTGTCGCCTGGAGCAGTCTGGAGAGAGCGCACCCGGAGACAAGACGTCTGGAAGAGAGTCCAGAGAAAGCCTACCCGGAGATGGAGGGAGAGTCAGGCAGCACCGACCCAGTGGTCAGGAGCCTGTTGCAGGTCGCCACTCCAGAAGGCCTGCTGGAGATCCTAACACAGCTCCCCCGAGACCGGGAGTGTGCACAGACCGCGCTGGAGGGCCTCGCACGGAGGATGGCCCAGGTGCAGCGAGAGACGTTGGCGGAGTGGAGCCGAGAGATGGCCCAGCAGACCGAAACCCGTCAGCGGAGCACGCCACCGAAGACGAGGAGACAGACCGCCTCTGAGGATGGTGCAGGAGGACTGAAGGCCGGAGACGGCGCCGAGAAGGGAGCTGAACGGATGGAGGCAGGTAAAGGGGACGTCTCTACCCCGAACCGGGAAACCGCGTGCCTGCCCCAGCTCCCCGTCGCAGAGCCCGAAAATTCCCCCTGCCGTGCCCGTCGCTGCATCGTCACCGCCGCCGACTGGGCCTCAACCGGAAACTGCGGCCGCGACCCCTGTGACGTCACACGCCTCGACCTCGAGCGTGGCCAAGCAGGAAATACCACCGGCCTGGTCGCAAGGCCTAGTACCTCCGGGCGCCGCTATTCCAACAGCGCCCCCTACCTCCGCGGAGCCACCGGCCTGGTCGCAGGGCCGAATAACCCAGGGTGCCGCCGTTTTTACGGTGCCCTTTGCCTTTAAGGTGCCCCAGGCCTGGTCGCAAGGCCTGGTTAACCCGGGCGCCGCTACCATCAACGCGCCCTCAGCATCTAGAGTGCCGCACCTGGGTGAAGATCTATTCGCCCAGCATACGTGCCCGGATGGGCAGCCCTTTGTATGGCCCCAGGAGTACATTCAGCTGGAACTCCAGAGAGCAAGGCCCATGTGCGAGCCCCTGATTCCGGCTCCGAAGCCCGTAAAGAGGACCTCGCCCCCGCTGGAGGAGGCACAGTTCGAGTGGGACCCCACCGGAGAAGACCTCATGGGGTTCACTCAGGAGACTCGGGCGGCCGCAGCAGAGCGTGCAGAGTGCTGCCGGCAGCAGCTCGAGGTCTTCGAGAGGGAGCGGAGAGAGAGGCGGGTCCGGGAACAGCAAGCGCAGATAAGGAGCGCGGAGCAGAAGAGCCGGACCAGGAGGAATCCCCGTGCAGCTCATGGTCCCCCTTCCACCGGGACTGTGATAAAATTCAACATGCAGCACGGATGGGGCTTTATTAGAGACCATCATACCCCCGGCGACGTCTTTGTGACCCGCAGAGACGTAGAAAGCCATCTGCCGGAGGGACACAGAGGTCGTGACCTGTATGTAGGGGACGAGGTCACCTTCACCCGGCACAAGTGTGCCAAAGGACCCTACGCCCTCCATGTGCATCGCCTGACGGAGGAGGAGCTGCGGTGTGAGGAGGAGCAAGAGGACCTGGACGGGTCTGAAGAATCTAAAGAAGGAGCAGGAGGACGCCGTCGTTGAAGTACGGTAGAGAGAGACTGTATAAAGTTGCCCGTCGGGGTACCAAGAACTGTTACTTATTTAAAATATGTTCCCCGTTGGGACCAGCCAAGAGTGAACTGTTAAACCGTGTGTCCCTATTCCCACTGACCGAGGACTGAGAGCGGCCATATTTCCCTTGTATATAGTTGCGCTTCCTAAAGCGCCCCCTACCGGTTTTATAGGAAACCGTGTTTCTTCAAGAGACTGTCGCACTTTACCCGGTCACAAGTTGCACCGTGGCCGGAGGAACAAGAGTGTTATTTATGATAAGTTTTATATGAAAAGTTTATGCTGATAATATATGATGTTTTATATGTTTATGTTTTATGAAAAAAAAAAATGTATGTTTGTGGATGTTTATATCTTACAGCCCGAGGACGTGCTGTGATTTACCAGGGGGGAATGTAGCACCCTGAGGATTCGGCTGCTACAGGGGTATTACACCTCAAGCCAGAGGTGTGGTATTCCACTCCCGGGTAAGGATGGAGTGTGGAACTGAGCTCAGTTAGCTGCATGCACTACACATATCCCATTTCCGGGGAACAGACCGACGGTACTCCCACTAGAGAAATGTGCAGGTACGACAGTGTCTGTTCCTGGCTGGAGTGGGAGGGGGGTGGAACATCCCAGTAGTGTAGGGGCAGATAGGGGGAGCAGTCTGGGTAGTGCTAGGAGCTCATTGGGTGCTGGTCACCTGAGCTCACACATAGAGGGAGTATATAAGGTGGGCACCATCTTAGGACAGGGTCTTTTGCAGAGTGAGGTCAGTCTGTCAGAGCAGAGGAGAAGAGCAGCTCCAAGGCCAAGAGAGAGAGAGAGGAGAAAGAAATACCCAGAGGGGGAGAAAGAAGGAACTCCAAGAGCCCAAATTAGACCAGAGGGTGAAGAGTTGGCAACAGGGTACCGGATCCCAAGCTGGCAGAGGCTACAGCACACCTTAGCCAGGAACCGGAGGTCGTGGGCAGGACCGATCTGCCACGATCACCCACTAAATCCACCCGGAAGGCAGACCAGGAATAGGGTCAGGGAACCCAGAGACAAGGGTTTACCACCAAGAGGCCCGAGGGAGCCGGACATAGGTGGATCCCTGGTGGGGAAGGCCAGAGAAGAGGACAGGACAGAAAGGGAGCTCAGGACCACGCTCCAGAATCACCTGGGGGTTGGCCGAGTCCAGGACCTGGTGGACGCAGCACGGCTCGGGTGGTCACTCAAGGCCGGAGTGACCAGAACAACTGCAGTAAGTAAAGAACCCTGAACTGCACAGCCCGACTCTGAGTCTCATTTCCATCCTCGCTGAACCACCACAACCCCCATCCTCTGCAACTGACCCCCTGAGGCTATACCCCTCCCGTTGGGGGTTATACTACCTGAGCTGCACATACATCACCAGCCTCAGCGGACCCTGCTGCAGCGGCGGCCGTATTGACCGCAATTCAACGGGTGGCGTAGTCGACACAAAAGAACATCTAGAAATATCATAAGGACTGCCACACACTGAGCTTGACACCCTGGGCACGGACCGGGTCACAGCCACTCGGAGACTACAACCCCCATCTGATCCGGCTCCGGGTAATCCCCTAACAGCACTGGCCCAGGGGGCGCGTCATATGTGCCCCCCACATCCACCTATGGGGGCTTCTCTGTCCTCATCTACATCAATAAACATTAATATGGAGAAAAGTATGTGCCCCCCACATCCACCTCCAGGGGCTTCTCTGTCCTCATCTACATCCATAGACGTTAATATGGAGAAAGTATGTGCCCCCCACATTCACCTCTGGGGGCTTCTCTGTCCTCATCTACATTCATAGACATTAATATGGAGAAAAGTATGTGCCCCCCACATCCACCTCCGGGGGCTTCTCTGTCCTCATCTACATTCATTAACATTAATATGGAAAAAAGTATGTGCCCCCCACATCCACCTCCGGGGGCTTCTCTGTCCTCATCTACATCAATACACATTAATATGGAGAAAGTATGTGCCCCCCACATCCACCTCCGGGGGCTTCTCTGTCCTCATCTACATCAATACACATTAATATGGAGAAAGTATGTGCCCCCCACATCCACCTCCTGGGGCTTCTCTGTCCTCATCTACATTCATTAACATTAATATGGAGAAAAGTATGTGCCCCCCACATCCACCTCCGGGGGCTTCTCTGTCCTCATCTACATCAATACACATTAATATGGAGAAAGTATGTGCCCCCCACATCCACCTCCGGGGGCTTCTCTGTCCTCATCTACACCCATAGACATTAATATGGAGAAAAGTATGTGCCCCCACATCCACCTCCAGGGGCTTCTCTGTCCTCATCTGCATCCATAGACATTAATATGGAGAAAAGTATGTGCCCCCACATCCACCTCCGGGGGCTTCTCTGTCCTCATCTACATCCATAGACATTAATATGGAGGAAAGTATGTGCCCCCCACATCAATCTACGGGGTTTCTCTGTCCTCATCTACATCCATAGACATTAATATGGAGAAAAGTATGTGCCCCCACATCCACCTCCGGGGGCTTCTCTGTCCTCATCTACATCAGTAAACATTAATATGGAGAAAGTATGTGCCCCCCACATCCACCTCCGGGGGCTTCTCTGTCCTCATCTACATCCATAGACATTAATATAGAGGAAAGTATGTGCCCCCCACATCCACCTCCGGGGGCTTCTCTGTCCTCATCTACATCCATAGACATTAATATGGAGAAAGTATGTGCCCCCCACATCCACCTCCAGGGGCTTCTCTGTCCTCATCTACATCCATAGACATTAATATGGAGAAAAGTATGTGCCCCCCACATCCACTTACGGGGGCTTCTCTGTCCTCATCTACATCCATAGACATTAATATGGAGAAAAGTATGTGCCCCCCACATCCACCTCCAGGGGCTTCTCTGTCCTCATCTACATCCATAGACATTAATATGGAGAAAGTATGTGCCCCCACATCCACTTACGGGGGCTTCTCTGTCCTCATCTACATCCATAGACATTAATATGGAGAAAGTATGTGCCCCCACATCCACTTACGGGGGCTTCTCTGTCCTCATCTACATCCATAGACGTTAATATGGAGAAAGTATGTGCCCCCCACATTCACCTCTGGGGGCTTCTCTGTCCTCATCTACATTCATAGACATTAATATGGAGAAAAGTATGTGCCCCCCACATCCACCTCCGGGGGCTTCTCTGTCCTCATCTACATTCATTAACATTAATATGGAGAAAAGTATGTGCCCCCCACATCCACCTCCGGGGGCTTCTCTGTCCTCATCTACATCAATACACATTAATATGGAGAAAGTATGTGCCCCCCACATCCACCTCCGGGGGCTTCTCTGTCCTCATCTACATCCATAGACATTAATATGGAGAAAAGTATGTGCCCCCACATCCACCTCCGGGGGCTTCTCTGTCCTCATCTGCATCCATAGACATTAATATGGAGAAAAGTATGTGCCCCCACATCCACCTCCGGGGGCTTCTCTGTCCTCATCTACATCCATAGACATTAATATGGAGAAAAGTATGTGCCCCCACATCCACCTCCGGGGGCTTCTCTGTCCTCATCTACATCCATAGACATTAATATGGAGGAAAGTATGTGCCCCCCACATCAATCTACGGGGTTTCTCTGTCCTCATCTACATCCATAGACATTAATATGGAGAAAGTATGTGCCCCCCACATCCACCTCCAGCGGCTTCTCTGTCCTCATCTACATCCATAGACATTAATATGGAGAAAAGTATGTGCCCCCCACATCCACTTACGGGGGCTTCTCTGTCCTCATCTACATCCATAGACATTAATATGGAGAAAAGTATGTGCCCCCCACATCCACCTCCAGGGGCTTCTCTGTCCTCATCTACATCCATTGACATTAATATGGAGAAAGTATGTGCCCCCACATCCACTTACGGGGGCTTCTCTGTCCTCATCTACATCCATAGACATTAATATGGAGAAAGTATGTGCCCCCACATCCACTTACGGGGGCTTCTCTGTCCTCATCTACATCAATAAACATTAAAATGGAGAAAAGTATGCGACCCCACATCCACCTCTGGGGGCTTCTCAGTCCTCATCTACATCCATAGACATTAATATGGAGGAAAGTATGTGCCCCCCACATCCACCTCCAGGGGCTTCTCTGTCCTCATCTACATCCATAGACATTAATATGGAGAAAGTATGTGCCCCCCACATCCACCTCTGGGGGCTTCTCTGTCCTCATCTACATCCATAGACATTAATATGGAGGAAAGTATGTGCCCCCCACATCCACCTCTGGGGGCTTCTCTGTCCTCATCTACATCCATAGACATTAATATGGAGGAAAGTATGTGCCCCCTACATCCTCTTACGGGGGCTTCTCTGTCCTCATCTACATCCATAGACATTAATATGGAGGAAAGTATGTGCCCCCCACATCCACCTATGGGGGCTTCTCTGTCCTCATCTACATCAATAAACATTAATATGGAGAAAAGTATGTGGCCCCCACATCCACCTCCAGGGGCTTCTCTGTCCTCATCTACATCCATAGACGTTAATATGGAGAAAGTATGTGCCCCCCACATTCACCTCTGGGGGCTTCTCTGTCCTCATCTACATTCATAGACATTAATATGGAGAAAAGTATGTGCCCCCCACATCCACCTCCGGGGGCTTCTCTGTCCTCATCTACATTCATTAACATTAATATGGAGAAAGTATGTGCCCCCCACATTCACCTCCAGGGGCTTCTCTGTCCTCATCTACATCCATAGACATTAATATGGATTAAAGTATGTGCCCCCACATCCACCTCCGGGGGCTTCTCTGTCCTCATCTACATCCATAGACATTAATATGGAGAAAAGTATGTGCCCCCCACATCCACCTCCGGGGGCTTCTCTGTCCTCATCTACATCCATAGACATTAATATGGAGAAAAGTATGTGCCCCCCACATCCACCTCCGGGGGCTTCTCTGTCCTCATCTACATCAATAGACATTAATACGGAGAAAATATGTGCCCCCCACAGCCACCTCCGGGGGCTTCTCTGTCCTCATCTACATCCATAGACATTAATATGGAGGAAAGTATGTGCCCCCCGCATCCACCTCCGGGGGCTTCTCTGTCCTAATCTACATCCATAGACATTAATATGGAAAAGTATGTGCCCCCCACATCCACCTCCGGGGGCTTCTCTGTCCTCATCTACATCAATAAACATTAATATGGAGAAAAGTATGTGCCCCCCACATTCACCTCCAGGGGCTTCTCTGTCCTCATCTACATCCATAGACATTAATATGGAGTAAAGTATGTGGCCCCCACATCCACCTCCGGGGGCTTCTCTGTCCTCATCTACATCAATAAACATTAATATGGAGTAAAGTATGTGCCCCCCACATCCACCTCCAGGGGCTTCTCTGACCTCATCTACATCCATAGACATTTATATGGAGAAAGAATGTGCCCCCCACATCCACCTCCGGGGTCTTCTCTGTCCTCATCTACATCCATAGACATTAATTTGGAGAAAAGTATGTGCCCCCCACATCCACCTCCGGGGGCTTCTCTGTCCTCATCTACATCCATAGACATTAATATGGAGAAAGTATGTGCCCCCCACATCCACCTCCAGGGGCTTCTCTGTCCTCATCTACATCCATAGACATTAATATGGAGAAAGTATGTGCCCCCCACATCCACCTCCAGAGGCTTCTCTGTCCTCATCTACATCCATAGACATTAATTATGTGCCCCCCACATCCACCTCCAGGGGCTTCTCTGTCCTCATCTACATCTATAGACATTAATATGGAGAAAAGTATGTGCCCCCACATCCACCTCCGGGGGCTTCTCTGTCCTCATCTACATCCATAGACATTAATATAGAGGAAAGTATGTGCCCCCCACATCCACCTCCGGGGGCTTCTCTGTCCTCATCTACATCAATAGACATTAATACGGAGAAAAGTATGTGCCCCCCACAGCCACCTCCGGGGGCTTCTCTGTCCTCATCTACATCCATAGACATTAATATGGAGGAAAGTATGTGCCCCCCACATCCACCTCCAGGGGCTTATCTGTCCTAATCTACATCCATAGACATTAATATGGAAAAGTATGTGCCCCCCACATCCAACTCCAGAGGCTTCTCTGTCCTCATCTACATCCATAGACATTAATATGGAGAAAAGTATGTGCCCCCCACATCCACCTCCGGGGGCTTCTCTGTCCTCATCTACATCAATAAACATTAATATGGAGAAAAGTATGTGCCCCCCACATTCACCTCCAGGGGCTTCTCTGTCCTCATCTACATCCATAGACATTAATATGGAGTAAAGTATGTGCCCCCCACATCCACCTCCAGGGGCTACTCTGTCCTCATCTACATCCATAGACATTAATATGGAGAAAAGTATGTGCCCCCCACATCCACCTCCAGGGGCTTCTCTGTCCTCATCTACATCCATAGACATTAATATGGAGAAAGTATGTGCCCCCCACATCCACCTCCAGAGGCTTCTCTGTCCTCATCTACATCCATAGACATTAATATGGAGAAAAGTATGTGCCCCCCACATCCACCTCCAGGGGCTTCTCTGTCCTCATCTACATCCATAGACATTAATATGGAGAAAGTATGTGCCCCCCACATCCACCTCCAGAGGCTTCTCTGTCCTCATCTACATCCATAGACATTAATATCGAGAAAAGTATGTGCCCCCCACATCCACCTCCAGAGGCTTCTCTGTCCTCATCTACATCCATAGACATTAATATCGAGAAAAGTATGTGACGCGCCCCCTGGGACATATTCCTTTTTGAGGGGAATACCCGGCACCGGATCAGATGGGGGATTGTAGTCTCCGAGCGGCTGTGACCCGGTCCCGTGCCCAGGGCGTCAAGCTAAGTGTTATGTGGCAGTCCTACAGATGTTATTAAAGTTCTTTTGTGTCGACTACGCCACCCGTTGTGATGCGGTCACTGTGGCCGCCGCTGCTGCAGGGTCCGCTGAGGCTGATGGTGGGTGCGCAGCTTGGTGAGATAACCCCCAACGGGAGGGGTATAGCCTCAGAGGGGACAGGCGCAGAGGATGGGGGTTGTGGTGGTGCGGTGCAGCCGGCAAAGAAGACAGACTCGGGTTGTGCAGTTAAGGGAGTTTACTTACTGCTGATGTTTCGGTCACTCCAGCTGTTAGTGACCACCCGAGCCGTGCTGCGTCCACCAGGTCCTGGATCCAGCCAACCCCCAAACAAGTCCAGAGCGTGGCCCTGAGCTCTCCCTCTGTCCTTTCTTCAGCCGTCCCCACCAGTGATTCACCTAGGTCCAGCTCCCTCGGGCCTTCTTTTGGGACACCCTTGGCCCTGGGTTCCCTGACCCTCCATGTGGTTTGCCTTCAGGGTGAATGTAGTGGGTGACCGTGACAGACACTGCCCACGGTCTCCGGTCTCTGGCTGGGGAATGTCTTTACCCCCACCAGCTTGGGTTCCGGTACCCTCTTGCTGACTCCTCACCCGGTGCTCTAATTTGGGTTCTTGGGTCCCTTCAGTCTTCCCCCTCTGGGTCTTTCTCTTTCTTTCTCCTCTCTCTCTCTCCAGGGCTGCTGTTTCCTTTTCTCTCTCCAACTGACTTGTTCTCAGCGTCTGACCCTGATTCTAGTTGGTGCCCTCCTTATATATCCCTCTATGTGTGAGCTCAGGTGACCAGCACCCAATGAGCTCCTATCTTTACCCAGGCTGCTCCCCCTATCTGCCCCTACACTACATGGGATGTACCACCCCCCTCCCACTCCAGCCAGGAACAGGCTCGGTTGTACCTGCACATTTCTAAGTGGGAGTACCGTCGGCCTGCTCCTCTGGAATGGGATGTATGTAGTGCATGCAGTCTATCTGAGCTCAGTTCCACACTCCTTCCTTACCCGGGAGTGAAATATCACACCTCTGGGTTGAGGTGCAATACCCCTGTAGCAGCCGAATCCTCAGGGTGCTACATTCCCCCCTGGTAAATCACAGCACGTCCTCAGGCTGTAAGACATAAAACACCAAAAACATACATATTTTTATAAACATAAACATATAAAACATCATATAAAACTTTTCATATAAAACATTCTCGTAGACTTCTCTGGTCTCTGGTTTCAGGTTCCTCCTCCGGACACTGTGCAACGTGTGTCCGGGAAAAGTACGACAGTCTCTCAGAAAAACTGGTTTTCCTATAAAACCGGTAGGGGGCGCTTTAGGACGCGCAACTATTTACAGGGGAAGTTGGAAGTTGGCCGCTCTCAGTCCTCGGCCAGGTAGAGGGAAGGGAATGGCTGCTCACAGTCCTCAGCCTGTAGGATGAAGGGGTTAACGGGTAAAACAGTTCACTGGTCCCAACGGGGACTATTTTAGCAGCAACAACAGTTCCAGTTCCTTTATACCCTGATTGGGTAACTATTTACAACACTTGCTCTGCCGCACTCAACGGCGTCTTCCTCCTGCTCTTTGCTTATAGCTGGTTGTTACTTCAGACCCGTCCGGGTCCTCTTGCTCCTCCTCCTCGCACCGCAACTCCTCCTCCGTCAGGCGGTGTACGTGGAGGGCGTAAGGTCCTTTGGCACACTTGTGCCGGGTGAATGTGACCTCGTCTCCGACGTAGAGGTCACGGCCTTTGTGACCTTCCGGCAGGTGGGACTCGACGTCTCTGCGAGTCACAAAAACGTCACCGCGGTTGTTACGGTCCCGAATAAAGCCCCACCCATGCTGCGGGTTGAACTTTATCACTGTCCCGATGGTGCGGGGACAATGCGCTGCACGGGGGTTCCTCCTAGTCCGGCTCTTCTGCTCCGCGCTCTGGATTTGGGCCTGTTGTTCTCTGACCCGCCTCTCCTCCCGTTCTCTCTTAAACTCTGCCAGCTGTTGACGGCAACACTCTGTACGTTCAGCTGCGGCTGCCCGAGTTTCTCCGGTGAACCCCATCAAATCTTCTCCCGTGGGGTCCCACACGAATTGGGCTTCTGCTAGAGGAGGCGAGACCCGAGCCACGGGCTTCGGAGCCGGGATTAGGGGCTCACACAAGGGCCCTAGTCTTTGCTGCCGCTCCAGCTCAGGGTACCCTTCGGGCCAGATGAAGGGCCGCCCGTCCGGCCATGTGAGCTGGCCGAAGAGGTCCTCCCCCAGGTGTGGCACCCTAGGTATTGCGGGCGCGGGCGCGGTGGTGGTGGCGCCCGGGTTGCCCAGGCCTTGCGGCCAGGCCTGGGGCACCTGGAAGGTGAAGGGCACCGTTAGGACGGCGGCGCCCTGGGCTACCTGGCCTTGCGGCCAGGCCGGAGGCTCCGCGGAGGTAGGGGGCGCTGTTGGTGGTGCGGCGCCCGGAGGTACTAGGCCTTGCGACCAGGCTGGTGGTACTTCCTGCTTTGTCACGCTCCGGGTCGGGGCGCGTGACGTCACAGGGGTCGCTGCGGCGGCTTCCGGTCGGGGCCTAGTCCATGGCGGTGACCTGGCGGTTACGGGCACAGCAGGGGGACTTTCGGGCTCTGCGACGGGGAGCTGGGGCAGGTAAGCGGTGTCACGGCTTGGGGTATAGGCGTCCCCTTTACCTGCCTCCATGCGTTCGGCTCCCTTCTCGGCGCCGTCTCCGGCCTTGGGTCCTCCCGCGCCATCCTCAGAGGCGGTCTGCTTCCTCTTCCAGGGTAGCGTGCTCCGCTGACTGGTCTCTGCGTGCTGAGCCATCTCCCGGCTCCACTCCGCCAGTATCTCCCGCTGTACCCGGGCCATCCTCCGTGCGAGGCCCTCCAGGGCAGTCTGTGCACACTCCCGGTCTCGGGGGAGCTGCGCTAGGATCTCCGCTAGACCTAGCGGGGTTGTGGACTCCAGCAGGCTCCTGACCATCGGGTCGGTGCTGCTCTGCTCTGCTTCCGGCAGGCTCCTGGCCAGCGGGCCGGTGCTGCTCTGCCCTCCTTCCTCGGTCTCTAGCAGACTCCTGGCCAGCGGGCCGGTGCTGTTCTGCTCTCTTTCCATCTCCGGGTGAGCTTTTCTGCTGCTCCTTTCCAGGCTTCCTGCCTCCGGGTGCGCTCGCTCCAGACTGCTCCAAGCGACACCCATCTTTTCTCTTCTCTTTCGTCTCCTCCCACTTCGAGGGCGGTCCCGGGGCAACTCGGTGACTGTCAGCTCCAGGGGGAGTTCTTTCACGCTGACAGACACCTCTAGCATCACAGTCTCTGTTGGTGGGGGCGGTTTCCACTTTTGGCGCCATTTTCTGTCCCGACCCACGATGGGAGGTGGCCTCTTGCCCTCCTTTGGCACGCCCATAATGGCGTCCGCTGCTCTTCCAAGGCGGGAAATCTGCGGTTTTGGCGGGAAGCGTCGCCCAGTGGCGGGAAACTCTGCAGATGGCGGGAACAAGCTGGAAATGGCGGACAATCGGCGGGAAACGACTGGTGATGGAGTCCGATGGCGTGGACCCTCCGGAACCGGCGGGAGACTTCTTTCTGAGGTAAACTTGCACTTTTCTTCAGGCACGCAGTACCCGGGTGTTGCGGGCACGTAATCCTGCCGACTACGCCAAAGTTGACGCGCCCCCTGGGACATATTCCTTTTTGAGGGGAATACCCGGCACCGGATCAGATGGGGGATTGTAGTCTCCGAGCGGCTGTGACCCGGTCCCGTGCCCAGGGCGTCAAGCTAAGTGTTATGTGGCAGTCCTACAGATGTTATTAAAGTTCTTTTGTGTCGACTACGCCACCCGTTGTGATGCGGTCACTGTGGCCGCCGCTGCTGCAGGGTCCGCTGAGGCTGATGGTGGGTGCGCAGCTTGGTGAGATAACCCCCAACGGGAGGGGTATAGCCTCAGAGGGGACAGGCGCAGAGGATGGGGGTTGTGGTGGTGCGGTGCAGCCGGCAAAGAAGACAGACTCGGGTTGTGCAGTTAAGGGAGTTTACTTACTGCTGATGTTTCGGTCACTCCAGCTGTTAGTGACCACCCGAGCCGTGCTGCGTCCACCAGGTCCTGGATCCAGCCAACCCCCAAACAAGTCCAGAGCGTGGCCCTGAGCTCTCCCTCTGTCCTTTCTTCAGCCGTCCCCACCAGTGATTCACCTAGGTCCAGCTCCCTCGGGCCTTCTTTTGGGACACCCTTGGCCCTGGGTTCCCTGACCCTCCATGTGGTTTGCCTTCAGGGTGAATGTAGTGGGTGACCGTGACAGACACTGCCCACGGTCTCCGGTCTCTGGCTGGGGAATGTCTTTACCCCCACCAGCTTGGGTTCCGGTACCCTCTTGCTGACTCCTCACCCGGTGCTCTAATTTGGGTTCTTGGGTCCCTTCAGTCTTCCCCCTCTGGGTCTTTCTCTTTCTTTCTCCTCTCTCTCTCTCCAGGGCTGCTGTTTCCTTTTCTCTCTCCAACTGACTTGTTCTCAGCGTCTGACCCTGATTCTAGTTGGTGCCCTCCTTATATATCCCTCTATGTGTGAGCTCAGGTGACCAGCACCCAATGAGCTCCTATCTTTACCCAGGCTGCTCCCCCTATCTGCCCCTACACTACATGGGATGTACCACCCCCCTCCCACTCCAGCCAGGAACAGGCTCGGTTGTACCTGCACATTTCTAAGTGGGAGTACCGTCGGCCTGCTCCTCTGGAATGGGATGTATGTAGTGCATGCAGTCTATCTGAGCTCAGTTCCACACTCCTTCCTTACCCGGGAGTGAAATATCACACCTCTGGGTTGAGGTGCAATACCCCTGTAGCAGCCGAATCCTCAGGGTGCTACATATGTGCCCCCCACATCCACCTCCAGGGGCTACTCTGTCCTCATCTACATCCATAGACATTAATATGGAGAAAAGTATGTGCCCCCCACATCCACCTCCAGGGGCTTCTCTGTCCTCATCTACATCCATAGACATAAATATGAAGAAAAGTATGTGCCCCCCACGTCCACCTCCGGGGGCTTCTCTGTCCTCATCTACATCAATAAACATTAATATGGAGAAAAGTATGTGCCCCCCACATCCACCTCCAGGGGCTTCTCTGTCCTCATCTACATCCATAGACATTAATATGGAGTAAAGTATGTGCCCCCCACATCCACCTCCAGGGGCTACTCTGTCCTCATCTACATCCATAGAAATTAATATGGAGAAAAGTATGTGCCCCCCACATCCACCTCCAGGGGCTTCTCTGTCCTCATCTACATCCATAGACATTAATATGGATTAAAGTATGTGCCCCCCACATCCACCTCCAGGGGCTTCTCTGTCCTCATCTACATCCATAGACATTAATATGGAGAAAAGTATGTGCCCCCCACATCCACCTCCAGGGGCTACTCTGTCCTCATCTACATCCATAGACATTAATAAGGAGAAAAGTATGTGCCCCCCACATCCACCTCCAGGGGCTTCTCTGTCCTCATCTACATCCATAGACATTAATATGGATTAAAGTATGTGCCCCCCACATCCAACTCCAGGGGCTTCTCTGTCCTCATCTACATCCATAGACATTAATATGGAGAAAAGTATGTGCCCCCCACATCCACCTCCAGGGGCTACTCTGTCCTCATCTACATCCATAGACATTAATATGGAGAAAAGTATGTGCCCCCCACATCCACCTCCAGGGGCTACTCTGTCCTCATCTACATCCATAGACATTAATATGGAGAAAAGTATGTGCCCCCCACATCCACCTCCAGGGGCTTCTCTGTCCTCATCTACATCCATAGACATTAATATGGATTAAAGTATGTGCCCCCCACATCCACCTCCAGGGGCTTCTCTGTCCTCATCTACATCCATAGACATTAATATGGAGAAAAGTATGTGCCCCCCACATCCACCTCCAGGGGCTACTCTGTCCTCATCTACATCCATAGACATTAATATGGAGAAAAGTATGTGCCCCCCACATCCACCTCCAGGGGCTTCTCTGTCCTCATCTACATCCATAGACATTAATATGGATTAAAGTATGTGCCCCCCACATCCACCTCCAGGGGCTTCTCTGTCCTCATCTACATCCATAGACATTAATATGGAGAAAAGTATGTGCCCCCCACATCCACCTCCAGGGGCTACTCTGTCCTCATCTACATCCATAGACATTAATATGGAGAAAAGTATGTGCCCCCCACATCCACTTCCAGGGGCTTCTCTGTCCTCATCTACATCCATAGACATTAATATGGATTAATGTATGTGCCCCCCACATCCACCTCCAGGGGCTTCTCTGTCCTCATCTACATCCATAGACATTAATATGGAGGAAAGTATGTGACGCGCCCCTGAGCCTGTGTCGCGCTGCGTTGCGCATGCGGGAGCTTACCCGGAGCCGGATCTCTTGAGGGTTGTAGTCTCGTGGCGGTGATCCGGTCCGTGCCCAGGGAGTCAGACTAAGTGGCGCTGTATTAGCGGTAGATGTTGGACGACTACGCCACCCGTTGAGTACAGCTAAGGAGCTGCTGCTGCAGGGCAGACCGCTGAGGCCGGTGGTAGGATTGTGCAGCGTGATAGTATAACCCCCAACGGGAGGGGTATGGCCTCAGGGCAGCCGACGTGGATGATGGGGGTAGCAGGAACCACTCAGAGACGGTACGGTGTAGTTCAGGGTCTTTACTGGTGACAACGATAGACCCTCTCGGAGTACTGGCTAGCGATTGGGGCCTGGTCAGTCCTTGAGCAGATGGGATCTCCCCTGGCCAGGCGGAGTTGTAGGCCTCCCAAAACTAACGATACTCTTCTGGCTACCTTGCTAGAAGCGGGTATAAGTAGCCCACGTCCCTGAGTGTACCGTGTGGTGCTCACCCGTATGGCCGGTGACTCGGGGCCTTCTAGTAGCTTCCGCTCCACGACGGCGGTGCTGGTCCCACGCGTGTGACCGTGCCTTCGGGTTTCTGGGCCAGAGGACCTGCAATCCCCTGCCGGTCGGTTTCTGCTGCTGGATAGGAGTTAGTCCCCACAGCCTCGGACTCCGGGTCCGGTGATAACTTCTCAGTCAGGGCGAGCTCTGCAGCTGCCAGCCCCTGACTCCTTGTAACACTGCTCCCACAGAGCTCCTGTTGTGTCTTCCCATAGCTGCTTCTCTTCTCTGTCTCTACTTCTGGTATGGCCCAGGAGCTGGGCCCAGCCGGAGCCACAGCTCCCTGTCAGCCCTCCTGGCTGAACTCTCCCTCTGAACTCCCCATCCCTGCCTCAGCCCCAGGTTTATATAGGGGAAGTTCTTCCCCTCCCAGGACTGGGCAGGAAGTGTGGCATGCATAGGATTCCTGACCAAGAGACCTCCCACCTGCTCTCAGACATAACATTGCTGTTACTGTGGAAACCAGACCCCTGGGGTGCCACATTTGTGCCCCCCACATCCACCTCTGGGGGCTTCTCTGTCCTCATCTACATCCATAGACATTAATATGGAGAAAAGTATGTGCCCCCCACATCCACCTCCAGAGGCTTCTCTGTCCTCATCTACATCCATAGACATTAATATGGAGAAAAGTATGTGCCCCCCACATCCACCTCCAGGGGCTACTCTGTCCTCATCTACATCCATAGACATTAATATGGAGAAAAGTATGTGCCCCCCACATCCACCTCCAGGGGCTTCTCTGTCCTCATCTACATCCATAGACATAAATATGAAGAAAAGTATGTGCCCCCCACATCCACCTCCGGGGGCTTCTCTGTCCTCATCTACATCAATAAACATTAATATGGAGAAAAGTATGTGCCCCCCACATCCACCTCCAGGGGCTTCTCTGTCCTCATCTACATCCATAGACATTAATATGGAGTAAAGTATGTGCCCCCCACATCCACCTCCAGGGGCTACTCTGTCCTCATCTACATCCATAGAAATTAATATGGAGAAAAGTATGTGCCCCCCACATCCACCTCCAGGGGCTTCTCTGTCCTCATCTACATCCATAGACATTAATATGGATTAAAGTATGTGCCCCCCACATCCACTTCCAGGGGCTTCTCTGTCCTCATCTACATCCATAGACATTAATATGGAGGAAAGTATGTGCCCCACACATCCACCTCCGGGGGCTTCTCTGTCCTCATCTACATCCATAGACATTAATATGGAGGAAAGTATGTGCCCCCCACATCCACCTCCGGGGGCTTCTCTGTCCTCATATACATCCATAGACATTAATATGGAGAAAAGTATGTGCCCCCCACATCCACCTCCAGGGGCTTCTCTGTCCTCATCTACATCCATAGACATTAATATGAAGAAAGTATGTGCCCCCCGCATCCACCTCCGGGGGCTTCTCTGTCCTCACCTACATCCATAGACATTAATATGGAGAAAAGTATGTGCCCCCCACATCCACCTCCGGGGGATTCTCTGTCCTCATCTACATCAATAAACATTAATATGGAGAAAGTATGTGCCCCCAACATCCACCTCCAGGGGCTTCTCTGTCCTCATCTACATCCATAGACATTAATATAGAGGAAAGTATGTGCCCCCCACATCCACCTCCGGGGGCTTCTCTGTCCTCATCTATATCCATAGACATTAATATGGAGGAAAGTATGTGCCCCCCACATCCACCTCCGGGGGCTTCTCTGTCCTCATCTATATCCATAGACATTAATATGGAGAAAGTATGTGCCCCCCACATCCACCTCCAGGGGCTTCTCTGTCCTCATCTATATCCATAGACATTAATATGGAGAAAGTATGTGCCCCCCACATCCACCTCCAGGGGCTTCTCTGTCCTCATCTACATCTATAGACATTAATATGGAGAAAGTATGTGCCCCCCACATCCACCTCCAGGAGCTTCTCTGTCCTCATCTACATCCATAGACATTAATATGGAGAAAAGTATGTGCCCCCCACATCCACCTCCAGGGGCTTCTCTGTCCTCATCTACATCCATAGACATTAATATGGAGAAAAGTATGTGCCCCCCACATCCACCTCCAGGGGCTTCTCTGTCCTCATCTACATCCATAGACATTAATATGGAGAAAAGTATGTGCCCCCCACATCCACCTCCGGGGGCTTCTCTGTCCTCATCTTCATCCATAGATATTAATATGGAGAAAGTATGTGCCCCCCACATCAACCTCCGGGGGCTTCTCTGTCCTCATGTACATCCATAGACATTAATATGGAGGAAAGTATGTGCCCCCCACATCCACCTCCAGGGGCTTCTCTGTCCTCATCTACATCCATAGACATTAATATGGAGGAAAGTATGTGCCCCCCACATCCACCTCCAGGGTCTTCTCTGTCCTCATCTACATCCATAGACATTAATATGGAGAAAAGTATCTGCCCCCCACATCCACCTCCAGGGGCTTCTCTGTCCTCATCTACATCCATAGACATTAATATAGAGGAAAGTATGTGCCCCCCACATCCAGCTCCAGGGGCTTCTCTGTCCTCATCTACATCCATAGACATTAATATGGAGAAAGTATGTGCCCCCCACATCCACCTCCAGGGGGCTTCTATGTCCTCATATACATCCATAGACATTAATATGGAGAAAAGTATGTGCCCCCCACATCCACCTCTGGGGGCTTCTCTGTCGTCATCTACATCCATAGACATTAATATAGAGGAAAGTATGTGCCCCCCACATCCAACTCCAGAGGCTTCTCTGTCCTCATCTACATCAATAGATATTAATATGGAGAAAGTATGTGCCCCCCACATCCACCTCCGGGGGCTTCTCTGTCGTCATCTACATCCATAGACATTAATATGGAGAAAAGTATGTGACCCCCACATCCACCTCCAGGGGCTTCTCTGTCCTCATCTACATCCATAGACATTAATATGGAGAAAAGTATGTGACCCCCACATCCACCTCTGGGGGCTTGTCTGTCCTCATCTACGTCCATAGACATTAATATGGAGAAAAGTATGTGCCCCCCACATCCACCTCCGGGGGCTTCTCTGTCCTCATCTACATCAATAAACATTAATATGGAGAAAAGTATGTGCCCCTCACATCCACCTCTGGGGGCTTCTCTCTCCTCATCTACATCCATAGACATTAATATGGAAAAAGTATGTGCCCCCCACATCCATATCCGGGGGCTTCTTTGTCCTCATCTACATCCATAGACATTAATATGGAGTAAAGTATGTGCCCCCCACATCCACCTCTGGGGGCTTCTCTGTCCTTATCTACATCCATAGACATTAATATGGAGAAAGTAAGTGCCCCCACATCCATCTCCAGGGGCTTCTCTGTCCTCATCTACATCCATAGACATTAATATGGAGAAAGTATGTGCCCCCCACATCCACCTCCAGGGGCTTTTCTGACCTCATCTACATCCATAGACATTAATATGGAGAAAGAATGTGCCCCCCACATCCACCTCCGGGGGCTTCTCTGTCCTCATCTACATCCATAGACATTAATATGGAGAAAGTATGTGCCCCCCACATCCACCTCCAGGGGCTTCTCTGTCCTCATCTACATCCATAGACATTAATATGGAGAAAGTATGTGCCCCCCACATCCACCTCCAGGGGATTCTCTGTCCTCATCTACATCCATTGACATTAATATGGAGAAAGTATGTGCCCCCACATCCACTTACGGGGGCTTCTCTGTCCTCATCTACATCCATAGACATTAATATGGAGAAAGTATGTGCCCCCCACATCCACCTCTGGGGGCTTCTCTGTCCTCATCTACATCCATAGACATTAATATGGAGGAAAGTATGTGCCCCCCACATCCACCTCCGGGGGCTTCTCTGTCCTCATCTACATCCATAGACATTAATATGGAGGAAAGTATGTGCCCCCCACATCCACCTCCAGGGGCATCTCTGTCCTCATCCACATCCATAGACATTAATATGGAGAAAGTATGTGCCCCCCACATCCACTTACGGGGGCTTCTCTGTCCTCATCTACATCCATAGACATTAATATGGAGAAAGTATGTGCCTCCCACATCCACCTCCGGGGGCTTCTCTGTCCTCATCTACATCCATAGACATTAATATGGAGAAAGTATGTGCCCCCCACATCCACCTCCAGGGGCATCTCTGTCCTCATCCACATCCATAGACATTAATATGGAGAAAGTATGTGCCCCCCACATCCACTTACGGGGGCTTCTCTGTCATCATCTACATCCATAGACATTAATATGGAGGAAAGTATGTGCCCCCCACATCCACCTCTGGGGGCTTCGCTGTCCTCATCTACATCAATAGACATTAATATGGAGAAAGTATATGCCCCCCACATCCTCTTACGGGGGCTTCTCTGTCCTCATCTACATCCATAGACATTAATATGGAGGAAAGCATGTGCCCCCCACATCCACCTCCGGGGGCTTCTCTGTCCTCATCTACATCAATAAACATTAATATGGAGAAAAGTATGTGCCCCCCACATCCACCTCCAGGGGCTTCTCTGTCCTCATCTACATCCATAGACGTTAATATGGAGAAAGTATGTGCCCCCCACATTCATCTCTGGGGGCTTCTCTGTCCTCATCTACATTCATAGACATTAATATGGAGAAAAGTATGTGCCCCCCACATCCACCTCCGGGGGCTTCTCTGTCCTCATCTACATTCATTAACATTAATATGGAGAAAAGTATGTGCCCCCCACATCCACCTCCGGGGGCTTCTCTGTCCTCATCTACATCAATACACATTAATATGGAGAAAGTATGTGCCCCCCACATCCATCTCCGGGGGCTTCTCTGTCCTCATCTACATCCATAGACATTAATATGGAGAAAAGTATGTGCCCCCACATCCACCTCCGGGGGCTTCTCTGTCCTCATCTGCATCCATAGACATTAATATGGAGGAAAGTATGTGCCCCCCACATCCACCTCCGGGGGCTTCTCTGTCCTCATCTACATCAATAGACATTAATATGGAGAAAGTATGTGCCCCCCACATCCACCTCCGGGGGCTTCTCTGTCCTCATCTATATCCATAGACATTAATATGGAGGAAAGTATGTGCCCCCCACAACCAACTCCAGATGCTTCTCTGTCCTCATCTACATCCATAGACATTAATATGGAGAAAAGTATGTGCCCCCCACATCCACCTCCAGGGGCTTCTCTGTCCTCATCTACGTCTATAGACATTAATATGGAGAAAGTATGTGCCCCCCACATCATCCTCCAGGGGCTTCTCTGTCCTCATCTACATCCATAGACATTAATATGGAGGAAAGTATGTGCCCCCCACATCCACCTCCAGGGGCTTCTCTGTCCTCATCTACATCCATAGACATTAATATGGAGGAAAGTATGTGCCCCCCACATCCACCTCCAGGGGCTTCTCTGTCCTCATCTACATCCATAGACATTAATATGGAGGAAAGTATGTGCCCCCCACATCCACCTCCAGGGGCTTCTCTGTCCTCATCTATATCCATAGACATTAATATGGAGGAAAGTATGTGCCCCCCACATCCACCTCCAGGGGCTTCTCTGTCCTCATCTATATCCATAGACATTAATATGGAGGAAAGTATGTGCCCCCCAAATCCACCTCCAGGGGCTTCTCTGTCCTCATCTACATCCATAGACATTAATATGGAGGAAAGTATGTGCTCCCCACATCCACCTCCGGGGGCTTCTCTATCCTCATCTACATCCATAGACATTAATATGGAGAAAGTATGTGCCCCCCACATCCACCTCCGGGGGCTTCTCTGTCCTCATCTACATCCATAGACATTAATATGGAGAAAGTATGTGCCCCCCACATCCACCTCCGGGGGCTTCTCTGTCCTCATCTACATCCATAGACATTAATATGGAGAAAGTATGTGCCCCCCACATCCACCTCCAGGGGCTTCTCTGTCCTCATCTACATCCATAGACATTAATATGGAGGAAAGTATGTGCCCCCCACATCCAACTCCAGAGGCTTCTCTGTCCTCATCTACATCCATAGACATTAATATGGAGAAAGTATGTGCCCCCCACATCCACCTCCAGGGGCTTCTCTGTCCTCATCTACATCCATAGACATTAATATGGAGAAAGTATGTGCCCCCACATCCACCTCCAGGGGCTTCTCTGTCCTCATCTACATCCATAGACATTAATATGGAGAAAGTATGTGCCCCCCACATCCACCTCCAGAGGCTTCTCTGTCCTCATCTACATCCATAGACATTAATATGGAGAAAGTATGTGCCCCCACATCCACCTCCAGGGGCTTCTCTGTCCTCATCTACATCCATAGACATTAATATGGAGGAAAGTATGTGCCCCCCACATCCACCTCCGGGGGCTTCTCTGTCCTCATCTACATCCATAGACATTAATATGGAGAAAGTATGTGCCCCCCACATCCACCTCCAGGGGCTTCTCTGTCCTCATCTACATCCATAGACATTAATATGGAGGAAAGTATGTGCCCCCCACATCCAACTCCAGAGGCTTCTCTGTCCTCATCTACATCCATAGACATTAATATGGAGAAAGTATGTGCCCCCCACATCCACCTCCAGGGGCTTCTCTGTCCTCATCTACATCCATAGACATTAATATGGAGAAAGTATGTGCCCCCCACATCCACCTCCGGGGGCTTCTCTGTCCTCATCTACATCCATAGACATTAATATGGAGGAAAGTATGTGCCCCCCACATCCAACTCCAGAGGCTTCTCTGTCCTCATCTACATCCATAGACATTAATATGGAGAAAGTATGTGCCCCCCACATCCACCTCCGGGGGCTTCTCTGTCCTCATCTACATCCATAGACATTAATATGGAGAAAGTATGTGCCCCCCACATCCACCTCCAGGGGCTTCTCTGTCCTCATCTACATCCATAGACATTAATATGGAGGAAAGTATGTGCCCCCCACATCCAACTCCAGAGGCTTCTCTGTCCTCATCTACATCCATAGACATTAATATGGAGAAAGTATGTGCCCCCCACATCCACCTCCAGGGGCTTCTCTGTCCTCATCTATATCCATAGACATTAATATGGATGAAAGTATGTGCCCCCCACATCCAACTCCAGAGGCTTCTCTGTCCTCATCTACATCCATAGACATTAATATGGAGAAAGTATGTGCCCCCCACATCCACCTCCAGGGGCTTCTCTGTCCTCATCTATATCCATAGACATTAATATGGAGGAAAGTATGTGCCCCCCACATCCAACTCCAGAGGCTTCTCTGTCCTCATCTACATCCATAGACATTAATATGGAGAAAGTATGTGCCCCCCACATCCACCTCCAGGGGCTTCTCTGTCCTCATCTATATCCATAGACATTAATATGGATGAAAGTATGTGCCCCCCACATCCAACTCCAGAGGCTTCTCTGTCCTCATCTACATCCATAGACATTAATATGGAGAAAGTATGTGCCCCCCACATCCACCTCCAGGGGCTTCTCTGTCCTCATCTACATCTATAGACATTAATATGGAGAAAAGTATGTGCCCCCACATCCACCTCCAGGGGCTTCTCTGTCCTCATCTACATCCATAGACATTAATATGGAGAAAAGTATGTGCCCCCCACATCCACCTCCAGGGGCTTCTCTGTCCTCATCTACATCCATAGACATTAATATGGAGAAAAGTATGTGCCCCCCACATCCACCTCCAGGGGCTTCTCTGTCCTCATCTACATCTATAGACATTAATATGGAGAAAGTATGTGCCCCCCACATCCACCTTCAGGGTCTTCTCTGTCCTCATCTACATCCATAGACATTAATATGGAGAAAAGTATGTGCCCCCCACATCCACCTCCAGGGGCTTCTCTGTCCTCCATCTACATCCATAGACATTAATATGGAGAAAAGTATGTGCCCCCCACATCCACCTCCAGGGGCTTCTCTGTCCTCATCTACATCCATAGACATTAATATGGAACAAAGTATGTGCCCCCCACATCCACCTCCGGGGGCTTCTCTGTCCTCATCTACATCCATAGACATTAATATGGAGAAAGTATGTGCCCCCCACATCCACCTCCGGGGGCTTCTCTGTCCTCATCTACATCTATAGACATTAATATGGAGAAAGTATGTGCCCCCCACATCCACCTCCAGGGGCTTCTCTGTCCTCATCTACATCTATAGACATTAATATGGAGAAAGTATGTGCCCCCCACATCCACCTCCAGGGGCTTCTCTGTCCTCATCTACATCCATAGACATTAATATGGAACAAAGTATGTGCCCCCCACATCCACCTCCGGGGGCTTCTCTGTCCTCATCTACATCCATAGACATTAATATGGAGAAAGTATGTGCCCCCCACATCCACCTCCGGGGGCTTCTCTGTCCTAATCTACATCTATAGACATTAATATGGAGAAAGTATGTGCCCCCCACATCCACCTCCAGGGGCTTCTCTGTCCTCATCTACATCTATAGACATTAATATGGAGAAAGTATGTGCCCCCCACATCCACCTCCAGGGGCTTCTCTGTCCTCATCTACATCCATAGACATTAATATGGAGAAAAGTATGTGCCCCCCACATCCACCTCCAGGGGCTTCTCTGTCCTCCATCTACATCCATAGACATTAATATGGAGAAAAGTATGTGCCCCCCACATCCACCTCCAGGGGCTTCTCTGTCCTCATCTACATCCATAGACATTAATATGGAACAAAGTATGTGCCCCCCACATCCACCTCCGGGGGCTTCTCTGTCCTCATCTACATCCATAGACATTAATATGGAGAAAGTATGTGCCCCCCACATCCACCTCCGGGGGCTTCTCTGTCCTCATCTACATCGATAGACATTAATATGGAGGAAAGTATGTGCCCCCCACATCCACCTCCGGGGGCTTCTCTGTCTTCATCTACATCCATAGACATTAATATGGAGAAAGTATGTGCCCCCCACATCCACCTCCGGGGGCTTCTCTGTACTCATCTACATCCATAGACATTAATATGGAGGAAAGTATGTGCCCCCCACATCCACCTCCGGGGGCTTCTCTGTCCTCATCTACATCCATAGACATTAATATGGAGAAAGTATGTGCCCCCCACATCCACCTCTGGGGGCTTCTCTGTCCTCATCTACATCCATAGACATTAATATGGAGAAAGTATGTGCCCCCCACATCCACCTCCGGGGGCTTCTCTGTCCTCATCTACATCCATAGACATTAATATGGAGAAAAGTATGTGCCCCCCACATCCACCTCCGGGGGCTTCTCTGTCTTCATCTACATCCATAGACATTAATATGGAGGAAAGTATGTGCCCCCCACATCCACCTCCGGGGGCTTCTCTGTCCTCATCTACCTCCATAGACATTAATATGGAGGAAAGTATGTGCCCCCCACATCCACCTCCGGGGGCTTCTCTGTCTTCATCTACATCCATAGACATTAATATGGAGGAAAGTATGTGCCTCCCACATCCACCTCCGGGGGCTTCTCTGTCCTCATCTACATCCATAGACATTAATATGGAGGAAAGTATGTGCCCCCCACATCCACCTCCGGGGGCTTCTCTGTCTTCATCTACATCCATAGACATTAATATGGAGGAAAGTATGTGGCCCCCACATCCACCTCCGGGGGCTTCTCTGTCCTCATCTACATCCATAGACATTAATATGGAGAAAAGTATGTGCCCCCCACATCAACCTCCGGGGGCTTCTCTGTCCTCATCTACATCCATAGACATTAATATGGAGAAAAGTATGTGCCCCCCACATCCACCTCCGGGGGCTTCTCTGTCTTCGTCTACATCCATAAACATTAATATGGAGGAAAGTATGTACCCCTCACATCCACCTCCGGGGGCTTCTCTGTCCTCATCTACATCCATAGACATTAATATGGAGAAAGTATGTGCCCCCCACATCCACCTCCCGGGGCTTCTCTGTCCTCATCTACATCCATAGACATTAATATGGAGAAAGTATGTGCCCCCCACATCCATCTCCAGGGGCTTCTCTGTCCTCATCTACATCCATAGACATTAATATGGAGAAAAGTATGTGCCCCCCACATCCACCTCCGGGGGCTTCTCTGTCTTCATCTACATCCATAGACATTAATATGGAGGAAAGTATGTGCCCCCCACATCCACCTCCGGGGGCTTCTCTGTCCTCATCTACATCCATAGACATTAATATGGAGAAAGTATGTGCCCCCCACATCCACCTCCGGGGGCTTCTGTGTCCTCATCTACATCCATAGACATTAATATGGAGAAAAGTATGTGCCCCCCACATCCACCTCCAGGGGCTTCTCTTTCCTCATCTACATCCATAGACATTAATATGGAGAAAGTATGTGCCCCCCACATCCACCTCCGGGGGCTTCTCTGTCCTCATCTACATCCATAGACATTAATATGGAGAAAGTATGTGCCCCCCACATCCACCTCCGGGGGCTTCTCTGTCCTCATCTACATCCATAGACATTAATATGGAGAAAGTATGTGCCCCCACATCCACCTCCAGGGGCTTCTCTGTCCTCATCTACATCCATAGACATTAATATGGAGAAAGTATGTGCCCCCCACAATCACCTCCAGGGGCTTCTCTGTCCTCATCTACATCCATAGACATTAATATGGAGAAAGTATGTGCCCCCCACATCCACCTCCGGGGGCTTCTCTGTCCTCATCTACATCCATAGACATTAATATGGAGAAAAGTATGTGCCCCCCACATCCACCTCCAGGGGCTTCTCTGTCCTCATCTACATCCATAGACATTAATATGGAGAAAGTATGTGCCCCCCACAATCACCTCCGGGGGCTTCTCTGTCCTCATCTACATCCATAGACATTAATATGGAGGAAAGTATGTGACGCGCCCCTGGGCCTGTGTCGCGCTGCGTTGCGCACGCGGGAGCTTACCCGGAGCCGGATCTGTTGAGGGTTGTAGTCTCGTGGCGGTGACCCGGTCCGTGCCCAGGGAGTCAAACTGAGCGGCGATGTATCAGCGGTAGATGTTGGACGACTACGCCACCCGTTGAGTACAGCTAAGGAGCTGCTGCTGCAGGGCAGACCGCTGAGGCTGGTGGTAGGATTGTGCAGCGTGATAGTATAACCCCCAACGGGAGGGGTATGGCCTCAGGGCAGCCGACGTGGATGATGGGGGTAGCAGGAACCACTCGGAGACGGTACGGTGTAGTTCAGGGTCTTTACTGGTGACAAAGATAGACCCTCCCGGAGTACTGGCTAGCGATTGGGGCCTGGTCAGTCCTTGAGCAGATGGGATCTGCCCTGGCCAGGCGGAGTTGTAGGCCTCCCAAACTAACTGTACTCTTCTGGCTACCTTGCTAGAGGCGGGTATAAGTAGCCCACGTCCCTGAGTGTACCGCGTGGTGCTCACCCGTATGGCGGGTGACTCGGGGCCTTCTAGTAGCTTCCGCTCCACGACGGCGGTGCTGGTCCCATGCGTGTGACCGTGCCTTCGGGTTTCTTGGCCAGAGGACCTGGAATCCCCTGCCTGACGGATTCTGCTGCTGGGTAGGAGTTAGTCCCCACAGCCTAGGACTCCGGGTCCGGTAAGAAATCTTCTCAGTCAGGGCGAGCTCTGCAGCTGCCAGCCCCTGACTCCTGGTAACACTGCTCCCACAGAGCTCCTGATGTTCTGTTCCTATATTTGCTTCTTTTCTCTGTCTCTACTTCTTCTCTACTCCCTAACCCTGCCTCAGCCCTAGGTTTATATAGGGGAAGTTCTTCCCCTCCCAGGACTGGGCAGGAGGTGTGGCATGCATAGGATTCCTGACCAAGAGACCTCCCACCTGCTCTCAGACATAACATTGCTGTTACTGTGGAAACCAGACCCCTGGGGTGCCACATATGTGCCCCCCACATCCACCTACAGGAGCTTCTCTGTCCTCATCTACATCCATAGACATTAATATGGAGAAAGTATGTGCCCCCCACATTCACCTCTGGGGGCTTCTCTGTCCTCATCTACGTCCATAGACATTAATATGGAGAAAAGTATGTGCCCCCCACATCCACCTCCAGGGGCTTCTCTGTCCTCATCTACATCAATAAACATTAATATGGAGAAAAGTATGTGCCCCCCACATCCACCTCCGGGGGCTTCTCTGTCCTCATCTACATCCATAGACATTAATATGGAGGAAAGTATGTGCCCCCCACATCCACCTCCAGGGGCTTCTCTGTCCTCATCTACATCCATAGACATTAATATGGAGGAAAGTATGTGCCCCTCACATCCACCTCTGGGGGCTTCTCTGTCCTCATCTACGTCCATAGACATTAATATGAAGAAAAGTATGTGCCCCCCACATCCACCTGCGGGGGCTTCTCTCTCCTCATCTACATCCATAGACATTAATATGGAAAAAGTATGTGCCCCCCACATCGACCTCCAGGGGCTTCTCTGACCTCATCTACATCCATAGACATTAATATGGAGGAAAGTATGTGCCCCCCACACCCACCTCCAGGGGCTTCTCTGTCCTCATCTACATCCATAGACATTAATATGGAGAAAAGTATGTGCCCCCCACATCCACCTCTGGGGGCTTCTCTGTCCTCATCTACATCCATAGACATTAATATGGAGAAAGTATGTGCCCCCCACATCCACCTCCGGGGGCTTCTCTGTCCTCATCTACATCCATAGACATTAATATGGAGAAAGTCTGTGCCCCCCACATCCACCTCCAGGGGCTTCTCTGTCCTCATCTACATCCATAGACATTAATATGGAGAAAGTATTTGCCCCCCACATCCACCTCCGGGGGCTTCTCTGTCCTCATCTACATCCATAGACATTAATATGGAGAAAGTATGTGCCCCCCACATCCACCTCCAGGGGCTTCTCTGACCTCATCTACATCCATAGACATTAATATGGAGAAAGTTTGTGCCCCCCACATCCACCTCCAGGGGCTTCTCTGTCCTCATCTACATCCATAGACATTAATTTGGAGAAAAGTATGTGCCCCCCACATCCACCTCTGAGGGCTTCTCTGTCCTCATCTACATCCATAGACATTAATATGGAGAAAGTATGTGCCCCCCACGTCCACCTCCGGGGGCTTCTCTCTCCTCATCTACATCCATAGACATTAATATGGAGGAAAGTATGTGCCCCCCACATCCACCTATGGGGGCTTCTCTGTCCTCATCTACATCCATAGACATTAATATGAAGAAAAGTATGTGCCCCCACATCCACCTCTGGGGGCTTCTCTGTCCTCATCTACATCCATAGACATTAATATGAAGAAAAGTATGTGCCCCCCACATCCATCTGCGGGGGCTTCTCTCTCCTCATCTACATCCATAGACATTAATATGGAAAAAGTATGTGCCCCCCACATCCACATCCGGGGGCTTCTTTGTCCTCATCTACATCCATAGACATTAATATGGAGGAAAGTATGTGCCCCCCACATCCACCTCCAGTGGCTTCTCTGTCCTCATCTACATACATAGACATTAATATGGAGAAAGTATGTGCCCCCCACATCCACCTGCGGGGGCTTCTCTGTCCTCATCTACATCCATAGACATTAATATGGAGAAAAGTATGTGCCCCCACATCCACCTCCGGGGGCTTCTCTGTCCTCATCTACATACATAGACATTAATATGGAGAAAGTATGTGCCCCCCACATCCACCTCCGGGGGCTTCTCTGTCCTCATCTACATCCATAGACATTAATATGGAGAAAAGTATGTGCCCCCACATCCACCTCCGGGGGCTTCTCTGTCCTCATCTACATCCATAGACATTAATATGGAGGAAAGTATGTGCACCCCACACCCACCTCCAGGGGCTTCTCTGTCCTCATCTACATCCATAGACATTAATATGGAGAAAGTATGTGCCCCCACATCCACCTCTGGGGGCTTCTCTATCCTCATCTACATCCATAGACATTAAGATGGAGAAAGTATGTGCCCCCACATCCACCTCTGGGGGCTTCTCTATCCTCATCTACATCCATAGACATTAAGATGGAGAAAGTATGTGCCCCCCACATCCACCTCCAGGGGCTTCTCTGTCCTTATCTACATCCATAGACATTAATATGGAGAAAGTATGTGCCCCCACATCCACCTCTGGGGGCTTCTCTATCCTCATCTACATCCATAGACATTAAGATGGAGAAAGTATGTGCCCCCCACATCCACCTCCAGGGGCTTCTCTGTCCTTATCTACATCCATAGACATTAATATGGAGAAAGTATGTGCCCCCACATCCACCTCTGGGGGCTTCTCTATCCTCATCTACATCCATAGACATTAATATGGAGAAAGTATGTGCCCCCCACATCCACCTCCGGGGGCTTCTCTGTCCTCATCTACATCCATAGACATTAATATGGAGAAAGTATGTGCCCCCCACATCCACCTCCGGGGGCTTCTCTGTCCTCATCTACATCCATAGACATTAATATGGAGAAAGTATGTGCCCCCCACATCCACCTCCGGGGGCTTCTCTGTCCTCATCTACATCCATAGACATTAATATGGAGAAAGTATGTGCCCCCCACATCCACCTCCGGGGGCTTCTCTGTCCTCATCTACATCCATAGACATTAATATGGAGAAAGTATGTGCCCCCCACATCCACCTCCAGGGGCTTCTCTGACCTCATCTACATCCATAGACATTAATATGGAGAAAGTATGTGCCCCCCACATCCACCTCCAGGGGCTTCTCTGTCCTCATCTACATCCATAGACATTAATTTGGAGAAAAGTATATGCCCCCCACATCCACCTCTGAGGGCTTCTCTATCCTCATCTACATCCATAGACATTAATATGGAGAAAGTATGTGCCCCCCACGTCCACCTCCGGGGGCTTCTCTCTCCTCAACTACATCCATAGACATTAATATGGAGGAAAGTATGTGCCCCCCACATCCACCTATGGGGGCTTCCCTGTCCTTATCTACATCCATAGACATTAATTTGGAGAAAAGTATATGCCCCCCACATCCACCTCTGGGGGCTTCTCTGTCCTCATCTACATCAATAGACATAAATATAGAGGAAAGTATGTGCCCCCCACATCCACCTCCGGGGGCTTCTCTGTCCTCATCTACATCCATAGACATTAATTTGGAGAAAGTATGTGCCCCCCACATCGACCTCCAGGGGCTTCTCTGTCCTCATCTACATCCATAGACATTAATATGGAGAAAGTATGTGCCCCCCACATCCACCTCCAGGGGCTTCTCTGTCCTCATCTACATCCATAGACATTAATTTGGAGAAAAGTATGTGCCCCCCACATCCACCTCCGGGGGCTTCTCTGTCCTCATCTACATGCATAGACATTAATATGGAGAAAAGTATGTGCCCCCCACATCCACCTCCAGGGGCTTCTCTGTCCTCATCTACATCCATAGACATTAATATGGAGAAAGTATGTGCCCCCCACATCCACCTCCGGGGGCTTCTCTGTCCTCATCTACATTCATAGACATTAATATAGAGGAAAGTATGTGCCCCCCACATCCACCTCTGGGGGCTTCTCTGTCCTCATCTACATCCATAGACATTAATATGGAGAAAGTATGTGCCCCCCACATCCACCTCCGGGGGCTTCTCTGTCCTCATCTACATGCATAGACATTAATATGGAGAAAAGTATGTGCCCCCCACATCCACCTCCAGGGGCTTCTCTGTCCTCATCTACATCCATAGACATTAATATGGAGAAAGTATGTGCCCCCCACATCCACCTCCGGGGGCTTCTCTGTCCTCATCTACATCCATAGACATTAATATAGAGGAAAGTATGTGCCCCCCACATCCACCTCCGGGGGCTTCTCTGTCCTCATCTACATCCATAGACATTAATATGGAGGAAAGTATGTGCCCCCCACATCCACCTCCAGGGGCTTCTCTGTCCTCATCTACATCCATAGACATTAATATGGAGAAAGTATGTGCCCCCCACATCCACCTCCGGGGGCTTCTCTGTCCTCATCTACATCCATAGACATTAATATGGAGGAAAGTATGTGCCCCCCACATCCACCTCCGGGGGCTTCTCTGTCCTCATCTACATCCATAGACATTAATATGAAGAAAAGTATGTGCCCCCCACATCCACCTCCGGGGGCTTCTCTGTCCTCATCTACGTCCATAGACATTAATATGAAGAAAAGTATGTGCCCCCCACATCCACCTCTGGGGGCTTCTCTGTCCTCATCTACGTCCATAGACATTAATATGGAGAAAAGTATGTGCCCCCCACATCCACCTCCGGGGGCTTCTCTCTCCTCATCTACATCCATAGACATTAATATGGAAAAAGTATGTGCCCCCCACATCCACATCCGGGGGCTTCTTTGTCCTCATCTACATCCATAGACATTAATATGGAGGAAAGTATGTGCCCCCCACATCCACCTCCGGGGGCTTCTCTGTCCTCATCTACATCCATAGACATTAATATGGAGAAAGTATGTGCCCCCCACATCCACCTCCAGGAGCTTCTCTGTCCTCATCTACATCCATAGACATTAATATGGAAAAAGTATGTGCCCCCCACATCCACATCCGGGGGCTTCTTTGTCCTCATCTACATCCATAGACATTAATATGGAGGAAAGTATGTGCCCCCCACATCCACCTCCGGGGGCTTCTCTGTCCTCATCTACATCCATAGACATTAATATGGAGAAAGTATGTGCCCCCCACATCCACCTCCAGGAGCTTCTCTGTCCTCATCTACATCCATAGACATTAATATGGAAAAAGTATGTGCCCCCCACATCCACATCCGGGGGCTTCTTTGTCCTCATCTACATCCATAGACATTAATATGGAGGAAAGTATGTGCCCCCCACATCCACCTCCGGGGGCTTCTCTGTCCTCATCTACATCCATAGACATTAATATGGAGAAAGTATGTGCCCCCCACATCCACCTCCGGGGGCTTCTCTGTCCTCATCTACATCCATAGACATTAATATGGAGAAAGTATGTGCCCCCCACATCCACCTCCGGGGGCTTCTCTGTCCTCATCTACATCCATAGACATTAATATGGAGAAAAGTATGTGCCCCCCACATCCACCTCCGGGGGCTTCTCTGTCCTCATCTACATCCATAGACATTAATATGGAGGAAAGTATGTGCCCCCCACACCCACCTCCAGGGGCTTCTCTGTCCTCATCTACATCCATAGACATGAATATGGAGAAAAGTATGTGCCCCCCACATCCACCTCTGGGGGCTTCTCTGTCCTTATCTACATCCATAGACATTAATATGGAGAAAGTATGTGCCCCCACATCCACCTCTGGGGGCTTCTCTGTCCTCATCTACATCCATAGACATTAATATGGAGAAAGTATGTGCCCCCCACATCCACCTCCGGGGGCTTCTCTGTCCTCATCTACATCCATAGACATTAATATGGAGAAAGTATGTGCCCCCCACATCCACCTCCAGGGGCTTCTCTGTCCTCATCTACATCCATAGACATTAATATGGAGAAAAGTATGTGCCCCCACATCCACTTACGGGGGCTTCTCTGTCCTCATCTACATCCATAGACATTAATATGGAGAAAAGTATGTGCCCCCACATCCACTTACGGGGGCTTCTCTGTCCTCATCTACATCCATAGACATTAATATGGAGAAAAGTATGTGCCCCCCACATCCACCTCCGGGGGCTTCTCTCTCCTCATCTACATCCATAGACATTAATATGGAAAAAGTATGTGCCCCCCAAACCCACCTCCAGGGGCTTCTCTGTCCTCATCTACATCCATAGACATTAATATGGAGAAAAGTATGTGCCCCCCACATCCACCTCCGGGGGCTTCTCTGTCCTCATCTACATCCATAGACATTAATATGGAGAAAGTATGTGCCCCCACATCCAACTCCAGGGGCTTCTCTGTCCTCATCTACATCCATAGACATTAATATGGAGAAAGTATGTGCCCCCCAAACCCACCTCCAGGGGCTTCTCTGTCCTCATCTACATCCATAGACATTAATATGGAGAAAAGTATGTGCCCCCCACATCCACCTCCGGGGGCTTCTCTGTCCTCATCTACATTCATAGACATTAATATGGAGAAAGTATGTGCCCCCCACATCCACCTCTGGGGGCTTCTCTATCCTCATCTACATCCATAGACATTAATATGGAGAAAGTATGTGCCCCCCACATCCACCTCCGGGGGCTTCTCTGTCCTCATCTACATTCATAGACATTAATATGGAGAAAGTATGTGCCCCCCCACATCCACCTCCGGGGGCTTCTCTGTCCTCATCTACATCCATAGACATTAATATGGAGGAAAGTATGTGCCCCCCACATCCACCTATGGGGGCTTCCCTGTCCTTATCTACATCCTTAGACATTAATTTGGAGAAAAGTATATGCCCCCCACATCCACCTCTGGGGGCTTCTCTGTCCTCATCTACATCCATAAACATTAATATGGAGAAAGTATGCGCCCCCCACATCCACCTCTGGGGGCTTCTCTGTCCTCATCTACATCCATAGACATTAATATGGAGAAAGTATGTGCCCCCCACATCCACCTCCGGGGGCTTCTCTGTCCTCATCTACATCTATAGACATTAATATGGAGAAAGTATGTGCCCCCACATCCACTTACGGGGGCTTCTCTGTCCTCATCTACATCCATAGACATTAATATGGAGAAAGTATGTGCCCCCCACATCCACCTCTGGGGGCTTCTCTATCCTCATCTACATCCATAGACATTAATATGGAGAAAGTATGTGCCCCCCACATCCACCTCCGGGGGCTTCTCTATCCTCATCTACATCCATAGACATTAATATGGAGAAAGTATGTGCCCCCACATCCACTTACGGGGGCTTCTCTGTCCTCATCTACATCCATAGACATTAATATGGAGAAAGTATGTGCCCCCCACATCCACTTATGGGGGCTTCTCTGTCCTCATCTACATCCATAGACATTAATATGGAGAAAGTATGTGCCCCCACATCCACCTCCGGGGGCTTCTCTGTCCTTATCTACATCCATAGACATTAATATGGAGAAAAGTATGTGCCCCCAACATCCAACTCTGGGGGCTTCTCTGTCCTCATCTACAACCATAGACATTAATATGGAGGAAAGTATGTGCCCCCCACATCCACCTCCGCGGGCTTCTCTGTCCTCATCTACATCCATAGACATTAATATGGAGAAAGTATGTGCCCCCCACATCCACCTCTGGGGGCTTCTCTGTCCTCATCTACAACCATAGACATTAATATGGAGGAAAGTATGTGCCCCTCACATCCACCTCCGGGGGCTTCTCTGTCCTCATCTACAACCATAGACATTAATATGGAGAAAAGTATGTGCCCCCCACATCCAACTCCAGGGGCTTCTCTGTCCTCATCTACAACCATAGACATTAATATGGAGGAAAGTATGTGCCCCCCACATCCACCTCCGGGGGCTTCTCTGTCCTCATCTACATCAATAGACATTAATATGGAGAAAGTATGTGCCCCCCACATCCACCTCCAGGGGCTTCTCTGTCCTCATCTACAACCATAGACATTAATATGGAGGAAAGTATGTGCCCCCCACATCCACCTCCGGGGGCTTCTCTGTCCTCATCTACATCTATAGATATTAATATGGAGAAAAGTATGTGCCCCCCACATCCACCTCTGGGGGCTTCTCTGTCCTCATCTACATCCATAGACATGAATATGGAGAAAAGTATGTGCCCCCCACATCCACCTCTGGGGGCTTCTCTGTCCTCATCTACAACCATAGACATTAATATGGAGGAAAGTATGTGCCCCCCACATCCACCTCCGGGGGCTTCTCTGTCCTCATCTACATCCATAGACATTAATATGGAGAAAGTATGTGCCCCCCACATCCACCTCCGGGGGCTTCTCTGTCCTCATCTACATCTATAGACATTAATATGGAGAAAAGTATGTGCCCCCCTCATCCACCTCCAGGGGCTTCTCTGTCCTCATCTACATCCATAGACATTAATATGGAGAAAAGTATGTGCCCCCCTCATCCACCTCTGGGGGCTTCTCTGTCCTCATCTACAACCATAGACATTAATATGGAGGAAAGTATGTGCCCCCCACATCCACCTCCGGGGGCTTCTCTGTCCTCATCTACATCCATAGACATTAATATGGAGAAAGTATGTGCCCCCCACATCCACCTCTGGGGGCTTCTCTGTCCTCATCTACAACCATAGACATTAATATGGAGGAAAGTATGTGCCCCCCACATCCACCTCCGGGGGCTTCTCTGTCCTCATCTACATCCATAGACATTAATATGTAAGAAAGTATGTGCCCCCCACATCCACCTCCAGGGGCTTCTCTGTCCTCATCTACATCCATAGACATTAATATGGAGAAAAGTATGTGCCCCCCACATCCACCTCTGGGGGCTTCTCTGTCCTCATCTACATCCATAGACATGAATATGGAGAAAGTATGTGCCCCCCACATCCACCTCCAGGGGCTTCTCTGTCCTCATCTACATCCATAGACATGAATATGGAGAAAGTATGTGCCCCCCACATCCACCTCTGGGGGCTTCTCTGCCCTCATCTACATCCATAGACATGAATATGGAGAAAAGTATGTGCCCCCCACATCCACCTCTGGGGCTTCTCTGTCCTTATCTACATCCATAGACATTAATATGGAGAAAGTATGTGCCCCCCACATCCACCTCTGGGGCTTCTCTGTCCTTATCTACATCCATAGACATTAATATGGAGAAAGTATGTGCCCCCCACATCCACCTCCGGGGGCTTCTCTGTCCTCATCTACATCAATAAACATTAAAATGGAGAAAAGTATGTGCCCCCCACATCCACCTCCAGAGGCTTCTCTATCCTCATCTACATCCATAGACATTAATATGGAGAAAGTATGTGCCCCCACATCCACCTCCAGGGGCTTCTCTGTCCTCATCTACATCCATAGACATTAATATGGAGAAAGTATGTGCCCCCACATCCACTTACGGGGGCTTCTCTGTCCTCATCTACATCCATAGACATTAATATAGAGGAAAGTATGTGCCCCCCACATCCACCTCCAGGGGCTTCTCTGTCCTCATCTACATCCATAGACATTAATATGGAGGAAAGTATGTGCCCCCCACATCCACCTCTGGGGGCTTCTCTGTCCTCATCTACATCAATAAACATTAATATGGATTAAAGTATGTGCCCCCACATCCACTTACGGGGGCTTCTCTGTCCTCATCTACATCCATAGACATTAATATAGAGGAAAGTATGTGCCCCCCACATCCACCTCCGGGGGCTTCTCTGTCCTCATCTACATCCATAGACGTTAATATGGAGAAAGTATGTGCCCTCACATCCACCTCCGGGGGCTTCTCTGTCCTCATCTACATCAATAAACATTAAAATGGAGAAAAGTATGTGCCCCCCACATCCACCTCTGGGGGCTTCTCTGTCCTTATCTACATCCATAGACATTAATATGGAGAAAGTATGTGCCCCCACATTCACCTCTGGGGGCTTTTCTGTCCTCATCTACATCCATAGACATTAATATGGAGAAAGTATGTGCCCCCCACATCCACCTCCGGGGGCTTCTCTGTCCTCATCTACATCCATAGACATTAATATGGAGAAAGTATGTGCCCCCCACATCCACCTCCGGGGGCTTCTCTGTCCTCATCTACATCCATAGACATTAATATGGAGAAAGTATGTGCCCCCCACATCCACCTCCAGGGGCTTCACTGTCCTCATCTACATCCATAGACATTAATATGGAGAAAGTATGTGCCCCCACATCCACCTCCGGGGGCTTCTCTGTCCTCATCTACATCCATAGACATTAATATGGAGAAAGTATGTGCCCCCACATCCACCTCTGGGGGCTTCACTGTCCTCATCTACATCCATAGACATTAATATGGAGAAAGTATGTGCCCCCCACATCCACCTCCGGGGGCTTCTCTGTCCTCATCTACATCCATAGACATTAATATGGAGAAAGTATGTGCCCCCACATCCACCTCCGGGGGCTTCTCTGTCCTCATCTACATCAATAAACATTAAAATGGAGAAAAGTATGTGCCCCCCACATCCACCTCTGGGGGCTTCTCTGTCCTTATCTACATCCATAGACATTAATATGGAGAAAGTATGTGCCCCCACATTCACCTCTGGGGGCTTTTCTGTCCTCATCTACATCCATAGACATTAATATGGAGAAAGTATGTGCCCCCCACATCCACCTCCGGGGGCTTCTCTGTCCTCATCTACATCCATAGACAGTAATATGGAGAAAGTATGTGCCCCCCACATCCACCTCCGGGGGCTTTTCTGTCCTCATCTACATCCATAGACATTAATATGGAGAAAGTATGTGCCCCCCACATCCACCTCCAGGGGCTTCACTGTCCTCATCTACATCCATAGACATTAATATGGAGAAAGTAGGTGCCCCCCACATCCACCTCCGGGGGCTTCTCTGTCCTCATCTACATCCATAGACATTAATATGGAGAAAGTATGTGCCCCCACATCCACCTCCAGGGGCTTCTCTGTCCTCATCTACATCAATAAACATTAAAATGGAGAAAAGTATGTGCCCCCCACATCCACCTCTGGGGGCTTCTCTGTCCTTATCTACATCCATAGACATTAATATGGAGAAAGTATGTGCCCCCACATTCACCTCTGGGGGCTTTTCTGTCCTCATCTACATCCATAGACATTAATATGGAGAAAGTATGTGCCCCCACATCCACCTCCGGGGGCTTCTCTGTCCTCATCTACATCAATAAACATTAAAATGGAGAAAAGTATGTGCCCCCCACATCCACCTCTGGGGGCTTCTCTGTCCTTATCTACATCCATAGACATTAATATGGAGAAAGTATGTGCCCCCACATTCACCTCTGGGGGCTTTTCTGTCCTCATCTACATCCATAGACATTAATATGGAGAAAGTATGTGCCCCCCACATCCACCTCCGGGGGCTTCTCTGTCCTCATCTACATCCATAGACATTAATATGGAGAAAGTATGTGCCCCCCACATCCACCTCCGGGGGCTTCTCTGTCCTCATCTACATCCATAGACATTAAAATGGAGAAAGTATGTGCCCCCCACATCCACCTCCAGGGGCTTCACTGTCCTCATCTACATCCATAGACATTAATATGGAGAAAGTATGTGCCCCCCACATCCACCTCCAGGGGCTTCTCTGTCCTCATCTACATCCATAGACATTAATTTGGAGAAAAGTATATGCCCCCCACATCCACCTCTGAGGGCTTCTCTATCCTCATCTACATCCATAGACATTAATATGGAGAAAGTATGTGCCCCCCACGTCCACCTCCGGGGGCTTCTCTCTCCTCATCTACATCCATAGACATTAATTTGGAGAAAAGTATATGCCCCCCACATCCACCTCTGAGGGCTTCTCTATCCTCATCTACATCCATAGACATTAATATGGAGAAAGTATGTGCCCCCCACGTCCACCTTCGGGGGCTTCTCTCTCCTCATCTACATCCATAGACATTAATATGGAGAAAGTATGTGCCCCCCACATCCACCTCCAGGGGCTTCACTGTCCTCATCTACATCCATAGACATTAATATGGAGAAAGTATGTGCCCCCCACATCCACCTCCAGGGGCTTCACTGTCCTCATCTACATCCATAGACATTAATATGGAGAAAGTATGTGCCCCCCACATCCACCTCCGGGGGCTTCTCTATCCTCATCTACATCCATAGACATTAATATGGAGAAAAGTATGTGCCCCCCACATCCACCTCCAGGGGCTTCTCTGTCCTCATCTACATCCATAGACATTAATATGGAGAAAAGTATATGCCCCCCACATCCACCTCTGAGGGCTTCTCTATCCTCATCTACATCCATAGACATTAATATGGAGAAAGTATGTGCCCCCCACGTCCACCTCCGGGGGCTTCTCTGTCCTCATCTACATCCATAGACATTAATATGGAGGAAAGTATGTGCCCCCCACATCCACCTCCGGGGGCTTCTCTGTCCTCATCTACATCCATAGACATTAATATGGAGAAAGTATGTGCCCCCCACATCCACCTCCGGGGGCTTCTCTGTCCTCATCTACATCTATAGACATTAATATGGAGAAAAGTATGTGCCCCCCACATCCACCTCTGGGGGCTTCTCTGTCCTCATCTACATCCATAGACATGAATATGGAGAAAGTATGTGCCCCCCACATCCACCTCTGGGGGCTTCTCTGTCCTCATCTACATCCATAGACATTAATATGGAGAAAGTATGTGCCCCCCACGTACACCTCCGGGGGCTTCTCTCTCCTCATCTACATCCATAGACATTAATATGGAGGAAAGTATGTGCCCCCCACATTCACCTATGGGGGCTTCCCTGTCCTTATCTACATCCATAGACATTAATTTGGAGAAAAGTATATGCCCCCCACATCCACCTCTGGGGGCTTCTCTGTCCTCATCTACATCAATAAATATTAATATGGAGAAAAGTATGTGCCCCTCACATCCACCTCTGGGGGCTTCTCTGTCCTCATCTACGTCCATAGACATTAATATGAAGAAAAGTATGTGCCCCCCACATCCAACTGCGGGGGCTTCTCTCTCCTCATCTACATCCATAGACATTAATATGGAAAAAGTATCTGCCCCCCACATCCACCTCCAGGGGCTTCTCTGTCCTCATCTACATCCATAGACATTAATATGGAGGAAAGTATGTGCCCCCCACATCCACCTCCGGGGGCTTCTCTGTCCTCATCTACATCCATAGACATTAATATGGAGAAAGTATGTGCCCCCCACATCCACCTCTGGGGGCTTCTCTGTCCTCATCTACATCAATAAACATTAATATGGAGAAAAGTATGTGCCCCTCACATCCACCTCCGGGGGCTTCTCTGTCCTCATCTACGTCCATAGACATTAATATGAAGAAAAGTATGTGCCCCCCACATCCAACTGCGGGGGCTTCTCTCTCCTCATCTACACAAATAGACATTAATATGGAAAAAGTATGTGCCCCCCACATCCACATCCGGGGGCTTCTTTGTCCTCATCTACATCCATAGACATTAATATGGAGGAAAGTATGTGCCCCCCACATCCACCTCCGGGGGCTTCTCTGTCCTCATCTACATCCATAGACATTAATATGGAGAAAAGTATGTGCCCCCCACATCCACCTCCGGGGGCTTCTCTGTCCTCATCTACATCCATAGACATTAATATGGAGGAAAGTATGTGCCCCCCACACCCACCTCTAGGGGCTTCTCTGTCCTTATCTACATCCATAGACATTAATATGGAGAAAGTATGTGCCCCCCACATCCACCTCCGGGGGCTTCTCTGTCCTCATCTACATCCATAGACATTAATATGGAGAAAGTATGTGCCCCCCACATCCACCTCCAGGGGCTTCTCTGACCTCATCTACATCCATAGACATTAATATGGAGAAAGTATGTGCCCCCCACGTCCACCTCCAGGGGCTTCTCTGTCCTCATCTACATTCATAGACATTAATATGGAGAAAGTATGTGCCCCCACATCCACCTCTGGGGGCTTCTCTGTCCTCATCTACATCCATAGACATTAATATGGAGAAAGTATGTGCCCCCCACATCCACCTCCGGGGGCTTCTCTGTCCTCATCTACATCCATAGACATTAATATGGAGAAAGTATGTGCCCCCCACATCCACCTCCAGGGGCTTCTCTGACCTCATCTACATCCATAGACATTAATATGGAGAAAGTATGTGCCCCCCACATCCACCTCCGGGGGCTTCTCTGTCCTCATCTACATCCATAGACATTAATATGGAGAAAAGTATGTGCCCCCCACATCCACCTCCGGGGGCTTCTCTGTCCTCATCTACATCCATAGACATTAATATGGAGAAAGTATGTGCCCCCCACATCCACCTCCGGGGGCTTCTCTGTCCTCATCTACATCCATAGACATTAATATGGAGAAAGTATGTGCCCCCCACATCCACCTCCGGGGGCTTCTCTGTCCTCATCTACATCCATAGACATTAATATGGAGAAAGTATGTGCCCCCCACATCCACCTCCGGGGGCTTCTCTGTCCTCATCTACATCCATAGACATTAATATGGAGAAAGTATGTGCCCCCCACATCCACCTCCAGGGGCTTCTCTGACCTCATCTACATCCATAGACATTAATATGGAGAAAGTATGTGCCCCCCACGTCCACCTCCAGGGGCTTCTCTATCCTCATCTACATCCATAGACATTAATATGGAGAAAGTATGTGCCCCCCACATCCACCTCTGGGGGCTTCTATGTCCTCATCTACATCCATAGACATTAATATGGAGAAAGTATGTGCCACCACATCCACCTCCGGGGGCTTCTCTATCCTCATCTACATCCATAGACATTAATTTGGAGAAAAGTATGTGCCCCCCACATCCACCTCTGGGGGCTTTTCTGTCCTCATCTACATCCATAGACATTAATATAGAGGAAAGTATGTGACGCGCCCCCTGGGACATATTCCTTTTTGAGGGGAATACCCGGCACCGGATCAGATGGGGGTTTGTAGTCTCCGAGCGGCTGTGACCCGGTCCCGTGCCCAGGGCGTCAAGCTCAGTGTGATGTGGCAGTTCTACAGATGTTACTAAAGTTCTTTTGTGTCGACTACGCCACCCGTTGTATTGCGGTCACTATGGCCGCCGCTGCAGCAGGGTCCGCTGAGGCTGATGGTGTAGGTGCAGCTTTTGATGGTATAACCCCCAACGGGTGGGGTATAGCCTCAGGGGGTCAGGTGCAGAGGATGGGGGTTGTGGTGGTGCAGCATAGATGTTAAAGGAAGACAGAGTCGGGTTGTGCAGTTTAGGGTATTTACTCACTGCTGATGTTCCGGTCACTCCAGCTGCTAGTGACCACCCGAGCCGTGCTGCGTCCACCAGGTCCTGGATCCAGCCAACCCCCAAGCGAGTCCGGAGCGTGACCCTGAGCTCTCCTTCTGTCCTTTCTCTGGCCGTCCCCACTAGTGATCCACCCAGGTCCAGCTCCCTCGGGCCTTCTGTTGGGTGACCCTTGGCCTTGGGTTCCCTGACCCTCCGCGTGGTATGCCTTCGGGGTGGATGTGGTGGGTGGCCGTGGCAGACGCTGCCCACGGCCTCCGGTCTCTGGCTGGGGTGTGTTTCTGCCCCCACCAGCTTGGGTTCCGGTACCCTGATGCCGGCTCTTCACCCGTTGTTTTAATTTGGGATCTTGGAGTCCTCTCTTCTGCTTCCCCCTCTGGGTCTCTCTTTCTCTGCTCCACTCTCTCTCTCTCTAGGGCTCTGCTCTGCTCCTCTTCCTGATTCTGACAGACTGACCCTGATTCTAGTTGGTGCCCACCTTATATATCCCTCTATGTGTGAGCTCAGGTGACCAGCACCCAATGAGCTCCTATCTTTACCCAGGCTGCTCCCCCTATCTGCCCCTACACTACATGGGATGTACCACCCCCCTCCCACTCCAGCCAGGAACAGGCTCGGTTGTACCTGCACATTTCTAAGTGGGAGTACCGTCGGCCTGCTCCTCTGGAATGGGATGTATGTAGTGCATGCAGTCTATCTGAGCTCAGTTCCACACTCCTTCCTTACCCGGGAGTGAAATATCACACCTCTGGGTTGAGGTGCAATACCCCTGTAGCAGCCGAATCCTCAGGGTGCTACATATGTGCCCCCCACATCCACCTCCAGGGGCTACTCTGTCCTCATCTACATCCATAGACATTAATATGGAGAAAAGTATGTGCCCCCCACATCCACCTCCAGGGGCTTCTCTGTCCTCATCTACATCCATAGACATAAATATGAAGAAAAGTATGTGCCCCCCACGTCCACCTCCGGGGGCTTCTCTGTCCTCATCTACATCAATAAACATTAATATGGAGAAAAGTATGTGCCCCCCACATCCACCTCCAGGGGCTTCTCTGTCCTCATCTACATCCATAGACATTAATATGGAGTAAAGTATGTGCCCCCCACATCCACCTCCAGGGGCTTCTCTGTCCTCATCTACATCCATAGACATTAATATAGAGGAAAGTATGTGCCCCCCACATCCACCTCTGGGGGCTTCTCTGTCCTCATCTACATCCATAGACATTAATATAGAGGAAAGTATGTGCCCCCCACATCCACCTCCGGGGGCTTCTCTGTCCTCATTTATATCCATAGACATTAATATGGAGAAAGTATGTGCCCCCCACGTCCACCTCTGGGGGCTTCTCTGTCCTCATCTACATCCATAGACATTAATATGGAGAAAAGTATGTGCCCCCCACATCCACCTCTGGGGGCTTCTCTGTGCTTATCTACATCCATAGACATTAATATGGGGAAAGTATGTGCCCCCACATCCACCTCTGGGGGCTTCTCTGTCCTCATCTACATCCATAGACATTAATATGGAGAAAGTATGTGCCCCCCACATCCACCTCCGGGGGCTTCTCTGTCCTCATCTACATCCATAGACATTAATATGGAGAAAGTATGTGCCCCCCACATCCACCTCCGGGGGCTTCTCTGTCCTCATCTACATCCATAGACATTAATATGGAGAAAGTATGTGCCCCCCACATCCACCTCCGGGGGCTTCTCTGTCCTCATCTACATCCATAGACATTAATATGGAGAAAGTATGTGCCCCCCACATCCACCTCCGGGGGCTTCTCTGTCCTCATCTACATCCATAGACATTAATATGGAGAAAGTATGTGCCCCCCACATCCACCTCCAGGGGCTTCTCTGTCCTCATCTACATCCATAGACATTAATATGGAGGAAAGTATGTGCCCCCCACATCCACCTCCGGGGGCTTCACTGTCCTCATCTACATCCATAGACATTAATTTGGAGAAAAGTATGTGCCCCCCACATCCACCTCTGGGGGCTTCTCTGTCCTCATCTACATCCATAGACATTAATATAGAGGAAAGTATGTGCCCCCCACATCCACCTCTGGGGGCTTCTCTGTCCTCATCTACATCCATAGACATTAATATAGAGGAAAGTATGTGCCGCCCACATCCACCTCCAGGGGCTTCTCTGACCTCATCTACATCCATAGACATTAATATGGAGAAAGTATGTGCCCCCCACGTCCACCTCCAGGGGCTTCTCTATCCTCATCTACATCCATAGACATTAATATGGAGAAAGTATGTGCCCCCCACATCCACCTCCAGGGGCTTCTCTGACCTCATCTACATCCATAGACATTAATATGGAGAAAGTATGTGCCCCCCACGTCCAACTCCAGGGGCTTCTCTATCCTCATCTACATCCATAGACATTAATTTGGAGAAAAGTATGTGCCCCCCACATCCACCTCTGGGGGCTTCTCTGTCCTCATCTACATCCATAGACATTAATATAGAGGAAAGTATGTGCCCCCCACATCCACCTCCGGGGGCTTCTCTGTCCTCATTTACATCCATAGACATTAATATGGAGAAAGTATGTGCCCCCCACATCCACCTCCAGGGGCTTCTCTGACCTCATCTACATCCATAGACATTAATATGGAGAAAGTATGTGCCCCCCACGTCCACCTCCAGGGGCTTCTCTATCCTCATCTACATCCATAGACATTAATTTGGAGAAAAGTATATGCCCCCCACATCCACCTCCGGGGGCTTCTCTGTCCTCATCTACATCCATAGACATTAATATAGAGGAAAGTATGAGCCCCCCACATCCACCTCCGGGGGCTTCTCTGTCCTCCATCTACATCCATAGACATTAATATGGAGAAAAGTATGTGCCCCCCACATCCACCTCCGGGGGCTTCTCTTTCCTCATCTACATCAATAAACATTAAAATGGAGAAAAGTATGTGCCCCCCACATCCACCTCCGGGGGCTTCTCTGTCCTCATCTACATCCATAGACATTAATATGGAGAAAAGTATGTGCCCCCACATCCACTTACGGGGGCTTCTCTGTCCTCATCAACATCCATAGACATTAATATGGAGAAAGTATGTGCCCCCCACATCCACCTCCGGGGGCTTCTCTCTCCTCATCTACATCCATAGACATTAATATGGAAAAAGTATGTGCCCCCCACATCCACCTCCGGGGGCTTCTCTGTGCTTATCTACATCCATAGACATTAATATGGGGAAAGTATGTGCCCCCACATCCACCTCTGGGGCTTCTCTGTCCTCATCTACATCCATAGACATTAATATGGAGAAAGTATGTGCCCCCCACATCCACCTCCGGGGGCTTCTCTGTCCTCATCTATATCCATAGACATTAATATGGAGAAAGTATGTGCCCCCCACATCCACCTCCAGGGGCTTCTCTGTCCTCATCTACATCCATAGACATTAATATGGAGAAAGTATGTGCCCCCCACATCCACCTCCGGGGGCTTCTCTGTCCTCATCTACATCCATAGACATTAATATGGAGAAAGTATGTGCCCCCCACATCCACCTCCGGGGGCTTCTCTGTCCTCATCTACATCCATAGACATTAATATGGAGAAAGTATGTGCCCCCCACATCCACCTCCAGGGGCTTCTCTGTCCTCATCTACATCCATAGACATTAATATGGAGGAAAGTATGTGCCCCCCACATCCACCTCCGGGGGCTTCACTGTCCTCATCTACATCCATAGACATTAATTTGGAGAAAAGTATATGCCCCCCACGTCCACCTCTGGGGGCTTCTCTGTCCTCATCTACATCCATAGACATTAATATGGAGGAAAATGTGTGCCCCCCACATCCACCTCTGGGGTCTTCTCTGTCCTCATCTACATCCATAGACATTAATATAGAGGAAAGTATGTGCCCCCCACATCCACCTCCGGGGGCTTCGCTGTCCTCATCTACATCCATAGACATTAATTTGGAGAAAAGTATATGCCCCCCACGTCCACCTCTGGGGGCTTCTCTGTCCTCATCTACATCCATAGACATTAATATGGAGGAAAATGTGTGCCCCCCACATCCACCTCCGGGGGCTTCTCTATCCTCATCTACATCCATAGACATTAATATGGAGAAAGTATGTGCCCCCCACATCCACCTCTGGGGGCTTCTCTGTCCTCATCTACATCCATAGACATTAATATGGAGAAAGTATGTGCCCCCACATCCACTTACGGGGGCTTCTCTGTCCTCATGTACATCCATAGACATTAATATGGAGAAAGTATGTGCCCCCACATCCACCTCCGGGGGCTTCTCTTTCCTCATCTACATCAATAAACATTAAAATGGAGAAAAGTATGTGCCCCCCACATCCACCTCCGGGGGCTTCTCTGTCCTCATCTACATCCATAGACATTAATATGGAGAAAAGTATGTGCCCCCCACATCCACCTCCGGGGGCTTCTCTGTCCTCATCTACATCCATAGACATTAATATGGAGAAAAGTATGTGCCCCCCACATCCACCTCCAGGGGCTTCTCTGTCCTCATCTACATCCATAGACATTAATATGGAGAAAGTATGTGCCCCCCACATCCACCTCCGGGGGCTTCTCTCTCCTCATCTACATCCATAGACATTAATATGGAAAAAGTATGTGCCCCCCACATCCACCTCCGGGGGCTTCTTTGTCCTCATCTACATCCATAGACATTAATATGGAGGAAAGTATGTGCCCCCCACACCCACCTCCAGGGGCTTCTCTGTCCTCATCTACATCCATAGACATTAATATGGAGAAAGTATGTGCCCCCACATCCACTTACGGGGGCTTCTCTGTCCTCATCAACATCCATAGACATTAATATGGAGAAAGTATGTGCCCCCCTCATCCACCTCCGGGGGCTTCTCTCTCCTCATCTACATCCATAGACATTAATATGGAAAAAGTATGTGACCCCACATCCACCTCCGGGGGCTTCTTTGTCCTCATCTACATCCATAGACATTAATATGGAGGAAAGTATGTGCCCACCACACCCACCTCCAGGGGCTTCTCTGTCCTCATCTACATCCATAGACATTAATATGGAGAAAGTATGTGCCCCCACATCCACTTACGGGGGCTTCTCTTTCCTCATCTACATCAATAAACATTAAAACGGAGAAAAGTATGTGCCCCCCACATCCACCTCCGGGGGCTTCTCTGTCCTCATCTACATCCATAGACATTAATATGGAGAAAAGTATGTGCCCCCACATCCACCTCCGGAGGCTTCTCTTTCCTCATCTACATCAATAAACATTAAAATGGAGAAAAGTATGTGCCCCCCACATCCACCTCCGGGGGCTTCTCTGTCCTCATCTACATCCATAGACATTAATATGGAGAAAAGTATGTGCCCCCCACATCCACCTCCGGGGGCTTCTCTGTCCTCATCTACATCCATAGACATTAATATCGAGAAAAGTATGTGCCCCCACATCCACTTACGGGGGCTTCTCTGTCCTCATCAACATCCATAGACATTAATATGGAGAAAAGTATGTGCCCCCCACATCCACCTCCGGGGGCTTCTCTGTCCTCATCTACATCCATAGACATTAATATGGAGAAAAGTATGTGCCCCCACATCCACTTACGGGGGCTTCTCTGTCCTCATCAACATCCATAGACATTAATATGGAGAAAGTATGTGCCCCCCACATCCACCTCCGGGGGCTTCTCTCTCCTCATCTACATCCATAGACATTAATATGTAAAAAGTATGTGCCCCCCACATCCACCTCCGGGGGCTTCTTTGTCCTCATCTACATCCATAGACATTAATATGGAGGAAAGTATGTGCCCCCCACATCCACCTCTGGGGGCTTCTCTGTGCTTATCTACATCCATAGACATTAATATGGGGAAAGTATGTGCCCCCACATCCACCTCTGGGGGCTTCTCTGTCCTCATCTACATCCATAGACATTAATATGGAGAAAGTATGTGCCCCCCACATCCACCTCCGGGGGCTTCTCTGTCCTCATCTACATCCATAGACATTAATATGGAGAAAGTATGTGCCCCCCACATCCACCTCCGGGGGCTTCTCTGTCCTCATCTACATCCATAGACATTAATATGGAGAAAGTATGTGCCCCCCACATCCACCTCCGGGGGCTTCTCTGTCCTCATCTACATCCATAGACATTAATATGGAGAAAGTATGTGCCCCCCACATCCACCTCCGGGGGCTTCTCTGTCCTCATCTACATCCATAGACATTAATATGGAGAAAGTATGTGCCCCCCACATCCACCTCCAGGGGCTTCTCTGTCCTCATCTACATCCATAGACATTAATATGGAGGAAAGTATGTGCCCCCCACATCCACCTCCGGGGGCTTCACTGTCCTCATCTACATCCATAGACATTAATTTGGAGAAAAGTATATGCCCCCCACGTCCACCTCTGGGGGCTTCTCTGTCCTCATCTACATCCATAGACATTAATATGGAGGAAAATGTGTGCCCCCCACATCCACCTCTGGGGGCTTCTCTGTCCTCATCTACATCCATAGACATTAATATGGAGAAAGTATGTGCCCCCCACATCCACCTCTGGGGGCTTCTCTGTCCTCATCTACATCCATAGACATTAATATGGAGAAAGTATGTGCCCCCACATCCACCTCCGGGGGCTTCTCTTTCCTCATCTACATCAATAAACATTAAAATGGAGGAAAGTATGTGCCCCCCACATCCACCTCCGGGGGCTTCTCTGTCCTCATCTACATCCATAGACATTAATATGGAGAAAAGTATGTGCCCCCCACATCCACCTCCGGGGGCTTCTCTTTCCTCATCTACATCCATAGACATTAATATGGAGAAAAGTATGTGCCCCCCACATCCACCTCCAGGGGCTTCTCTGTCCTCATCTACATCCATAGACATTAATATGGAGAAAGTATGTGCCCCCCACATCCACCTCCGGGGGCTTCTCTCTCCTCATCTACATCCATAGACATTAATATGGAAAAAGTATGTGCCCCCCACATCCACCTCCGGGGGCTTCTTTGTCCTCATCTACATCTATAGACATTAATATGGAGGAAAGTATGTGCCCCCCACACCCACCTCCAGGGGCTTCTCTGTCCTCATCTACATCCATAGACATTAATATGGAGAAAGTATGTGCCCCCACATCCACTTACGGGGGCTTCTCTGTCCTCATCAACATCCATAGACATTAATATGGAGAAAGTATGTGCCCCCCTCATCCACCTCCGGGGGCTTCTCTCTCCTCATCTACATCCATAGACATTAATATGGAAAAAGTATGTGACCCCACATCCACCTCCGGGGGCTTCTTTGTCCTCATCTACATCCATAGACATTAATATGGAGAAAGTATGTGCCCCCACATCCACTTACGGGGGCTTCTCTTTCCTCATCTACATCAATAAACATTAAAATGGAGAAAAGTATGTGCCCCCCACATCCACCTCCGGGGGCTTCTCTGTCCTCATCTACATCCATAGACATTAATATGGAGAAAAGTATGTGCCCCCACATCCACCTCCGGAGGCTTCTCTTTCCTCATCTACATCCATAGACATTAATATGGAGAAAAGTATGTGCCCCCCACATCCACCTCCGGGGGCTTCTCTGTCCTCATCTACATCCATAGACATTAATATGGAGAAAAGTATGTGCCCCCCACATCCACCTCCGGGGGCTTCTCTGTCCTCATCTACATCCATAGACATTAATATGGAGAAAAGTATGTGCCCCCACATCCACTTACGGGGGCTTCTCTGTCCTCATCAACATCCATAGACATTAATATGGAGAAAGTATGTGCCCCCCACATCCACCTCCGGGGGCTTCTCTCTCCTCATCTACAACCATAGACATTAATATGGAAAAAGTATGTGCCCCCCACATCCACCTCCGGGGGCTTCTTTGTCCTCATCTACATCCATAGACATTAATATGGAGGAAAGTATGTGCCCCCCACACCCACCTCCAGGGGCTTCTCTGTCCTCATCTACATCCATAGACATTAATATGGAGAAAGTATGTGCCCCCACATCCACTTACGGGGGCTTCTCTTTCCTCATCTACATCAATAAACATTAAAATGGAGAAAAGTATGTGCCCCCCACATCCACCTCCGGGGGCTTCTCTGTCCTCATCTACATCAATAGACATTAATATGGAGAAAAGTATGTGCCCCCACATCCACCTCCGGAGGCTTCTCTTTCCTCATCTACATCAATAAACATTAAAATGGAGAAAAGTATGTGCCCCCCACATCCACCTCCGGGGGCTTCTCTGTCCTCATCTACATCCATAGACATTAATATGGAGAAAAGTATGTGCCCCCCACATCCACCTCCGGGGGCTTCTCTGTCCTCATCTACATCCATAGACATTAATATGGAGAAAAGTATGTGCCCCCACATCCACTTACGGGGGCTTCTCTGTCCTCATCAACATCCATAGACATTAATATGGAGAAAGTATGTGCCCCCCACATCCACCTCCGGGGGCTTCTCTCTCCTCATCTACAACCATAGACATTAATATGGAAAAAGTATGTGCCCCCCACATCCACCTCCGGGGGCTTCTTTGTCCTCATCTACATCCATAGACATTAATATGGAGAAAGTATGTGCCCCCCACATCCACCTCCGGGGGCTTCTCTGTCCTCATCTACATCCATAGACATTAATATGGAGAAAGTATGTGCCCCCCACATCCACCTCCAGGGGCTTCTCTCTCCTCATCTACATCCATAGACATTAATATGGAAAAAGTATGTGCCCTCCACATCCACCTCTGGGGGCTTCTCTGTCCTCATCTACATCCATAGACATTAATATGGAGAAAGTATGTGCCCCCCACATCCACCTCCGGGGGCTTCTCTGTCCTCATCTACATCCATAGACATTAATATGGAGAAAGTATGTGCCCCCCACATCCACCTCCGGGGGCTTCTCTGTCCTCATCTACATCCATAGACATTAATATGGAGAAAGTATGTGCCCCCCACATCCACCTCCAGGGGCTTCTCTGTCCTCATCTACATCCATAGACATTAATATGGAGGAAAGTATGTGCCCCCCACATCCACCTCCAGGGGCTTCTCTGACCTCATCTACATCCATAGACATTAATATGGAGAAAGTATGTGCCCCCCACATCCACCTCCAGGGGCTTCTCTGACCTCATCTACATCCATAGACATTAATATGGAGAAAGTATGTGCCCCCCACATCCACCTCCAGGGGCTTCTCTGTCCTCATCTACATCCATAGACATTAATTTAGAGAAAAGTATGTGCCCCCCACATCCACCTCTGAGGGCTTCTCTATCCTCATCTACATCCATAGACATTAATATGGAGAAAGTATGTGCCCCCCACGTCCACCACCGGGGGCTTCTCTCTCCTCATCTACATCCATAGACATTAATATGGAGGAAAGTATGTGCCCCCCACATCCACCTATGGGGGCTTCCCTGTCCTCATCTACATCCATAGACATTAATAAAGAGGAAAGTATGTGCCCCCCACATCCACCTCCGGGGGCTTCTCTGTCCTCATCTACATCCATAGACATTAATATGGAGAAAGTATGTGCCCCCCACATCCACCTCTAGGGGCTTCTCTGTCCTCATCTACATCCATAGACATTAATATGGAGAAAGTATGTGCCCCCCACATCCACCTCCGGGGACTTCTCTGTCCTCATCTACATCGATAGACATTAATATGGAGAAAAGTATGTGCCCCCCACATCCACCTCCAGGGGCTTCTCTGTCCTCATCTACATCCATAGACATTAATATGGAGGAAAGTGTGTGCCCCCCACATCCACCTCTGGGGGCTTCTCTGTCCTCATCTACATCCATAGACATTAATATAGAGGAAAGTATGTGCCCCCCACATCCACCTCCGGGGGCTTCTCTGTCCTCATCTACATCCATAGACATTAATATGGAGAAAGTATGTGCCCCCCACATCCACCTCTGGGGGCTTCTCTGTCCTCATCTACATCCATAGACATTAATATGGAGAAAGTATGTGCCCCCCACATCCACCTCCAGGGGCTTCTCTGTCCTCATCTACATCGATAGACATTAATATGGAGAAAAGTATGTGCCCCCCACATCCACCTCCGGGGACTTCTCTGTCCTCATCTACATCGATAGACATTAATATGGAGAAAAGTATGTGCCCCCCACATCCACCTCCAGGGGCTTCTCTGTCCTCATCTACTTCCATAGACATTAATATGGAGAAAGTATGTGCCCCCAAACCCACCTCCAGGGGCTTCTCTGTCCTCATCTACATCAATAAACATTAAAATGGAGAAAAGTAAGTGCCCCCCACATCCACCTCCGGGTTCTTCTCTGTCCTCATCTACATCAATAAACATTAAAATGGAGAAAAGTAAGTGCCCCCCACATCCACCTCCGGGGGCTTCTCTGTCCTCATCTACATCCATAGACATTAATATGGAGAAAAGTATGTGCCCCCCACATCCACCTCCGGGGGCTTCCCTGTCCTCATCTACATCCATAGACATTAATATGGAGAAAAGTATGTGCCCCCACATCCACTTACAGGGGCTTCTCTGTCCTCATCTACATCCATAGACATTAATATGGAGAAAGTATGTGCCCCCCACATCCACCTCCAGGGGCTTCTCTCTCCTCATCTACATCCATAGACATTAATATGGAAAAAGTATGTGCCCCCCACATCCACCTCCGGGGGCTTCTTTGTCCTCATCTACATCCATAGACATTAATATGGAGGAAAGTATGTGCCCCCCACATCCACCTCCAGGGGCTTCTCTGTCCTCATCTACATCCATAGACATTAATATGGAGAAAGTATGTGCCCCCCAAACCCACCTCCAGGGGCTTCTCTGTCCTCATCTACATCCATAGACATTAATATGGAGAAAAGTATGTGCCCCCCACATCCACCTCTGGGGGCTTCTCTGTCCTTATCTACATCCATAGACATTAATTTGGAGAAAAGTATATGCCCCCCACATTCACCTCTGGGGGCTTCTCTATCCTCATCTACATCCATAGACATTAATATGGAGAAAGTATGTGCCCCCCACATAAACCTCCGGGGGCTTCTCTGTCCTCATCTACATCCATAGACATTAATATGGAGAAAAGTATGTGCCCCCACATCCACCTCCGGGGGCTTCTCTGTCCTCATCTACATCAATAAACATTAATATGGAGTAAAGTATGTGCCCCCCACATCCACCTCCGGGGGCTTCTCTGTCCTCATCTACATCCATAGACATTAATATGGAGGAAAGTATGTGCCCCCCAACATCCACCTCCAGGGGCTTCTCTGTCCTCATCTACATCCATAGACATTAATAGGGAGGAAAGTATGTGACCCCCACATCCACCTCCAGGGGCTTCTCTGTCCTCATCTACATCCATAGACATTAATATGGAGAAAAGTATGTGCCCCCCACATCCACCTCCAGGGGCTTCTCTGTCCTCATCTACATCCATAGACATTAATATGGAGAAAAGTATGTGCCCCCCACATCCACCTCCAGGGGCTTCTCTGTCCTCATCTACATCCATAGACATTAATATGGAGGAAAGTATGTGCCCCCCACATCCACCTCCAGGGTCTTCTCTGTCCTCATCTACATCCATAGACATTAATATGGAGAAAAGTATGTGCCCCCCACATCCACCTCCAGGGGCTTCTCTGTCCTCATCTACATCCATAGACATTAATATGGAGAAAAGTATGTGCCCCCCACATCCACCTCCAGGGGCTTCTCTGTCCTCATCTACATCCATAGACATTAATATAGAGGAAAGTATGTGCCCCCCACATCCAACTCCAGAGGCTTCTCTGTCCTCATCTACATCCATAGACATTAATATGGAGAAAGTATGTGCCCCCCACATCCACCTCCAGGGGCTTCTCTGTCCTCATCTACATCCATAGACATTAATATGGAGGAAAGTATGTGCCCCCCACATCCACCTCCAGGGGGCTTCTCTGTCCTCATCTACATCCATAGACATTAATATGGAGAAAAGTATGTGCCCCCCACATCCACCTCCAGGGGCTTCTCTGTCCTCATCTACATCCATAGACATTAATATGGAGGAAAATATGTGCCCCCCACATCCACCTCCAGGGGCTTCTCTGTCCTCATCTACATCCATAGACATTAATATGGAAGAAAGTATGTGCCCCCCACATCCACCTGCAGGGGCTTCTCTGTCCTCATCTACATCCATAGACATTAATATGGAGAAAAGTTTGTGCCCCCCACATCCACCTCCAGGGGCTTCTCTGTCCTCATCTACATCTATAGACATTAATATGGAGAAAGTATGTGCCCCCCACATCCACCTCCGGGGGCTTCTCTGTCCTCATCTACATCCATAGACATTAATATGGAGAAAAGTATGTGCCCCCCACATCCAACTCCAGAGGCTTCTCTGTCCTCATCTACATCAATAGACATTAATATGGAAAAAAGTATGTGCCCCCCACATCCACCTCCGGGGGCTTCTCTGTCCATCTACATCCATAGACATTAATATGGAGAAAGTATGTGCCCCCCACATCCTCCTCCAGGGGCTTCTCTGTCCTCATCTACATCCATAGACATTAATATGGAGAAAGTATGTGCCCCCCACATCCACCTCCAGGGGCTTCTCTGTCCTCATCTACATCCATAGACATTAATATGGAGAAAGTATATGCCCCCCACATCCACCTCCAGGGGCTTCTCTGTCCTCATCTACATCCATAGACATTAATATGGAGAAAAGTATGTGCCCCCCACATCCACCTCCAGGGGCTTCTCTGTCCTCATCTACATCCATAGACATTAATATGGAGAAAAGTATGTGCTCCCCACATCCACCTCCGGGGGCTTCTCTGTCCTCATCTACATCCATAGACATTAATATGGAGAAAAGTATGTGCCCCCCACATCCACCTCCAGGGGCTTCTCTGTCCTCATCTACATCCATAGACATTAATATGGAGAAAAGTATGTGCCACCACATCCACCTCCGGGGGCTTCTCTGTCCTCATCTACATCCATAGACATTAATATGGAGAAAAGTATGTGCCCCCCACATCCACCTCCGGGGGCTTCTCTGTCCTCATCTACATCCATAGACATTAATATGGAGAAAAGTATGTGCTCCCCACATCCACCTCCGGGGGCTTCTCTGTCCTCATCTACATCCATAGACATTAATATGGAGAAAAGTATGTGCCCCCCACATCCACCTCCAGGGGCTTCTCTGTCCTCATCTACATCCATAGACATTAATATGGAGAAAAGTATGTGCCCCCCACATCCACCTCCAGGGGCTTCTCTGTCCTCATCTACATCCATAGACTTTAATATGGAGGAAAGTATGTGCCCCCCACATCCACCTCCGGGGGCTTCTCTGTCTTCATCTACATCCATAGACATTAATATGGAGAAAAGTATGTGCCTCCCACATCCACCTCCGGGGGCTTCTCTGTCCTCATCTACATCCATAGACATTAATATGGAGAAAAGTATGTGCCACCACATCCACCTCCGGGGGCTTCTCTGTCTTCATCTACATCCATTGACATTAATATGGAGAAAAGTATGTGCCCCCCACATCCACCTCCAGGGGCTTCTCAGTCCTCATCTACATCCATAGACATTAATATGGAGAAAAGTATGTGCCCCCCACATCCACCTCCAGGGGCTTCTCTGTCCTCATCTACATCCATAGACATTAATATGGAGGAAAGTATGTGCCCCCCACATCCACCTCTGGGGGCTTCTCTGTCCTCATCTACGTCCATAGACATTAATATGGAGAAAAGTATGTGCCCCCCACATCCACCTCCGGGGGCTTCTCTGTCCTCATCTACATCCATAGACATTAATATGGAGAAAATATGTGCCCCCCACATCCACCTCTGGGGGCTTCTCTGTCCTCATCTACGTCCATAGACATTAATATGGAGAAAAGTATGTGCCCCCCACATCCACCTCCGGGGGCTTCTCTGTCCTCATCTACATCAATAAACTTTAATATGGAGAAAAGTATGTGCCCCTCACATCCACCTCTGGGGGCTTCTCTGTCCTCATCTACGTCCATAGACATTAATATGAAGAAAAGTATGTGCCCACCCACATCCACCTCCGGGGGCTTCTCTCTCCTCATCTACATCCATAGACATTAATATGGAAAAAGTATGTGCCCCCCACATCCACATCCGGGGGCTTCTTTGTCCTCATCTACATCCATAGACATTAATATGGAGGAAAGTATGTGCCCCCCACATCCACCTCCGGGGGCTTCTCTGTCCTCATCTACATCCATAGACATTAATATGGAGAAAGTATGTGCCCCCCACATCCACCTCCGGGGGCTTCTCTGTCCTCATCTACATCCATAGACATTAATATGGAGAAAGTATGTGCCCCCCACATCCACCTCCAGGGGCTGCTCTGTCCTCATCTACATCCATAGACATTAATATGGAGAAAGTATGTGCCCCCCACATCCACCTCCGGGGGCTTCTCTGTCCTCATCTACATCCATAGACATTAATATGGAGAAAGTATGTGCCCCCCACATCCACCTCCGGGGGCTTCTCTGTCCTCATCTACATCCATAGACATTAATATGGAGAAAGTATGTGCCCCCCACATCCACCTCCGGGGGCTTCTCTGTCCTCATCTACATCCATAGACATTAATATGGAGAAAGTAAGTGCCCCCACATCCATCTCCAGGGGCTTCTCTGTCCTCATCTACATCCATAGACATTAATATGGAGAAAGAATGTGCCCCCCACATCCACCTCCGGGGGCTTCTCTGTCCTCATCTACATCCATAGACATTAATTTGGAGAAAAGTATGTGCCCCCCACATCCACCTCCGTGGGCTTCTCTGTCCTCATCTACATCCATAGACATTAATATGGAGAAAGTATGTGCCCCCCACATCCACCTCCGGGGGCTTCTCTGTCCTCATCTACATCCATAGACATTAATATGGAGAAAGTATGTGCCCCCCACATCCACCTCCGGGGGCTTCTCTGTCCTCATCTACATCCATAGACATTAATATGGAGAAAGTAAGTGCCCCCACATCCATCTCCAGGGGCTTCTCTGTCCTCATCTACATCCATAGACATTAATATGGAGAAAGAATGTGCCCCCCACATCCACCTCCGGGGGCTTCTCTGTCCTCATCTACATCCATAGACATTAATTTGGAGAAAAGTATGTGCCCCCCACATCCACCTCCGTGGGCTTCTCTGTCCTCATCTACATCCATAGACATTAATATGGAGAAAGTATGTGCCCCCCACATCCACCTCCAGGGGCTTCTCTGTCCTCATCTACATCCATAGACATTAATATGGAGAAAGTATGTGCCCCCCACATCCACCTCCGGGGGCTTCTCTGTCCTCATCTATATCCATAGACATTAATATGGAGAAAGTATGTGCCCCCCACATCCACCTCCAGGGGCTTCTCTGACCTCATCTACATCCATAGACATTAATATGGAGAAAGTATGTGCCCCCCACATCCACCTCCAAGGGCTTCTCTGACCTCATCTACATCCATAGACATTAATATGGAGAAAGTATGTGCCCCCCACATCCACCTCCGGGGGCTTCTCTGTCCTCATCTACATCCATAGACATTAATATGGAGAAAGTATGTGCCCCCCACATCCACCTCCGGGGGCTTCTCTGTCCTCATCTACATCCATAGACATTAATATGGAGAAAAGTATGTGCCCCCCACATCCACCTCCGGGGGCTTCTCTGTCCTCATCTACATCCATAGACATTAATATGGAGAAAGTATGTGCCTCCACATCCACCTCCAGGGGCTTCTCTGTCCTCATCTACATCCATAGACATTAATATGGAGAAAGTATGTGCCTCCACATCCACTTACGGGGGCTTCTCTGTCCTCATCTACATCCATAGACATTAATATGGAGAAAAGTATGTGCCCCCCACATCCACCTCCAGGGGCTTCTCTGTCCTCATCTACATCCATTGACATTAATATGGAGGAAAGTATGTGCCCCCCACATCCACCTCCAGGGGCTTCTCTGTCCTCATCTACATCCATAGACATTAATATGGAGAAAGTATGTGCCCCCCACATCCACCTCCAGGGGCTTCTCTGTCCTCATCTACATCCATAGACATTAATATGGAGAAAGTATGTGACCCCACATCCACTTACGGGGGATTCTCTGTCCTCATCTACATCCATAGACATTAATATGGAGGAAAGTATGTGCCCCCCACATCCACCTCCAGGGGCTTCTCTGTCCTCATTTACATCCATAGACATTAATATGGAGAAAGTATGTGCCCCCCACATCCACCTCCGGGGGCTTCTCTGTCCTCATCTACATCCATAGACATTAATATGGAGAAAGTATGTGCCCCCTACATCCACCTCTGGGGGCTTCTCTGTCCTCATCTACATCCATAGACATTAATATGGAGGAAAGTATGTGCCCCCCACATCCACCTCCAGGGGCTTCTCTGTCCTCATCCACATCCATAGACATTAATATGGAGAAAGTATGTGCCCCCCACATCCACTTACGGGGGCTTCTCTGTCCTCATCTACATCCATAGACATTAATATGGAGGAAAGTATGTGCCCCCCACATCCACCTCTGGGGGCTTCGCTGTCCTCATCTACATCCATAGACATTAATATGGAGAAAGTATGTGACCCCCACATCCTCTTACGGGGGCTTCTCTGTCCTCATCTACATCCATAGACATTAATATAGAGGAAAGTATGTGCCCCCCACATCCACCTCCGGGGGCTTCTCTGTCCTCATCTACATCCATAGACATTAATATGGAGAAAGTATGTGCCCCCCACATTCACCTCTGGGGGCTTCTCTGTCCTCATCTACATCCATAGACATTAATATGGAGAAAGTATGTGCCCCCCACATCCACCTCCGGGGGCTTCTCTGTCCTCATCTACATCCATAGACATTAATATGGAGAAAGTATGTGCCCCCCACATCCACCTCCGGGGGCTTCTCTGTCCTCATCTACATCCATAGACATTAATATGGAGAAAGTATGTGCCCCCCACATCCACCTCCGGGGGCTTCTCTGTCCTCATCTACATCCATAGACATTAATATGGAGAAAGTATGTGCCCCCCACATCCACCTCCGGGGGCTTCTCTGTCCTCATCTACATCCATAGACATTAATATGGAGAAAGTATGTGCCCCCCACATCCACCTCCGGGGGCTTCACTGTCCTCATCTACATCCATAGACATTAATTTGGAGAAAAGTATATGCCCCCCACGTCCACCTCTGGGGGCTTCTCTGTCCTCATCTACATCCATAGACATTAATATGGAGGAAAATGTGTGCCCCCCACATCCACCTCTGGGGGCTTCTCTGTCCTCATCTACATCCATAGACATTAATATAGAGGAAAGTATGTGCCCCCCACATCCACCTATGGGGGCTTCCCTGTCCTTATCTACATCCATAGACATTAATATGGAGAAAGTATGTGCCCCCCACATCCACCTCTGGGGGCTTCTCTATCCTCATCTACATCCATAGACATTAATATGGAGAAAGTATGTGCCCCCCACATCCACCTCTGGGGGCTTCTCTGTCCTCATCTACATCCATAGACATTAATATGGAGAAAGTATGTGCCCCCACATCCACTTACGGGGGCTTCTCTGTCCTCATCTACATCCATAGACATTAATATGGAGAAAGTATGTGCCCCCACATCCACCTCCGGGGGCTTCTCTTTCCTCATCTACATCAATAAACATTAAAATGGAGAAAAGTATGTGCCCCTCACATCCACCTCCGGGGTCTTCTCTGTCCTCATCTACATCCATAGACATTAATATGGAGAAAAGTATGTGCCCCCCACATCCACCTCCGGGGGCTTCTCTGTCCTCATCTACATCCATAGACATTAATATGGAGAAAAGTATGTGCCCCCACATCCACCTCCAGGGGCTTCTCTGTCCTCATCTACATCCATAGACATTAATATGGAGAAAGTATGTGCCCCCCACATCCACCTCCGGGGGCTTCTCTCTCCTCATCTACATCCATAGACATTAATATGGAAAAAGTATGTGCCCCCCACATCCACCTCCGGGGGCTTCTTTGTCCTCATCTACATCCATAGACATTAATATGGAGGAAAGTATGTGCCCCCCACACCCAACTCCAGGGGCTTCTCTGTCCTCATCTACATCCATAGACATTAATATGGAGAAAGTATGTGCCCCCACATCCACTTACGGGGGCTTCTCTGTCCTCATCAACATCCATAGACATTAATATGGAGAAAGTATGTGCCCCCCTCATCCACCTCCGGGGGCTTCTCTCTCCTCATCTACATCCATAGACATTAATATGGAAAAAGTATGTGACCCCACATCCACCTCCGGGGGCTTCTTTGTCCTCATCTACATCCATAGACATTAATATGAAGGAAAGTATGTGCCCCCCACACCCACCTCCAGGGGCTTCTCTGTCCTCATCTACATCCATAGACATTAATATGGAGAAAGTATGTGCCCCCACATCCACTTACGGGGGCTTCTCTTTCCTCATCTACATCAATAAACATTAAAACGGAGAAAAGTATGTGCCCCCCACATCCACCTCCGGGGGCTTCTCTGTCCTCATCTACATCCATAGACATTAATATGGAGAAAAGTATGTGCCCCCACATCCACCTCCGGAGGCTTCTCTTTCCTCATCTACATCAATAAACATTAAAATGGAGAAAAGTATGTGCCCCCCACATCCACCTCCGGGGGCTTCTCTGTCCTCATCTACATCCATAGACATTAATATGGAGAAAAGTATGTGCCCCCCACATCCACCTCCGGGGGCTTCTCTGTCCTCATCTACATCCATAGACATTAATATCGAGAAAAGTATGTGCCCCCACATCCACTTACGGGGGCTTCTCTGTCCTCATCAACATCCATAGACATTAATATGGAGAAAAGTATGTGCCCCCCACATCCACCTCCGGGGGCTTCTCTGTCCTCATCTACATCCATAGACATTAATATGGAGAAAAGTATGTGCCCCCACATCCACTTACGGGGGCCTCTCTGTCCTCATCAACATCCATAGACATTAATATGGAGAAAGTATGTGCCCCCCACATCCACCTCCGGGGGCTTCTCTCTCCTCATCTACATCCATAGACATTAATATGGAAAAAGTATGTGCCCCCCACATCCACCTCCGGGGGCTTCTTTGTCCTCATCTACATCCATAGACATTAATATGGAGGAAAGTATGTGCCCCCCACATCCACCTCTGGGGGCTTCTCTGTGCTTATCTACATCCATAGACATTAATATGGGGAAAGTATGTGCCCCCACATCCACCTCTGGGGGCTTCTCTGTCCTCATCTACATCCATAGACATTAATATGGAGAAAGTATGTGCCCCCCACATCCACCTCCGGGGGCTTCTCTGTCCTCATCTACATCCATAGACATTAATATGGAGAAAGTATGTGCCCCCCACATCCACCTCCGTGGGCTTCTCTGTCCTCATCTACATCCATAGACATTAATATGGAGAAAGTATGTGCCCCCCACATCCACCTCCGGGGGCTTCTCTGTCCTCATCTACATCCATAGACATTAATATGGAGAAAGTATGTGCCCCCCACATCCACCTCCGGGGGCTTCTCTGTCCTCATCTACATCCATAGACATTAATATGGAGAAAGTATGTGCCCCCCACATCCACCTCCAGGGGCTTCTCTGTCCTCATCTACATCCATAGACATTAATATGGAGGAAAGTATGTGCCCCCCACATCCAACTCCGGGGGCTTCACTGTCCTCATCTACATCCATAGACATTAATTTGGAGAAAAGTATATGCCCCCCACGTCCACCTCTGGGGGCTTCTCTGTCCTCATCTACATCCATAGACATTAATATGGAGGAAAATGTGTGCCTCCCACATCCACCTCTGGGGGCTTCTCTGTCCTCATCTACATCCATAGACATTAATATGGAGAAAGTATGTGCCCCCACATCCACTTACGGGGGCTTCTCTGTCCTCATCTACATCCATAGACATTAATATGGAGAAAGTATGTGCCCCCACATCCACCTCCGGGGGCTTCTCTTTCCTCATCTACATCAATAAACATTAAAATGGAGAAAAGTATGTGCCCCCCACATCCACCTCCAGGGGCTTCTCTGTCCTCATCTACATCCATAGACATTAATATGGAGAAAGTATGTGCCCCCACATCCACCTCCGGGGGCTTCTCTGTCCTCATCTACATCCATAGACATTAATATGGAGGAAAGTATGTGCCCCCCACACCCACCTCCAGGGGCTTCTCTGTCCTCATCTACATCCATAGACATTAATATGGAAAAAGTATGTGCCCCCCACATCCACCTCCGGGGGCTTCTTTGTCCTCATCTACATCCATAGACATTAATATGGAGGAAAGTATGTGCCCCCCACACCCACCTCCAGGGGCTTCTCTGTCCTCATCTACATCCATAGACATTAATATGGAGAAAGTATGTGCCCCCCACATCCACCTCCGGGGGCTTCTCTCTCCTCATCTACATCCATAGACATTAATATGGAAAAAGTATGTGCCCCCCACATCCACCTCCGGGGGCTTCTTTGTCCTCATCTACATCCATAGACATTAATATGGAGGAAAGTATGTGCCCCCCACACCCACCTCCAGGGGCTTCTCTGTCCTCATCTACATCCATAGACATTAATATGGAGAAAGTATGTGCCCCCACATCCACTTACGGGGGCTTCTCTGTCCTCATCAACATCCATAGACATTAATATGGAGAAAGTATGTGCCCCCCTCATCCACCTCCGGGGGCTTCTCTCTCCTCATCTACATCCATAGACATTAATATGGAAAAAGTATGTGACCCCACATCCACCTCCGGGGGCTTCTTTGTCCTCATCTACATCCATAGACATTAATATGGAGGAAAGTATGTGCCCCCCACACCCACCTCCAGGGGCTTCTCTGTCCTCATCTACATCCATAGACATTAATATGGAGAAAGTATGTGCCCCCACATCCACTTACGGGGGCTTCTCTTTCCTCATCTACATCAATAAACATTAAAATGGAGAAAAGTATGTGCCCCCCACATCCACCTCCGGGGGCTTCTCTGTCCTCATCTACATCCATAGACATTAATATGGAGAAAAGTATGTGCCCCCCACATCCACCTCCGGGGTCTTCTCTGTCCTCATCTACATCCATAGACATTAATATGGAGAAAAGTATGTTCCCCCACATCCACTTACGGGGGCTTCTCTGTCCTCATCAACATCCATAGACATTAATATGGAGAAAGTATGTGCCCCCCACATCCACCTCCGGGGGCTTCTCTCTCCTCATCTACAACCATAGACATTAATATGGAAAAAGTATGTGCCCCCCACATCCACCTCCGGGGGCTTCTTTGTCCTCATCTACATCCATAGACATTAATATGGAGAAAGTATGTGCCCCCCACATCCACCTCCGGGGGCTTCTCTGTCCTCATCTACATCCATAGACATTAATATGGAGAAAGTATGTGCCCCCCACATCCACCTCCAGGGGCTTCTCTCTCCTCATCTACATCCATAGACATTAATATGGAAAAAGTATGTGCCCCCCACACCCACCTCCAGGGGCTTCTCTGTCCTCATCTACATCCATAGACATTAATATGGAGAAAGTATGTGCCCCCCACATCCACCTCCGGGGGCTTCTCTGTCCTCATCTACATCCATAGACATTAATATGGAGAAAGTATGTGCCCCCCACATCCACCTCCGGGGGCTTCTCTGTCCTCATCTACATCCATAGACATTAATATGGAGAAAGTATGTGCCCCCCACATCCACCTCCAGGGGCTTCTCTGTCCTCATCTACATCCATAGACATTAATATGGAGGAAAGTATGTGCCCCCCACATCCACCTCCAGGGGCTTCTCTGACCTCATCTACATCCATAGACATTAATATGGAGAAAGTATGTGCCCCCCACATCCACCTCCAGGGGCTTCTCTGACCTCATCTACATCCATAGACATTAATATGGAGAAAGTATGTGCCCCCCACATCCACCTCCAGGGGCTTCTCTGTCCTCATCTACATCCATAGACATTAATTTAGAGAAAAGTATGTGCCCCCCACATCCACCTCTGAGGGCTTCTCTATCCTCATCTACATCCATAGACATTAATATGGAGAAAGTATGTGCCCCCCACGTCCACCACCGGGGGCTTCTCTCTCCTCATCTACATCCATAGACATTAATATGGAGGAAAGTATGTGCCCCCCACATCCACCTATGGGGGCTTCCCTGTCCTCATCTACATCCATAGACATTAATAAAGAGGAAAGTATGTGCCCCCCACATCCACCTCCGGGGGCTTCTCTGTCCTCATCTACATCCATAGACATTAATATGGAGAAAGTATGTGCCCCCCACATCCACCTCTAGGGGCTTCTCTGTCCTCATCTACATCCATAGACATTAATATGGAGAAAGTATGTGCCCCCCACATCCACCTCCGGGGACTTCTCTGTCCTCATCTACATCGATAGACATTAATATGGAGAAAAGTATGTGCCCCCCACATCCACCTCCAGGGGCTTCTCTGTCCTCATCTACATCCATAGACATTAATATGGAGGAAAGTGTGTGCCCCCCACATCCACCTCTGGGGGCTTCTCTGTCCTCATCTACATCCATAGACATTAATATAGAGGAAAGTATGTGCCCCCCACATCCACCTCCGGGGGCTTCTCTGTCCTCATCTACATCCATAGACATTAATATGGAGAAAGTATGTGCCCCCCACATCCACCTCTGGGGGCTTCTCTGTCCTCATCTACATCCATAGACATTAATATGGAGAAAGTATGTGCCCCCCACATCCACCTCCGGGGACTTCTCTGTCCTCATCTACATCGATAGACATTAATATGGAGAAAAGTATGTGCCCCCCACATCCACCTCCAGGGGCTTCTCTGTCCTCATCTACATCCATAGACATTAATATGGAGAAAGTATGTGCCCCCACATCCACCTCCGGGTTCTTCTCTGTCCTCATCTACATCAATAAACATTAAAATGGAGAAAAGTAAGTGCCCCCCACATCCACCTCCGGGGGCTTCTCTGTCCTCATCTACATCCATAGACATTAATATGGAGAAAAGTATGTGCCCCCCACATCCACCTCCGGGGGCTTCCCTGTCCTCATCTACATCCATAGACATTAATATGGAGAAAAGTATGTGCCCCCACATCCACTTACAGGGGCTTCTCTGTCCTCATCTACATCCATAGACATTAATATGGAGAAAGTATGTGCCCCCCACATCCACCTCCAGGGGCTTCTCTCTCCTCATCTACATCCATAGACATTAATATGGAAAAAGTATGTGCCCCCCACATCCACCTCCGGGGGCTTCTTTGTCCTCATCTACATCCATAGACATTAATATGGAGGAAAGTATGTGCCCCCCACATCCACCTCCAGGGGCTTCTCTGTCCTCATCTACATCCATAGACATTAATATGGAGAAAGTATGTGCCCCCCAAACCCACCTCCAGGGGCTTCTCTGTCCTCATCTACATCCATAGACATTAATATGGAGAAAAGTATGTGCCCCCCACATCCACCTCTGGGGGCTTCTCTGTCCTTATCTACATCCATAGACATTAATTTGGAGAAAAGTATATGCCCCCCTCATCCACCTCTGGGGGCTTCTCTATCCTCATCTACATCCATAGACATTAATATGGAGAAAGTATGTGCCCCCCACATAAACCTCCGGGGGCTTCTCTGTCCTCATCTACATCCATAGACATTAATATGGAGAAAAGTATGTGCCCCCACATCCACCTCCGGGGGCTTCTCTGTCCTCATCTACATCAATAAACATTAATATGGAGTAAAGTATGTGCCCCCCACATCCACCTCCGGGGGCTTCTCTGTCCTCATCTACATCCATAGACATTAATATGGAGGAAAGTATGTGCCCCCCAACATCCACCTCCAGGGGCTTCTCTGTCCTCATCTACATCCATAGACATTAATAGGGAGGAAAGTATGTGACCCCCACATCCACCTCCAGGGGCTTCTCTGTCCTCATCTACATCCATAGACATTAATATGGAGAAAAGTATGTGCCCCCCACATCCACCTCCAGGGGCTTCTCTGTCCTCATCTACATCCATAGACATTAATATGGAGAAAAGTATGTGCCCCCCACATCCACCTCCAGGGGCTTCTCTGTCCTCATCTACATCCATAGACATTAATATGGAGGAAAGTATGTGCCCCCCACATCCACCTCCAGGGTCTTCTCTGTCCTCATCTACATCCATAGACATTAATATGGAGAAAAGTATGTGCCCCCCACATCCACCTCCAGGGGCTTCTCTGTCCTCATCTACATCCATAGACATTAATATGGAGAAAAGTATGTGCCCCCCACATCCACCTCCAGGGGCTTCTCTGTCCTCATCTACATCCATAGACATTAATATAGAGGAAAGTATGTGCCCCCCACATCCAACTCCAGAGGCTTCTCTGTCCTCATCTACATCCATAGACATTAATATGGAGAAAGTATGTGCCCCCCACATCCACCTCCAGGGGCATCTCTGTCCTCATCTACATCCATAGACATTAATATGGAGGAAAGTATGTGCCCCCCACATCCACCTCCAGGGGGCTTCTCTGTCCTCATCTACATCCATAGACATTAATATGGAGAAAAGTATGTGCCCCCCACATCCACCTCCAGGGGCTTCTCTGTCCTCATCTACATCCATAGACATTAATATGGAGGAAAATATGTGCCCCCCACATCCACCTCCAGGGGCTTCTCTGTCCTCATCTACATCCATAGACATTAATATGGAAGAAAGTATGTGCCCCCCACATCCACCTGCAGGGGCTTCTCTGTCCTCATCTACATCCATAGACATTAATATGGAGAAAAGTTTGTGCCCCCCACATCCACCTCCAGGGGCTTCTCTGTCCTCATCTACATCTATAGACATTAATATGGAGAAAGTATGTGCCCCCCACATCCACCTCCGGGGGCTTCTCTGTCCTCATCTACATCCATAGACATTAATATGGAGAAAAGTATGTGCCCCCCACATCCAACTCCAGAGGCTTCTCTGTCCTCATCTACATCAATAGACATTAATATGGAAAAAAGTATGTGCCCCCCACATCCACCTCCGGGGGCTTCTCTGTCCATCTACATCCATAGACATTAATATGGAGAAAGTATGTGCCCCCCACATCCTCCTCCAGGGGCTTCTCTGTCCTCATCTACATCCATAGACATTAATATGGAGAAAGTATGTGCCCCCCACATCCACCTCCAGGGGCTTCTCTGTCCTCATCTACATCCATAGACATTAATATGGAGAAAGTATATGCCCCCCACATCCACCTCCAGGGGCTTCTCTGTCCTCATCTACATCCATAGACATTAATATGGAGAAAAGTTTGTGCCCCCCACATCCACCTCCAGGGGCTTCTCTGTCCTCATCTACATCCATAGACATTAATATGGAGAAAAGTATGTGCCACCACATCCACCTCCGGGGGCTTCTCTGTCCTCATCTACATCCATAGACATTAATATGGAGAAAAGTATGTGCCCCCCACATCCACCTCCGGGGGCTTCTCTGTCCTCATCTACATCCATAGACATTAATATGGAGAAAAGTATGTGCCCCCCACATCCACCTCCGGGGGCTTCTCTGTCCTCATCTACATCCATAGACATTAATATGGAGAAAAGTATGTGCCCCCCACATCCACCTCCAGGGGCTTCTCTGTCCTCATCTACATCCATAGACATTAATATGGAGAAAAGTATGTGCCCCCCACATCCACCTCCAGGGGCTTCTCTGTCCTCATCTACATCCATAGACATTAATATGGAGGAAAGTATGTGCCCCCCACATCCACCTCCGGGGGCTTCTCTGTCCTCATCTACATCCATAGACATTAATATGGAGAAAAGTATGTGCCCCCCACATCCACCTCCAGGGGCTTCTCTGTCCTCATCTACATCCATAGACATTAATATGTAGGAAAGTATGTGGCCCCCACATGCACCTCTGGGGGCTTCTCTGCCTTCATCTACATCCATAGACATTAATATGGAGAAAAGTATGTGCCTCCCACATCCACCTCCGGGGGCTTCTCTGTCCTCATCTACATCCATAGACATTAATATGGAGAAAAGTATGTGCCCCCCACATCCACCTCCAGGGGCTTCTCAGTCCTCATCTACATCCATAGACATTAATATGGAGAAAAGTATGTGCCCCCCACATCCACCTCCAGGGGCTTCTCTGTCCTCATCTACATCCATAGACATTAATATGGAGGAAAGTATGTGCCCCCCACATCCACCTCCGGGGGCTTCTCTGTCCTCATCTACATCCATAGACATTAATATGGAGAAAATATGTGCCCCCCACATCCACCTCTGGGGGCTTCTCTGTCCTCATCTACGTCCATAGACATTAATATGGAGAAAAGTATGTGCCCCCCACATCCACCTCCGGGGGCTTCTCTGTCCTCATCTACATCAATAAACTTTAATATGGAGAAAAGTATGTGCCCCTCACATCCACCTCTGGGGGCTTCTCTGTCCTCATCTACGTCCATAGACATTAATATGAAGAAAAGTATGTGCCCACCCACATCCACCTCCGGGGGCTTCTCTCTCCTCATCTACATCCATAGACATTAATATGGAAAAAGTATGTGCCCCCCACATCCACATCCGGGGGCTTCTTTGTCCTCATCTACATCCATAGACATTAATATGGAGGAAAGTATGTGCCCCCCACATCCACCTCCAGGGGCTTCTCTGTCCTCATGTACATCCATAGACATTAATATGGAGAAAAGTATGTGCCCCCCACATCCACCTCTGGGGGCTTCTCTGTCCTTATCTACATCCATAGACATTAATATGGAGAAAGTAAGTGCCCCCACATCCATCTCCAGGGGCTTCTCTGTCCTCATCTACATCCATAGACATTAATATGGAGAAAGTATGTGCCCCCCACATCCACCTCCGGGGGCTTCTCTGTCCTCATCTACATCCATAGACATTAATATGGAGAAAGTATGTGCCCCCCACATCCACCTCCAGGGGCTGCTCTGTCCTCATCTACATCCATAGACATTAATATGGAGAAAGTATGTGCCCCCCACATCCACCTCCGGGGGCTTCTCTGTCCTCATCTACATCCATAGACATTAATATGGAGAAAGTATGTGCCCCCCACATCCACCTCCGGGGGCTTCTCTGTCCTCATCTACATCCATAGACATTAATATGGAGAAAGTAAGTGCCCCCACATCCATCTCCAGGGGCTTCTCTGTCCTCATCTACATCCATAGACATTAATATGGAGAAAGAATGTGCCCCCCACATCCACCTCCGGGGGCTTCTCTGTCCTCATCTACATCCATAGACATTAATTTGGAGAAAAGTATGTGCCCCCCACATCCACCTCCGTGGGCTTCTCTGTCCTCATCTACATCCATAGACATTAATATGGAGAAAGTATGTGCCCCCCACATCCACCTCCGGGGGCTTCTCTGTCCTCATCTACATCCATAGACATTAATATGGAGAAAGTATGTGCCCCCCACATCCACCTCCGGGGGCTTCTCTGTCCTCATCTACATCCATAGACATTAATATGGAGAAAGTATGTGCCCCCCACATCCACCTCCGGGGGCTTCTCTGTCCTCATCTACATCCATAGACATTAATATGGAGAAAGTAAGTGCCCCCACATCCATCTCCAGGGGCTTCTCTGTCCTCATCTACATCCATAGACATTAATATGGAGAAAGAATGTGCCCCCCACATCCACCTCCGGGGGCTTCTCTGTCCTCATCTACATCCATAGACATTAATTTGGAGAAAAGTATGTGCCCCCCACATCCACCTCCGTGGGCTTCTCTGTCCTCATCTACATCCATAGACATTAATATGGAGAAAGTATGTGCCCCCCACATCCACCTCCAGGGGCTTCTCTGTCCTCATCTACATCCATAGACATTAATATGGAGAAAGTATGTGCCCCCCACATCCACCTCCGGGGGCTTCTCTGTCCTCATCTATATCCATAGACATTAATATGGAGAAAGTATGTGCCCCCCACATCCACTTACGGGGGCTTCTCTGTCCTCATCTACATCCATAGACATTAATATGGAGAAAGTATGTGCCCCCCACATCCACTTACGGGGGCTTCTCTGTCCTCATCTACATCCATAGACATTAATATGGAGGAAAGTATGTGCCCCCCACAACCACCTCCAGGGGCTTCTCTGTCCTCATCCACATCCATAGACATTAATATGGAGAAAGTATGTGCCCCCCACATCCACTTACGGGGGCTTCTCTGTCCTCATCTACATCCATAGACATTAATATGGAGGAAAGTATGTGCCCCCCACATCCACCTCTGGGGGCTTCGCTGTCCTCATCTACATCCATAGACATTAATATGGAGAAAGTATGTGCCCCCCACATCCTCTTACGGGGGCTTCTCTGTCCTCATCTACATCCATAGACATTAATATAGAGGAAAGTATGTGCCTCCCACATCCACCTCCGGGGGCTTCTCTGTCCTCATCTACATCCATAGACATTAATATGGAGAAAGTATGTGCCCCCCACATTCACCTCTGGGGGCTTCTCTGTCCTCATCTACATCCATAGACATTAATATGGAGAAAAGTATGTGCCCCCCACATCCACCTCCAGGGGCTTCTCTGTCCTCATCTACATTCATTAACATTAATATGGAGAAAAATATGTGCCCCCCACATCCACCTCCGGGGGCTTCTCTGTCCTCATCTGCATCCATAGACATTAATATGGAGGAAAGTATGTGCCCCCCACATCAATCTACGGGGCTTCTCTGTCCTCATCTACATCCATAGACATTAATATGGAGAAAGTATGTGCCCCCCACATCCACCTCCGGGGGCTTCTCTGTCCTCATCTACATCCATAGACATTAATATGGAGAAAGTATGTGCCCCCCACATCCACCTCCAGGGGCTTCTCTGTCCTCATCTACATCCATAGACATAAATATGGAGAAAAGTATGTGCCCCCCACATCCACCTCCGGGGGCTTCTCTGTCCTCATCTACATCAATAAACATTAATATGGAGAAAAGTATGTGCCCCCCACACCCACCTCCAGGGGCTTCTCTGTCCTCATCTACATCCATAGAAATTAATATGGAGAAAAGTATGTGCCCCCCACATCCACCTCTGGGGGCTTCTCTGTCCTTATCTACATCCATAGACATTAATATGGAGAAAGTATGTGCCCCCCACATCCACCTCCAGGGGCTTCACTCTCCTCATCTACATCCATAGACATTAATATGGAGGAAAGTATGTGCCCCCCACATCCACCTCCAGGGGCTTCTCTGTCCTCATCTACATCCATAGACATTAATATGGAGAAAGTATGTGCCCCCCACATCCACCTCCGGGGGCTTCTCTGTCCTCATCTACATCCATAGACATTAATATGGAGAAAAGTATGTGCCCCCACATCCACCTCCGGGGGCTTCTCTGTCCTCATCTACATCCATAGACATTAATATGGAGGAAAGTATGTGCCCCCCACACCCACCTCCAGGGGCTTCTCTGTCCTCATCTACATCCATAGACATTAATATGGAGAAAAGTATGTGCCCCCCACATCCACCTCTGGGGGCTTCTCTGTCCTCATCTACATCCATAGACATTAATATGGAGAAAGTATGTGCCCCCCACATCCACCTCCGGGGGCTTCTCTGTCCTCATCTACATCCATAGACATTAATATGGAGGAAAGTATGTGCCCCCCACATCCACCTCCGGGGGATTCTCTGTCCTCATCTACATCCATAGACATTAATATGGAGGAAAGTATGTGCCCCCCACATCCACCTCTGGGGGCTTCGCTGTCCTCATCTACATCCATAGACATTAATATGGAGAAAGTATGTGCCCCCCACATCCTCTTACGGGGGCTTCTCTGTCCTCATCTACATCCATAGACATTAATATAGAGGAAAGTATGTGCCTCCCACATCCACCTCCGGGGGCTTCTCTGTCCTCATCTACATCCATAGACATTAATATGGAGAAAGTATGTGCCCCCCACATTCACCTCTGGGGGCTTCTCTGTCCTCATCTACATCCATAGACATTAATATGGAGAAAAGTATGTGCCCCCCACATCCACCTCCAGGGGCTTCTCTGTCCTCATCTACATTCATTAACATTAATATGGAGAAAAATATGTGCCCCCCACATCCACCTCCGGGGGCTTCTCTGTCCTCATCTGCATCCATAGACATTAATATGGAGGAAAGTATGTGCCCCCCACATCAATCTACGGGGCTTCTCTGTCCTCATCTACATCCATAGACATTAATATGAAGAAAGTATGTGCCCCCCACATCCACCTCCGGGGGCTTCTCTGTCCTCATCTACATCCATAGACATTAATATGGAGAAAGTATGTGCCCCCCACATCCACCTCCAGGGGCTTCTCTGTCCTCATCTACATCCATAGACATAAATATGGAGAAAAGTATGTGCCCCCCACATCCACCTCCGGGGGCTTCTCTGTCCTCATCTACATCAATAAACATTAATATGGAGAAAAGTATGTGCCCCCCACACCCACCTCCAGGGGCTTCTCTGTCCTCATCTACATCCATAGAAATTAATATGGAGAAAAGTATGTGCCCCCCACATCCACCTCTGGGGGCTTCTCTGTCCTTATCTACATCCATAGACATTAATATGGAGAAAGTATGTGCCCCCCACATCCACCTCCAGGGGCTTCACTCTCCTCATCTACATCCATAGACATTAATATGGAGGAAAGTATGTGCCCCCCACATCCACCTCCAGGGGCTTCTCTGTCCTCATCTACATCCATAGACATTAATATGGAGAAAGTATGTGCCCCCCACATCCACCTCCGGGGGCTTCTCTGTCCTCATCTACATCCATAGACATTAATATGGAGAAAAGTATGTGCCCCCACATCCACCTCCGGGGGCTTCTCTGTCCTCATCTACATCCATAGACATTAATATGGAGGAAAGTATGTGCCCCCCACACCCACCTCCAGGGGCTTCTCTGTCCTCATCTACATCCATAGACATTAATATGGAGAAAAGTATGTGCCCCCCACATCCACCTCTGGGGGCTTCTCTGTCCTCATCTACATCCATAGACATTAATATGGAGAAAGTATGTGCCCCCCACATCCACCTCCGGGGGCTTCTCTGTCCTCATCTACATCCATAGACATTAATATGGAGGAAAGTATGTGCCCCCCACATCCACCTCCGGGGGATTCTCTGTCCTCATCTACATCCATAGACATTAATATGGAGAAAGTAAGTGCCCCCCACATCCACCTCCAGGGGCTTCTCTGTCCTCATCTACATCAATAAACATTAATATTGAGAAAAGTATGTGCCCTCACATCCACCTCCGGGGGCTTCTCTGTCCTCATCTACATCCATAGACATTAATATGGAGAAAAGTATGTGCCCCCACATCCACTTACGGGGGCTTCTCTGTCCTCATCTACATCCATAGACATTAATATGGAGAAAGTATGTGCCCCCCACATCCACCTCCGGGGGCTTCTCTGTCCTCATCTACATCCATAGACATTAATATGGAGAAAGTATGTGCCCCCCACATCCACCTCCGGGGGCTTCTCTGTCCTCATCTACATCAATAAACATTAAAATGGAGAAAAGTATGTGCCCCCCACATCCACCTCCAGGGGCTTCTCAGTCCTCATCTACATCCATAGATATTAATATGGAGAAAGTATGTGCCCCCCACATCCACCTCCGGGGGCTTCTCTGTCCTCATCTACATCCATAGACATTAATATGGAGAAAGTATGTGCCCCCCACATCCACTTACGGGGGCTTCTCTGTCCTCATCTACATCCATAGACATTAATATGGAGAAAGTATGTGCCCCCCACATCCACATCCAGAGGCTTCTCTGTCCTCATCTACATTCATAGATGTTAATATGGAGAAAGTATGTGCCCCCCACATCCACCTCCAGGGGCTTCTCTGTCCTCATCTACATCCATAGACATTAATATGGAGAAAAGTATGTGCCCCCCACATCCACCTCCAGGGGCTTCTCTGTCCTCATCTACATCCATAGACATTAATATGGAGAAAAGTATGTGCCCCCCACATCCACCTCCAGGGGCTTCTCTGTCCTCATCTACATCAATAAACATTAAAATGGAGAAAAGTATGTGCCCCCACATCCACCTCCGGGGGCTTCTCTGTCCTCATCTACATCAATAAACATTAAAATGGAGAAAAGTATGTGCCCCCCACATCCACCTCCAGGGGCTTCTCTGTCCTCATCTACATCCATAGACATTAATATGGAGGAAAGTATGTGCCCCCCACATCCACCTCCGGGGGCTTCTCTGTCCTCATCTACATCCATAGACATTAATATGGAGAAAAGTATGTGCCCCCCACATCCACCTCTGGGGGCTTCTCTGTCCTCATCTACATCCATAGACATTAATATGGAGAAAAGTATGTGCCCCCCACATCCACCTCCAGGGGCTACTCTGTCCTCATCTACATCCATAGACATTAATATGGAGAAAAGTATGTGCCCCCCACATCCACCTCTGGGGGCTTCTCTGTCCTCATCTACATCCATAAACATTAATATGGAGAACTTATGTGCCCCCCACATCCACCTCTGGGGGCTTCTCTGTCCTCATCTACATCAATAAACATTAATATGGAGAAAAGTATGTGCCCCCCGCATCCACCTCCGGGGGCTTCTCTGTCCTCATCTACATCCATAGACATTAATATGGAGAAAAGTATGTGCCCCCCACATCCACCTCCGGGGGCTTCTCTGTCCTCATCTACATCAATAAACATTAAAATGGAGAAAAGTATGTGCCCCCACATCCACCTCCGGGGGCTTCTCTGTCCTCATCTACATCCATAGACATTAATATGGAGAAAAGTATGTGCCCCCCACATCCACCTCCGGGGGCTTCTCTGTCCTCATCTACATCAATAAACATTAAAATGGAGAAAAGTATGTGCCCCCCACATCCACCTCCGGGGGCTTCTCTGTCCTCATCTACATCCATAGACATTAATATGGAGGAAAGTATGTGCCCCCCACATCCACCTCTGGGGGCTTCTCTATCCTCATCTACATCCATAGACATTAACATGGAGAAAGTATGTGCCCCCCACATCCACCTCTGGGGGCTTCTCTGTCCTCATCTACATCCATAGACATTAATATGGAGAAAGTATGTGCCCCCCACATCCACCTCCAGGGGCTTCTCTGTCCTCATCTACATCCATAGACATTAATATGGAGAAAGTATGTGCCCCCCACATCCACTTACGGGGGCTTCTCTGTCCTCATCTACATCCATAGACATTAATACGGAGAAAAGTATGTGCCCCCCACATCCACCTCCAGGGGTTTCTCTGTCCTCATCTACACCCATAGACATTAATATGGAGAAAAGTATGTGCCCCCCACATCCACCTCCGGGGGCTTCTCTGTACTCATCTACATTCATAGATATTAATATGGAGAGAGTATGTGCCCCCCACATCCACCTCTGGGGGCTTCTCTGTCCTCATCTACATCCATAGACATTAATATGGAGAAAAGTATGTGCCCCCCACATCCACCTCCGGGGGCTTCTCTGTCCTCATCTACATCAATAAACATTAAAATGGAGAAAAGTATGTGCCCCCCACATCCACCTCCAGGGGCTTCTCTGTCCTCATCTACATCCATAGACATTAATATGGAGAAAAGTATGTGCCCCCCACATCCACCTCCGGGGGCTTCTCTGTCCTCATCTACATCAATAAACATTAAAATGGAGAAAAGTATGTGCCCCCCACATCCACCTCCAGGGGCTTCTCTGTCCTCATCTATATCCATAGACATTAATATGGAGAAAGTATGTGCCCCCCACATCCACCTCCAGGGGCTTCTCTGTCCTCATCTACATCCATAGACATTAATATGGAGAAAAGTATGTGCCCCCCACATCCACCTTCAGGGTCTTCTCTGTCCTCATCTACATCCATAGACATTAATATGGAGGAAAGTATGTGCCCCCCACATCCACCTCCAGGGGCTTCTCTGTCCTCATCTACATCTATAGACATTAATATGGAGAAAGTATGTGCCCCCCACATCCACCTTCAGGGTCTTCTCTGTCCTCATCTACATCCATAGACATTAATATGGAGAAAAGTATGTGCCCCCCACATCCACCTCCAGGGGCTTCTCTGTCCTCATCTACATCTATAGACATTAATATGGAGAAAGTATGTGCCCCCCACATCCACCTCCAGGGGCTTCTCTGTCCTCATCTACATCCATAGACATTAATATGGAGAAAAGTATGTGCCCCCCACATCCACCTCCAGGGGCTTGTCTGTCCTCATCTACATCCATAGACATTAATATGGAGAAAAGTATGTGCCCCCCACATCCACCTCCGGGGGCTTCTCTCTCCTCATCTACATCCATAGACATTAATATGGAGAAAGTATGTGCCCCCCACATCCACCTCCGGGGGCTTCTCTGTCCTCATCTACATCGATAGACATTAATATGGAGGAAAGTATGTGCCCCCCACATCCACCTCCGGGGGCTTCTCTGTCTTCATCTACATCCATAGACATTAATATGGAGGAAAGTATGTGCCCCCCACATCCACCTCCGGGGGCTTCTCTGTCCTCATCTACATCCATAGACATTAATATGGAGGAAAGTATGTGCCCCCCACATCCACCTCCGGGGGCTTCTCTGTCCTCATCTACATCCATAGACATTAATATGGAGAAAGTATGTGCCCCCCACATCCACCTCTGGGGGCTTCTCTGTCCTCATCTACATCCATAGACATTAATATGGAGAAAGTATGTGCCCCCCACATCCACCTCCGGGGGCTTCTCTGTCCTCATCTACATCCATAGACATTAATATGGAGAAAAGTATGTGCCCCCCACATCCACCTCCGGGGGCTTCTCTGTCTTCATCTACATCCATAGACATTAATATGGAGGAAAGTATGTGCCCCCCACATCCACCTCCGGGGGCTTCTCTGTCCTCATCTACATCCATAGACATTAATATGGAGAAAGTATGTGCCCCCCACATCCACCTCTGGGGGCTTCTCTGTCTTCATCTACATCCATAAACATTAATATGGAGGAAAGTATGTGCCCCCCACATCCACCTCCGGGGGCTTCTCTGTCCTCATCTACCTCCATAGACATTAATATGGAGGAAAGTATGTGCCCCCCACATCCACCTCCGGGGGCTTCTCTGTCTTCATCTACATCCATAGACATTAATATGGAGGAAAGTATGTGCCCCCCACATCCACCTCCGGGGGCTTCTCTGTCTTCATCTACATCCATAGACATTAATATGGAGGAAAGTATGTGCCCCCCACATCCACCTCCGGGGGCTTCTCTGTCCTCATCTACCTCCATAGACATTAATATGGAGGAAAGTATGTGCCCCCCACATCCACCTCCGGGGGCTTCTCTGTCCTCATCTACATCCATAGACATTAATATGGAGAAAAGTATGTGCCCCCCACATCCACCTCCGGGGGCTTCTCTGTCCTCATCTACATCCATAGACATTAATATGGAGGAAAGTATGTGCCCCCCACATCCACCTCCGGGGGCTTCTCTGTCCTCATCTACATCCACAGACATTAATATGGAGGAAAGTATGTGCCCCCCACATCCACCTCCGGGGGCTTCTCTGTCTTCATCTACATCCATAGACATTAATATGGAGAAAGTATGTGCCCCCCACATCCACCTCCGGGGGCTTCTCTGTCCTCATCTACATCCATAGACATTAATATGGAGAAAAGTATGTGCCCCCCACATCCACCTCCGGGGGCTTCTCTGTCTTCATCTACATCCATAAACATTAATATGGAGGAAAGTATGTGCCCCTCACATCCACCTCCGGGAGCTTCTCTGTCCTCATCTACATCCATAGACATTAATATGGAGAAAGTATGTGCCCCCCACATCCACCTCCGGGGGCTTCTCTGTCCTCATCTACATCCATAGACATTAATATGGAGAAAAGTATGTGCCCCCCACATCCACCTCCGGGGGCTTCTCTGTCTTCATCTACATCCATAGACATTAATATGGAGGAAAGTATGTGCCCCCCACATCCAACTCAGGGGGCTTCTCTGTCCTCATCTACATCCATAGACATTAATATGGAGAAAAGTATGTGCCCCCCACATCCACCTCCAGGGGCTTCTCTGTCCTCATCTACATCCATAGACATTAATATGGAGAAAGTATGTGCCCCCCACATCCACCTCCGGGGGCTTCTCTGTCCTCATCTACATCCATAGACATTAATATGGAGAAAGTATGTGCCCCCCACATCCACCTCCGGGGGCTTCTCTGTCCTCATCTACATCCATAGACATTAATATGGAGAAAGTATGTGCCCCCCACATCCACCTCCGGGGGCTTCTCTGTCCTCATCTACATCCATAGACATTAATATGGAGAAAAGTATGTGCCCCCCACATCCACCTCCGGGGGCTTCTCTGTCTTCATCTACATCCATAGACATTAATATGGAGGAAAGTATGTGCCCCCCACATCCACCTCCGGGGGCTTCTCTGTCTTCATCTACATCCATAGACATTAATATGGAGGAAAGTATGTGCCCCCCACATCCACCTCCGGGGGCTTCTCTGTCCTCATCTACATCCATAGACATTAATATGGAGAAAAGTATGTGCCCCCCACATCCACCTCCGGGGGCTTCTCTGTCTTCATCTACATCCATAGACATTAATATGGAGGAAAGTATGTGCCCCCCACATCCACCTCCGGGGGCTTCTCTGTCCTCATCTACATCCATAGACATTAATATGGAGAAAGTATGTGCCCCCCACATCCACCTCCGGGGGCTTCTCTGTCCTCATCTACATCCATAGACATTAATATGGAGAAAAGTATGTGCCCCCCCACATCCACCTCCAGGGGCTTCTCTGTCCTCATCTACATCCATAGACATTAATATGGAGAAAGTATGTGCCCCCCACATCCACCTCCGGGGGCTTCTCTGTCCTCATCTACATCCATAGACATTAATATGGAGAAAGTATGTGCCCCCCACATCCACCTCCGGGGGCTTCTCTGTCCTCATCTACATCCATAGACATTAATATGGAGAAAGTATGTGCCCCCACATCCAACTCCCAGGGCTTCTCTGTCCTCATCTACATCATAGACATTAATATGGTAAAAAGTATGTGCCCCAGGGGTGGGTACATCCTAGGACATTAATATGAGAAAGTATGTGCCCCCACATCCACCTCCGGGGGCTTCTCTGTCCTCATCCACATCCATAGACATTAATATGGGAAAGTATGTGACGCGCCCCTGGGCCTGTGTCGCGCTGCGTGCGCACGCGGGAGCTTACCCGGAGCCGGATCTGTTGAGGGTTGTAGTCTCGTGGCGGTGACCCGGTCCGTGCCCAGGGAGTCAAACTGAGCGGCGATGTATCAGCGGTAGATGTTGGACGACTACGCCACCCGTTGAGTCGCAAAGGAGCTGCTGCTGCAGGGCAGAGGGGGGGGGGGAGGGGGTAGCAGGAACCACTCGGAGACTAGGTACGGTGTCGTTCAAGGTCTTTACTGGTGACAAAGATAAGACCCTCCCGGAGTACTGGCTAAGCGGCGATGTATCAGCGGTAGATGTTGGACGACTACGCCACCCGTTGAGTACAGCTAAGGAGCTGCTGCTGCAGGGCAGACCGCTGAGGCTGGTGGTAGGATTGTGCAGCGTGATAGTATAACCCCCAACGGGAGGGGTATGGCCTCAGGGCAGCCGACGTGGATGATGGGGGTAGCAGGAACCACTCGGAGACGGTACGGTGTAGTTCAGGGTCTTTACTGGTGACAAAGATAGACCCTCCCGGAGTACTGGCTAGCGATTGGGGCCTGGTCAGTCCTTGAGCAGATGGGATCTGCCCTGGCCAGGCGGAGTTGTAGGCCTCCCAAACTAACTGTACTCTTCTGGCTACCTTGCTAGAGGCGGGTATAAGTAGCCCACGTCCCTGAGTGTACCGCGTGGTGCTCACCCGTATGGCGGGTGACTCGGGGCCTTCTAGTAGCTTCCGCTCCACGACGGCGGTGCTGGTCCCATGCGTGTGACCGTGCCTTCGGGTTTCTTGGCCAGAGGACCTGGAGTCCCCTGCCTGACGGATTCTGCTGCTGGGTAGGAGTTAGTCCCCACAGCCTCGGACTCCGGGTCCGGTAAGAAATCTTCTCAGTCAGGGCGAGCTCTGCAGCTGCCAGCCCCTGACTCCTGGTAACACTGCTCCCACAGAGCTCCTGATGTTCTGTTCCTATATTTGCTTCTTTTCTCTGTCTCTACTTCTTCTCTACTCCCTAACCCTGCCTCAGCCCTAGGTTTATATAGGGGAAGTTCTTCCCCTTCCAGGACTGGGCAGGAGGTGTGGCATGCATAGGATTCCTGACCAAGAGACCTCCCACCTGCTCTCAGACATAACATTGCTGTTACTGTGGAAACCAGACCCCTGGGGTGCCACATATGTGCCCCCCACATCCACCTACAGGAGCTTCTCTGTCCTCATCTACATCCATAGACATTAATATGGAGAAAGTATGTGCCCCCCACATCCACCTCTGGGGGCTTCTCTGTCCTCATCTACGTCCATAGACATTAATATGAAGAAAAGTATGTGCCCCCCACATCCACCTGCGGGGGCTTCTCTCTCCTCATCTACATCCATAGACATTAATATGGAAAAAGTATGTGCCCCCCACATCCACCTCCAGGGGCTTCTCTGACCTCATCTACATCCATAGACATTAATATGGAGGAAAGTATGTGCCCCCCACACCCACCTCCAGGGGCTTCTCTGTCCTCATCTACATCCATAGACATTAATATGGAGAAAAGTATGTGCCCCCCACATCCACCTCTGGGGGCTTCTCTGTCCTCATCTACATCCATAGACATTAATATGGAGAAAGTATGTGCCCCCCACATCCACCTCCGGGGGCTTCTCTGTCCTCATCTACATCAATAAACATTAAAATGGAGAAAAGTATGTGCCCCCCACATCCACCTCCAGGGGCTTCTCTGTCCTCATCTATATCCATAGACATTAATATGGAGAAAGTATGTGCCCCCCACATCCACCTCCAGGGGCTTCTCTGTCCTCATCTACATCCATAGACATTAATATGGAGAAAAGTATGTGCCCCCCACATCCACCTTCAGGGTCTTCTCTGTCCTCATCTACATCCATAGACATTAATATGGAGGAAAGTATGTGCCCCCCACATCCACCTCCAGGGGCTTCTCTGTCCTCATATACATCTATAGACATTAATATGGAGAAAGTATGTGCCCCCCACATCCACCTTCAGGGTCTTCTCTGTCCTCATCTACATCCATAGACATTAATATGGAGAAAAGTATGTGCCCCCCACATCCACCTCCAGGGGCTTCTCTGTCCTCATCTACATCTATAGACATTAATATGGAGAAAGTATGTGCCCCCCACATCCACCTCCAGGGGCTTCTCTGTCCTCATCTACATCCATAGACATTAATATGGAGAAAAGTATGTGCCCCCCACATCCACCTCCAGGGGCTTGTCTGTCCTCATCTACATCCATAGACATTAATATGGAGAAAAGTATGTGCCCCCCACATCCACCTCCGGGGGCTTCTCTCTCCTCATCTACATCCATAGACATTAATATGGAGAAAGTATGTGCCCCCCACATCCACCTCCGGGGGCTTCTCTGTCCTCATCTACATCGATAGACATTAATATGGAGGAAAGTATGTGCCCCCCACATCCACCTCCGGGGGCTTCTCTGTCTTCATCTACATCCATAGACATTAATATGGAGGAAAGTATGTGCCTCCCACATCCACCTCCGGGGGCTTCTCTGTCCTCATCTACATCCATAGACATTAATATGGAGGAAAGTATGTGCCCCCCACATCCACCTCCGGGGGCTTCTCTGTCCTCATCTACATCCATAGACATTAATATGGAGAAAGTATGTGCCCCCCACATCCACCTCTGGGGGCTTCTCTGTCCTCATCTACATCCATAGACATTAATATGGAGAAAGTATGTGCCCCCCACATCCACCTCCGGGGGCTTCTCTGTCCTCATCTACATCCATAGACATTAATATGTAGAAAAGTATGTGCCCCCCACATCCACCTCCGGGGGCTTCTCTGTCTTCATCTACATCCATAGACATTAATATGGAGGAAAGTATGTGCCCCCCACATCCACCTCCGGGGGCTTCTCTGTCCTCATCTACCTCCATAGACATTAATATGGAGGAAAGTATGTGCCCCCCACATCCACCTCCGGGGGCTTCTCTGTCTTCATCTACATCCATAGACATTAATATGGAGGAAAGTATGTGCCCCCCACATCCACCTCCGGGGGCTTCTCTGTCTTCATCTACATCCATAGACATTAATATGGAGGAAAGTATGTGCCCCCCACATCCACCTCCGGGGGCTTCTCTGTCCTCATCTACCTCCATAGACATTAATATGGAGGAAAGTATGTGCCCCCCACATCCACCTCCGGGGGCTGCTCTGTCCTCATCTACCTCCATAGACATTAATATGGAGGAAAGTATGTGCCTCCCACATCCACCTCCGGGGGCTACTCTGTCCTCATCTACATCCATAGACATTAATATGGAGGAAAGTATGTGCCCCCCACATCCACCTCCGGGGGCTTCTCTGTCCTCATCTACATCCACAGACATTAATATGGAGGAAAGTATGTGCCCCCCACATCCACCTCCGGGGGCTTCTCTGTCCTCATCTACATCCATAGACATTAATATGGAGAAAGTATGTGCCCCCCACATCCACCTCCGGGGGCTTCTCTGTCCTCATCTACATCTATAGACATTAATATGGAGAAAAGTATGTGCCCCCCACATCCACCCCCGGGGGCTTCTCTGTCTTCATCTACATCCATAGACATTAATATGGAGGAAAGTATGTGCCCCCCACATCCAACTCCGGGGGCTTCTCTGTCCTCATCTACATCCATAGACATTAATATGGAGAAAGTATGTGCCCCCCACATCCACCTCCGGGGGCTTCTCTGTCCTCATCTACATCCATAGACATTAATATGGAGAAAAGTATGTGCCCCCCACATCCACCTCCAGGGGCTTCTCTGTCCTCATCTACATCCATAGACATTAATATGGAGAAAGTATGTGCCCCCCACATCCACCTCCGGGGGCTTCTCTGTCCTCATCTACATCCATAGACATTAATATGGAGAAAGTATGTGCCCCCCACATCCACCTCCGGGGGCTTCTCTGTCCTCATCTACATCCATAGACATTAATATGGAGAAAGTATGTGCCCCCCACATCCACCTCCGGGGGCTTCTCTGTCCTCATCTACATCCATAGACATTAATATGGAGAAAAGTATGTGCCCCCCACATCCACCTCCGGGGGCTTCTCTGTCTTCATCTACATCCATAGACATTAATATGGAGGAAAGTATGTGCCCCCCACATCCACCTCCGGGGGCTTCTCTGTCTTCATCTACATCCATAGACATTAATATGGAGGAAAGTATGTGCCCCCCACATCCACCTCCGGGGGCTTCTCTGTCCTCATCTACATCCATAGACATTAATATGGAGAAAAGTATGTGCCCCCCACATCCACCTCCGGGGGCTTCTCTGTCTTCATCTACATCCATAGACATTAATATGGAGGAAAGTATGTGCCCCCCACATCCACCTCCGGGGGCTTCTCTGTCCTCATCTACATCCATAGACATTAATATGGAGAAAGTATGTGCCCCCCACATCCACCTCCGGGGGCTTCTCTGTCCTCATCTACATCCATAGACATTAATATGGAGAAAAGTATGTGCCCCCCCACATCCACCTCCAGGGGCTTCTCTGTCCTCATCTACATCCATAGACATTAATATGGAGAAAGTATGTGCCCCCCACATCCACCTCCGGGGGCTTCTCTGTCCTCATCTACATCCATAGACATTAATATGGAGAAAGTATGTGCCCCCCACATCCACCTCCGGGGGCTTCTCTGTCCTCATCTACATCCATAGACATTAATATGGAGAAAGTATGTGCCCCCCACATCCACCTCCGGGGGCTTCTCTGTCCTCATCTACATCCATAGACATTAATATGAAGAAAAGTATGTGCCCCCCACATCCACCTCCAGGGGCTTCTCTGTCCTCATCTACATCCATAGACATTAATATGGAGAAAGTATGTGCCCCCCACAATCACCTCCGGGGGCTTCTCTGTCCTCATCTACATCCATAGACATTAATATGGAGGAAAGTATGTGACGCGCCCCTGGGCCTGTGTCGCGCTGCGTTGCGCACGCGGGAGCTTACCCGGAGCCGGATCTGTTGAGGGTTGTAGTCTCGTGGCGGTGACCCGGTCCGTGCCCAGGGAGTCAAACTGAGCGGCGATGTATCAGCGGTAGATGTTGGACGACTACGCCACCCGTTGAGTACAGCTAAGGAGCTGCTGCTGCAGGGCAGACCGCTGAGGCTGGTGGTAGGATTGTGCAGCGTGATAGTATAACCCCCAACGGGAGGGGTATGGCCTCAGGGCAGCCGACGTGGATGATGGGGGTAGCAGGAACCACTCGGAGATGGTACGGTGTAGTTCAGGGTCTTTACTGGTGACAAAGATAGACCCTCCCGGAGTACTGGCTAGCGATTGGGGCCTGGTCAGTCCTTGAGCAGATGGGATCTGCCCTGGTCAGGCGGAGTTGTAGGCCTCCCAAACTAACTGTACTCTTCTGGCTACCTTGCTAGAGGCGGGTATAAGTAGCCCACGTCCCTGAGTGTACCGCGTGGTGCTCACCCGTATGGCGGGTGACTCGGGGCCTTCTAGTAGCTTCCGCTCCACGACGGCGGTGCTGGTCCCATGCGTGTGACCGTGCCTTCGGGTTTCTTGGCCAGAGGACCTGGAGTCCCCTGCCTGACGGATTCTGCTGCTGGGTAGGAGTTAGTCCCCACAGCCTCGGACTCCGGGTCCGGTAAGAAATCTTCTCAGTCAGGGCGAGCTCTGCAGCTGCCAGCCCCTGACTCCTGGTAACACTGCTCCCACAGAGCTCCTGATGTTCTGTTCCTATATTTGCTTCTTTTCTCTGTCTCTACTTCTTCTCTACTCCCTAACCCTGCCTCAGCCCTAGGTTTATATAGGGGAAGTTCTTCCCCTCCCAGGACTGGGCAGGAGGTGTGGCATGCATAGGATTCCTGACCAAGAGACCTCCCACCTGCTCTCAGACATAACATTGCTGTTACTGTGGAAACCAGACCCCTGGGGTGCCACATATGTGCCCCCCACATCCACCTACAGGAGCTTCTCTGTCCTCATCTACATCCATAGACATTAATATGGAGAAAGTATGTGCCCCCCACATCCACCTCTGGGGGCTTCTCTGTCCTCATCTACGTCCATAGACATTAATATGAAGAAAAGTATGTGCCCCCCACATCCACCTGCGGGGGCTTCTCTCTCCTCATCTACATCCATAGACATTAATATGGAAAAAGTATGTGCCCCCCACATCCACCTCCAGGGGCTTCTCTGACCTCATCTACATCCATAGACATTAATATGGAGGAAAGTATGTGCCCCCCACACCCACCTCCAGGGGCTTCTCTGTCCTCATCTACATCCATAGACATTAATATGGAGAAAAGTATGTGCCCCCCACATCCACCTCTGGGGGCTTCTCTGTCCTCATCTACATCCATAGACATTAATATGGAGAAAGTATGTGCCCCCCACATCCACCTCCGGGGGCTTCTCTGTCCTCATCTACATCCATAGACATTAATATGGAGAAATTCTGTGCCCCCCACATCCACCTCCAGGGGCTTCTCTGTCCTCATCTACATCCATAGACATTAATATGGAGAAAGTATTTGCCCCCCACATCCACCTCCGGGGGCTTCTCTGTCCTCATCTACATCCATAGACATTAATATGGAGAAAGTATGTGCCCCCCACATCCACCTCCAGGGGCTTCTCTGACCTCATCTACATCCATAGACATTAATATGGAGAAAGTATGTGCCCCCCACATCCACCTCCAGGGACTTCTCTGTCCTCATCTACATCCATAGACATTAATTTGGAGAAAAGTATGTGCCCCCCACACCCACCTCCAGGGGCTTCTCTGTCCTCATCTACATCCATAGACATTAATATGGAGAAAAGTATGTGCCCCCCACATCCACCTCTGGGGGCTTCTCTGTCCTCATCTACATCCATAGACATTAATATGGAGAAAGTATGTGCCCCCCACATCCACCTCCGGGGGCTTCTCTGTCCTCATCTACATCCATAGACATTAATATGGAGAAAGTCTGTGCCCCCCACATCCACCTCCAGGGGCTTCTCTGTCCTCATCTACATCCATAGACATTAATATGGAGAAAGTATGTGCCCCCCACATCCACCTCCGGGGGCTTCTCTGTCCTCATCTACATCCATAGACATTAATATGGAGAAAGTATGTGCCCCCCACATCCACCTCCAGGGGCTTCTCTGACCTCATCTACATCCATAGACATTAATATGGAGAAAGTATGTGCCCCCCACATCCACCTCCAAGGGCTTCTCTATCCTCATCTACATCCATAGACATTAATATGGAGAAAGTATGTGACCCCCACGTCCACCTCCGGGGGCTTCTCTCTCCTCATCTACATCCATAGACATTAATATGGAGGAAAGTATGTGCCCCCCACATCCACCTATGGGGGCTTCTCTGTCCTCATCTACATCCATAGACATTAATTTGGAGTAAAGTATGTGCCCCCCACATCCACCTCTGAGGGCTTCTCTATCCTCATCTACATCCATAGACATTAATATGGAGAAAGTATGTGCCCCCCACGTCCACCTCCGGGGGCTTCTCTCTCCTCATCTACATCCATAGACATTAATATGGAGGAAAGTATGTGCCCCCCACATCCACCTATGGGGGCTTCCCTGTCCTTATCTACATCCATAGACATTAATTTGGAGAAAAGTATATGCCCCCCACATCCACCTCTGGGGGCTTCTCTGTCCTCATCTACGTCCATAGACATTAATATGAAGAAAAGTATGTGCCCCCCACATCCACCTGCGGGGGCTTCTCTCTCCTCATCTACATCCATAGACATTAATATGGAAAAAGTATGTGCCCCCCACATCCACATCCGGGGGCTTCTTTGTCCTCATCTACATCCATAGACATTAATATGGAGGAAAGTATGTGCCCCCCACATCCACCTCCAGTGGCTTCTCTGTCCTCATCTACATACATAGACATTAATATGGAGAAAGTATGTGCCCCCCACATCCACCTCCGGGGGCTTCTCTGTCCTCATCTACATCCATAGACATTAATATGGAGAAAAGTATGTGCCCCCACATCCACCTCCGGGGGCTTCTCTGTCCTCATCTACATCCATAGACATTAATATGGAGGAAAGTATGTGCACCCCACACCCACCTCCAGGGGCTTCTCTGTCCTCATCTACATCCATAGACATTAATATGGAGAAAGTATGTGCCCCCACATCCACCTCTGGGGGCTTCTCTATCCTCATCTACATCCATAGACATTAATATGGAGAAAGTATGTGCCCCCACATCCACCTCTGGGGGCTTCTCTATCCTCATCTACATCCATAGACATTAATATGGAGAAAGTATGTGTCCCCACATCCACCTCCGGGGGCTTCTCTGTCCTCATCTACATCCATAGACATTAATATGGAGAAAGTATGTGCCCCCCACATCCACCTCCGGGGGCTTCTCTGTCCTCATCTACATCCATAGACATTAATATGGAGAAAGTATGTGCCCCCCACATCCACCTCCGGGGGCTTCTCTGTCCTCATCTACATCCATAGACATTAATATGGAGAAAGTATGTGCCCCCCACATCCACCTCCGGGGGCTTCTCTGTCCTCATCTACATCCATAGACATTAATATGGAGAAAGTATGTGCCCCCCACATCCACCTCCGGGGGCTTCTCTGTCCTCATCTACATCCATAGACATTAATATGGAGAAAGTATGTGCCCCCCACATCCACCTCCAGGGGCTTCTCTGACCTCATCTACATCCATAGACATTAATATGGAGAAAGTATGTGCCCCCCACATCCACCTCCGGGGGCTTCTCTGTCCTCATCTACATCCATAGACATTAATATGGAGAAAGTATGTGCCCCCCACATCCACCTCCAGGGGCTTCTCTGACCTCATCTACATCCATAGACATTAATATGGAGAAAGTATGTGCCCCCCACATCCACCTCCAGGGGCTTCTCTGACCTCATCTACATCCATAGACATTAATATGGAGAAAGTATGTGCCCCCCACATCCACCTCCAGGGGCTTCTCTGACCTCATCTACATCCATAGACATTAATATGGAGAAAGTATGTGCCCCCCACATCCACCTCCGGGGGCTTCTCTGTCCTCATCTACATCCATAGACATTAATATGGAGAAAGTATGTGCCCCCCACATCCACCTCCAGGGGCTTCTCTGACCTCATCTACATCCATAGACATTAATATGGAGAAAGTATGTGCCCCCCACATCCACCTCCGGGGGCTTCTCTATCCTCATCTACATCCATAGACATTAATATGGAGAAAGTATGTGCCCCCCACGTCCACCTCCGGGGGCTTCTCTCTCCTCAACTACATCCATAGACATTAATATGGAGGAAAGTATGTGCCCCCCACATCCACCTATGGGGGCTTCCCTGTCCTTATCTACATCCATAGACATTAATTTGGAGAAAAGTATATGCCCCCCACATCCACCTCTGGGGGCTTCTCTGTCCTCATCTACATCCATAGACATAAATATAGAGGAAAGTATGTGCCCCCCACATCCACCTCCGGGGGCTTCTCTGTCCTCATCTACATCCATAGACATTAATTTGGAGAAAGTATGTGCCCCCCACATCGACCTCCGGGGGCTTCTCTGTCCTCATCTACATCCATAGACATTAATTTGGAGAAAGTATGTGCCCCCCACATCGACCTCCAGGGGCTTCTCTGTCCTCATCTACATCCATAGACATTAATTTGGAGAAAAGTATGTGCCCCCCACATCCACCTCCGGGGGCTTCTCTGTTCTCATCTACATCCATAGACATTAATATGGAGAAAGTATGTGCCCCCCACATCCACCTCCGGGGGCTTCTCTGTCCTCATCTACATGCATAGACATTAATATGGAGAAAAGTATGTGCCCCCCACATCCACCTCCAGGGGCTTCTCTGTCCTCATCTACATCCATAGACATTAATATGGAGAAAGTATGTGCCCCCCACATCCACCTCCGGGGGCTTCTCTGTCCTCATCTACATCCATAGACATTAATATAGAGGAAAGTATGTGCCCCCCACATCCACCTCCGGAGGCTTCTCTGTCCTCATCTACATCCATAGACATTAATATGGAGGAAAGTATGTGCCCCCCACATCCACCTCCAGGGGCTTCTCTGTCCTCATCTACATCCATAGACATTAATATGGAGAAAGTATGTGCCCCCCACATCCACCTCCGGGGGCTTCTCTGTCCTCATCTACATCCATAGACATTAATATGGAGGAAAGTATGTGCCCCCCACATCCACCTCCGGGGGCTTCTCTGTCCTCATCTACATCCATAGACATTAATATGAAGAAAAGTATGTGCCCCCCACATCCACCTCCGGGGGCTTCTCTGTCCTCATCTACGTCCATAGACATTAATATGAAGAAAAGTATGTGCCCCCCACATCCACCTCTGGGGGCTTCTCTGTCCTCATCTACGTCCATAGACATTAATATAGAGAAAAGTATGTGCCCCCCACATCCACCTCCGGGGGCTTCTTTGTCGTCATCTACATCCATAGACATTAATATGGAGGAAAGTATGTGCCCCCCACATCCACCTCCAGGGGCTTCTCTGTCCTCATCTACATCCATAGACATTAATATGGAGAAAGTATGTGCCCCCCACATCCACCTCCGGGGGCTTCTCTGTCCTCATCTACATCCATAGACATTAATATGGAGAAAAGTATGTGCCCCCCACATCCACCTCCGGGGGCTTCTCTGTCCTCATCTACATCCATAGACATTAATATGGAGGAAAGTATGTGCCCCCCACACCCACCTCCAGGGGCTTCTCTGTCCTCATCTACATCCATAGACATGAATATGGAGAAAAGTATGTGCCCCCCACATCCACCTCTGGGGGCTTCTCTGTCCTTATCTACATCCATAGACATTAATATGGAGAAAGTATGTGCCCCCACATCCACCTCTGGGGGCTTCTCTGTCCTCATCTACATCCATAGACATTAATATGGAGAAAGTATGTGCCCCCCACATCCACCTCCGGGGGCTTCTCTGTCCTCATCTACATCCATAGACATTAATATGGAGAAAGTATGTGCCCCCCACATCCATCTCCAGGGGCTTCTCTGTCCTCATCTACATCCATAGACATTAATATGGAGAAAGTATGTGCCCCCCACATCCACCTCCGGGGGCTTCTCTGTCCTCATCTACATCCATAGACATTAATATGGAGAAAGTATGTGCCCCCCACATCCACCTCCAGGGGCTTCTCTGACCTCATCTACATCCATAGACATTAATATGGAGAAAGTATGTGCCCCCCACATCCACCTCCAGGGGCTTCTCTGTCCTCATCTACATCCATAGACATTAATTTGGAGAAAAGTATGTGCCCCCCACATCCACCTCTGAGGGCTTCTCTATCCTCATCTACATCCATAGGCATTAATATGGAGAAAGTATGTGCCCCCCACGTCCACCTCCGGGGGCTTCTCTCTCCTCATCTACATCCATAGACATTAATATAGAGGAAAGTATGTGCCCCCCACATCCACCTCCGGGGGCTTCTCTGTCCTCATCTACATCCATAGACATTAATATGGAGGAAAGTATGTGCCCCCCACATCCACCTCCAGGGGCTTCTCTGTCCTCATCTACATCCATAGACATTAATACGGAGAAAGTATGTGCCCCCCACATCCACCTCCGGGGGCTTCTCTGTCCTCATCTACATCCATAGACATTAATATGGAGGAAAGTATGTGCCCCCCACATCCACCTCCAGGGGCTTCTCTGTCCTCATCTACATCCATAGACATTAATATGGAGAAAGTATGTGCCCCCCACATCCACCTCCGGGGGCTTCTCTGTCCTCATCTACATCCATAGACATTAATATGAAGAAAAGTATGTGCCCCCCACATCCACCTCCGGGGGCTTCTCTGTCCTCATCTACGTCCATAGACATTAATATGAAGAAAAGTATGTGCCCCCCACATCCACCTCTGGGGGCTTCTCTGTCCTCATCTACGTCCATAGACATTAATATGGAGAAAAGTATGTGCCCCCCACATCCACCTCCGGGGGCTTCTCTCTCCTCATCTACATCCATAGACATTAATATGGAAAAAGTATGTGCCCCCCACATCCACATCCGGGGGCTTCTTTGTCCTCATCTACATCCATAGACATTAATATGGAGGAAGTATGTGCCCCCCACGTCCACCTCCGGGGGCTTCTCTCTCCTCATCTACATCCATAGACATTAATATGGAGGAAAGTATGTGCCCCCCACATCCACCTATGGGGGCTTCCCTGTCCTTATCTACATCCATAGACATTAATTTGGAGAAAAGTATATGCCCCCCACATCCACCTCTGGGGGCTTCTCTGTCCTCATCTACGTCCATAGACATTAATATGAAGAAAAGTATGTGCCCCCCACATCCACCTGCGGGGGCTTCTCTGTCCTCATCTACATCCATAGACATTAATATGGAAAAAGTATGTGCCCCCCACATCCACATCCGGGGGCTTCTTTGTCCTCATCTACATCCATAGACATTAATATGGAGGAAAGTATGTGCCCCCCACATCCACCTCCAGTGGCTTCTCTGTCCTCATCTACATACATAGACATTAATATGGAGAAAGTATGTGCCCCCCACATGCACCTCCGGGGGCTTCTCTGTCCTCATCTACATCCATAGACATTAATATGGAGAAAAGTATGTGCCCCCCACATGCACCTCCGGGGGCTTCTCTGTCCTCATCTACATCCATAGACATTAATATGGAGGAAAGTATGTGCCCCCCACATCCACCTCCAGGGGCTTCTCTGTCCTCATCTACATCCATAGACATTAATATGGAGAAAGTATGTGCCCCCACATCCACCTCTGGGGGCTTCTCTATCCTCATCTACATCCATAGACATTAAGATGGAGAAAGTATGTGCACCCCACACCCACCTCCAGGGGCTTCTCTGTCCTCATCTACATCCATAGACATTAATATGGAGGAAAGCATGTGCCCCCCACATCCACCTCTGGGGGCTTCTCTATCCTCATCTACATCCATAGACATTAAGATGGAGAAAGTATGTGCCCCCACATCCACCTCTGGGGGCTTCTCTGTCCTTATCTACATCCATAGACATTAATATGGAGAAAGTATGTGCCCCCACATCCACCTCTGGGGGCTTCTCTGTCCTCATCTACATCCATAGACATTAATATGGAGAAAGTATGTGCCCCCCACATCCACCTCCGGGGGCTTCTCTGTCCTCATCTACATCCATAGACATTAATATGGAGAAAGTATGTGCCCCCCACATCCACCTCCAGGGGCTTCTCTGACCTCATCTACATCCATAGACATTAATATGGAGAAAGTATGTGCCCCCCACATCCACCTCCGGGGGCTTCTCTGTCCTCATCTACATCCATAGACATTAATATGGAGAAAGTATGTGCCCCCCACATCCACCTCCAGGGGCTTCTCTGACCTCATCTACATCCATAGACATTAATATGGAGAAAGTATGTGCCCCCCACATCCACCTCCGGGGGCTTCTCTGTCCTCATCTACATCCATAGACATTAATATGGAGAAAGTATGTGCCCCCCACATCCACCTCCAGGGGCTTCTCTGACCTCATCTACATCCATAGACATTAATATGGAGAAAGTATGTGCCCCCCACATCCACCTCCGGGGGCTTCTCTATCCTCATCTACATCCATAGACATTAATATGGAGAAAGTATGTGCCCCCCACGTCCACCTCCGGGGGCTTCTCTCTCCTCAACTACATCCATAGACATTAATATGGAGGAAAGTATGTGCCCCCCACATCCACCTATGGGGGCTTCCCTGTCCTTATCTACATCCATAGACATTAATTTGGAGAAAAGTATATGCCCCCCACATCCACCTCTGGGGGCTTCTCTGTCCTCATCTACATCCATAGACATAAATATAGAGGAAAGTATGTGCCCCCCACATCCACCTCCGGGGGCTTCTCTGTCCTCATCTACATCCATAGACATTAATTTGGAGAAAGTATGTGCCCCCCACATCGACCTCCGGGGGCTTCTCTGTCCTCATCTACATCCATAGACATTAATTTGGAGAAAGTATGTGCCCCCCACATCGACCTCCAGGGGCTTCTCTGTCCTCATCTACATCCATAGACATTAATTTGGAGAAAAGTATGTGCCCCCCACATCCACCTCCGGGGGCTTCTCTGTTCTCATCTACATCCATAGACATTAATATGGAGAAAGTATGTGCCCCCCACATCCACCTCCGGGGGCTTCTCTGTCCTCATCTACATGCATAGACATTAATATGGAGAAAAGTATGTGCCCCCCACATCCACCTCCAGGGGCTTCTCTGTCCTCATCTACATCCATAGACATTAATATGGAGAAAGTATGTGCCCCCCACATCCACCTCCGGGGGCTTCTCTGTCCTCATCTACATCCATAGACATTAATATAGAGGAAAGTATGTGCCCCCCACATCCACCTCCGGGGGCTTCTCTGTCCTCATCTACATCCATAGACATTAATATGGAGGAAAGTATGTGCCCCCCACATCCACCTCCAGGGGCTTCTCTGTCCTCATCTACATCCATAGACATTAATATGAAGAAAAGTATGTGCCCCCCACATCCACCTCTGGGGGCTTCTCTGTCCTCATCTACGTCCATAGACATTAATATGGAGAAAAGTATGTGCCCCCCACATCCACCTCCGGGGGCTTCTTTGTCGTCATCTACATCCATAGACATTAATATGGAGGAAAGTATGTGCCCCCCACATCCACCTCCAGGGGCTTCTCTGTCCTCATCTACATCCATAGACATTAATATGGAGAAAGTATGTGCCCCCCACATCCACCTCCGGGGGCTTCTCTGTCCTCATCTACATCCATAGACATTAATATGGAGAAAAGTATGTGCCCCCCACATCCACCTCCGGGGGCTTCTCTGTCCTCATCTACATCCATAGACATTAATATGGAGGAAAGTATGTGCCCCCCACACCCACCTCCAGGGGCTTCTCTGTCCTCATCTACATCCATAGACATTAATATGGAGAAAAGTATGTGCCCCCCACATCCACCTCTGGGGGCTTCTCTGTCCTTATCTACATCCATAGACATTAATATGGAGAAAGTATGTGCCCCCACATCCACCTCTGGGGGCTTCTCTGTCCTCATCTACATCCATAGACATTAATATGGAGAAAGTATGTGCCCCCCACATCCACCTCCGGGGGCTTCTCTGTCCTCATCTACATCCATAGACATTAATATGGAGAAAGTATGTGCCCCCCACATCCATCTCCAGGGGCTTCTCTGTCCTCATCTACATCCATAGACATTAATATGGAGAAAGTATGTGCCCCCCACATCCACCTCCGGGGGCTTCTCTGTCCTCATCTACATCCATAGACATTAATATGGAGAAAGTATGTGCCCCCCACATCCACCTCCAGGGGCTTCTCTGACCTCATCTACATCCATAGACATTAATATGGAGAAAGTATGTGCCCCCCACATCCACCTCCAGGGGCTTCTCTGTCCTCATCTACATCCATAGACATTAATTTGGAGAAAAGTATGTGACCCCCACATCCACCTCTGAGGGCTTCTCTATCCTCATCTACATCCATAGACATTAATATGGAGAAAGTATGTGCCCCCCACGTCCACCTCCGGGGGCTTCTCTCTCCTCATCTACATCCATAGACATTAATTTGGAGAAAAGTATGTGCCCCCCACATCCACCTCTGGGGGCTTCTCTGTCCTCATCTACATCCATAGACATTAATATGGAGAAAGTATGTGCCCCCCACATCCACCTCCGGGGGCTTCTCTGTCCTCATCTACATCCATAGACATTAATATAGAGGAAAGTATGTGCCCCCCACATCCACCTCCGGGGGCTTCTCTGTCCTCATCTACATCCATAGACATTAATATGGAGGAAAGTATGTGCCCCCCACATCCACCTCCAGGGGCTTCTCTGTCCTCATCTACATCCATAGACATTAATATGGAGAAAGTATGTGCCCCCCACATCCACCTCCGGGGGCTTCTCTGTCCTCATCTACATCCATAGACATTAATATGGAGAAAGTATGTGCCCCCCACATCCACCTCCAGGAGCTTCTCTGTCCTCATCTACATCCATAGACATTAATATGAAGAAAAGTATGTGCCCCCCACATCCACCTCCGGGGGCTTCTCTGTCCTCATCTACGTCCATAGACATTAATATGAAGAAAAGTATGTGCCCCCCACATCCACCTCTGGGGGCTTCTCTGTCCTCATCTACATCCATAGACATTAATATGGAGAAAGTATGTGCCCCCCACATCCACCTCCGGGGGCTTCTCTGTCCTCATCTACATCCATAGACATTAATATGAAGAAAAGTATGTGCCCCCCACATCCACCTCCGGGGGCTTCTCTGTCCTCATCTACGTCCATAGACATTAATATGAAGAAAAGTATGTGCCCCCCACATCCACCTCTGGGGGCTTCTCTGTCCTCATCTACGTCCATAGACATTAATATGGAGAAAAGTATGTGCCCCCCACATCCACCTCCGGGGGCTTCTCTCTCCTCATCTACATCCATAGACATTAATATGGAAAAAGTATGTGCCCCCCACATCCACCTCCAGGGGCTTCTCTGTCCTTATCTACATCCATAGACATTAATATGGAGAAAGTATGTGCCCCCACATCCACCTCTGGGGGCTTCTCTGTCCTCATCTACATCCATAGACATTAATATGGAGAAAGTATGTGCCCCCCACATCCACCTCCGGGGGCTTCTCTGTCCTCATCTACATCCATAGACATTAATATGGAGAAAGTATGTGCCCCCCACATCCACCTCCAGGGGCTTCTCTGTCCTCATCTACATCCATAGACATTAATATGGAGAAAGTATGTGCCCCCCACATCCACCTCCGGGGGCTTCTCTGTCCTCATCTACATCCATAGACATTAATATGGAGAAAGTATGTGCCCCCCACACCCACCTCCAGGGGCTTCTCTGACCTCATCTACATCCATAGACATTAATATGGAGAAAGTATGTGCCCCCCACATCCACCTCCAGGGGCTTCTCTGTCCTCATCTACATCCATAGACATTAATTTGGAGAAAAGTATGTGCCCCCCACATCCACCTCTGAGGGCTTCTCTATCCTCATCTACATCCATAGACATTTATTTGGAGAAAAGTATGTGCCCCCCACATCCACCTCTGAGGGCTTCTCTATCCTCATCTACATCCATAGACATTAATATGGAGGAAAGTATGTGCCCCCACATCCACCTATGGGGGCTTTCCTGTCCTTATCTACATCCATAGACATTAATTTGGAGAAAAGTATATGCCCCCCACATCCACCTCTGGGGGCTTCTCTGTCCTCATCTACATCCATAGACATTAATATAGAGGAAAGTATGTGCCCCCCACATCCACCTCCGGGGGCTTCTCTGTCCTCATCTAGACCCATAGACATTAATATGGAGAAAGTATGTGCCCCCCACATCCACCTCTGGGGGCTTCTCTGTCCTCATCTACATCAATAAACATTAAAATGGAGAAAAGTATGTGCCCCCCACATCCACCTCCGGGGGCTTCTCTGTCCTCATCTACATCCATAGACATTAATATGGAGAAAAGTATGTGCCCCCCACATCCACCTCCGGGGGCTTCTCTGTCCTCATCTACATCCATAGACATTAATATGGAGAAAAGTATGTGCCCCCACATCCACTTACGGGGGCTTCTCTGTCCTCATCTACATCCGTAGACATTAATATGGAAAAAGTATGTGCCCCCCACATCCACCTCCGGGGGCTTCTCTGTCCTCATCTACATCCATAGACATTAATATGGAGAAAGTATGTGCCCCCCAAACCCACCTCCAGGGGCTTCTCTGTCCTCATCTACATCCATAGACATTAATATGGAGAAAAGTATGTGCCCCCCACATCCACCTCTGGGGGCTTCTCTGTCCTTATCTACATCCATAGACATTAATTTGGAGAAAAGTATATGCCCCCACATCCACCTCTGGGGGCTTCTCTATCCTCATCTACATCCATAGACATTAATATGGAGAAAGTATGTGCCCCCCACATCCACCTCCGGGGGCTTCTCTGTCCTCATCTACATTCATAGACATTAATATGGAGAAAGTATGTGCCCCCCCACATCCACCTCCGGGGGCTTCTCTGTCCTCATCTACATCCATAGACATTAATATGGAGGAAAGTATGTGCCCCCCACATCCACCTCTGGGGGCTTCTCTGTCCTCATCTACATCCATAGACATTAATATGGAGAAAGTATGTGCCCCCACATCCACTTACTGGGGCTTCTCTGTCCTCATCTACATCCATAGACATTAATTTGGAGAAAAGTATATGCCCCCCACATCCACCTCTGGGGGCTTCTCTGTCCTCATCTACATCCATAGACATTAATATGGAGAAAGTATGTGCCCCCCACATCCACCTCTGGGGGCTTCTCTGTCCTCATCTACATCCATAGACATTAATATGGAGAAAGTATGTGCCCCCACATCCACTTACGGGGGCTTCTCTGTCCTCATCTACATCCATAGACATTAATATGGAGAAAGTATGTGCCCCCACATCCACCTCTGGGGGCTTCTCTGTCCTCATCTACATCCATAGACATTAATATGGAGGAAAGTATGTGCCCCCCACATCCACCTCTGGGGGCTTCTCTGTCCTCATCTACATCCATAGACATTAATATGGAGAAAGTATGTGCCCCCACATCCACTTACGGGGGCTTCTCTGTCCTCATCTACATCCATAGACATTAATATGGAGAAAGTATGTGCCCCCACATCCACTTACGGGGGCTTCTCTGTCCTTATCTACATCCATAGACATTAATATGGAGAAAGTATGTGCCCCCACATCCACGTCTGGGGGCTTCTCTGTCCTCATCTACATCCATAGACATTAATATGGAGAAAGTATGTGCCCCCCACATCCACCTCTGGGGGTTTCTGTCCTCATCTACAAACATAGTCATTAATATGGAGGAAAGTATGTGCCCCCCACATCCACCTCTGGGGGTTTCTGTCCTCATCTACAAACATAGTCATTAATATGGAGGAAAGTATGTGCCCCCCACATCCACCTCCGGGGGCTTCTCTGTCCTCATCTACATCTATAGACATTAATATGGAGAAAAGTATGTGCCCCCCACATCCACCTCTGCGGGCTTCTCTATCCTCATCTACATCCATAGACATTAATATGGAGAAAGTATGTGCCCCCACATCCACTTACGGGGGCTTCTCTGTCCTCATCTACATCCATAGACATTAATATGGAGAAAGTATGTGCCCCCCACATCCACTTATGGGGGCTTCTCTGTCCTCATCTACATCCATAGACATTAATATGGAGAAAGTATGTGCCCCCACATCCACCTCCGGGGGCTTCTCTGTCCTCATCTACAACCATAGACATTAATATGGAGGAAAGTATGTGCCCCCCACATCCACCTCCGGGGGCTTCTCTGTCCTCATCTACATCCATAGACATTAATATGGAGAAAGTATGTGCCCCCCACATCCACCTCTGGGGGCTTCTCTGTCCTCATCTACAACCATAGACATTAATATGGAGGAAAGTATGTGCCCCCCACATCCACCTCCGGGGGCTTCTCTGTCCTCATCTACATCTATAGACATTAATATGGAGAAAAGTATGTGCCCCCCACATCCACCTCTGGGGGCTTCTCTGTCCTCATCTACATCCATAGACATGAATATGAAGAAAAGTATGTGCCCCCCACATCCACCTCTGGGGGCTTCTCTGTCCTCATCTACAACCATAGACATTAATATGGAGGAAAGTATGTGCCCCCCACATCCACCTCCGGGGGCTTCTCTGTCCTCATCTACATCCATAGACATTAATATGGAGAAAGTATGTGCCCCCACATCCACCTCCGGGGGCTTCTCTGTCCTCATCTACATCCATAGACATTAATATGGAGAAAAGTATGTGCCCCCCACATCCACCTCTGGGGGCTTCTCTGTCCTCATCTACATCCATAGACATGAATATGGAGAAAGTATGTGCCCCCCACATCCACCTCCAGGGGCTTCTCTGTCCTCATCTACATCCATAGACATTAATATGGAGAAAAGTATGTGCCCCCCTCATCCACCTCTGGGGGCTTCTCTGTCCTCATCTACAACCATAGACATTAATATGGAGGAAAGTATGTGCCCCCCACATCCACCTCCGGGGGCTTCTCTGTCCTCATCTACATCCATAGACATTAATATGGAGGAAAGTATGTGCCCCCCACACCCACCTCCAGGGGCTTCTCTGTCCTCATCTACATCCATAGACATGAATATGGAGAAAAGTATGTGCCCCCCACATCCACCTCTGGGGGCTTCTCTGTCCTTATCTACATCCATAGACATTAATATGGAGAAAGTATGTGCCCCCACATCCACCTCTGGGGGCTTCTCTGTCCTCATCTACATCCATAGACATTAATATGGAGAAAGTATGTGCCCCCCACATCCACCTCCGGGGGCTTCTCTGTCCTCATCTACATCCATAGACATTAATATGGAGAAAGTATGTGCCCCCCACATCCACCTCCAGGGGCTTCTCTGTCCTCATCTACATCCATAGACATTAATATGGAGAAAGTATGTGCCCCCCACATCCACCTCCGGGGGCTTCTCTGTCCTCATCTACATCCATAGACATTAATATGGAGAAAGTATGTGCCCCCCACACCCACCTCCAGGGGCTTCTCTGACCTCATCTACATCCATAGACATTAATATGGAGAAAGTATGTGCCCCCCACATCCACCTCCAGGGGCTTCTCTGTCCTCATCTACATCCATAGACATTAATTTGGAGAAAAGTATGTGCCCCCCACATCCACCTCTGAGGGCTTCTCTATCCTCATCTACATCCATAGACATTTATTTGGAGAAAAGTATGTGCCCCCCACATCCACCTCTGAGGGCTTCTCTATCCTCATCTACATCCATAGACATTAATATGGAGGAAAGTATGTGCCCCCCACATCCACCTATGGGGGCTTCCCTGTCCTTATCTACATCCATAGACATTAATTTGGAGAAAAGTATATGCCCCCCACATCCACCTCTGGGGGCTTCTCTGTCCTCATCTACATCCATAGACATTAATATAGAGGAAAGTATGTGCCCCCCACATCCACCTCCGGGGGCTTCTCTGTCCTCATCTAGACCCATAGACATTAATATGGAGAAAGTATGTGCCCCCCACATCCACCTCTGGGGGCTTCTCTGTCCTCATCTACATCAATAAACATTAAAATGGAGAAAAGTATGTGCCCCCCACATCCACCTCCGGGGGCTTCTCTGTCCTCATCTACATCCATAGACATTAATATGGAGAAAAGTATGTGCCCCCCACATCCACCTCCGGGGGCTTCTCTGTCCTCATCTACATCCATAGACATTAATATGGAGAAAAGTATGTGCCCCCACATCCACTTACGGGGGCTTCTCTGTCCTCATCTACATCCGTAGACATTAATATGGAAAAAGTATGTGCCCCCCACATCCACCTCCGGGGGCTTCTCTGTCCTCATCTACATCCATAGACATTAATATGGAGAAAGTATGTGCCCCCCAAACCCACCTCCAGGGGCTTCTCTGTCCTCATCTACATCCATAGACATTAATATGGAGAAAAGTATGTGCCCCCCACATCCACCTCTGGGGGCTTCTCTGTCCTTATCTACATCCATAGACATTAATTTGGAGAAAAGTATATGCCCCCACATCCACCTCTGGGGGCTTCTCTATCCTCATCTACATCCATAGACATTAATATGGAGAAAGTATGTGCCCCCCACATCCACCTCCGGGGGCTTCTCTGTCCTCATCTACATTCATAGACATTAATATGGAGAAAGTATGTGCCCCCCCACATCCACCTCCGGGGGCTTCTCTGTCCTCATCTACATCCATAGACATTAATATGGAGGAAAGTATGTGCCCCCCACATCCACCTCTGGGGGCTTCTCTGTCCTCATCTACATCCATAGACATTAATATGGAGAAAGTATGTGCCCCCACATCCACTTACGGGGGCTTCTCTGTCCTCATCTACATCCATAGACATTAATTTGGAGAAAAGTATATGCCCCCCACATCCACCTCTGGGGGCTTCTCTGTCCTCATCTACATCCATAGACATTAATATGGAGAAAGTATGTGCCCCCCACATCCACCTCTGGGGGCTTCTCTGTCCTCATCTACATCCATAGACATTAATATGGAGAAAGTATGTGCCCCCACATCCACTTACGGGGGCTTCTCTGTCCTCATCTACATCCATAGACATTAATATGGAGAAAGTATGTGCCCCCACATCCACCTCTGGGGGCTTCTCTGTCCTCATCTACATCCATAGACATTAATATGGAGGAAAGTATGTGCCCCCCACATCCACCTCTGGGGGCTTCTCTGTCCTCATCTACATCCATAGACATTAATATGGAGAAAGTATGTGCCCCCACATCCACTTACGGGGGCTTCTCTGTCCTCATCTACATCCATAGACATTAATATGGAGAAAGTATGTGCCCCCACATCCACTTACGGGGGCTTCTCTGTCCTTATCTACATCCATAGACATTAATATGGAGAAAGTATGTGCCCCCACATCCACGTCTGGGGGCTTCTCTGTCCTCATCTACATCCATAGACATTAATATGGAGAAAGTATGTGCCCCCCACATCCACCTCTGGGGGTTTCTGTCCTCATCTACAAACATAGTCATTAATATGGAGGAAAGTATGTGCCCCCCACATCCACCTCTGGGGGTTTCTGTCCTCATCTACAAACATAGTCATTAATATGGAGGAAAGTATGTGCCCCCCACATCCACCTCCGGGGGCTTCTCTGTCCTCATCTACATCTATAGACATTAATATGGAGAAAAGTATGTGCCCCCCACATCCACCTCTGCGGGCTTCTCTATCCTCATCTACATCCATAGACATTAATATGGAGAAAGTATGTGCCCCCACATCCACTTACGGGGGCTTCTCTGTCCTCATCTACATCCATAGACATTAATATGGAGAAAGTATGTGCCCCCCACATCCACTTATGGGGGCTTCTCTGTCCTCATCTACATCCATAGACATTAATATGGAGAAAGTATGTGCCCCCACATCCACCTCCGGGGGCTTCTCTGTCCTCATCTACAACCATAGACATTAATATGGAGGAAAGTATGTGCCCCCCACATCCACCTCCGGGGGCTTCTCTGTCCTCATCTACATCCATAGACATTAATATGGAGAAAGTATGTGCCCCCCACATCCACCTCTGGGGGCTTCTCTGTCCTCATCTACAACCATAGACATTAATATGGAGGAAAGTATGTGCCCCCCACATCCACCTCCGGGGGCTTCTCTGTCCTCATCTACATCTATAGACATTAATATGGAGAAAAGTATGTGCCCCCCACATCCACCTCTGGGGGCTTCTCTGTCCTCATCTACATCCATAGACATGAATATGAAGAAAAGTATGTGCCCCCCACATCCACCTCTGGGGGCTTCTCTGTCCTCATCTACAACCATAGACATTAATATGGAGGAAAGTATGTGCCCCCCACATCCACCTCCGGGGGCTTCTCTGTCCTCATCTACATCCATAGACATTAATATGGAGAAAGTATGTGCCCCCACATCCACCTCCGGGGGCTTCTCTGTCCTCATCTACATCCATAGACATTAATATGGAGAAAAGTATGTGCCCCCCACATCCACCTCTGGGGGCTTCTCTGTCCTCATCTACATCCATAGACATGAATATGGAGAAAGTATGTGCCCCCCACATCCACCTCCAGGGGCTTCTCTGTCCTCATCTACATCCATAGACATTAATATGGAGAAAAGTATGTGCCCCCCTCATCCACCTCTGGGGGCTTCTCTGTCCTCATCTACAACCATAGACATTAATATGGAGGAAAGTATGTGCCCCCCACATCCACCTCCGGGGGCTTCTCTGTCCTCATCTACATCCATAGACATTAATATCCAGGAAAGTATGTGCCTCCCACACCCACCTCCAGGGGCTTCTCTGTCCTCATCTACATCCATAGACATGAATATGGAGAAAAGTATGTGCCCCCCACATCCACCTCTGGGGGCTTCTCTGTCCTTATCTACATCCATAGACATTAATATGGAGAAAGTATGTGCCCCCACATCCACCTCTGGGGGCTTCTCTGTCCTCATCTACATCCATAGACATTAATATGGAGAAAGTATGTGCCCCCCACATCCACCTCCGGGGGCTTCTCTGTCCTCATCTACATCCATAGACATTAATATGGAGAAAGTATGTGCCCCCCACATCCACCTCCAGGGGCTTCTCTGTCCTCATCTACATCCATAGACATTAATATGGAGAAAGTATGTGCCCCCCACATCCACCTCCGGGGGCTTCTCTGTCCTCATCTACATCCATAGACATTAATATGGAGAAAGTATGTGCGCCCCACATCCACCTCCAGGGGCTTCTCTGACCTCATCTACATCCATAGACATTAATATGGAGAAAGTATGTGCCCCCCACATCCACCTCCAGGGGCTTCTCTGTCCTCATCTACATCCATAGACATTAATTTTATTATAAAGATTATAATGCAGTCTGCAGATCCTGTAGGGCACGTATCAGGTTAGCTAAAGCTGACAATGAATTAAGGCTTGCAAGAGATGTCAAAAGCAATAAAAAAGGATTTTGGGGGTATGTCAAAAGTAAAAGAAAAGTCAAAGATGCTATAGGATTTTTACAGGATGAAAATGGAGAAATGGTAAGAGAGGATGTTGAGAAGGCCGAACTTTTTAATTCCTATTTTGCATCTGTTTTCTCTCAGAAAGAAAATGTAACATCAACTGATCTTCACTGTCCTTTTAAAGGAATAGAGGAATCCAAGTTATCAGTAAACAGAAAGATTGTGAGGGAATATTTAGCTAACATAAATGAGTTCAAGTCTCCACGTCCAGATGAATTACACCCCAGAGTACTGAAGGAGATTGTAGAAGAAATTTTAGAACCACTCTCCATAATCTTTGAAAATTCTTGGAGAACAGGAGAAGTCCCAGAAGACTGGAGAAGAGCAAATGTTGTTCCTATCTTCAAAAAGGGGAAGAAGGTGGACCCAGGGAACTATAGGCCGGTGAGTCTGACTTCTATACCAGGAAAGATCTTTGAACAAATTATTAAACAACATGTATGTAAGTACATGGATAAGAATGAAGTGATTAACCAGAGTCAGCATGGGTTTGTAACTAACAAGTCATGTCAGACTAACTTAATTTCCTTCTATGACAGAATCACTGACTGGGTGGATCAGGGAAATGCTGTAGATATAGTATATCTTGACTTCAGCAAAGCATTTGACAAAGTAACTCACATCATCCTTATTGAAAAAATGACCAAGTATGCAATGGACCAGGCAACTGTTAGGTGGATTCATAACTGGCTTAGTGATCGGACTCAAAGGGTGGTTGTAAATGGCTTCACATCCAGCTGGATGAATGTCTCAAGTGGGGTACCACAGGGCTCCGTCCTGAGACCTGTATTGTTCAACATCTTTATCAATGATTTAGATGAAGGAATTGAGGGTAAACTGATTAAATTTGCTGATGACACAAAGCTAGGAGGGATAGCTAATACTAGAGAAGAGAGAGAGAGGATTCAAAAAGACCTAAATAAACTGGAGCAGTGGGCAGCAACCAACAGAATGGTTTATAACAGGGAAAAATGCAAAGTACTACATCTGGGCAATAAAAATGAAAAAAGCATATACAGAATGGGAGGAATAGAGCTAAGCAACAGTACATGTGAAAAAGACTTAGGTATACTAATAGATCATAGACTGAACATGAGTCAACAGTGTGATGCAGCAGCAAAAAAGGCAAATACAATTCTGGGATGTATTAACAGAAGCATACAGTCTAGATCACGTGAAGTCATTATCGGTCTTTACTCCTCTTTGGTCAGACCTCATCTGGAATACTGTGTACAGTTTTGGGCACCACATTTTAAAAAAGACATCGACAAACTGGAGCAAGTTCAGAGAAGAGCGACCAGAATGGTGACTGGTCTGCAAACCATGTCCTATGAGGAACGGTTGCAGGATTTGGGAATGTTTAGCTTGCAAAAAAGAAGACTGAGAGGAGACTTAATAGCTGTCTACAAATATGTCAAGGGCTGTCACATTGTAGAAGGATCATCTTTATTCTCATTTGCACAAGGAAAGACTAGAAGCAATGGGATGAAACTAAATGGGAGGAGACACAGATTAGATATTAGAAAAAACTTTTTGACAGTTAGGGTGATTAATGAGTGGAACAGGCGGCCACGAGAGGTGGTGAGTTCCCCTTCAATGGACGTCTTCAAACAGAGGCTGGACAGACATCTGTCTGAGATGATCTAGTGAATCCTGTTTTGAGCAGGGGGTTGGACCAGATGACCCAGGAGGTCCCTTCCAACTCTACCATTCTATGATTCTATGATTCTATGATTCTATGAATTTGGAGAAAAGTATGTGCCCCCCACATCCACCTCTGAGGGCTTCTCTATCCTCATCTACATCCATAGACATTAATATGGAGAAAGTATGTGCCCCCCACATCCACCTATGGGGGCTTCCCTGTCCTTATCTACATCCATAGACATTAATTTGGAGAAAAGTATGTGCCCCCCACATCCACCTCTGGGGGCTTCTCTGTCCTCATCTACATCAATAAACATTAATATGGAGAAAAGTATGTGCCCCTCACATCCACCTCTGGGGGCTTCTCTGTCCTCATCTACGTCCATAAACATTAATATGAAGAAAAGTATGTGCCCCCCACATCCACCTGAGGGGGCTTCTCTCTCCTCATCTACATCCATAGACATTAATATGGAAAAAGTATGTGCCCCCCACATCCACATCCGGGGGCTTCTTTGTCCTCATCTACATCTATAGACATGAATATGGAGGAAAGTATGTGCCCCCCACATCCACCTCCAGGGGCTTCTCTGTCCTCATCTACATCCATAGACATTAATATGGAGAAAGTATGTGCCCCCCACATCCACCTCCGGGGGCTTCTCTGTCCTCATCTACATCCATAGACATTAATATGGAGAAAAGTATGTGCCCCCCACATCCACCTCCGGGGGCTTCTCTGTCCTCATCTACATCCATAGACATTAATATGAAGGAAAGTATGTGCCCCCCACACCCACCTCCAGGGGCTTCTCTGTCCTCATCTACATCCATAGACATTAATATGGAGAAAGTATGTGCCCCCCACATCCACCTCCAGGGGCTTCTCTGTCCTCATCTACATCCATAGACATTAATATGGAGAAAGTATGTGCCCCCCACATCCACCTCCAGGGGCTTCTCTGTCCTCATCTACATCCATAGACATTAATATGGAGAAAGTATGTGCCCCCCACATCCACCTCCGGGGGCTTCTCTGTCCTCATCTACATCCATAGACATTAATATGGAGAAAAGTATGTGCCCCCCACATCCACCTCCGGGGGCTTCTCTGTCCTCATCTACATCCATAGACATTAATATGAAGGAAAGTATGTGCCCCCCACACCCACCTCCAGGGGCTTCTCTGTCCTCATCTACATCCATAGACATTAATATGGAGAAAGTATGTGCCCCCCACATCCACCTCCAGGGGCTTCTCTGTCCTCATCTACATCCATAGACATTAATATGGAGAAAGTATGTGCCCCCCACATCCACCTCCAGGGGCTTCTCTGTCCTCATCTACATCCATAGACATTAATATGGAGAAAGTATGTGCCCCCCACATCCACCTCCGGGGGCTTCTCTGTCCTCATCTACATCCATAGACATTAATATGGAGAAAGTATGTGCCCCCCACATCCACCTCCGGGGGCTTCTCTGTCCTCATCTACATCCATAGACATTAATATGGAGAAAGTATGTGCCCCCCACATCCACCTCCAGGGGCTTCTCTGACCTCATCTACATCCATAGACATTAATATGGAGAAAGTATGTGCCCCCCACATCCACCTCCAGGGGCTTCTCTGTCCTCATCTACATCCATAGACATTAATTTGGAGAAAAGTATGTGCCCCCCACATCCACCTCTGAGGGCTTCTCTATCCTCATCTACATCCATAGACATTAATATGGAGGAAAGTATGTGCCCCCCACATCCACCTATGGGGGCTTCCCTGTCCTTATCTACATCCATAGACATTAATTTGGAGAAAAGTATGTGCCCCCCACATCCACCTCTGGGGGCTTCTCTGTCCTCATCTACATCCATAGACATTAATATAGAGGAAAGTATGTGCCCCCCACATCCACCTCCGGGGGCTTCTCTGTCCTCATCTAGATCCATAGACATTAATATGGAGAAAGTATGTGCCCCCCACATCCACCTCCGGGGGCTTCTCTGTCCTCATCTAGATCCATAGACATTAATATGGAGAAAGTATGTGCCCCCCACATCCACCTCTGGGGGCTTCTCTGTCCTCATCTACATCCATAGACATTAATATGGAGAAAGTATGTGCCCCCCACATCCACCTCCGGGGGCTTCTCTGTCCTCATCTACATCAATAAACATTAAAATGGAGAAAAGTATGTGCCCCCCACATCCACCTCCGGGGGCTTCTCTGTCCTCATCTACATCCATAGACATTAATATGGAGAAAAGTATGTGCCCCCCACATCCACCTCCGGGGGCTTCTCTGTCCTCATCTACATCCATAGACATTAATATGGAGAAAGTATGTGCCCCCCACATCCACCTCCGGGGGCTTCTCTGTCCTCATCTACATCCATAGACATTAATATGGAGAAAAGTATGTGCCCCCCACATCCACCTCCGGGGGCTTCTCTGTCCTCATCTACATCCATAGACATTAATATGGAGAAAGTATGTGCCCCCACATCCACTTACGGGGGCTTCTCTGTCCTCATCTACATCCATAGACATTAATATGGAGAAAGTATGTGCCCCCACATCCACCTCTGGGGGCTTCTCTGTCCTCATCTACATCCATAGACATTAATATGGAGAAAGTATGTGCCCCCCACATCCACCTCTGGGGGTTTCTGTCCTCATCTACAAACATAGACATTAATATGGAGGAAAGTATGTGCCCCCCACATCCACCTCCGGGGGCTTCTCTGTCCTCATCTACATCTATAGACATTAATATGGAGAAAAGTATGTGCCCCCCACATCCACCTCTGCGGGCTTCTCTATCCTCATCTACATCCATAGACATTAATATGGAGAAAGTATGTGCCCCCACATCCACCTCTGGGGGCTTCTCTGTCCTCATCTACATCCATAGGCATTAATATGGAGAAAGTATGTGCCCCCCACATCCACTTATGGGGGCTTCTCTGTCCTCATCTACATCCATAGACATTAATATGGAGAAAGTATGTGCCCCCACATCCACCTCCGGGGGCTTCTCTGTCCTTATCTACATCCATAGACATTAATATGGAGAAAAGTATGTGCCCCCCACATTCAACTCTGGGGGCTTCTCTGTCCTCATCTACAACCATAGACATTAGTATGGAGGAAAGTATGTGCCCCCCACATCCACCTCCGGGGGCTTCTCTGTCCTCATCTACATCCATAGACATTAATATGGAGAAAGTATGTGCCCCCCAGATCCACCTCTGGGGGCTTCTCTGTCCTCATCTACAACCATAGACATTAATATGGAGGAAAGTATGTGCCCCCCACATCCACCTCCGGGGGCTTCTCTGTCCTCATCTACATCTATAGACATTAATATGGAGAAAAGTATGTGCCCCCCACATCCACCTATGGGGGCTTCTCTGTCCTCATCTACATCCATAGACATGAATATGGAGAAAAGTATGTGCCCCCCACATCCACCTCTGGGGGCTTCTCTGTCCTCATCTACAACCATAGACATTAATATGGAGGAAAGTAATTGCCCCCCACATCCACCTCCGGGGGCTTCTCTGTCCTCATCTACATCCATAGACATTAATATGGAGAAAGTATGTGCCCCCCACATCCACCTCCGGGGGCTTCTCTGTCCTCATCTACATCCATAGACATTAATATGGAGAAAGTATGTGCCCCCCACATCCACCTCCGGGGGCTTCTCTGTCCTCATCTACATCTATAGACATTAATATGGAGAAAAGTATGTGCCCCCCACATCCACCTCTGGGGGCTTCTCTGTCCTCATCTACAACCATAGACATTAATATGGAGGAAAGTATGTGCCCCCCACATCCACCTCCGGGGGCTTCTCTGTCCTCATCTACATCCATAGACATTAATATGGAGAAAGTATGTGCCCCCCTCATCCACCTCTGGGGGCTTCTCTGTCCTCATCTACAACCATAGACATTAATATGGAGGAAAGTATGTGCCCCCCACATCCACCTCCGGGGGCTTCTCTGTCCTCATCTACATCCATAGACATTAATATGGAGAAAGTATGTGCCCCCCACATCCACCTCTGGGGGCTTCTCTGTCCTCATCTACAACCATAGACATTAATATGGAGGAAAGTATGTGCCCCCCACATCCACCTCCGGGGGCTTCTTTGTCCTCATCTACATCTATAGACATTAATATGGAGGAAAGTATGTGCCCCCCACATCCACCTCCGGGGGCTTCTCTGTCCTCATCTACATCCATAGACATTAATATGGAGAAAGTATGTGCCCCCCTCATCCACCTCCAGGGGCTTCTCTGTCCTCATCTACATCCATAGACATTAATATGGAGAAAAGTATGTGCCCCCCACATCCACCTCTGGGGGCTTCTCTGTCCTCATCTACATCCATAGACATGAATATGGAGAAAGTATGTGCCCCCCACATCCACCTCCAGTGGCTTCTCTGTCCTCATCTACATCCATAGACATGAATATGGAGAAAGTATGTGCCCCCCACATCCACCTCTGGGGGCTTCTCTGTCCTCATCTAGATCCATAGACATTAATATGGAGAAAGTATGTGCCCCCCACATCCACCTCTGGGGGCTTCTCTGTCCTCATCTACATCCATAGACATTAATATGGAGAAAGTATGTGCCCCCACATCCACCTCCGGGGGCTTCTCTGTCCTCATCTACATCAATAAACATTAAAATGGAGAAAAGTATGTGCCCCCCACATCCACCTCCGGGGGCTTCTCTGTCCTCATCTACATCCATAGACATTAATATGGAGAAAAGTATGTGCCCCCCATATCCACCTCCGGGGGCTTCTCTGTCCTCATCTACATCCATAGACATTAATATGGAGAAAAGTATGTGCCCCCACATCCACTTACGGGGGCTTCTCTGTCCTCATCTACATCCATAGACATTAATATGGAGAAAAGTATGTGCCCCCCACATCCACCTCCGGGGGCTTCTCTCTCCTCATCTACATCCATAGACATTAATATGGAAAAACTATGTGCCCCCCACATCCAACTCCAGGGGCTTCTCTGTCCTCATCTACATCCATAGACATTAATATGGAGAAAGTATGTGCCCCCCAAACCCACCTCCAGGGGCTTCTCTGTCCTCATCTACATCCATAGACATTAATATGGAGAAAAGTATGTGCCCCCCACATCCACCTCTGGGGGCTTCTCTGTCCTTATCTACATCCATAGACATTAATTTGGAGAAAAGTATATGCCCCCACATCCACCTCTGGGGGCTTCTCTATCCTCATCTACATCCATAGACATTAATATGGAGAAAGTATGTGCCCCCCACATCCACCTCCGGGGGCTTCTCTGTCCTCATCTACATTCATAGACATTAATATGGAGAAAGTATGTGCCCCCCCACATCCACCTCCGGGGGCTTCTCTGTCCTCATCTACATCCATAGACATTAATATGGAGGAAAGTATGTGCCCCCCACATCCACCTATGGGGGCTTCCCTGTCCTTATCTACATCCATAGACATTAATTTGGAGAAAAGTATATGCCCCCCACATCCACCTCTGGGGGCTTCTCTGTCCTCATCTACATCCATAGACATTAATATGGAGAAAGTATGTGCCCCCCACATCCACCTCTGGGGGCTTCTCTGTCCTCATCTACATCCATAGACATTAATATGGAGAAAGTATGTGCCCCCACATCCACTTACGGGGGCTTCTCTGTCCTCATCTACATCCATAGACATTAATATGGAGAAAGTATGTGCCCCCACATCCACCTCCGGGGGCTTCTCTGTCCTTATCTACATCCATAGACATGAATATGGAGAAAAGTATGTGCCCCCCACATCCAACTCTGGGGGCTTCTCTGTCCTTATCTACAACCATAGACATTAATATGGAGGAAAGTATGTGCCCCCCACATCCACCTCCGGGGGCTTCTCTGTCCTCATCTACATCCATAGACATTAATATGGAGAAAGTATGTGCCCCCCACATCCACCTCTGGGGGCTTCTCTGTCCTCATCTACAACCATAGACATTAATATGGAGGAAAGTATGTGCCCCCCACATCCACCTCCGGGGGCTTCTCTGTCCTCATCTACATCTATAGACATTAATATGGAGAAAAGTATGTGCCCCCCACATCCACCTCTGGGGGCTTCTCTGTCCTCATCTACATCCATAGACATGAATATGGAGAAAAGTATGTGCCCCCCACATCCACCTCTGGGGGCTTCTCTGTCCTCATCTACAACCATAGACATTAATATGGAGGAAAGTATGTGCCCCCCACATCCACCTCCAGGGGCTTCTCTGTCCTCATCTACATCCATAGACATTAATATGGAGAAAGTATGTGCCCCCCACATCCACCTCCGGGGGCTTCTCTGTCCTCATCTACAACCATAGACATTAATATGGAGGAAAGTATGTGCCCCCCACATCCACCTCCGGGGGCTTCTCTGTCCTCATCTACATCCATAGACATTAATATGGAGAAAGTATGTGCCCCCCACATCCACCTCTGGGGGCTTCTCTGTCCTCATCTACATCCATAGACATGAATATGGAGAAAGTATGTGCCCCCCACATCCACCTCCAGGGGCTTCTCTGTCCTCATCTACATCCATAGACATTAATATGTAGAAAAGTATGTGCCCCCCTCATCCACCTCTGGGGGCTTCTCTGTCCTCATCTACAACCATAGACATTAATATGGAGGAAAGTATGTGCCCCCCACATCCACCTCCGGGGGCTTCTCTGTCCTCATCTACATCCATAGACATTAATATGGAGAAAGTATGTGCCCCCCACATCCACCTCTGGGGGCTTCTCTGTCCTCATCTACAACCATAGACATTAATATGGAGGAAAGTATGTGCCCCCCACATCCACCTCCGGGGGCTTCTTTGTCCTCATCTACATCTATAGACATTAATATGGAGAAAAGTATGTGCCCCCCACATCCACCTCTGGGGGCTTCTCTGTCCTCATCTACATCCATAGACATTAATATGTAAGAAAGTATGTGCCCCCCACATCCACCTCCAGGGGCTTCTCTGTCCTCATCTACATCCATAGACATGAATATGGAGAAAATATGTGCCCCCCACATCCACCTCCAGGGGCTTCTCTGTCCTCATCTACATCCATAGACATGAATATGGAGAAAGTATGTGCCCCCCACATCCACCTCTGGGGGCTTCTCTGTCCTCATCTACATCCATAGACATGAATATGGAGAAAAGTATGTGCCCCCCACATCCACCTCTGGGGCTTCTCTGTCCTTATCTACATCCATAGACATTAATATGGAGAAAGTATGTGCCCCCCACATCCACCTCTGGGGCTTCTCTGTCCTCATCTACATCAATAAACATTAAAATGGAGAAAAGTATGTGCCCCCCACATCCAACTCCGGGGGCTTCTCTGTCCTCATCTACATCCATAGACATTAATATGGAGAAAAGTATGTGCCCACCACATCCACCTCCGGGGGCTTCTCTGTCCTCATCTACATCAATAAACATTAAAATGGAGAAAAGTATGTGCCCCCCACATCCAACTCCGGGGGCTTCTCTGTCCTCATCTACATCCATAGACATTAATATGGAGAGAGTATGTGCCCCCCACATCCACCTCCAGGGGCTTCTCTGTCCTCATCTACATCCATAGCCATTAATATGGAGAAAAGTATGTGCCCCCCACATCCACCTCCAGAGGCTTCTCTATCCTCATCTACATCCATAGACATTAATATGGAGAAAGTATGTGCCCCCACATCCACCTCCAGGGGCTTCTCTGTCCTCATCTATATCCATAGACATTAATATGGAGAAAGTATGTCCCCCACATCCACTTACGGGGGCTTCTCTGTCCTCATCTACATCAATAAACATTAAAATGGAGAAAAGTATGTGCCCCCCACATTCACCTCCAGGGGCTTCTCTGTCCTCATCTACATCCATAGACATTAATATGGAGAAAGTATGTGCCCCCACATCCACTTACGGGGGCTTCTCTGTCCTCATCTACATCCATAGACATTAATATAGAGGAAAGTATGTGCCCCCCACATCCACCTCCAGGGGCTTCTCTGTCCTCATCTACATCCATAGACATTAATATGGAGAAAGTATGTGCCCCCCACATCCACCTCTGGGGGCTTCTCTGTCCTCATCTACATCAATAAACATTAATATGGAGAAAGTATGTGCCCCCCACATCCACCTCCGGGGGCTTCTCTGTCCTCATCTACATCCATAGACATTAATATGGAGAAAGTATGTGCCCCCACATCCACCTCTGGGGGCTTCTCTGTCCTCATCTACATCCATAGACATTAATATGGAGAAAGTATGTGCCCCCCACATCCACCTCTGGGGGCTTCTCTGTCCTCATCTACATCAATAAACATTAATATGGAGAAAGTATGTGCCCCCCACATCCACCTCCGGGGGCTTCTCTGTCCTCATCTACATCCATAGACATTAATATGGAGAAAGTATGTGCCCCCACATCCACCTCTGGGGGCTTCTCTGTCCTTATCTACATCCATAGACATTAATATGGAGAAAGTATGTGCCCCCACATCCACCTCTGGGGGCTTCTCTGTCCTCATCTACATCCATAGACATTAATATGGAGAAAGTATGTGCCCCCCACATCCACCTCCGGGGGCTTCTCTGTCCTCATCTACATCCATAGACATTAATATGGAGAAAGTATGTGCCCCCCACATCCACCTCCGGGGGCTTCTCTGTCCTCATCTACATCCATAGACATTAATATGGAGAAAGTATGTGCCCCCCACATCCACCTCCGGGGGCTTCTCTGTCCTCATCTACATCCATAGACATTAATATGGAGAAAGTATGTGCCCCCCACATCCACCTCCAGGGGCTTCACTGTCCTCATCTACATCCATAGACATTAATATGGAGAAAGTATGTGCCCCCACATCCACCTCCGGGGGCTTCTCTGTCCTCATCTACATCCATAGACATTAATATGGAGAAAGTATGTGCCCCCCACATCCACCTCCGGGGGCTTCTCTGTCCTCATCTACATCCATAGACATTAATATGGAGAAAGTATGTGCCCCCCACATCCACCTCCAGGGGCTTCTCTGTCCTCATCTACATCCATAGACATTAATTTGGAGAAAAGTATATGCCCCCCACATCCACCTCTGAGGGCTTCTCTATCCTCATCTACATCCATAGACATTAATATGGAGAAAGTATGTGCCCCCCACGTCCACCTCCGGGGGCTTCTCTCTCCTCATCTACATCCATAGACATTAATATGGAGGAAAGTATGTGCCCCCCACATCCACCTATGGGGGCTTCCCTGTCCTTATCTACATCCATAGACATTAATTTGGAGAAAAGTATATGCCCCCCACATCCACCTCTGGGGGCTTCTCTGTCCTCATCTACATCAATAAACATTAATGTGGAGAAAAGTATGTCCCCCCACATCCACCTCTGGGGGCTTCTCTGTCCTCATCTACGTCCATAGACATTAATATGAAGAAAAGTATGTGCCCCCCACATCCAACTGCGGGGGCTTCTCTCTCCTCATCTACATCCATAGACATTAATTTGGAGAAAAGTATATGCCCCCCACATCCACCTCTGGGGGCTTCTCTGTCCTCATCTACGTCCATAGACATTAATATGAAGAAAAGTATGTGCCCCCCACATCCAACTGCGGGGGCTTCTCTCTCCTCATCTACATCCATAGACATTAATATGGAAAAAGTATGTGCCCCCCACATCCACATCCGGGTGCTTCTTTGTCCTCATCTACATCCATAGACATTAATATGGAGGAAAGTATGTGCCCCCCACATCCACCTCCAGGGGCTTCTCTGTCCTCATCTACATCCATAGACATTAATATGGAGAAAGTATGTGCCCCCCACATCCACCTCCGGGGGCTTCTCTGTCCTCATCTACATCCATAGACATTAACATGGAGAAAAGTATGTGCCCCCCACATCCACCTCCGGGGGCTTCTCTGTCCTCATCTACATCCATAGACATTAATATGGAGGAAAGTATGTGCCCCCCACACCCACCTCCAGGGGCTTCTCTGTCCTCATCTACATCCATAGACATTAATATGGAGAAAAGTATGTGCCCCCCACATCCACCTCTGGGGGCTTCTCTGTCCTTATCTACATCCATAGACATTAATATGGAGAAAGTATGTGCCCCCACATCCACCTCTGGGGGCTTCTCTGTCCTCATCTACACACATAGACATTAATATGGAGAAAGTATGTGCCCCCCACATCCACCTCCGGGGGCTTCTCTGTCCTCATCTACATCCATAGACATTAATATGGAGAAAGTATGTGCCCCCCACATCCAACTCCAGGGGCTTCTCTGACCTCATCTACATCCATAGACATTAATATGGAGAAAGTATGTGCCCCCCACATCCACCTCCAGGGGCTTCTCTGTCCTCATCTACATCCATAGACATTAATTTGGAGAAAAGTATATGCCCCCCACATCCACCTCCGGGGGCTTCTCTATCCTCATCTACATCCATAGACATTAATATGGAGAAAGTATGTGCCCCCCACGTCCACCTCCGGGGGCTTCTCTCTCCTCATCTACATCCATAGACATTAATATGGAGGAAAGTATGTGCCCCCCACATCCACCTCCGGGGGCTTCTCTGTCCTCATCTACATCCATAGACATTAATATGGAGAAAGTATGTGCCCCCCACATCCACCTCTGGGGGCTTCTCTGTCCTCATCTACAACCATAGACATTAATATGGAGGAAAGTATGTGCCCCCCACATCCACCTCCGGGGGCTTCTCTGTCCTCATCTACATCCACAGACATTAATATGGAGAAAGTATGTGCCCCCCACATCCACCTCTGGGGGCTTCTCTGTCCTCATCTACAACCATAGACATTAATATGGAGAAAGTATGTTCCCCCACATCCACCTCTGGGGGCTTCTCTGTCCTCATCTACATCCATAGACATTAATATGGAGAAAGTATGTGCCCCCCACATCCACCTCCGGGGGCTTCTCTGTCCTCATCTACATCCATACACATTAATATGGAGAAAGTATGTGCCCCCCACATCCACCTCCAGGGGCTTCTCTGACCTCATCTACATCCATAGACATTAATATGGAGAAAGTATGTGTCCCCCACATCCACCTCCAGGGGCTTCTCTGTCCTCATCTACATCCATAGACATTAATTTGGAGAAAAGTATATGCCCCCCACATCCACCTCTGAGGGCTTCTCTATCCTCATCTACATCCATAGACATTAATATGGAGAAAGTATGTGCCCCCCACGTCCACCTCCGGGGGCTTCTCTCTCCTCATCTACATCCATAGACATTAATATGGAGGAAAGTATGTGCCCCCCACATCCACCTCCGGGGGCTTCTCTGTCCTCATCTACATCCATAGACATTAATATGGAGATAGTATGTGCCCCCCACATCCACCTCTGGGGGCTTCTCTGTCCTCATCTACAACCATAGACATTAATATGGAGGAAAGTATGTGCCCCCCACATCCACCTCCGGGGGCTTCTCTGTCCTCATCTACATCTATAGACATTAATATGGAGAAAAGTATGTGCCCCCCACATCCACCTCTGGGGGCTTCTCTGTCCTCATCTACATCCATAGACATGAATATGGAGAAAGTATGTGCCACCCACATCCACCTCCAGGGGCTTCTCTGTCCTCATCTACATCCATAGACATGAATATGGAGAAAGTATGTGCCCCCCACATCCACCTCTGGGGGCTTCTCTGTCCTCATCTACATCCATAGACATTAATATGGAGAAAGTATGTGCCCCCCACGTACACCTCCGGGGGCTTCTCTCTCCTCATCTACATCCATAGACATTAATATGGAGGAAAGTATGTGCCCCCCACATCCACCTCCAGGGGCTTCTCTGTCCTCATCTACATCCATAGACATTAATATGGAGAAAGTATGTGCCCCCCACATCCACCTCCGGGGGCTTCTCTGTCCTCATCTACATCCATAGACATTAATATGGAGAAAGTATGTGCCCCCACATCCACCTCTGGGGGCTTCTCTGTCCTCATCTACATCCATAGACATTAATATGGAGAAAGTATGTGCCCCCCACATCCACCTCTGGGGGCTTCTCTGTCCTCATCTACATCCATAGACATTAATATGGAGAAAGTATGTGCCCCCACATCCACTTACGGGGGCTTCTCTGTCCTCATCTACATCCATAGACATTAATATGGAGAAAGTATGTGCCCCCACATCCACCTCTGGGGGCTTCTCTGTCCTCATCTATATCCATAGACATTAATATGGAGAAAGTATGTGCCCCCCACATCCACCTCTGGGGGTTTCTGTCCTCATCTACAAACATAGACATTAATATGGAGGAAAGTATGTGCCCCCCACATCCACCTCCGGGGGCTTCTCTGTCCTCATCTACATCTATAGACATTAATATGGAGAAAAGTATGTGCCCCCCACATCCACCTCTGCGGGCTTCTCTATCCTCATCTACATCCATAGACATTAATATGGAGAAAGTATGTGCCCCCCACATCCACTTATGGGGGCTTCTCTGTCCTCATCTACATCCATAGACATGAATATGGAGGAAAGTATGTGCCCCCCACATCCACCTCCGGGGGCTTCTCTGTCCTCATCTACATCCATAGACATTAATATGGAGAAAGTATGTGCCCCCCACATCCACCTCTGGGGGCTTCTCTGTCCTCATCTACAACCATAGACATTAATATGGAGGAAAGTATGTGCCCCCCACATCCACCTCCGGGGGCTTCTCTGTCCTCATCTACATCTATAGACATTAATATGGAGAAAAGTATGTGCCCCCCACATCCACCTCTGGGGGCTTCTCTGTCCTCATCTACATCCATAGACATGAATATGGAGAAAAGTATGTGCCCCCCACATCCACCTCTGGGGGCTTCTCTGTCCTCATCTACAACCATAGACATTAATATGGAGGAAAATATGTGCCCCCCACATCCACCTCCGGGGGCTTCTCTGTCCTCATCTACATCCATAGACATTAATATGGAGAAAGTATGTGCCCCCCACATCCACCTCTGGGGGCTTCTCTGTCCTCATCTACATCCATAGACATGAATATGGAGAAAAGTATGTGCCCCCCACATCCACCTCTGGGGCTTCTCTGTCCTTATCTACATCCATAGACATTAATATGGAGAAAGTATGTGCCCCCCACATCCACCTCCGGGGGCTTCTCTGTCCTCATCTACATCAATAAACATTAAAATGGAGAAAAGTATGTGCCCCCCACATCCAACTCCGGGGGCTTCTCTGTCCTCATCTACATCCATAGACATTAAAATGGAGAGAGTATGTGCCCCCCACATCCACCTCCAGGGGCTTCTCTGTCCTCATCTACATCCATAGACATTAATATGGAGAAAAGTATGTGCCCACCACATCCACCTCCGGGGGCTTCTCTGTCCTCATCTACATCAATAAACATTAAAATGGAGAAAAGTATGTGCCCCCCACATCCAACTCGGGGGGCTTCTCTGTCCTCATCTACATCCATAGACATTAATATGGAGAGAGTATGTGCCCCCCACATCCACCTCCAGGGGCTTCTCTGTCCTCATCTACATCCATAGCCATTAATATGGAGAAAAGTATGTGCCCCCCACATCCACCTCCAGGGGCGTCTCTATCCTCATCTACATCCATAGACATTAATATGGAGAAAGTATGTGCCCCCACATCCACCTCCAGGGGCTTCTCTATCCTCATCTACATCCATAGACATTAATATGGAGAAAGTATGTGCCCCCACATCCACCTCCAGGGGCTTCTCTGTCCTCATCTATATCCATAGACATTAAAATGGAGAAAGTATGTGCCCCCACATCCACTTACGGGGGCTTCTCTGTCCTCATCTACATCAATAAACATTAAAATGGAGAAAAGTATGTGCCCCCCACATTCACCTCCAGGGGCTTCTCTGTCCTCATCTACATCCATAGACATTAATATGGAGAAAGTATGTGCCCCCCACATCCACTTACGGGGGCTTCTCTGTCCTCATCTACATCCATAGACATTAATATAGAGGAAAGTATGTGCCCCCCACATCCACCTCCAGGGGCTTCTCTGTCCTCATCTACATCCATAGACATTAATATGGAGAAAGTATGTGCCCCCCACATCCACCTCCGGGGGCTTCTCTGTCCTCATCTACATCCATAGACATTAATATGGAGAAAGTATGTGCCCCCCACATCCACCTCCGGGGGCTTCTCTGTCCTCATCTACATCCATAGACATTAATATGGAGAAAGTATGTGCCCCCCACATCCACCTCCAGGGGCTTCACTGTCCTCATCTACATCCATAGACATTAATATGGAGAAAGTATGTGCCCCCACATCCACCTCCGGGGGCTTCTCTGTCCTCATCTACATCCATAGACATTAATATGGAGAAAGTATGTGCCCCCCACATCCACCTCCGGGGGCTTCTCTGTCCTCATCTACATCCATAGACATTAATATGGAGAAAGTATGTGCCCCCCACATCCACCTCCAGGGGCTTCTCTGTCCTCATCTACATCCATAGACATTAATTTGGAGAAAAGTATATGCCCCCCACATCCACCTCTGAGGGCTTCTCTATCCTCATCTACATCCATAGACATTAATATGGAGAAAGTATGTGCCCCCCACGTCCACCTCCGGGGGCTTCTCTCTCCTCATCTACATCCATAGACATTAATATGGAGGAAAGTATGTGCCCCCCACATCCACCTATGGGGGCTTCCCTGTCCTTATCTACATCCATAGACATTAATTTGGAGAAAAGTATATGCCCCCCACATCCACCTCTGGGGGCTTCTCTGTCCTCATCTACATCAATAAACATTAATGTGGAGAAAAGTATGTCCCCCCACATCCACCTCTGGGGGCTTCTCTGTCCTCATCTACGTCCATAGACATTAATATGAAGAAAAGTATGTGCCCCCCACATCCAACTGCGGGGGCTTCTCTCTCCTCATCTACATCCATAGACATTAATTTGGAGAAAAGTATATGCCCCCCACATCCACCTCTGGGGGCTTCTCTGTCCTCATCTACGTCCATAGACATTAATATGAAGAAAAGTATGTGCCCCCCACATCCAACTGCGGGGGCTTCTCTCTCCTCATCTACATCCATAGACATTAATATGGAAAAAGTATGTGCCCCCCACATCCACATCCGGGTGCTTCTTTGTCCTCATCTACATCCATAGACATTAATATGGAGGAAAGTATGTGCCCCCCACATCCACCTCCAGGGGCTTCTCTGTCCTCATCTACATCCATAGACATTAATATGGAGAAAGTATGTGCCCCCCACATCCACCTCCGGGGGCTTCTCTGTCCTCATCTACATCCATAGACATTAACATGGAGAAAAGTATGTGCCCCCCACATCCACCTCCGGGGGCTTCTCTGTCCTCATCTACATCCATAGACATTAATATGGAGGAAAGTATGTGCCCCCCACACCCACCTCCAGGGGCTTCTCTGTCCTCATCTACATCCATAGACATTAATATGGAGAAAAGTATGTGCCCCCCACATCCACCTCTGGGGGCTTCTCTGTCCTTATCTACATCCATAGACATTAATATGGAGAAAGTATGTGCCCCCACATCCACCTCTGGGGGCTTCTCTGTCCTCATCTACACACATAGACATTAATATGGAGAAAGTATGTGCCCCCCACATCCACCTCCGGGGGCTTCTCTGTCCTCATCTACATCCATAGACATTAATATGGAGAAAGTATGTGCCCCCCACATCCAACTCCAGGGGCTTCTCTGACCTCATCTACATCCATAGACATTAATATGGAGAAAGTATGTGCCCCCCACATCCACCTCCAGGGGCTTCTCTGTCCTCATCTACATCCATAGACATTAATTTGGAGAAAAGTATATGCCCCCCACATCCACCTCCGGGGGCTTCTCTATCCTCATCTACATCCATAGACATTAATATGGAGAAAGTATGTGCCCCCCACGTCCACCTCCGGGGGCTTCTCTCTCCTCATCTACATCCATAGACATTAATATGGAGGAAAGTATGTGCCCCCCACATCCACCTCCGGGGGCTTCTCTGTCCTCATCTACATCCATAGACATTAATATGGAGAAAGTATGTGCCCCCCACATCCACCTCTGGGGGCTTCTCTGTCCTCATCTACAACCATAGACATTAATATGGAGGAAAGTATGTGCCCCCCACATCCACCTCCGGGGGCTTCTCTGTCCTCATCTACATCCACAGACATTAATATGGAGAAAGTATGTGCCCCCCACATCCACCTCTGGGGGCTTCTCTGTCCTCATCTACAACCATAGACATTAATATGGAGAAAGTATGTTCCCCCACATCCACCTCTGGGGGCTTCTCTGTCCTCATCTACATCCATAGACATTAATATGGAGAAAGTATGTGCCCCCCACATCCACCTCCGGGGGCTTCTCTGTCCTCATCTACATCCATACACATTAATATGGAGAAAGTATGTGCCCCCCACATCCACCTCCAGGGGCTTCTCTGACCTCATCTACATCCATAGACATTAATATGGAGAAAGTATGTGTCCCCCACATCCACCTCCAGGGGCTTCTCTGTCCTCATCTACATCCATAGACATTAATTTGGAGAAAAGTATATGCCCCCCACATCCACCTCTGAGGGCTTCTCTATCCTCATCTACATCCATAGACATTAATATGGAGAAAGTATGTGCCCCCCACGTCCACCTCCGGGGGCTTCTCTCTCCTCATCTACATCCATAGACATTAATATGGAGGAAAGTATGTGCCCCCCACATCCACCTCCGGGGGCTTCTCTGTCCTCATCTACATCCATAGACATTAATATGGAGATAGTATGTGCCCCCCACATCCACCTCTGGGGGCTTCTCTGTCCTCATCTACAACCATAGACATTAATATGGAGGAAAGTATGTGCCCCCCACATCCACCTCCGGGGGCTTCTCTGTCCTCATCTACATCTATAGACATTAATATGGAGAAAAGTATGTGCCCCCCACATCCACCTCTGGGGGCTTCTCTGTCCTCATCTACATCCATAGACATGAATATGGAGAAAGTATGTGCCACCCACATCCACCTCCAGGGGCTTCTCTGTCCTCATCTACATCCATAGACATGAATATGGAGAAAGTATGTGCCCCCCACATCCACCTCTGGGGGCTTCTCTGTCCTCATCTACATCCATAGACATTAATATGGAGAAAGTATGTGCCCCCCACGTACACCTCCGGGGGCTTCTCTCTCCTCATCTACATCCATAGACATTAATATGGAGGAAAGTATGTGCCCCCCACATCCACCTCCAGGGGCTTCTCTGTCCTCATCTACATCCATAGACATTAATATGGAGAAAGTATGTGCCCCCCACATCCACCTCCGGGGGCTTCTCTGTCCTCATCTACATCCATAGACATTAATATGGAGAAAGTATGTGCCCCCACATCCACCTCTGGGGGCTTCTCTGTCCTCATCTACATCCATAGACATTAATATGGAGAAAGTATGTGCCCCCCACATCCACCTCTGGGGGCTTCTCTGTCCTCATCTACATCCATAGACATTAATATGGAGAAAGTATGTGCCCCCACATCCACTTACGGGGGCTTCTCTGTCCTCATCTACATCCATAGACATTAATATGGAGAAAGTATGTGCCCCCACATCCACCTCTGGGGGCTTCTCTGTCCTCATCTATATCCATAGACATTAATATGGAGAAAGTATGTGCCCCCCACATCCACCTCTGGGGGTTTCTGTCCTCATCTACAAACATAGACATTAATATGGAGGAAAGTATGTGCCCCCCACATCCACCTCCGGGGGCTTCTCTGTCCTCATCTACATCTATAGACATTAATATGGAGAAAAGTATGTGCCCCCCACATCCACCTCTGCGGGCTTCTCTATCCTCATCTACATCCATAGACATTAATATGGAGAAAGTATGTGCCCCCCACATCCACTTATGGGGGCTTCTCTGTCCTCATCTACATCCATAGACATGAATATGGAGGAAAGTATGTGCCCCCCACATCCACCTCCGGGGGCTTCTCTGTCCTCATCTACATCCATAGACATTAATATGGAGAAAGTATGTGCCCCCCACATCCACCTCTGGGGGCTTCTCTGTCCTCATCTACAACCATAGACATTAATATGGAGGAAAGTATGTGCCCCCCACATCCACCTCCGGGGGCTTCTCTGTCCTCATCTACATCTATAGACATTAATATGGAGAAAAGTATGTGCCCCCCACATCCACCTCTGGGGGCTTCTCTGTCCTCATCTACATCCATAGACATGAATATGGAGAAAAGTATGTGCCCCCCACATCCACCTCTGGGGGCTTCTCTGTCCTCATCTACAACCATAGACATTAATATGGAGGAAAATATGTGCCCCCCACATCCACCTCCGGGGGCTTCTCTGTCCTCATCTACATCCATAGACATTAATATGGAGAAAGTATGTGCCCCCCACATCCACCTCTGGGGGCTTCTCTGTCCTCATCTACATCCATAGACATGAATATGGAGAAAAGTATGTGCCCCCCACATCCACCTCTGGGGCTTCTCTGTCCTTATCTACATCCATAGACATTAATATGGAGAAAGTATGTGCCCCCCACATCCACCTCCGGGGGCTTCTCTGTCCTCATCTACATCAATAAACATTAAAATGGAGAAAAGTATGTGCCCCCCACATCCAACTCCGGGGGCTTCTCTGTCCTCATCTACATCCATAGACATTAAAATGGAGAGAGTATGTGCCCCCCACATCCACCTCCAGGGGCTTCTCTGTCCTCATCTACATCCATAGACATTAATATGGAGAAAAGTATGTGCCCACCACATCCACCTCCGGGGGCTTCTCTGTCCTCATCTACATCAATAAACATTAAAATGGAGAAAAGTATGTGCCCCCCACATCCAACTCGGGGGGCTTCTCTGTCCTCATCTACATCCATAGACATTAATATGGAGAGAGTATGTGCCCCCCACATCCACCTCCAGGGGCTTCTCTGTCCTCATCTACATCCATAGCCATTAATATGGAGAAAAGTATGTGCCCCCCACATCCACCTCCAGGGGCGTCTCTATCCTCATCTACATCCATAGACATTAATATGGAGAAAGTATGTGCCCCCACATCCACCTCCAGGGGCTTCTCTATCCTCATCTACATCCATAGACATTAATATGGAGAAAGTATGTGCCCCCACATCCACCTCCAGGGGCTTCTCTGTCCTCATCTATATCCATAGACATTAAAATGGAGAAAGTATGTGCCCCCACATCCACTTACGGGGGCTTCTCTGTCCTCATCTACATCAATAAACATTAAAATGGAGAAAAGTATGTGCCCCCCACATTCACCTCCAGGGGCTTCTCTGTCCTCATCTACATCCATAGACATTAATATGGAGAAAGTATGTGCCCCCCACATCCACTTACGGGGGCTTCTCTGTCCTCATCTACATCCATAGACATTAATATAGAGGAAAGTATGTGCCCCCCACATCCACCTCCAGGGGCTTCTCTGTCCTCATCTACATCCATAGACATTAATATGGAGGAAAGTATGTGCCCCCCACATCCACCTCTGGGGGCTTCTCTGTCCTCATCTACATCAATAAACATTAATATGGAGAAAGTATGTGCCCCCCACATCCACCTCCGGGGGCTTCTCTGTCCTCATCTACATCCATAGACATTAATATGGAGAAAGTATGTGCCCCCACATCCACCTCCGGGGGCTTCTCTGTCCTCATCTACATCAATAAACATTAAAATGGAGAAAAGTATGTGCCCCCCACATCCACCTCTGGGGGCTTCTCTGTCCTTATCTACATCCATAGACATTAATATGGAGAAAGTATGTGCCCCCACATCCACCTCTGGGGGCTTCTCTGTCCTCATCTACATCCATAGACATTAATATGGAGAAAGTATGTGCCCCCCACATCCACCTCCGGGGGCTTCTCTGTCCTCATCTACATCCATAGACATTAATATGGAGAAAGTATGTGCCCCCCACATCCACCTCCGGGGGCTTCTCTGTCCTCATCTACATCCATAGACATTAATATGGAGAAAGTATGTGCCCCCCACATCCACCTCCGGGGGCTTCACTGTCCTCATCTACATCCATAGACATTAATATGGAGAAAGTATGTGCCCCCACATCCACCTCCGGGGGCTTCTCTGTCCTCATCTACATCCATAGACATTAATATGGAGAAAGTATGTGCCCCCCACATCCACCTCCGGGGGCTTCTCTGTCCTCATCTACATCCATAGACATTAATATGGAGAAAGTATGTGCCCCCCACATCCACCTCCAGGGGCTTCTCTGTCCTCATCTACATCCATAGACATTAATATGGAGAAAAGTATGTGCCCCCCACATCCACCTCTGAGGGCTTCTCTATCCTCATCTACATCCATAGACATTAATATGGAGAAAGTATGTGCCCCCCACGTCCACCTCCGGGGGCTTCTCTCTCCTCATCTACATCCATAGACATTAATATGGAGGAAAGTATGTGCCCCCCACATCCACCTATGGGGGCTTCCCTGTCCTTATCTACATCCATAGACATTAATTTGGAGAAAAGTATATGCCCCCCACATCCACCTCTGGGGGCTTCTCTGTCCTCATCTACATCAATAAACATTAATGTGGAGAAAAGTATGTGCCCCTTACATCCACCTCTGGGGGCTTCTCTGTCCTCATCTACGTCCATAGACATTAATATGAAGAAAAGTATGTGCCCCCCACATCCAACTGCGGGGGCTTCTCTCTCCTCATCTACATCCATAGACATTAATATGGAAAAAGTATGTGCCCCCCACATCCACCTCCGGGGGCTTCTCTGTCCTCATCTACATCCATAGACATTAATATGGAGGAAAGTATGTGCCCCCCACACCCACCTCCAGGGGCTTCTCTGTCCTCATCTACATCCATAGACATTAATATGGAGAAAAGTATGTGCCCCCCACATCCACCTCTGGGGGCTTCTCTGTCCTTATCTACATCCATAGACATTAATATGGAGAAAGTATGTGCCCCCCACATCCAACTCCAGGGGCTTCTCTGACCTCATCTACATCCATAGACATTAATATGGAGAAAGTATGTGCCCCCCACATCCACCTCCAGGGGCTTCTCTGTCCTCATCTACATCCATAGACATTAATATGGAGAAAGTATGTGCCCCCCACATCCAACTCCAGGGGCTTCTCTGACCTCATCTACATCCATAGACATTAATATGGAGAAAGTATGTGCCCCCCACATCCACCTCCAGGGGCTTCTCTGTCCTCATCTACATCCATAGACATTAATTTGGAGAAAAGTATATGCCCCCCACATCCACCTCCGGGGGCTTCTCTATCCTCATCTACATCCATAGACATTAATATGGAGAAAGTATGTGCCCCCCACGTCCACCTCCGGGGGCTTCTCTCTCCTCATCTACATCCATAGACATTAATATGGAGGAAAGTATGTGCCCCCCACATCCACCTCCGGGGGCTTCTCTGTCCTCATCTACATCCATAGACATTAATATGGAGAAAGTATGTGCCCCCCACATCCACCTCTGGGGGCTTCTCTGTCCTCATCTACAACCATAGACATTAATATGGAGGAAAGTATGTGCCCCCCACATCCACCTCCGGGGGCTTCTCTGTCCTCATCTACATCCACAGACATTAATATGGAGAAAGTATGTGCCCCCCACATCCACCTCTGGGGGCTTCTCTGTCCTCATCTACAACCATAGACATTAATATGGAGAAAGTATGTGCCCCCACATCCACCTCTGGGGGCTTCTCTGTCCTCATCTACATCCATAGACATTAATATGGAGAAAGTATGTGCCCCCCACATCCACCTCCGGGGGCTTCTCTGTCCTCATCTACATCCATACACATTAATATGGAGAAAGTATGTGCCCCCCACATCCACCTCCAGGGGCTTCTCTGACCTCATCTACATCCATAGACATTAATATGGAGAAAGTATGTGCCCCCCACATCCACCTCCAGGGGCTTCTCTGTCCTCATCTACATCCATAGACATTAATTTGGAGAAAAGTATATGCCCCCCACATCCACCTCTGAGGGCTTCTCTATCCTCATCTACATCCATAGACATTAATATGGAGAAAGTATGTGCCCCCCACGTCCACCTCCGGGGGCTTCTCTCTCCTCATCTACATCCATAGACATTAATATGGAGGAAAGTATGTGCCCCCCACATCCACCTCCGGGGGCTTCTCTGTCCTCATCTACATCCATAGACATTAATATGGAGATAGTATGTGCCCCCCACATCCACCTCTGGGGGCTTCTCTGTCCTCATCTACAACCATAGACATTAATATGGAGGAAAGTATGTGCCCCCCACATCCACCTCCGGGGGCTTCTCTGTCCTCATCTACATCTATAGACATTAATATGGAGAAAAGTATGTGCCCCCCACATCCACCTCTGGGGGCTTCTCTGTCCTCATCTACATCCATAGACATGAATATGGAGAAAGTATGTGCCCCCCACATCCACCTCCAGGGGCTTCTCTGTCCTCATCTACATCCATAGACATGAATATGGAGAAAGTATGTGCCCCCCACATCCACCTCCGGGGGCTTCTCTGTCCTCATCTACATCCATAGACATTAATATGGAGAAAGTATGTGCCCCCCACATCCACCTCCGGGGGCTTCTCTGTCCTCATCTACATCCATAGACATTAATATGGAGAAAGTATGTGCCCCCCACATCCACCTCCGGGGGCTTCTCTCTCCTCATCTACATCCATAGACATTAATATGGAGGAAAGTATGTGCCCCCCACATTCACCTATGGGGGCTTCCCTGTCCTTATCTACATCCATAGACATTAATTTGGAGAAAAGTATATGCCCCCCACATCCACCTCTGGGGGCTTCTCTGTCCTCATCTACATCAATAAACATTAATATGGAGAAAAGTATGTGCCCCTCACATCCACCTCTGGGGGCTTCTCTGTCCTCATCTACGTCCATAGACATTAATATGAAGAAAAGTATGTGCCCCCCACATCCAACTGCTGGGGCTTCTCTCTCCTCATCTACATCCATAGACATTAATATGGAAAAAGTATGTGCCCCCCACATCCACATCCGGGGGATTCTTTGTCCTCATCTACATCCATAGACATTAATATGGAGGAAAGTATGTGCCCCCCACATCCACCTCCAGGGGCTTCTCTGTCCTCATCTACATCCATAGACATTAATATGGAGAAAGTATGTGCCCCCCACATCCACCTCCGGGGGCTTCTCTGTCCTCATCTACATCCATAGACATTAATATGGAGAAAAGTATGTGCCCCCCACATCCACCTCCGGGGGCTTCTCTGTCCTCATCTACATCCATAGACATTAATATGGAGGAAAGTATGTGCCCCCCACACCCACCTCCAGGGGCTTCTCTGTCCTCATCTACATCCATAGACATTAATATGGAGAAAAGTATGTGCCCCCCACATCCACCTCTGGGGGCTTCTCTGTCCTTATCTACATCCATAGACATTAATATGGAGAAAGTATGTGCCCCCACATCCACCTCTGGGGGCTTCTCTGTCCTCATCTACATCCATAGACATTAATATGGAGAAAAGTATGTGCCCCCCACATCCACCTCCAGGGGCTTCTCTGTCCTCATCTACATCCATAGACATTAATATGGAGAAAGTATGTGCCCCCCACATCCACCTCCGGGGGCTTCTCTGTCCTCATCTACATCCATAGACATTAATATGGAGAAAGTATGTGCCCCCCACATCCACCTCCGGGGGCTTCTCTGTCCTCATCTACATCCATAGACATTAATATGGAGAAAGTATGTGCCCCCCACATCCACCTCCGGGGGCTTCTCTGTCCTCATCTACATCCATAGACATTAATATGGAGAAAGTATGTGCCCCCCACATCCACCTCCAGGGGCTTCTCTGACCTCATCTACATCCATAGACATTAATATGGAGAAAGTATGTGCCCCCCACGTCCACCTCCAGGGGCTTCTCTATCCTCATCTACATCCATAGACATTAATATGGAGAAAGTATGTGCCCCCCACATCCACCTCCAGGGGCTTCTCTGACCTCATCTACATCCATAGACATTAATATGGAGAAAGTATGTGCCCCCCACATCCACCTCTGGGGGCTTCTCTGTCCTCATCTACATCCATAGACATTAATATGGAGGAAAGTGTGTGCCCCCCACATCCACCTCTGGGGGCTTCTCTGTCCTCATCTACATCCATAGACATTAATATGGAGGAAAGTGTGTGCCCCCCACATCCACCTCTGGGGGCTTCTCTGTCCTCATCTACATCCATAGACATTAATATAGAGGAAAGTATGTGCCCCCCACATCCACCTCCGGGGGCTTCTCTGTCCTCATTTATATCCATAGACATTAATATGGAGAAAGTATGTGCCCCCCACATCCACCTCTGGGGGCTTCTCTGTCCTCATCTACATCCATAGACATTAATATGGAGAAAGTATGTGCCCCCACATCCACTTACGGGGGCTTCTCTGTCCTCATCTACATCCATAGACATTAATATGGAGAAAGTATGTGCCCCCACATCCACCTCCGGGGGCTTCTCTTTCCTCATCTACATCAATAAACATTAAAATGGAGAAAAGTATGTGCCCCCCACATCCACCTCCGGGGGCTTCTCTGTCCTCATCTACATCCATAGACATTAATATGGAGAAAAGTATGTGCCCCCCACATCCACCTCCGGGGGCTTCTCTGTCCTCATCAACATCCATAGACATTAATATGGAGAAAGTATGTGCCCCCCACATCCACCTCCGGGGGCTTCTCTCTCCTCATCAACATCCATAGACATTAATATGGAGAAAGTATGTGCCCCCCACATCCACCTCCGGGGGCTTCTCTCTCCTCATCAACATCCATAGACATTAATATGGAGAAAGTATGTGCCCCCCACATCCACCTCCGGGGGCTTCTTTGTCCTCATCTACATCCATAGACATTAATATGGAGGAAAGTATGTGCCCCCCACATCCACCTCTGGGGGCTTCTCTGTGCTTATCTACATCCATAGACATTAATATGGGGAAAGTATGTGCCCCCACATCCACCTCTGGGGGCTTCTCTGTCCTCATCTACATCCATAGACATTAATATGGAGAAAGCATATGCCCCCCACATCCACCTCCGGGGGCTTCTCTGTCCTCATCTACATCCATAGACATTAATATGGAGAAAGTATGTGCCCCCCACATCCACCTCCGGGGGCTTCTCTGTCCTCATCTACATCCATAGACATTAATATGGAGAAAGTATGTGCCCCCCACATCCACCTCCGGGGGCTTCTCTGTCCTCATCTACATCCATAGACATTAATATGGAGAAAGTATGTGCCCCCCACATCCACCTCCAGGGCCTTCTCTGTCCTCATCTACATCCATAGACATTAATATGGAGGAAAGTATGTGCCCCCCACATCCACCTCCGGGGGCTTCACTGTCCTCATCTTCATCCATAGACATTAATTTGGAGAAAAGTATATGCCCCCCACATCCACCTCTGGGGGCTTCTCTGTCCTCATCTACATCCATAGACATTAATATAGAGGATAGTATGTGCCCCCCACATCCACCTCCAGGGGCTTCTCTGTCCTCATTTACATCCATAGACATTAATATGGAGAAAGTATGTGCCCCCCACGTCCACCTCCAGGGGCTTCTCTATCCTCATCTACATCCATAGACATTAATATGGAGAAAGTATGTGCCCCCCACATCCACCTCCAGGGGCTTCTCTGACCTCATCTACATCCATAGACATTAATATGGAGAAAGTATGTGCCCCCCACGTCCACCTCCAGGGGCTTCTCTATCCTCATCTACATCCATAGACATTAATTTGGAGAAAAGTATATGCCCCCCACATCCACCTCTGGGGGCTTCTCTGTCCTCATCTACATCCATAGACATTAATATAGAGGAAAGTATGTGCCCCCCACATCCACCTCCGGGGGCTTCTCTGTCCCCATCTACATCCATAGACATTAATTTGGAGAAAAGTATATGCCCCCCACATCCACCTCCGGGGGCTTCTCTGTCCTCATCTACATCCATAGACATTAATATAGAGGAAAGTATGTGCCCCCCACATCCACCTCCGGGGGCTTCTCTGTCCTCATTTACATCCATAGACATTAATATGGAGAAAGTATGTGCCCCCCACATCCACCTCTGGGGGCTTCTCTGTCCTCATCTACATCCATAGACATTAATATGGAGAAAGTATGTGCCCCCCACATCCACCTCCGGGGGCTTCTCTGTCCTCATCTACATCCATAGACATTAATATAGAGGAAAGTATGTGCCCCCCACATCCACCTCCGGGGGCTTCTCTGTCCTCATTTACATCCATAGACATTAATATGGAGAAAGTATGTGCCCCCCACATCCACCTCTGGGGGCTTCTCTGTCCTCATCTACATCCATAGACATTAATATGGAGAAAGTATGTGCCCCCACATCCACTTACGGGGGCTTCTCTGTCCTCATCTACATCCATAGACATTAATATGGAGAAAGTATGTGCCCCCACATCCACCTCCGGGGGCTTCTCTTTCCTCATCTACATCAATAAACATTAAAATGGAGAAAAGTATGTGCCCCCCACATCCACCTCCGGGGGCTTCTCTGTCCTCATCTACATCCATAGACATTAATATGGAGAAAAGTATGTGCCCCCCACATCCACCTCCGGGGGCTTCTCTGTCCTCATCTACATCCATAGACATTAATATGGAGAAAAGTATGTGCCCCCACATCCACTTACGGGGGCTTCTCTGTCCTCATCAACATCCATAGACATTAATATGGAGAAAGTATGTGCCCCCCACATCCACCTCCGGGGGCTTCTCTCTCCTCATCTACATCCATAGACATTAATATGGAAAAAGTATGTGCCCCCCACATCCACCTCCGGGGGCTTCTTTGTCCTCATCTACATCCATAGACATTAATATGGAGGAAAGTATGTGCCCCCCACACCCACCTCCAGGGGCTTCTCTGTCCTCATCTACATCCATAGACATTAATATGGAGAAAAGTATGTGCCCCCCACATCCACCTCTGGGGGCTTCTCTGTGCTTATCTACATCCATAGACATTAATATGGGGAAAGTATGTGCCCCCCACATCCACCTCCGGGGGCTTCTCTGTCCTCATCTACATCCATAGACATTAATATGGAGAAAAGTATGTGCCCCCACATCCACCTCTGGGGGCTTCTCTGTCCTCATCTACATCCATAGACATTAATATGGAGAAAGTATGTGCCCCCCACATCCACCTCCGGGGGCTTCTCTGTCCTCATCTACATCCATAGACATTAATATGGAGAAAGTATGTGCCCCCCACATCCACCTCCGGGGGCTTCTCTGTCCTCATCTACATCCATAGACATTAATATGGAGAAAGTATGTGCCCCCCACATCCACCTCCGGGGGCTTCTCTGTCCTCATCTACATCCATAGACATTAATATGGAGAAAGTATGTGCCCCCCACATCCACCTCCGGGGGCTTCTCTGTCCTCATCTACATCCATAGACATTAATATGGAGAAAGTATGTGCCCCCCACATCCACCTCCGGGGGCTTCTCTGTCCTCATCTACATCCATAGACATTAATATGGAGGAAAGTATGTGCCCCCCACATCCACCTCTGGGGGCTTCACTGTCCTCATCTACATCCATAGACATTAATTTGGAGAAAAGTATATGCCCCCCACATCCACCTCTGGGGGCTTCTCTGTCCTCATCTACATCCATAGACATTAATATAGAGGAAAGTATGTGCCCCCCACATCCACCTCCGGGGGCTTCTCTGTCCTCATCTACATCCATAGACATTAATATGGAGTAAAATGTGTGCCCCCCACATCCACCTCTGGGGGTTCTCTGTCCTCATCTACATCCATAGACATTAATATAGAGGAAAGTATGTGCCCCCCACATCCACCTCCGGGGGCTTCTGTGTCCTCATCTACATCCATAGACATTAATATGGAGGAAAATGTGTGCCCCCCACATCCACCTCCGGGGGCTTCTCTGTCCTCATTTACATCCATAGACATTAATATGGAGAAAGTATGTGCCCCCCACATCCACCTCTGGGGGCTTCTCTGTCCTCATCTACATCCATAGACATTAATATGGAGAAAGTATGTGCCCCCCACATCCACCTCCGGGGGCTTCTCTGTCCTCATCTACATCCATAGACATTAATATGGAGAAAGTATGTGCCCCCCACATCCACCTCCAGGGGCTTCTCTGTCCTCATCTACATCCATAGACATTAATATGGAGAAAGTATGTGCCCCCCACATCCACGTCCGGGGGCTTCTCTGTCCTCATCTACATCCATAGACATTAATATGGAGAAAGTATGTGCCCCCCACATCCACCTCCGGGGGCTTCTCTGTCCTCATCTACATCCATAGACATTAATATGGAGAAAGTATGTGCCCCCCACATCCACCTCCGGGGGCTTCTCTGTCCTCATCTACATCCATAGACATTAATATGGAGAAAGTATGTGCCCCCCACATCCACCTCCAGGGGCTTCTCTGACCTCATCTACATCCATAGACATTAATATGGAGAAAGTATGTGCCCCCCACATCCATCTCCAGGGTCTTCTCTGTCCTCATCTACATCCATAGACATTAATATGGAGGAAAGTATGTGCCCCCCACATCCACCTCCGGGGGCTTCACTGTCCTCATCTACATCCATAGACATTAATATGGAGAAAAGTATGTGCCCCCCACATCCACCTCCAGGGGCTTCTCTGTCCTCATCTACATCAATAGACATTAATATGGAGAAAGTATGTGCCCCCCACATCCACCTCCAGGGGCTTCTCTGTCCTCATCTACATCCATAGACATTAATATGGAGAAAGTATGTGCCCCCCACATCGACCTCCGGGGGCTTCTCTGTCCTCATCTACATCCATAGACATTAATATGGAGAAAGTATGTGCCCCCCACATCCACCTCCAGGGGCTTCTCTGACCTCATCTACATCCATAGACATTAATATGGAGAAAGTATGTGCCCCCCACATCCACCTCCAGGGGCTTCTCTATCCTCATCTACATCCATAGACATTAATATGGAGAAAGTATGTGCCCCCCACGTCCACCACCGGGGGCTTCTCTCTCCTCATCTACATCCATAGACATTAATATGGAGGAAAGTATGTGCCCCCCACATCCACCTATGGGGGCTTCCCTGTCCTTATCTACATCCATAGACATTAATTTGGAGAAAAGTATATGCCCCCCACATCCACCTCTGGGGGCTTCTCTGTCCTCATCTACATCCATAGACATTAATATGGAGAAAAGTATGTGCCACCACATCCACCTCCGGGGGCTTCTCTGTCCTCATCTACATCCATAGACATTAATATGGAGAAAAGTATGTGCCCCCCACATCCACCTCCAGGGGCTTCTCTGTCCTCATCTACATCCATAGACATTAATATGGAGAAAGTATGTGCCACCACATCCACCTCCGGGGGCTTCTCTGTCCTCATCTACATCCATAGACATTAATATGGAGAAAAGTATGTGCCCCCCACATCCACCTCCGGGGGCTTCTCTGTCCTCATCTACATCCATAGACATTAATATGGAGAAAGTATGTGCCACCACATCCACCTCCGGGGGCTTCTCTGTCCTCATCTACATCCATAGACATTAATATGGAGAAAAGTATGTGCCCCCCACATCCACCTCCGGGGGCTTCTCTGTATTCATCTACATCCATAGACATTAATATGGAGAAAAGTATGTGCCCCCCACATCCACCTCCAGGGGCTTCTCTGTCCTCATCTACATCCATAGACATTAATATGGAGAAAAGTATGTGCCCCCCACATCCACCTCCAGGGGCTTCTCTGTCCTCATCTACATCCATAGACATTAATATGGAGGAAAGTATGTGCCCCCCACATCCACCTCCGGGGGCTTCTCTGTCCTCATCTACATCCATAGACATTAATATGGAGAAAAGTATGTGCCCCCCACATCCACCTCCAGGGGCTTCTCTGTCCTCATCTACATCCATAGACATTAATATGGAGGAAAGTATGTGCCCCCCACATCCACCTCCAGGGGCTTCTCTGTCCTCATCTACATCCATAGACATTAATATGGAGGAAAGTATGTGCCCCCCACATCCACCTCCAGGGGCTTCTCTGTCCTCATCTACATCCATAGACATTAATATGGAGAAAAGTATGTGCCCCCCACATCCACCTCCAGGGGCTTCTCTGTCCTCATCTACATCCATAGACATTAATATGGAGGAAAGTATGTGCCCCCCACATCCACCTCCAGGGGCTTCTCTGTCCTCATCTACATCCATAGACATTAATATGGAGGAAAGTATGTGCCCCCCACATCCACCTCCGGGGGCTTCTCTGTCCTCATCTACATCCATAGACATTAATATGGAGAAAATATGTGCCCCCCACATCCACCTCTGGGGGCTTCTCTGTCCTCATCTACGTCCATAGACATTAATATGGAGAAAAGTATGTGCCCCCCACATCCACCGCCGGGGGCTTCTCTGTCCTCATCTACATCAATAAACATTAATATGGAGAAAAGTATGTGCCCCTCACATCCACCTCTGGGGGCTTCTCTGTCCTCATCTACGTCCATAGACATTAATATGGAGAAAAGTATGTGCCCCCCACATCCACCGCCGGGGGCTTCTCTGTCCTCATCTACATCAATAAACATTAATATGGAGAAAAGTATGTGCCCCTCACATCCACCTCTGGGGGCTTCTCTCTCCTCATCTACATCCATAGACATTAATATGGAAAAAGTATGTGCCCCCCACATCCACATCCGGGGGCTTCTTTGTCCTCATCTACATCCATAGACATTAATATGGAGAAAGTAAGTGCCCCCACATCCATCTCCAGGGGCTTCTCTGTCCTCATCTACATCCATAGACATTAATATGGAGAAAGTATGTGCCCCCCACATCCACCTCCGGGGGCTTCTCTGTCCTCATCTACATCCATAGACATTAATATGGAGAAAGTATGTGCCCCCCACATCCACCTCCGGGGGCTCCTCTGTCCTCATCTACATCCATAGACATTAATATGGAGAAAGTATGTGCCCCCCACATCCACCTCCAGGGGCTGCTCTGTCCTCATCTACATCCATAGACATTAATATGGAGAAAGTATGTGCCCCCCACATCCACCTCCGGGGGCTTCTCTGTCCTCATCTACATCCATAGACATTAATATGGAGAAAGTATGTGCCCCCCACATCCACCTCCGGGGGCTTCTCTGTCCTCATCTACATCCATAGACATTAATATGGAGAAAGTATGTGCCCCCCACATCCACCTCCGGGGGCTTCTCTGTCCTCATCTACATCCATAGACATTAATAAGGAGAAAGTAAGTGCCCCCACATCCATCTCCAGGGGCTTCTCTGTCCTCATCTACATCCATAGACATTAATATGGAGAAAGTATGTGCCCCCCACATCCACCTCCGGGGGCTTCTCTGTCCTCATCTACATCCATAGACATTAATATGGAGAAAGAATGTGCCCCCCACATCCACCTCCGGGGGCTTCTCTGTCCTCATCTACATCCATAGACATTAATTTGGAGAAAAGTATGTGCCCCCCACATCCACCTCCGTGGGCTTCTCTGTCCTCATCTACATCCATAGACATTAATATGGAGAAAGTATGTGCCCCCCACATCCACCTCCGGGGGCTTCTCTGTCCTCATCTACATCCATAGACATTAATATGGAGAAAGTATGTGCCCCCCACATCCACCTCCGGGGGCTTCTCTGTCCTCATCTACATCCATAGACATTAATATGGAGAAAGTATGTGCCCCCCACGTCCACCTCCTGGGGCTTCTCTGTCCTCATCTACATCCATAGACATTAATATGGAGAAAGTAAGTGCCCCCACATCCATCTCCAGGGGCTTCTCTGTCCTCATCTACATCCATAGACATTAATATGGAGAAAGAATGTGCCCCCCACATCCACCTCCGGGGGCTTCTCTGTCCTCATCTACATCCATAGACATTAATTTGGAGAAAAGTATGTGCCCCCCACATCCACCTCCGTGGGCTTCTCTGTCCTCATCTACATCCATAGACATTAATATGGAGAAAGTATGTGCCCCCCACATCCACCTCCAGGGGCTTCTCTGTCCTCATCTACATCCATAGACATTAATATGGAGAAAGTATGTGCCCCCCACATCCACCTCCGGGGGCTTCTCTGTCCTCATCTACATCCATAGACATTAATATGGAGAAAGTATGTGCCCCCCACATCCACCTCCAGGGGCTTCTCTGACCTCATCTACATCCATAGACATTAATATGGAGAAAGAATGTGCCCCCCACATCCACCTCCGGGGGCTTCTCTGTCCTCATCTACATCCATAGACATTAATATGGAGAAAAGTATGTGCCCCCCACATCCACCTCCGGGGGCTTCTGTGTCCTCATCTATATCCATAGACATTAATATGGAGAAAGTATGTGCCCCCCACATCCACCTCCAGGGGCTTCTCTGTCCTCATCTACATCCATAGACATTAATATGGAGAAAGTATGTGCCTCCACATCCACTTACGGGGGCTTCTCTGTCCTCATCTACATCCATAGACATTAATATGGAGAAAAGTATGTGCCCCCCACATCCACCTCCAGGGGCTTCTCTGTCCTCATCTACATCCATTGACATTAATATGGAGGAAAGTATGTGCCCCCCACATCCACCTCCAGGGGCTTCTCTGTCCTCATCTACATCCATAGACATTAATATGGAGAAAGTATGTGCCCCCACATCTACCTCCAGGGGCGTCTCAGTCCTCATCTACATCCATAGACATTAATATGGAGGAAAGTATGTGCCCCCCACATCCACCTCCGGGGGCTTCTCTGTCCTCATCTACATCAATAAACATTAATATGGAGAAAAATATGTGCCCCCCACATCCACCTCCAGGGGCTACTCTGTCCTCATCTACATCCATAGACATTAATATGGAGTAAAGTATGTGCCCCCCACATCCACCTCCAGGGGCTTCTCTGTCCTCATCTACATCCATAGACATTAATATGGAGGAAAGTATGTGCCCCCACATCCACCTCCGGGGGCTTCTCTGTCCTCATCTACATCCATAGACATTAATATGGAGGAAAGTATGTGCCCCCCACATCCATGCCGGGGGCTTCTCTGTCCTCATCTACATCCATAGACATTAATATGGAGGAAAGTATGTGCCCCCCACATCCACCTACAGGAGCTTCTCTGTCCTCATCTACATCCATATACATTAATATGGAGAAAGTATGTGCCCCCCACATCCACCTCTGGGGGCTTCTCTGTCCTCATCTACGTCCATAGACATTAATATGGAGAAAAGTATGTGCCCCCCACATCCACCTCCTGGGGCTTCTCTGTCCTCATCTACATCAATAAACATTAATATGGAGAAAAGCATGTGCCCCCCACATCCACCTCCGGGGGCTTCTCTGTCCTCATCTACATCAATAAACATTAATATGGAGAAAAGTATGTGCCCCCCACATCCACCGCCGGGGGCTTCTCTGTCCTCATCTACATCAATAAACATTAATATGGAGAAAAGTATGTGCCCCTCACATCCACCTCTGGGGGCTTCTCTCTCCTCATCTACATCCATAGACATTAATATGGAAAAAGTATGTGCCCCCCACATCCACATCCGGGGGCTTCTCTGTCCTCATCTACATCAATAAACATTAATATGGAGAAAAATATGTGCCCCCCACATCCACCTCCAGGGGCTACTCTGTCCTCATCTACATCCATAGACATTAATATGGAGTAAAGTATGTGCCCCCCACATCCACCTCCAGGGGCTTCTCTGTCCTCATCTACATCCATAGACATTAATATGGAGGAAAGTATGTGCCCCCCACATCCATGCCGGGGGCTTCTCTGTCCTCATCTACATCCATAGACATTAATATGGAGGAAAGTATGTGCCCCCCACATCCACCTACAGGAGCTTCTCTGTCCTCATCTACATCCATATACATTAATATGGAGAAAGTATGTGCCCCCCACATCCACCTCTGGGGGCTTCTCTGTCCTCATCTACGTCCATAGACATTAATATGGAGAAAAGTATGTGCCCCCCACATCCACCTCCTGGGGCTTCTCTGTCCTCATCTACATCAATAAACATTAATATGGAGAAAAGCATGTGCCCCCCACATCCACCTCCGGGGGCTTCTCTGTCCTCATCTACATCAATAAACATTAATATGGAGAAAAGTATGTGCCCCCCACATCCACCGCCGGGGGCTTCTCTGTCCTCATCTACATCAATAAACATTAATATGGAGAAAAGTATGTGCCCCTCACATCCACCTCTGGGGGCTTCTCTCTCCTCATCTACATCCATAGACATTAATATGGAAAAAGTATGTGCCCCCCACATCCACATCCGGGGGCTTCTTTGTCCTCATCTACATCCATAGACATTAATATGGAGAAAGTAAGTGCCCCCACATCCATCTCCAGGGGCTTCTCTGTCCTCATCTACATCCATAGACATTAATATGGAGAAAGTATGTGCCCCCCACATCCACCTCCGGGGGCTTCTCTGTCCTCATCTACATCCATAGACATTAATATGGAGAAAGTATGTGCCCCCCACATCCACCTCCGGGGGCTCCTCTGTCCTCATCTACATCCATAGACATTAATATGGAGAAAGTATGTGCCCCCCACATCCACCTCCAGGGGCTGCTCTGTCCTCATCTACATCCATAGACATTAATATGGAGAAAGTATGTGCCCCCCACATCCACCTCCGGGGGCTTCTCTGTCCTCATCTACATCCATAGACATTAATATGGAGAAAGTATGTGCCCCCCACATCCATCTCCGGGGGCTTCTCTGTCCTCATCTACATCCATAGACATTAATATGGAGAAAGTATGTGCCCCCCACATCCACCTCCGGGGGCTTCTCTGTCCTCATCTACATCCATAGACATTAATAAGGAGAAAGTAAGTGCCCCCACATCCATCTCCAGGGGCTTCTCTGTCCTCATCTACATCCATAGACATTAATATGGAGAAAGAATGTGCCCCCCACATCCACCTCCGGGGGCTTCTCTGTCCTCATCTACATCCATAGACATTAATTTGGAGAAAAGTATGTGCCCCCCACATCCACCTCCGTGGGCTTCTCTGTCCTCATCTACATCCATAGACATTAATATGGAGAAAGTATGTGCCCCCCACATCCACCTCCGGGGGCTTCTCTGTCCTCATCTACATCCATAGACATTAATATGGAGAAAGTATGTGCCCCCCACATCCACCTCCGGGGGCTTCTCTGTCCTCATCTACATCCATAGACATTAATATGGAGAAAGTATGTGCCCCCCACGTCCACCTCCTGGGGCTTCTCTGTCCTCATCTACATCCATAGACATTAATATGGAGAAAGTAAGTGCCCCCATATCCATCTCCAGGGGCTTCTCTGTCCTCATCTACATCCATAGACATTAATATGGAGAAAGAATGTGCCCCCCACATCCACCTCCGGGGGCTTCTCTGTCCTCATCTACATCCATAGACATTAATTTGGAGAAAAGTATGTGCCCCCCACATCCACCTCCGTGGGCTTCTCTGTCCTCATCTACATCCATAGACATTAATATGGAGAAAGTATGTGCCCCCCACATCCACCTCCAGGGGCTTCTCTGTCCTCATCTACATCCATAGACATTAATATGGAGAAAGTATGTGCCCCCCACATCCACCTCCGGGGGCTTCTCTGTCCTCATCTACATCCATAGACATTAATATGGAGAAAGTATGTGCCCCCCACATCCACCTCCAGGGGCTTCTCTGACCTCATCTACATCCATAGACATTAATATGGAGAAAGAATGTGCCCCCCACATCCACCTCCGGGGGCTTCTCTGTCCTCATCTACATCCATAGACATTAATATGGAGAAAAGTATGTGCCCCCCACATCCACCTCCGGGGGCTTCTGTGTCCTCATCTATATCCATAGACATTAATATGGAGAAAGTATGTGCCCCCCACATCCACCTCCAGGGGCTTCTCTGTCCTCATCTACATCCATAGACATTAATATGGAGAAAGTATGTGCCCCCCACATCCACCTCCAGGGGCTTCTCTGTCCTCATCTACATCCATTGACATTAATATGGAGAAAGTATGTGCCCCCCACATCCACCTCCAGGGGCTTCTCTGTCCTCATCTACATCCATAGACATTAATATGGAGAAAGTATGTGCCCCCACATCTACCTCCAGGGGCGTCTCAGTCCTCATCTACATCCATAGACATTAATATGGAGGAAAGTATGTGCCCCCCACATCCACCTCCGGGGGCTTCTCTGTCCTCATCTACATCAATAAACATTAATATGGAGAAAAATATGTGCCCCCCACATCCACCTCCAGGGGCTACTCTGTCCTCATCTACATCCATAGACATAAATATGGAGAAAAGTATGTGCCCCCCACATCCACCTCCGGGGGCTTCTCTGTCCTCATCTACATCAATAAACATTAATATGGAGAAAAATATGTGCCCCCCACATCCACCTCCAGGGGCTACTCTGTCCTCATCTACATCCATAGACATTAATATGGAGTAAAGTATGTGCCCCCCACATCCACCTCCAGGGGCTTCTCTGTCCTCATCTACATCCATAGACATTAATATGGAGGAAAGTATGTGCCCCCACATCCACCTCCGGGGGCTTCTCTGTCCTCATCTACATCCATAGACATTAATATGGAGGAAAGTATGTGCCCCCCACATCCATGCCGGGGGCTTCTCTGTCCTCATCTACATCCATAGACATTAATATGGAGGAAAGTATGTGCCCCCCACATCCACCTACAGGAGCTTCTCTGTCCTCATCTACATCCATATACATTAATATGGAGAAAGTATGTGCCCCCCACATCCACCTCTGGGGGCTTCTCTGTCCTCATCTACGTCCATAGACATTAATATGGAGAAAAGTATGTGCCCCCCACATCCACCTCTGGGGGCTTCTCTGTCCTCATCTACGTCCATAGACATTAATATGGAGAAAAGTATGTGCCCCCCACATCCACCTCTGGGGGCTTCTCTGTCCTCATCTACGTCCATAGACATTAATATGGAGAAAAGTATGTGCCCCCCACATCCACCTCCGGGGGCTTCTCTGTCCTCATCTACATCAATAAACATTAATATGGAGAAAAGCATGTGCCCCCCACATCCACCTCCGGGGGCTTCTCTGTCCTCATCTACATCAATAAACATTAATATGGAGAAAAGTATGTGCCCCCCACATCCACCTGCGGGGGCTTCTCTCTCCTCATCTACATCCATAGACATTAATATGGAAAAAGTATGTGCCCCCCACATCCACATCCGGGGCTTCTTTGTCCTCATCTACATCCATAGACATTAATATGTAGGAAAGTATGTGCCCCCCACACCCACCTCCAGGGGCTTCTCTGTCCTCATCTACATCCATAGACATTAATATGGAGAAAAGTATGTGCCCCCCACATCCACCTCTGGGGGCTTCTCTGTCCTTATCTACATCCATAGACATTAATATGGAGAAAGTATGTGCCCCCCATATCCACCTCCAGGGGCTTCACTGTCCTCATCTACATCCATAGACATTAATATGGAGGAAAGTATGTGCCCCCCACATCCACCTCCAGGGGCTTCTCTGTCCTCATCTACATCCATAGACATTAATATGGAGAAAGTATGTGCCCCCCACATCCACCTCCGGGGGCTTCTCTGTCCTCATCTACATCCATAGACATTAATATGGAGAAAGTATGTGCCCCCCACATCCACCTCCAGGGGCTTCTCTGTCCTCATCTACATCCATAGACATTAATATGGAGAAAGTATGTGCCCCCCACATCCACCTCCGGGGGCTTCTCTGTCCTCATCTACATCCATAGACATTAATATGGAGGAAAGTATGTGCCCCCCACATCCACCTCCGGGGTCTTCTCTGTCCTCATCTACATCCATAGACATTAATATGGAGAAAGTAAGTGCCCCCCACATCCACCTCCAGGGGCTTCTCTGTCCTCATCTACATCCATAGACATTAATATAGAGGAAAGTATGTGCCCCCCACATACAACTCCAGAGGCTTCTCTGTCCTCATCTACATCCATAGACATTAATATGGAGAAAGTATGTGCCCCCCACATCCACCTCCGGGGGCTTCTCTGTCCTCATCTACATCCATAGACATTAATATGGAGAAAGTATGTGCCCCCCACATCCACCTCCAGGGGCTTCTCTGACCTCATCTACATCCATAGACATTAATTTGGAGAAAAGTATATGCCCCCCACATCCACCTCCGGGGGCTTCTCTGTCCTCATCTACATCCATAGTCATTAATATGGAGAAAGTAAGTGCCCCCCACATCCACCTCCAGGGGCTTCTCTGTCCTCATCTACATCCATAGACATTAATATAGAGGAAAGTATGTGCCCCCCACATACAACTCCAGGGGCTTCACTGTCCTCATCTACATCCATAGACATTAATATGGAGGAAAGTATGTGCCCCCCACATCCACCTCCAGGGGCTTCTCTGTCCTCATCTACATCCATAGACATTAATATGGAGAAAGTATGTGCCCCCCACATCCACCTCCGGGGGCTTCTCTGTCCTCATCTACATCCATAGACATTAATATGGAGAAAGTATGTTCCCCCCACATCCACCTCCAGGGGCTTCACTGTCCTCATCTACATCCATAGACATTAATATGGAGGAAAGTATGTGCCCCCCACATCCACCTCCAGGGGCTTCTCTGTCCTCATCTACATCCATAGACATTAATATGGAGAAAGTATGTGCCCCCCACATCCACCTCCGGGGGCTTCTCTGTCCTCATCTACATCCATAGACATTAATATGGAGAAAGTATGTGCCCCCCACATCCACCTCCAGGGGCTTCTCTGTCCTCATCTACATCCATAGACATTAATATGGAGAAAGTATGTGCCCCCCACATCCACCTCCGGGGGCTTCTCTGTCCTCATCTACATCCATAGACATTAATATGGAGGAAAGTATGTGCCCCCCACATCCACCTCCGGGGGCTTCTCTGTCCTCATCTACATCCATAGACATTAATATGGAGAAAGTAAGTGCCCCCCACATCCACCTCCAGGGGCTTCTCTGTCCTCATCTACATCCATAGACATTAATATAGAGGAAAGTATGTGCCCCCCACATACAACTCCAGAGGCTTCTCTGTCCTCATCTACATCCATAGACATTAATATGGAGAAAGTATGTGCCCCCCACATCCACCTCCAGGGGCTTCTCTGTCCTCATCTACATCCATAGACATTAATATGGAGAAAGTATGTGCCCCCCACATCCACCTCCAGGGGCTTCTCTCTCCTCATCTACATCCATAGACATTAATATGGAGGAAAGTATGTGCCCCCCACATCCACCTCTGGGGGCTTCCCTGTCCTTATCTACATCCATAGACATTAAATTGGAGAAAAGTATATGCCCCCCACATCCACCTCTGGGGGCTTCTCTGTCCTCATCTACATCAATAAACATTAATATGGAGAAAAGTATGTGCCCCTCACATCCACCTCTGGGGGCTTCTCTGTCCTCATCTACGTCCATAGACATTAATATGGAGGAAAGTATGTGCCCCCCACATCCACCTATGGGGGCTTCCCTGTCCTTATCTACATCCATAGACATTAATTTGGAGAAAAGTATGTGCCCCCCACATCCACCTCTGGGGGCTTCTCTGTCCTCATCTACATCCATAGACATTAATATGGAGAAAGTATGTGCCCCCCACATCCACCTCCAGGGGCTTCTCTGTCCTCATCTACATCCATAGACATGAATATGGAGAAAAGTATGTGCCCCTCACATCCACCTCCAGGGGCTTCTCTGTCCTCATCTACATCCATAGACATTAATATGGAGAAAAGTATGTGCCCCCCACATCCACCTCCAGGGGCTTCTCTGTCCTCATCTACATCCATAGACATTAATATGGAGAAAGTATGTGCCCCCCACATCCACCTCCGGGGGCTTCTCTGTCCTCATCTACATCCATAGACATTAATATGGAGAAAGTATGTGCCCCCCACATCCACCTCCAGGGGCTTCTCTGACCTCATCTACATCCATAGACATTAATTTGGAGAAAAGTATGTGCCCCCCACATCCACCTCCGGGGGCTTCTCTGTCCTCATCTACATCCATAGACATTAATATGGAGGAAAGTATGTGCCCCCCAAACCCACCTCCAGGGGCTTCTCTGTCCTCATCTACATCCATAGACATTAATATGGAGGAAAGTATGTGCCCCCCACATCCACCTCTGAGGGCTTCTCTGTCCTCATCTACATCCATAGACATTAACATGGAGAAAGTATGTGCCCCCCACATCCACCTCCAGGGGCTTCTCTCTCCTCATCTACATCCATAGACATTAATATGGAGGAAAGTATGTGCCCCCCACATCCACCTCTGGGGGCTTCCCTGTCCTTATCTACATCCATAGACATTAATTTGGAGAAAAGTATATGCCCCCCACATCCACCTCTGGGGGCTTCTCTGTCCTCATCTACATCAATAAACATTAATATGGAGAAAAGTATGTGCCCCTCACATCCACCTCTGGGGGCTTCTCTGTCCTCATCTACATCCATAGACATTAATATGGAGGAAAGTATGTGCCCCCCACATCCATCTCCAGGGGCTTCTCTGTCCTCATCTACATCCATAGACGTTAATATGGAGGAAAGTATGTGCCCCCCAAACCCACCTCCAGGGGCTTCTCTGTCCTCATCTACATCCATAGACATTAATATGGAGAAAAGTATGTGCCCCCCACATCCACCTCTGGGGGCTTCTCTGTCCTTATCTACATCCATAGACATTAATATGGAGAAAGTATGTGCCCCCACATCCACCTCTGGGGGCTTCTCTGTCCTCATCTACATCCATAGACATTAATATGGAGAAAGTATGTGCCCCCCACATCCACCTCCGGTGGCTTCTCTGTCCTCATCTACATCCATAGACATTAATATGGAGAAAGTATGTGCCCCCCACATCCACCTCCGGGGGCTTCTCTGTCCTCATCTACATCCATAGACATTAATATGGAGAAAGTATGTGCCCCCCACATCCACCTCCGGGGGCTTCTCTGTCCTCATCTACATCCATAGACATTAATATGGAGAAAGTATGTGCCCCCCACATCCACCTCCGGGGGCTTCTCTGTCCTCATCTACATCCATAGACATTAATATGGAGAAAGTATGTGCCCCCCACGTCCACCTCCGGGGGCTTCTCTCTCCTCATCTACATCCATAGACATTAATATGGAGGAAAGTATGTGCCCCCCACATCCACCTATGGGGGCTTCCCTGTCCTTATCTACATCCATAGACATTAATTTGGAGAAAAATATATGCCCCCCCACATCCACCTCTGGGGGCTTCTCTGTCCTCATCTACAACCATAGACATTAATATAGAGGAAAGTATGTGCCCCCCACATCCACCTCCGGGGGCTTCTCTGTCCTCATCTACATCCATAGACATTAATATAGAGGAAAGTATGTGCCCCCCACATCCACCTCCGGGGGGCTTCTCTGTCCTCATCTACAACCATAGACATTAATATAGAGGAAAGTATGTGCCCCCCACATCCACCTCCGGGGGCTTCTCTGTCCTCATCTACATCAATAAACATTAAAATGGAGAAAAGTATGTGCCCCCACATCCACCTCCGGGGGCTTCTCTGTCCTCATCTACATCCATAGACATTAATATGGAGAAAGTATGTGCCCCCCACATCCACCTCCGGGGGCTTCTCTGTCCTCATCTACATCCATAGACATTAATATGGAGAAAGTATGTGCCCCCCACATCCACCTCCAGGGGCTTCTCTGTCCTCATCTACATCCATAGACATTAATATGGAGAAAGTATGTGCCCCCCACATCCACCTCCAGAGGCTTCTCAGTCCTCATCTACATCCATAGATATTAATATGGAGAAAAGTATGTGCCCCCACATCCACTTACGGGGGCTTCTCTGTCCTCATCTACATCCATAGACATTAATATGGAGAAAGTATGTGCCCCCCACATCCACCTCCGGGGGCTTCTCTGTCCTCATCTACATCCATAGACATTAATATGGAGAAAGTATGTGCCCCCCACATCCACCTCCGGGGGCTTCTCTGTCCTCATCTACATCCATAGACATTAATATGGAGAAAGTATGTGCCCCCCACGTCCACCTCCGGGGGCTTCTCTCTCCTCATCTACATCCATAGACATTAATATGGAGGAAAGTATGTGCCCCCCACATCCACCTATGGGGGCTTCCCTGTCCTTATCTACATCCATAGACATTAATTTGGAGAAAAATATATGCCCCCCACATCCACCTCTGGGGGCTTCTCTGTCCTCATCTACAACCATAGACATTAATATAGAGGAAAGTATGTGCCCCCCACATCCACCTCCGGGGGCTTCTCTGTCCTCATCTACATCCATAGACATTAATATAGAGGAAAGTATGTGCCCCCCACATCCACCTCCGGGGGGCTTCTCTGTCCTCATCTACAACCATAGACATTAATATAGAGGAAAGTATGTGCCCCCCACATCCACCTCCGGGGGCTTCTCTGTCCTCATCTACATCAATAAACATTAAAATGGAGAAAAGTATGTGCCCCCACATCCACCTCCGGGGGCTTCTCTGTCCTCATCTACATCCATAGACATTAATATGGAGAAAGTATGTGCCCCCCACATCCACCTCCGGGGGCTTCTCTGTCCTCATCTACATCCATAGACATTAATATGGAGAAAGTATGTGCCCCCCACATCCACCTCCAGGGGCTTCTCTGTCCTCATCTACATCCATAGACATTAATATGGAGAAAGTATGTGCCCCCCACATCCACCTCCAGAGGCTTCTCAGTCCTCATCTACATCCATAGATATTAATATGGAGAAAAGTATGTGCCCCCACATCCACTTACGGGGGCTTCTCTGTCCTCATCTACATCCATAGACATTAATATGGAGAAAGTATGTGCCCCCCACATCCACCTCCGGGGGCTTCTCTGTCCTCATCTACATCCATAGACATTAATATGGAGAAAAGTATGTGCCCCCCACATCCACCTCCGGGGGCTTCTCTGTCCTCATCTACATCCATAGACATTAATATGGAGAAAAGTATGTGCCCCCGCATCCACCTCCGGGGGCTTCTCTGTCCTCATCTACATCCATAGACATTAATATGGAGAAAAGTATGTGCCCCCCACATCCACCTCCGGGGGCTTCTCTGTCCTCATCTACATCCATAGACATTAATATGGAGAAAAGTATGTGCCCCCACATCCACCTCCGGGGGCTTCTCTGTCCTCATCTACATCAATAAACATTAAAATGGAGAAAGTATGTGCCCCCCACATCCACCTCCGGGGGCTTCTCTGTCCTCATCTACATCCATAGACATTAATATGGAGGAAAGTATGTGCCCCCCACATCCACCTCTGGGGGCTTCTCTATCCTCATCTACATCCATAGACATTAATATGGAGAAAGTATGTGCCCCCCACATCCACCTCTGGGGGCTTCTCTGTCCTCATCTACATCCATAGACATTAATATGGAGAAAGTATGTGCCCCCCACATCCACCTCCAGGGGCTTCTCTGTCCTCATCTACATCCATAGACATTAATATGGAGAAAGTATGTGCCCCCCACATCCACTTACGGGGGCTTCTCTGTCCTCATCTACATCCATAGACATTAATATGGAGAAAAGTATGTGCCTCCCACATCCACCTCCAGGGGTTTCTCTGTCCTCATCTACATCCATAGACATTAATATGGAGTAAAGTATGTGCCCCCCACATCCACCTCTAGGGGCTTCTCTGTCCTCATCTACACCCATAGACATTAATATGGAGAAAAGTATGTGCCCCCCACATCCACCTCCGGGGGCTTCTCTGTCCTCATCTACATCCATAGATATTAATATGGAGAAACTATGTGCCCCCCACATCCACCTCTGGGGGCTTCTCTGTCCTCATCTACATCCATAGACATTAATATGGAGAAAGTATGTGCCCCCCACATCCTCTTACGGGGGCTTCTCTGTCCTCATCTACATCCATAGACATTAATATGGAGGAAAGTATGTGCCCCCCACATCCACCTCCAGGGGATTCTCTGTCCTCATCTACATCCATAGACATTAATATGGAGAAAGTATGTGCCCCCCACATCCACCTCTGGGGGCTTCTCTGTCCACATCTACATCCATAGACATTAATATGGATGAAAGTATGTGCCCCCCACATCCACCTCCGGGGGCTTCTCTGTCCTCATCTACATACATACACATTAATATGGAGAAAGTATGTGCCCCCCACATCCACCTCCAGGGGCTTCTCTGTCCTCATCTACATTCATAGACATTAATATGGAGAAAAGTATGTGCCCCCCACATCCACCTCCGGGGGCTTCTCTGTCCTCATCTACATCCATAGACATTAATATGGAGAAAAGTATGTGCCCCCCACATCCACCTCCAGGGGCTTCTCTGTCCTCATCTACATCCATAGCCATTAATATGGAGGAAAGTATGTGCCCCCCACATCCACCTCCGGGGGCTTCTCTGTCCTCATCTGCATCCATAGCCATTAATATGGAGGAAAGTATGTGCCCCCCACATCAATCTACGGGGGCTTCTCTGTACTCATCTGCATCCATAGACATTAATATGGAGAAAAGTATGTGCCCCCCACATCCACCTCCGGGGGCTTCTCTGTCCTCATCTACATCAATAAACATTAATATGGAGAAAGTATGTGCCCCCCACATCCACTTCCGGGGGCTTTTCTGTCCTCATCTACATCCATAGCCATTAATATGGAGGAAAGTATGTGCCCCCCACATCCACCTCCGGGGGCTTTTCTGTCCTCATCGACATCCATAGACATTAATATAGAGGAAAGTATGTGCCCCCCACATCCACCTCCGGGGGCTTCTCTGTCCTCATCTACATCCATAGACATTAATATGGAGAAAGTATGTGCCCCCCACATCCACCTCCGGGGGCTTCTCTGTCCTCATCTGCATCCATAGACATTAATATGGAGAAAAGTATGTGCCCCCCACATCCACCTCCGGGGGCTTCTCTGTCCTCATCTACATCAATAAACATTAATATGGAGAAAGTATGTGCCCCCCACATCCACCTCCGGGGGCTTCTCTGTCCTCATCTACATCCATAGACATTAATATGGAGAAAAGTATGTGCCCCCCACATCCACCTCCGGGGCTTCTCTGTCCTCATCTACATCCATAGACATTAATATGGAGGAAAGTATGTGCCCCCCACATCCACCTCCGGGGCTTCTCTGTCCTCATCTACATCCATAGACATTAATATGGAGGAAAGTATGTGCCCCCCACATCCACCTCCGGGGCTTCTCTGTCCTCATCTACATCCATAGACATTAATATGGAGGAAAGTATGTGCCCCCCACATCCACCTCCGGGGCTTCTCTGTCCTCATCTACATCCATAGACATTAATATGGAGAAAGTATGTGCCCCCCACATCCACCTCCAGAGGCTTCTCAGTCCTCATCTACATCCATAGATATTAATATGGAGGAAAGTATGTGCCCCCCACATCCACCTATGGGGGCTTCCCTGTCCTTATCTACATCCATAGACATTAATTTGGAGAAAAATATATGCCCCCCACATCCACCTCTGGGGGCTTCTCTGTCCTCATCTACAACCATAGACATTAATATAGAGGAAAGTATGTGCCCCCCACATCCACCTCCGGGGGCTTCTCTGTCCTCATCTACATCCATAGACATTAATATAGAGGAAAGTATGTGCCCCCCACATCCACCTCCGGGGGGCTTCTCTGTCCTCATCTACAACCATAGACATTAATATAGAGGAAAGTATGTGCCCCCCACATCCACCTCCGGGGGCTTCTCTGTCCTCATCTACATCAATAAACATTAAAATGGAGAAAAGTATGTGCCCCCACATCCACCTCCGGGGGCTTCTCTGTCCTCATCTACATCCATAGACATTAATATGGAGAAAGTATGTGCCCCCCACATCCACCTCCGGGGGCTTCTCTGTCCTCATCTACATCCATAGACATTAATATGGAGAAAGTATGTGCCCCCCACATCCACCTCCAGGGGCTTCTCTGTCCTCATCTACATCCATAGACATTAATATGGAGAAAGTATGTGCCCCCCACATCCACCTCCAGAGGCTTCTCAGTCCTCATCTACATCCATAGATATTAATATGGAGAAAAGTATGTGCCCCCACATCCACTTACGGGGGCTTCTCTGTCCTCATCTACATCCATAGACATTAATATGGAGAAAGTATGTGCCCCCCACATCCACCTCCGGGGGCTTCTCTGTCCTCATCTACATCCATAGACATTAATATGGAGAAAAGTATGTGCCCCCACATCCACCTCCAGGGGCTTCTCTGTCCTCATCTACATCCATAGACATTAATATGGAGAAAAGTATGTGCCCCCGCATCCACCTCCGGGGGCTTCTCTGTCCTCATCTACATCCATAGACATTAATATGGAGAAAAGTATGTGCCCCCCACATCCACCTCCGGGGGCTTCTCTGTCCTCATCTACATCCATAGACATTAATATGGAGAAAAGTATGTGCCCCCGCATCCACCTCCGGGGGCTTCTCTGTCCTCATCTACATCCATAGACATTAATATGGAGAAAAGTATGTGCCCCCCACATCCACCTCCGGGGGCTTCTCTGTCCTCATCTACATCCATAGACATTAATATGGAGAAAAGTATGTGCCCCCACATCCACCTCCGGGGGCTTCTCTGTCCTCATCTACATCAATAAACATTAAAATGGAGAAAGTATGTGCCCCCCACATCCACCTCCGGGGGCTTCTCTGTCCTCATCTACATCCATAGACATTAATATGGAGGAAAGTATGTGCCCCCCACATCCACCTCTGGGGGCTTCTCTATCCTCATCTACATCCATAGACATTAATATGGAGAAAGTATGTGCCCCCCACATCCACCTCTGGGGGCTTCTCTGTCCTCATCTACATCCATAGACATTAATATGGAGAAAGTATGTGCCCCCCACATCCACCTCCAGGGGCTTCTCTGTCCTCATCTACATCCATAGACATTAATATGGAGAAAGTATGTGCCCCCCACATCCACTTACGGGGGCTTCTCTGTCCTCATCTACATCCATAGACATTAATATGGAGTAAAGTATGTGCCCACCACATCCACCTCTGGGGGCTTCTCTGTCCTCATCTACACCCATAGACTTTAATATGGAGAAAAGTATGTGCCCCCCACATCCACCTCCGGGGGCTTCTCTGTCCTCATCTACATCCATAGATATTAATATGGAGAAACTATGTGCCCCCCACATCCACCTCTGGGGGCTTCTCTGTCCTCATCTACATCCATAGACATTAATATGGAGAAAGTATGTGCCCCCCACATCCTCTTACGGGGGCTTCTCTGTCCTCATCTACATCCATAGACATTAATATGGAGGAAAGTATGTGCCCCCCACATCCACCTCCAGGGGATTCTCTGTCCTCATCTACATCCATAGACATTAATATGGAGAAAGTATGTGCCCCCCACATCCACCTCTGGGGGCTTCTCTGTCCACATCTACATCCATAGACATTAATATGGATGAAAGTATGTGCCCCCCACATCCACCTCCGGGGGCTTCTCTGTCCTCATCTACATACATACACATTAATATGGAGAAAGTATGTGCCCCCCACATCCACCTCCAGGGGCTTCTCTGTCCTCATCTACATTCATAGACATTAATATGGAGAAAAGTATGTGCCCCCCACATCCACCTCCGGGGGCTTCTCTGTCCTCATCTACATCCATAGACATTAATATGGAGAAAAGTATGTGCCCCCCACATCCACCTCCAGGGGCTTCTCTGTCCTCATCTACATCCATAGACATTAATATGGAGAAAAGTATGTGCCCCCCACATCCACCTCCGGGGGCTTCTCTGTCCTCATCTACATCCATAGCCATTAATATGGAGGAAAGTATGTGCCCCCCACATCCACCTCCGGGGGCTTCTCTGTCCTCATCTGCATCCATAGCCATTAATATGGAGGAAAGTATGTGCCCCCCACATCAATCTACGGGGGCTTCTCTGTACTCATCTGCATCCATAGACATTAATATGGAGAAAAGTATGTGCCCCCCACATCCACCTCCGGGGGCTTCTCTGTCCTCATCTACATCAATAAACATTAATATGGAGAAAGTATGTGCCCCCCACATCCACTTCCGGGGGCTTTTCTGTCCTCATCTACATCCATAGCCATTAATATGGAGGAAAGTATGTGCCCCCCACATCCACCTCCGGGGGCTTTTCTGTCCTCATCGACATCCATAGACATTAATATAGAGGAAAGTATGTGCCCCCCACATCCACCTCCGGGGGCTTCTCTGTCCTCATCTACATCCATAGACATTAATATGGAGAAAGTATGTGCCCCCCACATCCACCTCCGGGGGCTTCTCTGTCCTCATCTGCATCCATAGACATTAATAAGGAGAAAAGTATGTGCCCCCCACATCCACCTCCGGGGGCTTCTCTGTCCTCATCTACATCAATAAACATTAATATGGAGAAAGTATGTGCCCCCCACATCCACCTCCGGGGGCTTCTCTGTCCTCATCTACATCCATAGACATTAATATGGAGAAAAGTATGTGCCCCCCACATCCACCTCCAGGGGCTTCTCTGTCCTCATCTACATCCATAGACATTAATATGGAGAAAAGTATGTGCCCCCCACATCCACCTCCGGGGCTTCTCTGTCCTCATCTACATCCATAGACATTAATATGGAGGAAAGTATGTGCCCCCCACATCCACCTCCGGGGCTTCTCTGTCCTCATCTACATCCATAGACATTAATATGGAGGAAAGTATGTGCCCCCCACATCCACCTCCGGGGCTTCTCTGTCCTCATCTACATCCATAGACATTAATATGGAGGAAAGTATGTGCCCCCCACATCCACCTCCGGGGCTTCTCTGTCCTCATCTACATCCATAGACATTAATATGGAGAAAAGTATGTGCCCCCCACATCCACCTCCGGGGCTTCTCTGTCCTCATCTACATCCATAGACATTAATATGGAGGAAAGTATGTGCCCCCACATCCACCTCCGGGGGCTTCTCTGTCCTCATCTACATCCATAGACATTAATATGGAGAAAAGTATGTGCCCCCCACATCCACCTCCGGGGCTTCTCTGTCCTCATCTACATCCATAGACATTAATATGGAGAAAAGTATGTGCCCCCCACATCCACCTCCGGGGGCTTCTTTGTTCTCATCTACATCCATAGACATTAATATGGAGGAAAGTATGTGCCCCCCACATCCACCTCCGGGGGCTTCTCTGTCCTCATCTACATCAATAGACATTAATATGGAGAAAGTATGTGCCCCCCACATCCACCTCCGGGGTCTTCTCTGTCCTCATCTACATCAATAGACATTAATATGGAGAAAGTATGTGCCCCCCACATCCACCTCCAGGGGCTTCTCTGTCCTCATCTACATCCATAGACATTAATATGGAGAAAGTATGTGCCCCCCACATCCACCTCCAGGGGCTTCTCTGTCCTCATCGACATCCATAGACATTAATATGGAGAAAGTATGTGCCCCCCACATCCACTTACGGGGGCTTCTCTGTCCTCATCTACATCCATAGACATTAATATGGAGAAAAGTATGTGCCCCCCACATCCACCTCCGGGGGCTTCTCTGTCCTCATCTACACCCATAGACATTAATATGGAGAAAAGTATGTGCCCCCCACATCCACCTCCGGGGGCTTCTCTGTCCTCATCTACATCCATAGATATTAATATGGAGAAAGTATGTGCCCCCCACATCCACCTCTGGGGGCTTCTCTGTCCTCATCTACATTCATAGACATTAATATGGAGGAAAGTATGTGCCCCCCATATCCACCTCCTGGGGCTTCTCTGTCCTCATCTACATCCATAGACATTAATATGGAGGAAAGTATGTGCCCCCCACATCCACCTCCGGGGGCTTCTCTGTCCTCATCTACATCCATAGACATTAATATGGAGAAAGTATGTGCCCCCCACATCCACCTCCGGGGGCTTCTCTGTCCTCATCTACATTCATAGACATTAATATGGAGAAAAGTATGTGCCCCCCACATCCACCTCCGGGGGCTTCTCAGTCCTCATCTACATCCATAGACATTAATATGGAGAAAAGTATGTGCCCCCCACATCCACCTCCGGGTGCTTCTCTGTCCTCATCTGCATCCATAGACATTAATATGGAAGAAAGTATGTGCCCCCCACATCAATCTACGGGGGCTTCTCTGTACTCATCTGCATCCATAGACATTAATATGGAGAAAAGTATGTTCCCCCCACATCCACCTCCGGGGGCTTCTCTGTCCTCATCTACATCAATAAACATTAATATGGAGAAAGTATGTGCCCCCCACATCCACCTCCTGGGGCTTCTCTGTACTCATCTACATCCATAGACATTAATATGGAGGAAAGTATGTGCCCCCCACATCCACCTCCGGGGGCTTCTCTGTCCTCATCTACATCCATAGACATTAATATAGAGGAAAGTATGTGCCCCCCACATCCACCTCCAGGGGCTTCTCTGTCCTCATCTACATCCATAGACATTAATATGGAGAAAGTATGTGCCCCCCACATCCACCTCCGGGGGCTTCTCTGTCCTCATCTACATCCATAGACATTAATATGGAGGAAAGTATGTGCCCCCCACATCAATCTACGGGGGCTTCTCTGTCCTCATCTGCATCCATAGACATTAATATGGAGAAAAGTATGTGCCCCCCACATCCACCTCCGGGGGCTTCTCTGTCCTCATCTACATCAATAAACATTAATATGGAGAAAGTATGTGCCCCCCACATCCACCTCCGGGGGCTTCTCTGTCCTCATCTACATCAATAAACATTAATATGGAGAAAGTATGTGCCCCCCACATCCACCTCCGGGGGCTTCTCTGTCCTCATCGACATCCATAGACATTAATATGGAGGAAAGTATGTGCCCCCCACATCCACCTCCTGGGGCTTCTCTGTCCTCATCTACATCCATAGACATTAATATGGAGAAAAGTATGTGCCCCCCACATCCACCTCCGGGGGCTTCTCTGTCCTCATCGACATCCATAGACATTAATATGGAGAAAAGTATGTGCCCCCCACATCCACCTCCGGGGGCTTCTCTGTCCTCATCGACATCCATAGACATTAATATGGAGAAAAGTATGTGCCCCCCACATCCACCTCCAGGGGCTTCTCTGTCCTCATCTACATCCATAGACATTAATATGGAGAAAAGTATGTGCCCCCCACATCCACCTCCTGGGGCTTCTCTGTCCTCATCTACATCCATAGACATTAATATGGAGAAAGGTATGTGCCCCCCACATCCACCTCCGGGGGCTTCTCTGTCCTCATCTACATCAATAAACATTAATATGGAGAAAAGTATGTGCCCCCCACATCCACCTCCAGGGGCTTCTCTGTCCTCATCTACATCCATAGACATTAATATGGAGAAAAGTATGTGCCCCCCACTTCCACCTCCGGGGGCTTCTCTGTCCTCATCTACATCCATAGACATTAATATGGAGAAAAGTATGTGCCCCCCACATCCACCTCCGGGGGGTTCTCTGTCCTCATCTACATCCATACACATTAATATAGAGAAAAGTATGTGCCCCCCACATCCACCTTCAGGGGCTTCTCTGTCCTCATCTACATCCATAGACATTAATATGGAGAAAAGTATGTGCCCCCCACATCCACCTCTGGGGGCTTCTCTGTCCTCATCTACATCCATAGACATTAATATGGAGGAAAGTATGTGCCCCCCACATCCACCTCCGGGGGCTTCTCTGTCCTCATGTACATCCATAGACATTAATATAGAGGAAAGTATGTGCCCCCCACATCCACCTCCGGGGGCTTCTCTGTCCTCATCTACATCCATAGACATTAATATGGAGAAAGTATGTGCCCCCCACATCCACCTCCGGGGGCTTCTCTGTCGTCATCTACATCCATAGACATTAATATGGAGGAAAGTATGTGCCCCCCACATCAATCTACGGGGGCTTCTCTGTCCTCATCTGCATCCATAGACATTAATATGGAGAAAAGTATGTGCCCCCCACATCCACCTCCGGGGGCTTCTCTGTCCTCATCGACATCCATAGACATTAATATGGAGAAAAGTATGTGCCCCCCACATCCACCTCCGGGGGCTTCTCTGTCCTCATCTACATCCATAGACATTAATATGGAGAAAAGTATGTGCCCCCCACATCCACCTCCGGGGGCTTCTCTGTCCTCATCTACATCAATAAACATTAATATGGAGAAAAGTATGTGCCCCCCACATCCACCTCCGGGGGCTTCTCTGTCCTCATCGACATCCATAGACATTAATATGGAGGAAAGTATGTGCCCCCCACATCCACCTCCGGGGGCTTCTCTGTCCTCATCTACATCCATAGATATTAATATGGAGAAAAGTATGTGCCCCCCACATCCACCTCCGGGGGCTTCTCTGTCCTCATCTACATCCATAGACATTAATCTGGAGTCGCTCCTCTTCAGATATAATAGCTCCGCTCTTCTGGGAACGATTCTGTAAGATTTCGGGGTGTGTGAGGGTTTTTTGGGGTCAGACGTTGATGCTGGAGAGCGGGTTCGGACTCGCCGTCTGCACTCACCCCATGCAGTAGGGGACACAGACGTATGAGACCCCTGTGTAAGAACAGTATATGGGCCTCTGCAGTCCAATAACTCATCATAATGTACAATTCCTCCTGCTTTGGGGGTGGTTGTGGCCCCCAGACCTCTTGGGCCCCTGTGAAGCAGCCCTGGTTGCACCAATGATATGTCCGCCCCTGACGCCATGGGCACAGTCACACTGAAATAGGAAATAGCCGCCCAAACTGTTACTAAAAAGCAACAATTGTGTAAAAGGTCTTTCTATGCGGCAACATTCACTCGTCACCGGAAAAACAGGGGCCGACCTGTAAAAAAGCTGCCGACACCATTACCCCTCCTCCACATTTTACAGTAGGGACTGTACATATTAGGGAGCGTTCTCATCAACTAAGCCCATATTCATCCATCATCAGACTTCGGCCGTCAGATAGTGAGGGGTCCAGCGCTCCAGAGACGAGCATCCTCAGCTTTAGGGGTGACGCCTGGCATTGAGCGCTCCCCCATCAATCCCCTGCAGGCTTCTCTTCAGACGATGTCACTTGTCTGGGCCGATGGAGCATTTTAGTGGCACCTCCGGTCCCCGGGGGCTTCGTATGGCATGGCCCGAGTTCTTCAGTACGATCTGTGCTATCATCATCTGTCTATGGCCGCCAGTTTGACTCTTTGCCCCTCTTTAAGATGGGCACAGCTGAAATGCCCAAGCTCAATATCTCGGAAGGGGTGCACATACTTCTGAGCACATCTTTAAGATCTCTGCCGTTGAACATTCTTGATTTCACCCAGTTCGCACAGCTGCAGGGTTCGTTACAGTGTGTCAGAGCCGCCCCTGTAACCAGTATTGCACATGTGTCAGCAGGACAAGAGGCGGATTCAGCTTCAGTCTTTTCTACCTTTGAGCAAATGCACATTTCTTTCTTCATGGATGGTCCCCGTTGCGATGCTGGAGCTGAGACCATTAGATAGGACGCAGAGAAAGAGACAAGCTGCAGTTTCATCTCCCTCCTCCCCCGCTCATGGTTCAGCTGCAGCTTCATCTCCCTCCTCCCCCACTCATGGTTCAGCTGCAGCTTCATCTCCCTCCTCCCCCGCTCATGGTTCAGCTGCAGCTTCATCTCCCTCCTCCCCCGCTCATGGTTCAGCTGCAGCTTCATCTCCCTCCTCCCCCGCTCATGGTTCAGCTGCAGCTTCATCTCCCTCCTCCCCCGCTCATGGTTCAGCTGCAGCTTCATCTCCCTCCTCCCCCACTCATGGTTCAGCTGCAGCTTCATCTCCCTCCTCCCCCGCTCATGGTTCAGCTGCAGCTTCATCTCCCTCCTCCCCCGCTCATGGTTCAGCTGCAGCTTCATCTCCCTCCTCCCCCGCTCATGGTTCAGCTGCAGCTTCATCTCCCTCCTGCCCCGCTCATGGTTCAGCTGCAGCTTCTTCTCCCTCCTCCCCCGCTCATGGTTCAGCTGCAGCTTCTTCTCCCTCCTCCCCCGCTCATGGTTCAGCTGCAGCTTCTTCTCCCTCCTCCCCCGCTCATGGTTCAGCTGCAGCTTCATCTCCCTCCTCCCCCGCTCATGGTTCAGCTGCAGCTTCATCTCCCTCCTCCCCCGATCATGGTTCAGCTGCAGCTTCATCTCCCTCCTCCCCCGCTCATTGTTCAGCTGCAGCTTCATCTCCCTCCTCCCCCGCTCATGGTTCAGCTGCAGCTTCTTCTCCCTCCTCCCCCGCTCATGGTTCAGCTGCAGCTTCATCTCCCTCCTCCCCCGCTCATGGTTCAGCTGCAGCTTCATCTCCCTCCTCCCCCGCTCATGGTTCAGCTGCAGCTTCATCTCCCTCCTCCCCCGCTCATGGTTCAGCTGCAGCTTCATCTCCCTCCTCCCCCGCTCATGGTTCAGCTGCAGCTTCATCTCCCTCCTCCCCCGCTCATGGTTCAGCTGCAGCTTCATCTCCCTCCTCCCCCGCTCATGGTTCAGCTGCAGCTTCATCTCCCTCCTCCCCCGCTCATGGTTCAGCTGCAGCTTCATCTCCCTCCTGCCCCGCTCATGGTTCAGCTGCAGCTTCTTCTCCCTCCTCCCCCGCTCATGGTTCAGCTGCAGCTTCTTCTCCCTCCTCCCCCGCTCATGGTTCAGCTGCAGCTTCTTCTCCCTCCTTCCCCGCTCATGGTTCAGCTGCAGCTTCATCTCCCTCCTCCCCCGCTCATGGTTCAGCTGCAGCTTCATCTCCCTCCTCCCCCGCTCATGGTTCAGCTGCAGCTTCATCTCCCTCCTCCCCCGCTCATTGTTCAGCTGCAGCTTCATCTCCCTCCTCCCCCGCTCATGGTTCAGCTGCAGCTTCTTCTCCCTCCTCCCCCGCTCATGGTTCAGCTGCAGCTTCATCTCCCTCCTCCCCCGCTCATGGTTCAACTGCAGCTTCATCTCCCTCCTGCCCCGCTCATGGTTCAGCTGCAGCTTCTTCTCCCTCCTCCCCCGCTCATGGTTCAGCTGCAGCTTCTTCTCCCTCCTCCCCCGCTCATGGTTCAGCTGCAGCTTCTTCTCCCTCCTCCCCCGCTCATGGTTCAGCTGCAGCTTCATCTCCCTCCTCCCCCGCTCATGGTTCAGCTGCAGCTTCATCTCCCTCCTCCCCCGCTCATGGTTCAGCTGCAGCTTCTTCTCCCTCCTCCCCCGCTCATGGTTCAGCTGCAGCTTCATCTCCCTCCTGCCCCGCTCATGGTTCAGCTGCAGCTTCTTCTCCCTCCTCCCCCGCTCATGGTTCAGCTGCAGCTTCATCTCCCTCCTCCCCCGCTCATGGTTCAGCTGCAGCTTCATCTCCCTCCTGCCCCGCTCATGGTTCAGCTGCAGCTTCTTCTCCCTCCTCCCCCGCTCATGGTTCAGCTGCAGCTTCATCTCCCTCCTCCCCCGCTCATGGTTCAGCTGCAGCTTCATCTCCCTCCTCCCCCGCTCATGGTTCAGCTGCAGCTTCTTCTCCCTCCTCCCCCGCTCATGGTTCAGCTGCAGCTTCTTCTCCCTCCTCCCCCGCTCATGGTTCAGCTGCAGCTTCTTCTCCCTCCTCCCCCGCTCATGGTTCAGCTGCAGCTTCATCTCCCTCCTCCCCCGATCATGGTTCAGCTGCAGCTTCATCTCCCTCCTCCCCCGCTCATGGTTCAGCTGCAGCTTCTTCTCCCTCCTCCCCCGCTCATGGTTCAGCTGCAGCTTCTTCTCCCTCCTCCCCCGCTCATGGTTCAGCTGCAGCTTCATCTCCCTCCTCCCCCGCTCATGGTTCAGCTGCAGCTTCTTCTCCCTCCTCCCCCGCTCATGGTTCAGCTGCAGCTTCATCTCCCTCCTCCCCCGCTCATGGTTCAGCTGCAGCTTCTTCTCCCTCCTCCCCCGCTCATGGTTCAGCTGCAGCTTCTTCTCCCTCCTCCCCCGCTCATGGTTCAGCTGCAGCTTCATCTCCCTCCTCCCCCGCTCATGGTTCAGCTGCAGCTTCATCTCCCTCCTCCCCCGCTCATGGTTCAGCTGCAGCTTCATCTCCCTCCTCCCCCGCTCATGGTTCAGCTGCAGCTTCATCTCCCTCCTCCCCCGCTCATGGTTCAGCTGCAGCTTCATCTCCCTCCTCCCCCGCTCATGGTTCAGCTGCAGCTTCATCTCCCTCCTCCCCCGCTCATGGTTCAGCTGCAGCTTCATCTCCCTCCTCCCCCGCTCATGGTTCAGCTGCAGCTTCATCTCCCTCCTCCCCCACTCATGGTTCAGCTGCAGCTTCATCTCCCTCCTCCCCCGCTCATGGTTCAGCTGCAGCTTCATCTCCCTCCTCCCCCGCTCATGGTTCAGCTGTAGCTTCATCTCCCTCCTCCCCCGCTCATGGTTCAGCTGCAGCTTCATCTCCCTCCTCCCCCGCTCATGGTTCAGCTGCAGCTTCATCTCCCTCCTCCCCCGCTCATGGTTCAGCTGCAGCTTCATCTCCCTCCTCCCCCACTCATGGTTCAGCTGCAGCTTCATCTCCCTCCTCCCCCGCTCATGGTTCAGCTGCAGCTTCATCTCCCTCCTCCCCCGCTCATGGTTCAGCTGCAGCTTCATCTCCCTCCTCCCCCGCTCATGGTTCAGCTGCAGCTTCATCTCCCTCCTGCCCCGCTCATGGTTCAGCTGCAGCTTCTTCTCCCTCCTCCCCCGCTCATGGTTCAGCTGCAGCTTCTTCTCCCTCCTCCCCCGCTCATGGTTCAGCTGCAGCTTCTTCTCCCTCCTCCCCCGCTCATGGTTCAGCTGCAGCTTCATCTCCCTCCTCCCCCGCTCATGGTTCAGCTGCAGCTTCATCTCCCTCCTCCCCCGATCATGGTTCAGCTGCAGCTTCATCTCCCTCCTCCCCCGCTCATTGTTCAGCTGCAGCTTCATCTCCCTCCTCCCCCGCTCATGGTTCAGCTGCAGCTTCTTCTCCCTCCTCCCCCGCTCATGGTTCAGCTGCAGCTTCATCTCCCTCCTCCCCCGCTCATGGTTCAGCTGCAGCTTCATCTCCCTCCTCCCCCGCTCATGGTTCAGCTGCAGCTTCATCTCCCTCCTCCCCCGCTCATGGTTCAGCTGCAGCTTCATCTCCCTCCTCCCCCGCTCATGGTTCAGCTGCAGCTTCATCTCCCTCCTCCCCCGCTCATGGTTCAGCTGCAGCTTCATCTCCCTCCTCCCCCGCTCATGGTTCAGCTGCAGCTTCATCTCCCTCCTCCCCCGCTCATGGTTCAGCTGCAGCTTCATCTCCCTCCTGCCCCGCTCATGGTTCAGCTGCAGCTTCTTCTCCCTCCTCCCCCGCTCATGGTTCAGCTGCAGCTTCTTCTCCCTCCTCCCCCGCTCATGGTTCAGCTGCAGCTTCTTCTCCCTCCTTCCCCGCTCATGGTTCAGCTGCAGCTTCATCTCCCTCCTCCCCCGCTCATGGTTCAGCTGCAGCTTCATCTCCCTCCTCCCCCGCTCATGGTTCAGCTGCAGCTTCATCTCCCTCCTCCCCCGCTCATTGTTCAGCTGCAGCTTCATCTCCCTCCTCCCCCGCTCATGGTTCAGCTGCAGCTTCTTCTCCCACCTCCCCCGCTCATGGTTCAGCTGCAGCTTCATCTCCCTCCTCCCCCGCTCATGGTTCAGCTGCAGCTTCATCTCCCTCCTGCCCCGCTCATGGTTCAGCTGCAGCTTCTTCTCCCTCCTCCCCCGCTCATGGTTCAGCTGCAGCTTCTTCTCCCTCCTCCCCCGCTCATGGTTCAGCTGCAGCTTCTTCTCCCTCCTCCCCCGCTCATGGTTCAGCTGCAGCTTCATCTCCCTCCTCCCCCGCTCATGGTTCAGCTGCAGCTTCATCTCCCTCCTCCCCCGCTCATGGTTCAGCTGCAGCTTCTTCTCCCTCCTCCCCCGCTCATGGTTCAGCTGCAGCTTCATCCCCCTCCTGCCCCGCTCATGGTTCAGCTGCAGCTTCTTCTCCCTCCTCCCCCGCTCATGGTTCAGCTGCAGCTTCATCTCCCTCCTCCCCCGCTCATGGTTCAGCTGCAGCTTCATCTCCCTCCTGCCCCGCTCATGGTTCAGCTGCAGCTTCTTCTCCCTCCTCCCCCGCTCATGGTTCAGCTGCAGCTTCATCTCCCTCCTCCCCCGCTCATGGTTCAGCTGCAGCTTCATCTCCCTCCTCCCCCGCTCATGGTTCAGCTGCAGCTTCTTCTCCCTCCTCCCCCGCTCATGGTTCAGCTGCAGCTTCTTCTCCCTCCTCCCCCGCTCATGGTTCAGCTGCAGCTTCTTCTCCCTCCTCCCCCGCTCATGGTTCAGCTGCAGCTTCATCTCCCTCCTCCCCCGCTCATGGTTCAGCTGCAGCTTCATCTCCCTCCTCCCCCGCTCATGGTTCAGCTGCAGCTTCTTCTCCCTCCTCCCCCGCTCATGGTTCAGCTGCAGCTTCTTCTCCCTCCTCCCCCGCTCATGGTTCAGCTGCAGCTTCATCTCCCTCCTCCCCCGCTCATGGTTCAGCTGCAGCTTCATCTCCCTCCTCCCCCGCTCATGGTTCAGCTGCAGCTTCTTCTCCCTCCTCCCCCGCTCATGGTTCAGCTGCAGCTTCATCTCCCTCCTCCCCCGCTCATGGTTCAGCTGCAGCTTCTTCTCCCTCCTCCCCCGCTCATGGTTCAGCTGCAGCTTCTTCTCCCTCCTCCCCCGCTCATGGTTCAGCTGCAGCTTCATCTCCCTCCTCCCCCGCTCATGGCTCAGACACAGGACAAGATCTGCACCCAGTTTGTATGTTCTTCTCCCCGTGTCCTCTGGGCTCTATAACATAGAGAATGGTCAGTCATGTCCCACCAGTGGCCTCATACTGAAGCCACGGAGAGACCCCATATGACAGACCCCAGACCACAAGCTCCACATTATGTGGAAACAAGAGAAACTTATTATTTCAGTCTCAAAGAAGAAACTGATACAAAGTTTATTCTGCTGCGTCCAGGATCGGTTATTTGTTCTGTGGCAGGGTTCGCTCAGGATTACAACACCCATCAGATGAAGGCGCACAGTGAGGACTCAGCAACCGTCCAGTAAGGTCTCCGGGTTACATGGGACTGTCCGCCTCCTACTCGATAACTAGGGTTAGGGGCAAACCTGCAGCCTGATGTATGAAGAAGTGCAGGAAAATAATGTAATGATCAATATTCTAATGATACATTTTTATCTCTTTTGTTTCCAATTTTGAAAAAGTAATAAACATTTTGTAAAACCAAGAAAATGTGTTTGACATAAGAAGATTGTAGAGAAGTGCTGCCCCCTGGTGTCAGCCTGTGTTATAGCATCATCTCTGATAGATGGGATAATATCACCACCAAGTGTTCGACAAGAAACATTACAGCTGAGACAGGAAAAAAAAAAAAAAAAAAGTGACAACTGCCGGAGGTAAAGAGCTGACAGATACCAGCACGGTCCTGTAATAATAGCCATCGGTGTATAAATTAGATATTCGTGAGATATAATTAGTGCCGTGCGTGTGTACTTTACTGTACTTGTATTGTATTGTAGCTAATGTAAGGCGGCGGTGTTCACACTGTGCAGTAACTGAGGCAGTGACCCAAGCAAGTCCAACACAAACAGCTTTATTCAGCAACGCACGGGTAAACAGGACAGTCCTCCGGTTCGCAGCCGGGTTAACACAAGTCTTTAAACAACGGTTGCCGTGGGCAACGGCCGCGCCGGGCCGCTCAGAGCCTGACAGGTGCAGGGTCTTCCCAGGCGGGGGGTCAGCCACCCTCCATCCTGCTGAGCTTTCCTGCTGTGCTCCAGCAGGTCCCAACACTGAACAACACTAATCCTTAGTGCAGGGATTTTAAAGGACCTGTGGCAAGAGCCACTGGAAAACCCGGGTTGGAAGGAGGAGGCCGCCCCACTGCCTCCTGTGACCTCCTCCAAGAAATGAAGGCCCTGCCGGGTTTTACTTAATCTGCCTTAGCCAGATAGCCTGACCAGGTCAATGCTCACCTTCATTCCTGCATTGCAGCCGGAGGTGAGCGTGTGACTGCAATGCACTCCAATGGGTTTAATAGGTCTCTGTACACATTCTGGGGGATATATAACGTCACTCGTATACGATCCCGGTCACTGCCTCACAGCACGAACAACCTCCCATGGGGAGTGTTAGATGGAGCTGTCTCGCTCCCGGTGGGGCCTTACTGACTGGGGCAGTATATATATATATCACGGTGGCTGGCCCAGGGCGGACAGTGCGCCAAAAAGGGGTTTTAATAAAAATGAAAATAAAAGTTCGTGACGCCACCTGTGGATCCCGGTAAGAGGTTACCAGCGCTGCGGCAGTCGGCTGAGGCCGATGTTAGGGGCAGCTTTGATGGGGCGGCTCCCCACGGGTGGAGCAGGGCTCAGGTCAGTGTAGAATGAATGGAGGTGGGTGCACTGGGCGTTGTGGTGCAGGTAGGGAATGATAGCGCAACCGGAGTAACGGACAGAGACAGGGGGTTTTGCTTCGTTACCTTTACTGGTACAGCTGTTAGATACGGTCCAGGGTACTCTAGGTGAAGGGCGCACTTTTGGACTTCTCCCCAGTGAGCGGGTATAAGGCCTCCTGTTCCGTGTCTGACTCTGTGTAAGCTCCTGGCCAGCCTGCAACTGTGCCTAGCTTATGTGTCTTGCTTTTTCTTAACCTGTTGCACTGAAGTAGGACCTCCAGTTGGTGACCACTCTCCCTGGACGTCGGGGCCTTCGTGGTACCTGGTCCTGTGAGTCTAGCTTCAGGTCTGCCAGGGACTTGTAGTTCTCCTGGGATTCCGGTTAACCCTACTGGGTGTGAAGGGTTCTTGTAGGCTCGGACCCGGTGTCCGGTAGATATACTGGGGTGAGCCTGGCATGCTCCTCTGCCCCCTTTATCACTCCTTCTCTCCTCGCCGTCGGCCACGCTCGGGGCCTTCACTACAAGGCAGCTGGCGTACTGCTTCTTCACTGCTCTCTGAGCGTCGGCACGCTCTCTGTCTGGCTTCAGAGCTGCTGGAGGCCTAGCTTGCCTCTCACAGCTGCCTGTGTGCTGCTCACTATCTGAGCACACTGCAAACTGAACTAAGAACTGAGCTGCCTGGCTCCACCTTCCCTTTATATATCCCTATCAGTGCTCCCTCTGCTGGTATGAGGTGGAAGGTGGAGGTGTTTGAATGTAGTGAGGGCTCCTTGTGGAGAAATCCAATCATGCACCCTTCTGGGTTCTGTGGCACCAAGCGCAGCAGGGCGCCACATTCCCCCCTAGTAAAACGCAGTACTCCCGGACTGAAGCATTTTTGTAAAAACAGGTTAACAATAATAACTCTTCCCTTTACGGGAGGCACTTGCTTGAACGTTACATAAGAAAACATTATAAATAATAAATAGATATATACAATTTGATAAGCAACCCCAGAATCCAAGTCTCTTGCGGTGAGGTTCCCAGACAGGATGTCCATCTCACAGGGTAGAGTACTTGGTAGCTTGAGGGACCTGTCCCAAACCCTCCACGTAGGCCCTGGGGTGGCTGCCGGGCATGGAGATCCTGAGTTGGACCTCCGTTAGTGCCACACCAGACAGGTTTTTCTTCTGAGGTCACCTAAAGGGGGCACTCCAGGGAGTGCGATTATTTACAAGAAGCAGTTTTTGGGCTGGACACAGTCCTCAGCCTCAGAGTTCTGAATGTACCCTGACGGGTAACTAGATACAATAGCAAAGTGTCCGTATCACTGAAATTGTCCATTTGCAAGGCAAAAACACATAAATAAATGAATACATGAAAATTTTACAATGATAACATACCCCAGGGGTAACTATTTATACTATCAGAATGCCCTTCTTCATTCTCTATATCTGGCAGGGATCTGACCTTTGGTACTACGTGTGGACCTGCGTGGTGCTGGAATGCGTGTGGTACTGGTATTTGCACTACTTCCCATTCTGTCAGTACTAGGTGTGGAGGGGCTACAAGACTGCCTTGACCTCCCTGCAGGACTGGCAAGTATACCATTAGCTGGGCCTTCTTGCTCTGCTCCAGCCGGGGATTCTTCTTCCTGGAATTCTTCTTGCTGTGGGTAGAAGGTGATTACAGGTATGATTACTGCTCCTCCTAGTTGGGGCCAATCTGCAGGGAAATCTCTTAATTCAGTGCGTATTACTGCTTCTTTATGCTCCTCCGGTATAGTGAGAGGCACTTCCTCCTGGGGTTTTAGCAGACCTGCACACAACTTCAGATGGTCCCTGGATACTGTTGCAATAGTTCTTCCTCCGTCCTTAGTAATTAAACAGGTCTTCCTGTTATTAAACCTTGAGTTTAACACAGTGTAGGGTTCTCTCTCCCACTGGTCATCAAGCTTATGGTTTCTCCTTTTTCTTTTTAACACGACTTCTCCAGGTTTTATTGTAGTGGGCTTTCTGCTTGTCACTCACCCGAGTGAGACTGTCTTTGACACAGGACTGAACTCTTCTGTACTACTTCTGTCTGGTCGTGTCCCAGTCCTCAGTGGACATATCTGCTTCTGGTTCTACTACACCAAGCTCCAGGTCCATGGGCAACTTCCCGGGTCTTGCTCGCATGAGATATGCTGGAGTACAATTGGTGGAACTCACAGGTATGTGGTTGTATAGATCTACCAGGTAAGGTAGTAGGTCTGACCACTGATTTCTCTCCTCTAGTGGTATGGTCTTCAGCAAGTCGATGATGATGTTATTCATCTTTTCACAGAGACCGCTGGTTTGGGGGTGGTACGGTGTAGTCCTGATCTTTTTACACCCGTACAGATTGCAGAACTCCTTGAACAGTTCGGCTTCGAAGGCAGATCCTTGGTCTGTCAGCACCTGCTGCGGGTATCCATGGGGCCTGCAGAAGTACGCCTGAAATGTCTTTGCCGCAGTTTCTGCCGTCAGGTTATTGATGGGGGCGACCACCAGGAACCGGGAGTAGTGATCCACCATGGTCAGGGCATAGGAATATCCTGACCTGCTGGGTGATAGCTTGACATGATCCAGGGCCATGATCTCCAGGGGTCGAGTTGTCTTGATAGGTTGCAGGGGTGCCTTCTGGCTGCTGTAGTCTTTTCTTCTGAGACTACAGGGTCCACAGTCTCGGCACCATCTCTCTATAGAGCTCAGCATTCCAACCAGTAAAACCGACCTTTCAGCAGGGTCTCCAGCTTCTTCCAGCCAAAGTGCCCCGCCTGATCGTGGTAGGCCTCCAACACCATCTGGATGTCCGTCTTGGGTACTACGATCTGCCACACCAACTCATGGGTTCTTGGGTTGACGTACCTTTGGCACAGCTTCTGTCTATAGATGAACAGCCGGCTCATCTCACTCCACAGTTGCTTGGCTTGTAGAGACGCTTCCTTCTCCAGGGAGGAACCTTCCTGGGTTATCAGTTCCTTGATATGGCTGACAACCGGGTCGCTGTCCTGGGTCTCTTTGCAGCTGTGGTGAGGCAAAGGGTTTAGCGTCTTACCGCGATGCCTCCTGGAGGCTCGTTGCTCGTGGACCAGTCCATTACAGTGAAAGGCAGGTAGCTCAATCTCTTCCAAGTCATCCACTTCTTCTTCAGTGTCCGACTGGTGAGGCATCCTGGACAGGGCATCGGCGTTGGCGTTCTTGCGGCCCGCCCGGTACTTAATAGTGAACTGGTAGTTTGACAGCCGAGCCATCCATCGTTGCTCAATGGCTCCTAACTTGGCTGTTTCTAGATGAGTCAATGGGTTATTGTCTGTGTAGGCAGTGAACTTACTGGAGGCTAGGTAGTGCTTGAACCGCTCGGTGATGGCCCAGACCAGGGCCAGGAACTCCAACTTGAAGCTGCTATAGTTCTCCGGGTTCCTCTCGGTCGGGCGGAGCTTCCTGCTTGCGTAGGCGATCACCTTTTCTTTGCCATTCTGCTCCTTACTCAGTACAGCTCCTAATCCTTCGTTGCTGGCATCAGTGTAAAGCAGGAATGGTTGGCTGTAGTCAGGGTAGCCTAGGATCTCTTCGCCGGTCAGGATCTCCTTTATCACCTTAAAGGATTCAGCTTGCTCTGTACCCCACTGGAACAGGGGATTCCTGCCTCTGGGGGACTGTCCTACCAGGAGGTCTGGCAGAGGCGCCGCTTTCTTAGTGTAGTCCTTCACAAACCTCCGGTAATACCTGACGAGTCCCAGGAACTGACGTACCTCCTTGAGGCTCTTTGGCTCCGGCCGTTTCTGGATGGCAGTGACCTTCTCCGGGTCTGGTGCTACTCCCTCTGGACTAATGATGTGCCCCAGGTACTGTACCTTTCTCTTGAGCAGGTGGCACTTGGAGGGTTTCAGCTTCATCCCATACCGGGACAGTGATTCAAATATCTCTGCCAGGTGCTTCAAGTGGTCCTCGTACGTTTTAGAGTACACTATTACGTCATCCAGGTATAGTAGTACAGTCTCGAAGTTGCGGTGTCCCAGGCAGCATTCCATCAACCTCTGGAACGTTCCAGGGGCGTTGCAGAGTCCAAACGGCATACTATTGAACTCGCAGAGTCCCATTGGGGTGGTAAAGGCCGTCTTCTCCTGATCCTCCTCAGCAACAGCTACTTGCCAGTATCCACTAGTGAGGTCAAGGGTGGAGAAGTAATTTGCAGACTTTAAGGGAGCCAGTGGTAAAGGGTATGCATCTTTATGTGTAATGCGATTTACTTGTCTGTAATCTACACACATTGAGGGAATCACAATGGGCATCGGGTCTGTCACCCGTACATTACCAATCTCACCACCTGTTAGCTTTACCTGTTGCTGGTACAGGAGGGCTCCAATCTCTTTCGGGAGCGCCCTCCTCTGCCCTGGTCTGGCGGTGTCAGCCATCTGTTGGAGCAAGAACAACACTTCTCCCAAACAGTTACTAACAATATTTGTGCCAAGTACCATATACAATTCTGTATCATCAGGATTAGTCTCTACTACAATTAGTCCCTGGTCCTTCAGTTCCACTCTTCCCACCTTTACTGCCACATCCTTAACCCCGACTAGGTTAAGGGGGAGGCCATTGGAGGCATACACGGAAAGGTTTGGAGCTGGCGGGCTCAGTTCGTCTGTGGACCAGAACCTTTTGTAGAGGACATCAGGCATGATGGTTACCTGAGATCCTGTGTCCAGCAGGGCAGGGGTCGCGATGCTGTCCAGCACAATGGACAGGAAAGGTCTTCCTCCCTTGAACTGGCGGTACCAGTTTGATGGGCCTGGTTGGTCTACTCCTGGGTGTCGGCCCTCGGCCCCAGGGTTTCCTCGTTTAAAGGAGAGTTTCGCGTGGTGTGGCCTGCTTTCTGGCAGCTGTAGCAGATGAAGTCCTCTGGAGGGTGCCGTTGATCTCTGGTCCTCCCACGGGGCGGCGTTGTCCTCCTCCGGGGTGGTGTTGTCCTCCTTCTTCTTCTCATCCAGGGGACATCCTCAGGGCTGTCGGCTAGCAGGATCCTTCCTTCCAGCTCAGGCGCCGTCTGTAGCTGCAGGGTGCTCATGACAGTGGCCAGGGCTTTGCTTAGCTGGCGCACTTCAGAGAGTAAGCTGTCCAGCTCGCTAGGGGGCACTGTTTGCATCCTTGTTTCGGCAGTTAGTGAAGGAGCGGTGGGGGCTGCAGGCACTGGGGTGGCCCCACCCTGGTAACGCTGGATAGCAGTGTCTGTGGTTTCCAGGGGCTGCAGGCCCTTTATAGCCATGTCCTTAAGAGTGTCAAAGGTGGCATCTGGATGGTCTAAGGCCCACCACCGTACGGTTCTGCTCTCTTCCTGGGACTTTAACCACCGGATGAACTGTTCCGTCAGCATTTTATTTTCATCATGGATGCTGGCTGGACTAACCTGTTTCAGGGACCGCAGGGCCTCCTGTAAGCGCCAGGCATAGTCCCGGATACTGTCCTCAGGCTTTTGGACACAATGGTAGAACCTCATCCGGAGATCTGTTTCAGTGCGGTTTTCAAACGCGGTTTGCAGTCTTTTAAAGGTGGTGGACAATGATTCTTGGTCTGCGGCTGGCCAGGTTTCAACTTCTCGCTCAGCGGCACCAGTCAATTGTCCTAACTGTTATGATAGGCTACAAGCACTAAGGAAAAACAGGAGATCTGTCCCTACAATGGAACTAAGCTAGATCCCTACGATGTAACAGGGAACCTGATCCTGCGATCAGACCCGCTAAAGTCCTCAGCTAGTCTGAACGAAGACCTATAGATGTGAGGGAGGGATCCCTACAAGAACTAGGGACTGGGAGAAAGATGGACACCTCCTAGCAGAAATTGTAGCAGTAAAAAGACAAACACACAACATAGAACATAAAGGTCAAAAGACCTAGCTAAACTGACTGAGAAAGGTTACAAAGCACCTGGCTAGCTTAAGAGTAGAAATTACAATGAAGTCCAGCATGGCCAGAAGGGCGGAGCAGGATTAAATAGGCAAAAAGGTCATGTGACCAGCAAAATAGAAAATTTTTTAATGAATTTTCTGTAATAATTGGCGAAACCCAAAAACCTCTGTATCGATTTCAAACCAATAGGCCTAGGCCATTCCTGCACAGCCTGAACCTTCACCGGGTCCATCTCAAAACCTTCACTGGAGATAATGTAACCCAAAAAACTAATTCTCTGTACAGCGAACTCACATTTCTGTAGCTTAGCAAAAAGACCAAAAGGCTTAACCAGACTCTCAAAATGACCCACAGGAGTGTTAAAAGCAGTCTTCCATTCATCACCCACCTTCATGCGCAAAAAATTGTATGCCCCCCGGAGATCAATTTTAGAGAACCACTTGGCCCCCACTAACTGGTTAAACAAATCAGGAATCAATGGCAGTGGGTAGGGATTACGTACAGTAATTTTATTAATCTCGCGAAAGTCCAGACAAGGACGTAAACCGCCGTCCTTTTTTTTTACAAAAAAAATCCAACAGCCACAGGAGACTTAGAGGGTCTAATGTGACCAGCAGCCAAGCTTGTCTGTATGTATTCCTCCAAAGCCTTCCTCTCAGGAATAGTAAGGTTAAATAAACGACTTTTAGGAAGAGTCGCTCCAGGGACAAATTCAATGGTACAATCATAGTCTCTATGGGGAGGCAAAATTTGCAACTCCTCCTCTGAAAAAACTTTCCAAAAATCCTGAATAGGTACAGGCAATTCTCCCCTATCCAAAGCTGCAATACGTCCGTTACAACACTTGTCATAACACTTAGGGCTCCAGGACTTAATTTCATTAGTAGACCAATCCAGTACAGCAGGGTTCCCCAACTCCAGTCCTCAAGGCCCACCAACAGGTCATGTTTTCAGGATTTCCTTAGTATTGCACAGGTGATAATTCCATCATCAGCACAGGCAATAGTTACATCACCTGTGCAATACTAAGGAAATCCTGAAAACATGACCTGTTGGTGGGCCTTGAGGACTGGAGTTGGGGAACCCTGCAGTACAGGATTGTGCAATTTTAACCAGGGTAACCCCAAAATTACTGGAGAAGGCAAATTATTTAATACTACCAAATCCAAATTTTCTTTTTGAATACCAGTAATAGTGAGGGGAAATTCATAAACCTTGTGAGTAACACATTTCAAGGGAGAGCCATCGACAGAAACCACGGCAATAGGGGATGACAAAGGTTTGGGTTTTAATTTAAGTTTTTCCAAAAATCCCTTGTTAATCACATTGAGTGTAGAACCACAATCCACAAATACCCGAAATTCAATCAATTCCTCCTGGACTGAGGTGCTTCTGACGCGCCCCCTGGGCCTGTGCTGTGCAGGGGGATACCCGGAGCCGGGCCTTCTGTAAGATGCTGGGGGTTGTAGTCTCCGTGTGGCAGCGACCCGGTCCGTGCCCAGGGTGGTCAAACCAGTGGCAGTCTATTGATATTGTAATTGTCCAACTACGCCACCCGTGGATTGCAGTCAGTGGGGACCGCCGCTGCGCTGCAGACCGCTGAGGCTGATGTTATATGCGCAGCCAGGAATGGAATGACTCCCCACGGGAGAAGTATTGCCTCAGGGCAGCTAGAGTGAATGATGGGAGTGATGGTGTGAGTGTCCCAGTACTGATGGTGCTGGTGCGGCGATGAAACACAGAGACTTGTAATTGCAGTTTCCAAAGCTTTACTCACGGTTGTTATTCTGGTCACTTGTGCACATGAGGGACCGCCTGAGCCGTGCTGCGTTCACCAGGCAAGGGACTCGACCAACTCCCAGGCAATTCCAGAGCGTGGCACAGGGCTCCCTTCGTTTCCTTTCTCTGGCCGTCCCCACCAGTGACCCACCTTTGTCCAGCTCCCTCGGGCCTTCTCTGGGAACGCTGATCTCTGCGTCCCTGACCCTATATGGTATGCCTTCCTGGTGGATGTAGTGAGGGGTCGCACCAAGATGTGGTAACAACCTCCGGTCTTTGGCTGAGGAATCTGTTGCCTCCACCAATTTGGGTTCCGGTACCCTGTTCTGCCAACCCTTCACCCTGTATCTCCTGGGCATATGGGGTTCCTTCTGTCCTCGTGTCTCTGGGCCTTTCTCTGTGTTCCTTGCTTCCTTTCTCCTCTGTTCCAGTTCCTTTCTTACTTTCCTTTCCGTTCCTTCTCCTCTCTCTTTCTGCTGTTTCTGGCCTCCACTCCAGGCCTGCCTCTGGAGCTGGGCCCAGACTGAGCCACAGCTCCCTGTCAGCCCTCTCTGGCTGAACTCCTGTCTTCTTCTCCTCCTCTCTGAACTGAACTCTGTCCTAAGATGGTGCCCACCTTATATACCTCCCTCTAACACCCGAGCCCATGTGACTAGCAACCAATGGGCTCCTACCTATGCCCAGAGACCCACCCCTATCTGCTCCTACACCACTGGGTGTACTTTCCCCTCCCCACTCCAGTCAGGGACAGATGCTGTCGTGCCTGCACTTCTATCTTGTGGGAGCACCGTTGAGCTGTCCCTCGGAAATGGGGTGTGTGTGGTGCATGTAGCCTACCGAGTCCTGGTCCACACTCCATCCTTACCCGGGAGTGGAATATCGCACCTCTGGTTTGAGGTGCAATACCCCTGTAGCAGCCGAGCCCTCGGGGTACTACACTTCCAGAAAGAAATACCCCCTTAGAATTTAAACAGGCAATACGGGCGTAACTGACCTTTTTTTTTTCTTTGTTCATATGAAGCACACAGTTCTTAATAAAGTGGTCAGATTTTCCGCAATAAAAGCACAAACCTTCAGAAAACCTGCAGTCTTTTTCCTGAGAGCGGGGTGACATCGCCCCAATCTCCATCGGCTCTCCAATGTCAGTACAGACCCTCTCAAGACTCGGAGCTGACATGGCAGAGGATTTACTCTCATTAACCCTGTCTCCTGTCGCAGTCTCCTGTCCACCCGTATAGCTAATTGCATTGCTTCCTGCAAGTTCCCAGGTGTAGGATAAGCAATGAGCAGATCTTTAACCCTTTCACCTAGCCCAGCAAGAAACAAACTTTTCAGAGCTGAATCGTTCCACCCCACCTGAGCAGACCACCGACGGAAGTGAGTACAATAATTTTCCACATTACCTGATCCCTATCTCAAAAGTCTCAATTCCGTCTCAGCTGATGAGACACGATCAGGATCATCATACAACAACCCCAAAGCAGAAAAAAAACTATCCACTGATCTAAAGCACAGATCACTAGGTTGGAGAGAAAAGGCCCATCCCTGAGGTTCTTTGCGCAAAAGTGACATTATGAACCCTATGCGCTGTGATTCATCACCAGAGGATCTGGGTCTCAAACGAAAATACAATAAACAAGCATTTTTAAAGGAAAAAAAATCTTGTTGTTCACCAAAAAATAAATCAGGCAATCGTACCTTTGGCTCCACAAAATGCGCTCCAGAACAGCTACTCACGTGTTGTTGGAGCTCGGCCACCTCCAGAGAGAGTCCCTGCAGGCGTTGAGCCAAATCCTGAACCGACACCATGATGGAAACTGGAGGTCTTTCCTTAGAGATATTTTTGGGCTGGACTTACTGTTATGATAGGCTACAAGTGACGCGCCCCTGGGCCTGTGTCGCGCTGCGTTGCGCACGCGGGAGCCTACCCGGAGCCGGATCAGTGGAGGGTTGTAGTCTCGTGGCGGTGACCCGGTCCGTGCCCAGGGAGTCAAACTAGACGGCAGTCTATTCGTAGTAAATAGTTGATGACTACGCCACCCGTTGAGTGCAGCCAGGAAGCTGCTGCTGCAGGGCAGACCGCTGAGGCCGGTGGTAGGATTGTGCAGCGTGATAGTATAACCCCCAACGGGAGGGGTATGGCCTCAGGGCAGCCGACGTGGATGATGGGGGTAGCAGGAACCACTCAGAGACGGTACGGTGTAGTTCAGGGTCTTTTACTGGTAACAACGACAGACCCTCCCGGAGTACTTGCTAGCAAACGGGGCCTGGTCAGTCTTTGAGCAGATGGGATCTCCCCTGGCCAGGCGTAGTTGTAGGCCTCCCAAACTGACTGTACTCTTCTGGCTACCTTGCTAGAAGCTGATGTAAGTAGCCCACGTCCCTGAGTGTACCGTGTGGTGCTCACCCGTATGGCCGGTGACTCGGGGCCTTCTAATGGCTTCCGCTCCACGATGGCGGTGCTGGTCCCACGCGTGTGACCGTGCCTTCGGGCTTCTGGGCCAGAGGACCTGAAATCCCCTGCCTGACGGATTCTGCTGCTGGGTAGGAGTTAGTCCCCACAGCCTCGGACTCCGGGTCCGGTAAAGAATCTTCTTAGTCAGGGCGAGCTCTGCAGCCGCCAGCCCCTGACTCCTTGTAACTCTGCTGTTTCCTATGCTGCTTCTTGTCTCCACTCTCCTTGTCTGACTCACCCTGCCTCAGCCCCGGGTTTATACAGGGGAAGTTCTTCCCCTCCCAAGACTGGGCAGGAGGTGTGGCATGCACAGGATCCCTGACCAAAGGACCTCCCACCTGCTCTCAGACATAACATTACATTACTGTGGAAAACCAGACCCCTGGGGTGCCACATTCCCCCCTAGTGAAATTTAGTACTCCGGGACTAAACACATTTAGAAAAACATAACAAAGTATAACAATAACAATACTATAAGAAAAACACATAAGATGGTTACGGCGTGTCCGCAACCGGATGCAGTCTTTGAAGAAAAGCAAAGGTGTCCATTTCACCAACACAGGGAGACGTAACCAGGTAGGGGTCTGTCCTACCCCGAGTCCTTAACAGTCTCTAGTCCATCCTGGGTTACGCTCCAACTATATACAAGGATTCCCGGTAAATCCACCAAGGTTTCCTAAAAACAACTGGAAACACAAAATTATACACAAGCAACAATACACAGATAAACATAAATAAAGCTATTTTTACACTTCAAATTCTCCAGCGTGCGGGTAACTGGCCTCTAGTGGCCCTAGTGGACCTACGGAGCTGACTGTCTGGCCCTGAACTACAGGGTATAGGAGCTGTCAAGGGTAAACTGGGCAGCTGTCTACCGGCTCTTTGTCTCACTAGGGGTACGGCAGGCTCACTATAAGCAGAGGGTTGATTCTCCTGTTCTACTCGTGTGGAGTCTTCTGCCTCCTGGACCGGCTGTTCTTCCAGCTCTACCCGTTGCTCCGTAGGTTCTTGGGATGATGGTTGGAGGAAGGTGAGTACGGGTACCACAACTGCACCATTGACTTGAGTCCAAGACCGAGGGAAGTCCCCGAGCACGGTACTAACCATATCTTCCCTTTCTCCCACGGGTCGATGGTCTTCTTGTTCCTCTTCAGGGTTCCTCAGTTGTTCGGGACACTTCTTCAGGTGGTCCCGGGATACAATGGCTGTGGTTTCCCCTCCGTCTTTACTGATGGTACAGACCTTCGGGTTCTCGTGGCTTGAGGGCAGTACGGTGTACGGGTCCTTCTCCCACTGGTCATCCAACTTGTGGAGCCGTCTTTTCCTCTTCAAGACCTGCTCTCCGGGTACCAGGGGAACAGCGGGAGCATACTGGTTGTAAGTCTTCTCTTGTCTTTCCCTAGCCTGACAGAGACTTCGCTCCACGCTCTCTTGTACTCTCCGGTACTGCTGCTGCCTCTCTGTGTCCCAGTCTGTTTCTGGTGAAGTGTCCTCAGGTGTCAGGACTCCCATTTCCAGGTCAACAGGTAACTTACCAGGTCTCGCCCTCATTAGGTAAGCCGGGGTACAGTTGGTGGAACCTACCGGGATGTGGTTGTATAGGTCCACCAGATCGGGCAACTTCTCAGGCCACAGACTGCGTTCTTCCAGGGGCAATGTTTTTAGAAGATCCATTACCACCTGGTTCATTTTTTCACAAAGTCCATTAGTTTGCGGATGGTAGGGTGTCGTCCTTATCTTCCGGCAGCCATACAGATTGCAGAATTCCTGGAAGACCTCCGCTTCAAAGGCAGGTCCCTGGTCCGTCAGCACTTGGTCCGGGTACCCGTGTGGACGGCAGAAGTGCTGCTGGAAGGCTCTAGCTGCTGTTTGAGCCGTTAAGTCCTTGACGGGGACGACAACCAAGAACCGGGAGTAATGATCCACGATGGTTAACGCGTAGACGTAGCCACTTCTGCTTGGGGTCAGTTTTACATGATCCAAGGCTACCAGTTCCAACGGTTGCCGGGTGACGATGGACTGCAGGGGAGTCTTCTGGCTGGCCCGGTCCTTCCTTCTCAGATTGCACGGGCCACAGTCTCTGCACCACTTCTCGATGGTTCCCCTCATGCCTACCCAGTGGAACCGCTCGCGCAGCAGGAACTCCAGCTTTTTCCACCCGAAGTGTCCAGCTCCGTCGTGGTATGCCTCCATCACCATGGCTGCGTCTCTTCGTGGCACCACTACTTGCCAGAGTAGTTCATGCGTCCGGGAGTTGACCATTCTGCGGCACAACTTCCCCTTGTAAAGGAATAGTCGACTCTTCTCCGCCCATAGTTGTTTGGCTTCCTCCGGAGCGTCTGGTTCAAGGCGAGCCTCCGGCCGAGTCAGCATCTCCTTCACCAGTCGGACGGCAGGGTCGCTGTCTTGCGTTTCCGCCCAGTTGTAGTGGGGTAAGGGGTTCAACGTAGCAGCCTGCTTACCCCTTACCCGGTGGGAATACTGGATAGTCCCATGACGGTGGAACGCAGGGAGTTCAACTTCTTCCAGTCCCTCCGGATCTTCTCCTTCGTCCGGCAGGTTGGGCATCCTGGACAGGGCATCCGCGTTAGTATTGGAGCGTCCTGCCCGGTATTTGATTGTGAACTCGTAGTTGGACAGACGGGCCATCCACCTCTGCTCCAGGGCACCGAGTCTTGCCGTGTCCAGGTGTGTCAACGGGTTGTTATCCGTGTATACGGTGAACCGGGAAGAAGCGAGGTAATGCCTAAAGCGCTCGGTGACTGCCCATACCACGGCCAGGAACTCTAGCTTAAATGAGCTGTAATTCTCGGGGTTCCTTTCGGTGGGTCGCAGTTTTCGGCTGGCATAGGAGATTACTCGTTCTCTCCCCTGCTGAATCTGGGACAGTACGGCTCCTAGCCCGATGTTACTGGCGTCGGTGTAGAGGATGAAGGGCTGGCTATAGTCCGGGTACGCCAAGATTTCATCCCCCGTGAGGGCCATCTTCAGCTGGCGGAAGGACTCTTCTTCTAGCTCTTCCCATTTGAAGGGCGGCTTCTGGTTCTTGGCCTTTCGGGACTGGCCTATCAGGAGGTCCTGCATAGGCGCTGCCTTTTTGGTGAAACCGGGAATAAACCTTCGGTAGTAGCCTACCAACCCTAGGAACTGCCGCACTTCTTTTACGCTGGAGGGGCTTGGCCATCCCTTAATTGCGGTGATCTTATCGGGGTCGGGAGCCACTCCGTCAGCGCTCACCACGTGTCCCAGGTATTGCACCTTTGGTTTCAGGAGGTGACACTTGGAGGGTTTCACCTTTAGGCCGTAACTCGCCAGAGCTTCGAACACCTCCGCCAGGTGTTTCAGGTGGTCCTCATAAGTTTTGGAGTATACGATGACATCGTCCAGGTACAACAGGACCGTCTCGAAGTTTCTGTGGCCCAGACAGCACTCCATTAATCGTTGGAAGGTTCCTGGGGCGTTGCAGAGTCCGAACGGCATGCAGGTGAACTCGCTAAGTCCCATCGGGGTGGTGAATGCGGTCTTCTCCCGGTCCGCCTCTGCTACAGGAACCTGCCAGTACCCGCTAGTGAGATCCAAGGTAGAGAAGAAGTTAGCAGATCTTAAAGCAGCCAATGACTCCTCTATCCTTGGTAAGGGGTACGCATCCTTGTGTGTGATACGGTTGATTTTCCGGTAATCTACACACATCCTCATGGTGTTGTCTTTCTTTTTGACTAAAACTAGTGGGGCTGCCCAGGGGCTACAGCTATCCCGGATTACCCCAGCCTCCTTCATGTCTCTAAGCATCCCCTTGGCGTGTTGGTAATGTGCAGGGGGTACGGGTCGATACCTCTCTTTTATGGGAGGATGATCTCCCGTGGGGATGCGGTGTTCTACCCCCTTGACTCGCCCGAAGTCTAACGGGTGTTTACTAAACACTCTCTCATACTCTTGAACCACCCGATAGACTCCTTGTTTCTGATGTGAGGGAGTGGAATCAATACCCAAATGTAGTTGCTGACACCAGTCCTCCATGTCTTTCTTAGAGCCGTTACCTTCCTCCGGGTGAGATGGAGGCAAGGGTTCCACAGATTGTATAGAATTTTGATTAGTGGTATATAATTTGGCTAGCGTGGCATACCGGGGCAGGTACACTTCCCTCTCCCCGATATTTATTATGCGAATGGGCACCCTCCCATGGCGTACATTGACCACCCCCCGTGCTGTCAAAATGGTGGGCCTACTGTCTGAGTAAACTGGTTCTACCATTGCCTGGTAATCTCTACCTCTCAGACCAATAGCTGCCCGGCACCAAATCATCATTTCACTTTTTGGGGGCATGGCAATAGGAAAAGGGTCACACATTCTTACGCTACCAATCTCACCGCCGGAGAGTTCCACTTGTTGCCGTTGCATCAGTGCCCGGATCTCTTTCTGGAGCACCCGCTGCTCGCCGGAGCTGGCGTTCTTGGCAACCTGCTGTAAAAGGAAAATCACCTCTGCAAGACAATTTTCAATTACGTTAGTTCCTAGAGTTATTTTTGGGTGACTCTCATGTTTATCAATATCTACAATGATCAGTCCCTGTGCGGCCAGTTCGACTCTACCGATTTTGAGGGTCACCTCTTTAAATCCGATCTGTGGCACGGGCTGGCCATTGCTGGCGATGATACTCAAGTCGTCGTCAGGGTAGCGGGTAATATCCGAGTCATTCCAGTACTGCTTGAAGAGCACGTACGGGATGGTGGTGACCTGTGACCCGGTGTCCAGTAGGGCACTCATGGGAATGCCATCCAGTACCACAGGCAAGACTGGACGTCCTCCCACATATCTGTCGCGCCAGTTCGATGGGCCTGGTGATCTTTTTCCTGGGGGTTGGCCCTCTACCCCAGGTTGTGCCCGTTTAAAGAACAGTACCTTTCCATATGTCCGGGTTGATTGCAGCGGCGGCAGATGGGTCGTCCGTCCTCGCTGTATCGGTCACTGGGTCTTCCTCTGGCCGGTGGGGTCCTCCTTGGTCGACGCCACGGGATGTCCTCCGGTCCGGATGCCAGCTGGATCTTCCCTGGGGTGGAAACCTGTAAAGACTGCACAGTTCGGGTTAGCGCAGCAACGCTCTTAGCTAGCCCTTGGACCTGATGGTGTAGGTCTGGAGCCGGGTCATTGTCCAAAGCCTGCGCATCAGCTCCCACAGGCCCTGCCGACAAGGGCGCCGCCTCCTGGTGGTAAGTGATAGCTGGGCGCCTGTGGGTAACAACGCCACCCGGTGCTGGTTCTCGGAGCACCCGGATAGCTCTATCCTTGAACTGTGCAAAGTCCAGATGGGGATCCTGTAAGGCCATTGCCCGCAACTGGGTTCGGTGGGCATTGCAATATAAACCCTCTATAAATTGTTCAGTCAATAGCCTGTCCTCGTTTCCCACCCCATCAGGGTCGGTCTGCTTTATGGCCCTCAGGGCCTCTTGTAGGTTTAGTGCATAGTCCCTTATACTCTCATGCGCTCGCTGCTTGCACCCGTAGAATCTAAGCTTAATCTCGGCTGAGGTGCGGGTATCAAAGGTGTCCTTCAGCCGGGTTAGTATCCCTGCGACAGTCTTCCTCCCAGGTGGCCAGGATTTTACTTCCCTTTTGGCTGACCCGGTTAGTTGGGCCACCAGGATGCTCACTTTTTGCTCTTCTATGAGGGGGTACACCTGGAAGAGGCTATCCAGCTTTTCTCTAAAGTCATGCAGGGTATGTGACTCCCCTGAGTACTGGGGTAGCCAAGCTGCTCCCGGGATATAGGGCATGGTGAAGGGCATAACTGCAGCAGCGGTAGCGCTGGCGGGGGTTGAGGCAGTGAAGCTCTCCTCCGTATCCGACATCTTCCTCCCCCCTAGTGGACCGTGGCCTACCTTGCGATGATCCTCTTCCGTAGGCCGCGGCTCCGCAGTGGATCGTCAGGGTTGAGGACCTTCCGTCGCGCTCCTGTGACGTCGGCATCTGCTGGGCTCCTTCCAGGACCTTACGCAACGTCCGGACGTGAGGCGGGGCTTCAGTTCTCGCGCGCTTTCGGAGTCCACGCCCCTCTTCTTCCCGCGCGGCGTCCTCAAGATGGCGTCCAATGGCGGGAAAACTCCACGGATGGCGGGAAGAAGGTCGAAGATGGCGCCGGATGGCGGGAAAACTTCACCACTGGTAAGGTTGAACAGTCTTTGCTTTTCAGGCACGCAGTACCCGGTGGTTGCGGGCACGAAATCCTGCCGACTACGCCAAAGTTGACGCGCCCCTGGGCCTGTGTCGCGCTGCGTTGCGCACGCGGGAGCCTACCCGGAGCCGGATCAGTGGAGGGTTGTAGTCTCGTGGCGGTGACCCGGTCCGTGCCCAGGGAGTCAAACTAGACGGCAGTCTATTCGTAGTAAATAGTTGATGACTACGCCACCCGTTGAGTGCAGCCAGGAAGCTGCTGCTGCAGGGCAGACCGCTGAGGCCGGTGGTAGGATTGTGCAGCGTGATAGTATAACCCCCAACGGGAGGGGTATGGCCTCAGGGCAGCCGACGTGGATGATGGGGGTAGCAGGAACCACTCAGAGACGGTACGGTGTAGTTCAGGGTCTTTTACTGGTAACAACGACAGACCCTCCTGGAGTACTTGCTAGCAAACGGGGCCTGGTCAGTCTTTGAGCAGATGGGATCTCCCCTGGCCAGGCGTAGTTGTAGGCCTCCCAAACTGACTGTACTCTTCTGGCTACCTTGCTAGAAGCTGATGTAAGTAGCCCACGTCCCTGAGTGTACCGTGTGGTGCTCACCCGTATGGCCGGTGACTCGGGGCCTTCTAATGGCTTCCGCTCCACGATGGCGGTGCTGGTCCCACGCGTGTGACCGTGCCTTCGGGCTTCTGGGCCAGAGGACCTGAAATCCCCTGCCTGACGGATTCTGCTGCTGGGTAGGAGTTAGTCCCCACAGCCTCGGACTCCGGGTCCGGTAAAGAATCTTCTTAGTCAGGGCGAGCTCTGCAGCCGCCAGCCCCTGACTCCTTGTAACTCTGCTGTTTCCTATGCTGCTTCTTGTCTCCACTCTCCTTGTCTGACTCACCCTGCCTCAGCCCCGGGTTTATACAGGGGAAGTTCTTCCCCTCCCAAGACTGGGCAGGAGGTGTGGCATGCACAGGATCCCTGACCAAAGGACCTCCCACCTGCTCTCAGACATAACATTACATTACTGTGGAAAACCAGACCCCTGGGGTGCCACACAAGCACTAAGGAAAGACAGGAGATCTGTCCCTACAATAGAACTAAGCTAGATCCCTACGATGTAACGGGGAACCTGATCCTGCGATCAGACCCGCTAAAGTCCTCAGCTAGTCTGAACGAAGACCTATAGATGTGAGGGAGGGATCCCTACAAGAACTAGGGACTGGGAGAAAGATGGACACCTCCTAGCAGAAATTGTAGCAGTAAAAAGACAAACACACAACATAGAACATAAAGGTCAAAAGACCTAGCTAAACTGACTGAGAAAGGTTACAAAGCACCTGGCTAGCTTAAGAGTAGAAATTACAATGAAGTCCAGCAAGGCCAGAAGGGTGGAGCAGGATTAAATAGGCAAAAAGGTCATGTGACCAGCAAAATAGAAAAAACCTAACAGGAGAGTTCTAACACTAACACTACAGCGGCTCTCTGCTTGCCAGTCATAGAGTACATGTCCAGTATGCTGCAAATTATCCTCTTGAATCCGGACAGTGTGTCTGGTTTACCACTATACTGGGGGAACTACTTGGATCCCGGGATATACGGCAGGGCCATAGGTATGACAGGGGTTACAGGCCCTGCTGGTGGAGCATCCGCTTCAGCCTGCTCAGCGCCAGGCGCAAGTGGGACATCGGGGACGTTAACCGGTATTCCGGCGCTCTGCTGGGCTTCGGACATCGTTGCGCCCCCCTAGTGAACCGAAGCCTACCTTCTGAACTTTTGTTTTAGGTAGGCCGCAGCTCCGCGGGCGTCGGTCTTCTTTCAGGACCTTGCGTCGCTCACTTAAGACGTCAGGGCGTCCTCTGGCTCCTTCCAGGACCTGACGCTTCCTGGTTCGACGTCAGGGGCGGGGCGTGTCCTCAACTTCGTGCGCTTCCAGCGGTTACGCCCCTCTTCTTCCCGCGCGGCGACCCGAAAATGGCGGATAATGGCGAGAAACAGCGGCAATTGGCCGGAAAAACTTCACCACAGTAAGATTTACAGTCTTCTTAAGGCACACAGTACCCGGTGGCAACGGGCACGCAATCCTGTTCGTGACGCCAGTTGGGATATCGCATCCCCGGGGGCCTTACTGTTTGTGGACAGTATATATATATATATATATATATATATATATATATATATATATATATATATCACGGTGGCTGACCCAGGGCGGATAGTGCACAAAAAGGGGTAGCGATTACTATTAAAGTTCGGAGAAACTCGTGACGCCACCTGTGGTGTCTGGTGAAGGTCACCAGCGCTGCAGCAGTCCTCTGAAGCAGGTGACAAGGCAGCTAAAGATGGTACAGCTCCCCACAGGTGGAGCGGGCCTCAGGGCAGTGTAGATAGATAGATGGTGGGTGCATTGGGCGTTGTGGTGCAGGTAGAAATATAATGGCACAGCCGGAGTAACGGACAGAGGCAGGGGGTTTTGCTTCGTTACCTTTACTGGTACAGCTGTTAGATACGGTCCAGAGTACTCTAGGTGAAGGGCGCACTTTTGGACTTCTCCCCAGGGAGCGGTTATAGGGCCTCCTGATCCATGTATGCCTCCGTGTAAGCTCCTGGCCAGCCTGCAACTGGGCCTAGCTTAAGTTTCTTGCTTTTTCCTCTACCTGTTGCTCCGAAGTAGGACCTCCGGTAGGTGACCACTTTCCCTGGACGTCGGGGCCTTCGTGGTACCTGGTCCTGTACGTGTCTGGCTTCAGGTTTACCAGGGACTTGTAGTCCTCCTGGAATTCCGGTTAACCCTACTGGGTGTAAAGGGTCCCTGTAGGCTCGGATCCGGTGTCCGGTATATATACTGGGGTGAGGCTGGTATGCTCCTCTGCTCCCTTTATCACTCTTTTCCTTCCACTCGCCTTCGGCCACGCTCGGGGCCCTCACTAGGCTTCAGTACTGCTGGAGGCCTAGCTTGCCTCACACAGCAACCTGCGTGCTACTCTCTGAACACTAACTGTACTAAGAACTCTTCTCAACTAGACTCTAACTGACTAACTAACACTAATCTCTGACCAACAGAGCTGCCTGGCTCCACCTTCCCTTTATATATCCCTAACAGGGCTCCCTCTGCTGGTATGAGGTGGAAGGTGGAGGTGTTTGCATGTAGTGAGGGACTCTTGTGGAGAAATCCATCTATGCACCCTTCTGGGTTCTGTGGCACCATGCGCAGCAGGGCGCCACATATTACCTATACACGCACACTGACACTATATACAGAGCTCCTGTGTATAATATGTGGTGCCATTATGTGCTTTGGTCATGACATGACGATATTTGTCCCTTGTATGTGGTATTATTCGGTCACTATGTGGTGGTAATATGTGGTCTCATGGTGTGTCAGTATTTATACCTTGTATCTGGAAGCATTTGATCACTATGTGGTGGTATTATGTGCTTTGGTCATGGTGTGGCGGTATTTGTGTCTTGTATGTGGCATTATTTGGGCACTATGTGGTGGTAATATGTGATCTGGTCACGGTGTGGTGGTATTTCTGCCTTCTATCTGGTAATATTGGTCTTGGTAGAGTGGATTGTGGTTGGTCATTTGTTTTATCTGATATCAATAAGGGGAAACCTCTTTATTTCCAATAGATATTAAATACTTGGATGTTTAACCCCTCCCTGTCCTGTGACTATTACACAGCAGCAGAGATGCAGTTACAGAGGTTCACCAGAGAAAGCAAGTTGGCATTTGGTGAGATTTTCACCTCTGTATTTATAAGACAAAACCAGGAGTGGGTGAGAAATGCATAAAACATGACCTCGGATCGCTCCACTCCTGGATTTGTCTTATAAATACAGAGGTAAAAATCTCACCAAATACTCAAAGTGCCACAATCTCCTGACAGTGCGGATTCCACCAATAAATAAGTGATCCCCTTCCCAACCTGTGCATCGCTGATAACTTGTTTTCACCAAGAAAAACCCTTTAATGCAAACTGATTTGTAGATGAAATTGTACATCGCAGTTCTGGTGAGCGCACAGTGCTGGGCAGGAGCCGCCAATATAATGGGGATAACGGCTAACAGGTATCTGCAAATAGCTGAAGGGTGGGCCCGGGTGGGTGGCCCCTGGAGTTAATTTCCCTGGTGGGGGGCCCCAGACACCCCAGTCCGGCGCTGCCCGTAGGATCTTGTCTGTGTTGTCAGAGGAGAAACAATCTCTTTTTTCCCTTCTTGTGGGGATTCTGAGCAGATCTTGCCTTCCTCATCCTGATCAGAATGAAGGGATTGTATGTCCTCTTCTGAGCTCAGCTCCAGCTCCCATCTTGGTCTCTTAGCACGGGGACCTGGCTGAGATGTCTGTGGGGGGACGAAATTAGAGATTGAAGTCTGCACCTCCTCTCTAATCATGGACCTCATGTCAGATAGAAAAGTAGACTGTTCACCCCTGATGATTGTAGAGGTCCACCTCTCACATAGCTGTTTCCCAGGCAATTTTATGCTGCAGAGAGCACATCTTCTAGATTTCCCTGAGACCTTGACAGCCCTTTTGGGGGCAGACACTGGTGCAGCAGGGGCGCCCTTGTCCTAGAATTGTAAGAATGGGGAAGATACTAAGTATGCAGGATTTTTAATAGTGAGTAATCTCTTTACCAATTACTCACATGTACCAGGGTCTGCTCTGCAGGGGCATCTGATCGACCAGAATCCAAAAGGAGGAGACAGTTAAGCAAAAGGCATCAATAGGTGGGAAATACAGCTGGGAAGAGCAGAGGCATGGGAAGTGCTTCCACACACCCAAAGTGCTTCAGCCTCGTTTGCTTATCCATTCAAATGCAGCTTTCTCTGTAACGGAGGAATAGACTCTAGCAAAAGGAATGACTGTACTTGTATTTGCAAGAGTTACATGTGCATATAAATAGTTTTGAGGCGTGTAATCCTTCTGACAGATTCCTTTTAAAGGGTACCTGTCCTTTCAGGTGACTAGTCAGAACAGGCTGTCACTATTTCTGGTTATTATATGACTTGAATCGTGTGTTTTCATCAGTTTCCCCTCTGCAGGCTCTATCTCTGATTTTCAGTCCTCTCTGAGCTAGTGGGTGGAGATTAGCTACTATGATGTCTATACCGTACACGGACATGATGGATTCTTGCTGCTCTTGCTCTAAGCACAAAGACAGTAGCAACGGAAGCAATGCGGACATAATGTAACACAGGTACTTTAGATGCAGTGACACAGAAGCACAGAGCAGCCAATACAGGGTTAATAAAATGGGAAAGTTTATGATAACAAGGTGAATCTCCACGCAGGGAGTAACACGGGAAAATATGGGGAAATAGCAGGTATTAGTCTGTAACTGACAGTTTACAGTTTAACTAGATGTAGCAGAGTCAAACGGGTAACAAACGACAGTTTTTTCACTTAGCTGATTGTATCCTCTACAAGGCAGTTGCCAGCTGGTGCTGGTGACCCTGTCTTCAGGCTTCCCCGCCCAAACAATGCTCTGTGTTCTGGCGGCAGCGGGAAGTCTCCGGTTTTACCCACTGAGCCCCTAGTCCATAACACGGCACTTCATGTGCTCAGCTCCACGGACCCTGCGTCTTTTCTCCCTACAGTCAGCTTGACTCCTCCGGTCCACTGCACTCGGATCCCTTGCTCCAAGTCCTGCAGCCAGGAGCCTGGACCCTCTCACACTGCTCTGCTCCGCAGGACCCAGCTCCGCTTTCCCGTGCAAACGTCCTCGTCTCTCCCTCTCTCTCGTCACACCAGGAGTCCTTCTGTCACCTGACCTCCCAGCTCTCTCTCTCTCGACACACCCCCTGCTTCCCTGTTACATGACTCCTGTGCTCGCAGTCTGTCTTCCTCCTGCAGCAAGAGGCACGGCCCCGGCAGTTCCGGATCCTTTGCTCTGAAAGCACTTACACCCCGGTCTTCCCCTTACACTCCTGCTCTCCTTTACCTTGCCATTCCACGGGCGAGAGTTCCTTCATCAAATGTTCACATTCTTGGACTTCCTGGACGATACGGTACCATATGAATTGATCTTGTTCGTAACGTTGAGGAGGCACTCCTGCTGTTGTCCGTTCTGACCAGCGTAACTCAGTTTGACCGATGTGGGGTGCAGGGTCACTCGGATTTCCAATCTCCGCCTGCCCAGTGGCTTCAACCGATGTTGCTCCGTTGCCACCTGCACTGGGGACTGCAGGTAATCGAGTGCTGGGGCTCGGAGGTAGAACAACTCTTCTTCGTCCACATCGTGGCTTGGGGCAGCTGTGACAGGTCCCTCTCTAGAAGCAGGTGATTCTTCTTCATCCTCGTCATCTTTAGACAGACAGGGTCGCAGCATACTACGATGAACCACTCTGGTAGGGGCTCCTTCAGCCCCCTCGGGTAGAACTTCATACACAGGTCCTTCAGCGCCAATCCTGCGCTTCACTCGGTGCGGGGTCCGTTCCCACCGCCTACTCAATTTTCCCCGGGGCCGCTCTGCCGATATATATATGTGTGTGTGTATATAATATAATGTGTGTATGTATATAATGTGTGTGTATATATCTATATATATCTATATATACACAGCTCATTGTCATTTTCTATGATTTTTCTCTTTCTAGGTGTATTTTTGAGTAAAATGTACATTGCTGTTTTATTCTATAAGCTACTGACAAAGTCTCCGAAATTCAAAGCCAAAAATTTTGTATTTATTTGCAGCAAATGAGAAATCGGCAAATCTCACTGAACACTTTCCTTTCCGCCTCCTTTGGCATGGTTACAAGTTATTGCTTCATTCACATTCCTTTTGGGCCGTTCCTAGCACTTGTTTTGTCCTATTGCTGGAGGATTGTGAAGACCACCGCAGGGTTTCTTATACTTTCCCTGGTTACATAAGATTTGGTTCCGGTGATCACCTAATCAGAAGCCCATTAAGTAGAAGGAGGTGGACGGTGGGTGGAAGTCAGAGTAAACCAGAGATGGGGGTCGTCCATTTCAGGTGTTGTAGGTGTTCTCAGGCTCCCGAAATCCCTTTAAAGAGAACCTGTCACTTTCCATAACGATGTAATTTTGTACCTGGTGTAAATGCCCCTGTTCTGGATACGGCGTTGCTTTTCTTGTCTTCCGGCCCCTCTGTCCCTCTTCCCTGGATGTAAATCATCTTTTTAGCCAAGTGGACTAAGAGTGGGATATATCAACCAATTCGTCCCCCCCACCTGTCAGACAGATCTGTGTACATCTCCTCAGATGGATGCCAGCTCTGCAGGGAATTATTGGATATAAAGAGGTTGTCCGGCGCCACTCACATCTGCATTGGTGGTGAGCGACACTGATGACATTGCTCTGGGAGATACAAAACAGGACGTGGACTTTATTAAAGGGAATCTGTCAGCAGATTTTGGCTACTTAATCTGAGAGCAGCATGATGTAGAGCAAGATATCCTGATTCCAGGGATGTGTCACTTATTAGGCTGTGTGTTGTAGTTTCAATACAATCCATGTTTTATCACCAGGAGATGATCACTGCCTGACTAGGTCTCAGGTACAGGCCAGTCAGGCTCATCTGTGTAACCCCGCCCTCACCACTGATTTGCAGTTTGTACACAGGGATCTGCCAGCGTGGGCGGGGTTACACAGGGCTTAACATTCTGAGCACTGCTTCATTTACAACAGAGAAAGCAGGGATTCTATCAAAACTGCACCAAGCAGTCTACTAAGTGATACATAGCTGGAATCAGGCTCTCTGCCCCTACATCATGCTGATCTCGGATTACATAGCAAAACCTTCTGACAGATTCCCTTTAGCTGGAATTGTGTATCTGTCCGATCCTATTGCAATAACTAAAGATACAAGTCTGAAACGCAATTGCGGTTAAACATTATTCTGGTTAGGGTCGTGACCTATGGTGATGTTTTTATATATTTTTTGCTACAAATAAAGTTACAAGATTTTTAACCCTATCCTGACCCTGTAACACAATTTTCTTCGTTCTAATAAATAGGTGGAAAATTTGGCACAAATCCCTCCAAGTATCTGCTTTCCTCCCTATAGCCGGCCTTGGTAAATGGGCTATTGTGCTCATTGCTGAGTGAGGCCCTAGTTTTGTCTTGGGGCCCATGGCTACTTATTGCCCCCTGTGACACCTATTTAGCCATTTTCCCGGGTTTCCTGCATTCTGCTTTGCTGCGATCTGGTCATCAGTCTTTCAGGTCGTGTGTTTTATAGGACCAATACAATATAAGTGCCCCCATCACAGAGACCGACCCCCAAAACACTGGTGATGTCACTTGGGCTGGAGTTATATGTCACCTGCTCTATGTACAGGAGCAACTCATAAAACTACAAGATCATCAAAAAGTTACTTTATTTCAGATCTTCAATACAAAAAGTGACACTCCTATATTATATAGAGTCATTACACACAGAGGGATCTATTATATAGAGTCATTACACACAGAGGGATCTATTATATAGAGTCATTACACACAGAGGGATCTATTATATAGAGTCATTACACACAGAGGGATCTATTATATAGAGTCATTACACGCAGAGTGATCTATTATATAGAGTCATTACACACAGAGGGGTCTATTATATAGAGTCATTACACACAGAGGAGTCTATTATATAGAGTCATTACACACAGAATGATCTATTATATAGAGTCATTACACACAGAGGGGTCTATTATATAGAGTCAATACACACAGAGGGATCTATTATATAGAGTCATTACAGACAGAGGGATCTATTATATAGAGTCATTACAGACAGAGGGATCTATTATATAGAGTCATTACACACAGAGGGATCTATTATATAGAGTCATTACACACAGAGTGATCTATTATAGAGTCATTACACACAGAGGGATCTATTATATAGAGTCACTACACACAGATGGATCTATTATATAGAGTCATTCCACACAGAGGGATCTATTATATAGAGTCATTCCACACAGAGGGATCTATTATATAGTCATTACAGACAGAGGGATCTATTATATAGAGTCATTACACACAGAGGGATCTATTATATAGAGTCATTACACACAGAGCGATCTATTATATAGAGTCGTTACACACAGAGGGATCTATTATATAGAGTCATTACACACAGAGGGATCTATTATATAGAGTCATTACACACAGAGGGATCTATTATATAGAGTCATTACAGACAGAGGGATCTATTATATAGAGTCATTACACACAGAGGGATCTATTATAGAGTCATTACACACAGAGGGATCTATTATATAGAGTCATTACACACAGAGGGATCTATTATATAGAGTCACTACACACAGATGGATCTATTACATAGAGTCATTCCACACAGAGGGATCTATTATATAGAGTCATTCCACACCGAGGGATCTATTATATAGAGTCATTCCACACCGAGGGATCTATTATATAGAGTCATTCCACACCGAGGGATCTATTATATAGAGTCATTCCACACAGAGGGATCTATTATATAGAGTCATTACACACAGAGGGATCTATTATATAGAGTCATTACACACAGAGGGATCTATTATATAGAGTCATTACACACAGAGGGATCTATTATATAGAGTCATTACACACAGAGGGATCTATTATATAGAGTCATTACAGACAGAGGGATCTATTATATAGAGTCATTACAGACAGAGGGATCTATTATATAGAGTCATTACACACAGAGGGATCTATTATATAGAGTCATTACACACAGAGTGATCTATTATAGTCATTACACACAGAGGGATCTATTATATAGAGTCATTACACACAGAGGGATCTATTATATAGAGTCACTACACACAGATGGATCTATTACATAGAGTCATTCCACACAGAGGGATCTATTATATAGAGTCATTCCACACAGAGGGATCTATTATATAGAGTCATTCCACACAGAGGGATCTATTATATAGTCATTACAGACAGAGGGATCTATTATATAGAGTCATTACACACAGAGGGATCTATTATATAGAGTCATTACACACAGAGCGATCTATTATATAGAGTCGTTACACACAGAGGGATCTATTATATAGAGTCATTACACACAGAGGGATCTATTATATAGAGTCATTACAGACAGAGGGATCTATTATATAGAGTCATTACAGACAGAGGGATCTATTATATAGAGTCATTACACACAGAGGGATCTATTATAGAGTCATTACACACAGAGGGATCTATTATATAGAGTCATTACACACAGAGGGATCTATTATATAGAGTCACTACACACAGATGGATCTATTACATAGAGTCATTCCACACAGAGGGATCTATTATATAGAGTCATTCCACACCGAGGGATCTATTATATAGAGTCATTCCACACAGAGGGATCTATTATATAGAGTCATTCCACACCGAGGGATCTATTATATAGAGTCATTCCACACAGAGGGATCTATTATATAGAGTCATTACACACAGAGGGATCTATTATATAGAGTCATTACACACAGAGGGACCTATTATATAGAGTCATTACACACAGAGGGATCTATTATATAGAGTCATTACACACAGAGGGATCTATTATATAGAGTCATTACAGACAGAGGGATCTATTATATAGAGTCATTACAGACAGAGGGATCTATTATATAGAGTCATTACACACAGAGGGATCTATTATATAGAGTCATTACACACAGAGTGATCTATTATAGAGTCATTACACACAGAGGGATCTATTATATAGAGTCATTACACACAGAGGGATCTATTATATAGAGTCACTACACACAGATGGATCTATTACATAGAGTCATTCCACACAGAGGGATCTATTATATAGAGTCATTCCACACAGAGGGATCTATTATATAGAGTCATTCCACACAGATGGATCTATTACATAGAGTCATTCCACACAGAGGGATCTATTATATAGAGTCATTCCACACCGAGGGATCTATTATATAGAGTCATTCCACACAGAGGGATCTATTATATAGAGTCATTACACACAGAGGGATCTATTATATAGTCATTACACACAGAGGGATCTATTATATAGAGTTATTACACACAGAGGGATCTATTATATAGAGTCACTACACACAGATGGATCTATTACATAGAGTCATTCCACACAGAGGGATCTATTATATAGAGTCATTACACACACAGGGATCTATTATATAGAGTCATTACACACAGAGGGATCTATTATATAGAGTCATTACACACAGAGCGATCTATTATATAGAGTCATTACACACAGAGGGATGTATTATATAGAGTCATTACACACAGAGGGATGTATTATATAGAGTCATTACACACAGAGGGATCTATTATATAGAGTCATTACACACAGTGGGATCTATTATATAGAGTCATTACTAGAGATGAGCGTTGTTCTACTCGAACTGTTCGCCAATCTCAAATTCGAGCTGTTTTGGGCGGTGTTCGAGCCGTTCGGCGAACACAAACAATTTGAGAAAAATTCGGCTGTTCGAGGTTATGTTCGATAACTGTTCTTGCACCAAAATCATAACTGGATTTTTTCTCAGTAATGATGAAAATTAATGTTAATACGCAGTTTGAGTGTACAGCGGGGCGGGGGGAGGGGCAGGGGATGGATCTCTGCAGGAATAATGAAGATCTCCATTTTTTTTTCTCTTTCCCGCATTTACAGTGGGGAGGTGCAATCTGTCAGCCTATCAGCAGCGCACACACGGAGCGAAGTGCTTTTTTTCACACAAGCAAGGGCATGTGTCATTGGCAGTGTATGTCACATGTCCTTGCCCTATAAGACCCAGCCATCTTCCCCGTCGCCACCATTTTCTCACTGCTGCAGCTGCGTGTTAGACGGCACCGCTGTTGCTGTGTGCGCTATACCTTGTTAATTTCAAGCCAATTTTCGCACAAATCTACAGATAGCTTGGGAGTAGGGAATAGTTGTGATTGCAGTCCTTTTAAGGACTAGGTTACATCATTTCCTACGACTTTTATCAGGCAGGTCTGTGCTCTTAAATAGATAGGTTGGGAGTAAAGACTAATTGTAATTGCCGTCCTTTTCAGGACTAAGTTACATCAGTTCCTGTCAGTTTTTGCCAGGCAGGTCTGTGCCAGTGCTGTGCAAGTTTTTTTCACAGCATTTGGCTGAATCTAGCAAAGCTAATCCTTTTTGGCCTATTGCAGAGTGTGTTAGTCAGTGGAGTAGCCTATCTGTGTTGCAAGCTACACCACCTGTGTATAGAATACCAATTTTTTTACTGCACCTAGTGAAGAAAAACCTTTTGGGCATAGCATCATTCTATTAGTCCATCTATACTGACCTCCATCAGGTTGCAAATTAAAAATAATTTTTATCTGCATCTAGCTCTGAAAAAATATTTGGGCTTCTAGCAGTGTGTGGGACTTTCTCTATTAGTCCATCTATACTGACCTCCATCAGGTTGCAAACTGAATATAATTTTTTTCTGCATCTAGCTCTGAAAAAATATTTGGGCTTCTAGCTGTGTGAGGGACTTGTTCTATTAGTCCATCTATACTGACCTCCATCAGGTTGCAAACTGAATATAATTTTTTTCTGCATCTAGCTCTGAAAAAATATTTGGCCTTCTAGCAGTGTGTGGGACTTTCTCTATTAGTCCATCTATACTGACCTCCATCAGGTTGCAAACTGAATATAATTTTTTTCTGCATCTAGCTCTGAAAAAATATTTGGGCTTCTAGCAGTGTGTGGGACTTGGTCTATTAGTCCATCTATACTGACCTCCATCAGGTTGCAAATTAAAAATAATTTTTATCTGCATCTAGCTCTGAAAAAATATTTGGCCTTCTAGCAGTGTGTGGGACTTGTTCTACTAGTCCATCTATACTGACCTCCATCAGGTTGCAAACTGAATATAATTTTTTTCTGCATCTACCTCTGAAAAAATATTTGGGCTTCTAGCAGTGTGTGGGACTTGTTCTATTAGTCCATCTATACTGACCTCCATCAGGTTGCAAATTGAATATAATTTTTTTCTGCATCTACCTCTGAAAAACTATTTCGGCTTCTAGCAGTGTGTGGGACTTGTTCTATTAGTCCATCTATACTGACCTCCATCAGGTTGCAAATTGAATATAATTTTTTTAAGCATCTAGCTCTGAAAAAATATTTGGCCTTCTAGCAGTGTGTGGGACTTGGTCTATTAGTCCATCTATACTGACCTCCATCAGGTTGCAAATTAAAAATAATTTTTATCTGCATCTAGCTCTGAAAAAATATTTGGGCTTCTAGCTGTGTGTGGGACTTGTTCTATTAGTCCATCTATACTGACCTCCATCAGGTTGCAAACTGAATATAATTTTTTTCTGCATCTAGCTCTGAAAAAATATTTGGGCTTCTAGCAGTGTGTGGGACTTGGTCTATTAGTCCATCTATACTGACCTCCATCAGGTTGCAAATTAAAAATAATTTTTATCTGCATCTAGCTCTGAAAAAATATTTGGGCTTCTAGCTGTGTGTGGGACTTGTTCTATTAGTCCATCTATACTGACCTCCATCAGGTTGCAAATTAAAAATAATTTTTATCTGCATCTAGCTCTGAAAAAATATTTGGCCTTCTAGCAGTGTGTGGGACTTGTTCTATTAGTCCATCTATACTGACCTACATCAGGTTGCAAACTGAATATAATTTTTTTCTGCATCTAGCTCTGAAAAAATATTTGGCCTTCTAGCAGTGTGTGGGACTTGGTCTATTAGTCCATCTATACTGATCTCCATCAGGTTGCAAATTGAATATAATTTTTTTCTGCATCTAACCCAGCCAATAGTTTTGGCCTAATACCACAGTTTGGCCACTCAGCTCTGCTCGGTTACCATCCATTGTTTTTTTGTGCAAACAACTCCAGAGTTGTGAATTAGTTAACCACCAAAATGAGTGGAAAAAGGCCTGCTGCTGGTGGAAAGGGGAATAGGCGTGTTGGGAAGGGGAAAAAAGGTTGTGTCCGTGGGGTAGGTGTTAAAGCAACAGTAACATCTGCAGAAGAAAGACCATCTTCCAGCCAAACTAAGATGTCTACTTCTTTTAGCGGACAATGTGATAAGATCCCTTTCTTACGGCCACGCCAATCGCTACAAATTCCAGATGAGGCACAAAAACAGCAGGTGCTTCAACGGATATCAAGTGCTCCTTTAAGTGGGCTCTCCTCCACATCAACTTCAACATCACAAATACTCCAGTCCTCAAAGGTGTCACCCAAATCGCACTTGCTTCCTCACAGCTCCCAAATCTCCAGCTGCCCGTCTGAGTATGAGGTAGAACAGATGGTTGAGTCTGCAGAGCTGTTTACTCATACTATAGCCTGGGAATCAGAGGTCGACTCCAGCGCTTCTGTGAATCCAGACGAGGAAATGATCTGCACTGATGCCCAGAATCTTTATGAGTCGGATCCAGGACCAGACGCAGAAGGTTCTGACCATAATATAGACCCTCATTCCCAAACTGTAACTCCTGTTGGTGGAGACAATGAGGAAGACGATGATGAGACTCAAATACCTGATTGGAGCGACAACTTTAGTTTTTTGTCAGGGCAGGAACAGGTTGGCTCTGAGGACGACGGGTGTGATAACACACAGGGTGATGATGATGAGGTTGGAGATCCCACTTACTGTCAACCCACAGTCAGCCAAGAGATGAGGTCAGCAGAGGAGGTGGAGGAGGATGCTAGTGACGACGAGGTCAGGTTGCGCCTTCCTGGACAGAGACGTAGTACTGGAAGCACGTCAACAACTGCATCCTCAAACACAACTCTGCCTCTCACCACAAGTCGTGGTGGCTCTTCAGGTCGCATGGGTGCTAAGCCTTGCATAGCCTGGGCATTTTTTCAGATCGATAAAGATGACCCAACTCGTGTTATCTGTAACATTTGTCAGCAAAAGCTAAGTAGAGGCCAAAAAATACATAGTTTGAGTACTTCATGCATGAACCGGCACATGGACATGAAGCATAAGTTGCAGTGGGAAGCTCACTGTGCTACAATGCGGCCTAGCCGGCCGGGCCAACCACCGTCTGCCATATCTTGTGCATCCGCGGCCTCTTCATCCTCTGTGACGGGGGGGACAGCAGTCACACCTGTTTTGGGACGCAGACCTGCCACCTCTTTACCCGCAACAGCCAGCGTGATTGGCAGGTCATCATTTTCTTTGGAGGTGGTAACACCAGCTGGTGTTGAGCGCTGTCCGACATCGATAGCACCACCTTTGGATCAAGGCAACCTAACATGTCCGCCTGCATCTTCCTCACAGACCGGCAGTTTGCCGGGGACACCCTTATCAACCCCGTCTAAGCACAATAGCCAGCCCTCGGTCCCTCAGATGTGAACAAGTAAAAGACCATTTCCTCCTAGCCATGAGAAAGCTAAGAGGTTGAATTTCACCATCTGCAAGCTCTTGGCTACAGAAATGCTGCCTTTCCGCCTGGTGGACACAGAGGATTTTCGAGACCTTATGTCCGTCGCAGTGCCCTAGTACCAGATGCCCAGTCGGCACTACTTCTCAAAGAAAGGTGTGCCTGCGCTCCACCAGCATGTCGCACACAACATCACCGCTTCTTTGAGAAACTCTGTGTGTGACAGGGTGCATTTCACCACAGACACTTGGACGAGTAGGCATGGACAGGGGCGTTACATGTCGCTGACTGGGCACTGGGTAACTTTGGTGACAGCAGGACAAGGGGCTGCTGTCCAAGTCTTGCCGTCCCCACGAGTTGTGCGTCAATCCTCTTTATCTCAAAGTTCCTCCACTGCTTCTGCCTCCTCAACCTCCTCTCGGTCCTCCACCTGCACCCAAAGCCTGTCTGGTCATGCCACAAGCTTTCTAACTGCGCAGAAGGGATCCTGCACACCTCCTTACTATGCTGGCAGCAGGGCTCAACGTCATCAGGCGGTTTTTACTTTGAAATGTCTGGGAAATGTGAGTCACACAGCTGAGGAGTTGTGGTCAGCTCTGGAGAACCAATTTCATGAATGTTTGTCTCCACTGGACCTGAAACCAGGGAAGGCCGTGTGCGACAATGCTGCAAACCTGGGTGCGGCCCTTCGCCGGGGCAATGTCACACACGTGCCTTGTATGGCTCACGTGTTGAACCTGGTTGTCCAGCAATTTTTAGCCCACTATCCCAGACAAGATGGCCTTCTGCAGAGGGCACGGTCGCTGTGTGCTCACTTCCGCCGTTCGCATCCCGCAGTTCAGCGACTTACATCTCTACAGAAGTCGTTGGGCCTGCCACTTCACCGGCTAAAATGCGATGTGCCTACCCGGTGGAATTGAACTCTGCACATGTTGCAGCGACTGTGGCAGCACTGACAAGCCCTGGTGCAATACGTTCTGACGTATAGCCTGGGCCAACGAGATCCAGAGGTGGGGCAAATCACGCTGGAGGAGTGGTCTCAGATCAGGGACCTATGCACCCTTCTGCACAGTTTTGAAATGGCGACGAAGATGTTTAGTGCTGACGATGCCATTATCAGCATGACTATTCCGGTGATTTACATGCTGGAGCACATGTTAAACAGAATTCGGAGTCAGGTGGTGGCACAAGAGGAGGTGGAGGAAGTAGAGGAGGAGGAGTTGTATGCGGAAGGGCTAACATCTGCAAGGTCCAGACGGTCGGCAGCACCAAGGCGGCAGGCATGTGAGGGTGGGGGAGATGGTTTTACCAGGGCGCATGGTAGCAGCCAAACTAGTGAGGAAGGTGCAGGAGCCCAGGAAGAAGTGGAGGACGAACTGATGGAAGACTCATCAGATGAGGGAGACCTTGATCACATTTCTGTTGTGCGAGGTTGGGGGGAGAGGACAGAGGAAGGAAGCATGATTGTTACCTCGCCACCAACACAACAGGGACTTGGTGCTCCTGGATGCGCAACACACATGAGTGCCTTTTTGCTGCACTACCTGCAACATGACCCTCGAATTGTGAGAATTAGAAATAATCCTGACTACTGGGTTGCCACACTGTTAGATCCCCGGTACAAAAGTAAATTTGCAGAAATTATTCTTGCCATAGAAAGGGATGCACGCATGCAGGAGTATCAGCAGAGACTGTTCCAGAATCTTACATGTGCTTTTCCACAAAACACCAGTGGTGCACGTAGTGAATCTCACAATTCCAACTTGCCAACCGTGGGACCGTCGAGTGTTCAGCACTCAAACCGTAACAGAACCACAGTATCTGCTGGTAACATCAATTTTGCGGAATCATTTCACCACTTTTTTAGCCCATCCTTTGCAAGGCCACAGGAGACAAGAAGTCTGACACATAGTCAACGCCTAGAGACGATGGTACAGGAGTATCTCCAAGTAAACATTGAAGCCATGACTGTGTCACTGGACCCTTGCTCTTTTTGGGCTTCCAATCTGGATAAATGGCCGGAGCTAGCCACTTACGCCTTGGAGATCTTGTCATGCCCCGCAGCCAGCGTTCTGTCTGAACGTGTGTTCAGCGCTGCTGGTGGTGTGCTGACAGATAAGCGCACGCGGCTCTCCACTGATAATGTAGACAGACTCACGTTCATAAAGATGAACAAATCATCGATCCGAAACGACTTTTCTACCCCTGTGTCATCCTGGGGGGAGTAAAAGCTTGATGATTGGTTAAAATCACCCTACCAACCGTTTTAAGCTTTAAAATTACTAATCATGTTTATCTGTATCTTGGCTGGAAAATAATTTGGGCTTTGTAGCAGTGTGCAGTACTGATTCTATTAGGCCATCTATACTAAGCCCCACCAGATTTAAAATTACTAATCATGTTTATGTGTATCTTGGCTGGAAAATAATTTGGGCTTTGTAGCAGTGTGCAGTACTGATTCTATTAGGCCATCTATACTAAGCCCCACCAGATTTAAAATTACTAATCATGTTTATGTGTATCTTGGCTGGAAAATAATTTGGGCTTTGTAGCAGTGTGCAGCACTGATCCTATTAGGCCATCTATACTAAGCTCCACCAGATTTAAAATTAATAATAATTTTTAGCTGCATCTAGCCCGGAAAATTATTTTGGGGCTCCGAGATGCGCAAGACACATAAGTGCCTTCTTGCTGCACTACCTGCAACATGACCCTCAGATTGTCAGAATTCGAAGTAATCCTGACTACTGGGTTGCCACACTCTTAGATCCCCCACACTCTTCGATCAACCTTTTCATTTTAATAAAGACCAAAAAAATGGTCATTTTTGAAATTATAAGCATTAGCAGGTTATTAGAAACTGAAATCAAACAGTTTTCAACTCAAAACTTTATTCTAGGTGATGTTACATTTTCACATAGGACCCCTTGTTCAAAAGGAGCTTCTGAACTCTCTCGTCCATTGAATTTGTCAGGTTTTGGATGGTTTCTGCTTCAATTGTTTTGCATGAGGACAGAATACCCTCCCAGAGCTGTTGCTTAGATGTGAACTGCCTCCCGCCATCATAGACACTCCTTTTGATGATGCTCCAGAGGTTCTGAATGGGGTAGAGGTCAGGGGAGCATGGGGGTCACACCATAAGTTTGTCCCCTTTTATGCCCATATCAGCCAGAGATGCAGATGTTTTATGTGCAGCATGAGATGGTGCATTATCATGCAAAAAAATGATCTTGCTGTGAAATACACGGTTCTTCTTCTTGAACCATGGCAGGAAGTGCTGTTTGAGAAACTCCACATACATTATGGAGTTCATCTTTACCCCTTCAGGGATCCTAAAGGGGCCGACAATCTCTCTCCCCATGATTCCAGCCCAAAACATTACTCCACCTCCTCCTTGTTGGCGCTGTAGCCGTGTTTGCGTGGGGTGTCCATCAACCAGCCATCCTCCACTCCATCCATCTGGACCATCGAGCGCTGCACGGCACTCATCCGTGAACAAAACAGTTTTGAAATCAGTCTTCATGTATTGTTTGGCCCACTGGAGCCGTTTCTGCTTGTGTGAAGTGGATAGAGGAGGTCGACAGGATGGCGTATGCACAGCTGCAAACCTCTGAAGGACCCTGCATCTTGTTGTTCGGGGGACGTTGGAGGCACCAGCAGCTTCAAAAACTTGTCTGCTGCTATGACAAGGCTTTTTTGCCGCTGCTCTTTTAACCTGACGTAATTGCCTGTAGGAAAGAGTCCTCAATTTGCCCTTATCAGCACGCACACATGTGTACTGTGAATCAGCTACATACTTCTTGATTGCCAAGACACTTCATCCTGATCATCGCACAATGTTGATTGTAGTCATGCCTTGACCTAAACACTCCACAATTTGTTGCTTCTCAGCAGCCGACACATCCTTTTTCTTTCCCATTTTGGCAGAAAATGTAGGCTGCTTAATAATGTGGGACAGCCTTCTTAAGTAGTCTTGCCTTTCATTGGACACACCTGCCAAACTAATTAGCACAGGTGTCTGCAATTGCTTACAGTGATATAAAGAGCCCTGACACACATCACCATCAATGAGTTTAACTGACAAACAAACAAATTCTTCCCTTATCACTCCTAAACACTTTTTGCATAATAATTTGGAACACAGTGTACATGTGCTTTTCCACAAAACACCAGTGGTTCACGTAGTGAATCTTACAGTTCTAACTTGCCAACCGTGGTCTCTATGGAGTTGTTCAATAAAGGGCCCAAAATTAAGATAACATAGATGGGAGAGGTCTCTATGAATAGGAATTCCTAAGTATTTGATACCCTGTGAGGGCCAGGCAAAGGGAAAGTTGGATTGGATGGAATCCTATATGGATTTGGGGAGGGAGACATCGAGGGCCTCAGACTTCGCTGCATTGATTTTAAAATTTGACCATGTAACAAAGTGATCTATTTCAGCCATAACAGCATGGATGGATATATGTGATTGAGTGATATATACTAGGACATCATCAGCAAATAGAGAGCACTTGTACTCGGTGCCTCCCACCTCAATCCACCTAATATTGGGGTTATGGCGAATTGATGAGAGCAGGTGCTCCGTCACTAGGATGTATAAGAGAGGGGACAGAGGACATCCCTGCCTTGTCCCATTGGTGATTGTGAAAGGTGATGAAAATGTTCTGATGTACCCCCTGGGCCTTGGGACACCCGGAGCCGGACCCTTTTTGGTGGATGCTGGTGGTTGTAGTCTTCGTGGCGGCGACCTGGTTCCGTGGCTCAGGGTGGTCAAACCAGTGGCGGAACTATTTATGTGGTTTTGATGTTTAAATGTCCGACTACGCCACCCGTGGATTGCGGTCAGAGTGAACCGCCGCTGCAGGGCAGACCGCTGAGGCTGGTGTTGTGGGTGCAGCAGAGCGTAGCATAACTCCCCACGGGAGGAGTATAGCCTCAGGGCAGTGTATGCGGAGGATGGGGGTGATGGTGCAGGGCAGCAGCAGTAACGACACGGAGTCAGTGATGCAGTCCAGGGCCTTTACTCACAGTTCTTATTATCCAGACCACATCTGCAGGTAACGGCTGCCCACGTCGTACTGTGCTCACCAGGTGAGGGGCTCAGACAACTCCCAGATAACTTTGGAGCGCTTCACAGGACCCTCTTTGTGTGTCCTTTGTCTGGCCTTTCTTACCAACCCTTCTGTCCGGCTGCCTCGGTCCTCCTCTTGGTAAACTTGGCGCCAGTTTCCCTGACCCTATGTGGTGCCTTCCTAGCGGGTGTAGCGAGGGGCTGCGCCACATAAAATGTCAGAGCCTCCGGTTTCTAGCTGAGGGTCGTTTCCTGCCTCCACTAGTTTCGGGGACCGGTCTCCCCCTTTGGTCTGACCCCTCCACGCAGGTGGATTTGGGCGTGCGGTGGCGACTCACCCGTCCGCACCCCTGGGATCCCTTCGTTCCTCGTTCCTGGAGCCTTCTCCGCTCCTCTTCCTTCCTTCTCCCTCTTCCAGGCCTGGGACTCTGTTACTAGGCCCGCCTCCAGAGCAGAGCTCATGCAGAGCCCCTGCTCCCTGTCACTTCTGCTCAGACTTCTCTGCACTGATCTAAGATGGTGCCCACCTTTTATACTCCCTTCTCAATGCACCCAGGAACTGCTTCCTCCCTGCTCCTGCACTACAGGGTTCCCCTTCCTCAGTGTTCCCTCCCCCCACTCCAGCCAGAGACAGGGACTGTCGTGCCCATCTCAGGGGCATATTGGTCACCCTGCCCCACGGCAATGTGGTGTAATGCATGCAGGTGTCGGGTCCTAATCCACACTCCATCCTTACCTGAGAGTGAGATATCACACCTCTGGGTGAGGTGCAATACCTCTGTAGCAACCGAGCCCTCAGGGTGCTACAGTTCCATTCATCTTCAGCCTAGGTGACGTATTGCGATACAGGGCCGTGATTTTGGCTATAAAAGGGTCCCCTAGACCAGTGGTCGGCAAACTTTTTTGCACCAGGGACCGGCTTTAAGCAAGACCAGTTTTCAATGGCCCGGTGGGGGTGGGGGCGGGGCTTTGGTCATATGTGGGTGGGGTTATGGAGGGGTGGAGCTTAGTGCATACTTATCATATAATTATGACATTTATAATGAGAATGTGGTTCAACTTACCATAGGTTCAGAATGAGTGGGAGCACTGGGCTTGTTTTCCTGCAACAAGACGGTCCCATCTAGGGGTGATGGGAGACAGTGAAACCCGAAGTGTGTTCCTTATGTCCAGTCTACTCCGTAATCTCGTTTTTGCTGTTGTCATGGCAGAAAACCCAGTTTCACAAAGATAGGATGTTGGAAAAGGAAGCAGAGTTTTCAGTGCTTTGGTGGCGATCCCAGGATATTCAGCCTTGACTTTAATCCAGAATGTTGGGAGATTTGAAGTCTCAAACATACTTTTAAGGCTACCATCATTTGCAATCTCAAGCAGTTGGTCTTCTTCAAGCACGGACAAGGTCGATTCACCTGGCTTGTTCACAAATGGGTTGCGAATCCATTCCTTCCTAGTTCGTGGGTCTTTTGTGGTCGGAAAATAGCGCTCAAACTCTTCTGAAAGCTGAGATAGGTGATCATGCACCAGCTGGGAGAATGAAGGCTCAGGCTCGGTCTCTTCCAAAATTCCTGCTAATGTTTGAAACATGTCAAATATCCCTGTTCTCACTCGCCGTCCCCACACTTCCAGTTTGGCTTTAAATGCAGCAACTTTATCTGCCAACTTGAAGGCAGTTGTCATTCTCCGCTGAAGTGACAGATTAAGTTCGTTCAAAAAGTTGAATATGTCACATAAGTAAGCAAGTTTTGTGACCCATTCCTTACTACTGAAATGTGCTGCAAGTGGCGATTCTTTTTCTAAAAGAAATCTATAAAGCGGGTCTCGTAACTCAAAAACTCTGGCCAGTGCTCTACCTTTAGAAAGCCATCTGACTTCTGTGTGTAGGAGAAGACGTTTGTGCTCCGCGTCCATCTCCTCACAGAGCTGCTCGAACAGACGTGAGTTAAGGGCACGTGCTTTTATGTGATTAATAACTTTAATCACATCTTGCAAAACGCTGTTAAGTTCAGGTGACATTTTTCGGCTTGCCAGCATTTCTCTATGGATGACACAGTGCGTAGACTCGCATTCAGACGCAACCTCTTTGACCCGGGTAGTTAAACCAGAAAGCCGTCCCGTCATGGCAGCTGCTCCGTCTGTGCATATACCGACACAAAATGACCAGTTTAGGTTTCCTGATATGTAATCATCCAAAGACTTGAATAGTTCTGCACCTGTGGTGTTGGCTGGCAACAATAATGCACATAACATATCCTCATGCACATCCTCCTGAAAAATATATCGCACATAAACCAGCATCATTGCCTTGTTGTCAACGTCAGTAGACTCGTCAACCTGGATTGCGTACCATGGTGACGCATTAATCCTCTCCAACAATTGTACCTCGATGTCTTCTGCTATTTCATTAATTCGTCTACTGACCGTGCTCGCTGAAAGAGGAACCTGTGCCACTTTTTTAACCGCAGCCTCTCCTAAAAGTTCCTGGCAAATGTTCTTAGCGGCAGGCAGGATCAACTCTTCACCAATAGTGAAGGGCTTCTCAGCCTTGGCAATGCGGTTAGCCACTAAGAATGATGCTCTCAGAGCAGACACATTTGTTGATGTGGTGGCCTTCAATAATTGCTTCTGTCCTTCGTGTTCGCGTTTTTTTCTTTCAAAAAACTCCAAAGGCTTGTCTTTTGATGCAGGGTGCTTGGTCTGTAAGTGGCGAACCAGTTTTGAAGGCTTCATGGCCTCGTTGGACAGCCGGTCGCCACATATCAGACAGAGTGGGCTTGGGGCATGTGAATCGCCAGTTGCGATGAACCCATCATTTAAGTAGGACTCATTGTATTTTCTTTTAAATGCAGCTTTCTTTTTTTTAGCAGTCATGGAGTCTTCATCTGTCTCATTGGGTCTTTCTTCCTTTTCAAAGAAGCTCTTCAGTGATGTTTGTTTTTTACTCATTTTACAAGGGTTAGAGGTGAAGGCGTAGTGGGCCCCTAACACAGAAAGATGGCTACTGCTACTGGAGACGGGCACTGATGATGATGACCACCACTACTGCTGCTACTGGAGACGGGCACTGATGATGATGATGACCACTACTGCTGCTACTGGAGACGGGCACTGATGATGATGACCACCACTACTGCTGCTACTGGAGACGGGCACTGATGATGATGACCACCACTACTGCTGCTACTGGAGACGGGCACTGATGATGATGATGACCACTACTGCTGCTACTGGACACAGCCACTGCTGCTATGAATTTTCACTGTTATTTGCTTTTTTCACTTTAACCAGAAAATCTGCTGCTGGGCCGCACGACACCAGAACACAGCTCCAGGAGTCATAAGGGTGGGACACCTGACGTCATATCTAGCTGCCCATTAGCATCCAGAGCCCCTCCCCCTCCAACTCGCAGCTAGCAGGAGGGGAAGGAGCGCTGGACACACATGACCTGCTTCTCCCTGCTCCTGCCTGAGCACATTCTGCGAGTAGGGCCGCATCGCTAATTATCTATTCACTGCCAGTCCCTCCTCCTCTTTTCTTATAGGCTACTGATCACATGCTGGCTTTCTCCCTGCTGATCCTCTACAACTGTCAGCGGCGCCGCCAGACCGGCTGAAAAACCCCAACGGCCCGGTCCTGGTCCGCGGACCGGCGGTTGGGGACCTCTGCAGTAATTGATGTAAAAGGATCCCGGCCAAGTATTGAGGACATTTACTGAACAGACATTTCAGGAGGACATTTTGGATTTTAAAAACATTTTTCAAGCTGTTGTTATAAAGTATTCTAATTAATTGAAATAATGACTTTTGAGTTTTCATTGGCTATAAGCCATAATCATCAACATTAACAGAAATAAACACTTGAAATAGATCCCTCTGTGTGTAATGACTCTATATAATAGATCCCTCTGTGTGTAATGACTCTATATAATAGATCCCTCTGTGTGTGATGACTCTATATAATAGATCCCTCTGTGTGTAATGACTCTATATAATAGATCCCTCTGTGTGTAATGACTCTATATAATAGATCCCTCTGTGTGTAATGACTCTATATAATAGATCCCTCTGTCTGTAATGACTCTATATAATAGATCCCTCTGCGCGTAGTGACTCTATGTAATAGATCCCTCTGCGTGTAATGACTCTATATAATAGATCCATCTGCGTGTAATGACTCTATATAATAGATCCCTCTGTGTGTAAAGACTATATAATAGATCCCTCTGTCTGTAATGACTCTATATAATAGATCCCTCTGTCTGTAATGACTCTATATAATAGATCCCTCTGTGTGTAATGACTCTATATAATAGATCCCTCTGCGCGTAGTGACTCTATGTAATAGATCCCTCTGCGTGTAATGACTCTATATAATAGATCCATCTGCATGTAATGACTCTATATAATAGATCCCTCTGTGTGTAAAGACTATATAATAGATCCCTCTGTCTGTAATGACTCTATATAATAGATCCCTCTGTCTGTAATGACTCTATATAATAGATCCCTCTGTCTGTAATGACTCTATATAATACAGTCATATGAAAAAGTTTGGGCACCCCTATTAATCTTAAGCTTAATGTTCTATAAAAATTGGTGTTTTTGCAGCAGCTATTTCAGTTTGATATATGTAATAACTGTTGGATACAGTAATGTTTCTGCCTTGAAATGAGGTTTATTGTACTAACAGAAAATGTGCAATCTGAATTCAAACAAAATTTGACAGGTGCATAAGTATGGGCACCTCACCAGAAAGGTGACATTAATATTTAGTAGATCCTCCTTTTGCCTCTAGTCGCTTCCTGTAGCTTTTAATGATTTCCTGGATCCTGGATGAAGGTATTTTTGACCATTCCTCTTTACAAAACAATTCCAGTTCAGTTAAGTTTGATGGTCGCCGAGCATGGACAGCTGTCTTCAAATGATCCCACAGATGTTCAATGATATTCAGGTCTGGGGACTGGGATGGCCATTCCAGAACATTGTAGTTGTTCCTCTGCATGAATGCCTGAGTAGATTTGGAGCGGTGTTTTGGATCATTGTCTTGCTGAAAGATCCATCCACTTTGTAACTTCATATTTATCACTGATTCTTGAACACTATTGTCAAGAATCTGCTGATACTGAGTGGAATCCATGCGTCCCTCAACTTTAACAAGATTCCCAGTGCCAGCATTGACCACACAGCCCCAAAGCATGATGGAACCTCCACCAAATTTTACTGTGGGTAGCAAGTGTTTTTCTTGGAATGCTGTGTTTTTTTGCCACCATGCATAACGCCTTTTTGTATGACCAAATAACTCAATCTTGATTTCATCAGTCCACAGGACCTTCTTCCAAAAAGAAATTGGCTTCTCCAAATGTGCTTTTGCATACCTCAGCCGACTCTGTTTGTGGCGTGCTTGCAGAAACGGCTTCTTTCGCATCACTCTCCCATACAGCTTCTCCTTGTGCAAAGTGCCTTGTATAGTTGACCGATGCACAGTGACACCATCTGCAGCAAGTTGATGCTGCAGCTCTCTGGAGGTGGTCTGAGGATTGTCCTTGACTGATCTCACCATTCTTCTTCTCTGCCTTTCTGATGTTTTTCTTGGCCTGCCACTTCTGGCCTTAACAAGAACTGTCCCTGTGTTCTTCCATTTCCTTACTATGTTCCTCACAGTGGAAACTGACAGGTTAAATCTCTGAGACAGATTTTTGTATGCTTCCCCTGAACAACTATGTTGAATAATCTTTGTTTTCAGATCATTTGACAGTTGTTTTGAGGAGCACATGATGCCACTCTTCAGAGGAGATTCAAACAGGAGAACAACTTGCAAGTGGCCACTTTAAGTAGCTTTTCTCATGATTGCATACACCTGGCTATAAAGTTCAAAGCTCCATGAGGTTACAAAACCAAAAAAAGTGCTTTAGTAAGTCAGTAAAAAGTAGGTAGGAGTATTTAAAACAAGAAAATGATAAGGGTGCCCATACTTATGCACCTTTCAAATTTTGTTTGAATGCAGATTGCACATTTTCTGTTAGTACAATAAACCTCATTTCAAGGCAGAAACATTACTGTGTCCAACAGTTATTACATATATCAAACTGAAATAGCTGTTGCAAAAACACCAATTTTTATAAAACATTAAGCTTAAGATTAATAGGGGTGCCCAAACTTTTTCATATGACTGTAGATCCCTCTGTCTGTAATGACTCTATATAATAGATCCCTCTGTCTGTAATGACTCTATATAATAGATCCCTCTGTCTGTAATGACTCTATATAATAGAACCCTCTGTCTGTAATGACTCTATATAATAGAACCCTCTGTCTGTAATGACTCTATATAATAGATCCCTCTGTCTGTAATGACTCTATATAATAGATCCCTCTGTCTGTAATGACTCTATATAATAGATCCCTCTGTCTGTAATGACTCTATATAATAGATCCCTCTGTAATGACTCTATATAATAGATCCCTCTGTGTGCAATGACTCTATATAATTGATCCCTCTGTGTGTAATGACTCTATATAATTGATCCCTCTGTGTGTAATGACTCTATATAATTGATCCCTCTGTGTGTAATGACTCTATATAATTGATCCCTCTGTGTGTAATGATTCTATATAATTGATCCCTCTGTGTGCAATGACTCTATATAATTGATCCCTCTGTGTGCAATGACTCTATATAATAGATCCCTCTGTGTGCAATGACTCTATTTAATAGATCCCTCTGTGTGCAATGACTCTATATAATTGATCCCTCTGTGTGCAATGACTCTATATAATTGATCCCTCTGTGTGCAATGACTCTATATAATTGATCCCTCTGTGTGTAATGACTCTATATAATTGATCCCTCTGTGTGCAATGACTCTATATAATTGATCCCTCTGTGTGCAATGACTCTATATAATTGATCCCTCTGTGTGCAATGACTCTATATAATAGATCCCTCTGTGTGCAATGACTCTATATAATAGATCCCTCTGTGTGCAATGACTCTATATAATAGATCCCTCTGTGTGCAATGACTCTATATAATTGATCCCTCTGTGTGCAATGACTCTATATAATTGATCCCTCTGTGTGCAATGACTCTATATAATTGATCCCTCTGTGTGTAATGACTCTATATAATAGATCCCTCTGTGTGTAATGACTCTATATAATAGATCCCTCTGTCTGTAATGACTCTATATAATAGATCCCTCTGTCTGTAATGACTCTATATAATAGATCCCTCTGTCTGTAATGACTATATAATAGATCCCTCTGCGTGTAATGACTCTATATAATAGATCCCTCTGCGCATAGACTCTATGTAATAGATCCCTCTGCGTGTAATGACTCTATATAATAGATCCATCTGCGTGTAATGACTCTATATAATAGATCCCTCTGCGTGTAATGACCATATAATAGATCCCTCTGTGTGTAATGACTCTATATAATAGATCCCTCTGTGTGTAATGACTCTATATAATAGATCCCTCTGTCTGTAATGACTCTATATAATAGATCCCTCTGTCTGTAATGACTCTATATAATAGATCCCTCTGTCTGTAATGACTCTATATAATAGATCCCTCTGTCTGTAATGACTCTATATAATAGATCCCTCTGTAATGACTCTATATAATAGATCCCTCTGTGTGCAATGACTCTATATAATTGATCCCTCTGTGTGCAATGACTCTATATAATTGATCCCTCTGTGTGCAATGACTCTATATAATTGATCCCTCTGTGTGCAATGACTCTATATAATTGATCCCTCTGTGTGTAATGACTCTATATAATTGATCCCTCTGTGTGTAATGACTCTATATAATTGATCCCTCTGTGTGTAATGACTCTATATAATTGATCCCTCTGTGTGTAATGACTCTATATAATAGATCCCTCTGTGTGCAATGACTCTATATAATAGATCCCTCTGTGTGCAATGACTCTATATAATAGATCCCTCTGTGTGCAATGACTCTATATAATTGATCCCTCTGTGTGCAATGACTCTATATAATTGATCCCTCTGTGTGCAATGACTCTATATAATTGATCCCTCTGTGTGCAATGACTCTATATAATTTATCCCTCTGTGTGCAATGACTCTATATAATTGATCCCTCTGTGTGCAATGACTCTATATAATAGATCCCTCTGTGTGCAATGACTCTATATAATTGATCCCTCTGTGTGCAATGACTCTATATAATAGATCCCTCTGTGTGCAATGACTCTATATAATAGATCCCTCTGTGTGCAATGACTCTATATAATAGATCCCTCTGTGTGCAATGACTCTATATAATAGATCCCTCTGTGTGCAATGACTCTATATAATTGATCCCTCTGTGTGCAATGACTCTATATAATTGATCCCTCTGTGTGCAATGACTCTATATAATTGATCCCTCTGTGTGCAATGACTCTATATAATTGATCCCTCTGTCTGTAATGACTCTATATAATTGATCCCTCTGTCTGTAATGACTCTATATAATAGATCCCTCTGTCTGTAATGACTCTATATAATTGATCCCTCTGTCTGTAATGACTCTATATAATTGATCCCTCTGTCTGTAATGACTCTATATAATAGATCCCTCTGTCTGTAATGACTCTATATAATTGATCCCTCTGTCTGTAATGACTCTATATAATTGATCCCTCTGTGTGTAATGACTCTATATAATAGATCCCTCTGTGTGTAATGACTCTATATAATAGATCCCTCTGTGTGTAATGACTCTATATAATAGATCCCTCTGTGTGTAATGACTCTATATAATAGATCCCTCTGTGTGAAATGACTCTATATAATAGATCCCTCTGTGTGCAATGACTCTATATAATAGATCCCTCTGTGTGTAATGACTCTATATAATAGAGCCCTCTGTGTGCAATGACTCTATTTAATAGATCCCTCTGCGTGTAAGGACTCTATATAATAGATCCCTCTGTGTGGAATGACTCTATATAATAGATCCCTCTGTGTGGAATGACTCTATATAATAGATCCCTCTGTGTGTAATGACTCTATATAATAGATCCCTCTGTGTGTAATGACTCTATATAATAGATCCCTCTGTGTGTAATGACTCTATATAATATGAGTTTTACTTTTTGTATTGAAGAACTGAAATAAAGTAACTTTTTGATGATATGATAATTTTGTGAGAAGCACCTGTAGTTTGCTATGTGCCCAATTTTAACAAATGTTCTGCAATTTTTGCTGAATGTGTTCAGAAATGTAGAGATGTGTAAGCAGACAAATGCAGAGACTTAGGCTATGTGCCCACGATGCAGAGATACTCCGGATTTTTCCTGAGCGTTTCTGCATCTCCCTGGCAGAAAAAACGCATGCGGATTGTACATGCGGATTGTATATGTGGATTGTACATGCGGATTGTACATGCGGATTGTACATGCTGATTGTACATGCTGATTGTACATGCTGATTGTACATGCTGATTGTACATGTGGATTGTACATGCGAATTATACATGCGGATTGTATATGCGGATTGTCCATGCGGATTGTCCATGCGGATTGTCCATGCGGATTGTACATGCGGATTGTACATGCGGATTGTATATGTGGATTGTACATGCGGATTGTGCATGCGGATTGTACATGCGTTTTTCCTGCCAGGTAGAAGCGTTCTTCACATGCATTTCCGTATGCGGGTTGACAAGCGATTTTAGCATCACTTGGAAAGTGCTTGTCAACTTGGTCACACTATAGAAATCCATGAAAACGGCATGGATTTATATAGTGTGACCCCAACGACTGGTTAAAAATAAAAAAATAAATCTATACTCACCTTCCGATGGCCCCCGCAGTCTTGCTTCGCTCCGTCCTGGCTGCCGGCAGATCGCGGTACACTGAAGGACCTGCCGTCACATGACTATGACGTCAGCGCAGGTCCTTCAGTCCATTGCGAGCTGCCGGTATGGGAGGACGAGCGCAGCGGGGGCCGTCAGAAGGTAAATATAACATTTCTTTTTTATTTTATTCTTTTTTTACAGGTTCTATGGTACCCGGGTCCGGAGGAGAATCTCCCGTCCTCCACACCCGGGTACCATCCGCACATTGAACGCATGGATTCCGCATGTGCTTATCTAGTGAAGCGGAATCCATGCGTTCCAATGCAAGTCAATGGCGGCGAAAACGAAGCGCTTCCGCGAAATAATTGGTAGTGCTGCGTTTTTTTCCGCAATGATAATCCGCAGCGGAAATTTCTGCATCATGTGCACAGCACAGCGGATTATCATTGGGGGACATGGCAGACCTTCTAACATGCGTTTTTAAGCGTTTCTGCAGCGTTTTTGCAGCCTTAGGCTATGTGCCCACGTAGCATTTTTGTAGCGTTTTTGCTGCGTTTTTACGGCCACGAAAACGCTTGTAAAACAGTCTGCCATGCAAAGCAATGTGAATTCGGATGTGCTGTGCACATGATGCGCTAATTTGCGCGCCGAATTCGCATTACTTTGAAAAACGCAGCATGACCATTTCTACCGCGATTACGCTGAAGCTTATTCGCGATGCGTGTGGTACCTGGGATGAAGACGAGACTACAACTCCTCTTCATCCCGGCTACCACGCGGTGAAAAAAAGAAATAAAAAGGTAAAAATAAACAAAACCTGTATATTCCCCTCTCCGGCGGCCCCCGGTCTGCTCTCCGGTCTCCTTCGGTCTGCTGTCTGTACTGTCAGGACCTGCGGTGACGTCATTTAGTCAGCTGATGGTCGCGTGACCGCTGACGTCGGTGTCAGGTGATGGTCGCGTGACCATCAGCTGACTAAATGACGTCACCGCAGGTCCTGACCGTACACTGCGGGACGCTGAAGAGAGAAGACGCGGCCGGGAGCAGACCGGGGGAGACCGGAGAGCAGACCGGGGGCCGCCGGAGAGGTGAATATACAGTTGTTTTTTTATTTTTAACGTTTAGTTTCTTTTTTTTACTATAGATGCTGCATTTAAAGCATCTAAGCTGTTCACACATTATAGATCCATGTCGGTTGCATGGATTTATATTGTGTGATCAACTTGTCAAGCACTTTTCCAAGTGATGCTCAAAATCGCTTGGAAAAGTGCTTGAAAAAACGCATGTGAAAACGCTTCTCTCTGGCAGAAAAAACGCATGTAAATCTGCTAGGTGTGCACACAGCCTTCTAGTTGGTTTTGCTCTGAGCTGAGATGTCCCGGCTGAATAATGCTCTGGGAGCAGAACCCATCAGCAGAATCTGTCTGTTTCCTGCCTTGTAGCAGTGGATCCCGGCTATTTAGCTCACAGAGCATTGTCTACACAAGATACAATTGTATCCAGTTTTCAGCTGGGAACAGGACTATGGACAAGTTTTGCAGCAACTGCATTTGTGATAGGAAATGTTGATCAATCTAGATTTTCTTCAGTGTTCTTATTCATTGCAGAAAATCTTAAAAAAGCCGAGGAATGTGGGCAACATGGTGGGTCAATGATTAACGCTGTAGGGCTGGGTTCATATAATAGCAAGGACAACATCTGCAAGGAGTTTGTATGTTCTCCCCGTGTTTGTGTGGGTTTCCTCTGGGTTCTCCGCTTTCCTCCCACACTCCAAAGACATACTGATAGGGAATTCATATTGTGAGCCCCAATGGGGACAGTGATGATAATGTCTGTAAGGTGCTACAAAATCTAACGGCGCTATATAAGAGAGTAAAATAAATATATAACTAAATAAAATGAATATTAAAAGGCTAAGATTGCAAAGAGCTTGTAAAAACAAGAAACTTTGCAATTTCCTTCATCTTCAAAATCTTCTCTGTTCTCAAGAAGGAAAAGATTTTTAATTCTGCAGTGTACAGCTCATTGCTATGGTTACTGACCACCTGAGAAGTGGCCGGTCTCCTTGGCTAGAAGCGCTCACTTGCAGACTGGTGGACTTCAGTGCCCCTGTGCCTGTCCCATTCTGCAGAGGCAAAGCCGCCTCTGCCCGCAGAATGCAAGAGGGCACAATTCAGACAAGCGGCTCAGCCAAGCCACCGGCCAGAACTGTAAATCTTCAGCTTCTGATGATAGGAACACAAGACCACCCCTTTAATAAAGGAGTTGAGCAGAACTCATACAGTGATTAGTGGGGGTCTGACACCTGAAATCCCCAGACATCAGCTACTTCTGCAAGATGATGTACACAGTGTTAAGAGCTGGAATAGCACAGCTCCGCACACTGTGCAATGGCTGGTTTCAGGTACTACAGCTCAGATCACAATCATTTCAATAGGAGCTGCAGTACCAAGATCGGCCACTACACAGTGTACAGCGCTGTGCTGTTTGGTCTCTACGCTGAGTATTTCCAGCTGCTGTCTTATTGGTGAGGGGGCCGTGTGTTGGAACCTCCCTGATCTGATATTGATGACCAGGGTCGGACTGCGGTGTCTGGGGCCCACAGGGGAAATTAACTCTAGGGGCCCACCTACAGCAATATGCAAATATCTGTTATCCGCTCTCCCTGTTATAGTGGAGCATTGACTGGCGGCTCCTGCACATCTGCTGGGCGACACTCTAACTGGGATGGACATGTTTGCATTAAGGGGCTTCTTTGGGTAAAACTACTGTTGAGCGAGTATGTTCTGTCCGAGTATGCTCGGCCGAGCTCCGAGTATTTACAGCTGCTCGGTGATGAGGTTGAATCGCTCCCGTGTGCATGATTTGCGACTGTTTGACAGTTTTATTACATGGGAGGAATGTGTAAGAAATAGACAATCCTCACATGTATTAACCCCTTAAGCCGCGGAGCATTTTCCGTTTTTGCATTTTCGTTTTTTGCTCCCCTTGTTCCCAGAGCCATAGCGTTTTTATTTTTTGGTCAATATGGCCATGTTAGGGCTTATTTTTTGCGGGACGAGTTGTACTTTTCAACGCCATTACTAGTTTTACCATGCCGTGTACGGGAAAACAGGAAAAAAATTCCCAGCGCCGTGAAATTGCAAAAAAAGTGCAATACCTCTGAGGTTTTTTTCAAATTTTTTTTACCACATTCACTGAATGCTAAAACTGACCTGCCATTATTATTCTCCAGGTCATTAAGAGTTCGTAGACACCAAACATGTATAGGTTCTTTTTTATTTAAGTGATGAAAAAAAATTCCAAAGTTTGGTTAAAAAAAATGGTGCCATTTTCCGAGACCCGTAGCGTCTCTATTTTTTGGGATCTTGGGCCAGGTGAGGGCTTATTTTTTGCAAACCGAGCTGAAGTTTTTGTAGATGCTATTTTGGGGTAGATCCGATGTTTAGATCGCCCATTATTGCATTTTATTGCAATTTTATGGCGACCAAAAAACATAATTCTGGCGTTTAGAATTTTTTTCTCATTACGCCATTTACCGATCATATTAATTCTTTTTCTATATTGATAGATCAGGCGATTCTGAATGCGGCGATACCAAATATGTGTATGTGGGTTTTTTTTTATGATTTTATTTTGAATGGGGCAAAAGGGGGGTGATTTAAACTTTTATATATTTTTTTTTTTATATTTTTTAAAACTTTTTTTTTTCACTTTTTGCTTGCTTCTGTAGACTCCATAGGAGACTAGAAGCAGCAACTGTCCGATCGCCTCTGCTACATAAAGGGGACCAGCAGATCCCCTGTATGCAGCAGAAATGGCCCTGTGCTATGAGTGCCGACCACTAGGTGGCGCTCATAGCGACAGGATCATTACAACCACTGGTGTCTGCTGCAGACCCAGGGTTGTCATGACCACCCATCGGCGACTCTCGATCATGTGACGGGGTCACCGATGGGCGGGGTAAGTGACGCGCTTCCAGGAAGCGCGCGTTAAATGCCGCTGTCGGAGATTGACAGCGGCATTTAATATGCTAACAGCCGCGGGTGGATCGCCGGAGCCCTCACTGAACCGGAGGATAACGACATGTGCGTACTAATATGTGACATGTTGTTAAGGGGTTAAAGCTGTCAAACAGTCACAAATCATGGACACGGGAGCGATTCAACCACATCACCGAGCAGCTGTAAATACTCGGAGCTCGGCCCGAGCATACTCGGACAGAACATACTCGCTCAACACTAGTTAAAACAAGTTATCACCGATCCATGGGCTCTACAGGATAGGTGATCACTTATTGAGCATTTGTGTCCGAACATTGGAAAACGCACCTATGGGAAGAATGGGGAAGTTTTATCCCTGACAGGACACTTATCCCTATTTTAAAATGCCGCGGCAGGTGGGACGTCTGACCGCAGCTCCATTCATTCTCTTAGAGACTTGCAAAAAAGAGCAGCGCTCACAGCCACTGAGAGAATGAATGGATCAGTGGTCGCATCTCACATGCCGCTCCAGTCTAATGGGGAGAAAAGCTCCACACTCTGCCGGTGTGTGCAAGCAGTCAGACCCCCACCAATCAATATTATCAATGATCCTGTGGAGAGGTGATTACTTGTTTTCACCGGAGAACCCCTGTAAGTGCATCTCTGCCGCTCTGGTCCAAGTATTTAATCGCTAAGGCCACGGCCCTACTATCAGTATTCGGTCAGTATCCAGTCAGTATTTTTCTCAGTGGAGAGGTGCAGAAGTCTCATTGACAGTTACAGGAGTCGTGTGATTGCCTCAAAAGGTTCAACAAATTATTAAGTTAAGAAGAACCATCATTTCTGTCCAGGCCTGTTTCATCAGTTTAATTTTTTTTTTAATTCTGTGGAAGCAGAAAAGCAATGTCTGACTTTCATTTGTTCATTTTCATAGATTTGTAATTTATTATTACTTTTGTCAGATTCAAGTTATTTCTGTGACCATTGTGGGTTTTTCTTTCATTAAACGAGGGGTACCAACAATTTTGACCACGTGTGTAGTGTAAGTGTACATGTAACACACGGACTCACCAGTGACGTCTCTAGGTGAAGTCCTTCATCTTCACTTTTCTTCTTCATCTGGCACAGACGGCCATCACTTCTTCCAGCCAGGAATCATCTCTGCAGAAAATAACACACAGTTATCAATAACTGATCTCTTCTAGAGAATATTCCCACCCCACCCCCCGACTTCTACACTACACCAGTTGAAGAAAAAAAGCGACATAGTGCCGCCCTGCACAGTAACAGGAGCCCTCTTTTGTCCCATCCCATGGAAAACAATTTCCTAAAAAGTAAATTATATTACAGAAGTAATAATGTCCCTAATTGGACTCTAAAATAATAATGTTCCCCACTGGCCACCATAAACTAATAAAGTATGTTCCTCAATCTGGCCCCAAACAGTAATTAAGTCCCTTGTTCAGCCTGGCTCCCCCATATATCCATCCTGGCCCCCCCTTCCCTGCATATACCCATCCTGACACCCCCCCATATATCCCTTCTGGCCCCCATATGTCCAGTGTGACCCCTCCATATATTTATCCTAGCCCACGTGTATCAAGCCTGCCCTCTCCCATATACCCATCCTAGTCCCCCATGTGGCCTGCCTGTTCCCCCCATATATCCATCCTGGCCTCCATGTGTCCAGCCTGTCCCCCCCCCCACATATCCATCCTGGCCTCCATGTTTTCAGCCTGCCCCGCAATATATATGTCCTGGCCTCCATGTGTCCAGCCTGCCCTCTCCCATATATTCGTCCTAAAGCCCCATGTGTCCAGCCTGCCTCCCCATATATCCATCCTGGCCTCCATGTGTCCAGCATGCCCCCCTACATATCCATCCTGGCCTCCATGTGTCCAGCCTGCCCCCCCCCAATATATCCATACTGGCCTCCATGTTTCCAGCCTGCCCCCCCCATATATCCATCCTGGCCTCCATGTGTCCAGCCTGCCCCCTCATATATCCATCCTGTCCTTCCCCCCTGCATATATCCATCCTGACACCCCCCCATATATCCATTCAGGCCCCCATATGTCCAGCATGGCCCCTCCATATATTTATCCTAACCCACGTGTATCGAGCCTGCCCCCCACATATCTATCCTAGCCCCCCATGTGTCCAGCCTGCCCCCCACATATCCATCCTGGCCATCATGTGTCCAGCCTGCCCCGCCCCCCATATATCCGACCCCCCCAAATATCCATCCCCCCACATATCCATCCTGGCCTCCATGTGTCCAGCCTGCCCCCCCATATAGCCATCCTGCCCCCCTTTCCCATGTGTCCAGACAGGCTCCCCCCCTTGTGTGTCCAGCCAGGGTTCCTTCTTGTGTGTCCAGCCAGGGTTCCCCCTTGTGTGTCTAGCCAGGGTTCCCCCTTGTGTGTCTAGCCAGGGTTCCCCCTTGTGTGTCCAGCCAGCTCCCCCCTTGTGTGTCCAGCCAGGGCTCCCCCTTGTGTGTCCAGTCAGGGCTTCTCCTTGTGTGTCCAGCCAGGGCTCCCCCTTGCTTGTCCAGCCAGGGCTCCCCCTTGTGTGTCCAGCAGGGCCCCCCCTTGTGTGTCCAGCCAGGGCCCCCCCTTGTGTGTCCAGCCGGGCCCCCCTTTGTGTGTCCATCCAGGGGCCCATCCCATTCTGCATCCACTCATATACACACAGACACACACACAGACACACACACAGACACCTCTTACCTTCCTGCGCTCCAGTGCGGTGTCCTCCTTCTCCGGCGGCTGAGTTGCGCGCCTCCTTCACAGCAGGCGCATGACGATGACATCATACGCCGGCCGGGGAAGGGAGATGCGCAGCTTCAGCTGCTTCACTGGGACGTGTGTCGTGGCGGTTCAGGTAATGAACGCCGCGTGCGCGCGTCCCTGCATACACTGTGCCTGCGCTTTTAAAGGGCCCGTGCCCCTTAAAACCGCAGGGTTTTTTTTTTTCATTCTCTTCTCCCCCTCTCCTCTGCAGGAGGGTACCCCGCCAGCCCAGTCCCACCCTGTTGATGACTTATCCTAAAATGGGTCATTAATATATAAGTCCTGGACAGTCCCGTTAAGCTTGTTTTACCTAGTTATAAAAGCCCTTTAAGTCCTCATTATAAGGTAAGGTATGAATGGATCTAATTAAATTCTCCAAAGAGAACTATTTATACATTTGTAGTCACTGTGAGCTTTCTACAAGATATTGCGGGCAGTATATAGCGAATATACGGACACAGAGCCATTCGCCGGCTCAGATTGCCAATAAGCACCTTGTAAATATGAGACCTTGACTCAGAAAGTTTAGGATCAATGGTCCATTTGTAACGGTACAGCCGAACAGGTGTAGAGGCACAAAATCATTGCATTTATGCGACGTCTGCTCCTGTACACACCTGCCTTCTAAAATTGGGGAGCACAGTTTTTTCTTTATTAGGTTGAATATTATATGATTTTACGATGTCGCATTATTTTGAAATTATGGAGAAATCTTATTACTGAAATACCATAACTATACAGTAAAACCAGGAGACTCTGAGTTTTGTTAAAGAAAGTTTCAAAATTATTAGTTTTAAAAGCAAACACTCACTTTAAAGGAGTTATCACCTGATTTAAAAGTGATTCTTAAAGGGGCTTTCCACTAATGGCCAATAGCTTTACTGGCCATTTTGAAAATTAAAAAAAAAAATCTTCACACCTCCCCGACCAACATGGTTCCTCCAATCACAGGGCTGTGTCTGCCAGCTTTCACATGACATGTCTGATGACCACTGCAGCCAATCAGCAGCCATTGGCAGCAGGGAGGAAGGGGCGTAATGATCACATCACAAGAGTGGGCGACGGCAATCAGGCTCATGTGGGGGACGTCGCCTACGCCAGCGCTTATTCCACCTGGATGTACATCCTCGGATGCACATTCAGATGAAATGTACTGTGGCGCAGAGACCCGCTGATTCCCTGCACTTCAATACACGCTGCCGGCCAATCAGAGGCCGGCAGCTGACCTTGGCTTGCCCGTCATGGGCAGCACATGGAAATGACGTCTTGCGCTACTCATGCAGGCTCATCAAAGTCAGCTGCTGGCTTTTGCACCAGCTATAAAAGAGGATGCCGCACATTGTGGCAGCGGGAAGGTAAGAATTAATGTTTTTTGTTTTTTTAAAATGTACTGGAGAACAAATTATTACTGGAAGGGGCCTAGAATGGGGGGCTATATAGCAGGATGGGGACCAGGAAGTGGGAAATTGTTCTAAGATGGGGCCCAGGATGGAGAGGGGCATTATCACAGGGAGAAGCCAGGAGGGGGACATTATTACTGGAAGGGACTCAGGATGGGGAGCTATATATCAGGAAGGGGCCAAGAATGTGGGAAATTGTTATAGGATGGGGCCCAGGATGAAGTGGGGCATTATTACAGGAAGAAGCCAAGAGGGGAACATTATTACTGGAAGGTTTCAGGAAGGGGACATTATTACTGGAAGGGGCCAAGGATGGAGGACTTTATACCAGGAAGTGGTCAAAGTTGGGAGACATTATATCAGAAAGGAACACAGTATGGGGAATATTTTGCCAGGAAAGGGCACAGTAAGGGGTACATTGTTATCGGATAGAGGGGCATTAATACAGGAATGGGCCCAGGACAGGGGACAATAATTCAGGAAGGGGTCAGGAGGGGAACATTATTACTTGAAGGGGCCAGGACGGAGGACATTATTACAGGCAAGGACCAGGATGAGGAAAATTATTACAGGAAGGAGACAGGATGGGGGACATTATTACATGGGGGGGGCGAATATATATGTTTTTGTAGGTTCTAGAACGCTTACAGAAGGTAGGAGCCTAGGTCCAAATTTTGCATGGGGCCAATCGGACTCTAGTTAAGCCACTGCAGAGATCTCTCCTGATGGTTGAAAAGCGCTGATCCAGGTGGTAAGTAGTTGATTCTTTTATGATGGTCAGTTTAGCTGTTAAGAAGGAGCTGGACAACCACTTTAATGAGTTTAGGGTAGGGATATAATGTAAATAAAAAGGACAACATCTTCAAGGAGTTTGTATGTTCTCCCCGTGTTTGCATGAATTTCCTCTGGGTTCTCCATTTTCACTCATACTGCAAAAACAAACTGACATCATAGGTTACTTGGCTTAATATGAAATTGTCCCTCATGTGTAGCGCATTGTGGGCAGGGACTATATGTACATCACTGCAGAATATGTTGGCAATAAAAAGTCAACAGAAATTAATATCATGCAGATTGTTACGGGTCCGGGTGGTGGAACCTCTGTGCCGAGGTGCAAGGAGGGACCCAGAGGGGCGTGACTAAGTATCCACCCGAACCGACCCTGGTCGTACGGCAGCTAATGACACCGTGACCAGGGAGGATCCGGGCTGAGGGACCAGGTGCTACTCTGGGGACGACCTTGTAAGAGAGCAGGTGGCTCCCACGGGTCAGATGGCTGGGACTGACCGGTATGGCGGATGGACAGGTGGTCACAGTTCAAGAAAGCAGAGCAAGCAGCAGTCTTTAGGTTTACCAGGAAGGTGGTCACAGCAAGTGACGGCAGGGTCTCCAGGCAGGCTGGCAGGAAACAGGCAGGTGCTCCCAGGTGAGCGGGCAGACAGACGAGGCGGGTAACTGGCAGGTAACTGGTGGGTGCTCCCAGGTGAGCCGGCAGACAGACGAGGCAGGTAACAGGTGGGCGCTCCCAGGTGAGCGGGCAGACAGACGAGGCGGGTAACTGGCAGGTAACTGGTGGGTGCTCCCAGGTGATTCAGCAAACAGACGAGGCAGGTAACTGGAAGGTAACAGGCAGGTGCTCCCAGGTGAGCGGACAGACAGACGAGGCGGGTAACTGGCAGGTAACTGGTGGGTGCTCCCAGGTGAGCCGGCAGACAGACGAGGCAGGTAACAGGTGGGCGCTCCCAGGTGAGCGGGCACACAGACGAGGCGGGTAACTGGCAGGTAACTGGTGGGTGCTCCCAGGTGATTCAGCAAACAGACGAGGCAGGTAATTGGCAGGTAACAGGTGGGCGCTCCCAGGTCAGCGGACAGACAGACGAGGCAGGTAACAGGCGGGTGCTCCCAGGTGAGCGGCCAGACAGACGAGGCAGGTAACTGGCAGGTAACTGGTGGGCGCTCCCAGGTGAGCGGTCTGACAGACAAGGCAGGCGGATGCTCCCAGGTGAGCGGACAGATAGCCAAGGCAGGTAACCGGCAGATAACAGGTGAGCGCTCCAGGTGAGCAGGCTGGCAGGCAGGACGAGGAGTCAGGCTAGCAGCGGGACCTGAGGGCTGAAGCACAGATCAGACACAGTGCAAACAACTTTGCTCGGGCACCTCCATTTTGGAGGAGGTGCCTTATATATGGGAGGCCCTCTGGCAATTGGCCGGGGACTCCTTAGGACGGCGCGCGCGGTCCCTTTAAGAGAGGGGGAGCGCGCCCTAAGCACACAGCCGGGAAAGGAGCGCATGCCGGAATCAGTGGGGAGAGAAGCGCTAGAGGACGCCGCGCCAGGAGCGGGGAGGTTAGAGGGACGGCGTCTGCCTAGCAAGGGGCAGAGACGCCGATGCTACACAGATCCTCCCCAGGACTCCAGCAGTGTCACCATCCTGCCACCATACAGCAGAGAAGGACAATAAACCTGCAGGGTTCTCCCCTCAGTTATTTTTTCCTTTAATTTTATTATCTGTTTCTTACTCACAGTGAAAGAACAGTCATCAGATATTTTATTCTTCACTTTTTATTTTACAGTCTCAGCTCTGAAGAATAGAACGTCTTATGAATAAATGACAGCTCACTTATTACAGTGGTGGCCAAAAGTATTGGCACCCCTGCGATTCTGTCAGATAATACTCAGTTTCTTCCTGAAAATGATTGCAATCACAAATTCTTTGGTCTTATTCTCTTCATTTAATTTGCTTGCAAGGAAAAAACACAAAAGAGAATGAAGCAAAAATCAAAACCTTGATCATTTCACACAAAACTCCAAAAATGGGCCGGACAAAAGTATTGGCACCCTCAGCCTAATACTTGGTTGCACAACCTTTAGCCAAAATAACTGCGAACAACCGCTTCCGGTAACCATCAATGAGTTTCTTACAATGCTCTGCTGGAATTGTAGACCATTCTTCTTTGGCAAACTGCTCCAGGTCCCTGATATTTGAAGGGGGCCTTCTCCAAACTGCCATTTTGAGATCTCTCCACAGGTGTTCTATGGGATTCAGGTCTGGACTCATTGCTGGCCACCTTAGAAGTCTCCAGTGCTTTCTCTCAAACCATTTTATAGTGCTTTTGGAAGTGTGTTTTGGGTCATTGTCCTGCTGGAAGACCCATGACCTCTGAGGGAGACCCAGCTTTCTCACACTGGGCCCTACATTATGCTGCAAAATTTGTTGGTAGCATAGGCGGATTATAATGAGGGCAATCCGGGCTACCGCCAGGGGCACCAAGCCTGCAGAGGGCCCGCGGCTCCGGGCGGGGTGTCTAATGCCGGATTGCCCTCATTATATGTGCGGGCCACCGCGGCACATACCGGTAGCAGTGGCGGGGGGGGGGGCCCCGGACCGCTCCCCAGCAGCGGCCGCCGCTACTTCTTCATCGGCCGGGCCAGCACTGCAGCAGTTAACCTCCCTGTGCTGGCCCGGCCGCGTCACTGCTAGGAGACACGGCCCTGTGCGCGGCCGTGTCTCCTAGCTGTGACGTCACGCAGTGCGCGCCCGGCCTGCACTGCTGCAACGGAGAAGAGAGAGCAGGCAGGAGGAATGGAGCTGGGGGATGGTGAGTCTGTGTCTGTATGTGTGTGTGTGTGTGTGTGTGTGTGTGTGTGTGTGTGTGTGTGTGTGTGTGTGTGTGTGTGTGTGTGTATGTATGTATGTATGTGTGTGTGTGTGTGTGTGTGTGTGTATGTATGTATGTGTGTATGTATGTGTGTGTGTGTGTGTAGGCAGATATCATTGTGTGATGTCTGTTTATATGTATTTTTGTGTTTCAAATGTGTTTACGCGTGTATATATATGTCTGTATATGTTTGTGTGTGTGCGTGACTGCATGCGTGACTGCGTGTGGCCTCCTGCTGAGTATAGTTGGCGCTGTGCGGCCTCCTGCTGTCTCTGGGGGGGGCGCCGTGCAGCCTCCCACTATGTATAGATGGCGCCGTGCGGCCTCCCGCTGTATATAGATGGCGCCGTGCGGCCCCCTGCTGTGTATAGATGGCGTCGTGCGGCCCTCTGCTGTGTATAGAAGGCGCCGTGCGGCCTCCTGCTGTGTATAGATGGCTTTGTGCGGCCTCCTGCTGTGTACAGATGGCTACGTGCGGCACCCTGCTGTGTATAGATGGTGCCGTGCGGCCCCTGCTGTGTATAGATGGCGCCGTGCGGCCCCCTGCCATGTATAGATGGCGCCGTGCGGCCCTCTGCCGTGTATAGATGGCGCCGTGCGGCCCCCCGCTGCGTATACATGGCGCCATGCGGCCTCCTGCTGTGTATAGATGGCGCCGTGCGGCCTCCCGCTGTGTATAGATGACTACGTGCGGCCTCCCGCTGTGTATAGATGGCTACGTGCGGCCTCCCGCTGTGTATAGATGGCTACGTGTGCTCAATATTGAGTCATACAATTAATGTAAGGCTATGTGCCCACGATACAGAAATGTTCCGGATTTTTTTTTAGCGTTTCTGCATCTCTCTGGCAGAAAAAACGCATGCGGATTTTACATGCGGATTGTACATGTGGATTTTACATGCGTTTTCCTGCCAGGGACATGCGGATGTGAAGAGTTCTTCACTTACATTTCCGCATGCGGGTTGACAAGTGATTTCAGCATCACTTGGAAAGTGCTTGACAACTTGGTTACACTATATAAATCCATGCAACCAGCAACCAGCATATATAGTGTGACCGTAAAAGAATGGTAAAAAATAAAAAATATATACTTACCTTCTGATGGCCTGCCGACGTCAGCGGTCGCGTGACCCGTCACATGACTAAATGACGTCACGGCAGGTCCTTTTCAGACCATCGCGAGCTGCCGGCAAGCCAGGACGCATCGCTATGGAGACCGGGGGCCATCAGAAGGTAAGTATAATATTAATTTTTTGTTTTATTCTTTTTTACAGGTTCTATGGTACCCGGGTCCGGAGGAGAGTCTCCTGTCCTCCACACCCGGGTACCATCCGCACATTGAAACGCATGGATTCTGCATGTACAGATGCAGGGATGCGGATTCCATGCGTTCTAATGCAAGTCAATGGCCGCAAAAAGCCGCGCTTCCGCAAAATAATTGGTAATGCTGCGGATTTTTCCGCAATGATAATCCGCAGTGGAAATTTCCGCAGCATGTACACAGCACATGCGGATTATCATTGGGGAACATGGCAGACCTTCTACCAAGCGTTTTTTAAGCGTTTCTGCAGCGGAATTGCCGCTGCGGAAACGCTTAAAAAACGCATAGTGGGCACACAGCCTAAAAAAAAATATTATAATTAATATTGTGCCAAATTAATTTCACGTGAACTATCACATGATCTATCACAGGGGATCATGTGACATGTCACGTGATAAATCAGGTGTGTGTGTGTGTGTGTGTGTGTGTGTGTGTGGGGGGGGGGGGGGGGGGGGGGCCGTGCCTTCTAAACTGCCTGGGGTCCTTGCTACTCTTAATCCACCCCTGGTTGGTAGTCTTCAGACTTCATAATGCCATGCACACGGTCAAGCCAGTGCCAGAGGCAGCAAAGCAACCCCAAAACATCTGGGAAGCTCCGCCATGTTTGACTGTAGGGACCATGTTCTTTTCTTTGAATGCCTCTTTTTTTTTCCTGTACACTCTATGTTGATGGTTTTTCCCAAAAAGCTCGACTTTTGTCTCATCTGACCAGAGAACATTCTTCCAAAACGTTTTAGGCTTTATCAGGTAAGTTTTGGCAAACTCCAGCCTGGCTTTTTTATGTCTCGGGGTAAGAAGTGGGGTCTTCCTGGGTATCCTACCATACAGTCCCTTTTCATTCAGACGCCGATGGATAGTACGGGTTGACACTGTTGTACCCTCGGACTGCAGGGCAGCTTGAACTTGTTTGGATGTTAGTCGAGGTTCTTTATCCACCATCCGCACAATCTTGCGTTGAAATCTCTCGTCAATTTTTCTTTTCCGTCCACATCTAGGGAGGTTAGCCACAGTGCCATGGGCTTTACACTTCTTGATGACACTGCGCACGGAAGACACAGGAACATTCAGGTCTTTGGAGATGGACTTGTAGCCTTGAGATTGCTCATGCTTCCTCACAATTTGGTTTCTCAAGTCCTCAGATAGTTCTTTGGTCTTCTTTCTTTTCTCCATGCTCAATGTGGTACACACAAGGACACAGGACAGAGGCTGAGTCTACTTTAATCCATGTTAACTGGCTGCAAGTGTGATTTCGTTATTGCCAACACCTGTTAGGTGCCACAGGTAAGTTACAGGTGCTGTTAATTACACGAATTAGAGAAGCATCACATGATTTTTCAAACGGTGCCAATACTTTTGTCCACCCCCTTTTTTAGGTTTGGTGTGGAATTATATCCAATTTGACTTTAGGACAATTCTTTTTGTGTTTTTTCATTGAAGACAAATTAAATGAAGATAATAATACCTAAGAATTTGTGATTGCAATCATTTTCAGGAAGAAACAGAGTATTATCTGACAGAATTGCAGGGGTGCCAATACTTTTGGCCACCACTGTATTTCATGCGGCAGAAGTTAGCCTCCAGCAATGGAAGAGGGAACCGAGAAAGTGTAGAAAATGCTCTATCATGGCAGCAGTGGTAAGAGACATTGGAAATGCACGATCAAACCTATCATATCATAGGATTATCTATCATCTATCTATCCTTATATACTCTATTTCATATCTATCTATCTATCCATATATGTATCTATCTATCTTTCTATCTATCCATGTATGATGGATGGATGGATAAATAGATAGATAGATAGATGGATAGATAGATGGATAGATAAATAGATAGATAGATAGTGTAGGGATTTGTACTCACTGAGCCGCGTTGGAGGTAGGCACGGGTTCACACAGTGATGCAGTCCACGGGTTCAAACAAACTGGTGGCTTATTTTAGTGTCCATACACCAGTTAAGAAACAAAAGTTACAGCCTTTTCCTGGCACAAAAAGGAATAACAGAACAAAGCTCAAAATAACAAGTCCATGCAGCACGGCTTCAGCCGTTTAAACAAGGTGCTTTTCTCTGCCTCCTGCAGAGTCTAAGAAGCACCTGCAAGGTCTGCTCACCTTGCCCAGCAAACACAGACAGACAGAGACAGGCGCAGCTGTCTTAAATTAGCCTTCCAAGACCTGGACTGGAGGTAATTGAGCAGCTGTTCCCCCCCAGCTCTTTCAGCTGCTCATAAAACCCGACCCTGTAATCCGGACCCATTAAATTCCTCTCAGCACTATGTGTGTTGGAGCCTGCTTCTCCGGGTCCTACATCACCGAAGCATGCCACTTCGAGGACACATACCTCCCGTCCACGACCTGTCCGGCAGCCACCTTACATACCCCCCCTCCGCCCAAAGCTGGAGGGCTTGGCACCTTCTGTCACCATACAATAAACCCTTGACAAGGCAGCAGCATTCCCATGTTGTTTCCCAGGCCTATGCTCTACCCGGAAACTAAAATCTTGTAGAGCCAGGAACCACCTAGTCACTCTGGCATTGTTTCCCTTCTTTTCTCGCATCCACCTCAACGGGGCATGGTCTGACACTAACCTGAACCTGCTACCTAATAGGTAATACCTCAGAGTGTCTAACGCCCACTTAATGGCCAAAGATTCTTTTTCTACAATGGAGTAGTTCTTCTCACAAGCGGAGAGCTTCCGACTGAGGTATTTTACAGGGTGTTCTTCTCCGTTAATCTCCTGGGGCAAGACTGCTCCCAGCCCGACATCCAATGCATCCATCTGGACCACAAACTCCTTGGAGAAGCTGGGTGCCACCAAGACTGGTTGTTTACAGAGGACCAGTTTCAATTCCTGGCAGGTCGCTTCTGCTTCCGGGGACCACTTGGCAATAGCTGACTTCATCCCTTTCAGAAGATCCGTCAGTGGGGCTGCTATCAGGGCAAAGTTAGGGACAAATCTTCGATAGTAGCCCACAATGCCTAGAAACGCCCTGACCTGCTTCTTCGAGAGGGGCTGTGGCCAGTTCAAGATCGCCTCGACCTTATTTATTTCTGGTTTTATTTCCCCTCTACTAACCACGTACCCTAGGTACTTGGCTTCCTCCATCCCCATGGCACATTTCTTCGGGTTGATAGTAAAGCCCGCCTTCCTTAGGGCATCAAGTATGGCTTGAACTTTGTCCAGATGACTTTCCCAGTCCTGGCTAAATATGACGATGTCATCTAGGTAGGCCGCTGCATACTGTTTGTGGGGTGCTAAGATCCGGTCCATTGCTCTCTGGAAGGTGGCCGGAGCTCCCTGCAACCCAAACGGCATCCTGACGTATTGGCGTCGAGAAGGCTGTCTTCTCCTTGGCCTCTTTGGGCAGGGGAATTTGCCAATATCCTTTGGTGAGGTCCAGAGTGGTGATGTACCGAGCGGGTCCTAGCCTTTCGATAAGCTCATCTACCCTAGGCATTGGGTAGGCGTCGAACTTTGAGACCTCGTTCAGCTTCCTATAGTCGTTGCAAAACCACCATTCCCCATCTGGTTTCGGCACTAAGACTATAGGACTGGACCATCCACTTTTGGACTCTTCAATGACTCCCAGGTTAAGCATCCGCCTTACTTCTTTAGAGATCACCTCTCTGCGGGCTTCGGGGATCCGGTATGGTTTTAGATTGACGCGAATATGAGGCTCTGTGAGAACCTCATGCTCTATGACCTGAGTGAGTCCTGGCAACTCCGAAAACATGTCTTTATTTCGCTGTAACAACTCTTTGCACTGTTGCTTTTGGGCACGTGACAGTGACTCTGCCACCTTGACCTCTTTCACATCGGCCTCAGCCTCAGCCACTAAACAGGGAGTTTCCGCAGGCTCTCTATCTTGCCATGGCTTAATCAAGTTAACATGGTAAATTTGGTAGGGCTTCCTCTTCCCTGGTTGGTGGATCTTATAGTTGACTTCCCCCACTTTCTCTACCACCTCATAGGGGCCCTGCCACTTGGCCATGAACTTGCTCTCCACTGTGGGACTAGCACAAGCACTCGATCTCCTGGGTTGAACGATCTCACCCTGGCTGACCTATTATACACCCTGGACTGTGCCTCTTGTGCCTTGAGGAGGTGCTCCCTCACAATGGGCATCACATGGGCAATCCCCTCTTGCATCTGGGCAACGTGCTCCACCACTCTCCTATAGGGAGTGGTCTCAGCTTCCCAGGACTCTTTCGCCACCTCCAGGAGTCCTCGAGTGTGTCGTCCATAGAGTGGTTCAAACGGGGAGAAACCTGTGGAGGCTTTGGGAACTTCCTTGATGGCGAACAACAGATAGTCCCAGTCTCGGCCATCCTTTTCCACTGCTTTCCTCAACATTGCTTTCAAGGTTATGTTAAACCTCTCGACCAGTCCGTCCGTCTGGGGATGGTACACGGAGGTTCTCAGTTGTGCAATCTGCAGTGTCTTGCACAATTCCCTCATGACCTTCGACATAAATGGAGTTCCTTGGTCTGTTAGGATCTCCTTAGGCAACCCGGTTCTTGAAAACATGAGGACTAACTCCCGGGCTATACACCTGGCGGAGGAGTTTCGTAGTGGTACGGCCTCCAGATACTGTGTAGCATAATCTAATACCACCAGGATATACTGATGCCCTTGGGCGGACTTGACCAGAGGCCCCACTAGATCCATTGCTATGCGTTCGAATGGAACCTCGATGACTGGTAGTGGCACTAGGGGACTGCGGAAGTGGGCCACTGGGCAGGTTATCTGCCATGTGGGGCAGGAACGACAATAACTCTATATTTCTCTATAGCAACCTGGCCAGTAGAATCTTTGGAGGATCCGTTCTTGAATCTTGTCTGCACCCAGGTGACCACCCAACACATGAGAATGAGCCATGTCTAACACCCTGCGTCTATAGGGCCCTGGCACCAGCAACTGTTCTATTACCTCACCCCTTGGCTTGGTTATTCTGTACAGCAAATCCCCATTCACAGCAAAATGAGGGAACCGAGTGTCAGCCCCCGGTTCCTGAAGCACCCCATTTAACACAGTAACATTTTCAAAGGCCCCTTTCAGAGTTAAATCCCTGAGTTGGGCAGTTCCAAAGTTTCCCTCGGACTCCTCCAGCTCAGGGATATTGGCCTCAGGGGATGCTACTTCATCCTCATTGCCCACCAGCACACACATGGGAAACTGATCTACTATGTTCTGCGGGTAAGTTTCCTTAGGGGCGATCTGGCTGTCGTCCAAGCAACTAGGTGTCCCCGCTTTCCCCCACACTTCCCAGAATAATGCAAAGTCACGTCCTATTATTATGGGATGCAATAGGTCCTTAACGACCGCCACTTCATGAGATGTGGTGCCACAGTCTGTGTTTACATCCACCTGGGCCACAGGATAGTTCTTAGCGTCCCCATGGATACACTGGACACCCACCACCTTCCCAGGAACCAGCCGATGAGGGAGTGTGGCCCTTATCAGGGTCACCAAACTTCATGAGTCCAATAGTCCAGAGACTTGTGCCCCGTTAACTGACACTGAGCATGCCTGAGGGACCTCGCCATGTTGACGAACCGCGCTGCAGGCGGGGTAGGCAAAATAAGAGCAACGCCGGCCCATGTTGCAGTCCATTGGTTCAGAGTTTATGGGACACCGGGCAGCAATATGGCCAGGGGTATGACATCTCCAACACACTATATTATGGGGTGGGACCTTGGGCAGCAACTCAGACCCCTCCTGAACTCTAGGATGACCCCCAGGTGTAGCGCTAGCTCCCTTCTTTTGGGTGTCCGCCACCTTTTGGGAACCCCAGTATTGAGAGGCTACGACCCCTTGTTTTCCCAACAGACTCTCAACCGCCTGGTATCTTTCCACCAACCCCACCAAGTCATCAGCATTATGGGGATCTCCCTGGGCAACCCAGGATTTCACCGACTTCGGGAGATAGTGTATAATCCTGTCTATAACAACCTCTATCTCATATCATAGGACTATCTATCATCTATCTATCATCTATCCATCTATCAATCTCATATCTATCTATCTTCTCCACTTTTTAACTGGTCTTTTGACTTTCATATTACCCACGACTGTTACTTGCCACAGGTGAGTTTTAACGAGCATCACATGCTTGAAGCAAAGTTGTTTTTCCACCATTTTGGAAAAGTGCCAACAATTTTGTCCGGCCCATTTTTGGAGTTTTGTGTGAAATTATGTCCAATTTGCCTTTTTTTCCTCATTTTTTTGTGCTGTTTCAATACACACAAAGGAAATAAATATTATAACAAATGTATAACAAAACATGTGTAATTGTAATAATTTTCTGGGAGAAATACTTCACTTTCTGGAACAATCTCAAGGTTGCTAAACACTTCCGGCCATGACTGTGTGTATATATGGGCCCTCAATAAACCATCCCTCCCAACGAAAAGGCCACAGCAAGGGTCAGGAATCGGTGGCGTTCCCTCTCCGAATCTTAGGGAGAGACGATTGTGCTTCCAGCATCCACCTAGGCTGCCACCCCAGTGGAACTAATAGCAGGGTAGCCAACAGTCCAGAAATTCTTGGACAGTCCATAAAAATAGGGCACTTTTTTCCCTGTCCGTAAAAAAAAATGTGATGCGTCCATAATCTTTTTGAAGCTGGAGAGACTTGTTCAGATGTAGGGAGATGTAGGGGCATCATATTGTGTATAGGGAGATGTAGGGGCATCATATTGTGTATAGGGAGATGTAGGGGCATCATATTGTGTATAGGGAGATGTAGGGGCATCATATTGTGTATAGGGAGATGTAGGGGCATCATATTGTGTATAGGGAGATGTAGGGGCATCATATTGTGTATAGGGAGATGTAGGGGCATCATATTGTGTATAGGGAGATGTAGGGGCATCATATTGTGTATAGGGAGATGTAGGGGCATCATATTGTGTATAGGGAGATGTAGGGGCATCATATTGTGTATAGGGAGATGTAGGGGCATCATATTGTGTATAGGGAGATGTAGGGGCATCATATTGTGTATAGGGAGATGTAGGGGCATCATATTGTGTATAGGGAGATGTAGGGGCATCATATTGTGTATAGGGAGATGTAGGGGCATCATATTGTGTATAGGGAGATGTAGGGGCATCATATTGTGTATAAGTATCATATTGTGTATCTGCATGTGTGGGGACATCATACTGTGCATATGGAGCTGTGAGCACATCATACTGTATTTAGGGAACAATGAGGGAATCATACTGTATACAAGGAGCTGTGGAAACATCATGCTGTGTATAGGGTCTGTGGGGTCATCATCTAATATATATAATCCTCTTATCCCGTCTGTCTGTCTGTCCTTCAGTCCAGGAAATCCTGCGTCGCTGATTGGTCCGGCCGCGGCCAATCAGCGAAGCGGGATTTCAGAAAAAGATGGCGGCCGTTAGCGGCTCATCTGCCGCACGGAGGTCAGCGGCGATGCAGCCGGGAGATGACCAGCGCTAGCCGCTCATCTCCTGGCTGCTCGCAGCAGAAGTACCGCGACCCGCGGCGCCGCTGACCTCCATGCGGCTACCGTCAGGAGATCAGTGGCTAGGGCCGCTGATCTCCCGATGGCAAGTGTGAAGGGAGGACCGGAGAGCGGCTGGCCATCTCCCAGTTACTCGCAGCGGAAGTACCCGCAAAGGCAGCGTCGCTGCCCGGTCCTCAGTAATACGATTCGCTGATTGGTCGGAATCAGCGATATTGGCGCCGCGACCAATCAGCGATATTGGCGCCAAATTTAAACACCGCTCTGCTGATTGGTCGTGGCCGGCGGCCGTGACCAATCAGCGATTTTGGCGCCAAATTTAAACACCACTCTCTTGATTGCGCCCGGTCAGCCGCATACAGATTCTAGAATACCCGATGCGTTAGAATCGGGCCACCATCTAGTACTGTATATAAAGAGCTGTGGGAGCCATCACACTATATATAGAGAACTGTGAAAAGCTAATGTGTTGATCCAGAGGAAGTCAAAAAACCCCATGAGGCAGATGCTGCTTGCCCAAAATTAGGGGAAAAATTCCTTCCCGACTCCACATATGGCAATCAGACTAGTTGCTTGGATCAACGTCCCATAACAAAATCTAGTATGAATAACCTGTAATGTTATTCAAGAAAGTCACACAGGACCTCCTTGAACTTTTTTTAGAGAATTAAGTATTACAAGGTCATGTGGTAGAGACTTCCATAACTCACACAATAAAAAATTGCCATCTAACTTGCTTTAGACAAAGCGAATTAGGAGCTTGATGCTAGAGTAGTTGAAATAAAACTGAAAAAAATTATTAACACAGCAAAAGAGAGGAACAGTATTTATTCACCTGCCCAGGTCTCAAAACTAATGCACTAATCAGGATGAAGCAAACCATATAATAAAGGCAGGGGCAGCACAGGGGCAAAATACTGATGAGACAACCAACTCATAACCTACCAATTCTTGGAGGGGGTCATTGCTTAGTATTAAAACTGCACACAAAAAATGGCTTGTATAGGGCACTGGTCACACACAGATTGTTAGGGGAATGGTTGCAAACAACTTTATTAAATAATGGAAAGCAAACGAACCCGGGGTCCGCGATGCAGCCTGGAGGACTGCGGCCGAACACCTTCCGGGTAAGAAGGTAAAACAACCAACTGAAATAACAATCCCCCCCGTGTTACTGCACACCGGAACGGGAATAGGGATTCGCACTATCTCCGTTAACTGCACGAGAGATGTGCGACAAATAATGTAGCCGTAGCCCTGTTAACTGCACAGAGGCTACGCAGCAGGCGCTAGGATGCGTGTGTGATTCACGCCGGCGTATACGTGCTCCCAGCCGGCGTGCTACCGGACTGAGGAGTATCTCTCCACGTGGCTAACAGGCGGTGCCGGGAATACGGAGTCCGCAGTCTGCTCGGGGTGTATAGCGACCCCCTTGTCAGAGCCAGACTGTCAGACGAAGCTACCTGCCTCCCTCCATCTAAGGCTGCCTATCCCCTGCTAAACCTGCCTGTCAGAAGCTATAACAGCAAAAGCACACGTGGAGGCGAAACGACCAAGCGTCCACACAGTAACACCAACTCAGCTCAATGATCAGAGCGCGCCGCCATGTTTGTGGGCGTGCTATTTAAATATTAAGCCCTGCCCACCGTCGTATTATTGGTGACATCACCCGCGACCAATCAGGCGGTGCCAGGTCACCGGATCAGCTGACTCCCCAACCACCAATCACGGTCCGCCATGTCACGGGCATGCTCAGTGCAGTGTATCCTGGACTTCGGCTGCAACAGCCCTGTTTCCCTCGGCAACCTATCCTTCATGTTGCTAGGAACAAAAACCCAAGAGACAACTTGTACATCTCGTGCACCAGCTAGGCGCTGGGACTGATGATGATGCTGAGCAGCATCTGCCCTGGCTAGACCAGAATGGGAGACCACAGAATCCACTGATGGTTCTGAACCCATTTCAGATCCTGGAAACACCTGACGCCTAACACAGATAGTGCTCAATATAGGGCTTACAGCCTATTAGTGACCCTCATACTATTAGATTAGGTGGGCTGCAAAGCACTATCTAAGTGCACCCCATGAGGACAGACCCCCTAGTCTACAAATCCAACATTGATGGGCTTGGCTGCACCCTGAATAAAACCTATATCTGAGGTACTGGTAGATATTTTGGCGCTGGTCCCGCACAGTGTCTGGTTTACAGCCTATTAGTGACGCCCATACTATTAGATTAGGCGGGCTATGCTCCCCTCATACACCTTACCACGGTGTGTAGTGTGACATGGAGCTAAACCCCCTGTCTTCTTAAGAATAAGGCTGCGAAAACCCTTCTCTTTATTGATAGTAGAGAAACCTCCATACAGTAGATGCGGAAAACATACGATGACCCCAGTATTGTACCCCATAGATAGGGCTCTTACCGGCTAAGCTTGGAGCAGGCTGTGTGCACAGAGCCCAAGATACAAAACTGTAGGGATGTGGACTGTCTTACCCTGCTCCTGCCCCTGAACACAACAAACACCTCATGTGAACACTGTCTTGCGGTTTTATATCTAAAAGTGATATGTGTCTTATGTAATGTATAATGGTGATGTAACAGCATGTGAAGTGTTAATGCATAATGTGAGTATAGCATAAGATAAGCTTAGGATACCATAAGACACAAGTATAACATAAACCCTAAAATACAAAGTTTATTAAATCTCATTAAAATCGGGACATGCGGCATAAAGATGATCCGCATCAGTATTGCACTTTATCAAGATAAGTTCCTTTTATTGTTTTTTTTTTCTCATTAAAGTCCACTCTGCCCCATCTGGACTGAAAAAAAACAGAAATGTAGAAATTTTTGCAAATTTATTAAAAAAGAAAAACTGAAATATCACATGGTCATAAGTATTCAGACCCTTTGCTCATATTTAAGTCACATGCTGTCCATTTCCTTGTGATCCTCCTTGAGATGGTTCTACTCCTTCATTGGAGTCCAGCTGTGTTTAATTAAACTGATAGGACTTGATTTGGAAAGGCACACACCTGTCTATATAAGACCTCACAGCTCACAGTGCATGTCAGACCAAATGACCAGTATCGAGTAGAAGCCCCCTTTTGAGCTAGTGCATCCATGAGTCTTTTTGGGAATGATGCAACAAGTTTTTTACACCTGGATTTGGGGATCCTCTGCCATTCTTCCTTGCAGATCCTCTCCAGTTCTGTCAGGTTGGATGGTGAACGTTGGTGGACAGCCATTTTCAGGTCTCTCCAGAGATGCTCAATTGGGTTTAGGTCAGGGCTCTGGCTGGGCCAGTCAAGAATGGTCACAGAGTTGTTCTGAATCCTCTCCTTTGTTATTTTAACTGTGTGCTTAGGGTCATTGTCTTGTTGGAAGGTGAACCTTCGGCCAAGTCTGAGGTCCAGAGCACTCTGGAAGAGGTTTTCATCCAGGATATCTGTGTACTTGGCCGCATTCATGTTTCTTTCAATTGCAACCAGTCATCCTGTCCCTGCAGCTGAAAAACATCCCCATGATGCTGCCACCACCATGCTTCACTGTTGGGATTGTATTGGGCAGGTGATGAGCAGTGCCTGGTTTTCTCCACACATACCGCTTAGAATTATCACCAAAAAGTTCTATCTTCGTCTCCTCAGACCAAAGAATCTTATTTCTCATAGACTGGGAGTCCTTCATGTGTTATTAAGCAAACTCTGTGTGGGCTTTCATATGTCTTGCACTGAGGACAGGCTTTCGTTGGGCCACTCTGCCATAAAGGCTCGACTGGTGGAGGGCTGCAGTGATAGTTGACTTTATGCAACTTTCTCCCATCTCCCTACTGCATCTCTGGAGCTCAGCCACAGTGATCTTGGGGTTCTTCTTTACCTCTCTCACCAAGGCTCTTCTCCCACGATTGCTTAGTTTAGCTGGACGGCCAGGTCTAGGAAGACTTCTGGTGGTCCCAAACTTCTTCCATTTAAGGATTATGGAGGCCACTGTGTTCTTAGGACCCTTGACTAATGCAGAAATTCTTTTGTAAACTTGGCCAGATCTGTGCCTTGCCACAATTCTGTCTCTAAGCTCCTTGGGCAGTGTCAGGATGCCAGGTTTAATTTTACTTTGCCAGTAGTTTTTCCCTTAGCCACGATGGCTTCCATTGCCTCACTGGGGTCATGTGTTTCCTGCCTGTGGACCTACTTAAACTGCATGTGTTGCAATCATGCCTTGCCTGAGTATTGTGTGCTTGTAGCTTGCTACTCACCTGTGCTAGCCCTCTGAATAGAGTCTTGCTGACCTTGTGATTACTCCTAGTCATCCGCTGAAAGGATTGCTGCCTGAATCCTCTGCTAAGGGGACTTCTGCTGAAAGGAACCGCTGGCTGTTGTTCACTCACGCTGGGATCTCTGAACTTTTGTCTTCCTGAAGAAAACTTCTCCTGGATCTCTACACCTCTGGTATAGTCACCATCTTGCTCTGTGTTTAAATACCCGGCTCCAGCTCTGCTTAAGACATCGCTGTTTCCTCCGCTGCACCTCCTGCATTCTTCAATATCCAGATCCATATTCCAGTTTGTCTTCTCTTCTGCACTACGTGAGTCCTCAATCAACTGAGGAATACCTACGTCTGCTTACTATCCTTATTTCTGTTTGCATATTACTGTACCTAAGTAAACTTGGACTATCGTTAACGTTTACATACCCTAATAGTAATGAAGGCCGTGCCTTACAGATTAGGTTCTAAGAAGTATTGTTTGGAATGAACTTACCTTCATAAACTGTTTGCTGTGATCTTTTGCACTTGAGTTTAAAATAGACTTTCACACTACTCTTGTCTCAGTCTCTGCTTTTGGCCCACGCCATTGGACTTCAGGGGATCTACTAACATCGGAACAGGCAGTTCCTTTGAGGTCATGATTCTCCTTTGGTCTGACATGCACTGTGAGCTGTGAGGTCTTATATAGACAGGTGTGTGTCTTTCCAAATCAAGTCCTATCAGTTTAATTAAACATAGCTGGACTCCAATGAAAGAGTAGAACCATCTCAAGGAGGATCACAAGGAAATGGACAGCATGTGACTTAAATATGAGCAAAGGGTCTGAATACTTATGACCATGTGATATTTCAGTTTTTCTTTTTTAATAAATTTGCAAACATTTCTACATTTCAGTTTTTTTCAGTCCAGATGGGGTGCAGAGTGGACTTTAATGAGAAAAAAATGAACTTTTTAGAATTTACCAAATGGCTGCAATGAAACAAAGAGTGAAACATATAAAGGGGTCTGAATACTTTCCGTACCCACTGTATATAGTACTCAATGGGTGTGGCCTGCCTCTGATTGAGAAGTGCCTCTTCCAGCAGTCTGAATAAGGGTCTATCATTAGGGGTGAGACTAATTTGTTTTCACTTAGGGTGATATATGTCCCGCTTTTAATGAGATTTAATAACATTTGTATTTTAGGGTTTCTATTATAATTCTGGGATTTCCTAATTTGTTTATAGAATTTTTGAATTGCATAACACATAGGATAAGGATAATAGGTTTAGTATATGAGATAGGAAATAGTTATTGATAGAACTAGTGCAGCGGGTGGGCACTAGTGTTAATAAAAAGAGGGGCACTTCCTGATAGTGTGCGCCAGGTCCCATGATTTGGGAATCTTACAGACCATATTGCACTATCATTAAGTTGCTGTTTTGTTGCTATGCAGTTAGGTTTTCCTTTCTTATAAGTTTGTCCTTTGTCTCTCCCTGTCTCTCTCAGATGTAGCTGTGATGTCAGTAGCCCCTCCCTTCTTCTCCATTCTTCTTCCTCATTCACCATCTTCAGCCATGTTAGAAGCTTATGTGCTTCCAGCCCGTTTCTAAAAAAGTCTTTTTACCTGCTGTACATTTGCACATCATCGAGTATTCTGCTAGAAAATAAATCTTCTTCTGAATCTTCAACAATGTGCTTCTTGCAGTCGAGTTAAACTATCTGAAGACATCACTATGTGTGAGTACGGTAAAGAGACAGCCTAGAAACGGTGTCTCACAGCGCCCTATGCTTGCAGCTTAGTCATGGAGTCAGAATAGTGTGAGTTCAGTGAGAGTTAGTGAAGTGCATAGTGAAGGTCAAGTTCAGGTGCGGTGGCTGCTAGGGGCAGCATGTGTCACTTGTTCCAGGCAGTGGGAGGCATTACTGGGATCCAGATTCTGCCTATGAGGAGGGGGGGCATTATACTACAAACTCTGCCTATGAGGAGGGAGGAGCATTATACTACAGACTCTGCCTATGGGGGAGCATTATCCTAAAGACTCTGCCTATGGGGAGGGGGCGGCATTATACTACAAACTCTGCCTATGAGGAGGGAGGAGCATTATACTACAGACTCTGCCTATGGGGGAGCATTATCCTAAAGACTCTGTCCACAGAGAGGGGGGGGGCATTATACTAAAGACTCTGCCTATGGGGAGGGGGGGCATTATACTACAGGCTGTCTATGGGGAGGGGGGGAGCATTATACTAAAGACTCTGTCTATGGGGGGGCATTGTACTACAGACTCTGCCTTTGGGGGGCATTATACTACAGACTCTGTTTATGAGCAGGGGAGAGCAGTATACTACAGACTCTGCCTAATGGGGGGACATTGTACTACAGACTCTGCCTATAAGAGGTGGAGCATTATACTACAGACTCTGCCTATGGGGGGTGCATTTTACTACAGACTCTGCCTATAGGTGGGGCATTATACTACAGACGCTGCCTATGAGATGGGGGGGCATTATACTACAGATTCTGCCTATGAGGAGGGGGGGGCATTATACTACAGACTCTGCCTATGAGGAGGGGGGAGCATTATACTACAGACTCTGCCTATGGGGGGGCATTATACTGCAGACTCTGCCTATGGGGGGGGCATTATACTACAGACTCTGCCTATGAGGAGGGGGTGAGCATTATACTACAGACTCTGCCTATGGGGGGGAGCATTATACTACAGACTCTGTCAATGGGGGGAGCATTTTACTACAGACTCTGCCTATGGGGGCACATTATACTATACGAAGGACTATGGGGAGTGCATTATACTATATTGAGGACTATCTGGTGCATTATACTATATGTAGGCTATTTATACAGTGTGGGAGATAATGTGGGTTCTTTGAACAGTGTGGGGGCCATCATACAGTGTGGGAGATAATGTGGGGTCTTTGTATAGTGTGGAGGCCATCATACAGTGTTGGAGCCATCAGCTTGGGGGCTACTAAGGGGTCAGTATACTGTGTGGGGGTACTATACAGTGAGGGGGAATTATATCATGAATAGGAGAACATCATACTGGTTAGAGCAGAGCTCTACATGGGGGGAGACTCAGGACATTATTAAATCTTAGGTGGGCACTTATTGTTATAGGGGAACTCAGGTTATCATGACTGTCGAAGGGGCACTATTACTTTCTAGGGGGCACAATGTGGGCACTGTTTTCTAGGACACTTGCACACGGCATTACTTTATTTTAGAGGTTTGTTTTACCATCTAGAGGGCACACAGTAGGTGCAGTAATAGGGACACATACAGCAGCGGCTCAGTATTGGGGTATCAGCAGGATGAGAAGTTTGTGCAGGTTGGGGATAGATGTGGTCAGTGCCTGAAATGTAAGGAGTCAAATGTGTCTTTGTTGTGATCTCAGCATACCTGAGACTCTGAGCCCTGGCTGGAGAAGTTGTCGTGTCGGTCTGGGCCAGATGGAAAAGACGGGAAAAGTGAACAATTTAATCAGAAAGAACGTCAGCTGTAAGGTACTATATATAACTGAGCTGTGATCTCTTATATGTTCTGCAGGACTGGCATCTATCAATATATGTCGCCATATGGCGGTAATATCAGTGCTGGTCTTTGTATAGAGATTATTTTTAGTAACAGCGCGGTCATCTGCTGAGGGTCCCCTACATCCACTATCTGGGTGCGCCGCTATAGTTGTAATCAGGGTTACCTGGTTAGAGGCCCACTCAGAAGTTTCGGCCCCCTGAACCAAAACCTTAGCTACGCCAAGCTTTTTGGAGATGGAAATTTCATTTTCCAGCAGGACTTGGCCCCTGTCCACACTGACAAAAGTACCAATACCTGGTTTACACACAACAGTATCACTGTGCTTGATTAGTCAGAGAATCTATGGGGTATTGTCAAGAGGAAGATGAGAGACCCCAGAGCCAACAATGCAGACGAGCTGAAGGCTGCTATCAAAGCCACCTGGGCTTCCATAACCCCTCAGCAGCCACAGGCTGATCCCTCCATGCCACAGGCTGATCCATCCATGCCACATTGCCGCATTGATGCAGTAATTGATGCAAAGGAGCCCGACCAAGTATTGAGGCATTTACTGAACAGACATTTCAGTAGGACAACATTTTGGATTTTAAAAACATTTTTCAAGCTGTTATCAAGTATTCTAATTTACTGAGATAATGACTTTTGAGATTTCATTGGCTGTAAGCCATAATCATCAACATTAACAGAAATAAACACGTGAAATAAATCCCTCTATGTGTAATGACTCTATATAATAGATCCCTCTGTGTGTAATGACTCTATATAATAGATCCCTCTGTGTGTAATGACTCTATATAATAGATCCCTTTGTGTGTAATGACTCTATATAATAGATCTCTCTGTGTGTAATGACTATATAATAGATCGCTCTGTGTGTAATGACTCTATATAATAGATCCCTCTGTGTGTAATGACTCTATATAATAGATCCCTCTGTGTGTAATGACTCTATATAATAGATCCCTCTGTGTGTAATGTCTCTATATAATAGATCCTTCTGTGTGTAATGACTCTATATAATAAATCGCTCTGTGTGTAATGACTCTATATAATAGATCCCTCTGTTTGTAATGGCTCTATATAATAGATCCCTCTGTGTGTAATGACTCTATATAATAGATCACTCTGTGTGTAATGACTCTATATAATAGATCCCTCTGTGTGTAATGACTCTATATAATAGATCCCTGTGTGTAATGACTCTATATAATAGATCCCTCTGTTTGAAATGACTCTATATAATAGATCCCTCTGTGTGTAATGACTCTATATACAGTAATAGATCCCTCTGTGTGTAATGACTCTATATAATAGATCACTCTGTGTGTAATGACTCTATATAATAGATCCCTCTGTGTGTAATGACTCTATATAATAGATCCCTCTGCGTGTAATGACTCTATATAATAGATCCCTCTGCGTGTAATGACTCTATATAATAGATCGCTCTGTGTGTAATGACTCTATATAATAGATCCCTCTGTGTGTAATGACTCTATATAATAGATCCCTCTGTGTGTAATGTCTCTATATAATAGATCCCTCTGTGTGTAATGACTCTATATAATAGATCGCTCTGTGTGTAATGACTCTATATAATAAATCGCTCTGTGTGTAATGACTCTATATAATAGATCCCTCTATTTGTAATGGCTCTATATAATAGATCCGTCTGTGTGTAATGACTCTATATAATACATCACTCTGTGTGTAATCACTCTATATAATAGATCCCTCTGTGTGTAATGACTTTATATAATAGATCCCTGTGTGTAATGACTCTATATAATAGATCACTCTGTTTGAAATGACTCTATATAATAGATCCCTCTGTGTGTAATGACTCTATATACAGTAATAGATCCCTCTGTGTGTAAGGACTCTATATAATAGATCCCTCTGTGTGTAATGACTCTATATAATAGATCCCTCTGTGTGTAATGACTCTATATAATAGATTCCTCTGTGTGTAATGACTCTAGATAATAGATCCCTCTGTGTGTAATGACTCTATATAATAGATCCCTCTGTGTGTAATGACTCTATATAATAGATCCCTCTGTGTGTAATGACTCTATATAATAGATCCCTCTGTGTGTAATGACTCTATATAATAGATCCCTCTGTGTGTAATGAATCTATATAATAGATCCCTCTGTGTGTAATGACTCTATATAATAGATCCCTCTGTGTGTAATGACTCTATATAATAGATCCCTCTGTGTGTAATGACGCTATATAATAGATCCCTCTGTGTGTAATGACTATATATAATAGATCCCTCTGTGTGTAATGACTCTATATAATAGATCGCTCTGTGTGTAATGACTCTATATAATAGATCCCTCTGTGTGTAATGACTCTATATAATAGATCCCTCTGTGTGTAATGGCTCTATATAATAGATCCGTCTGTGTATAATGACTCTATATAATAGATCGCTCTGTGTGTAATGACTCTATATAATAGATCCCTCTGTGTGTAATGACTCTATATAATAGATCCCTCTGTGTGTAATGACTCTATATAATAGATCCCTCTGTGTGTAATGATGCTATATAATAGATCCCTCTGTGTGTAATGACTCTATATAATAGATCCCTCTGTGTGTAATGACTCTATATAATAGATCGCTCTGTGTGTAATGACTCTACATAATAGATCCATCTGTGTGTAATGACTCTATCTAATAGATCTCTCTGTGTGTAATGACTCTACATAATAGATCCCTCTGTGTGTAACGACTCTATATAATAGATCCCTCTGTGTGTAATGACTCTATATAATAGATCCCTCAGCGTGTAATGATTCTATATAGAAGATCCCTCTGCGTGTAATGATTCTATATAATAGATCCCTCTGTGTGTAATGACTATATAATAGATCGCTCTGTGTGTAATGACTCTATATAATAGATCGCTCTGTGTGTAATGACTCTATATAATATATCCCTCTGTGTGTAATGACTCTATATAATAGATCCCTCTGTGTGTAATGACTCTATATAATAGATCCCTGTGTGTAATGACTCTATATAATAGATCCCTCTGTGTGTAATGACTCTATATAATAGATCCCTCTGTGTGAAATGACTCTATATAATAGATCCCTCTGTGTGTAATGACTCTATATAATAGATCCCTCTGTGTGTAATGACTCTATATAATAGATCCCTCTGTGTGTAATGACGCTATATAATAGATCCCTCTGTGTGTAATGACTCTATATAATAGATGCCTTTGTGTGTAATGATGCTATATAATAGATCCCTCTGTGTGTAATGACTCTATATAATAGATCGCTCTGTGTGTAATGACTCTATATAATAGAACCCTCTGTATGTAATGACTCTATATAATAGATCCCTCTGTGTGTAATGTCTCTATATAATAGATCACTCTCTGTGTAATGACTCTATATAATAGATCCCTCTGTGTGTAATGACTATATAATAGATCCCTCTGTCTGTAATGACTCTATATAATAGATCCCTCTGTGTGTAATGACTCTATATAATAGATCCCTCTGTGTGTAATGACTCTACATAATAGATCCCTCTGTGTTTAATGACTCTATATAATAGATCCCTCTGTGTGTAATGACTATAATAGATCCCTCTGCGTGTAATGATTCTATATAATAGATCGCTCTGCGTGTAATGATTCTATATAATAGATCCCTCTGTGTGTAATGACTCTATATAATAGATCGCTCTGTGTGTAATGACTCTATATAATAGATCCCTCTGTGTGTAATGACTCTATATAATAGATCCCTCTGTGTGTAATGACTCTATATAATAGATCCCTCTGTGTGTAAAGACTCTATATAATAGATCCCTCTGTGTGTAAAGACTCTATATAATAGATCGCTCTGTTTGTAATGACTCTATATAATAGATCCCTGTGTGTAATGACTCTATATAATAGATCGCTCTGTGTGTAATGACACTATATAATAGATCACTCTGTGTGTAATGACTATATAATAGATCCCTCTGTGTGTAATGACTCTATATAATAGATCGCTCTGTCTGTAATGATTCTATATAATAGATCCCTCTGTGTGTAATGACTCTATATAATAGATCGCTCTGTGTGTAATCACTCTATATAATAGATCCCTCTGTGTGTAATAACTCTATATAATAGATCCCTCTGTGTGTAATGACTCTATATAATAGATCCCTCTGTGTGTAAAGACTCTATATAATAGATCGCTCTGTTTGTAATGACTCTATATAATAGATCCCTCTGTGTGTAATGACTCTATATAATAGATCCCTCTGTGTGTAATGACTCTATATGAAAGATCCCTCTGTGTGTAATGACTCTATATAATAGATCCCTCTGTGTGTAATGACTCTATATAATAGATCCCTCTGTGTGTAATGACTCTATATAATAGATCCCTCTGTGTATAATGACTCTATATAATAGATCCCTCTGTGTGTAATGACTCTATATAATAGATCCCTCTGTGTGTAATGACTCTATATAATAGATAGCTCTGTGTGTAATGACTCCATATAATAGATCCCTCTGTGTGTAATGACTCTATATAATAGATCCCTGTGTGTAATGACTCTATATAATAGATCCCTCTGTGTGTAATGACTCTATATAATAGATCCCTCTGTGTGTAATGACTCTATATAATAGATCCCTCTGTGTGTAATGACTCTATATCATAGATCCCTCTGTGTGTATTGACGCTAAATAATAGATCCCTCTGTGTGTAATGACTCTATATAATAGATCCCTCTGTGTGTAATGAGTCTATATAATAGATCCCTCTGTGTGTAATGACTCTATATAATAGATCACTCTGTGTGTAATTACTATGTAATAGATCCCTCTGTGTGTAATGACTCTATATAATAGATCCCTGTGTGTAATGGCTCTATATAAAAGATCCCTCTGTTTGAAATGACTCTATATAATAGATCCCTCTGTGTGTAATGACTCTATATACAGTAATAGATCCCTCTGTGTGTAATGACTCTATATAATAGATCCCTCTGTGTGTAATGACTCTATATAATAGATCCCTCTGTGTGTAATGACTCTATATAATAGATCCCTCTGTGTGTAATGACTCTATATAATAGATCCCTCTGTGTGTAATGACTCTATGTAGTAGATCCCTCTGTGTGTAAAGACTCTATATAATAGATCGCTCTGTTTGTAATGACTCTATATAATAGATCCCTGTGTGTATTGACTCTATATAATAGATCGCTCTGTGTGTAATGACTCTATATAATAGATCACTCTGTGTGTAATGACTCTATAATAGATCGCTATGTGTGTAATGACTCTATATAATAGATCCCTCTGTGTGTAATGACTCTATATAATAGATCCCTCTGTGTGTAATGACTCTATATAAAAGATCCCTCTGTGTGTAATGACTCTATATAATAGATCCCTCTGTGTGTAATGACTCTATATAATAGATCCCTCTGTGTGTAATGACTCTATATAATAGATCCCTCTGTGTGTAATGACTCTATATAATAGATCCCTCTGTGTATAATGACTCTATATAATAGATCCCTCTGTGTGTAATGATTCTATATAATAGATCACTCTGTGTGTAATGACTCTATATAATAGATCCCTGTGTGTAATGACTCTATAATAGATCGCTCTGTGTGTAATGACTCTATATAATAGATCCCTCTGTGTGTAATGACTCTATATAATAGATCCCTCTGTGTGTAATGACTCTGTATAAAAGATCCCTCTGTGTGTAATGACTCTATATAATAGATCCCTCTGTGTGTAATGACTCTATATAATAGATCCCTCTGTGTGAAATGACTCTATATAATAGATCCCTCTGTGTGTAATGACTCTATATAATAGATCCCTCTGTGTATAATGACTCTATATAATAGATCCCTCTGTGTGTAATGACTCTATATAATAGATCCCTCTGTGTGTAATGACTCTATATAATAGATCCCTCTGTGTGTAATGACTCTATATAATAGATCCCTCTGTGTGTAATGACTCTATATAATAGATCACTATGTGTGTAATGACTATATAATAGATCCCTCTGTGTGTAATGACTCTATATAATAGATCCGTGTGTAATGGCTCTATATAATAGATCCCTCTGTTTGAAATGACTCTATATAATAGATCCCTCTGTGTGTAATGACTCTATATACAGTAATAGATCCCTCTGTGTGTAATGACTCTATATACAGTAATAGATCCCTCTGTGTGTAATGACTATATAATAGATCCCTCTGTGTGTAATGACTCTATATAATAGATCCCTGTGTGTAATGGCTCTATATAAAAGATCCCTGTGTTTGAAATGACTCTATATAATAGATCCCTCTGTGTGTAATGACTCTATATACAGTAATAGATCCCTCTGTGTGTAATGACTCTATATACAGTAATAGATCCCTCTGTGTGTAATGACTCTATATAATAGATCCCTCTGTGTGTAATGACTCTATATAATAGATCCCTCTGTGTGTAATGACTCTATATAATAGATCCCTCTGTGTGTAATGACTCTATGTAGTAGATCCCTCTGTGTGTAAAGACTCTATATAATAGATTGCTCTGTTTGTAATGACTCTATATAATAGATCCCTGTGTGTATTGACTCTATATAATAGATCGCTCTGTGTGTAATGACTCTATATAATAGATCACTCTGTGTGTAATGACTCTATATAATAGATCCCTGTGTGTAATGACTCTATAATAGATCGCTCTGTGTGTAATGACTCTATATAATAGATCCCTCTGTGTGTAATGACTCTATATACTAGATCCCTCTGTGTGTAATGACTCTATATAAAAGATCCCTCTGTGTGTAATGACTCTATATAATAGATCCCTCTGTGTGTAATGACTCTATATAATAGATCCCTCTGTGTGTAATGACTCTATATAATAGATCCCTCTGTGTGTAATGACTCTATATAATAGATCACTATGTGTGTAATGACTATATAATAGATCCCTCTGTGTGTAATGACTCTATATAATTGATCCCTGTGTGTAATGGCTCTATATAATAGATCCCTCTGTTTGAAATGACTCTATATAATAGATCCCTCTGTGTGTAATGACTCTATATACAGTAATAGATCCCTCTGTGTGTAATGACTCTATATACAGTAATAGATCCCTCTGTGTGTAATGACTCTATATAATAGATCCCTCTGTGTGTAATGACTCTATATAATAGATCCCTCTGTGTGTAATGACTCTATATAATAGATCCCTCTGTGTGTAATGACTCTATATAATAGATCCCTCTGTGTGTAATGACTCTATATAATAGATCCCTCTGTGTGTAATGACTCTATGTAGTAGATCCCTCTGTGTGTAAAGACTCTATATAATAGATCGCTCTGTTTGTAATGACTCTATATAATAGATCCCTGTGTGTATTGACTCTATATAATAGATCGCTCTGTGTGTAATGACTCTATATAATAGATCACTCTGTGTGTAATGACTCTATATAATAGATCCCTGTGTGTAATGACTCTATAATAGATCGCTATGTGTGTAATGACTCTATATAATAGATCCCTCTGTGTGTAATGACTCTATATAATAGATCCCTCTGTGTGTAATGACTCTATATAAAAGATCCCTCTGTGTATAATGACTCTATATAATAGATCCCTCTGTGTGTAATGACTCTATATAATAGATCCCTCTGTGTGTAATGACTCTATATAATAGATCCCTCTGTGTGTAATGACTCTATATAATAGATCCCTCTGTGTATAATGACTCTATATAATAGATCCCTCTGTGTGTAATGACTCTATATAATAGATCACTCTGTGTGTAATGAATCTATATAATAGATCCCTGTGTGTAATGACTCTATAATAGATCGATCTGTGTGTAATGACTCTATATAATAGATCCCTCTGTGTGTAATGACTCTATATAATAGATCCCTCTGTGTGTAATGACTCTGTATAAAAGATCCCTCTGTGTGTAATGACTCTATATAATAGATCCCTCTGTGTGTAATGACTCAATATAATAGATCCCTCTGTGTGTAATGACTCTATATAATAGATCCCTCTGTGTGTAATGACTCTATATAATAGATCCCTCTGTGTATAATGACTCTATATAATAGATCCCTCTGTGTGTAATGACTCTATATAATAGATCCCTCTGTGTGTAATGACTCTATATAATAGATCCCTCTGTGTGTAATGACTCTATATAATAGATCCCTCTGTGTGTAATGACTCTATATAATAGATCACTATGTGTGTAATGACTATATAATAGATCCCTCTGTGTGTAATGACTCTATATAATAGATCCCTGTGTGTAATGGCTCTATATAAAAGATCCCTCTGTTTGAAATGACTCTATATAATAGATCCCTCTGTGTGTAATGACTCTATATACAGTAATAGATCCCTCTGTGTGTAATGACTCTATATACAGTAATAGATCCCTCTGTGTGTAATGACTCTATATAATAGATCCCTCTGTGTGTAATGACTCTATATAATAGATCCCTCTGTGTGTAATGACTCTATATAATAGATCCCTCTGTGTGTAATGACTCTATATAATAGATCCCTCTGTGTGTAATGACTCTATGTAGTAGATCCCTCTGTGTGTAAAGACTCTATATAATAGATCGCTCTGTTTGTAATGACTCTATATAATAGATCCCTGTGTGTATTGACTCTATATAATAGATCGCTCTGCATGTAATGACTCTATATAATAGATCCCTCTGTGTGTAAAGACTCTATATAATAGATCCCTCTGTGTGTAATGACTCTATATAATAGATCCCTCTGTGTGTAATGACTCTATATAATAGATCCCTCTGTGTGTAATGACTCTTTATAATAGATCCCTTTGTGTGTAATGATGCTATATAATAGATCCCTCTGTGGGTAATGACTCTATATAATAGATCGCTCTGTGTGTAATGACTCTATATAATAGATCGCTCTGTGTGTAATGATTCTATATAATAGAACCCTCTGTTTGTAATGACTCTATATAATAGATCCCTCTGTGTGTAATGGCTCTATATAATAGATCACTCTGTGTGTAATGACTCTATATAATAGATCCCTCTGTGTGTAATGATTCTATATAATAGATCCCTCTGTCTGTAATGACTCTATATAATAGATCCCTCTGTCTGTAATGACTCTATATAATAGATCCCTCTGTGTGTAATGACTCTATATAATAGATCCCTCTGTGTGTAATGACTCTACATAATAGATCCCTCTGTGTTTAATGACTCTATATAATAGATCCCTCTGTGTGTAATGACTCTATATAATAGATCCCTCTGCGTGTAATGATTCTATATAATAGATCGCTCTGTGTGTAATGATTCTATATAATAGATCCCTCTGTGTGTAATGACTCTATATAATAGATCGCTCTGTGTGTAATGACTCTATATAATAGATCCCTCTGTATGTAATGACTCTATATAATAGATCCCTCTGTGTGTAATGACTCTATATAATAGATCCCTCTGTGTGTAAAGACTCTATATAATAGATTGCTCTGTTTGTAATGACTCTATATAATAGATCCCTGTGTGTAATGACTCTATATAATAGATCGCTCTGTGTGTAATGACTCTATATAATAGATCACTCTGTGTGTAATGGCTCTATATAATAGATCACTCTGTGTGTAATAACTCTATATAATAGATCCCTCTGTGTGTAATGACTCTATGTAATAGATCCCTCTGTCTGTAATGACTCTATATAATAGATCCCTCTGTCTGTAATGACTCTATATAATAGATCCCTCTGTGTGTAATGACTCTACATAATAGATCCCTCTGTGTGTATTGACTCTACATAATAGATCCCTCTGTGTTTAATTACTATATAATAGATCCCTCTGTGTGTAATGACTCTATATAATAGATCCCTCTGCGTGTAATGATTCTATATAATAGATCCCTCTGTGTGTAATGACTCTAAATAACAGATCCCTCAGCGTGTAATGATTCTATATAATAGATCCCTCTGTGTGTAATGACTCTATATAATAGATCCCTCTGCGTGTAATGATTCTATATAATAGATCCCTCTGTGTGTAATGATTCTATATAATAGATCCCTCTGCGTGTAATGATTCTATATAATAGATCCCTCTGTGTGTAATGACTCTATATAATAGATCGCTCTGTGTGTAATGATTCTATATAATAGATCGCTCTGTGTGTAATGACTCTATATAATAGATCGCTCTGAGTGCAATGACTCTATATAATAGATCACTCTGTGTGTAATGACTCTATATAATAGATCGCTCTGTGTGTAATGACTCTATATAATAGATCCCTCTGTGTGTAATGACTCTATATAATAGATCCCTCTGTGTGTGATGACTCTATATAAAAGATCCCTCTGTGTGTAATGACTCTATATAATAGATCCCTCTGTGTGTAATGACTCTATATAATAGATCCCTCTGTGTGTAATGACTCTATATAATAGATCCCTCTGTGTATAATGACTCTATATAATAGATCCCTCTGTGTGTAATGACTCTATATAATAGATCCCTCTGTGTGTAATGACTCTATATAATAGATCCCTCTGTGTGTAATGACTCTATATAATAGATCCCTGTGTGTAATGACTCCATATAATAGATCCCTCTGTGTGTAATGACTCTATATAATAGATCCCTCTGTGTGTAATGACTCTATATAATAGAATCTTCTGTGTGTAATGACTCTATTTAATAGATCCCTCTGTGTGTAATGACGCTAAATAATAGATCCCTCTGTGTGTAATGACTCTATATAATAGATCCCTCTGTGTGTAATGACTCTATATAATAGATCCCTCTGTGTGTAATGACTCTATATAATAGATCCCTCTGTGTGTAATGACTCTATATAATAGATCACTCTGTGTGTAATGACTATATAATAGATCCCTCTGTGTGTAATGACTCTATATAATAGATCCCTCTGTGTGTAATGACTCTATATAATAGATCGCTCTGTGTGTAATGACTCTATATAATAGATCCCTCTGTGTGTAATGACTCTATATAGTAGATCCCTCTGTGTGTAAAGACTCTATATAATAGATCGCTATGTTTGTAATGACTCTATATAATAGATCCCTGTTTGTAATGACTCTATATAATAGATCACTCTGTGTGTAATGACTCTATATAATAGATCCCTTTGTGTGTAATGACTCTATACAATAGATCCCTCTGTGTGTAATGACTCTATATAATAGATCCCTCTGTGTGTAATGACTCTATGTAATAGATCCCTCTGTGTGTAATGACTCTATATAATAGATCCCTCTGTGTGTAATGACTCTATATAATAGATCCCTCTGTGTGTAATGACTCTATATAATAGATCCCTCTGTGTGTAATGACTCTATATAATAGATCCCTCTGTGTGTAATGACTCTATATATTAGATCCCTCTGTGTGTAATGACTCTATATAATAGATCCCTCAGCGTGTAATGATTCTATATAATAGATCGCTCTGCGTGTAATGATTCTATATAATAGATCCCTCTGTGTGTATTGACTCTATATAATAGATCGCTCTGTGTGTAATGACTCTATATAATAGATCGCTCTGTGTGTAATGACTCTATATAATAGATCCCTCTGTGTGTAATGACTCTATATAATAGATCCCTCTGTGCTAATGACTCTATATAATAGATCCCTGTATGTAATGACTCTATATAATAGATCCCTCTGTGTGTAATGACTCTATATAATAGATCCCTCTGTGTGTAATGACTCTATATAATAGATCCCTCTGTGTGTAATGACTCTATATAATAGATCCCTCTGTGTGTAATGACTCTTTATAATAGATCCCTTTGTGTGTAACGATGCTATATAATAGATCCCTCTGTGTGTAATGACTCTATATAATAGATCGCTCTGTGTGTAATGACTCTATATAATAGATCGCTCTGTTTGTAATGACTCTATATAATAGAACCCTCTGTGTGTAATGACTCTATATAATAGATCCCTTTGTGTGTAATGGCTCTATATAATAGATCACTCTGTGTGTAATGACTCTATATAATAGATCCCTCTGTGTGTAATGACTCTATATAATTGATCCCTCTGTCTGTAATGACTCTACATAATAGATCCCTCTGTGTGTATCGACTCTATATAATAGATCCCTCTGTGTGTAATGACTCTATATAATAGATCCCTCTGCGTGTAATGATTCTATATAATAGATCGCTCTGCTTGTAATGATTCTATATAATAGATCCCTCTGTGTGTAATGACTCTATATAATAGATCGCTCTGTGTGTAATGACTCTATATAATAGATCGCTCTGCGTGTAATGATTCTATATAATTGATCCCTCTGTGTGTAATGACTCTATATAATAGATCGCTCTGTGTGTAATGACTCTATATAATAGATCGCTCTGTGTGTAATGACTCTATATAATAGATCCCTCTGTGTGTAATGACTCTATATAATAGATCCCTCTGTGTGTAATGACTCTATATAATAGATCCCTCTGTGCTAATGACTCTATATAATAGATCCCTGTATGTAATGACTCTATATAATAGATCCCTCTGTGCTAATGACTCTATATAATAGATCCCTGTGTGTAATGACTCTATATAATAGATCCCTCTGTGTGTAATGACTCTATATAATAGATCCCTCTGTGTGTAATGACTCTATATAATAGATCCCTCTGTGTGTAATGACTCTATATAATAGATCCCTCTGTGTGTAATGACTCTATATAATAGATCCCTCTGTGTGTAATGACTCTATATAATAGATCCCTCTGTGTATAATGACTCTATATAATAGATCCCTCTGTGTGTAATGACTCTATGTAATAGATCCCTCTGTGTGTAATGACTCTATATAATAGATAGCTCTGTGTGTAATGACTCTATATAACAGATCCCTCTGTGTGTAATGACTCTATATAATAGATCCCTGTGTGTAATGACTCTATATAATAGATCCCTCTGTGTGTAATGACTCTATATAATAGATCCCTCTGTGTGTAATGGCTCTATATAATAGATCCCTCTGTGTGTAATGGCTCTATATAATAGATCCCTCTGTGTGTAATGACGCTAAATAATAGATCCCTCTGTGTGTAATGACTCTATATAATAGATCCCTCTGTGTGTAATGACTCTATATAATAGATCCCTCTGTGTGTAATGACTCTATATAATAGATCACTCTGTGTGTAATGACTCTATATAATAGATCCCTCTGTGTGTAATGACTCTATATAATAGATCCCTCTGTGTATAATGACGCTAAATAATAGATCCCTCTGTGTGTAATGACTCTATATAATAGATCCCTCTGTGTGTAATGACTCTATATAATAGATCGCTCTGTGTGTAATGACTCTATATAATAGATTCCTCTGTGTGTAATGACTCTATATAATAGATCCCTCTGTGTGTAATGGCTCTATATAATAGATCCGTCTGTGTATAATGACTCTATATAATAGATCCCTCTGTGTGTAATGACTCTATATAATAGATCCCTCTGTGTGTAATGACTCTACATAATAGATCCCTCTGTGTGTAACGACTCTATATAATAGATCCCTGTGTGTGTAATGACTCTATATAATAGATCCCTCAGCGTGTAATGACTCTATATAATAGATCACTCTGTGTGTAATGACTATATAATAGATCCCTGTGTGTAACGACTCTATATAATAGATCCCTCTGTGTGTAATGACTCTATATAATAGATCCCTTTGTGTGTAATGACTCTATACAATAGATCCCTCTGTGTGTAATGACTCTATAGAATAGATCCCTCTGTGTGTAATGACTATGTAATAGATCCCTCTGTGTGTAATGACTCTATATAATAGATCGCTCTGTGTGTAATGACTCTATATAATAGATCACTCTGTGTGTAATGACTCTATATAATAGATCCCTGTGTGTAATGACTCTATATAATAGATCGCTCTGTGTGTAATGACTCTATATAATAGATCCCTCTGTGTGTAATGACTCTATATAATAGATCCCTCTGTGTGTAATGACTCTATATAATAGATCCCTCTGTGTGTATTGACTCTATATAATAGATCCCTCTGTGTGTAATGACTCTATAAAATAGATCCCTCTGTGTGTAATTGCTCTATATAATAGATCCCTCTGTGCGTAATGATTCTATATAATAGATCGCTCTGTGTGTAATGACTCTATATAATAGATCCCTCTGTGTGTAATGACTCTATATAATAGATCCCTGTGTGTAATGACTCTATATAATAGATCCCTCTGTGTGTAATGACTCTATACAATAGATCCCTCTGTGTGTAAAGACTCTATATAATAGATCCCGCTGTGTGTAATGACTCTATATAATAGATCCCTCTGTGTGTAATGACTCTATATAATAGATCCCTCTGTGTGTAATGACGCTATATAATAGATCCCTCTGTGTGTAATGACTCTATATAATAAATCGCTCTGTGTGTAATGACTTTATATAATAGATCGCTCTGTGTGTTATGGCTCTATATAATAGATCATTCTGTGTGTAATGACTCTATATAATAGATACCTCTGTGTGCAATGACTCTATATAATAGATCACTCTGTCTGTAATGACTCTATATAATAGATCCCTCTGTGTGTAATGACTCTATATAAAATAGATCCCTCTGTGTGTAATGACTATATAATAGATTCCTCTGTGTGTAATGACTCTATATAATAGATCCCTCTGTGTGTAATGGCTCTATATAATAGATCATTCTGTGTGTAATGACTCTATATAATAGATACCTCTGTGTGCAATGACTCTATATAATAGATCACTCTGTCTGTAATGACTCTATATAATAGATCTCTCTGTGTGTAATGACTCTATATAATAGATCCCTCTGTGTGTAATGACTATATAATAGATTCCTCTGTGTGTAATGACTCTATATAATAGATCCCTCTGTGTGTAATGGCTCTATATAATAGATCCGTCTGTGTATAATGACTCTATATAATAGATCCCTCTGTGCTAATGACTCTATATAATAGATCCCTGTGTGTAATGACTCTATATAATAGATCCCTCTTTGTGTAATGACTCTATATAATAGATCCCTCTGTGTGTAATGACTCTATATAATAGATCCCTCTGTGTGTAATTACTCTATATAATAGATCCCTCTGTGTGTAGTGACTCTTTATAATAGATCCCTTTTTGTAACGATGCTATATAATAGATCCCTCTGTGTGTAATGACTCTATATAATAGATCGCTCTGTGTGTAATGACTCTATATAATAGATCGCTCTGTGTGTAATGACTCGATATAATAGAACCCTCTGTGTGTAATGACTCTATATAATAGATCCCTCTGTGTGTAATGGCTCTATATAATAGATCACTCTGTGTGTAATGACTCTATATAATAGATACCTCTGTGTGTAATGACTCTATATAATTGATCCCTCTGTCTGTAATGACTCTACATAACAGATCCCTCTGTGTGTAACGACTCTATATAATAGATCCCTCTGTGTGTAATGACTCTATATAATAGATCCCTCTGCGTGTAATGATTCTATATAATAGATCGCTCTGCTTGTAATGATTCTATATAATAGATCTCTCTGTGTGTAATGACTCTATATAATAGATCGCTCTGTGTGTAATGACTCTATATAATAGATCGCTCTGTGTGTAATGACTCTATATAATAGATCGCTCTGCGTGTAATGATTCTATATAATAGATCCCTCTGTGTGTAATGACTCTATATAATAGATCCCTCTGTGTGTAATGACTCTATATAATAGATCGCTCTGTGTGTAATGACTCTATTTAATAGATCCCTCTGTGTGTAATGACTCTATATAATAGATCCCTCTGTGCTAATGACTCTATATAATAGATCCCTGTGTGTAATGACTCTATATAATAGATCCCTCTGTGTGTAATGACGCTATATAATAGATCCCTCTGTGTGTAATGACTCTATAAAATAGATCCCTCTGTGTGTAATGACTCTACATAATTGATCCCTCTGTCTGTAATGACTCTACATAATAGATCCCTCTGTGTGTAACGACTCTATATAATAGATCCCTCTGTGTGTAATGACTCTATATAATAGATCCCTCTGCGTGTAATGATTCTATATAATAGATCGCTCTGCTTGTAATGATTCTATATAATAGATCCCTCTGTGTGTAATGACTCTATATAATAGATCGCTCTGTGTGTAATTACTCTATATAATAGATCGCTCTGTGTGTAATGACTCTATATAATAGATCCCTCTGTGTGTAATGACTCTATAATAGATCCCTCTGTGTGTAATGACTCTGTATAATAGATCCCTGTGTGTAATGACTCTATATAATAGATCCCTCTGTGTGTAATGACTCTATATAATAGATCGCTCTGTGTGTAATGACTCTATATAATAGATCGCTCTGTGTGTAATGACTCTATATAATAGAACCCTCTGTTTGTAATGACTCTATATAATAGATCCCTCTGTGTGTAATGGCTCTATATAATAGATCACTCTGTGTGTAATGACTCTATATAATAGATCCCTCTGTGTGTAATGACTCTATAAAATATAGATCCCTCTGTCTGTAATGACTCTATATAATAGATCCCTCTGTCTGTAATGACTCTATATAATAGATCCCTCTGTGTGTAATGACTCTATATAATAGATCCCTCTGTGTTTAATGACTCTATATAATAGATCTCTCTGTGTGTAATGACTCTATATAATAGATCTCTCTGCGTGTAATGATTCTATATAATAGATCGCTCTGTGTGTAATGATTCTATATAATAGATCCCTCTGTGTGTAATGACTCTATATAATAGATCGCTCTATTTGTAATGACTCTATATAATAGATCCCTCTGTATGTAATGACTCTATATAATAGATCCCTCTGTGTGTAATGACTCTATATAATAGATCCCTCTGTGTGTAAAGACTCTATATAATAGATCGCTCTGTTTGTAATGACTCTATATAATAGATCCCTGTGTGTAATGACTCTATATAATAGATCGCTTTGTGTGTAATGGCTCTATATAATAGATCACTCTGTGTGTAATGACTCTATATAATAGATCCCTCTGTGTGTAATGACTCTATATAATAGATCCCTCTGTCTGTAATGACTCTATATAATAGATCCCTCTGTGTGTAATGACTCTACATAATAGATCCCTCTGTGTGTATTGACTCTACATAATAGATCCCTCTGTGTTTAATGATTATATAATAGATCCCTCTGTGTGTAGTGACTCTATATAATAGATACCTCTGCGTGTAATGATTCTATATAATCGCTCTGTGTGTAATGACTCTATATAATAGATCGCTCTGTGTGCAATGACTCTACATAATAGATCCCTCTGTGTGTATTGACTCTACATAATAGATCCCTCTGTGTTTAATGATTATATAATAGATCCCTCTGTGTGTAGTGACTCTATATAATAGATCGCTCTGTGTGTAATGATTCTATATAATCGCTCTGTGTGTAATGACTCTATATAATAGATCGCTCTGTGTGCAATGACTCTATATAATAGATCCCTCTGTGTGTAATGACTCTATATAATAGATCCCTCTGTGTGTAATGACTCTATATAATAGATCCCTCTGTGTGTAATAACTCTATATAAAAGATCCCTCTGTGTGTAATGACTCTATATAATAGATCCCTCTGTGTGTAATGACTCTATATAATAGATCCCTCTGTGTGTAATGACTCTATATAATAGATCCCTCTGTGTATAATGACTCTATATAATAGATCCCTCTGTGTGTAATGACTCTATATAATAGATCGTTCTGTGTGTAATGACTCTATATAATAGATCGTTCTGTGTGTAATGACTCTATATAATAGATCCCTCTGTGTGTAATGACTCTATATAATAGATCCCTGTGTGTAATGACTCTATATAATAGATCCCTCTGTGTGTAATGACTCTATATAATAGATCCCTCTGTGTGTAATGACTCTATATAACAGAATCTTCTGTGTGTAATGACTCTATTTAATAGATCCCTCTGTGTGTAATGACGCTAAATAATAGATCCCTCTGTGTGTAATTACTCTATATAATAGATCCCTCTGTGTGTAATGACTCTATATAATAGATCCCTCTGTGTGTAATGACTCTATATAATAGATCACTCTGTGTGTAATGACTATATAATAGATCCATCTGTGTGTAATGACTCTATATAATAGATCCCTCTGTGTGTAATCACTCTATATAATAGATCCCTCTGTGTGTAATGACTCTATATAATAGATCCCTCTGTGTGTAATGACTCTATATAATAGATCCCTCTGTGTGTAATGACTCTATATAATAGATCCCTCTGTGTGTAATGACTCTATATAATAGATCGCTCTGTGTGTAATGACTCTATATAATAGATCCCTCTGTGTGTAATGACTCTATATAATATATCCCTGTGTGTAATGACTCTATATAATAGATCCCTCTGTGTGTAATGACTCTATACAATAGATCCCTCTGTGTGTAAAGACTCTATATAATAGATCCCTCTGTGTGTAATGACTCTATATGATAGATCCCTCTGTGTGTAATGACTCTATATAATAGATCCCTCTGTGTGTAATGACGCTATATAATAGATCCCTCTGTGTGTAATGACTCTATATAATAGATCCCTCTGTGTGTAATGACTCTATATAATAAATCGCTCTGTGTGTAATGACTCTATATAATAGATCGCTCTGTGTGTAATGACTCTATATAATAGATCGCTCTGTGTGTAATGACTCTATATAATAGATCGCTCTGTGTGTAATGACTCTATATAATAGATCACTCTGTGTGTAATGACTCTATATAATAGATACCTCTGTGTGCAATGACTCTATATAATAGATCACTCTGTCTGTAATGACTCTATATAATAGATCCCTCTGTGTGTAATGACTCTATATATTAGATCCCTCTGTGTGTAATGACTCTACATAATAGATCCCTCTGTGTGTAATGACTCTATATAATAGATCCCTCTGTGTTTAATGACTCTATATAATAGATCCCTCTGCGTGTAATGATTCTATATAATAGATTGCTCTGTGTGTAATGATTCTATATAATAGATCCCTCTGTGTGTAATGACTCGATATAATAGATCGCTCTGTGTGTAATGGCTCTATATAATAGATCCCTCTGTGTGTAATGACTCTACATAATAGATCCCTATGTGTGTAATGACTCTATATAATAGATCCCTCTGTGTGTAATGACTATATAATGGATCCCTCTGCGTGTAATGATTCTATATAATACATCCCTCTGTGTGTAATGACTCTATATAATAGATCCATCTGTGTGTAATGACTCTATATAATAGATCCCTCTGTGTGTAATGACTCTATATAATAGATCCCTCTGTGTGTAATGACTCTATATAATAGATCACTCTGTGTGTAATGACTATATAATAGATCCCTCTGTGTGTAATGACTCTATATAATAGATCCCTGTGTGTAATGGCTCTATATAATAGATCCCCCTGTTTGAAATGACTCTATATAATAGATCCCTCTGTGTGTAATGACTCTATATACAGTAATAGATCCCTCTGTGTGTAATGACTCTATATAATAGATCCCTCTGTGTGTAATGACTCTATATAATAGATCCCTCTGTGTGTAATGACTGTATATAGTAGATGCCTCTGTGTGTGATGACTCTATATAATAGATCACTCTGTCTGTAATGACTCTATATAATAGATCCCTCTGTGTGTAATGACTCTATATAATAGATCCCTCTGTGTGTAATGACTCTACATAATAGATCCCTCTGTGTGTAATGACTCTATATAATAGATCCCTCTGTGTTTAATGACTCTATATAATAGATCCCTCTGCGTGTAATGATTCTATATAATAGATTGCTCTGTGTGTAATGATTCTATATAATAGATCCCTCTGTATGTAATGACTCGATATAATAGATCGCTCTGTGTGTAATGGCTCTATATAATAGATCCCTCTGTGTGTAATGACTCTACATAATAGATCCCTATGTGTGTAATGACTCTATATAATAGATCCCTCTGTGTGTAATGACTATATAATGGATCCCTCTGCGTGTAATGATTCTATATAATACATCCCTCTGTGTGTGATGACTCTATATAATAGATCCCTCTGTGTGTAATGACTCTATATAATAGATCCCTCTGTGTGTAATGACTCTATATAATAGATCCCTCTGTGTGTAATGACTCTATATAATAGATCACTCTGTGTGTAATGACTATATAATAGATCCCTCTGTGTGTAATGACTCTATATAATAGATCCCTGTGTGTAATGGCTCTATATAATAGATCCCCCTGTTTGAAATGACTCTATATAATAGATCCCTCTGTGTGTAATGACTCTATATACAGTAATAGATCCCTCTGTGTGTAATGACTCTATATAATAGATCCCTCTGTGTGTAATGACTCTATATAATAGATCCCTCTGTGTGTAATGACTGTATATAATAGATGCCTCTGTGTGTGATGACTCTATATAATAGATCCCTCTGTGTGTAATGACTCTATATAGTAGATCCCTCTGTGTGTAAAGACTCTATATAATAGATCGCTCTGTTTGTAATGACTCTATATAATAGATCCCTGTGTGTAATGATTCTATATAATAGATCGCTCTGTGTGTAATGACTCTATATAATAGATCACTCTGTGTGTAATGACTCTATATAATAGATCCCTGTGTGTAATGACTCTATATAATAGATCGCTCTGTGTGTAATGACTCTGTATAATAGATCCCTCTGTGTGTAATGACTCTATATAATAGATCCCTCTGTGTGTAATGACTCTATATAATAGATCCCTCTGTGTGTAATGACTCTATATAATAGATCCCTCTGTGTGTAATGACTCTATATAATAGATCCCTCTGTGTGTAATGACTCTATATAATAGATCGCTCTGTGTGTAATGACTCTATATAATAGATCCCTCTGTGTGTAATGACTCTATATAATAGATCCCTGTGTGTAATGACTCTATATAATAGATCCCTCTGTGTGTAATGACTCTATATAATAGATCCCTCTGTGTGTAATGACTCTATATAATAGAATCTTCTGTGTGTAATGACTCTATTTAATAGATCCCTCTGTGTGTAATGACGCTAAATAATAGATCCCTCTGTGTGTAATGACTCTATATAATAGATCCCTCTGTGTGTAATGACTCTATATAATAGATCCCTCTGTGTGTAATGACTCTATATAATAGATCACTCTGTGTGTAATGACTATATAATAGATCCCTCTGTGTGTAATGACTCTATAATAGATCCCTCTGTGTGTAATGACTCTATATAATAGATCCCTCTGTGTGTAATGACTCTATATAATAGATCCCTCTGTGTGTAATGACTCTATATAATAGATCGCTCTGTGTGTAATGACTCTATATAATAGATCCCTCTGTGTGTAATGACTCTATATAATATATCCCTGTGTGTAATGACTCTATATAATAGATCCCTCTGTGTGTAATGACTCTATACAATAGATCCCTCTGTGTGTAAAGACTCTATATAATAGATCCCTCTGTGTGTAATGACTCTATATGATAGATCCCTCTGTGTGTAATGACTCTATATAATAGATCCCTCTGTGTGTAATGACGCTATATAATAGATCCCTCTGTGTGTAATGACTCTATATAATAGATCGCTCTGTGTGTAATGACTCTATATAATAGATCCCTCTGTGTGTAATGACTCTATATAAAAGATCCCTCTGTGTGTAATGACTCTATATAATAGATCCCTCTGTGTGTAATGACTCTATATAATAGATCCCTCTGTGTGTAATGACTCTATATAATAGATCCCTCTGTGTGTAATGACTCTATATAATAGATCCCTCTGTGTGTAATGACTCTATATAATAGATCCCTCTGTGTGTAATGACTCTATATAATAGATCGCTCTGTGTGTAATGACTCTATAATAGATCCCTCTGTGTGTAATGACTCTATATAATAGATCCCTCTGTGTGTAATGACTCTATATAATAGATCCCTCTTTGTGTAATGACTCTATATAATAGATCGCTCTGTGTGTAATGACTCTATATAATAGATCCCTCTGTGTGTAATGACTCTATATAATATACCCCTGTGTGTAATGACTCTATATAATAGATCCCTCTGTGTGTAATGACTCTATACAATAGATCCCTCTGTGTGTAAAGACTCTATATAATAGATCCCTCTGTGTGTAATGACTCTATATGATAGATCCCTCTGTGTGTAATGACTCTATATAATAGATCCCTCTGTGTGTAATGACGCTATATAATAGATCCCTCTGTGTGTAATGACGCTATATAATAGATCCCTCTGTGTGTAATGACTCTATATAATAGATCCCTCTGTGTGTAATGACTCTATATAATAGATCCCTCTGTGTGTAATGACTCTATATAATAGATCCCTCTGTGTGTAATGACTCTATATAATAGATCCCTCTGTGTGTAATGACTCTATATAATAGATCGCTCTGTGTGTAATTGACGCACCCCTGGGCCTGTGTCGCGCAGCGTTGCGCACGCGGGAGCTTACCCGGAGCCGGATCTGTTGAGGGTTGTAGTCTCGTGGCGGTGACCCGGTCCGTGCCCAGGGAGTCAGACTAAGTGGCGCTGTATTAGCGGTAGATGTTGGACGACTACGCCACCCGTTGAATGCAGCGAAGGAGCTGCCGCTGCAGGGCAGACCGCTGAGGCCGGTGGTAGGATTGTGCAGCGTGATAGTATCACCCCCAACGGGAGGGGTATGGCCTCAGGGCAGCCGACGTGGATGATGGGGTAGCAGGAATCACTCAGAGACGATGCGGTGTAATTCAGGGTCTTTACTGGTGATAAAGATAGACCCTCCCGGAGTACTGGCTAGCGATCGGGGCCTGGTCAGTCCTTGAGCAGATGGGATCTCCCCTGGCCAGGCGGAGTTGTAGGCCTCCCAAACTGACTGTACTCTTCTGGCTACCTTGCTAGAGGCGGGTATAAGTAGCCCACGTCCCTGAGTGTACCGTGTGGTGCTCACCCGTATGGCCGGTGACTCGGGGCCTTCTAGTGGCGTCCGCTCCACGACGGCGGTGCTGGTCCCACGCGTGTGACCGTGCCTTCGGGTTTCTTGGCCAGAGGACCTGAAATCCCCTGCCGGGCGGTTTCTGCTGCTGGGTAAAGATTAGTCCCCACAGCCTCGGACTCCGGGTCCGGTGATAGCTTCTCAGTCTGGGCGAGCTCTGCAGCTGCCAGCCCCTGACTCCTTATAGCACTGCTCCCACAGAGCTCCTGATGTTCTTTTCCTATATCTGCGTCTCTTCTCTGTCTCTACTTCTTCTCTACTCACTAACCCTGCCTCAGCCCTAGGTTTATATAGGGGAAGTCCTTCCCCTCCCAGAACTGGGCAGGAGGTGTGGCATGCATAGGATTCCTGACCAAGAGACCTCCCACCTGCTCTCAGACATAACATTGCTGTTACTGTGGAAACCAGACCCCTGGGGTGCCACATAATGACTCTATATAATAGATCCCTCTGTGTGTAATGACGCTAAATAATGTATCCCTCTGTGTGTAATGACTCTATATAATAGATCCCTCTGTGTGTAATGACTCTATATAATAGATCCCTCTGTGTGTAATGACTCTATATAATAGATCCCTCTGTGTGTAATGACTCTATATAATAGATCACTCTGTGTGTAATGACTATATAATAGATCCCTCTGTGTGTAATGACTCTATATAATAGATCCCTCTGTGTGTAATGACTCTATATAATAGATCACTCTGTGTGTAATGAATCTATATAATAGATCCCTCTGTGTGTAATGACTCTATATAATAGATCCCTCTGTGTGTAATGACTCTATATAATAGATCGCTCTGTGTGTAATGACTCTATATAATAGATCCCTCTGCGTGTAATGACTCTATATAATATATCCCTGTGTGTAATGACTCTATATAATAGATCCCTCTGTGTGTAATGACTCTATACAATAGATCCCTCTGTGTGTAAAGACTATATAATAGATCCCTCTGTGTGTAATGACTCTATATGATAGATCCCTCTGTGTGTAATGACTCTATATAATAGATCCCTCTGTGTGTAATGACGCTATATAATAGATCCCTCTGTGTGTAATGACTCTATATAATAAATCGCTCTGTGTGTAATGACTCTATATAATAGATCGCTCTGTGTGTAATGACTCTATATAATAGATCCCTCTGTGTGTAATGACTCTATATAATAGATCGCTCTGTGTGTAATGGCTCTATATAATAGATCACACTGTGTGTAATGACTCTATATAATAGATACCTCTGTGTGCAATGACTCTATATAATAGATCACTCTGTCTGTAATGACTCTATATAATAGATCCCTCTGTGTGTAATGACTCTATATAATAGATCCCTCTGTGTGTAATGACTCTACATAATAGATCTCTCTGTGTGTAATGACTCTATATAATAGATCCCTCTGTGTGTAATGACTCGATATAATAGATCGCTCTGTGTGTAATGACTCTATATAATAGATCCCTCTGTGTGTAATGACTCTACATAATAGACCCTATGTGTGTAATGACTCTATGTAATAGATCCCTCTGTGTGTAATGACTCTATATAATAGATACCTCTGTGTGTAATGACTCTACATAATAGATCCCTCTGTGTGTAATGACTCTATATAATAGATCCCTCTGTGTTTAATGACTCTATATAATAGATCCCTCTGCGTGTAATGATTCTATATAATAGATCGCTCTGTGTGTAATGATTCTATATAATAGATCCCTCTGTGTGTAATGACTCGATATAATCGCTCTGTGTGTAATGACTCTATATAATAGATCCCTCTGTGTGTAATGACTCTACATAATAGATCCCTATGTGTGTAATGACTCTATATAATAGATCCCTCTGTGTGTAATGACTATATAATAGATCCCTCTGCGTGTAATGATTCTATATAATACATCCCTCTGTGTGTAATGACTCTATATAATACATCCCTCTGTGTGTAATGACTCTATATAATAGATCCCTCTGTGTGTAATGACTCTATATAATAGATCCCTCTGTGTGTAATGACTCTATATAATAGATCACTCTGTGTGTAATGACTATATAATAGATCCCTCTGTGTGTAATGACTCTATATAATTGATACCTGTGTGTAATGGCTCTATTTAATAGATCCCCCTGTTTGAAATGACTCTATATAATAGATCCCTCTGTGTGTAATGACTTTATATACAGTAATAGATCCCTCTGTGTGTAATGACTCTATAATAGATCCCTCTGTGTGTAATGACTCTATATAATAGATCCCTCTGTGTGTAATGACTCTATATAATAGATCCCTCTGTGTGTGATGACTCTATATAATAGATCCCTCTGTGTGTAATGACTCTATATAGTAGATTCCTCTGTGTGTAAAGACTCTATATAATAGATCTCTCTGTTTGTAATGACTCTATATATTAGATCCCTGTGTGTAATGACTCTATATAATAGATCGCTCTGTGTGTAATGACTCTATATAATAGATCACTCTGTGTGTAATGACTCTATATAATAGATCCCTGTGTGTAATGACTCTATATAATAGATCGCTCTGTGTGTAATAACTCTATATAATAGATCCTCTGTGTGTAATGACTCTATATAATAGATCCCTCTGTGTGTAATGACTCTATACAATAGATCCCTCTGTGTGTAAAGACTCTATATAATAGATCCCTCTGTGTGTAATGACTCTATATAATAGATCCCTCTGTGTCTAATGACTCTATATAATTGATCCCTCTGTGTGTAATGACGCTATATAATAGATCCCTCTGTGTGTAATGACTCTATATAATAAATCGCTCTGTGTGCAATGACTCTATATAATAGATCGCTCTGTGTGTAATGACTCTATATAATAGATCCCTCTGTGTGTAATGACTCTATATAATAGATCACTCTGTGTGTAATGACTATATAATAGATCCCTCTGTGTGTAATGACTCTATATAATTGATCCCTGTGTGTAATGGCTCTATATAATAGATCCCCCTGTTTGAAATGACTCTATATAATAGATCCCTCTGTGTGTAATGACTTTATATACAGTAATAGATCCCTCTGTGTGTAATGACTCTATAATAGATCCCTCTGTGTGTAATGACTCTATATAATAGATCCCTCTGTGTGTAATGACTCTATATAATAGATCCCTCTGTGTGTGATGACTCTATATAATAGATCCCTCTGTGTGTAATGACTCTATATAGTAGATTCCTCTGTGTGTAAAGACTCTATATAATAGATCGCTCTGTTTGTAATGACTCTATATATTAGATCCCTGTGTGTAATGACTCTATATAATAGATCACTCTGTGTGTAATGACTCTATATAATAGATCCCTGTGTGTAATGACTCTATATAATAGATCGCTCTGTGTGTAATGACTCTATATAATAGATCGCTCTGTGTGTAATGACTCTATATAATAGATCCCTCTGTGTGTAATGACTCTACATAATAGATCCATATGTGTGTAATGACTCTATATAATAGATCCCTCTGTGTGTAATGACTATATAATAGATCTCTCTGCGTGTAATGATTCTATATAATAGATCGCTCTCTGTGTAATGATTCTATATAATAGATCCCTCTGTGTGTAATGACTCTATATAATAGATCACTCTGTTTGTAATGATTCTATATAATAGATCCATCTGTGTGTAATGACTCTATATAATAGATCCCTCTGTGTGTAATGACTCTATATAATAGATCCCTCTGTGTGTAATGACTCTATATAATAGATCCCTCTGTGTATAATGACTCTATATAATAGATCCCTCTGTGTGTAATGACTCTATATAATAGATCCCTCTGTGTGTAATGACTCTATATAATAGATAGCTCTGTGTGTAATGACTCCATATAATAGATCCCCCTGTGTGTAATGACTCTATATAATAGATCCCTGTGTGTAATGACTCTATATAATAGATCCCTCTGTGTGTAATGACTCTATATAATAGATCCCTCTGTGTGTAATGACTCTATATAATAGATCCCTCTGTGTGTAATGACTCTATATCATAGATCCCTCTGTGTGTATTGACGCTAAATAATAGATCCCTCTGTGTGTAATGACTCTATATAATAGATCCCTCTGTGTGTAATGAGTCTATATAATAGATCCCTCTGTGTGTAATGACTCTATATAATAGATCACTCTGTGTGTAATTACTATGTAATAGATCCCTCTGTGTGTAATAACTCTATATAATAGATCCCTGTGTGTAATGGCTCTATATAAAAGATCCCTCTGTTTGAAATGACTCTATATAATAGATCCCTCTGTGTGTAATGACTCTATATACAGTAATAGATCCCTCTGTGTGTAATGACTCTATATACAGTAATAGATCCCTCTGTGTGTAATGACTCTATATACAGTAATAGATCCCTCTGTGTGTAATGACTCTATATACAGTAATAGATCCCTCTGTGTGTAATGACTCTATATAATAGATCCCTCTGTGTGTAATGACTCTATATAATAGATCCCTCTGTGTGTAATGACTCTATATAATAGATCCCTCTGTGTGTAATGACTCTATGTAGTAGATCCCTCTGTGTGTAAAGACTCTATATAATAGATCGCTCTGTTTGTAATGACTCTATATAATAGATCCCTGTGTGTATTGACTCTATATAATAGATCGCTCTGTGTGTAATGACTCTATATAATAGATCACTCTGTGTGTAATGACTATAATAGATCGCTATGTGTGTAATGACTCTATATAATAGATCCCTCTGTGTGTAATGACTCTATATAATAGATCCCTCTGTGTGTAATGACTCTATATAAAAGATCCCTCTGTGTGTAATGACTCTATATAATAGATCCCTCTGTGTGTAATGACTCTATATAATAGATACCTCTGTGTGTAATGACTCTATATAATAGATCCCTCTGTGTGTAATGACTCTATATAATAGATCCCTCTGTGTATAATGACTCTATATAATAGATCCCTCTGTGTGTAATGACTCTATATAATAGATCACTCTGTGTGTAATGACTCTATATAATAGATCCCTGTGTGTAATGACTCTATAATAGATCGCTCTGTGTGTAATGACTCTATATAATAGATCCCTCTGTGTGTAATGACTCTATATAATAGATCCCTCTGTGTGTAATGACTCTGTATAAAAGATCCCTCTGTGTGTAATGACTCTATATAATAGATCCCTCTGTGTGTAATGACTCTATATAATAGATCCCTCTGTGTGTAATGACTCTATATAATAGATCCCTCTGTGTGTAATGACTCTATATAATAGATCCCTCTGTGTATAATGACTCTATATAATAGATCCCTCTGTGTGTAATGACTCTATATAATAGATCCCTCTGTGTGTAATGACTCTATATAATAGATCCCTCTGTGTGTAATGACTCTATATAATAGATCCCTCTGTGTGTAATGACTCTATATAATAGATCACTATGTGTGTAATGACTATATAATAGATCCCTCTGTGTGTAATGACTCTATATAATAGATCCCTGTGTGTAATGGCTCTATATAATAGATCCCTCTGTTTGAAATGACTCTATATAATAGATCCCTCTGTGTGTAATGACTCTATATACAGTAATAGATCCCTCTGTGTGTAATGACTCTATATACAGTAATAGATCCCTCTGTGTGTAATGACTATATAATAGATCCCTCTGTGTGTAATGACTCTATATAATAGATCCCTGTGTGTAATGGCTCTATATAAAAGATCCCTGTGTTTGAAATGACTCTATATAATAGATCCCTCTGTGTGTAATGACTCTATATACAGTAATAGATCCCTCTGTGTGTAATGACTCTATATACAGTAATAGATCCCTCTGTGTGTAATGACTCTATATAATAGATCCCTCTGTGTGTAATGACTCTATATAATAGATCCCTCTGTGTGTAATGACTCTATATAATAGATTCCTCTGTGTGTAATGACTCTATGTAGTAGATTCCTCTGTGTGTAAAGACTCTATATAATAGATTGCTCTGTTTGTAATGACTCTATATAATAGATCCCTGTGTGTATTGACTCTATATAATAGATCGCTCTGTGTGTAATGACTCTATATAATAGATCACTCTGTGTGTAATGACTCTATATAATAGATCCCTGTGTGTAATGACTCTATAATAGATTGCTCTGTGTGTAATGACTCTATATAATAGATCCCTCTGTGTGTAATGACTCTATATACTAGATCCCTCTGTGTGTAATGACTCTATATAAAAGATCCCTCTGTGTGTAATGACTCTATATAATAGATCCCTCTGTGTGTAATGACTCTATATAATAGATCCCTCTGTGTGTAATGACTCTATATAATAGATCCCTCTGTGTGTAATGACTCTATATAATAGATCACTATGTGTGTAATGACTATATAATAGATCCCTCTGTGTGTAATGACTCTATAATAGATCCCTGTGTGTAATGGCTCTATATAATAGATCCCTCTGTTTGAAATGACTCTATATAATAGATCCCTCTGTGTGTAATGACTCTATATACAGTAATAGATCCCTCTGTGTGTAATGACTCTATATACAGTAATAGATCCCTCTGTGTGTAATGACTCTATATAATAGATCCCTCTGTGTGTAATGACTCTATATAATAGATCCCTCTGTGTGTAATGACTCTATATAATAGATCCCTCTGTGTGTAATGACTCTATATAATAGATCCCTCTGTGTGTAATGACTCTATATAATAGATCCCTCTGTGTGTAATGACTCTATGTAGTAGATCCCTCTGTGTGTAAAGACTCTATATAATAGATCGCTCTGTTTGTAATGACTCTATATAATAGATCCCTGTGTGTATTGACTCTATATAATAGATCGCTCTGTGTGTAATGACTCTATATAATAGATCACTCTGTGTGTAATGACTCTATATAATAGATCCCTGTGTGTAATGACTCTATAATAGATCGCTATGTGTGTAATGACTCTATATAATAGATCCCTCTGTGTGTAATGACTCTATATAATAGATCCCTCTGTGTGTAATGACTCTATATAAAAGATCCCTCTGTGTGTAATGACTCTATATAATAGATCCCTCTGTGTGTAATGACTCTATATAATAGATCCCTCTGTGTGTAATGACTCTATATAATAGATCCCTCTGTGTGTAATGACTCTATATAATAGATCCCTCTGTGTATAATGACTCTATATAATAGATCCCTCTGTGTGTAATGACTCTATATAATAGATCACTCTGTGTGTAATGACTCTATATAATAGATCCCTGTGTGTAATGACTCTAATAGATCGATCTGTGTGTAATGACTCTATATAATAGATCCCTCTGTGTGTAATGACTCTATATAATAGATCCCTCTGTGTGTAATGACTCTGTATAAAAGATCCCTCTGTGTGTAATGACTCTATATAATAGATCCCTCTGTGTGTAATGACTCTATATAATAGATCCCTCTGTGTGTAATGACTCTATATAATAGATCCCTCTGTGTGTAATGACTCTATATAATAGATCCCTCTGTGTATAATGACTCTATATAATAGATCCCTCTGTGTGTAATGACTCTATATAATAGATCCCTCTGTGTGTAATGACTCTATATAATAGATCCCTCTGTGTGTAATGACTCTATATAATAGATCCCTCTGTGTGTAATGACTCTATATAACAGATCACTATGTGTGTAATGACTATATAATAGATCCCTCTGTGTGTAATGACTCTATATAATAGATCCCTGTGTGTAATGGCTCTATATAATAGATCCCTCTGTTTGAAATGACTCTATATAATAGATCCCTCTGTGTGTAATGACTCTATATACAGTAATAGATCCCTCTGTGTGTAATGACTCTATATACAGTAATAGATCCCTCTGTGTGTAATGACTATATAATAGATCCCTCTGTGTGTAATGACTCTATATAATAGATCCCTGTGTGTAATGGCTCTATATAAAAGATCCCTCTGTTTGAAATGACTCTATATAATAGATCCCTCTGTGTGTAATGACACTATATACAGTAATAGATCCCTCTGTGTGTAATGACTCTATATACAGTAATAGATCCCTCTGTGTGTAATGACTCTATATAATAGATCCCTCTGTGTGTAATGACTCTATATAATAGATCCCTCTGTGTGTAATGACTCTATATAATAGATCCCTCTGTGTGTAATGACTCTATATAATAGATCCCTCTGTGTGTAATGACTCTATGTAGTAGATCCCTCTGTGTGTAAAGACTGTATATAATAGATCGCTCTGTTTGTAATGACTCTATATAATAGATCCCTGTGTGTATTGACTCTATATAATAGATCGCTCTGTGTGTAATGACTCTATATAATAGATCCCTCTGTGTGTAAAGACTCTATATAATAGATCCCTCTGTGTGTAATGACTCTATATAATAGATCCCTCTGTGTGTAATGACTCTATATAATAGATCCCTCTGTGTGTAATGACTCTTTATAATAGATCCCTTTGTGTGTAATGATGCTATATAATAGATCCCTCTGTGTGTAATGACTCTATATAATAGATCGCTCTGTGTGTAATGACTCTATATAATAGATCGCTCTGTGTGTAATGATTCTATATAATAGAACCCTCTGTTTGTAATGACTCTATATAATAGATCCCTCTGTGTGTAATGGCTCTATATAATAGATCACTCTGTGTGTAATGACTCTATATAATAGATCCCTCTGTGTGTAATGATTCTATATAATAGATCCCTCTGTCTGTAATGACTCTATATAATAGATCCCTCTGTCTGTAATGACTCTATATAATAGATCCCTCTGTGTGTAATGACTCTATATAATAGATCCCTCTGTGTTTAATGACTCTACATAATAGATCCCTCTGTGTTTAATGACTCTATATAATAGATCCCTCTGTGTGTAATGACTCTATATAATAGATCCCTCTGCGTGTAATGATTCTATATAATAGATCGCTCTGTGTGTAATGATTCTATATAATAGATCCCTCTGTGTGTAATGACTCTATATAATAGATCGCTCTGTGTGTAATGACTCTATATAATAGATCCCTCTGTATGTAATGACTCTATATAATAGATCCCTCTGTGTGTAATGACTCTATATAATAGATCCCTCTGTGTGTAAAGACTCTATATAATAGATTGCTCTGTTTGTAATGACTCTATATAATAGATCCCTTTGTGTAATGACTCTATATAATAGATCGCTCTGTGTGTAATGACTCTATATAATAGATCACTCTGTGTGTAATGGCTCTATATAATAGATCACTCTGTGTGTAATGACTCTATATAATAGATCCCTCTGTGTGTAATGACTCTATGTAATAGATCCCTCTGTCTGTAATGACTCTATATAATAGATCCCTCTGTCTGTAATGACTCTATATAATAGATCCCTCTGTGTGTAATGACTCTACATAATAGATCCCTCTGTGTGTATTGACTCTACATAATAGATCCCTCTGTGTTTAATGACTATATAATAGATCCCTCTGTGTGTAATGACTCTATATAATAGATCCCTCTGCGTGTAATGATTCTATATAATAGATCCCTCTGTGTGTAATGACTCTATATAATAGATCCCTCAGCGTGTAATGATTCTATATAATAGATCCCTCTGTGTGTAATGACTCTATATAATAGATCCCTCTGCGTGTAATGATTCTATATAATAGATCCCTCTGTGTGTAATGATTCTATATAATAGATTCCTCTGCGTTTAATGATTCTATATAATAGATCCCTCTGTGTGTAATGACTCTATATAATAGATCGCTCTGTGTGTAATGATTCTATATAATAGATCGCTCTGTGTGTAATGACTCTATGTAATAGATCGCTCTGAGTGCAATGACTCTATATAATAGATCACTCTGTGTGTAATGACTCTATATAATAGATCGCTCTGTGTGTAATGACTCTATATAATAGATCCCTCTGTGTGTAATGACTCTATATAATAGATCCCTCTGTGTGTAATGACTCTATATAAAAGATCCCTCTGTGTGTAATGACTCTATATAATAGATCCCTCTGTGTGTAATGACTCTATATAATAGATCCCTCTGTGTGTAATGACTCTATATAATAGATCCCTCTGTGTGTAATGACTCTATATAATAGATCCCTCTGTGTGTAATGACTCTATATAATAGATCCCTCTGTGTGTAATGACTCTATTTAATAGATCCCTCTGTGTGTAATGACGCTAAATAATAGATCCCTCTGTGTGTAATGACTCTATATAATAGATCCCTCTGTGTGTAATGACTCTATATAATAGATCGCTCTGTGTGTAATGACTCTATAATAGATCCCTCTGTGTGTAATGACTCTATATAATAGATCCCTCTGTGTGTAATGACTCTATATAATAGATCCCTCTTTGTGTAATGACTCTATATAATAGATCGCTCTGTGTGTAATGACTCTATATAATAGATCCCTCTGTGTGTAATGACTCTATATAATATACCCCTGTGTGTAATGACTCTATATAATAGATCCCTCTGTGTGTAATGACTCTATACAATAGATCCCTCTGTGTGTAAAGACTCTATATAATAGATCCCTCTGTGTGTAATGACTCTATATGATAGATCCCTCTGTGTGTAATGACTCTATATAATAGATCCCTCTGTGTGTAATGACGCTATATAATAGATCCCTCTGTGTGTAATGACTCTATATAATAGATCCCTCTGTGTGTAATGACTCTATATAATAGATCCCTCTGTGTGTAATGACTCTATATAATAGATCCCTCTGTGTGTAATGACTCTATATAATAGATCCCTCTGTGTGTAATGACTCTATATAATAGATCCCTCTGTGTGTAATGACTCTATATAATAGATCGCTCTGTGTGTAATTGACGCACCCCTGGGCCTGTGTCGCGCAGCGTTGCGCACGCGGGAGCTTACCCGGAGCCGGATCTGTTGAGGGTTGTAGTCTCGTGGCGGTGACCCGGTCCGTGCCCAGGGAGTCAGACTAAGTGGCGCTGTATTAGCGGTAGATGTTGGACGACTACGCCACCCGTTGAATGCAGCGAAGGAGCTGCCGCTGCAGGGCAGACCGCTGAGGCCGGTGGTAGGATTGTGCAGCGTGATAGTATCACCCCCAACGGGAGGGGTATGGCCTCAGGGCAGCCGACGTGGATGATGGGGTAGCAGGAATCACTCAGAGACGATGCGGTGTAATTCAGGGTCTTTACTGGTGATAAAGATAGACCCTCCCGGAGTACTGGCTAGCGATCGGGGCCTGGTCAGTCCTTGAGCAGATGGGATCTCCCCTGGCCAGGCGGAGTTGTAGGCCTCCCAAACTGACTGTACTCTTCTGGCTACCTTGCTAGAGGCGGGTATAAGTAGCCCACGTCCCTGAGTGTACCGTGTGGTGCTCACCCGTATGGCCGGTGACTCGGGGCCTTCTAGTGGCGTCCGCTCCACGACGGCGGTGCTGGTCCCACGCGTGTGACCGTGCCTTCGGGTTTCTTGGCCAGAGGACCTGAAATCCCCTGCCGGGCGGTTTCTGCTGCTGGGTAAAGATTAGTCCCCACAGCCTCGGACTCCGGGTCCGGTGATAGCTTCTCAGTCTGGGCGAGCTCTGCAGCTGCCAGCCCCTGACTCCTTATAGCACTGCTCCCACAGAGCTCCTGATGTTCTTTTCCTATATCTGCGTCTCTTCTCTGTCTCTACTTCTTCTCTACTCACTAACCCTGCCTCAGCCCTAGGTTTATATAGGGGAAGTCCTTCCCCTCCCAGAACTGGGCAGGAGGTGTGGCATGCATAGGATTCCTGACCAAGAGACCTCCCACCTGCTCTCAGACATAACATTGCTGTTACTGTGGAAACCAGACCCCTGGGGTGCCACATAATGACTCTATATAATAGATCCCTCTGTGTGTAATGACGCTAAATAATGTATCCCTCTGTGTGTAATGACTCTATATAATAGATCCCTCTGTGTGTAATGACTCTATATAATAGATCCCTCTGTGTGTAATGACTCTATATAATAGATCCCTCTGTGTGTAATGACTCTATATAATAGATCACTCTGTGTGTAATGACTATATAATAGATCCCTCTGTGTGTAATGACTCTATATAATAGATCCCTCTGTGTGTAATGACTCTATATAATAGATCACTCTGTGTGTAATGAATCTATATAATAGATCCCTCTGTGTGTAATGACTCTATATAATAGATCCCTCTGTGTGTAATGACTCTATATAATAGATCGCTCTGTGTGTAATGACTCTATATAATAGATCCCTCTGCGTGTAATGACTCTATATAATATATCCCTGTGTGTAATGACTCTATATAATAGATCCCTCTGTGTGTAATGACTCTATACAATAGATCCCTCTGTGTGTAAAGACTATATAATAGATCCCTCTGTGTGTAATGACTCTATATGATAGATCCCTCTGTGTGTAATGACTCTATATAATAGATCCCTCTGTGTGTAATGACGCTATATAATAGATCCCTCTGTGTGTAATGACTCTATATAATAAATCGCTCTGTGTGTAATGACTCTATATAATAGATCGCTCTGTGTGTAATGACTCTATATAATAGATCCCTCTGTGTGTAATGACTCTATATAATAGATCGCTCTGTGTGTAATGGCTCTATATAATAGATCACTCTGTGTGTAATGACTCTATATAATAGATACCTCTGTGTGCAATGACTCTATATAATAGATCACTCTGTCTGTAATGACTCTATATAATAGATCCCTCTGTGTGTAATGACTCTATATAATAGATCCCTCTGTGTGTAATGACTCTACATAATAGATCTCTCTGTGTGTAATGACTCTATATAATAGATCCCTCTGTGTGTAATGACTCGATATAATAGATCGCTCTGTGTGTAATGACTCTATATAATAGATCCCTCTGTGTGTAATGACTCTACATAATAGACCCTATGTGTGTAATGACTCTATGTAATAGATCCCTCTGTGTGTAATGACTCTATATAATAGATACCTCTGTGTGTAATGACTCTACATAATAGATCCCTCTGTGTGTAATGACTCTATATAATAGATCCCTCTGTGTTTAATGACTCTATATAATAGATCCCTCTGCGTGTAATGATTCTATATAATAGATCGCTCTGTGTGTAATGATTCTATATAATAGATCCCTCTGTGTGTAATGACTCGATATAATAGATCGCTCTGTGTGTAATGACTCTATATAATAGATCCCTCTGTGTGTAATGACTCTACATAATAGATCCCTATGTGTGTAATGACTCTATATAATAGATCCCTCTGTGTGTAATGACTATATAATAGATCCCTCTGCGTGTAATGATTCTATATAATACATCCCTCTGTGTGTAATGACTCTATATAATACATCCCTCTGTGTGTAATGACTCTATATAATAGATCCCTCTGTGTGTAATGACTCTATATAATAGATCCCTCTGTGTGTAATGACTCTATATAATAGATCACTCTGTGTGTAATGACTATATAATAGATCCCTCTGTGTGTAATGACTCTATATAATTGATACCTGTGTGTAATGGCTCTATTTAATAGATCCCCCTGTTTGAAATGACTCTATATAATAGATCCCTCTGTGTGTAATGACTTTATATACAGTAATAGATCCCTCTGTGTGTAATGACTCTATAATAGATCCCTCTGTGTGTAATGACTCTATATAATAGATCCCTCTGTGTGTAATGACTCTATATAATAGATCCCTCTGTGTGTGATGACTCTATATAATAGATCCCTCTGTGTGTAATGACTCTATATAGTAGATTCCTCTGTGTGTAAAGACTCTATATAATAGATCTCTCTGTTTGTAATGACTCTATATATTAGATCCCTGTGTGTAATGACTCTATATAATAGATCGCTCTGTGTGTAATGACTCTATATAATAGATCACTCTGTGTGTAATGACTCTATATAATAGATCCCTGTGTGTAATGACTCTATATAATAGATCGCTCTGTGTGTAATAACTCTATATAATAGATCCTCTGTGTGTAATGACTCTATATAATAGATCCCTCTGTGTGTAATGACTCTATACAATAGATCCCTCTGTGTGTAAAGACTCTATATAATAGATCCCTCTGTGTGTAATGACTCTATATAATAGATCCCTCTGTGTCTAATGACTCTATATAATTGATCCCTCTGTGTGTAATGACGCTATATAATAGATCCCTCTGTGTGTAATGACTCTATATAATACATCGCTCTGTGTGCAATGACTCTATATAATAGATCGCTCTGTGTGTAATGACTCTATATAATAGATCCCTCTGTGTGTAATGACTCTATATAATAGATCACTCTGTGTGTAATGACTATATAATAGATCCCTCTGTGTGTAATGACTCTATATAATTGATCCCTGTGTGTAATGGCTCTATATAATAGATCCCCCTGTTTGAAATGACTCTATATAATAGATCCCTCTGTGTGTAATGACTTTATATACAGTAATAGATCCCTCTGTGTGTAATGACTCTATAATAGATCCCTCTGTGTGTAATGACTCTATATAATAGATCCCTCTGTGTGTAATGACTCTATATAATAGATCCCTCTGTGTGTGATGACTCTATATAATAGATCCCTCTGTGTGTAATGACTCTATATAGTAGATTCCTCTGTGTGTAAAGACTCTATATAATAGATCGCTCTGTTTGTAATGACTCTATATATTAGATCCCTGTGTGTAATGACTCTATATAATAGATCACTCTGTGTGTAATGACTCTATATAATAGATCCCTGTGTGTAATGACTCTATATAATAGATCGCTCTGTGTGTAATGACTCTATATAATAGATCGCTCTGTGTGTAATGACTCTATATAATAGATCCCTCTGTGTGTAATGACTCTACATAATAGATCCATATGTGTGTAATGACTCTATATAATAGATCCCTCTGTGTGTAATGACTATATAATAGATCTCTCTGCGTGTAATGATTCTATATAATAGATCGCTCTCTGTGTAATGATTCTATATAATAGATCCCTCTGTGTGTAATGACTCTATATAATAGATCACTCTGTTTGTAATGATTCTATATAATAGATCCATCTGTGTGTAATGACTCTATATAATAGATCCCTCTGTGTGTAATGACTCTATATAATAGATCCCTCTGTGTGTAATGACTCTATATAATAGATCCCTCTGTGTATAATGACTCTATATAATAGATCCCTCTGTGTGTAATGACTCTATATAATAGATCCCTCTGTGTGTAATGACTCTATATAATAGATAGCTCTGTGTGTAATTACTCCATATAATAGATCCCCCTGTGTGTAATGACTCTATATAATAGATCCCTGTGTGTAATGACTCTATATAATAGATCCCTCTGTGTGTAATGACTCTATATAATAGATCCCTCTGTGTGTAATGACTCTATATAATAGATCCCTCTGTGTGTAATGACTCTATATCATAGATCCCTCTGTGTGTATTGACGCTAAATAATAGATCCCTCTGTGTGTAATGACTCTATATAATAGATCCCTCTGTGTGTAATGAGTCTATATAATAGATCCCTCTGTGTGTAATGACTCTATATAATAGATCACTCTGTGTGTAATTACTATGTAATAGATCCCTCTGTGTGTAATAACTCTATATAATAGATCCCTGTGTGTAATGGCTCTATATAAAAGATCCCTCTGTTTGAAATGACTCTATATAATAGATCCCTCTGTGTGTAATGACTCTATATACAGTAATAGATCCCTCTGTGTGTAATGACTCTATATACAGTAATAGATCCCTCTGTGTGTAATGACTCTATATACAGTAATAGATCCCTCTGTGTGTAATGACTCTATATACAGTAATAGATCCCTCTGTGTGTAATGACTCTATATAATAGATCCCTCTGTGTGTAATGACTCTATGTAGTAGATCCCTCTGTGTGTAAAGACTCTATATAATAGATCGCTCTGTTTGTAATGACTCTATATAATAGATCCCTGTGTGTATTGACTCTATATAATAGATCGCTCTGTGTGTAATGACTCTATATAATAGATCACTCTGTGTGTAATGACTATAATAGATCGCTATGTGTGTAATGACTCTATATAATAGATCCCTCTGTGTGTAATGACTCTATATAATAGATCCCTCTGTGTGTAATGACTCTATATAAAAGATCCCTCTGTGTGTAATGACTCTATATAATAGATCCCTCTGTGTGTAATGACTCTATATAATAGATACCTCTGTGTGTAATGACTCTATATAATAGATCCCTCTGTGTGTAATGACTCTATATAATAGATCCCTCTGTGTATAATGACTCTATATAATAGATCCCTCTGTGTGTAATGACTCTATATAATAGATCACTCTGTGTGTAATGACTCTATATAATAGATCCCTGTGTGTAATGACTCTATAATAGATCGCTCTGTGTGTAATGACTCTATATAATAGATCCCTCTGTGTGTAATGACTCTATATAATAGATCCCTCTGTGTGTAATGACTCTGTATAAAAGATCCCTCTGTGTGTAATGACTCTATATAATAGATCCCTCTGTGTGTAATGACTCTATATAATAGATCCCTCTGTGTGTAATGACTCTATATAATAGATCCCTCTGTGTGTAATGACTCTATATAATAGATCCCTCTGTGTATAATGACTCTATATAATAGATCCCTCTGTGTGTAATGACTCTATATAATAGATCCCTCTGTGTGTAATGACTCTATATAATAGATCCCTCTGTGTGTAATGACTCTATATAATAGATCCCTCTGTGTGTAATGACTCTATATAATAGATCACTATGTGTGTAATGACTATATAATAGATCCCTCTGTGTGTAATGACTCTATATAATAGATCCCTGTGTGTAATGGCTCTATATAATAGATCCCTCTGTTTGAAATGACTCTATATAATAGATCCCTCTGTGTGTAATGACTCTATATACAGTAATAGATCCCTCTGTGTGTAATGACTCTATATACAGTAATAGATCCCTCTGTGTGTAATGACTATATAATAGATCCCTCTGTGTGTAATGACTCTATATAATAGATCCCTGTGTGTAATGGCTCTATATAAAAGATCCCTGTGTTTGAAATGACTCTATATAATAGATCCCTCTGTGTGTAATGACTCTATATACAGTAATAGATCCCTCTGTGTGTAATGACTCTATATACAGTAATAGATCCCTCTGTGTGTAATGACTCTATATAATAGATCCCTCTGTGTGTAATGACTCTATATAATAGATCCCTCTGTGTGTAATGACTCTATATAATAGATTCCTCTGTGTGTAATGACTCTATGTAGTAGATCCCTCTGTGTGTAAAGACTCTATATAATAGATTGCTCTGTTTGTTATGACTCTATATAATAGATCCCTGTGTGTATTGACTCTATATAATAGATCGCTCTGTGTGTAATGACTCTATATAATAGATCACTCTGTGTGTAATGACTCTATATAATAGATCCCTGTGTGTAATGACTCTATAATAGATTGCTCTGTGTGTAATGACTCTATATAATAGATCCCTCTGTGTGTAATGACTCTATATACTAGATCCCTCTGTGTGTAATGACTCTATATAAAAGATCCCTCTGTGTGTAATGACTCTATATAATAGATCCCTCTGTGTGTAATGACTCTATATAATAGATCCCTCTGTGTGTAATGACTCTATATAATAGATCCCTCTGTGTGTAATGACTCTATATAATAGATCACTATGTGTGTAATGACTATATAATAGATCCCTCTGTGTGTAATGACTCTATATAATAGATCCCTGTGTGTAATGGCTCTATATAATAGATCCCTCTGTTTGAAATGACTCTATATAATAGATCCCTCTGTGTGTAATGACTCTATATACAGTAATAGATCCCTCTGTGTGTAATGACTCTATATACAGTAATAGATCCCTCTGTGTGTAATGACTCTATATAATAGATCCCTCTGTGTGTAATGACTCTATATAATAGATCCCTCTGTGTGTAATGACTCTATATAATAGATCCCTCTGTGTGTAATGACTCTATATAATAGATCCCTCTGTGTGTAATGACTCTATATAATAGATCCCTCTGTGTGTAATGACTCTATGTAGTAGATCCCTCTGTGTGTAAAGACTCTATATAATAGATCGCTCTGTTTGTAATGACTCTATATAATAGATCCCTGTGTGTATTGACTCTATATAATAGATCGCTCTGTGTGTAATGACTCTATATAATAGATCACTCTGTGTGTAATGACTCTATATAATAGATCCCTGTGTGTAATGACTCTATAATAGATCGCTATGTGTGTAATGACTCTATATAATAGATCCCTCTGTGTGTAATGACTCTATATAATAGATCCCTCTGTGTGTAATGACTCTATATAAAAGATCCCTCTGTGTGTAATGACTCTATATAATAGATCCCTCTGTGTGTAATGACTCTATATAATAGATCCCTCTGTGTGTAATGACTCTATATAATAGATCCCTCTGTGTGTAATGACTCTATATAATAGATCCCTCTGTGTATAATGACTCTATATAATAGATCCCTCTGTGTGTAATGACTCTATATAATAGATCACTCTGTGTGTAATGACTCTATATAATAGATCCCTGTGTGTAATGACTCTAATAGATCGATCTGTGTGTAATGACTCTATATAATAGATCCCTCTGTCTGTAATGACTCTATATAATAGATCCCTCTGTGTGTAATGACTCTGTATAAAAGATCCCTCTGTGTGTAATGACTCTATATAATAGATCCCTCTGTGTGTAATGACTCTATATAATAGATCCCTCTGTGTGTAATGACTCTATATAATAGATCCCTCTGTGTGTAATGACTCTATATAATAGATCCCTCTGTGTATAATGACTCTATATAATAGATCCCTCTGTGTGTAATGACTCTATATAATAGATCCCTCTGTGTGTAATGACTCTATATAATAGATCCCTCTGTGTGTAATGACTCTATATAATAGATCCCTCTGTGTGTAATGACTCTATATAACAGATCACTATGTGTGTAATGACTATATAATAGATCCCTCTGTGTGTAATGACTCTATATAATAGATCCCTGTGTGTAATGGCTCTATATAATAGATCCCTCTGTTTGAAATGACTCTATATAATAGATCCCTCTGTGTGTAATGACTCTATATACAGTAATAGATCCCTCTGTGTGTAATGACTCTATATACAGTAATAGATCCCTCTGTGTGTAATGACTATATAATAGATCCCTCTGTGTGTAATGACTCTATATAATAGATCCCTGTGTGTAATGGCTCTATATAAAAGATCCCTCTGTTTGAAATGACTCTATATAATAGATCCCTCTGTGTGTAATGACACTATATACAGTAATAGATCCCTCTGTGTGTAATGACTCTATATACAGTAATAGATCCCTCTATGTGTAATGACTCTATATAATAGATCCCTCTGTGTGTAATGACTCTATATAATAGATCCCTCTGTGTGTAATGACTCTATATAATAGATCCCTCTGTGTGTAATGACTCTATATAATAGATCCCTCTGTGTGTAATGACTCTATGTAGTAGATCCCTCTGTGTGTAAAGACTGTATATAATAGATCGCTCTGTTTGTAATGACTCTATATAATAGATCCCTGTGTGTATTGACTCTATATAATAGATCGCTCTGTGTGTAATGACTCTATATAATAGATCCCTCTGTGTGTAAAGACTCTATATAATAGATCCCTCTGTGTGTAATGACTCTATATAATAGATCCCTCTGTGTGTAATGACTCTATATAATAGATCCCTCTGTGTGTAATGACTCTTTATAATAGATCCCTTTGTGTGTAATGATGCTATATAATAGATCCCTCTGTGTGTAATGACTCTATATAATAGATCGCTCTGTGTGTAATGACTCTATATAATAGATCGCTCTGTGTGTAATGATTCTATATAATAGAACCCTCTGTTTGTAATGACTCTATATAATAGATCCCTCTGTGTGTAATGGCTCTATATAATAGATCACTCTGTGTGTAATGACTCTATATAATAGATCCCTCTGTGTGTAATGATTCTATATAATAGATCCCTCTGTCTGTAATGACTCTATATAATAGATCCCTCTGTCTGTAATGACTCTATATAATAGATCCCTCTGTGTGTAATGACTCTATATAATAGATCCCTCTGTGTGTAATGACTCTACATAATAGATCCCTCTGTGTTTAATGACTCTATATAATAGATCCCTCTGTGTGTAATGACTCTATATAATAGATCCCTCTGCGTGTAATGATTCTATATAATAGATCGCTCTGTGTGTAATGATTCTATATAATAGATCCCTCTGTGTGTAATGACTCTATATAATAGATCGCTCTGTGTGTAATGACTCTATATAATAGATCCCTCTGTATGTAATGACTCTATATAATAGATCCCTCTGTGTGTAATGACTCTATATAATAGATCCCTCTGTGTGTAAAGACTCTATATAATAGATTGCTCTGTTTGTAATGACTCTATATAATAGATCCCTGTGTGTAATGACTCTATATAATAGATCGCTCTGTGTGTAATGACTCTATATAATAGATCACTCTGTGTGTAATGGCTCTATATAATAGATCACTCTGTGTGTAATGACTCTATATAATAGATCCCTCTGTGTGTAATGACTCTATGTAATAGATCCCTCTGTCTGTAATGACTCTATATAATAGATCCCTCTGTCTGTAATGACTCTATATAATAGATCCCTCTGTGTGTAATGACTCAACATAATAGATCCCTCTGTGTGTATTGACTCTACATAATAGATCCCTCTGTGTTTAATGACTATATAATAGATCCCTCTGTGTGTAATGACTCTATATAATAGATCCCTCTGCGTGTAATGATTCTATATAATAGATCCCTCTGTGTGTAATGACTCTATATAATAGATCCCTCAGCGTGTAATGATTCTATATAATAGATCCCTCTGTGTGTAATGACTCTATATAATAGATCCCTCTGCGTGTAATGATTCTATATAATAGATCCCTCTGTGTGTAATGATTCTATATAATAGATTCCTCTGCGTTTAATGATTCTATATAATAGATCCCTCTGTGTGTAATGACTCTATATAATAGATCGCTCTGTGTGTAATGATTCTATATAATAGATCGCTCTGTGTGTAATGACTCTATGTAATAGATCGCTCTGAGTGCAATGACTCTATATAATAGATCACTCTGTGTGTAATGACTCTATGTAATAGATCGCTCTGTGTGTAATGACTCTATATAATAGATCCCTCTGTGTGTAATGACTCTATATAATAGATCCCTCTGTGTGTAATGACTCTATATAAAAGATCCCTCTGTGTGTAATGACTCTATATAATAGATCCCTCTGTGTGTAATGACTCTATATAATAGATCCCTCTGTGTGTAATGACTCTATATAATAGATCCCTCTGTGTGTAATGACTCTATATAATAGATCCCTCTGTGTGTAATGACTCTATATAATAGATCCCTCTGTGTGTAATGACTCTATTTAATAGATCCCTCTGTGTGTAATGACGCTAAATAATAGATCCCTCTGTGTGTAATGACTCTATATAATAGATCCCTCTGTGTGTAATGACTCTATATAATAGATCCCTCTGTGTGTAATGACTCTATATAATAGATCCCTCTGTGTGTAATGACTCTATATAATAGATCACTCTGTGTGTAATGACTATATAATAGATCCCTCTGTGTGTAATGACTCTATATAATAGATCCCTCTGTGTGTAATGACTCTATATAATAGATCGCTCTGTGTGTAATGACTATATATAATAGATCCCTCTGTGTGTAATGACTCTATATAGTAGATCCCTCTGTGTGTAAAGACTCTATATAATAGATCGCTATGTTTGTAATGACTCTATATAATAGATCCCTGTGTGTAATGACTCTATATAATAGATCACTCTGTGTGTTATGACTCTATATAATAGATCCCTTTGTGTGTAATGACTCTATACAATAGATCCCTCTGTGTGTAATGACTCTATATAATAGATCCCTCTGTGTGTAATGACTCTATGTAATAGATCCCTCTGTGTGTAATGACTCTATATAATAGATCCCTCTGTGTGTAATGACTCTATATAATAGATCCCTCTGTGTGTAATGACTCTATATAATAGATCCCTCTGTGTGTAATGACTCTATATAATAGATCCCTCTGTGTGTAATGACTCTATATATTAGATCCCTCTGTGTGTAATGACTCTATATAATAGATCCCTCAGCGTGTAATGATTCTATATAATAGATCGCTCTGCGTGTAATGATTCTATATAATAGATCCCTCTGTGTGTAATGACTCTATATAATAGATCGCTCTGTGTGTAATGACTCTATATAATAGATCGCTCTGTGTGTAATGACTCTATATAATAGATCCCTCTGTGTGTAATGACTCTATATAATAGATCCCTCTGTGCTAATGACTCTATATAATAGATCCCTGTATGTAATGACTCTATATAATAGATCCCTCTGTGTGTAATGACTCTATATAATAGATCCCTCTGTGTGTAATGACTCTATATAATAGATCCCTCTGTGTGTAATGACTCTATATAATAGATCCCTCTGTGTGTGATGACTCTTTATAATAGATCCCTTTGTGTGTAACGATGCTATATAATAGATCCCTCTGTGTGTAATGACTCTATATAATAGATCGCTCTGTGTGTAATGACTCTATATAATAGATCGCTCTGTGTGTAATGACTCTATATAATAGAACCCTCTGTGTGTAATGACTCTATATAATAGATCCCTTTGTGTGTAATGGCTCTATATAATAGATCACTCTGTGTGTAATGACTCTATATAATAGATCCCTCTGTGTGTAATGACTCTATATAATTGATCCCTCTGTCTGTAATGACTCTACATAATAGATCCCTCTGTGTGTAACGACTCTATATAATAGATCCCTCTGTGTGTAATGACTCTATATAATAGATCCCTCTGCGTGTAATGATTCTATATAATAGATCGCTCTGCTTGTAATGATTCTATATAATAGATCTCTCTGTGTGTAATGACTCTATATAATAGATCGCTCTGTGTGTAATGACTCTATATAATAGATCGCTCTGTGTGTAATGACTCTATATAATAGATCGCTCTGCGTGTAATGATTCTATATAATTGATCCCTCTGTGTGTAATGACTCTATATAATAGATCGCTCTGTGTGTAATGACTCTATATAATAGATCGCTCTGTGTGTAATGACTCTATATAATAGATCCCTCTGTGTGTAATGACTCTATATAATAGATCCCTCTGTGTGTAATGACTCTATATAATAGATCCCTCTGTGCTAATGACTCTATATAATAGATCCCTGTATGTAATGACTCTATATAATAGATCCCTCTGTGCTAATGACTCTATATAATAGATCCCTGTGTGTAATGACTCTATATAATAGATCCCTCTGTGTGTAATGACTCTATATAATAGATCCCTCTGTGTGTAATGACTCTATATAATAGATCCCTCTGTGTGTAATGACTCTATATAATAGATCCCTCTGTGTGTAATGACTCTATATAATAGATCCCTCTGTGTGTAATGACTCTATATAATAGATCCCTCTGTGTATAATGACTCTATATAATAGATCCCTCTGTGTGTAATGACTCTATGTAATAGATCCCTCTGTGTGTAATGACTCTATATAATAGATAGCTCTGTGTGTAATGACTCTATATAATAGATCCCTCTGTGTGTAATGACTCTATATAATAGATCCCTGTGTGTAATGACTCTATATAATAGATCCCTCTGTGTGTAATGACTCTATATAATAGATCCCTCTGTGTGTAATGACTCTATATAATAGATCCCTCTGTGTGTAATGACTCTATATAATAGATCCCTCAGTGTGTAATGACGCTAAATAATAGATCCCTCTGTGTGTAATGACTCTATATAATAGATCCCTCTGTGTGTAATGACTCTATATAATAGATCCCTCTGTGTGTAATGACTCTATATAATAGATCACTCTGTGTGTAATGACTCTATATAATAGATCCCTCTGTGTGTAATGACTCTATATAATAGATCCCTCTGTGTGTAATAACTCTATATAATAGATCCCTCTGTGTGTAATGACTCTATATAATAGATCCCTCTGTGTGTAATGACTCTATAATATAGATCCCTCTGTGTATAATGACTCTATATAATAGATCCCTCTGTGTGTAATGACTCTATGTAATAGATCCCTCTGTGTGTAATGACTCTATATAATAGATAGCTCTGTGTGTAATGACTCTATATAATAGATCCCTCTGTGTGTAATGACTCTATATAATAGATCCCTGTGTGTAATGACTCTATATAATAGATCCCTCTGTGTGTAATGACTCTATATAATAGATCCCTCTGTGTGTAATGACTCTATATAATAGATCCCTCTGTGTGTAATGACTCTATATAATAGATCCCTCTGTGTATAATGACGCTAAATAATAAATCCCTCTGTGTGTAATGACTCTATATAATAGATCCCTCTGTGTGTAATGACTCTATATAATAGATCGCTCTGTGTGTAATGACTCTATATAATAGATTCCTCTGTGTGTAATGACTCTATATAATAGATCCCTCTGTGTGTAATGGCTCTATATAATAGATCCGTCTGTGTATAATGACTCTATATAATAGATCCCTCTGTGTGTAATGACTCTATATAATAGATCCCTCTGTGTGTAATGACTCTACATAATAGATCCCTCTGTGTGTAACGACTCTATATAATAGATCCCTGTGTGTGTAATGACTCTATATAATAGATCCCTCAGCGTGTAATGACTCTATATAATAGATCACTCTGTGTGTAATGACTATATAATAGATCCCTGTGTGTAACGACTCTATATAATAGATCCCTCTGTGTGTAATGACTCTATATAATAGATCCCTTTGTGTGTAATGACTCTATACAATAGATCCCTCTGTGTGTAATGACTCTATAGAATAGATCCCTCTGTGTGTAATGACTATGTAATAGATCCCTCTGTGTGTAATGACTCTATATAATAGATCGCTCTGTGTGTAATGACTCTATATAATAGATCACTCTGTGTGTAATGACTCTATATAATAGATCCCTGTGTGTAATGACTCTATATAATAGATCGCTCTGTGTGTAATGACTCTATATAATAGATCCCTCTGTGTGTAATGACTCTATATAATAGATCCCTCTGTGTGTAATGACTCTATATAATAGATCCCTCTGTGTGTATTGACTCTATATAATAGATCCCTCTGTGTGTAATGACTCTATAAAATAGATCCCTCTGTGTGTAATTGCTCTATATAATAGATCCCTCTGTGTGTAATGACTCTATATAATAGATCGCTCTGTGTGTAATGACTCTATATAATAGATCCCTCTGTGTGTAATGACTCTATATAATAGATCCCTGTGTGTAATGACTCTATATAATAGATCCCTCTGTGTGTAATGACTCTATACAATAGATCCCTCTGTGTGTAAAGACTCTATATAATAGATCCCGCTGTGTGTAATGACTCTATATAATAGATCCCTCTGTGTGTAATGACTCTATATAATAGATCGCTCTGTGTGTAATGACGCTATATAATAGATCCCTCTGTGTGTAATGACTCTATATAATAAATCGCTCTGTGTGTAATGACTCTATATAATAGATCGCTCTGTGTGTAATGGCTCTATATAATAGATCATTCTGTGTGTAATGACTCTATATAATATATACCTCTGTGTGCAATAACTCTATATAATAGATCACTCTGTCTGTAATGACTCTATATAATAGATCCCTCTGTGTGTAATGACTCTATATAATAGATCCCTCTGTGTGTAATGACTCTATATAATAGATCCCTCTATGTGTAATGACTCTATATAATAGATCCCTCTGTGTGTAATGACTCTATATAATAGATCCCTCTGTGTGTAATGACTCTATATAATAGATCCCTCTGTGTGTAAAGACTCTATATAATAGATCCCTCTGTGTGTAAAGACTCTATATAATAGATCGCTCTGTTTGTAAGGACTCTATATAATAGATCCCTGTGTGTAATGACTCTATATAATAGATCGCTCTGTGTGTAATGACTCTATATAATAGATCCCTCTGTGTGTAATGACTCTATATAATAGATCCCTGTGTGTAATGACTCTATATAATAGATCCCTCTGTGTGTAATGACTCTATATAATAGATCCCTCTGTGTGTAATGACTCTATATAATAGATCCCTCTGTGTGTAATGACTCTATATAATAGATCCCTCTGTGTGTAATAACGCTATATAATAGATCCCTCTGTGTGTAATGACTCTATATAATAGATCCATCTGTGTGTAATGACTCTATATAATAGATCGCTCTGTGTGTATTGACTCTATATAATAGATTCCTCTGTGTGTAATGACTCTATATAATAGATCCCTCTGTGTGTAATGGCTCTATATAATAGATCCGTCTGTGTATAATGACTCTATATAATAGATCCCTCTGTGTGTAATGACTCTATATAATAGATCCCTCTGTGTGTAATGACTCTACATAATAGATCCCTCTGTGTGTAACGACTCTATATAATAGATCCCTGTGTGTGTAATGACTCTATATAATAGATCCATCAGCGTGTAATGATTCTATATAATAGATCGCTCTGCGTGTAATGACTCTATATAATAGATCCCTCTGTGTGTAATGACGCTATATAATAGATCCCTCTGTGTGTAATGACTCTATATAATAAATCGCTCTGTGTGTAATGACTCTATATAATAGATCGCTCTGTGTGTAATGGCTCTATATAATAGATCACTCTGTGTGTAATGACTCTATATAATAGATACCTCTGTGTGCAATGACTCTATATAATAGATCGCTCTGTGTGTAATGATTCTATATAATAGATCCCTCTGTGTGTAATGACTCTATATAATAGATCGCTCTGTGTGTAATGACTCTATATAATAGATCCCTCTGTGTGTAATGACTCTATATAATAGATCCCTCTGTGTGTAATGACTCTATATAATAGATCCCTCTGTGTGTAATTACTCTATATAATAGATCCCTCTGTGTGTAAAGACTCTATATAATAGATCCCTCTGTGTGTAAAGACTCTATATAATAGATCGCTCTGTTTGTAATGACTCTATATAATAGATCCCTGTGTGTAATGACTCTATATAATAGATCGCTCTGTGTGTAATGACTCTATATAATAGATCCCTCTGTGTGTAATGACTCTATATAATAGATCCCTTTGTGTAATGACTCTATATAATAGATCCCTCTGTGTGTAATGACTCTATATAATAGATCCCTCTGTGTGTAATGACTCTATATAATAGATCCCTCTGTGTGTAATGACTCTATATAATAGATCCCTCTGTGTGTAATGACTCTATATAATAGATCCCTCTGTGTGTAATAACGCTATATAATAGATCCCTCTGTGTGTAATGACTCTATATAATAGAACCCTCTGTGTGTAATGACTCTATATAATAGATCGCTCTGTGTGTAATGACTCTATATAATAGATCCCTCTGTGTGTAATGGCTCTATATAATAGATCCGTCTGTGTATAATGACTCTATATAATAGATCCCTCTGTGCTAATGACTCTATATAATAGATCCCTGTGTGTAATGACTCTATATAATAGATCCCTCTTTGTGTAATGACTCTATATAATAGATCCCTCTGTGTGTAATGACTCTATATAATAGATCCCTCTGTGTGTAATTACTCTATATAATAGATCCCTCTGTGTGTAGTGACTCTTTATAATAGATCCCTTTGTGTGTAACGATGCTATATAATAGATCCCTCTGTGTGTAATGACTCTATATAATAGATCGCTCTGTGTGTAATGACTCTATATAATAGATCGCTCTGTGTGTAATGACTCTATATAATAGAACCCTCTGTGTGTAATGACTCTATATAATAGATCCCTCTGTGTGTAATGGCTCTATATAATAGATCACTCTGTGTGTAATGACTCTATATAATAGATCCCTCTGTGTGTAATGACTCTATATAATTGATCCCTCTGTCTGTAATGACTCTACATAACAGATCCCTCTGTGTGTAACGACTCTATATAATAGATCCCTCTGTGTGTAATGACTCTATATAATAGATCCCTCTGCGTGTAATGATTCTATATAATAGATCACTCTGCTTGTAATGATTCTATATAATAGATCTCTCTGTGTGTAATGACTCTATATAACAGATCGCTCTGTGTGTAATGACTCTATATAATAGATCGCTCTGTGTGTAATAACTCTATATAATAGATCGCTCTGCGTGTAATGATTCTATATAATAGATCCCTCTGTGTGTAATGACTCTATATAATAGATCCCTCTGTGTGTAATGACTCTATATAATAGATCGCTCTGTGTGTAATGACTCTATATAATAGATCCCTCTGTGTGTAGTGACTCTATATAATAGATCCCTCTGTGCTAATGACTCTATATAATAGATCCCTGTGTGTAATGACTCTATATAATAGATCCCTCTGTGTGTAATGACGCTATATAATAGATCCCTCTGTGTGTAATGACTCTTTATAATAGATCCCTCTGTGTGTAATGACTCTACATAATTGATCCCTCTGTCTGTAATGACTCTACATAATAGATCCCTCTGTGTGTAACGACTCTATATAATAGATCCCTCTGTGTGTAATGACTCTATATAATAGATCCCTCTGCGTGTAATGATTCTATATAATAGATCGCTCTGCTTGTAATGATTCTATATAATAGATCCCTCTGTGTGTAATGACTCTATATAATAGATCGCTCTGTGTGTAATTACTCTATATAATAGATCGCTCTGTGTGTAATGACTCTATATAATAGATCCCTCTGTGTGTAATGACTCTATAATAGATCCCTCTGTGTGTAATGACTCTGTATAATAGATCCCTGTGTGTAATGACTCTATATAATAGATCCCTCTGTGTGTAATGACTCTATATAATAGATCGCTCTGTGTGTAATGACTCTATATAATAGATCGCTCTGTGTGTAATGACTCTATATAATAGAACCCTCTGTTTGTAATGACTCTATATAATAGATCCCTCTGTGTGTAATGGCTCTATGTAATAGATCACTCTGTGTGTAATGACTCTATATAATAGATCCCTCTGTGTGTAATGACTCTATAAAATATAGATCCCTCTGTCTGTAATGACTCTATATAATAGATCCCTCTGTCTGTAATGCCTCTATATAATAGATCCCTCTGTGTGTAATGACTCTATATAATAGATCCCTCTGTGTGTAATGACTCTACATAATAGATCCCTCTGTGTTTAATGACTCTATGTAATAGATCTCTCTGTGTGTAATGACTCTATATAATAGATCTCTCTGCGTGTAATGATTCTATATAATAGATCGCTCTGTGTGTAATGATTCTATATAATAGATCCCTCTGTGTGTAATGACTCTATATAATAGATCGCTCTATTTGTAATGACTCTATATAATAGATCCCTCTGTATGTAATGACTCTATATAATAGATCCCTCTGTGTGTAATGACTCTATATAATAGATCCCTCTGTGTGTAAAGACTCTATATAATAGATCGCTCTGTTTGTAATGACTCTATATAATAGATCCCTGTGTGTAATGACTCTATATAATAGATCGCTCTGTGTGTAATGACTCTATATAATAGATCACTCTGTGTGTAATGGCTCTATATAATAGATCACTCTGTGTGTAATGACTCTATATAATAGATCCCTCTGTGTGTAATGACTCTATATAATAGATCCCTCTGTCTGTAATGACTCTATATAATAGATCCCTCTGTGTGTAATGACTCTACATAATAGATCCCTCTGTGTGTATTGACTCTACATAATAGATCCCTCTGTGTTTAATGATTATATAATAGATCCCTCTGTGTGTAGTGACTCTATATAATAGATACCTCTGCGTGTAATGATTCTATATAATAGATCGCTCTGTGTGTAATGATTCTATATAATAGATCGCTCTGTGTGTAATGACTCTATATAATAGATCGCTCTGTGTGCAATGACTCTATATAATAGATCCCTCTGTGTGTAATGACTCTATATAATAGATCCCTCTGTGTGTAATGACTCTATATAATAGATCCCTCTGTGTGTAATAACTCTATATAAAAGATCCCTCTGTGTGTAATGACTCTATATAATAGATCCCTCTGTGTGTAATGACTCTATATAATAGATCCCTCTGTGTGTAATGACTCTATATAATAGATCCCTCTGTGTATAATGACTCTATATAATAGATCCCTCTGTGTGTAATGACTCTATATAATAGATCGTTCTGTGTGTAATGACTCTATATAATAGATCGTTCTGTGTGTAATGACTCTATATAATAGATCCCTCTGTGTGTAATGACTCTATATAATAGATCCCTGTGTGTAATGACTCTATATAATAGATCCCTCTGTGTGTAATGACTCTATATAATAGATCCCTCTGTGTGTAATGACTCTATATAACAGAATCTTCTGTGTGTAATGACTCTATTTAATAGATCCCTCTGTGTGTAATGACGCTAAATAGATCCCTCTGTGTGTAATTACTCTATATAATAGATCCCTCTGTGTGTAATGACTCTATATAATAGATCCCTCTGTGTGTAATGACTCTATATAATAGATCACTCTGTGTGTAATGACTCTATATAATAGATCACTCTGTGTGTAATGACTATATAATAGATCCCTCTGTGTGTAATGACTCTATATAATAGATCCCTCTGTGTGTAATCACTCTATATAATAGATCCCTCTGTGTGTAATCACTCTATATAATAGATCCCTCTGTGTGTAATGACTCTATATAATAGATCCCTCTGTGTGTAATGACTCTATATAATAGATCGCTCTGTGTGTAATGACTCTATATAATAGATCCCTCTGTGTGTAATGACTCTATATAATATATCCCTGTGTGTAATGACTCTATATAATAGATCCCTCTGTGTGTAATGACTCTATACAATAGATCCCTCTGTGTGTAAAGACTCTATATAATAGATCCCTCTGTGTGTAATGACTCTTTATGATAGATCCCTCTGTGTGTAATGACTCTATATAATAGATCCCTCTGTGTGTAATGACGCTTTACAATAGATCCCTCTGTGTGTAATAACTCTATATAATAGATCGCTCTGTGTGTAATGACTCTATATAATAGATCGCTCTGTGTGTAATGACTCTATATAATAGATCGCTCTGTGTGTAATGACTCTATATAATAGATCACTCTGTGTGTAATGACTCTATATAATAGATACCTCTGTGTGCAATGACTCTATATAATAGATCACTCTGTCTGTAATGACTCTATATAATAGATCCCTCTGTGTGTAATGACTCTATATAATAGATCCCTCTGTGTGTAATGACTCTACATAATAGATCCCTCTGTGTGTAATGACTCTATATAATAGATCCCTCTGTGTTTAATGACTCTATATAATAGATCCCTCTGCGTGTAATGATTCTATATAATAGATTGCTCTGTGTGTAATGATTCTATATAATAGATCCCTCTGTGTGTAATGACTCGATATAATAGATCGCTCTGTGTGTAATGGCTCTATATAATAGATCCCTCTGTGTGTAATGACTCTACATAATAGATCCCTATGTGTGTAATGACTCTATATAATAGATCCCTCTGTGTGTAATGACTCTATATAATAGATCCCTCTGTGTGTAATGACTCTATATAATAGATCCCTCTGTGTGTAATGACTATATAATGGATCCCTCTGCGTGTAATGATTCTATATAATACATCCCTCTGTGTGTAATGACTCTATATAATAGATCCATCTGTGTGTAATGACTCTATATAATAGATCCCTCTGTGTGTAATGACTCTATATAATAGATCCCTCTGTGTGTAATGACTCTATATAATAGATCCCTCTGTGTGTAATGACTCTATATAATAGATCCCTCTGTGTGTAATGACTCTATATAATAGATCCCTCTGTGTGTAATGACTATATAATGGATCCCTCTGCGTGTAATGATTCTATATAATACATCCCTCTGTGTGTAATGACTCTATATAATAGATCCATCTGTGTGTAATGACTCTATATAATAGATCCCTCTGTGTGTAATGACTCTATATAATAGATCCCTCTGTGTGTAATGACTCTATATAATAGATCACTCTGTGTGTAATGACTATATAACAGATCCCTCTGTGTGTAATGACTCTATATAATAGATCCCTGTGTGTAATGGCTCTATATAATAGATCCCCCTGTTTGAAATGACTCTATATAATAGATCCCTCTGTGTGTAATGACTCTATATACAGTAATAGATCCCTCTGTGTGTAATGACTCTATATAATAGGTCCCTCTGTGTGTAATGACTCTATATAATAGATCCCTCTGTGTGTAATGACTGTATATAGTAGATGCCTCTGTGTGTGATGACTCTATATAATAGATCACTCTGTCTGTAATGACTCTATATAATAGATCCCTCTGTGTGTAATGACTCTATATAATAGATCCCTCTGTGTGTAATGACTCTACATAATAGATCCCTCTGTGTGTAATGACTCTATATAATAGATCCCTCTGTGTTTAATGACTCTATATAATAGATCCCTCTGCGTGTAATGATTCTATATAATAGATTGCTCTGTGTGTAATGATTCTATATAATAGATCCCTCTGTATGTAATGACTCGATATAATAGATCGCTCTGTGTGTAATGGCTCTATATAATAGATCCCTCTGTGTGTAATGACTCTACATAATAGATCCCTATGTGTGTAATGACTCTATATAATAGATCCCTCTGTGTGTAATGACTATATAATGGATCCCTCTGCGTGTAATGATTCTATATAATACATCCCTCTGTGTGTGATGACTCTATATAATAGATCCCTCTGTGTGTAATGACTCTATATAATAGATCCCTCTGTGTGTAATGACTCTATATAATAGATCCCTCTGTGTGTAATGACTCTATATAATAGATCACTCTGTGTGTAATGACTATATAATAGATCCCTCTGTGTGTAATGACTCTATATAATAGATCCCTGTGTGTAATGGCTCTATATAATAGATCCCCCTGTTTGAAATGACTCTATATAATAGATCCCTCTGTGTGTAATGACTCTATATACAGTAATAGATCCCTCTGTGTGTAATGACTCTATATAATAGATCCCTCTGTGTGTAATGACTCTATATAATAGATCCCTCTGTGTGTAATGACTGTATATAATAGATGCCTCTGTGTGTGATGACTCTATATAATAGATCCCTCTGTGTGTAATGACTCTATATAGTAGATCCCTCTGTGTGTAAAGACTCTATATAATAGATCGCTCTGTTTGTAATGACTCTATATAATAGATCCCTGTGTGTAATGATTCTATATAATAGATCGCTCTGTGTGTAATGACTCTATATAATAGATCACTCTGTGTGTAATGACTCTATATAATAGATCCCTGTGTGTAATGACTCTATATAATAGATCGCTCTGTGTGTAATGACTCTGTATAATAGATCCCTCTGTGTGTAATGACTCTATATAATAGATCCCTCTGTGTGTAATGACTCTATATAATAGATCCCTCTGTGTGTAATGACTCTATATAATAGATCCCTCTGTGTGTAATGACTCTATATAATAGATCCCTCTGTGTGTAATGACTCTATATAATAGATCGCTCTGTGTGTAATGACTCTATATAATAGATCCCTCTGTGTGTAATGACTCTATATAATAGATCCCTGTGTGTAATGACTCTATATAATAGATCCCTCTGTGTGTAATGACTCTATATAATAGATCCCTCTGTGTGTAATGACTCTATATAATAGAATCTTCTGTGTGTAATGACTCTATTTAATAGATCCCTCTGTGTGTAATGACGCTAAATAATAGATCCCTCTGTGTGTAATGACTCTATATAATAGATCCCTCTGTGTGTAATGACTCTATATAATAGATCCTTCTGTGTGTAATGACTCTATATAATAGATCACTCTGTGTGTAATGACTATATAATAGATCACTCTGTGTGTAATGACTCTATATAATAGATCCCTCTGTGTGTAATGACTCTATAATAGATCCCTCTGTGTGTAATGACTCTATATAATAGATCCCTCTGTGTGTAATGACTCTATATAATAGATCCCTCTGTGTGTAATGACTCTATATAATAGATCGCTCTGTGTGTAATGACTCTATATAATAGATCCCTCTGTGTGTAATGACTCTATATAATATATCCCTGTGTGTAATGACTCTATATAATAGATCCCTCTGTGTGTAATGACTCTATACAATAGATCCCTCTGTGTGTAAAGACTCTATATAATAGATCCCTCTGTGTGTAATGACTCTATATGATAGATCCCTCTGTGTGTAATGACTCTATATAATAGATCCCTCTGTGTGTAATGACGCTATATAATAGATCCCTCTGTGTGTAATGACTCTATATAATAGATCCCTCTGTGTGTAATGACTCTATATAATAGATCCCTCTGTGTGTAATGACTCTATATAATAGATCCCTCTGTGTGTAATGACTCTATATAATAGATCCCTCTGTGTGTAATGACTCTATATAATAGATCCCTCTGTGTGTAATGACTCTATATAATAGATCGCTCTGTGTGTAATTGACGCACCCCTGGGCCTGTGTCGCGCAGCGTTGCGCACGCGGGAGCTTACCCGGAGCCGGATCTGTTGAGGGTTGTAGTCTCGTGGCGGTGACCCGGTCCGTGCCCAGGGAGTCAGACTAAGTGGCGCTGTATTAGCGGTAGATGTTGGACGACTACGCCACCCGTTGAATGCAGCGAAGGAGCTGCCGCTGCAGGGCAGACCGCTGAGGCCGGTGGTAGGATTGTGCAGCGTGATAGTATCACCCCCAACGGGAGGGGTATGGCCTCAGGGCAGCCGACGTGGATGATGGGGTAGCAGGAATCACTCAGAGACGATGCGGTGTAATTCAGGGTCTTTACTGGTGATAAAGATAGACCCTCCCGGAGTACTGGTTAGCGATCGGGGCCTGGTCAGTCCTTGAGCAGATGGGATCTCCCCTGGCCAGGCGGAGTTGTAGGCCTCCCAAACTGACTGTACTCTTCTGGCTACCTTGCTAGAGGCGGGTATAAGTAGCCCACGTCCCTGAGTGTACCGTGTGGTGCTCACCCGTATGGCCGGTGACTCGGGGCCTTCTAGTGGCGTCCGCTCCACGACGGCGGTGCTGGTCCCACGCGTGTGACCGTGCCTTCGGGTTTCTTGGCCAGAGGACCTGAAATCCCCTGCCGGGCGGTTTCTGCTGCTGGGTAAAGATTAGTCCCCACAGCCTCGGACTCCGGGTCCGGTGATAGCTTCTCAGTCAGGGCGAGCTCTGCAGCTGCCAGCCCCTGACTCCTTATAGCACTGCTCCCACAGAGCTCCTGATGTTCTTTTCCTATATCTGCGTCTCTTCTCTGTCTCTACTTCTTCTCTACTCACTAACCCTGCCTCAGCCCTAGGTTTATATAGGGGAAGTCCTTCCCCTCCCAGAACTGGGCAGGAGGTGTGGCATGCATAGGATTCCTGACCAAGAGACCTCCCACCTGCTCTCAGACATAACATTGCTGTTACTGTGGAAACCAGACCCCTGGGGTGCCACATAATGACTCTATATAATAGATCCCTCTGTGTGTAATGACGCTAAATAATATATCCCTCTGTGTGTAATGACTCTATATAATAGATCCCTCTGTGTGTAATGACTCTATATAATAGATCCCTCTGTGTGTAATGACTCTATATAATAGATCCCTCTGTGTGTAATGACTCTATATAATAGATCACTCTGTGTGTAATGACTATATAATAGATCCCTCTGTGTGTAATGACTCTATATAATAGATCCCTCTGTGTGTAATGACTCTATATAATAGATCACTCTGTGTGTAATGACTCTATATAATAGATCCCTCTGCGTGTAATGACTCTATATAATATATCCCTGTGTGTAATGACTCTATATAATAGATCCCTCTGTGTGTAATGACTCTATACAATAGATCCCTCTGTGTGTAAAGACTATATAATAGATCCCTCTGTGTGTAATGACTCTATATGATCCCTCTGTGTGTAATGACTCTATATAATAGATCCCTCTGTGTGTAATGACGCTATATAATAGATCCCTCTGTGTGTAATGACTCTATATAATAAATCGCTCTGTGTGTAATGACTCTATATAATAGATCGCTCTGTGTGTAATGACTCTATATAATAGATCCCTCTGTGTGTAATGACTCTATATAATAGATCGCTCTGTGTGTAATGGCTCTATATAATAGATCACTCTGTGTGTAATGACTCTATATAATAGATACCTCTGTGTGCAATGACTCTATATAATAGATCACTCTGTCTGTAATGACTCTATATAATAGATCCCTCTGTGTGTAATGACTCTATATAATAGATCCCTCTGTGTGTAATGACTCTACATAATAGATCTCTCTGTGTGTAATGACTCTATATAATAGATCCCTCTGTGTTTAATGACTCTATATAATAGATCCCTCTGCGTGTAATGATTCTATATAATAGATCGCTCTGTGTGTAATGATTCTATATAATAGATCCCTCTGTGTGTAATGACTCGATATAATAGATCGCTCTGTGTGTAATGACTCTATATAATAGATCCCTCTGTGTGTAATGACTCTACATAATAGACCCTATGTGTGTAATGACTCTATATAATAGATCCCTCTGTGTGTAGTGACTATATAATAGATCCCTCTGCGTGTAATGATTTTATATAATACATCCCTCTGTGTGTAATGACTCTATATAATAGATCCCTCTGTGTGTAATGACTCTATATAATAGATCCCTCTGTGTGTAATGACTCTATATAATAGATCCCTCTGTGTGTAATGACTCTATATAATAGATCACTCTGTGTGTAATGACTATATAATAGATCCCTCTGTGTGTAATGACTCTATATAATAGATTCCTCTGTGTGTAATGACTATATAATAGATCATTCTGTGTGTAATGACTATATAATATATCCCTGTGTGTAATGACTCTATATAATAGATCCCTCTGTGTGTAATGACTCTATACAATAGATCCCTCTGTGTGTAATGACTCTATATAATAGATCCCTCTGTGTGTAATGACTCTATATAATAGATCCCTCTGTGTGTAATGACTCTATATAATAGATCCCTCTGTGTGTAATGACTCTATATAATAGATCCCTCTGTGTGTAATGACTCTATATAATAGATCGCTCTGTGTGTAATGACTCTATATAATAGATCCCTCTGTGTGTAATGACTCTATAAGATAAATCCCTGTGTGTAATGACTCTATATAATAGATCCCTCTGTGTGTAATGACTCTATATAATAGATCCCTCTGTGTGTAATGACTCTATATAATAGAATCTTCTGTGTGTAATGACTCTATTTAATAGATCCCTCTGTGTGTAATGACGCTAAATAATAGATCCCTCTGTGTGTAATGACTCTATATAATAGATCCCTCTGTGTGTAATGACTCTATATAATAGATCCCTCTGTGTGTAATGACTCTATATAATAGATCCCTCTGTGTGTAATGACTCTATATAATAGATCATTCTGTGTGTAATGACTATATAATAGATCCCTCTGTGTGTAATGACTCTATATAATAGATCCCTCTGTGTGTAATGAATCTATATAATAGATCCCTCTGTGTGTAATGACTCTATATAATAGATCCCTCTGTGTGTAATGACTCTATATAATAGATCCCTCTGTGTGTAATGACTCTATATAATAGATCCCTCTGTGTGTAATGACTCTATATAATAGATCGCTCTGTGTGTAATGACTCTATATAATAGATCCCTCTGTGTGTAATGACTCTATATAATATATCCCTGTGTGTAATGACTCTATATAATAGATCCCTCTGTGTGTAATGACTCTATACAATAGATCCCTCTGTGTGTAAAGACTCTATATAATAGATCCCTCTGTGTGTAATGACTCTATATGATAGATCCCTCTGTGTAATGACTCTATATAATAGATCCCTCTGTGTGTAATGACGCTATATAATAGATCCCTCTGTGTGTAATGACTCTATATAATAGATCCCTCTGTGTGTAATGACTCTATATAATAGATCCCTCTGTGTGTAATGACTCTATATAATAGATCCCTCTGTGTGTAATGACGCTAAATAATAGATCCCTCTGTGTGTAATGACTCTATATAATAGATCCCTCTGTGTGTAATGACTCTATATAATAGATCCCTCTGTGTGTAATGACTCTATATAATAGATCCCTCTGTGTGTAATGACTCTATATAATAGATCATTCTGTGTGTAATGACTATATAATAGATCCCTCTGTGTGTAATGACTCTATATAATAGATCCCTCTGTGTGTAATGAATCTATATAATAGATCCCTCTGTGTGTAATGACTCTATATAATAGATCCCTCTGTGTGTAATGACTCTATATAATAGATCCCTCTGTGTGTAATGACTCTATATAATAGATCCCTCTGTGTGTAATGACTCTATATAATAGATCGCTCTGTGTGTAATGACTCTATGTAATAGATCCCTCTGTGTGTAATGACTCTATATAATATATCCCTGTGTGTAATGACTCTATATAATAGATCCCTCTGTGTGTAATGACTCTATACAATAGATCCCTCTGTGTGTAAAGACTCTATATAATAGATCCCTCTGTGTGTAATGACTCTATATAATAGAATCTTCTGTGTGTAATGACTCTATATAATAGATCCCTCTGTGTGTAATGACTCTATATAATAGATCCCTCTGTGTGTAATGTCTCTATATAATAGAATCTTCTGTGTGTAATGACTCTATTTAATAGATCCCTCTGTGTGTAATGACGCTAAATAATAGATCCCTCTGTGTGTAATGACTCTATATAATAGATCCCTCTGTGTGTAATGACTCTATATAATAGATCCCTCTGTGTGTAATGACTCTATATAATAGATCCCTCTGTGTGTAATGACTCTATATAATAGATCACTCTGTGTGTAATGACTATATAATAGATCCCTCTGTGTGTAATGACTCTATATAATAGATCCCTCTGTGTGTAATGACTCTATATAATAGATCCCTCTGTGTGTAATGACTCTATATAATAGATCCCTCTGTGTGTAATGACTCTATATAATAGATCGCTCTGTGTGTAATGACTCTATATAATAGATCCCTCTGTGTGTAATGACTCTATATAATATATCCCTGTGTGTAATGACTCTATATAATAGATCCCTCTGTGTGTAATGACGCTATATAATAGATCCCTCTGTGTGTAATGTCTCTATATAATAAATCGCTCTGTGTGTAATGACTCTATACAATAGATCCCTCTGTGTGTAAAGACTCTATATAATAGATCCCTCTGTGTGTAATGACTCTATATAATAGATCCCTCTGTGTGTAATGACTCTATATAATAGATCCCTCTGTGTGTAATGACTCTATATAATAGATCCCTCTGTGTGTAATGACGCTATATAATAGATCCCTCTGTGTGTAATGTCTCTATATAATAAATCGCTCTGTGTGTAATGACTCTATATAATAGATCGCTCTGTGTGTAATGACTCTATATAATAGATCCCTCTGTGTGTAATGACTCTATATAATAGATCCCTCTGTGTGTAATGGCTCTATATAATAGATCACTCTGTGTGTAATGTCTCTATATAATAGATACCTCGGTGTGCAATGACTCTATATAATAGATCACTCTGTCTGTAATGACTCTATATAATAGATCCCTCTGTGTGTAATGACTCTATATAATAGATACCTCTGTGTGTAATGACTCTACATAATAGATCCCTCTGTGTGTAATGACTCTATATAATAGATCCCTCTGTGTTTAATGACTCTATATAATAGATCCCTCTGCGTGTAATGATTCTATATAATAGATCGCTCTGTGTGTAATGATTCTATATAATAGATCGCTCTGTGTGTAATGACTCTATATAATAGATCCCTCTGTGTGTAATGACTCTACATAATAGATCCCTATGTGTGTAATGACTCTATATAATAGATCCCTCTGTGTGTAATGACTATATAATAGATCCCTCTGCGTGTAATGATTCTATATAATACATCCCTCTGTGTGTAATGACTCTATATAATACATCCCTCTGTGTGTAATGACTCTATATAATAGATCCCTCTGTGTGTAATGACTCTATATAATAGATCCCTCTGTGTGTAATGACTCTATATAATAGATCACTCTGTGTGTAATGACTATATAATAGATCCCTCTGTGTGTAATGACTCTATATAATTGATACCTGTGTGTAATGGCTCTATTTAATAGATCCCCCTGTTTGAAATGACTCTATATAATAGATCCCTCTGTGTGTAATGACTTTACACACAGAGGGATCTATTACTGTATATAATGACTCTATAATAGATCCCTCTGTGTGTAATGACTCTATATAATAGATCCCTCTGTGTGTAATGACTCTATATAATAGATCCCTCTGTGTGTGATGACTCTATATAATAGATCCCTCTGTGTGTAATGTGTCACGGGTGTGTTGCCACGAAGATCGTCACGAGTACACAGCCTGACTTCTCGCAGCTGACTTGTTGGTGCTTTGTGTTTTCTCGGCAGTGTAGGAGTTAATTCTCTCTCTCTCTGGGCTAGCTGAGGTCCAGCCTCGCCCAGCTGCAATCAATGCTTCTTTAGTGAGACTCCTTTATATTCCTGCAGGTCTGTTTGGGAGGTGTCGGTGAAAGCTTTTCATTCAGACTTACAGAGCGGATCGTGGTGTTTGGAGTTGCTGAGATAAGTGTATTTGAAGTGTTTTTTCCCTTTCCTCGCTTTATCATTTATCTCCTTTCCCGTTGGTGTTCCCTCTGTTGTAGTTGTGTAGAAGTTGTATGCAAGGTGGTTTTGGTTTTTCCCTTGTACTGTCTCGTTCGTCTAAATACTGTGTGTGGGCATATTATTTCTGGTTCCCTATTGTTGTGATCGGGGTCCTTCTCAGGACTAGGTTACTTAGGTGCAGGGATCCTCAGGAGGTAGGGGTTACGCTGGCGGCCTGGACCTCTGTACCTTTAACAGTACCTCCAGGTTGAGGGGTTAGTCAGGGTCCCAGCTTAGGGTCAGCTTAGGCCCCCTACCTCCAGTATTCTGTGACAGTGTGACATTTTCACCGACCCACTTAGTTTTCTCCAGCTACCATGGATCCAGTAGCCGGTCTAGCTCGGCAGTTGCAGAGTTTGTCCATGGGGCTGGCGGACGTTAAGTCCAAGGTTTTGCATCCTCTGGAGCAAGCCGGACCAGAACCTAAAGTAGCTCTCCCTGACAAGTTCACTGGGGGGCGGGACAAGTTTTTTGTTTTCCGGGAGGCATGCAAATTGTACTTTCGGCTGCGGCCTCGGTCATCGGGCAGTGAAGAACAAAGGGTGGGAATTGTCATCTCGCTCCTACAAGGGGACCCTCAATCTTGGGCGTTCTCTCTTCCCCCAAGCTCCCCGGTTCTCCAGTCAGTGGATAGGTTTTTCGCTGCTCTGGGACTCGTATATGATGACCCAGATCGGATCTCCCTTGCTGAGTCTAAGTTACGTAGGATTCAGCAGGGAGATCGTCCGGCGGAGGAATTCTGTTCGGAGTTCCGTAGGTGGGCCACGGACACCCAGTGGAATGACCCGGCTCTTAGGAGCCAGTTTTGTCATGGTTTATCCGACAAATTACAGGATGTGTTGGCACAGTATGACTCTCCCGCGTCACTGGAAGCCGCTATGGCCCTTGCTATTCGTGTTGACAGACGGCTTCGGGAGAGGTGCGGGATAACTCTACCCCCTGTAATGTCTCCACCTCCTACAAGGTCCCCTCATATGGTGGTTCCCCTGGTCAGTCCGGAGGAGCCTATGCAATTAGGAGGGACATCATTTCGGGGAAGGGGACCGGTGGTGTGCCATAAGACAGGAAGGTGTTTCCTCTGCGGGAAAAAGGGACATTTTATTGGGGGGTGTCCATCCCGTCCCTTGCAGAGTAAAGAGTCGTCGAAAAAACTGTTGATCCCAGGTTGTGTGGTGGACGGCAATCTGGGAGTAGGTATTTCGTCCCTAGGTTCGTCTCAGTTTCTCGTACCGGCGGAGGTGGTGGTGGGTACGAGAACTGAGAGGATATCTGTTCTTCTGGATAGTGGGGCCGGGGCTAATCTGGTTGATGCTCGGTTTGCCCGGGTTCAAGGTATGCGATTGAGTGAGTTGGCTAAACCCATCCCCATATTCTCGATCGATGCCAGGCCTCTCGGTCAGGGAAGTTTTTTGCAAGCTGTGCATGGTGTAAAACTTCAAGTGGGGGCAATACATAAAGAACTGTTGTCTTGCTACGTGTTGGAGGGTCTTCCCACTCCTATAGTGTTGGGCCTTCCTTGGTTAGCTAAGCATAACCCGGTTATTAATTGGCAAACCAGAGAGATAAGCCAATGGAGTAAATTCTGTAATAAAAACTGCATGAACACGGTCATCGGTGCGGTTACTCCTTGGGTCTTACCTCCATTTCTGGCGGACTTTGAGGATGTATTCTCGGAGAATGGGTGTCAGGAACTACCTCCTCATCGCGAGTATGACTGTTCTGTAAAACTGCTCCCTGAGGCCAAGTTACCTAAAGCTAGGTTGTATAACCTTTCTGGTCCTGAGAGGCAGGCCATGAAGGATTATATTTCTGAAAGTCTGGCTAAGGGGCATATTAGACCTTCATCTTCACCGGTGGCCGCGGGGTTCTTCTTTGTTAAGAAGAAAGATGGAGGCCTACGCCCTTGCCTGGATTTCCGTGAACTTAATCGGATTACGGTCCGAGATCCGTATCCGCTCCCACTTATTCCCGATCTCTTTAATCAGATCGTGGGCGCCAAATGGTTCTCTAAGTTGGATCTCAGGGGGGCGTACAATCTGATTAGGATGAAGGAGGGGGATGAGTGGAAGACGGCTTTTAACACTCCGGAGGGGCATTATGAGAACCTTGTCATGCCATTCGGTCTGACTAATGCCCCGGCGGTGTTTCAACACTTTGTTAATGATATTTTTCGCCACCTGGTGGGACAGTTTGTTGTCATATATCTGGATGATATCTTAATTTACTCGCCGGATCTGGTGTCTCATCAGGAGCACGTTAGACAGGTGTTACAGATCTTGCGGGATAATAAACTGTATGCCAAGTGGGAAAAGTGTGTGTTCGCCGTACAGGAACTCCAGTTTTTAGGCTTCCTGGTTTCAGCGTCCGGTTTTCGTATGGACCCTGGGAAAGTGCGGGCAGTTCTTGAGTGGGATCGGCCGGAGAATCTTAAGGCACTACAACGTTTCCTGGGGTTTGCTAACTATTACCGGAAGTTCATTCGTAATTTCTCGTCCATGGTTAAGCCTCTCACAGACATGACTAAAAAGGGGACGGATTTTTCTAGGTGGTCTGACAAGGCTTGTCAAGCATTCTCCTCCTTGAAAAAATGTTTTGCCTCGGCACCCATACTCATTCAACCTGATGCGTCTCAGCCATTCTTTGTAGAGGTAGACGCTTCCGAGGTAGGGGTGGGAGCAGTATTGTCACAGGGTTCGTCCCCTGGTAAGTGGCATCCGTGCGCCTTTTTCTCTAAAAAGTTGTCGTCCGCTGAGAGGAATTACGATGTCGGCAATAGGGAACTCTTGGCCATTAAGTTAGCTTTTGAGGAGTGGCGCCATTTTTTGGAGGGGGCAGTTCATCCGGTCACCGTCATCACCGATCACAAGAACCTGCTATATCTGGAGTCCGCTAAACGTCTGAATCCCAGACAAGCTAGGTGGTCATTGTTTTTTACCAGGTTTAATTTCGTCGTTACATATCGTCCTGGGTCTAAAAATGTAAAGGCGGATGCCTTATCTCGCAGTTTCCCTGGGGCCGGGAATACGGACGACCCGATTCCTATTCTTCAGGAGGGGGTGGTGGTTTCGGCAGTATGCTCTGAGCTGGAGGAGGAGATATTGGAGGCTCAGGGGGACGCCCCTGTTGGACCTTCGGGGAGACTGTTCGTTCCAGATCAGTTGCGACAAAAGGTGATCGAGGCACACCATAACTCAGTTTTTGCAGGACACCCGGGGAGTAAAGCAACTGTGGATCTCCTCTCGCGTCGGTTTTGGTGGCCTAACTTACATAAAGAGGTGGTAACTTTTGTCGCGTCCTGTGGGGTTTGTGCGCGCTCTAAGACCTCACATACCCGTCCGTCTGGGGCCCTCTTACCTTTGAAGATCCCGGAGCGTCCTTGGACTCATCTGTCTATGGACTTTATTACGGACCTCCCTCCGTCTTCGGGTAAAACGGTCATACTCGTTGTAGTGGACAGGTTCAGCAAGATGGCACATTTTATCGCTCTTCCGGCTCTCCCTAATGCTAAAACTCTTGCGCAGGTGTTCATTGGGGAGATTGTGAGGCTTCACGGGGTACCCTCCGAGGTGGTGTCTGATCGGGGGTCTCAGTTTGTGTCCAAGTTCTGGAAGGCGTTTTGTGCTCGGCGGGGGATGCATTTGTCATTCTCGTCGGCTTTTCATCCTCAGACCAATGGTCAGACGGAACGTATGAACCAGAGCTTGGAGACATATCTTCGGTGTTTTGTGTCAGAGAACCAGGAGGACTGGGCTTCTTTCCTACCTCTGGCAGAGTTTGCTCTCAATAATAGGCGGAGCGAGTCCACTGGTAAGTCCCCGTTTTTTGGGGCATATGGTTTTCACCCCCAGTTTTGTACTTTCAGTAGGGGGGGCTCTTCGGGGGTTCCGGAGGAGGAACGATTTTCCTCATCTCTCGCTTCAGTATGGAGAGGGGTGCTGAAGAATCTGAATACTATGGGGAACCGATACAAACGTATGGCTGATAGGAGGAGAGTGTCTGGTCCGGACCTAAGTGTGAACGATCAGGTATGGTTGTCTACCAGGAATATTAAACTTAAGGTTCCCTCCTGGAAACTGGGTCCCAGGTTCATCGGGCCGTACAGAATCAGTTCTGTTATTAATCCGGTGGCATTCCGTCTTGACCTCCCCCCTACGTTTAAAATTCACAACGTGTTTCACAGATCATTGCTTAAGAGGTATGTGGCGCCGGTGGTACCGTCACCTTTACCTCCCCCTCCTGTGGTTGTCAATGGTAACTTGGAGTTCCAGGTATCGAGGGTCATTGATTCACGCTTTAATCGCCGGTCCCTTCAGTACTTGGTTCATTGGAAGGGGTATGGTCCTGAGGAGAGGATGTGGGTTCCTGCATCGGATATTAACGCAGACCGATTAGTTCGGGCCTTCCACTCGACTCACCCGGATAAACCTGGCCCTGAGGGTCCGGAGGCCCCTCGTAGAAGGGGGGGTACTGTCACGGGTGTGTTGCCACGAAGATCGTCACGAGTACACAGCCTGACTTCTCGCAGCTGACTTGTTGGTGCTTTGTGTTTTCTCGGCAGTGTAGGAGTTAATTCTCTCTCTCTCTGGGCTAGCTGAGGTCCAGCCTCGCCCAGCTGCAATCAATGCTTCTTTAGTGAGACTCCTTTATATTCCTGCAGGTCTGTTTGGGAGGTGTCGGTGAAAGCTTTTCATTCAGACTTACAGAGCGGATCGTGGTGTTTGGAGTTGCTGAGATAAGTGTATTTGGAAGTGTTTTTTCCCTTTCCTCGCTTTATCATTTATCTCCTTTCCCGTTGGTGTTCCCTCTGTTGTAGTTGTGTAGAAGTTGTATGCAAGGTGGTTTTGGTTTTTCCCTTGTACTGTCTCGTTCGTCTAAATACTGTGTGTGGGCATATTATTTCTGGTTCCCTATTGTTGTGATCGGGGTCCTTCTCAGGACTAGATTACTTAGGTGCAGGGATCCTCAGGAGGTAGGGGTTACGCTGGCGGCCTGGACCTCTGTACCTTTAACAGTACCTCCAGGTTGAGGGGTTAGTCAGGGTCCCAGCTTAGGGTCAGCTTAGGCCCCCTACCTCCAGTATTCTGTGACAGTGTGACATAATGACTCTATATAGTAGATTCCTCTGTGTGTAAAGACTCTATATAATAGATCGCTCTGTTTGTAATGACTCTATATATTAGATCCCTGTGTGTAATGACTCTATATAATAGATCGCTCTGTGTGTAATGACTCTATATAATAGATCGCTCTGTGTGTAATGACTCTATATAATAGATCCCTGTGTGTAATGACTCTATATAATAGATCGCTCTGTGTGTAATGACTCTATATAATAGATCCTCTGTGTGTAATGACTCTATATAATAGATCCCTCTGTGTGTAATAACTCTATATAATAGATCCCTCTGTGTGTAATGACTCTATATAATAGATCCCTCTGTGTGTAATGACTCTATATAATAGATCCCTCTGTGTGTAATGACTCTATATAATAGATCCCTCTGTGTGTAATGACTCTATATAATAGATCGCTCTGTGTGTAATGACTCTATATAATAGATCCCTCTGTGTGTAATGACTCTATATAATAGATCCCTGTGTGTAATGACTCTATATAATAGATCCCTCTGTGTGTAATGACTCTATACAATAGATCCCTCTGTGTGTAAAGACTCTATATAATAGATCCCTCTGTGTGTAATGACTCTATATAATAGATCCCTCTGTGTCTAATGACTCTATATAATTGATCCCTCTGTGTGTAATGACGCTATATAATAGATCCCTCTGTGTGTAATGACTCTATATAATAAATCGCTCTGTGTGCAATGACTCTATATAATAGATCGCTCTGTGTGTAATGACTCTATATAATAGATCCCTCTGTGTGTAATGACTCTATATAATAGATCACTCTGTGTGTAATGACTATATAATAGATCCCTCTGTGTGTAATGACTCTATATAATTGATCCCTGTGTGTAATGGCTCTATATAATAGATCCCCCTGTTTGAAATGACTCTATATAATAGATCCCTCTGTGTGTAATGACTTTATATACAGTAATAGATCCCTCTGTGTGTAATGACTCTATAATAGATCCCTCTGTGTGTAATGACTCTATATAATAGATCCCTCTGTGTGTAATGACTCTATATAATAGATCCCTCTGTGTGTGATGACTCTATATAATAGATCCCTCTGTGTGTAATGACTCTATATAGTAGATTCCTCTGTGTGTAAAGACTCTATATAATAGATCGCTCTGTTTGTAATGACTCTATATATTAGATCCCTGTGTGTAATGACTCTATATAATAGATCACTCTGTGTGTAATGACTCTATATAATAGATCCCTGTGTGTAATGACTCTATATAATAGATCGCTCTGTGTGTAATGACTCTATATAATAGATCGCTCTGTGTGTAATGACTCTATATAATAGATCCCTCTGTGTGTAATGACTCTACATAATAGATCCATATGTGTGTAATGACTCTATATAATAGATCCCTCTGTGTGTAATGACTATATAATAGATCCCTCTGCGTGTAATGATTCTATATAATAGATCGCTCTCTGTGTAATGATTCTATATAATAGATCCCTCTGTGTGTAATGACTCTATATAATAGATCACTCTGTTTGTAATGATTCTATATAATAGATCCCTCTGTGTGTAATGACTCTATATAATAGATCCCTCTGTGTGTAATGACTCTATATAATAGATCCCTCTGTGTGTAATGACTCTATATAATAGATCCCTCCGTGTGTAATGACTCTATATAATAGATCCCTCTGTGTGTAATGAATCTATATAATAGATCCCTCTGTGTGTAATGACTCTATATAATAGATCACTCTGTGTGTAATGACTCTATATAATAGATCCCTCTGTGTGTAATGACTCTATATAATAGATCCCTTTGCGTGTAATGACTCTATATAATAGATCCCTCTGTGTGTAATGATTCTATATAATAGATCCCTCTGTGTGTAATGACTCTATATAATAGATCCCTCTGTGTGTAATGACTCTATATAATAGATCCCTCTGTGTGTAATGACTCTATATAATAGATCCCTCTGTGTGTAATGACTCTATATAATAGATCCCTCTGTGTGTAATGACACTATATAATAGATCCCTCTGTGTGTAATGACTCTATATAATAGATCCCTTTGCGTGTAATGACTCTATATAATAGATCCCTCTGTGTGTAATGATTCTATATAATAGATCCCTCTGTGTGTAATGACTCTATATAATAGATCCCTCTGTGTGTAATGACTCTATATAATATATGAGTTTCACTTTTTGTATTTCTGGTGATATTCTAATTTTGTGAGATGCACCTGTAGATGCACCTGTAGATGGGCTTGGCTGCACCCTGATTAAAAATAGCATGTAAAACATATATATGATATATATGAGGTATTGGTCGATATTTTGGCCAAAATATACAAGCTCGCAACCTGCTCAAGGGTCCTCATACTTGCGAGTCCCTACACTAACATTAACAGCAAAGTCACAAAAACAAGGAATTAAAGTTCCCACCAAAATTCAAGAATTAACACAGCAAATACAGCAACAATAATTACAAGGATGCAGCAAACCCATATAATGAAGAAGTCAGCAACACTGGTGCAAAATATTGATGAGACAACCACTCACAACCTACCAATTCATGGAGGGGGTGATTGCTTAGTATTAAAACTGCACACAAATAAGCCTTGTATAGGGCACTGGTCACACACAGGTAGTGCACAATGTCTGGCTTACAGCCCATTAGTGAAGCCCAAACTATTAGATTAGGCGGGCTGCCCAGCACTTTTTAAGTGCACCCCATGAAGACAGACACCCTAGTTTACAAGGCCAACATTGATGGGTCTGGCTGCACCCTGAATAAAAATAACGTGCAAAAAATATATATGATATATATGAGGTATTAGTAAATATTTTGGCCAAAATACACAAGCTCGCAACCCACGTCAAGGGTCCTCATACTTGCGAGTCCCTACACTAACATTAAAGCAAAGACAAATTTAAATTCCCACCAAAATTCAAGAATTAACACGACAAAAAAAGGGCAACAGTGTTTACCTGCCTAGGTCTCAGTACTAATCATACCATATAATAACGATGACAGCAATACAGGTGCAAAATACTGATGCGACAACCACTCACATATTACCAAATAATGTAGGGGGGTGACTACATAGTATTAAAACTGCACACAAAATTATATGGGATTGCTACATCCTAATAGTGCATTAGTTCTGAGATCTGGGCAGGTAAATGCTATATTAATAATTGATTTTTGGGGGAAAGTTAAATTCTCTTTTGTTGGATTTACTTTTAATCTAACTGAAATAAACAAAAGCTTTTTTCCTAAACATTAGGATCTGTGTAGAGCCATCAGCTGAAAAAGGCTTCCTCGGACAGACTTGGCATAAGCAGGTCAAAAGGAACCCTGACCTTTACCATTACACCCCTGTACAGGAATGGAGACTTACCACATGCTCAGGGTTGCATCTACAGAGTAGCTGCTGGCCAGAGGAGCGAGCTTGAGGCTATAACTCTAACTAAAGCTTTTTTATTACTAAATGATGGGTTCTGTCTAAGGCCATTGGCTCAAAAAGGCTTCCTCGGACAGACTTGGCGCAAGCTACTCCATTCTGCAGATCCCAAGGGAACCCTGGCCTTTACCATTACACCCCTGTACAGGGATAGATACTTACCATAGGCCCAGGGCTGCATCTACAGAGTAGCTGCTGGCCGGAGGAGCGATCTTGAGGCTATAGTGGTTGATTGAACTCTAACTAAAGCTTTTTTTTCACTAAATACTGGGATCTGTTTAAGGCTGTTGTCTCAAACAGACTTCCTTGGACAGACTTGGCGCAAGCTACTCCATTCTGCAGATCCCAAGAGAACCCTGGTTTTTACCATTACACCCCTGTACAGGGATATATACTTACCATAGGCCCAGGGTTGCATCTACAGAGTAGCTGCTGGCCGGAGGAGTGCGCTTGAGGCTTGAGTAGTTGAATCAATCCTAACTAAAGAAAAACCTATGTAATGCCACTTTCTTGTTAGGACCTGTCTTAGGCCTATGGCTCAAAAAAGCTTCTTTGGAAAGACTTGGCAAAAGCCAGTCTATCCTACAGGTTCCAAAGGAACTCTGGCCTTCACTCTTACAGCCCTGTACAGCGATAAAGACTTATTACAGGGCCTTGATTGCATCTACAGTACAGACGAAAAGTTTGGACACACCCTCTCATTTAAAGATTTTTCTGTATTTTCATGACTTTGAAAATTGTACATTCACACTGAAGGCATCAAAACTATGAATTTACACATGTGGAATTATATACTTAACAAAAAAGTGTGAAACAACTGAAAATATGTCTTATATTCTAGGTTCTTCAAAGTAGCCACCTTTTGCTTTGATGACTGCTTTGCATACTCTTGGCATTCTCTTGATGAGCTTCAAGAGGTAGTCACCGGAAATGGTTTTCACTTCACAGGTGTGCCCTGTCAGGTTTAATAAGTGGGATTTCTTGCCTTATAAATGGGGTTGGGACCATCAGTTGTGTTGTGCAGAAGTCAGGTGGATACACAGCTGATAGTCCTACTGAATAGACTGTTAGAATTTGTATTATGTCAAGAAAAAAGCAGCTAAGTAAAGAAAAACGAGTGGCCATCATTACTTTAAGAAATGAGGGTCAGTCAGTCTGAAAAATTGGGCAAACTTTGAAAGTATCCCCAAGTGCAGTTGCAAAAACCATCAAGCGCTACAAAGAAACTGACTCACATGAGGACCGCCCCAGGAAAGGAAGACCAAGAGTCACCTCTGCTTCTGAGGATAAGTTTATCCGAGTCACCAGCCTCAGAAATCGCAGGTTAACAGCAGCTCAGATTAGAGACCAGGTCAATGCCACACAGAGTTCTAGCAGCAGACACATCTCTACAACAACTGTTAAGAGGAGACTTTGTGCAGCAGGCCTTCATGGTAAAATAGCTGCTAGGAAACCACTGCTAAGGACAGGCAACAAGCAGAAGAGACTTGTTTGGGCTAAAGAACACAAGGAATGGACATTAGACCAGTGGAAATCTGTGCTTTGGTCTGATGAGTCCAAATTTGAGATCTTTGGTTCCAACCACCGTGTCTTTGTGCGACGCAGAAAAGGTGAACGGATGGACTCTACATGCCTGGTTCCCACCGTGAAGCACGGAGGAGGAGGTGTGATGGTGTGGGGGTGCTTTGCTGGTGACACTCTTGGGGATTTATTCAAAATTTAAGGCATACTGAACCAGCATGGCTACCACAGCATCTTGCAGCTGCAGGCTATTCCATCCGGTTTGCGTTTAGTTGGACCATTATTTATTTTTCAACAGGACAATGACCCCAAACACACCTCCAGGCTGTGTAAGGGCTATTTGACCAAGATGGAGAGTGATGGGGTGCTACGCCAGATGACCTGGCCTCCACAGTCACCAGACCTGAACCCAATCGAGATGGTTTGGGGTGAGCTGGACCGCAGAGTGAAGGCAAAAGGGCCAGCAAGTGCTAAGCATCTCTGGGAACTCCTTCAAGATTGTTGGAAGACCATTTCCGGTGACTACCTCTTGAAGCTCATCAAGAGAATACCAAGAGTGTGCAAAGCAGTCATCAAAGCAAAAGGTGGCTATTTTGAAGAACCTAGAATATAAGACATATTTTCAGTTGTTTCACACTTTTTTGTTAAGTATATAATTCCACATGTGGTAATTCATAGTTTTGATGCCTTGAGTGTGAATGTACAATTTTCATAGTCATGAAAGTACAGAAAAATCTTTAAATGAGAAGGTGTGTCCAAACTTTTGGTCTGTACTGTACATAGTAGATGCTGACTGGAGGGGCAAACTGAAGGCTAGAATGGTTCAGCCATCCCTAACTATTGCTACTTTCTTAAATGATAAGATATTTCTGAGGCCATTGGCTCAAACAGGCTTCCTCGGACAGACTGGGCGCAAAACACACCATTTCTGATTGTTCTAAATGAACCCTGGGCTTCACCCTTGAACCTCAATACAGGGACAGTTTCATAGTTTTAAGGTTGAAAGACACAAGTCCATCAAGTTCAACCTAAAAGCTAATGTGTTGATCCAGAGGAAGGCAAAAACCCCATGAGGCAGATGCTAATTGCCCCATATTAGGGGAAAAATTCCTTCCCGACTCCACATATGGCAATCAGACTAGTTCCCTGGATCAACATCCCATAACAAAATCTAGTACGGATAACCTGCAATTTTATATTATTCAAGAAAGGCACACACATGCCCTCCTTGAATTTTTTTTCAGAAAATAAAGTATTTCAAGTTCATTTGGTAGAGAGTTTCATAACCTCATTGCTCACACAATAAAAATTTGCCAACTAACTTCCTTTAGACAAAGTGAATAAGGATCTTTATGCTAGAGTAATTGAATTAACTCTAACTGAAATAGATTAATGCTTTTTTCCTAAATGTTGAAATTTGTTTAAATCCATCAGCTCAAAAAGGCTTTCTCGGACAGACTTGGCGCAAGCTACTCCATTCTGCAGATCCCAAGGGAACCCTGGCCTTTACCATTACACCCCTGTACAGGGATAGATACTTACCATAGGCCCAGGGCTGCATCTACAGAGTAGCTGCTGGCCGGAGGAGCGAGCTTGAGGCTATAGTGGTTGATTCAACTCTAACTAAAGCTATTTTTTCCCTAAATACTGGGATCTGTTTAAGGCTGTTGGCTCAAACAGACTTCCTCGGACAGACTTGGCACAAGCTACTCCATTCTGCAGATCCCAAGGAAACACTGGTTTTTACCATTACACCCCTGTACATGGATAGATACTTACCATAGGCCCAGGGTTGCATCTACAGAGTAGCTGCTGGCCGGAGGAGTGCGCTTGAGGCTTGAGTAGTTGAATCAATCCTAACTAAAGAAAAACCTATCTAATGCCACTTTCTTGTTAGGACCTGTCTTAGGCCTATGGCTCAAAAAAGCTTCTTTGGAAAAACTTGGCAAAAGCCAGTCTATACTATAAGTTCCAAAGGAACTCTGGCCTTCACTCTTACAGCCCTGTACAGCGATAAAGACTTATTACAGGGCCTTGATTGCATGTACATAGTAGATGCTGACTGGAGGGGCAAACTTAAGGCTAGAATGGTTCAGCCAACCCTAACTATTGCTACTTTCTTAAATGTTAAGATATTTCTGAGGCCGTTGGCTCAAACAGGCTTCCTCGGACAAACTGGGTTCAAAACACACCATTTCTGATGGTTCCAAATGACCAAGTATGCAATGGACCAGGCAACTGTTAGGTGGATTCATAACTGGCTTAGTGATCGGACTCAAAGGGTGGTTGTAAATGGCTTCACATCCAGCTGGATGAATGTCTCAAGTGGGGTACCACAGGGCTCCGTCCTGGGACCTGTATTGTTCAACATCTTTATCAATGATTTAGATGAAGGAATTGAGGGTAAACTGATTAAATTTGCTGATGACACAAAGCTAGGAGGGATAGCTAATACTAGAGAAGAGAGAGAGAGGATTCAAAAAGACCTAAATAAACTGGAGCAGTGGGCAGCAACCAACAGAATGGTTTATAACAGGGAAAAATGCAAAGTACTACATCTGGGCAATAAAAATGAAAAAAGCATATACAGAATGGGAGGAATAGAGCTAAGCAACAGTACATGTGAAAAAGACTTAGGTATACTAATAGATCATAGACTGAACATGAGTCAACAGTGTGATGCAGCAGCAAAAAAGGCAAATACAATTCTGGGATGTATTAACAGAAGCATACAGTCTAGATCACGTGAAGTCATTATCGGTCTTTACTCCTCTTTGGTCAGACCTCATCTGGAATACTGTGTACAGTTTTGGGCACCACATTTTAAAAAAGACATAGACAAACTGGAGCAAGTTCAGAGAAGAGCGACCAGAATGGTGACTGGTCTGCAAACCATGTCCTATGAGGAACGGTTGCAGGATTTGGGAATGTTTAGCTTGCAAAAAAGAAGACTGAGAGGAGACTTAATAGCTGTCTACAAATATGTCAAGGGCTGTCACATTGTAGAAGGATCATCTTTATTCTCATTTGCACAAGGAAAGACTAGAAGCAATGGAATGAAACTAAATGGGAGGAGACACAGATTAGATATTAGAAAAAACTTTTTGACAGTTAGGGTGATTAATGAGTGGAACAGGCTGCCACGAGAGGTGGTGAGTTCCCCTTCAATGGACGTCTTCAAACAGAGGCTGGACAGACATCTGTCTGAGATGATTTAGTGAATCCTGCTTTGAGCAGGGGGTTGGACCAGATGACCCAGGAGGTCCCTTCCAACTCTACCATTCTATGATTCTATGATTCTATGAACCCTGGGCTTTACTTTTGAACCTCAATACAGGGACAGTTTCATAGTTTTAAGGTTGAAAGACACAAGTCCATCAAGTTCAACCTAAAAGCTAATGTGTTGATCCAGAGGAAGGCAAAAAACCCATGAGGCAGATGCTAATTGCCCCATATTAGGGGAAAAATTCCTTCCCGGCTCCACATATGGCAATCAGACTAGTTCCCTGGATCAACATCCCATAACAAAATCTAGTACGGATAACCTGCAATTTTATATTATTCAAGAAAGGCACACACATGAAGATTGACCAAATCAGGTGAAGATTGGCCAAATCATTTGGGGTTTTTGCCCTCCTCTGGATCAACTTTAGCAATTACAGAACTAACAGGTCGAACTTGATGGACGCAAGTCTTTATTCGGCTTTACAAACTATGTTACTATGTTACTATGTTACATGCCCTCCTTGAATTTTTTTTAGAAAATTAAGTATTTCAAGTTCATGTGGTAGACAGTTTCATAACCTCATTGCTCACACAATAAAAATTTGCCAACTAACTTCCTTTAGACAAAGTGAATAAGGATCTTTATGCTAGAGTAATTGAATTAACTCTAACTGAAATAGATTAATGCTTTTTTCCTAAATGTTGAAATTTGTTTAAATCCATCAGCTCAAAAAGGCTTTCTCGGACAGACTTGGCGCAAGCTACTCCATTCTGCAGATCCCAAGGGAACCCTGGCCTTTACCATTATACCCCTGTACAGGGATAGATACTTACCATAGGCCCAGGGCTGCATCTACAGAGTAGCTGCTGGCCGGAGGAGCGAGCTTGAGGCTATAGTGGTTGATTCAACTCTAACTAAAGCTTTTTTTTTCCTAAATACTGGGATCTGTTTAAGGCTGTTGGCTCAAACAGACTTCCTCGGACAGACTTAGCACAAGCTACTCCATTCTGCAGATACCAAGGGAACCCTGGTTTTTACCATTACACCCCTGTACATGGATAGATACTTACCATAGGCCCAGGGTTGCATCTACAGAGTAGCTGCTGGCCGGAGGAGTGCGCTTGAGGCTTGAGTAGTTGAATCAATCCTAACTAAAGAAAAACCTATGTAATGCCACTTTCTTGTTAGGACCTGTCTTAGGCCTATGGCTCAAAAAAGCTTCTTTGGAAAAACTTGGCAAAAGCCAGTCTATCCTACAGGTTCCAAAGGAACTCTGGCCTTCACTCTTACAGCCCTGTACAGCGATAAAGACTTATTACAGGGCCTTGATTGCATCTACATAGTAGATGCTGACTGGAAGGGCAAACTTAAGGCTAGAATGGTTCAGCCAACCCTAACTATTGCTACTTTCTTAAATGTTAAGATATTTCTGAGGCCGTTGGCTCAAACAGGCTTCCTCGGACAGACTGGGTGCAAAACACACCATTTCTGATGGTTCCAAATGAACCCTGGGCTTCACCCTTGAACCTCAATACAGGGACAGTTTCATAGTTTTAATGTTGACAGACACAAGTCCATCAAGTTCAACCTTAAAGCTAATGTGTTGATCCAGAGGAAGGCAAAAAACCCATGAGGCAGATGCGAATTGCCCCATATTAGGGGAAAAATTCCTTCCCGACTCCACATATGGCAATCAGACTAGTTCCCTGGATCAACGTCCCATAACAAAATCTAGTACGAATAACCTGCAATTCTATATTATTCAAGAAAGGCACACACATGCCCTCCTTGAATTTTTTTTAGAAAATTGAGTATTTCAAGTTCATGTGGTAGAGAGTTTCATAACCTCATTGCTCACACAATAAAAATTTGCCAACTAACTTCCTTTAGACAAAGTGAATTAGGATCTTTATGCTAGAGTAATTGAATTAACTCTAACTGAAATAGATTAATGCTTTTTTCCTAAATGTTGAAATTTGTTTAAATCCATCAGCTCAAAAAGGCTTTCTCGGACAGACTTGGCGCAAGCTACTCCATTCTGCAGATCCCAAGGGAACCCTGGCCTTTACCATTACACCCCTGTACAGGGATAGATACTTACCATAGGCCCAGGGCTGCATCTACAGAGTAGCTGCTGGCCGGAGGAGCAAGCTTCAGGCTATAGTGGTTGATTCAACTCTAACTAAAGCTTTTTTTTTTTCCTAAATACTGGGATCTGTTTAAGGCTGTTGGCTCAAACAGACTTCCTCAGACAGTCTTGGCGCAAGCTACTCCATTCTGCAGATCCCAAGGGAACCCTGGCCTTTACCATTACACCCCTGTACAGGGATAGATACTTACCATAGGCCCAGGGTTGCATCTACAGAGTAGCTGCTGGCCGGAGGAGTGTGCTTGAGGCTTGAGTAGTTGAATCAATCCTAACTAAAGAAAAACCTATGTAATGCCACTTTCTTGTTAGGACCTGTCTGAGGCCTATGGCTCAAAAAAGCTTCTTTGGAAAGACTTGGCAAAAGCCAGTCTATCCTACAGGTTCCAAAGGAACTCTGGCCTTCACTCTTACAGCCCTGTACAGCGATAAAGACTTATTACAGGGCCTTGATTGCATTTACATAGTAGATGCTGACTGGAGGGGCGAACTTAAGGCTAGAATGGTTCAGTCATCCCTAACTATTGCTACTTTCTTAAATGTTAGGATATTTCTGAGGCCGTTGGCTCAAACAGGCTTCCTCGGACAGACTGGGTGCAAAACACACTATTTCTGATGGTTCCAAATGAACCCTGGGCTTCACCCTTGAACCTCAATACAGGGACAGTTTCATAGTTTTAAGGTTGAAAGACACAAGTCCATCAAGTTCAACCTAAAAGCTAATGTGTTGATCCAGAGGAAGGCAAAAAACCCATGAGGCAGATGCTAATTGCCCCATATTAGGGGAAAAATTCCTTCCCGGCTCCACATATGGCAATCAGACTAGTTCCCTGGATCAACATCCCATAACAAAATCTAGTACGGATAACCTGCAATTTATATTATTCAAGAAAGGCACACACATGCCCTCCTTGAATTTTTTTAGAAAATTAAGTATTTCAAGTTCATGTGGTAGACAGTTTCATAACCTCATTGCTCACACAATAAAAATTTGCCAACTAACTTCCTTTAGACAAAGTGAATAAGGATCTTTATGCTAGAGTAATTGAATTAATTCTAACTGAAATAGATTAATGCTTTTTTCCTAAATGTTGAAATTTGTTTAAATCCATCAGCTCAAAAAGGCTTTCTCGGACAGACTTGGCGCAAGCTACTCCATTCTGCAGATCCCAAGGGAACCCTGGCCTTTACCATTACAACCCTGTACAGGGATAGATACTTACCATAGGCCCAGGGCTGCATCTACAGAGTAGCTGCTGGCCGGAGGAGCGAGCTTGAGGCTATAGTGGTTGATTCAACTCTAACTAAAGCTTTTTTTTTCCTATATACTGGGATCTGTTTAAGGCTGTTGGCTCAAACAAACTTCCTCGGACAGACTTGGCACAAGCTACTCCATTCTGCAGATACCAAGGGAACCCTGGTTTTTACCATTACACCCCTGTACATGGATAGATACTTACCATAGGCCCAGGGTTGCATCTACAGAGTAGCTGCTGGCCGGAGGAGTGCGCTTGAGGCTTGAGTAGTTGAATCAATCCTAACTAAAGAAAAACCTATCTAAAGCCACTTTCTTGTTAGGACCTGTCTTAGGCCTATGGCTCAAAAAAGCTTCTTTGGAAAAACTTGGCAAAAGCCAGTCTATACTATAAGTTCCAAAGGAACTCTGGCCTTCACTCTTACAGCCCTGTACAGCGATAAAGACTTATTACAGGGCCTTGATTGCATGTACATAGTAGATGCTGACTGGAGGGGCAAACTTAAGGCTAGAATGGTTCAGCCAACCCTAACTATTGCTACTTTCTTAAATGTTAAGATATTTCTGAGGCCGTTGGCTCACACAGGCTTCCTCGGACAGACTGGGTGCAAAACACACCATTTCTGATGGTTCCAAATGAACCCTGGGCTTCACCCTTGAACCTCAATACAGGGACAGTTTCATAGTTTTAAGGTTGAAAGACACAAGTCCATCAAGTTCAACCTTAAAGCTAATGTGTTGATCCAGAGGAAGGCAAAAAACCCATGAGGCAGATGCTAATTGCCCCATATTAGGGGAAAAATTCCTTCCCGACTCCACATATGGCAATCAGACTAGTTCCCTGGATCAACGTCCCATAACAAAATCTAGTACGAATAACCTGCAATTCTATATTATTCAAGAAAGGCACACACATGCCCTCCTTGAATTTTTTTTAGAAAATTGAGTATTTCAAGTTCATGTGGTAGAGAGTTTCATAACCTCATTGCTCACACAATAAAAATTTGCCAACTAACTTCCTTTAGACAAAGTGAATTAGGATCTTTATGCTAGAGTAATTGAATTAACTCTAACTGAAATAGATTAATGCTTTTTTCCTAAATGTTGAAATTTGTTTAAATCCATCAGCTCAAAAAGGCTTTCTCGGACAGACTTGGCGCAAGCTACTCCATTCTGCAGATCCCAAGGGAACCCTGGCCTTTACCATTACACCCCTGTACAGGGATAGATACTTACCATAGGCCCAGGGCTGCATCTACAGAGTAGCTGCTGGCCGGAGGAGCGAGCTTGAGGCTATAGTGGTTGATTCAACTCTAACTAAAGCTTTTTTTTTTTCCTAAATACTGGGATCTGTTTAAGGCTGTTGGCTCAAACAGACTTCCTCAGACAGACTTGGCGCAAGCTACTCCATTCTGCAGATCCCAAGGGAACCCTGGCCTTTACCATTACACCCCTGTACAGGGATAGATACTTACCATAGGCCCAGGGTTGCATCTACAGAGTAGCTGCTGGCCGGAGGAGTGTGCTTGAGGCTTGAGTAGTTGAATCAATCCTAACTAAAGAAAAACCTATGTAATGCCACTTTCTTGTTAGGACCTGTCTGAGGCCTATGGCTCAAAAAAGCTTCTTTGGAGAGACTTGGCAAAAGCCAGTCTATCCTACAGGTTCCAAAGGAACTCTGGCCTTCACTCTTACAGCCCTGTACAGCGATAAAGACTTATTACAGGGCCTTGATTGCATTTACATAGTAGATGCTGACTGGAGGGGCGAACTTAAGGCTAGAATGGTTCAGCCATCCCTAACTATTGCTACTTTCTTAAATGTTAGGATATTTCTGAGGCCGTTGGCTCAAACAGGCTTCCTCGGACAGACTGGGTGCAAAACACACTATTTCTGATGGTTCCAAATGAACCCTGGGCTTCACCCTTGAACCTCAATACAGGGACAGTTTCATAGTTTTAAGGTTGAAAGACACAAGTCCATCAAGTTCAACCTTAAAGCTAATGTGTTGATCCAGAGGAAGGCAAAAAACCCATGAGGCAGATGCTAATTGCCCCATATTAGGGGAAAAATTCCTTCCCGGCTCCACATATGGCAATCAGACTAGTTCCCTGGATCAACATCCCATAACAAAATCTAGTACGGATAACCTGCAATTTATATTATTCAAGAAAGGCACACACATGCCCTCCTTGAATTTTTTTAGAAAATTAAGTATTTCAAGTTCATGTGGTAGACAGTTTCATAACCTCATTGCTCACACAATAAAAATTTGCCAACTAACTTCCTTTAGACAAAGTGAATAAGGATCTTTATGCTAGAGTAATTGAATTAATTCTAACTGAAATAGATTAATGCTTTTTTCCAAAATGTTGAAATTTGTTTAAATCCATCAGCTCAAAAAGGCTTTCTCGGACAGACTTGGCGCAAGCTACTCCATTCTGCAGATCCCAAGGGAACCCTGGCCTTTACCATTACAACCCTGTACAGGGATAGATACTTACCATAGGCCCAGGGCTGCATCTACAGAGTAGCTGCTGGCCGGAGGAGCGAGCTTGAGGCTATAGTGGTTGATTCAACTCTAACTAAAGCTTTTTTTTTCCTATATACTGGGATCTGTTTAAGGCTGTTGGCTCAAACAAACTTCCTCGGACAGACTTGGCACAAGCTACTCCATTCTGCAGATACCAAGGGAACCCTGGTTTTTACCATTACACCCCTGTACATGGATAGATACTTACCATAGGCCCAGGGTTGCATCTACAGAGTAGCTGCTGGCCGGAGGAGTGCGCTTGAGGCTTGAGTAGTTGAATCAATCCTAACTAAAGAAAAACCTATCTAAAGCCACTTTCTTGTTAGGACCTGTCTTAGGCCTATGGCTCAAAAAAGCTTCTTTGGAAAAACTTGGCAAAAGCCAGTCTATACTATAAGTTCCAAAGGAACTCTGGCCTTCACTCTTACAGCCCTGTACAGCGATAAAGACTTATTACAGGGCCTTGATTGCATGTACATAGTAGATGCTGACTGGAGGGGCAAACTTAAGGCTAGAATGGTTCAGCCAACCCTAACTATTGCTACTTTCTTAAATGTTAAGATATTTCTGAGGCCGTTGGCTCACACAGGCTTCCTCGGACAGACTGGGTGCAAAACACACCATTTCTGATGGTTCCAAATGAACCCTGGGCTTCACCCTTGAACCTCAATACAGGGACAGTTTCATAGTTTTAAGGTTGAAAGACACAAGTCCATCAAGTTCAACCTTAAAGCTAATGTGTTGATCCAGAGGAAGGCAAAAAACCCATGAGGCAGATGCTAATTGCCCCATATTAGGGGAAAAATTCCTTCCCGACTCCACATATGGCAATCAGACTAGTTCCCTGGATCAACGTCCCATAACAAAATCTAGTACGAATAACCTGCAATTCTATATTATTCAAGAAAGGCACACACATGCCCTCCTTGAATTTTTTTTAGAAAATTGAGTATTTCAAGTTCATGTGGTAGAGAGTTTCATAACCTCATTGCTCACACAATAAAAATTTGCCAACTAACTTCCTTTAGACAAAGTGAATTAGGATCTTTATGCTAGAGTAATTGAATTAACTCTAACTGAAATAGATTAATGCTTTTTTCCTAAATGTTGAAATTTGTTTAAATCCATCAGCTCAAAAAGGCTTTCTCGGACAGACTTGGCGCAAGCTACTCCATTCTGCAGATCCCAAGGGAACCCTGGCCTTTACCATTACACCCCTGTACAGGGATAGATACTTACCATAGGCCCAGGGCTGCATCTACAGAGTAGCTGCTGGCCGGAGGAGCGAGCTTGAGGCTATAGTGGTTGATTCAACTCTAACTAAAGCTTTTTTTTTCCTAAATACTGGGATCTGTTTAAGGCTGTTGGCTCAAACAGACTTCCTCGGACAGACTTGGCACAAGCTACTCCATTCTGCAGATACCAAGGGAACCCTGGTTTTTACCATTACACCCCTGTACATGGATAGATACTTACCATAGGCCCAGGGTTGCATCTACAGAGTAGCTGCTGGCCGGAGGAGTGCGCTTGAGGCTTGAGTAGTTGAATCAATCCTAACTAAAGAAAAACCTATCTAAAGCCACTTTCTTGTTAGGACCTGTCTTAGGCCTATGGCTCAAAAAAGCTTCTTTGGAAAAACTTGGCAAAAGCCAGTCTATCCTACAGGTTCCAAAGGAACTCTGGCCTTCACTCTTACAGCCCTGTACAGCGATAAAGACTTATTACAGGGCCTTGATTGCATCTACATAGTAGATGCTGACTGGAAGGGCAAACTTAAGGCTAGAATGGTTCAGCCAACCCTAACTATTGCTACTTTCTTAAATGTTAAGATATTTCTGAGGCCGTTGGCTCAAACAGGCGTCCTCGGACAGACTGGGTGCAAAACACACCATTTCTGATGGTTCCAAATGAACCCTGGGCTTCACCCTTGAACCTCAATACAGGGACAGTTTCATAGTTTTAAGGTTGAAAGACACAAGTCCATCAAGTTCAACCTTAAAGCTAATGTGTTGATCCAGAGGAAGGCAAAAAACCCATGAGGCAGATGCTAATTGCCCCATATTAGGGGAAAAATTCCTTCCTGACTCCACATATGGCAATCAGACTAGTTCCCTGGATCAACGTCCCATAACAAAATCTAGTACGAATAACCTGCAATTCTATATTATTCAAGAAAGGCACACACATGCCCTCCTTGAATTTTTTTTAGAAAATTGAGTATTTTAAGTTCATGTGGTAGAGAGTTTCATAACCTCATTGCTCACACAATAAAAATTTGCCAACTAACTTCCTTTAGACAAAGTGAATTAGGATGTTTATGCTAGAGTAATTGAATTAACTCTAACTGAAATAGATTAATGCTTTTTTCCTAAATGTTGAAATTTGTTTAAATCCATCAGCTCAAAAAGGCTTTCTCGGACAGACTTGGCGCAAGCTACTCCATTCTGCAGATCCCAAGGGAACCCTGGCCTTTACCATTACACCCCTGTACAGGGATAGATACTTACCATAGGCCCAGGGCTGCATCTACAGAGTAGCTGCTGGCCGGAGGAGCGAGCTTGAGGCTATAGTGGTTGATTCAACTCTAACTAAAGCTTTTTTTTTTTCCTAAATACTGGGATCTGTTTAAGGCTGTTGGCTCAAACAGACTTCCTCAGACAGACTTGGCGCAAGCTACTCCATTCTGCAGATCCCAAGGGAACCCTGGCCTTTACCATTACACCCCTGTACAGGGATAGATACTTACCATAGGCCCAGGGTTGCATCTACAGAGTAGCTGCTGGCCGGAGGAGTGTGCTTAAGGCTTGAGTAGTTGAATCAATCCTAACTAAAGAAAAACCTATGTAATGCCACTTTCTTGTTAGGACCTGTCGGAGGCCTATGGCTCAAAAAAGCTTCTTTGGAAAGACTTGGCAAAAGCCAGTCTATCCTACAGGTTCCAAAGGAACTCTGGCCTTCACTCTTACAGCCCTGTACAGCGATAAAGACTTATTACAGGGCCTTGATTGCATCTACATAGTAGATGCTGACTGGAGGGGCGAACTTAAGGCTAGAATGGTTCAGCCATCCCTAACTATTGCTACTTTCTTAAATGTTAGGATATTTCTGAGGCCGTTGGCTCAAACAGGCTTCCTCGGACAGACTGGGTGCAAAACACACTATTTCTGATGGTTCCAAATGAACCCTGGGCTTCACCCTTGAACCTCAATACAGGGACAGTTTCATAGTTTTAAGGTTGAAAGACACAAGTCCATCAAGTTCAACCTAAAAGCTAATGTTTTGATCCAGAGGAAGGCAAAAAACCCATGAGGCAGATGCTAATTGCCCCATATTAGGGGAAAAATTCCTTCCCAGCTCCACATATGGCAATCAGACTAGTTCCCTGGATCAACATCCCATAACAAAATCTCGTACGGATAACCTGCAATTTTATATTATTCAAGAAAGGCACACACATGCCCTCCTTGAATTTTTTTTAGAAAATTAAGTATTTCAAGTTCGTGTGGTAGAGAGTACCATAACCTCATTGCTCACACAATAAAAATTTGCCAACTGACTTCCTTTAGACAAAGTGAATTAGGATCTTTATGCTAGAGTAATTGAATTAACTGTAACTGAAATAGATTAATGCTTTTTTCCTAAATGTTGAAATTTGTTTAAATCCATCAGCTCAAAAAGGCTTTCTCGGACAGACTTGGCGCAAGCTACTCCATTCTGCAGATCCCAAGGGAACCCTGGCCTTTACCATTATACCCCTGTACAGGGATAGATACTTACCATAGGCCCAGGGCTGCATCTACAGAGTAGCTGCTGGCCGGAGGAGCGAGCTTGAGGCTATAGTGGTTGATTCAACTCTAACTAAAGCTTTTATTTTCCTAAATACTGGGATCTGTTTAAGGCTGTTGGCTCAAACAGACTTCCTCGGACAGACTTGGCGCAAGCTACTCGATTCTGCAGATCCCAAGGGAAACCTGGTTTTTACCATTACACCCCTGTACAGGGACAGATACTTACCATAGGCCCAGGGTTGCATCTACAGAGTAGCTGCTGGCCGGAGGAGTGCGCTTGAGGCTTGAGTAGTTGAATCAATCCTAACTAAAGAAAAACCTATCTAATGCCACTTTCTTGTTAGGAACTGTCTGAGGCCTATTTCTCAAAAAAGCTTCTTTGGAAAGACTTGGAAAAAGCCAGTCTATCCTACAGGTTCCAAAGGAACTCTGGCCTTCACTCTTACAGCCCTGTACAGCGATAAAGACTTATTACAGGGCCTTGATTGCATCTACATAGTAGATGCTGACTGGAGGGGCAAACTTAAGGCTAGAATGGTTCAGCCAGCCCTAACTATTGCTACTTTCTTAAATGTTAGGATATTTCTGAGGCCGTTGGCTAAAACAGGCTTCCTCGGACAGACTGGGCGCAAAACACACCATTTCTGATGGTTCCAAAGGAACCATGGGCTTCACCCTTGAACCTCAATACAGGGACAGTTTCATAGTTTTAAGGTTGAAAGACACAAGTCCATCAAGTTCAACCTAAAAGCTAATGTGTTGATCCAGAGGAAGGCAAAAACCCCATGAGGCAGATGCTAATTGCCCCATATTAGGGGAAAAATTCCTTCCCGACTCCACATATGGCAATCAGACTAGTTCCCTGGATCAACGTCCCATAATAAAATCTATTACCACTAACCTGAAATGTTATATTATTGAAGGAACATTTTTCATCAAGCAGTTTTCACCGGAAATGTGTTGCACAACTGTTTGAATCTCAGTAAATTCCTGCACAACTTACATTTAAACACTCTGACCTTTTTACACCCACTCTTTTAACTTCTTAAATAGTGAACAGAGCTTATCTGGACCGCTTGTGGCTTAGCTTTACCTGAAAACTTATTACAAATTAGGCTGGAAAAGTGGTGTAAAATAGGACTGAAATTGACTCCATCTTTTGACTGGAGTACATTTCTTGAGGTGTAGTACGTCAGCTTTAAGGGGATATTTCAATAAATGAATGACCCTGGCTGCAGGTATAAAGAATCAAACTGTGCTGTCCTGACCCATTCCTGGGATTGTGTATGGCACTGGCATCACCTCAATACTGCCGCAGCCAACAAATGTGATCAGACGGACTGCCCAGCTGAGCGCACTGAGCTGCTGCAGCTCTGAGATGGGGGAACCTCTTTTTTTTAATTAAATGACCTGCAGCTAGGGACATCCATTTATTGAAAGGTAACAACCCCTTTAAGGGTGAGTCAAATTCATTAAGAGGTTTAGTCTTTTTAATGAATTTGGTGCACGTTCCTCCAATAGGCGCTTCATGAATGCTGGTATAGAAATCCACCAGCCTTGATGAATCGGCCACCATAGGTTTACATGGCATGAGCATATACAGAACAGTTGTGTAGTATACGTTACCAGGCCCTCATGATGCTCTTGGTCCTGGATGGCCTTCCACAGTCTGCTTTCTTGCTTCATCATCTTGAAGGGCTCCACTTTCTTTTCTTCTGGCTGGCATGGTGCGGCTCTATCATCCGGCTCCTTTAACACGAAGGGACGAATGACTGTAAAGCTGCCAGGAGCGTTTTTTTATCCCCTTAGATCATTGTGACACCACAAAGTGATGACATAGACAAGTGGGTGAGGCGCCTTTATTCAGTCATCGGGTGTGGTCAGAAGAAATTAGCATATTCCGTGATGTTACTACAATGAGAACAGACATGAACATTCTATTCGGAACCCGACCGCCATTATCAGCGGAACCTTCACTGCTGTCAGATTGGCACTAAAAACAAAAAGAGACCGCGGTGAACCTGGACAGTAACAATCTACAGGGACAGTGACTGCTAAGCGCACTTCATGTCAGATGTTATGCAGTTTTATCAGAAAAAAAAACAATAAAATATATAAAAGACAGGCTCCAATAAACCTTAAACACTGGGCTGTAGTCACAGATTCTCCTTCCACCTGCAGCACATTGCTCCCCTGCCTAACCCTCCCCGTCCTGCAGCATATTTCTCACCGCTTAATTCTCCCACTCCTGCAGCACATCGCTCCCCTGTCTAAACCTCCCCCTCTTGCAGCACATTGCTCCCGTCTAATCCTCCCCTCCTTGCAGCACATTGTGCCCTTTCTAAATCTCCCCCCTCCTGCACCACATCGCCCACTGCCAAATCCCCTCTTGCACCACATCGGCAACTGCCAAAACCTCCACCTCCTGCAGCATATCGCTCCCTGCCTAATCCTCCCCCTCCTGCAGCACATCACTCACCTGCCTTATCCTCCCCCTCCTCCGGCATATCGCTCCCTGCCTAATCCTCCCCCTCCTGCAGCACATCGCTCACCTGCCTAATCCTCCCCCTCCTGTAGCATATCGCTCCCTGCCTAATCCTCCCCCTCCTGCAGCACATCGCTCACTGCCTAATCCTCCACCTCCTGCAGCTCATCCCTCTCCTGCCTAAGCCTTCTCCTCATGGACCACATCGCTCTCCTGTCTAATCCCCTCCGGCAACATTTCGCTGTCTGCGTATACAGCCACTGACTGCAGTATATCACTCCTCTCAGCACCGTGCTGCAGTACATCACTCCACTCATCTATACACTGGTTATTTCTGCAGCACATCTCTAACTACTTAATCCTCCTCCTGCATCACATTGCTACCCTGCCTAATTCTCCCTCTCCTGTAGCACATCGCTTCCTGCCTAATCCTCTCTCTCCTGCATTTCATCAGTCCCCTGCCTAATCCTCCTTTTCTTGCAGCACATCGCTCCCCTGCCTAAGCCTCTCCCTCCTGCAGCACATTGCACCCATGCCTAATCCCCTCCCCTTCCTGCAGCACATCGCACCCCTGCCTAATCCCCTCACCTTTCTGCAGCACATTGAACCCCTGCCTAATCCCCTCCCCTTCCTGCAGCACATCGCACCCCTGCCTAATCCCCTCACCTTTCTGCAGCACATTGCACCCCTGCCTAATCCCCTCCCCCTCGTGCAGCACATCGCACCCCTGCCTAATTCCCTCCCCTTCCTGCAGCACATCGCACCACTGCCTAATCCCCTCACCTTCCTGCAGCACATCTCTCCATCCCCGCCTAATTCCCCCCCTCCTGCATTATATCACCCCCTGCCTAATCCTCCTTCTTCTGCAGTATATTACTCCCCTCCCTCCAGCAACACATCCCTCCCTGCCTAATCCTCTCCTCCTGCATTACATCACTCCCCTGCCTAATATTGCTCTTCCTGCAGCACATCGCTCCCCCGCTTAAGCACATCGCTCCCTGCCTAATCCTCCCCCTCCTGCAGCACATCACTCACCTGCCTTATCCTCCCCCTCCTGCAGCACATCGACCACTGCCAAATCCCCTCTTGCAGCACATCGCCCACTGACAAATCCTCCACCTCCTGCAGCATATCGCTCCCTGCCTAATCCTCCCCCTCCTGCAGCACATCACTCACCTGCCTTATCCTCCCCCTCCTGCAGCACATCGCTCACTGCCTAATCCTCCACCTCCTGCAGCACATCGCTCACTGCCTAATCCTCCACCTCCTGCAGCTCATCCCTCTCCTGCCTAAGCCTTCTCCTCATGGACCACATCGCTCTCCTGTCTAATCCCCTCCGGCAACATTTCGCTGTCTGCCTATACAGCCACTGACTGCAGTATATCACTCCTCTCAGCACCGTGCTGCAGTACATCGCTCCACTCATCTATATACTGGTTATTTCTGCAGCACATCTCTAACTGCTTAATCCTCCTCCTGCATCACATTGCTCCCCTGCCTAATCCTCCCCCTCCTGTAGCATATCGCTCCATGCCTAATCCTCCACCTCCTGCAGCTCATCCCTCTCCTGCCTAAGCCTTCTCCTCATGGACCACATCGCTCTCCTGTCTAATCCCTTCAGGCAACATTTCGCTGTCTGCCTATACAGCAACTGACTGCAGTATATCACTCCTCTCAGCACCGTGCTCCAGTACATCGCTCCACTCATCTGTATACTGGTTATTTCTGCAGCACATCTCTAACTGCTTAATCCTCCTCCTGCATCACATTGCTACCCTGCCTAATTCTCCCCCTCCTGTACCACATCGCTTCCTGCCTAATCCTCTCTCTCCTGCATTTCATCAGTCCCCTGCCTAATCCTCCTTTTCTTGCAGCACATCGCTCCCCTGCCTAAGCCTCTCCCTCCTGCAGCACATTGCACCCATGCCTAATCCCCTCCCCTTCCTGCAGCACATCGCACCCCTGCCTAATCCCCTCACCTTTCTGCAGCACATTGCACCCCTGCCTAATCCCCTCCCCTTCCTGCAGCACATCGCACCCCTGCCTAATCCCCTCACCTTTCTGCAGCACATTGCACCCCTGCCTAATCCCCTCCCCCTCGTGCAGCACATCGCACCCCTGCCTAATTCCCTCCCCTTCCTGCAGCACATCGCACCCCTGCCTAATCCCCTCACCTTCCTGCAGCACATCTCTCCATCCCCGCCTAATTCTCCCCCTCCTGCATTATATCACTCCCCTGCCTAATCCTCCTTCTTCTGCAGCATATTACTCCCCTCGCTCCAGCAACACATCCCTCCCTGCCTAATCCTCTCCTCCTGCATTACATCACTCCCCTGCATAAGCCACCTCTTCCTGCAGCACATCGCTTCCCTGCCTAAGCCTCCCCCTCCTGTAACACATTGCTCCCTTCCTAATCCTCCCCTCCTGCATTACATCACTCCCCTGCCTAATCCTCCTCTTCCTGCAGCACATCGCTCCCTGCATGATTCTCCCTATCCTGCATTACATCACTCCCCTGCATAATCCTCCTCTTCCGGCAGCACATCGCTCCCTGCATGATTCTCCCTATCCTGCATTACATCACTCCTCTGCATAATCCTCCTCTCCCTGCAGCACACCACTCCCCTGGCTAATCTTCCCCCTCCTGCAGCACATCGCTCCCCTGACCCCCTCTTACGTGACATCTTTTCTATCAGTTACATTTGTGAAGTAACTGCTGTCTCCTGTGAGCAGTGGAGAGCGAAGCTGAGAGCCAGGAGGCTCTGCCCCTCTGCCCCTTCTTGCCACATCATCATCCATCTAGATCAGGGCTGTCAAACTCAAATATATAGAGGGCCAAAAGGAAGAGTTTAACTCCGAAAAATAAGTCAACACTTTATCAGATGTTTCTGTGAAAACTTGAGTACAACAAATAAGATTTTGTTATTTTCCCTCAGTTATAAAAAAAATAGTTATGAGAAAAGTGTGACAAAAAGGAGTCATAAAATGCACCAAAATGAAATATCACAATTTATGGCTCAAATTGAGGTGAAGCAAGGAAGAGGTTGAGCTTAGCTAATGAGATGCATCAAACATACAGGTGCTTCTCACAAAATTAGAATATCATCAAAAAGTTAATTTATTTCAGTTCTTCAATCCAAAAAGTGAAACTCCTATATTATACAGAGTCATTACAGAGTGATCTATTTCAAGTGTTTATTTCTGTTAATGTTGATAATGATGGCTTACAGCCAATGAAAACCCAAAGTCATTATCTCAGTAAATTAGAATAATTAGCAAAAAACACCTGCAAAGGCTTCTTACGCAATTAAAAAGGTCACTTTGTCTGTTTCAGTAGGCTCCACAATCATGGGGAAGACTGCTGACTTGACAGATGTCCAGAAGGCAGTCATTGACACACTCCACAAGGAGTGTAAACCACAAAAGGTCATTGCTAAAGAAGCTGGCTGTTAACAGAGTGCTGTATCCAAGCATATTTATGGAAAGTTGAGTGGAAAGAAAAGGTTTGGTAGGAAGACGTGCACAAGCAACCGGGATAACCGCAGCCTTGAAAAGATTGTTAAGGAAAGGCCATTCAAACATTTGGGGAAGATTCACAAGGAGTGGACTGCTGCTGGAGTCATTGCTTCAAGAGCCACCACACACAGACGTATCCAGGACATGGGCTACAAGTGTCACATTCTTTGTGTCAGGCCACTCATGACCAATAGACAACGCCAGAAGCGTCTTACCTGGGCCAAGGAGAAGAAGACCTGGACTGTTCTCAGGGGTCCAAGGTGTTGTTTTCCGATGAAAGTAAATTTTGCATTTAATTTGGAAATCAAGGTCCCAGAGTCTGGAGGAAGAGTGGAGAGGCCACAATCCAAGCTGCTGGAGGTCTCGTGTGAAGTCTCCACCATCAGTGATGGTTTGGGGAGCCATGTCATCTGCTGGTGGAGGTCCACTGTGTTTTATCAAGACCAAAGTCAGCGCACCCGTCTACCAGGACATTTTACAGCACTTCATGCTTCCCTCTGCCGACAAACTTTTGGAGATGGAAATGTCATTCTCCAGCAGGACTTGGCCCCTGTCCACACGGCCAAAAGTACCAATACCTGGTTTACACACAACAGTATCACTGTGCTTGATTGGTCAGAGAATCTATGGGGTATTGTCAAGAGGAAGATGAGAGACCCCAGACCCAACAATGCAGACGAGCTGAAGGCGGCTATCAAAGCCACCTGGGCTTCCATAACCCCTCAGCAGCCACAGGCTGATCCCTCCATGCCACAGGCTGAATGCCTCCATGCCACAGGCTGATCCCTCCATGCCACAGGCTGAATGCCTCCATGCCACAGGCTGATCCCTCCATGCCACAGGCTGATCCCTCCATGCCACATTGCCGCATTGATAAACAACGAGATGCCTGAGCAAAAAAGACTACGAATATATGGCCAATATATTGAAAAATAGAAAATTACTTTATTAGAAAAACTTATAGAAAAATCCTTATAGTCATACAGGACTACAGTGGCAACACATATGACAAAAAATCACACATAAAAAGTTAAAACATAATTAAGAACAAACAACAGGTGTCACCACAGGGTGCAGATTCCAAATCCATTATATATCATTATCCTCAATTACTTTTATATCACATAAGGGAACCATAAGGGATTTGCATATATCTATAGATATGAGCTGGAGAAAGATATCATTAGAGATGAGCGTTGTTCGACTCGAACTGTGAGTAAAAGACATTGGACTGCAGTACGTTGTCTGTGTGCTCTTTCGCTCCTCCAGCACTAACGGCTAGAGATGAGCGTTGTTCTACTCGAACTGTTCGCCAATCTCAAATTCGAGCTGTTTTGGGCGGTGTTCGAGCCGTTCGGCGAACACGAACAATTTGAGAAAAATTCGGCTGTTCGAGGTTATGTTCGATAACTGTTCGTGCACCAAAATCATAACTGGATTTTTTCTCAGTAATGATGAAAATTAATGTTAATACGCAGTTTGAGTGTACAGCGGGGCGGGGGGAGGGGCAGGGGATGGATCTCTGCAGGAATAATGAAGATCTCCATTTTTTTTTCTCTTTCCCGCATTTGCAGTGGGGAGGTGCAATCTGTCAGCCTATCAGCAGCGCACACACGGAGCGAAGTGCTTTTTTTCACACAAGCAAGGGCATGTGTCATTGGCAGTGTATGTCACATGTCCTTGCCCTATAAGACCAAGCCATTTTCCCCGTCGCCACCATTTTCTCACTGCTGCAGCTGCGTGTTAGACGGCACCGCTGTTGCTGTGTGCGCTATACCTTGTTAATTTCAAGCCAATTTTCGCACAAATCTACAGATAGCTTGGGAGTAGGGAATAGTTGTGATTGCAGTCCTTTTAAGGACTAGGTTACAGCATTTCCTACGACTTTTATCAGGCAGGTCTGTGCTCTTAAATAGATAGGTTGTGGGAGTAAAGACTAATTGTAATTGGAGTCCTTTTCAGGACTAGGTTACATCAGTTCCTATCAGTTTTTGCCAGGCAGGTCTGTGCCAGTGCTGTGCAAGTTTTTTTCACAGCATTTGGCTGAATCTAGCAAAGCTAATCCTTTTTGGCCTATTGCAGAGTGTGTTAGTCAGTGGAGAAGCCTATCTGTGTTGCAAGCTACACCACCTGTGTATAGAATACCAATTTTTTTACTGCACCTAGTGAAGTAAAATCTTTTGGGCATAGCATCATTCTATTAGTCCATCTATACTGACCTCCATCAGGTTGCAAACTGAATATAATTTTTTTCTGCATCTAGCTCTGAAAAAATATTTGGCCTTCTAGCAGTGTGTGGGACTTGTTCTATTAGTCCATCTATACTGACCTCCATCAGGTTGCAAATTGAATATAATTTTTTTCTGCATCTAGCTCTGAAAAAATATTTGGCCTTCTAGCGGTGTGTGGGACTTGTTCTATTAGTCCATCTATACTGACCTACATCAGGTTGCAAACTGAATATAATTTTTTTCTGCATCTAGCTCTGAAAAAATATTTGGCCTTCTAGCAGTGTGTGGGACTTGTTCTATTAGTCCATCTATACTGACCTCCATCAGGTTGCAAATTGAATATAATTTTTTTCTGCATCTAGCTCTGAAAAAATATTTGGCCTTCTAGCGGTGTGTGGGACTTGTTCTATTAGTCCATCTATACTGACCTACATCAGGTTGCAAACTGAATATAATTTTTTTCTGCATCTAGCTCTGAAAAAATATTTGGCCTTCTAGCAGTGTGTCGGACTTTCTCTATTAGTCCATCTATACTGACCTCCATCAGGTTGCAAACTGAATATAATTTTTATCTGCATCTAACCCAGACAATACTTTTGGGCTAATACCACAGTTTGGCCACTCAGCTCTGCTCGGTTACCATCCATTGTTTTTTTGTGCAAACAACTCCAGAGTTGTGAATTAGTTAACCACCAAAATGAGTGGAAAAAGGCCTGCTGCTGGTGGAAAGGGGAATAGGCGTGTTGGGAAGGGGAAAAAAGGTTGTGTCCGTGGGGTAGGTGTTAAAGCAACAGTAACATCTGCAGAAGAAAGACCATCTTCCAGCTAAACTAAAATGTCTACTTCTTTTAGCGGACAATGTGATAAGATCCCTTTCTTACGGCCACGCCAATCGCTACAAATTCCAGATGAGGCACAAAAACAGCAGGTGCTTCAACGGATATCAAGGATATCAAGTGCTCCTTTAAGTGGGCTCTCCTCCACATCAACTTCAACATCACAAATACTCCAGTCCTCAGAGGTGTCACCCCAATCGCACTTGCTTCCTCACAGCTCCCAAATCTCCAGCTGCCCGTCTGAGTATGAGGTAGAACAGATGGTTGAGTCTGCAGAGCTGTTTACTCATACTATAGCCTGGGAATCAGAGGTCGACTCCAGCGCTTCTGTGAATCCAGACGAGGAAATGATCTGCACTGATGCCCAGAATCTTTATGAGTCGGATCCAGGACCAGACGCAGAAGGTTCTGACCATAATGTAGACCCTCATTCCCAAACTGTAACTCCTGTTGGTGGAGACAATGAGGAAGACGATGATGAGACTCAAATACCTGATTGGAGCGACAACTTTAGTTTTTTGTCAGGGCAGGAACAGGTTGGCTCTGAGGACGACGGGTGTGATAACGCACAGGGTGATGATGATGAGGTTGGAGATCCCACTTACTGTCAACCCACAGTCAGCCAAGAGATGAGGTCAGCAGAGGAGGTGGAGGAGAATGCTAGTGACGACGAGGTCAGGTTGCGCCTTCCTGGACAGAGACGTAGTACTGGAAGCACGTCAACAACTGCATCCTCAAACACAACTCTGCCTCTCACCACAAGTCGTGGTGGCTCTTCAGGTCGCATGGGTGCTAAGCCTTGCATAGCCTGGGCATTTTTTCAGATCGATAAAGATGACCCAACTCGTGTTATCTGTAACATTTGTCAGCAAAAGCTAAGTAGAGGCCAAAAAATACATAGTTTGAGTACTTCATGCATGAACCGGCACATGGACATGAAGCATAAGTTGCAGTGGGAAGCTCACTGTGCTACAATGCGGCCTAGCCGGCCGGGCCAACCACCGTCTGCCATATCTTGTGCATCCGCGGCCTCTTCATCCTCTGTGACTGGGGGGACAGCAGTCACACCTGTTTTGGGACGCAGACCTGGCACCTCTTTACCCGCAACAGCCAGCGTGATTGGCAGGTCATGATTTTCTTTGGAGGTGGTAACACCAGCTGGTGTTCAGCGCTGTCTGACATCGATAGCACCACCTTTGGATCAAGGCAACCTAACATGTCCCCCTGCATCTTCCTCACAGACCGGCAGTTTGCCGGGGACACCCTTATCAACCCCGTCTAAGCACAATAGCCAGCCCTCGGTCCCTCAGATGTGGACAAGTAAAAGACCATTTCCTCCTAGCCATGAGAAAGCTAAGAGGTTGAATTTCACCATCTGCAAGCTCTTGGCTACAGAAATGCTGCCTTTCCGCCTGGTGGACACAGAGGATTTTCGAGACCTTATGTCCGTCACAGTGCCCCAGTACCAGATGCCCAGTCGGCACTACTTCTCAAAGAAAGGTGTTCTGCGCTCCACAAGCATGTCGCACACAACATCACCGCTTCTTTGAGAAACTTTGTGTGTGACAGGGTGCATTTCACCACAGACACTTGGACGAGTAGGCATGGACAGGGGCGTTACATGTCGTTGACTGGGCACTGGGTAACTATGGTGACAGCAGGACAAGGGGCTGCTGTCCAAGTCTTGCCATCCCCACGAGTTGTGCATCAATCCTCTTTATCTCAAAGTTCCTCCACTGCTTCTGCCTCCTCAACCTCCTCTCGGTCCTCCACCTGCACCCAAAGCCTGTCTGGTCATGCCACAAGCTTTCTAACTGCGCAGAAGGGATCCTGCACACCTCCTTACTATGCTGGCAGTAGGGCTCAACGTCATCAGGCGGTTTTTACTTTGAAATGTCTGGGAAATGTGAGTCACACAGCTGAGGAGTTGTGGTCAGCTCTGGAGAACCAATTTCATGAATGGTTGTCTCCACTGGACCTGAAACCAGGGAAGGCCTTGTGCGACAATGCTGCAAACCTGGGTGCGGCCCTTCACCGGGCAATGTCACACACGTGCATTGTATGGCTCACGTGTTGAACCTGGTTGTCCAGCAATTTTTAGCCCACTATCCCGGACTTGATGGCCTTCTGCAGAGGGCACGGTCGCTGTGTGCTCACTTCCGCCGTTCGCATCCCGCAGCTCAGCGACTTACATCTCTACAGAAGTCGTTGGGCCTGTGGAATTCAACTCTGCACATGTTGCAGCGACTGTGGCAGCACCGACAAGCCCTGGTGCAATACGTTCTGACGTATAGCCTGGGCCAATGAGATCCAGAGGTGGGGCAAATCACGCTGGAGGAGTGGTCTCAGATCAGGGACCTATGCACCCTTCTGCACAGTTTTGAAATGGCGACGAAGATGTTTAGTGCTGACGATGCCATTATCAGCATGACTATTCCGGTGATTTACATGCTGGAGCACATGTTAAACAGAATTCGGAGTCAGGTGGTGGCACAAGAGGAGGTGGAGGAAGTAGAGGAGGAGGAGTTGTATGCGGAAGGGCTAACATCTGCAAGGTCCAGACGGTCGGCAGCACCAAGGCGGCAGGCATGTGAGGGTGGGGGAGATGGTTTTACCAGGGCGCATGGTAGCAGCCAAACTAGTGAGGAAGGTGCAGGAGCCCAGGAAGAAGTGGAGGACGAACTGATGGAAGACTCATCAGATGAGGGAGACCTTGATCACATTTCTGTTGTGCGAGGTTGGGGGGAGAGGACAGAGGAAGGAAGCATGATTGTTACCTCACCACCAACACAACAGGGACTTGGTGCTCCTGGATGCGCAACACACATGAGTGCCTTCTTGCTGCACTACCTGCAACATGACCCTCGAATTGTGAGAATTAGAAATAATCCTGACTACTGGGTTGCCACACTGTTAGATCCCCGGTACAAAAGTAAATTTGCAGAAATTATTCCTGCCATAGAAAGGGATGCACGCATGCAGGAGTATCAGCAGAGATTGTTGCAGAATCTTACATGTGCTTTTCCACAAAACACCAGTGGTGCACGTAGTGAATCTCACAGTTCCAACTTGCCAACCGTGGGACCGTCAAGTGTTCAGCACTCAAACCGTAACAGAACCACAGTATCTGCTGGTAACATCAATTTTGCGGAATCATTTCACCACTTTTTTAGCCCATCCTTTGCAAGGCCACAGGAGACAAGAAGTCTGACACATAGTCAACGCCTAGAGACGATGGTACAGGAGTATCTCCAAGTAAACATTGAAGCCACGACTGTGTCACTGGACCCTTGCTCTTTTTGGGCTTCCAATCTGGATAAATGGCCGGAGCTAGCCACTTACTCCTTGGAGATCTTGTCATGCCCCACAGCCAGCGTTCTGTCTGAACGTGTGTTCAGCGCTGCTGGTGGTGTGCTGACAGATAAGCGCACGCGGCTCTCCACTGATAATGTAGACAGACTCACGTTCATAAAGATGAACAAATCATGGATCCGAAACGACTTTTCTACCCCTGTGTCATCCTGGGGAGAGTAAAAGCTTGATGATTGGTTAAAATCACCCTACCAACCGTTTTAAGCTTTCAAATTACTAATCATGTTTATCTGTATCTTGGCTGGAAAATAATTTGGGCTTTGTAGCAGTGTGCAGTACTGATTCTATTAGGCCATCTATACTAAGCTCCACCAGATTTAAAATTACTAATCATGTTTATCTGTATCTTGACTGGAAAATAATTTGGGCTTTGTAGCAGTGTGCAGCACTGATCCTATTAGGCCATCTATACTAAGCTCCACCAGATTTAAAATTAATAATAATTTTTAGCTGCATCTAGCCCGGAAAATAATTTTGGGGCTCCGAGATGCGCAAGACACATAAGTGCCTTCTTGCTGCACTACCTGCAACATGACCCTCATATTGTCAGAATTCGAAGTAATCATGACTACTGGGTTGCCACACTCTTAGATCCCCCAAACTTTTCGATCAACCTTTTCATTTTAATAAAGACCAAAAAAATGGTCATTTTTGAAATTATAAGCATTAGCAGGTTATTAGAAACTGAAATCAAACAGTTTTCAACTCAAAACTTTATTCTAGGTGATGTTACATTTTCACATAGGACCCCTTGTTCGAAAGGAGCTTCTGAACTCTCTCGTCCATTGAATTTGTCAGGTTTTGGATGGTTTCTGCTTCAATTGTTTTGCATGAGGACAGAATACCCTCCCAGAGCTGTTGCTTAGATGTGAACTGCCTCCCGCCATCATAGACACTCCTTTTGATGATGCTCCAGAGGTTCTGAATGGGGTAGAGGTCAGGGGAGCATGGGGGTCACACCATAAGTTTGTCCCCTTTTATGCCCATATCAGCCAGAGATGCAGATGTTTTATGTGCAGCATGAGATGGTGCATTATCATGCAAAAAAATGATCTTGCTGTGAAATACACGGTTCTTCTTCTTGAACCATGGCAGGAAGTGCTGTTTGAGAAAATCCACATACATTATGGAGTTCATCTTTACCCCTTCAGGGATCCTAAAGAGGCCGACAATCTCTCTCCCCATGATTCCAGCCCAAAATATTACTCCACCTCCTCCTTGTTGGCGCTGTAGCCGTGTTTGCGTGGGGTGTCCATCAACCAGCCATCCTCCACTCCATCCATCTGGACCATCGAGCGCTGCACGGCACTCATCCGTGAACAAAACAGTTTTGAAATCAGTCTTCATGTAATATTTGGCCCACTGGAGCCGTTTCTGCTTGTGTGAAGTGGATAGAGGAGGTCGACAGGATGGCGTATCCACAGCTGCAAACCTCTGAAGGACCCTGCATCTTGTTGTTCGGGGGACGTTGGAGACACCAGCAGCTTCAAAAACTTGTCTGCTGCTATGACAAGGCTTTTTTGCCGCTGCTCTTTTAACCTGACGTAATTGCCTGTGTAGTGCCGGCGTCCCTGCCCTCTGCTAGGCAGGGACGCTGCTCCCCTCACCGCTCTGCCCCGTGCCCGGCGTCCCTCTCCCGCTCTGCTGTCAGCGCGCGCTCCTTCCCGGCGTCCTCCTCCCGCTCTGCTCTCAGCGCGCGCTCCTTCCCGGCCCCTGTGCTTAGGGCGCGCGCGCGCGCGCTCCCCTCCTCTTAAAGGGGCCGCGCGCGCCGTCCTAAGGAGTCCCCGGCCAATGGCCGGAGGACTTCATCATATATAAGGCACCTCCTCCAAAATGGAGGTGCCCGAGCAATGTTGTTTGCACCTGTGTCTCACCTGTGCTTCAGCCCTCAGGTCCCGTTGCCAGTTACCTGCCAGTTACCTGTCAGATTCCTGCCTGATTACTTGCTACCTGTCTGCTAGTCTGAGGTCCAACGGTCTGCCTTACTACTCCTGTCAGTCTGTCTAAGGACCAGCCTGCCCGCTCACCTGGGAGCGCACCTCAGCTACCTGCCTGCTTGCCTGAGGTCCGACGGTCTGCCTTACAACTCCGGTCAGTCTGTCTATGGACCAGCTTGCCCGCTCACCTGGGAGCGCTTCTCCGTTACCTGCCTGCTTGCCAGCCCGGAGGCTCCGCTGTCACGTGCTGTGACCACCAGCTACTCCAGACTCTTGCCCGCTCACCTGGGAGCGCTTCTCCGCTACCTGCCTGCTTACCTGCCCGGAGGCTCCGCTGTCACGTGCTGTGACCACCAGCTACTCCAGACTCTTGCCCGCTCACCTGGGAGCGCTTCTCCGCTACCTGCCTGCTTGCCTGCCCGGAGGCTCCGCTGTCACGTGCTGTGACCACCAGCTATTCCTGAGACTCTTGCCCGCTCACCTGGGAGCGCTTCTCCGTTACCTGCCTGCTTGCCTACCTGGAGGCTCCGCCGTCACGTGCTGTGACCACCTGCTATTCCAGAGACTCTCGCTTGCTCACCTGGGAGCACACATTCTCCATCTGCCTCGCTAGCCTACCTGGAGGTTCAGCCATCACAGGTCGTACCTACCCTTTATCCAGAGACTGCCCCGATCACTTGCCGTGTCCTCCTGCCCGTACACCCAGAGACTGTCCTGGTCACCTCCTGTGACTACCTGCCTGGTCGCCACCCGCTCCCTTACAAGGACCGCCCCCTCGTATTGTAGCCCAGAGGTTCCGCCTCCCAGACGCGTTACAGTTTGCTCGGGCCATGGAACCCGGTGGCACCCAAGCTCCCTCGCTCTCGGACCTCTGTCTTGAACTGTCCCGTCAGAGGTCCCAACAGGAGTCCATCCTGGGTCACCTGCGGAATGTCAATACTCGCCTGAACACTCTGTCTGATCCACCAACAACCTCCGCCAGTGCCATATCTTGCAATCCGGCAGCTCCGCTGCCCACTAATACCATGGTATCCTACCCCGGACCCCGGCTTTCTGCACCTCCTCGCTTCGGAGGCGACTCCGTCCAGGCTCGGGGCTTCTTAAATCAGTGCACCCTGCACTTTGAACTTTTGTCCCACCAGTTTAACTCCGACCGGGCCAAAATTGCCTTCATCATGTCCCATCTCACCGGGGATGCCCTGGCCTGGCTAAATCCTCTATGGGAGAGAGGAGACCCCCTGGTGTCCAACTTGCCTGCTTTTCTCACGGCTTTCCGGAAAGTCTTCGACGAACCCGGACGGAAGACCTCATCTGCATCATCGTTGCTACGCCTCCGTTAGGAGAGTCTCACCGTGGGCCAATATGCCATACGGTTCCGTACCCTTGCCTCGGAGCTGGCCTGGGATAACGACGCTCTGGTTTCCGTCTTCTGGGAGGGTCTGTCCGGCCGTATTAAAGATGAACTAGCCGGTCGGGACATTCCTACCACTCTCGATGACTTAATAACTCTTGCCACCCGGATTGACCTACGGTTCCAGGAGCGTGCCAGAGAGGTCACCCGTGAGAGGAGGTTACCACGTCTAGCTCCTACTTTTCAGAAACCCGTCACTCCTACTGTCTCTAACCAGGTACACCCTCCTGAGCCTATGCAGGTCGACCAGACCAAGATGGTCAAGACCCGTCAGGACTTACGCCGTGCCGAGGGGACCTGCTTCTACTGTGGCAGTAAGGAGCACCGGATCCGTGCCTGCCCGGAGAGGTCGGGAAACGCCTGTGTCTAGGTTCGCTCAGAGAGGTCCACCTAGACAAGAATAAATCCTCTCCATCCCTGCTGTTGTCAGTTTCAATCGTCTACGGGGAGAACCGTTATTTCGAACTAGCCCAACTGGACTCTGGAGCAGCCGGGAATCTTATTTCACAGTCCCTGGTAGAGAAATACCGCATCCCCACCAAACCTCTGGCTGTACCCTTGTCTGTGGCTGCCGTGGATGGGGGGCTCTTACCACGCCCCATCCAACTCATCACCGAATCCATTACTCTGCAGGTGGGAATGCTGCATTCTGAAAGTATCTCCTTTCATGTTCTGCCTGGACTCTCTCACGCCCTCTTGCTAGGTCTGCCTTGGCTCCAGAAACATGCACCCGTGCTTGACTGGCAAACCGGAGAAGTCCTTCGCTGGGGACAAGACTGTCATAAGACCTGCCTGGTTCCCGTCCATCCCGTCCGTCCCTCTCCTACCCCAGCTAATCTACCTGGACTTCCAATTCCTTATTGGTCTTATGCTGATGTCTTTAATAAAAAGGAGGCAGAGACATTACCCCCTCATAGACCATACGACTGTCCCATCGACCTGTTACCCGGTACTACTCCTCCCCGTGGGCGTATTTATCCTTTATCCGCTGCTGAGACCCGGTCGATGTCCGAATATATTGAGGAGAATCTGGCCAGGGGATTCATCCGGAAATCTACCTCCCCGGCGGGAGCAGGCTTCTTTTTCGTCAAAAAGAAGGACGGCTCTCTCCGTCCCTGTATAGACTATAGAGGCCTAAACCAGATCACGGTGAAGAATAAGTACCCCCTTCCGCTCATTCCAGAATTATTTGATCGTCTGAGGGGGGCTAGAATCTTCACCAAACTAGACCTCCGTGGGGCGTACAACCTGGTTCGTATCCGTCAAGGGGATGAATGGAAGACGGCATTCAACACCCGGGACGGCCACTATGAATACCTGGTAATGCCCTTTGGTCTCTGTAACGCTCCTGCCGTCTTTCAAGAGTTGGTCAATGACATCTTCCGGGACCTTCTCTACTCCTGCGTAGTGGTGTACCTGGACGACATCTTGGTCTTCTCTCCGGATCTCCAGACTCACCGGAGGGATGTTCGTCAGGTCCTGCTCAGGCTCAGGCAGAATCACCTCTTCGCTAAATACGAGAAGTGCCTCTTTGAGCAGACCTCGCTTCCGTTTTTGGGCTACATTATTTCTCAGACCGGCCTACGAATGGATCCAGAGAAACTGTCTGCCATCGAGAAATGGCCCCGACCGGAGGGGTTGAAGGCCATTCAGCGGTTCCTGGGCTTCGCCAACTACTACCGCCTCTTCATACCACACTTCTCTTCCCGGACTGCCCCAATTTCCGCGCTCACCCGTAAGGGTACTAATCCCAAAGAGTGGCCGCCCGAAGCAGAAGAAGCCTTTCTTTCCTTAAAACAGGCCTTCTCTTCCGCCCCGGTGCTGCATCGCCCGGACGGCAACAAGCAGTTCTTCCTGGAAGTGGACGCCTCCTCCTCTGGAGCTGGAGCGGTACTTACTCAAAAATCTTCTTCCGGGAGGATGGTAACTTGCGGCTTCTTCTCTAAACTCTTCTCCTCCTCTGAGCGCAATTATTCCATAGGAGATCGAGAGTTATTGGCCATCAAACTGGCATTGGAGGAGTGGCGTTACCTGCTTGAGGGGGCTCTTCACCCGGTAATAATTTACACTGACCACAAGAACTTGGCTTACCTCCAGCATGCCCAGAGACTTAACCCGCGCCAAGCCTGGTGGTCCTTGTTTTTTGCTCGTTTTGATTTTGTCCTTCATTTTCGCCCGGCTGACAAAAACGTCAAGGCGGACGCCTTGTCTCGATCCTTTCTGGTATCTGATCTCGAGGAAGATCCGAAACACATCATCGATCCCGCCAGAGTAATGCAGGTGGCTCCCGTGAGTCTAAATCGTCTCCCTCCCGGAAAGACGTTCGTATCAGTACCTGATCGGGAGAAGATCCTTCACTGGGGTCACTCGTCTAAACTGGCTGGCCACGCTGGTCAGAAGAAGACCCTCCAGCTTATTTCCCGACACTACTGGTGGCCTACCCTGCACAAGGATGTAATAGACTTTGTTTCTGCCTGTGTGTCCTGCGCCCGCAACAAGGTTCCGAGACATCTGCCAGCCGGTCGCCTCCTTCCGCTCCCAGTACCTGCTGCCCCCTGGCAGCATATTGCAATGGACTTCATAACTGACCTCCCACTCTCTGCCGGTTGTACGGTCATTTGGGTGGTCGCTGACCGCTTCTCCAAGATGACTCATTTCGTTCCCCTGCCAGGCCTCCCGTCTGCACCCGAGCTAGCTAGAGACTTTATTCGTCACATCTTCCGTCTTCATGGCCTGCCCCTCCACATCGTGTCGGATCGTGGGGTACAGTTCACCTCACGCTTCTGGAGAGCCACTTGTAAACTACTAGACGTCACCCTGGACTTCTCTTCCGCTTACCACCCACAGTCCAATGGTCAAGTGGAGCGGATCAATCAGAACCTGACCAGTTACCTCCGGCACTTCGTTAATGCCCACCATTCTGACTGGGTGGATCTCCTACCATGGGCCGAGTTCTCTTACAATAATCACGAGAGCGAATCCTCCTCCAAATCCCCGTTTTTTGTAGTCTTTGGTCAGCATCCTCGGATTCCTTTTCCTGTCTCCACCTCGGTGGACAACCCGGCTGCGGAATCTCTCGTTAGCAAATTTTCCTCCATTTGGGAGAGTACCCGATCCGCACTCCTTCAGTCGTCCGAGCGGATGAAAAGACACGCTGACAAAAAACGCCTGGATCCTCCTCAATTTCGTCCAGGAGATAAGGTCTGGCTCTCATCTAAATATGTTCGACTCAAGATACCCTCTTACAAGTTAGGGCCTCGGTTCATCGGACCTCTGGAGATCACCAGTCAGATCAACCCGGTGGCCTATAAATTGAAACTCCCGGCCAACTTACGGATCCCTAACTCCTTCCATGTATCTCTCCTCAAACCTGTGGTACTTAACTCTTTTTCCAAGTCTACAGGTACGCCTCCTGCTGCGGTTTCTGCTGAGGACGAGTTTGAGGTAGAGAACATTCTTGCCACCAAAAGGGTAAGAGGAAAGACCTTTTTTCTGGTAGATTGGAAGTGGTTTGGTCCTGAGGAGAGAACGTGGGAGCCCCGGGAGAACATCCATGCCCCTCTCATCCTAGCTAAATTTCTGTCTGGCCTAAAAAAGGGGGGGCCTAAAGGGGGGGGTACTGTAGTGCCGGCGTCCCTGCCCTCTGCTAGGCAGGGACGCTGCTCCCCTCACCGCTCTGCCCCGTGCCCGGCGTCCCTCTCCCGCTCTGCTGTCAGCGCGCGCTCCTTCCCGGCGTCCTCCTCCCGCTCTGCTCTCAGCGCTCGCTCCTTCCCGGCCCCTGTGCTTAGGGCGCGCGCGCGCGCACTCCCCTCCTCTTAAAGGGGCCGCGCGCGCCGTCCTAAGGAGTCCCCGGCCAATGGCCGGAGGACTTCATCATATATAAGGCACCTCCTCCAAAATGGAGGTGCCCGAGCAATGTTGTTTGCACCTGTGTCTCACCTGTGCTTCAGCCCTCAGGTCCCGTTGCCAGTTACCTGCCAGTTACCTGTCAGATTCCTGCCTGATTACTTGCTACCTGTCTGCTAGTCTGAGGTCCGACGGTCTGCCTTACTACTCCTGTCAGTCTGTCTAAGGACCAGCCTGCCCGCTCACCTGGGAGCGCACCTCAGCTACCTGCCTGCTTGCCTGAGGTCCGACGGTCTGCCTTACAACTCCGGTCAGTCTGTCTATGGACCAGCTTGCCCGCTCACCTGGGAGCGCTTCTCCGTTACCTGCCTGCTTGCCAGCCCGGAGGCTCCGCTGTCACGTGCTGTGACCACCAGCTACTCCAGACTCTTGCCCGCTCACCTGGGAGCGCTTCTCCGCTACCTGCCTGCTTACCTGCCCGGAGGCTCCGCTGTCACGTGCTGTGACCACCAGCTACTCCAGACTCTTGCCCGCTCACCTGGGAGCGCTTCTCCGCTACCTGCCTGCTTGCCTGCCCGGAGGCTCCGCTGTCACGTGCTGTGACCACCAGCTATTCCTGAGACTCTTGCCCGCTCACCTGGGAGCGCTTCTCCGTTACCTGCCTGCTTGCCTACCTGGAGGCTCCGCCGTCACGTGCTGTGACCACCTGCTATTCCAGAGACTCTCGCTTGCTCACCTGGGAGCACACATTCTCCATCTGCCTCGCTAGCCTACCTGGAGGTTCAGCCATCACAGGTCGTACCTACCCTTTATCCAGAGACTGCCCCGATCACTTGCCGTGTCCTCCTGCCCGTACACCCAGAGACTGTCCTGGTCACCTCTTGTGACTACCTGCCTGGTCGCCACCCGCTCCCTTACAAGGACCGCCCCCTCGTATTGTAGCCCAGAGGTTCCGCCTCCCAGACCCGTTACAGCCTGTAGGAAAGAGTCCTCAATTTGCCCTTATCAGCACGCACATGTGTGTACTGTGAATCAGCTACATACTTCTTGATTGCCAAGACACTTCATCCTGATCATCGCACAATGTTGATTGTAGTCATGCCTTGACCTAAACACTCCACAATTTGTTGCTTCTCAGCAGCCGACACATCCTTTTTCTTTCCCATTTTGGCAGAAAATGTAGGCTGCTTAATAATGTGAGAGAGCCTTCTTAAGTAGTCTTGCCTTTCATTGGACACACCTGCCAAACTAATTAGCACAGGTGTCTGCAATTGCTTACAGTGATATAAAGAGCCCTGACACACATCACCATCAATGAGTTTAACTGACAAACAAACAAATTCTTCCCTTATCACTCCTAAACACTTTTTGCATAATAATTTGGAACGCGGTGTACATGTGCTTTTCCACAAAACACCAGTGGTTCACGTAGTGAATCTTACAGTTCTAACTTGCCAACCGTGGTCTGTATGGAGTTGTTCAATAAAGGGCCCAAAATTAAGATAACATAGATGGGAGAGGTCTCTATGAATAGGAATTCCTAAGTATTTGATACCCTGTGAGGGCCAGGCAAAGGGAAAGTTGGACTGGATGGAATCCTATATGGATTTGGGGAGGGAGACATCGAGGGCCTCAGACTTCGCTGCATTGATTTTAAAATTTGACCATGTAACAAAGTGATCTGGGGGCGTGGCCTAGCTCTTGATGTGAGAGGTCGGGTGGCAGTGCCTCTCCACCACCATTAGCTTCAATTATCCTGCACAGAGCCCGAATCAGCCAAATCCCTTATCAGGAACTGCTGTCTGAGGGTCCCGGGAGTCAGAGGCGAGCTTCTGCCAGACTCAGAGAGACCAACATGGGCCGCAAAAGGCAGAAGGATGCCGGGGCCTGCAGCAGTGCCTCAGCCCAAGATGGCACCGAGACAGAGGAAGAGGCGGGAAGGAGGAACACAGCCTATGCACGGAGGCTGGAGGCTTCAGCACGGCTGCACAGGTATGCGAGGGGCATGGAGGCAGATGAAGAAGGAAGTGAAGGCAGTGAGAAGCATGGAGATGAGGAGGAAGACGGTGAGGAGATGCCTGTGCTACATAATGTACAGCAGGAGGAGGGGGATGGTGACACTGTGCTGGCAGCTGAAAGTTCAGATGAGGCAGAGCCGACTCTGCGAGATGTATTCCAGGCTGTCTTATACTGCAAGACTGCTTTAACTGCTCTGACAAAGCAGGTGAATGGTCTGAAAGCCGACATGGGAGGCATTGAGGCTTCTATGCAGAAAGTTACAGCCAGATTGACTGAGGTGGAGGGCAGAGTTGGCGTAACAGAAGATCATTTAACCTCAGTGCAATAGACGCAACAACAGCACACTCAGAGGATCACGGTAGTGGCTAATAAAAACGATGACCTGGAAAACCGGTCACGCAGGAACAATTTGCGTATTGTGGGCATCCCTGAAAGAGCTGAGGGTGCTGACCCCACGACCTTTGTTGAAACCTGGCTGCTGGGAAAGTTTGGGTCTAATATCCTGTCGAGGGTGTTTGCTGTGGAGCGTGCCCATCGTCTGCCCATGAGACCCCCAGTGCCTGGAGAGGGCCCTCGTACGATGTTAGCCAGAATCCTGAACTGCAGAGACCGGGACACTATTTTACGTAAGGCCAGAAAATTGACAGATCTCACCCTGGAGGGCAAACGCATTGAAATATACCCGGATTACTCGGCTGAGGTGCAAAAGCTGCGGCTACGGTATGGTGAAGTGAAGAAACAGCTCCGCTCTTTGAATGTGAAATACTCTACAATTTATCCTGCTAAATTAAGAGTGGAAGCCTTTGGAAAGGTCAATTTTTTCCCGTCACCGGTAGAGGCCGCTTCGTGGTTGGAGCGGAACCGGAGCAAATTGAGAGAAGCTGAGGACTCGGCACGGTGAATACACGACCCTGCTATCCTGACCACTGGACAGGGTTGTGGTTCTACATTGCTCTGCGAAACCGCAGAGGAGGGGGAGAAACCCCCGCTGGGATCTACGTTTTATAGTTTTATAGTTAATTTGTTTGATTAATGGTTCGGGACTATGCATACTATTGATTATGTGGTGGAGAGACTGCCAATGCTGGAGGAGGACACGGCGCATGTTGATATGCGGTATACTACGATGTTGCTCAGGTTCTTTGAGCTCCCACTCTCACGTTGGGAAGAGAGTGACAAGAGAAGGGTGGGGGGAGGGGGTGGGGGGTGGGGGGAGTTAGAGGGAGGGGGGGAGGTGGATGGGTTGGATTTGCGGGAAAATGGGGTTGCTTATGCTCTTTGACCTGGTATGCTGGGGAACAAAATGGAAAGATGTTACTTGATGATGGCGGATTGTTTTTTCTAATGCACAATGAGTAACCGTACGGTTCGGATTTTAAGTTGGAATGTACGTGGTATATCTGACAGGATTAAGAGGGCAGCAGTTCTGAATCACATCAGATCTTGTGATCCTATGATTGCGTGCTTACAGGAGACCCATCTCACTAGAGATACTAGGCACTGGCTATCGAGAGGGTGGATGTTAAAGACATATCATTCTACTTATTCCTCGTACTCCAGGGGGGTGTCAGTCCTAATACACAAAAACGCTCATTATGAAGAGCTGGCAGTGCAAGTAGACAGTGAAGGGCAGTATGTATGGATTGCGTGCAGATTGTATGGACACAAAATGATTTTAGTGGCTTTATATATCCCTCCACCTTATTCTAAAAAGGAACTTCAAGCAGTAATGGACTTGACGGCCAGATGGGGGGAGGCTCCGATGTTGATTATGGGAGATGTTAACAACACCATGAATGATCACTGGGATAAAGTACGTCTGGCAGGTATGGAAGCTGGACGGGACGGAATGACTGCATTTGGCACCTACGTGGGGGAGCTGGGGCTGGTGGATCTGTGGAGAGTACGAAATGAGGGTAAGAGGACCTTCTCGTGTCACTCGGCTACACACGGAACACTGTCAAGGATAGACCTGGCTTTTGGGGATACTGCTATGGATGGGATGGTGGGGGAGGTGGAATACCTACAGAGGACTCTATCGGATCATAGTCCTATGGTTGTCACGCTTCTAGTGGGATCTGCTCAGGGTCAGAGGGGAGGTTGGCGTCTTCACCCGACGTGGCTTAAAGTGGTGGATATGGGTGGCATAACCAAAGAACTAGAGCACTTCTTCCAAGTTAATGAAGGGAGTGCTGAGGCTACAGTGGTGTGGGAGGCTATGAAGGCATTTACGAGGGGACTCTTTATAAGTGAGATCTCACGGTGTAAGACCAAAACTAAATTGGCAGATCAACAAATAAAGGATGACTTGACAAGGGCAGAGGCAGACATGATTTTGGCGCCAACGAGTGTAGCTCACAATAGACTAAAATTGGCACAGGAGGCAGTTAATAAACTGCATATGATGCAAGCCGAGAGGAAAAGGGCATTTCAGCAAGCCCAATTCTTTGAGGAAGGAGAGAGAGTGGGTCGCTTGTTGGCGGTGATATCTGCGGCACAGAGGGAGTCTTCCAGGGTGTACAGGTTGAGAGACCAAGCGGGGACGACTCTGACAGACACAAAGGACATATTGGAGGTCTTTAAGGAATATTACATGGCACTGTACAATTCAAGAGTACGGGACACAGAGGGGGCCGTAGAGGAATTCTTGGAGGGCATCTCACTGTCTAAATTGTCTGAGGAAGATAGGTTAAGGTTGGATGAACCTGTGAGTGTGGAGGAGGTGGAATGTGCAATTCTGTCTATGCCCAATAACAAATCACCGGGTGCTGATGGTCTACCTGGGGAGGTGTACAGGGAGCTGGTGGAACTGCTAGCCCCAAAATTGAAATCTGTGTTTGATGAGGCTTTGGAGAAGGGGGCGTTACCGAGATCAATGGAGGAAGCGGTGATAGTGGTTCTGCCAAAGGAGGGGAAAGACCCCATGGATGCGGAGTCGTATAGGCCCATATCGTTGTTGACAACGGATGTCAAAATACTCGCTAAGATCCTGGCCACCCGGCTCACCGGGGTTGCGCATACTGTTATTCACGAGGACCAGTCGGGCTTTATGCCCAACCGCTCCACGGCTGTTAACTTGAGAAGATTATTTCTTAATATGCAGCTGCCTGCTGATAATGGTGGCGGGAGAATAGTGATGTCGTTGGACGCTAGGAAAGCATTTGATAGCGTGGAATGGGAATATTTATGGAAAATCATGGAAATAATGGGATTTGGCCCCGCATTCATGGCCTGGGTGAAGTTATTGTACTCATCCCCAAGGGCGGTAGTTAAGGTGAATGGTGAACGGTCCGGGATGTTTGACTTACATAGGGGCACAAGGCAGGGGTGCCCGCTGTCCCCGCTATTGTTTGCGGTGGCAGTGGAGCCCCTGGCGGCCAAAATAAGAGCTGAGAGAGGAGTGGTCGGATTTAAATTTGGGAGGCTGGAAGAAAAAATATCACTGTATGCCGATGACATCCTGTTATTTCTGGAAAATGCGGGAGAGACATTGGGGTGCACGATGGATGTAATTAAACAATTTGGGAGCATTTCGGGACTGGAGATAAACTGGCACAAGTCTTATGTCATGGCTGTAGATAGACCAATAAAAGCGGAGGAGATAGATGAGAGGGGGAAGCAGCTCCAGCTGGTTTCACAATTTAAATACCTTGGGATATGGGTGGCGCTTCCATTGACACGATTCACGGATCTGAATTTAGTTCCTCTGCTAGAGAAATTTAAAAAGAAAATAGGCGCATGGTGCCAATTGGCTTTGACAGTGACGGGTAGAACTAACCTGATTAAGATGGTCCTTATGCCACAACTAATGTACGTTTTGCACAACTCACCGATATGGCTACCAAAAAAACGGTTTCAGGGTATTGATTCTATCTTCAGATCCTTGATATGGGGCAAGAGGCAGGCAAGGATTAAATTGGGAACGCTGCAAAATGGGAAGGAGGAGGGAGGATTGGCCGCTCCCAATCCCTGGGTCTATTTCTTGGCAGTACAAGGCCAGCATGTCAGGGGATGGAGAGAGCCCGATTGTGGAGGGGCAGCTTGCCGGGTGCTGGTACATGTGTCGTGGAGACGCCCACTGGTCCAGGCGTTAGAGGATGGTACCTTTAAGAAATTGGGAGCAATATATCCTACCTTAGGCTTGACTCAGAAGGTATGGGACACTATTAAAAAGATCAGGGGGGTGGACGGGCTGACTAAGTACTCACCGGTGTTGGGCAATGAACATCTGCCGGAACTTAATAAGCTGTGTCAAATGGGCAATTGGAAGGCGCAAGGAGTGAGATATGTGTGCCAGCTGCAGAGTGGAACGGACCTGAAGACCTTTGAGAAATTGAGAGAAGAATTTGATTTGCCTTTGGTATGGGGATTTCAATACTATAGGCTTCGACATGCTTGGAGGGCACAGTGTGGATTGGGAGCCATGACGGTTCAGGGTGACATTGTACTAGACTCTGTATGTATGAAGGGAGGGACGAGGGGAGTCATATCGAGCTTATATCATGACCTACTGCACTCCTATCTGGGGGGGAATCACCTCATTGCAAAGAGTAAATGGGAAAGGGAGGTGGGTACCCTCACAACAGAACAATGGGAGGCGATTCTAGAATATGTCCCGAAGATCTCTTTAAGCGAGCAGGCACGGATTTCCCAATTATACATAATACATAGGACATACAAAACACCGCTGCGCCTGTACAAGGCGGGCTTGAGGGGAGATTCCAATTGCCCTAGATGTGGCACGGACCAGGCCGGACTGCTACACATGCTATGGTCATGCCCACGGTTGGTGGCTTATTGGTTGTTCGTTGTCAGCAAAATTGAGAGGGCTTTTACATGTACAATCGACAGAAACCCGGTGCTGTGTGTTTTGGGGGAGGTGGATGGAATACCTGTCTCAGAACATTACAAAATGGCGATAGCGCGATTGCTATATGTGGCACGCAAACTAATAGCACGAAAATGGACAGATTCGGAACCCCCCACTAGGAGGGAATTTATTGCTCAGACACGTACGGTAATGCATTTAGAGGAAAGCATTTACAGGCGGAGGCATGGAGAGAGAACTTTTGGGAAAATATGGTCCGCATGGATGGCGGTAATATGATTGTCAATGTTCCCAGGTATGCCCGGCATAAGGAGTATTGGCGGGAGGGGGGAGGGGGGAGAGGGTTTTGACTGTATTATTACACGTTATGTGAATTGTTATATGTATATTGATAACTGTTTGCTGTAAAATTTTTGAAACCTAAATAAAAATAATTGGTTTAAAAAAAAAAAAACAAAGTGATCTATTTCAGCCATAACAGCATGGATGGATATATGTGATTGAGTGATATATACTAGGACATCATCAGCAAATAGAGAGCACTTGTACTCGGTGCCTCCCACCTCAATCCACCTAATATTGGGGTTATGGCGAATTGATGAGAGCAGGTGCTCCGTCACTAGGATGTATAAGAGAGGGGACAGAGGACATCCCTGCCTTGTCCCATTGGTGATTGTGAAAGGTGATGAAAATGTTCTGATGTACCCCCTGGGCCTTGGGACACCCGGAGCCGGACCCTTTTTGGTGGATGCTGGTGGTTGTAGTCTTCGTGGCGGCGATCCGGTTCCGTGGCTCAGGGCGGTCAAACCAGTGGCGGAACTATTTATGTGGTTTTGATGTTTAAATGTCCGACTACGCCACCCGTGGATTGCGGTCAGAGTGAACCGCCGCTACAGGGCAGACCGCTGAGGCTGGTGTTGTGGGTGCAGCAGAGCGTAGCATAACTCCCCACGGGAGGAGTATAGCCTCAGGGCAGTGTATGCGGAGGATGGGGGTGATGGTGCAGGGCAGCAGCAGTAACGACACGGAGTTAGTGATGCAGTCCAGGGCCTTTACTCACAGTTCTTATTATCCAGACCACGTCTGCAGGTAACGGCTGCCCACGTCGTACTGTGCTCACCAGGTAAGGGGCTCAGACAACTCCCAGATAACTTTGGAGTGCTTCACAGGACCCCCTTTGTGTGTCCTTTGTCTGGCCTTTCTTACCAACCCTTCTGTCCGGCTGCCTCGGGCCTCCTCTTGGTAAACTTGGCGCCAGTTTCCCTGACCCTATGTGGTGCCTCCCTAGCGGGTGTAGCGAGGGGCTGCGCCACATAAAATGTCACAGCCTCCGGTTTCTAGCTGAGGGTCGTTTCCTGCCTCCACTAGTTTCGGGGACCGGTCTCCCCCTTTGGCCTGACCCCTCCACGCAGGTGGATTCGGGCGTGCGGTGGCGACTCGCCCGTCCGCACCCCTGGGATCCCTTCATTCCTCGTTCCTGGAGCCTTCTCCGCTCCTCTTCCTTCCTTCTCCCTCTTCCAGGCCTGGGCCTCTGTTACTAGGCCCGCCTCCGGAGCAGAGCTCATGCAGAGCCCCTACTCCCTGCCACTTCTGCTCAGACTTCTCTGCACTGAACTAAGATGGTGCCCACCTTTTATACTCCCTTCTCAATGCACCCAGGAACTGCTTCCTCCCTGCTCCTGCACTACAGGGTTCCCCTTCCTCGGTGTTCCCTCCCCCCACTCCAGCCAGGGACAGGGACTATCGTGCCCATCTCAGAGGCATATTGGTCGCCCTGCCCCACGGCAATGTGGTGTAATGCATGCAGGTGTCGGGTCCTGATCCACACTCCATCCTTACCTGAGAGTGAGATATCACACCTCTGGGTGAGGTGCAATACCTCTGTAGCAACCGAGCCCTCAGGGTGCTACAGTTCCATTTATCTTCAGCCTAGGTGACATATTGTGATACAGGGCCGTGATTTTGGCTATAAAAGGGTCCCCTAGACCCCTACCCCAAGCTTTTTAAGAGAATCATATATGGCGTGCCAGGAGACTCTATGGAATGCTTTCTCAGCATCCAACGAGAGTATCTAATTACAAATTTTTAACTGCATCTAGCCCAGGAAATACTTTGTGCCTAGTAGCAGTGTCTGCTAGTCAGCGGATTATCCCGGCTGTTAAGCAAGCTGCACCACCTGTAGTTTAGACACTTAATTTTTTCAAAGGAAATGCTTCGGGACCATGGGATACTTAGTGAAGAGCATCAGGAGGCACCCCAAGGCATAGGGGCTGGAACTGGCAGTAGGATGCCTTGCGGTGGACAGCCGAGCTCGATCCTTATAAAAGCTTTTTAACTGCAGCAGCTTTAGTGGACGCTACTGGAGCTGGAATTACGCGGCTGCTGGCATGAGACTTGCCCTCCAATAGATCCTTGTAAATGGATTTAAAGTGTATTCATTCAAATTAGAGAGACAATTTAAATTAAAAAGCTTAGAGCTGCCTCCACCACAGGGGGGCTCGCTCGACCCACCAGCGGACAGGCACCAGTATTGGGAGAGGGGGGCTGGCCGTCAGGGTTCACCGCGGCTCTGGCACAAACCCGGCGACACGGAGGTGGCACGGGCAGGAGCGGACTGAACGTGTCGGCTTCTCACTTTTTGGATTTTAGAAGGGCATGACATGCCTATATCTGTGTCTCCCCCTCCTTTTACTCCTCCACCTCTTTTCTTTTCGCATGACTATATGTACTTGTCACTTTTCCATGTGTTAGTTGTGTCTTCTGAGCAGTTTGTCAGCTTTTGGACACCTTTGAAGGTGTTTTCTATGTGTTTCTATGTGTTTTTGTTTGCCTGCCATTGGTTTTAACGGTGTTCGAAGGTGTTCGACGAACCGAACTCGAACACTATGGGGGCGGCTCAACACTACCTGTGATTAACCCCTTCCCACTCTTTGCCACATATATATATTATATACATAGTATGTGCAGGTGGGCCTTAAAGGGAATTTCCAGGACAAACATATTGATGGCCTATCCCCTGGTTAGCTCATTAATATCACATTTGTGGGGGTCCGGCACGTGGCACCTCCACTACTCAGTTGTTTGAAACTCTGGCAGAGGTCAGATGTAAACACTGTTGAGGAGCTGAACATCACAGCTCTGGTCACTGTGTAGTGGCTGCTACCTGGTGCTGCAGATCAGCTCCTATTACATGAATATTAGCTGACTTGCTGGACCCACAGTACAGTGAATGGAGCAGTGATGTTCAGATCTTCAAACTATTTACATCTGAGCGTTGCAAACAACTGATGGGTAGAGCCAGTGCCGCGTGTCGGAGCCCACCGATCTGATATTGATAACCCATCCCCAGGATGGCAGCTCAGTAGATACCATACCAGGATGGGGGACATTATGCCAGAATGGGTACATTATACCAGAATGGGGACATTAAATCAGAATTAGGTCATTATGCCAGAATGTGAGACACTGTAACAGAATGGAGTGCATTGTACCAGGATGGGGGACATTAAACCAGTTTGATGGTCATTAAACCAGGATGGGGGGCATTATACCAGGATGGGGACATAATACCAGAATGGGGACACTATACTAGTATGGGGACATTTTACCAAGATGAAGGACACTATATCAGAATGGGGACAATATACCAGGAAGGGGGACATTAAATCAGAATGGGGACATTATATCAGAATGGGGAAATTATACCAAAATTGGGGACATTATACCAGAATAAGGGACACTATACAAGAATGGGGTTCACCATACCCAGATGGGTGACACAATATCAGAATGGGGACATTATATCACAATGATGATGTTATACCAGGATGGGGGACATCATATCACAATGATGATATTATACCAGTATGGGGGATATTATAGCAGCATGGGGGACATTATGCCAGAACTGGAGATACTATACCAGGATGTGGGGCATTATACCAGCTTTGGGGACATTATAGCAGAATTGGGAGCATTACACCAGCATGGGGGATATTAATAATCTGACATATATTTTGGTATTTTGTGTATAGTTGTTTTTTTGCTGTTGGGGTAAATTGTAGGATATTGATTTCAGAGGGGTTTCCTGATCCCTTGATTGTAGGAATGAGTGGTATATATGTGCTAATAAATTAGGACAAAACGTAGGAAATTTAGGAAAAATCTGAACATCTCAGCAGTAATAACATGCTGATTGTGATGTCATGAAGATGACTTGAATTTCCACCAATCAGAGATCAGCATGTTTCAGGTCACCCAGATAGAACAGTCCATGAAACATGAGTCACGGCCACTGTGAGGTCATAATGCTGATTAGAATTTCCACCAGTCAGAAAACAGAACCGCCCCGAAGAACCACCCAGGAGGTATGAGTCATTGCCACTGTGAGGTCATAATGCTGACCAATCACAGAGCAGCCACACCCAGATTTTCCACCAATCAGAGAGCAGCCACACCCAGATTTTCCACCAATCAGAGATCAGCAGTGGGTATAAATAGCCGCTGCTGCCTGCCCGGCTTAGCCTTGCACTGGTTGGGTCTCTCTTTTTTTCTCTCTCTTGGTATCTCCCGGTATCTCTCCCTCCCCTCTCTCTTCTCTTTCTCTCTCTTTGACCCAACGGCCCTCTTAAGGGCTACCCCAAATGTGTAAAAGATAGAACCAATATTTGTGTTGTTTGTCCGTTTTATGAGTCTGTGATTAACCCCTTCCCACTCTTTGCCATATATATATATATTATATACATAGTATGTGCAGGTGGGCCTTAAAGGGAATTTCCAGGACAAATATATTGATGGCCTATCCCCTGGTTAGCTCATTAATATCAGATTTGTGGGGGTCCGGCACGTGGCACCTCCACTACTCAGTTGTTTGAAACTCTGGCAGAGGTCAGATGTAAATATTGTTGAGGAGCTGAACATCACAGCTCTGGTCACTGTGTAGTGGCTGCTACCTGGTGCTGCAGATCAGCTCCTATTACATGACTATTAGCTGACTTGCAGGACCCACAGTACAGTGAATGGAGCAGTGATGTTCAGATCTTCAAACTATTTACATCTGAGCGTTGCAAACAACTGATGGGTAGAGCCAGTGCCGCGTGTCGGAGCCCACCGATCTGATATTGATAACCTATCCCCAGGATAAATCATCATTATTATACTACTCATACATGAAGAAAGCGAGGTAGCACACCGATTTAATAAAATCTTCTTTTATTCCATTTCCATTAAAAATGCAGGGAAGCGGCGCCTTTTGCGGACGACGGCCGTTTCGTGTGTCTATCACGCTTCTACGGGTCCAGGCATATGGCCATGGGGGTGTGCAGGGGTTAAAATACTCCCGACTCCACCCCCTGGACCAAACAGCCATACAAAATGTTCCAACAAAAAATACAACATTAAAAACAATTGTCTTAAAAAAAAATTATACAAAATATTCATGGAACCATCATAAAAATACTGCCATGTGTAGCTTGTCGTTTAAGCCGAGGGGTCCCTGGGCGTTAGTTCGGAGGATCCATTTCGCCTCCCTCTGTAAGAGGATCCTATTGTGGTTTCCTCCCTTGCGTGGCAATTCCACTTTTTCTAATCCTATGAAGCGCATGGCTTCAGGATTACCCCTATGCTCAGTGCGAATATGCTCTATTAACCTTTTAGAGCCCTTCCCTGAAAGGATTGAATTGAAATGCTCTCTGAACCGTGTGAACAGGGGTCTAATTGTTTTGCCTATATAGAACCTTCTACACGGGCAAAAAAATTGCATAAGCCGTGAATTTGGTTCTACATGTAATCAGATCGCTGATCACATGGTGAACCCCTCCAAGTTCTATTTGCCGGGCATTCTCATGAAAACTGCAAAAATTACACGTAATGTATACAATTCATGGAAACGGTAGTAGTTTATTACCCCATAGGGGAATCGTCTATATTATAGCCATTAATAAATTGCATATCAAAAACTACCAAAAATATAGTAGGCTAAATCGTGAAAAGGACATAGATCAATAGCCGAAGCAGAAACGATCAAAAAGCCATAAATATAGAAATATATCAAAGTTTATTAACGAATAATAGCATAAGGGGATAAAACAGAGGTGCAGTAAAATAGAACCTTAATCCACGTGTTGCATATAACGATTTCTGTACTAGCAAATTTGCAGGATAAATAATTGTCAAACAAAAGCCCCATATATTAATTTTAATCAGTAAATATATAACGAGTAATATAATGTGCCCTTAGACATTTTTAGTCATAGTAATAGTACTCATGTACCTACACATATAAAGCCACTAGAGGTCCTCACTATACCTAGCAGTAAATCAATTGCAGGAGAAGCCTATGGGCAAACAGTCAGGGCACAGGGGCAGCGATAGAGAAGCTACAAACGTGGAGCAGGAGCCCCGACGCGCGTTTCGGATGTCCCTTCGTCAGGGGGCTTAGAGGTATGTCTGAAGGATCCACGTTATATCGGCACCACAGGACGCCGAAAACCGTAAGTGACCGGAAATGACGCATGCGTCACCATAGAGACCGTGACGCCAAGCGGCGTCCGCGTCACATGACAGCTGGCGGCAGGTCACACGTGACCTGACGTCAGGAGTCACCAAAGACGCGGAAAGCCGGTCAGCGTCTAGGAACCACAGGGCGCATGCGTGCAAGGTCAGTCCTACATCGACATATAGGAATAGGTGGGCTTAGAACGCATATATGTTGTATATATTGGGACAGTATGCCACAAGATAAAACACAAAACATACAAAACCACACTCCACATCACAATTAATGGAACCACACACAGCGTGTAGTCACCATAATACCTCAAAATATGCATATTGGATAGAACTAAATCGCAATATTGCCCCATTCAGTCGCAGCATAGATAGAGCTGCCAAATGGATAAATCAACATTTATGTATATAATTATATCACCAAATAAATACATCCAGTGACTACAAACTGTCCACCCAATAACATAGGAGGCTAACAGAGACCATACATACAGAGATCACGCAGGATCCTTATTTTTACAATATCGAATCTCACATATATCAAATTGGTTTATATTAATAAGATAGAAATCCACATAAATCTAAGACAAGAATAGAGATCCCGCGGCTGTGGGTATTTTTTTCTCTCTGCATATATGTTGTCTGTTCAGTCCACTGAAACTGTTCCATATGTACATTGTAAAGGAAGAAATGTGCACCAAAGATGAAAAGGATCCTAAATAACACAAAAACGTAAGTTAAAACCATATAAACATATTAAAACAAGGTTCAGCCTTGAAACCCATTTTAGACGGAATGATCATAATTATATTCATCAATTAGCATACAAATAGCAGATACAAGTGATGGATGGTCAGAGGAAGGGTGCATAACTAATATTGTCATTTAGCCCTACTGGATGGAGAGTATTTAGGGTCCAGATCCAGCGGGACTCAAGTTGAGCCAATTTTTGTCCACTTTTTCCCCCTCGTATATTTGGTACAGTTGAATCAATCCCCTTAATCCTCAGAGCAGAAGCCTCACATTTGTGGTGGGTTTTAAAATGGCGCGGTATAGTCTTAAGGGTGGACGCATCCGCGTGGTCTGCGGCAGCAATAATTCCCAATACATGTTCGCGAATCCGAACCTTGAACTGACGGGTAGTCATACCCACATAGAACAAACCACATGGGCATGCAGCAGAGTATATCACATTCTTTGTTGTACATGTGATAAATGTATTGATCTTATAGATTTTAGATCCATCAGATCCAATGAATGTGTCACTGCGTTCAACATTTGGGCATGCTACACACCGACCACACGGAATACATCCAGACCTCCCAGGCTGTCTGTCCAAGAATGTGCCACCCCCAGAGCTTTCATAGTGTGATCGAACCAGATAATCACGAAGATTCCTACAGCGTCTAGTAGTAATTGATGGCTTATCAGAGACGAATCTCGCGATAATCGGATCAGCTTTCAAAATATGCCATGATCGAGATAATATCTCTCTAAGGCGAGGGAACTGGGAGTGGAAATCAGTAACAAATCTTATAGCCCGGAATCACACCCTTTATCTCTATTATCATATAGCAGGCTATGTCGGGAAGTGTGTTTAGCCCTATTATACGCCCTTTTATTCATGCGTCGACTGTACCCTCGAGCGTCGAATCTATCGCTCAATTCCAAAGCCTGCTTCTCAAAGTCAGCGTCTGCGGAGCAGATCCTCCGAATACGAAGGACCTGTCCCACAGGCACCGACCGAATTACTGGCCCAGGATGTGAGGAAGAGGCATGCAATAACATATTCGTAGATGTGGGTTCACGGTATACAGAGGTTTGTATACAGTTGTTATTGTAGCACCCTGAGGATTCGGCTGCTACAGGGGTATTGCACCTCAATCCAGAGGTGTGATATTCCACTCCCGGGTAAGGATGGAGTGTGGAACTGAGCTCAGATAGCTGCATGCACTACACACATCCCATTTCCGAGGAGCAGACCGACGGTACTCCCACTTGGAAATGTGCAGGTACGACCGAGTCTGTTCCTGGCTGGAGTGGGAGGGGGGTGGAACATCCCAAGTAGTGTAGGGGCAGATAGGGGGAGCAGCCTGGGTAAAGATAGGAGCTCATTGGGTGCTGGTCACCTGAGCTCACACATAGAGGGTGTATATAAGGTGGGCACCATCAGAGAACAGGGTCAGTCAGTCTGTCATCCTTTTGTCAGAGCAGAGCAGAGGAAGAGGAGCAGAGCAGCCCCAGAGAGAGAGAGAGGAGAAAGCAAGAGAGACCCAGAGGGGGAAACAGAAGAGAGGACTCTGAGACCCCAAATCCAATCCGCGGGTGAAGAGTTGGCATCAGGGTACCGGAACCCAAGCTGGTGGGGGCAAAAACACACCCTAGCCAGAGACCGGAGGCCGTGGGCAGCGTCTGCCACGGCCACCCACCACATCCACCCCGAAGGCATACCACGTGGAGGGTCAGGGAACCCAAGGCCAAGGGTCTCCCAACAGAAGGCCCGAGGGAGCTGGACCTGGGTGGATCAATAGTGGGGACGGCCAGAGAAAGGACAGAAGGAGAGCTCAGGGTCACGCTCCAGACTCGCTTGGGGGTTGGCTGGATCCAGGACCTGGTGGATGCAGCACGGCTCGGGAGGTCACTTGAAGCTGGAGTGACCGGAACATCAGCAGTAAGTAAATACCCTAAACTGCACAACCCGACTCTGTCTTTAATCACCATCTATGCTGCACCACCACAACCCCCATCCTCTGCACCTGACCCCCTGAGGCTATACCCCACCCGTTGGGGGTTATACTATCAAAAGCTGCACCAACACCATCAGCCTCAGCGGACCCTGCTGCAGCGGCGGCCGTAGTGACCGCCATACAACGGGTGGCGTAGTCGACATAAAGAACTTTATAACATCTGTAGGACTGCCACATACAACTGAGTTTGACACCCTGGGCACGGACCGGGTCACAGCCACTCGGAAGACTACAACCCCCATCTGATCCGGCTCCGGATATTCCCCCTAAAAGAATATGGCCCAGGGGGTGCGTCAACTTTGGCGTAGTCGGCAGGATTACGTGCCCGCAACACCCGGGTACTGCGTGCCTGAAGAAAAGAATGAGTTTACCTCAAAAAGAAGTCTCCTGCCGGTTCCGGAGGGTCCCCGCCATCGGACCCCATCACCAGTCGATTCCAGCCGGTTGTCCGCCATTAACAGCGTTTTCCCGCCATCTGCAGAGTTTCCCGCCAAGGGGAAGCGATTCCCGCCATTTCCAAAGGTTTCCCGCCTTGGAAGAGCGGACGCCATTACGGGCGTGCCAGAGGGTGGCAGGAGGCCACCTCCCATCGTGGGCCAGGACCGAAAATGGCGCCAAAAGTGGAAACCGCCCCCACCAACAGAGACTGTGATGCTAGAGGTGTCTGTCAGCGTGAAAGAACTGCCCCTGGAGCTGACAGTCACCAAGTGGCCCCGGGACCGCCCTCGAGGGGGGAGGAGACGAAAGGAGAGAACAAAGATGGGTGCCGCTTGGAGGAGTCTAGAGCGAGCGCACCCGGAGGCAAGAAGCCTGGAGAAGAATATCGGAGGAGCTTACCCGGAGATGGCGAGAAAGCAGAGCAGCACCGGCCCGTTGGCCAGGAGCCTGCTAGAAACCGAGGAGGGAGAGCAGAGCAGCACCGGCCCGCTGGCCAGGAGCCTGCTGGAGACGACTGTAGGAGAGCAGAGCAGCACCGACCCGTTGGTCAGGAGCCTGCTGGAAACAACGACCCCACTAGGCCTAGTGGAGGTCCTAGCACAGCTCCCCCGAGACCGGGAGTGTGCACAGACCGCTCTGGAGGGCCTCGCAAGGAGGATGGCCCGGGTGCAGCGAGAGACGTTAGCAGAATGGAGCCGTGAGATGGTCCAGCAGACAAGAACTCGTCAGCGGAGCACGCCACCCGAGACGAGGAGACAGACCGCCTCTGAGGATGGCGCGGGAGGATTGAAGGCCGGAGATGGCGCCGAGAAGGGAGCCGAACGAGTGGAGGCAGGTAAAGGGGACGTCTATACCCCAAACCGGGAAACCGCGTACCTGCCCCAGCTCCCCGTCGCAGAGCCCGAAGTCTATCCTGCCGTGCCCGTCGCTGCAACGTCACCGCCGCAGACTAGGCCTCAAACGGGAGCCGCGACCCCTGTGACGTCACACGCCTCGACCCCGAGCGTGACCAAGCAGGAAGTACCACCAGCCTGGTCGCAAGGCCTAGTACCCCCGGGCGCCGCAATACCAACAGCGCCCCCTACCTCCGCGGAGCCCCCGGCCTGGTCGCAGGGCCAAGTAGCCCAGGGCGCCGCCGTCCTTACGGTGCCCTTTACCTTCCAGATACCCCAGGCCTGGCCGCAAGGCCCGGGCAACCCGGGCGCTAACACCACCGCGCCCATAAGACCAAAAGTGCCGCATCTGGGAGAGGACCTGTACGCCCAGCATACGTGCCCGGATGGGCAGCCATTTATATGGCCACCGGAGTTCCACCATCCCCGACTCCGGAGAGAGAGACCCCTGGATGAACCCCTGATCCCGGCTCCAAAGCCCGTGAAGAGGATCTCGCCCCCGCTAGCGGAAGCGCAGTTTGAGTGGGACCCCACCGGAGAAGATCTTATGGGGTTCACTCAAGAAACTCGGGCAGCTGCAGCGGAGCGTGCTGAGTGCTGCCGCCAACAGCTCGAGGACTTTGAGAGGGAGCGGAGAGAGAGGCGGGTCCGGGAACAGCAAGCTCAAATAAGGAGCGCGGAGCAGAAGAGCCGGGCCAGGAGAGACCCCCGTGCAGCGCATAGTCCCCGCACCACCGGGACTGTGATAAAGTTTAACCTGCAGCATGGGTGGGGCTTCATCCGAGACCACCACACCCTAGGCGACGTCTTCGTAACCAGGAGAGACGTTGAGTCCCACCTACCGGAGGGACACAGAGGTCGTGACCTTTACATCGGGGACGAGGTCACCTTCACCCGGCACAAGTGTGCCAAAGGTCCCTACGCCCTCCATGTGCATCGCCTGACGGAGGAAGAGCTGCGGTGTGAGGAGGAAGAACAAGAGGACCCGGACGGGTCTGAAACTAGAGTTAAAGGTAACCATAAAGCAAGAGCAGGAGGACGCCGTCGTTAAGTACAGCGAAGTAGAAGCTGTATATAGTTGCCCGTCGGGGCACTGTGAACTGGAACTGTAACTGTTGCTAATATAGTCCCCGTTGGGACCAGCAAGTGTGAACTGTTTACCCGTTTATCCCTTAAATCCCACTGACCGAGGACTGAGAGCGGTCATTCCTCCCTAATACCTGGCCGAGGACTGAGAGCGGCCATATCCCTTGTAAATAGTTGCGCGTCCTAAAGCGCCCCTACTGGCTTTATAGGAAAGCCACGAGTTCCAAAGACTGTCGCACTTTACCCGGTCACACGTTGCACAGTGACCGGAGGAGGAGCCAGAGGCGACGAGAATGTTTTATAAGAATGTTTTGCTGCTAATGTATGTTATTTTATATGTTTATACGATGTTGTTGATATGAAAAAAATTTTGTATGTTTTGGTGTTGTTTATGTCTTACAGCCCGAGGACGTGCTGTGATTTACCAGGGGGGAATGTAGCACCCTGAGGATTCGGCTGCTACAGGGGTATTGCACCTCAACCCAGAGGTGTGATATTCCACTCCCGGGTAAGGATGGAGTGTGGACCTGAGCTCGGTAGGCTGCATGCACTACACACATCCCATTTCCGAGGAGCAGACCGACGGTACTCCCACTTGGAAATGTGCAGGTACGACCGAGTCTGTTCCTGGCTGGAGTGGGAGGGGGGTGGAACATCCCAAGTAGTGTAGGGGCAGATAGGGGGAGCAGCCTGGGTAAAGATAGGAGCTCATTGGGTGCTGGTCACCTGAGCTCACACATAGAGGGTGTATATAAGGTGGGCACCATCAGAGAACAGGGTCAGTCAGTCTGTCATCCTTTTGTCAGAGCAGCCCCAGAGAGAGAGAGAGGAGAAAGCAAGAGAGACCCAGAGGGGGAAACAGAAGAGAGGACTCTGAGACCCCAAATCCAATCCGCGGGTGAAGAGTTGGCATCAGGGTACCGGAACCCAAGCTGGTGGGGGCAAAAACACACCCTAGCCAGAGACCGGAGGCCGTGGGCAGCGTCTGCCACGGCCACCCACCACATCCACCCCGAAGGCATACCACGTGGAGGGTCAGGGAACCCAAGGCCAAGGGTCTCCCAACAGAAGGCCCGAGGGAGCTGGACCTGGGTGGATCAATAGTGGGGACGGCCAGAGAAAGGACAGAAGGAGAGCTCAGGGTCACGGTCCGGACTCGCTTGGGGGTTGGCTGGATCCAGGACCTGGTGGATGCAGCACGGCTCGGGAGGTCACTTGAAGCTGGAGTGACCAGAACATCAGCAGTAAGTAAATACCCTAAACTGCACAACCCGACTCTGTCTTTAATCACCATCTATGCTGCACCACCACAACCCCCATCCTCTGCACCTGACCCCCTGAGGCTATACCCCACCCGTTGGGGGTTATACTATCAAAAGCTGCACCAACACCATCAGCCTCAGCGGACCCTGCTGCAGCGGCGGCCGTAGTGACCGCAATACAACGGGTGGCGTAGTCGACATAAAGAACTTTATAACATCTGTAGGACTGCCACATACAACTGAGTTTGACACCCTGGGCACGGACCGGGTCACAGCCACTCGGAAGACTACAACCCCCATCTGATCCGGCTCCGGATATTCCCCCTAAAAGAATATGGCCCAGGGGGTGCGTCATTATCATCCCTCTTTAAGGACACATCGAGGAACTCAATCTGATTATTGTCAAATTGATATGTTAGATGAATATTGCGATCGTTTTCATTCAGATGCCTCATGAATGCCTCCAGTGAAGCTATGGTTCCCTGCCAGATCAAGAGGACATCATCGATGTACCGCGTCCACAGAAGGACGCCACACATCGACTCACCATGATCTGACAGGCAGAGGTCCCGTTCCCACAGCCCCAGGAACAGGCAGGCGTAGGCCGGAGCAAAGGCCGCACCCACAGCTGTCCCCTGGAGCTGCAGAAAGAAGGACCCCTTGAAGACAAAGAAATTATGATAAAGAGTGAATTGAAGAAGCTCGAGGATAAGATCCCTTAGTGACTCTGGTAATGATGATGTACCCAGAAAAAATCTTACGGCTGCAAGTCCGTCAACATGTCTGACACTGAGTTTTATAATGTGGAAAAAAACATTTAAAAAAAACACTGTGTGAACACACCCCTAGCTGCATTGTGACTATATTCACTGCTCAAAATAATAAAGGGAAAGCTCAAATAACACATCCTAGATCTGAATGAATGAAATCTTCTCATTGAATACTTTGTTCTGTACAAAGTTGAATGTGCTGACAACAAAATCACCCAAAAATCATCAATAGAAATCACATTTATTAACCAATGGAGGCCTGGATTTGGAGTCACCCCCAAAATTAAAGTGGAAAAACACACTACAGGCTCATCCAACTTTGATGTAATGTCCTTAAAACAAGTCACAATGAGGCTGAGTATTGTGTGTGGCCTCCACGTGCCTGTATGGCCTCCCTACAACGCCTGGGCATGCTCCTGATGAGGCTGAGTATTGTGTGTGGCCTCCACGTGCCTGTATGACCTCCCTACAACGCCTGGGCATGCTCCTGATGAGGCTCAGTATTGTGTGTGGCCTCCACGTGCCTGTATGACCTCCCTACAACGCCTGGGAAAGCTCCTGATGAGGCGGAGTATTGTGTGTGGCCTCCACGTGCCTGTATGACGTCCCTACAACGCCTGGGCATGCTCCTGATGAGGCTGAGTATTGTGTGTGGCCTCCACGTGCCTGTATGACCTCCCTACAACGCCTGGGCATGCTCCTGATGAGGCTGAGTATTGTGTGTGGCCTCCACGTGCCTGTATGACCTCCCTACAACGCCTGGGCATGCTCCTAATGAGGCTGAGTATTGTGTGTGGCCTCCACGTGCCTGTATGACCTCCCTACAACGCCTGGGCATGCTCCTGATGAGGCGGAGTATTGTGTGTGGCCTCCACGTGCCTGTATGACCTCCCTACAACGCCTGGGCATGCTCCTGATGAGGCTCAGTATTGTGTGTGGCCTCCACGTGCCTGTATGACCTCCCTACAACGCCTGGGCATGCTCCTGATGAGGCTGAGTATTGTGTGTGGCCTCCACGTGCCTGTATGACCTCCCTACAACGCCTGGGCATGCTCCTGATGAGGCTGAGTATTGTGTGTGGCCTCCACGTGCCTGTATGACCTCCCTACAACGCCTGGGCATGCTCCTGATGAGGCTGAGTATTGTGTGTGGCCTCCACGTGCCTGTATGACCTCCCTACAATGCCTGGGCATGCTCCTGATGAGGCTCAGTATTGTGTGTGGCCTCCACGTGCCTATATGACCTCCCTACAACGCCTGGGCATGCTCCTGATGAGGCTGAGTATTGTGTGTGGCCTCCACGTGCCTATATGACCTCCCTACAACGCCTGGGCATGCTCCTGATGAGGCTGAGTATTGTGTGTGGCCTCCACGTGCCTGTATGACCTCCCTACAACGCCTGGGCATGCTCCTGATGAGGCTGAGTATTGTGTGTGGCCTCCACGTGCCTGTATGACCTCCCTACAATGCCTGGGCATGCTCCTGATGAGGCTGAGTATTGTGTGTGGCCTCCACGTGCCTGTATGACCTCCCTACAACGCCTGGGCATGCTCCTGATGAGGCTGAGTATTGTGTGTGGCCTCCACGTGCCTGTATGACCTCCCTACAATGCCTGGGCATGCTCCTGATGAGGCTCAGTATTGTGTGTGGCCTCCACGTGCCTGTATGACCTCCCTACAACGCCTGGGCATGCTCCTAATGAGGCTGAGTATTGTGTGTGGCCTCCACATGCCTGTATGACCTCCCTACAACGCCTGGGCATGCTCCTGATGAGGCGGAGTATTGTGTGTGGCCTCCACGTGCCTGTATGACCTCCCTACAACGCCTGGGCATGCTCCTGATGAGGCTGAGTATTGTGTGTGGCCTCCACGTGCCTGTATGACCTCTCTACAACGCCTGGGCATGCTCCTGATGAGGCTGAGTATTGTGTGTGGCCTCCACGTGCCTGTATGACCTCCCTACAACGCCTGGGCATGCTCCTGATGAGGCTCAGTATTGTGTGTAGCCTCCACGTGCCTGTATGACCTCCCTACAACGCCTGGGCATGCTCCTGATGAGGCTGAGTATTGTGTGTGGCCTCCACGTGCCTGTATGACCTCCCTACAATGCCTGGGCATGCTCCTGATGAGGCGGAGTATTGTGTGTGACCTCCACGTGCCTGTATGACCTCCCTACAACGCCTGGGTATGCTCCTGATGAGGCGGAGTATTGTGTGTGACCTCCACGTGCCTGTATGACCTCCCTACAATGCCTGGGCATGCTCCTGATGAGGCTGAGTATTGTGTGTGGCCTCCATATGCCTGTATGACCTCCCTACAACGCCTGGGCAAGCTCCTGATGAGGCTGAGTATTGTGTGTGGCCTCCACGTGCCTGTATGACCTCCCTACAACGCCTGGGCATGCTCCTGATGAGGCTGAGTATTGTGTGTGGCCTCCACGTGCCTGTATGACCTCGCTACAACGCCTGGGCATGCTCCTGATGAGGCTCAGTATTGTGTGTGGCCTCCACGTGCCTGTATGACCTCCCTACAATGCCTGGGCATGCTCCTGATGAGGCTGAGTATTGTGTGTGGCCTCCACGTGCCTGTATGACCTCCCTACAACGCCTGGGCATGCTCCTGATGAGGCTGAGTATTGTGTGAGGCCTCCACGTGCCTGTATGACCTCCCTACAACGCCTGGGCATGCTCCTGATGAGGCTGAGTATTATGTGTGGCCTCCACGTGCCAGTATGACCCCCCTACAACGCCTGGGCATGCTCCTGATGAGGCTGAGTATTGTGTGTGGCCTCCACGTGCCTGTATGACCTCGCTACAATGCCTGGGCATGCTCCTGATGAGGTTGCGGATGGTCTCCTGTGGGATCTCCTCCCAGACCTGGACTAAAGCATCCGCCAACTCCTGGACAGTCTGTGGTGCAACGTGACGTTGGTGGATGGAGCGAGACATGATGTCCCAGATGTGCTCAATCGGATTCAGGTCTGGGGAACGGGCGGCCAGTCCATAGCTTCAATGCCTTCATCTTGCAGGAACTTCTGACACACTCCAGCCACATGAGGTCTGGCATTGTCCTGCATTGGGAGGAACCCAGGGCCAACCGCACCAGCATATGGTCTCACAAGGGGTCTGAGGAGCTCATCTCAGTACCTAATGGCAGTCAGGCTACCTCTGGCGAGCACATGGAGGGCTGCGCGGCCCTCCAAAGAAATGCCACCGAACACCAGGATTGGCAAAGTCGCCACTGGCGCCCTGTGCTCTTCACAGATGAAAGCAGGTTCACACTGAGCACATGTGACAGACGTGACAGAGTCTGGAGACGCCATGGAGAGCGATCTGCTGCCTGCAACATCCTTCAGCATGACCGGTTTGGTAGTGGGTAGTAATGGTGTGGGGTGACATTTCTTTGGAGGGCCGCACAGTTCCCTTTATTTTTTGAGCAGTGCATATACATATATAAACTGTCCCTCCCCCACCATATGACATACTACATACCTCATAGGGACAGCAGTCAGGAAGCACCAGTAGTACCAGCAGCTCCCACAGTACAATGCAAATGTAGCATTCTCAGGGTGTACTGACCAATGCTGTCCACCAGGTGGCATCAGCAGGAAATTACAGCGATGAGACAAGCAGCCCCGCCCCAATCTGTCCTATTACAGACACACCCCCTACCAACGCCCCGCCCCCACTGCCATGACAACCGAATTGTTTAATGGCAGAAAGAGAGACCTTATATGAGCAGAGAAGTAGCGGCTGGAGCGCGGGGTCCACACAGGTGAGCGCCCCCATAACACAGTGTATGTACTGCACGTCAGCTCTATGGCAGACTGTCACCTGTGCTGGATCCAGTACGTGTTACACTTATATCTGTACAGAGACACAGAGGACGCAGCGGGGCCCTGTAGCTATATATGTGTGTGTGTATATACAGTATATATATGTGTCTATATACAATATATATATACTGTATATATGTATGTGTGTGTGTGTGTGTGTATATATATATATATATATATATATATATATATGTGTGTCTATATACAATATATATATATATATATGTGTGTGTCTATATACAATATATATATATATATGTGTGTCTATATACACCGCGTGCAGAATTATTAGGCAAATGCGTATTTTGATCACATGATACTTTTTCTCCATGTCGTCCTACTCCAAGCTGCAGAGGCTTCAGAGCCAACTACCAATGAAGTAAATCTGGGGATGTGCATCTCTGTAATGAGGAGGGGTGTTGTCTAATGACATCAGCACCCTATATAAGGTGGGCTTAATTATTAGGAACTTCCTTTCCTTTGGCAAAATGGGTCAGAAGAGAGATTTGACGGCTCTGAAAAGTCCAAAATTGTGAGATGTCTTGCAGAGGGAGGCAGCAGTCTTGAAATTACCAACATTTTGAAGCGTGATCACCGAACAATCAAGCGTTTCATGGCAAATAGCCAACAGGGTCGCAAGAAGCGTGTTGGCCAAAAAAGGCGCAAAGTAACTGCCCATGAATAGAGGAAAATCAAGCGTGAAGCTGCCAAGATGCCATTCACCACCAGTTTTGCCATATTTCAGAGCTGCAACGTTACTGGAGTATCAAAAAGCACAAGGTGTGCGATACTCAGGGACATGGCCAAGGTAAGGAAGGCTGAAAAACCACCACCTATGAACAAGAAACATAAGATAAAACGTCAAGAATGGGCCAAGAAATGTCTTAAGACTGATTTTTCAAAGGTTTTATGGACTGATGAAATGAGAGTGACTCTTGATGGGCCAGATGGATGGGCCAGAGGCTGGATCAGTAAAGGGCAGAGATCTCCACTCCGACTCAGACGCCAGCAAGGTGGAGGTGGGGTACTGGTATGGGCTGGTATCATCAAAGATGAACTTGTGGGACCTTTTCGGGTTAAGGATGGAGTGAAGCTCAACTCCCAGACCTACTGCCAGTTTCTGGAAGACAACTTCTTCAAGCAGTGGTACAGGAAGAAGTCGGTATCGTTCAAGAAAAACATGATTTTCATGCAGGACAATGCTCCATCACATGCATCCAACTACTCCACAGCGTGGCTGCCCAGTAAAGGTCTAAAAGAAGAAAAAATAATGACATGGCCCCCTTGTTCACCTGATCTGAACCCCATAGAGAACCTGTGGTCCATCATAAAATGTGAGATCTACAGGGAGGGAAAACAGTACACCTCTGGGAACAGTGTCTGGGAGGCTGTGGTGGCCGCTGCATGCAATGTTGATCGGAAACAGATCAAGCAACTGACAGAATCTATGGATGGAGGCTGCTGAGTGTCATCATAAAGAAAGGCGGCTATATTCATCACTCATTTTTTTGGTTTTTGTTTTTGCATGTCAGAAATGTTTATTTCTAAATTTTGTGCACTGATATTGGTTTACCTGGTGAAAATAAACAAGTGAGATGGGATTATATTTGGTTTTTATTAAGTTGCCTAATAATTCTGCACAGTAATAGTTACCTGCACAGATATCCTCCTAAGATAGCCAAATCTAAAAAAAAAACCCACTCCAACTTCCAAGAATATTAAGCTTGGATATTTATGAGTCTTTTGGGCTGATTGAGAACATAGTTGTTGATCAATAATAAAAATAATCCTCTAAAATACAACTTGCCTAATAACTCTGAACACAGTGTATATACAGTATATATATATATATGTGTGTGTCTATATACAATATATATATATATATGTGTGTGTGTATATACAATATATATATATATATGTGTGTGTGTATATACAGTATATATATGTGTGTGTGTGTATATATACACAATATATATATGTGTGTGTGTATATACAATATATATGTGTGTGTATATATACAGTATATATATGTGTGTGTGTATATATACACAATATATATATGTGTGTGTGTGTATATACAGTATATATATGTGTGTGTGTATATATACACAATATATATATATGTGTGTGTATATATACAGTATATATATGTGTGTGTGTGTATATATACACAATATATATATGTGTGTGTGTATATATCATACAGACCAAAAGTTTGGACACACCTCCTCATTTAAAGATTTTTCTGTATTTTCATGACTTTGAACATTGTACATTCACACTGAAGGCATCAAAACTATGAATTACCACATGTGGAATTATATACTTAACAAAAAAGTGTGAAACAACTGAAAATATGTCTTATATTCTAGGGTCTTCACAGTAGCCACCTTCTGCTTTGATGACTGCTTTGCACACTCTTGGCATTCTCTTGATGAGCTTCAAGAGGTAGTCACCGGAAATGGTCTTCCAACAATCTTGAAGGAGTTCCCAGAGATGCTTAGCACTTGTTGGCCCTTTTGCCTTCACTCTGCGGTCCAGCTCACCCCAAACCATCTCGATTGGGTTCAGGTCTGGTGACTGTGGAGGCCAGGTCATCTGGCGTAGCCCCCCATCACTCTCCTTCTTGGTCAAATAGCCCTTACACAGCCTGGAGGTGTGTTTGGGGTCATTGTCCTGTTGAAAAATAAATGATGGTCCAACTAAACGCAAACCGGATGGAATAGCATGCTGCTGCAAGATGCTGTGGTAGCCATGCTGGTTCAGCAACATTCATGTGGACCATGGTCTCATCACTGAAGACGTTTATAGTGCAGATATTAAAATGACGCAAAAATTGAGGTGTAACTGCGTTTCTTCCGCCACCGGGGGGACACATTGCTGCAGTCAGCTGTACATCAACCAATGAGATTTTGGAGGTGTCCTTTAAGTCATACCTAAAAGGTGAGAAAAGTTATATATATGTGTGTGTGTATATTATATATATATATTTATTATATATACACACACACACACACATACATATACATATACATATACACACACAGTATATATAGTGGAAAAGATAAAAGAAAATATCTTACAAATAAAAAACAAATATTTTTTCGCGAATATTACCAATTCCCGCGGTGTAAGAACTGCCGCAGGAGCTCGATAGGTGGCTGTGCTCCATATTTTTCTAATGCCGGCGTGTTCATATCATCCACAATTATGACGCATTTCTTCCCCATCTGAGGTCGTACACGCCTTTCCGTCTTTTGTCCAGTCGGTCCATGACGATATTCTAGAATAAGATGCAAACTATGTGTCGGAAGATTCAATAGGTTGACCACTACTGCTGTGTCTCATTTTCAGGTAGAAAACATCACATGACCGCTGCAGCCAAATCAGCGGCTATTGATTGGCTGCAGCATTGATGTTTCATTCGACCTAGAAGAACTAGTCTTCTAGCTCTCTTTTCTGGCTCAGAAAGAAAGTCACCACTGCAGGCGATCATCTGACACTGGTTGGCTTCATTGACATCTCCTGGTCGAAAAGGAAGTGAAGAGACCGATGGGGACACAGGCGGCAGCGTGGAGAAGCGACAGGGTATTTTTTTGTTGTAAGACACACATGGGTCCATCAACCCATTTAAATGTATGTCTGACCATCTAATACACAGATCTTCAGGGTCTGCGAGAGAGACCTCTGTGGTTTGTGGGTCTCCTCTCTGGCTCATAGCAGAGGGTCCTAAGTGGCGTATCCCCCCCAATGACATCTATATATCGTAATGAAGCAACCTCTTTCATTTGTCAGAAGGCAGGGTGATAAAAAGAAGACAAACCTGAATCTGATTGGCACTGGTGCGAGCAGAAAAGTTGATGAAGAAGGGAAAGAATCTTTCTTTGTCCAGATTGTTCATCAGTTTGTCTTTGACGTAAACAGATTTCCCTGTCCCCGTCGGTCCCATAAATAAGAGTGGTCTGCGAAAAAAGGAAAGTAGTTTGTAGGACAACCATAAAATCAAACATTTTACAGTGTTGAGAATAAAACTACTAATTTAGGCCCAAATTCAGACGTCCGATAAACACCATCCATGTACGGCCCAAGATCTCCGGGCCCAAACTCATCAGCCTCATGTATGTCTATGAGGCTGTCAATTTCAGGTCAGGGGTCCCGCGGCCCGTCCGTCCATCGTGATCCGTGTTTCCCATCCTTAAGTAACTAGCAAACTATTTGCATTTATTGAAACTGTGTTTGCTACAGACATAAAACAGACAGGTGTGAATGGCGGCCAGTTTTCTGTTGATAGACCCAGGGCCGGCTCCAGGTTTTTCTGGGCCCCGGGCGAAAGAGTCTCAGTGGCCCCTTTAACACATACCATGATTCATGATGCCCAGATACCGCAGAGAAATATATATATATACATATATATATATATATATATAGTACAATGCCAAAGATTTCACTTCTTACATTACATGAGCGATATCTATTGTACATTCCACAATAGCTCAGGAACCAGTGAATCGCTCCACACAAAATAGTGGCCCCCATATATGGCCCCATACGCAATACTGGCCCCCATATAAGGCTCCATACGGAATACTGGCCCCCATATAAGGCTCCATACGGAATACTGGCCCCCATATAAGGCTCCATACGGAATACTGGCCCCCCATATAAGGCTCCATACAGAATACTGGCCCCCATATAATGCTCCATACAGGATACTGGTCCCCTTATAAAGCTCCATACAGGATACTGGCCCCCATATAACGCTCCATACAGGATACCGGTCCCCTTATAACGCTCCATAAGGAATACTGGCCCCCCATATAAGGCTCCATACAGAATACTGGCCCCCATATAAGGCCCCATACAGGATACTGGCCCCCATATAAGGCCCCATACGGAATACTGGCCCCCATATAAGGCCCCATACGGAATACTGGCCCCCATATAAGGCCCCATAAGGAATACTGGCCCCCATATAAGGCCCCATACGGAATACTGGCCCTCATATAAGGCCCCATAAGGAATACTGGCCCCCATATAAGGCCCCATACGGAATACTGGCCCCCATAAAAGCTCCATACGGAATACTGGCTTCCATATAAGGCCCCATACGGAATACTGGCCCCCATATAAGGCCCCATCCGGAATACTGGCCCCCATATAAGGCCCCATCCGGAATACTGGCCCCCCATATAAAGCCCCATAAGGAATACTGGCCCCCATATAAGGCTCCATACAGGATACTGGCCCCCATATAAGGCCCCATACGGAATACTGGCCCCCATATAAGCTCCATACGGAATACTGGCCCCCATATAAGGCCCCATACGGAATACTGGCCCCCATATAAGCTCCATACGGAATACTGGCCTCCATATAAGGCCCCATCCGGAATACTGGCCTCCATATAAGGCCCCATCCGGAATACTGGCCCCCATATAAGGCCCCATACGGAATACTGGCCCCCATATAAGGCCCCATACGGAATACTGGCCCCCATATAAGGCCCCATAAGGAATACTGGCCTCCATATAAGGCCCCATACAGAATACTGGCCCCCATATAACACCCCATACAGGATACTGGCCCCCATATAAGGCCCCATATGGAATACTGGCCCCCATATAAGGCCCCATACGGAATACTGGCCCCCATATAAGGCCCCATACGGAATACTGGCCCCCATATAAGGCCCCATAAGGAATACTGGCCCCCATATAAGGCTCCATACGGAATACTGGCCCCCATATAACGCTTCATATGGAATACTGGCCCCCATATAAGGCCCCATACGGAATACTGGCCCCCATATAAGGCCCCATACGGAATACTGGCCCCCATATAAGCTCCATACGGAATACTGGCCTCCATATAAGGCCCCATCCGGAATACTGGCCTCCATATAAGGCCCCATCCGGAATACTGGCCCCCATATAAGGCCCCATACGGAATACTGGCCCCCATATAAGGCCCCATACGGAATACTGGCCCCCATATAAGGCCCCATACGGAATACTGGCCCCCATATAAGGCCCCATCCGGAATACTGGCCCCCATATAAGGCCTCATAAGGAATACTGGCCTCCATATAAGGCCCCATACAGAATACTGGCCCCCATATAACACCCCATACAGGATACTGGCCCCCATATAAGGCCCCATACGGAATACTGGCCCCCATATAAGGCCCCATACGGAATACTGGCCCCCATATAAGGCCCCATACGGAATACTGGCCCCCATATAAGGCCCCATAAGGAATACTGGCCCCCATATAAGGCTCCATACGGAATACTGGCCCCCATATAACGCTTCATACGGAATACTGGCCCCCATATAAGGCCCCATACGGAATACTGGCCCCCATATAAGGCCCCATACGTAATACTGGCCCCCATATAAGGCCCCATAAGGAATACTGGCCCCCATATAACGCTCCATACAGGATACTGGTCCCCATATAAGGCCCCATAAGGAATACTGGCCCCCATATAAGGCCCCATACAGAATACTGGCCCCCATATAAGGCCCCATACGGAATACTGGCCCCCATATAACGCTTCATACGGAATACTGGCCCCCATATATGGCCCCATACGGAATACTGGCCCCCATATAAGGCCCCATAAGGAATACTGGCTCCCATATAAGGCTCCATACGGAATACTGGCCCCCATATAAAGCTTCATACGGAATACTGGCCCCCATGTAAGGCCCCATACGGAATACTGGCCCCCATATAAGGCCCCATAAGGAATACTGGCCCCCATATAAGGCCCCATACGGAATACTGGCCCCCATATAAGGCTCCATGCGGAATACTGACCCCCATATAAGACTCCATACGGAATACTGGCCCCCATATAAGGCTCCATACAGAATACTGGCCCCCATATAAGGCTCCATACGGAATACTGGCCCCCATATAAGGCTCCATACGGAATACTGGCCCCCATATAAGGCTCCATACGGAATACAGGCCCCCATATAAGGCTCCATACGGAATACTGGCCCCCATATAAGGCTCCATACGGAATACTGGCCCCCATATAAGGCCCCATACGGAATACTGGCCCCCATATAAGGCCCCATACGGAATACTGGCCCCCATATAAGGCTCCATACGGAATACTGGCCTCCATATAAGGCTCCATATGGAATACTGGCCCCCATATAAGGCTCCATACAGAATACTGGCCCCCATATAACGCTCCATACAGGATACTGGTCCCCTTATAAAGCTCCATACAGGATACTGGCCCCCATACAATGCTGCATGCAGGCTGTTACCCCCCACATAATGCCCCATACAGGCTGTCCCCCCCTTATAATGCTCCATGCAGGCTGTTACCCCCCACATAATGCCCCATACAGGCCCCCCCCTTTTAATGCTCCATGCAGGCTGTTACCCCCCACATAATGCCCCGTACAGACCCCCCCCCCTTATAATGCTCCATGCAGGCTGTTCCCCCCCACATAATGCACTATGCAGGCTGTTCCCCACCTTATAATGCCCCATGGAGGATGCCCCCCCTTCTCTTTATAATGCCCCATGCAGGATGTCACCCCCCCCCTTCTCTTTATACTGCCCCATGCAGGATGTCCCCCCCCTCTCTTTATAATGCCCCATGCAGGATGTCCCCCCCTATCTTTATACTGCCCCATGGAGGATGCCCCCCCCTTCTCTTTATACTGCCCCATGCAGGATGTCACCCCCCCCTTCTCTTTATACTGCCCCATGCAGGATGTCCCCCGTTCTCTTTATACTGCCCCATGCAGGATGTCCCCCCCTTCTCTTTATACTGCCCCATGCAGGATGTCACCCCCTTCTCTTTATACTGCCCCATGCAGGATGTCCCCCCTTCTCTTTATACTGCCCCATGCAGGATGTCCCCCCTTCTCTTTATACTGCCCCATGCAGGATGTCCCCCCTTCTCTTTATACTGCCCCATGCAGGATGTCACCCCCCCTCTTTATACTGCCCCATGCAGGATGTCACCCCCCCCTTCTCTTTATACTGCCCCATGCAGGATGTCACCCCCCCTTCTCTTTATACTGCCCCATGCAGGATGTCCCCCCTTCTCTTTATGCTGCCCCATGCAGGATGTCCCCCCCTTCTCTTTATACTGCCCCATGCAGGATGTCCCCCCCTTCTCTTTATACTGCCCCATGCAGGATGTCCCCCCGTTCTCTTTATACTGCCCCATGGAGGATGTCCCCCCCTTCTCTTTATACTGCCCCATGCAGGATGTCACCCCCCCCTCTTTATACTGCCCCATGCAGGATGTCCCCCCCTTCTCTTTATACTGCCCCATGCAGGATGTCACCCCCCCCTCTTTATACTGCCCCATGCAGGATGTCCCCCCCTTCTCTTTATACTGCCCCATGCAGGATGTCCCCCCCTTCTCTTTATACTGCCCCATGCAGGATGTCACCCCCCCCTCTTTATACTGCCCCATGCAGGATGTCCCCCCCTTCTCTTTATAATGCCCCATGCAGGATGTCCCCCCCTTCTCTTTATACTGCCCCATGCAGGATGTCCCCCCCTTCTCTTTATACTGCCCCATGCAGGATGTCACCCCCCCCTCTTTATACTGCCCCATGCAGGATGTCCCCCCCTTCTCTTTATAATGCCCCATGCCTCCATACATTTAAAAAAAAAAAATCAAATACTCACCTCCCTCCTCCTCACCTGCTGCCCGCTGCCCGCTGCTCGGGTCCGAACTCCAGCGTTGTCTGCGTCTTCCCGCTCTGCGCTCCCTGTGACGGCTCAGGGGAGGGCGCGGTGTAAAGACGTCACCGCGCCCTCTGACCTGAGACGTCACAGGGAGCGCAGAGCAGGAAGACAGCGGATCTGCGGAGGCACGGGGAGAGGTAAGTAACCGGCTGCCGGGGCCCTGAGCAAGCGGCGGAGAAGGGCGGGCGCTGACACCGCTCTCCTCCGCCCATAGCCCAGCGGGGTGCGCGACCGCCAGTGGGCCCCTCTGCCTGCTCAGGGCCCCGGCATTTGCCCGGGTGCGCCGGGTGCTGACGCCGGCCCTGTATAGACCAATAGGGTTTCCTAATTCCACTACATTATCCGAATGGTTTTCCCATACAATAAGTAATTGTGATGGCAAAATGGATAATTGTCAACAAGGTTTCCTAATAAGAGTCATTTTGTTACTCTTACTTGGTGTTTTTGATGCACATATCCATGAGGAAGGTGTATCTGACAGTATCCATAGTTGGCACAATGATACCTTGGATTTTGGTGCTTTTGTCCCACGTGGCTGTGCCTTTAATAAACTCATTCCAGTGAACCCAGCGACCTCGGCCTTTTAACTTCAAAGAAAAAAAAAAGTAGTTACAACTTTGATAAACCATATTCGGACACATTTGATGTAGGGATAAGAGAGCTCTGACACATTACATAAGTTTGACATTTAGGTCCTGTTCACACTGCGTTTATGCAGCATGTCTATTACTTTGCCGGAGGATCTGACGGAATCCACTTAGGTAATTGGACTCTATGTCTCCTTCAGAATTCAGTTCTTCGGGGATTCAATCAGAACCTCTGGCAGAGTCATAGATGTACGGCATAAACACAGTGTGAACATGTCCTAAGAGTCCTAAGATAATAACCCAAAGGCCAAAGTTATAAGTTGCTGAGCATTAGGCTTGATTTCCATGAATCTGGTTCCAAGAAATCCCTTTACCTTGTACATGTAGTCATACACCAGGCCTTTATCGTCCAGAGGACATTCCCATTTCCCCACGGAGGACAGGAAAGGGCTCTGATCGTTCTTTCCTGTGACAATTTCTTTGAAAAAAGCATCAAACTTCACTCGGCTGTCGGTGTCACAACAGCCGCCAATGGACCAAACCAGGGAGAAAGCAAAACTGGCCTAAAAGAGAAGAAAAGGGATACAATATACAGCGGGCGAAATAAGTATTGAACACGTCACCAATTTTCTAAGTAAATATATTTCTAAAGGTGCTATTGACATGCAATTCTCAGCAGATGTCAGGAACCTGCCTCTAACAATCGCGGATGACGTGGCCGGGCTTCAAAAGGAGACCGTGATTTTTGCTATATGCAGCAATGGTGTAGCATTGCTGTATATAGCACAAGCGATCAGACGATCGCAGCTTTAAGTTCCCTAAGGGGGCCAATAAATACAGAGAAAAGTTACAAAAAATGTTTTAAAAAAATCTGAAAAAAATAAATAAAAAAAAAAACAAAACTTGAAATGTTTTTTTTCCCTCAGTAGAGACAGAGAAAATAAGTTTTACAAAAAATACACATATGTGGTATCGCCGCATTCAGAAAAGTCCAATCTATCAAAATATAAAAATAATTAACCCGATCAGTAAACGGCGTAACGAGAAAAAAAATCAAGAACGACAAAATTATGTTTTTCTGGTTGATGCAGTATCACAAAAAATGCTGTAACAAGCGATCAAAATGTAATATCTATCCCAATATGGTATCAACGAAAACATTGTCTCGTACCGCAAAAAATAAGCTCTCAAACAGCTCCATCGACTAAAAAATGAAAACGTCACGGGTCTCGGAAAATGGTGACACAACCCAAAAAAATGTTTTTTCCCAAACCTCTAATTTTTTTTTTTCACTACCAATCTAATAAAAAAACTGGACATGTTTGGCATCGGTGTAATCGTACTGATGAGAGAATCATATTGCTAAGTAATTTTACCACACAATGTACACCGTAAAAACAATTCCCAAAAAATAATGTCAGAATTGTGATATTTTCACAATTTCTCTCCACTTGGAATTATTTCCCCCGTTTTCCAGGAGCATAGGAAAGCACTGTCTATACCTGCAGGTGGATCAGCCACACTGTGTATGGGATCGGCAGATCTTCCACTTACCAGGATCCAGATACGAATGTTCTTATTATTCGGATCCTCTCTCACCACATCAAAAATCAGCATCTCCAATAATGGTGTGAGTGATATTACCACATTGCCATTGCTGGTTGTCACCAGATCCTATGAGGAAAGACATGAGGACGATGAGGGTAAATCTAGACTACACACTTGCGCAATGCTCCTACAATTGAGAGGACACATGGCGCCCACCTTGCACTGCTTTCGGAGGAATCGAAGGGAAGGTTGGACGAGCCACTTAAAGAGTTCCTCTAGAAGAGCGAGGTGGTCCTTAGTCTTCAGTGCATCGAGAAGGGTGCGGAGCCAGGCCTTCACCAGGGGGTCCCAGCCCAGTTGTTGGGGTTCCAGATATATCATACCGCAGCGGCTAACAGTGGCGGGCTGGAGAGAGAGATATACTAAGTAGGGTTGCCCTAAGACACAAGCCCATCCAGTTATCTAATTATCTCGCTGGGTGGATGAAAAAACAGTCTACAAAGTCGTTTCCAAGTGTCCTGACGTTTCCATCATCCATAGATTACATAGACATCAATTTATTTGAGTAGAAGCTATGTAACATTACATTTTCCCTACATTCAGTGCTGGTGTCAGGAACTGGATCCTCACCATTTAGATGATTGTTGTAGTAGCAATCCCTTTAATTATAGCGACTAAAGTGAATGTAGAGATGACTGTCAGTGGCGTAACTAGAGTCCGATGGGCCCCCATTGCAAGATTTGGACCCCCTGCATGTTGGTCAGATGTATGGACCCTTGTAGTGTTCTAAATCCTATAAGGACATACGTGTTGTACCTCCTTATGTAGTAATATCCCCCATATTGGGCTCCTTCCTGGTATATATGTCCCCTGTTCTGGCCCCATCCTGGTATATATATCCCCCATCCTAGTGTATATGTCCCTTATCCTGGGCCCCACCTTGATATATATATCCCCCATCCTGGTATATATGTCCCTTATCCTGGGCCCCACCTTGATACATATATCCCCCATCCTGGTATATATGTCCCTTATCCAGGGGCCCCATCCTGGTATATTTATCCCCCATTCTGGTATATATATCCCCCATCCTGGTATATATATCCCCCATCCTGGTATATGTCCGTTATCCTGGGCCCCATCCTGGTATATTTATCCCCCATTCTGGTATATATATCCCCCATCCTGGTATATGTCCGTTATCCTGGGCCCCATCCTGGTATATTTATCCCCCATTCTGGTATATATATCCCCCATCCTGGTATATGTCCGTTATCCTGGGCCCCATCCTGGTATATTTATTCCTTATCCTGGTATACATATCCCCCATCCTGGTATATATATATCCCCATCCTAGTATATATATCCCCCATCCTGGTATATATATATATCCCCATCCTAGTATATATATCCCCCATCCTGGTATATATATATATCCCCATCCTAGTATATATATCCCCCATCCTGGTATATGTCCGTTATCCTGGGCCCCATCCTGGTATATTTATTCCTTATCCTGGTATACATATCTCCCATCCTGGTATATATATATATCCCCATCCTAGTATATATATCCCCCATCCTGGTACATGTCCCCCATTCTGCCGTTGTACTTTAATGCATAGAAAAAAAATAAATGATTCTGCTCGCTTTTCCTCCGCTCCCCCGCTGTGCGCCATCCTCTTCTGAAGCCAGCATCTGACTTCAGAGTGCAAGCGTCGGGAGCATATGATGTCACTGTCATGCGCCCTCAGTCACGTGCACGCCGACATCAGCTGCTGGCTTCTGATTGGCCGGCAGCGTGCATTGCCGTGCACAGACCCAACGGGTCTCTGCGCCTCAATACACTTCATCTGAATGTGCGTTCGAGGGCGCACATCCAGTTGAAGTTTGCGCTGATGTCGGCGGGCCCCTCACCTGCACGGGCCCAGTCGCGACCTCTGCAACCGCGATCATTACACCCCTGATGACTGTGTATGTAGGACTTCCAAATCGGTGAATGGAAGTGTTGCACGTGCTGCCAAACTCTCCTTTCACAGCGGCACAAGATGGGGCCTCATATTCGAGAAAAGTTTGGGTGGGTGCCAGAGGAGAGACCCTCATCTATCAGACAATTATGGCCATTTTGTGGATATGCTTTAAAAGATGAGAATACCTCTAAAAGTCAACCCTATAACTAAATCTGATTAGTTAGCATTAGATACCCCGATGTAGAAGTATATGGGAACTCCTCTCTTATAGGATGAGTGAAAACCTACCGACGCCGGGGAAAGGTCCATTGTGTCAAAAATCAGACTCATCTGAGGCGACATCTGAATGATCCCCCCACTCATCAAGCAACGCTAAAAATAACAGGACATATTTAAAATAATATTAAATGTTGAATAAATGAATAATAACTTAATCCACGGAGTCTGATCAGTCACCTCATAAAGGATCATTGTAAGCTTTAGTGGAGAAAGTACAATCATTATGTGCACAAATTAATATCTGAAAAAAGGGCAAAAATCTAGAAGCGGATTTATAATTGGAAGAAGATCCTGCAATGAATATCTTGTAAAGCGTCTCTGTCCACATACAATACATAAGTCCTCTACTAAAGGGTCATTTCCATCTTCATGAATGGATATTGTCGGATAGTGGTAGTAAATACAAACAGTTTCTGCAATTTACTGCTAATTAAAGATATATAAAGATGCCATAAAATCTAATGTTTTCTATTCTCCATCATGGCTGTAGATAGACATGGAGGATAACTTTTTGTATCACTTTTTGTTATGCTACATGGGGATGAAAACAGAAAAGGATATAAATAAAAAAAAAAAAAAGTTTTCACAAAGTAAAATAGAGAGTTACCTTTTTATTATCATCTAGGATGGTGTTCATACTTCCTATCCCTAGAGTATCAATAGGTCCATCAAAGATAACCCATTTTCTTTCCGGGGTCTCAGATAGCGCAAACTCCCGGAAAGTATTAGCGACTATCCCATCGCTCCACGGCAAATGAAGAGAGGCATCAATAAAATTGCTCTTCCCATAAAATCCAATACAATCCCACAATTGAAAGGATTATTAAAGGGAATGCCTGGGATTATGATATTGATGATACACATGTATTGACTACACGTGGCCCCTATTGAAGTGAACGTGCCGGCACCGGGAGAGACCGCAAGTAAGTGATTTGCATATATGCGGTCACATGCCAACTAGAAGTGCGTGACCTCACTCAAAGCAAGTGTATTGAGTGAGGCCAGACACAGTCTAGTCAGAATGTGGCTGGAAGTATGCAAATTTATGCTAATTTCTGGCATAAATAATACAATTTGTTGCTTCCATATCTGATGGGGAAAATAAAACAGTTTCCAATTTTTGTGCAAACAGGGAGTAAGTAATAATAAAATGATTGCCCGGCAATGTATGGCTGCGGTCTATGTCTCTGAAGGAACCCCTTCTACCATGTCCATAAGCCATAAAAGGGGAGATTTTCCCATTTTCAGCAAAGATATTAGTATTATAAACAATAATTCCAATCATAGACGAAGCTCATGTGACACTGGATCAAACTGCCCGAACAGCTGCCCCATGGTGATGGCTTTAGGGTTCACTGTCCGGTAAATCACTTTTTCTTCTTCGCACCCTCGCTCATTCATAAGAGACAGCGTATCAGCGAGGACGTGGAGGACCTGCGTTTTTCCAGAGAACGGCTCTCCAACCAACATAAAACTGTACGGGATGAACAAAACGCAGCATGGTCCATTGTATAAAATGGAAACCGCGAAGAATAAACCCCCCGTCCCATGGACTTCTGTAGTTCCAGCTCACCCGTGTCTGACAACCATCATCTCATACGTCTGGATCATGTCCTCCAGGAAGACCTTCTCGGGCTGGATGTTGTGTCCAGCACAGCTCTCCTCTGCGCATTCAAGGAAATCCTGAGCAAAAGGAAGGTAAAATATTCCATCAGTCTGTTTACAGTGGATCCAATTAGAGGTGGGAGAATACATTTTCAGGACCCAGATCAGTATTCTGTGGCCGCTGGACGGGACCCCTGAGAGCCGCCTCTTAGCTGCCGGCATCCCCGGCTCCTCTTCTGATTATATGGCCTGGTGTACATCATGCTGCAACCATAACGTCATGCCAGGCCGGCTAATCTGAAGAAGAGCCGGGGGGCAGGAAGAAATAAGGTGGCTCTCAGGGGTCTCATTCAGTGCCCACCACTGACCTGATGTCACGCACAGTGTAGGAAAGACAAACTGCGACACAAAGGGATGAGGGGAAGGGAGCCCAGACACTAGGGAAAGGGGGAAAAGGAGACCTCCTAGGCTGATCTGCAATCACCCTGTCTCCCCTACCGACTCTATATTGGTTCCTCACCAATTGCCGTACAGGAACCTATCCCTGTATTTCCTTAGCGTTTGGCCCTGGATAGGGAAAGGGGGGTGAGCACTAGTCGATCCCCACTGACAACTAAAGACAGCAAGAGGAGACAGACACGGGGGAAGTAGCTTAGCTTGAGTCGACTTCAGAGAGATGGCACACACATCCTCTTAGCACCAGAGAGGAAGTAAGAACTGCACTTGCTCCAAGCCTTCACAAGGGGTCATGTGAATATCACTGGCACCTCTGTGTAGCAACAGGAAGTATTTAAACACCCAGGCCTGATTGTCAGTTAGAGCAGGAGGGAGGTAGCCGCTGGGTCCTACAGTGAGACCGCTAAGAAGATGTCTGTAATGCCAAACGAAGGGATCTCCTGCAACCAACTGCAGGGCGACTGTCACATCTGACGCACCCATGACACCTGGCCATTGGATCAGTCTCCTGCAAATCGATTCACTCATCTAAAAAAAAATGTCACCATAATCTACAACTAAACTAGCGATAAATCACTCACAGATGTTTTAACCATTTTTTTTCTACATCAGATCATCCTGCATTGGAGGTATAAGTGAGCCCCCTTACCGTTGGTGCCCCTGTGCAGCTGCCCAGGTTGCACTAATGGGACCGGACGATGAGTGACAAGGTCATGTAACCCAATTCCAAAGCAGTGGATCAGGATGGGGTGATTTCAATGGGATTGGTCTACCATCTACTGTGTATGGGGGCCTCATGACAGATTATGTTGGGGGACATAAAAATCGGGCGGTTGGAATTTAATCACCCGATCCTTACTTTCTGACCCTGAAATTAGCAGCTGCCATAAGATTCTGGCAGCGACTCTGTCATAGAGAAAACAGGAGCGAGCATTCCTGAATATGGGGGAGCCGGGAAAGATAACTGTCATCCAGATGATAGCTGGCCAGCTATATAGGACCTATCAGTTGCCATTAATATGCAATTTTATTGCCTGGTGTAAATGCCGCTGTTCTCCTGAATCCGGTGTAGTTTTTCTTTTGCTCCTGCGCCTCTCCATTCCTGAGATATAGCCTCTTTATAGAAATCTAGTTCATAATTTTTAATAGCCAAGTGGGCATAGTCATCAAGTCCTCTCTGTGGGAGTCTTCAGGAAGGCCTTGCCCAGTTGGCTTAAAGGGCTAGAGGAGAGTGACAGATGTCAGGAACGGAGAGGGGCAGGAAGAAAAGGAAAACAATGCCGGAGTCAGGAGAACAGCGGCATTTACATATTTATGGCGAGGGACAAGTCCTCTTTAAGTCTTGGAACACCCCTTTAAGACACTATTATATTTTAATACCTTATAGTCGGCTTTCGGAAGTTGAATGCCAGGGAACAGGTCGCTGGTAATCCCATTGAACAGAGGAATATCAGGAGACAAAGATTTGGGTTCGTTTACATCCTTAATTGACGGCAAGAGCTAAATAGAATGAAAAAGGATTAAATGATAAAATAATTCATATATAATATGACATGAAACAATATTAAAAGTGAGGAACCCCATTACAAAGGAGCAGTCAGCTCTTGTGGTATGTCTGTATTAGTAAAGAATAGTATTCTCCAAAAAATAAGGATGAAACCCCTTTTCCTAAAACGCTACATTGTATCGTCCCTCTGTTATACCTCCTGGAAATGTATGTGTAAATGATATATAATGTATATATAATCTATATAGGGGACAACCCTATACAATCTGACTGTGCCCAAACAGTGGTGACATTGTCAGACTGTGTAGGGGACTCGTTATTGACAGATTTCAATTAATTCCTACATTTCCAGGAATGATAAAAGAGGAACGGAACGCTGCTGAGCTGCAGTAAAATATGCTGCAGAATTGTTTCTCCATAGGGAATAGATGTGGCCTCTGTGCTGCACTGTTAATTGCCGGCTGCAGAATGAGTTAAGTGAGATACTGTCAGTGAACTCGTTTTTGCTGGCTGACGGGGAGTTAGTAAATGTTTTATCTGTCTTTTTCTGAGCTCCTCTCAGTTTATTTATGACCACAGACTTTATCAAAATTGAATGTGCAGGGAATCAAAAAGCCGGTGAAAGCCGAGCGATGCAAAATTTTTAATAAAACCCAATTGTTAAAATGATTTTTAGCCTAAAATACATGCGTTTAAGTTAAAAATCAAAACTGTGCCATAAGATGAACAAGCTACGTGTTTAACAACTATAGTTCTGACACTTTTGCACAGATGAGATCTAACAAGCCAGGAACAGTAATGTGCAGAAATTATTTGCAAGTCTCTGTCTGCTATTATAAAATCATACAGCTGTAATTTTTGTGATCCAAATGCTTCTCGGTAAGATGGTAATGCTATCCTATAGGAGATGTAAAGCGACCAACAGTTCAGAACTTACAAGAATCTCTTCATTTTCATGGGGGAATTTCAGCTTCAGATTGCCAGCAGCGGTCAGCACAGCCTTTACTGCACGCACCCCATAATCATAATGGAACTGGGGCGAGAGCGGCTCCGAGCACAGCCGGTAAGTCATTACCATCTTCACCGAGAGAGGTTTAGCATGCAGAAAAGCGTAAGAATAAAGGCCGATCTCCGCAATCAGAGCATAGTTGGGGACCATCATTGCTACAGTCCGGAAAAGAACCTGAAATGAGCAAACCAGATGGGTCAGTCAACAAATGAAACTAAATTACTGTAAACTAGGCAGAGAGCCGGGGAACCCATTATGTCCATTTACACTATCCTCCACCCCAGACCTAAAAGTGATGTGTCTATTCCACATCAGAGGAAAGTCAGTCAAAGTGTGGTTAAAGGGGCATTCCCATCTCCAAGATCCTGTCCCAATATGTAATAGGTGTAATAAGAATAATAATGTTTGCAAATATCTCCAATTAGAAATGTAGTATAGTTCTTCTGATTAGCTATGTTGCTTACCCCCATGTGCAGGACACTGCAGTAGCTTAGGTTTCCATGGTTACGACCACTCATAGTAACAGTTAGTTACTTGCTAGTGGTCGTAACCATGGATACCTAAGCTACTGCTATGCCCTGCACATGGGGTAAGCGACATAGCTAATCAGAAGAACTATACTACATTTCCAATTGGAGGTATATGCTATTAATATTATTATTACACCTATTACATATTGGGATAGAATCTTGGAGATGGGAATGCCCCTTTAACACTTTCCAAATCTCTCTCCACACCTCTACTGTGTCCATTTTGGAAAATAGGAGAATGGGACATCAATATTAAGGAGCTTGTTGGCAGCGATAGTTTGCCTCAACCCCCGCATTTGTGGAATTAAAGTAGGCTCTCATGAGCATAAAATTGGCCTCTATGCGGACGATGTCATTTCTGCCTGTATGAACTCAGAAGCCCCCATAGCAGAGATTGGGCACCTCTTGTCGGACTTCTCAGCTGCCTCGTATTATACATTGAATCTCACAAAATCGACACTTTTCCCTCTCCACATCTCACCCTCACTCCAATCTGCTCTACAGAAATCATTCCCCGTCACCTGGTCGCCCGAATGCTTTATGTATTTAGGCATTTACATCACCTCCATGTCGCATATAGTTAGGAGAAACTGCAATATCATTTCTGCGGCTATTCGGAAAGAACTTCACCCTCTCGGCTCCGCTTCTCTCTTGCCCGAATCCAGATAATAAAAATGACTGTCCTGCCCAAGCTCGTCTATCTTTTCCGCTGCTTACCTTTACATTCTCCTTGTGTGGATATCTCGTTATTCCAACGTCTAATTTTCCGCTTTATTTGGCAATCTAGACCGTGCCGTGTTTCCTCCCGCATTATGGTTCTTCCATATTTGGAGGGAGGTCTGGGGGTGCCGGATGTTAAAGCCTACCACAGAGCTGCATTACCAGAAGCTGCCAAATTGTGGTGGACTTCGGACACTACTCATTTATGGATGCAGATAGAGTGGTCATTGGCTCCAGCCGGCTCCACCAGACGACTGTTGGAAATGGGCCTGTTGAAGGCGCTCCCTGCTTCCTGGCCATTCTCCACAATATCGGCTCTAGTGAATGTGGGGTCCAAGCATGGCACGCTTCTCTTTGCCTTTTTATACAAACACATTTCTCTAACAACACTTGAAAACATGATACCACATCTTTCACTATCCCGATGGAAAGCCGCTGGTATCCACACTCTGAACCACCTCTATGACACAAGGGACCTGGTGCAATTCTCCACACTGACGTCTGCTTACCCCTTACCCCATTCTTGTTTTTACCAATATTTACAAATTCGACACCTATTACAGACTAGTGTTGAGCCAGCCCCGTAGTGTTCGGGTTCGGTTCGGTTCGTCGAACACCTTAGAACAGGGTTCCCCAACTCCAGTCCTCAAGGCCCACCAACAGGTCATGTTTTCAGGATTTCCTTAGTATTGCACAGGTGATGGAATTATTGCCTGTGCAGGTGATGCAATTATCACCTGTGTAATACTAAGGAAATCCTGAAAACATGACCTGTTGGTGGGCCTTGAGGACTGGAGTTGGGGAACCCTGCCTTAGAACACCGTCGAACACCGTTAAAACCAAAGGCAGGCAAACAAAAACACATAGAAACACATAGAAAACACCTTCAAAGGTGTCCAAAAGCTGACAAACTGCTCAGAAGACACTCTCTTTAAAAATGCCGGCCGGCAATTCAGCAGCGGCATACACCGGTACCCGACAATTTAGACAAGAAAGAATAAAGCATCACACATTGATTAGATATATATGTGACTGACATGTTTCTATCTAAGAAGTACAGTGACAGTGTTGGTTACTGTACTTGTCATTTAGTGTTAAAGGATTTATTAAAAAGAATATTAGTGTTTTCATGCACCGTCTCTTTAAAAAAGCCGGCCGGCAATTCAGCATCGGTACCTGACAATTTACAACAGAAAGAATAGAGCATCACACATAGATTAGATACATAGAAACATGTCAGTCACATATATATGAAATACAGTGACAGTGTTGGTTACTGTACTTATCATTTAATGTTAAAATAAAAGATTTATTAAAAAAAAAAAATTGGCGTGGGGTTCCCCGTAATTTTAGTTTCTAGCGGAGGTTAAGCAGACAGCTGGGGCAGATGTTTGAAGCTTGGGAAGGGGGTAATACCCACGGAGCTTCCCAGGCTGCTAATATCAGCCCCCAGCTGAATACCTAGCCTTTACTAGCTATTAAAATGGGGGACCCACTTAGCCTCGCTCTTCCCACTGCCCTGTAGCGGTGGCAGTGGGGTAATAGGGCTGGGGTTGATGTCAGCTTATAATGCCAGCTGACATCAAGCCCAGGTTAGTAATGGAGAGGCGTCTATAAGACACCCCCATTACTAACCCCATAGGCAAAGTTAAAAAACCCACAACACCCAGAATAAAGCCCTTTAATTGAAATAAAGACACAATTCTTTATTGTTCTAAATTAAACCATACTTACCATCACGCCCATTCCAGCTGAAGCCAACGATCTCCTGCAATAAAAGAAAAATAATAAAGCAACATCATCCTTACCTTTCCATGGTTCCCACGACAGCTTCAGCTCTGCTACATTCACATGACAGGCTGGATCGCTGCAGAAAGCTGCCATCCAGCCTGTTATCCCGCAGACACTGAGAAGCGCAGGCATGCTTGTTCTCCTCAGTGTCTCGCTGTGACGGCATCCAGATGAGCCGAGGTCATGTCCAATGAACTCAGCTCACCTCATGCACGTCACTGACAGCGTGGGAGAATTGCCTGCGCTCTGCAGTGTCTATGAAGAATGGCATGCTGGATGGCAGCGCTCAACTGCCATCCAGCCTGTCATCTCAATGCCATCCCAGCATGGGAGAATTCTCCTGCTCAAGCACTGAGCGCTGAGAATTCTCCCACGCTGTCAGTGACGTGCATGAGGTGAGCCGAGCTCATTGGACATGACCTTGGCTCATCTTTATGCCGTCACAGCGAGACACTGAGGAGAACAAGCATGCCTGCGCTTCTCAGTGTCTGCGGGATGACAGGCTGGATGGCGGCGTTCTGCAGCGATCCAGCCTGTCATGTGAATGTAGCAGAGCTGGAGCTGTCGTGGGAACCATGGAAAGGTAAGGATGATGTTGCTTTATTATTTTACTTTTTTTGCAGGAGATCGTTGGCTTCAGCTGGAATGGGCGTGATGGTAAGTATGGTTTAATTTAGAACAATAAAGAATTGTGTCTTTATTTCAATTAAAGGATTTTATTCTGGGTGTTTGTGTTTTTTCTTTTAACTTTGACTATGGGGTTAGTAATGGGGGTGTCTTATAGACGCCTCTCCATTACTAACCTGGGCTTGATGTCAGCTGGCATTATAAGCTGACATCAACCCCAACCCCATTACCCCACTGCCACCGCTACAGGGCAGTGGGAAGAGCGAGGCTAAGTGCCAGAATTGGCGCATCCTATGGATGCGCCATTTCTGGGGCGGCTGACGGCTGGTGTTTCTAGCCTGGGAGGGGGCCAATATTCATGGCACCCTTCCTGGGCTATTAATATCAGCCCCCAGCTGTCTGCCTAGCCTTTGCTAGCTATTAAAATAGGGGGAACCCCACGTCATTTTTTTGGGGGTCCCCCATTTTAATAGCTAGTAAAGGCTAGGTATTCAGCTGGGGGCTGATATTAGTAGCCTGGGAAGCTCCGTGGGTATTACCCCCTTCCCAGGCTTCAAACATCTGCCCCAGCCGTCTGCTTAACCTCCGCTAGAGACTAAAATTAAGGGGAACCCCACGCCAATTTTTTTTTTAATAAATCCTTTATTTTAACACTAAATGACAAGTACAGTAACCAACACTGTCACTGTACTTCTTATATATGTGACTGACATGTTTCTATCTATCTAATCTATGTGTGATGCTCTATTCTTTCGGTTCTAAATTGTCGGGTACCGGTGTATGCCGCTGCTGAATTGACGGCTTTTCATGTTTCACTGTTGGCACTGTTCCCATCGATTTGGGCAATCACTGTAATGCCACAACCACCATGGCTGTGGCATTACAGTGAGTGGCAGACAATCCCTGCATGATTGGTGCTCTAAATAGCGCCAGACATGCAGGACACGCTTTTGGTGCACGAACAGTTATCGAACATAACCTCGAACAGCCGAATTTTTTGAAAATCGTTTGTGTTCGTCGATCAACTCGAACACCGCCCAAAACAGCTCAAATTTGAGATTGGCGAACAGTTCTAGTCGAACACCGCTCATCTCTATTACAGACCTGTAGACTCCCATTAGATGACGGGCTGCCCACTGATGACAGACTTCCTCGCTTCTTTAAACCTGAGTACCCTGATCAACACGGAGTTTCCATTTTCTATAGAGCTCTTCTTGTTCCAAATGATCAAACAAAACTTCCATACATGACAGTCTGGGAACGCCGTCTCTCTTTTACTACTTCCTTGGCTGATTGGCGCAGAGCAGCGTCCCACACGGCAAAATTCTCTGCATGTATTAATCATTTGGAACAAACTAAGAACTTACAACTCAATTGGTACATATCCCCACTCTGTCTGTCTCAGCTCAATCCTTCGGTTTCCTCACTGTGCTGGAAGGGATGTTCACTTACTGGTTGGCTTGAGCATGTCCGGTGGTTCTGCCCTCGGATACAGGCATTTTGGCGTACTGTTGAGAGCATTCTGCATGCTGTACTGCATATCCCAATAACTCTGACCGGCCAACTCGCACTACTGGGAATTGGTCTGACTGACATTCCAAGGCCCTTACGTCCTATTACAGCTAATATTCTTATCGCGGCACGGCAATGCATTGCAAAACACTGGAAACTATCCTCTTGCCCCGCTCAATCGGAACTGGTGACTAAGATTAACACCCATTTCCAGTATGAACTCATTTTAGCGCACGATATTTCCAGGAAAAATAAAGTGCTGACCTGGTGGGACCCATGGATCACCTCTGGGTTGAACTCTGTTACCCTCCCACATGGACTTCTAGTATGACTGTCTTATGGGCCACCTTGGTCAACGATCATTGTTTGCTTTTCAGGCACCTTAAAACTCTTCTATATGTTCTACTCCCGGGCACCTTTTCACTGTTGACTCCTACCCCTCACCCCCTTCCCCTCAGTGCACCTGTTCCCTCTTCCTAAACCCTACCCCTCCTCTCTTTTTATATTTGCGGTTACCGCCGTTGCCTTTTCGGCGATACCACTGTTTGTATTGTACTTCATAATCTAATAAAAACTTATTGGTTAAAAAAATATTAAGGAGCTTGCAGAAATGAGGGCATCAGGTGTTGTGATTATACATAGGAAATGTGCAATCTCATATAGGTTTGGGGGAGAATAATCCCTTTGATGAAATCTTATGTTTCTTTTGTAAACCTAGTATTTACTTGAAAGTTTGTGAACCCCTCAAAAATTTCTGTATTACTGCATAAATTTGACTTAAAGCTACATCAGTCTGTGAGGTCACAAAGGAACTCAAGGTAACCTCTAAGCAACTAAAGGCCTCTCCTCACATTAGCTAATGTAATTGTTCATGAGTCCACCATCAGAAGGACAATGAACAACAATGGCGAGCATGGCAGGATTGCAAAGAGAAAGGCAATGCGATTTAAAATGTCTCTGCTAAAACTCACCTGGGCACATCAATAGGTAACTGGAATAATGCTTTGTGGAAGGATGAGGCCAAGATAGAGATTTTAAGTGAGAAGCTATATGTTTGCAGAAAGAAAATACTGCATTACAGCATAAGAACCTCCTATCATCTATGAAACACAAAGATGGTAATCGTAACATGCTTTGGGCCTGTTTTGCTGCACTTGGCCAAGGACGGCTGCCATCATTGATGGAACAATGAATTCTAAAATCTATCAGCAAATGCTAAAGGAAAATATCAGGATATCAGTTCATGTACTGAATCTCATGAAAACGTGGGTCATGCAGCAAGACAATGGCCCAAAGACACAAGTCGTTCTACAAAAGAATGGTTGAATAAACATAAAGCTTTGGAATGGCCGAGTCATAGTCCTGAGCTTAATCCTATAGAAATGTTGTGGAAGGACCCGATGCAAGGCACTGGGACGCTTTACCTTGAGGTTATCCGGCAGCTCAGAACGTCCCGCGTAGCCAGGATTCATGGTAATGGCTACGAAGCAATTTGGGTTAAGCTTCAGCTCTGCTCCTTCGAAGTTGAACATGTCCATCTTCGTCTGGATGGCTCTCTGGATGCGGAGAATCTGTTGGGCCACCACGGACAACACCTCCAGCTCAATACGGTTAAACTCATCAAAACACGCCCATGCTCCCGATGATGCCAGCCCTTTGAAAAACTAAAAAAAAAGTATATACAGTATATATAGAGTACAGACCAAAAGTTTGGACACACCTTCTCATTTAAAGATTTTTCTTGAAGCTCATCAAGAGAATGCCAAGAGTGTGCAAAGCAGTCATCAAAGCAAAAGGTGGCTACTGTGAAGAACCTAGAATATAAGACATATTTTCAGTTGTTTCACACTTTTTTGTTAAGTATATAATTCCACATGTGGTAATTCATAGTTTTGATGCCTTCAGTGTAAATGTACAATGTTCATAGTCATGAAAATACAGAAAAATCTTTAAATGAGAAGGTGTGTCCAAACTTTTGGTCTGTACTATATAATCAAAAGATGTCAGAAGAACATCGGATGGAGTCAGTTTATTATCTGCAATGGAGCAGCTTAGCATTGTATGTTCCTTTGACATTGCTATGTAGTCCAAACCATCAGAGCAGTTAAAGACCACACACTGCACGGCCAGCTCCTTGGCCAAATCTTTGGTGGTCTCTGTTTTTCCTCTGCCAGCCGGACCTTCTGGAGCTCCACCAAGATTTAGATTAAAAGCACCGATCTACCAATGAAACATGAAAGAACTGGTTTGAAATATCAATAAACTTGCTAATAAGTTTCAAAAAGATTTCTGAGCATAACCCATCACATCATAGCAGAGTCCGCTAGCATCGGTCAGTGAGCGGAGTGATGACCAGGCGTGGGGAGCTGCCCAGGTACTCATAGGCGGACTTCACATTGCAGCTGATGATTCGCACTCTCGCATTCTCATTCTCCCAGTAATAGCGGAGTTGGGCAAGCCACCGGAAGTCTGTTCATGAGAAACTCCTGAGCAATGTAGGAAAAGATAGTCAACCTCTAAGACACTGCAGAATCACAAGGGAGAGTTTCTAAAGGGAAGGCAAATGCACATACATTATAGGACAAAACTCCTAGTCACCGAATTCTGCTTTTATCATTTAGTCCCATTGCCCACGGTGTATAACATCCGGACTCTCAGCCCCCAGTTTATAAAATCCGGCCTCTCGCCTCCCCCGGTGTATAACATCCGCCCCTAGTTTAGTATAACATCAGTCCCCTCGCCCCCCCGCCAGTGTATAAAATCCATCCCCTCAACCCCACTGTATAACATCCAACCCCAAGCCCTCCATTGCATAACATCCGGCCCCCAGCCCCGGTGTAAAACATCTGTCCCCTAGCTCCCTCCCCCTGGTGTATAATATCCGGCCTCTCACCCCCCCCCCGGTGTATAATATCCGTCCCTTCACCCCTGGTGTATAACATCCGTCCCCTCGCCCCCCCCCCCCGACAGTGTATAAAATCCATCCCCTCAACCCCACTGTATAACATCCAATCCCAAGCCCTCCATTGCATAACATCCGGCGGCCCCCAGGGTATAACATCCGGCCCCCAGCCCCGGTGTATAATATCCGTCCCCTCGCCCCTGGTGTATAATATCCGTCCCCTCGCCCCTGGTGTATAATATCCGGCCTCTCACCCCCCCCGGTGTATAATATTCGTCCCCTCGCCCCTGGTGTATAATATCCGGCCTCTCACCCCCCCCGGTGTATAATATCCGTCCCTTCGCCCCGCGTGTATAACATCCGTCCCCTCGCCCCCCCCGCCAGTGTATAAAATCCATCCCCTCAACCCCACTGTATAACATCCAACCCCAAGCCCTCCATTGCATAACATCCGGCCCCCAGCCCCGGTGTATAACATCTGTCCCCTAGCTCCCTCCCCCTGGTGTATAATATCCGGCCTCTCACCCCCCCCGGTGTATAATATCCGTCCCCTCGCCCCTGGTGTATAATATCCGGCCTCTCACCCCCCCCGGTGTATAATATCCGTCCCCTCGCCCCTGGTGTATAATATCCGGCCTCTCACCCCCCCCGGTGTATAATATCTGTCCCCTAGCTCCCTCCCCCTGGTGTATAACATCCGGCCTCTCACCCCCCCCGGTGTATAATATCCGTCCCCTCGCCCCTGGTGTATAATATCCGGCCTCTCACCCCCCCCGGTGTATAATATCCGTCCCCTCGCCCCTGGTGTATAATATCCGGCCTCTCACCCCCCCCGGTGTATAATATCCGTCCCCTCGCCCCTGGTGTATAACATCCGGCCTCTCACCCCCCCCCGGTGTATAATATCCGTCCCCTTCGCCCCCCCCCGTCAGTGTATAAAATCCATCCCCTCAACCCCACTGTATAACATCCAACCCCAAGCCCTCCATTGCATAACATCCGGCCCCCAGCCCCGGTGTATAACATCTGTCCCCTAGCTCCCTCCCCCTGGTGTATAATATCCGGCCTCTCACCCCCCCCGGTGTATAATATCTGTCCCCTAGCTCCCTCCCCCTGGTGTATAACATCCGGCCTCTCACCCCCCCCGGTGTATAATATCCGTCCCCTCGCCCCTGGTGTATAATATCCGGCCTCTCACCCCCCCCGGTGTATAATATCCGTCCCCTCGCCCCTGGTGTATAATATCCGGCCTCTCACCCCCCCCGGTGTATAATATCCGTCCCCTCGCCCCTGGTGTATAATATCCGGCCTCTCACCCCCCCCGGTGTATAATATCCGTCCCCTCGCCCCTGGTGTATAACATCCGGCCTCTCACCCCCCCCCCCGGTGTATAACATCCGTCCCCTCGCCCCCCCCCCGTCAGTGTATAAAATCCATCCCCTCAACCCCACTGTATAACATCCAATCCCAAGCCCTCCATTGCATAACATCCGGCGGCCCCCAGGGTATAACATCCGGCCCCCAGCCCCGGTGTATAACATCTGTCCACTCGCTCCCTCCATCTGGTGTATAACATCCGGAATCTCGCCCCCCTGGTGTATAATATCCATCCCCTCGCCCCTGGAGTATAATATGAGGCCCCTCGCCCACGGTGTATAATATCCATCCCCTCGCCCCTGGTGTATAATATCCGTCCCCTCGCCCCTGGTGTATAATATCCGTCCCCTCGCCCCTGGTGTATAATATCCGTCCCCTCGCCCCGGTGTATAATATCTGTCCCCTCGCCCCTGGTGTATAATATCCGTCCCCTCGCCCCTGGTGTATAATATCCGTCCCCTCGCCCCTGGTGTATAATATCCGACCCCTCGCCCCTGGTGTATAATATCCGTCCCCTCGCCCCTGGTGTATAATATCCGTCCTCTCGCCCCTGGTGTATAATATCCGTCCCCTCGCCCCCCCCCGTCAGTGTATAAAATCCATCCCCTCAACCCCACTGTATAACATCCAATCCCAAGCCCTCCATTGCATAACATCCGGCGGCCCCCAGGGTAAAACATCCGGCCCCCAGCCCCGGTGTATAACATCTGTCCACTCGCTCCCTCCATCTGGTGTATAACATCCGGAATCTCGCCCCCCTGGTGTATAATATCCATCCCCTCGCCCCTGGTGTATAATATGAGGCCCCTCGCCCACGGTGTATAATATCCGTCCCCTCGCCCCTGGTGTATAATATCCGTCCCCTCGCCCCTGGTGTATAATATCCGTCCCCTCGCCCCTGGTGTATAATATCCGTCCCCTCGCCCCTGGTGTATAATATCCGACCCCTCGCCCCTGGTGTATAATATCCGTCCCCTCGCCCCTGGTGTATAATATCCGTCCTCTCGCCCCTGGTGTATAATATCCGTCCTCTCGCCCCTGGTGTATAATATCCGTCCCCTCGCCCCTGGTGTATAATATCTGTCCCCTCGCCCCTGGTGTATAATATCCGTCCCCTCGCCCTGGTGTATAATATCTGTCCCCTCGCTCCCTCCATCTGGTGTATAATATCCGTCCCCTCGCCCCTGGTGTATAATATGAGTCCCCTCGCCCACGGTGTATAATATCCGTCCCCTCGCTCCTGGTGTATAATATCCGTCCCCTCGCCCCTGGTGTATAATATCCGTCCCCTCGCCCCTGGTGTATAATATGAGTCCCCTCGCCCACGGTGTAAAATATCCGTCCCCTCGCTCCTGGTGTATAATATCCGTCCCCTCGCCCCTGGTGTATAATATCCGTCCCCTCGCCCCTGGTGTATAATATCCGTCCCCTCGCCCCTGGTGTATAACATCCGGCATCTCGCCCCCCTGGTGTATAATATCCATCCCCTCGCCCCTGGTGTATAATATGAGTCCCCTCGCCCACGGTGTATAATATCCGTCCCCTCGCTCCTGGTGTATAATATCCGTCCCCTCGCCCCTGGTGTATAATATCCGTCCCCTCGCCCCTGGTGTATAATATCCGTCCCCTCGCCCCTAGTGTATAATATCCATCCTCTCGCCCCTGGTGTATAATATCCGTCCCCTCGCCCCTGGTGTATAATATCCGTCCCCTCGCCCCTGGTGTATAATATTCGTCCCCTCGCCCCTGGTGTATAATATCTGTCCTCTCGCCCCTGGTGTATAATATCCGTCCCCTCGCCCCTGGTGTATAATATCCGTCCCCTTGCCCCGGTGTATAATATCTGTCCTCGCCCCGGTGTATAATATCTGATCCCTTGCTCCCTCCATCTGGTGTATAACATCCGTCCCCTCGCCCCTGGTGTATAATATCCATCCTCTCGCCCCTGGTGTATAATATCCGTCCCCTCGCCCCTGGTGTATAATATCCGTCCCCTCGCCCCTGGTGTATAATATCCGTCCCCTCGCCCCTGGTGTATAATATCCATCCCCTCGCCCCTGGTGTATAATATCCGTCCCCTCGCCCCTGGTGTATAATATCCGTCCCCTCGCCCCTGGTGTATAATATCCGTCCTCTCGCCCCTGATGTATAATATCCGTCCCCTCGCCCCTGGTGTATAATATCCGTCCCCTCGCCCCTGGTGTATAATATCCGTCCCCTCGCCCCTGGTGTATAATATCCGTCCCCTCGCCCCTGGTGTATAATATCCGTCCTCTCGCCCCTGATGTATAATATCCGTCCCCTCGCCCCTGGTGTATAATATCCGTCCCCTCGCCCCTGGTGTATAATATCCGTCCCCTCGCCCCTGGTGTATAATATCTGTCCACTCGCCCCTGGTGTATAATATTCGTCCCCTCGCCCCTAGTGTATAATATCCGTCCCCTCGCCCCTGGTGTAAAATATCCGTCCCCTCGCCCCTGGTGTATAATATCCGTCCCCTCGCCCCTGGTGTATAATATCCGTCCCCTCGCCCCTGGTGTATAATATCCGTCCCCTCGCCCCTGGTGTATAATATCCGTCCCCTCGCTCCTGGTGTATAATATCCGTCCCCTCGCCCCTGGTGTATAATATCCGTCCCCTCGCCCCTGGTGTATAATATCCGTCCCCTCGCCCCTAGTGTATAATATCCATCCTCTCGCCCCTGGTGTAAAATATCCGTCCCCTCGCCCCTGGTGTAAAATATCCGTCCCCTCGCCCCTGGTGTATAATATCCGTCCCCTCGCCCCTGGTGTATAATATCCGTCCCCTCGCCCCTGGTGTATAATATCCGTCCCCTCGCCCCTGGTGTATAATATCCGTCCCCTCGCTCCTGGTGTATAATATCCGTCCCCTCGCCCCTGGTGTATAATATCCGTCCCCTCGCCCCTGGTGTATAATATCCGTCCCCTCGCCCCTAGTGTATAATATCCATCCTCTCGCCCCTGGTGTATAATATCCGTCCCCTCGCCCCTGGTGTATAATATCCGTCCCCTCGCCCCTGGTGTATAATATTCGTCCCCTCGCCCCTGGTGTATAATATCTGTCCTCTCGCCCCTGGTGTATAATATCCGTCCCCTCGCCCCTGGTGTATAATATCCGTCCCCTTGCCCCGGTGTATAATATCTGTCCTCGCCCCGGTGTATAATATCTGTCCCCTCGCTACCTCCATCTGGTGTATAACATCCGTCCCCTCGCCCCTGGTGTATAATATCCGTCCTCTCGCCCCTGGTGTATAATATCCGTCCCCTCGCCCCTGGTGTATAATATCCGTCCCCTCGCCCCTGGTGTATAATATCCGTCCCCTCGCCCCTGGTGTATAATATCCATCCCCTCGCCCCTGGTGTATAATATCCGTCCCCTCGCCCCTGGTGTATAATATCCGTCCCCTCGCCCCTGGTGTATAATATCCGTCCTCTCGCCCCTGATGTATAATATCCGTCCCCTCGCCCCTGGTGTATAATATCCGTCCCCTCGCCCCTGGTGTAGAATATCCGTCCCCTCGCCCCTGGTGTATAATATCCGTCCCCTCGCCCCTGGTGTATAATATCCGTCCTCTCGCCCCTGATGTATAATATCCGTCCCCTCGCCCCTGGTGTATAATATCCGTCCCCTCGCCCCTGGTGTATAATATCCGTCCCCTCGCCCCTGGTGTATAATATCCGTCCTCTCGCCCCTGATGTATAATATCCGTCCCCTCGCCCTGGTGTATAATATCTGTCCCCTCTCTCCCTCCATCTGGTGTATAATATCCGTCCCCTCGCCCCTGGTGTATAATATGAGTCCCCTCGCCCACGGTGTATAATATCCGTCCCCTCGCTCCTGGTGTATAATATCCGTCCCCTCGCCCCTGGTGTATAATATCCGTCCCCTCGCCCCTGGTGTATAATATCCGTCCCCTCGCCCCTGGTGTATAATATCTGTCCCCTCGCCCCTGGTGTATAATATTCGTCCCCTCGCCCCTAGTGTATAATATCCGTCCCCTCGCCCCTGGTGTAAAATATCCGTCCCCTCGCCCCTGGTGTATAATATCCGTCCCCTCGTCCCCCGGTGTATAACATCCGCCCTCCCATGCGGTGTGCTGTTACTAACATATGACAGAGCGGCCGGTGGTGCAGAGCTCTCTGATACCAGCGCGGTCCAGTAATAGGAGCCACCGGGGTAACAAGTCTGGATATTACATTTCTTCCCTCCTAAATCTTCCCCCATCACATGTGAGTGACATTATTAAGGAGTGGAAGGAACTGCAGCAACTCAGGAGACCCCGGAACATTACAGAGCGGGGTCACTGAGTGCTGAGGAGCAGAGGGCACAACGCTCTCCTGACTCCATAACTGCAGAGTCCAGATCTCCTTTGGTAACAACATCACCACAAACACTGCGCCCCCGCCAGGAGCTTTATGGCCGAGCAGCTGCATGCAGCCTTACATCACCAAGCACGATGCCGAGCGTCGGATGGAGTGGTGTGAAGCCGCCACCACAGGACTCTGGAGGAGACCTGTTCTGTGCAGTGACGGATCACACTTCTCTATCTGGCATCTGATGGACGAGTCTGGATTTGGTGAATGCCAGGAGAACGTTACCCTATTAACTGCATTGTGCCCGCTGGGCAGTTTGGTGGTGGAGGTATGGCCTTGTTTTTAGGGGGTGGTCTAGGCCCCTTAGCTCCAGTGAAAAGATATCTTAATGCTTCAGCACAAGACATTTTAAACAATTGTAGCTTCCAACCCTAAGGGAATAGAAGAGCAGAACTGTTTCCCACACGTTCTCAACCTCAACCCCACTAAACACCTTTAGGATGATTAATTAGAACAAATACTGCACAATGGCAGCATAAATATGTCACCGCCACATAGGGAAGAGCAATGTCAGGCACACATCAATTACATTGCCATATGTCTGCTCAGGCTTAGAATGGCTGACCACTCGGAGAATGACATAATACCCACAAAGAAACCGAACAAAAGGTCATTAAAGGAATTGACATAAAACCCCTTTATTAGTCCATCCATGGTTATAGAACGACACTGCACAGAGGAGGGCGCACACACCATTGATAGAAAATATTACACACCGCACCTAGGCCATCCAAACCACTGACTATAAAGAAGATCAATTGTGGCAATGAGTCATATACAGGGGATGCCGACACCTACAGATGCCAAAACATTCCTATATAGGGACCCCCATCTCAATATGCAGAAATGACTACTGCCCCATAGACGTCATTGTAAGTATACCCCAAGATTGCTTTACTGTGACCAGATCAATTGTGTCCTATGAAAACTCAAAGAAAAGAGGGGGGAACATAACATAGATATGGAAAGAACATGGGAATATGGTGAAATGTATGAAGGTGCTCGGCATACTGAGCTGTGATATCTGTAGAGGGACGGACTCCATATTAACATCCTGGATATGGATTAGAATAGGAGGCCATAAAAGCCCCTGTAGGTGTAATGTGGAGGGGGCACAATACCTTTCTCCATGTAGTGTATAATAAATAGAACATGGTATTGGAAAGTTTCCTGCCAGCCATGATGTTTGTACAAACCTGTTTGGATCATTTCCATGACCTGGTCACGAGCGTGCCCCTCTATGGTGACGAGAGCCCCCAATGTGCTGCGAGTCTGCTGGGACAATTTGCCTCCTCGCACAAGCTCCACAATATCATTTAGCTGGAGCTGCAGATTATCATAGGAGATTTTCAGGCCCTACAAGAAGGATGTAACGGTGAGATTGTGGCACCCCAGGGGTCTGGTTTCCACAGTAACAGCTATGTTATGTCTGAGAGCAGGTGGGAGGTCTCTTGGTCAGGGATCCTATGCATGCCACACCTCCTGCCCAGTCCTGGGAGGGGAAGGACTTCCCCTATATAAACCTAGGGCTGAGGCAGGGTTAGTGTGTAGAGAAGAAGTAGAGACAGAGAAGAGAAGCAGATATAGGAAAAGAACATCAGGAGCTCTGTGGGAGCAGTGCTATAAGGAGTCAGGGGCTGGCAGCTGCAGAGCTCGCCCTGACTGAGAAGCTATCACCGGACCCGGAGTCCGATGCTGTGGGGACTAATCTTTACCCAGCAGCAGAAACCGCCCGGCAGGGGATTTCAGGTCCTCTGGCCAAGAAACCCGAAGGCACGGTCACACGCGTGGGACCAGCACCGCCGTCGTGGAGCGGACGCCACTAGAAGGCCCCGAGTCACCGGCCATACGGGTGAGCACCACACGGTACACTCAGGGACGTGGGCTACTTATACCCGCCTCTAGCAAGGTAGCCAGAAGAGTGCAGTCAGTTTGGGAGGCCTACAACTCCGCCTGGCCAGGGGAGATCCCATCTGCTCAAGGACTGACCAGGCCCCGATCGCTAGCCAGTACTCCGGGAGGGTCTATCTTTATCACCAGTAAAGACCCTGAACTACACCGCATCGTCTCTGAGTGATTCCTGCTACCCCCATCATCCACGTCGGCTGCCCTGAGGCCATACCCCTCCCGTTGGGGGTGATACTACCACGCTGCACAATCCTACCACCGGCCTCAGCGGTCTGCCCTGCAGTGGCAGCTCCTTCGCTGCATTCAACGGGTGGCGTAGTCGTCCAACATCTACCGCTAATACAACGCCACTTAGTCTGACTCCCTGGGCACGGACCGGGTCACCGCCACGAGACTACAACCCTCAACAGATCCGGCTCCGGGTAAGCTCCTGCATGCGCAACGCTGTGCGACACAGGCCCAGGGGTGCGTCAACTTTTGGCGTAGTCGGCAGGATTTCGTGCCCGCAACCACCGGGTACTGCGTGCCTGAAAAAGACTGTTCAAACTTACCAGTGGTGAAGATTCCCGCCATCCGTGGAGGTTTCCCGCCATCCGGCGCCATCTTCTGCCTTCTTCCCGCCATCCGTGGAGTTTTCCCGCCGTTGGACGCCATCATGAAGACGCCGCGCAGGAAGAAGAGGGGCGTGGACTCCGAAAGCGCGCGAGAACTGAAGCCCCGCCTCACGTCCGGACGTTGCGTAAGGTCCTGGAAGGAGCCCAGCAGACGCCGACGTCACAGGAGCGCGACGGAAGGTCCTCAACCCTGACGATCCACTGCGGAAGCCGCGGCCTACGGAAGAGGATCATCGCAAGGTAGGCCACGGTCCACTAGGGGGGAGGAAGATGTCGGATACGGAGGAGAGCTTCACTGCCTCAACCCCCGCCAGCGCCACCGCTGCTGCAGTCATGCCTTTCACCATGCCCTATATCCCGGGAGCGGCCTGGCTACCCCAGTACTCAGGGGAGTCACATACCCTGCATGACTTTAGAGAAAAGCTGGATAGCCTCTTCCAGGTGTATCCCCTCACAGAAGAGCAAAAAGTGAGCATCCTGGTGGCCCAATTAACTGGGGCAGCCCAAAGGGAGGTAAAGTCCTGGCCACCTGGGGGGAGGACTGTTGCAGGGATACTAACCCGGCTGAGGGACACCTTTGATACCCGCACCTCAGCCGAGATCAAGCTTAGATTCTACGGGTGCAAGCAGCGAGCACACGAGAGTATAAGGGACTATGCCCTGAACCTACAAGAGGCCCTGAGAGCCATCAAGCAGACCGACCCTGACGGCGTGGGAGACGAGGACAGGCTGTTGACTGAACAATTTATAGAGGGTTTATATTGCAATGCCCACCGAACCCAGTTGCGGGCAATGGCCTTACAGGACCCTCATCTGGGATTTGCACAGTTCAAGGACAGAGCCATCCGGGTGCTCCGAGAACCGGTACCAGGTGGCGTTGTGACCCACAGACGCCCCACTACCACTTACCACCAGGAGGCGGCGCCCTTGTCGGCAGGGCCTGTGGGAGCTGATGCGCAGGCTTTGAACAATGACCCGGCTCCAGACCTGCACCATCAGGTCCAAGAGCTAGCTAAAAGCGTTGCCGCGCTAACCCGAACTGTGCAGTCTTTACAGGTTTCCACTCCAGGGAAGATCCAGCTGGCATCCGGACCGGAGGACATCCCGTGGCGTCGACCAAGGAGGACCCCACCGGCCAGAGGAAGACCCAGCGACCGATACAACGAGGACGGACAACCCATCTGCCGACGCTGCAATCAACCCGGACATATGGCAAGGTACTGTCCTTTAAACTGGCACAACCTGGGGTAGAGGGCCAAACCCCAGGAAAAAGATCATCAGGCCCATCGAACTGGCGCGACAAATATGTGGGAGGACGTCCAGTCTTGCCTGTGGTACTGGATGGCATCCCTATGAGTGCCCTACTGGATACCGGGTCACAGGTTACCACTATCCCGTACGTGCTCTTCAAGCAGTACTGGAATGACTCGGATATCACCCGCTACCCTGACGACGATTTGAGTATCATCGCCAGCAATGGTCAGCCCGTGCCACAGATTGGATTTAAAGAGGTGACCATTAAAATCGGTAGAGTTGAACTGGCGGCACAGGGACTGATCATTGTAGACATTGACAAGCACGAGAGTCACCCAAAGATAACTCTAGGAACTAATGTGATTGAAAATTGTCTTGCAGAGGTGATTTTCCTTTTACAGCAGGTTGCCAAGAACGCCAGCTCCGGCCAGCAGCGAGTGCTCCAGAAAGAGATCCGGGCACTGATGCGACGGCAACAGATAGAACTCTCCGGTGGTGAGATTGGTAGCGTAAGAATGTGTGACCCTTTCCCTATTGCCATGCCCCCAAAAAGTGAAATGATGATTTGGTGCCGGGCAGCTATTGGTCTGAGAGGTAGAGATTACCAGGCAATGGTAGAACCAGTTTACTCAGATAGTAGGCCCACCATTTTTGGGGGGTGGTCAATGTACGCCATGGGCGGGTGCCCGTTCGCATAATAAATATCGGGAAGAGGGAAGTGTACCTGCCCCGGTATGCCACGCTAGCCAAATTGTATACCATCAATCAAAATTCCATACAGTCCGTAGAACCCTTGCCTCCATCTTCCCCGGAGGAAAGTAACGGCTCTAAGGAAACAATGGAGGACTGGTGTCAGCAACTACATTTGGGTACTGGCTCCACTCCCTCACACCAGAGACAGGGAGTCTATCGGGTGGTTCAAGAGTACGAGAGAGTGTTTAGTAAACACCCGTTAGACTTCGGGCGAGTCAAGGGGGTAGAACACCACATCCCCACGGGAGACCATCTTCCCATAAAAGAGAGGTATCGACCCGTACCCCCTGCACACTACCAACACGCCAAGGGGATGCTTAGGGACATGAAGGAGGCTGGGGTGATCAGGGATAGCTGTAGCCCCTGGGCAGCTCCACTAGTCTTAGTCAAAAAGAAAGACAACACCATGAGGATGTGTGTAGATTACCGGAAAATCAACCGTATCACACACAAGGATGCGTACCCCTTACCAAGGATAGAGGAGTCTTTGGCTGCTTTAAGATCTGCTAACTTCTTCTCTACCTTGGATCTCACTAGCGGGTACTGGCAGGTTCCTGTAGCAGAGGCGGACCGGGAGAAGACCGCATTCACCACCCCGATGGGACTTAGCGAGTTTACCTGCATGCCGTTCGGACTCTGTAACGCACCAGGAACCTTTCAACGATTAATGGAGTGCTGTCTGGGCCACAAAAACTTCGAGACGGTCCTGTTGTACCTGGACGATGTCATCGTATATTCCAAGACTTATGAGGACCACCTGAAACACCTGGCGGAAGTGTTCGAAGCTCTGGCAAACTATGGCCTAAAGGTAAAACCCTCCAAGTGTCACCTCCTAAAACCAAAGGTGCAGTACCTGGGACACGTGGTGAGCGCTGACGGAGTGGCTCCCGACCCTGATAAGATCACCGCAATTAAGGAATGGCCAAGTCCCTCCAGTGTAAAGGAAGTGCGGCAGTTCCTCGGGTTGGTAGGCTATTACCGCAGATTCATCTCCGGTTTCACCAAAAAGGCAGCTCCTATGCAGGACCTCCTGATAGGCCAGTCCCGGAAGGCCAAGAACCAGAAGCCGCCCTTCAAATGGGAGAAGTTAGAAGAAGAGTCCTTCCGCCAGCTGAAGATGGCCCTCACGGGGGATGAAATCCTGGCGTACCCTGATTACAGCCAGCCCTTTATCCTCTACACCGACGCAAGTAACATCGGGCTAGGAGCCGTACTGTCCCAGATCCAGCAGGGGAAAGAACGAGTAATCGCTTACGCCAGTCGAAAACTGCGACCCACCGAAAGAAACCCTGAGAATTACAGCTCATTTAAGCTAGAGTTCCTGGCAGTGGTGTGGGCAGTCACCGAACGCTTTAAGCACTACCTCGCTTCTTCCCGGTTCACCGTGTACACGGATAACAACCCGTTGACACACCTGGACACGGCAAGACTCGGTGCCCTAGAGCAGAGATGGATGGCCCGTCTGTCCAACTACGAGTTCACAATCAAATACCGGGCAGGACGCTCCAATACCAACGCGGACGCCCTGTCCAGGATGCCAAACCTACCGGACGTAGGAGAAGATCCAGAGGGACTGGAAGAAGTCGAACTCCCCGCGTTCCACCGTCATGGGACTATCCAGTATTCCCATCGGGTAAGGAGTAAGCAAGCCGCTACGTTTAACCCCTTGCCTCACTACAACTGGGAGGAAACGCAAGACAGTGACCCTGCCGTCCGACTGGTGAAGGAGATGCTGACTCGGCCAGAGGCTCGCCTTGACCCAGACGCTCCGGAGGAAGCCAAACAACTGTGGGCTGAGAAGAGTCGACTGTTCCTTTACAAGGGGAAGTTGTGCCGCAGAATGGTTAACTCCCGGACGCATGAACTAATCTGGCAAGTAGTGGTGCCACGAAGAGACGCAGCCATGGTGATGGAGGCATACCACGACGGGGCTGGACACTTCGGATGGAAGAAGCTGGAGTTCCTGCTGCGCGGGCGGTCCCACTGGGTAGGCATGAGGGGAACCATCGAGAGGTGGTGCAGAGACTGTGGCCCGTGCAACCTCAGAAGGAAGGACCGTGCCAGCCAGAAGACCCCCCTTCAGTCCATCGTCACCAAGCAGCCGTTGGAACTGGTAGCCTTGGATCATGTAAAACTGACCCCAAGCAGAAGTGGCTACGTCTACGCGTTAACCATCGTGGATCATTACTCCCGGTTCTTGGTTGTCGTCCCCGTCAAGGACTTAACGGCTCAAACAGCAGCTAGAGCCTTCCAGCAGCACTTCTGCCGTCCACACGGGTACCCGGACCAAGTGCTGACGGACCAGGGACCTGCCTTTGAAGCGGAGGTCTTCCAGGAATTCTGCAATCTGTATGGCTGCCGGAAGATAAGGACGACACCCTATCATCCGCAAACTAATGGACTTTGTGAGAAAATGAACCAGGTGGTAATGGATCTTCTGAAAACGTTGCCCCTGGAAGAACGCAGTCTGTAGCCTGAGAAGCTGCCCGACCTGGTGGACCTATACAACTACATCCCTGTAGGTTCCACCAACTGTACCCCGGCTTACCTAATGTGGGCAAGGCCTGGTAAGCTACCTGTTGACCTGGAAATGGGAGTCCTGACACCCGAGGACACTTCACCAGAAACAGACTGGGACACCGAGAGGCAGCAGCAGTACCGGAAAGTACAGGAGAGCGTGGAGCGAAGTCTCTGTCTCGCTAGGGAAAGACAAGAGAAAACTTACAACCAGTATGCTCCCGCTGTTCCCCTGGTACCTGGAGAGCAGGTCTTGAAGAGGAAGAGACGGCTCCACAAGTTGGACGACCAGTGGGAGAAGGACCCGTACACCGTACTGCCCTCAAGCCACGACAACCCGAAGGTTTGTACCATCAGTAAAGACGGAGGGGAAACCACAGCCATTGTATCCCGGGATCACCTGAAGAAGTGTCCCGAACAGCTACGGAACCCAGAAGGAGAGCAAGAAGACCCTCGACCCGTAGAGGAAAGGGAAGATATGGTTAGTACTGTGCTCGGAGACTTCCCTCGGTCCTGGACTCAAGTCAATGGTGCAGTTGTGGTACCCGTCCTCACGTTCCTCCAACCAGCATCCCAAGTGCCTACGGAGCAACAGGTAGAGCTGGAAGAGCAGCCGGTCCAGGAGGCAGCAGACTCCACACAAGCAGAACAGGAGGATCAACCCTCTGCTCATAGTGAGCCTGCCGTACCCCTAGTGAGCCAAAGAGCCCGTAAACAGCTGCCCAGTTTACCCTTGACAGCTCCTACACCCTGTAGTTCAGGGCCAGACAGTCAGCTCCGTAGGTCCACTAGGGCCACTAGAGGCCAGTTACCCGCACGTTGGAGGATTTGAAGCGTTTAAATTGTTTTATTTGTGGTCACCTGTCTGTTACTTGTAAATAATTATGTGTTTCTAGTTATTTTTAGGAGTCCTTGGTGGATTTACCGGGAATCCTTGTACAATTGGTTGGAGCGTAACCTAGGAAGGGACTAAAGACTGTTAAGGACTCGGGGCAGGACAGACCCCTACCTGGTTACGTCTCCCTGTTTTGGTGAAATGGACACCTTGCTTTTCTTCAAAACTGCACCCGGTTGCGGACACGCCGTAACCATCTTTATGTGTTTTTCTTATTGTATTATTATTGTTATACCTTGTTATGTTTTTCTAAAAATATGTTTAGTCCCGGAGTACTAAATTTCACTAGGGGGGAATGTGGCACCCCAGGGGTCTGGTTTCCACAGTTACAGCTATGTTATGTCTGAGAGCAGGTGGGAGGTCTCTTGGTCAGGGATCCTATGCATGCCACACCTCCTGCCCAGTCCTGGGAGGGGAAGGACTTCCCCTATATAAACCTAGGGCTGAGGCAGGGTTAGTGTGTAGAGAAGAAGTAGAGACAGAGAAGAGAAGCAGATATAGGAAAAGAACATCAGGAGCTCTGTGGGAGCAGTGCTATAAGGAGTCAGGGGCTGGCAGCTGCAGAGCTCGCCCTGACTGAGAAGCTATCACCGGACCCGGAGTCCGAGGCTGTGGGGACTAATCTTTACCCAGCAGCAGAAACCGCCCGGCAGGGGATTTCAGGTCCTCTGGCCAAGAAACCCGAAGGCACGGTCACACGCGTGGGACCAGCACCGCCGTCGTGGAGCGGACGCCACTAGAAGGCCCCGAGTCACCGGCCATACGGGTGAGCACCACACGGTACACTCAGGGACGTGGGCTACTTATACCCGCCTCTAGCAAGGTAGCCAGAAGAGTGCAGTCAGTTTGGGAGGCCTACAACTCCGCCTGGCCAGGGGAGATCCCATCTGCTCAAGGACTGACCAGGCCCCGATAGCTAGCCAGTACTCCGGGAGGGTCTATCTTTATCACCAGTAAAGACCCTGAACTACACCGCATCGTCTCTGAGTGATTCCTGCTACCCCCATCATCCACGTCGGCTGCCCTGAGGCCATACCCCTCCCATTGGGGGTGATACTACCACGCTGCACAATCCTACCACCGGCCTCAGCGGTCTGCCCTGCAGCGGCAGCTCCTTCGCTGCATTCAACGGGTGGCGTAGTCGTCCAACATCTACCGCTAATACAACGCCACTTAGTCTGACTCCCTGGGCACGGACCGGGTCACCGCCACGAGACTACAACCGTCAACAGATCCGGCTCCGGGTAAGCTCCTGCATGCGCAACGCTGTGCGACACAGGCCCAGGGGTGCGTCAACTTCATCTGCAGAAACATTCATAGAACATACATATTGCAAGGGGGCTGAAATCTATACAGGTTATAAGCTGCAGACTAGATTGAGAACTCCACAATATGCAGGCACTTTCTAATGTACACAACAATTTTACAACATATCTTTATAGAAGTTGGAGAGCTGGATTGAACCCAGAGCTCCAAATACCCAGATGTACCTCTATAAAACCCTGCCACAAACATGGAAAACTCAATGCAGATGGATTAATTTATGCTGGTATTATGGGAAATCCCATACAATGTCTTCCCTTATTGGTAGATATGACGAGAGTAGAGATGAGCGAATGGATTTGCAGGACTCTGGTCCAACAGTCCGGTCAGTATTCCACGGCCGCAGGACCGGAGCCCCGTGAACCGGCATCTCCGGCTTGTCTTTTGATGTCGATGTCATAGTTGTGGTGTGAGGCAGAAATGACATCACGCCTGGCCGGCTAATCAAAAGAGGAGCCAGGGATGCCGGCATGTAAGAGGCGGTTAGCAAGGCTCCCATCCAACAGCCACAGACTACTAACCTGCTCTCTTAGACCAAGGTCCTGCAAATTTAGTTGCTCATCTCTAGACAATATGCATGAATCAATGCAAAATCCCAACAATACTATGGAGCCTTTTGGGTACCTTCAAGATATTGAGCCGCTGTACAACTGCAACCCCCAGGAGAAGACCCCTGGGCAAGAATAGTACATGGGCGCTTTGCAGTCTAATAACGTACTGTGAAAGAAGCTGCTTGCATCTTTTGATGTGAATGTGGGTCCCCTTACCTCTGTTGCACCAATGGTATATCCGCCCCTGGAAACTCCTATAAGTTGCGTCCCTGGGTATGACAGTCTATTAGCAGGAGAACTCATGAAGTCTGTCTATGAATGTACATATATGTATTTCTCCCAGAAAATTATTACAATTACACATGTTTTGTTGTTCACATGTTTATTTCATTTGTGTGTATTGGAACAACACAAAAAGAAGATATTGGTCAACAATTTTGGTTCTCAAGTCCTCAGACAGTTCTCTTCTCCTCTTTCTGTTCTCCCTGCTTAGTGAGGCATGTAACAACGCAAAGATTGAGTCAACTTTTCCCCTTTGTATCGGGTTTCAGGTGTGATTTTCATATTGCCCACACCTTTTACTTGCCACAGGTGAGTTTGAACGAGCATCACATGCTTGAAACTAAATTGTTTACCCACAATTTTGGAAAGATGCCAACAATTTTGTCCGGTCCATTTTTGGGGTTGTGTGTGAAATTATATCCAATTTGCCTTTTTTTCTCAGTTTTTTTTTGTGTTGTTCCAATACACACAAAGGAAATAAACATGTGTATAACAGAAAATACACATGCAATTGAAATAATTTTATGGAAAAATACTTCATTTTCTGGAACAACTTCAAGGGTGCCAACACTTCCGGCCATGACTGTTTCTAGTGAAGCAACCTTGATCAGTAAAGGAGCTTATGCCGTACCTCCGGGCCACTGCCGATAGCTTCATGCACTTCACTTGTCCAGAACATCTGAGACACACAGAGCACCACCTGTCCCGGCCATTCCCTCACCCAGTCTTTTCTTGCCTTTTAAAAAACAAAGTTAAATTACGTTGACAGAAGCATTTAAGAGAGGGAGAACCTTACTAGTATTATCTAGCAAATTCATTTCTACCGATTGCAGGTAGAAGATCTGCTACCTGGCTCTATAGCAAGAGATACATCATCCACAAATCATTCACTGCCGCCAAATAATCGTATACAAATATAAAAGTGCTAGATTAGCTCCAATTAATGCTTTTGGTCTGTAGGTAGCTCCGTACCATTCGTGACCGAGCAATAACATCATGCACGCTCCTTAACATGACATCTTCCCCTTGGATGAGCCACTTCTCCACGGCCCCCCGAGCCTCGGAGGTGGAGATGGTCTGGATGAGCTCTACGCGTTCCCCCTCGGTGCTGTACATGGCTTTGATGTCCAGGTTAGGAAGGAACTCCAGCTTTGCGATGCCTTCAAAGCCCTTCTTTAGATGTGGTTGGACCCGCAGAGGATCTTTAGTCTCAGAGAGAATTTCTAGCATTTCGTCGTTGGACAGGAAGAAAAAGCTGAAGCGAAAATGCACAATATGATAAAGATGTCCTTAAAGTATTGGGTCAGGCGCCATTTGTATTAGTGTCTATGTGAGAAAATAGAAAAGCAAAGCTTTAAAGTAAAGATTCAGTCCCCATACACATTGGATTAAAATAGTTTAAACCTGACGATTGCAGCAGGACCGGCCCACCCACTGATGTGTATGGGGGTCTCCTGACTCTCCCCCGATAGAGGATGTCAGGGCCAGAAGGATCGGGCAGATGGGATTTCAATACCCGGTCTTTTGGTTCTCAGGGGAGATAACCCGCTGCCGGAGGTGTCCAGTACCGACTTTCTCCTCTCTCCCCATTAAAAACACATGACTGTTCAGCAGAATATGTGGGAGTCAGGAGAAATAGCCAAATAACCATTCAGACCACGGGTATCTCATATCTCATGCGTATGGCTAGCTTAAAGGGGCTATCCAGCTTTGGGAACTTTTTTCGTTTTTGCTTTTTCGTTTTTTGCTCCTCTTGTTCCCAGAGCCATAGTGTTTTTATTTTTAGGTCAATATGGCCATGTGACAGCTTATTTTTTGCGGGATGAGTTGTACTTTTCAACGCCATTGCTAGTTTTACCATATCGTGTACGGGAAAAAAATTCCAAGTGCGGTAAAATTGCAAAAAAAGTGCAATACCACAGTTGTTTTTTATTTATTTTTTTTACCATGTTCACTGAATGCTAAAACTGACCTGCCATTATTATTCTCCAGGTCATTACGAGTTCATAGACACCAAACATGTATAGGTTCTTTTATATTTAAGTGGTGAAAAAAAAATCCAAAATTTGGTATAAAAAAAAAAATAGCGCCATTTTCTAAGACCTGTAGCGTCTCCATTTTTCGGGATCTGGGGCCGGGTGAGGGCTTATTTTTTGTGCGCCGGGCTGACGTTTTTATTGATAACATTTTGGGGTAAATCCGATGTTTAGATCGCCTGTTATTGCATTTTATTGCAATTTTGCGGCGACCAAAAAACTTAATTCTGGCGTTTAGAATTTTTTTCTCGTTACGCCGTTTACCGATCGGATTAATTCTTTTTTTATATTGATAGATCGGGTGATTCTGAACGCGGCGATACCAAATATGTCTATGTAGGTTTTTTTTTAAATATATTTTATTTTGAATGGGGTGAAAGGGGGGTGATTTAAACTTTTTATATTTTTTTAATTTTTTTTATATTTTTAAAAACTTTTTTTTTTTTCACTTTTTGCTTGCTTCTGTAGTCTCCATAGGAGACTAGAAGCAGCAACTGTCCGATCGCCTCTGCTACATACAGGGGACCAGCAGATCCCCTGCATGCAGCAGAAATGGTCCTGTGCTATGAGCGCCAACCACTAGGTGGCGCTCATAGTGACCAGCTCATGACAATCACAGGCGTCTGCTGAAGACCCTGGGTTGTCATGCCCACCCATCGGTGACCCGCGATCACGTGACAGGGGTCGCCGATGGGCGGGGCTTAGGACGCGCTTCCAGGAGATTGACAGCGGCATTTAACATGTTAACAGCCGCGGGTGGATCGAGATTCCGCCTGCGGCTGTTGCGGGCACATGTCAGCTGTAAGAATCAGCTGACATGTGCTCGGTTCAGCGCGGGCTCAGCGCCGGAGCCCTCACTGAATGGGGGGATTGCAACTCATGCGTACTAATACGGCATGGGTTGCAAAGGGGTTAACTGAAATGGGTATTCCCATCTCCAGGATTCTACCCCAATATGTAGTATGCGTAATAATAATAATATTAGCAAATACCTCCAATTAGAAGTGTAGTATAGTTCTTCTGATTTGCTTTGTCGCTTACCCCATGAGCAGGGCATTGCAGTAGCTTAGGTTACGACCACTAGCAAATAACTGTCACTATATGAGTGGTCGTAACCATGGATACCGAAGCTACTGCAATGCCCTGCACATGGGGAAAGCGACATAGCGAATCAGAAGAACTATACTACACTTCTAATTGGAGGTATTTGCTAATATTATTATTATTACTACACCTACTACATATTGGGATAGGTTCTTGGAGATGGGAATACCCATTTAATTGCGAGTATCTGCGACAATTCAGTTTCATTAAAAATGTTGCACCGTTAGGCTTTTTGTTTCCTGCACATTCAGCTTTGATGTGATCTGTGGTCATAAATCGGCTAAGAGGAGCTGAAAAAAGACCGATTAAAAGTACGGTAAGTCCAATAGCCAGCGCAACACAGAGCCAATAGAAGGCAAACAGTGCAAAATGATTAATGAAATCCAATTACAAGAAGGATTTCAATGCCTTTAAATAAGAAAAAAAAAATTTCTTTAAGGAGAATATAGAATCATTGCAACAAGTGAAAGGACTATACCGTGGGAAAAAAGCCTCTTCTTCTCCAGATAGGCATTCAGCCCTTTCATGATTTTATCCAGAAGCACATTGCTGTCCTGAAGTTTCTCCAGAAGTCCGGTCAGAGAAGTGGCGCTTAAAACCTAAAACAAAGTAGATAGCCCATAAGTAAGATTCCATTATATAGTTATAGAGACTGAAAAAAGGTCACATTCATTGACTATTGTGCCAATAGTTTATATTAAAAGAAAAATTAGAACCTATTTGGATAGAAAATAGAAGATGCGGGAGGCTGGAGTCCAGGCAGTGCGGAGCCCCATAACCCGGGATCCTTGTGATGGAAGCATCAGGACACGGACTCTTGGAAAACATCAATCCTGGATGCAAGATGACTGTGCTTTCTTGTATCAGTCCACCATGAAGCATCCATTTACCTTCGGGTCTTTAACGCAATGTTTCATGATCTCTCTCCAGTTTCTGTCCACAGTCTGGAATAAGCGTCCTTCTTCAGGCATTTGCTGCATGATGTCCTCAGAAGAGAAGATGGGGTCTAGATAAAGCCACTGGGCCGGCACCTTCAGCCATTCATCAATGGTTTCCTGGATCCTTATCAGTCGTTCCTCCCATTGCTTAAAGGAGGAGAGCAAAAAGTTAATTACACATAAAATGAGAATGCTAGAAAAAAAATGCTATCATTATAGAAGATAAATTATCAATGGATATGAATTCTGAATTGTTGGACATTTGTAGGGAAAGTTTGGCGAGACTCCTTGATACCATCCCCTTTACATGTAAGCTGGAGCCGCATGTAACTTTAGCCTCGGAGATCCTAATGAAACCTTAGCTTACATAGTTACATAGTTACATAGTTTATAAGGCCGAAAAAAGACAAGCGTCCATCCAGTTCAGCCTATTTCTTGTGCACTGCAGCTATTCCGCAGCGTTGATCCAGGGGAAGGCAAAAAAAAACCATGCGGTATAGGCCAATTTACATCATTGAGGAAAAATTCACTTCCCGACTCCAATCTGGCAGTCAGATTAAATCCCTGGATTAATTAACTAAACATAAGATGTAATTTTATTGTTCTCAAGAAAGGTGTCTAGGCCTCTCTTGAACTCATTAAGTGAGTTGGACTTCACCACTTCCTCTCCCAGAGAGTTCCAGAGTCTCTCGGCTCTGACCGTAAAAAATCCCCTTCTATGATGGTGCAGGAACCTCCTTTCCTCCAGACGCATAGTGTGCCCCCTCGTCTTTGTCACCATCCTTGGTATAAACAGGTCATGGGAGAGATCTCTGTACTGCCCCCTGATGTATTTATACATGTTTATGAGGTCTCCCCTAAGCCTTCTCTTTTCCAATGTAAATAGGCCTAATTTTGACAACCTCTCTGGGTATTCTAGTCCCTCCATTCCCTTTATTACCTTAGTCGCCCTCCTTTGTACCCTCTCTAGCTCCAATATGTCTTTCCTGAGCACCGGAGCCCAGAACTGTGCACAATATTCTAAGTGCGGCCTTACCAGCGCTTTACACAGAGGAAGAACAATGTTCTCACCATATGCCCCTATTCCTCTTCTGATGCATGCCATGACTCTATTTGCCTTCGCAGCTGCTGCCTGACACTGGGCACTCCAATTTAATTTGCTATTAACCAAGACGCCCAGGTCCTTCTCCATGTCAGATTTCCCCAACGGTTTCCCATTTAATATGTATGGGTGACTGCTGTTTTTCTTTCCCATGTGCATGACCTTACATTTATCGGCATTGAACCCCATTTGCCATTTTTTGGCCCAACTCCCCAATTTATCTAAATCCTCCTGTAGCTGTGCCCTGTCCTCATCTGTATTAACTACTTTACAAAGTTTAGTATCATCTGCAAATATTGCTATTTTACTATGCAACCCTTCCACTAGATCATTAATAAATATATTAAATAATATAGGGCCCAAGACAGACCCTTGAGGCCCCCCGCTAGTAACCCTGACACCCCCTGAGCTTACTCCATTGATAACCACCCTCTGCTTTCTATCACTCAGCCAGCTATTTACCAACCTGCACACATTATCCCCCAGACCAAGCATTCTCATTTTATATACCAACCTTTTGTGTGGCACGGTATCAAACGCTTTGGAGAAGTCAAGGTCTACAACATCCACTGACTCTCCCCGGTCCAGCTGTGAGCTCACCTCCTCGTAGAAGGCGATCAGGAGCGATCCCTCATGAATCCATGTTGATATGGAGTTAGACAGTTATTATCATTAAGATATTCTACAATAGCATCTCTAAGAAATCCTTCAAACAATTTACCCACAACAGACGTTAAGCTGACTGCTCTATAGTTCCCAGGGTCACTTTTAGACCCCTTTTTGAATATTGGTACCACATTTGCTTGGTGCCAGTCTAGTGGGACAGTCCCTGTCCATAAAGAGTGCTTGAATATAAGATACAGCGGTCTGTCTATCACATTACTTCATTCTTTTAGTACCCGGGGGTGTATGCCATCTGGGCCTGGTGACTTGTCTATTTTGATATTATTTAGGCGTTTCTGAACTTCCTCCTGGGTTAGGTGGGTGATATTTAGTGGAGGGTTTACTTTATCACTTTGCATTTCCTCCGATAAATTGTTTTCTTTTGTGTAAACAGTGGAGAAGAAGCTATTGAGTAGGTTTGCTTTACCCTCATCGCCCTCTATGATTTTACCCAGGTTATTTTCCAATGGGCCAACGCCATCAGTTTTAATCCTTTTACTGTTTATATAGTTACAGAACAGTTTGGGATTGGTTTTACTTTCCTTGGCAATTAGTCTCTCTGTCTCCTCTTTTGCTATTCTTATTTGTTTCTTACTGATTTTGATTTTTTCCCTATAAGATATTAGCGCTTCCTCGCTGCCTTCATGCCTTCTGCTAATAAGCAAGTGAGTATTTTATACCTTGATTTCTTTCTCATAGGGCTTGATGAAAGACGATCCCCTCATTGTCTGAGTCTTCACAATTTGCTCATCCAGAGTGGTTTGGATTTCATCCACTGCTGATAGAATAGAAACCCCAGATTCTCGATAGGGACTGGTATTAAAGGATATGGAGTCCCACATTTCTTCCATGGTATGCATCGCTTTCTCCAGGGAAAACTCCTAATAAGAAAACACAGAAACTTTTCACTAGTAGCAGATTCCTCTTTGTTCCGACATTTGCCAACAGGGGATAGCGAGATGGCCTTCATTCACATTAGATTGTTGGCTGATCAAGTTGACTTTTAGGTTGAGCTTTAGGTTGGTCATTAAGGCTACCCAACAGCTATCTATCTCACCCCATCTCTCAAAATATACATGCATGCCTCTCTAGGAGTCAGGTCAGTGGACGATCAGTGAGCTGTCATAAGAGCATACACATGAATATGTAAGCAGAGCACCAGATAGAGCGCCCCCACACACCACCCCGGAGCATAAGCGTATCATTATTTCCAAACTGAAAGTAAAGATTACACAAGAACCACAGGACGAATTTCATCAACTAAGGTATCATTTTACTCTGTGTAATGTCGCCCTCCTGACAGTGTATGTGGTTTACTGAGCACACTCCTGCTGACAGGTGCACTTTAATAGGGGACTGGAGTGGAGAGCCATCCCTTCATGGGGGCCCACCGGAGGATTCTACAGTTCTCCTGATGGCCAGTCCGAGCCTGTAAAAGTATTCATGCTATCCAACTCTTCTACTTAGAATTCTCATATATTTTTGCAATGTGTATTACAAAGTCAATATACTCGTTGTCCTATCCCTGCATGGGGGCCCACCGGAGGATACTGCTGCGGACGCTCATATACTAGGTGACAGCCAATAGCAATTGTAAATCAGCCAGTACAATATTTTTTTTTGCTGTGATATTCCAAAATGGTGGCAGCAAATTTACAATTTTTTTTACTGCAGTTTTTACCTGTGAGCCACACATGTACCTACTATAAAAAGTAAGTTGTCAGCATTGAAAAAAAATCCTGATACCTGAAGGGTCTTGGAGATCTGAGTTAATATAAATAGTACAACTTCTTCTACGTCCTGGAAGCTTGGATAGAAATCCATTTTCTCGTCATCAAATGTAAGTTGCATTTTGAAGATTGGTAAAAATTGCAGGTCTATCAGGTCAAATAAACGGACATAAGTTTCTACAGTTTTCTGCAGAAGGTCTCTCACCTGTGGGGGGAGAAATCAGCAAGTATATATTAGTGTTTATAAGGAGAAAAAATACATGACTATGAGAGTGGTGCAGAAAACAGGGAGACGGGCTGGGCCATAAGAGAAGAAAGCTGAGGGACAACATTTACTGTGGGAGGGAACTCCTTAATCCCTTCAGGACCGGATAATTTTTTGTTTTGCATTTTTTCCTTCCCTTCTTCAAAAAGCCATAGATTTTTTATTTTTTCCATTGATATAGCTGCAAGAGGCTATGTAATGTGCTGTAGCTTAAACCCTTCCCAACATATGACATACTGTTATGTCATATGTCATGTTCCTGTAGATGTGCAAAATTTGGACCTGGGCCCCCACCAGCATGTTGGTCAGATGTATGGGCCCTTGTAGCGTTCTAGATCCGATAATCATGCGCGTGTTCGCCCCTGCCTTGGAGGTTTCCAATTGTAGCCCCATCCTATAATGTCTCTCATTCTAGGCCCCTTCCTGGTATAATGTTCCCCATCCTGCGCCCCTTCCTGTTATAATATCCACCTTCTGTGTATAATACCCCCCATCCGGAGCCCCTTTCTGCAATAACGTCCCAATCCTGGGCTCCTTCCTGATATAATGTCCTTGGTCCTGGGCCTCTTACTGTAATAATGTCCCCCATCCTGGCCCCTTCCTGTAACAATGTCCTCCATCCTGGTATCCTGTCCCCCATCCTAGGCCCCATTCTGGTATAATGACCTCCAACCTTGTGCCCTTCCTGGTGTAATGTCCTTCATCCTGGCCCATGTCATGGTATAATGACCCCCATTCTTGTACAATGCCCCCCATCCTGAACCCCTTCCTTGTCCAATTCCCCCCTTCCTGGGCCCTTTCCTTGTATAATGCTCCCCATCCTGGGCCCCTTCCTTGTATAATGCTCCCCATCCTGGGCCCCTTCCTTGTATAATGCTCCCCATCCTGGGCCCCTTCCTTGTATAATGCTCCCCATTCTGGGCCCCTTCCTTGTATAATGCTCCCCATCCTGGGCCCCTTCCTTGTATAATGCTCCCCATCCTGGGCCCCTTCCTTGTATAATGCTCCCCATCCTGGGCCCCTTCCTTGTATAATGCTCCCCATCCTGGGCCCCTTCCTTGTAAAATGCTCCCCATTCTGGGTCCCTTCCTTGTATAATGCTCCCCATCCTGGGCCCCTTCCTTGTATAATGCTCCCCATCCTGGGCCCCTTCCTTGTATAATGCTCCCCATCCTGGGCCCCTTCTTTGTATAATGCTCCCCATCCTGGGCCCCTTCCTTATATAATGCTCCCCATCCTGGGCCCCTTCCTTGTATAATGCTCCCCATCCTGGGCCCCTTCCTTGTATAATGCTCCCCATCCTCGGCCCCTTCCTTGTATAATGCTCCCCATCCTGAGCCCCTTCCTGGTATAATGTTCTGCCATTCTTTTCTAATACATTAAATAAACAAAAATAAATGATTCTTCTTACCTTCCTCCGCTCCCACGACATGCGGCGTCTTCTTCTGTAGCTGATTTCAGTGTGCCGACACGGGCAGCGCATGACGTCACTTCCATGCGTCACTCGTGACTGGCACGCCGACATCAGCTACTGGCCTTTGATTGGCTGGCGGCATGCATTGCAGCTCAGGGACCCGGCATGTCCCTGCGCAGCAATATACTTCAGCCGGATGTGCGTCCTCAGACTGTGGAAGTGCCATAAATATATGAGAAGGGAATACCACTCTGAGTCTATGTCTGATCCAGAGATACAATAATGAACATGAATCCTTATATATCACGGATCTCGCAGCCGCCTTTACCTGCTTGGACATAAGTGTCGAGACGCAGTTATAAAAGGAATCCAATTTGTCCGCTTTAATCAACTGCAGGGCATCTCGATTGGCAAATAGATTGATCACTTTGGGGTACCAAGTGTTCAGCAACTTTTCTTCTGTCTTGGCACAAGCCAAGGATACGCTGTTCCTCAGGGATTCACATTCTACAGGACCCCTGGACCTGACAAAGAATAAAGCACTTTATCATATTAAACCTGACAGGGCACACCTGTGAAGTGAAGACCATTTCCGGTGACTACCTCTTGAAGCTCATCAAGAGAATGCCAAGAGTGTGCAAAGCAGTCATCAAAGCAAAAGGTGGCTACTGTGAAGACCCTAGAATATAAGACATATTTTCAGTTGTTTCACACTTTTTTGTTAAGTATATAATTCCACATGTGGTAATTCATAGTTTTGATGCCTTCAGTGTGAATGTACAATGTTCATAGTCATGAAAATACAGAAAAATCTTTAAATGAGAAGGTGTGTCCAAACTTTTGGTCTGTACTGTATACAGTGCTGGTCAAAAGTATTGGCACCCCTGCAATTCTGTCAGATAATACTCAGTTTCTTCCTGAAAATGATTGCAATCACAAATTCTTTGGTATTATTATCTTCATTTAATTTGTCTTCAATGAAAAAACACAAAAAGAATTGTCCTAAAGCCAAATTGGATACAATTCCACACCAAACCTAAAAAAGGGGGTGGACAAAAGTATTGGCACCCTTTGAAAAATCAAGTGATGCTTCCCTAATTGGTGTAATTAACGGCACCTGTAACTTACCTGTGGCACCTAACAGGTGTTGGCAATAACGAAATCACACTTGCAGCCAGTTAACATGGATTAAAGTTGACTCAACCTCTGTCCTGTGTCCTTGTGTGGACCACATTGAGCATGGAGAAAAGAAAGAAGACCAAAGAACTGTCTGAGGACTTGAGAAACCAAATTGTGAGGAAGCATGAGCAATCTCAAGGCTACAAGTCCATCTCCAAAGACCTGAATGTTCCTGTGTCTTCCGTGCGCAGTGTCATCAAGAAGTGTAAAGCCCATGGCACTGTGGCTAACCTCCCTAGATGTGGACGGAAAAGAAAAATTGACGAGAGATTTCAACGCAAGATTGTGCGGATGGTGGATAAAGAACCTCGACTAACATCCAAACAAGTTCAAGCTGCCCTGCAGTCCGAGGGTACAACAGTGTCAACCCGTACTATCCGTCAGCGTCTGAATGAAAAGGGACTGTATGGTAGGATACCCAGGAAGACCCCACTTCTTACCCCGAGACATAAAAAAGCCAGGCTGGAGTTTGCCAAAACTTACCTGAGAAAGCCTAAAACGTTTTGGAAGAATGTTCTCTGGTCAGATGAGACAAAAGTCGAGCTTTTTGGGAAAAAGCATCAGCATAGAGTGTACAGGAAAAAAAAAAGAGGCATTCAAAGAAAAGAACACCGTCCCTACAGTCAAACATGGCGGAGGTTCCCTGATGTTTTGGGGTTGCTTTGCTGCCTCTGGCACTGGACTGCTTGACCGTGTGCATGGCATTATGAAGTCTGAAGACTACCAACAAATTTTGCAGCATAATGTAGGGCCCAGTGTGAGAAAGCTGGGTCTCCCTCAGAGGTCATGGGTCTTCCAGCAGGACAATGACCCAAAACACACTTCCAAAAGCACTATAAAATGGTTTTAGAGAAAGCACTGGAGACTTCTAAGGTGGCCAGCAATGAGTCCAGACCTAAATCCCATAGAACACCTGTGGAGAGATCTCAAAATGGCAGTTTGGAGAAGGCCCCCTTCAAATATCAGGGACCTGGAGCAGTTTGCCAAAGAAGAATGGTCTACAATTCCAGCAGAGCATTGTAAGAAACTCATTGATGGTTACCGGAAGCGGTTGTTCACAGTTATTTTGGCTAAAGGTTGTGCAACCAAGTATTAGGCTGAGGGTGCCAATACTTTTGTCCGGCCCATTTTGGAGTTTTGTGTGAAATGATCAATGATTTGATTTTTGCTTCATTCTCTTTTGTGTTTTTTCCTTGCAAGCAAATTAAATGAAGATAATAAGACCAAAGAATTTGTGATTGCAATCATTTTCAGGTAGAAACTGAGTATCATCTGACAGAATCGCAGGGGTGCCAATACTTTTGGCCAGCACTGTATATAGACAGGTGTGTGTCTTTCCAAATCAAGTCCTATCAGTTTAATTACACACAGCTGGACTCCAATGAAAGAGTAGAACCATCTCAAGGAGGATCACAAGGAAATGGACAGCATGTGACTTAACTATGAGCAAAGGGTCTGAATACTTATGATCATGTGATATTTCAGTTTCTCTTTTTTAATAAATTTGCAAAAATTTCTACATTTCTGTTTTTTTTTCAGTCCAGATGGGGTGCAGAGTGTACTTTAATGAGAAAAAAATGAACTTTTTAGAATTTACCAAATGGAACAAAGAGTGAAACATATAAAGGGGTCTGAATACTTTCCGTACCCACTGTATATAGTACTCAATGGGTGTGGCCTGCCTCTGATTGAGAAGTGCCTCTTCCAGCAGTCTGAATAAGGGTCTATCATTAGGGGTGAGACTAATTTGTTTTCACTTAGGGTGATATATGTCCCGCTTTTAATGAGATTTAATAACATTTGTATTTTAGGGTTTCTATTATAATTCTGGGATTTCCTAATTTGTTTATAGAATTTCTGAATTGCATAACACATAGGATAAGGATAATAGGTTTAGTATATGAGATAGGAAATAGTTATTGATAGAACTAGTGCAGCGGGTGGGCACTAGTGTTAATAAAAAGAGGGGCACTTCCTGATAGTGTGCGCCAGGTCCCATGATTTGGGAATCTTACAGACCATATTGCACTATCATTAAGTTGCTGTTTTGTTGCTATGCAGTTAGGTTTTCCTTTCTTATAAGTTTGTCCTTTGTCTCTCCCTGTCTCTCTCAGATGTAGCTGTGATGTCAGTAACCCCTCCCTTCTTCTCCATTCTTCTTCCTCATTCACCATCTTCAGCCATGTTAGAAGCTTATGTGCTTCCAGCCCGTTTCTAAAAAAGTCTTTTTACCTGCTGTACATTTGCACATCATCGAGTATTCTGCTAGAAAATAAATCTTCTTCTGAATCTTCAACAATGTGCTTCTTGCAGTCGAGTTAAACTATCTGAAGACATCACTATGTGTGAGTACGGTAAAGAGACAGCCTAGAAACGGTGTCTCACAGCGCCCTATGCTTGCAGCTTAGTCATGGAGTCAGAATAGTGTGAGTTCAGTGAGAGTTAGTGAAGTGCATAGTGAAGGGCGAGTTCAGGTGCGGTGGCTGCTAGGGGCAGCATGTGTCACTTGTTCCAGGCAGTGGGAGGCATTACTGGGGTCCAGAGCAGTCGCTCCAGTCACGTCCAGAGCCTAAGGTCTGGCATAGGAGCTGCCGGACACTTTGTGTACTCTGAAGTACAAAGGAAGATGGACAGGGACCTGCATAGATGGAAGTTGAAGGCCAGTCCCGGGTGCACTGCAGAGGTGGACGAGAAATACAGGATGAGCTAGCAACAGGGCTGAAGAGGAGTTATGCTAAGAAGGAGGATACTGTGAATTGCTGTGCCTTATCCCATCTGTACCCACCTGATGAACTTGAACTGTCAAGTATATGTTTGACTGTTACAAAGAACTTTGTGTCCCCTAAATTGTGTGCGGCGGCTTCTGAGGACAGAAGCCTGAAGGCAGTGGAGGCCTGCGGCCTACAAGAGAGTGTGCTGCACCCCACACCCTAGAGCACACTGGGACTGGGACCCCCATCGTCTGTAAAGTGCCAGAGCGAAATCAGACAGACGTTCAGTCACGACTACCGCTCTGTGCCACTTTACAAGATGAGTGATAAGGGAACTTCTCCATCAGAAGAGAAGAGGAAATAATGGTCGCTGCCCAAACCGTGACAAGAACAGGACCACAATGCAACAAGAACTGTCTCACAATGCTCTTGGAACTTTCCCATAATGCATTGCAAATTGAAACTAGAGCAAATACATTGTCCAGAAGGCAGTCATTGACACACTCCACAAGGTCCCAGAGTTCCAATTTTCATTTGAAATCAAGGTCCCAGAGTCTGGAAGAAGAGTGGAGAAGCCACAATCCAAGCTGCTGGAGGTCTAGTGTGAAGTCTCCACAATCAGTGATGGTTTGGGGGGCCATGTCATCTGCTGGTGGAGGTCCACTGTGTTTTATCAAGACCAAAGTCAGCGCACCCGTCTACCAGGACATTTTAGAGCACTTAATGCTTCCCTCCGCCACAGTATCATAGCTACCAGGGAGGCAAAGGGGGCGGTGGCCCCAGGCCCCTCGCTCTTAGGGGGCCCATCCAGGTCTACGCCAGTGTAACTGTATCTGGCATGCCCCTGGTGCCAGCATCGGGCCCCACCGCCCATCACCGCCGCAAGTTTACTGATGAGAGAGGGAGCGCGGATCTCTCTCCCATTAGTCCCTTCTGTGACTGACGTCTCTGACGTCATCACTTGGTGCCCGGCCCGCTGTGCTGAAGATGTGTGCGGGCTGGGTGCCCTGAGCAGCGAGGGAACCAGGAGGAGAGGTGAGTACTGTTTATTTATTTTTTGCCGGGTGGGGGGCGGCATTATATTACAGACTCTGCCTATGGGAAGGGGGAGGTGCATTATACTACAGACTCTGCCTATGGGGGAGCATTATCCTAAAGACTCTGCCCACAGAGAGGGAGGGGGCATTATACTAAGACTCTGCCTATGGGGAGGGGGGGCATTATACTACAGACTGTCTATGGGGAGGGGGGGAGCATTATACTAAAGACTCTGTCTATGGGGGGGCATTATACTACAGACTCTGCCTGTGGGGGGCATTATACTACATACTCTGTTTATGAGCAGGGGAGAGCAGTATACTACAAACTCTGCCTATGGGGGGGACATTGTACTACAGACTCTGCCTATAAGAGGGGGAGCATTATACTACAGACTCTGCCTATGGGGGGTGCATTTTACTACAGACTCTGCCTATAGGTGGGGCATTATACTACAGACGCTGGCTATGAGATGGGGGGGCATTATACTACAGACTCTGCCTATGATGAGGGGGGAGCATTATACTACAGACTCTTCCTATGGGGGGGGCATTATACTGCAAACTCTGCCTATGGGGGGGCATTATACTACAGACTCTGCCTATGAGGAGGGGGTGAGCATTATACTACAGACTCCGCCTATGGGGGGGAGCATTATACTACAGACTCTGTCAATGGGGGGAGCATTTTACTACAGACTCTGCCTATGGGGGCACATTATACTATACGAAGGACTATGGGGAGTGCATTATACTATATTGAGGACTATCTGGTGCATTATACTATATGTAGGCTATTTATACAGTGTGGGAGATAATGTGGGTTCTTTGAACAGTGTGGGGGCCATCATACAGTGTGGGAGATAATGTGGGGTCTTTGTATAGTGTGGAGGCCATCATACAGTGTTGGAGCCATCAGCTTGGGGGCTACTAAGGGGTCAGTATACTGTGTGGGGGTACTATACAGTGAGGGGGAATTATATCATGAATAGGAGAACATCATACTGGTTAGAGCAGAGCTCTACATGGGGGGAGACTCAGGACATTATTAAATCTTAGGTGGGCACTTATTGTTATAGGGGAACTCAGGTTATCATGACTGTCGAAAGGGCACTATTACTTTCTAGGGGGCACAATGTGGGCACTGTTTTCTAGGACACTTGCACACGGCATTACTTTATTTTAGAGGTTTGTTTTACCATCTAGAGGGCACACAGCAGGTGCAGTAATAGGGACACATTTTGCAGCAGAGGCTCAGTATTGGGGTATCAGCAGGATGAGAAGTTTGTGCAGGTTGGGGATAGATGTGGTCAGTGCCTGAAATGTAAGGAGTCAAATGTGTCTTTGTTGTGATCTCAGCATACCTGAGACTCTGAGCCCTGGCTGGAGAAGTTGTCGTGTCGGTCTGGGCCAGATGGAAAAGACGGGAAAAGTGAACAATTTAATCAGAAAGAACGTCAGCTGTAAGGTACCATATATAACTGAGCTGTGATCTCTTATATGTTCTGCAGGACTGGCATCTATCAATATATGTCACCATATGGCGGTAATATCAGTGCTGGTCTTTGTATAGAGATTATTTTTAGTAACAGCGCGGTCATCTGCTGAGGGTCCCCTACATCCACTATCTGGGTGCGCCGCTATAGTTGTAATCAGGGTTACCTGGTTAGAGGCCCACTCAGAAGTTTCGGCCCCCTGAACCAAAACCTTAGCTACGCCAAGCTTTTTGGAGATGGAAATGTCATTTTCCAGCAGGACTTGGCCCCTGTTCACACTGACAAAAGTACCAATACCTGGTTTACACACAACAGTATCACTGTGCTTGATTGTCAGCAAACTCGCCTGACCTTAACCCCATAGAGGATCTATTATAGAGAATCTATGGGGTATTGTCAAGAGGAAGATGAGACCCCAGAGCCAACAATGCAGACGAGCTGAAGGCGGCTATCAAAGCCACCTGGGCTTCCATAACCCCTCAGCAGCCACAGGGTGATCCCTCCATGCCACAGGCTGATCCCTCCATGCCACATTGCCGCATTGATGCACAAGGAGCCCGACCAAGTATTGAGGGCATTTACAGAACAGACATTTCAGTAGGACAACATTTTGGTTTACCTGACAGAATTGCAGGGGTGCCAATACTTTTGGCCAGCACTGTATATAGACAGGTGTGTGTCTTTCCAAATCAAGTCCTATCAGTTTAATTAAACACAGCTGGACTCCAATGAAAGAGTAGAACCATCTCAAGGAGGATCACAAGGAAATGGACAGCATGTGACTTAAATATGAGCAAAGGGTCTGAATACTTATGACCATGTGATATTTCAGTTTTCCTTTTTTAATAAATTTGCAAAAATTTCTACATTTCTGTTTTTTTTTCAGTCCAGATGGGGTGCAGAGTGTACTTTAATGAGAAAAAAAATGAACTTTTTAGAATTTACCAAATGGCTGCAATGAAACAAGGAGTGAAAAATGTAAAGGGGTCTGAATACTTTCCGTACCCACTGTATATAGTACTCAATGGGTGTGGCCTGCCTCTGATTGAGAAGTGCCTCTTCCAGCAGTCTGAATAAGGGTCTATCATTAGGGGTGAGACTAATTTGTTTTCACTTAGGGTGATATATGTCCCGCTTTTAATGAGATTTAATAACATTTGTATTTTAGGGTTTCTATTATAATTCTGGGATTTCCTAATTTGTTTATAGAATTTTTGAATTGCATAACACATAGGATAAGGATAATAGGTTTAGTATATGAGATAGGAAATAGTTATTGATAGAACTAGTGCAGCGGGTGGGCACTAGTGTTAATAAAAAGAGGGGCACTTCCTGATAGTGTGCGCCAGGTCCCATGATTTGGGAATCTTACAGACCATATTGCACTATCATTAAGTTGCTGTTTTGTTGCTATGCAGTTAGGTTTTCCTTTCTTATAAGTTTGTCCTTTGTCTCTCCCTGTCTCTCTCAGATGTAGCTGTGATGTCAGTAACCCCTCCCTTCTTCTCCATTCTTCTTCCTCATTCACCATCTTCAGCCATGTTAGAAGCTTATGTGCTTCCAGCCCGTTTCTAAAAAAGTCTTTTTACCTGCTGTACATTTGCACATCATCGAGTATTCTGCTAGAAAATAAATCTTCTTCTGAATCTTCAACAATGTGCTTCTTGCAGTCGAGTTAAACTATCTGAAGACATCACTATGTGTGAGTACGGTAAAGAGACAGCCTAGAAACGGTGTCTCACAGCGCCCTATGCTTGCAGCTTAGTCATGGAGTCAGAATAGTGTGAGTTCAGTGAGAGTTAGTGAAGTGCATAGTGAAGGTCAAGTTCAGGTGCGGTGGCTGCTAGGGGCAGCATGTGTCACTTGTTCCAGGCAGTGGGAGGCATTACTGGGATCCAGAGCAGTCGCTCTGTCCCAAACTGTGACAAGAACAGGACCACAATGCAACAAGAACTGTCTCACAATGCTCTTGGAACTTTCCCATAATGCATTGCAAATTGAAACTAGAGCAAATACATTAAATCACTAGCAGACAGTGCAGTTATCAAACAATAAAAAAGAGACAGGATTCAAATGCAAGCAACATAATGTCAGAACTGATATCCACATAAAGTGACTAGATTCCCTGGATAGCTAAATTCGCAGCTGAGGCCAGAACACGGGCTGCCCAGCACTATTTAAGTGCACCCCATGAAGATAGACACTCTAATTTACAAGGCCATAACATATAGGTGCATCTAACAAAATTAGAATATCATCAAAAAGTTAATTTATTTCAGTTCTTCAATGCAAAAAGTGAACCTCATATATTATATAGAGTCATTACACACAGAGGGATCTATTATATAGAGTCATTACACGCAGAGGGATCTATTATATAGAGTCATTACACACAGAGGGATCTATTATATAGAGTCATTACACACAGAGGGATCTATTATATAGAGTCATTACACACAGAGGGATCTATTATATAGAGTCATTACAAACACAGTGATCTATTTCAAGTGTTTATTTCTGTTAATGTTGATGATTATGGCTTACAGCCAATGAAAACACAAAAGTCATTAACTCAGTAAATTAAAATAATTAACAAAAAACACCTGCAAAGACTTCCTAAGCATTTAAAAAGGTCCCTTAGTCTGTTTCAGTAGGCTCCACAATCATGGTGAAGACTGCTGACTTGACAGATGTCCAGAAGGCAGTCATTGACACACTCCACAAGGTCCCAGAGTTCCAATTTTCATTTGAAATCAAGGTCCCAGAGTCTGGAGGAAGAGTGGAGAGGCCACAATCCAAGCTGCTTGAGGTCTAGTGTGAAGTTTCCACAATCAGTGATGGTTTGGGGGGCCATGTCATCTGTTGGTGTAGGTCCACTGTGTTTTTTCAACACCAAAGTCAGCGCAGCCGTCTACCAGGACATTGTAGAGCACTTCATGCTTCCCTCCGCCACAGAATCATAGCTACCAGGGGGGCAAAGAGATGAATATACACAGAACGGCCTTCATCTTTTAGAGTCGTGGCGGGAAGACAACTAGAAAATACATAGCTTCTAATGGCCACAAGCCTACTCAATATTAAATATGAATATAACAGGAGAAACTGAGTTTATATAGGCATAAAACCAGTATAGCTTTATTAGATACAAGATAGTAAAAAAGCCACAACAGTGGCGACACAAAGTAAATAACAGATTACAAAATACAGTACATGGTAACATATGTAGAGAGTATATGTGGCAAACCCCCCCCCAAAAAAGGGGGAGTGGTAAGCAGAGAACATATGGAATATACCATAGGTAAAGAGTATCCGCACAAGAGGGGGGCAAAGAGGCGGGGGCCCCGGGCCCCTCGCTCTTAGGGGGCCCATCCAGGCTACGCCATTGTAACTGTATCTGGCATGCCCCTGGTGCCAGCATCGGGCCCCACCGCCCGTCACCGCCGCAAGTTTACTGATGAGAGAGGGAGCGCGGATCTCTCTCCCATTAGTCCCTTCTCTGTGACTGACGTCTCTGACATCATCACTTGGTGCCCGACCCGCTGTGCTGAAGATGTGTGCGGGCTGGGTGCTCTGAGCAGCGAGGGAACCAGGAGGAGAGGTGAGTACTGTTTATTTATTTTTTGCCGGGTGGGGGGCGGCATTTTATTACAGACTCTGCCTATGGGAGGGGGGGTGCATTAAACTAAAGATTTTGTCTATGGGGGGGCATTATACTACAGACTCTGCCTGTGGGGGGCATTATACTAAAGACTCTGTCTATGGGGGGGCATTATACTACAGACTCTGCCTGTGGGGGGCATTATACTACAGACTCTGTTTATGAGCAGGGGAGAGCAGTATACTACAAACTCTGCCTATGGGGGGGACATTGTACTACAGACTCTGCCTATAAGAGGGGAGAGCATTATACTACAGACTCTGCCTATGGGGGGTGCATTTTACTACAGACTCTGCCTATAGGTGGGGCATTATACTACAGGTGCTGCCTATTAGATGGGGGGGCATTATACCACAGACTCTGCCTATGAGGAGATGGGGCACATTATACCACAGACTCTGCCTATGGGGAGCATTATACTACAGACTCTGTCAATGGGGGGAGCATTTTACTACAGACTCTGCCTATGGGGGCACATTATACTATACGAAGGAATATGGGGAGTGCATTATACTATATTGAGGACTATCTGGTGCATTATACTATATGTAGGCTATTTATACAGTGTGGGAGATAATGTGGGTTCTTTGAACAGTGTGGGGGCCATCATACAGTGTGGGAGATAATGTGGGGTCTTTGTATAGTGTGGAGGCCATCATACAGTGTTGGAGCCATCTGCTTGGGGGCTACTAAGGGGTCAGTATACTGTGTGGGGGTACTATACAGTGAGGGGGAATTATATCATGAATAGGAGAACATCATACTGGTTAGAGCAGAGCTCTACATGGGGGGAGACTCAGGACATTATTAAATCTTAGGTGGGCACTTATTGTTATAGGGGAACTCAGGTTATCGTGACTGTCGAAGGGGCACTATTACTTTCTAGGGGGCACAATGTGGGCACTGTTTTCTAGGACACTTGCACACGGCATTACTTTATTTTAGAGGTTTGTTTTACCATCTAGAGGGCACACAGTAGGTGCAGTAATAAGGACACATTTTGCAGCAGCAGCAGCTCAGTATTGGGGTATCAGCAGGATGAGAAGTTTGTGCAGGTTGGGGATAGATGTGGTCAGTGCCTGAAATGTAAGGAGTCAAATGTGTCTTTGTTGTGATCTCTGCAGAGCTGAGACTCTGAGCCCTGGCTGGAGAAGTTGTCGTGTCGGTCTGGGCCAGATGGAAAAGACGGGAAAAGTGAACAATTTAATCAGAAAGAACGTCAGCTGTAAGGTACTATATATAACTGAGCTGTGATCTCTTATATGTTCTGCAGGACTGGCATCTATCAATATATGTCACCATATGGCGGTAATATCAGTGCTGGTCTTTGTATAGAGATTATTTTTAGTAACAGCGCGGTCATCTGCTGAGGGTCCCCTACATCCACTATCTGGGTGCGCCGCTATAGTTGTAATCAGCGTTACCTGGTTAGAGGCCCACTCAGAAGTTTCGGCCCCCTGAACCAAAACCTTAGGTACGCCAAACTTTTTGGAGATGGAAATTTCATTTTCCAGCAGGACTTGGCGCCTGTTCACACTGACAAAAGTACCAATACCTGGTTTACACACAACAGTATCACTGTGCTTGATTAGTCAGAGAATCTATGGGGTATTGTCAAGAGGAAGATGAGAGACCCCAGAGCCAACAATGCAGACGAGCTGAAGGCGGCTATCAAAGCCACCTGGGCTTCCATAACCCCTCAGCAGGGCCACAGGCTGATCCCTCCATGCCACAGGCTGATCCCTCCATGCCACATTGCCGCATTGATGCAGTAATTGATGCAAAGGAGCCCGACCAAGTATTGAGGCATTTACTGAACAGACATTTCAGATTTTAAAATAATTTTTCAAGCTGTTATAAAGTATTCTAATTTACTGAGATAATGATTTTTGTATTTTCATTGGCTGTAATCCATAATCATCAACATTAACAGAAATAAGCACGTGAAATAGATCACTCTGTGTGTAATGACTCTATATAATAGATCCCTCTGTGTGTAATGACTCTATATAATAGATCCCTCTGCGTGTAATGACTCTTTATAATATATCCCTCTGTGTGTAATGACTCTATATAATAGATCCCTCTGCGTGTAATGACTCTATATAATAGATCCCTCTGCGTGTAATGACTCTATATAATAGATCCCTGTTTGTAATGACTCTATATAATAGATCCCTCTGCGTGTAATGGCTCTATATAATAGATCCCTCTGCGTGTAATGACTCTATATAATAGATCCCTCTGCGTGTAATGACTCTATATAATAGATCCCTGTTTGTAATGACTCTATATAATAGATCCCTCTGCGTGTAATGGCTCTATATAATAGATCCCTCTGCGTGTAATGACTCTATATAATAGATCCCTCTGCGTGTAATGACTCTATATAATAGATCCCTCTGTGTGTAATGACTCTATATAATAGATCCCTCTGTGTGTAATGACTCTATATAATAGATCCCTCTGTGTGTAATGACTCTATATAATAGATCCCTCTGCGTGTAATGACTCTATATAATAGATCCCTCTGCGTGTAATGACTCTATATAATAGATCCCTCTGTGTGTAATGACTCTATATAATAGATCCCTCTGCGTGTAATGACTCTATATAATAGATCCCTCTGCGTGTAATGACTCTTTATAATAGATCCCTCTGTGTGTAATGACTCTATATAATAGATCCCTCTGCGTGTAATGACTCTATATAATAGATCCCTCTGCGTGTAATGACTCTATATAATAGATCCCTGTTTGTAATGACTCTATATAATAGATCCCTCTGCGTGTAATGGCTCTATATAATAGATCCCTCTGCGTGTAATGACTCTATATAATAGATCCCTCTGCGTGTAATGACTCTATATAATAGATCCCTGTTTGTAATGACTCTATATAATAGATCCCTCTGCGTGTAATGGCTCTATATAATAGATCCCTCTGCGTGTAATGACTCTATATAATAGATCCCTCTGCGTGTAATGACTCTATATAATAGATCCCTCTGTGTGTAATGACTCTATATAATAGATCCCTCTGTGTGTAATGACTCTATATAATAGATCCCTCTGCGTGTAATGACTCTATATAATAGATCCCTCTGCGTGTAATGACTCTTTATAATAGATCCCTCTGTGTGTAATGACTCTATATAATAGATCCCTCTGCGTGTAATGACTCTATATAATAGATCGCTCTGTTTGTAATGACTCTATATAATAGATCGCTGTGTTTGTAATGACTCTATATAATAGATCCCTCTGCGTGCAATGACTCTATATAATAGATCCCTCTGTGTGTAATGACTCTATATAATAGATCCCTCTGTGTGTAATGACTCTATATAATAGATCCCTCTGTGTGTAATGACTCTATATAATAGATCCCTCTGTGTGTAATGACTCTATATAATAGATCCCTCTGTGTGTAATGACTATATATAATAGATCCCTCTGTGTGTAATGACTCTTTATAATAGATCCCTCTGCGTGTAATGACTCTATATAATAGATCGCACTGTTTGTAATGACTCTATATAATAGATCCCTCTGCGGGTAATGACTCTATATAATAGATCCCTCTGCGTGTAATGACTCTATATAATAGATCCCTCTGTGTGTAATAACTCTATAAAATAGATCCCTCTGTGTGTAATGACTCTATATAATAGATCCCTCTGTGTGTAATGACTCTATATAATAGATCCCTCTGTGTGTAATGACTCTATATAATAGATCCCTCTGTTTGTAATGACTCTATATAATAGATCCCTCTGCGTGTAATGACTCTATATAATAGATCCCTCTGCGTGTAATGACTCTATATAATAGATCCCTGTGTGTAATGACTCTATATAATAGATCCCTCTGTGTGTAATGACTCTATATAATAGATCCCTCTGTGTGTAATGACTCTATATAATAGATCCCTCTGTGTGTAATGACTCTATATAATAGATCCCTCTGTGTGTAATGACTCTATATAATAGATCCCTCTGTGTGTAATGACTCTATATAATAGATCCCTCTGTGTGTAATGACTCTTTATAATAGATCCCTCTGCGTGTAATGACTCTATATAATAGATCGCACTGTTTGTAATGACTCTATATAATAGATCCCTCTGTGGGTAATGACTCTATATAATAAATCACTCTGCGTGTAATGACTCTATATAATAGATCACTCTGTGTGTAATGACTCTATATAATAGATCCCTCTGTGTGTAATGACTCTATATAATAGATCCCTCTGCGTGTAATGACTCTTTATAATAGATCCCTCTGTGTGTAATGACTTTATATAATAGATCCCTCTGCGTGTAATGACTCTATATAATAGATCGCTCTGTTTGTAATGACTCTATATAATAGATCCCTCTGCGTGTAATGACTCTATATAATAGATCCCTCTGTGTGTAATGACTCTATATAATAGATCCCTCTGTGTGTAATGACTCTATATAATAGATCCCTCTGTGTGTAATGACTCTATATAATAGATCCCTGTGTGTAATGACTCTATATAATAGATCCCTCTGTGTAATGACTCTATATAATAGATCCCTCTGTGTGTAATGACTCTATATAATAGATCCCTCTGTGTGTAATGACTCTTTATAATAGATCCCTCTGCGTGTAATGACTCTATATAATAGATCGCACTGTTTGTAATGACTCTATATAATAGATCCCTCTGTGGGTAATGACTCTATATAATAGATCCCTCTGTGTGTAATGACTCTATATAATAGATCCCTGTGTGTAATGACTCTATATAATAGATCCCTCTGTGTGTAATGACTCTATATAATAGATCCCTCTGCGTGTAATGACTCTTTATAATAGATCCCTCTGTGTGTAATGACTTTATATAATAGATCCCTCTGCGTGTAATGACTCTATATAATAGATCGCTCTGTTTGTAATGACTCTATATAATAGATCCCTCTGCGTGTAATGACTCTATATAATAGATCCCTCTGTGTGTAATGACTCTATATAATAGATCCCTCTGTGTGTAATGACTCTATATAATAGATCCCTCTGTGTGTAATGACTCTATATAATAGATCCCTGTGTGTAATGACTCTATATAATAGATCCCTCTGTGTGTAATGACTCTATATAATAGATCCCTCTGTGTGTAATGACTCTATATAATAGATCCCTCTGTGTGTAATGACTCTTTATAATAGATCCCTCTGCGTGTAATGACTCTATATAATAGATCGCACTGTTTGTAATGACTCTATATAATAGATCCCTCTGTGGGTAATGACTCTATATAATAAATCACTCTGCGTGTAATGACTCTATATAATAGATCACTCTGTGTGTAATGACTCTATATAATAGATCCCTCTGCGTGTAATGACTCTATATAATAGATCCCTCTGTGTGTAATCACTCTATATAATAGATCCCTCTGTGTGTAATCACTCTATATAATAGATCCCTCTGTGTGTAATCACTCTATATAATAGATCCCTCTGTGTGTAATGACTCTTAGTTACATAGGTACATAGTTTATAAGGCCGAAAAAAGACAAGCGTCCATCCAGTTCAGCCTATTTCTTGTGCACTGCAGCTATTCCGCAGCGTTGATCCAGGGGAAGGCAAAAAAAACCCATGCGGTATAGGCCAATTTACATCATTGAGGAAAAATTCACTTCCCGACTCCAATCTGGCAGTCAGATTAAATCCCTGGAGTAATTAACTATCACTAAGCATAAGATGTAATTTTATTGTTCTCCAGAAAGGCGTCCAGGCCTCTCTTGAACTCATTAAGTGAGTTGGACATCACCACTTCCTCTCCCAGAGAGTTCCAGAGTCTCACGGCTCTGACCGTAAAAAATCCCCTTCTATGCTGGTGCAGGAACCTCCTTTCCTCCAGACGCATAGTGTGCCCCCTCGTCTTTGTCACCATCCTTGGTATAAACAGGTCATGGGAGAGATCTCTGTATTGCCCCCTGATGTATTTATACATGTTTATGAGGTCTCCCCTAAGCCTTCTCTTTTCCAACATAAATAGGCCTAATTTTGACAACCTCTCTGGGTATTCTAGGCCCTCCATTCCCTTTATTACCTTAGTCGTCCTCCTTTGTACCCTCTCTAGCTCCAATATGTCTTTCCTGAGCACCGGAGCCCAGAACTGTGCACAATATTCTAAGTGCGGCCTTACCAGCGCTTTACACAGAGGAAGAACAATGTTCTCATCATAAGCCCCTATTCCTCTTCTGATGCATGCCATGACTCTATTTGCCTTCGCAGCTGCTGCCTGACACTGGGCACTCCAATTTAATTTGCTATTAACCAAGACGCCCAGGTCCTTCTCCATGTCAGATTTCCCCAACGGTTTCCCATTTAATATGTATGGGTGACTGCTGTTTTTCTTTCCCATGTGCATGACCTTACATTTATCGGCATTGAACCCCATTTGCCATTTTTTGGCCCAACTCCCCAATTTATCTAAATCCTCCTGTAGCTGTGCCCTATCCTCATCTGTATTAACTACTTTACAAAGTTTAGTATCATCTGAAATATTGCTATTTTACTATGCAACCCTTCCACTAGATCATTAATAAATATATTAAATAATATAGGGCCCACGACAGACCCTTGAGGCCCCCCGCTAGTAACCCTGACACACCCTGAGCTTACTCCATTGATAACCACCCTCTGCTTTCTATCACTCAGCCAGCTATTTACCCACTTGCACACATTATCCCCCAGACCAAGCATTCTCATTTTATATACCAACCTTTTGTGTGGCACGGTATCAAACGCTTCGGAGAAGTCAAGGTCTACAACATCCACTGACTCTCCCCGGTCCAGCTGTGAGCTCACCTCCTCGTAGAAGGCCATCAGGTTTGTTTGGCAGGAGCGATCCCTCATGAATCCATGAGTTATATGAAACAGTTATATGAAAAAGTTTGGGCACCCCTATTAATCTTAAGCTTAATGTTTTATAAAAATTGGTGTTTTTGCAACAGCTATTTCAGTTTGATATATGTAATAACTGTTGGACACAGTAATGTTTCTGCCTTGAAATGAGGTTTATTGTACTAACAGAAAATGTGCAATCTGCATTCAAACAAAATTTGAAAGGTGCATAAGTATGGGCACCCTTTCCATTTTCGTTTAAATACGCCTACCTACTTTTTACTGACTTACTAAAGCACTTTTTTTGGTTTTGTCACCTCATTGAGCTTTGAACTTCAGAGCCAGGTGTATGCAATCATGAGAAAAGCTACTTAAAGTGGCCACTTGCAAGTTGTTCTCCTGTTTGAATCTCCTCTGAAGAGTGGCATCATGGGCTCCTCAAAACAACTGTCAAATGACCTGAAAACAAAGATTATTCAACATAGTTGTTCAGGGGAAGGATACAAAAAGCTGTCTCAGAGATTTAACCTGTCAGTTTCCACTGTGAGGAACATAGTAAGGAAATGGAAGAACACAGGGACAGTTCTTGTTAAGGCCAGAAGTGACAGGCCAAGAAAAACATCAGAAAGGCAGAGAAGAAGAATGGTGAGATCAATCAAGGACAATCCTCAGACCACCTCCAGAGAGCTGCAGCATCAACTTGCTGCAGATGGTGTCACTGTGCATCGGTCAACTATACAACGCACTTTGCACAAGGAGAAGCTGTATGGGAGAGTGATGCGAACGAAGCCGTTTCTGCAAGCACGCCACAAACAGAGTCGGCTGAGGTATGCAAAAGCACATTTGAAGAAGCCAATTTCTTTTTGGAAGAAAGTCCTGTGGACTGATGAAACCAAGATTGAGTTGTTTGGTCATACAAAAAGGTGTTATGCATGGCGGCAAAAAAACACAGCATTCCAAGAAAAACACTTGCTACCCACAGTAAAATTTGGTGGAGGTTCCATCATGCTTTGGGGCTGTGTGGCCAATGCCGGCACCGGGAATCTTGTTAAAGTTGAGGGACGCATGGATTCCACTCAGTATCAGCAGATTCTTGACAATAATGTTCAAGAATCAGTGACAAAGTTGAAGTTACGCAGGGGATGGATCTTTCAGCAAGACAATGATCCAAAACACCGCTCCAAATCTACTCAGGCATTCATGCAGAGGAACAATTACAATGTTCTGGAATGGCCATCCCAGTCCCCAGACCTGAATATCATTTAACATCTGTGGGATCATTTGAAGAGGGCTGTCCATGCTCGGCGACCATCAAACTTAACTGAACTGGAATTGTTTTGTAAAGAGGAATGGTCAAAAATACCTTCATCCAGGATCCAGGAAACCATTAAAAGCTACAGGAAGCGACTAAAGGCTGTTATTTTTGCAATAGGAGGATCTACTAAATATTAATGTCACCTTTCTGGTGAGGTGCCCATACTTATGCACCTGTCAAATTTTGTTTGACTGCAGATTGCACATTTTCTGTTAGTACAATAAACCTCATTTCAAGGCAGAAACATTACTGTGTCCAACAGTTATTACATATATCAAACTGAAATAGCTGATGCAAAAACACCAATTTTTATAAAACATTAAGCTTAAGATTAAAAGGGGAGGGGTGCCCAAACTTTTTCATATAACTGTATATAATAGATCCCTCTGTGTGTAATGACTCTATATAATAGATCCCTCTGTGTGTAATGACTCTATATAATAGATCCCTCTGTGTGTAATGACTCTAAATAATAGATCCCTCTGTGTGTAATGACTCTATATAATAGATCCCTCTGTGTGTAATGACTCTATATAATAGATCCCTCTGCATGTAATGACTCTATATAATAGATCCCTCTGTGTGTAATGACTCTAAATAATAGATCCCTCTGTGTGTAATGGCTCTATATAATAGATCCCTCTGTGTGTAATGACTCTATATAATAGATCCCTCTGTGTGTAATGACTCTATATAATAGATCCCTCTGTGTGTAATGACTCTATATAATAGATCCCTCTGTGTGTAATGACTCTATATAATAGATCCCTCTGTGTGTAATGACTCTATATAATATATGAGTTTCACTTTTTGCATTGAAGAACTGAAATAAATTAACTTTTCTGGTGATATTCTAATTTTGTGAGATGCACCTGTAGATGGGCTTGGCTGCACCCTGAATAAAAATAGCATGTAAAACATATATATGATATATATGAGGTATTGGTCGATATTTTGGCCAAAATATACAAGCTCGCAACCTGCTCAAGGGTCCTCATACTTGCGAGTCCCTACACTAACATTAAAAGCAAAGTCACAAAAACAAGGAATTAAAGTTCCCACCAAAATTCAAGAATTAACACAGCAAATACAGCAACAATAATTACAAGGATGCAGCAAACCCATATAATGAAGAAGTCAGCAACACTGGTGCAAAATATTGATGAGACAACCACTCACAACCTACCAATTCATGGAGGGGGTGATTGCTTAGTATTAAAACTGCACACAAATAAGCCTTGTATAGGGCACTGGTCACACACAGGTAGTGCACAATGTCTGGCTTACAGCCCATTAGTGAAGCCCAAACTATTAGATTAGGCGGGCTGCCCAGCACTTTTTAAGTGCACCCCATGAAGACAGACACCCTAGTTTACAAGGCCAACATTGATGGGTCTGGCTGCACCCTGAATAAAAATAACGTGCAAAAAATATATATGATATATATGAGGTATTAGTAAATATTTTGGCCAAAATACACAAGCTCGCAACCCGCGTCAAGGGTCCTCATACTTGCGAGTCCCTACACTAACATTAAAAGCAAAGACAAATTTAAATTCCCACCAAAATTCAAGAATTAACACAGCAAAAAAAGGGCAACAGTGTTTACCTGCCTAGGTCTCAGTACTAATCATACCATATAATAACGATGACAGCAATACAGGTGCAAAATACTGATGCGACAACCACTCACATATTACCAATTAATGGAGGGGGGTGATTACATAGTATTAAAACTGCACACAAAATTATATGGGATTGCTACATCCTAATAGTGCATTAGTTCTGAGATCTCGGCAGGTAAATGCTATATTAATAATTGATTTTTGGGGGAAAGTTAAATTCTCTTTTGTTGGCTTTACTTTTAATCTAACTGAAATAAACAAAAGCTTTTTCCTAAACATTAGGATCTGTGTAGAGCCATATGAGATAGGGAAAGGGGAGAGTTGGAAAAGTGTGGATATAAGAAAATTAAATTAAAATACATAAACTTTATTGATTAGTTAAAATCCTATAAATGTGAAATTACTCATGCATCTATAGATGCATATAAGGTAACCACTTACTAGTTGAAAAAGTGGTACCCACTAATAGATCTGGCCAGATCTATTAGTGGGTACCACTTTCCCTATCTCATATGACTACTTTGGTGGTGTACACCTGTGGATATAGATCTGATGAGAATAGACTATTCTTTTGATCTGTGTAGAGCCATCAGCTCAAAAAGGCTTCCTCGGACAGACTTGGCATAAGCAGGTCAAAAGGAACTCTGACCTTTACCATTACACCCCTGTACAGGAATGGAGACTTACCACATGCTCAGGGTTGCATCTACAGAGTAGCTGCTGGCCAGAGGAGCAAGCTTGAGGCTATAACTCTAACTAAAGCTTTTTTATCACTAAATAATGGGATCTGTTTAAGGCTGTTGGCTCAAACAGACTTCCTCTGACAGACTTGGCGCAAGCTACTCCATTCTGCACATCCCAAGGGAACCCTGGTTTTTACCATTACACCCCTGTACAGGGATAGATACTTACCATAGGCCCAGGGTTGCATCTACAGAGTAGCTGCTGGCCGGAGGAGTGCGCTTGAGGCTTGAGTAGTTGAATCAATCCTAACTAAAGAAAAACCTATCTAATGCCACTTTCTTGTTAGGACCTGTCTGAGGCCTATGGCTCAAAAAAGCTTCTTTGGAAAGACTTGGCAAAAGCCAGTCTATCCTACAGGTTCCAAAAGAACTCTGTCCATTAATGTATCTCCTTAATAGTGTTGAGCCACCCCCGTAGTGTTCGAGTTCGGTTCGGTTCGTCGAACACCCGTGTGTTCGCCGAACTGTTCGTCGAACTGTTCGTCGAACACCTTCGAACACCGTTAAAACCAATGGCAGGCAAACAAAAACACATAGAAACACATACAAAACACCTTCAAAGGTGTCCAAAAGCTGACAAACTGCTCAGAAGACATAACTAACACATGGAAAAGTGACAAGTACATATAGTCATGCGAAAATAAAAGAGGTGGAGGAGTAAAAGGAGGGGGAGACACAGATATAGGCATGTCATGCCCTTCTAAAATCCAAAAAGTGAGAAGCCGACACGGCCAGTCCGCTCCTGCCCGTGCCACCTCCGTGTCGCCGGGTTTGTGCCAGAGCCGCGGTGAACCCTGACGGCCAGCCCCCCTCTCCCAATACTGGTGCCTGTCCGCTGGTGGGTCGAGCGAGCCCCCCTGTGGTGGAGGCAGCTCTAAGCTTTTTAATTTAAATTGTCTCTCTAATTTGAATGAATACACTTTAAATCCATTTACAAGGATCTATTGGAGGGCAAGTCTCATGCCAGCAGCCGCGGTAATTCCAGCTCCAGTAGCGTCCACTAAAGCTGCTGCAGTTAAAAAGCTTTTATAAGGATCGAGCTCGGCTGTCCACCGCAAGGCATCCTAGTGCCAGTCCAGCCCCTATGCCTTGGGGTGCCTCCTGATGCTCTTCACTAAGTATCCCATGGTCCCGAAGCATTTCCTTTGAAAAAATTAAGTGTCTAAACTACAGGTGGTGCAGCTTGCTTAACAGCCGGGATAATCCGCTGACTAGCAGACACTGCTACTAGGCACAAAGTATTTCCTGGGCTAGATGCAGTTAAAAATTTGTAATTAGATACTCTCGTTGGATGCTGAGAAAGCATTCCATAGAGTCTCCTGGCACGCCATATATGATTCTCTTAAAAAGCTTGGGGTAGGGGTCTAGGGGACCCTTTTATAGCCAAAATCACGGCCCTGTATCGCAATACGTCACCTAGGCTGAAGATAAATGGAACTGTAGCACCCTGAGGGCTCGGTTGCTAAAGACGTATTGCACCTCACCCAGAGGTGTGATATCTCACTCTCAGGTAAGGATGGAGTGTGGATCAGGACCCGACACCTGCATGCATTACACCACATTGCCGTGGGGCAGGGCGACCAATATGCCCCTGAGATGGGCAAGACAGTCCCTGTCCCTGGCTGGAGTGGGGGGAGGGAACACTGAGGAAGGGGAACCCTGTAGTGCAGGAGCAGGGAGGAAGCAGTTCCTGGGTGCATTGAGAAGGGAGTATAAAAGGTGGGCACCATCTTAGTTCAGTGCAGAGAAGTCTGAGCAGAAGTGGCAGGGAGCAGGGGCTCTGCATGAGCTCTGCTCCGGAGGCGGGCCTAGTAACAGAGGCCCAGGCCTGGAAGAGGGAGAAGGAAGGAAGAGGAGCGGAGAAGGCTCCAGGAACGAGGAATGAAGGGATCCCAGGGGTGCGGACGGGCGAGTCGCCACCGCACGCCCGAATCCACCTGCGTGGAGGGGTCAGGCCAAAGGGGGAGACCGGTCCCCGAACTAGTGGAGGCAGGAAACGACCCTCAGCTAGAAACCGGAGGCTCTGACATTTTATGTGGCGCAGCCCCTCGCTACACCCGCTAGGAAGGCACCACATAGGGTCAGGGAAACTGGCGCCAAGTTTACCAAGAGGAGGCCCGAGGCAGCCGGACAGAAGTGTTGGTAAGAAAGGCCAGACAAAGGACACACAAAGGGGGTCCTGTGAAGTGCTCCAAAGTTATCTGGGAGTTGTCTGAGCCCCTCACCTGGTGAGCACAGTACGACGTGGGCAGCCGTTACCTGCAGACGTGGTCTGGATAATAAGAACTGTGAGTAAAGGCCCTGGACTGCATCACTGACTCCGTGTCGTTACTGCTGCTGCCCTGCACCATCACCCCCATCCTCCGCATACACTGCCCTGAGGCTATACTCCTCCCGTGGGGAGTTATGCTACGCTCTGCTGCACCCACAACACCAGCCTCAGCGGTCTGCCCTGTAGCGGCGGTTCACTCTGACCGCAATCCACGGGTGGCGTAGTCGGACATTTAAACATCAAAACCACATAAATAGTTCCGCCACTGGTTTGACCGCCCTGAGCCACGGAACTGGGTCGCCGCCACGAAGACTACAACCACCAGCATCCACCAAAAAGGGTCCGGCTCCGGGTGTCCCAAGGCCCAGGGGGTGCGTCAGAACATTTTCATCACCTTTCACAATCACCAATGGGACAAGGCAGTGATGTCCTCTGTCCCCTCTCTTATACATCCTAGTGACGGAGCACCTGCTCTCATCAATTCGCCATAACCCCAATATTAGGTGGATTGAGGTGGGAGGCACCGAGTACAAGTGCTCTCTATTTGCTGATGATGTCCTAGTATATATCACTCAATCACATATATCCATCCATGCTGTTATGGCTGAAATAGATCACTTTGTTACATGGTCAAATTTTAAAATCAATGCAGCGAAGTCTGAGGCCCTCGATGTCTCCCTCCCCAAATCCATATAGGATTCCATCCAGTCCAACTTTCCCTTTGCCTGGCCCTCACAGGGTATCAAATACTTAGGAATTCCTATTCATAGAGACCTCTCCCATCTATGTTATCTTAATTTTGGGCCCTTTATTGAACAATTCCATACAGACCACGGTTGGCAAGTTAGAACTGTAAGATTCACTACGTGAACCACTGGTGTTTTGTGGAAAAGCACATGTACACTGCGTTCCAAATTATTATACAAAAAGTGTTTAGGAGTGATAAGGGAAGAATTTGTTTGTTTGTCAGTTAAACTCATTGATGGTGATGTGTGTCAGGGCTCTTTATATCACTGTAAGCAATTGCAGACACCTGTGCTAATTAGTTTGGCAGGTGTGTCCAATGAAAGGCAAGACTACTTAAGAAGGCTCTCTCACATTATTAAGCAGCCTACATTTTCTGCCAAAATGGGAAAGAAAAAGGATGTGTCGGCTGCTGAGAAGCAACAAATTGTGGAGTGTTTAGGTCAAGGCATGACTACAATCAACATTGTGCGATGATCAGGATGAAGTGTCTTGGCAATCAAGAAGTATGTAGCTGATTCACAGTACACACGTGTGCGTGCTGATAAGGGCAAATTGAGGACTCTTTCCTACAGGCAATTACGTCAGGTTGAAAGAGCAGCGGCAAAAAAGCCTTGTCATAGCAGCAGACAAGTTTTTGAAGCTGCTTGTGCCTCCAACGTCCCCCGAACAACAAGATGCAGGGTCCTTCAGAGGTTTGCAGCTGTGCATACGCCATCCTGTCGACCTCCTCTATCCACTTCACACAAGCAGAAACGGCTCCAGTGGGCCAAACATTACATGAAGACTGATTTCAAAACTGTTTTGTTCACGGATGAGTGCCGTGCAGCGCTCGATGGTCCAGATGAATGGAGTGGAGGATGGCTGGTTGATGGACACCCCACGCAAACACGGCTACAGCGCCAACAAGGAGGAGGTGGAGTAATGTTTTGGGCTGGAATCATGGGGAGAGAGATTGTCGGCCCCTTTAGGATCCCTGAAGGCGCTAAAGATGAACTCCATAATGTATGTGGATTTTCTCAAACAGCACTTCCTGCCATGGTTCAAGAAGAAGAACCGTGTATTTCACAGCAAGATCATTTTTCTGCATGATAATGCACCATCTCATGCTGCACATAAAACATCTGCATCTCTGGCTGATATGGGAATAAAAGGGGACAAACTTATGGTGTGACCCCCATGCTCCCCTGACCTCTACCCCATTCAGAACCTTTGGAGCATCATTAAAAGGAGTGTCTATGATGGCGGGAGGCAGTTCACATCTAAGCAACAGCTCTGGGAGGGTATTCTGTCCTCATGCAAAACAATTGAAGCAGAAACCATCCAAAACCTGACAAATTCAATGGACGAGAGAGTTCAGAAGCTCCTTTCGAACAAGGGGTCCTATGTGAAAATGTAACATCACCTAGAATAAAGTTTTGAGTTGAAAACTGTTTGATTTCAGTTTCTAACAACCTGCTAATGCTTATAATTTCAAAAATGACCATTTTTTTGGTCTTTATTAAAATGAAAAGGTTGATCGAAAAGTTTGGGGGATCTAAGAGTGTGGCAACCCAGTAGTCATGATTACTTCGAATTCTGACAATATGAGGGTCATGCTGCAGGTAGTGCAGCAAGAAGGCACTTATGTGCCTTGCGCATCTCGGAGCCCCAAAATTATTTTCCGGGCTAGATGCAGCTAAAAATTATTTTTAATTTTAAATCTGGTGAAGCTTTAGTATAGATGGCCTAATAGGATCAGTGCTGCACACTGCTACAAAGCCCAAATTATTTTCCAGTCAAGATACAGATAAACATGATTAGTAATTTGAAAGCTTAAAACGGTTGGTAGGGTGATTTTAACCAATCATCAAGCTTTTACTCTCCCCAGGATGACACAGGGGTAGAAAAGTCGTTTCGGATCCATGATTTGTTCATCTTTATGAACGTGAGTCTGTCTACATTATCAGTGGAGAGCCGCGTGCGCTTATCTGTCAGCACACCACCAGCAGCGCTGAACACACGTTCAGACAGAACGCTGGCTGCGGGGCATGACAAGATCTCCAAGGCGTAAGTGGCTAGCTCCGGCCATTTATCCAGATTGGAAGCCCAAAAAGAGCAAGGGTCCAGTGACACAGTCGTGGCTTCAATGTTTACTTGGAGATACTCCTGTACCATCGTCTCTAGGCGTTGACTATGTGTCAGACTTCTTGTCTCCTGTGGCCTTGCAAAGGATGGGCTAAAAAAGTGGTGAAATGATTCCGCAAAATTGATGTTACCAGCAGATACTGTGGTTCTGTCACGGTTTGAGTGCTGAACACTTGACGGTCCCACGGTTGGCAAGTTGGAACTGTGAGATTCACTACGTGCACCACTGGTATTTTGTGGAAAAGCACATGTAAGATTCTGCAACAGTCTCTGCTGATACTCCTGCATGCGTGCATCCCTTTCTATGGCAGGAATAATTTCTGCAAATTTACTTTTGTACCGGGGATCTAACAGTGTGGCAACCCAGTAGTCAGGATTATTTCTAATTCTCACAATTCGAGGGTCATGTTGCAGGTAGTGCAGCAAGAAGGCACTCATGTGTGTTGCGCATCCAGGAGCACCAAGTCCCTGTTGTGTTGGTGGCGAGGTAACAATCATGCTTCCTTCCTCTGTCCTCTCCCCCCAACCTCGCACAACAGAAATGTGATCAAGGTCTCCCTCATCTGATGAGTCTTCCATCAGTTCGTCCTCCACTTCTTCCTGGGCTCCTGCACCTTCCTCACTAGTTTGGCTGCTACCATGCGCCCTGGTAAAACCATCTCCCCCACCCTCACATGCCTGCCGCCTTGGTGCTGCCGACCGTCTGGACCTTGCAGATGTTAGCCCTTCCGCATACAACTCCTCCTCCTCTACTTCCTCCACCTCCTCTTGTGCCACCACCTGACTCCGAATTCTGTTTAACATGTGCTCCAGCATGTAAATCACCGGAATAGTCATGCTGATAATGGCATCGTCAGCACTAAACATCTTCGTCGCCATTTCAAAACTGTGCAGAAGGGTACATAGGTCCCTGATCTGAGACCACTCCTCCAGCGTGATTTGCCCCACCTCTGAATCTCGTTGGCCCAGGCTATACGTCAGAACGTATTGCACCAGGGCTTGTCGGTGCTGCCACAGTCGCTGCAACATGTGCAGAGTTGAATTCCACCGGGTAGGCACATCGCATTTTAGCCGGTGAAGTGGCAGGCCCAACGACTTCTGTAGAGATGTAAGTCGCTGAGCTGCGGGATGCGAACGGCGGAAGTGAGCACACAGCGACCGTGCCCTCTGCAGAAGGCCATCTAGTCTGGGATAGTGGGCTAAAAATTGCTGGACAACCAGGTTCAACACGTGAGCCATACAAGGCACGTGTGTGACATTGCCCCGGCGAAGGGCCGCACCCAGGTTTGCAGCATTGTCGCACACGGCCTTCCCTGGTTTCAGGTCCAGTGGAGACAACCATTCATGAAATTGGTTCTCCAGAGCTGACCACAACTCCTCAGCTGTGTGACTCACATTTCCCAGACATTTCAATGTAAAAACCGCCTGATGACGTTGAGCCCTACTGCCAGCATAGTAAGGAGGTGTGCAGGATCCCTTCTGCGCAGTTAGAAAGCTTGTGGCATGACCAGACAGGCTTTGGGTGCAGGTGGAAGACCGAGAGGAGGTTGAGGAGGCAGAAGCAGTGGTGGAACTTTGACATAAAGAGGATTGACGCACAACTCGTGGGGACGGCAAGACTTGGACAGCAGCCCCTTGTCCTGCTGTCACCATAGTTACCCAGTGCCCAGTCAGCGACATGTAACGCCCCTGTCCATGCCTACTCGTCCAAGTGTCTGTGGTGAAATGCACCCTGTCACACACAGAGTTTCTCAAAGAAGCGGTGATGTTGTGTGCGACATGCTGGTGGAGCGCAGGCACACCTTTCTTTGAGAAGTAGTGCCGACTGGGCATCTGGTACTGGGGCACTGCGACGGACATAAGGTCTCGAAAATCCTCTGTGTCCACCAGGCGGAAAGGCAGCATTTCTGTAGCCAAGAGCTTGCAGATGGTGAAATTCAACCTCTTAGCTTTCTCATGGCTAGGAGGAAATGGTCTTTTACTTGTCCACATCTGAGGGACCGAGGGCTGGCTATTGTGCTTAGACGGGGTTGATAAGGGTGTCCCCGGCAAACTGCCGGTCTGTGAGGAAGATGCAGGCGGACATGTTAGGTTGCCTTGATCCAAAGGTGGTGCTATCGATGTCGGACAGCGCTCAAGACCAGCTGGTGTTACCACCTCCAAAGAAAATGATGACCTGCCAATCACGCTGGCTGTTGCGGGTAAAGAGGTGGCAGGTCTGCGCCCCAAAACAGGTGTGACTGCTGTCCCCCCAGTCACAGAGGATGAAGAGGCCGCGGATGCACAAGATATGGCAGACGGTGGTTGGCCCGGCCGGCTAGACCGCATTGTAGCACACTGAGCTTCCCACTGCAACTTATGCTTCATGTCCATGTGCCGGTTCATGCATGAAGTACTCAAACTATGTATTTTTTGGCCTCTACTTAGCTTTTGCTGACAAATGTTACAGATAACACGAGTTGGGTCATCTTTATCGATCTGAAAAAATGCCCAGGCTATGCAAGGCTTAGCACCCATGCGACCTGAAGAGCCACCACGACTTGTGGTGAGAGGCAGAGTTGTGTTTGAGGATGCAGTTGTTGACGTGCTTCCAGTACTACGTCTCTGTCCAGGAAGGCGCAACCTGACCTCGTCGTCACTAGCATCTTCCTCCACCTCCTCTGCTGACCTCATCTCTTGGCTGACTGTGGGTTGACAGTAAGTGGGATCTCCGACCTCATCATCATCACCCTGTGCGTTATCACACCCGTCGTCCTCAGAGCCAACCTGTTCCTGCCCTGACAAAAAACTAAAGTTGTCGCTCCAATCAGGTATTTGAGTCTTATCATCGTCTTCCTCATTGTCTCCACCAACAGGAGTTACAGTTTGGGAATGAGGGTCTACATTATGGTCAGAACCTTCTGCGTCTGGTCCTGGATCCGACTCATAAAGATTCTGGGCATCAGTGCAGATCATTTCCTCGTCTGGATTCACAGAAGCGCTGGAGTCGACCTCTGATTCCCAGGCTATAGTATGAGTAAACAGCTCTGCAGACTCAACCATCTGTTCTACCTCATACTCAGACGGGCAGCTGGAGATTTGGGAGCTGTGAGGAAGCAAGTGCGATTTGGGTGACACCTTTGAGGACTGGAGTATTTGTGATGTTGAAGTTGATGTGGAGGAGAGCCCACTTAAAGGAGCACTTGATATCCGTTGAAGCACCTGCTGTTTTTGTGCCTCATCTGGAATTTGTAGCGATTGGCGTGGCCGTAAGAAAGGGATCTTATCACATTGTCCGCTAAAAGAAGTAGACATTTTAGTTTGGCTGGAAGATGGTCTTTCTTCTGCACCTACCCCACGGACACAACCTTTTTTCCCCTTCCCAACACGCCTATTCCCCTTTCCACCAGCAGCAGGCCTTTTTCCACTCATTTTGGTGGTTAACTAATTCACAACTCTGGAGTTGTTTGCACAAAAAAACAATGGATGGTAACCGAGCAGAGCTGAGTGGCCAAACTGTGGTATTAGGCCAAAACTATTGGCTGGGTTAGATGCAGAAAAAAATTATTTTTAATTTGCAACCTGATGGAGGTCAGTATAGATGGACTAATAGACCAAGTCCCACACACTGCTAGAAGCCCAAATATTTTTTCAGAGCTAGATGCAGAAAAAAATTATTTTTAATTTGCAACCTGATGGAGGTCAGTATAGATGGACTAATAGAACAAGTCCCACACACTGCTAGAAGCCCAAATATTTTTTCAGAGATAAATGAAGAAAAAAATTATTTTTAATTTGCAACCTGATGGAGGTCTGTATAGATGGACTAATAGACCAAGTCCCACACACCGCTAGAAGGCCAAATATTTTTTCAGAGCTAGATGCAGAAAAAAATTATATTCAGTTTGCAACCTGATGGAGGTCAGTATAGATGGACTAATAGAATGATGCTATGCCCAAAAGATTTTACTTCACTAGGTGCAGTAAAAAAATTGGTATTCTATACACAGGTGGTATATCTTGCAACACAGATAGGCTACTCCACTGACTAACACACTCTGCAATAGGCCAAAAAGGATTAGCTTTGCTAGATTCAGCCAAATGCTGTGAAAAAAACTTGCACAGCACTGGCACAGACCTGCCTGGCAAAAACTGATCGGAACTGATGTAACCTAGTCCTGAAAAGGACTCCAATTACAATTAGTCTTTACTCCCACAATCTATCTATTTAAGAGCACAGACCTGCCTGATAAAAGTCGTAGGAAATGATGTAACCTAGTCCTTAAAAGGACTGCAATCACAACTATTCCCTACTCCCAAGCTATCTGTAGATTTGTGCGAAAATTGGCTTGAAATTAACAAGGTATAGCGCACACAGCAACAGCGGTGCCGTCTAACACGCAGCTGCAGCAGTGAGAAAATGGTGGCGACGGGGAAAATGGCTTGGTCTTATAGGGCAAGGACATGTGACATGCACTGCCAATGACACATGCCCTTGCTTGTGTGAAAAAAAGCACTTCGCTCCGTGTGTGCGCTGCTGATAGGCTGACAGATTGCACCTCCCCACTGCAAATGCGGCAAAGAGAAAAAAAAATGGAGATCTTCATTGTTCCTGCAGAGATCCATCCCCTGCCCCTCCCCCCGCCCCGCTGTACACTCAAACTGCGGATTAACATTAATTTTCATCATTACTGAGAAAAAATCCAGTTATGATTTTGGTGCACGAACAGTTATCGAACATAACCTCGAACAGCCGGATTTTTCTCAAATTGTTCGTGTTCGCCGACCGGCTCGAACACCGCCCAAAACAGCTCGAATTTGAGATTGGCGAACAGTTCGAGTAGAACAACGCTCATCTCTACTCCTTAATTAATATCAAACATATATTATATAGAATAATCATATTCATTCATATTTGATCAATACTTTTATTAAATCACAGCAAACAGAAAAGTGATAATATCTTTTAAAACATCTTCATTTATGCCCATAAAAACATTTAAAACCCTTCCGGGTAATGTGGTGTATATATATAGCCTAAGACGCATAAATAGCCATAAGTCTCAATGGTTATACATATAGAGATATAGAAGGTTACAAGTCAAATGTCCTGAATCAGAACAATAATTAAATAGAGATATAAAAAGTTACAAATCAAGTGTCTTGAATTAGAACAGTGATTAGGTCATTCACATCACATGTAAACTCCATTTTAACAGTAAAAAATTTTTCCTTCCAAGTAAATAAATTAGGTTGTATACACCATAATATTCTATACACTGTTTGAGTCAACAAATATATACCATGGTAGAAATCAGCTTACTATATTTGGTAAAGCATTGTATGATCAACTATATTGGGTTGCCACACTGTCCTACATCCCAATGCAGTGCTATATTAAACATTTATATACCATAGAAAGTAGTTAACATATTATATTCAGGTAGAAAGCTGTATTACCAACCATGTGCCATATTAAGGGCTACCACATTATCCAGCACCCCAACGCGCGTGTCGCGTATATTGCTTCCTCAGTCCCCCTGAGGAAGCAAACATTTTCTATGGTATATAAATGTTTAATATAGCACTGCATTGGGATGTAGGACAGTGTGGCAACCCAATATAGTTGATCATACAATGCTTTACCAAATATAGTAAGCTGATTTCTACCATGGTATATATTTGTTGACTCAAACAGTGTATAGAATATTATGGTGTATACAACCTAATTTATTTACTTGGAAGGAAAAATTTTTTACTGTTAAAATGGAGTTTACATGTGATGTGAATGACCTAATCACTGTTCTAATTCAAGACACTTGATTTGTAACTTTTTATATCTCTATTTAATTATTGTTCTGATTCAGGACATTTGACTTGTAACCTTCTATATCTCTATATGTATAACCATTGAGACTTATGGCTATTTATGCGTCTTAGGCTATATATATATACACCACATTACCCGGAAGGGTTTTAAATGTTTTTATGGGCATAAATGAAGATGTTTTAAAAGATATTATCACTTTTCTGTTTGCTGTGATTTAATAAAAGTATTGATCAAATATGAATGAATATGATTATTCTATATAATATATGTTTGATATTAATTAAGGAGATACATTAATGGATAGTGTTTCTTTGGGGGTAACTCCTTACAATATAATTAATGGACCTATATATCCATATTTTTCTAATTTCCAAAAGAACTCTGGCCTTCACTCTTACAGCCCTGTACAGCGATGAAGACTTGTTACAGGGCCTTGATTGCATCTACATAGTAGATGCTGACTGGAGGGGCAAACTTAAGGCTAGAATGGTTCAGCCAACCCTAACTATTGCTACTTTCTTAAAGGTTAGGATATTTCTGTGGCCGTTGGCTCAAACAGGCTTCCTCGGACAGACTGGGTGCAGAACACACCATTTCTGATGGTTCCAAATGAACCCCGGGCTTCACCCTTGAACCTCAATACATGGACAGTTTCATAGTTTTAAGGTTGAAAGACACAAGTCCATCAAGTTCAACCTAAAAGCTAATGTTTTGATCCAGAGGAAGGCAAAAACCCCATGAGGCAGATGCTAATTGCCCCATATTAGGGGAAAAATTCCTTCCCGACTCCACATATGGCAATCAGACTAGTTCCCTGGATCAACGTCCCATAACAAAATCTAGTACGGATAACCTGCAATTTTATATTATTCAAGAAAGGCACACACATGCCCTCCTTGAATTTTTTTTAGAAAATTAAGTATTTCAAGTTCATGTGGTAGACAGTTTCATAACCTCATTGCTCACACAATAAAAATTTGCCAACTAACTTCCTTTAGACAAAGTGAATTAGGATCTTTATGCTAGAGTAATTGAATTAACTCTAATTGAAATAGATTAATGCTTTTTTCCTAAATGTTGAAATTTGTTTAAATCCATCAGCTCAAAAAGGCTTTCTCGGACAGACTTGGCACAAGCTACTCCATTCTGCAGATCCCAAGGGAACCCTGGTCTTTACCATTACACGCTTGTACATGGATAGATACTTACCATAGGCCCAGGGCTGCATCTACAGAGTAGCTGCTGGCCGGAGGAGCGAGCTTGAGGCTATAGTGGTTGATTCAACTCTAACTGAAGCTTTTTTTTTTCCTAATTACTGGGATCTGTTTAAGGCTGTTGGCTCAAACAGACTTCCTCTGACAGACTTGGCGCAAGCTACTCCATTCTGCAGATCCCAAGGGAACCCTGGTTTTTACCATTACACCCCTGTACAGGGATAGATACTTACCATAGGCCCAGGGCTGCATCTACAGAGTAGCTGCTGGCCGGAGGAGTGCGCTTGAGGCTTGAGTAGTTGAATCAATCCTAACTAAAGAAAAACCTATCTAGTGACACTTTCTTGTTAGGATCTGTCTGAGGCCTATGGCTCAAAAAAGCTTCTTTGGAAAGACTTGGCAAAAGCCAGTCTATCCTACAGGTTCCAAAGGAACTCTGGCCTTCACTCTTACAGCCCTGTACAGCGATAAAGACTTATTACAGGGCCTTGATTGCATCTACATAGTAGATGCTGACTGGAGGGGCAAACTTAAGGCTAGAATGGTTCAGCCAACCCTAACTATTGCTACTTTCTTAAATGTTAGGATATTTCTGAGGCCGTTGATTCAAACAGGCTTCCTCGGACAGACTTGGCGCAAAACACACCATTTCTGATGGTTCCAAATGAACCCTGGGCTTCACCTTTGAACCTCAATACAGGGACAGCTTCATAGTTTTAAGGTTGAAAGACACAAGTCCATCAAGTCCAACCTAAAAGCTAATGTGTTGATCCAGAGGAAGGCAAAAAACCCATGAGGCAGATGCTAATTGCCCCATATTAGGGGAAAAATTTCTTCCCGACTCCACATATGGCAATCAGACTAGTTCCCTGGATCAACGTCCCATAACAAAATCTAGTACGGATAACCTGCAATTTTATATTATTCAAGAAAGGCACACACATGCCCTCCTTGAATTTTTTTTAGAAAATTAAGTATTTCAAGTTCATGTGGTAGACAGTTTCATAACCTCATTGCTCACACAATAAAAATTTGCCAACTAACTTCCTTTAGACAAAGTGAATTAGGATCTTTATGCTAGAGTAATTGAATTAACTGTAACTGAAATAGATTAATGCTTTTTTCCTAAATGTTGAAATTTGTTTAAATCCATCAGCTCAAAAAGGCTTTCTCGGACAGACTTGGCGCAAGCTACTCCATTCTGCAGATCCCAAGGGAACCCTGGCCTTTACCATTACACGCCTGTACATGGATAGATACTTACCATAGGCCCAGGGCTTCATCTACAGAGTAGCTGCTGGCCGGAGGAGCGAGCTTGAGGCTATAGTGGTTGATTCAACTCTAACTAAAGCTTTTTTTTCCCTAAATACTGGGATCTTTTTAAGGCTGTTGGCTCAAACAGACTTCCTTGGACAGACTTGGCGCAAGCTACTCCATTCTGCAGATCCCAAGGGAACCCTGGTTTTTACCATTACACCCCTGTACAGGGATAGATACTTACCATAGGCCCAGGGCTGCATCTACAGAGTAGCTGCTGGCCGGAGGAGTGCGCTTGAGGCTTGAGTAGTTGAATCAATCCTAACTAAAGAAAAACCTATGTAATGCCACTTTATTGTTAGGACCTGTCTGAGGCCTATGGCTCAAAAAAGCTTCTTTGGAAAGACTTGGCAACAGCCAGTCTATCCTACAGGTTCCAAAGGAACTCTGGCCTTCACTCTTACAGCCCTGTACAGCGATAAAGACTTATTAGAGGGCCTTGGATTGCATCTACATAGTAGATGCTGACTGGAGGGGCAAACTTAAGGCTAGAATGGTTCAGCCAACCCTAACTATTGCTACTTTCTTAAATGTTAGGATATTTCTGAGGCCGTTGGCTCAAACAGGCTTCCTCGGACAGACTGGGTGCAAAACACACCATTTCTGATGATTCCAAATCAACCCTGGGCTTCACCCTTGAACCTCAATACAGGGACAGTTTCATAGTTTTAAGGTTGAAAGACACAAGTCCATCAAGTTCAAACTAAAAGCTAATGTGTTGATCCAGAGGAAGGCAAAAACCCCATGAGGCACATGCTAATTGCCCCATATTAGGGGAAAAATTCCTTCCCGACTCCACATATGGCAATCAGACTAGTTCCCTGGATCAACGTTCCATAACAAAATCTAGTACGAATAACCTGCAATTTTATATTATTCAAGAAAGGCACACACATGCCCTCCTTGAATTTTTTTTAGAAAATTAAGCATTTCAAGTTCATGTGGTAGACAGTTTCATAACCTCATTGCTCACACAATAAAAATTTGCCAACTAACTTGCTTTAGACAAAGTGAATTAGGATATTTATGCTAGAGTAATTGAATTAACTCTAACTGAAATAGATTAATGCTTTTTTCCTAAATGTTGAAATTTGTTTAAATCCATCAGCTCAAAAAGGCTTTCTCGGACAGACTTGGCGCAAGCTACTCCATTCTGCAGATCCCAAGGGAACCCTGGCCTTTACCGTTACACCCCTGTACAGGGATAGATACTTACCATAGGCCCAGGGCTGCATCTACAGAGTAGCTGCTGGCCGGAGGAGCGAGCTTGAGGCTATAGTGGTTGATTCAACTCTAACTTAAGCTTTTTTTTTTCCTAAATACTGGGATCTGTTTAAGGTTGTTGGCTCAAACAGACTACCTCGGACAGACTTGGCGCAAGCTACTCCATTCTGCAGATCCCAAGGGAACCCTGGTTTTTACCATTACACCCCTGTACAGGGATAGATACTTACCATAGGCCCAGGGTTGCATCTACAGAGTAGCTGCTGGCCGGAGGAGTGCGCTTGAGGCTTGAGTAGTTGAATCAATCCTAACTAAAGAAAAACCTATCTAATGCCACTTTATTGTTAGGACCTGTCTGAGGCCTAAGGCTCAAAAAAGCTTCTTTGGAAAGACTTGGCAAAAGCCAGTCTATCCTACAGGTTCCAAAGGAACTCTGGCCTTCACTCTTACAGCCCTGTACAGCAATAAAGACTTATTACAGGGCCTTGGATTGCATCTACATAGTAGATGCTGACTGGAGGGGCAAACTTAAGGCTAGAATGGTTCAGCCAACCCTAACTATTGCTACTTTCTTAAATGTTAGGATATTTCTGAGGCCGTTGGCTCAAACAGGCTTCCTCGGACAGACTGGGTGCAAAACACACCATTTCTGATGGTTCCAAATGAACCCTGGGCTTCACCCTTGAACGCCAATACAGGGACAGTTTCATAGTTTTAAGGTTGAAAGACACAAGTCCATCAAGTTCAACCTTAAAGCTAATGTGTTGATCCAGAGGAAGGCAAAAACCCCATGAGGCACATGCTAATTGCCCCATATTAGGGGAAAAATTCCTTCCCGACTCCACATATGGCAATCAGACTAGTTCCCTGGATCAACGTTCCATAACAAAATCTAGTTCGGATAACCTGCAATTTTATATTATTCAAGAAAGGCACACACATGCCCTCCTTGAATTTTTTTTAGAAAATTAAGCATTTCAAGTTCATGTGGTAGACAGTTTAATAACCTCATTGCTCACACAATAAAAATTTGCCAACTAACTTGCTTTAGACAAAGTGAATTAGGATATTTATGCTAGAGTAATTGAATTAACTCTAACTGAAATAGATTAATGCTTTTTTCTAAATGTTGAAATTTGTTTAAATCCATCAGCTCAAAAAGGCTTTCTCGGACAGACTTGGCGCAAGCTACTCCATTCTGCAGATCCCAAGGGAACCCTGGCCTTTACCATTACACCCCTGTACAGGGATAGATACTTACCATAGGCCCAGGGCTGCATCTACAGAGTAGCTGCTGGCCGGAGGAGCGAGCTTGAGGCTATAGTGGTTGATTTAACTCTAACTAAAGCTTTTATTTTTCCTAAATACTGGGATCGGTTTAAGGTTGTTGGCTCAAACAGACTACCTCGGACAGACTTGGCGCAAGCTACTCCATTCTGCAGATCCCAAGGGAACCCTGGTTTTTACCATTACACCCCTGTACAGGGATAGATACTTACCATAGGCCCAGGGTTGCATCTACAGAGTAGCTGCTGGCCGGAGGAGTGCGCTTGAGGCTTGAGTAGTTGAATCAATCCTAACTAAAGAAAAACCTATCTAATGCCACTTTCTTGTTAGGACCTGTCTGAGGCCTATGGCTCAAAAAAGCTTCTTTGGAAAGACTTGGCAAAAGCCAGTCTATCCTACAGGTTCCAAAGGAACTCTGGCCTTCACTCTTACAGCCCTGTACAGCGATAAAGACTTATTACAGGGCCTTGATTGCATCTACATAGTAGATGCTGACTGGAGGGGCAAACTTAAGGCTAGAATGGTTCAGCCAACCCTAACTATTGCTACTTTCTTAAAGGTTAGGATATTTCTGAGGCCGTTGGCTCAAACAGGCTTCCTTGGACAGACTTGGTGCAAAACACACCATTTCTGATGATTCCAAATCAACCCTGGGCTTCACCCTTGAACCTCAATACAGGGACAGTTTCATAGTTTTAAGGTTGAAAGACACAAGTCCATCAAGTTCAACCTAAAAGCTAATGTGTTGATCCAGAGGAAGGCAAAAACCCCATGAGGCAGATGCTAATTGCCCCATATTAGGGGAAAAATTCCTTCCCGACTCCACATATGGCAATCAGACTAGTTCCCTGGATCAACGTCCCATAATAAAATCTATTACCACTAACCTGAAATGTTATATTATTGAAGGAACATTTTTCATCAAGCAGTTTTCACCGGAAATGTGTTGCACAACTGTTTGAATCTCAGTAAATTCCTGCACAACTTACATTTAAACACTCTGACCTTTTTACACCCACTCTTTTAACTTCTTAAATAGTGATCAGAGCTTATCTGGCAGCTTGTGGCTTAGCTTTACCTGAAAACTTATTACAAATTAGGCTGGAAAAGTGGTGTAAAATAGGACTGAAATTGACTCCATCTTTTGACTGGAGTACATTTCTTGAGGTGTAGTACGTCAGCTTTAAGGGGATATTTCAATAAATGAATGACCCTGGCTGCAGGTATAAAGAATCAAACTGTGCTGTCCTGACCCATTCCTGGGATTGTGTATGGCACTGGCATCACCTCAATACTGCCGCAGCCAACAAATGTGATCAGACGGACTGCCCAGCTGAGCGCACTGAGCTGCTGCAGCTCTGAGATGGTGGAACCTCTTTTTTTTAATTAAATGACCTGCAGCTAGGGACATTCATTTATTGAAAGGGAACAACCCCTTTAAGGATGAGTCAAATTCATTAAGAGGTTTAGTCTTTTTAATGAATTTGGTGCACGTTCCTCCAATAGGCGCTTCATGAATGCTGGTATAGAAATCCACCAGCCTTGATGAATCGGCCACCATAGGTTTACATGGCATGAGCATATACAGAACAGTTGTGTAGTATACGTTACCAGGCCCTCATGATGCTCTTGGTCCTGGATGGCCTTCCACAGTCTGCTTTCTTGCTTCATCATCTTGAAGGGCTCCACTTTCTTTTCTTCTGGCTGGCATGGTGCGGCTCTATCATCCGGCTCCTTTAACACGAAGGGACGAATGACTGTAAAGCGGCCAGGAGCGTTTTTTTATCCCCTTAGATCATTGTGACACCACAAAGTGATGACATAGACAAGTGGGTGAGGCGCCTTTATTCAGTCATCGGGTGTGGTCAGAAGAAATTAGCATATTCCGTGATGTTACTACAATGAGAACAGACATGAACATTCTATTCGGAACCCGACCGCCATTATCAGCGGAACCTTCACTGCTGTCAGATTGGCACTAAAAACAAAAAGAGACCGCGGTGAACCTGGACAGTAACAATCTACAGGGACAGTGACTGCTGAGCGCACTTCATGTCAGATGTTATGCAGTTTTATCAGAAAAAAAACAATAAAATATATAAAAGACAGGCTCCAATAAACCTTAAACACTGGGCTGTAGTCACAGATTCTCCTTCCACCTGCAGCACATTGCTCCCCTGCCTAACCCTCCCCGTCCTGCAGCATATTTCTCACCGCTTAATTCTCCCACTCCTGCAGCACATCGCTCCCCTGTCTAAACCTCCCCCTCTTGCGGCACATTGCTCCCGTCTAATCCTCCCCTCCTTGCAGCACATTGTGCCCTTTCTAAATCTCCCCCCTCCTGCACCACATCGCCCACTGCCAAATCCCCTCTTGCACCACATCTCCCACTGCCAAATCCTCCACCTCCTGCAGCATATCGCTCCCTGCCTAATCCTCCCCTTCCTGCAGCACATCGCTCACCTGCCTAATCCTCCCCCTCCTGCAGCACATCGCTCACTGCCTAATCCTCCACCTCCTGCAGCTCATCCCTCTCCTGCCTAAGCCTTCTCCTCATGGACCACATCGCTCTCCTGTCTAATCCCCTCCGGCAACATTTCGCTGTCTGCCTATACAGCCACTGACTGCAGTATATCACTCCTCTCAGCACCGTGCTGCAGTACATCGCTCCACTCATCTATACACTGGTTATTTCTGCAGCACATCTCTAACTGCTTAATCCTCCTCTTGTACCACATCGCCCACTGCCAAATCCCCTCTTGCACCACATCGGCAACTGCCAAATCCTCCACCTCCTGCTTCACATCGCTCCCTGCCTAATCCTCCCCCTCCTGCAGCACATCACTCACCTGCCTTATCCTCCCCCTCCTGCAGCACATCGCTCCCTGCCTAATCCTCCCCCTCCTGCAGCACATCGCTCATCTGCCTTACCCTCCCCCTCCTGCAGCACATCGCTCTCCTGCCTAACCCACCCCGTCCTGCAGCATATTTCTCACCGCTTAATTCTCCCACTCCTGCAGCACATCGCTCCCCTGTCTAAAGCTCCCCTTCTTGCGGCACATTGCTCCCGTCTAATACTCCCCTCCTTGCAGCACATTGTGCCCTTTCTAAATCTCCCCCCTCCTGCACCACATTGCCCACTGCCAAATCCCCTCTTGCACCACATCGCCCACTGCCAATTCCTCCACCTCCTGCAGCACATCGCTCCCTGCCTAATCCTCCCCTCCTTGCAGCACATTGTGCCCTTTCTAAATCTCCCCCTTCCTGCAGCACATCGCTCACTGCCTAATCCTCCCCCTCCTGCAGCACATCGCTCACTGCCAAATCCTCCACCTCGTGCAGCTCATCTGATGCGCCCCCTGGGCCTGTGCTGTGCAGGGGGATACCCGGAGCCGGATCGCTGGGGGTTGTAGTCCTCCGTGGCGGTGACCCGGTCCGTGCCCAGGGCGGTCAAACCAGTGGCAGTCTTAGGTAATAACAATGTCCGACTACGCCACCCGTGGATTGCGGTCAGTGGGGACCGCCGCTGCACTGCAGACCGCTGAGGCTGATGTAGTTTGCGCAGCCGAGTATGGAATAACTCCCCACGGGAGAAGTATTGCCTCAGGGCAGCTAGTGTGGAAGATGGGAGTGATGGTGTGAGCATCCCAGTACTAATGGTACTGGTGCGGCAATGAAACACAGAGACGTGTGGTGCAGTTTCCAATGCTTTACTCACAGTTTTCATCCAGGTCACTTGTGCACATGAAGGACCGCCTGAGCCGTGCTGCGTTCACCAGGCAAGGGGCTCGACCAACTCCCAGGCAATTCCAGAGCGTGGCACAGGGCTCCCTTCCTTTCCTTTCTCTGGCCGTCCCCACCAGTGACCCACCTTTGTCCAGCTCCCTCGGGCCTTCTGTTGGCGAAACCTATCTCCGGTTTCCCTGACCCTATGCGGTATGCTTTCCTGATGGATGTAGTGGGGGGTCGCACCAAGATGTGGTGACGACCTCCGGTCTTTGGCTGAGGAATCTGTTGCCTCCACCAATTTGGGCTCCGGTACCCTGCTCTGCCAACCCTTCACCCTGTATCTCCTGGGCATATGGGGTTCCTTCTTTACTCTCGTCTCTGGGCCTTTCTCTGTGTTCCTTGCTTCCTTTCTTCTCTGTTCCAGTTCCTTTCTTACTTTCCTTTCCGTTCCTTCTCCTCTCTCTTTCTGCTGTTTCTGGCCTCCACTCCAGGCCTGCCTCTGGAGCTGGGCCCAGACTGAGCCACAGCTCCCTGCCAGCCCTCTCTGGCTGAACTCCTCTCTGAACTGAACTGGACTGAACTCACTACTCTAAGATGGTGCCCACCTTAAATACCTCCTTCTATGTGTGAGCCCAGGTGACTAGCAACCAATGGGCTCCTACCTATGCCCAGAGACCCACCCCTATCTGCCCCTACAGCACTGGGTATTCCACCCCCCGCCCCACTCCAGCCAGGGACAGATGCTGTCGTGCCTGCACTTCTGTCTAGTGGGAGCACCTTTGACCTGTCTCTCGGAAATGGGGTGTGTGTGGTGCATGCAGCTAAACGAGTCCCGGTCCACACACCATCCTTACCCGGGAGTGGAATATCACACCTCTGGCAGAGGTGCAATACCCCTGTAGCGGCCGAACCCTCGGGGTGCTACACATCCCTCTCCTGCCTAAGCCTTCCCCTCCTGTAGCATATCGCTCCCTGCCTAATCCTCCCCCTCCTTCAGCACATCGCTCACTGCCTAATCCTCCACCTCCTGCAGCTCATCCCTCTCCTGCCTAAGCCTTCTCCTCATGGAGCACATCGCTCTCCTGTCTAATCCCCTCCGGCAACATTTCGCTGTCTGCCTATACAGCCACTGACTGCAGTATATCACTCCTCTCAGCACCGTGCTGCAGTACATCGCTCCACTCATCTATACACTGGTTATTTCTGCAGCACATCTCTAACTGCTTAATCCTCCTCCTGCATCACATTGCTACCCTGCCTAATTCTCCCTCTCCTGTAGCACATCGCTTCCTGCCTAATCCTCTCTCTCCTGCATTTCATCAGTCCCCTGCCTAATCCTCCTTTTCTTGCAGCACATTGCTCTCCTGCCTAAGCCTCCCCCTCCTGCAGCACATTGCACCCCTGCCTAATCCCCTCCCCTTCCTGCAGCACATCACACCCCTGCCTAATCCCCTCACCTCTCTGCAGCACATTGCACCCTTGCCTAATCCCCTCCCGTTCCTGCAGCACATCACACCCCTGCCTAATCCCCTCACCTTCCTGCAGCACATCTCTCCATCCCCGCCTAATACTCCCCCTCCTGCATTATATCACCCCCCTGCCTAATCCTCCTTCTTCTGCAGCATATTACTCCCCTCCCTCCAGCAACACATCCCTCCCTGCCTAATCCTCTCCTCCTGAATTACATCACTCCCCTGCCTACTATTGCTCTTCCTGCAGCACATCGCTCCCCCACTTAAGCACAGCGCTGCCTGCCTAATCCTCTCCTCTTGCATTACATCACTCCCCTGCATAAGCCACCTCTTCCTGCAGCACATCGCTTCCCTGCCTAATCCTCCCCCTCCTGTAACACATTGCTCCCTTCCTAATCCTCCCCTCCTGCATTACATCACTCCCCTGCCTAATCCTCCTCTTCCTGCAGCACATCGCTCCCTGCATGATTCTCCCTATCCTGCATTACATCACTCCCCTGCATAATCCTCCTCTTCCGGCAGCACATCGCTCCCTGCATGATTCTCCCTATCCTGCATTACATCACTCCTCTGCATAATCCTCCTCTCCCTGCAGCACACCACTCCCCTGGCTAATCTTCCCCCTCCTGCAGCACATCGCTCCCCTGAGCCCCTCTTACGTGACATCTTTTCTATCAGTTACATTTGTGAAGTAACTGCTGTCTCCTGTGAGCAGTGGAGAGTGAAGCTGAGAGCCAGGAGGCTCTGCCCCTCTGCCCCTTCTTGCCACATCATCATCCATCTACATCAGGGCTGTCAAACTCAAATATATAGAGGGCCAAAAGGAAGAGTTTAACTCAGAAAAATAAGTCAACACTTTATCAGATGTTTCTGTGAAAACTTGAGTACAACAAATAAGATTTTGTTATTTTCCCTCAGTTCTAAAAAAAATAGTTATGAGAAAAGTGTGACAAAAAGGAGTCATAAAATGCACCAAAATGAAATATCACAATTTATGGCTCAAATTGAGGTGAAGCAAGGAAGAGGTTGAGCTTAGCTAATGAGATGCATCAAACATACAGGTGCTTCTCACAAAATTAGAATATCATCAAAAAGTTAATTTTTTTCTGTTCTTCAATCCAAAAAGTGAAACTCATATATTATACAGAGTCATTACAGAGTGATCTATTTCAAGTGTTTATTTCTGTTGATGATGATGATTATGGCTTACAGCCAATGAAAACACAAAGTCATTATCTCAGTAAATTAGAATAATTAACAAAAAACACCTACAAAGGCTTCTTACGCATTTAAAAAGGTCCCTTTGTCTGTTTCAGTAGGCTCCACAATCATGGGGAAGACTGCTGACTTGACAGATGTCCAGAAGGCAGTCATTGACACACTCCACAAGGAGTGTAAACCACAAAAGGTCATTGCTAAAGAAGCTGGCTGTTAACAGAGTGCTGTATCCAAGCATATTTATGGAAAGTTGAGTGGAAGGAAAAAGTGTGGTAGGAAGAGGTGCACAAGCAACCGGGATAACCGCAGCCTTGAAGAGATTGTTAAGGAAAGGCCATTCAAACATTTGGGGAAGATTCACAAGGAGTGGACTGCTGCTGGAGTCATTGCTTCAAGAGCCACCACACACAGACGTATCCAGGACATGGGCTCCAAGTGTCACATTCCTTGTGTCAAGCCGCTCATGACCAATAGACAACGCCAGAAGCGTCTTACCTGGGCCAAGGAGAAGAAGACCTGGACTGTTCTCAGTGCTCCAAGGTGTTGTTTTCCGATGAAAGTAAATTTTGCATTTAATTTGGAAATCAAGGTCCCAGAGTCTGGAGGAAGAGTGGAGAGGCCACAATCCAAGCTGCTGGAGGTCTCGTGTGAAGTCTCCACCATCAGTGATGGTTTGGGGGCCATGTCATCTGCTGGTGTAGGTCCACTGTGTTTTATCAAGACCAAAGTCAGTGCAGTCGTCTACCAGGACATTGTAGAGCACTTCATGCTTCCCTCTGCCGATAAGCTTTTGGAGATGGAAATGTCATTCCCCAGCAGGACTTGGCCCCTGTTCACACGGCCAAAAGTACCAATACCTGGTTTACACACAACAGTATCACTGCGCTTGATTGGCAGCAAACTCGCCTGACCTTAACCCCATAGAGAATCTATTATAGAGAATCTATGGGGTATTGTCAAGAGGAAGATGAGAGACCCCAGACCCAACAATGCAGATGAGCTGAAGGCTGCTATCAAAGCCACCTGGGCTTCCATAACCCCTCAGCAGAGCCACAGGCTGATCCCTCCATGCCACAGGCTGATCCCTCCATGCCACATTGCCGCATTGATGCAATAATTGATGCAGAAGGAGCCCGGCCAAGTATTGAGGGGATTTACTGAACAGACATTTCAGATTTTAAAAACATTTTTCAAGCTGTTATAAAGTATTCTAATTTACTGAGATAATAACATTAACAGAAATAGATCCCTCTGTGTGTAATGACTCTATATAATAGATCCCTCTGTGTGTAATGACTCTATATAATAGATCCCTGTGTGTAATGACTCTATATAATAGATCCCTCTGTGTGTAATGACTCTATATAATAGATCCCTATGTGTGTAATGACTCTATATAATAGATCCCTCTGTGTGTAATGACTCTATATAATAGATCCCTCTGTGTGTAATGACTCTATATAATAGATCCCTCTGTGTGTAATGACGCTATATAATAGATCCCTCTGTGTGAAATGATGCTATATAATAGATCCCTCTGTGTGTAATGACTCTATATAATAGATCCCTCTGTGTGTAATGACTCTATATAATAGATCGCTCTGTGTGTAATGACTCTATATAATAGATCCCTCTGTGTGTAATGACTCTATATAATAGATCCCTCTGTGTGTAATGACTCCATATAATAGATCCCTCTGTGTAATGACTCTATATAATAGATCCCTATGTGTGTAATGACTTTATATAATAGATCCCTCTGTGTGTAATGACTCTATATAATAGATCCCTCTGTGTGTAATGACTCTATATAATAGATCCCTGTGTGTAATGACTCTATATAATAGATCCGTCTGTGTGTAATGACTCTATATAATAGATCCCTATGTGTGTAATGACTATATAATAGATCCCTCTGTGTGTAATGACTCTATATAATAGATCCCTCTGTGTGTAATGACTCTATATAATAGATCCCTGTGTGTAATGACTCTATATAATAGATCCCTCTGTGTGTAATGACTCTATATAATAGATCCCTCTGTGTGTAATGACTCTATATAATAGATCCCTGTGTGTAATGACTCTATATAATAGATCCCTCTGTGTGTAATGACTCTATATAATAGATCCCTATGTGTGTAATGACTATATAATAGATCCCTCTGTGTGTAATGACTCTATATAATAGATCCCTCTGTGTGTAATGACTCTATATAATAGATCCCTGTGTGTAATGACTCTATATAATAGATCCCTCTGTGTGTAATGACTCTATATAATAGATCCCTCTGTGTGTAATGACTCTATATAATAGATCCCTCTGTGTGCAATGACGCTATATAATAGATCCCTCTGTGTGTAATGACGCTATATAATAGATCCCTCTGTGTGTAATGACTCTATATAATAGATCCCTCGGTGTGTAATGACTCTATATAATAGATCCCTCTGTGTGTAATGACGCTATATAATAGATCCCTCTGTGTGTAATGACGCTATATAATAGATCCCTCTGTGTGTAATGACTCTATATAATAGATCCCTCGGTGTGTAATGACTCTATATAATAGATCCCTCTGTGTGTAATGACTCTATATAATAGATCCCTCTGTGTGTAATGACTCTATATAATAGATCCCTCTGTGTGTAATGACTCTATATAATAGATCCCTCTGTGTGTAATGACTCTATATAATAGATCCCTCTGTGTGTAATGACTCTATATAATAGATTCCTCTGTGTGTAATGACTCTATATAATAGATCCCTCTGTATGTAATGACTCCATATAATAGATCCCTCTGTGTGTAATGACTCTATATAATAGATCCCTCTGTGTGTAATGACTCTATATAATAGATCGCTCTGTGTGTAATGACTCTATATAATAGATCCCTCTGTGTGTAATGACTCTATATAATAGATCCCTCTGTGTGTAATGACTCTATATAATAGATCCCTCTGTGTGTAATGACTCTATATAATAGATCCCTCTGTGTGTAATGACTCTATATAATAGACCCCTCTGTGTGTAATGACTCTATATAATAGATCCCTCTGTGTGTAATGACTCTATATAATATAGGAGTGTCACTTTTTGTATTGAAGAACTGAAATAAAGTAACTTTTTGATGATATGATAATTTTGTGAGAAGCACCTGTAGTTTGCTATGTGCCCAATTTTAACAAATGTTCTGCAATTTTTGCTGAATGTCTTCAGAAATGTAGAGATGTGTAAGCAGACAAATGCAGAGACTTAGGCTATGTGCCCACGATGCAGAAATACTCCGGATTTTTCCTGAGCGTTTCTGCATCTCCCTGGCAGAAAAAAAGCATGCGGATTGTCCATGCGGATTGTACATGCGGATTGTATATGCGGATTGTACATGCGGATTGTACATGCGGATTGTACATGCGGATTGTACATGCGGATTGTACATGTGGATTGTATATGCGGATTGTACATGCGGATTGTATATGCGGATTGTACATGCGGATTGTACATGCGGATTGTACATGCGGATTGTATATGCGGATTGTACATGCGGATTGTACATGCGGATTGTACATGCGGATTGTATATGCGGATTGTATATGCGGATTGTACATGAGGATTGTACATGTGGATTGTATATGCGGATTGTATATGCGGATTGTACATGAGGATTGTACATGTGGATTGTACATGCGGATTGTATATGCGGATTGTACATGCGGATTGTACATGCGGATTGTATATGCGGATTGTCCATGAGGATTGTACATGTGGATTGTATATGCGGATTGTATATGCGGATTGTACATGCGTATTGTATATGCGGATTGTACATGCGGATTGTACATGCGGATTGTACATGCGGATTGTATATGCGGATTGTACATGAGGATTGTACATGTGGATTGTACATGCGGATTGTACATGCGGATTGTACATGTGGATTGTATATGCGGATTGTACATGCGGATTGTATATGCGGATTGTACATGCGGATTGTACATGCGGATTGTACATGCGGATTGTATATGCGGATTGTCCATGAGGATTGTACATGTGGATTGTATATGCGGATTGTATATGCGGATTGTACATGCGTATTGTACATGCGGATTGTACATGCGGATTGTATATGCGGATTGTCCATGCGGATTGTACATGCGGATTGTATATGCGGATTGTACATGCGGATTGTACATGCGGATTGTACATGTGGATTGTACATGCTTATTGTACATGCGGATTGTACATGCGGATTGTATATGCGGATTGTACATGCGGATTGTTTATGTGGATTGTACATGAGGATTGTACATGCGGATTGTACATGTGGATTGTACATGTGGATTGTACATGTGGATTGTACATGCGGATTGTACATGCGGATTGTACATGCGGATTGTATATGTGGATTGTACATGAGGATTGTACATGCGGATTGTACATGCGGATTGTACATGTGGATTGTACATGCTTATTGTACATGCGGATTGTACATGCGGATTGTACATGCGGATTGTATATGTGGATTGTACATGAGGATTGTACATGCGGATTGTACATGTGGATTGTACATGCGGATTGTACATGCGGATTGTATATGTGGATTGTACATGAGGATTGTACATGCGGATTGTACATGCGGATTGTACATGTGGATTGTACATGCGGATTGTACATGCGGATTGTACATGCGGATTGTATATGTGGATTGTACATGCGGATTGTACATGCGGATTGTACATGCGGATTGTTCATGCGGATTGTACATGCGGATTGTACATGCAGATTGTACATGCGGATTGTACATGCGGATTGTACATGCGGATTGTCCATGCGGATTGTACATGCGTTTTTCCTGCCAGGGACATGCAGAAGTGAAGCGTTCTTCACATGCATTTCCGCATGCGGGTTGACAAGCGCTTTACAGGCGATTTTAGCATCACTTGGAAAGTGCTTGTCAACTTGGTCACACTATAGAAATCCATGAAAACGGCAACCGGCATGGATTTATATAGTGTGACCCCAACGACTGGTTAAAAATAAAAAAATAAATCTATACTCACCTTCCGATGGCCCCCGCAGTCTTGCTTCGCTCCGTCCTGGCTGCCGGCAGATCGCGGTGCACTGAAGGACCTGCCGTCACATGACTATGACGTCAGCGCAGGTCCTTCAGTCCATTGCGAGCTGCCGGTATGGGAGGACGAGCGCAGCGGGGGCCGTCAGAAGGTAAATATAACATTTATTTTTTATTTTATTCTTTTTTTACAGGTTCTATGGTACCCGGGTCCGGAGGAGAATCTCCCGTCCTCCACACCCGGGTACCATCCGCACATTGAACGCATGGATTCCGCATGTGCTTATCTAGTGAAGCGGAATCCATGCGTTCCAATGCAAGTCAATGGCGGCGAAAACGAAGCGCTTCCGCGAAATAATTGGTAGTGCTGCGTTTTTTTCCGCAATGATAATCCTCAACGGAAATTTCTGCATCATGTGCACAGCACAGCGGATTATCATTGGGGGACATGGCAGACCTTCTAACATGCGTTTTTAAGCGTTTCTGCAGCGTTTTTGCCGTGCGTAAACGGAAAATGCTCCGCGGCTTAAGGGGTTAATACATGTGAGGAATGTCTATTTCTTACACATTCCTCCCATGTAATAAAGCTGTCAAACAGTCACAAATCATGCACATGGGAGCGATTCAACCACATCACCGAGCAGCTGTAAATACTCGGAGCTCGGCCCGAGCATACTCGGACAGAACATACTCGCTCAACACTAGTTAAAACAAGTTATCACCGATCCATGGGCTCTACAGGATAGGTGATCACTTATTGAGCATTTGTGTCCGAACATTGGAAAACGCACCTATCGGAAGAATGGGGAAGTTTTATCCCTGACAGAACACTTATCCCTATTTTAAAATGCCGCGGCAGGTGGGACGTCTGACCGCAGCTCCATTCATTCTCTTAGAGACTTGGAAAAAAGAGCAGCGCTCACAGCCACTGAGAGAATGAATGGATCAGTGGTCGCATCTCACATGCCGCTCCAGTCTAATGGGGAGAGAAGCTCCACACTCTGCCGGTGTGTGCAAGCAGTCAGACCCCCACCAATCAATATTATCAATGATCCTGTGGAGAGGTGATTACTTGTTTTCACCGGAGAACCCCTGTAAGTGCATCTCTGCCGCTCTGGTCCAAGTATTTAATCGCTAAGGCCACAGCCCTACTATCAGTATTTGGTCAGTATCCAGTCAGTATTTTTCTCAGGAGTGGGAGCCAAAACAGGTGATGAACAATCAGAGAAAAGGTAGAATAGAAACAAGTCACCAATTCTGCATTTATCAACCATTCCTGGTTTTGGCACCCACTCCTGAGAAAAATACTGACCAAATACTGATGGTCGGGCTGTGGCCTAATGGAAAAAAATCTTTTCCTAGTTAAGATCAGCGAGAACAAAATGACTGCCATACACAACACAGTCCACTATATCAACACCAATAATACCACATACAAAAGGGACAAATATCGCCACACCATGACTAGATCACATATTACCACTACATAGTGACCGAATAATACCACATACAAGGAACAAATATGGCCAAACTATGACCAGACCATATATTACCACTCCAAAGTGACCAAATACTACAATACTGATCATGAATACAAAACCACAATACTAACAACACTGTTATTACCACCAGCGACATTATACACAGGAGCTCTGTATATAGAGTCAGTGTACAGGTAACAGTGATCACCAGTGACATTATACACAGGAGCTCTGTATATAGTGTATAGGTAATACAGTGATCACCAGTGACATTATACACAGGAGCTCTGTATATAGTGTATAGGTAATACAGTGATCACCAGTGACATACACAGGAGCTCTGTATAAACTATATACACACGTGGTCAAAATTGTTGGTACCCCTCGTTTATTGAAAGAAAAACCCACAATGGTCACAGAAAAAACTTGAATCTGACAAAAGTAATAATAAATTAAAAATCTATGAAAATGAACAAATGAAAGACAGACATTGCTTTTCAACCCTGCTTCCACAGAATTTAAAAAAAATTAACCTCATGAAATAGTCCTGGACAGAAATGATGGTACCCCTGAAAATAATGTGACAAAATGGACATGTTAAATCAAGTTGTGTCCACTAATTAGCATCACAGGTGTCTACAATCTTGTAATCAGTCAGTGGGCCTGTATATAGGGCTACAGATACTCACTGTGCCTGTATTTGGGGCTACAGATACTCACTGTGCTGTTTGGTGACATGGTGTGTACCACACTCAACATGGACCAGAGGAAGCAAAGGAAAGAGTTGTCTCAGGAGATTAGAAAGAAAATTATAGACAAGCATGTTAAAGGTAAAGGTTATAAGACCATCTCCAAGCAGCTTGATGTTCCTGTGACTACAGTTGCACATATTATTCAGAAATTTAAGATCCATGGGACTGTAGCCAACCTCCCTGGACGTGGCCGCAGGAGGAAAATTGATAACAAATCAAAGAGACGGATAATATGAATGGTAACAAAAGAGCCCAGGATAACTTCTAAAGAGATTAAAGGTGAACTTCAAGCTCAAGGAACATCAGTGTCAGATTGCACCATCCGTCGTTGTTTGATTTAAAGTGGACTTCATGGGAGACGACCAAGGAGAACACCATTGTTGAAAAAAAATCATAAAAAAGCCAGACTGGAATTTGCCAAACTACATGTTCACAAGCCACAAAGCTTCTAGGAGAATGTCCTATGGACAGATGAGACAAAAATGGAAGTTTTTGGCAAGGCACATCAGCTCTATGTTCACAGATGGAAAAATAAAGCATATCAAGAAAAGAACACTGTCCCTACTGTGAAACATGGAGGAGTCTCTTTTATGTTTTGGGGCTGGTCTGCTGCATCTGGCACAGGGTGTCTTGAATCTGTGCAGGGTACAATGAAATCTCAAGACTATCAAGGGATTCTAGAGAGAAATGTGCTGCCCAGTGTCAGAAAGCGTGGTCTCAGTCGCAGGTCATGGGTCTTGTAACAGGATAATGACCCAAAACACACAGCTAAAAACACCCAAGAATGGCTAAGAGGAAAACATTGGACTATTCTGAAGTGGCTTCTATGAGCCCTGACCTAAATCCTATTGAGCATCTTTGGAAAGAGCTGAAACATTCTGGAAAAGGCAACCTTCAACCACGAGACAACTGGAGCAGTTTACTCATGAGGAGTCTCCAAAATACCTGTGGAGAGGTGCAGAAGTCTCACTGACAGTTACAGGAGTCGTGTGATTGCAGTGATCGCCTCAAAAGGTTCAACAAAATATTAAGTTAAGAGGAAGAAGAACCATCATTTCTGTCCAGGCCTGTTTCATCAGTTTAATTTTTTTTAATTCTGTGGAAGCAGAAAAGCAATGTCTGACTTTCATTTGTTCATTTTCATAGATTTGTAATTTATTATTACTTTTGTCAGATTCAAGTTATTTCTGTGACCATTGTGGGTTTTTCTTTCATTAAACGAGGGGTACCAACAATTTTGACCACGTGTGTAGTGTAAGTGTACATGTAACACACTGACTCACCAGTGACGTCTCTAGGTGAAGTCCTTCATCTTCGCTTTTCTTCTTCATCTGGCACAGACGGCCATCACTTCTTCCAGCCAGGAATCATCTCTGCAGAAAATAACACAGTTATCAATAACTGATCTCTTCTAGAGAATATTCCCACCCCCACCCCCGACTTCTACACTACACCAGTTGAAGAAAAAAAGCGATATAATGCCGCCCTGCACAGTAACAGGAGCCCTCTTTTGTCCCATCCCATGGAAAACAATTTCCTAAAAAATAAATTATATTACAGAAGTAATAATGTCCCTAATTGGACTCTAAAATTATAATGTTCCCCACTGGCCACCATAAACTAATAAAGTATGTTCCTCAATCTGGCCCCAAACAGTAATTAAGTCCCTTGTTCAGCCTGGCTCCCCCATATATCCATCCTGGCCCCCCCTTCCCTGCATATACCCATCCTGACACCCCCCCATATATCCCTTCTGGCCCCCATATGTCCAGTGTGACCCCTCCATATATTTATCCTAGCCCACGTGTATCGAGCCTGCCCCCTCCCATATACCCATCCTAGTCCCCCATGTGGCCTGCCTGTTCCCCCCATATATCCATCCTGGCCTCCATGTGTCCAGCCTGCCCCCCCACATATCCATCCTGGCCTCCATGTTTCCAGCCTGCCCCCCCATATATCTGTCCTGGCCTCCATGTGTCCAGCCTGCCCCCCCCACATATCCATCCTGGCCTCCATGTTTCCAGCCTGCCCCCCCATATATCTGTCCTGGCCTCCATGTGTCCAGCCTGCCCCCTCCCATATATCCGTCCTAAAGCCCCATGTGTCCATCCTGCCCCCCCATATATCCTTCCTGGCCTCCATGTGTCCTGCATGCACCCCTACATATCCATCCTGGCCTCCATGTGTCCAGACTGCCCCCCCCAATATATTCATCCTGGCCTCCATGTTTCCAGCCTGCCCCCCTTATATCCACCCTGGCCTCCATGTGTCCAGCCTGCCCCCTCATGTATCCATCCTGCCCTTCCCCCCTGCATATATCCATCCTGACACCCCCCTATATATCCATTCTGGCCCCCATATGTCCAGCGTGGCCCCTCCATATATTTATCCTAGCCCACGTGTATCGAGCCTGCCCCCCCAAATATCTATCCTAGCCCACCATGTGTCCAGCCTGCCCCCCCACATATCCATCCTGGCCATCATGTGTCCAGCCTGCCCCGCCACCCATATATCCGGCCCCCCATATATCCATCCCCCCCACATATCCATCCTGGCCTCCATGTGTCCAGCCTGCCCCCCCATATAGCCATCCTGCCCCCCCTTTCCCATGTGTCCAGCCAGGCTCCCCCCTTATGTGTCCAGCCAGGCTCCCCCCCTTGTGTGTCCAGCCAGGCTCCCCCCCTTGTGTGTCCAGCCAGGGTTCCCCCTTGTGTGTCCAGCCAGGGATCCCCCTTGTGTGTCCAGCCAGGGTTCCCCCTTGTGTGTCCAGCCAGGGTTCCCCCTTGTGTGTCCAGCCAGCTCCCCCCTTGTGTGTCCAGCCAGGGCTCCCCCTTGTGTGTCCAGTCAGGGCTCCCCCTTGTGTGTCCAGTCAGGGCTCCCCCTTATGTGTCCAGCCAGGGCTCCCCCTTGTGTGTCCAGCCAGGGTTCCCCCTTGTGTGTCCAGCCAGGGTTCCCCCTTGTGTGTCCAGCCAGGGCTCCCCCTTGTGTGTCCAGCCAGGGCTCCCCCTTGTGTGTCCAGCCAGGGCTCCCCCTTGTGTGTCCAGCCAGGGCTCCCCCTTGTGTGTCCAGTCAGGGCTCCCCCTTGTGTGTCCAGCCAGGGCTCCCCCTTGTGTATCCAGCCAGGGTTCCCCCTTATGTGTCCAGCCAGGGCTCCCCCTTGTGTGTCCAGCCAGGGCTCCCCCTTGTGTGTCCATCTGGGCCCCCCCTTGTGTGTCCATCCGGGCCCCCCCTTGTGTGTCCAGCCAGGGTACCCCTTGTGTGTCCAGCCAGGGCTCCCCCTTGTGTGTCCATCTGGGCCCCCCCTTGTGTGTCCATCCGGGCCCCCCCTTGTGTGTCCAGCCAGGGTACCCCTTGTGTGTCCAGCCAGGGGCCCATCTCATTCTGCATCCACTCATATACACACAGACACACACACAGACACCTCTTACCTTCCTGCGCTCCCGTGCGGTGTCCTCCTTCTCCGGCGGCTGAGTTGCGCGCCTCCTTCACAGCAGGCGCATGACGATGACATCATACGCCGGCCGGGGAAGGGAGACGCGCAGCTTCAGCTGCTTCACTGGGACGTGTGTCGTGGCGGTTCAGGTAATGAACGCCGCGTGCGCGCGTCCCTGCATACACTGTGCCTGCGCTTTTAAAGGGCCCGTGCCCCTTAAAACCGCAGGGTTTTTTTTTTTCATTCTCTTCTCCCCCTCTCCTCTGCAGGAGGATACCCCGCCAGCCCAGTCCCACCCTGTTGATGACTTATCCTAAAATCAGTCATTAATATATAAGTCCTGGACAGTCCCGTTAAGCTTGTTTTACCTAGTTATAAAAGCCCTTTAAGTCCTCATTATAAGGTAAGGTATGAATGGATCTAATTAAATTCTCCAAAGAGAACTATTTATACATTTGTAGTCACTGTGAGCTTTCTACAAGATATTGCGGGCAGTATATAGCGAATATACGGACACAGAGCCATTCGCCGGCTCAGATTGCCAATAAGCACCTTGTAAATATGAGACCTTGACTCAGAAAGTTTAGGATCAATGGTCCATTTGTAACGGTACACCGAACAGGTGTAGAGGCACAAAATCATTGCATTTATGCGACGTCTGCTCCTGTACACACCTGCCTTCTAAAATTGGGGAGCACAGTTTTTTCTTTATTAGGTTGAATATTATATGATTTTACGATGTCGCATTATTTTGAAATTATGGAGAAATCTTATTACTGAAATACCATAACTATACAGTAAAACCAGGAGACTCTGAGTTTTGTTAAAGAAAGTTTCAAAATTATTAGTTTTAAAAGCAAACACTCACTTTAAAGGAGTTATCACCTGATTTAAAAGTGATTCTTAAAGGGGCTTTCCACTAATGGCCAATAGCTTTACTGGCCATTTTGAAAATTAAAAAAAAAAATCTTCACACCTCCCGGACCAACATGGTTCCTCCAATCACAGGGCTGTGTCTGCCAGCTTTCACATGACATGTCTGATGACCACTGCAGCCAATCAGCAGCCATTGGCAGCGGGGAGGAAGGGGCGTAGTGATCACATCACAAGAGTGGGCGACGGCAATCAGGCTCATGTGGGGGACGTCGCCTACGCCAGCGCTTATTCCACCTGGATGTACATCCTCGGATGCACATTCAGATGAAATGTACTGTGGCGCAGAGACCCGCCGATTCCCTGCACTTCAATACATGCTGCCGGCCAATCAGAGGCCGGCAGCTGACCTTGGCTTGCCCGTCATGGGCAGCACATGGAAATGACGTCTTGCGCTACTCATGCAGGCTCATCAAAGTCAGCTGCTGGATTTTGCACCAGCTATAAAAGAGGATGCCGCACATTGTGGCAGCGGGAAGGTAAGAATTAATGTTTTTTGTTTTTTTAAAATGTACTGGAGAACAAATTATTACTGGAAGGGGCCTAGAATGGGGGGCTATATAGCAGGATGGGGACCAGGAAGTGGGAAATTGTTCTAAGATGGGGCCCAGGATGGAGAGGGGCATTATTACAGGGAGAAGCCAGGAGGGGGACATTATTACTGGAAGGGACTCAGGATGGGGAGCTATATATCAGGAAGGGGCCAAGGATGTGGGAAATTGTTATAGGATGGGGCCCAGGATGAAGTGGGGCATTATTACAGGAAGAAGCCAAGAGGGGAACATTATTACTGGAAGGTTTCAAGAAGGGGACATTATTACTGGAAGGGGCCAAGGATGGAGGACTTTATACCAGGAAGTGGTCAAAGTTGGGAGACATTATACCAGAAAGGAACACAGTATGGGGAATATTTTGCCAGGAAAGGGCACAGTAAGGGGTACATTGTTATCGGATAGAGGGGCATTAATACAGGAATGGGCCCAGAACAGGGGACAATAATTCAGGAAGGGGTCAAGAGGGGAACATTATTACTTGAAGGGGCCAGGACGGAGGACATTATTACAGGCAAGGACCAGGATGAGGAAAATTATTACAGGAAGGAGACAGGATGGGGGACATTATTACACAGGGGGGGGGGAGGGGCGGATATACAGTACAGACCAAAAGTTTGGACACACCTTCTCATTTAAAGATTTTTCTGTATTTTCATGACTATGAAAATTGTACATTCACACTGAAGGCATCAAAACTATGAATTAACACATGTGGAATTATATACTTAACAAAAAAGTGTGAAACAACTGAAAATATGTCTTATATTCTAGGTTCTTCAAAGTAGCCACCTTTTGCTTTGATGACTGCTTTGCACACTCTTGGCATTCTCTTGATGAGCTTCAAGAGGTAGTCACCGGAAATGGTTTTCACTTCACAGGTGTGCCCTGTCAGGTTTAATAAGTGGGATTTCTTGCCTTATAAATGGGGTTGGGACCATCAGTTGTGTTGTGCAGAAGTCAGGTGGATACACAGCTGATAGTCCTACTGAATAGACTGTTAGAATTTGTATTATGGCAAGAAAAAAAGCAGCTAAGTAAAGAAAAACGAGTGGCCATCATTACTTTAAGAAATGCAGGTCAGTCAGTCCGAAAAATTGGGCAAACTTTGAAAGTGCAGTTGCAAAAACCATCAAGCGCTATAAAGAAACTGGCTCACATGAGGACCGCTCCAGGAAAGGAAGACCAAGAATCACCTCTGCTTCTGAGGATAAGTTTATCCGAGTCACCAGCCTCAGAAATCGCAGGTTAACAGCAGCTCAGATTAGAGACCAGGTCAATGCCACACAGAGTTCTAGCAGCAGACACATCTCTACAACAACTGTTAAGAGGAGACTTTGTGCAGCAGGCCTTCATGGTAAAATAGCTGATAGGAAACCACTGCTAAGGACAGGCAACAAACAGAAGAGACTTGTTTGGGCTAAAGAACACAAGGAATGGACATTAGACCAGTGGAAATCTGTGCTTTGGTCTGATGAGTCCAAATTTGAGATCTTTGGTTCCAACCACCGTGTCTTTGTGCGACGCAGAAAAGGTGAACGGATGGACTCTACATGCCTGGTTCCCACCGTGAAGCATGGAGGAGGAGGTGTGATGGTGTGGGGGGGGCTTTGCTGGTGACACTGTTGGGGATTTATTCAAAATTGAAGGCATACTGAACCAGCATGGCTACCACAGCATCTTGCAGCGGCATGCTATTCCATCCGGTTTGCGTTTAGTTGGACCATCATTTATTTTTCAACAGGACAATGACCCCAAACACCTCCAGGCTGTGTAAGGGCTATAGGACCAAGAAGGAGAGTGATGGGGGGCTACGCCAGATGACCTGGCCTCCACTGTCACCAGACCTGAACCCAATCGAGATAGTTTGGGGTGAGCTGGACCGCAGAGTGAAGGCAAAAGGGCCAACAAGTGCTAAGCATCTCTGGGAACTCCTTCAAGATTGTTGGAAGACCATTTCCGGTGACTACCTCTTGAGGCTCATCAAGAGAATGCCAAGAGTGTGCAAAGCCGTCATCAAAGCAAAAGGTGGCTACTGTGAAGAACCTAGAATATAAGACATATTGTCAGTTATTTCACACTTTTTTGTTAAGTATATAATTCCACATGTGGTAATTCATAGTTTTGATGCCTTCAGTGTGAATGTACAATTATCATAGTCATGAAAATACAGAAAAATCTTTAAATGAGAAGGTGTGTCCAAACTTTTGGTCTGTACTGTATATGTTTTTGTAGGTTCTAGAACGCTTACAGAAGGTAGGAGCCTAGGTCCAAATTTTGCATGGGGCCAATCGGACTCTAGTTAAGCCACTGCAGAGATCTCTCCTGATGGTTGAAAAGCGCTGATCCAGGTGGTAAGTAGTTGATTCTTTTATGATGGTCAGTTTAGCTGTTAAGAAGGAGCTGGACAACCACTTTAATGAGTTTAGGGTAGGGATATAATGTAAATAAAAAGGACAACATCTTCAAGGAGTTTGTATGTTCTCCCCGTGTTTGCATGAATTTCCTCTGGGTTCTCCATTTTCACTCATACTGCAAAAACAAACTGACATCATAGGTTACTTGGCTTAATATGAAATTGTCCCTCATGTGTAGCGCATTGTGGGCAGGGACTATATGTACATCACTGCAGAATATGTTGGCAATAAAAAGTCAGCAGAAATGAATATGATGCAGATCCTCCCCAGGACTCCAGCAGTGTCACCATCCTGCCACCATACAGCAGAGAAGGACAATAAACCTGCAGGGTTCTCCCCTCAGTTATTTTTTCCTTTAATTTTATTATCTGTTTCTTACTCACAGTGAAAGAACAGTCATCAGATATTTTATTCTTCACTTTATTTTACAATCTCAGCTCTGAAGAATAGAACGTCTTATGAATAAATGACAGCTCACTTATTACAGTGGTGGCCAAAAGTATTGGCACCCCTGCAATCAGGGGTGGATTAAGAGTAGCAAGGGCCCCGGGCAGTTTAGAAGGCGCGGGCCCCCCCCCCCACCTGATTTATCACATGACATGTCACATGATCCCCTGTGATAGATCATGTGATAGTTCACAGGAAATTAATTTGGCACAATATTAATTGTGGTGCCCCATCTGAGAGCAGCACAATATAGGGGCAGATACCCTGATTCCAGCGATGTGTCACTTTTTCAGCTGCTTGTTGTCATTTTGAGAAAATCACCGTTTTATCTGCTGCAGATCTAGCGGCTCTCTGAATGCTGCGCTCTGTATAGCCCCGCCCACACCACTGATTGGCAGCTTTCTGCCCATGCTCAGTGTACACAGAAATCTACTGATCAGTGATGGGGGTGGGGTCCTACAGAACTTACTAGTCATCTAGTGATAATTACCTTCTGACAAATCAATGATTTTATCAAAACAACACTAAGCAGCCCAGTACGTGACACATTACTGGAATCAGTGCCTCTAACCCTACATTATGCTGCTCTCAGATTAGGTGGCAAAAACCTGATGACAGATTCCCTTTAAAGGAGCTGTAAACACAAAAAAAGTTTGTATTAAAAAAAATACAAGCCATTTGTGAAATTAACTTTTTTTCATTGTTAATTCACATTAGACTGTATCTTCAACACTTTTGTCAGCAGGTCTTATTACAGACTCTGAATAGGGCAGCTCTCTCCCTCTCCCTCAGCAGAAAGTCACAGCATGGTTAAAAAACGGGATCTTTTATGATTTTCTCATAATAAATAAAAAAGGACATGCAAGTCCTCCAAACTATTTTCCGTTTCTCTATAGGCGAGGTCCTAAATCTTTCTTGTTCTTTAGTTGATCACATGTCAAAAAGGCAAAGCATTTACTATGAACTCGCCTAAAAAAATATACACTTGGAGAGTAATATCATCATCTGCATGTAAATATTCCTTGACTCTAAGGGCTCGCTCACACTGTCGTATAACACGGCCGAATGCTATGTGATGTTTTATCGGATAGGACTCGGCCCTATGTTATACTATGGGACAGTGCGATTATTGGCATGAGAAAATAATTTCATTCGATATTCGGACCATGTGCACCCATACAAGTCTACGGGTGCACGTAAAACATTGGACTGCACTCGGATGTCATCCAAGTGCAGTCCGATGAACACTCACAGAGACTATGGAGAAGATGGAGAAATTAAGTTCTCCATCTTCTCCATATCTGTGCTGCGAGAGAATCGGATCACACTCAGTTGAAGCTCTGACAGAGTTTGAGCCGAGTGTCATTAGCATAATTGGCCCTATTCTCTTGCTTGAGAGAATATATGGCTTAGTGAGTGGACCCTAAAACTGAATAGTAGTAACGGACAGGCACCTCACAAGCGGGATCCATGTAGCTCTCAGATGTCATGTAGGTAGGGCTTCATTCCATGGGGTTGGGCTTAATTTCAAGGTATATAAAAAAAATGGACGTCAAATAAAAATTAAATGAACACAAAAAGCACTAACTGAATTATTTTTTTCGTATTTATGTTTGCAGCCCCTTTAAAAACCCTCTGAGGACCAAGGCACATATATGTCCCATAGTTTTAAACTGGAAAAAAATTTGATTGAATAAAATTTAAGGTCCTCGAAGGTTTAAGTAGGTCATAAATTCATATGAATACTTGCTCATACAATTGCACATGCCAAAAGACGAAGAAGAACAGAATCAAAAATATGACATTAAGTGGAGCACTTACAGGTATTCAAGGTGAAAAAGACCAGCAAAGGCATCGTCTCGAATGACAGTAAATGAGTTAGAATTCAGCAAGCTGAAAATGAAGACAGCAGGTTAGAAGCGAACCAGACTTTATGGTGCTCAGAATTAGTCAAGCAGAATTTATTGACTGCTCTTGCAAAGCACTGAGACTCCCGCAGTGTATAGATGGCGCCGTGCGGCCTCCCGCTGTGTGTCCTCCCGCTGTGTATAGATGGCGCCGTGCGGCCTCCCGCTGTGTATAGATGGCACCGTATAGATGGCTACGTGCGGCCTCCTGCTGAGTATACGTATATAGATGGCTACGTGCGGCCTCCTGCTGAGTATAGATGCCGCAGAGAGCCCCCCCCAGAGACAGCAGGAGGCCGCACAGCGCCATCTATACTCAGCGGGAGGCTGCACGTCACCATCTATACACAGAGGGAGGCCGCACGGCGCCCCCCCCAGAGACAGCAGGAGGCCGCACAGCGCCATCTATACTCAGCGGGAGGCCGCATGTAGCCATCTATACACAGCGGGAGGCCGCACGGCGCCCCCTCCAGAGACAGCAGGAGGCCACACAGCACCATCTATACTCAGCGGGAGGCCACACGTAGCCATCTATACACAGCGGGAGGCTGCACGGCGCCCCCCCAGAGACAGGAGGCCGCACAGCGCCATCTATACTCAGCGGGAGGCCGCACGTAGCCATCTATACACAGCGGGAGGCCGCACGGCGCCCCCCCCAGAGACAGCAGGAGGCCGCACAGCGCCATCTATACTCAGCGGGAGGCCACACGTAGCCATCTATACACAGCGGGAGGCCGCACATAGCCATCTATACACAGCGGGAGGCCGCACGGCGCCCCCCCCAGAGACAGCAGGAGGCCGCACAGCGCCATCTATACTCAGCGGGAGGCCACACGTAGCCATCTATACACAGCGGGAGGCCACACGGCGCCCCCCCCAGAGACAGCAGGAGGCCGCACAGCGCCATCTATACTCAGCGGGAGGCCGCACGTAGCCATCTATACACAGCGGGAGGCCGCACGCCCCCCCCCCAGAGACAGCAGGAGGCCGCACAGCGCCATCTATACTCAGCGGGAGGCCGCACGTAGCCATCTATACACAGCGGGGAGCCGCACAGCGCCATCTCTACACAGCAGGGGGCCGCACGGCGCCATCAATACACGGCAGGGGGGCGCACGTCGCCATCAATACACAGCAGGGGGCCGCATGTAGCCATCTATACACAGCGGGGGGCCACACTTAGCCATCTATACACAGCGGGGGGCCGCACGTAGCCATCTATACACAGCGGGGGGCCGCACGGCGCCCCCCCCAGATACAGCAGGAGGCCGCACGGCACCAACTATACTCAGCAGAAGGCCGCACGCAGTCACGCACACACACAAACATATACAGACATATACATACACGCATAAACACATTTGAAACACAAAAATACATATAAACAGACATCACACAATGATATCTGCCCACACACACACAAACAGACATCACACAATGACATCTGCCTACACACACACATACACACACAAACAGACATCACACAATGACATCTGCCCACACACACACAAACAGACATCACACAATGACATCTGCCTACACACACACACACACACATACACACACACATACAGTTATATGAAAAAGTTTGGGCACCCCTATTAATCTTAAGCTTAATGTTTTCTTAAAATTGGTGTTTTTGCAACAGCTATTTCAGTTTGATATATGTAATAACTGTTGGACACAGTCATGTTTCTGCCTTGAAATGAGGTTTATTGTACTAACAGAAAAAGTGCAATCTGCATTCAAACAAAATTTGACAGGTGCATAAGTATGGGCACCCTTATCATTTTCTTGTTTTAAATACTCCTACCTACTTTTTACTGACTTACTAAAGCACTTGTTTTGGTTTTGCAACCTCATTGAGCTTAGAACTTCATAGCCAGGTGTATGCAATCATGAGAAAAGCTACTTAAAGTGGCCACTTGCAAGTTGTTCTCCTGTTTGAATCTCCTCTGAAGAGTGGCATCATGGGCTCCTCAAAACAACTGTCAAATGATCTGAAAAGAAAGATTATTCAACATAGTTGTTCAGGGGAAGGATACAAAAAGCTGTCTCAGAGATTTAACTTGTCAGTTTCCACTGTGAGGAACATAGTAAGGAAATGGAAGAACACAGGGACAGTTCTTGTTAAGGCCAGAAGTGGCAGGCCAAGAAAAACATCAGAAAGGCAGAGAAGAAGAATGGTGAGATCAGTCAAGGACAATCCTCAGACCACGTCCAGAGAGCTGCAGCATCAACTTGCTGCAGATGGTGTCACTGCGCATCGGTCAACTATACAACGCACTTTGCACAAGGAGAAGCTGTATGGGAGAGTGATGCGAAAGAAGCCGTTTCTGCAAGCACGCCACAAACAGAGTCGGCTGAGGTATGCAAAAGCACATTTGGAGAAGCCAATTTCTTTTTGGAAGAAGGTCCTGTGGACTGATGAAACCAAGATTGAGTTTTTTGGTCATACAAAAAGGCGTTATGCATGGCGGCAAAAAAACACAGCATTCCAAGAAAAACACTTGCTACCCACAGTAAAATTTGGTGGAGGTTCCATCATGCTTTGGGGCTGTGTGGCCAATGCCGGCACCGGGAATCTTGTTAAAGTTGAGGGACGCATGGATTCCACTCAGTATCAGCAGATTCTTGACAATAATGTTCAAGAATCAGTGACAAAGTTGAAGTTACGCAGGGGATGGATCTTTCAGCAAGACAATTATCCAAAACACCGCTCCAAATCTACTCAGGCATTCATGCAGAGGAACAATTACAATGTTCTGGAATGGCCATCCCAGTCCCCAGACCTGAATATCATTGAACATCTGTGGGATCATTTGAAGAGGGCTGTCCATGCTCGGCGACCATCAAACTTAACTGAACTGGAATTGTTTTGTAAAGAGGAATGGTCAAAAATACCTTCATCCAGGATCCAGGAACTCATTAAAAGCTACAGGAAGCGACTAGAGGCTGTTATTTTTGCAAAAGGAGGATCTACTAAATATTAATGTCACCTTTCTGGTGAGGTGCCCATACTTATGCACCTGTCAAATTTTGTTTGAATGCAGATTGCACATTTTCTGTTAGTACAATAAACCTCATTTCAAGGCAGAAACATTACTGTGTCCAACAGTTATTACATAGATCAAACTGAAAGAGCTGTTGCAAAAACACCAATTTTTATAAAACATTAAGCTTAAGATTAATAGGGGTGCCCAAACTTTTTCATATAACTGTACACACACAAACAGACATCACACAATGACATCTGCCCACACACACACAAACAGACATCACACAATGACATCTGTCCCCACACACACACACAAACAGACATCACACAATGACATCTGCCCACACACACACACAAACAGACATCACACAATGACATCTGCCCACACACACACACAGACAGCACACAATGACATCTGCCCACACACACACACACACAGACATCACACAATGACATCTGCCCACACACACACACACAAACAGACATCACACAATGACATCTGCCCACACACACACACACAAACAGACATCACACAATGACATCTGCCCACACACACACACACAGACATCACACAATGACATCTGCCCACACACACACACACAAACAGACATCACACAATGACATCTGCCCACACACACACACAAACAGACATCACACAATGACATCTGCCCACACACACACAAACAGACATCACACAATGACATCTGCCCACACACACACACACACAAACAGACATCACACAATGACATCTGCCCACACACACACAAACAGACATCACACAATGACATCTGCCCACACACACACACACGCACAAACAGACATCACACAATGACATCTGCACACACACACACAAACAGACATCACACAATGACATCTGCACACACACAAACAGACATCACACAATGACATCTGCCCACACACACACACACACACACAAACAGACATCACACAATGACATCTGCCCCCCCCCACACACACACACAAACAGACATCACACAATGACATCTGCCCACACACACACAGACATCACACAATGATATCTGCCCACACAGACACACAGATACACACACACACAAACAGACATCACACAATGACATCTGCCCACACACACACACACACACAGACATCACACAATGACATCTGCCCACACACAAACAGACATCACACAATCACATCTGCCCACACGCACACACACACACACATACAAACAGACATCACACAATGACATCTGCACACACGCACACACACACACAAACAGACATCACACAATGACATCTGCACACACGCACACACACACACAAACAGACATCACACAATGACATCTGCACAAACACACACACACACACAAACAGACATCACACAATGACATCTGCACAAACACACACACATACACATACAGACATCACACAATGACATCTGCCTACACACACACACACAGACATCACACAATGACATCTGCCTACACACACACACACAGACATCACACAATGACATCTGCCCACACACACACACAAACAGACATCACACAATGACATCTGCCCACACGCACACACACACATACAAACAGACATCACACAATGACATCTGCACACACGCACACACAGACATCACACAATGACATCTGCACACACACACACACAAACAGACATCACACAATGACATCTGCCTACACACACACATAAACAGACATCTGCCTACACACACACAAACAGACATCACACAATGACATCTGCCCACACACACACATACAAACAGACATGACACAATGACATCTGCCCACACACACACAAACAGACATCACACAATGACATCTGCCCACACACACACACACAGACATCACACAATGACATCTGCCTACACACACACACACACACACACAGACATCACACAATGACATCTGCCCACACACACACACAGACATCACACAATGACATCTGCCCACACACACACACAAACAGACATCACACAATGACATCAGCCCACACACACACAGACATCACACAATGACATTTGCCCACACACACACACAAACAGACATCACACAATGACATCTGCCTACACCCACACACACACAGACATCACACAATGACATCTGCACACACACACACACGCACAAACAGACATCACACAATGACATCTGCACACACACACACACACAGACATCACACAATGACATCTGCCCCCCCCACACACAAACAGACATCACACAATGACATCTGCCCCCCCACACACACACACACAAACAGACATCACACAATGACATCTGCCCACACACACACATACACACTCACCATCCCCCGGCTCGGCTCCAGTCCTCAGGCTCTTCGGTGCAGCACTGCAGGCCGGGTGCGCACTGCGTGACGTAACAGCTAGGAGACACGGCCGCGTACAGGGCCGTGTCTCCTAACAGTGACGCGGCCGGGCCAGCACAGGGAAGTTAACTGCTGCAGTGCTGGCCCGGCCGATGAAGAAGTAGCGGCGGCCGCTGCTGGGGGAGCGGTCCGGGGCCCCCCCTCCCGCCACTGCTACCGGTATGTGCCGCGGCGGCCCGCACATATAATGAGGGCAATCCGGCATTAGACACCCCGCCCGGAGCCGCGGGCCCCCTGCAGGCTCGGGGCCCCGGGCGGTCGCCCGGATTGCCCTCATTATAATCCGCCTATGATTCTATAAGCATATCATAATTTTGGCAGCCTGGCTATCTTACGATGAAACTTTTAGGCAGAAGCTGGCATTTTATCCAAATTTGTGCTGGGGGGAGAAAAGATATTGGCCAATGGGTCAATCTCATGCTCCCCCAGAAGACTTCATCCATTAGGACAGGTTTCAGTAACACCAATAGTGTTGAGCCACCCCCGTAGTGTTCGAGTTCGGTTCGTCGAACACCCGTATGTTCGCCGAACTGTTCGTCGAACTGTTCATCGAACACCGTTAAAACCAATGGCAGGCAAACAAAAACACATAGAAACACATAGAAAACACCTTCAAAGGTGTCCAAAACCTGACAAACTGCTCAGAAGACACAACTAACACATGGAAAAGTGACAAGTACATATAGTCATGCGAAAAGAAAAGAGGTGGAGGAGTAAAAGGAGGGGGAGACACAGATATAGGCATGTCATGCACTTCTAAAATCCAAAAAAGTGCGAAGCCGACACGGCCAGTCCGTTCCTGCCCGTGCGACCTCCGTGTCGCCGGGTTTGTGCCAGAGCCGCGGTGAACCCTGACGGCCAGCCCCCCTCTCCCAATACTGGTGCCTGTCCGCTGGTGGGTCGAGCGAGCCCCCCTGTGGTGGAGGCAGGTCTAAGCTTTTTAATTTAAATTGTCTCTCTAATTTGAATGAATACATTTAAATCCTTTTACAAGGATCTATTGGAGGGCAAGTCTCATGCCAGCAGCCGCGTAATTCCAGCTCCAGTAGCGTCCACTAAAGCTGCTGCAGTTAAAAAGGTTTTATAAGGATCGAGCTCGGCGGTCCACCGCAAGGAGTCCTACCGCCAGTCCCAGCCCCTATGCCTTGGGGTGCCTCCCGATGCTCTTCACTGAGTATCCCGGGGGCCTGAAGCATTTCCTTTGAAAAAATTAAGTGTCCAAACTACAGGTGGTGTAGCTTGCTTAACAGCTGGGATAATCCGCTGACTAGCAAACACTGCTACTAGGCACAAAGTATTTCCTGGGCTAGATGCAGTTAAAAATTTGTAATTAGATACTCTCGTTGGATGCTGAGAAAGCACTCCATGGAGTCTCCTGGCACGCCATATATTATTCCCTTAAAAAGCTTGGGGTAGGGGTCTAGGGGACCCTTTTATAGGCAAAATCACGGCCCTGTATCGCAATAAGTCACCTAGGCTGAAGATAAATGGAACATTTTCATCACCTTTCATAATCACCAATGGGACAAGGCAGTGATGTCCTCTGTCCCCTCTCTTATACATCCTAGTGACGGAGCACCTGCTCTCATCAATTCGCCATAACCCCAATATTAGGTGGATTGAGGTGGGAGGCACCGAGTACAAGTGCTCTGCATTTGCTGCTGATGTCCTAGTATATATCACTCAATCACATATATCCATCCCTGCTGTTATGGCTGAAATAGATCACTTTGTTACATGGTCAAATTTTAAAATCAATGCAGCGAAGTCTGAGGCCCTCGATGTCTCCCTCCCCAAATCCATAAAGGATTCCATCCAGTCCAACTTTCCCTTTGCCTGGCCCTCTCAGGGTATCAAATACTTAGGAATTCTTATTCATAGAGACCTCTCCCGTCTAAGTTATCTTAATTTTGGGCCCTTTATTGAACAACTCCATACAGACCACGGCTGGCAAGTTAGAACTGTAAGATTCACTACATGAACCACTGGTGTTTTGTGGAAAAGCACATGTACACTGTGTTCCAAATTATTATGCAAAAAGTGTTTAGGAGTGATAAGGGAAGAATTTGTTTGTTTGTCAGTTAAACTCATTGATGGTGATGTGTGTCAGGGCTCTTTATATCACTGTAAGCAATTGCAGACACCTGTGCTAATTAGTTTGGCAGGTGTGTCCAATGAAAGGCAAGACTACTTAAGAAGGCTCTCTCACATTATTAAGCAGCCTACATTTTCTGCCAAAATGGGAAAGAAAAAGGATGTGTCGGCTGCTGAGAAGCAACAAATTGTGGAGTGTTTAGGTCAAGGCATGACTACAATCAACATTGCCAAGACACTTCATCCTGATCATCGCACAATCAAGAAGTATGTAGCTGACTCACAGTACACACGTGTGCGTGCTGATAAGGGCAAATTGAGGACTCTTTCCTACAGGCAATTACGTCAGGTTAAAAGAGCAGCGGCAAAAAAGCCTTGTCATAGCAGCAGACAAGTTTTTGAAGCTGCTGGTGCCTCCAACGTCCCCCGAACAACAAGATGCAGGGTCCTTCAGAGGTTTGCAGCTGTGCGTAAGCCATCCTGTCGACCTCCTCTATCCACTGCACACAAGCAGAAATGGCTCCAGTGGGCCAAACAATACATGAAGACTGACTTCAAAACTGTTTTGTTCACGGATGAGTGCCGTGCAACACTCGATGGTCCAGATGAATGGAGTGGAGGATGGCTGGTTGATGGACACCCCACGCAAACACAGCTACAGTGCCAACAAGGAGGAGGTGGAGTAATGTTTTGGGCTGGAATCATGGGGAGAGAGATTGTCAGCCCCTTTAGGATCCCTGAAGGGGTAAAGGTGAACTCCATAATGCATGTGGAGCTTCTCAAACAGCACTTCCTGCCATGGTTCAAGAAGAAGAACCGTGTATTCCACAGCAAGATCATTTTCATGCATGATAATGCACCGTCTCATGCTGCACATAACACATCTGCATCTCTGGCTGATATGGGCCTAAAAGGGGACAAACTTATGGTGTGACCCCCATGCTCCCCTGACCTCAACCCCATTCAGAACCTCTGGAGCATCATCAAAAGGAGTGTCTATGATGGCGGGAGGCAGTTCACATCTAAGCAACAGCTCTGGGAGGGTATTCTGTCCTCATGCAAAACAATTGAAGCAGAAACCATCCAAAACCTGACAAATTCAATGGACGAGACAGTTCAGAAGCTCCTTTCGAACAAGGGGTCCTATGTGCAAATGTAACATCACCTAGAATAAAGTTTTGAGTTGAAAACTGTTTGATTTCAGTTTCTAATAACCTGCTAATGCTTATAATTTCAAAAATGACCATTTTTTGGTCTTTATTAAAATGAAAAGGTTGATCGAAGAGTGTGGGGGATCTAAGAGTGTGGCAACCCAGTAGTCAGGATTACTTCGAATTCTCACAATCTGAGGGTCATCTTGCAGGTAGTGCAGCAAGAAGGCACTCATGTATCTTGCGCATCTAGGAGACCCAAAATTATTTTCCGGGCTAGATGCAGCTAAAAATTATTATTAATTTGAAAGCAGGTGGAGCTTAGTATAGATGGCCTAACAGAATCAGTACTGCACACTGCTACAAAGCCCAAATTATTTTCCAGCCAAGATACAGATAAACATGATTAGTAATTTTAAATCTGGTGGAGCTTAGTATAGATGGCCTAATAGAATCAGTACTGCAAACTGCTACAAAGCCCAAATTATTTTCCAGCCAAGATACAGATAAATATGATTAGTAATTTTAAATCTGGTGGAGCTTAGTATAGATGGCCTAATAGAATCAGTACTGCACACTGCTACAAAGCCCAAATTATTTTCCAGCCAAGATACAGATAAATATGATTAGTAATTTTAAATCTGGTGGAGCTTAGTATAGATGGCCTAATAGAATCAGTACTGCACACTGCTACAATGCCCAAATTATTTTCCAGCCAAGATACAGATAAACATGATTAGTAATTTTAAATCTGGTGCAGCTTAGTATAGATGGCCTAATAGAATCAGTACTGCACACTGCTACAAAGCCCAAATTATTTTCCAGCCAAGATACAGATAAACATGATTAGTAAATTTAAATCTGGTGGAGCTTAGTATAGATGGCCTAATAGAATCAGTACTTCACACTGCTACAAAACCCAAATTATTTTCCAGCCAAGATACAGATAAACATGATTAGTAATTTTAAATCTGGTGGAGCTTAGTATAGATGGCCTAATAGAATCAGTACTGCACACTGCTACAAAGCCCAAATTATTTTCCAGCCAAGATACAGATAAACATGATTAGTAATTTTAAATTTGGAGGAGCTTAGTATAGATGGCCTAATAGAATCAGTACTGCACACTGCTACAAAGCCCAAATTATTTTCCAGCCAAGATACAGATAAACATGATTAGTAATTTTAAAGCTTAAAACGGTTGGTGAGGTGATTGTAACAAATCATCAAGCTTTTACTCTCCCCAGGATGACACAGGGGTAGAAAAGTCATTTCGAATCCATGATTTGTTCATCTTTATGAACGTGAGTCTGTCTACATTATCAGTGGAGAGCCGCGTGAGCTTATCTGTCAGCACACCACCAGCAGCGCTGAACACACGTTCAGACAGAACGCTGGCTGCGGAGCATGACAAGATCTCCAAGGTGTAAGTGGCGAGCTCCGGCCATTTATCCAGATTGGAAGCCCAAAAAGAGCAAGGGTCCAGTGACACAGTCATGGCTTCAATGTTTACTTGGAGATACTCCTGTACCATCGTCTCTAGGCGTTGACTATGTGTCAGACTTCTTGTCTCCTGTGGCCTTGCAAAGGATGGGCTAAAAAAGTGGTGAAACGATTCTACAAAATTGATGTTACCAGCAGATACTGTGTTTCTGTTACGGTTTGAGTGCTGAACACTTGACGGTCCCACGGTTGGCAAGTTGGAACTGTGAGGTTCACTACGTGCACCACTGGTGTTTTGTGGAAAAGCCCATGTAAGATTCTGCAACAGTCTCTGCTGATACTCCTGCATGCGTGAATCCCTTTCTATGGCAGGAATAATTTCTGCAAATTTACTTTTGTACCGGGGATCTAACAGTGTGGCAACCCAGTAGTCAGGATTATTTCTAATTCTCACAATTCGAGGGTCATGTTGCAGGTAGTGCAGCAAGAAGGCACTCATGTGTCTTGCGCATCCAGGAGCACCAAGTCCCTGTTGTGTTGGTGGCAAGGTAACAATCATGCTTCCTTCCTCTGTCCTCTCCCCCCAACCTCACACAAAAGAAATGTGATCAAGGTCTCCCTCATCTGATGAGTCTTCCATCAGTTCGTTCTCCACTTCTTCCTGGGCTCCTGCACCTTCCTCACTAGTTTGGCTGCTACCATGCGACCTGGTAAAACCATCTCCCCCACCCTCACATGCCTGCCGCCTTGGTGCTGCCGACCGTCTGGACCTTGCAGATATTAGCCCTTCCGCATACAACTCCTCCTCCTCTACTTCCTCCACCTCCTCTTGTGCCACCACCTGACTCCGAATTCTGTTTAACATGTGCTCCAGCATGTAAATCACCGGAATAGTCATGCTGATAATGGCATCGTCAGCACTAAACATCTTCGTCGCCATTTCAAAACTGTGCAGAAGGGTACATAGGTCCCTGATCTGAGACCACTCCTCCAGCGTGATTTGCCCCACCTCTGGATCTCGTTGGCCCAGGCTATATGTCTGAACGTATTGCACCAGGGCTTGTCGGTGCTGCCACAGTCGCTGCAACATGTGCAGAGTTGAATTCCACCGGGTAGGCACATCGCATTTTAGCCGGTGAAGTGGCAGGCACAACGACTTCTGTAGAGATGTAAGTCGCTGAGCTGCGGGATGCGAACGGCGGAAGTGAGCACACAGCGACCGTGCCGTCTGCAGAAGGCCAACTAGGTTCAACACGTGAGCCATACAAGGCACGTGTGTGACATTGCCCCGGCGAAAGCCGCACCCAGGTTTGCAGCATTGTCGCACACGGCCTTCCCTGGTTTCAGGTCCAGTGGAGACAACCATTCATGAAATTGGTTCTCCAGAGCTGACCACAACTCCTCATCTGTGTGATTCACATTTCCCAGACATTTCAAAGTAAAAACCGCCTGATGACGTTGAGCCCTACTGCCAGCATAGTAAGGAGGTGTGCAGGATCCCTTCTGCGCAGTTAGAAAGCTTGTGGCATGACCAGACAGGCTTTGGGTGCAGGTGGAGGACCGAGAGGAGGTTGAGGAGGCAGAAGCAGTGGAGGAACTTTGAGATAAAGAGGATTGACGCACAACTCGTGGGGACGGTAAGACTTGGACAGCAGCCCCTTGTCCTGCTGTCACCATAGTTACCCAGTGCCCAGTCAGTGACATGTAACGCCCCTGTCCATGCCTACTCGTCCAAGTGTCTGTGGTGAAATGCACCCTGTCACACACAGAGTTTCTCAAAGAAGCGGTGATGTTGTGTGCGACATGCTGGTGGAGCGCAGGCACACCTTTCTTTGAGAAGTAGTGCCGACTGGGCATCTGGTACTGGGGCACTGCGACGGACATAAGGTCTCGAAAATCCTCTGTGTCCACCAGGCGGAAAGGCAGCATTTCTGTAGCCAAGAGCTTGCAGATGGTGAAATTCAACCTCTTAGCTTTCTCATGGCTAGGAGGAAATGGTCTTTTACTTGTCCACATCTGAGGGACCGAGGGCTGGCTGTTGTGCTTAGACGGGGTTGAGAAGGGTGTCCCCGGCAAACTGCCGGTCTGTGAGGAAGATGCAGGCGGACATGTTAGATTGCCTTGATCCAAAGGTGGTGCTATCGATGTCGGACAGCGCTGAACACCAGCTAGTGTTTCCACCTCCAAAGAAAATGATGACCTGCCAATCACGCTGGCTGTTGCGGGTAAAGAGGTGGCAGGTCTGCGTCCCAAAACAGGTGTGACTGCTGTCCCCCCAGTTACAGAGGATGAAGAGGCGACGGATGCACAAGATGTGGCAGACGGTGGTTGGCCCGGCCGGCTAGGCCGCATTGTAGCACAGTGAGCTTCCGACTGCAACTTATGCTTCATGTCCATGTGCCGGTTATTGCATGAAGTACTCAAACTATGGATTTTTTGGCCTCTACTTAGCTTTTGCTGACAAATGTTACAGATAACACGAGTTGGGTCATCTTTATCGATCTGAAAAAATGTCCAGGCTATGCAAGGCTTAGCACCCATGCGACCTGAAGAGCCACCACGACTTGTGGTGAGAGGCAGAGTTGTGTTTGAGGATGCAGTTGTTGACGTGCTTCCAGTACTACGTCTCTGTCCAGGAAGGCGCAACCTGACCTCGTCGTCACTAGCATCTTCCTCCACCTCCTCTGCTGACCTCATCTCTTGGCTGACTGTGGGTTGACAGTAAGTGGGATCTCCGACCTCATCATCATCACCCTGTGCGTTATCACACCCGTCGTCCTCAGAGCCAACCTGTTCCTGCCCTGACAAAAAACTAAAGTTGTCGCTCCAATCAGGTATTTGAGTCTCATCATCGTCTTCCTCATTGTCTCCACCAACAGGAGTTACAGTTTGGGAATGAGGGTCTACATTATGGTCAGAACCTTCTGCGTCTGGTCCTGGATCCGACTCATAAAGATTCTGGGCATCAGTGCAGATCATTTCCTCGTCTGGATTCACAGAAGCGCTGGAGTCGACCTCTGATTCCCAGGCTATAGTATGAGTAAACAGCTCTGCAGACTCAACCATCTGTTCTACCTCATACTCAGACGGGCAGCTGGAGATTTGGGAGCTGTGAGGAAGCAAGTGCGATTTGGGTGACACCTTTGAGGACTGGAGTATTTGTGATGTTGAAGTTGATGTGGAGGAGAGCCCACTTAAAGGAGCACTTGATATCCGTTGAAGCACCTGCTGTTTTTGTGCCTCATCTGGAATTTGTAGCGATTGGCGTGGCCGTAAGAAAGGGATCTTATCACATTGTCCGCTAAAAGAAGTAGACATTTTAGTTTGGCTGGAAGATGGTCTTTCTTCTGCAGATGTTACTGTTGCTTTAACACCTACCCGACGGACACAATCTTTTTTCCCTTCCTAACACGCCTATTCCCCTTTCCACCAGCAGCAGGCCTTTTTCCACTCATTTTGGTGGTTAACTAATTCACAACTCTGGAGTTGTTTGCACAAAAAAACAATGGATGGGAACCGAGCAGAGCTGAGTGGCCAAACTGTGGTATTAGCCCAAAACTATTGGCTGGGTTAGATGCAGAAAAAAATTATATTCAATTTGCAACCTGATGGAGGTCAGTATAGATGGACTAATAGACCAAGTCCCACACACAGCTAGAAGCCCAAATATTTTTTCAGAGCACGATGCAGAAAAATATTATTTTTAATTTGCACCCTGGTGGGGGTCAGTATAGATGGACTAATAGAATGATGCTATGCCCAAAAGGTTTTACTTCACTAGGTGCAGTAAAAAAATTGGTATTCTATACACAGGTGGTATATCTTGCAACACAGATAGGCTACTCCACTGACTAACACACTCTGCAAGAGGACAAAAAGGATTTGCTTTGCTAGATTTACCCAAATGCTGTGAAAAAAACTTGCACAGCACTGGCACAGACCTGCCTGGCAAAAACTGATAGGAACTGATGTAACCTAGCCCTGAAAAGGACTGCAATTACAATTAGTGTTTACTCCCAACCTATCTATTTAAGAGCACAGACCTGCCTGTTAAAAGTCGTAGGAAATGCTGTAACCTAGTCCTTAAAAGGACTGCAATCACAACTATTCCCTATTCTCAAGCTATCTGTAGATTTGTGCGAAAATTGGCTTGAAATGAACAAGGTATAGCGCACACAGCAACAGCGGTGCCGTCTAACACGCAGCTGCAGCAGTGAGAAAATGGTGGCGACGGGGAAGATGGCTTGGTCTTATAGGGCAAGGACATGTGACATACACTGCCAATGACACATGCCCTTGCTTGTGTGAAAAAAAGCACTTCGCTCCGTGTGTGCGTTGCTGATAGGCTGACAGACTGCACCTCCCCACTGTAAATGCGGGAAAGAGAAAAAAAAAATGGAGATCTTCATTGTTCCTGCAGAGATCCATCCCCTGCCCCTCCCCCCGCCCCGCTGTACACTCAAACTGCGTATTAACATTAATTTTCAGCATTACTGAGAAAAAATCCAGTTATGATTTTGGTGCACGAACAGTTATCGAACATAACCTCGAACAGCCGAAGTTTTTTCAAATCGTTTGTGTTCGCTGAACGGCTCGAACACCGCCCAAAACAGCTCGAATTTGAGATTGGCGAACAGTTCTAGTCGAACACCGGTCATCTCTAATCACGACCTCCGGTCTTTGGCTGAGGGATTATTTACCTCCACCAACTTGGGAATCCGGTACCCTTATTCTGCCTGACCCTTCACCCGTTATCTCGTGGGTTCTTAGGGTCCCTTCTTCCTCCTTGTTTCTGAGCCTTTCTACTCCTCTGTCTTTTCTCCTTCTTTCCTGTTCCTTCTTCTCCCCCTTCCTTGGCCTCTTCTCTAGGCCTACTTCTCCTTCCTTCCTCCTCTCTGGCTCCGGCCTTTTCTCTAGGCCTGCCTTCTGAGCAGAGCTCCTACAGAGCCTCTGCTCCCTGTCACCTCTCCACTGTACTGACTCTCTGAACTAAGATGGCTCCAACCTTTTATACCTCCTCCTCTGAGTGTGAGCTCAGGTGACCAGCACCATATAAGCTCCTTCCTATGCTCCAGAAAATGTCCCCTTCTGCTCCTACATCACTGGGTTTTCCTCCCCCCTCCCCACTCCATCCAGGGACATGTTCAGATGTGCCTACATAAATATATAAATGGGAGCACTGTAGAGCAGTACCCCGGAAATGGGGTGTGTGTGATGCATGCAGCTACCTGAGCCCTGGTCCTTATTCCATCCTTTCCCGGGAGTGGAATATCACACCTCTGGCAGAGGAGCAATACCCCTGTAGAAGCCGAACCCTCGGGGCGCTACAATATTATAGCAGCATGGCGGACATTATGCCAGAACTGGAGATACTATACCAGGATGTGGGGCATTATACCAGCTTTGGGGACATTATAGCAGAATTGGGAGCATTACACCAGCATGGAGGATATTAATAATCTGATATATCTTTTGGTATTTTGTGTATAGTTGTTTTTTTGCTGTTGGGGTAAATTGTAGGATATTGATTTCAGAGGGGTTTCCTGATCCTTTGATTGTAGGAATGAGTGGTATATATGTGCTAATAAATTAGGACAAAACGTAGGAAATTTAGGAAAAAACTGAACATCTCAGCAGTAATAACATGCTGATTGTGATGTCATTAAGATGACTTGAATTTCCACCAATCAGAGATCAGCATGTTTCAGGTCACCCAGATAGAACAGTCCATGAAACATGAGTCACGGCCACTGTGAGGTCATAATGCTGATTAGAATTTCCACCAGTCAGAAAACAGAACCGCCCAGAAGAACCACCCAGGAGGTATGAGTCATCGCCACTGTGAGGTCATAATGCTGACCAATCACAGAGCAGCCACACCCAGATTTTCCACCAATCAGAGATCAGCAGTGGGTATAAATAGCCGCTGCCGCCTGCCCGGCTTAGCCTTGCACTGGTTGGGTCTCTTTTTTTCTCTCTCTTGGTATCTCCCGGTATCTCTCCCTCCCCTCTCTCTTCTCTCTTTCTCTCTCTCTTTGACCCAACGGCCCTCTTAAGGGCTACCCCAAATGTGTAAAAGATAAAACCAATATTTGTGTTGTTTGTCCGTTTTATGAGCCTGTGATTAACCCCTTCCCACACTTTGCCATATATATATTATATACATAGTATGTGCAGGTGGGCCTTAAAGGGAATTTCCAGGACAAACATATTGATGGCCTATCCCCTGGTTAGCTCATTAATATCAGATTTGTGGGGGTCCGGCACGTGGCACCTCCACTACTCAGTTGTTTGAAACTCTGGCAGAAATCAGATGTACTCATTGTTGAGCTGAACATCACAGCTCTGGTCACTGTGTAGTGGCTGCTACCTGGTGCTGCAGATCAGCTCCTATTACATGTATATTAACTGACTTGCAGGACCCACAGTACAGTGAATGGAGCAGTGATGTTCAGATCTTCAAACTATTTACATCTGAGCGTTGCAAAAAACTGATGGGTAGAGCCAGTGCCGCGTGTCGGAGCCCACCGATCTGATATTGATAACCCATCCCCAGGATGGCAGCTCAGTAGATACCTTACCAGGATGGGGGACATTATTCCAGAATGGGTACATTATACCAGAATGGGGACATTATATCAGAATTAGGTCATTATGCCAGAATGTGAGACACTGTAACAGAATGGAGTGCATTGTACCAGGATGGGGGACATTAAACCAGTATGATGGCCATTAAACCAAGATGGGGGGCATTATACCAGGATGGGGACATTATACCAGAATGGGGACACTATACTAGTATGGGGACATTTTACCAAGATGAAGGACACTATATCAGAATGGGGACAATATATGAGAATGGGAACAATATACCAGGAAGGGGGACATTAAATCAGAATGGGTACATTATATCAGAATGGGGAAATTATACCAGAATTGGGGACATTATACCAGAATAAGGGACACTATACAAGAATGGGGTTCACCATACCCAGATGGGTGACACAATATCAGAATGGGGACATTATATCACAATGATGATGTTATACCAGGATGGGCGACATTATATCACAATGATGATATTATACCAGTATGGGGGATATTATAGCAGCATGGGGGACATTATGCCAGAACTGGAGATACTATACCAGGATGTGGGGCATTATACCAGCTTTGGGGACATTATAGCAGAATTGGGAGCATTACACCAGCATGGGGGATATTATACCAGGTTCGAGACATTATACCAAAATGGGGACATTATATCAGAATGGGGACACTATACCAGGATGGGTACATTAAACCAGAATGAAGGAAATGATGCCAAAATGGGGACATTACCAAACAGGGGCACAAGTGGGGGAAAATGTTATAGCATAAGGCCCAGCATGTGGGAGATTATTACAAGAAGGAGCCAGGATGGGGGACATTACTACATAGGGAGAGAACACATATACGGTATCTTATAGGATCCAGAGCGCTACAAGGGCCCATACATCTGACCAACATGCCGGTGGGCAGGGGCGTACATAGAAGTCATGGGGCCCCATAGCAGAAGCTCTAATTGGGCCCCCCCTACAAAAAATAAATATTTGTCTGTGTCACAGAAGAACAGATCTCATAACTTTCCAGCCTTTACATAGTAATTTACATCCTTCTGAAGTCGTAGATTCCTCCTTCATTGCCCCCATAAAGTATGATGCCAACAAAAGTGCCCCCCAAACAGTATGATACCCCTATGGTGCATTCCTCCACATGCACAGTATAATGACCCTATTGTACCCCACTTCAACTCCCACGGCAAAGTATGGTGACCCTAACACAGTATAATCCCCCAACTGTGAACCCCACAGAGCCCTCCATACACTCTCATGGCCCCCACACAGCCCTCCAAACAGTATAATGGCCCCCACACAGCCCTCCAAACAGTATAATGGACCCCACACAAACCTTCACACTGTATAATTGCTTTCATACAGTATAATGGTCCCCCACATAGCCCTCAAAATATAAAATATTATAATGGCCCCACATAGCCTTCCATATAGTATAATGCACCACCAATAATCTTCCATATAGTATAATGCGCCCCCATAATTCTCCATATAGTATAATGCTCCCCCCATAAACCTCCATATAGTATAATGCTCCCCCCCATAAACCTCCATATAGTATAATGTGCCCCCCATAATCCTCCATATAGTATAATGAACTCCCCATGGTCCTCCATAGAATATAATGCACTCCCCACAGTCCTCCATACAGTATATTACACACCCCATAGGGTAAAATGCAGCCCCCATATAGTATAATGCACACCACAGTCCTGCAGTATTATGGGCACCACATACTCACTGATTTTAAAATACCGTATATTTTAAATAAGCCGACCCGAATATAAACCGAGGCCCCTAATTTTACCACATAAAAATGGGAAAACCTATTGACTTGAGTATTAGCCTAGGGTAGGAAATGCAGCAGCTACTGGTAAATTTCCCCATCCTCGTAGGTGTGGCCCCTCAATCCCACAATCCCTGGTATGTGTGGCCCCCACAATCCCTGGTATGTGTGGCCCCCTCAATCCCACAATCCCTGGTATGTATGGCCCCCTCAATCCTACAATCCCTGGTATGTGTGGCCCCCCCAATCCCACGTATGTGTGACCCCCTCAATCCCACAGTCCCTGGTATGTGTGGCCCCCTCAATCCCACAATCCCTGGTATGTGTGGCCCCCTCAATCCCACAATCCCTGGTATGTGTGGCCCCCTCAATTCCACAATCCCTGGTATGTGTGGCCTCCTCAATCCCGCAATCCTGGTATGTGTGGCCTCCTTAATCCCCCAATTCTGGTATGTGTGGCCTCCTCAATCCCCCAATCCTGGTATGTGTGGCCTCCTCAATCCCCCAATCCTGGTATGTGTGGCCTCCTCAATCCCCCAATCCTGGTATGTGTGGCCTCCTCAATCCCCCAATCCTGGTATGTGTGGTCTCCTCAATCCCCCAATCCTGGTATGTGTGGCCTCCTCAACCCCTCAATCCTGGTATGTGTGGCCTCCTCAACCCCTCAATCCTGGTATGTGTGGCCTCCTCAACCCCTCAATCCTGGTATGTGTGGCCTCCTCAATCCCCCAATCCTGGTATGTGTGGCCTCCTCAACCCCTCAATCCTGGTATGTGTGGCCTCCTCCAACCCTCAATCCTGGTATGTGTGGCCTCCTCAACCCCTCAATCCTGGTATGTGTGGCCTCCTCAACCTCTCATTCCTGGTATGTGTGGCCTCCTCAACCCCTCAATCCTGGTATGTGTGGCCTCCTCAACCCCTCAATCCTGGTATGTGTGGCCTCCTCAACCCCTCAATCCTGGTATGTGTGGCCTCAACCCCTCAATCCTGGTATGTGTGGCCTCCTCAACCCCTCAATCCTGGTATGTGTGGCCTCCTCAACCCCTCAATCCTGGTATGTGTGGCCTCCTCAACCCCTCAATCCTGGTATGTGTGGCCTCCTCAATCCCCCAATCCTGGTATGTGTGGCCTCCTCAATCCCCCAATCCTGGTATGTGTGGCCTCCTCAATCCCCCAATCCTGGTATGTGTGGCCTCCTCAATCCCCCAATCCTGGTATGTGTGGCCTCCTCAACCCACCAATCCTGGTATGTGTGGCCTTTTCAATCCCCAAATCCTGGTATGTGTCGCCTCCTCAATCCCCAAATCCTGGTATGTGTGGCCTCCTCAACCCCCCAATCCTGGTACGTGTGGCCTCAACCCCCCAAATCCTGGTACGTGTGGCCCCCTCAATCCCCCATTCCTGGTACGTGTGGCCTCCTCAATCCCCCATTCCTGGTACGTGTGGCCTCCTCAATCCCCAAATCCTGGTACGTGTGGCCTCCTCAATCCCCAAATCCTGGTACCTGTGGCCTCCTCAATCCCCAAATCCTGGTACCTGTGGCCTCCTCAATCCCCAAATCCTGGTACCTGTGGCCTCCTCAATTCCCAAATCCTGGTACCTGTGGCCTCCTCAATCCCCAAATCCTGGTATGTGTGGCCTCCTCAATCCCCCATTCCTGGTATGTGTGGCCTCCTCAATCCCCCATTCCTGGTATGTGTGGCCTCCTCATCCCCCCAATCACTGTGTAGCACCCCGAGGGTTCGGCCGCTACAGGGGTATTGCACCTCTGCCAGAGGTGTGATATTCCACTCCCGGGTAAGGATGGAGTGTGGACCAGGACTCAGTAAGCTGCATGCACCACACACACCCCATTTCCGAGGGACAGCTCAACGGTGCTCCCACGAGACAGAAGTGCAGGCAGGACAGCATCTGTCCCTGGCTGGAGTGGGGAGGGGGAGGAAAACCCAGTGGTGTAGGAGCTGATAGGGGTGGATCTCTGGGCATAGGTAGGAGCCCATTGGTTGCTAGTCACCTGGGCTCACACATAGAGGGAGGTATATAAGGTGGGCACCATCTTAGTTCAGGGTCTGTTCAGTCCGGGGAGTGAGTGCAGAGAGGAGTTCAGCCAGAGAGGGCTGACAGGGAGCTGTGGCTCAGTCTGGGCCCAGCTCCACGAGGCAGGCCTGGAGAGGAGGCCAGAACCAGAGGAGAGAAACAGAAACAGCAAGGAACTGGAACAGAAGAGAAAGGAAACAAGGAACAGCACATTAAGAGAGGCCCAGAGACACGAGAGAAGAAGGAACCCCATAGGCCCAGGAGATTGCGGGTGACGGGTTGGCAGAACAGGGTACCGGATCCCAAATTGGTGGAAGCAAATCATCTTCAGCCAAGGACCGGCGGTCGTGACTATATCTCGGTGCGACCCCTCACTACACCTACCAGGAAGGCACACCACATAGGGTCAGGGACGCAGGAATCAGCCTCCCAAGAGAAGGTCCGAGGCAGCCGGACAAACGTAGAGTCACTGGTGGGGCACGGCCAGAGAAGGGAAGAGAAGGGAGCCCTGTGCCACGCTCTGGAATTGCCTGGGAGTTGGTCGAGCCCCTTGCCTGGTGGACGCAGCACGGCTTGGGCAGTCACCGCCGGTACCGAGGTGACTAGGACCAGTAAAGAACTGTGAGTAAAGCATTGGAAACTGCAACTACACGTCTCTGTGCTTCTTCGCCGCACCAGCACTATCAGTGCTGGGACGCTCATGCACCATCACTCCCATCATCTACACTAACTGCCCTGAGGCTATACTTCTCCCGTGGGGAGTCATCCCATTCTTAGCTGCATACACAACACCGGCCTCAGCGGTCTGCCTTGCAGCGGGGGTCCCCACTGACCGCAATCCACGGGTGGCGTAGTCGGACAATTATAATACTAATCAGACTGCCACTGGTTTGATCACCCTGAGCCACAGACCGGGTCGCCGCCACACGGAGACTACAACCCCCAGCATCCCACAAGAGGCCTGGTTCCGGGTGCCCCACAGGCCCAGGGGGCGAGTCAACTGCACACATAAAACAATAAACACTTATACTCACCTTCCTTCCTCACCTCTGCTCCAGCGCTGCGTCCTGTCTACAGCAAGCTCATGTCGGCATCTGAGCAGCGCGCGCTCTCAGACACAGAGGTGAGCTGCTGCTGCCGCCACATTCACTCCTCTGCACTGACAGCAGGAGCCGCGGCTCAGCGCTCCTCCGTGCCCGCTACTAAAGAGAATGAATATTCCGTCTTCTCCACGCCCATGGGAGTGGAGAAGAGGGAATATTCATGTCTCTTTAGCAGCGGGCACACGTGGCAGCTGCAGCAGCGGCTACAGCGTGTGCCCCGCTCCTCCACTGCCGCAACCCGCTCCTCTGCCGCCGCAACCTCCTACTCACCTATCCTCCTCGTTCCCACGCTTCTTGGGGTCCTCACGGGCCCCCTCCGGCCACGGGCCCCATAGCAGTGGCGTGGTCTGCCACCATTGGCGGTACGCCACTGCCGGTGGGGGCCTATCAGACTCTAGTTACTCCACTAGGTGGGACCAGATCATTTCCAGGACTCCTTGTTCTTTACATTGAAGATAATTCTCAATGACATTGGCTGTACGTTTGGGGTTGTTGTTCTGCTGAAGAAAACATTTGGATCCAATCAGACACCTCCCTGATGATATTGCATGATGGATAAGTATCTGCCTCTATATCTCAGCATTGAGGGAACCAATAATTCTTACCCAATATCCACCTCCATTTGCTGAAATGCAGCCCCAAACTTACAGGACCCTCCACCGTGCTTATGCATCGCTATTGCCCACAGACACTCATTATTGTACTGCTCTCCAGCCCTTCAGTGAACAAAATCTCTTCTGTAATAACAACATTTTTCATATTTAGACTCAACCGTCCAGAGCACATCCTGCCAATTTTCTACACCCTGGTTCCTCTGTTTTAATGCATAGTTGAGTCACTTGGCCTTGTTTTGATGTGGAAGATATGGCTTTTTCGCCACAATTCTGCTATGAAGACCACTTCTGGCCAGTCTTCTCTGAACAGTAGATGAGTGAAGCTGAGTCCCACTGGTTGCTGCCAGTTCTGAGCTGATGGCACTGCTGGACATCTTCCGCTTTTGAAGGAAAGTAACCATAATGTGTCTTACATCTGCTGCACTAAGTTTCCTTGGCCGACCACTGCATCTACTGACCTCAACGTTGCACATTTTCTTGTGCTTCTTCACAAGTGCTTGAATGACACATCTTGAACCCTCAATCTGCTTTGAAATTTGTGCCTTAGAGACCTTGCTGATGTAGTATAACTTCCTTGTGTATTCTTGCTCAGTCTTGCCATGGTGTATGACCAGACACCTGACTGTATTATTACAAAATCCCTGACTTTGCGCAGGTGTACCTAGAAGAGTTGATGCTGTTTTAAAGTGAAAATATTGATTGGATCTAGATTTTTCGGTTGTTCATTCACTTGTATTTTGTTAATAGATTAAATAGATCATTAACATTTCTATTTTTGAAGCGTTCTTACTTTACAGCATTTTTTCTACACCTTTCTAAAAATTATTTTTACGTGATTGTGTCTTTTATTTGCTCATTAATAATCTGATATATCTTTTGGTATTTTGTGTATAGTTGTTTTTTTGCTGTTGGGGTAAATTGTAGGATATTGATTTCAGAGGGGTTTCCTGATCCTTTGATTGTAGGAATGAGTGGTATATATGTGCTAATAAATTAGGACAAAACGTAGGAAATTTAGGAAGAAACTGAACATCTCAGCAGTAATAACATGCTGATTGTGATGTCATGAAGATGACTTGAATTTCCACCAATCAGAGATCAGCATGTTTCAGGTCACCCAGATAGAACAGTCCATGAAACATGAGTCATCGCCACTGTGAGGTCATAATGCTGACCAATCACAGTGCAGCCACACCCAGATTTTCCACCAATCAGAGAGCAGCCACACCCAGATTTTCCACCAATCAGAGATCAGCAGTGGGTATAAATAGCTGCTGCCGCCTGCCCGGCTTAGCCTTGCACTGGTTGGTTCCCTCTTTTTTTCTCTCTCTTGGTATCTCCCGGTATCTCTCCCTCCCTTCTCTCTCTCTCTTTGACCCAACGGCCCTCTTAAGGGCTACCCCAAATGTGTAAATGATAAAACCAATATTTGTGTTGTTAGTCCGTTTTATGAGCCTGTGATTTACCCCTTCCCACTCTTTTCCATATATATATTGTAGCATCGGCGTCTCTGCCCACTGCAGAGGCAGAGACGCCGTCCCTCTCACCTTCCCGCTCCTGGCGCGGCGTCCTCCTGTTCTCCCCTCCTCACTGCTGTTGGCGCGCGCTCCTCCCCGGGTTCTGTGCTTAGGTCGCGCGCGCGCTCCCCCTCTCTTAAAGGGACCGCGCGCGCCGTCCTAAGGAGTCCCCGGCCAATGGCCGGAGGATCTCCCATATATAAGGCACCTCCTCCAAAATGGAGGTGCCTGAGCAAAGTTGTTTGCACTGTGTCTGATCTGTGCTTCAGCCCTCAGGTCCCGCTGCTAGCCTGACTCCTCGTCCTGCCTGCCAGCCTGTTATCTGCCCGTTACCTGCCGAGCCTGCCAGCCTGCTCACCTGGTGCGCTCACCTGTTACCTGCCTGTTACCTGTCTTGGCTATCAGTCCGCTCACCTGGGAGTATCCGCCTGCCCTGTCTGTCAGACGGCTCACCTGGGAGCGCCCACCGGTTACCTGCCAGTTACCTGCCTCGTCTGTCTGCCCGCTCACCTGGGAGCGCCCACCAGTTACCTGCCTCGTCTGTCTGCCCGCTCACCTGGGAGCACCCGCCTGTTTCCTGCCAGCCTGCCTGGAGACCGTGCCATCACTTGCTGTGACCACCTTCCTGGTAAACCTAAAGACTGCTACTTGCCCTGCTTTCTTGAACTGTGTCCACCTGTCAGCTACCAGAGACTTACGCCTGCTTGAAGTGTCCATCCGCCATACCGGTCTGTCCCAGCCATCTGACCCGTGGGAGCCACCTGCTCTCTTACAAGGTCGTCCCCATAGTAGCACCTGGTCCCTCAGCCCGGATCCTCCCTGTTCACAGTGTCGTTAGCTGCCGTATGACCAGGGTCGGTTCGGGTGGATACTTAGTCACGCCCCTCTGGGTCTTTCCTTGCACCTCGGCACAGAGGTTCCACCACCCGGACCCGAAACAGTTTGTTCGGGCCATGGAACCCGGTGGCACCCAAGCTCCCTCGCTCTCTGACCTATACCAGGAAGTCTCCCGTCAGAGATCCCAGCAGGAGTCCATCCTGAACCACCTGCGGAATGTCAACTCCCACCTGGAAACACTGACTGCTCCACCAGCAACCACCGCTAGTTGCACGACTCGCACCCCGGCAGTGCCGCTGCTCACTAATACATGGCATCCTGCCCCGGACCCCGGCTTTCTGCACCTCCTCGTTTCGGAGGCGACCCCGCTCAAGCTCGGGGCTTCATAAACCAGTGCACCCTGCACTTTGAACTCTTGGCTCATCAGTTTATCTCCGACCGGGCCAAAGTGGCATTCATCATGTCCCATCTCACTAGGGAGGCACTGGCATGGCTTAACCCCCTGTGGGATAGTGGGGACCCCCTGGTGTCCAACCTGTCGTCTTTCCTCACTGCTTTCCGGAGAGTCTTCGATGAACCGGGACATAAGACCTCATCTGCCTCCTCTCTGCTACGTCTCCGCCAAGGCAGTCTCACCGTGGGTCAATATGCCATACGGTTCCGCACCCTTCTTCTGAGCTTGCCTGGGATAACGAGGCCCTGGTGTCCGTCTTCTGGGAGGGTCTTTCCGGTCGGATTAAAGATGAGCTCGCCGGTCGGGACATTCCTACCATCCCGGATGACCTGGTGTCGCTGGCTACCCGGATTGACATCCGGTTTCAAGAGCGCACCAAAGAGACCACCCGTGAGAGAAAGTTTCCCCGCCTAGCTCCTACTTTCCAGAGACCTGTCTCCTCTTCCGTCACTCCCCGGGCGCACTCACCCGAGCCCATGGAGATCGACCAGACCAAGATGGTCAAATCTCGCCAAGAGTCATGCCGAACCGAGGGGAGCTGTTTCTTTTGTGGCAGTAAGTGTTAGAACCTTGCTGTTAGGTTTTTTTTCCTTTGCTGGTCACATGACCTTGTTGGCCTATTTAATCCTGCTCCACCCTTCTGGCTTTGCTGGACTTCATTGTATATCTACTTTCTAGCTAGCCTGTGCTCTGTATCTAACTCTGTTAGTTTGCTTGGTCTACGGACCTCTAGGTTCTATCTATTTTGTTTGTTCGTCTGTCTGCTACTATTTCTGTTAGGAGGTGTCCCATATTCCTCCCAGTCCTTAGTACTTGTAGGGATTCCCTCCCCAAATCTATAGGTCTCCGTACAGACTAAATTAGGACTTTAGCAGGTCTGATCGCAGGATCAGGTTCCCTGTTACTTCGTAGGGATTCAGCTGAGTCTTATAGTAGGGACAGATCTCCTCTCTTTCCTTAGCTTTGGTAGCAGAACATAACAGTAAGTCCAGCCTGTAAATTCTCTAAGGAAAGATTTTTTTTTTGTTCCATCATGGTGTCGGTTCAGGATTTGGCTAAACACCTGCAGGGACTCTCTCTGGAAGTGGCCGAGCTCCGTCAGCACGTGAGTAACTGTCCTGGAGCATATTTCTTGGAGCCTAAGGTATGTTTGCCGGATTTATTTTTTGGTGAACATCGAGAATTTTTTTCATTTAAAAATGCTTGCTTATTGTATTTTCGTTTGAGACCCAAGTCCTCTGGGGATGAATCCCAGCGCGTAGGGTTCATAATGTCACTTTTGCGCAAAGAGCCTCAGGAGTGGGCCTTTTCTTTGCAACCTAGTGATACATGCTTCAGATCAGTGGATAGTTTTTTTTCTGCTTTAGGACTATTATATGATGATCCTGACCGTGTGGCATCAGCTGAGACTGCGTTGAGACGTTTAAAACAAGGATCAGGTAATATGGAAAAATATTGTACACATTTTCGTCGTTGGTCCACTCAAACAGGGTGGAACGATTCTGCTCTGAAAAGTCTATTTCTTGCTGGGCTCAGTGAAAAGGTTAAAGACCTGCTAATTGCTTATCCTACACCTGAGGATTTGCAACAGGCTATGCAATTAGCTATACGGGTGGACAGAAGACTGCGTGCTAGGGTTAATGAGAGCAAATCCTCTGCTATGTCAGTTTCTGGTTATGATAATGTGTGTACTAACAGTGGTGAACCGATGGAGATTGGATCGGTGGCACCTCGCTCTCAAGAAAAACACCGTCGTTTTTCAGAAGGCTTGTGTTTCTATTGCGGGAAATCTGGTCATTTGATTAAAGGCTGTGAGCTTCGTATGAAGAAAGAAAAAAAAATGGTCAGTCACGCCCGTATTGCCTGTTTAAATTCCAAGGGTATATTTTTAGCTGCTTCCACGATTGCTCAGGAAAAATTAATGGAATTTCGGGTGTTTGTTGATTGCGGGTCTACACTGAATGTTATTGATGGGGGATTCGTGGAAAAACTCAATTTAAAACCTGAACCTTTATCATCCCCCATTGCTGTGGTTTCTGTGGATGGCTCCCCTTTGAAGAATATTACTCTCAAGGTCAGTGAATTTCCTCTCACTATTAATGGTGTTCACCATGAGAAATTGGATTTGGTAGTGTTGAATAACTTGCCTTCTCCAGTAATATTGGGTTTGCCCTGGTTAAAATTTCACAATCCTGTACTGGATTGGTCTACCAGTGAAATTAAATCCTGGAGCCATAAATGTTATGACAAGTGTTGTAACGGGCGTATTGCAGCTTTGGATAGGGGAGAATTGCCTGTTCCTATTCAGGATTTTTGGAGAGTTTTTTCTGAGAAAGAATCGCAGGTTTTGCCTCCCCATAGAGACTATGATTGTTCTATTGAATTTGTCCCTGGAGCGACTCTTCCTAAAAGTCGTTTATTTAACCTTACTATTCCTGAGAGGAAGGCTTTGGAGGAATACATACAGACAAGTTTGGCCGCCGGTCACATTAGGCCTTCTAAGTCTCCTGTGGCGGTTGGATTTTTTTTTTGTAAAAAAAAAAGGACGGCGGTTTACGTCCTTGTCTGGATTTTCGTGAGATTAACAAAATTACGGTACGCAATCCTTACCCACTGCCATTGATTCCTGATCTGTTTAACCAGTTATTGGGGGCCAAGTGGTTCTCCAAAATTGACCTTAAGGGGGCATACAATCTGTTGCGCATGAAGGAGGGTGATGAATGGAAGACTGCTTTTAACACTCCTGTGGGTCATTTTGAGAATCTGGTTATGCCTTTTGGTCTTACTAATGCTCCTGCATTTTTTCAGAATCTGATTAATGACATCCTTAGACCTTTGATCGGTAAAAATGTGGTTGTGTATTTGGATGACATTTTGATTTATTCGCCGGATCTGGAGTCTCATTGGCGGAGCGTGCGTGAGGTATTACAGTTATTAATGGACAATTCGCTTTTTGCTAAGCTGGAGAAATGTGAGTTCGCTGTACAGAGAATTAGTTTTTTGGGCTACATTATCTCCAGCAAAGGTTTTGAGATGGATCCGGTTAAGGTTCAGGCTGTGCAGGAATGGCCTAGGCCTATTGGTTTGAAATCAATACAGAGGTTTTTGGGTTTCGCCAATTACTATAGAAAATTCATAAAAAAATTTTCTAGTATTGTCAAACCTCTGACTGATCTCACCAGGAAAGGTGCTGATGCGGTTCAGTGGTCTTCTGAGGCCATTGAAGCTTTTGTGTATCTCAAGGAGAGGTTCACCTCTGCTCCCATCCTTATGCAGCCTGATGTTACTAGGCCGTTTTTGGTTGAGGTTGATGCTTCCTCTGTGGGGGTTGGCGCAGTATTGTCTCAGGATAACGGGGATGGATTACATCCCTGTGCCTTTTTTTCAAAAAAATTTTTGGAGACTGAATTGAATTACGATATTGGTAATCGGGAATTATTGGCTATTAAACTCGCATTTGAACACTGGCGCCACTTCTTGGAAGGTGCGGAATTTCCCGTTCAGGTTCTTACGGATCATAAAAATCTGATATATCTTGACGCTGCCAAGCGCCTGAATGCCCGTCAGGCTAGGTGGGCACTGTTTTTCTCGCGGTTTAATTTCTCCGTTACTTACATCCCTGGTACTAAGAATGTTAAGGCGGATGCCTTGTCTCGCAGTTTTTCTCCCATAGTCGGTGCTGAGAAAGAGGAAAACATTTTACAAGAAGGTGTTGTGATAGCTGCTTTAGACTCCGTTTTGGAACATGAGATTCTTAAAGCTCAGGAGAATGCCCCGTCTGGCACTCCTCATGGGAGGTTGTTTGTGCCTGGGACCTTTAGGAGAGATTTGTTTGTTGAGTGTCACGAATCTCGGTTGGCAGGTCATCCCGGAATCTCTGAGACCAAGAGACTGGTGGGTCGCAGTTTTTGGTGGCCTGGATGGCAGAAGGAAGTCATTAAGTGGGTGCGCCAATGTACTATATGTGCTAGATCTAAGTCCTCACATACTCCTGCTGCGGGGTTGCTTTGTCCTTTGGAGGTCCCCAGTGCTCCTTGGACACATTTGGCTATGGACTTTATAACTGACCTTCCCCCCTCTGAGGGTTTTACTGTCATCTGGGTGGTCGTGGACCGTTTTAGCAAGATGTGTCACTTGGTTCCCTTCGTCAAACTGCCCTGCGCTAAAACTCTCGCTAAGGCCTTTGTCAAGGAAATTGTCAGACTTCATGGCGTTCCTACTGACATTGTTTCTGATAGGGGTCCTCAGTTCGTGGCTCGTTTTTGGCGTGCCTTTTGTGACAGGTTGGGAATTCATTTGTCGTTTTCGTCCGGATATCATCCTGAATCTAATGGCCAGACAGAAAGGAAAAACCAGGATGTTGAGCAGTTCTTGCGTTGTTTTGTGGCAGACAATCAAGAGGGGTGGTCTGAGTTTCTGCCACTTGCCGAATTTGCTCTGAACAATCATACATCTTCTTCTGCTGGTTGTTCGCCTTTTTTTTGTTGTTCTGGGAGACATCCGTCGTTTGGGTCGTTCTCCAAGTTGGGATCTGCCGTGCCTGAGGAGGAGAATTTTTCCGGTGATTTGGAAAGAGTTTGGACGGATGTGCGTGGTAATCTTCAGGAGGCCAACAGAAAATCTAAAGACTACTTTGATAGGAAACGACAGGAGGTTTTGTTCGCTGTTGGTGACATGGTTTGGTTGTCCTCTAGGAATCTGCGGTTGAGGATTCCTTCTAAGAAATTGGGTCCCAAGTTTGTAGGGCCCTTTAAGGTGCTTCAGGTTGTCAACCAATCTGCTGTTAGGTTGGAGGTTCCTACCTCCTGGAGAATTAATCCGGTCTTTCATGTCTCTCTGTTAAAAAAAGCTGTTGTGTCGGATGGTGACTCCTCTGCCTCTGTTCCTCCGGTGGTGGAGGACGGGGAATATGAAATTTCTCGCATCCTTGACTCTAAACGGTATAGAGGTAGTTTGCAGTATCTTGTGGCCTGGAAAGGTTTCGGACCCGAGGATAACTCTTGGGTGAGGTCAGATGATGTTTCCGCGTCCAGACTTATCAGAGCGTTTCACAGGAGATTTCCTGATAAGCCTGGTCCTAGGGGATCCGGAGGATCCTCTTAGAAGGGGGGGTACTGTTAGAACCTTGCTGTTAGGTTTTTTTTCCTTTGCTGGTCACATGACCTTGTTGGCCTATTTAATCCTGCTCCGCCCTTCTGGCTTTGCTGGACTTCATTGTATATCTACTTTCTAGCTAGCCTGTGCTCTGTATCTAACTCTGTTAGTTTGCTTGGTCTACGGACCTCTAGGTTCTATCTATTTTGTTTGTTCGTCTGTCTGCTACTATTTCTGTTAGGAGGTGTCCCATATTCCTCCCAGTCCTTAGTACTTGTAGGGATTCCCTCCCCAAATCTATAGGTCTCCGTACAGACTAAATTAGGACTTTAGCAGGTCTGATCGCAGGATCAGGTTCCCTGTTACTTCGTAGGGATTCAGCTGAGTCTTATAGTAGGGACAGATCTCCTCTCTTTCCTTAGCTTTGGTAGCAGAACATAACAGTAAGGGGCACCTGATCCATTCCTGTCCGGAGAGGCCGGGAAACTCCAGTGTCTAGGACCGCTCGGAGAGGTCGCCCTAGACAAAAGTAAGTCCTCTCCAACCCTGACTTTGTCTGTCTCTATCTCCTGGGGAGAGAACCGTCACTTTGAACTCGCCCACCTGGATTCTGGATCCGCTGGAAACCTCATCTCCCAGTCCCTGGTTGAGAAATACCGTATTCCCACCAAGTCTCTGGCTGAACCATTGCCAGTCGCCTCCGTGGATGGAAGACTTCTCCCGGTGACCATCCTGCTCATCACTGAACCCATAACCCTGCAGGTGGGAATGCTGCACTCTGAGGAAATCTCATTCCATGTGCGGTCCGGACTCTCTCACTCCCTATTGCTTGGTCTACCCTGGCTACAGATACATGAACCCGTATTGAACTGGCGATCCGGTGAAGTACTTCAGTGGGGACCAGACTGCCATAAGACCTGCCTGACCCCGGTCCGCCCAGCTCGCCCTCCGCCCACTCCATCTAATCTACCCGGTCTCCCGGCTCCATACTGGCCCTTTGCGGACGTCTTCGGTAAAAAGGAAGCAGAGACGTTGCCACCCCATAGGCCATATGATTGCCCGATCGACCTGGTACCTGGTGCCACTCCGCCCCGTGGGCGTATCTACCCATTGTCTGCGACCGAAACCCGGGCCATGTCTGAATACATTGAAGAGAATCTGGCTAGGGGATTCATTCAAAAATCTACCTCCTCGGCTGGAGCCGGATTCTTCTTTGTCAAAAAGAAAGACGGCTCGCTACGTCCCTGTATTGACTACAGAGGACTCAATCAAATCACGGTAAAAAACAAATACCCCCTGCCGCTCATCTCCGAGTTGTTTGATCGCCTCAAAGGCACCAGGATCTTCTCCAAGCTCGATCTACGAGGGGCATATAACCTGGTCCGTATCCGTCAAGGAGACGAGTGGAAGACAGCATTCAATACCCGGGACGGTCACTATGAGTACCGTGTGATGCCCTTCGGTCTCTGCAATGCTCCCGCCGTCTTTCAAGAACTGGTCAACGACATCTTCCGCGGTCTTCTGTACTCCTGCGTGGTGGTATACCTGGACGATATCTTGGTCTTCTCTCCGTATCTCCCCACACACCGGAGGGATGTTCGTCAGGTCCTGCTTATGCTCAGGCAGAACCACCTCTATGCCAAGTACGAGAAGTGCCTCTTCGACCAGACCTCCCTTCCATTCTTGGGCTATGTTATCTCCCAGACAGGCTTGCGAATGGATCCCGAGAAGCTCTCTGCTGTCCTGAGGTGGCCCCGTCCGGAGGGGTTGAAGGCGATACAGCGATTACTGGGCTTCGCCAATTACTATCGTCTCTTCATCCCACACTTCTCGTCCCGGACTACTCCCATATCTGCGCTCACCCGTAAGGGGGCTAATCCCAAGGTATGGTCGCCTGAAGCCGAGGAGGCCTTTCTTTCCTTAAAGAAAGCCTTCGCCTCTGCCCCTGTCCTGCACCGTCCGGACTGTAATAAACAATTCTACCTGGAGGTTGATGCTTCCTCCTCCGGAGTGGTACTCACCCAAAAATCTTCTACCGGGAGAATGGTAACCTGTGGCTTCTTCTCCAAAATCTTCTCCTCGTCTGAGCGCAACTACTCCATAGGAGACCGTGAATTGCTAGCCGTCAAATTGGCGCTGGAGGAGTGGCGCTACCTGCTTGAAGGGGCTCTATACCCGGTGATCATCTACACGGATCACAAAATTCTGGCATATCTCCAAAATGCCCAGAGACTTAATCCGCATCAGGCCCGGTGGTCTTTGTTTTTTGCCCGCTTCAACTTCATCTTACATTTCCGCCCGGTGGACAAGAATGTCAAAGCTGATGCCTTGTCCCGATCCTTCCTGTCCTCCGATCAAGAGGAAGAGCCTATGCACATCATCGACCCCTCCAAGGTGTTTAATGTGGCCCCCTTGGATCTGACTCGTCTTCCACCTGGTAAGACGTTTGTAGCTGTACCAGATCGTGAGAAGGTTCTTCGCTGGGGTCATTCTTCTAAACTAGCTGGCCATGCTGGCCAAAAGAAGACCTTCCTGCTCATTACCCGGCATTACTGGTGGCCTACCCTGCGTAAGGATGTAGTAGACTTCGTCACGGCCTGTTCGTCTTGTGCCCGCAACAAAGTTCCAAGACATCTACCAGCCGGTCATCTTCTGCCCCTTCCCGTACCCGCTGCTCCATGGCAGCACATTGCTATGGACTTTATCACCGACCTTCCTGTTTCTGCCGGGTGTACAGTCATTTGGGTGGTCGCTGACCGCTTTTCTAAAATGGCCCACTTCATTCCCCTGCCTGGTCTCCCGTCTGCACCTGAGCTGGCTAAGGACTTTATCCGCCACATTTTCCGTCTCCATGGACTACCCCTCCACATCGCGTCGGATCGAGGGGTTCAGTTCACCTCATGCTTCTGGAGAGCCACATGTAAGCTGTTGGACATCACTCTGGATTTCTCCTCCGCTTACCACCCACAGTCCAATGGCCAAGTGGAGCGGATCAATCAGATCCTTACCAGCTACCTCCGGCATTTCGTTAATGCCCACCATTCCGATTGGGTGGACCTCTTACCTTGGGCCGAGTTCTCCTATAATAACCATGAGAGAGAATCCTCTTCCAAGTCCCCGTTCTTTATAGTTTGTGGCCAACATCCCCGGATTCCGGTTCCCGTCTCCGCTTCTGTGGACAACCCTGCTGCGGAGTCTCTTGTCAGCGAATTTTCTACCATTTGGGAGAGTACTAGGTCCGCTCTTCTTCTGTCTTCCGAGCAAATTAAGAGATATGCTGATAAGAGACGTCTGGATCCACCTCTATTTTGTCCAGGAGACAAGGTCTGGCTCTCCTCCAAACATGTGCGGCTCAAACTACCCTCCTACCAGTTGGGTCCTCGATTCATCGGTCCTTTCGAAGTCTTCAGGCAAATTAATCCAGTAGCCTACAAATTTAAACTCCTGGCCACCCTACGCATTCCCAACTCCTTCCTCGTATCTCTCCTCAAACCTGTTACCCTTAACACTTTTTCCAACAATCCAGGTACTCCTCCTGCTCTGGTTTCTGCTGAGGACGTCTTTGAGGTAGAGAGTATTCTGGCCACCAAAAGGGTAAGGGGGAGAACTTTTTTTCTGGTGGATTGGAAGGGGTTTGGTCCTGAGGAGAGAACGTGGGAATCCAGGGAGAACATCAACGCCCCGTTTCTTCTTGAGAAATTTCTCTCTGGCCTAAAAAAGGGGGGGCCTAAAGGGGGGGTACTGTAGCATCGGCATCTCTGCCCACTGCTAGGCAGAGACGCCGTCCCTCTCACCTTCCCGCTCCTGGCGCGGCGTCCTCCTGTTCTCCCCTCCTCACTGCTGTTGGCGCGCGCTCCTCCCCAGGTTCTGTGCTTAGGTCGCGCGCGCGCTCCCCCTCTCTTAAAGGGACTGCGCGCGCCGTCCTAAGGAGTCCCCGGCCAATGGCCAGAGGATCTCCCATATATAAGGCACCTCCTCCAAAATGGAGGTGCCCGAGCACAGTTGTTTGCATTGTGTCTGATCTGTGCTTCAGCCCTCAGGTCCCGCTGCTAGCCTGACTCCTCGTCCTGCCTGCCAGCCTGTTATCTGCCCGTTACCTGCCGAGCCTGCCAGCCTGCTCACCTGGTGCGCTCACCTGTTACCTGCCTGTTACCTGTCTTGGCTATCAGTCCGCTCACCTGGGAGCATCCGCCTGCCCTGTCTGTCAGACCGCTCACCTGGGAGCGCCCACCAGTTACCTGCCTGTTACCTGCCTCGTCTGTCAGACCGCTCACCTGGGAGCACCCGCCTGTTACCTGCTGAGTCCGTCAGCCCGCTCACCTGGGAGCGCCCACCAGTTACCTGCCAGTTACCTGCTTCGTCTGTCTGCCCGTTCACCAGGGTGCGCCCACCAGTTACCTGCCTGTGGGAGCCACCTGCTCTCTTACAAGGTCGTCCCCAGAGTAGCACCTGGTCCCTCAGCCCGGATCCTCCCTGGTCACGGTGTCGCTAGCTGCTGTACGACCAGGGTCGGTTCGGGTGGATACTTAGTCACGCCCCTCTGGGTCCCTCCTTCCACCTCGGCACAGAGGTTCCACCACCCGGACCCGTAACATATAAATTATATACATAGTATGTGCAGGTGGGCCTTAAAGGGAATTTCCAGGACAAACATATTGATGGCCTATCCCCTGGTTAGCTCAATAATATCAGATTTGTGGGGGTCTGGCACGTGGCACCTCCACTACTCAGTTGTTTGAAACTCTGGCAGAGGTCAGATGTAAACATTGTTGTGGAGCTGAACATCACAGCTCTGGTCACTGTGTAGTGGCTGCTACCTGGTGCTGCAGATCAGCTCCTATTACATGAATATTAGCTGACTTGCAGGACCCACAGTACAGTGAATGGAGCAGTGATGTTCAGATCTTCAAACTATTTACATCTGAGCGTTGCAAACAACTGATGGGTAGAGCCAGTGCCGCGTGTCGGAGCCCACCGATCTGATATTGATAACCCATCACCAGGATGGCAGCTCAGTAGATACCATACCAGGATGGGGGACATTATGCCAGAATGGGGACATTATATCAGAATTAGGTCATTATGCCAGAATGTGAGACACTGTAACAGAATGGAGTGCATTGTACCAGGATGGGGGACATGAAAACAGTATGATGGTCATTAAACCAGGATGGGGGGCATTATACCAGGATGGGGACATTATACCAGAATGGGGACACTATACTAGTATGGGGACATTTTACCAAGATGAAGGACACTATATCAGAATGGGAACAATATACCAGGAAGGGGGACATTAAATCAGAATGGGGACATTATATCAGAATGGGGAAATTATACCAGAATTGGGGACATTATACCAGAATAAGAGACACTATACAAGAATGGGGTTCACCATACCCGGATGGGTGATACAATATCAGAATGGGGACATTATATCACAATGATGATGTTATACCAGGATGGGGGACATTATATCACAATGATGATATTATACCAGTATGGGGGATATTATAGCAGCATGGGGGACATTATGCCAGAACTGGAGATACTATACCAGGATGTGGGGCATTATACCAGCTTTGGGGACATTATAGCAGAATTGGGAGCATTACACCAGCATGGAGGATATTAATAATCTGATATATCTTTTGGTATTTTGTGTATAGTTGTTTTTTTGCTGTTGGGGTAAATTGTAGGATATTGATTTCAGAGGGGTTTCCTGATCCTTTGATTGTAGGAATGAGTGGTATATATGTGCTAATAAATTAGGACAAAACGTAGGAAATTTAGGAAAAAACTGAACATCTCAGCAGTAATAACATGCTGATTGTGATGTCATGAAGATGACTTAAATTTACACCAATCAGAGATCAGCATGTTTCAGGTCACCCAGATAGAACAGTCCATGAAACATGAGTCACGGCCACTGTGAGGTCATAATGCTGATTAGAATTTCCACCAGTCAGAAAACAGAACCGCCCAGAAGAACCACCCAGGAGGTATGAGTCATCGCCACTGTGAGGTCATAATGCTGACCAATCACAGAGCAGCCACACACAGATTTTCCACCAATCAGAGAGCAGCCACACCCAGATTTCCACCAATCAGAGATCAGTAGTGGGTATAAATAGCCGCTGCCGCCTGCCCGGCTTAGCCTTGCACTGGTTGGGTCTCTTTTTTTCTCTCTCTTGGTATCTCCCGGTATCTCTCCCTCCCCTCTCTCTTCTCTCTCTTTGACCCAACGGCCCTCTTAAGGGCTACCCCAAATGTGTAAAAGATAGAACCAATACTTGTGTTGTTTGTCCGTTTTATGAGCCTGTGATTAACCCCTTCCCACTCTTTGCCATATATATATATTATATACATAGTATGTGCAGGTGGGCCTTAAAGGGAATTTCCAGGACAAACATATTGATGGCCTATCCCCTGGTTAGCTCATTAATATCAGATTTGTGGGGGTCCGGCACGTGGCACCTCCACTACTCAGTTGTTTGAAACTCTGGCAGAGGTCAGATGTAAATATTGTTGAGGAGCTGAACATCACAGCTCTGGTCACTGTGTAGTGGCTGCTACCTGGTGCTGCAGATCAGCTCCTATTACATGTATATTAACTGACTTGCAGGACCCACAGTACAGTGAATGGAGCAGTGATGTTCAGATCTTCAAACTATTTACATCTGAGCATTGCAAACAACTGATGGGTAGAGCCAGTGCCGCGTGTCGGAGCCCACCGATCTGATATTGATAACCCATCCCCAGGATGGCAGCTCAGTAGATACCATACCAGGATGGGGGACATTATGCCAGAATGGGTACATTATACCAGAATGGGGACATTATATCAGAATTAGGTTATTATGCCAGAATGTGAGACACTGTAACAGAATGGAGTGCATTGTACCAGGATGGGGGACATTAAACCAGTATGATGGTCATTAAACCAGGATGGGGGGCATTATACCAGAATGGGGACACTATACTAGTATGGGGACATTTTACCAAGATAAAGGACATTATATCAGAATTAGGTCATTATGCCAGAATGTGAGACACTGTAACAGGATGGAGTGCATTGTACCAAGATGGGGGACATTAAACCAGTATGATGGTCATTAAACCAGGATGGGGGGCATTATACCAGGATGGGGACATTATACCAGAATGGGGACACTATACTAGTATGGGGACATTTTACCAAGATGAAGGACACTATATCAGAATGGGGACAATATATCAGAATGGGAACAATATACCAGGAAGGGGGACATTATACCAGAATAAGGGACACTATACAAGAATGGGGTTCACCATACCCGGATGGGTGACACAATATCAGAATGGGGACATTATATCACAATGATGATGTTATACCAGTATGGGGGATATTATAGCAGCATGGGGGACATTATGCCAGAACTGGAGATACTATACCAGGATGTGGGGCATTATACCAGCTTTGGGGACATTATAGCAGAATTGGGAGCATTACACCAGCATGGGGGATATTATACCAGAATAAGGGACACTATACAAGAATGGGGTTCACCATACCCGGATGGGTGACACTATACCAGAATGTGGTACACCATACCCGGATGGGTGACACTATATCAGAATGGGGACATTATATCACAATGATGATGTTATACCAGGAAGGGGGACATTATATCACAATGATGATATTTTACCAGTATGGGGGATATTATAGCAGCATGGGGGACATTATGCCAGAACTGGAGATACTATACCAGGATGTGGGGCATTATACCAACTTTGGGGACATTATAGTGTGACGCCCAGCTGCGCTTGGTATCACAAATCCTAGAAGGGTGTATTGAAGGATTCCACATCTCCACCTTCCACCTCAGACCGCCAGAGGGAGCCCGTTAGGGATATAAAAGGGAAGTTGGAGCCAGGCATTTCAGTTCCTCTGGAGAGTTCAGCAAGTACAAACCTGAATGCAGAGTCGAGCTCAGTCAGTCTGTTGAGGAGTTCCTCCAGAGTGAGAGTCTAGCTGTGGCTAGAGACGAGTTCAGTCTGGCTTAACAGTGAGTCCAGTGCAGTCTGAGAAGAGTTACCTCAGAGGACAAAAGCCTGTTCCAGCTCCTGCTATTGCTATCCTGCAGTGGAGCTTATCCAGATCAAGACTTGGTGTGGCTCAGAGAGGTGAGCTTTAGGTGTGCCGGCGCCACAAGATCGGTGAAATGCGGCACGCTGCCGTTAGTGTGAATAGCCTATTGAGGGTCCGAGTAGGCCGAAGGCGAGTAGAGAGTTAGTACATAGGGGGCAGATGAGCTTAACTAGCTCACCCCGAAGAATCAGTTACTGGACACCGGGTCCGAAGCTTACCGGGATCTCCAAGACCCAGTAAGATAAACCGGAATCCCTGGAGAACTACAAGTCCCAGGATCGCTAAAGTGCTGACACGTAACAGAGCCAGGAGACACATAGGCCCCGTAAGTCGGGAGCGTGCACTCCAAGAGAATGCCCTACCACAAGGTCAGCCAGCGCAGGACAGAGACAAAGTTAGGCCTAGCTCCAGGCAGGTCAGAAACTTACTACACAGAAGCAAGAAACAGGAGGCCTAACACCTGCTCTTTGGGGAGGATCCTGATATGCACCCTTCACCCTACAGTGCTCCGGGATGTGCCTGAATTTCCACCAGTAAAAGGTACTGAAGTGACTGTCGTGTCCGTCACCGTTCTTGCTCTGAACCGGCCAAGTCTCTCCGTCCTGCATTCCTCATTCATACCCTGCCCTGAGGCCTAGCTCCACCTGTGGGGAGCCATACCATCTAGCTGCCTTATCATCGGCCTCAGTGGACTGCCGCAGCGTTGGTGAATATCATCAGAAACCACAGGTGGCGTCACGAAGTCTTTAAAATGAGTTGATAGATGTTAAGTTTATAAAAGAGGGACCCCTGGGTACGGGCCCGGGAGCCGACAACCGCAACATCCCCAAGGCTAAAGGCCCGGGTAACCGAGTAATCCCCATTCCCCTGGGATAGTCATCTCTTTCCTGGCGTCGCGAACAGGATTGCACGTGCCCGCTGCAACGACGCCGAGTTTTTGCCCGTTGCCACCGGGTACTGTGCGCCTTTATTCTGAACTGGATACATTTGACTGTGGTGAAGGTTGCCGCCATTGTTGGGCCGCCGAGCGAGAAGAAGGGCGTAACGGCGGGAAACTGAAGGGCGTAACCGCAGGAAAATTAGGGGCGTACCTGCAAAAGAGTGCGAAGTCCCAGACACGCCCCATGCTTCGACGTCAAACCAACAAGCGCCAGGTCCGGTAAGGAGCGTCGCTGAACGCGCTGACGTAAGACGCAAGGTCCTGAAGACGACCGTCACCTGCGGAGCTGCGGCCTATCGGAAGAAAAACCAAAAGGTAGGCCACGGTTAACTAGGGGGGCGCTAAGATGTCCGACGAGCAGCAGAACGCCGACCTACTGGTCAATGTACCTGAAGTTCAACCCGCGCCCGATGATGAGCAGGCTGAAGCCGCCGCTCCACCAGCAGCGCCTGTAACACCCGTCATTCCCATGAATTTACCGTACATTCCTGGAGCAAAGTGGCTCCCCCAGTACAACGGCAAACCAGATACCCTTTCTGGATTCAAACGGAAGATATGTGGTATCTTGGACATGTACTCTATGACCGGCAAACAAAGAGCCGCCGTTGTATTAGGACAACTGACCGGTGCTGCGGAACGAGAAGTGGAAACATGGTCGGCCGCAGACCAGGAGTCAGTGTCTGCAATATTCCAAAAGCTACAAACTGTATTTGAGGACCTTACTGAGGCGAACCTCCGGATGAGGTTCTACAGCTGTTCCCAACAACCAGAGGACAATGTTCGGGATTACGCCTGGCGTCTACAAGGGGCCCTGCGGGCTCTAAACCAGGTTAGTCCAACCAGCGTCGAGAATGAGAACAAGATGCTGAAGGAACAGTTTGTCCGGGGACTGAGGTCTCCAGAGGAGAGCAGGACTGTGCGTTGGTGGTCCCTGGATCATCCAGATGCCACCTTTGACAATCGCAAGGACATGGCTATAAAAGGACTGCAGCCCCTGGAAACAAATGCCATCCAACGTTACCAGGGTGGGGTTACCCCAGAGCCTGCAACACCCACCTTTTCCCCAGTGGCTGCTGAAGCTAAGGTTCCAGCAACGTCCTCTAAAGAACTGGACAGTCTGCGCTCTGAGGTGCGTCAGTTGAGCAAAACCCTGACCACCGTGCTGAGTGCTCTGCAGCTGCGGACGGAGCCCGAGGAAGGAGGGAAGATCCTGTTAGCCGATAGCCCTGAGGATGTCCCCTGGATGCGGAGGAGGAGGAGGCAACACCACCCTCGCCGAGGACCAGTGACCAGCGCCGTCCACCGAGGGAACCAACCTGCTACCGATGCCGTAAGACTGGACACCTCGCCCAGAAGTGTCCTTTAAACGAGAAAAACCCTGGGTCCGAGGGCCGACACCCAGGAGTAAACTCACCAGGCCCATCAGACTGGTACAACAGGTTCGTCGGAGGAAGACCTTTCCTGTCCATTGTACTGGATGGGATCCCGACGCATGCCCTGCTGGACACAGAATCTCAGGTAACCATCATGCCTGACGTCCTCTACAAGAGGTTCTGGTCCATGGACGACCTACGTCCGCCAGCTCCAAATTTATCTGTATATGCCTGAAATGGACTCCCCCTTACCCTACACGGGGTTAAGAACGTGACTGTAAAGGTGGGGAGAGTGGAGCTAAAGGACCAGGGACTAATTGTAGTAGAGACAAATCCTGATGACACCAACCTGTATATGGTACTTGGCACTAACATTGTTGGTAACTGTTTGGGAGAAGTTGTGTTCTTGCTCCAACGGATCGCTGACACTGCCAAACCGAGACAGAGGAGGGCGCTGCAGAAGGAAATCCGAGTCCTGATGTATCAACAGCAAGTAAAGTTAACAGATGGTGAAATCGGTAACATGCGGGTAACAGACCCTATACCCATTGTCGTCCCCCCAATGAGTGAAATGCTCATCTGTTGTAGAGCTGCTATAGGTCTTAGAGGACAGAGCTATCAGGCGGTAGTAGAACCCCTTTGCTCCGAGCATAGACCCACGCTCTTAACCGCCAGGGGAGTGGTAGATGTACGCAATGGGAGGGTGCCCGTCCGTCTTCTCAACATAGGGGAAGATGAGGTCAGACTGCCACGTTATGCCACTGTTGCCAAATTACATGCTGTCCATAACAACTGCATCCATGAGGCGGAGTCCTTAGCCCCACCAGACGAAGTGGAGGATAATGACCCTGCAACCCAGGTGGAGGATTGGTGCCAGCAGCTCCATGTTGGGTCGGACACCACTCCTACCCATCAAAAACAGGGTGTACACCGGGTGGTTCAAGAGTACTCGCAGGTGTTCAGTAAACATCCACTAGACTTCGGGAGGCTTAAGGGGGTTCAACATCATATCCCCACAGGCAACCATCCCCCAATCAAAGAACATTACAGGCCAACACCCCCAGCTCACTACCAGAAGGCAAAAGAAATGCTGTATGACATGAGGAAGGCGGGAGTGATAAGGGATAGTTGTAGTCCCTGGGCAGCTCCCCTAGTGCTAGTGAGGAAAAAGGACGGGAGCATGAGAATGTGTGTAGATTACCGTCAAGTAAATCGCATTACACATAAGGATGCATACCCTTTACCACACCACGCATAGAGGAGTCCCTAGCTGCCTTAAAGTCTGCAAATTACTTTTCCACCCTTGACCTCACTAGTGGGTACTGGCAGGTAGCTGTGACTGAGGAGGATCGGGAGAAGACGGCCTTTACTACCCCGATGGGACTCTGCGAGTTCAACAGTATGCCGCTTGGACTCTGCAATGCCCCCGGAACGTTCCAGAGATTGATGGAGTGCTGCCTGGGACACGGCAACTTCGAGACTGTGCTACTTTATCTGGACGATGTGATAGTGTACTCCAGAATGTACGAGGACCACCTAAAACACCTGGCAGAGGTATTTGAGTCACTGTCCCGGTACGGGATGAAGTTGAAGCCCTCAAAGTGCCACCTGCTCAAGAGAAAGGTACAGTACCTGGGGCACATTGTCAGTCCGGAAGGGGTAGCACCAGACCCGGAGAAAGTCACAGTCATCCAGAAGTGTCCGGAGCCGAAAAACCTCAAGGAGGTGCGTCAGTTCTTGGGACTAGTAGGGTACTACCGGAGGTTCGTAAAGGACTACACTAAGAAAGCAGCTCCTCTGCAAGACCTCCTGATGGGGCAGTCCCCGAAAGGCAAAAACCCTCCATTCCACTGGGGTAAGGAGCAAGCCGAGTCATTTCAGGAGATGAAGGAGATCCTGACAGGTGATGAGATCCTAGCCTACCCTGACTGCAGCCAACGGTTCCTGCTGTATACAGATGCCAGCAACGAAGGCCTGGGAGCTGTTTTAAGTCAGAAGCAGAATGGGTAAGAGAAAGTGATCGCATACGCAAGCAGGAAGCTCCGCCCGACTGAGAGGAACCCAGAGAACTATAGCAGCTTCAAGTTGGAGTTCCTGGCCTTAGTCTGGGCCATCACTGAAAGGTTCAAGCACTATCTAGCCTCCAGTAAGTTCACTGCCTTTACTGATAACAACCCCTTGACCCATCTTGAAACAGCTAAGTTGGGGGCACTGGAACAACGATGGATGGCTCGGCTGTCAAATTACCAATTTACAATCAAATACCGGGCGGGCCGCAAGAACGCCAACGCCGATGCCCTGTCTAGGATGCCTCACCAGTCAGACACAGAAGAAGAAGTGGATGACCTGGAAGAGATAGAGCTACCTGCCTTTCATCGGAATGGGATGACCATGAGCAAAGAGCCTCCAGGAAGCAGCGTGGAAAGACTTTAAACCCCCTTCCTCACCACAGCTGGAAAGAGACCCAGGACAGCGACCCGGTTGTCAGCCGCATTAAACAGCTGATAACCCAAGAAGGTGCCTCCCTGGAGAAGGATGCGTCTCTCCAAGCAAAGCAGCTGTGGAAAGAGAGAAGCCGGCTGTTTATCTACCGTGAGAAGCTGTGCCGGAGGTACGTCAATCCAAAATCTCATGAGATGGTATGGCAGATAGTGGTCCCGAAGACAGACATCCAGATGGTATTAGAAGCTTACCATGATCAGGCGGGGCACTTTGGCTGGAAAAAGCTAGAGTCCCTGCTGAAATGTCGATTATACTGGGTAGTAATGCGCAGCTCCATTGAGAGGTGGTGCCGAGACTGTGGACCCTGTAGCCTCAGAAGGAAAGACTACAGTAGCCAGAAAGCACCCCTGCAACCTATCAAGATGACTCGACCCCTGGAGATTGTGGCCCTGGACCATGTCAAGCTGTCCCCCAGCAGATCAGGGTACTCCAATGCTCTGACTATGGTGGATCACTACTCACGTTTCCTGGTGGTCGCCCCTGTCAAAGACTTGACGGCAGAGAAAGCAGCAAAGACGTTCCAAGCGTATTTCTGCAGACCCCATGGTTACCCTGAGCAGGTGCTGACGGATCAAGGCCCGGCGTTTGAGGCTGAATTGTTCAAAGAGTTCTGCCATTTGTATGGTTGTAAAAAAATCAGAACTACACCGTACCATCCACAAACCAACGGTCTCTGCGAAAAGATGAACAACATCATCATCGACCTGCTAAAGACCATACCACTTGAGGAGAGAAACCAGTGGCCAGACCTACCACCTGGCCTAGTGGATCTGTATAATCATATACTAGTAAGTTCCACCAATTGCATGCCGGCATATCTCATGCGGGCAAGGCCAGGAAAGCTGCCCATGGATTTGGAGCTTGGTGTTGTTGAACCTGAAGCTGATATGACCACTGAGGACTGGGATAAGACCAGACAAGAGCAGTACAGAAGGGTACAAGCTTGTGTCAAGGACAGTCTTACTCGGGTGAGAGAAAAGCAGGAAGCACAATATAACAAAAACGCACCAGCAGAACCTTTCACACCAGGTGAAACAGTATTGAAAAGAAAAAGACGCAACCACAAACTTGATGACCAGTGGGAAAAAGACCCTTACACTGTGTTACCGTCGAGGTTTGACAATAAAAAGACATGCATAATCAGTCGAGATGGAGGAAAAACATCTACAACAGTGTCCAGGGACCACTTAAAGTTGTGTCCACATCTACTAAAAACCCAAGAAAAAGTGCCTCTCACAATCCCGGAAGAACCTAAAGAAACAGTGATCCACACTGACCTAGGAGACTTCCCAGTTGATTGGCCTCAAATAGGAGGTGCAGTAATTATTCCAGTACTCCAATTCTATGAACAGCCAGAAAACCCTCCACAGCAAGTTAAACCTGTAAGTGCTGCAGAAGAGCCAGCTCGAGAAGTATCCCCGGATGAAGGATCCCCGGCAGGAGCAGAGCAAGAGGGCCCAGCCAATGGTAGACTTGCCAGTCCAAGAGAGAATTTAAGGCAGTTTTACAACTTGGTCACACGTAGAACTGGTAGAGTAACTGAGGATACACACACTGACACTCCACCAACCACCGCACTACGCAAATCAATATGTAGCACGAGAGGTAAACCCCCTGATGGGTACACACAGTAAGATAGTTACCCCTGGGGTATTGTGTATTTTCATGCATATGTACGTTACTTTGTGTTTTGCCTATTTACCTTCTTATTTACCTATGAACTTCGGGGCTGAGGACTGTGTGCAGCCCAAAAACTCTTATTGTATATAATTGCGCTCCCTGGAGTGCCCCTTTAGGTGACCTCAGAAGAAAAACCTGTCTGGAGTGGCTCTCTTGGAGATCCAACATGGGATCTTCATGCCCTGCAGCCACCCCAGGGCCTATGTAGGGGGGTTTAGGACAGGTCCCTCCAAATCACCAAAGTACTCTACCCTGTGAGATGGACATCCTGTATGGGAACCTCACCACAGGAGACTTGAATTCTGAGGACACTCTGCATTTGTTATAGTTATGCAACGTTTAAGATTCGTGCCTCCCATAAAGGGAAGATTGTTCTTGTATTGCTTATGTTTTCCAATGTTCCTGTTGTTATAAAATGTACTTCAGCCCGGGAGTGCTGAGCTTAACTAGGGGGGAATGTGATGCCCAGCTGCGCTTGGTATCACAAATCCTAGAAGGGTGCATTGAAGGATTCCTCCACAAGAGGCCCTCATAACCATTCACACATCTCCACCTTCCACCTCAGACCACCAGAGGGAGCCCGTTAGGGATATAAAAGGGAAGTTGGAGCCAGGCAGTTCAGTTCCTCTGGAGAGGTCAGCAAGTACAGACCTGAATGCAGAGTCGAGCTCAGTCAGTCTGTTGAGGAGTTCCTCCAGAGTGAGAGTCTAGCTGTGGCTAGAGACGAGTTCATTCTGGCTTAGCAGTGAGTCCAGTGCAGTCTGAGAAGAGTTACCTCAGAGGACAAAAGCCTGTTCCAGCTCCTGCAATTGCTATCCTGCAGTGGAGCTTATCCAGATCAAGACTCGGTGTGGCTCAGAGAGGTGAGCTTTAGGTGTGCCGGCGCCATAAGATCGGTGAAACGCGGCACTCTGCCGTTAGTGTGAGTAGCCTAATGAGGGTCCGAGTAGGCCGAAGGCGAGTAGAGAGTTAGTACATAGGGGGCAGAGGAGCTTAACTAGCTCACCCCGAAGAATCAGTTACCGGACACCGGGTCCGAAGCTTACCGGGATCTCCAAGACCCAGTAAGATAAACCGGAATCCCTGGAGAATTACAAGTCCCAGGATCGCTAAAGTGCTGACACGTAACAGAGCCAGGAGACACATAGGCCCCGTAAGTCGGGAGCGTGCACTCCAAGAGAAGGCCCTACCACAAGGTCAGCCAGCGCAGGACAGAGACAAAGTTAGGCCTAGCTCCAGGCAGGTCAGAAACTTACTACACAGAAGCAAGAAACAGGAGACCTAACACCTGCTCTTTGGGGAGGATCCTGATATGCACCCTTCACCCTACAGTGCTCCGGGATGTGCCTGAATTTCCACCAGTAAAAGGTACTGAAGTGACTGTCGTGTTCATCACCGTTCTTGCTCTGACCCGGCCAAGTCTCTCCGTCCTGCATTCCCCATTCATACCCTGCCCTGAGGCCTAGCTCCACCTGTGGGGAGCCATACCATCTAGCTGCCTTATCACCGGCCTCAGAGGACTGCCGCAGCGCTGGTGAATATCATCAGAAACCACAGGTGGCGTCACAAACTCTTTAATAAACTTAATATCTATCAACGCCTTTTTAAAGAGGGACCCCAGAGTACGGGCCCGGGAGCCGACCACCGCGACATCCCCAAGGCTAAAGGCCCGGGTAACCGAGTAATCCCCATTCCCCTGGGCTAGTCAATAGCAGAATTGGGAGCATTACACCAGCATGGGGGATATTAATAATCTGATATATCTTTTGGTATTTTGGGTATAGCTGTTTTTTGCTCTTGGGGTAAATTGTAGGATATTGATTTCAGAGGGGTTTCCTGATCCTTTGATTGTAGGAATGAGTGATATATATGTGCTAATAAATTAGGACAAAACGTAGGAAATTTAGGAAAAAACTGAACATCTCAGCAGTAATAACATGCTGATTGTGATGTCATGAAGATGACTTGAATTTCCACCAATCAGAGATCAGAATGTTTCAGGTCACCCAGATAGAACAGTCCATGAAACATGAGTCAGACATCCAGGTCCACTCCTGAGGTCTTATGTGTGGAGTCTGACCTGAATATCGACGGCCTTGTTGCAGCTGGTACTCCACAACTGCTCTCTTCTGCTCACAAATCCTTAGCAACATGTGGAGGGTAGAGTTCCAACGTGTGGGGACATCACACACTAGTCGGTGTGACGTAAGCTGCAAACGCTGCTGCAACACAGCAAGGGCGGCGTAAGCTGTAGCCGACTTCCGAAAATGAGCTGACAGGCGGAGTACTTTGACGAGCAGATCTGGCAACTCGGGGTACGATTTAAGAAACCGCTGAACCACGAGGTTAAGCACATGAGCCAGGCATGGTACGTGTGTGATCTCGCCTTGCCTCAGAGCCGCCACCAGGTTACGGCCATTGTCACACACGACCATGCCGGGATGTAGGTTCAGCGGTCTCAGCCACAGATCTGCCTGCTCTTTCACAGCTGTCCACAACTCACAAGCAGTGTGAGGTTTATCACCTAAGCTTATGAGTTTCAGCACAGCCTGTTGCCGCTTGGCGGAGGCAGTACTGCAGTGCTTCCAGCTTGTAACTGATGTGGTGATATCTGAGATGGAGGCTGAACATGAGGAGGAGGAGGAGGATGATGCGCAGGAGCTGTACACTGTGGGGGCAACTCTGATTGACATAGGGCCCGCAATCCTCGGTGTGGGGAGGATGTGTTCTGTCCCAAGGTCTGACTGGGTCCCGGCTTCCACTATGTTTACTCAGTGTGCCGTCAGAGAGATGTACCGTCCCTGGCCACAAGCACTTGTCCACGTGTCCGTTGTCAGGTGGACTCTCCCAGTAACTGCATTGTTGAGGGCACGGCAGATGTTTTGGGACACGTGATTGTGTAGTGCGGGGATGGCACACCGGGCAAAATAGTGTAGGCTGGGGACCGAGTACCGAGGGATGCCACCGCCATAAGGTTGCGGAAGGATTCCGTCTCCACCAGCCTAAAAGGCAGCATTTCCAACGCAAGCAGTCGCGAAATGTGCGAATTTAGGACTGTGGCCTGTGGGGTGTTGGCTGCGAATTTCAGCTTTCGTTCAAAGGTCTGGAATATGGACAATTGAACGCTGCGGTGGGACGTGGACGTTGATGCTGTTTCTTGAGAAACTGCCATAATAAGTGAAGACTGAGAGGAGGGGGCATCTTTGCATGCAGTATGGACAGGGGATTGCCTTGCACGCACAACAGGGGGTTCTAATGCACGCATAACAGCAGAAGAAGCAGTGGTGACACCCGCTGACACTGGTCGTGGACCCTGGGGTTCGCCCCACAAAGTCGGGTGCTTTGCTGCCATGTGCCTGATCATGCTGGTGGTGGTCAGGCTGGTAGTTTTGTCACCCCTGCTGATGCTGGTTTGGCAGGTGGAACATATGGCCTTTTTGGGGTTATCAGCAGAGTCTTTAAAAAAATTCCAGACTCTGGAAGACCTACAGGTTGTACTGGCAACGTCCCTCGTGTTGGTGTTACGGGGAAAGGTTGCCTGCCTTCTGTGTGCAGCCACCACACTGCTTCTTCCTGCCTGTTGGGGTACTCTGCCTCCCTCACCCTGTGTGCTGCTGGCCTCGCTCTGCATGTCCTCCTGCCACGTTGGGTCAGTTACTAGATCATCCACCACCTCCTCCTCTTCCACTTGCGCACCACAATCCTCCTTCTCACTTCATGGCAATTGTGTCTCGTCATCGTCCACCTCTTGTGACAAATTGCCAGCGTCGACTTCCTGTGGCCGTGGCTGTTCAAATATTTGGGCATCGCTACATGGGATCTCCTCTTCCACCACTTCAAGCGGAGCAGGCGAGGGGCACAAATCAGGAAATGGACCAGTGAATAGTTCTTCAGAGTGACCAAGTGTGGGATCAGTTGCTGTCTGACGACACTCGGCATGGTGGGAGGAAGGAGCATCAGGGTGAGGAGGAGTATGTGGTCGAGACACACGGCTACTAAGAGTTGACCGTGTGGAAGACAGACCGGTGGTGGTGCTGCCCAGGTAACTGGAAGTATTTTCTGCTATCCAATTAATAACCTGTTCACACTGATCAGTTCTCAATACTGGTGTTGTGCTGTGCTTCCCTAGTAATTCGGTCAAGAAGTGGGAGCGAGAAGATATGGCTGTTGGTTGTGGCACATTTTCACTTTGGCCACGGCCCCGTGCTCGGCATGCACCATCACCAGAACGTCTACTTCAACGTCCCTTGCCACGCGCCTTGCCCATTGTAAAGTAAGCAAAATAGCTTACACTCGCACTATCAATGGAAAAAGGGTAATAAAGAAGATTAGAACCGTGGAAGAGGAAAACCACAGTTCTATTTCTCTGGTCTACACCCGACTCTTGTAAACAATCTGAACAATCAGGGAGAAACTATTACCGTTTTTCTTTACGGAAAAAATACCAAAAGGTGAATAATAGAGATTTTTTACCGTGGAATGGCAAAACCACAGTTATTGTTTACTGGTGTATACCAGAAAAATTTAAATAGATATATTTGCGGCTGAACAGTGAGCGACACACTCAAACTGTTTTTTTTTAGGTAAAAATGGCCCAAAAGTGGATAATACAGAGATTTGACCCGTGGAACTGCAAAACCACACTTGCATTTCTCGGGCCTACACCAGACTATTTTCAACAGATATATTTGTGTCTGAACAATCAGGAGACACTACTGTTTTTCTTTACAGCAAAAAATGAAAAAAAAAACAGGATAATACAGAGATTTGACCCGTGGAACTGCAAAACCACACTTGCATTTCTCGGGCCTACACCAGACTATTTTCAACAGATATATTTGTGTCTGAAAAATCAGGGAGACACTATTAGTTTTTTTTTTACGGCAAAAAATGCCAAAAGCAGGATAATAGAGATTTTTACCGTGGAACAGCAAAACCACAGTTATAATTTACTAGTGTATTCCAGACTATTTTCAACAGATATATTTGTGTCTGAACAATCAGGAGACACTACTACTGTTTTTCTTTACGGCAAAAAATGCCAAAAGCAGGATAATAGAGATTTTTTACAGTGGAACAGCAAAAACACAGCTATAATTTACTGGTGTATACCAGACTATTTTCAACAGATATATTTGTGTCTGAACAATCAGGAGACACTATTATTTTTTTTTTTATGGCAAAAAATGACAAAAGCAGGATAATAGAGATTTTTTACCGTGTAACAGCAAAACCACAGTTATAATTTACTGGTGTATACCAGACTATTTTCAACAGATATATTTGTGTCTGAACAATCAGGAGACACTACTACTGTTTTTCTTTATGGTAAAAAATGGCAAAAGCAGGATAATACAGAGATTTGACCCGTGGAACTGCAAAACCCCACTTCTATTTCTCGGGCCTACACCAGACTATTTTCAACAGATATATTTGTGTCTGAAAAATCAGGGAGACACTAGTTTTGTTTTTTTTTACGGCAAAAAATGCCAAAAGCAGGATAATAGAAATTTTTTACCGTGTAACAGCAAAACCACAGTTATAATTTACTGGTGTATACCAGACTTTTTAAACTATATATATTTGCGGCTGAACAGTGAGCGACACACTCGAACTGTTTTTTCTAGATACAAATGGCCCAAAACTGGATAATACAGAGGTTTGAACCATGGAATGGCAAAACCACACTTCTATTTCTCTAGCCTACACCAGACTATTTTCAACAGATATATTTGTGTCTGAAAAATCAGAGACACACATTTTTTTTTGGGGGGGGAACACCAAAAGGTTAATAACACGGTTATTTGTACAGTGTGAAGGAGGAAAAAAAGAGGATTTAGATGAAAAAAAGAGGATTTTTCCTGGCCTCCGAGACCAGGAGCTAAGTCTAGCAATTTGACCAGCAGGAGCACACAGGACTGTAATGCAGCATTTGCTGGTATAACCACTGCGTCTCCTATACAGCCTGCCTGCCTGCCTGATATCTGGGATGGATATTAGTCCTGAGAAGGACTGTTTGTTTGATCTGGCAGCCTTTACAGACCCTACACTAACTATTTCGCAGGATATATCTCTCCCTAAATCAGCAGCGCTGTCCCTACACTGTCTGATCCGGCGCCCGGTTTTAAATACTCGAGGTGACGCTGTGCGGCCAGCCAATCACTGTAATGTCCACAAACAACATGGCTGCGGCATTAGAGTGACTGGCTGGCAATCCCTGCATGTTCATTGGCTCTGTAAAGAGCGCCAAACATGCAGGGCGGAGACCCGAGCTCCCACCCGAGTAACCCGGAAATGCTCGGTGCTCGCTCAACACTAGTATTTACTCAACATCATTTTGATCAAAATAATGTAAAAGCTATCCCGCCACGTCACGGCAGCCCTTATGGGACAGTCCTAACTCTAATATTAAAACCTTACCATTTGTCAAGTGACGTACATATGGATAAGGGCAGAGAGACTGACCCCCTAGTAGAAGCATAGACCTGAGGCAGAATAAACATTTCAGCTCAGACAAAGGGCAGCCACACCCTTATATGTACTAAGGCACACTGAACTACAAAGAAAAAACCTAGAAGTCTGAACTCAAATGACGCGCCCCCTGGGCCGCGTGGGGAACCCGGAACCGGGCCTTTTTATAGATGCTGGGGGTTGTAGTCACTGTGGCGGTGACCCGGTCCCGTGGCTCAGGGTGGTCAAACCAATGGCAGTCTATTTATGTAGTTTTTGTGATTAATAATGTCCGACTACGCCACCCGTGGATTGCGGTCAGAGTGAACTGCCGCTGCAGGGAAGACCGCTGAGGCTGGTGTTGTGGGTGCAGCAGAGGATAGTATAACTCCCCATGGGAAGAGTATAGCCTCAGGGCAGTAGATAGGGATGTTGGGGATGATGGTGCGTGGGAGCGGCAGTAACGACACAGTCACGGATGCAGTCCAGTGTTTTTACTCACAGTTCTTTAGCCACGTTACTCCAGCTGGTCATAACGTCCCACGTCGTACTGTGCTCACCAGGTGATGGGCTCGGCCTTCTCCCAGATAACTTTGGAGCGCTTCACAGGACCCCCTTTGTGTGTCCTTTCTCTGGCCTGTCATACCCCACAAGTGACCAAGCTTCTGTCCAGCTGCCTCGGGTCTTGGCGGGCAAACGTATGTTCCGTTTCCCTGGACCCTATATGGTGCCTTCCTAGCGAGTGTAGTGAGGGGCTGTGACGCATGGAATGCCACAGCCTCCGGTTCCTAGCTGAGGGTAGTTTCGCTCCTCCACTAGTAAGGGATCCGGTTCCCTCTCTTGGCCTGACCCAACTACTCAGGTAGCGACGGGTGTGCGGTGGCGACTGGCCGGTCCGCACCCCTGGGGTCCCTTCACTCCTCTTCCTGGAGCCTCCTTCTCTCCTCTCCTTTCCCAGGCTCAGGCCTCCTGACAGGGCCTGCCTGTGGAGCAGAGCCCATGCAGAGGCTCTGCTCCCTGTCTTCTCCTCTCACTCTGAGCCCTGATCTAAGATGGGTCCATCCCTTTTATATCTCTCTCCTGTGCACCCAGGAACTACTCTCCCTACCCATGCACTACAGGGTTCCCCCTTTCTAGGTGTTCCATCCCTCCACTCCAGCCAGGGACAGGGACTGTCGTGCTCTACTTGGAGCAAATCGGTCGCCCTGCCCAGGGCCGGCTCCAGGTTTTTGTGGGCCGTGGGCGAAAGAGTCTCAGTGGGTCCCTTTAACACATACCATGATTCATGATGCACAGATACCGCAGAGAAAGATATATATATATATATATATATATATATATATATATATATATATATATATATATATATATATATATATATACATATACAGTACAGACCAAAAGTTTGGACACACCTTCTCATTTTAAAGATTTTTCTGTATTTTCATGACTATGAAAATTGTACATTCACACTGAAGGCATCAAAACTATGAATTACCACATGTGGAATTATAAACTTAACAAAAAAGTGTGAAACAACTGAAAATATGTCTTATATTCTAGGGTCTTCACAGTAGCCACCTTTTGCTTTGATGACTGCTTTGCACACTCTTGGCATTCTCTTGATGAGCTTCAAGAGGTAGTCACCGGAAATGGTCTTCACTTCACAGGTGTGCCCTGTCAGGTTTAATAAGTGGGATTTCTTGCCTTATAAATGGGGTTGGGACCATCTGTTGTGTTGTGCAGAAGTCAGGTGGATACACAGCTGATAGTCCTACTGAATAGACTGTTAGAATTTGTATTATGGCAAGAAAAAAGCAGCTAAGTAAAGAAAAACGAGTGGCCATCATTACTTTAAGAGATGAGGGTCAGTCAGTTCGAAAAATTGGGAAAACTTTGAAAGTGTCCCCAAGTGCAGTTGCAAAAACCATCAAGCGCTACAAAGAAACTGGCTCACATGAGGACCACACCAGGAAAGGAAGACCAAGAGTCACCTCTGCTTCTGAGGATAAGTTTATCCGAGTCACCAGCCTCAGAAATCGCAGGTTAACAGCAGCTCAGATTAGAGACCAGGTCAATGCCACACAGAGTTCTAGCAGCAGACACATCTCTACAACAACTGTTAAGAGGAGACTTTGTGCAGCAGGCCTTCATGATAAAATAGCTGCTAGGAAACCACTGCTAAGGACAGGCAACAAGCAGAAGAGACTTGTTTGGGCTAAAGAACACAAGGAATGGACATTAGACCAGTGGAAATCTGTGCTTTTTGGTCTGATGAGTCCAAATTTGAGATCTTTGGTTCCAACCACCGTGTCTTTGTGCGACGCAGAAAAGGTGAACGGATGGACTCTACATGCCTGGTTCCCACCGTGAAGCATGGAGGAGGAGGTGTGATGGTGTGGGGGGGCTTTGCTGGTGACACTGTTGGGGATTTATTCAAAATTGAAGGCATACTGAACCAGCATGGCTACCACAGCATCTTGCAGCGGCATGCTATTCCATCCGGTTTGCGTTTAGTTGGACCATCATTTATTTTTCAACAGGACAATGACCCCAAACACCTCCAGGCTGTGTAAGGGCTATTTGACCAAGAAGGAGAGTGATGGGGGGCTACGCCAGATGACCTGGCCTCCACTGTCACCAGACCTGAACCCAATCGAGATAGTTTGGGGTGAGCTGGATCGCAGAGTGAAGGCAAAAGGGCCAACAAGTGCTAAGCATCTCTGGGAACTCCTTCAAGATTGTTGGAAGACCATTTCCGGTGACTACCTCTTGAAGCTCATCAAGAGAATGCCAAGAGTGTGCAAAGCAGTCATCAAAGCAAAAGGTGGCTACTGTGAAGAACCTAGAATATAAGACATATTGTCAGTTATTTCACACTTTTTTGTTAAGTATATAATTCCACATGTGGTAATTCATAGTTTTGATGCCTTCAGTGTGAATGTACAATTATCATAGTCATGAAAATACAGAAAAATCTTTAAATGAGAAGGTGTGTCCAAACTTTTGGTCTGTACTGTATATATATAGTACAATGCCACAGATTTCACTTCTTACATTACATGAGCGATATTTATAGTAAATTCTACAAAAGCAAAGAAACCAGTTAATCCTCGCAGCGCACAGTGCAGACCGGACAGTATAGTCCTCCATACAGTATTATGGGCCCCATATAACGCTCCATACAGGATACTGTCCCCCATATAACGCTCCATACAGGATACTGGCCCCCATATAACGCTCCATGCAGAATACTGGCCCCCATATAACGCTCCATGCAGAATACTGGCCCCCATATAACGCTCCATGCAGAATACTGGCCCCCATATAGCGCTCCATACAGGATACTGGCCCCCATATAGCACTCCATGCATGCTGTACCCCCTTTCACCTAATGCCCCATACAGGCTGTTCCCCCCACACACACATAATGCCCCATACAGCAGTCACACATAGATACGCACACAGCACACCATTAAGTATAGCCCCCCAGTCCCCTCCTATAGCAGCTGCAGTGCAGCCTGGCACCATCATGCGGCATGCCTACCTCTGCCCTGCCTGCTGCCCCTTCCTTCACTGCTATTCCACACAGTCAGACAGGATTCCCTAAGATACTGCAGACAGTGCTGTGCTTAGTAATATTATGTGCTGCTGTGCTTAGTAGTATTGTGTGTGCTGCTGTGCTTAGTAGTAGTGTGTGTGCTGCTGTGCTTAGTAGCAGTGTGTGTGCTGCTGTGCTTAGTAGCAGTGTGTGTGCTGCTGTGCTTAGTAGCAGTGTGTGTGCTGCTGTGCTTAGTAGTATTCTGTGTGCTGCTGTGCTTAGTAGCAGTGTGTGTGCTGCTGTGCTTAGTAGTAGTGTGTGTGCTGCAGTGCTTAGTAGTAGTCTGTGTGCTGCTGTACTTAGTAGTATTGTGTGTGCTGCTGTGCTTAGTAGTAGTGTGTGTGCTGCTGTGCTTAGTAGTAGTGTGTGTGCTGCAGTGCTTAGTAGTAGTGTGTGTGCTGATGTGCTTAGTAGTAGAGTGTGTGCTGCTGTGCTTAGTAGTAGAGTGTGTGCTGCTGTGCTTAGTAGTAGAGTGTGTGCTGCTGTGCTTAGTAGTAGAGTGTGTGCTGCTGTGCTTAGTAGCAGTGTGTGTGCTGCTGTGCTTAGTAGTATTGTGTGTGCTGCTGTGCTTAGTAGCAGTGTGTGTGCTGCTGTGCTTAGTAGTAGTGTGTGTGCTGCTGTGCTTAGTAGTAGTGTGTGTGCTGCTGTGCTTAGTAGTAGTGTGTGTGCTGCTGTGCTTAGTAGTAGTGTATGTGCTGCTGTGCTTAGTAGTAGTGTGTGTGCTGCTGTGCTTAGTAGCAGTGTGTGTGCTGCTGTGCTTAGTAGCAGTGTGTGTGCTGCTGTGCTTTGTAGTAGTGTGTGTGCTGCTGTGCTTAGTAGCAGTGTGTGTGCTGCTGTGCTTAGTAGTGTGTATGCTGCTGTGCTTAGTAGTAGTGTGTGTGCTGCTGTGCTTAGTAGCAGTGTGTGTGCTGCTGTGCTTAGTAGCAGTGTGTGTGCTGATGTGCTTAGTAGTAGTGTGTGTGCTGCTGTGCTTAGTAGTAGTGTGTGTGCTGCTGTGCTTAGTAGTAGTGTGTGTTGCTGTGTTTAGTAGTATTGTGTGTGCTGCTGTGCTTAGTAGTAGTAGTGTGTGTGCTGCCGTGCTTAGTAGTAGTGTGCGTGCTGCTGTGCTTAGTAGCAGTGTGCGTGCTGCTGTGCTTAGTAGTATTGTGCGTGCTGCTGTGCTTAGTAGTAGTGTGTGTGTGCTGCTGTGCTTAGTAGTAGTGTGTGTGCTGCTGTGCTTAGTAGTAGTGTGTATGCTGCTGTGCTTAGTAGCAGTGTGTGTGCTGCTGTGCTTAGTAGTATTGTGTGTGCTGCTGTGCTTAGTAGCAGTGTGTGTGCTGCTGTGCTTAGTAGTAGTGTGTGTGCTGCTGTGCTTAGTAGTATTGTGTGTGCTGCTGTGCTTAGTAGTATTGTGTGTGCTGCTGTGCTTAGTAGTAGTGTGTGTGCTGCTGTGCTTAGTAGTAGTATTGTGTGCGCTGCTGTGCTTAGTAGTAGTGTGTGTGCTGCTGTGCTTAGTAGTATTGTGTGTGCTGCTGTGCTTAGTAGTATTGTGTGTGCTGCTGTGCTTAGTAGTATTGTGTGTGCTGCTGTGCTTAGTAGCAGTGTGTGTGCTGCTGTGCTTAGTAGCAGTGTGTGTGCTGCTGTGCTTAGTAGCAGTGTGTGTGCTGCTGTGCTTAGTAGTATTGTGTGTGCTGCTGTGCTTAGTAGTATTGTGTGTGCTGCTGTGCTTAGTAGTAGTGTGTGTTGTGTGCTGCTGTGCTTAGCAGTAGTGTGTGCTGCTGTGCTTAGTAGTATTGTGTGTGCTGCTGTGCTTAGTAGTATTGTGTGTGCTGCTGTGCTTAGTAGCAGTGTGTGTGCTGCTGTGCTTAGTAGCAGTGTGTGTGCTGCTGTGCTTAGTAGCAGTGTGTGTGCTGCTGTGCTTAGTAGTATTGTGTGTGCTGCTGTGCTTAGTAGTATTGTGTGTGCTGCTGTGCTTAGTAGTAGTGTGTGTTCTGCTGTGCTTAGTAGTAGTGTGTGTTCTGCTGTGCTTAGTAGCAGTGTGTGTGCTGCTGTGCTTAGTAGCAGTGTGTGTGCTGCTGTGCTTAGTAGTAGTGTGTGTGCTGCTGTGCTTAGTAGCAGTGTGTGTGCTGCTGTGCTTAGTAGCACTGTGTGTGCTGCTGTGCTTAGTAGTAGTGTGTGTGCTGCTGTGCTTAGCAGTAGTGTGTGTGCTGCTGTGCTTAGTAGTATTGTGGGCGCTGCTGTGCTTAGTAGTATTGTGTGTGCTGCTGTGCTTAGTAGTATTGTGTGTGCTGCTGTGCTTAGTAGTAGTATTGTGTGCGCTGCTGTGCTTAGTAGTAGTGTGTGTGCTGCTGTGCTTAGTAGTATTGTGTGTGCTGCTGTGCTTAGTAGTATTGTGTGTGCTGCTGTGCTTAGTAGTATTGTGTGTGCTGCTGTGCTTAGTAGCAGTGTGTGTGCTGCTGTGCTTAGTAGCAGTGTGTGTGCTGCTGTGCTTAGTAGCAGTGTGTGTGCTGCTGTGCTTAGTAGTAGTGTGTGTGCTGCAGTGCTTAGTAGTAGTCTGTGTGCTGCTGTACTTAGTAGTATTGTGTGTGCTGCTGTGCTTAGTAGTAGTGTGTGTGCTGCTGTGCTTAGTAGTAGTGTGTGTGCTGCTGTGCTTAGTAGTAGTGTGTGTGTGCTGCTGTGCTTAGTAGTAGTGTGTGTGCTGCTGTGCTTAGTAGTAGTGTGTATGCTGCTGTGCTTAGTAGCAGTGTGTGTGCTGCTGTGCTTAGTAGTATTGTGTGTGCTGCTGTGCTTAGTAGCAGTGTGTGTGCTGCTGTGCTTAGTAGTAGTGTGTGTGCTGCTGTGCTTAGTAGTATTGTGTGTGCTGCTGTGCTTAGTAGTATTGTGTGTGCTGCTGTGCTTAGTAGTAGTGTGTGTGCTGCTGTGCTTAGTAGTAGTATTGTGTGCGCTGCTGTGCTTAGTAGTAGTGTGTGTGCTGCTGTGCTTAGTAGTATTGTGTGTGCTGCTGTGCTTAGTAGTATTGTGTGTGCTGCTGTGCTTAGTAGTATTGTGTGTGCTGCTGTGCTTAGTAGCAGTGTGTGTGCTGCTGTGCTTAGTAGCAGTGTGTGTGCTGCTGTGCTTAGTAGCAGTGTGTGTGCTGCTGTGCTTAGTAGTATTGTGTGTGCTGCTGTGCTTAGTAGTATTGTGTGTGCTGCTGTGCTTAGTAGTAGTGTGTGTTGTGTGCTGCTGTGCTTAGCAGTAGTGTGTGCTGCTGTGCTTAGTAGTATTGTGTGTGCTGCTGTGCTTAGTAGTATTGTGTGTGCTGCTGTGCTTAGTAGCAGTGTGTGTGCTGCTGTGCTTAGTAGCAGTGTGTGTGCTGCTGTGCTTAGTAGCAGTGTGTGTGCTGCTGTGCTTAGTAGTATTGTGTGTGCTGCTGTGCTTAGTAGTATTGTGTGTGCTGCTGTGCTTAGTAGTAGTGTGTGTTCTGCTGTGCTTAGTAGTAGTGTGTGTTCTGCTGTGCTTAGTAGCAGTGTGTGTGCTGCTGTGCTTAGTAGCAGTGTGTGTGCTGCTGTGCTTAGTAGTAGTGTGTGTGCTGCTGTGCTTAGTAGCAGTGTGTGTGCTGCTGTGCTTAGTAGCACTGTGTGTGCTGCTGTGCTTAGTAGTAGTGTGTGTGCTGCTGTGCTTAGCAGTAGTGTGTGTGCTGCTGTGCTTAGTAGTATTGTGGGCGCTGCTGTGCTTAGTAGTATTGTGTGTGCTGCTGTGCTTAGTAGTATTGTGTGTGCTGCTGTGCTTAGTAGTAGTATTGTGTGCGCTGCTGTGCTTAGTAGTAGTGTGTGTGCTGCTGTGCTTAGTAGTATTGTGTGTGCTGCTGTGCTTAGTAGTATTGTGTGTGCTGCTGTGCTTAGTAGTATTGTGTGTGCTGCTGTGCTTAGTAGCAGTGTGTGTGCTGCTGTGCTTAGTAGCAGTGTGTGTGCTGCTGTGCTTAGTAGCAGTGTGTGTGCTGCTGTGCTTAGTAGTATTGTGTGTGCTGCTGTGCTTAGTATTGTGTGTGCTGCTGTGCTTAGTAGTAGTGTGTGTTGTGTGCTGCTGTGCTTAGCAGTAGTGTGTGCTGCTGTGCTTAGTAGTATTGTGTGTGCTGCTGTGCTTAGTAGTATTGTGTGTGCTGCTGTGCTTAGTAGCAGTGTGTGTGCTGCTGTGCTTAGTAGCAGTGTGTGTGCTGCTGTGCTTAGTAGTATTGTGTGTGCTGCTGTGCTTAGTAGTATTGTGTGTGCTGCTGTGCTTAGTAGTAGTGTGTGTTGTGTGCTGCTGTGCTTAGTAGTAGTGTGTGTGCTGCTGTGCTTAGTAGTAGTGTGTGTGCTGCTGTGCTTAGTAGTAGTGTGTGTTCTGCTGTGCTTAGTAGTAGTGTGTGTTCTGCTGTGCTTAGTAGCAGTGTGTGTGCTGCTGTGCTTAGTAGCAGTGTGTGTGCTGCTGTGCTTAGTAGCAGTGTGTGTACTGCTGTGCTTAGTAGCAGTGTGTGTGCTGCTGTGCTTAGTAGCAGTGTGTGTACTGCTGTGCTTAGTAGCAGTGTGTGTGCTGCTGTGCTTAGTAGCACTGTGTGTGCTGCTGTGCTTAGTAGTAGTGTGTGTGCTGCTGTGCTTAGCAGTAGTGTGTGTGCTGCTGTGCTTAGTAGTATTGTGGGCGCTGCTGTGCTTAGTAGTATTGTGTGTGCTGCTGTGCTTAGTAGTATTGTGTGTGCTGCTGTGCTTAGTAACAGTGTGTGTGCTGCTCTGCTTAGTACTAGTGTGTGCTGCTGCTGTGCTTAGTAGTATTGTGTGTGCTGCTGTGCTTAGTACTAGTGTGTGTGCTGCTGTGCTTAGCAGTAGTGTGTGTGCTGCTGTGCTTAGTACTAGTGTGTGCTGCTGCTGTGCTTAGTAGTATTGTGTGTGCTGCTGTGCTTAGTAGTATTGTGTGTGCTGCTGTGCTTAGATAGATATATAGTATAGTGAAGTTATGTCTTTCTAGTTATAGATTATAGATCCATGATGATGGTTGTGACTATCACTGTGACATCATGTATCTATAGATAGAAAGACATTGATAAGAGTAAGACGTGCACAGAAAGAGTTACCTGCGGTCGGTGGCAGTTTGTGGCTGGCTGGCTGTGGCTGGCTGGCTGTGGCTGGCTGGCTGTGGCTGGCTGTGGCTGTGGCTGGCTGTGGCTGTGGCTGACTGGATGGCTGTGGCTGACTGGATGGCTGTGGCTGGCTGGCCGGCTGTGGGCTGGCTGTGGTTGGCTGTGGCTGGCTGGCTGGCTGGCTGTGGCTGGCTGTGGCTGTGGCTGGCTGTGGCTGGCTGTGGCTGGCCGGCTGTGGGCTGGCTGTGGTTGGCTGTGGCTGGCTGGCTGGCTGGCTGTGGCTGGCTGTGGCTGTGGCTGGCTGTGGCTGGCTCTTGGATTCCGAGGAGCACGAGCTCGGAGGAGGGACCCAGTCAGAAGGCAGTGCTGCTGGGGTAAGAATAGATGGTGCGCAGCACTGCCACCATCTGGCTGGATGTCTCCAGCGCTGAGCACTCAATAGCCGGAGGAGAGAGGAAGCTAAGGATGCATCTGCCTGCAGGCGGTAACCCAGGACGCGGCGGGCAGCGCTCACATAGCAACCGAGGTGAGTGCGGGCCCCCTGCTGTCCAGAAGAGGATCTGCAGTACCGCAGCGCCGCTCACACACATGACACATAGCGATAGATTAGCAAGCAACCCAGATGAGTGGCCCCCCTTTCTGTCCAGGGCCCCGGCACTTGCCCGGATGCGCCAGGTGGTGACGCCGGTCCTATATACAACATATCAAGTGCAGTGCAGGAGGGGAAGGCGAAGGACATGACTAATCCCCCAAATATTAATGATAGTGTGTAAAATAATCACAGGCTGCAATTACCCGCAATGTTTTTTAGTTTTGTTTTTTTACACAATTAAAATCCACTTTTTCTTGTGGTTGTAAATGTGAAATAACAGTGAGAGCCATGATGACATCACAATGCACATGACATCATAGACATGACAGCTGGAGTAGAATGTATGAAGCTCGGCACCAGAGCCATCTTGTGTCACTAGGATCTGACAGCTGGAAGGGGACGAGTCCAGGTAGGGGGCACATTACTTTGAAGCTTTGGTATACTTATAGCGTATCCCCCGGATTTATCATGGATCGCCAGAAACACTCTGTAATAAGACATTTTCAGGACCACCCCTTACCTAAATGAGGAGTCACTGATGATCTGCTGATATTAACAAGTATGGCAGCTAAACCCCCAGCACTGAGCTGCTATATTGCTGGGGAAGCAGCGTTTTACATGCCCCCTATAGTAAGAGGGTGACAATGTGATGATACATATTTGTTGGGGGTCTTCCAGCTCTTTGCACTGGCCCCCCACTATGGAAGACTACAATGGCGCTCGCCCTCGATGTCCCCCCTATGCTCTAGTAAGGCATGTAGATAGGGGGGGCTCAAGTTGGGACATCTTTATGTGGCTCCATTTTTGGATGGTTTTGCCATTGACGTGGTAGAATTACAGCACTTTGTAACAGAAATTTAGTTGCAAATGCCATCATTCTCTGTTGTCAGCTCTTTTGCTCCTGTTGGATTCGGGGGGGACATTGGAGCTGTAGGTTACTGGGGTCAGGGATGGCAGTATGGGGTCCGGGGTGGTATTTTACTACATAGAGCAGTAGGTAATAGAGATAAAATAAAAGGCTCCTATTAAATGTGCGTCATAGAATTATACAATGAGGTCGGGGTTTTGTCTTTTTATTGAAGTAATTTGTTGTTGATGTTGTAAACTGGATCCATAAACAGCAGTGAGAGTTTTACTGACAACACCGGGCGCGTGACGTCATCGACATCCCATGACATCACAGATGACATAGAATGGACACATTGCTAAACCGGAACCATTTTATGTCTTTACACCCGGACTGCTTGAAGGAGACTGGTCCAGGTCAGCGTCTCTTCACACAATCTTGGGGTCCTGTTCACACATCATGGAGCTGGGGGTGTTTGTGGTGAAGTTCAGCACTGCACCATTTTGCCCCCCAAAAAATCAGAGGCAACACGTCTGTGTCATGTGTTTATTGCTGTGATTGTCAAGGTGATGCCTTCAGGGATGGCTGACACTGGTGAGTAGCCGGCATATAACTCGGATGAGTATAGCACTCACTCCAATGTTATACTATGGGGCAGTGCCAACTAGTGTTTATTTTCTCATGCCAAGTCGGCAGGAGAAAAAAATTGCTGCATGCTGCAATTGGCAGAGTATATCAGACGACGCGCCCATACAAGTCTATGGATACGTGAAAAACATCGGACTGCACTCAGATGTCATCCGAGTGCAGTCCAATATACGCCGGCTGACTCACACAATTGAGAAGATGGAGAAATTAAATTCTCCATCTTCTCCACACCTGTGATCCGAATCTCGCATGCGAGAGAATTGGATCACAAACACAATATTGTTGATATTTTCCATTGAAGTAAGGCCCCCCTAAGGCGAAGGTCTGGACAGTAAGAAACCCTTCCAGTGTCAATGACCACCTAATGGTTCAAAAATATCTACCCCACTTTTTGCTATCAAGTGTAGATTGAGCGTCCCAGAATGCCAAAGGGGATCCAGAAAGCAGAATATTTAGGAGCTTATTTCAATCAGACTTCACCAATCTTTTTTTTTTTGCTTTGTCCCATAGGGCGTAACGTTAAGACGTCTGAAGAAACGCAGGGAGAAGGCATTCGTCTTGACTAGCGGAGAGGTTACTCCTTGGCTCCAGGAGTCTGACAGGTAAGTGGACATTTTATCTCATCCATCAATTCCTCCCCTTGTAGATTTATTGCAGAATTGCCGTTTTAATCACCCAAAAAGCGCATTGACCGGATATTTAACCAACTCACCACTTACTTCAATCCACCAGTTTTAGGACTTCAATCCTGAAATCCTTATTGGGTAGAATGGCTCCAGCGACTTCATTTCTAATATGTCCATTTTCCATCTTCCACCAAGAGGATCTGCCGGTCTGGGAATATTGTCACTAGAAGCGGTATAACTCCGTCCATCATGCTCCTCCAGTTAGGAGGATAGACGGGGCTATTGATGGTTGATCAGCCCCACACTGGCGGATCCAGATCCAGCTTCCATTAGGAGGGCAGACTGGTATACAGTGGGGAAAAGAAGTATTTCATACACTGACGATTTTGCAGGTTTTCCCACCTACAATGAATGGAGAGGTCTGTAATTTTTGTCGTAGGTCACTTCACCTGTGAGAGACCGAGGTTAAAAATAAAATCCAGAAGAATCACATTGTAGGATTTTTACATAATTAATTTGCATTTTATTGCATGAAATAAGTATTTGATCCAATAGAAAAATAGAACTTAATATTTGGTCCAGAAACCTTTGTTTGCAATTACAGAGGTCAGATATTTCCTGTAGTTCTTGACCAAGTTTGCACACAATAAAGCAGGGATTTTGGCCCTCTCCTCCATACGGATCTTCTCCAGATCTTTCAAGTTTCAGGGCTGTTGCTGGGCAATATTGAGTTTCAGCTCCCTCCAAAGATTTTCTACTGGGTTCAGGTCTGGAGACTGGCTAGACCACTACAGGACCTTGAAATGCTTCTTATGGAGCCACGCCTTAGGTTGCCCTAGCTGTGTGTTTCGGATCATTGTCATGCTGGAAGACCCAACCACAACCCATCTTCAATGTGCTTACTGAGAGAAGAAAGTTGATGGCCTAAATCTTGCTATACATGACCCCATCCATCCTCCCTTCAATACATTGCAGCCGTCCTGTCCCCTTTGCAAAAAAAGGCACCTCCAAAGTATGAGGTTTCCCCCGCCATGCTTCATGGTTGGGAGAGTGTTCTTGGGGTTGTACTCATCCTTCTTCTTCCTCTAAATAAGGTGAGTGGAGTGGACACCAAAAAGTTCTATTTTGATCTCATCTGACCACATGACCTTCTCCCATGCCTCCTCTGGATCATCCAGATGGTTATTGGCAACTTCAAACAGGCCTGGATATGTGCTGGGGTGAGCACGGGACCTTGTGTGCCCTGCAGGATGTTAATCCATGATAGCTTAGTGTGTAACTAATGGTAATATTTGAGACTGCGGTGCCAGCTCTCTTTAGGTCATTGACCAGGTCCTCCCATGTAGTTCTGGGCTGATTCCTGACATTTCTCAGAATCATCCTTACCCCACAAGGCGAGATCTTGCATGGAGCCCCAGACCGAGGAAGACTTAGTCATCTTGTGTTTCTTCCATTTTCTAATAATTGCGCCAACAGTTGTTGCCATCTCGTGAAGCTGCTTGCTTATTGTCCTGTAGACCATCCCAGCCTTGTGTCTTTTATACAGGTAATAAGTTCAAACAAGTGCAATTAATACAGGTAATGAGTGCAGAGTAGGAGGGCTTCTTAAAGAAAAACTAACAGGTCTGTGAGAGCCAGAATTCTTGCTGGTTGGTAGGTGATCAAATACTTAGGTGGGAAAACTTGCAAAATCGGCAGTGTATCAAATACTTATTGTCTCCACTGTAGTGCCGCCCAACATGACACCATCAAGCATATCTTACCGCTCCATACCAGGAGGGTAGATTGGGGCATTGACAGTTTAATCACTTTGTGTCCACAAGGCCATCTCTTCCAACTAGGAGCCTTAACTGGACTTACAGTGGTTTTATTCAGCTTATTGCAGCCATGTCCAGCTTGCACCTCCAACAAGGAGAGTAAACGGAAATGTAGATGTTTATCAGCTTAAATGCTGAGCCGTCCATCCTATGACACCGGACCAGGAGGAGCAGATGGACTTACACTGGTTTTGCTCAGCTCAGCCATACCCAACTTACAAATCCAACTTAAAGGATAACCTAGAAACTAAATGGTTAACCAACTTAAACGCCAACCAGTCCAATTTATGACTCCAGACCCCGAATATTAATTGAACTTACAATGATTTCATGTGTCTTATGACCAGTGGCGTAACTAGAGTCTGAATATATATATCCCGAATATGTCCCCCATTCTGCCGCTGTTCTTTATTGTATAAAAAAAAAATAACCATTATACTCACCAGGGGTGTACATTCGAGTCATGGGGCTCCAGAGCAGAAGTATAACGCACTCCCCATAGTCCTTCATATAGTATAATGCATCCCATAGTCCTCCATATAGTATAATGCATCCCATTCTCCTCCATATAGTATAATGCATCCCATTCTCCTCCATATAATATACTGCACAGCCCATAGTCGTCCGTAAAGTATAATGCACAGCTCCTAGTCATACATGTAGTATAATGCACCCCATAGTTTTCCATAAAGTATAAAGCACCTCCACAGTCATACATAGTAGTATAATGCACCCCAACATAATATATAGCAGTATAATTCACCCCCATAGTCATATATAGTAGTATAAAGTACCCCCATAGTCATATAAAGTAGTATAATGCACCCCATAGTCATATATAGCAGTATAATGCACCCCATCATCATATATAGCAGTATAATGCAAACCATAGTCCAATATAGCAGTATAATTCACCCCCATTGTCATATATAGTAGTATAATGCACCCCCATAGACATGTTCAGTAGTATAATACACTCCATAGTCATATAAGGCAGTATAATGTACCCCCATATAGTTTATATAGTAGTATAAGGCCCCCATAGTCATATATAGCAGTATATTGCACCTCCTGGTCATATATAGCTGTATAATGTACCCCCATAGTCATATATAATAGTATACTGCACCTCCATAGTCATATACACTAGAATAAAGCACCCCATAGTCATATACAGTAGTATAAAGCACCCCATAGTCATATATAGTAGTATAAAGAACCCCATAGTCATATATAGTAGTATAAAGCACCCATAGTCATTTATAGTAGTATAATGTACCCCCATAGTCATATATAGTAGTATAATTCACCCCAGAGTCATCCATAGTAGTATGCACCCCACTGTCATATCAGTATAATGCACCCCCATAGTCATATATAGTAGTATAATGCACCCACATAGTCATCCGTAGTAGTATAATGAACCCCAATAGTCATCCGTAGTAGTATAATACAACCCCCATAGTCATCCGTAGTAGTATAATACAACCCCCATAGTCATATATAGTAGTGTAATGCACCTCCATAGTCATAAATAGTAGTATAATGCACCCTATAGTCATATATAGCACTATATTGCACTTCAGTCATATACAGCAGTATAATGTACCCCCATAGTGATATATAGCAGTATAATGCACCCTTATAGCCATATATAGTAGTATAGTATACCCCATACTCATATATAGTAGTATAATGTACCCCATAGTCATATAGCAGTATAATGCACTCCGTAGTCATATATAGTAGTATAAAGCACCTCATAGTCATATATAGTAGTATAATGTACCCCATAGTTATATAGCAGTATAATGCACTCCGTAGTCATATATAGTAGTATAATGTACCTCATAGTCATATATAGTAGTATAAAGCACCTCATAGTCATATATAGTAGTATAATGTACCTCATAGTCATATATAGTAGTATAAAGCACCTCATAGTCATATATAGTAGTATGGCAACTTATTTAAAATAACTATTTAAATACTCTACCCACCTTCCCTTCGCTCCCGCTCCGCAAGTCCTGTTGTGAAGCAGGCAGCTGACTTCGGCCTGCGACGGGAGTGCATGACGTTACTGCCATGCGCCCCGTCATCTGCTGGCCTATGATTGGCCGGCAGCATGCATTGTCGCTAAAGGACCCAATGGGTATGTCTGCAGCAATACACTTCAACTGGATGTGCGTAGGAGGACGCACATCTAATTAAAGGCTCTGCTGGCGTCGGCGGGCCCCTGATCCGCCGGGACCTTGTGACTTGCTGCGACCGCAGTCGTTACTCCCCTACTAATCACAACCATGACCAACTTCAACTAGAAGGATAACTGGGACATAAATATTTTGCTAAGTAAAATGTCGACCAGTCCATTCTGAGACTCCAGACTTAAAATAGCTTCATTCTGTTTAAAGCAGCCATTTACACCTCCTACCAACAAGAGGCCAAACTGGGCCATGGATAGTGTATTGAACAGGTCTGCCTTTACCATCTAAGTATGAGGGATGGACTGGAAATGTGTTGGACTCACCAGCTACCCTCAGGACTGTACTTTATTAAGGCCCCTCCTTGTTGTTTGATAGGATCACCGCAGACAGCCGGTATCACCCGGAAGTCATTCTTACCAATATCAGCAGTATTGCTAGTTAATGAAGCATTGAGACAGTAAAGAAAACAAGCCTACAAACCACAATCGGCTGGCTAATCAGGCAAAAGCCATGGCCCTGGAGCTGTACATACCACTGAAAGTGGCCCGGGGCAGGCGAGCCCCGCAGTCCGCACAACGGGGCGGCCGGGCCCCACAGTCCGGACAAGGGGGCGGGCGGGCCCCACAGTCCGGACAAGGGGGCGGGCGGGCCCCACAATCCGGACAAGGGGGCGGGCGGGCCCCACAGTCCAGACGACGGGGCGGGCGGGCCCCACAGTCCGGACGACCGGGCGGGAGGGCCCCACATTCCAGACCTGGGGCTAGACCCGGGGCAGGCGGCACCATGGTCCAGACACGTGGCGGACGGGCCCCACAGTTCGGACAAGGGGCGGCCACAGTCCGGACATAGGGCGGGCAGGCGCCACAGTCCGGACCCGGGGCGGGCGGGGGGGCGCCACATTCCGGACCTGGGGCGGCGGGGGGCCCCACAGTCCTGACCTGGGGCTAGACTCGGGGCAGGCGACCCCACAGTCCGGACACGGAGTGGACGGGCCCCACAGTCCGGATACGGGCAGCCACAGTCCGGACCCGGGGCGGGCGGGAGGCCCCACAGTCCAGACCCTGGGGTTAGACCCAGGGCAGGTGGCCCCACAGTCCGGACAGGGGGCGGACGGGCCCCACAGTCCGGACACGGGGCGGCCACAGTCCGGACATAGGGCGGGCGGGCCCCACAGTCCAGGCTCAGGGCTAGACCCGGGGGCAGGTCGCCCCACAGTCCGGACCCGGGGCGGGCGGGGGGCCCCACAGTCCAGACCTGGTGCTAAACTCGGGGCAGGCGGCCGACAGTCCGGACAAGGGGTGGACGGACCCCACAGTCCAGACCTGGGGCTAGACCCGGGGCAGGCGGACCCACATTCCGGACACGGGGTGGACGGGCCCCACAGTCCGGACACGGGGCGGCCACAGTCTGGACATAAGGTGGGCAGGGGCCACTGTCCGGACCCGGGACAGGCGGGTTCCCCACAGTCTAGACCTGGGGCTAGATTCGGGACAGGCGGCCCACAGTCCGGACACAGGGTGGACAGGCCCCACAGTCCGGATACGGGCGGCCACAGTCCGGACATAGGGCGGGCGGTCCCCACAGTCCAGGCTCGGGGCTATACCCGGGGCAGGTGGCCCCACAGTCCGGACACGGGGTGGACGGGCCCCACAGTCCGGACACGGGACGGCCACAGTCTGGACATAGGGTGGGCAGGTGCCACAGTCTGGACCCGGGGCGGGCGGCGGGCCCCACAGTCCAGTCTTGTTGCTAGACTCGGGGCAGGCCGCCCACAGTCCGGACACGGGGTGGACGGGCCCCACAGTCCAGATACGGGCGGCCACAGTCCGGACCTAGGGCGGGCGGGCCCCACAGTCCAGGTTATGGGCTAGACCCGGGGCAGGTGGCCCCACAGTCCGGACACGGGGCAGACGGGACCCACAGTCCGGACACGGGGCGGCCACAGTCCGGACATAGGGCGGGCAGGCGCCACAGACCGGACCCGGGGCGTGCAGGGGGCCCCACAGTCCGGAACCGGGGCGGGGGGCCCCACAGTCCAGAACCTGGGCGGGCGGGGGGCCCCACATTCCAGACCTGGGGCTAGACCCGGGGCAAGCGGCCCCATGGTCCAGACACGTGGCGGACGGGCCCCACAGTTCGGACAAGGGGCGGCCACAGTCCGGACATAGGGCGGGCAGGCGCCACAGTCGGACCCGGGGTGGGCGGGGGGCGCCACATTCCGGACCTGGGGCGGCGGGGGGCCCCACAGTCCTGACCTGGGGCTAGACTCGGGGCAGGCGACCCCACAGTCCGGACACGGAGTGGACGGGCCCCACAGTCCGGATACGGGCAGCCACAGTCCGGACCCGGGGCGGGCGGGAGGCCCCACAGTCCAGACCCTGGGGTTAGACCCAGGGCAGGTGGCCCCACAGTCCGGACAGGGGGCGGACGGGCCCCACAGTCCGGACACGGGGCGGCCACAGTCCGGACATAGGGCGGGCGGGCCCCACAGTCCAGGCTCAGGGCTAGACCCAGGGGCAGGTCGCCCCACAGTCCGGACCCGGGGCGGGCGGGGGGCCCCACAGTCCAGACCTGGGGCTAAACTAGGGGCAGGCGGCCGACAGTCCGGACAAGGGGTGGACGGACCCCACAGTCCAGACCTGGGGCTAGACCCGGGGCAGGCGAACCCACATTCCGGACACGGGGTGGACGGGCCCCACAGTCCGGACACGGGGCGGCCACAGTCTGGACATAAGGTGGGCAGGGGCCACTGTCCGGACCCGGGGCAGGCGGGTTCCCCACAGTCTAGACCTGGGGCTAGATTCGGGACAGGCGGCCCACAGTCCGGACACAGGGTGGACAGGCCCCACAGTCCGGATACGGGCGGCCACAGTCCGGACATAGGGTGGGCGGTCCCCACAGTCCAGACCCGGGGCTAGACCCGGGGCAGGCGGCCCCACAGTCCGGACACGGGGTGGAAAGGCCCCACAGTCCGGACACGGGGCAGCCACAGTCCAGACATATTGCGGGCAGGCGCCACAGTCTGGACCCGGGGCAGGTGGAGGGCCCCACAGTCCGGAACCGGGGCGGCCGGGGGGCCCCACAGTCCGGAACCGGGGCGGCCGGGGGGCCCTACAGTCCAGACCTGGGGCTAGACCTGGGGCAGGCGGTCCCACAGTCCGGACATGTGGTGGACGGGCCCCACAGTCCGGACACGGGGCGGGCGGGAGGAAGCCGGCTCACCAGTCCAGGCCCGGAGCGAGCAGGGGGCCCCACAGTCTGGACCCGGGGCGGGCGGGGGTCCCCACTGTCCAGACCTGGGGCTAGACCCGGGGCTGGCGGCCCCACAGTCCGGACACGGGGAGGACGGGCCCCACAGTCTGGATACGGGCATCCACAGTCCGGACATAGGGCGGGCGGGCCCCAGAGTCCAGGCTGGGGGCTAGACCCGGGGCAGGAAGCCCCACAGTCCGGACACGGGGCGGACGGGCCCCACAGTCCGGACACGGGGCGGCCACAGTCCAGACATAGGGCTGGCAGACGCCAGTCCGGACCCGGGGCTAGACCCGGGCAGGAAGCCCCACAGTCCGGACACGGGGCGGACGGGCCCCAGAGTCCGGACACGGGGCGGCAACAGTCCGGACATAGGGCGGGCAGGAGCCACAGTCCGGACCCGGGGCTAGACCCGGGGAAGGCGGCCCCACAGTCCGGACACGGGGTGGACGGGCCCCACAGTCCGGACACGAGGCGGCCACAGTCCGGACATAGGGCCGGCAGGTGCCACAGTCCGGACCCGGGGTGGTCAGGGGGCCCCACAGTCCGGAACCGGGGCGGGCGGGGGGCCCAACATTCCAGACCTGGAGCTAGACCCGGGTCAGGCGGCCCCACAGTCCGGACACGGGGTGGACGGGCCCCACAGTCCGGACACGGGGCGGCCACAGTCTGGATATAAGGTGGGCAGGGGCCACAGTCCGTACCCGGGGCGGGCGGGTTTCCCCACAGTCCAGACCTGGGGCTAGATTCGGGGCAGGCGGCCCACAGTCTGGACACAGCGTGGACGGTTCCAACAGTACGGATAATGGCGGCCACAGTCCGGACCCGGGGTGGTCAGGGGGCCCCACAGTCCGGAACCGGGGCGGGCGGGGGGCGCAACATTCCAGACATTCCAGACCTGGAGCTAGACCCGGGGCAGGCGGCCCCACAGTCCGGACATGGGGTGGACGGGCCCCACAGTCCGGACATGGGGCGGCCACAGTCTGGACATAGGGTGGGCAGGCGCCACAGTCCGGACCCGGGGCGGGCGGGGGGCCCCACAGTCCAGACCTGGGGCTAGACTCGGGGCAGGCGGCCCACAGTCCGGACAAGGGGTGGACGGGCCCCACAGTCCGGACATGGGGTGGCCACAGTCCGGACATAGGGCGGTCAGGCGCCACAGTCCGGACCCGGGCCAGGCGGGGAGCCCCAGAGTCCGGAACCGTGGCCGGCTCGGGGCCCCACAGTCCAGACCTGGGGCTAGACCCGGGGCAGGCGGCCCCACAGTTCGGACATGTGGTGGACGGGCCCCACAGTCCAGACACGGAGCGGCCACAGTCCGGACCCAGGGCGGGCGGGCCCCACAGTCCAGGTTAGGGGTTAGACCCGGGGCAGGTGGCCCCACAGTCCGGACACGGGGTGGACGGGCCCCACAGTCCGGACACGGGGTGGCCACAGTCCAGACATAGGGTGGGCGGTCCCCACAGTCCAGGCTCGGGGCTAGACCCGGGGCAGGCGGCCCCACAGTCCGGGCACGGGGTGGACGGGCCCCACAGTCCGGACACGGGACGGCCACAGTCTGGACATAGGGTGGGCTGGTGCCACAGTCTGGACCCGGGGCGGGCGGGGGATCCCACAGTCCAGACTTGGGGCTAGACTCGGGGCAGGCGGCCCCACAGTCCGGACACGGGGTGGAAAGGCCCCACAGTCCGGACACGGGGCGGCCACAGTCCGGACATAGGGCGGGCAGGCGCCACAGTCTGGACCCGGGGCAGGTGGGGGGCCCCACAGTCCGGAACCGGGGCGGGCTGGGGGCCCCACAGTCCAGACCCAGGGCTAGACCTGGGGCAGGCGGTCCCACAGTCCGGACATGTGGTGGACGGGCCCCACAGTCCGGACACGGGGCGGGCGGGGGGAAGCCGGCTCACCAGTCCAGACCTGGAGTGAGCGGGGGGCCCCACAGTCTGGACCCGGGGCGGGCGGGGGTCCCCACTGTCCAGACCTGGGGCTAGACCCGGGGCTGGCGGCCCCACAGTCCGGACACGAGGAGGACGGGCCCCACAGTCCGGATACGGGCGTCCACAGTCCGGACATAGGGCGGGCGGGCCCCAGAGTCCAGGCTGGGGGCTAGACCCGGGGCAGGAGTCCAGGCTGGGGGCTAGACCCGGGGCAGGAAGCCCCACAGTCCGGACACGGGGCGGACGGGCCCCACAGTCCGGACACGGGCGGCCACAGTCCAGACATAGGGCTGGCAGACGCCACAGTCCGGACCCGGGGCTAGACCCGGGCAGGCGGCCCCACAGTCCGGACACGGGGAGGACGGGCCCCACAGTCCGAACATGGGGCGGCAACAGTCCGGACATAGGGCGGGCAGGCGCCACCGTCCGGACCCGGGGCTAGACCCGGGGAAGGCGGCTCCACAGTCCGGACACGGGGTGGACGGGCCCCAAAGTCCGGACACGGGGCGGCCACAGTCCGGACATAGGGCCGGCAGGCGCCACAGTCCGGACCCGGGGTGGTCAGGGGGCCCCACAGTCCGGAACCGGGGCGGGCGGGGGGCCCAACATTCCAGACTTGGAGCTAGACCCGGGGCAGGCGGCCCCACAGTCCGGACACGGGGTGGACGGGCCCCACAGTCCGGACACGGGGCGGCCACAGTCTGGACATAAGGTGGGCAGGGGCCACAGTCCATACCCGGGGCGGGCAGGTTTCCCCACAGTCCAGACCTGGGGCTAGATTCGGGGCAGGCGGCCCACAGTCTGGACACAGCGTGGACGGTTCCAACAGTCCGGATACGGGCGGCCACAGTCCGGACATAGGGCGGGCGGGCCCCACAGTCCAGGCTCGGGGCTAGACCCGGGGCAGGCGGCCCTACAGTCCGGACATGGGGTGGACGGGCCCCACAGTCCGGACACGGGGCGGCCACAGTCTGGACATAGGGTGGGCAGGCGCCACAGTCCGGACCCGGGGCGGGCGGGGGGCCCCACAGTCCAGACCTGGGGCTAGACTCGGGGCAGGCGGCCCACAGTCCGGACAAGGGGTGGACGGGCCCCACAGTTCGGACATGGGGCGGCCACAGTTCGGGCAGGCGCCACAGTCCGGACCCGGGCCAGGCGGGGGGCCCCACAGTCCGGAACCGGGGCGGGCTCGGGGCCCCACAGTCCAGACCTGGGGCTAGACAGGGGGCAGGCGGCCCCACAGTTCGGACATGTGGTGGACGGGCCCCACAGTCCAGACACGGAGCGGCCACAGTCCGGACCCAGGGCGGGCGGGCCCCACAGTCCAGGTTAGGGGTTAGACCCAGGGCAGGCGGCCCCACACTCCGGACACAGGGCGGACGGGACCCACAGTCCGGACACGGGGCGGCCACAGTCCGGACATAGGGCAGGCAGGCGCCACAGTCCGGACCCGGGGCAGGCGGGGGGCCCCACAGTCCGGAACCGGGACGGTGGGGGGCCCCACAGTCCAGACCAGGGGCTAGACCCGGGGCAGGCGGCCCCACAGTCCGGACACGGGGTGGACGGGCCCCACAGTCCAGACACGGGGCGGCCACAGTCCGGACATAGGGTGGGGAGGCGCCACAGTCCGGACCCGGGGCAGGCGGGGGGCCCCACAGTCCGGAACCGGGGGGGGCGGCCCCACAGTCCAGACCTGGGGCTAGACCCGGGGCAGGCAGCCCCACAGTCCGGACATGTGTTGGACGGGCCCCGCAGTCCGGACACGGGGTGGCCACAGTCTGGACATAGGGTGGGCAGGCGCCACATTCCGGACCCGGGGAGGGTGGGGGGCAGCCGGCCCAACAGTCCAGGCCCGGGGCAGGCGGGGCACCCCACAGTCTGGACTCGGGGCAGGCGGGGGGTCCCCACTGTCCAGCCCTGGGGCTAGACCCGGGGCAGGCGGCCCCACAGTCCGGACACGGGGCGGACGTGCCCCAGGGTCCGGAAACGGGCGGCCACAGTCCGGACATAGGGCGGGCAGGCCCCACAGTCCAGGCTCTGGGCTAGACCCGGGGCAGGAAGCCCCACAGTCCAGACACGGGGCGACGGGCCACACAGTTCGGACACGGGGCGGCCACAGTCCGGACATAGCGCTGGCTGGCGCCACAGTCCGGACCCGGGGCTAGACCCAGGCAGTCGGCCCCACAGTCCGGACACAGGGTGGACGAGCCCCACAGTCCGGACACGGGGCGGCCACAGTCCGGACACAGGGCGGGCAGGCGCCACAGTCCGCACCCGGGGCTTGACCTGGGGCAGGCGGCCCCCCAGTCCGGACACGAGGTGGACGGGCCCCACAGTCCAGACCTGGGGCTAAACTCGGGGCAGGCGGCCGACAGTCCGGACAAGGGGTGGACGGACCCCATAGTCCAGACCTGGGGCTAGACCCGGGGCAGGCGGACCCACATTCCGGACACGGGGCGGCCACAATCTGGACATAAGGTGGGCAGGGGCCACTGTCCGGACCCGGGGCGGGCGGGTTCCCCACAGTCTAGACCTGGGGCTAGATTCGGGACAGGCGGCCCACAGTCCGGACACAGGGTGGACGGGCCCCACAGTCCGGATACGGGCGGCCACAGTCCGGACATAGGGCGGGCGGTCCCCACAGTCCAGGCTCGGGGCTAGACCCGGGGCAGGAGGCCCCACAGTCCGGACACGGGGTGGACGGGCCCCACAGTCCGGACATGGAACGGCCACAGTCTGGACATAGGGTGGGCAGGTGCCACAGTCTGGACCCGGGGCGGGCGGGGGGCCCCACAGTCCAGACTTGGGGCTAGACTCGGGGCAGGCGGCCCACAGTCCGGGCACGGGGTGGACGGGCCCCACAGTCCAGATACGGGCGGCCACAGTCCGGACCCAGGGCGTGCGTGCCCCACAGTCCAGGTTAAGGGCTAGACCCGGGGCAGGTGGCCCCACAGTCCGGACACGGGGCAGACGGGACCCACAGTCCGGACACGGGGCGGCCACAGTCCGGACATAGGGCGGGCGGGGGGCCCAGCATTCCAGACCTGGAGCTAGACCCGGGGCAGGCGACCCCACAGTCCGGACACGGGGTGGACGGGCCCCACAGTCCGGACATGGGGCGGCCACAGTCTGGACATAAGGTGGGCAGGAGCCACAGTCCGTACCAGGGGCGGTCGGGTTTCCCCACAGTCCAGACCAGGGGCTAGATTCGGGGCAGGCGGCCCACAGTCTGGACACAGCGTGGACGGTTCCAACAGTCCGGATACGGGCGGCCACAGTCCGGACATAGGGCGGGCGGGCCCCACAGTCCAGGCTCGGGGCTAGACCCGGGGCAGGCGACCCCACAGTCCGGACATGGGGTGTACGGGCCCCACAGTCCGGACACGGGGCGGCCACAGTCTAGACATAGGGTGGGCAGGCGCCACAGTCCGGACCCGGGGCAGGCGGGCGGCCCCACAGTCCACACCTGGGGCTAGACTCGGGGCAGGCGGTCCCACAGTCCGGACACGTGGCGGACGGGACCCACAGTCCGGACACGGGGCGGCCACAGTCCGGACATAGGGCGGGCAGGCGCCACAGTCCGGACCCGGGGCAGGCGGGGGGCCCCACAGTCCGGAACCGGGGCGGGCCGGGGGCCCCACAGTCCAGATTTGGGGCTAGACCCGGGGCAGGCAGCCCCTCAGTCCGGACATGTGGTGGACGGGCCCCACAGTCCGGACACGGGGCGGCCACAGTCTGGACAAAGGGTGGGCAGGCGCCACAGTCCGGACCCGGGGAGGGCGGGGGGCAGCCGGCCCAACAGTCCAGGCCCGGGGCGGGCGGGGCGCCCCACAGTCTGGACCCGGGGCAGGCGGGGGTCCCCACTGTCCAGCCCTGGGGCTAGATCCGGGGCATGCGGCCCCACAGTCCGGACACGGGGCGGATGGGCCCCAGAGTCCGGAAACGGGCGGCCACAGTCCGGACATAGGGCGGGCGGGCCCCACAGTCCAGGCTCGGGGTTAGACCCGGGGCAGGAAGCCCCACAGTCCAGACACGGGGCGGACGGGCCACACAGTCCGGACACGGGGCGGCCACAGTCCGGACATAGCGCTGGCTGGCGCCACAGTCCGGACCCGGGGCTAGACCCGGGCAGGCGGCCCCAGTCCGGAAACAGGGTGGACGAGCCCCACAGTCCGGAAACGGGGCGGCCACAGTCCGGACACAGGGCGGGCAGGCGCCACAGTCCGGACCCGGGGCTAGACCCGGGGCAGGCGGCCCCCAGTCCGGACACGAGGTGGACGGGCCCCACAGTCCGGAAACGGGGCGGCCACAGTCCGGACATAGAGTGGGCAGGCGCCACAGTTCGGACCCGGGGTGGTCGGGGGCCCCACAGTCCGGAACCAAGGCGGGCGGGTGGCCCCACAGTCCACACCTGGGGCTAGACCCGGACAGGCGGCCCCACAGTCCGGACTCGGGGTGGACGGGCCCCATAGTCCGGACACGGGGCGGCCACAGTCTGGACATAGGGTGGGGAGGCGCCACATTCCAGACCTAGGGCTAGACTCAGGACAGGCGGCCCAAAGTCCAGACACGGGGTGGACGGGCCCCACAGTCCAGACCTGGGGTTAGACCCGGAGCAGGCGGCCCTACAGTCCGGACACGGGGTGGACGGGCCCCATGGTCCGGATACGGGGCGGCCACAGCTTGGACATAGGGTGGGTAGGCGCCACAGTCCGGGCTCAGGGCTAGACCCGGGGGCAGGCCGCCCCACAGTCCGGACCCGGAGCGGGCGGGGGGCCCCACAGTCCAGACCTGGGGCTAAACTCGGGGCAGGTGGCCCACAGTCCGGACACGGGGTGGACGGACCCCACAGTCCAGACCTGGGGCTAGACCCAGGCCAGGCGGCCCCACAGTCTGGACACGGGGTGGATGGGCCCCACAGTCCGGACACGGGGCGGCCACAGTCTGGACATAAGGTGGGCAGGGGCCACTCTCCGGACCCGGGGCGGGCGGGTTGCCTCACAGTCCAGACCTGGGGCTAGATTCGGGGCAGGCGGCCCACAGTCCGGACACAGGGTGGACCGGCCCCACAGTCCGGATACCGTCGGCCACAGTCTGGACATAGGGCGGGCGGGCCCCACAGTCCAGGCTCGGGGTTAGACCCGGGGCAGGCGGCCCCACAGTCCGGACACGGGATGGCCACAGTCTGGACATAGGGTGGGCAGGCGCCACAGTCTGGACCTGGGGCGGGCAGGGGGCCCCACAGTCCAGACCTGGGGCTAGACTCGGGGCAGGCGGCCCACAGTCCGGACACGGGGAGGACGGGCCCCACAGTCCGGATAAGGGCCGGCCACAGTCAGGACATAGGGCGGGCAGGCGCCACAGTCCGGGGCGGGCGGGGGGCCCCACAGTCCGGAACCGGGGCGGACGGGGGGCCCCACAGTCCGGATACGGGCGGCCACAGTCCGGACATAGGGCGGGCTGGCCCCACAGTCCAGGCTCGCGGCTAGACCCGGGGCAGGCAGCCCCACAGTGCGGACACGGGGCGGACGGACCCCACAGTCCGGACACGGGGCGGCCACAGTCTGGACATAGGGTGGGCAGGCGCCACAGTCCGGACCTGGGGCTAGACCCGGGGCGGGCGTGGGGCCCCACAGTCCAGACCTATGGCTAGACCCGGGGCAGGCGGCCCCAGAGTCTGGACACGGGGTGGACGGGCCCCACAGTCCAGACACGGAGCGGCCACAGTCCGGACATAGGGCGGGTAGGCGCCACAGTCTGGACCCCGGGCGGGCGGGTGGCCCCACAGTCCAGACCCGGGGCAGGCAGCCCCAAAGTCCGGACACGGGGTGGACGGGCCCCACAATCCAGGCCCGGGGCGGGCGGGGGGCCCCACAGTCTGGACCCGGGGCGGGAGGGAGTCCCCACTGTTCAGACCTGGTGCTAGACCCGGGGCAGGTGGCCTCACAGTCCGGACACGGGGCGGACGGGCCCCACAGTCCGGATACGGGCGGCCACAGTCCGGACATAGGGCGGGCGGGCCCCACAGTCCAGGCTCGCGGCTAGACCCGGGGCAGGCAGCCCCACAGTGCGGACACGGGGCGGACAGGCCCCACGGTCCGGACACGGGGCGGCCTTAGTCTGGACATAGGGTGGGCAGGCGCCACAGTCCAGACCCGGGGCAGGTGGGGGGCCCCACAGTCCAGACCTAGGGCTAGACTCGTGGCAGGCGGCCCCACAGTCGGGACACGGGGTGGACGGGCCCCACAGTCCGGACACGGGGCGGCCACAGTCTGGACATAGGGTGGGCGGACCCCACAGTCTAGGCTTGGGGCTAGACCAGGTGGCAGCCGGTCCAACATTCCAGGCCCGGGGCGGGCGGGGGGCCCCACAGGCTGAACCCGGGGCGGGCGAGGGTCCCCACTGTCCAAACCTGGGGCTAGACCGAGGGCAGGTGGCCCCACAGTCCGGACAGGGGGTGGATGGGCCCCACAGTCCAGACACGGGGCGGCCACAGTCTGGACATAGGGCGGGCGGACCCCACAGTCCAGGCTCGGAGCTAGACCCAGGGGCAGCGGGCGCCACAGTCCAGGCCCGGGGCGGGCCCCATAGTCCGGACCCGGGGCTGGCGGGGTCCCCACAGTCTGGACCCGGGGCAGGCGGGGGTCTCCACTGTCCAGACCTGGGGCTAGAATCGGGGTAGGCGGCCCACAGTCGGGACATGGGGCGGATTAGCCCCATAGTCCGGACACGGGGCGGCCACAGTCTGGACATAGGGTGGGCGGACCCCACAGTCCAGGCTCGGGACTACACCCGGGGGAAGCCGGCCCAACAGTCCAGGCCCGGGGCTGGCGGGGGGCCCCACAGTCTGGACACGGGGCGGGCGAGGGTCCCCTCTGTCCAGACCTGGGGCTAGACCTGGGGCAGGCGGCCCACAGTCCGGACACGGGGCAGACGGGCCCCACAGTCCGGACACGGGACGGCCACAGTCCGGACATAGGGTGGGCAGTCGCTACAGTCCGGACCCGGGGTGGGCGGGGGGCCCCACAGTCCGGAACCGGGGCGGGGGGCCCCACAGTCAGGAACCGGGGCTAGACCCGGAGCAGGCGGCCCCACAGTCCGGACATGGAGTGGATGGGCCCCACAGTCCGGACACGGGGCGGCCACAGTCTGGACATAGGGCGGGCGGACCCCATAGTCCCGGCTCGGGGCTAGACCCAGGGGCAGCCAGCGCCACAGTCCAGGCCCGCGGCGGTCCCCACTCTCCGGACCCGGGGCGGGCAGGGTCCCCACAGTTTTGACCCGGGGAGGGCGGGGGGCCCCACAGTCCAGACCCTGGGGCTAGACCCAGGGCAGGTGGCCCCACAGTCCGGACAGGGGGTGGATGGGCCCCACAGTCTGGACACGGGGCAGCCACAGTCTGGACATAGGGCGGGCGGAACCCACAGTCCAGGCTCGGAGCTAGACCCGAGGGCAGCCGGCGCCACAGTCCAGGCCCGGGGCGGGCCCCATAGTCCGGACCCGGGGCTGGCGGGGTCCCCACAGTCTGGACCCGGGGCGGGCGGGGATCCCCACTGTCCAGACCTGGGGCTAGACCCGGGACAGGCAGCCCCACAGTCCGGACATGGGGCGGACGGGCCCCACAGTCTGGACACGGGGCTGCCACAGTCCGGACATAGGGCGGACAGGAGCCACAGTCCGGACCCGGGGCTAGACCCGGGGCAGGAGGCCCCACATTCCGGATACGGGGCGGACGGGCCCCACAGTCCGGACACGGGGAGGCCACAGTCCGGACATAGGGCGGGCAGTCGCCACAGTCCGGACCCGGGGCGAGCGGGGAGCCCCACAGTCCGAAACCGGGGCGGGCGGGGGGCCCCACAGTAAAGACCTGTGGCTAGTAACGGGGCAGGCGGCCCCACAGTCCGGACACGGGGTGAACGGGCCCCACAGTCCGGACACGGGGCGGCCACAGTCCGGACATAGGGCGGGCAGGCGCCACAGTCCGGACTTGGGGCGGGCGGGGCCCCCACAGTCAGGACCTGGGGCTAGACCAAGGGCAGGCGTCCCCACAGTCCAGACCTGAGGCTAGACCCGGGGCAGGGGGCCCCACAGTCCGGACACGGGGTGAACGGGCCCCACAGTCCGGACACGGGGCGGCCACAGTCTGGACATAGGGTGGGTGGACCCCACATTCCAGGCTCGGGGCTAGACCGGGGGCAGCCGGCCCAACAGTCCAGGCCCGGGGCGGGCGGGGGTCCCCACTGTCCAGGTCTGGGGCTAGACCCATGGCAGGCGGCCCCACAGTCCGGACACAGGGCGGACGGGCCCCACAGTCCGGATACGGGCAGCCACAGTCCGGACATAGGGCGGATGGGACCCACAGTCCAGGCTCGGGCTAGACCCGGGGCTGGCGGCCCCACTGTCCGGACACGGGGTGGACGGGCCCCACAGTCCGGACACGGGGCGGCCACAGTCTGGACATAGGGTGGGCAGGTGCCACAGTACGGACCCGGGGCGGGCAGGGGGCCACACAGTGCAGACCTGGGGCTAGACTCGGGGCAGGCGGCCCACAGTCCGGACACGGGGTGGACGGGCCCCACAGTCCGGATACGGGCGGCCACAGTCCGGACCTAGGGCGGGCGGGCCCCACAGTCCAGGCTCGGAGCTAGACCCGAGGCAGGTGGCCCCACAGTCCGGACACGGGGCAGACGGGACCCACGGTCCGGACACGGGGTGGCCACAGTCCGGACATAGGGTGGTCAGGCGCCACAGACCGGACCCAGGGCGGGGGGCCCCACAGTCCGGAACCGGGGCGGGCGGGGGGCCCCACAGTCCAGACCTGGGGCTAGACCCGGGGCAGGCGGCCCCACAGTCCGGATATGGGGTGGACGGGCCCCATAGTCCGGACACGGGGCGGCCACAGTCCGGACATAGGGCGAGCAGGAGCCACAGTCCGGACCCGGGGCAGGCGGGGGGCCCCACAGTCCTGAACCGGGACGGGGTCCTCACAGTCCAGACCTGGGGCTAGACCCGGGGCAGGCGGCCCCACAGTCCGGACATGGGGCGGACGGGTCCCGCAGTCCGGATACGGGCGGCCACAGTCCGGACATAGGTCGGGCGGGCCCCACAGTCCAGGCTCGGGGCTAGACCCGGGGCAGGCGGCCCCACAGTCGGACATGGGGCGGACGGGCCCCACAGTCCGGACATAGGGCGGGCAGGCCCCACAGTCCAGAATCGGGGCGGACGGGGGGCTCCACAGTCCAGACCTGGGGCTAGACCCGGGGCAGGCGGCCCCACATTCCGGACACGGGCTGGACAGGCCCCACAGTCCGGACGAGGGGCGGCCACAGTCTGGACATAGGGTGGGCAAGCGCCACAGTCCAGACCCGGGGCGAGCGGGGGGCCCCACAGTCCAGACCTGAGGCTAGACTCGGGGCAGACGGCCCACAGTCCGGACACGGGGTGGACGGGCCCCACAGTCCGGATACGGGCGGCCACAGTCCAGATAAAGAGCGGGCGGGCCCCACAGTCCAGGCTCGGGGCTACACCCGGGGCAGGCGGCCCCACAGTCCGGCCTCGGGGCAGACGGGCCCCACAGTCCGGACGGGCCCCACAGTCCAGGTACAGGGCGGCCACAGTCCGGACATAGGGCGGGCAGGCGCCACAGTCTGGAACCGGGGCGGGCGGGGGGCCCCACAGTCCAGACCTGGGGCTAGACCCGGGGCAGGATGCCCCACAGTCCGGACATGGGGTGGACGGGCCCCACAGTATGGACACAGGGCGGCCACAGTCTGGACATAGAGTGGGCGGACCCCAAAGTCCAGGCTCGGGGTTGGACCCTGGGTCGGCCGGCCCAACAATCCAGGCCCGGGGCGGGTGGGGGGCCCCACAGTCTGGACCTGGGGCGGGCGGGCCCCACAGTCCAGGCTGGGGGCTAGACCTGGGGCAGGCGGCCTCACAGTCCGGACACGGGGTGGACGGGCCCCACAGTCCAGGCACGGGGCGGCCACAGTCCGGATATAGGGCGGGTAGGCACCACAGTCCGGATCCGGGGCGGGCGGGGGGCCCCACAGTCCGGAACCGGGGTGGGCGGGGGGCTCCACAGTCAAGACCTGGGGCTAGACCCGGGACAGGCAGCCCCACAGTCTGGACACGGGGCGGACGGGCCCCACAGTCCGGACACGGGGCGGCCACAGTCCGGACATAGGGCAGGCAGGCACCACAGTCCGGACCCGGGGCTAGACCCGGGGCAGGCGGCCCCACATTCCGGACACGGGGCGGACGGGGACTACAGTCCGGACACGGGGAGGCCACAGTCCGGACATAGGGCGGGCAGGTGCCACAGTCCGGACCTGGGGCAAGCGGAGGGCCCCACAGTCCGAAACCGGGGCGGGCGGGGGGCCCCACAGTAAAGACCTGGGGCTAGACCCGGGGCGGGGGGCCCCACAATCCGGACACGGGGTGGACGGGCCCCACAGTCCGGACACGGGGCGGCCACAATCCGGATATAGGGCGGGCAGGCGCCACAGTCCGGACTTGGGGCGGGCGGGGTACCCCACAGTCAGGAACCGGGGCGAGCGGGGGACCCCACAGTCCAGACCTGGGGCTAGACCCGGGGCAGGCGGCCCCACAGTCCAGACCTGGGGATAGACCCGGGGCAGGCGGCCCCACAGTCCGGACACGGGGTGGCCACAGTCTGGACATAGGGTGGGCGGACCCCACAGTCCAGGCTCGGGGCTAGACCCGGGGGCAGCCGGCCCAACAGTCCAGGCCCAGGGCGGGCGGGGGTCCCCACTGTCCAGATCTGGGGCTAGACCCGTGGCAGGCGGCCCCACAGTACGGACACGGGGCGGACGGGCCCCACAGTCCGGATACTGGCGGCCACAATCCGGACATAGGGCGGGCGGGCCCCACAGTCCAGGCTCGGGGCTAGACCCGGGGCAGGCGGCCCCACAGTCCGGACACGGGGCGGATGGGCCCCACAGTCCGGACACGGGGCGGTCACAGTCCGGACATAGGGCGGGCACGCGCCACAGTACGGACCCAGGGCGGGTGGGGGGGCCCCACAGTCCGGAACCGGGGCGGGTGGGGGGCCCAACAGTCCAGACCTGGGGATAGACTCGGGGCAGGCCGCCCACAGGGTGGACGGGCCCCACAGTCCGGATACGGGCGGCCACAGTCCGGACATAGGGCGGGCCCCACAGTCCAGGCTCGATGCTAGACCCGGGGCAGGCGGTCACACAGTTCGGACACGGGGCGGACGGGCCCCACAGTCCGGACACGGGGCGGCCACAGTCCGGACATAGGGCGGCAGGTGCCACAGTCCGGACCCGGGGTGAGCGGGGGGCCCCACAGTCCGGAACCGATGCGGGCGGGGGACCCAACAGTCTAGACCTGGGGCTAGACCCGGGGCAGGCGGCCCCACAGTCCGGACACGGGGTGGATGGGCCCCACAGTCCGGACACGGGGCGGCCACAGTCTGGACATATGGTGGGCAGGGGCCACAGTCTGGACCCGGGGCGGGCGGGTTGCCCCACAGTCCAAACCTGGGGCTAAAATCAGGGCAGCTGGCCCACAGTCCGGACACAGGGTGGGCAAGCGCCACAGTCCGGACCCGGGGCAGGCGGGGGTCAGCCGGCCCAACAGTCCAGGCCCGTGGCGGGCGGGGGTTCCCACTGTCCAGATCTGGGGCTAAACCTGAGACAGGCGGCCCCACAGTCCGGACACTGGGCGGACGGGCCCCACAGTCCGGATACGGGCGGCCACAGTCCGGACTCGGGGCTAGACTCGGGGCAGGCAGCCCCACAGTCCGGACACGGGGTGGACGGTCCCCACAGTCCAGACACGGGGCGGCCACAGTCTGGAAATAGGGTGGGCAGGCGCCACAGTCCGGACCCGGGGCGGGCTGGGGGCCCCACAGTCCAGACCTGGGGCTAGACTCGGGGCAGGCGGCCCACAGTCCGGACACGGGGTGGACGGGCCCCACATTCCGGACACGGGGCGGCCACAGTCTGGACATAGGTCTGGCGGGCGGGACAGTCCGGACCCGGGGCTAGACCCGGGGCAGGCGGCCCCACAGTCTGGACACGGGGCGGACAGGCTCCACAGTCCGGACACGGGGCGGCCACAGTCTGGACATAGGGTGGGCGGACCCCACAGTCCAGGCTCAGGGCTAGACCCGGGGGCAGCCGACCCAACAGTCCAGGCCTGGGGCGGGCGGGGAGTCCCACAGTCTGGACCCGGGGCGAGCGGGGGTTCCCACTGTCCAGATCTGGGGCTAGACCCGTGGCAGGCGGTCCCACAGTCCGGACATAGGGCAGGCGCCACAGTCCGGACATAGGGCAGGCGCCACAGTCCGGACCCCGGGCTAGACCGGGAGCAGGCGGCCCCACAGTCCGGACACGGGGTGGACGAACCCCACAGTCCGGACTTGTGTCGGCCACAGTCCGGACATAGGGCGGGCAGGCGCCACAGTCCGGACCCGGGGCGGTCGGGGGGCCCCACAGTCCGGAACCGGGGCAGGCGGGTGGCCCCACAGTCCAGACCTGGGGCTAGACCCGGGCAGGCGGCCCCACAGTCCGGACTCAGGGTGGACGGGCCCCACAGTCCGGACATAGGGTGGGCAGGCGCCACAGTCCGGACCCGGGGCGGGCGAGGAGGCCCCACAGTCCAGACCTGGGGCCAGACTCGTGGCAGGCGGCCCCACAGTCCGGACACGGGGTGGACGGGCCCCACAGTCCGGACACGGGGCGGCCACAGTCTGGACATAGGGTGGGCAGGCGCCACAGTCCGGACCCGGGGCGGGCGGGGGGCCCCACAGTCCAGATCTGGGGCTAGACTCATGGCAGGTGGCCCCACAGTCCGGACACGGGGTGGACGGGCCCCACCGTCCGGACACGGGGCGGCCACAGTCTGGTCATAGGGTGGGCGGACCCCACAGTCCAGGCTCGGGGCTAGACCCGGGGGCAGAGTCTGGACCCGGGGCGGGCGAGGGTCCCCACTGTCCAGACCCTAGGGCTAGACCCAGGGCAGGTAGCCCCACAGTCCGGACAGGGGGCGGACGGGCCCCACAGTCCAGATACGGGGCGGCCAGAGTCCGGAAATGGTGCGGGCGGGCCCCACCGTCCAGGCTCGGGGCTAGACTTGGGGCAGGCGGCCCCAAAGTCCGGACACGGGTGGAAGGGACCCACAGTCCGGACATAGGGCGGGCAGGCGCCACAGTCTGGACCCGGGGGGGCGGGGGGCCCCACAGTCCAGAACCGGGGCGGACAGTGGGCCCCACAGTCCAGACCTGGGGCTAGACCCGTGGCAGGCGGCCCCACAGTCCGGACACGGGGTGGACGGACCCCACAGTCCGGACACGGGGCGGCCACAGTCCGGACATAGGGCGGGCAGGCGCCACAGTCCGGACCCGGGGCAGGCGGGGTGCCCGACACTCCGGAACCGGGGCGGGCGGAGGGCCCTACAGTCCAGACCTGGGGCTAGACCCGGGGCAGGCGACCCCACAGTCCGGACACGGGGTGGACTGGCCCTACAGTCCGGACACGGGGCGGCCACAGTCTGGACATAGGGTGGACAGGTGCCACAGTCCGGACCCGGGGCGGGCGGTCCCACAGTCCGGACACGGGGTGGACGGGCCCCACAGTCCGGACATGGGGCGGCAACAGTCTGGACATAGGGTGGGCGGACCCCACAGTCCAGGCTCGGGGCTAGACCCGGGGGCAGCCGGCCCAACTGTCCAGGCCCTGTTTAGGCGGGGTGCCCCACAGTCTGGACCCGGGGCGGGCGGTCCCCACAGTCCGGACACGAGGCGGCCACAGTCCGGACATAGGGCGGGCAGGCACCACAGTCCAGACCCAGGGCGGGCGGGGGGCCCTACAGTCCGGAACCGGGGCTTGCGGGGGGCCCCACAGTCCAGACCTGGGGCTAGACCCGGGGCAGGCGGCCCCACAGTCCGTACACGGGGTGGACGGGCCCCACAGTCCGGACAAGGGGCGGCCACAGTCTGGACATAGGGTGGGCAGGCGCCACAGTCCAGACCCGGGGCGGGCAGGGGGCAGCCGGCCAAACAGTCCAGGCCCGGGGCGGGCGGGGGTCCCCACTGTCCAGATCTGGGGCTAGACCCGGGACAGGCGGCCCCACAGTCCGGACACGGGGCAGACGGGCCCCACAGTCCGGATACGGGCGGCCACAGTCCGGACATAGGGCGGGCGGGCCCCACAGTCCAGGCTCGGGGCTAGACTCGGGGCAGGCAGCCCCACAGTCCGGACACGGGGCGGACGGGCCCCACAGTCCGGACACGGGGCGGCCACAGTTCGGACATAGGTCTGGCAGGCAGGACAGTCTGGACACGGGGCAGGCGGCCCCACAGTCCGGGCACGGGGCGAACGGGCCCCACAGTCCGGACACGGGGCGGCCACAGTCTGGACATAGGGTGGGCGGACCCCACAGTCCAGGCTCGGGGCTAGACCCGGGGGCAGCCGGCCCAACAGTCTAGGCCTGGGGCGGGCGGGGAGCCCCACAGTCTGGACCCGGGGCGGGCGTCCCCACTGTCCAGATCTGGGGCTAGACACGTGGCAGGCGGCCCCACAGTCCGGACATAGGGCAGGCGCCACAGTCCGGACATAGGGCAGGCGCCTCAGTCCGGACCCGGGGCTAGACCGGGGGCAGGCGGCCCCACAGTACGGACACGGGGTGGACGAACCCCACAGTCCGGACTCGTGTCGGCCACAGTCCGGAGATAGGGCGGGCAGGTGCCACAGTCCGGACCCGGGGCGGTCGGGGGGCCCCACAGTCCGGAACTGGGGCGGGCGGGTGGCCCCACAGTCCAGACCTGGGGCTAGACCCGGGCAGGCGGCCCCACAGTCCGAACTCGGGATGGACGGGCCCCACAGTCCGGACACGGGGCGGCCACAGTCTGGACATAGGGTGGGCAGGCGCCACAGTCCGGACCCGGGGCGGGTGGGGGGGCCCCACAGTCCGGATACGGGCGGCCACAGTCCGGACATAGGGCGGGCCCCACAGTCCAGGCTCGATGCTAGACCCGGGGCAGGCGGTCACACAGTTCGGACACGGGGCGGACGGGCCCCACAGTCCGGACACGGGGCGGCCACAGTCCGGACATAGGGCGGCAGGTGCCACAGTCCGGACCCGGGGTGAGCGGGGGGCCCCACAGTCCGGAACCGATGCGGGCGGGGGACCCAACAGTCTAGACCTGGGGCTAGACCCGGGGCAGGCGGCCCCACAGTCCGGACACGGGGTGGATGGGCCCCACAGTCCGGACACGGGGCGGCCACAGTCTGGACATATGGTGGGCAGGGGCCACAGTCTGGACCCGGGGCGGGCGGGTTGCCCCACAGTCCAAACCTGGGGCTAAAATCAGGGCAGCTGGCCCACAGTCCGGACACAGGGTGGGCAGGCGCCACAGTCCGGACCCGGGGCAGGCGGGGGTCAGCCGGCCCAACAGTCCAGGCCCGTGGCGGGCGGGGGTTCCCACTGTCCAGATCTGGGGCTAAACCTGAGACAGGCGGCCCCACAGTCCGGACACTGGGCGGACGGGCCCCACAGTCCGGATACGGGCGGCCACAGTCCGGACTCGGGGCTAGACTCGGGGCAGGCAGCCCCACAGTCCGGACACGGGGTGGACGGTCCCCACAGTCCAGACACGGGGCGGCCACAGTCTGGAAATAGGGTGGGCAGGCGCCACAGTCCGGACCCGGGGCGGGCTGGGGGCCCCACAGTCCAGACCTGGGGCTAGACTCGGGGCAGGCGGCCCACAGTCCGGACACGGGGTGGACGGGCCCCACATTCCGGACACGGGGCGGCCACAGTCTGGACATAGGTCTGGCGGGCGGGACAGTCCGGACCCGGGGCTAGACCCGGGGCAGGCGGCCCCACAGTCTGGACACGGGGCGGACAGGCTCCACAGTCCGGACACGGGGCGGCCACAGTCTGGACATAGGGTGGGCGGACCCCACAGTCCAGGCTCAGGGCTAGACCCGGGGGCAGCCGACCCAACAGTCCAGGCCTGGGGCGGGCGGGGAGTCCCACAGTCTGGACCCGGGGCGAGCGGGGGTTCCCACTGTCCAGATCTGGGGCTAGACCCGTGGCAGGCGGTCCCACAGTCCGGACATAGGGCAGGCGCCACAGTCCGGACATAGGGCAGGCGCCACAGTCCGGACCCCGGGCTAGACCGGGAGCAGGCGGCCCCACAGTCCGGACACGGGGTGGACGAACCCCACAGTCCGGACTTGTGTCGGCCACAGTCCGGACATAGGGCGGGCAGGCGCCACAGTCCGGACCCGGGGCGGTCGGGGGGCCCCACAGTCCGGAACCGGGGCAGGCGGGTGGCCCCACAGTCCAGACCTGGGGCTAGACCCGGGCAGGCGGCCCCACAGTCCGGACTCAGGGTGGACGGGCCCCACAGTCCGGACATAGGGTGGGCAGGCGCCACAGTCCGGACCCGGGGCGGGCGAGGAGGCCCCACAGTCCAGACCTGGGGCCAGACTCGTGGCAGGCGGCCCCACAGTCCGGACACGGGGTGGACGGGCCCCACAGTCCGGACACGGGGCGGCCACAGTCTGGACATAGGGTGGGCAGGCGCCACAGTCCGGACCCGGGGCGGGCGGGGGGCCCCACAGTCCAGATCTGGGGCTAGACTCATGGCAGGTGGCCCCACAGTCCGGACACGGGGTGGACGGGCCCCACCGTCCGGACACGGGGCGGCCACAGTCTGGTCATAGGGTGGGCGGACCCCACAGTCCAGGCTCGGGGCTAGACCCGGGGGCAGAGTCTGGACCCGGGGCGGGCGAGGGTCCCCACTGTCCAGACCCTAGGGCTAGACCCAGGGCAGGTAGCCCCACAGTCCGGACAGGGGGCGGACGGGCCCCACAGTCCAGATACGGGGCGGCCAGAGTCCGGAAATGGTGCGGGCGGGCCCCACCGTCCAGGCTCGGGGCTAGACTTGGGGCAGGCGGCCCCAAAGTCCGGACACGGGTGGAAGGGACCCACAGTCCGGACATAGGGCGGGCAGGCGCCACAGTCTGGACCCGGGGGGGCGGGGGGCCCCACAGTCCAGAACCGGGGCGGACAGTGGGCCCCACAGTCCAGACCTGGGGCTAGACCCGTGGCAGGCGGCCCCACAGTCCGGACACGGGGTGGACGGACCCCACAGTCCGGACACGGGGCGGCCACAGTCCGGACATAGGGCGGGCAGGCGCCACAGTCCGGACCCGGGGCAGGCGGGGTGCCCGACACTCCGGAACCGGGGCGGGCGGAGGGCCCTACAGTCCAGACCTGGGGCTAGACCCGGGGCAGGCGACCCCACAGTCCGGACACGGGGTGGACTGGCCCTACAGTCCGGACACGGGGCGGCCACAGTCTGGACATAGGGTGGACAGGTGCCACAGTCCGGACCCGGGGCGGGCGGTCCCACAGTCCGGACACGGGGTGGACGGGCCCCACAGTCCGGACATGGGGCGGCAACAGTCTGGACATAGGGTGGGCGGACCCCACAGTCCAGGCTCGGGGCTAGACCCGGGGGCAGCCGGCCCAACTGTCCAGGCCCTGTTTAGGCGGGGTGCCCCACAGTCTGGACCCGGGGCGGGCGGTCCCCACAGTCCGGACACGAGGCGGCCACAGTCCGGACATAGGGCGGGCAGGCACCACAGTCCAGACCCAGGGCGGGCGGGGGGCCCTACAGTCCGGAACCGGGGCTTGCGGGGGGCCCCACAGTCCAGACCTGGGGCTAGACCCGGGGCAGGCGGCCCCACAGTCCGTACACGGGGTGGACGGGCCCCACAGTCCGGACAAGGGGCGGCCACAGTCTGGACATAGGGTGGGCAGGCGCCACAGTCCAGACCCGGGGCGGGCAGGGGGCAGCCGGCCAAACAGTCCAGGCCCGGGGCGGGCGGGGGTCCCCACTGTCCAGATCTGGGGCTAGACCCGGGACAGGCGGCCCCACAGTCCGGACACGGGGCAGACGGGCCCCACAGTCCGGATACGGGCGGCCACAGTCCGGACATAGGGCGGGCGGGCCCCACAGTCCAGGCTCGGGGCTAGACTCGGGGCAGGCAGCCCCACAGTCCGGACACGGGGCGGACGGGCCCCACAGTCCGGACACGGGGCGGCCACAGTTCGGACATAGGTCTGGCAGGCAGGACAGTCTGGACCCGGGGCAGGCGGCCCCACAGTCCGGGCACGGGGCGAACGGGCCCCACAGTCCGGACACGGGGTGGCCACAGTCTGGACATAGGGTGGGCGGACCCCACAGTCCAGGCTCGGGGCTAGACCCGGGGGCAGCCGGCCCAACAGTCTAGGCCTGGGGCGGGCGGGGAGCCCCACAGTCTGGACCCGGGGCGGGCGTCCCCACTGTCCAGATCTGGGGCTAGACACGTGGCAGGCGGCCCCACAGTCCGGACATAGGGCAGGCGCCACAGTCCGGACATAGGGCAGGCGCCTCAGTCCGGACCCGGGGCTAGACCGGGGGCAGGCGGCCCCACAGTACGGACACGGGGTGGACGAACCCCACAGTCCGGACTCGTGTCGGCCACAGTCCGGAGATAGGGCGGGCAGGTGCCACAGTCCGGACCCGGGGCGGTCGGGGGGCCCCACAGTCCGGAACTGGGGCGGGCGGGTGGCCCCACAGTCCAGACCTGGGGCTAGACCCGGGCAGGCGGCCCCACAGTCCGAACTCGGGATGGACGGGCCCCACAGTCCGGACACGGGGCGGCCACAGTCTGGACATAGGGTGGGCAGGCGCCACAGTCCGGACCCGGGGCGGGTGGGGGGGCCCCACAGTCCAGACCTGGGGCTAGACTCGTGGCAGGCGTCCCACAGTCCGGACACGGGGTGGACGGGCCTCACAGTCCGGATACGGGCGGCCACAGTACGGACATAGGGCGGGCGTTCCCCACAGTCCAGGTTCAGGGCTAGACCCGGGGCAAGGGCCCCACAGTCCGGACACGGGGCGAACGGGCCCCAGAGTCCTGACATGGGGCGGGCAGGCGCCACAGTCCGGACCCGGGGTGGGCGGGGGCCCCACAGTCTGGGATCAGGGCGGGCGGGGGACCCAACGTCTGGGATCAGGGCGGGCGGGGGACCCAACAGTCCAGACCTGGGGCTAGACCCGGGGCAGGTGGCCCCACAGTCCAGACACGGGGTGAACGGGCCCCACAGTCCGGACACGGGGCGGCCACAGTCTGGACATAGGGTGGGCAGGCGCAACAGTCCGGACCCGGGGCGGGCGGGGGGCCCCACAGTCCAGACTTGGGGCTAGACTCAGGGCAGGCGGCCCACAGTCCGGACACGGGGTGGACGGGCCCCACAGTCCGGATACGGGCGGCCACAGTCCGGACCTAGGGCGGGGGGGCCCCACAGTTCAGACTGAGGGCTAGACCCGGGGCCGGCGGCACCACAGTCCTTTAACGGGGCGGACGGGACCCACAGTCCGGACACGGGGTGGCCACAGTCCGGACATAGGGTGGGCAGGCGCCACAGTCCGAACCCGGGGCGGGCGGGGGGCCCCACAGTCCAGACCTGTGGCTAGAGCCGGGGCAGGCAGCCCCACAGTCCGGACACGGGGCAGCCACAGTCCGGACATAGGGCTGGCAGGCGGGACAGTCCGGACCAGGGGCTAGACCCGGGTCAGGCGGCCCCACAGTCCGGATACGGGGCGGACGGCCCCCACAATCCGGACACGGGGCGGCCACAGTCCAGACATAGGGCGGGCAGGCTCCACAGTCCGGACCCGGGGCTAGACCGGGGGCAGGCCACCCCACAGTCCGGACACGGGGTGGCCACAGTCTGGACATAGGGCGGGCAGGCACCACAGTCCGGACCCGGGGCGGTCGGGGGGCCCCACAGTCCGGAACCGGGGCGGGCGGGTGGCCCCACAGTCCAAGCCTGGGGCTAGACCCGGGCAGGCGGCCCCACAGTCCTTATTCGGGGTGGACGAGCCCCACAGTCCGGACTCGGGGCGGCCACAATCTGGACATAGGGCGGGCAGGCGCCACAGTCCGGACCCGGGGCAGGCGGGGGGCCCCACAGTCCAAACCTGGGGCTAGACCCGGGCAGGTGGCCGCACAGTCCGGACATGGGGCGGGCGGGGGGCCCAACAGTCTAGCACCGGGGCGGGCGGGGGGCCCAACTGTCTAGACCTGGGGCTAGACCCGTGGCAGGTGGTCCCACAGTCCGGACACGGGGTGGACGGGCCCCACAGTCCAGACACGGGGCGGCTACAGTCTGGACATAGGGTGGGCAGGTGCCACAGTCCGTACCCGGGGCGGACGGGGGGCCCCACAGTCCAGACTTGGGGCTAGACTCGGGGCAGGCGGCCCACAGTCCGGACACGGGGTGGACGGGCCGCACAGTCCGGATACGGGCGGCCACAATCTGGACCTAGGGCGGGCGGTCCCACAGTCCAGGATCGGGGCTAGACCCGGGGCAGGCGGTCCCACAGTCCGGACACAGGGCGGACGAGACCGACAGTCCGGACACGGGGCGGCCACAGTCCGGACATAGGGCAGGCAGGCGCCACAGTCCGGACCCGGGGCGGGCGGGGGGCCCCACAGTCCGGAACCGGGGCGGGCAGGGGGCCCCACAGTCTAGACCTGGGGCTAGACCCGGGGCAGGCGGCCCCACAGTCCAGACACGGGGTGGACGGGCCCCACAGTCCGGACACGAGGCGGCCACAGTCCGGACATAGGGTGGGCAGGCGCCACAGTCCAGACCCAGGGCACGCGGGGGGCCTTACATTCCGGAACCTGGGCGGGCAGGGGGCAGCCAGCCCAACAGTCCAGGCCCGGGGTGGGCGGGGGGCCCCACAGTCTGGACCCGGGGTGGGCGGGGGGCAGCCGGCCCAACAGTCCAGGCCCGGGGTGGGCGGGGGGCCCCACAGTCTGGAATCGGGGCAGGCGGGGGGCCCCACAGTCCAGACCTGTGGCTAGACTCGGGGCAGGCGGCCTACAGTCCGGACACGGGGTGGACGGGCCCCACAGTCCGGATACGGGCGGCCACTGTCCGGACCTAGGGCGGGCGGGCGGGCCCCACAGTCCAGACTCGGGGCTAGACCCGGGGCAGGCGGCCCCACAGTCCGAACACGGGGCGGACGGGATCCACAGTCCGGACACGGGGCGTCCACAGTCCGGACATAGGGCGGGCAGTCGTCACAGTCCGGACCCGGGTCGGGCGGGGGGCCCCACAGTCCGGAACCGGGGCGGGCGGGGGGCCCCACAGTCCGGAACCGGGCCTAGACCCGGGGCAGGCGGCCCCACAGTCCGGACATGGGGTGGATGGGCCCCACAGTCCGGACACGGGGCGGCCACAGTCCGGACATAGGGCGGGCGGACCCAACAGTCCAGGCTCGGAGCTAGACCCGGGGGCATCCGGCCACACAGTCCAGGCCTGGGGTGGGCGGGGGGGCCCCACAGTCCAGACCTGGGGCTAGACCCGGGGCAGGCGGCCCCACAGTCCGGACACGGGGTGGAGGAGCCCCACAGTCCGGACACGGGGCGGCCACAGTCTGGACATAGGGTGGGCAGGCGCCACAGTCCGGAACCGGTGCTAGACCTGGGGCAGGTGGCCCCACAGTCCGGACATGGGGTGGATGGGCCCCACAGTCTGGACATGGGGCGGGCGGACCCCACAGTCCAGGCCCGGGGCGGGTGGGGGGGCCCCACAATCCGGACCCGGGGCGGTCGGGGTCCCCACAGTTTGAACCCGGGGTGGGCGGGGGGCCCCACAGTCCAGACCCTGGGGCTAGACTCAGGGCAGGTGGCCCCACAGTCTGGACAGGGGGCGGACGGGCCCCACAGTCCGGACACAGGGCGGCCACAGTCCGGACATAGGGCGGGCGGGCCCCACAGTCCAGGCTCAGGGCTAGACCCGGGAACAGGCCGCCCCTTAGTCTGGACCCGGGGCAGGCGGGGTCCCCACAGTCCAGACCTGGGGCTAGACTCGGGGCAGCCGGCCCACATTCGGGAAACGGGGTGCACGAGCCCCACAGTCCGGATACGGGCGGCCACAGTCCGGACCTAGGGAGGGCTCGGGGCTAGACCCGGAGCAGCCGGCCCCACAGTCCGGACACGGGGCGGACGGAATCCACAATCCGGACATAGGGCGGGCAGGCGCCACAGTCCGGACCTGGGGCGGGCGGGGGGCCCCACTGTCCGGAACTGGGGCGGGCGGGGGGCCCCCACAGTCCAGGCTCGGGGCGTGACCCGAGCCAGGCAGCCCCACAGTCCAGACACGGGGCGGCCACAGTCCGGACATAGAGATGGCAGGCGCCACAGTCCGGACCCGGGACTAGACCCGGGGCAGGCGGCCCCACAGTCTAGACAAGGGGCCGACGGGCCCCACAGTCCGGACACGGGCCGGCCACCGTCCGGACATAGGGCGTACAAGAGCCACAGTCCGGACCTGGGGCTAAACCCAGGGCAGGCGGCCCCACAGTTCGGACATGGGGTGGACGGGCCCCACAGTCCGGACACAGGGCGGCCACAGTCCGGACATAGGGTGGGCGGACCCAACAGTCCAGGCTCTGAGTTAGACCCGGGGGCATCCGGCCACACAGTCCAGGCCTGGGGTGGGCGGGGGGCCCCCACAGTCCTGACCCGGGGCGGGCGAGGGGCCCCACAGTCCGGAAGCGGGGCGGGCGAGTGGCCCCAAAGTCCAGACCTGGGTCTAGACCTGGGCAGGCGGCCCCACAGTCCGGACACGGGGCGGACGGGCCCCACAGTCCAGACACGGGCCGGCCACAGTCCGGACATAGGGCGGGCAGGTGCCACAGTCCGGACCCGGGGCTAGACCCAGGGCAGGCGGCCCCACAGTTCGGACACGGGGTGGATGGCCCCCACAGTCCGGACATGGGCCGGCCACAGTCCGGACATAGGGCGGGCAGTTGCCACAGTCCGGACCCGGGGCGGGCGAGGGGCCCCACAGTCCGAAACCGGGGTGGGCGGGTGGCCCCACAGTCCAGACCTGGGGCTAGACCTGGGTAGGCGGCCCCACAGTCCGGACTCGGGGTGGACGGGCCCCACAGTCCGGACACTGGGCGGCCACAGTCTGGACATAGGGTTGGCAAGAGCCACAGTTCGGACCCGGGGCGGGCGGGCGGGCCCCACAGTCCAGACTCGGGGCTAGACCCGGGGCAGTCGGCCCCACAGTCCGAACACGGGGCGGACGGGACCCACAGTCCGGACACGGGGCGGCCACAGTCCGGACATAGGGCGGGCAGTCGCCACCGTCCGGACCCGGGTCAGGCGGGGGGCCCGACTGTCCGGAACCGGGGCGGACGGGGGGCCCCACAGTCCGGAACCGGGCCTAGACCCGGGGCAGGCGGCCCCACAGTCCGGACATGGGGTGGATGGGCCCCACAGTCCGGACACGGGGCGGCCACAGTCCGGACATAGGGTGGGCGGACCCAACAGTCCAGGCTCTGAGTTAGACCCGGGGGCATCCGGCCACACAGTCCAGGCCTGGGGTGGGCGGGGGGCCCCCACAGTCCAGACCCTGGGGCTAGACCCAGGGCAGGTGGCCCCACAGTCCGGACAGGGGGCGGACGGGCACCACAGTCCGGACACGGGGCGGCCACAGTCCGGAGATAGGGCGGGAAGGCCCCACAGTCCAGGCTCAGGGCTAGACCCGGGGGCAGGCCGCCCCACAGTCCGGATCCGGGGCGGGCGGGGGGCCCCACAGTCCAGACTTGGGGCTAGACTCTGGGGAGACAGCCCACAGTCCGGACACGGGGTGGACAGGCCCCACAGTCCAGACCTGGGGCTAGACCCGGGGCAGGCGGCCCCACAGTCCGGACACGGGGCGGCCACAGTCTGGACATAGGATGGGCAGGCGCCACAGTCCGGAACCGGTGCTAGACCTGGGGCAGGTGGCCCCACAGTCCGGACATGGGGTGGATGGGCCCCACAGTCTGGACACGGGGCGGGCGGACCCCACAGTCCAGGCCCGGGGCGGGTGGGGGGGCCCCACAATCCGGACCCGGGTCGGCCGGGGTCCCCACAGTTTGGAACCGGGGTGGGCGGGGGGCCCCACAGTCCAGACCCTGGGGCTAGGCTCAGGGCTAGACCCGGGAACAGGTCGCCCCTTAGTCCGGACCCGGGGCAGGCGGGGGGCCCCACAGTCCAGACCTGGGGCTAGACTCGGGGCAGCCAGCCCACAGTCGGGACACGGGGTACACGGGCCCCACAGTCCGGATACGGGCGGCCACAGCCCGGACCTAGGGCGGGCGGGCCCCACCGTCCAGGCTCGGGGCTAGACCCGGGGCAGCCGGCCCCACAGTCAGGACATAGGGCGTGCAAGAGCCACAGTCCGGACCCGGGGCTAGACCCGGGGCAGTCGGCCCCACAGTTCGGACACGGGGTGGACGGGCCCCACAGTCCGGATATGGGGCGGCCACAGTCCGGACATAGGGCGGGCAGGCGCCACAGTCCAGACCCGGGGCGGGCGAGGGGCCCCACAGTCCGGAACCGGGGCGGGCGAGTGGCCCCAAAGTCCAGACCTGGGGCTAGACCTGGGCAGGCGGCCCCACAGTCCGGACACGGGGTGGACGGGTCCCACAGTCCGGACACGGGCCGGCCACAGTCCGGACATAGGGCGGGCAGGCGCCACAGTCCGGACCTGGGGCTAGACCCAGGGCAGGCGGCCCCACAGTTCGGACACGGGGTGGACGGGCCCCACAGTCCGGACATAGGGCGGGCAGTCGCCACAGTCCGGACACGGGGTGGACGGGCCCCACAGTCCGGACAAGGGGCGGCCACAGTCTGGACATAGGGTGGGCAGGCGCCACAGTCCGGACCCGGGGCGGGCAGGGGGCAGCCGGCCTAACAGTCCAGGCCCGGGGCGAGCGGGGGTCCCCACTGTCCAGATCTGGGGCTAGACCCGGGACAGGCGGCCCCACAGTCCGGACACGGGGCAGACGGGCCCCACAGTCCGGATACGGGCGGCCACAGTCCGGACATAGGGCGGGCGGGCCCCACAGTCCGGACACGGGGCGGACGGGCCCCACAGTCCGGACACGGGGCGGCCACAGTCCAGACATAGGTCTGGCAGGCAGGACAGTCTGGACCCGGGGCAGGCGGCCCCACAGTCCGGGCACGGGGCGGACGGGCCCCACAGTCCGGACACGGGGCGGCCACAGTCTGGACATAGGGTGGGCGTACCCCACAGTCCAGGCTCGGGGCTAGACCCGGGGGCAGCCGGTCCAACAGTCTAGGCCTGGGGCGGGCGGGGAGCCCCACAGTCTGGACCCGGGGCGGGCGGGGGTCCCCACTGTCCAGATCTGGGGCTAGACCCGTTGCAGGCGGCCCCACAGTCTGGACCCGGGGCAGGCGGCCCCACAGTACGGACACGGGGTGGACGAACCCCACAGTCCGGACTCGTGTCGGCCACAGTCCGGAGATAGGGCGGGCAGGTGCCACAGTCCGGACCCGGGGCGGGCGGGGGGCCCCACAGTCCGGGATCAGGGCGGGCGGCGGACCCAACAGTCCAGACCTGGGGCTAGACCCGGGGCAGGTGGCCCCACAGTCCGGACACAGGGTGAACGGGCCCCACAGTCCGGACACGGGGCTGCCACAGTCTGGACATAGGGTGGGCAGGCGCAACAGTCCGGACCCGGGGCGGGCGGGGGGCTCCACAGTCCAGACTTGGGGCTAGACTCGGGGCAGGCGGCCCACAGTCCGGACACGGGGTGGACGGGCCCCACAGTCCGGACACGGGCGGCCACAGTCCAGACTCGGGGCCGGTGGCACCACAGTCCTTAAACGGGGCGGACGGGACCCACAGTCCGGACACGGGGTGGCCACAGTCCGTACATAGGGTGGGCAGGCGCCACAGTCCGAACCCGGGGCGGGCGGGGGGCCCCACAGTCCGGAACCGGGGCCGGCGGGGGGCCCCACAGTCCAGACCTGTGGCTAGAGCTGGGGCAGGCAGCCCAACAGTCCGGACTCGGTGCGGCCACAGTTCGGACATAGGGCTGGCAGGCGGGACAGTCCGGACCAGGGGCTAGACCCGGGGCAGGCGGCCCCACAGTCCGGATACGGGGCGGACGGCCCCCACAATCCGGACACGGGGCGGCTACAGTCCAGACATAGGGCGGGCAGGCTCCACAGTCCGGACCCGGGGCTAGACCGGGGGCAGGCCGCCCCACAGTCCGGACACGGGGTGTAAGGTCGCCACAGTCCGAACACGGGGCGGCCACAGTCTGGACATAGGGCGGGCAGGCACCACAGTCCGGACCCGGGGCGGTCGGGGGGCCCCACAGTCCGGAACCGGGGCGGGCGGGTGGCCCCACAGTCCAAACCTGGGGCTAGACCCGGGCAGGCGGCCCCACAGTCCTTATTCGGGGTGGACGAGCCCCACAGTCCGGACTCGGAGCGGCCACAATCCGGACATAGGGCGGGCAGGCGCCACAGTCCGGACACGGGGCGGGCGGGGGGCCCAACAGTCTAGAACCGGGGCGGGCGGGGGGCCCAACAGTCTAGACCTGGGGCTATACCCGTGGCAGGTGGTCCCACAGTCCGGACACGGGGTCGACGGGCCCCACAGTCCAGACACGGGGCGGCCACAGTCTGGACATAGGGTGGGCAGGCGCCACAGTACGGACACGGGGGGGACGGGCCCCACAGTCCGGACACGGGGTGGCCACAGTCCGGACATAGGGCGGGCCCCACAGTCCAGCCTCGGGGCTAGACCCGGGGGCAGCCGGCCCCACAGTCCAGACCCGGGGCGGGCAGGGGGCGCCACAGTCCGGAACCGGGGCGGGCAGGGAGTCCCACAGTCTGGAATCGGGGCGGGCGGAGGGCTCCACAGTCCAGTCCCGCAACAGTCCGGACCCGGGGCGGGCGGGGGGCCCCACAGTCCGCAATCGGGGTTGGCGGGAGGCTCCACAGTCCGGACACGGGGCGGACGGGCCCCACAGTCAGGATACGGGCGGCCACAGTCCAGACATAGGGCGGGCGGGCCCCACAATCCAGGTTCGAGGCTAGACCCGGGGGCAGCCGGCCCCACAATCCAGACCCGGGGCGGGCGGGTGGCCCCACAGTCCGGAACCGAGGCGAGCGGGGGGCCCCACAGTCTGGACCCTGGGCGGGCGGGAGGCCCCACAGTCCTGACTTGGGGCTAGACCCGGGGCAGGCGGCCCCACAGTCCGGACACGGGGCGGACGGGCCCCACAGTCCGGACACTGGGCGGCCACAGTCCGTTCATAGGGCGGGCCCCACAGTCCAGCCTCGGGGCTAGAACTGGGGGCAGCCGTCCACACAGTCCAGACCCGGGGCGGGTGGCCCCACAGTCCGGACCCGGGGCGGACTGGGGGCCCCACAGTCTGCACCCGGGGCGCCCCACAGTCCAGGCCTGGGGCTAGACCCGGGGCAGGCGGCCCCACAGTACGGACATGGGGCTAGACCTGGGGCAGGCGGCCCCAAAGTCTGGACACAGGGCGGACAGGCCCCAAAGTCCGGACATGGAGCGGGCTGGCCCCACAGTTAGGACACGGGGCGGGCGCGCCCAACAGTCCGGACCCCAATCGGGCGGCCCAACAGTCCAGACCTGAGTCGGGCGGCCCAACAGTCCAGACGCGAGTCGGGCGGCCCAACAGTCCAGACCCGAGTCGGGCGGCCCAACAGGCCAGACCCGAGTCGGGCTGCCCAACAATCCAGACCCGAGTTGAGCGGCCCAACAGTCCAGACCCGAGTCGGGTGGCCCAACAGTCCAGACATGGGGCCAGACCAGAGGAGGGCGGCCAATTGGTGCAACCTGTGCAGTCGCACAGGGACCCAAGAAGTAAAGGGGCCACCACCGCCTCCTAATCAGGTGAATTGTGCATTATGATGAGCTATGCCAATATACTGATAGAGGGGAAACTGTCCAGACCCGAGGAGGGCGGCCCAACTGTCTAGACCCGAAGCGGGAGGTCCAACAGTCCAGACTCGAGGCAGGAAGTCCCACAGTCCAGACACGAAGCCAGGCCCGAGGCGGGCGGCCCAACAGTCCAGACACGGGGCCAGGCCCGAGGCGGCCCGCCCAACAGTTCAGACACGGGGCTAGATATACTGTTCTGATAGAGGGGCCCTTTTCTGGCTGTGTCCGCCCCTGATGTACAGATATACAGCAATATGCAGCAGGCGAGACAAGATCCAGGGAGATATCCGATCGCCAGAACTGGGGTCAGGAAGGAATTTTTTTCCCCCCTAGGGGGTTTTCTTCGCCTTCCTCTAGATCTTTGGTTCCAGTGGCTCTCATCAGGTCTGCACTATCCGCAGCAAGTTCTGTAGTCTCTATCGGGCCTGACCTGAGAGTCATTGTGAACTTTAATTTATTAAAGGGCCAGTAATATTTTTATTAAAATGTGGCTTATTGCTGTTCCAATAAAAAAAATAATAATAATATATTGTGTTGTGTGTTTTATTTGTGTGCACTTCACCCTACAGAGACAATGATGAGAGTGAACGATGAACTCAATATTCCAGAACTAGAACAAGACTTGGCTGATCCGGCATATAATAAAGTGTCGGTCTCATCTGCTGTATACATGATGGCAGCTGCTGCAGGACCAGGGAGTATAGAGGGTGCTATATACAGGTGCATCTCACAAAATTAGAATATCATTAAAAAGTTAATTTCAGTTCTTCAATACAAAAAGTGAAAGTCATATATTATATAGAGTCATTACACATAGAGTGATCTATTATATAGAGGCATTACACACAGAGGGATCTATTATATAGAGTCATTACACACAGAGTGATCTATTATATAGAGTCATTACACACAGAGGGATCTATTATATAGAGTCATTACACACAGAGCGATCTATTATAGAGTCATTACACACAGAGGGATCTATTATATAGAGTCATTACACACAGAGGGATCTATTATAGTCATTACACACAGAGGGATCTATTATATAGAGTCATTACACACAGAGGGATCTATTATATAGAGTCATTACACACGGAGGGATCTATTATATAGAGTCATTACACACAGAGGGATCAATTATATAGAGTCATTACACGCCGAGGGATCTATTATATAGAGTCATTACACACAGAGTGATCTATTTCAAGTGTTTATTTCTGTTAATGTTGGTGGTTATGGCTTACAGCCAATGAAAACACAAAAAAGTCATTATCTCAGTAAACTTAAATAATTAACAAAAAACACATGCAAAGGCTTCCTAAGCATTTAAAAAGGTCCATTAGTTTGTTTCAGTAGGCTCCACAATCATGGGGAAGACTGCTGACTTGACAGATGTCCAGAAGGCAGTCATTGACACTCCACAAGGTCCCAGAGTTCCAATTTTCATTTGGAAATCAAGGTCCAGAGGTTTAGCTGCTTGAGGTCTAGTGTGAAGTTTCCACCATCAGTGATGGTTTGGGGGCCATGTCATCTGCTGGTGAAGGTCCACTGTGTATTATCAAGACCAAAGTCAGCGCCGCCGTCTACCCGGACATTTTACAGCACTTCATGCTTCCCTCTGCCGATAAGCTTTTGGAGATGGAAATGTCATTCCCCAGCAGGACTTGGCTCTGTCCACACGGCCAAAAGTACCAATACCTGGTTTACACACAACAGTATCACTGTGCTTGATTGGTCAGAGAATCTATGGGGTATTGTCAAGAGGAAGATGAGAGACCCCAGAGTCAACAATGCAGACGAGCTGAAGGCTGCTATCAAAGCCACCTGGGCTTCCATAACCCCTCAGCAGCCACAGGCTGATCCCTCCATGCCACAGGCTGATCCCTCCATGCCACAGGCTGATCCCTCCATGCCACAGGCTGATCCCTCCATGCCACAGGCTGATCGCCTCCATGTCACAGGCTGATCCCTCCATGCCACATTGCCGCATTGATGCAGTAATTGATGCACAAGGAGCCCGACCAAGTATTGAGGGGATTTACTGAACAGACATTTCGGATTTTAAAATAATTTTCAAGCTGTTATAAAGTATTCTAATTTACTGAGATAATAACATTAAGAGAAATAAACACGTGAAATAGATCCCTCTGTGTGTAATGACTCTATATAATAGATCCCTCTGTGTGTAATGACTCTATATAATAGATCGCTCCTGTGTGTAATAACTCTATATAGTAGATCCCTCTGTGTGTAATGACTCTATATAATAGATCCCTCTGTGTGTAATGACTCTATATAATAGATCCCTCTGTGTGTAATGACTCTATATAATAGATCCCTCTGTGTGTAATGACTCTATATAATAGATCCCTCTGTGTGTAATGACTCTATATAATAGATCCCTCTGTGTGTAATGACTCTATATAATAGATCCCTCTGCGTGTAATGACTCTATATAATAGATCCCTCTGCGTGTAATGACTCTATATAATAGATCCCTCTGCGTGTAATGACTCTATATAATAGATCCCTCTGCGTGTAATGACTCTATATAATAGATCCCTCTGCGTGTAATGACTCTATATAATAGATCCCTCTGCGTGTAATGACTCTATATAATAGATCCCTCTGCGTGTAATGACTCTATATAATAGATCCCTCTGCGTGTAATGACTCTATATAATAGATCCCTCTGCGTGTAATGACTCTATATAATAGATCCCTCTGCGTGTAATGACTCTATATAATAGATCCCTCTGCGTGTAATGACTCTATATAATAGATCCCTCTGCGTGTAATGACTCTATATAATAGATCCCTCTGCGTGTAATGACTCTATATAATAGATCCCTCTGGTGTAATGACTCTATATAATAGATCCCTCTGCGTGTAATGACTCTATATAATAGATCCCTCTGCGTGTAATGACTCTATATAATAGATCCCTCTGCGTGTAATGACTCTATATAATAGATCCCTCTGCGTGTAATGACTCTATATAATAGATCCCTCTGCGTGTAATGACTCTATATAATAGATCCCTCTGCGTGTAATGACTCTATATAATAGATCCCTCTGCGTGTAATGACTCTATATAATAGATCCCTCTGCGTGTAATGACTCTATATAATAGATCCCTCTGCGTGTAATGACTCTATATAATAGATCCCTCTGCGTGTAATGACTCTATATAATAGATCCCTCTGCGTGTAATGACTCTATATAATAGATCCCTCTGCGTGTAATGACTCTATATAATAGATCCCTCTGCGTGTAATGACTCTATATAATAGATCCCCCTGCGTGTAATGACTCTATATAATAGATCCCCCTGCGTGTAATGACTCTATACAATAGATCCCTCTGCGTGTAATGACTCTATATCAATAGATCCCCCTGCGTGTAATGACTCTATATAATAGATCCCTCTGCGTGTAATGACTCTATATAATAGATCCCCCTGCGTGTAATGACTCTATATAATAGATCCCTCTGCGTGTAATGACTCTATATAATAGATCCCCCTGCGTGTAATGACTCTATATAATAGATCCCCCTGCGTGTAATGACTCTATATAATAGATCCCTTCTGCGTGTAATGACTCTATATAATAGATCCCTGCGTGTAATGACTCTATATAATAGATCCCCTCTGCGTGTAATGACTCTATATAATAGATCCCCCTGCGTGTAATGAACTCTATATAATAGATCCCTCTGCGTGTAATGACTCTATATAATAGATCCCTCTGCGTGTAATGACTCTATATAATAGATCCCTCTGCGTGTAATGACTCTATATAATAGATCCCTCTGCGTGTAATGACTCTATATAATAGATCCCTCTGCGTGTAATGACTCTATATAATAGATCCCTCTGCGTGTAATGACTCTATATAATAGATCCCTCTGCGTGTAATGACTCTATATAATAGATCCCTCTGCGTGTAATGACTCTATATAATAGATCCCTCTGCGTGTAATGACTCTATATAATAGATCCCTCTGCGTGTAATGACTCTATATAATAGATCCCTCTGCGTGTAATGACTCTATATAATAGATCCCTCTGCGTGTAATGACTCTATATAATAGATCCCTCTGCGTGTAATGACTCTATATAATAGATCCCTCTGCGTGTAATGACTCTATATAATAGATCCCTCTGCGTGTAATGACTCTATATAATAGATCCCTCTGCGTGTAATGACTCTATATAATAGATCCCTCCTGCGTGTAATGACTCTATATAATAGATCCCTCTGCGTGTAATGACTCTATATAATAGATCCCTCTGCGTGTAATGACTCTATATAATAGATCCCTCTGCGTGTAATGACTCTATATAATAGATCCCTCTGCGTGTAATGACTCTATATAATAGATCCCTCTGCGTGTAATGACTCTATATAATAGATCCCTCTGCGTGTAATGACTCTATATAATAGATCCCTCTGCGTGTAATGACTCTATATAATAGATCCCTCTGCGTGTAATGACTCTATATAATAGATCCCTCTGCGTGTAATGACTCTATATAATAGATCCCTCTGCGTGTAATGACTCTATATAATAGATCCCTCTGCGTGTAATGACTCTATATAATAGATCCCTCTGCGTGTAATGACTCTATATAATAGATCCCTCTGCGTGTAATGACTCTATATAATAGATCCCTCTGCGTGTAATGACTCTATATAATAGATCCCTCTGCGTGTAATGACTCTATATAATAGATCCCTCTGCGTGTAATGACTCTATATAATAGATCCCTCTGCGTGTAATGACTCTATATAATAGATCCCTCTGCGTGTAATGACTCTATATAATAGATCCCTCTGCGTGTAATGACTCTATATAATAGATCCCTCTGCGTGTAATGACTCTATACAATAGATCCCTCTGCGTGTAATGACTCTATACAATAGATCCCTCTGCGTGTAATGACTCTATACAATAGATCCTCTGCGTGTAATGACTCTATACAATAGATCCCTCTGCGTGTAATGACTCTATACAATAGATCCCTCTGCGTGTAATGACTCTATACAATAGATCCCTCTGCGTGTAATGACTCTATACAATAGATCCCTCTGCGTGTAATGACTCTATACAATAGATCCCTCTGCGTGTAATGACTCTATACTATAGATCCCTCTGCGTGTAATGACTCTATACTATAGATCCCTCTGCGTGTAATGACTCTATACAATAGATCCCTCTGCGTGTAATGACTCTATACAATAGATCCCTCTGCGTGTAATGACTCTATATCAATAGATCCCTCTGCGTGTAATGACTCTATATAATAGATCCCTCTGCGTGTAATGACTCTATATAATAGATCCCTCTGCGTGTAATGACTCTATATAATAGATCCCTCTGCGTGTAATGACTCTATATAATAGATCCCTCTGCGTGTAATGACTCTATATAATAGATCCTCTGCGTGTAATGACTCTATATAATAGATCCCTCTGCGTGTAATGACTCTATATAATAGATCCCTCTGCGTGTAATGACTCTATATAATAGATCCCTCTGCGTGTAATGACTCTATATAATAGATCCCTCTGCGTGTAATGACTCTATATAATAGATCCCTCTGCGTGTAATGACTCTATATAATAGATCCCCTCTGCGTGTAATGACTCTATATAATAGATCCCTCTGCGTGTAATGACTCTATATAATAGATCCCCTCTGCGTGTAATGACTCTATATAATAGATCCCTCTGCGTGTAATGACTATATATAATAGATCCCTCTGCGTGTAATGACTCTATATAATAGATCCCCTCTGCGTGTAATGACTCTATATAATAGATCCTCTGCGTGTAATGACTCTATATAATAGATCCCTCTGCGTGTAATGACTCTATATAATAGATCCCTCTGCGTGTAATTGACTCTATATAATAGATCCCTCTGCGTGTAATGACTCTATATAATAGATCCCTCTGCGTGTAATGACTTATATAATAGATCACTCTGCGTGTAATGACTCTATATAATAGATCCCCTCTGCGTGTAATGACTCTATATAATAGATCCCTCTGCGTGTATTGACTCTATATAATAGATCCCTCTGCGTGTAATGACTCTATAATAGATCCCTCTGCGTGTAAATGACTCTATATAAATAGATCACTCTGCGTGTAATGACTCTATATAATAGATCACTCAGCGTGTAATGACTCTATAATAGATCACTCTGTAATGACCTATATAATAGATCACTCTGCGTGTAATGACTCATATTAATAATCCTCTGCGTGTAATGACCTCTATATAATAGACACTCTGCGTGTAATGACTATATAATAGATCCCTCTGCGTGTAATGACTCT